>NC_141536.1:72997498-75917498 GCF_021556685.1 Rattus norvegicus | reverse complement strand
AGACGCTACTGGCACCAGCTTTTTTTTTTTCTTTAAGATTTATTTATTTATTTTATGTACTCTGAAGCTGTCTTCAGACACACCAGAAGAGGGTGTCAGATTCCATTACAGATGGTTGTGAGCCACCATGTGGTTGCTGGGAATTGAACTCAGGATCTTTGGAAGAACAATCAGTGCTCCTAACCGATGAACCATCTCTTTAGACCAGTGGGAACTTCCTAAAATATATGAAGATGATCTAACTTACAAATAGTGAGGGAGACTGAACCCCAAATGGCCGTCTCTTGACACCAAGTGAAACTTCCAGTACAAGGTCTAGGTTGTATTTAATTGAGCTGTTGGCCAAGAGGTCCCATCGAAATCCCTAAACAACCCAGGCTGTTGCTAAAACAATGAATTGTCTCCACAGACTGGTGGGTGGGGCTGTCCCACTGCTGAGGACAATACAATACCCACACAACTCGTTGAGCATAGAGACGCCAAGCTGGTGCCTATGTGGACCCTCACCTCTGTGTTCTAGTGTCGTTGATGAAGAAAGGCACTCGGAAGGCTACAAAATGAGAAATGTGGATACCAGCACAACCACAGAACTTTTGACCTACAAACTGTACTGCCTGAAAGATACGAAAGGCCAATCTTGTCACAGAATTTGTGGGAAGAGCCAACCGATGTCTGATTTGACTTAAGGTCCATTCCATGAGATGAAACCCATACCTGACACGGCTTGGGTGACCAAGGACCAAAAACTAGATAGCCTAGAGACTTAGGGTAAAACCAAACACTACTGGTCTAAAAAAAAAGTATCAATAAAAAGACTTCTAATGATATTCTGCTATACTTATAAATCAGTGCCTTATTCAATCATCGTCAGAGAAGCTTCCTCCTGCAGCAGACGGGAACAGGCACGGATATGTCACATATGTGACACATCACATAGAGAGAGTAGAGAGAGTCCTTGGAACACATAGCTCTAAATGGGATGTCCCCATCAGAGCTCTCCCCTCAGAGCTCAGGGAACCCCATGGAAGAGGAGGCAGAAAGTGCAAGAGCTGGGGTGGATAGAGGGCACCAGGAGAACAAGGCCATCAAAATCAACTGAGCAAAAACCACACGAACTCATAGAGACTGAAGCAGCAGTCACAGGGCGTGCGTGGGTCTGCACAGGTCCTCTGTGTGTGAATTCTAGCTTTCAGCTTAGTATTTCTATGGGACTCCTGAGTGTGTGACTGAGTGGGTCTCTGATTTTTGTGCTGTCTCTTAGGCTCTTTCTCCTTCTGTTGGTTTCCCTTGTCCAACTTCTGTGTGATGGTTTTTGTTTTATCTTATTACGTCTTATTTTGCCATGCTTGGTTGTTATCTCTTAGAAGCCTTTTCTGATGAGAGACTGAAAGGAAATGAAGGGAAGGGAAGGTGGGGAGGAACTGGGAGGAGCAGAGGGAGGAGAAACTGTAATCAGGAATTATCGTATGAGAAAAAGATCCATTTTCAGTAAGAGGATAAAAGAAAAAAAGAAATGAAATTACTTGTTGGTTAGTGGCAAAGCTATTCCTGGGCCTTCCCAGTTCGACTCTCCTCCACTCACGGTTTAGTTTGAAGACAAAGATGAACAGCTCTCAGGACTGCAGAAGACCTGATATATATTCACTCCAGGAGACCAGGTCTGGAATGGGAAGAAGGCCTGAACCCTATACCCACTTCTTCCCATCGGCAGTTGGGGAGCAAAAAACCTGGTCTGACTGGTTTCCATTCAGATTTACAGCCAAGCAGTATTCACTCGGTAGGAGAGAGTACAGGACACCAGATATAAAGTATCAGTATGGGAGCAAGGCCTAGTCTCAGCACTCCAGGCCTTGTGGCAGTGTAACCGTTGATTTGATGCTTCCAAGGCTGTGGGACTGCCAGGCACTTCCAGTGGCATCTCTTAGGGCCCAAGCTTCCAGCAGAAATTGCTAGACAATATCCCCTCCTGTGTTTGTCAATGAGCCGTGAAGAGTTAAAGCTTTTCTAAAAATGACAGAGAATTGGTGGGACTAGTAAGCTGCCGAGAATCGAGGGGGTGGTGACGAGGCCTCATAAGCTGCACAGACATGCTTTTCAAAGTGCTTTGAGTCGCAGGGTGGTGGTGGGCACTGGGAGCTGCTGCGTGGGTTGGTTGTCTAGGCTCCGCATTCGCTTGAACCTAAATTGCAGTCGCAATGACTGACATTCCACTCGCCTACCGAGCTGTAGCTGGGAGCTCAGCAGTAGTGGTGCACCAGGGGTTGGTCTAGGCGCAGAGTTATCTCAGAATGGAAAGTGATTTTCAGTTAATATGACCAGGTTATTCGATGTTTCTTCCTGTCTCACAGTTGAGAGGGCGGAGGCTCGATGGAAATTAGAATTCAAGTCCATCCTAGGCTCCTTTCCCCATCTGTTTGTTGCGGGTGTGTGTGAGAGGGTGACTTAATTCTTTCCCTCCATTTCAATGAGAAAATGCCACGTGGCGGAGGTGGGGGGAGCGTGGGAGGGGTGCTGGCAATTTCCGTCTGTAGGAGTGACGACATGGCTCTCTATTCCCAGCTGCCTCCCTTTGTTTGGGAACTTCACCAGGATGGGCCTTTCTGCAAACATGAGGCAAATTCCCGCTCAGCGCTCAGCGTCCTTGGGGACCAGGGTGGAGTCACCTCAGTCTCCACACACTGAAGTGAACAGAGACCATTGCCAGTGGTCTTTCATCCTGAGGAGTCAGGGACATCTTGGAGAAGAGTCCATCCTGACCGTTGGCACTCATTTATTCCTTCATTTCGGGAGCTTTCCCAGGCCTTGGGAGTACACGGATATGTTTTCTAAGTTGAACTTCTGGCAGAGAGGTTGTGGGGTTCCTCAACAAAGCAGCCCAAATCAGGATTGTAACTGGGAGGCTGGAGAGATGGGGTGGGCTCAGTGGTTAAGAGCAAGTATGGGCTTACACAGGATTCAGGTCCAGCACCGAAAGCAGGTGATCCACAAACACCTATAACTGCAGTCCAGGGGATCTGGCACTTGCTTCTGGCCTCCAGAGGACACCCGTACTCAAATGTACAACCTTACACACACACACACACACACACACACACACACACACACACACACACACACACACACACAAAATTTTAAAAATAAATTTAAAAAAGATTGCAACTGATTCTTGGGCCAGGGAACTCTGGGGTCTTGGATATCATTATGGTGGTGCCTTCATGCAGAAAAAAGTATTTGGGGAAGAACCAGAAGCTTTGGGTAATATTAATTAATACTTAAGTATTTTTAAATCAGGAGAACTAGTGGGAGATAAGGATATACAGTGTGAGGACAGAATCAGGGGATGTGGCTTAGAGGTGTTCTTGGCTGTTAGAGGTAATCTTTAAAATTTGAATTTAAATGCCTGTAGGTGGGAGGGAATCACAAACTTCCTCGTTCTCACAGCTCCCTAGCCGTCCCATCTGATTCATATATTGATCAGCCATCTGTCTAAACTCTGGAACTAACTGGGTGTTCTATACTAACAGCAGTTGCCTGTGCTCTTTGAGGGGTCATGCATTTGAATATGACGATGGAAAGTGGCCTTGTATTATTTGAATATATATATATATATATCATCCATTGCACTTGTGTTTATTGAGCACTGTTTCAAGACTGGCAGCTCTAAGCATTGGGAATAGGGCTGTGAAGAAAACAGACAAACACGGAACTTGAATTCTGCAGCAGGTTGCCGGAAATCAGTAGAGACGATCCATCACTGGATAGTGGTTAAGTGGTAAAGAAAACGATGCTAACAAAAACTACTGAAAGCTGTTCTTTTACACCGGACCTCACGGGGCAGGACCAACCCGAAATAGAGTCACTCACACTAAAGCCACAGATGAAAACTGAGACCTTAAAGGGACAGATAGCAAGTTTACCTAAGCAGGAGCCTCCAGTCTGCCTGATTGAGTGTAATGAGGAGTGTCCCTCTTAGAATCTATCTGTTTAAGGACTCAGGGCATTGGGCACGCCAGCTCATATACTAGGCGAACTCTCTAGCAGTCAGTGTATCTTTACGCCCGCCCCACTTTTGTTCTATTTCTTTGTTTCCACCTTATCACCTACTTCTGCCATTTCTCGTGGCAGGTAGTCTATTTTTTTTAGACTAGGGGGCTTCCCTGATTCATAATTTGCAAATATGAGCAATTAAATCTGTAAAATCAGATCAAGCAAAGAAGCAGCTAGACCCAACTTTTGTCTTTTGACAGGGGAAAATATTAGAGGAGGTTTATAAAATGAATATTTAGCAGAAACTACAAGTAAGTAAGGTAGCTGGTCATAGGGCTAACAGGGGGCAAAAGCAATCTAGACATCATCTAGAGGCATTGAAGTGGGGCCAGGCCTGGCATGTTGAAGAGAGCTCTCATACCACATTTTACTCTACATTTTCTTGTTACTGTGAGGGACCCATCGCTGTTCTCATTTACGATGGGCAAACTTGGCTAAGAAGGCCAAGGACTTTGCTCCAGATTGCACAAGAAACCCAGGTAGACTCTACTCCAAGGGAGAGCTTGTGCTTCTGAATACTAAGGCATTAGATTGTTGCAGAAATGATTGCCTTGGCTTTGGTAGACTCAGGTTGTCCCTTTACTCCCAGCTGCAAGCAGACTTTCCAAGTCCTGGAGGAAAACCCTGGGTGTGGTAGTAGGAGGGAGAGTGAGTCAAACCTTGGCTGGCTTCCTGCTGAGTCACAGCTACTGGGCTGAGGAGAGAGGCCCATGGGTCTTGGTCCTCATCTTCTCCTAGTGGCAAGTTCTTCCCTTTGCAGGAGACGCCTGTTGACAGGCCATAACTGCACACCAACATTGAATGAATTCGTCTGACTTTCCTAAGAGTTTGTGGTGAAATTGCTGTTGGCCTCCACCTCTTCTTTTTTTTCCTTTTTTAAAAAATTTATTTATTTAATGTATGTGACTACACCATGGCTCTCTTCAGACACACCAGGAGAGGGCATCAGATCCCTTTACAGGTGGTTGTGAGCCACCATGTGGTTGCTGGGAATTGAACTCAGGACCTCTGGAAGAGCAGTCAGTGCTCTTGACCACTGAGCCATCTCTCCAGCCCTGGGCTCCTACATCTTAATGTGATCCCACAGCCAGCAAGAGGGCACAGTCATAGAGGCTTTTTGCTCATGTCCTTCATAGACACATTCTGTCCCTTGTCAGTCCTACTTGTATCCCTCTGAGGATGAACTGTTCAAAGACAGCCCCAAGCTTGTCCTGCCAGGAGAAAAATGGGTGAAGAAAGAAAGGGAAGCTGTGGATGTCACCCTGGACTCCGACGCCTAGATGCATTTATAAACACAATGGACAGGGAAAGGCTGAAGCATGCCGGATTTGTTAAGTCTTCAAAGCACAGGTTCATGAATAAGCACAGCTGGTCCCTATTGTGCATCTCAACTATGCCGGGCAACCCTCTAACCACTCAACATGTCTTGACACCTTTGTTTTCATTTCTATAACCTTATACCACCTTAGAAGGGATGAGCTTTCTGAGTGATAGGTAAGGAAGTGGAGAAATACAGTTGTCATAAATTGGAAAGATCAGAAAGGGTAGCAGGGACAAAATCCAGAAGTGAGGAGAGTGCAGGCTGGATTCTGGGTTGGGACTGAAGCAGAAGGACAGAGGGGAGGGGGCTGCAGCTTAGCCATAGTCTTTGCTCATCATGTATGAGCCCTGGGTGCCAGGCCGGGTACTGAAAAACAGTGCAGGAAAAGGATGAAGAAGAAATTGCAGTGAGGGAAGAGGCTGGAGGAGATAGCAAGGCTGGCTAGACTTAGTCAGGGTTTAGTCTCAAAGTTCATGGGTGGTAGAGAGGAAGGCACAGAACATTTTCTTTTTGGTGTTAGGTATTGAAGCCAAGGTTTTTGTATGCAACCACATCCTCTACTTCCGAGCATCTCCCCTTGAAAATGTCTTTTGAATTATTTGAAGAGATAGGGTCTCACGATGTTGCCCGTGCCAGCCTCAGACTCCTGGGCATGAACAATCCTCCAGCCACAGCCTTTTTGGTAACTGGGACTACAGGTTCCTGCCTTTGTACCTGGGTCCTGTGGTTTATTTACTATTTTAATTTTAATATTTTTTGAGACAGGGTTATGTACTGTAGCTCAAGCTGGTCTTGAACTTGAAGCAATTGCAGCCTCAATTACTGAGATTCCAAGCGTGTGCTGCCACGCCTGGCTAAAGTACCTTTGAGTTGATTTCTTCCAGGTCTCGGACCTGTATGTTTCCAATTTGGTTCAGGGTTGTCTTGCAGAGTGAACAGTGGGATTGAACAAAGACAGCAGAAGGAACTCAGATTCTATGTGGCAAGGAGACACATGAGCTTATCATTCCGCCTCCACCTGGAGATTGCAAGGATGCCTTACCAGATCTGGCTTTATTGTGCTGGGAATTGATCTCAGAACCTCATGCATGCTGGGTAAGCGCTCTACCAACAGTTACATCTCCAGCCTGGTATTCATCCTTGTAGCACTTTATTCCTTTCCTGTATGATAACACAGACAATTAATTTGTAATCATACGTGAGGACGACCCACTCATAAGGTTATGACAATGATTAAATTAGATGGTGTAGGTGACATGTAGAACTGGAACCTATGTGAGGGAGAATTGTTCTGAGTTATCACACTGTCTTTCTAGGCCCCAAATGACTAGCATATTTAATTATTGATAATTTCACAAAATCTAAGGTATCTTATCAATTGTACCCCATACCATTATTGGTGTCTTTCCATGAAATTAAAAGACCAGGGAGAAAAGCTTTCTTATTACACAGAAATTTTTGTGTTCCCTGTATTCAAAGGTCTCCTTTAAGTCTGGCTGTTATGTAGATTTTTATTTTCCAGGGAACTGTTTTTTTCCTGGCCTTTAAACTGTTGTTTTTGTGTTTAATGTTTAGTGTTTTGTGTGTGTGTGTGTGTGTGTGTGTGTGTGTGTGTTCTGTGTGAACATGGGCACAGCATAAGCCATGTCACATGTGTGGCAATTAGAGAACAACCTGCAGGAATAAACTCTTTCCTTCTATCATACAGGTTCTGGGATCGAATCCAGGACATCAGGTTTGGCGGCCGTCTCCTTTACCAGATGAAACATCTTGCTGGCCTTTCTTTGCCTTTTTAAAAATTAAGGGGAAAAAAAAGGTAAGAAAAAACATGTCTCATGGAGCCCAGGATGCTGTGAACTTTTAAAAAAAGTAATTAATTTATTTATTCACTTTACACCCCCTCCGCCTGGTCCCCCTCACAGCTCTTCCCCTCATTCCACTTCCCCTTCTCCTTTAAGAAGAAGGAGGCCCCCCTGGGTATCACCCTACCTTGGCAATCAAATCTCTTCAGGACTCAGCGCATCTTCTCCCACTGGGGCCAGATAAGGCAGCCCAGTTAGGGGGACAAGAATTCACAGACAGCCAACAGATTCAGAGACAGTCCCTCATCTCCATGCTCCAGTTGTTGGGGGATCGCATGAAGTCTGAGCTGCACATTTGCTCTGTCTGTCTCTGTGTGTGTGTGTGTGTGTGTGTGTGTGTGTTGGGGGGCGGAGCTCTAGGTCCAGCCCATTCTTGTTCTTCGGTTGTTGGTTCACTCTCTCGAAGCCCCCAAGGGTCCAGGCTAGTTGACCTGTTGGACTTCCTGTGGAGTCTCTTTCCTCTTCAGGTCCCTCAATCCTTCCCCCAATTCTTTCACAAGACTCTCGGAGCTCCATCAAGGTTTGGCTGTGGGTGATGCTGTGAAATTTTGATCCTCCTGCATCTACCTAAGGAGTGATGGTCATATACCTGGCTTATACAGTACTGAGGACTAAACCTAGAGCTTCCTGCATGCTAGGCCAGCTCTACCGAATTGCATCCTCAGTCACAGTACATAATTACTCTTCATTTTAGTGACAGATCAGCCTGGGATCTTTTTGAGGACATTATAATTGCCATTAAACCAATACTTATGGTATTAACAATACATTTTCCTCAACAATGCTATGTCATAGTTTCTCAAGACTGAAACATTTCATATTCTGCAGGGAAGTCCCTTAAGCAGGAAGGTAAACAATTCAAAATAGCTTCAGGAAGTACCTGAAACTGACCAGATTCATTAGGCCTCTCCCTGTCCTAGTAAGCAATCAAACAGTGAAGAAGTCTCAGAAAGCCAAGTTTCAAAGAAGATTCTTTGAAGAGAAAAGCTGCAAATAAGACTCTGAGACCAGACTAGCTACCTAGGAGAAGCAGTTTTAATTAGAAAAGAGAAATGTTGTAATTAAAATACAACATCAAAACAACAACAACAACAACAACAACAACAACAACAAAACATTAGCTAAGGACACATACATCTGTGGGGAGACCTTCCTGAAAGATACTAGCCAAACTGCCCGAAAGAGGTTTAGCTCAACCGAGTCACTTGGAAAAGATACTCTCCTGTCTGTTGAGCTTCCTGTGGACTGTCCCTTGTGCTCCAGGTTCCCAGCTTTTGTGAACTGTAACCTGTACTGGGGTGGGCTTTGGTGATGCAGCTGTTTGCAAGTCATTCTGCCCCTGTAAGTAGCCCCTCACATATATTCTTGTAAGTAACCCCCAAACACTAATTGGTTCACCAACTTAGACTTCGATGATATCCATACTTTGGGGTGTCTAGGATTCTCTATCTGGGGTGAGTAGATGTGTATATAGGAACTCTACAGGAGGAGTTTTGTCACACAACAAAGGGAAAGAATCAGAGAGAGAGAGAGAGAGAGAGAGAGAGAGAGAGAAGAGAAGAGAAGAGAAGAGAAGAGAAGAGAAGAGAAGAGAAGAGAAGAGCGCACTCTGTAGCCTCTGTAGGCTTTGGTCAAGAGAATAGAATCTCTGGCCTGGCCTAAGTAGAGACCTAACATTCCAGTTGGGCCAGGTCATTCACTTGGCCAAAGGACCACCTCTAGAAAAGTGGACTCATTTTAAGCCATGCTGAAGAGATAAATGGAATAATTAATCCTTGATGAGATAATAGAATTCCTGTCCCCTAGGACAGCAGCTTACAGGCTAAACTCATATAGCTTTGTAAGTCTGTCTGCCTTTCTGAATTATTCAGAAAAGCGTGACTTCTTTGTTCTGCTTCTCCTCTAAACTTCCTTTCCCTAACACTCTTATGTAAGATGCCAACTCCTGGAGAGACCTGGTCATGATCTCTGTGTCAAGGTCTCTCTAAAAAGAGTTCTTATTGTCAACAAGGAACCCTGGCTTGAACTTTACTCAAGACACCCAGAAAGATGTGGGGTTTATCTGTTATAGACACTAGCTATACTTAAACTGACACAAAGCCAAATGCAGGATTTGGAACACCCAGACAAGTTTGGTTTAAGCCATGGGTGAGTTTCAAAAGTCAATTAGTAACCACAGAATGTACTCCTATAAAATCCAACCATCTTCACATCAGCCAAATGTGAGCTGAACAAGAAGCTGAACACCAGAGAACATGCCAACCGCATGGAGAAAAGCCCACACGGCCTCAACCCTACACAAGAACTGAAGGCAACTGAGGAAGGCTGGGAACAGGAGAGATGGCCCTCCCCATGGAAGAGCACACCAATGAATTGTCCAGTGTCATACAGTCAGCCCTGAAAACATACATACAGGTAACATATAGACTCATATTTGGACCTAATATGAATAATATGAATACACAAATAAATACATATATGCAGTAACAACTGATGAAAAGGGGCATGAATTTGAAGGAGAGCAGGGAGGGGTGTGTACGAGTTTGGAGAGAAAGGGGAGGAAGAAATGTTGTATTTAAAAATGCAGTCTCAAAACAAACAAACAAAAAAAAGTCAACCAGGGAAACATATCTGTTGGAAGTATGGAATTTCTAATTTCACCAAGCTTCCGACCCATTTTTTTTCACATTTTTAAATGGATGTGTAAGTCAATATACAATCAGTGGCACCTCAAATAGCTAAAAAACTACTGAAATTTGGGGTTGCTTCATAATTATCAAATGATAAAAGAGAAATCACATGCCCCCTTGGGGGTCTTTTCTTATAAATAAAAGAATTTAAGGATGGACACAAATATAAGATCAAGGACAATTTTTTTTTTTAGAACTTAAAAGAACCCCCACCTCCAGGGCAGGCAAGCTACAAAGTCTCAAAAGCTGGAGAGTGGAGGAGGGAAGACGGAAATCTTACATTCTCTGAGACTGTGAGTGCAATGCCACATTTAACCACAAGGGAGGCTGGGAAATGTAGCCTTGCACAGTTGTGAGGAAGAAAAAGATGGGGTTGGTAGTTGGTAATCATCAGGTTGTACAGGAGAGGAGTTTGTTTTTGTTTCTGTTTTGGTTTGTTTACATTGTGTGTGTGTGTGTGTGTGTGTGTGTGTGTGTGTGTGTGTGTGTGTGATTGCACATGTGTGTAGATGAGAGGACAACTTATTCTAGGGATTAAACTCAAGTCACTAGGTTTGGCAGCACTCACCGTTTGGGCTGAGCTATTTTACTGGTCCCGTATATGAAAATGAAGCACTGTAAGGGACATGGCGGATTAAGTTAATTCTTGTCACCCTCAAACACCATAGTGATATTGTTCTCATTTTTAAGATAAAGAATTGATATACAAGGACGTGAAAGGCTTGGCTAAAGTCCTGTAACCCCACAGGCATAAAGGCAGAGTTGAGTTCTCATTTGCAGACACTTTCCAGGACATGTATTAGCTTCTCTGAACTATATAAGAAGGCACGGAAAGAAAAGCCATTGTTCCTTATGTATGTATGGGATGCTTCATGAGAGTGTCACTTGTCTTGTCTTTTCCTGTCCTTCCTCCCTCTCTCCCCTTCTTTAAGACAGGGTCTCACCATGTAGCTCTGGTTAGTCCAGACTGAAGCTTGCTATGTAGACCAGGCTGGCTTCTGATTTCCACTGTTGGCATTGTAGGTGTAGGCCACTGTGGTGATTTGAATATGCTTGGCCCAGGGAGAGGCACTATTAGGAGATGTGGCCTGGTTGGAGGAAGTGCATCATTGGAGGAAGTTGGTCTTTGAGATCCTCGGCCTGGCTACCTGGAAGCCAGTCTTCTCCTGTTTGCCTTCCAGAACAAGGTGTAGAACTCTCAGCTCCTCCAGCACCATGGTGCCTGTATGCTGACATGCTTTCTGCAATGAGGATAATGGATTGAACCTCTCAGCCTCTGCAAGCCAGCCCCAATTAGATGTTGTCCTGTAAAAGAGTTGCCTTGGTTGCGGTGTACGTTCACTGCAATGGAAACCCTAATTAAGACAGCTACCATAATATTGCCTCTCGTTTCTCTTTGTCCTAGGCTAATGATTTCACTAATTACCATGGATGGGATCTGGCTGCAGCATTTGTGGCCCACAAATGCCATTTCTTTGTCTGGTTCTGGCTAGGATGAGTCTTCTTTGGGGTACATGACAGTTGGCTAACAGTCATTTTGAAAACCGAGTTGCGTCTGAAGACAGAGATGAAGATGTACAGACACTAAATGAACGTTAGAAGAGAAGATGAGCCCCCAGTGTGCAGATTGGGCCCTCGTCTGAGAGACCAGCAGGAGGACATGTTTTGGAAACACGCTATGTATTCATATATAGGCATAGGCCATGAACTTGGTTATATTAAAGAGCTATTGCGAATTCTGCTGGGTATGGCAACAGTACTAAGTATGAAATGTACTTTTTTTTTCTTGAGACTAGGTCTCACATAGCTTGCTATGTAGCTGATGATAAGCTTCCATTTGAGATCCTCCTGCCTCCCCACTTCTTTGATTACAGACATAGGCCACCGCGCTTGGCTAAAAATTGTCGTTTTCAGAGATGGATGCTATGCCTGCATTCAAGAGCAAATGTGAGGATGTTTGCACTTAAATCTAAAACATGTCACCAACAGCATTAGCAACAGAGAAACAGAAAAGCAAACAGCAAAATGCTAAGAATTGTTGAAGGTGATGAATACAGGAATGTTTGTTTTGTTTATTTTCCTGTGAGGTGTTCCTTCTGAAGTAAGGCCGTGGGACACTGCACGGATTAAACATCACTATCTAATATTTTTCTTGTGTTTGTTAGTTGATTAGTCAATTTGTTCCTGCCCCCACTTGACTCTATGTGAAAACAGGACTTTGCTATATTTCTCTTTAATATTTTAAGATTGACGATAGATTTTTCATATACTATATTCTAATTATAGTTTCCCCTCCCCTTGCTTCTCCCAGTTCCTCCCCACATCCCCTCCCATCCAGATCAATGCCTTATATGTTTTCCCTTTTATTGAAAATAGATTTTTTCTCACATAATATTTTGATTATAGTTTCCCCTCCCTCTACTCCTCCCAGTTCCTCCCCACCCCCATTTCATCCTGATCCACTCTTTCTGCCCCTCATTAAAAAACAGGCTACTAAGAGATAATAGTAAAATATAATGTAATATAATATAACATATAATATAACATGATATAAAAACTAACACATCAGAATAGGTCAAAACAAGCAAAAGGAAAAGTCCAAGAAAATGCACTAGAATTGGACATAGATGTAGAGACCCACTTGCTTTCACACTCAGGAATACCACAAAAAAACTAAAGTGGAAGCCATAATTTATACTCAAAGGCTCTGTAGGTAAAAGAGAAAAAAGGATGTATACATAAATAAAATAAAAATTGAAATAATTTTTTTAAAAAAAAGAGGAAAAGTCCTGACTTGACATTAGGAGACAAAGAACCTCCAAAGATTCCATTGAGTTCATTTTCTGTTGGGCGTATACTGCTGAACATACAGCCTACCCTTAAGAGTGGTTTATTTCCTTAGTGAGACTTCCTTGCGGAAAACTAAATGTTCCTTTTCAAATGGTTATCCATTGGAGATAGCTTCTGGGTTAGGGATGGGGCATGTGCCCACTTCTTTCGGCACTAGGACCCCATCTGGTGCAGACCTGTGCAGGCCCTGTGCATGCTGCCTCAGTCTCTGAGTTCATTTGTAGTGATGTGTGTGTTTTCTCTCTTAATTTGCTGGTCTGGGATTATTTATTCCTCGTGTCTTCCTTAGGTTAGAGTTTTCCTTCTAGTGCCTTCAATAGGGCTGGGTTTATAAATAGATATTGCTTAAATTTGGTTTTATCATGGAATGCCTTATTGTCTCTATTATAATTGAAAGTTTTGCTGGGTATAGTAGCCTGGGATAGCATCTATGGACTCTTAGAGTCTGTAGATCATCTCTCCAGGCCCTTCTGGCATTTAGAAGCTCCAAACAGAATCCAGGTGTTCTTCTAGTAGGGATGCCTTTATATGATACTTGTTTTTTTCCCTTGTGGCTTTTAACATTCTTTCTTGCTTTTCATGTTTGGTATTTTGATTATTTTGAATTTCCTTTTAGGTCTAGTCCATTTAGTTTTCTGTATGATTCTTGTACCTCAATAGGTATCTCTTTTTTTAAGTTAGGGAAATTTTCCTTTATGATTTTGTTGAAAACATTTTTGTGCCTCTGACCTGGGTTTCTTCTCCTTCCTCTTTTCCTACGATTCCTAGATTTGCTCGTTCCACGGCATCCCAAATTTCCTAGATGCTTTGTGCCAGGAATGTCTTGGATTTAATGTTTTCTTTAACTGAGGTATCCAGTTGTTTCTCTATTGTGTCTTCAGTGCCTGCCTCTCACTTCTTGTATTCTGCTGGTGAGCTCTGCCTCTGATGCTCCTCTCTGAGTCTAAATCTCTCATTGACCCCTCATTGACCCCTCACTTGGGTCTTACTTATTGTTTCTATTTCTACTTCACATCGTGAACTGTGTTATTCATTTCCTTCCCCCGTTTGCTTGTGTTTTCATAGATTTCCTTAAGGGATTTATTAATTTTCTCGTTAAGGACCTTTGTCCTTATCCATAAAGGGTAGTTTAAGGTCTCTGTGCTTCAGCTGTGTCGTAACACTCAGGGCCTGTAGTGGTGGGGTTGCTGGGCTCTAGTGGAGATAGACTGTCCTGGGTGTTATTGACTGTGTTTTTATGCTGGAATCTAGGCATCTGGGGTTGGGAAGGTGCTGGTCTCTGGTCTTGTCTTCGTCAGGTGGGTGTTTTGTTCCTTTTTGTTTCCATCTCTGGATTGTAGGAGAGTGTGGTGGCTGTTGCTTGGTTGGAAAGTTTTCTGGGATCCCGCTAGGTGTGGTCAGTGGGGGTTCCAGGTAAAATGTGTGTCTAGGTCTTGGGAGTGGACACTTAAGGGTGAGGATGGGTGGATGGGGGTATGAGGGGAGATGAGGGAGCTCTTATTGGGATGGTAAATAATTAGTTAATTAATTAATTAATGAAAAATGAGGATGAGCCAGGAGGGGTGGTGCTGAGGAGGTCCACAGAATGTAGGAAAGCAGGGTGTTCCATTAGGATCTGTTTAGTCCCCTGGCAATGGGGGCAGAGAGCGCGCGAGGAGAGGCCACAGCAGGGAGTCTGTTACAGAGCTGGGGAAAAAACTGGCCTACTTGTTTCTCTGGCAGGCTTGGCTGGTGGGTTCCTGGGGAGTGTTTGCTGCAGTTCTTGCTGGGATGAAACTAGGAGTGAGAAGGGGTGGGGAGGAAGTTTGGAGTCGGGGAGATCTGTGTTATCCACTGGAGATGGGAGCAGAGAGGAGAGGAGGCCGCAGCAGGTGGTCCACTGCAGAGCTAGGGATGAGACTGGGGATTGGATTTCAAGGAGAGCTGAAGATCTGCAGTATGGTTGCCAGTGTCTCTGGCCCCAAGTGTTGGATCCACACCCTTTCTGTCTCTTGTTAGAAGACAAACAGGTATCTATGGTAAAAAATGACAAAAAAAGAAAACAAAATCAGATATGACAAAAACAAACAAATCAGAATAGGACAAAAACAACTAAACAAGAAAAGGAGCCAAAGAAAATGTACGACAAATACATACGGATCAGAGACACACATGTTCACACACACAGAAACCCCCTGAAAACCACAAAACTGGAAGCCGTAATATATAGGCAAAGGATCTATAAGGTTAAAACAAATGCCCTTACTTAAAATTATGGGACAAAAACCTTCAAAGATGCCGTTAAGTTTATTCGTGCTGGCCATCTTCTGCTGGACATGCAGGCTACCCTTAAGAGTGGTTTGTTTCCCCAGTGACACTGCCTTGGAGAAAACTCATTTTCCATTTGCAAGTGTCTATCAATGGAGACTGCTCCTGGGTTAAGGATGAGATGGATGTCTGACACCTAGCACAGTGGCTAGCACAACTTGAGCTTTTAAATTAAAATTAAAATTGTTTTCCTAATAAACTAGATTTATTCGATTCCCCATGCCGGGTGAACTCTGCAGTCTCTGCAGCCTCGCTGCACCTCTGCCTCTGCCTGGCTGTAATCCTGCCTCTCCTGTTCTACTGTTCACTCCAATTGTCTGTTCTGTCTCCATCTGTCCCTGGCTGTAGCCCTACGAAGCTGGCGGTCCCCAGGTAGGCGAGAGTCCCAACAGACTCATGTCTCCTGGCACCTGAGATTTGCTGCCACTGCCCTGTTGAAGCACTGACTGTCACATGTCACCAGCACTCAGAAACCCTTTGTTTGGTTGACGGCTAACAGATCACACTCTTGCTCCAACTTCTGTTTTTCTTTCTTGATGAGAAACCCTTGGGCTTGGGAGATAGCTCAGTTCATACAGTGCTTACCATGCAAGAGTGAAGAATTGAGTTCGATCTCCAGATTCCTGTAAAAAACTGGGTGTGATGCTGCCTGCCTTTGAAATTCCAGTGCTGGGGAAGAAAGATCCCTAGATCAGCCTCCCTTAATTGGAGAGTCCCAGTGGAAAATGTTATCTCAAAAAACAAGATGAAAGGCTTTTGACACCTGAGGTATGATGTGCCTGAGGTTGACCTCTGACAGACAGGCAGGCAGACAGACAGACAGACAGACACACATACGCACACTCACATACACATGCACATATACACAGAACACATTAACATACATTTTTATGCATGCATACATGGATTCACATTCCTGAACACTTACACTAACACACATATTCACACATGAACAAATGAATACATACACTCACATACATAGTTTCACACACACTCATACACAGATTCATACACCTGAACAGATATACTCAATACACATGCACACACATACACCTGAATACATACATTCACACGTACATGCACACCCCCCCCAAACACATACATACACACATCTGAACACATGCACTCATATACATATGCCTAAATACACATACTCATGCCCACATATACTCTCACACATACTCAGATGAATATACCCCCTGAACACATACACTTACACACATATGCACACACACATGAACATATGCTCACTCATACATGAATTTGAGCACATAATACAAAAATATATACTCAGACATACATGCACACACCTGAACACACATATTCATACACATGAATAACATACACTCATACACATGCATACACACTCGCAATCCTCTGAACACATACACTCGCACACATGCACACACACATACACAAGAATACCCCCAATATACATACATGCATGCATATATGCATACATACATGCAAACATACATACCTTTATACATACATTCATACAAATGCTTATACAGACTCACACATACCCCAACATACGCACTCACATACATATGCATACTCTTATGTTCACTTATACAATACACCTGAACACACACATGCTTTCATATTTAATTTTCTTTCTATGTTATGTATCTATATTTTTCCTGTGCAGAGGATTCAACCCAGGGCTTTGTGCATGCCAGGGAATGCTTAAGACATACTGTCACGTGCCTAGTTCTTTTGGTACTGTTTTTAATTATACAGATAACATACAACCATTGTAGAAAATTAGAACGTGGAAATAAACTAAATGAAAAAAAATCATTAAGGCAGTCTAAAAATCTTCTCCCTTTCTTATTGTTTGGATTAACTATTAACATTTTTCTGTGCATATGTTCACTTTTTAAAATATAAAATGTGAGATGTTTTTGCGCCAGGCACTATAGTTCATACTGTAACCCAGCACATGGGAGACTGAGGCTGGAGGATTGCCCATATGTTTGAAGTCAGCCTGGGGTACATTGTGAGTTGCAGGCAAGCCTGGGCTACAAAGTGAGGCTTCACCTTAAAAATGAAATGGATTACTTTTGCTCGTATTTTGTCATCCATCGAGGTCCTGACTTTTCTTCTGAAACAAGAGGTGTTAATTGGTGATGTCATTTGAAATATATTCATTCATACATACAGGGCTATGCCACACTTTCTTAGTAAGTCCTGCACTGGTGGTGGGTTCTTCCTACTTCATTATTATGCCAAACTTCCTCACACATATCTGCCTTTCGCTTATCACTTTTATTTTGTTGAGTCCTTCCTGCCTGCCAGGTTGTTTTCCAGAAGCTGGAGAAACAACAGTGGATTCTGGGTGTAGAGAAGCCATCATCATCACTACCTTCATCATTTTTTCCCTTTTAAAAGATGAGTGTCACTAGGTGTGGTGGCAAAGTCCTTTAGTACCAACACCTGGGAGGCAGAGGCAGGCAGATCTCTGAGTTCAAGATCAGCCTGGTCTACAAAGCAACTTCCAGGACATCCAGGGCTCTATTACACAGAGAAACCAAGTTGAAAAACAAACAAACAAACAAACAAACAAACAAACAGATAAACAACCAACAAAGATGGGTGTCTCCAGAAGAACTCAGCCCACAGAATCAACCAAGTAAGACTCACAGGGGCTCGCAGAAGTGGCAGTTGCGGAGCCTGCCTGGGTCTGCACCAGGCCCTCTGCGTACATGCTGTAGTTGTTTAGCTTGGGGTTTTGTGGGTCTCCTGCTCCTTACTCTTTTGCCTGCTTGTGGAACCCTTTTCCTCCTACGGGATTGCTTTATCCAGACTTGATATGAGGGTTTATCCTTAGTCTTAGTGCATGTTGTTAACGCCGTGTTTGGTGGATGCCCCTGGGAAACTCTTTTCTAAAGAGAAATAGGGCAGGGAAGTGGATCTGGGGAAAAGGGGAGGTGGGGGCTGCAACTGGGAGGAGGAGAGGGAAAGGAGGCTGTGATGGTAATATATCGTATGAAGAATAATGAAGAAAAAGAGAAAAACGACGGGTGTCTTGTCTGCCATATCGCCAAGGGCAGTCTTTCACTTGAGGCTCAGGTGATTCTCCTTCTGTAGTCTCCCATGCAGATGTATTGCACCATGCCTGGCTCTCCTCAGTGGCTTTTAATATATATCAGTGACTCCCTCCAGAAAGACTTCTATTCCCAGCAGCAGAATGTGAGTCTCTTATGCCTCCCATGCACACCACTGTCCTCAGAGCCGGATCCAGATGCCTCTTGGCATGTGTGTGCAGTGTATTGAGCCTTCATGCTCTGCTCACTGTCTCCTTTCCTTCCGAGGTCTTCTCTTGGCCACACCCCTGCCTTTTGGGATCAGCTCTGGCCTCTCTGTCTGGTCCCTTTGCGCTGTGTGGCTCCAGCTCACAGACCTTGGCTTCCTGCTTGGCACCGAGCAGGTCTTTGATTTTGACATTCCCTGCAGATATTCTCTCACCAGCTCTGGGCCCATGCAGTGCTTCCCAGAGAGTCAGCCACTGCACACTGGCCTCCAGTAGAAGACACAGCCGGAGAGCAAGAAGCTGGCAGGCCTCTGGGGCCCCGAGGCAGAAGGCAGTTTTACCTTCCTTTGCTTCTCTCTTCCCCATTAGTGGCTTCTCTTCGCAGGATGTCAGCCACCACGTCAGTGAACTCTTGTGCTGGGACTAAGCCTTTCCCAGAAGTGGGGTGTTCTTTGGCTCCATGAGGATTTGTGTATGTTGAGTGGCCATGGATTTGAAGAGTGAAAACAGAGGGATCAGAGAACCTTGTCTGAGAGGTCAACCTTGTATGACCACAGTAGAATAACATTTGGGATATCTGTCCACAGATATCACCCGTGTCTATGCATCTGTTCCTAATAGAAGCGACTTCTGGTGGCCATTTTTATATAACTCTGTTCCTTCAGTCCCATTGCTTAGACTATAGGTAGATGTGGGAAATGGCTCTGGCTAATTGCACTCCATCTAGGAATGGGATTTGAGATGGATTAAGAGGTGCTGTAAACCTGAAACAGGTTGTCCAGAGGGCCACATGCATTGTTTGCAGCCCTGAGAATGGACACCTGCCTTCACTCAGCAGAACCTGTTCACCTGGCTAAAGTGTTTTGAATATCAATTCTGATTATATGTGAAAGAACTTTTGTGTTAATTTTTATTACTTGTGGCAAATATCTGAGAAAAACAACATAAAGAAAGTGTTTGGGTTCAAGTTTATGAAGCTTTAGTCCATGGTCACTTGGCTTTATGGTCTGGACCTCTGGTGAGGCAGAACATCATGGAGGAGGAAAACTGCTCACTGCACGACAGCCAGGAAGAGACAGAGGAGCAGGAGAAGGATGGGCAAGAGGAAAAGAAGGGGAAGGCGGGGTGGGAGTGAGAAACATACATTATATACATATCTATTGTATACTTACATAAATATCAGTATACATACATATGTATTTATATACTTTTCAAAGGCACTCGCTCAGTGATCTACATTCTCCAATTATACCCTTCTTTAATCTATGAACTCAGCTCATCAATTCATTAATCCATTGATAAAGTTATTACCCTTGTAATTAAATCATTTCTCAGTAGTGCCAGCATATGGGGACCAAGCCTTCAACACATGAGCCTTTTGGGAGAACATTTCATATTCAAACCATGACAACCGTTCTTCATGTGTGTCTGGTATGTGTGCATGTATATATACATGTGCACATGTGTGTAGGTGCACATGTGTGCAGGCCTGAGGTTGTTGTAGGGTGTCTTGATGGTTCTCTACCATATACATTAAGGCAGCATGTCTCATGGAACCCAGAGTTCACTGTTTTGGATACTTTAGCTAGATGGCTTTCTTTGTGGACCCCTCGTCTCTACCCCCTGAGCACTGGGATTTCAGGTGGGCCCCTACACCTTCCTGTTATCTAGATGGGTTCTGAGGATCCACACTCAAGGCTTCAGACTTGCATGGCAAGTGCTTTACATGGTGAGTCTCCTTTCCAGTCTCTAACAACTTCATAGACCTTAAAAATTGTATAGAAAGGCATGTATATGATATATATCGACATCAGGCAAGAAGGTCAGCTTGGGCTGTACACTGAGTTAGAGGACTGTATGGACTACACAAGACCCTGTTCCAAAACAAAACAACTGGGGTTGGGTGGCTCATAGCTTTGTGTGGCTCAGGTATGCAGAAAACACACCTGTTTGTGTGCTTCTAGTTGGCGCCAAAAAGTCAGGAAGCAGGAGCCAGGGATCCTCCTGGATGTCAAATACTAGGCCATGGGAAAGACTCAGGCAGAATCCTTCATTGCTCTATCATGTTTAGCTCTATGGTACTTCAGTGTGGATGCCAGTCACTGCACCAGCGGGGAAGGGAGGAAGGCACATTGGGCTTTATCAGAAAGGGCCTTGAAGCCAACTTTTGTGTAGTCTTGTCTGTACAGATCACAGCTGCTCTGCAGGCTTCTCTCTGATATATTTCTCTGTTGAGGACCATGACCAAGGTAGAAACAGTCCCAGAATCAGCCCCATCCAGCCCAGCCCATCTTGCTTTTCCAAGTCCCAGGGGCTTGAGATGCTCCATGATCTGCATGCCTTTGATGACTGCAGCCTACAACATTTGGCTAACTCAAGCCTACCGGGGTTTCTTACATCCCAGAAATGCATGGGGATCAGTTGACCATGGTGGAGGCTAGAGCAAGGGAGAGCTCATTTTCTTACTAGTTACACAGAGGAGAGACAGCTGGATGGGGGGTTACTATAGAAGCACTGCTGATTTCCAGAACATTTGTGTTATCATTTGCAAATCACTTCACTTCGCTGTCAGTCTCTTTATCTTTACTGTGAGCAGGTTGAATTGCATAGCTTCTGATTTTTTTTTTTGTCATGAATTGCATTATATAGTTCCCCACAGCTCAATGTGCTAAATGCAGAGAGCAGCAGCAGCTTTTAGCAGATACATAGATGCAAGCCTCAGGAAAGAGGAAGACAAAAACCAAAACACAACAACAAACAACTAAAAACACCCCACCTCCTGATGGAACTGTCAACAATGGAAAAATAACCACATGAATAAGAAGAGAGAGAGAGATGAAGACTTTATCTGTATGTCTCGAAGTCACTAATTTACTACTTGCATTTAAGGGATTCAGTGATGTCCATGCTGTCCTTGGCAGGAAGTTGAAAGTTAAAGGGGCATGGACAAGACTGCTTGAGGTGGGGAAGGGATTCCATTGAGGGACTTCTGTAGGCTAGGCATGTCTGTTGCCAGAGGTGGATCACGTAGCAAATACAAGCTGTGGCTGCAAGCAGAGCTACGTGTGCCTCCTGTGTGTATTTGAGTGAGTCCCTTAGACTTCTTTGGTGTCTCAGCCATGGAATGGGGATCATGATGGCACCTTTGAGTATAGGTTTGGGGGCAAGGAGTAGCTGAGATCAGGAGAATCAGAGCTGGTATACAACTGCTGCCTTTTCGCTATCTCGGATTCCAGTTTCATGCAGGCAGATGAACACTCACTACGGTGTTCTTTGTAGTCGAAGAGGTATAAGCCTTCCAAAACCATTTTTACTTAAGCCTGGCAAGGGAGTGTACAACTGTACACCCAGTGCCAGGAAGCAAGGGAGGAGAATCAACAGTTCAAAGTCATCCTTAGCTACAGAGCTTAAGATTAGTCTGGACTACATGAGAACTCACCTCAAAAAAGCAAAAGAAGGGGCCAGTAAGAAGGTTCAGAGGATGAAGGCTGGCATGATGGTCCTAGGGACTTACATGGTAGATAGAACTGTCCCATAAGTTGTCTTCTGACCTCTATGCATGTCCTGTGCCATGGGTACCCCTACTCCCCGCATACACATAGAATAGATGAAGAAATGTGAAAAACCCAACCCTACAAACAAAAAAAAAATAGGGGTGTGGGAATAGCTCGTCAGTAAATGCTCACTATGTGTGAGGATTCCAATTTGGTCCTCTGCACCCATGAAAAAAGTATGTTATGGTGGCACACATTTGTAATCCAAATAGAAGGTAGAGACAAACAGGTTTACTGGCCAGCTTAGCTTACTTGGTGAGCTCCAGGCTACTAAGAGCGTCTGTCTCAAAAATCCAGATAGATGGCTCCTTAGAGGGAATGACACCTGAGACTGTCTTTTTGTCTGCATAGGCATGTGCACATGTAAGTACATCCATATACACATAAACATAAAAATTTCACACTGGACACGTAGCTCTTACTTGTAATGCCAGCCCTTAAGAGGCAGTAACAAGAGGATTAACATGAGTTTGAGGCCAATCTAGTTTACACAGTGAGTTTTAGGTCAGCCTGAGATACAAAACAAAACAAACAAAACAAATGACCACACACTTAACTCCTAAAACCGCCAGAGGAAAGAAAAAATAAGAGTAACTATTCCTCAGAATATGAGCGAGGGAACGTAACTGCATTTCTCGTCTGTGTGCTGCTCAGTGCAGATTTCTGAACCCTGTTCCAAGAGCTCATAGTTGTTGAGGTGAGTGTACAAAAATGGGCATGTTATCTAAAGGCAGGGAAAAGAACTTTGATAAAAGGTCAGGGACTGTCCAGGTCAGGAGCCCATACTTTTGGCAGGCAGATTTTAGAGGTTGTTTCTGTTCTCAGGATAACTCTGCCTCTGCTCTCTGAGCAGGAAAGGCCCGATCTCCAAGCCCTGGTTCTTGTGAGTGAAGTAGACAGCACTTCCAGGACGCAGCACTCCACTGCTGGCTCGGTTTGTCTGAGTTTAGTTAGTGTGCTTGT
Source organism: Rattus norvegicus (assembly GCF_021556685.1). Taxonomy (NCBI): domain Eukaryota; kingdom Metazoa; phylum Chordata; class Mammalia; order Rodentia; family Muridae; genus Rattus; species Rattus norvegicus. The sequence goes on along the minus strand of NC_141536.1, from coordinate 75,894,648 downwards.
TAGTCTGTTCTCTGAGGTCATGACAAATACCTGAGACAATCAGGAGGACAGGCACATCTTTGGCTTCCCGTTTCAGAGGCTCCAGTCTATGGTCACTTGGCCATCTTGCTTTGGGCTTGTGGTGGGACCATGCGACATGACCTAGGCCCAGGGTGAAAGAAAGTTGTTCATCTCACGACATCAAAAATCTCAGTGTCTCTCTCTTTTTTTTCTTTTCTTTTTTTCGGAGCTGGGGACCGAACCCAGGGCTACTGAGCTAAATCCCCAGCCCCCTCAGTGTCTCCTTTGATGGCATGTCCCAGTGGCCTTACTTACATCCATTGGCTCCGTCTTTTAAAGGCTCAACCATCTCTTAAGGACAACACAGGTTGGTGTGCCATCCTTTAGCCTTTGAAGGGCATATGAAAGCCAAAACATAAGGCTTTCTAAACCTCTCTGCCCCTTTATGGAGCAATTGACAATATTCTAGATACTGTCTGCCCCAGCAGAGGGGACCTGAGCTGAGGGAGGATAACATGAAGTTGGACTCTCAGCTAACCCGAGGTGAGCATGTACTGAGTCTTAAGCTTTGGGAGATTGCAGTGGCACCAGCAGAACTTAGTCTATCCTGACCAATTCACACACCCCTCCCTAACAGGCTCTCACTGTGTCACCTTTGGCTGGCTTGGAACTCACTTTGTAGACATGGCTGGCTTAGAATTCCCAGAGATCCACCTGTCTTTACCTCCTGAATGCTGGGATTTCAGGTGTGAGCTACCTGTGGCCAATGTATAGGATTTGAATTGGTCCATCTGGTCTAAAAGACGTTCTTTTTTTTTTTTTAATTATTATTAACTTGAGTATTTCTTATATACATTTCGAGTGTTATTCCCTTTCCCGGTTTCCGGGCAGACATCCCCCTCCCCTTCCTATGGGTGTTCCCCTCCCCATCCTCCCCCCATTGTCGCCCTCTCCCCAACAATCTAGTTCACTGGGGGTTCAGTCTTAGCAGGACCCAGGGCTTCCCCTTCCACTGGTGCTCTTACTAGGCTATTCATTGCTACCTATGAGGTCAGAGTCCAGGGTCAGTCCATGTATAGTCTTTAGGTAGTGGCTTAGTCCCTGGAAGCTCTGGTTGCTTGGCATTGTTGTTCATATGGAGTCTCGAGCCCCTTCAGCTCTTCCAGTTCTTTCTCTGATTCCTTCAACGGGGGTCCTATTCTCAGTTCAGTGGTTTGCTGCTGGCATTCGCCTCTGTATTTGCTGTATTCTGGTTGTGTCTCTCAGGAGCGATCTACATCCGGCTCCTGTCGGCCTGCACTTCTTTGCTTCATCCATCTTGTCTAACTGGATGGCTGTATATGTATGGGCCACATGTGGGGCAGGCTCTGAATGGGTGTTCCTTCTGTGTCTGTTTTAATCTTTGCCTCTCTCTTCCCTGCCAAGGGTATTCTTGTTCCCCCCCTTTTTTTTTTTTTTTTTTTGGTTCTTTTTTTCGGAGCTGGGGACCGAACCCAGGGCCTTGCGCTTCCTAGGCAAGCGCTCTACCACTGAGCTAAATCCCCAGCCCCTCTTGTTCCCCTTTTAAAGAAGGAGTGAAGCATTCACATTTTGATCATCCGAAAGACGTTCTTTTTATCATACTATCTGCTCCAGATCTTCTAAAAAGAGATGTTAATGATTGCAAACATGTCCGTAGCACTTACTTTATTCCAGTTAACATTACAAGCGCTTTAGCTATTTTAATGCAAAACTCTGAGAGACATAGATTATCAATATCAGCATCCTCACTGATGATAGATAAGGATATCGGAGCATAGAGAACCTATGGGACTTGAACTTGTTCAGAATCACACAGCTAAGACATGGCAGTATTTGAAGTAAGTAGCTGACTCTATTTGCAACAATCCACATATGTACCTACTACACTTGGTTCCTAAAGGCAAAGCCCATGCATCTGTCTGTCTATCTGCCTAATTGTATAATTATACATATAATTAAGTTATATTATATGTACATATATATATCTATGTTCGATCTATCTATTTATCTATCTATCTATCTATCATATCTATCTATCATTATTTAGATTATAGGGTACTTTCTTCTCTATCAGCAATTATTGCTGATTATTTCTTTTTTCCCCCCCACTTTTTTGTTTCTTTATTAACTTGAGTATTTCTTATTTACATTTCGATTATTATTCCCTTTCCCGGTTTCCGGGCCAACATCCCCCTAGCCCCTCCCCTCCCCTTCTCTATGGGTGTTCCCGTCCCCATCCTCCCCCCATTACCGCCCTCCCCCAACAATCCCGTTCAGTGGGGGTTCAGTCTTGGCAGGACCAAGAGCTTCCCCTTCCACTGGTGCTCTTACTAGGCTATTCATTGCTACCTATGGGGACAGAGTCCAGGGTCAGTCCATGTATAGTCTTTGGGTAGTGTTGCTGATTATTTCTGATACTGACTTCAGAAACCTAGGTAGTTTATACACTTAGCACAATGTGATTAGGTTTTATTTTCAATTTGGAAAAGAGGGGAGTCCGAGACCCCTGAGCCTAAGCCCACTCACCTTTTCTAGTTTTTTAATCTTCCTTTGTTTGAGGGGCTATTCCTGCAGTAGGCTCCTCTGTATTCTGTCCCCTGCTTCCACTCCTGGACATTGTGCAGTTGTTCTGGGGCTGCCTTTGTCAGGTTCTACTTCTGTGAAGAGACACCATGACCATAGCAGCTCATATAAAGAGAGGCATTTTATTGGGGCTGGCTTATGGTTTCAGAGGTTTAGTCCATTATCTTCATGGCAGGGCATAGGCAGACATGGTACCTTAGAGTTCTACATACATCCCAAGGCAGCAGGAAGAAAAAGAGAGTGACTTTTCTTTTTTTTTTTTTTTTTTTTTTTTTTTTCCGGAGCTGGGGACCGAACCCAGGGCCTTGCGCTTCCTAGGTAAGCGCTCTACCACTGAGCTAAATCCCCAGCCCCGAGAGTGACTTTTCAAATAGTGCTACTTCCTGGTGACAGAGTGTTCAACTCTATGAGCCCAGGGGGCTATTCTTACTCAAGCCACCACACAAGCCTTGGACAAAAGCTCTTGTCTTTTAGGCTTTGAGTTTCCTTGTTACTTCCTCTTTCTAGGTATTCTAAGACCATGAATCTTGGGTCTGTCTTGCCAGGGTATGAAGATTGGTTCTTCTAGCTTTGGAGGAGGGCTGGGGGCACAGAAGCAAGTGGGTTTATCATGTCACAGAATGCTGGGGACCCTTGAAGGCAACAGCTGTCTCTCCTACATTCCCAGTTGACTACACTGAAAAATGTGTTACACACAACTGTCTGTTTGGAAGTAAAGCATTGCTTTCTATAACACACACACACACACACACACACACACACACACACACACACAGAGGGGTGGAGAGGAATAAAGAATTAGGAAAATACTTAACGATGCAAGTGCTTGAAGTAAGAAACAGAAAAGGTCACCAAGCAAGGCACTCCCAGGCTGTGAGTGTGGGGCAGGTGATTCAGGCTTCACTGAGGGAGAATTAAGGTCTGACGGACAAACATGGCATTCTAAGCAGAGCCCAGTTATTAGTCCACAGGAAACATCCTGTTACCATTATGAAGATAAAGTGCTACTTCTTCTTCTTCTCCTTTTTAATAAAGATTTTTCTGAAAGTCTTCCTTTCAATTCTGATTCCATTCAAGTTATCGAGGCAGGAAGGTCTCAGGGCAGCCATGCCTGCAGCATTAGCTAATCAGACTCTCAAGAAACATTCCATTCCGCTTAGGAGGACCTTGGAGAATGGTTTGCTCATGGTGGCTTTTAAAGTACACAGAGGGTTGCCAGGCTGAAAGGACTCCCTGTGGGGCTGGTGACCTGGTTTGAGGCTGGTGCCCAGCAAGCCTGCCTCCTGCTGGGATGTAGGATGCCATTAAGGACCTGTCTTCCTCTTCTAGGTTCTTGTGTGTGTGTGTGTGTGTGTGTGTGTGTGTGTGTGTGTTGAAGTGGAAGTCACAAATTCCGTCTCTTAACTTTCTGAAATTGGTGGGAAACAGGCTTAAGAATGTAATAATAAAAGCAACAGTTACAGACAGCACACAAGAGCACTTGACGTCACCTTTTATCCACAAACATCAAGAGCTGAGGTATTATGGCAGAGTGCCAAGAGAGAAATGGTTTCAGTTCCTGGTTTTATCATACACAGCTGCGTGACCTTGCATAAATAACTGATTCTCTATCAACTACTTATCTATTATCCATCCATGTATCTCTTTATATACAATTATTATTAGAGACACGATACAGGTAACTTAACAGAATTTTGTAAGTATGGTTGATAGCAAGGAGTGCTTAAAGAGCTGGTTTAAAATATGGAGTCCAGCATCACCCTTTAGAGGGAGTTTTAAAGAAAGACCCAGTTGCCCCCCAATCCCAATCTGCCCAGTATTTTCTACCAGGCGACTTGGGAATGTACCCTTCTTGTTTTTGTATTTTTATGTGCCTGCTTCTATATTTAATAAAACTTAGCCTTTATGTGAAGGGGAAGTGATAGGAAAAAGGTCAAATATCATTCATTATACTGTATATTCTCAAGGCAAATGCATATTGAACTTTGCAGATTTATTTCTGAAAAGCTGTTTTGCAAACAGAATATGGTATGAAAGTGTGTGTGTGTGTTTGCGTGTGAGTGTATGTGTGTTGTATATGTATATAATTAGTGCTTTATCTTGCTATTCAAAGGCTTGCACTTAATTAAGTATAAATGGAATGAATGCTATTTGCTGTGAATGCAATGATGAACCAGATGCAGGCCCTGTCTTTGAGCAGCTTACTTGGACTCTGTGAGGACAGCAAACAAGTAGACAGAGGGGATGTAGCTCAGATGGTCGGGTGCTTGCTTAGCATGCATGAAGTGGTGGGCTCAATCCACAGCACCACGTAAGCAGGGTGCGGTGATGCATGTCTATAATCCTAGCACTCAAAGTTACAAGAGGAGGATCAGAAGTTTGAGGTCATTCTTCAGGTATATATGGAGTTATAGGTCAGCCTGGGCTACATGAGTCCTTTCTACAAAACAAAACAACCCCACAAATTCAAAACTATGGTTAAACAGAGTTAAGCATTGGCAGCTACGCTTCGCCAAAGGCAAGTATACTACACACACAAGCTGGCACATTCTAACTGCGTAAGAGACCAGCCATGTGAAGTCCCCTTGCCTAGGGAATGACTCTTTCCTAGTCTGTCTTTGCAAAGAATCCATGTTCCCATCAGGTAACCACACATTTTGCTAAGAGTTCCAGCTCCTACTGTGGACGGAGTGCTGAACAAGATGCCACAGAGTAGACAGAAGAGATGAGGTCCTGCCCGCAAGGACTTTTCAACTAGCACTGTTCAGGTTCATTTCTCATACTATGCACACATTAACCCCTTCTCTGAAGAGGCTGTTAGTTCTTAAGAAGTCACTACGTCTTAAATGGAGGCATACATTTTACCCAGGAGGAAATCCAAGTGCATGCATCTGTTGGCAGATATGAATCTGTGGCAACTGGGATGGGTGTATAGGGTCTGTGAGTGTCAGGGACAGATACAGACCTAGTAGCATTATAATTCCTTCCCTCTGGGCACCATGGACCAGGTGCTTTTGTTTTGAGATGGAGTCTCTTTATTATGTTGAGAGTTGTCCTGGAAATCACTATGTAGACCAGGCTGGACTTGAATTTAGATCCACCTGCTTCTGTCTCCTGAATGCTGTGACTAAAGCTGTGTGCCTGGGTGGTGTCAGTGCTTTTAAAAGACATTCGTTTCTGCTTCAAGAAGGGTGAGACAGGGAGGAACAGAATTCCTCGTGGGCTGTGATAATCAGCAAGTTTTTAATCAAATGCAAAATACAAAAGGACAGTGGTGACTATTTTCTCCTTTACTCCTGTCTCTGTGTAAGCTGGGACTCTGAGATCCAAGGGACGCCTGGAGGCAGGTTGGACACCTAGTGGTCTAGACTCATTTCACTATCTTGGCTACGCAAGTCTTCCCAAACAGAATGCTCAGCTTCCTATTCCTGTTTCTCAGAAGGTCAAGGTTGAAGAATCTGCCTTCTGTTTTTTTTTTTTGCCAAGTTGCTCCCACTTCCTACCACACTGCTTCCCTCTCTCTGCCCGGTGAAACCCAACCACACTTCAAAGCCCAGCTCAGGTGACACCTCTTCCCCTGGTCGGAGCCCTCCCTATCTTGCCCTCCCTAGCTTGCCTTGGTTTGGTACTGTCTCTCATTACTTCTTGGTGCAGTCGATAGAGCTCTTTGGTTTCCTCTTGTGAGCCTGAGCACAGTAGCAATATTCGTGGTAATCTGCAACTCCTTTCAGATCAGGACTTGTGATGACAGCTGCCAGATGGGCTCACTCTGTGTCCCACCCTCTTTGGGACTTTATCCTGATCTCTAATCTCCAGGCAAGTCTCGGTAGACAGGTATCAGTAGTATCTTCCCGTTACACAAGAGCAAAGGGTGGTCCAGAGAGGCGAAGCATCTCTCTCCAAGTCACACAACCAGGATCACACAGTTAGTATATAGCACAGCTGGGCTTGCCATATGCCACAGCTGGGGCTCTAATCACTAGACCAGCTTCTGTGCCGGCTCTCTGACTTCCTGGCCCAGCGTCTGGGGAGAGAACAGAATACATGGTGTGCTTCCCATAGTTTCGGGGGTTCACCCGCTCCCTCCCCCAAAGCCCACCCACAGGCCAGGCTTCACCGGAGTACGGTCTAGAAGCAAGCAAGGCAGTGACCTGGGCAAGAGGTAGCCTCAAGCCGGAGCCAGGGAGGGAGTCCCAGGCTGAAGAGTCCCTACTGATCCATCTATACTAGCTCGTAGCTCTGGAACAGTGGAGCAGCGTCCCGGGTCCCGAGTCCCAGGAATGTGGGAGGGCTAGGAGGGCAGGGAGGGGGCGCTTCCTCTGGCCGCGGGAGGGGAGACGCCAGAGCGTGCACCGGGCTCGCCACCGCCCACTCCCCGCCCGCCGCCAGCTCGCTGGGGGCGGGGGCCGCGGCGAGAGGGCGGCGAGGGGCCGCGGAGCACGGCAGCGGCCGGCCCGCCCGAGCGGGAGGAAGCGATGAATATTCAGAGGGGGAGGGGAGGAGAGGGGGCCGAGCGCTCCGCGCGGCTCCCTGCAGCCGGAGCCGCATGACGCGCGGAGGAGGCAGAGGGAGCAGCCGGGGCCGCGGGAGCCCGGAGCTGGACGCCACGCGCGGGGGGTGGGCGCCGCTTGCTCCGCCCCGCGAAGCCCCTGCGTGTCTAGGGCCGCGGCCGCTCCGCGTTAGGAGCGCTAGGCTCCGCCGTGTGGCCGCCGCCGCCGCCGCTGCCATGTCCCCGGGGAAGCCCGGGGCGGGCGGAGCGGGGACTAGGCGGACCGGCTGGCGGAGAAGGAGGCGGAGGCGTCGGCTGGAGGCGGAGACCAGGGCGCCCGGCTTCGGGCACACGGCGGGGCGCGTCCCGGGCACGTTCCAGGGCGCGCAGGGCATGAAGCCCGCGGCGCGGGAGACGCGGACACCCCCGCGCTCGCCCGGGCTCCGCTGGGCGCTGCTGCCGCTGCTGCTGTTGCTACGCCAGGGCCAGGTAAGCCTTCGAGTGGGCCTGGGCGTGTGGTGGGAGGACGCGGGCCGAATTGGCATCGCCTGCACCTGCCCGAGTGTCACCCGCTCCAGGAATACCCGGCGAGGGTCTAAGAGATCGTGGTCTTGAGAGCCTTCCTCCTGGAGGGGGCTGGCAGGGATCTTGGCCAGCCTCCCGCTCCCGCCACCAAGCCCCTTCCCTGACTACCGGGTGCCATGGGAAGGGCGAGATTCCGGGGTCCCTAGGGTGTTCCCCGCCGTGTCCGTTGACTCTTCCATGGAAGCTCTTGCATGGGCTGCAGGCGGCGTTGGCCCGGCCTTTCCCGGAGCTGGTCAGGTCTGGCCAGCGCGGGCCCTGCTCGCGCGCCCGAAGCGGCCGGAGGGGGCGTGTTTGCGGAGGGCTGTGGATGGGGAGCAGGGCCTGCCTGGCTGAGCCAAGGCCGACCTACGACCTGGCCTGGAGGGGCCCGGAGAGCTTGGGCGGAAGGGCAGTGGCGGTCGCCGAGTGCTTGGGGACAGGCCCTGGCGTTGGGCAGTCGGGCGGTGGGCGAAGCGCCGGACCTCAGAATGGAGGGTGCTGTTTGTGGGGAAAGTTCCCAGTCTTGCCAAGGTGGCCGCTCAAAGGGTCCCTTGAGGCTGCTGGCCCTGTTCTCATCATCGCTCCTGAGATGGTGCTGGCTTTTCTGGGTGTGTATTGGTGCTTTGTGGGCGCTAGCTAACCCCCTCCCCTCCAGACCTTTTTTTTTTTTTTTCTTGCTTCACTTTTGTTCAATAATGGTGGGACTCGAATTTTGGATCTTTTCTCTCTGTGGTATTTCGTGGCAGGAGGTGTGATGCAAGGCAGCCTGGGGACATTCCCATTTCGCAGATAGGGAACTGAGGGAGAGAAGTGAAAGAGTGGAATCACCCAGCTGGTGTTGCGGGAGCTGAGCAAGCGAGTTCTGCCTCACAGCCTTCTGGGAACTGGCTGTGGTCTTGAACCCTGCAGGCTGCAGAAAGTGGCCTGGGGGATGGATGCTCTTGTCTTAGTTTTTGCTAATGAAAGAAAGTCTCACTTTCTTCATAGATACCAGCTCCAAGCAGACAGTGAGACACAAATGAAGCAGAGGCTGGGGATGGAATTTTTCAAGGGAAAAATTCTCATGCATGCGCACTCGTACACACATGTGTACACACACACACACACACACACACACACACACACACACACACACACACACACACACACTCGTCCTAGAAGAAACATAGGCACTGGGCAGCGGAGCAGGCAAGCAGAAGAAGGGAGCCTGAGTCTGGAGCCTGACCTCATTGTCAGCAAGGGTCACTCAGTTTCTAGAGCAGGATTTGCACAGGACTCAAGGAGGCCTGGAATGTGGTGTTGTCCCCAGCAAATAGTTATTTACTGGAGTAGGCTGTGGGCTAAGTTTGAAGAAGCATCAGAGTTGAATTTGCCCCCTTTCCCCACTTCCACCTCTAGCAGAAAGCATCTGCAGAATGGGGGTGAGGTGGGGGGGGGTCACATCATTTCATAGTAGAATTGCTTGTAGGGCTTCCATTGGACGTGTGTGAAAGAATTTTGTATCAGAAAAAAATCACTTTTCATAATATGCCTTTCCAGATGGGATTAACATTAAGGAACAGTGTGGATGGGCTGTCTTCACAACAGTCTTTGATGATAAAGAAAAAGGACTGCTTCATATTTGAGCTCTCCCTTTCCCCTAAGAATTCACTATGTAGACAAGGGTGGCCTCAAGCTCATTGAGATCTGTTTGCCTTCGTTTTCCATGTTCAGGGATGGCCTTGTCTTGGAACTCTCTTTAACTAAAGTTTGTATTATAGAAACATTTGAGCTACATTTCTCTTTAGTTTAATTTGATATATATATATATATTACCTACTTTTGTTTCAACTATAGACGTTGCAAGCTGTGCTTTGAATCAGCAAAAAGTATCTTGGGTAAATTTATTTCTTGCCCAACCCTTCCTTGTGTTTCTTTAGCACATTGCTACTCGACTCTTGCCTTGTATGTGCTCTAATTTCCTTCCTCTAGTTTGTTCTGTAGAAACTCAAGAGTACTGTCTTCATATTCTTCTTTTTGTGTTTATTACAAAATAGGAAATGTAAAAGGTTTTGTGAAGAAATACCTCCAAAACTCATATTCAGCAGTTTCGTTTTGATATGGACTATTACAGGGAATTGGCGCCCCCCCCCCCTCTCTCTCTCTTGTGCGGCGCTGGGCATGGAACCCAGGGTGGGGGATATGTTCTACCGCTGAGTTATATTCTCAGTCCCAAAAAAGCACTGCGCTTTTGAATTGACTCAGAGATAGTTTCAGGGGCTGGCAGGATGGCTCATTGAGTAAGAGTGTTTGCTGCACAGGCATGAGGACTTGAGTTCAAATTCCTAGGGCCAATGTAAAATGGGGAGCATGGTCATGGGTGCCCTGAACGGTCATACTCTGGGGCATGGAGACGAGGATCACTGGGACTTGTTGTCTGCCAGCCTATCTCTTGAGTCAGGAAGAGACCCTCTCTGAAAGGAGTAAGACTCTGTGTCCTCTGCCCAGTGTGAGACATGAGTACATGTGTACAGTGTGCCCATGTGTACATCCACACGCATGTACATATTATACTGAGAACACATATACTCTTATCCTTAACTTCCCCCTTTTAAAGATAAGCTCCTCCTCCCACCTTTTTGGGGGGCAGGGTTTTCTTACATTACTAGCCCTGGCTGATAGAACTCATTATATAAACCAGGTTGTCCTTGAACTCACAGAGATCTGCCTGCCTCTGCCTCTCAAGTTTGGGAATTGAATTTGAGCACCAGCGTGCTTGGTGATAGCTCCAGTTTTTGCAGACAGCTCCAACCCTTCAGACCTCTTAGATGAGGACGCCTGACTTGAGAGAAGAAGGGCTGAGGTTACTTGGCAAAATAGGATTAGAAAAAAGCCAAGAGTGGAACCCAGGTTACCAGTCTGTGCTTAGCCTTTTTGGCTGTGTTTTCTCTACTGGTATAGGGCTGTGTTACTGAATGCCCCAAACTGCTTACAAATTGAGTTTAAAAGTCAATTAGAGCAGGCTTACAGTTTTCTCCAGCTCCAGGGGCTCTGACCTTCTCTTTTGATCCCCACAGGCACCCATACAAATGTGGCAGACAGTCACATAGCTAGACACACATACGCATCAATAAAATAAAAATAACAAATCCTCTCAAAGCCAATCAGATTTGAGATACTCTTGAAGTTTGTGTGAAAATAAGAGGGGATGTATTTGATCGCTTCCCTAATAATTGATTTTTCTTTTTAGATGAGGATTTCTTATTTATTATAGTACAATCAACAGTAATGGGGAGGAGAAGAAAAGAAAGGGGAAAAAATGGTCACAGAAGAGGCCCAGCTCTGTTTGGACACGATGAGTACAGGGTGTGGAAGCTGGAAACTGAAATGCCGGAAACATCAGTACTTAGCATCAGGACCAGGAAAGCCATTTTTGAAACTGCCATCTCACTCCCTTTTTCCAAGATAGGAAGGGCAGTCAGAGATGACCCTAGTGCAAGGACTTTCATGGGTGTGCTATCTTAACTGATCCATTTCTGGGTGCAATTTTACACACTAGTTTTGCCTTATGTGTGTATTAGGCAGTGTGGCAAAGTGATCTCTCGTTCCTCTCTTGAGACATCCAGTCCTGGTAGGTTCCTTAATCAGCTTGACTGCAGTGTGCATTAAAATATATAATGATGGTGACGATGATGATGATGACAATGACAAGGAGGATAGAAACAAAACAAAACCAACCGGCAGTCACTTGGTTGGTCTTACAGTCTTCCCTTTAGCTTCGTCTTGTGTCATATTGTGGATGATAACTTTGTATTTTTATGTATTGTGGTGAATCTATAAGCCTGATTATTTTCCTGCTTCAACCAGAATACACACACTAAATATTTTGGCTCCTCTTATAACTGCTTTTTAAGTTCTCACAGGAGTGACTTTATTTTTGTTTTGCTTCAGAACAACAAAGGAAAACCCAACCATTCTGTTTTGTTTGCAGACAGTTAAAGAAAACAGAGCAAATTGGTTTATGGTTAGTCGGTGACTTTGAGCTAACTTCAAGTTCAGCCCCAGGACAAAGATGACCAGGAATACCCAAGTTTTCCTGAGCAGAGAGAATCCTGGCTCCAGAGTGAGCAATTTTGGTCAGCAAAAGAGGTTATTTAGTTCCTAAAAGTAATGCTTGAGACTGGGGCCGGGTTGCTGGATGGCTGTAGGCCTGGCTTGAGTCAGTGCATCATAAGTAATTACTTCTTAGTTCATTCACTTCTTGGCCAGGGGAATTATTTTGAGTGCTGGATAAGATGCAATTTTCTGTGTATTTTCCTTTTAGCGTCACACCACCGATAATATTATAATTAATAGGTAGCAGTAGGTGTGGCGGGAGCTGTGTTAGGGCTTTTAATGCGCTGTCTTGTTTGACCTTTCAGAACTTCTGGTGGCAGCTGCTACCCATGGTCTCAGTTTATGATTCTCAGGTAGAGCCAGGTCTCTGTTGTTCCAGTTCCCTGTCCTGTGCTGTAGAAGTCATGGTGCCTTCAAGGTTTTCAGTGTGTCACTGAGCATTGATGCCATACTTTTGTGGCAGGAGACAGGCTTGAGGGCCCTGAACCTTGATAGGCCTGAGAATTATTTTGGATTCTTTGTGTCCCAAATCATGTGGAGTTAACACCTTCAGGCCCCTCTTGGCTACTTATGTATCTTTGAAGCCTACGTATGTATACAAAGGCACACCTGCCTTGGTGTGGGCAAACTGAACTGGAAGAGCCTGGGTGTAGGTCTGCTCTGCCATTCAGTAGCTACAAGAACAAGCTGGTCACCCTCAGTGACTCTTCATTTCCTTATCTGGGAGCTGGAACTAATACTTCCTGCTTAGCTGGGTGGTGGTGGGGGGGATCAAATAAGATAGAAGGACTGCTGTCAAGTAAAACCTGAAGCCTGATCTGTTTGCTGGGAGTGGTTGCTGCTGTTATGTGGGGCATTGCAGGGTAGGAAGGGAAGAACGGGGCTTTGAGTCAGTTCCTACAACAAACGTTTGCTAAGTTTCTCCAAGGTGTTTTATCTTTTTGATGTTAGGAATTATTTTACATAGCAATACAGTATTTGTAAACTATATCAAGCCCACGATTTTGTAGTCAGACTAGGCTGCATACAGGGTCGTGATAAGGAAATTTGTTTAAATATAGTAGTGGATCTGAGGAAACAGTCTGTGTAAATGATCTTTAAGTATGAGGTGGTTTTGTGAAATTACACGGGTGATAAATGCTTAATTTGGGGGCCAGTCCCTGAGCCAAGGCGATGCTGGGAAAGAAAAGATTGCTTTCTTATGGGCTGTGAGGGTGGGAAATGGTCTGGATCACCAGATATATAGCCACAGTGGTGATGTTGGCAGTGTGTCATTCCTGCTGTCCCTTGCCAGAAAGGAAAATGGGGTGGGTGGGCAGAGAGTCCCTGGGTGGAGACCCGGGTAAGTGTCAGAAATCTGTGACCAGAGAAGTCTACAGCAGGTTTATCACCATCTGGTAGGGCTGGCTTTCTGGTGGCTTTTCTGGTGACCCCTCAGAGGACAGGAGCTGTAGGAAACTTGTTATTACTTCCTTATTAGTGACAGCTGTAGCCGTCCTATTGTCTCAGAATTTCCATGGCATGGAAATGCCTGGGTTGGGGGGTAGAGGCGATGAGATGGCCGGAGTGCAGGTCCCACAGAACCTCTAATTTTAGACATGCAAATACTTTTCAGTTCCACTTTTCCTTCTTCCTGTCAGAGGGAAGCCGGGCCCTGCTGCCATTTCTGAAGCTTGTGCAGACAATGCTGTTATTATGTCACGAACTAGCTGCTTCTCCAGGGCAGGAGTGGGGTGGTTGTTTTCCTGAGTAGATGTGCCAGGGGCCAGCTCAGTGTAATTTTATGCCTGCTGAATAACCGAGTGATATTAAGCCATAACACCGGCGTGAACTTTAGAGCGGTGCTGTCTTTTTTGGTGACAGGTAACGAGACTTTTAGTAGAAGGGAAGAATCTTTTTCCTAACTTTTTGTCAAATTTGAGGAGTTTCATAGATCCTTTAGTAACTCTTTTTTTTAATTTATTTTTGAAACAGGATATCACTGTTCATCCAAGGATGCTACTAAACTGGTGCTCCTCTCGTATCTGTCTCCTTCGTGGAGGTTTATAGCTGTGTACCACCATGCCTAGACTTTCCTTTCTCCCGCCCTCTCCCTTCCCCTCCTCTCCCCCTCCCCCTCCTCCGCTCCCTCTCCCTCTCTTCTTCACACAGGGTCTCACAGTGTAGCCGTTCGTTAGCCTCTATATAGACTAGTCTGGCCCTGAACTCATAAAAATCTACCTGCCTCTACCCCCTAGTGCTGGGATTAAGGAGTGTACCACCTTGCCCTGTCATACCCAGCTTTTAATAAACTCTTTAGGGTGGATTTTGGTTTTGTTCTTTTTGTGGTGCTGAGATTGGAACCCAGGGCCTCTCATGTACTGAGCAAGTCCTGTCCACCGAGCTACATCTTTAGCCCCCGGAGTAGTAAAAATCCCATGGAAGCTCAGGTCAGAACCCTCCAATGCAAACCTGTGTACAGTAGACCCTCCATATCTATGTTCTTGCTTCTAGGGTTCAGTCACACGAGCTCAACTGAGGCTAGGCATAGTAAGTAGAATATTTTGAGAGAGCAACCACAGTCTAACTTTTTGTTAGAGTATACTATAACTTTCTATTTTTATTAGTTTATTATTGCTAGTATCTGACTGTATCTAATTTATGAATCAAGTTTTATCATAGGTGTGTCCAATAGAAAGAACATTATATATTATGTATGTGGAGGTCAGTGCTGTCCATGCTTTAGGCTCTACTGGGAGTCTTGGAGAGTTTCCTCCATGTGAAATGCAAGGCTTAGAAAGCTATCGGTTCTTCTCAAAAATGGGTTTTTTCTTTTCTTTTTTTTTTAAAATCAGGTTATTACTGTGTAGCTCTATCTGAATTCCCAGATATGCCCCTGCCTCAGCCTCTGGTATGCTGGGATTAAAGGAGTATACTACATGCCTTGCCAAAACAGACTTCCAGGGAAATTTTTTCTTGTGATAAGCAGGTGTGGAGAGGCAGGGTGATCAGAGGTTCTTCATTCTCACCTCAGAGGGGGTTTAGGACCGGCTGGACTGCATGCTGCATCTCATGCCCGACTCCAGAAAATGGTTCTATGGGCTGGAGATGTAACTGAGTGGTAGGGCATTTGTTTGATCTCTATGAATGCTACATTTTTATTTATGTACATGTGTGCATGTGTGTGCGTGCATGTGTGTGCGCGTGCGTGTGGTGTATGTACCATGAAGCATGAGTGGCAGTCAGAGGGCAACCTCAGAGAGTTGCTTCCCTCCCTCCATCATGTTGGTCCTGAGGCTCAAACTCAGATCATCAGGTTTGGCGGCAAATGCCTTTACCAACTGATCCAGCTTGGTGGCCCATAAATGCTACTTATAGGCATATTATATACATGCCATGCTGTGTACTTAGCCTTTTAATTTATCCAATTATTTTGGAGATTATGCCTTTTTTCATTTTTTTTAACCTGTATAAACCTATTCTAAATAACTGCCTGGAAGCCAGCCATATGGCCTTTCTTCCCAGTGGGCCCTCCCCCTTCCTCAAATCCTTCTTCCTGGAATGCCTTTGGTGTTTATTTTTTGTAACTGTCACAGTAAAACACAACGAGTTAAGAGTTATGGAAGTCTGGGGTGGTTGCTGTGAAAATTGCAGAGGTGGTAAATAGTTTAGAGGCTCTCCACTGGAACAGCCCTGGTCCTAGGATTACAGAGCTGGGACAGTCAGCACTGCTTAAAACTCAGAGCTGTTGAATGGCTTTCTGAACCCTTGCCCTGTTCTACCTACAAATGTGGGTTTGAGGAGGCCTGCTTCCCCATACCCTCGCCTGGGTTGATTGTTAAGCTTCTAAGAATGTGCAGATCTGAGAGGTAAAAAAAAAAAAAACAAAAAAAAAAAAACAAAAAAAACCGTGAAAATTGTATCTTTAATTTTGAGTTAGTTGAGTATCTTTTCCTGTGTCTCGGGGGTGTTTAGTAGTTGTTGTTGACTCTTAAAAGAAAGAAAAAACATTTCTTTTTGGGCTGGGGAGATGGTTCACTTGATATAGTACTTGGCATGCTAGAATAAAGACCGAGGAGTTTGGATCCTGGTGTCTATAGAAAATACTTGAATAGAGTCTGTGCTGGGGGAAGGGGCAGGTTAGAAGCAGGAGGATCCCTGGAACTTATTGGCCTGTCAGTGTAGCCAGTGAGTGAGCTCTAGGTTCAGTAAAAACTCTACCTCAAAAGATAAACCTAGATAGAGATATAGCAGAAGACATCACCTGAAACTGCCTTCATGTGCACGAACACCCGCTCCCACACACGCTTGCACACCCACTCACCACACACATCAGAACTTGTCCTTTTGCTGTTAATTTGTTCACGTTCTTTGAAAATTAAGGAGATGAGTTCTTATACCCTCACCTCTGTTGTAAACCAGCTTCCTCTTAATTGATTCTGGTGCAGCCCCTATTCCTTAGGATCTCAGATAATAGAGCTTGGAGCTAGCCTGCCTGGTTGGAGACTTGACTCTCTCACCTGTCCGTACGCTCTTGGGCGACTGCCCTGACCCTTCTGAACCTTGTTGTTCCTATCTGTACAGCACTGGTAATAGGGTGACTTCTTGCCCGGAGTCACTGGGTAAGTTATGTGAGACCACATTCTGCCTTGCCAGTGGATATGGAATTACAAAGCCAATATTTTACAAAACCCTGAGGCGCTTCCTCCAAAGATAGATCCTTAGGCGGAAGGAAACAATGATGGGCCAAGATCATGCTGTAGATTCTCGTAAGTTGGTTGTAAGAGAATACGTCTACCATGGATTGTGCACACTCTGTGCACGTCCATCTTCCTTCCCTGCGAATGTATTAAACCGAGCAGTAGTGGAGAATTGATAGCACGATTTAAATTATACGTGTGTACTTGAATGAATGTTAGGTAAATGGCCATGGGATATGATCAAGGAATGGCCAGTGTGATCCTAGCTCCAAAAGAAGCACATGGACATTATGTCCATTGAAAAACCTGTCTTGGTTCGAGTATTTCTCTTCACCTTGCGTCTGGGCCAGCTCCGGCCATGCCCACCTCCTGTCACTGGCTACATTTTCCGTAGAGTCAAGAGCAGTTATTTTCAGCTACCAATGAAAATACGAAGCCCTAATCCTTGGCTTTGACTGCTGGGAGATGTGTGGCTGTGACAGTCGGCTCTGACTGTGCCACCTGTTTCCACACAGGCAGTTAGGACTGTGCATTTCCTGTTGCCTGCCGAGGAGCCATCACCGTGCCTTCTGAGCAGACTGCTGGCAGTTCTGTGTGCAGACTCTTTGGATAGCGAGGGAGTGGCTGCCCAGAACTTGGTTCATGGACTTTGGAGTCAGCCATCACTTTCCTCATTGTTGTGTGACATTGGGCTACCTCCTCTAATGCTCAGCACCTCATTCATTCTCAGATATTGGCTGTTGTGGAATCATTTTATGTTTGCTGAAATATTAGCATCACTTACTATTTAAAATAATAAAAAAAGTTCTTATAGTTGACAGGTGGTTTTACGCAGACCTGAGCTCATCAAGCCTAACAGCGTCTCTTTGAATTTGCCATTGTTATTCTCTCTCTCTCTCTCCCTCTCTCTCTCTCTCTCTCTCTCTCTCTCTCTCTCTCTCTACATATTGCATGTAAAGTGGCTTTTTAAAAACCACCGATTCAGTAGTAGCCAGAAACATTTCCAAACCTCCAACCTCACCCGTATGTCTCTGTGTGTCTGAGCTGTGGGAGGTGCCCCCTGAGGGAAGGAGGCAGGGAGTGTGTTCAGCGACAGTGAAAAACCAATGTAAGGCTCTTTACTCACGTCATTATGTCATGTGTAGCTGGAAGCCATCATGTGGGTGCAGGAATGACTAAGTTCTAGACAGAGGCTTAGGCAGACACAGGACTGTGAGTCTCAACAAGGTCTGTGTTTTATGCTGCCAGAGGATCTCGGTGGAAGAAAGCATGGGTCAGTGCCTGGCATTTGGGCGAGTGTGTTCAGTGGAGAGCTGCGGTCACCACCTGGTCCTTTGGTTTAAATTTCATTCTCTTTCTGGCTCCCAAGGATCATATCCAGGGCTTCATGAATGCTAGGGCTTGAACTGAACAGCTTCTTAGTTTTGGGTACTTTATTTTATTCATTCATTTATTTGTCAGGCAGTGGCACAGGCCTTTAATCCCAGGACAGGCAGATTCCTTGAGTTTGAGGCCAGTCTGGTCTACAGAGCAAGTTCCAGGACATCTAGGACTGTTAATACAGAGAAACCCAGTCTCTAAAGACCAAAACCAAACCATAAACAAACAAACAAACAAACAAACAAATAAAGCAAAATCACTGGCAGTCTGTGCTAACTCTGTTAACTCCATCATGGCTTTGCAGGGTGGGTTTTGTGTTTCCAATGTGAGTCCTATTTTACCCAGATGGTGTAACCGCCTACACACATGTGCTATGACTTAGGTTTTTCACTCACTTAAAAAAAAAAAAGCAGCTGGGACAGACGATCTCTTTAAGGATACCCCAGGAAGCCAAAAGACAAGCACAAGGCTTCTTCCTGAAGGGTCACCACTATGCAGTGAAAGTATTTGGGAAGTCTGTTGAGAACAAACATAGGCATGTTATAGGGCAGATACTGTGTGTGTTTGTGTGTGTGTGTGTGTGTGTGTGTGTGTGTGTGTGTGTGTGTGTGTGTAGCTGTAAGAGACAGAAGAGAGATGCTTACCCTGCAGACCCTGAGGAACAAGTTCATTCTGCGTTCTCTGGGGTGCCTTGTACCAGCTTGTGAGCTGTGGACACTACTTGCCAGGGAATAGTCACCTTGTGGGTAACCTAGGGATTGCAGCTCACTTCCTTATCTAGTTAGTCACTGTGATACAGTCTTCAGGGGTTCTGTGTGTGTGTGTGTGTGTGTGTGTGTGTGTGTGTGTATTTTTTGCCATGGTGAACTTTACTCAGATAAGCACACCTCTGATGCTCCTCTTAGGATAACTTGAACTCGTAATAGTAGTATATATTTCATGTGAGAGACTGCCAACACTTGGTGTACATTGACTCATTTAATTCTATTATATGGGCACAGAGGAGGAAACTGAAGCTCATACCTCCATTGTGAGCTTCCTGTGGGGTACAAGGGTGATCTAGGCAGGGGCGTCTACACAGGCTAGGGCATGTCTGAGTCTCCTGGGAGGACAGCTTAATGGCTGTTCTCACAGGTGGATGAGTTCATGCTCAGTGCTGTAAGCACATGGCAGGAGATACACACTTCCCCGGAACCACAGAAGACAAGGTTGTCTTTACTGTGGATTTTAGATCTTGGAGCTCTAAGGTGGTAAAGGCTGTGTCTGGCTTTTTGGGGTCTTGGTGCTGATCAGAGGAATGACATAGCAGCCTTGTGCATGGCTTCCAGCCTTCCTGTTGTGAATGAACTTGGATTTTAAGGAGCTCGATTGTTGACACAGATCACACGGCTTCAGGATGTCCCAGAGGCACATGGGAAGAGCTTCAGTGTTGAGGGCAGCATGGATCTAGGTGCATGCATTTCACTTGTAGTCATGTGACCTTGCCGTTGCACAAATATGGTAACCCCCAGAACATGTGACTTCGTTGCTCACAATAGGAAGTTACAGGACACAGAACTATTAGGGTCAAATGAGAGCAGGTGCACATGATCCTCTCCTCCGTGCTTGGGGTAGGTTCTATCATACTCATCCCTCCTTACTCCTCGGTTAGCACAGCACCAGGCTGCTGGGTGACACACAGGACTTGCTCAGGGCTTCTGCCAGCCCTAGCACTTGCTGTCTGGAGCGATGGCCAGATGCTGGTATGTGGGGAGCACATGCTGGAGACTGCCAGCAGTAGTGAGTGGCGAGCAATGAGTGATCTTATGTGAGATGACAGACGTGTTGGGGTGGCAGAGACTCAGACCCTCAGTTTCCATCTGCTCACACGGTATGTCACAGCCTTTGACTGTTTTGGGAAGAAGGCCCGTGGGATGTTTTGTTTTTGATTTTCTTCGGAGCCTGGCAGGTAGGCCTTGTCCTTGCTCAGCAGTGCCCTTAGGGTGAGTGACAGTAGTTTCTTTTCCTTTAGCCCCAAGTTCCTTCACCTCAGCATCACAACCATTTTGGGGCGGGCAGCTTGTTTCAGAAGACAGGTAGAATATAGGATGTCGCATTTTTAGCTTCTGCCTTCTGAATGTTGGTAGTGTCCCTTCCTTAGTTGTGACAACTGATAGTGAATGTTTTTAGAGACTGGCGATGTCTGCGGAGGAGGGAGGGACCACTCTGGTGGAGGACTGTGTTCTCCATAACTGTTCTGAGGACTGTTTCATTTTCCCTTGTGTTCCCAGCCTCAGTCTCCTCTTCTGCCAAGTGAGGATGCCAGATACTTTTGATACCTTGCGCGGGGGTGGGACAGGAAGCCTGTGTTAATGTGATAGGGGTAGTTTTGAGCTCTGCTGTGGGCATGTGGGGGTGAAGGGGAGGCCCATAGTTATGAGGAGCTGTGAGGCCAGATGTGCCAAGTTCCACACAGGAGATAGGCTCTGTTAGAGGGAGATCCCATTACAGAGAGGTTCACTGCCAAGCTCTCCTGCACCAGCTCCCTGCTCAGGTTTGGAGGCCCCAGGGCATACATACATCAGGAGAGAATGCTTTCCCAGCCTGTGACAAGGGAGGATGGCAGGATCGTGGCAGGAGGAGAAACCCACTTGAAAATGTGCTGCCAGCTGGGGAAGCTGGATTGGTTTTCAACAAACTCAGTGTTCGCATGCTATATCAGGATACAGGGACTTCCTAGCTCAGCACTGGATAGACCTGATCAAGACACTACCCAGATTCCAGAAAGGCTATTCCGTCATATTCTCCCAGCTGCCGTGGTCTGTGCTGGCCTCTTGATTCTCTTTTACAGTTATTGCGTCCATTTTAGAGATGAGATACCCAGGAGCAAAGGAACTAACTGGCCCAGAGCCAGTGGTGTGACTCTTGTGTAATTCCACTTCTATTACTTACTCAGAAACAGCAACTTAGCTTTCAAAACCTGAATTTTCTCACAGGCCAAATGGGGCTAATAAACACCTCTGAGGATTGTGATCTAGATTCCATGAGAAGATGTGCGATTGCCCCTAGCTCACAGAAATCTCTCCATAAATGTCAACGGCTTCCATTGTTATTAAATACCAGTGATAGCAGAGGCACCTGCTTGGATGAGGGTTTCCAGGAACACAGGAAGGCTTTACCCTGGCTAATTCTATCTTCTGTCTCAGGTCTGGTCAGTAAATGTTAGAGGTGAAGCTGCCAAGGGGGTGGGGTGGGGGCGGAGAGGACAAAGAGCCCTAGATTCGGGAAATCAGGCAAAGCCTGCCCTCTGGGATAGAACATGTGATCTCATGATCTGATCAGCCTTGTACAGGTTGAGCTCATTGCCAGGCAAGTGGGTAGTTAATGATTGCTAGTCAAAGAATGTCTGAGTTGGAAAAAACCTTGGGAACATGAAGCTAGGGAAAACAGATGGTTCCTAGTTTGTGTCCATCTTGAAATGGTTGATAGTGGCAGCTTGGCCACTAAATAGAGGGATTCTCAGATTCTTTGGGCTTTCCTGGTTCGGTATAAAGAGAATGTTGGGATTGATTAGTCATGTCTGTTATGGCCACAGGGAGGGCAAAAGGTGGCATACCTGTTTGCTGAATTTGGATGTAGTCGATAGCTAAGACTTGTCATCTAGATGGTCACCCACCAAATCATAAAATGGTAATACATTCTTCTTTTAAGGAATTGCATGAGAATGTCTAATTCATGCTGGGAATGGTGGCTTGTGACTGTAATTTCAGAACTTGGGAAATTGAGGCAGGATAATTTTGAGTTTAAGGCTAGTCTGAGCAAGTAATAAAGATGAGGAAACGAAGCAGGGTAAGTAGATGGAGGGATGATAAGGAGCTTAGAGATCTAAAGAAGAACACTGCAGCAAGAAACAGGCCCTGAGGGAAATGGATGGGCCAAGTCAGCCACCGAGCAGTTGACTAAAGTCACCTTGAAGGGGTTGGGTTGGGTTGAGGCTGGTGGGGAGGTGTGGCTGGTCATGAGGATCAGAAGTTTTGGGTCTTGGCACTGTTCCATATTAAGACCAATGCGAGGCCGTGGAAAATCCTAAGAAGTGGAATAGCATGACTCAGTCTACGATACGTGGAGAAGGGTAGGTGGGAGCAGCGGAAAGGAGGGGCTGAGACCTAGTACCTGATGGTGCCTGATGTTTGAGTCCTGAGTCTCCCGAGTCTTCCTTTTTTTGCTATGATGCTATGCAGTTTTGGATAGCCTGTCTAAGCCTTGTTTCCTGAAGAGATTTGGCCCCATTGACTCTCAGTCCTGCCTACATATTAAACACAAGGAATTTGGGAAACCCAGATATCCAGATTTACTTGGTCTTATAGAATGCATCAAAATAGAACCTTCCAGAGGCCCCCAACCTGAGAAGGGCCCACCAAAAGGGGCTCTGAAGTCTTGTCTACTCAAAGTGTGTCAAAGTGTGATTCTAACTTGGGGAGTTGCATACACACACACACACACACACACACACACACACACACACACACACACACACACACAGTGTGGAGCAGGGAATAGAGCTTAGTGGCTCAGTGCTTGCATCCCATGCATAAGGTTCTGGGTTCAATCTTTAGAACCTCAAATAAAAAGATGGATGGATAGATGGATAAATAAATAAATAAATGCATTCCCTTTAGAGACAGTGAGTTCCTCCACACCGAAGGCTGTGAAAGAAAGGGGACTTTTTCAAGGCTGAAACTCAAAAATCGAATGTGTGTGTGTGTGCCCGTGTGTGCGCGTGTGTGTGGCCTGTGTGCTATAGTACCCATGTGGAAGTCAGATGACTGCTTGTTGGAGATTGTTCTTTCCTTCTAGCATGGGTCCTGGGGATCGCACTTAGGTGTCAGGCATGGCTACAATAACCTCCTCATTGGCTCACACAGGCTTTCTAAAGAACTTAAAAGTTGTGGGAATTGAGCTCAGGTCTTCCTGCTTACATAACACCCTGTGTCCCCAGGCCTGACCATAGTTTTTAACAGCTGTGGTATCCTGCAGAGTAGGCGTGCTATAGCACACTTAACTTTTCTGCTATTGACTGTGAAGCACCAGCCAGATTTTCACCATTTTAATGGTAGTTCAGTGATGTATAGCTCTAGGCCTTCAAGCCTTCTCTGTAGAGATTACTCAGAACTAACTTTCATACAGCTTCCTAATATTTGACTGTACTTGCTAAACATATTCCCAAGAGAGATGCTGTGTTTACATGACTATCCGAATGGATAAGATTTGCCTGTTTCATGACGCCTACACTGGCACTGGGTGTTGCCGGTTGTTGTTTTTTTTTTTTTTTTTTATAATGTTCTTAATTTAATATTCACATTTTCAGACATGCCAGCTGTGTGGTGGCTGCTTCACATTACTGTTTTGACCACGTGTGACTCATACAGAACCAGTTCTGTCTGTTTTGTGTGATCTTTTTTATTGAGTGGGGGAGGGCTAATATATGATTCCGTTTCAGTGCAAGAGTTTCTATTTGTCTGAGTGACTGATTGGAGGCATTTTTTTTTCCTTAAGACAGGGTCTTCTACTAAACTTGGAACTTGTCAGTTTTAGATTAGCTGGCCAGTAAATGCCTCTAGTCAAACCCCTGGTCTCTACCTCAAAGCATCAGGATTGTAGATGGGTTCTGGGATTTGAACTTAGGTTTTCATGCTCGGCCAGCAAGTACTTTACCACTGAGCTGTTGCCCAGTTTGATCTGCGCTTGTCTTGAGGTACCTAGAAAAATTGTTGATGAAACCAGCTGGGCCAAGTGTCCCGTGATCTGGCTGCAGGGTTTGTCAGGTGTGTCCATCTCACTTTCAGAGTTCACGGGGAGGGGTCTTGTTATCCAGCATCTAGCTCTCAAATGATGTGATTGGCGGATGTTTCTGCAGAATGGAATATGGCTGAACATCTGTTAACTAGCTCTTTTGGCCTCCCTGGCTGAATCTCCAGAGGGCAGCCTCCGTTCCCAGAGTGGAAGAGAATACTGAGGTCAAATTCCAGCTTTGCCCTTGCTGCTTGACCTTGAAGAAGTCCCTCCTGCCTTCTGCATCTTCTAGCACCAGCCTTAACTTTCCCATCCGTGAGGACATTGTGTTATTGAGGACTTAGCACAGGAAGTCCTGGGCATGCTGTTGTTGCTATTGACCTAACCTAACCGTGGCCTGAGGGGTGAGGATAAAAAAAGGAGGAAAGGGCTAGCTTGTGTTTCTTTTCTGTAGCTGGTTCCAGTTTAGTTGGAGACATGACGGGAGCTAGCAGGAGACAGCTTCACCTCATAGCTTCATGGTATGTGCCTCAAGGGCAGAGATTAAGGGAGTAACCCAGTAGCTGTCATTGCTGTCATTGCCATTGCTTTGGGTGGATGTTAGGAGCCTAGACCTGCAGTGCAGGAGGCTCATTTGGGGGTACAGTGGAGGGTCAAGTTTGGCAAAATCAGTCAATGACAAGAGAGGCTTGTGCTAGGCTTGGGTATCTGGTGTCCATGATTTAGATTGTCTCACAGAGGTACCATGTCAGAGTTTTCTTATGTTGTACGCAGTAGCCATTTATTCTTAATGGTAATCAAAAAACTAGTTTCATCCCAGATATAATTCGCATACGATAAAAGTCAGCTCTTTAAGGTATACAGTTGCATTTTAAAAAATCATACTTAAGGTTATATAACCGTCATCACTGTCAAAAGTCTAGAGTTTTACTCCCAAAGGAAATCCTGTATCCTTTGGAGGTCACTCCTGATTCCCTACTCCCCCCCCAGCCACTCATTTGTGTGTGCGTGTGTGCCTAATCTGTATGGCCCTCTCATGGGTATATGCTGGTTTCCATTATCTTTCATGAGTTGGTGGGCACTTGTTTTGTTTTTTGTTTTTTTTTTTGTTTGTTTCTTTTATTTTTGGGTACTTGGCTACTACAGATGAAACTGCTGTGGATACTTTGCACATTTTTATATAGATACAGTCTCTCTTTTTAAAAACTTTACTGTACAGGTGTATTAGATGTATAAGGGGTGTGCGTGAGCACATTCATGAGTGTGTGTTACAGCACGTGTGAGGAGTCAGGACAACTTGTGATGTCAGTCCTGCCTTTGTACCTTGTTTGAGGCATGTCTTTCAAGGCTGGCTGGCCTGAGAGTTCCCAGCCATTCTCTGGTCTCTGCTTCCCGTCTTGGGGTAGGAATACTGGGTTTATAGAGCCACAATACTGTTCTGTTCTGTGGGTTCTGGGGATCTGCACGCAGGTCTTACTGCTTACATAGCAAGTGCTTTGCTGACTGAGCCCCAGGCTAGGTTTTCAGTATAGGAAGGTTTAGGGCTGGAAAGTGAAGGGAGCTGGGGCCTTTGGGAAGTGTTGGCTATGGAAAACCTGGGTGGATGCACTCTGCCTCTGACCCTCTGAGGCAGGCTCTATTCTCACCCTTCTGCAAGGTGGGCTACACAGTTAGAAAGTGGCCGAGACAGACCCTGCTTGCCTGTTGGGCTTTCTGAAGCTGCCCTGCTCCAGCATGCTACCTGGAGGAAAAGCCTATTGCAGAGCCAGCAAGTGGGTGGTGGGCATGCATGCGTTGCTAGGATTGTTGAGGGATGCTGAGGGGTGGGGAGGGGGAAGCCCCATCGTGACCTCCTGTGTAGTTGTGACAGGAAAAGTCCCCTACTTTAGAATCACGATAGAGGTTGGATTCTTGAGGTAACATTTACAGCCTTTGATGATCTTGTATCCTTTGAACATAACCTTCCTTATCTGGAACCCGAGGCTTTTTTCCTGGCTTCCTGCCTCCCTTGAGGCTAGTATGAATGAAGGAGTGGGAGAGAGAGGCAAACAGACAGATGGGAGAGAGGAGGGATAGGGAAAGACAGGTGGGAGAAAGGGCTGGGCGAAGGAGGTGGGGTGGTAACCTAGAGGAACCCGCAGAGCTCAGTGAAGGTTCAGGGGGCACAAGAGCAGCCAGGGAGGAACTGTAGCAGGTGTGGGCAGGTGCCCTGCTGGTTTAGGAGGCCATCTTTTGCCCACTTAGGGGTTCTGCAACTTGCCAAGCTCCTCCTAATGAGCTGGCTCTAATTCAGCAGCTATTGATTTTCCTGGTATTTGAGTGTGAGCCGTTGTCTCTGGGAAGAGCTCTGCCTGGTGTCCTGGCAGCCTCCCCCATCCTGGAAGGCCCTCATTTCTACTAGACATCACCTACACTGCCCACGAGGCTTTCCAGGGCCCTGGCAGTCTCCTGGTGGCCTGGCCTATCTGGGCTGGCCTCTCTGTTCAAGTGGCTGACTGTGGCCTTTATCTCTGACTCACAGCTTCCCTGGATTTTGTGAAAAGCTTGTCAGGAAATAGACACAGAAGCCTCTCCTCGGAGGGGTGTCGTGATGACAGTCTTGTTCTGACTCCACTATTTTGCAGGTTGTTATGAATCAGTCACTTTTTTTTTTAAGTGTGATGAACACATTTGTCTTAATATGAAAAGCCAGACTTATGTTATGCAAATTAGGTGCTTTTTAAAACACAAAGCCAGAATTCTCCCCCTACACCTGAATTAGACTGCAATTGCTCTTTTGTGTTTTCCTTAATTCTGCTCAATATCTCCATAGACGGACATAGGTGGGTGCCCCTTCCTGGTCTGCACTTGCTGTCCTTGCTCTAGGCAGCTGCTGCTTGGTTGGGAGCTGACCTTAAAAGAGTTTGAGTTGGGGTTGGGGATTTAGCTCAGTGGTAGAGCGCTTGCCTAGCAAGCGCAAGGCCCTGGGTTCGGTCCCCAGCTCCAAAAAAAAAAAAAAAAAAAAAAAAAGAAAAAAGAAAAAAAAAGAGTTTGAGTTATGAATATGGTCCCTTTACGTTTATAAAAGTGATCAGACCCAAGGGCCCAGTGCTGAGCAGGAAGGGGCCTTGATGATGTGTTTTATAGATGTTGCTATCAGAGCCTAGAGAGGGGAAGTGACTTGCCTATGACCACACAGTTTCTCTAAGTGTGCTCTTTTGACTTCAGCCACTTACTCTTTTTGGCCTGTTCTCTCAGATCCTAAACCCTTTGTAGTACACATATGGGCATGTTCAGGGAATGCACATGCCTCTGACATGTTTATGAGAAATGCTTCATTGAGCTCTGGGGTTGAATTCTTGATGTGTGCCATTCCTTTGGGGAGAAGACTGTAGGAGTATGTTGGATTCTAGAGACGCTAACCATTTCCTTTCATCTGGTAGTGGGGAAGCTGGCCGTGCCTGACCCATTTTACAGTCACACCTAGTAACTAGATCTGCTTTCAGTATAAAACTCAACCCAATCCATGGTTGAACTTACGGTGGCAAATTGGGGAAGTTGAGTTTGGGAGGTAGGTTAGGGAAGAAAAGTAGTTCCTTCTATATTAAAATTTGCTGACATAATACTGAAAGTCATTGTCCTGTTCATGCTTGGCTGAGATAGGTCACACCATGGGAGGTATCAGAGGTGCACTCTCCCCACCCCCCTCGAGGACAAATTGGGATGAACTGGGATGGGCTTGCCAGTTAAAAGAAGCTCAGCTGGGGGGTTAAATTCAGGGGTACAGAGCTTGTGTAGCGGGTGCAAAACCAAACCAGACTAAAATATACAAATGCTCCCTGGAACCCATGTGTTGGAAACAGACTCCCATAAGGCGGCAGGGATCACTAAAACTGAGGACTAATGTGCGATCCTCACATCTACTTTGAAAGACTGTTGAACGATGTAAGAATATGCTTTCTCTTAAAGATGTGCACATAAAATATAAACCTAAGAGAAGAATGATGGGACAGTGAGCTCGACAGAGCATGTGGAGTGGCCCTGTGGTTACCGCTGTGGTGTGCATGCATGGTACTGCTCTCTAATGTGCTGCTTGGAGCAAGTGAGACAGGCCTGGTTGAGCTTGAGCTCCACCATGTATGAGCCTTGTTTCCAGGGTTGAGGCCCCTTTGGGATCGAATGACTTTCACAGGGGTCACCTAAGACCATCAGAAAACACAGATAATTTATATTGCGGTTCACAACAGTAGCAAGACTACAGGTATGAAGTAGCAATGAAAATAATTTTATGCTGGGGGGTGTATTAAAGGGATGCAACATTAGGAAGGGGGAGAATACAGGCTTCTCATGTATAAAATGAGCATGGTGCCTTCTCCCTTTGACCAATCTAGCCTTTCAGAGGGAGGGTTTTGTGGCTATACTCTGGGATCTCTGTGAGTTAGTCAATGCTCTGTGACTCTGATGAGACCAGACCAGTCCCTGTCTGCTGCTCAAAGCTGAGGAGACCTCCCTTCTGGCTAGCATAACACAGCTCCTACATGCATCTCATGAGGATCACTACAACGCATTTCTTGTACATTTACAGTGTCATACTGTGTGTGTGTGTGTGTGTGTGTGTGTGTGTGTGCGCGCGCGCGCGTGCACCTGTTCATGTGTTTTTTAAATACTAACTTAAATCTTCACCACAGCCTGATATAGAATCCAGTTTTCCTTTGTGAGTTGAGGAATCCTATATGCTTGCCAAAAGTCAGTGGAAGGGCTGGATTCTAACCCTTGTGGACCCAGGGTAGGTAATATCAGAGCTGTGTTCTTATCAGCTCTTATCAGTGTGGCCAGTGATTCTTCCTCTTCATTTTTCTTTTCCTTTTTTTTAAAAAAATGTGTTCTAGAAAAGCTGAAAATATAGGTTAAAAATGGTAAATCTTAATTTTTTCCAGTGCTGGAGATTAAACACAGGACCTTGTGTGTACAGATGCTCTACTACTGAGCTGTGTCTCTAGGTCTTCCTTTCCAAATTAAGACTAAAGAGACAGCTCGTCAATTAATAGCACTTGCTGCTCCTACAGAAGACCTGGGTGATATTCCCAGAACCCACATGGTAGCTCACAACCATCTGTAACGCTTGTTCCAGCAGATCTTAATAACCCCTTCTGTTTCCTGTGGGTACCATGCATGCCCATGGTAAATACACATACATACAGGAAAAACACTCATATATATAAAAACATGAAAAATTAAGACTTTATTAAAAACGTTTTGACTTTAAAATTTGGAACAATTTCTCAAACAAAAGTTGTAAAAAGAGCAGTTTCCAAATTTTTTTTTGTTCAAGTTCCCCAAATTACATAATATGCAAAAGAATCAAAACTAGGAAACTAATGGTCCTGATGCAATGTAATTAACCCATCTGTAGAAACGATTCAGTTTTCCAACTGTCTCATCAATGGCTTTGTCCAGGTTTGAGATGTAGCATAGGAGCTTACGTCATGTTGAGTGGTCGTGTCCTTCAGTCTTCTGTTTGTACTGGATATGACAGTTCAGGAAGGAGGAGCATCAGCCAGGGACCAATAGCCCAGTGTGGGAATGGGGCTCAGTTTTAACACTACTGACTCAGCCCAGCAAAAACCTCTGTGGGGCTGGATAGATGGCTTAGCCATTAAGTACTTGTTATTCAAGGGTGAAGCCTGGAGAACTCATGTAAATGGAGGCCTGCCTGTAATTCCAGCTTCAGGAGGCAGAGGCAGGGGATCCCCAGAACAAGCTGAACATATCAGGGAGCTCTGGGTTTGATTGAGAGACCCGGTTTCAGTGAATAAATTGGAAGAGCAGTTGAGGTGGATTCCTGATTTCAACCTCAGTCTTCTACATGCACATAAAGACATGTGCACGCACAAATGGGTACACCTATAACCACATAGTGTGTGCAAACACATGCATGCAGGCGTGCAGACACACACGTGGGAAAGATGGAAAGAGAAACAAAAACAAGAAACTTGAAGACTGTACTGAGCTTTCCTTGGAGAAAGTGTCTCCTGGCCCCAACAATTTTGCTGGGTCAACTGGAGTCACTTTTTTTTTTTTTTAATTTTGTTCTGTTTTTTGAGACAGGGTTTCTCTGGGTAGCCCTGGCTGTCCTGGCTTTCGCTCTGTAGACCAGGCTGGCCTCGAACTCAGAGATTTGCCTGCTTCTGCTTCCTGAGTGCTGGGATTAACTGTGTGTGCCATGGCTGTCCAGCGGAGTCAGTACTTATTCTTGCCTTTGGTTGGGCCCAGCTCTAAGGTTACCAGGGAAGAGGCTGGGCTGGGTGCCTGTTACTCCCTGGTGGTGCCAGCATCATGCTAAGCTCTTCTTCACGTACCTTTTGTGGAACTAGGGTGGCAATCCTGTGGCCAGCTTCTGTTGCTACAGATGTGGAAGCCAGGACTCAGAGAATGCATTAGGAGGGAGGGCCTCCTGTCTGAACGTGAGTCTGAGGCAGTGCCAAGCCCCTGATATTATTTATCCTACATGGGATGGGGATAACTGGCTCATTTTAGCTTTTTTTCTTAAATTAGTTACATTTATTGTTATTAGTTATGTGTGTGTGTGTTTGTTTTTTTCCCACTTTATGTGGGCTCTGGAGATTGAATTCAGGTCATCAGGCTTGTGTTGCTAGGCAACGAGCACATCTATCTGCTGAGCTATCTTGCTGGGACCCTTGATTTTAGTTTTTTAAAATACTTGCTTCAAGAAAGCACTGAAGCTAGGTTGGTAGCACATGGCTATAACCCCAGCACTTGGGAGTGTGAGGCCAGCCTGAACTGGAAAGAGATGCTGTGCTTCACAAAGCAAAAGCAAAATACAGAGAAAGAAAATACAGTCCTACATGTAGGATAGTTTTAGGGCAGTTCTGCTGAGGTGACAGAACCTTTGTCCCAATTGTCCATGATTTGGGTGGCTCTGTGTGTGTGTGTGTTCCCCATGACTTTATATAAGGGGGCTTCTTTGAAGTGTAGACTTCCCCAGGGTGGCTGAGATGCTAGCTGCTGCCCTCCTTTTACTGCCTCTGCTCTTTTGTGAGTACTTTTGAGAAGCACCCTACATGCACAGTTGAATGGATCAGCTTGTTTGGACCCACACCCTCTCGCTAAGTGGTGCTAATTGAATTAAGCCACAGCCCCAAGGTCATGGTTCAAAGCTGCCGTCTGGGAGGCTGTGTCAAAAGGTGTTGGGTTGTATCCCAGCTGCCCAGATGCTGACTGCCATGCCTGTCAATTTAACAGGATTTCCACGAGTACTTGCCCTGTGACTGCTTCCTCCAGTTCCATCAGAGTGAAGGTGTAGGATAGTGTCCTCCATAGTTAGTATCCGTCATCCAGAGGGGTTATATGTAAAGGCACAGGTGTGGGTCACCTACTCACCCGCCTCGAAGCAGGGGTAGACTTTGAGGAAGAATGTTCCAGGCTGCAAAGACAACATGGGTACACGGTAGAGAGAGACCAGAGTTACCTGTGGGGGGGTCTCTGGGAGGGGAGACTTCCAGGGTGAGCCTGGCACCTTCCCTGGGGCCTGCACACAGGATCTGCCTAGAGCCTTTTGAGTTGGCATTGGAGATGCCAGTCTCCACAGTGGAAGCTGACGTCAAGGTCCTTGAGGGCTCATGACATCCATCTACAGGCTGCCTTCACTTCTTTCAGATACATGGACACCCACACCGATGATATCATGGATCAGGGGGCTTTGTACAGTCCTCCTTAGACATGACTACAAGCCTAAATCCTGTAGCATCCAGGGGTCAGTGGTCAAAGGTGAATTCTATCAGAACTTGGGTACCTGCAGGAGCAAGGACAGTTACTAAGTATTCCTCAGTGGGTGAGTAGGTCTGAGAACCTGCAGGGCAGCTAGATGAAGCTGTGGTCCTCCCCACCACCCACTGTTCAGTAGGCACTTGTCAATCTTTTCCTTCCTGGTGAAGTCGCAGCAGGACCTCTGTGCTTACTGCGTGCGTGTGTGTGTGTGTGTGTGTGTGTGTGTGTGTGTGTGCGCGCACAGGTACCCACAATCATCATTTGTGTTGCCTGACTTCGGGGTTCTCTGGGAGCCTGGGAGGTGGCTACTTGTGGAGATAGGCAGAAGTGAGCATTGGTAGCTGTGTGGGTAAATATGGTGTAACAGGGAGGGAGCCAGTTGCCAGGCACCTCTGGGCTTAGTAAGCTAAACAGAACATGTGACACATCCCGTGGGCAAGGACTCCCTGGACATGCACCCAGATCCCTCCTGCCCTACCCATTTCAAGGAAAGCACCTCCTTTCCAGGAGCTGATCAGGCCCCAAGTCTGTGAGGTCTTGGTTCTTGATTTGGGGTCTTTCTTCGCATTCAGGCAGCCTGGGTCATGGGGCCTGGGAGTTGATTTTGCTGAAGTTGGGCTGAGCCCCAGGTTTTAGGATGTTCAAGGGTAACCTGTTGTCCAGATGGAGGACACTGCGAGGTGGGAAGTATTCCCTAGGTTTGCGTCCCATAGTGACTCTGTGGTGGTAGAGGGCTTGGTGGGCAGAGGCGATTCCCTTTGTCATTGTGTTGTTTTGTGATAGCTGTTTCTCTGAGTGGAGGCTCCCTTTCCTTCTCAGGATCATCTAGAGTCCCCTGGGATTGAGGGACTGTTTGGGTCTATCTCAATCTTTGGGGGAAAAAGAAGTGTTGTGGTCAGGTAAGATTGGGGACTCAGGGCAAAAGAAAGTCAGAAATGTTTTTCTTGTGGGTCCTGTAAGACTCATTATGCTAGTGAGAAGGACTTACATGTTTCTCTATTTTTTATTTTACTGTGTCTTTCGTTTTTCAGGAACCTGAAATATTTACTCCTTAAATATTTATTTAGTATGCACTCTGTGCTGGTGACTACTTTAGAGCCTTGGGTTACATCTGAGAGCAGATCAGACCAATGTCCTTTCCTTGGAGGAACTTACGTTCATTTTAGGAGGAGGGAAGAGCTGGTCTTCATTAAACACCTACTCTGTATTCAGACATGTGAGTTCTACAGTCATCTTGCTTGAGACTCCTATAACCCGCTGAAATATAAGCACCATTTTTAAACTTTTATTCTTTTTAATTGTACGTGTCAGGGTATGTGCACATGAATGTAGGTACCAATGGATGTCAGATGAGAGCATCAGATACCCTGGAGCTGGCGTTACAGGTGGCTATGAGCCTCTCAGGATGGGTGCTAGGAAATTAGACCCCCTGCAGCATCATGCACTCTGAACTGTCAAGACATCTCTCTCTCTAGCTCTGCAGGCACCATTTTAAAGTTTGGGTAACCAAGACCCCAAGGAGTTCAGGGTGTATTTTTACTGAATTGTTCTTTTCTTTGGCTTATGTCTCTGAATTGTGAGAGTTGGTGGTGAGACAAGCAGCACTATGAGTCCCGGTGTAGGGATGCTGCAGACCTTGATGATATTAAACTGCTGCTCTTTATGAGGGTGAATGGAGAAATTGCCCCAGACCTGAATCAGACAGGGAAAGCCATGCGTCTTCAGCACTGCCCTGTTGTTTTCTTGTTCTAGGAAGCCAGCATCTTGTGACTGATCATGTTTCCCACTGGCTTTGTTTACTAAGTACCTCAGAACTAGATTTGTTACCCGTCTTGACACTTCTGCAAGAAGAGAACATATGGCTCGATCCTAGGTGCTAGCTAATCCTCTCCCTGGGTTTATTATTTTCTCTACCTTCATCTTCTCCTGGCTTGATTTCTTTGACAGTGTGTGTGTGTGTGTATGTGTGTGTGTGTGTGTGTGTAGTTTGATTATTTTAGTCACTGTAAATTACTTGTTATAACAGAGCTGGCGCTATCTAAACTTTAAATGTAGTGGTAAGTTGATTAGTGCCTAGGGACCTCGGTTCCCATACAGCCTTCTTGGCTTGGGCTCCAGGCCTTTTCTCTTTCCCATTCAGAAGCTCCAGGTTCCTTTGTAGTGGGAGCTAGTCTGTTTGGCCTTGGCAGCTCTCCTTCTGTGGGTTCCAGAGGAAGCCTCTCTGGCTGCATTGGAGGTCTTCAGTGGTTTGAATTGACCTGAACGTCACGTACAGGGCTGGAAGGAGGCTCTGGGATGTAGCTTTCTTCTTAGTAAGGGCTGCTCAGCCTCAGGCATCAGGAAAGACATCCTGATGGTAAGTGCTGAGTCAAGTTCACAGCTAAGGTGGTCTGCGAAGAGGGAACTGTAAGATTGTCCCATCAGCCCCCGGCCATCTCTTGACTATATCCTCATACTATAGATTAATGTATGAGGGTCCAGCTTATTGTGGGCTGTGCCACTCCTGGGCAAGTGTCCCTGGGTTGTATACAAAATGCAAGCTGAGCTAGCAATGAGGAGTAAGCCCCCGTCTCTGCTTCAGTTCCTGCTTCCAGGTTCCTGTGTGAGTTTCTGTCCTGATTTCTCTTCCTGCTGGGCTACGAGCTGAGAGATGAAGTCAGCCCTTTTCTCTCCAAGTCACTTTTAGTCATAGTTTGTCACAGCAATAGGAAGCAAATGGACAGACAGACACAGAGGCTTCTTTTAACTATTGCTTGCAGGGAGGGCATCAGCCTCTGTGTAGGAATCAGCATTCTGTTGCCAGGTCAGCTCTGTCCCAGTCACAGCCCTCAGCAGTGCGGGTAGAGAGACTCAGGGAAAGAGGGTATTGATGAAGAAGCAGGCCTGAAGAAGTTCAGCCTCCCCTGCTAGGTAATGACTGATGTGAGGCTGTATCAGCCTCAGCTTCCTGGCAGTTGCTAAGCCAGGGAATCCCAGGTGGAGCTCAGTGAAGCATCTGAGAGAGGGGCAGCATAAGAAGTATGGAAAAGTTTAGGATTTTGGAGTTGAATGGTGTGGGGCTCAAGTGCTGGCCATGACTGTGTATGTGTGAGTAAATGATGGCCCTGTCTAAAATAAAGCGTGTGCCTGAATTCCTGCCCTGTCAGCAGCCCAGCACTGCTGGGAAGAATCCTGTTTGCACATACTAAAGAAGGTGAAGCAGTTTGTTCAAGGTCACAGAGACATTAGGTAGCTGACCCTATCATGGTGTTACATGATCACATGGGAAACAACTTGTACCATTTGGGTGTGTGTGTGTGTGTGTGTGTGTGTGTGTGTGTGTGTGTGTGTGTTGGTAGTTTGGTAAGGGCTCAGACACCATCAGGGTCAGAAGGTTATGAGACCCTAAGATTTGATTGGGGGAGAGCTCTTGGATTCTGAATATATTGCTGTGCTTTGTCACTGTAAGATCCACTGCGACACAAAACAGCGAGCCTCCTGGATGAACGTGGGATTGAGGATGCAGGCTTACGTGTATGGCATCATGAAAATGCTGTGATACCTGACGTGTAGCATAAAGGCACTCATAGTAGCTGTTAAGTTGGGTGGAATGGCTAGATCATCTCCAGTAGGCAGCATCCGGTTATCTGCTGGGGACAAACGCCTGAGTTTCTAGCTCCTTGTAGCAAGCCACAAGGGCCTCCGAGTTGGTTGCACCTCTCTGCGGCTGTGCACACTAGGTGTATAGAGAGCACCTTACACAGCTGCCCAGGGCCACCACTTGCTCACAGGCTGTCCTGTGGAGGGAGGAACAAGGGACAGATGGCTCAGTGTATTGAAGTTAGAACTCTGGGATGCGACACGAGGCTGTCAGTAAGCCCAAGAAGACATCGTCAACTCTGGGAGCCGTGGACATTGTTTGGAGATTGAGTCTCATTCTGTAGCCTAGGCTGGTCCTTCTGCCTCAGCTTTCTGAGTGCTGTGATTATAGCTGTCAGCCACCATGTCTACTGAAGCTTTATAATTTTAAAAGTACTTTATAAACGCTGAAGTGCTTTAGAGATGCCTTTACTCTCCTAAACTGACAGGAGCAAACCCAGCGTGCGTAAAAACGGATAGATCTGCCAGACTGGGGCAGGGAGGGGAAACTGTAGCATGCGAGTGTGAATGTGATTTATTTCTGATTATAAAAATGCTTTATACGACTTTATGTGGGTCTTGCCAAATAGAGGGAAGCATGAAATGAGGAAAATAGACGAGTACACGGAAGCGCCTGTAATTCCAAGCAGCTGTATCCATTGATGTATTGACATATTTTTTTTAAATATTTAGCAACAGCAGCAGCGACAACAACAAAACCAAACCCAAAACAGAATAAAACGGAGGCTTGCTGTATCCCCAGACTGATCTCAAAGTTGTAATCTTCCTGCTTCAGCTTCCCAGGTTCTAGGATTACCTGCCATGTTGGCTCACTCGGTTTTGTTAGGCAAGCGGCTTGTAACACTGTGGAAACTCTTCCGCACTTTCCCCTTCAGAATGTATTTTGTAAGGTCCTGACATAGTGCTGGCACAAGTTCCACATCTAGGCTGCTGCTGTGCGGAGCTGACTGTGTCTGCTCTGCTGAGCCCAGACCATGAGGGGCATGAAGCCCTGCTGAGTTTCCTGTGAAGCGCTGAGGCTGAGGCTCAGTGGCTGTGGTGCTTGCTGCCTAGTTAGTAACCTGAGCTCAGCCTCCGGGACCCAGAGGGGAGAACCCACTCTCACGAATTGTCCTCCGACCGTCAGTCACATAGGCATGGTTGTGTAGGAGGGTAACAGCCGCTAAATGATGTGTAACCACGATGCTTTGTAGGTTAGAAACTAGCGAAACCAGCGCAAGAGAAACAGGTGAAGTGAGAGCAGGGCCCTGAGTAAGTGCCAGCCAGTGTGGGGGTGGGGGTGGGGGTGGGGGTGGGGGTGGGGGTGGGGGTGGGGGTGGGGGGTGGGAAGCCACTAGCACAGCTGAGTGCTGGCTCCCTGAGTGCTGGCCCCCTTTGCTCTTGATGGGATTTGGATTTGCGTGTCAGCCCCTTTTATTAGCTGTTTTGTTCATTTCCTGGTATGAACTGACCAATTATTCACACAAGTGGCAGGTGCCCCTGGAGGGGTAGATACCTATGAGGGAGGAGCACAGGCTTTCTTTCTTTCTGTCCCTGTTTGCTGGGGAGTCAGGTTACCTAGGGTGTGTACTTTTTTGCTTCATTGTGAATATAAGCAAGGGGATGAGATAGGGGTGGGGACAGGGAGGAGACAGGGCTCTGGGCCTGGGACAGAGGAGGAAGGCTGTGGGTCCTACTGTACCCCTGCCTTGGGACACATTCTGGGTAGGAACACAGGAGTGGCAAGGAGAGCCCTTGGCTTGTGTGATAGCATTGGAGAGACTGTTCCCCCTCTTCCTGGGTATATGCTCATGGCCATTCCTGCTGCCAGAGATTTGCTACTTAACCAGTCTCAAATCTACCTGCTGCCCTGTAACCCTACTTCCTTCTCTGAATTGAATAGAGTGACAAGCCCCAGAAAGGGCAGCATTGCAAGATTGGTTTAGTAAACTCTTGCTCAAGTTAAAAATAAAGCGACCCAGGTTAGTGGATGAAACAAGGCTGTGCTGGACATGGTGCCAGGGTGCCAGTAACAATGTGCTTCAGTGATCTGTTCTGGAGGGACATTTACTCGCCCCCTCCTATAGTATGGATGTTATCAGATTCAAACCTCCCCTCCCCCCATCTCTTTTTTTTTTTTTTTTTGAGACAGGATTCCACTTCTGTAGCCCTGGTTGACCTTAAACTAGTTATGTAGACCAGGCTGGACTTGAACTCATAGAGACCTGCCTCTGCCTCTAGAATGCTGGGAGTAAAGGTGTGCACCACTACATCTGGCTTTTACTCTTTTGTTTCTTAACAATTTGAGGAAAAGTTGATTTGCTTTTTGAGATCAGGATCTTGGGCATAATTTTGTATGCCTTTAATCCCTTGGTAGGCAGAAGTTGGTGGATCTCTGTGACTTCAAGCCTGGTCTACATACTGAGTTTCAGGACAGCCAGGGTTATGTAGAGAGACCTCGTCTCAAGAGCAAAAGAAAATGAAACGAAATGAACAACAATAAAAAACAAAAGATCAAGGCAGGAAAATTGAAAGTTTGAAGCCATCACGGGCAACATAATGAGACACTATGTTAAAAAAAAAAAAAAAGAGCGTGTGAGCATGCCCTGTCGCACTGCACACTGGGAGATTAACACAGCTGTGCAGAATTGGTAGTGTATGTATGTGCACAGCAATAGTCCTGGGTGGCAGGTTATGTGTGCAGCCAGGGACAGAAGAGGAGCCATAAATTTTTCAGGAAAGGTTTGTTTTGGTTCTCAGTTACATTTGCTTTGCCTTACATATTGTTTAAAAGATGGATTTTTTTTAAAGGAAAAGGAACTGTGTATTTGAGATAAGGAGTAAAATAAAGTGAAATAAATAATTGGGATTTGTGGCTATCAAAGGCACATTATTTCTGAGATCACCGCGTCTCTGCACTGTTCCAGTATTTACACAGAAATGAGAAATACAAAGTGCGGACATGTCCTGAGATTTCGGTTGAATTTTCATTTGTAATAGAGTTCTTTTTCCTTTGTTTCACCGAGCTGAGTTTAGCGATATTTCAGGAGGGTTCAGCCAGTGGCTCTCCAAAGACAATAAATATTGCTTTGTGGGGAGGTCTCCACCCTGTGCCTTACGTGGTGACTGTTATGTGGCAGCCAAAAGTTAGCACCCAGTATGCAAGTGTGGGGTGGACAGAGTTGAGTCAGTTCCTTAGTTTTTGGCACGGCAGACCATGGATTTGTTGGCAGTCATAGGGGGTGTTGCCCGGGCTGGCAAATGGGCATGCTTTTTGTGTCTTGTTCTTACAGGGACTTCACGCATCTTTCTGTCACCTGTTGCCATGGCTTCTGTTTCCATAGTAAGTCATTTAGAGTTCCCTGGGCTTAGGGAACTGTGTATGCCTGCTTTCGTGAAGCTCACATCTGGTAAACTGAACTCGGTGCTGTTGGCTGCAGAGCAGAGGCCCACATCGCAGCTGGTCATGGTTCATTGCTGGAGGTGGGAGCAGGTGAGCAGACAGTGGTCTGACAACCACCATGCATGTATTTCCCACAATGCCAGCTTCCAGCCTGGTGCTTCTAAAAACACCACTGGGTTGTATCTTAGCACCAGACTCTTTGCTGCCTCTCTTTGGTGTGGGGCTGTTTGAGCTTAGCAGTGTGGGGACAAGTGAATTAAACAATAGCAAGCCAAGGGATTTGGCTAACTCACCTTAGATGATCTGACCAGGGTTGGGTGTAGAATGACTTCCCATGGGGCAGACTGACTTTTTTTTGTTGTTGTTGTTGTTTTTTTAAAGAATGAATGAACACACTATTGTTCTGTGATAGGAGGGAATGCTGGCCACAGCACAGAACTGTTAATAAATGGTTAGGCTTTGTGCCTAGTCCCTTTCTAGAAGCTTTCATTAGGGCATCACATGTAGGAATGAAGCTAAAAGTGGGTCTGTGTGAAGGACAGCTGGATCAAGAATGAATTATAAAGTGAAGGCCGCTGTTTAAATGAACGCGCACAGTGCACTCCAGGCAGCTACCATGTGCAGACGGTGACAAAGGTGCCTCCCTGTCAGCTCGGCACACCTGCCATTGCGGTTTCTAGTGTTATCATTTGCTTCTGTCTTTATTTTTACAGGACTTTGACTTTCAGGTGAAACATTTGCAACAGTCTAGGACATGAGTCCACAAGCGCTTCTATGAGATGACGTGAGAACCCCGGCCACAGAGCCAGGCTGCCTGAGTTCACACACCTGATCTTCTGTCCCTGTTGACATTGGATGAGTTACTTAGCCTTTCTGTGCCTCGGTGCCTACTCTGTAAAATGGGGAGAATAGAATGTTGACCATCAGGTGTCGAGAGAATTAAACTCATCGGAGGAGTGCAGGGCACACAGTAGGCTTTGTATGTTGGTTATGTAAGACGATTAAGAGGCAGTGTAGGCATGAAACTCAAGACGGATGACCAAAATGTGAATGCCTCACTCCTTCTTTAAAAGGGGAACAAGAATACCCTTGGCAGGGAATAGAGAGGCAAAGTTTAGAACAGAGGCTAAAGGAACACCCATTCAGAGCCTGCCCCACATGTGGCCCATACATATACAGCCACCAAACTAGACAAGATGGATGAAGCAAAGAAGTGCAGGCCGACAGGAACCGGATGTAGATCTCTCCTGAGAGACACAGCCAGAATACAGCAAATACATAGGCGAATGCCAGCAGCAAACCACTGAACTGAAAACGGGACCCCTGTTGAAGGAATCAGAGGAAGGACTGGAAGAGCTTGAAGGGGCTCGAGACCCCATATGTACAACAATGACAACCAACCAGAGCTTCCAGGGACTAAGCCACTACCTAAAGACTATACATGGACTGACCCTGGAGTCTGACCTCATAGGTAGCAATGAATATCCTAGTAAGAGCACCAGTGGAAGGGGAAGCCCTTGGTCCTGCTAAGACTGAACCCCCAGTGAACGTGATTGTTGGGGGGAGGGTGGTAATGGGGGGAGGATGGGGAGGGGAACACCCATATAGAAGGGGAGGGGGAGGGGTTAGGGGGATGTTGGCCCAGAAACCGGGAAGGGGAATAACAATCGAAATGTAAATAAGAAATACTCAAGTTAATAAAGATTAAAAAAAAAGATGCAGTGTAGGTCAGGGAGAATAGCATTGGTCTATTGAGTCTGGGATCTGGCTTTGCCTGCCTAAGCTGTGTGTCTGGCCAGGCCCTTCCCTCTCTCAGGTTCTGATTTCCCACCTGTAAAGTGAAGAAATTAGACTTAAACAGTACCTTCTTAGACCCCATAGTAAAGGTAAAGATGAGAGGCAGCATCAGGAATGCGTGAGAGAAACTTCTAGACTCTGTGCCTGCTCTAATTACAAGGTTTATCTTACTTAATGGATTTTGGCTGGAGAGAAAAAAACATTCGTGTGTGTGTGTGTGTGTGTGTGTGTGTGTGTGTGTGTGTGTGTGTTGACAAAATGAGTGTAGAAGTAGCTGAGTGAAAGGACCCGAGGATCCTCTGTGCAGAAGATACAGGACAGTGTGGGTGAGTCAGGGGAGACTGGCAGGGATGGCTTGGGTAGGCATTTCTTGGGAGAGGAATTTGAAGACCCAGGATTACACAGTATGGTTCACAGCTAAGTACAGTATAGAGGAGTGTGGTGGCTGTTTTTAGCAATTTGTCCAAAAGGTTAGGAAGTGATTTTCTTATTAGGGAGATGCAAATATTTCATATTATAGATATTAGGTTTTCCATTTGCATAAGGGAGCCAGAGTTCGGGGGCGAGATTAAGGGGGAAAGACACAGAAAGCTGAAGCTAGAACCTCGGTCTACAGGCCTTCTCCTCATTTGATCAGAGCAGTGCTTTCCCGAGCCAGAACTTAGGAGGCCTTGCCACGGCTCCTCTTGCTTCCTCCTTGCCTTTTCTTTCCTTTCCATTCTGATAATCACTAGGAATTTCCCCAGACTGGTTGCCCATTCACTCGCTGGCATTATCACACAGCGACGAGGAGCTGACTTGCCAAGTGGAAAACCATTGACAGGCTAAATGTGTGGCTTTGAGTCAGACTGTTCCCTGGGCTTTGGGACTTTGCGCTTATTAAAGTGGAATTTGGCTGCGACGGCTCCGTGGGTGAAGGCCCTTGTCGCCGAGCCTGACAGCTTGAGTTTGAGCTTTAGGACCTACGCGGTAGAAGG
This sequence comes from Rattus norvegicus, assembly GCF_021556685.1. Classification (NCBI taxonomy): domain Eukaryota; kingdom Metazoa; phylum Chordata; class Mammalia; order Rodentia; family Muridae; genus Rattus; species Rattus norvegicus. Next base: position 75,853,503 of record NC_141536.1, on the reverse strand, counting down.
CGAGAAGTGATTCCCCTGACCGCCACATGCTTTGGTGTCTGCACCCTTCTGCTGTCCACAGCATAAATAAGAACAACAAAGCGAAATTTGACGCTTCTTAAATTGTTAAAAATTGTGATAAAATTGTGAAAAAATTGTGATTTTTTTTTTTGCAACAAGAATTTTGATTCTTTGTACTCTCCTGGGTCACTTCATATGCCCCAAAGGGGTCCTGCTACCCCCACCCCCATGTGTGTTCATGTGTGTAAGTGCAGGTACATGCATACTGTGGTGCCTTTGTGCAGATCAGAGGGCAATTTCCTTGCCTTCCTTCCACTTTGCTTGACACAGCTAGCTGTCTTGAGAGTTCGGGGGGAATATGTCTGCTTCTCTATCTTTCCCACAGGAGTGCAAGGATTACAGACATGTGTACCCCCCTTTTAAAATGTGGGATCCGAACTCACAGGTTTGTGTGGCAAGCTCTTTATGCCCTAAATCGCCTCCCTGCTTACTCTAAAGCCCTCTTCCAAAACCCAGGTCCAGCAGTTCCTCCAGCAGGCCTCCTTCTGCCCTGCCCTTGTTCACATTCCTCCCACACCTTCAATTACTGGCTTTCTGTGTCTACAGTTGGATGTTTTGTTCTCCAGGGAGACGGCTTGCTCACGGAGGACCGGGCCACAGTTATATTTCTTTTCTACCCTGTTCAGCTTCCTCTTTAAATGACCATCAGAGCTGTGGAGCCAACTCTCAAATCGTCACCGATGGCTGATGCCAGTAGGAGTGAGCGTGCTGTCCTTCTATGCTGTTCTGGAACACTGTGCCTGCTGCCTGGACTGCTAGCTGGAGACGGTTGAACATTTGGTTGTACAGTGTGTGTGGATCGCTAGCTTCACGCATGAACTGTGCTGTCATTCCCTATATCCATGTGGCATCTAAACCAGGGCTACCCGCAGGTTTTCCAGGTCTGGCAGAACGGTCTCATTCAGTTGTTTTCTGAGCCCTGCTAGGAAGGTCTGACACACAGTAGGTAGTAGTAGGAGCCCAAGTGTAGAGAATCCTGTGGTACTAGAAGGGAAGCAAGGATGTATTAGGTTTCTCCTAGGCTTGATGCCCAGTCCCCTGGAGGTGCCTTCTGATTTCCCTTAGCGGTGCCATCTGGCTGGGCCTGAAGGTATGGAGGAGGAAGTGAGGTGCAGGGCTGTGAGTGCTTGGTCTTAGAGGTAGGCAAGTAGGATCTGAGTGAGGAGCGAACACCTAGATCTGGAAGGATCAGGACTCTAAAGCTACATGTGGCAGGAGTTTGTAAATCTTTCGGGGGGTGTGGTAGATATCCTTTGAAAGATGCCAAACGACTAGCGGACATTGGCTCTCAGTCTTGAAGATTCAAAAGAATCTGGAGAATGGAGGTTGGTTTTGTACTCTGTCTAAAGGGAACATTTGCCAGTTGGCTTCTTTGTTGTCTTGTAAAAGTGTGGCCCCAGAAGATCCATGTTTCTCATGTGATGTCTGTTGTTTTAAAAATAGATGGTCAATTCAACTATATATCTGCTGGCCTGTGAACAAGGGCTGGGGGCTTAACAGGGCTAGAAGTCACCTGGGAATGAACCAGTGAGTAAGTGCACACACACACACACACACACACACACACACACACACACACACTCCCTCACTCCCTCATAGGGCCAGATTAGGTGGATGTTATTCTGTCATCTAGATGGTCAGATGCCAATGTCACCGGGGAGGTGAACATGTTGTGCAGAGCAGGCAGAATTGGCACTGGGGAGCGGGGATGGGGAGGGATGATGAGGACCAAGTTCTTTGCCTACAAGAAAGCCTTCTAAGTTCCACATCCCTCCTCCAGGTCTCTAATGCTGCCCCCTCATTTCTGCTACAAGTTTGAATTTCCCTGCCTCACATTCTTGGGACTTCTGTGCTGTGTAGGAGGGATATGGTATAAGCGATACTTTGGGTTCACTGTGTGGTCTTTACCTCCCACTCAGGTGTTCTCTCCCTTAGTCCTTCCAGATACTCCAGGCAGGCTACAGCTGCCGTAGACCAGTGGGTGTTCCGAGTCATGCCCATGGTCTCTCCCCTCCCCGATTTTACTCATGCTGTCCCATGTTCCTGGAATACTCTCCAACCCCCAGTTTATGGAAATTCTCCCCGCCCAACTCTGCCTACAAAGGACTCAACACAAAGGCACACTTTCCCAGAATTGGGCTGCCCTGCTCATTCTGTAAATTCGTAATCAGTCATGACTTTCTCTCGGCTTCCATGACACTTGCCTGTGTCTCTAGCGTAGTACTTACATCACACATCATGGCTCTTCAGAGGCCCGAGGTCTTCTAGATGATGAGGTCATTGTGGAAGGTTCACATCTGACTCATCACCATGGCCCCTCAGGGTTTGGTAACTGTTAATGAAAAAAAATTCTTTTCTTTTTTTGAGTTAGATGCTTCATGTTGGGTAATGGATAACTGACTCAAGAGGAAACTGCAGAAGGTTTACTGAGAATTGAGAGCAAGGGCGGTGGCTGGAGCAGAAATGTGAGCAGGTAGGTAGAGTAGATCTAACCTTGCTTCAGCCTATGGCAGCATTCAACAGTGTCCATCTCTCCCACTGCATGGCTCATAGTGTGGCATCGTGTCTCTTAAGGGTTTGAAAACTAAGATTTTAGTTCAGTACTTGACCCTGTAAGGAGGCTGAATAACGGGACAGAACTAAGGAAACCTCAGTCCACCCTTTCCTCAGCTTCCCACAAGTTTGCCTCTTCCTATGGTACACTCTCCATGATGGTGTCTGTATGCTCTTTATGGTTGTGAGCATGTAGGGATGGCCTAGGCTTACACAGCCCCAAAGACAGTGAGAAGAAGCAGTGTGTCATCATAAGAACTGTGGTTTAGGAGTCTAGAGAACTGGATTTCAGCACTAGATCCACCTCTTCCAGATAGATAACTTTTAGTGAGACTCTCAGCTCAGGAGTTATTTCCTCAACTGGCTTAAGTGGTTCCTTTTGGGCGATGACAGTACATGACTAAGGGCTCGGCTGTCATCACTGTAGGCTTGTAAACTCATGTCACTCCATTTCCTAGCACACAAAGTATGCATCCACCCAGCACAAGAGTTAGCATGGGGCGGTTTAAGGGCTCCTTTGAAACAAGATTTCAGGACAGTACTCAGATGTGGGTGAACTTCAGAATCCCCTTGAAATATAGTCAGAAAGAGTTGAGATAGGGTGGCATTCCACAGCGAGACTGTGCCCATGAAAGGAAAGGCTACCAGGCAACATGTGTGGTCCTGATGCTGATTCGGCCAGAATTTCTGGTTAATGTTAATTAATGTTAATGTGGTTAATGTTGTGGAATTGAACCCCACAAAAATAGAACAAGCTTGCTTGCTTGCACTGTGGTGTAGAGGCCAGAGGACATCTTATAGGGGCAAGCTTTCATACCACACAGGGACTCAAATTCAGGCTGTCAGACTGGTCAGCAAGCACCTTTATTTCCTGAGCATCTCAGCAGCCCTGTGGCCTTGTTTCTGTTGATCAATGAAGATTGTTCAGTAGATGCTGATGGTCATCTGGCCCCGAAGAGCAGTGAGAAGACCAAGGCAAAGGTATGGTTTCCTGGTTGACCAATAGACTCAAAGACAGTCAGTATGGCTGTGATGGGACTCAGACAGAGAGTCAGGAGTAACCACAGAGAAGGCTGGTGCTAAGAGGAGGGAGCTACCCCAGCCTTTCGTGGAAAGGAAAAGAACACCTTGTAGATCCAGCAGTCTCCAGAGCCAGTGTTAATTGTGTATCATGACTTCATTGAGTATTGGTCTAGTTACTTCCACAGCCAGAGTGATTATTATATTAAGGGAAACGTTAAATGATAAAACCGATGCAGGCATATTATATGAAATTAAAGGGGCTGGGGATGTAGCTCTGTGGCCTAGCATGTGGTTATCATGTATGAGAACCTGGGTTTGATTCTCATCAGCACATGTACAAGATCAGATTATACAGAAAGACAGAAGAGAAAGGGGGAGTTACTTAGTCTTTCCTCCCCTCTTTCCTTCCCAGCTCTTTTAACAAAAACTTCGCTCAGATGGTTATTTTTTCTTTAGTGTGGATACAATGATTTGACATATCTCCCAACCCTGTGCATACACAAATGGTGCTGGGGAACTTCTTTCTCTTTGTTTATTCAGGATCTCTTAGTGATCTCTTTGTGATTGGTGTAGAAGCATGGAGGTCAGAGCTGGTCGATCTGGGGGACTGAAGGCGCTACTGGGTGCGTACCGTTTCGTGTTTGATAAGCATCCAACTTTAGCTGCAAAGGGGAAGGAGTGAAAGCCAAGCCGTAAAGGTAAATGCTCCATTCTTGACTCGAGGCTCTGCCTTGCCTCTTCCTCTTCCGTGTGCCTCCTCTACATGCCTGTTCACCTCTTCCTCAGTGTGATGCAGGTCCCTCTGGGGTGACTCATAGTGTGACCTGGGGAGGGGGCGCAGTTTTCTCTTAACAAGGAAGAGACACGGGGTCTTGGTCGCATGTTGCTTGGGACCAGTGACAGACGTGTGGACATTCAGTTGTAAAGCAGGTCAGTTTTCAGAAATGTTGGAGTTTTAGCCAGTGTTTTGCTCTTGGAGTTGTTTGGAAGGAAGAGAAGGGCCAGGTTTTGCTCATGGTTCGGTTTTGCTTTGGCCCTGGGTGGGATTATCCTTAGCTGCTTTTAACAACAAGCCCGATTGGTAGTGACTCAGTAGACTTAAGTGATGGGAGGTTTTAATTCTTTCTCATGTACCGCTACCATGGAAGCAGCAGTTCAGGATCCTCAGAGGACTGAGACCATCACCTTCTACCTTGCTGCATGTGGCTGTGTCACCTCTCAACCTGGGCTGGTCCCTGAAATCTAGTTGTTGCGTCTGAGCCCAGTGTTAGCAGGAAGTCAGAGAGAGCTTCTCTGCGGAACCAGTTCTCCCTCAGCAGCCCATGGTCACATGCACACAGCTAGCACTGAGGGAGGGTGGGAATGTAGCCTTAGTCTACAGTGCCATGTCTGACATTAAAATCAAACTACCTTTCAGAGAAGGGGAAGAGCGTATGTGGACAGAAGAGCTGAGTTTGCAAAGTGCCATGTTTGCAGTGGGTAGTAGGAACTGGTGCGCCGAACTCCTTCCCATTCCTCTGCCACAGAACCACCTAATTGTTGTGTGCAGTGATAGGGATTATTAGGTCTTTGTTGTGTTGACTTTGTGTGTGAATGGGGATGAAGGGTGCCTAGAGAAGAGGAGCCAGAGATAACTAACCCCGAGTGAATTGTATGGCGTTTCGGGTGAGCCGGAGCCTGGTGCCAGAAGACCTGGGTTAAGCAGGGGACTTCACTAGGACCCGGTGAAGTCCTCTCTCAGCTTTGTCAGTAACACAGGGCACAAGAACACCTAATACGACTGCTCTGTGGCTCCAGTGCTGTTGAAGGCCTGGGTGGGGTGTGCTGTCCAGATTATTGGTAGTCACTGTGTCAAAATGCTTCTGACAGCTATATAAAGCTCCCCGTGGCATGGGATCTCCACTCCTGGGGCTGGGATTGCATGGTTCGGTGAAGACCTTCGATGGATACTTTTAATTATGTGTATGTATGTGTCTGTGTGGGTGTGTGCACATGAGTGCAGCACCCGTGAGGGCCAGAGGAGAGGTTCCAGGGAGCTGGAGTTACAGGTGGTTGTGAGCTGTCTAATGTGGGTATTAAGAATTGAACTTGGGTCCTCTGCAAAAGCACTACTGGCTCTTAACCACCGAGTCATCTCTCCAGCTCAACAGGTCTGCTTGCCACCAGCTCTACAGGCAGGTTTGTCCCGGAGGGAACCAAACACTGGGAACACATACCTTATCTTTCTTGTGGCTTTCCTGGTACCTTTTGGAGTGGTTATTTTATGATGGTGAATGAGTAGTATGTAAATACTTTGGCATTTGAGTGGAATCACAGACATGCCCTAATATTTTAAGTATTATTTGGCTTACTCACAATTCCCTCTGCTAGCCTACTGGTATTAGAACAAGCACCATGTTAAAGACAGGGTGCCTAGCATAGGGTTGTCATGAGGAGGAATTAAGGAGGATATAGACAGTAACTAGCTTGGCGTTCAGTACATTGTTAGGGCTCAATGAAAGCCAGCAGGATTCAGTCCCTAGTGAATGTCTTCCCAGTCTGGTTTGTCGGTCTGTCTTCCTTCCTCCTCTCTCTCCCTCCCCTCCCCTCCTCCCCTCCCTCCCTCCCTGTCCTGGAATTTGAACCCAAGGCTTACATGTGATAGGCAAGTTCTCTACCACTGAGCTAAACCCAGTCTGGCCTGTGGCTTCTGTTTTGTGACCTGCTCATTCATCACGTCCGGATTTTGGTTTACCACTGGTTTTAAAGCACTCTGAAATAAGACAGATGAGGAAAGGAGCCGAGAGAAACTGAGACGCGTAGCCTCAGTCTGAGTACCCGGAGCCTAAGCTGACTACGATTAGACTTAATCCTGTTAGGAGAGAGACCCTCATCTCCACAAGACGGAAGGCAAAGCGATGCCCAGAAATGCTCGTCTGACCATCACACACGCTCACACACACAGACATGCGCACACATCATTGTTACCGTCAAATGGCTCTAAACACAGGGCTGTCCATTTTGTTCCGTTGTCTATTTGTCTGTTAGTGCTAAACAGTCTTGATTACAGTAGCTTATAATCAATCATAAAATCAGAAATAAGTACTTAATCCTTTCTGTTTCTTTGATCCTTGTGTTGTCTATCCTGGCCTCAAAAAATTAATCAATGAACTGATTCATTCAGCACATACAATTTATTTCACACTAACTGTGAACTGTGCACGGCAGTGTGCTTGGGATAGTAAAAACTCCAACAGACTATCTCCCACCTCTCATAGAGCTAACCTTTGGTGGGGAAGATAGATAAATAATGGTGACAAAAGCAGAAGGTTGGATGGGCTTTACAGCTGTGAAGAAAAGTGAAATGGGATAAGGGGACGGAGCACAGGAGGATGGCATAGGCGCATGTTTTATGTGGCACCAAGGAAATTTTTTTCTGAGGAGTCATCGTCGTCGTCGTCATCGTCATCATCGTCATCATCATCACCACTATCAGCATCTGCATCTGCATCTGCATCTGCATCAAAGGCCTGAGTCACGGACAAGTGACTTGTTAGTGGCATAGTGAACAGCAGGTTGGTGGGAAGTAGAGTGAGTTAGAGGAAGATACTTTGGATTTTTGAGTTCTGAATGCCTATTGGTTTGTAACATGGAACTTTTGTGCGGCCAGTTGGAGCAGGAGCCTGGAGTTCAGGGAGGACATTGAGGTTGGAACGATAAACTCAAGAGCCATTAGCTATGTCGAATGAGCTCTGATGTGATTACCACACCAGAGAGGTAGTACTGGCCACATGGTGTCCAGACTGCCAATATCCTTGGGTAATAGCCACTGATCTATATCACTGGCCTTGGATCTGAATCTGAGCAGAGTGACCGGTGATTAGTAGTTGAGTCCTTCTAGCATGGCTATAGCTGGAAATCCTTGCTGTGGAAATCTTTTGGAAGGATTGGGAGCAGCAGCATGGAAGGGAATCACAAATGAGTCTATGCTGGGGATCTGGCTCCATTGGTTGTGTGTGTGTGTGTGTGTGTGTGTGTGTGTGTGTGTGTGTGTGTATACGTTGTTGACCTTTCAAAGGACTTGACAGTTTTGAAGGAGGAAGAGGAGGGATGGTTTGGATCAGCAGTAGGGAACAGGCATGAGACCCAGCCTACATCTCTGTAGACTAGATGACAGTGTTTGTAGTAGATCCTCCCTGGCTGGCTTCTCTTCAAAGCACACTGGGGAATGTGGAGCAGAGACTTGTGAAGTCTTCAACTTTGAACTCCAGAGCATTGATACAGAGTAGAGACCTTCTCCTTGGATGGAAAATAACCTGTGAACTTGGCCTCAATTGAATTCTCCCCTTTCATGCCTGTCCCATTCTGGGGTGGACGCTAACCTAGGATGACCCTTGAGGAGGATGCAGTCTGTGCAGAACTTGGAGGCTGGAATGGAAAGAGAACAAGTGATGATTCATTCCATGCTCCCCATTAACTGAGCTGTTTCCCCTTTCGGTCTTAGGGAAGTCTGTGAGAATGTGGGGTGCTGCTCAGGCTTCTGCAGAATCTAGGTCTGGATTTCACATCACCTCGGTTCTGTTTTTCTTAAATTTTAGCCTAAAAGATGAAATGACGGAATGACTCTGAGAGTTAATTAATGCATTAGTGGCTGCTGTTACAGATGTATTAAAAGACACTGCTTTCCCCCAGATCTCTTGTCAATTCATCCTATTTTTTTAATATAATAAGTATTAGAACAGTACGTGACATGTGATTGTGGATACTCCTTTGCAAACCACACACACGCATGCACACACGCACGCACACATGCTTCGTGCATATGAACTTATTTAATCTTCACAATGGCTTTAGGTGGTAGAAACTGATATTTTTCTCGGTTTACAGAAAAGAAGACAGGGAGGAGATTAAATATAAATGTCTCAATTAGCAAGAGGAAGAATGAGGGTTTGAACTGGGGAGCCAGGTTCTCGGTTTACTCTCTTCAGCTTGTTTTAAGGCCTGTTAGCGTCTTTACTAAAAGAAGCAATAACAGGGGCCTGAGGATGTAGCATTTGGTAGAGTGTTTACCTGGCATGCACAAAACGTTTGGGGTCAATCCTTAGTACTGCTCACAGGCACCACAGGCCTTGGTGGTGCACACCTGTGATCATAGCACTTGGTAGGTAGAGGCAGGAGGACCAGAAGTTCAAGGTCACCCTGGCTATGTGGAAAGGGGAAAAACTCGAAGCCAACTGAGTCTAAGAAGAATGATGACAGGGGCCATCACAATAGCTGTTGTCCTTTATATACCGTGTGCTGTTTTCTGTAGTTTAGATGTATGAGTAATAGGCCTTACTGTATCCCTGCAAGGCGTTAGAAGCCTTACTGTATCCCTGCAAGGCATTGGAGGCCTTACTGCAGCCCTGCAAGGCGTTAGAGGCCTTACTGCATCACTGCAAGGCGTTAGAGGCCTTACTGTATCCTTGCAAGGCATTGGAGGCCTTATTTCCACAGAAGGTAACAAACGCTCAGAGTCCAAAGCTAAGCAGGTGGAGATGGGATTCAAAACTGACCTGTGTGTCTTCTGATACACATTCCTTCTCTGGTAACTTGCCGTCACTAGATACTTCCTTTTCGGACTCACCTCATGGCCCACAGCTCCTAGTAGAGCCACAGAGGAACAGTGGCCCTGTTTCTCAGGCCCAATAAGAGCACCCAAGCAGCCCTCAAAGCCAGAGGCTTGGCTTGAAAGCTCTTAATCCCTAGAGCCCCTCACTCTGTTCTGTGCCCGAGGTCTTCCTGTAGCACTTCGGATGTTCTTTTTCTGCACAGGGGTCAGGCAGATGGACACACCAAGGGCCAGTGTCCAGTTTCTGGCTCGCATTAGGGCAGGCGGGGTTTCCTCTGAAGTGCCAGGGTGGCGTGAGCCCTAGCAAGGGTGGGGACCATCTGTGCGCTCCTGTAAAGGAAGTTGTGGTTTTTTTTCTTTTCTCTTTTTCTCTTTCTTTTTCCTTTTTTTTTTTTTTTTTTTTTTTTTTTTTTTTTTTTTTGATATGGGAAAGGGAGCCTTGTGTCTCAATTGAGTCTTTGTGGCGTTGTATTACAGAGAGTCACAGAAAATGTTCTATGTAAATGACTATGTGCCCTGATTAGAGCCTCAATAGGCACCATTGTGTCATATTGCTATTATTGGCGATTGCAGGATACTAAATGATATTCTCATCAGGCTGAAAAACTTCAGTGTTAGCAGTGAAACTCGGGGTTAATTATACTGCTCTGAATTAGAGCATAGAATTAAGTTTTAGAGAGAAGCCTATTTCTCTTGCCCCTCTGTTTCTTCAGGGCTGTCACTGGGGAGTTTGATCAGAATATTTTTTAGCCCATCTTCTAAATTTGTACTGTTGGCATTTTGCTCCCTGAGTTACTACCCCTTTTAGTGCTGGGAAACACAGGACCAATTTATAGGACAGTTGGAGACTTGGTCTGTTTAATGGTGCATTCTTCTCAGTCAGTAGCGGCGTAAAAAATAGCACGAAGATTGGAGTCTTAGGGGAGTACTTGGTTCTCTAGAGGGGCCTCTTTAATTTAGCTCTTGTCTTTCCTGCCTTTGAATTATTGGCTCCTCTGATCCCGACTCACCTCTTTGAAGAAGTGACACACTGACCTACATCGTGGCTGGAACAGATAGAAAAGCTCTCTCTGCTCTGCCTGGCTCAGCATTCCTAGCCCGAGCTTCCAGGGAGCTAGTCCAGGGCCCTGGCTGTTCCTCTCGAGTTTCGCCCGTTGACTTCCTTTCTTTGTTCTAATTGCAGAGTTTTGCTCTTGAGGCAATCTTGGTAGTAAATGTGGTATATCCCCTTCTCTCCTATCATTTGTTTATAAATTTCACCTCAGTAGTATTAGGTCTATGCCATATATCTTTCTCCCTTTTAATATCAACCGAAATTTTAAATGTAATTATCATCATGAAGCCCCCTAGGGAACTGTTTTCTTTAATGGAGGCTTTGTAGTTAATTCCTGTCACTACTTACCCATTTCACCTTATGTGGGTATGTAAGTCAAATCCGGTGGGACTTCCTCCATTTTGTTACAAGTTGCAACATACTGGCAGTTGTAGAGGTAGGAAGACAACCTGGGCCCCTCCTTCTACCTTACTGAGACAGTGTCTCTTGTTCACCATGCTGTGCCAGGGGAGGTAGTCTGGGAGCTTCTGGAGATTTTCTTGCCTCCACTACCCTTGTTGCTGAGGAGTGCTGGGGCGTGAGGGTTCTGAGAATCTGAACTCAGCTCCTCAAGTTCGTGTGGCAAATTCTTTACCCATTCACAGAGCCCCATCTCCAGCCTGCAATTCAAGATTTAACCCCAAATCTGCCTGCCTGCAAATCCAGTGCCATCTCTAGTGGTTTTGTATCTCCTGGCTCCTTACATGTTGGAGTTCCAGAGTCTTCCTAGGAAAAACAGGTCCGTATTGCTCTTCATGAGTGAGCACATCTTACTCTCGGTGTCCAGAAGGCCTTTTACTTTTCTGTTTCCACAGTTGATTGTTCTCAAGGGCTTTGCTAGAGGAGAGTGTTCCTTACCTCACATGAGGACAGGCTGTCTAATGTAGTGTACACCGTGTGTCTCGTGGTAAAGGACTCTTGCATGGTTTGGAAAGTATCATATCTAAGAGCAATATTTAGTTGGAAGGCTGTCTCAGGTGTTTATAGTGTAAGCTGCACAGTTTGGAACTCATATAGGGGGTCTCAGCATTACTTTTGGGGACCATCAACCACTAGCTATGGTCAGTCAAATGACATTTCCCTCATGGGTATAGTTTGTAAAGTAGTCCTTCCTTTTCCTTTCTTCTGATTTCCCACCATGCCTCTTTTCCAGGGATGGAGCTCAGGGCCTCAAACATGTTAGCCAGACTCTTGTTCATAAACTTCTGTTGCACAGTTCTCATGGCCACAGTGGTCTTTTTCTAAACTGTATTCTCTCAGAACCAGGAGAAAATACAGAGGAGGTTTTGGACACTTTGGTCAGATGAACTGGGGAAAGCTTTGGAAATCAGTACAGAGAGATGCTGCCTATAGGAGGGCTGAGTTTGTGGAAGCCAGTGGATGACACAGCACAGGCAGATAGCCAGCATGTAGACTGACAGAGCACAGAATGGAAGTCCTCACGCATGGCTTGGATGGTCCCGTCCCTGCTGTTCCTAAGGCTCCCTTCAGATCGTCTTTCTTTTCTTCTTACATAACCCCCCACACAGTTTGCCTTCTCAGCCTCTGGCGCCTTTGCAGCCGCTGTATCTGTCACGTGGAACTCTTCCTTTGTGGCATGTCATGCCATTTTGACTTCATCTCTGCACTCGAGGCCACTGTGCTGCCTTGCCCATAGGAAGTGTGTAGTGAATTCTGTTCTTCATGCCCAGGATTACTTTCAGTGGCAGGGATGGGGAACAGAGAGGCTTGAGTGGTGACAGTGGAGGTGTCAGTTTCTGTGCAGGCAACTTTCCTTCTATTCAGTTTTCTAGGGCAGACATTTATTAAGTGACTGATAATAACTTGAGTTCTGAGCACTTACTGTAGGCAGACTGCTTTTTGCAAATTCTTTAATTCTTACAACTACCAGGGAATTAGGTTTTGTTATTCAGGCTTGATGACCCTTTGGCCCAGAAAAGCAAGCGCCCTACCTGAGTTATTCCCCTAGTGTTTGTCCCCCGACCCCCACCCCCAGAAATGTGCCGTGTGAGGCTAAAGGGTTCAAGTGTGACAGCAATGGTGAAGGGTCCCCTCCGATGGGCCAAGTGGCAAGTCTTAGATTTGTTTCTTTGGAAGACAAGCTACGGCTCCATTTTACTCACTAGAATTCTCCCACGGCAGAGGCTTTGCTAAGCAACACAGCACTAGGACCTCCATTGCAAGGCCCTGGTGGTACTGTGTGCATGTACATATATGCACATGTCTGGCAACTTCTGGACCATTATGAAGAGAAAAAGGAAAAGAAAATCTTTCCCCTGGAACCAGAATCTGGATGGTTTGTTCTACTTACAGATTTAACCATTAGTTCCTGTGGTTTTGCTTGTTTGTAGCTTCCACAAATGTCCTCTATTCTGTTACTACCAAGCAACAGGGAAAGAGAGGCTTCCAAAACACAGATCTGATGGCCTCCTCCCACCACTGAACATCCTCCCTGGTCCCCTGTTGCCCTGATGGACTGGTTGGCCACTCTTTTCTCCTATGTTAGCCCCAGTCATGGAGGGCTCCAGGTTCTTCCATGCAGGCATGCACTTCTCTTTTCTGGGCCTTTTGGGCTATAGATAGATGTTACTTCTTGCCAGATTTTACTTTCTCTACACGCCTTTTTCCCCACATGGCCCACCTGGGAGTTTGGGCAGATCAGGTCTGTCCTGGGTCTGTTGGTCTGCTGCGCAGTGCATCTGACTGTGCTGTGTTTTGTGTCTGCTAGACTGTTTACATCTTGAACCAGGCATCTTGGCTCCTTCACTTCTGTGTCTACACACTGCCTTGCACACAGTAAGAGCTCAGTGAAGGATTAGAGAGAAAACAATGAGTGTTTCTCTCAGGTTTGTGTAGTGACTACCACTTGTTGAATGACTCCTGTGTGCATTCTGTAGGTTGTCATTAACCGTCATGGTGTACCTAGGTGCACGGGGGCATTGCTAGTTACATCACAGAGATGAAAAGCTTGGGAACTCTCTGTTTCTTAGGTTAAGAAATGTTGCGTGTGCACACACACATGCACGCGCTTGCACACACATGCACACTCCCTCTGGAGAGGGATTGTTTGAATTTACGTGAAGACCAACTAGGAAATGTTTGTTAACTCAGTAAAGATCCTATCATTTTGAATGGGTCTGTCAGGATTTATTAAATGCTGTCAGGGGTTGACATCCTTCTTAGACAGAGTTCGCCTTTTGTGAGAGACACAGGGCTGATGTATGGGGGCAGTGTGATGGTAGGGATTATGCTATAAGGGGTCTCTTCAGTGTCTTCTTGGTCATATGAGTTTTATTTGCCCGTTAGGATATGACCGAGGCTCTGAGAAGTCAGAGAAAACATCTCTTATATTTTTCTCATGAATAGGACACTCTGTGTTCTCGATTGCTGTTCATGGAGCTAGCACGTGGTGTCTTTTTTCTAACATTGAACCAGTAGGCTTTCTCATTTTTGGGGATGGTCCAGGGGAAGATTTGTGTGTCGTGGAAAACACCACCTCCTATCTCAAGCTTGAGAGAGTTTGTTTTGAGTTACAAGAGTAATTTTTCTTTCTTAGTGAAGTCCTGGCTTTGAACTCATTATGTAGACAAGGTTGGCCTGGAACTCAGAAATCTGCCAGCCCCTGCAGGAATAAAGTTGTGTTACTATGCTCAGATAAGAGTGATCATAAAAATTTAGTAGAAATTAGTGTGTAAAGCCAGTGGCATGCCTTGGAGACACAGGATGTATTCCATGGTGGGGGACAGCAGTTGAGAGCACTGGGAACTTTAGACATTTGTAAAAATCAGTCTATAGCCCTAGTGTGTGTGTGTGTGTGTGTGTGTGTGTGTGTGTGTGTGTAAAAGGGAGGAATGTAAGAAGGGGGGGAAAGAAGAGAGAGAAGTGGGGAGAGGGAGAGAGGTGGGGGAAGGTTGGAGGGTGAAGGGCAAAGGACTGGGTGTTGTTTTAGAGAACAGAGCTTCCCTAAATGTAAGACTTACACAGATACCGTGATAATATTCGTTTTGAGCCATGAAATCAGGCTCACCTTTGATCTGTTATGAAGGTCTTCTGAGAGTGTATAAATGCAGTTGACGTGCTTTCTTAGGAGAAAGAGCACACCCCTACAGCGTGGGTATTGACCTGCCGGGTCCCTGCACAGACAGTGGTCTTTAAAGCCTTTGATGATCTTTCTTTTAGACAGGACTTTCTCTTTTGGCCCCATATTTAGCAATGAGGTCACATTTAGTCAGATCTTGTTCTTTTCCAAGAGAACATGACCACACCCCACAGGCCGGAAGGACACAGGCGAGGCCTATGGAGACCAGGGCTTCTTGACTTGAGGGTGGAGGGATTTGAGAGTTGAGTAGTGCAGCGAAGAGCCTCAGCTTTTGTCTTTAGGGGGAAAAATACCACATTGTTCAACTGAGTAGAACAAGTGCCACCTGTATGGGACAGTGGGCGTTACAAGCAGAATGGGGAAGGAAATGGTTGAAGTTCTATTTTACCCTTTTTTGAGTTATTCAACCCTTGCTGCACCTCAATAGGGGTAGTTCAAGACTGGCATTGTCTGATGAGATGGCTCACCGGATCCATGTGGACAAGGGTGGGAATTCCCCGAGGGGCTCAGTTGCAGTGGGCTGATGGTGTCTACTCATAAAGCAGTGTCATCGTACCTGATCCTGTGCCATCCTATGGGTGGAAGACAAGGACGGGGGCCTGGGGGCGGTGAGTAACTCTGTCAATACCTTTCCATTTATGAGTGGCTCTGAAGTCCATGCTGACTGGCTGGCTGGTGGCAGCAAACCTTTGATGTCTTGGAAAGGACCCCTGTTCTTTGAAGAGAGGCACAGGCCTTCACCAGTGTTTTGACACTGGGAAGTTCTAGTCCTATGTGGTTAGTTTGCTCCAAGGATTTTTGTAGCACTTGGTGTCTTTCTTCTTCCTTGAGGACTAGGCTTGAACAAAGCCCTACCTACACAGGGCTGTGGAGTTCTGCCCCAGCACTCAGAGTTTTTCCTGAGATGATAAGGTATATTTTGGCCTTTCCACTTGTGTTTATTTTGGGGTTGCTCCGCACCCCCACCACCATGGGTTCAAACTAGTTATTTGCTCAGCTGGTTGTAGGGTTGACTGCCTCAGTGGTTCCCACCTGGAAGGTGGGGGGGTGTCCCCCAGTGAGGGCTACCGTACAGTCGGGCAGATTCACAGCTGCTCCAAGGTCAGTCTCCTTGGGTGGTAAAGGCCCAAGGGGCACCACGGTATTTGGGTTGAGCCTCAGCCCGAGTGGTTAAGGGTTGTGGTCCATCTCCAATGCTTATTGGGGTGCTAGCGATGGTGAATGGACTAACTCATCTGCATGTGTTCCTGTTTATCAGCTAGATTTGGGATTTCATAAGAAGCCAGGCAGGTTGATAGGCTGACAGCTCACATACTTTCCTTTTCCATTCCCCAGGTGAGGAAAGAGAGATGGTACAAAATCGGGAGCTGATGCTCCTTCTGCAGCTCCCTCAAAAGCAGGGTGAGGATACCAGTCCAAGTCATCAGGACCTTAGAGACCAAAGTATGAGGGAGTAGGAGTGGTAGTGGAATGCAGCAGTGGGCAGTGGTGGAATAGAGGTCTTCATGGTTGATGAAGCCTTGTGTGTGGTCCCTGACAGCTTCTGGCCACAATAGGTTATCAGAATCTGTTTTTTTTTGGGGGGGGGTGTTGATCTCACATGCTTGCTGGGACTTTGCCTGTGTCACTGCTTCCCACGGTCACATTTGCTCTCCAGGTGCCCCCTTCACATGTCTATCAGGTTCTTTCTCTGCACAAATGGTGGGACTTGGGGATTTTGTGTTAGGGAACGTTCTTGTGTCTTGGAGGGTTAGCCTGGATTTTGACCTTATACCTGTTACAGTTTGACTGGTATTGGTCTGGGAGTCTTCAGAGTCTGCTTTGTCAGTCAGTGAAGAGAGATCCCAGAGAAGCTTTGGGAGCTGGGGTCCTGGCAGGCTTGGCTTTGAACTGCTTCGTCACTGAAGAAGTACCTTCTCTGCCCACATAAACCGTGCTATGACCTGGACTGTGCAGCGAGCAGTGCACCTTCTGACATGTACATCTCTTTAGTTCTTGCTATATAGAGCCCAGGGGCAAGCTTCTCTTTACTGTCATCTCCTTGTCCAAGTAAAAACCCGGGGCTGCCTCCTCAAAATGGTTGCAGCTCTTAGGGATCTTTCTTATGAGGATTGAGTTTGTTTCCTTTTCCTTGGCTCCCCTTCTTTCCATCCTCCAGCCTGATGGGGACAGAGGAGACTTGCTGGAGCATCTGAGTTAGGTGGAACCCACTTTTTAGACTCTCGCTGTGGCCCTGTTTTTCTCGTCAGCTCCTTTCTGCAGACCGCAGCCCTGCTCTGCTGCCTTCTGCAGGGGTGATGGGAATAGCTGCATGAGCAGGGGTCTACATTCGTTCTTGTGAGTGGAGGAGAGCAGCATGCAGATGACGTGCATTCCAAGTACAGCCTCTTTGCTTTCTTCCTGGTCTCACTTGCGCTCTGCGTGGAGGCCCAGGGCTGGCATGGCCCATCCACTGGTTCATCTAACCCTCATGCTAAGAGAGATGAGTAATGACTCTGTCTTACATCTGAGGAAATGGACGGCAGAGCTCCTTGTTCAAGGGTCACTTTCATTATTTATTCATTCCACGGGGAACGATGGGGGTCTGCTGTGTGCTGAGCTCCTTCTGGCTTCACCTTGAACTTGGTGGATAAGAGTGACAGGCTCTCTGGTCTCAGAAATCTGAAGGCTTCTCCGAGAGCTTGAAAGCAGACTTTGAAACAGTTTAAAGTTGTACCTGGCCTGGTGGTGAAGCCTGCAACCCCAGCTGCTCAGGATGCTGAGGCAGAAGTGTAGAAGACAGAACAAGTTCAAGACTAGCGTGAGTGGTTTATCAAGACTCTGAGTGATTTATCAAGACTGTGAGTGATTTATCAAGACTGTCTCAAAATAGAAAGCAAAGGAGGGGCCAGAGGGCTCTGAGATGGTCGGTTGTTTAGTTCACTAATTGTGTTGCTTTGAAGTGTAAAGGCCTGAGTCAGGATCCTCAGCACCTACCTAAAAAGCCACAGCTGGTGTGTCTGTGACCCAGTACTTAGACAGAGGAGACAGGCAGCCTCCTGCAGCTTGATGGTCGAGCAGTCTGGCCTATTGTGAGGGCCAGATTCAGTGAGAGACCCTGCCTCAGACATTAAGTGGGGATAGGCTGGAGAAATGGCTTCAGATCCAGAGCACTTGCTGCTCCCAGAGGGCTCAGATCAGTTCCCAGCATACATGGGCAGCTGACAACCACCTGCCATTCCAGTCCTAGAGGTTCTGACACCCTCTTCTGGCCTCCATAGGCACTGTGTGCATATGGTGCTCATGTATACCCTTAGTCATACATACACATAAAGAAAATATTTTAAAAAGGTAGGGAGTGACTGAAGAAGATACCAATGCAGAACTCTGGTACACACACACAACCCTGAAGGACATTCACACACGCACATGCATACACAAGCACATACACACACATGCACACACACGCGCAAACACGCACACACACATACATACACATGCACACACACATACACATACACACACGCGCACACACACACGCACACACATACACACACATGCACACGCACACACACATACACATACACGCATGCGCACACACACACACACAAAAGAAGTAAATAAATGGGTAGATGGGGCTGTGGCAGGTGGTAGTCCTCGGTAGTAGAGTATTTGCCTAGCGTGTGTTGCACTAGGCATAATTCCCAGCACTACAAACACAACCGTTTGACTTTGTTTTTGTTTTTTTTTTTGGTTCTTTTTTTTCCGGAGCTGGGGACCGAACCCAGGGCCTTGCGCTTCCTAGGCAAGCGCTCTACCACTGAGCTAAATCCCCAACCCCTCCATTTGACTTTGTTAACAAGACAAGGGAAGCGCATGTTTGAGCTTGTAATCAAGACTCAGAAGAGTCTGTGTTATTTGTGGTCTGAGGCCGCAGAGGATCCTGTCTGCTGAAATGTGATTTGTCTCTCTTCATGCACATTTCAGTTGGGGTTGGGGTAAAAGTTTATCTGGGCTGGGTAGTGAGATTGTAGGTGCTGGTGGCATAGCTCAGAGGTAGAGCGCTTGGTTTTGGGTTTGATCTTAAGCATGGCACCTGCCTCCAACATAAACACATATAAAGAAACAAGATGATTTTAAAAGTAAACTTCCCACGTATGTTCCCATCCTTGTATTACTTTTGAATCCTGATCGAATTTGTAGAAAATAGAAGTGCGGAAATTCCTCCACTGCACGTGAGCTTGCGGGCGACCTGGGAGGGTGACTCAGCCAGGCAGACGCGCTGCTAGTTCTTCGGAAACAGATTTTCCACTGTGCATGCAGTATGCACTTCTCATGGGGCTTTTGTGGGGTCCTGAGCTTTCTGGGCTGGCGTTGCCAGTTTGATGGGGTTCTGGTCATTGGTGGCTTTCTTGAGGGATGCTGTGAACATCATTGTCCATGTAACCCAGCAGATGTGCTGAAGGGGTTTAGGGTCTCACCTACTTCTCTTTCCTTGGGGCACATGCCTTTACCAGCTGAGCCTTCTCATTGGAGGAACTTCCTTTTGGGGTTGAGGGTAATGTGTGTCGTGTGTTTGTGTGGTGATTCATGTGAGTATGCAGACACGCTGTGAATGCCTGATCCCCCTTCTCCTTTCAGTGTTTCTTCAACTATAAAATAAAACCAACAAAAACTACGTGCCTTGGGGCAGGAGACATGGCTCAGTTGGTAATAGAACTTGCTCTCCAAGCATCAGGACCCGAGCTTGGATTCCCAGGACCTATAGAAAAGCCTGGACAGAGCTGTATGAGCCCCTAACCCCAGCCTTGGGGGCAGAGACAGGTTGATCCTGAGAGCTCCCTGGCCAGCCAGTGCAGCTAAAATGCAAGCTCCCCATTCAGTTAAGAGGCACTGTCCCAAGGTAGAAAGACAGTGGATGACAGGGAGTGCCCGATGCCTTGTGCTGCACACACACACATGCGAGCACACATATTGGCATACTCACATGACAATTGGTCACAACCTCCCTCTCAAACCAAACCAACCAAATAAACAAAAAAACCACAACAAAACAAAACATTTAGAAAACTCAATGAAGTCAATCATTGCCTGGGTAGTTGGAGAGGCTCCACTTTCTCCCAAAGATCATTCCTTGCTTAGGGTAAACTTTCACTGAAGCTCAGAGTCAAAAGTTTTATTTTCCCTTTTGGCAGGACTCAGGCCTACACTGGTGATGTTTGGCACTAGGTAATGCTTTGTTTTGGGAGCTGTTTTGTGTATGGCAGGATGCCGACAGCATCAGAAGCACCTCTTTTCTACCCTGCCCAATTGTAGTAACCAGAGTGTTTGCAGACCTTGCCGGATGTCCCTAGTGGGTTAAAATCACATTCCGTTGAGCACTGAGTTATGGCAACTGTGTCACACTCCACAGTGGGTTACACAGTGAATGGAGACAGGCCGAGTGCATTTGACACGGAGGCTGGCCTAAGACACCTGGAAGACCCTGTTATTTTAACTATAGGGCTCTGTGGGGAACAGCAGCCTGACATGGACCTTCTGTGAGGATGGCCTTTCAGAATGAAAATGAAATTGCAGCAGAGCCTCCTTTGGAGGCCTCATCTGTGAAGCTCCCTTCAAATATTTCCTTTCTGGGAATTTGCAGAGAAAAAAAAAAACCCATAGCTTTAGATTTACTGAAGCTTTGTGAATAAAAGTGCTTTTTGTTGAAGAGCCAACTGGAAGCTGGGATGTCTTCCTTTGAGTCCTCTGACACTCAGGAAATGTACAGCGAGTTGAAAACATTTCTGTGCTGTCTGGAGCGAGTGCCCGGCGAGCCTGCTTTTCTGGTTCTATAACCTCTGCAGGCAGATGGCTTGTGAATGCCTGGTCCTGTGGCATGTCACAGAAGTATGTTGGTTTTTGTACACAGAGCTGATAAAGCCTGCTGTGTTTTATCAACTATGGTTGCTTTCTTGGTGAGGTTTATTTGTATTGTTTTGTGTAGTGGTATCCGTGTATATGCGTGTGAGGCAGGCAGGTCGATGCTATGTGTCTTCCTGTATTACCTTCCAGTCTCTTTCTCTAGACGGTGCTTCTCAATGAACTCAGGAGTCACAAATCTGCTGGATTAGCTGGCTAGCAAGCCCTGGGTCCTCCTGTCTCTGCCCTTTCAGACATGGTGCTGTGAGGACTCAGGCCTCGAGCACTTTATAGACAACTGTCTTCCCAGTCCTCACGTTTGTTTTTGAAGCAGGATTTCATGTAGCCTGGAGTGGCTTCAGGCTCACTTTGTCACTGTCCTGATTTGGCTCTTCTGCCTCCATTTACCAAGGGCTGACATTTCAGGTGTGTGCCAGTGTGCTGAGCTAAGTTTATTTCTAAGAGCAGTGTTAGGCGTAAGGCAGAATTAAGTAGAAGAAACTTCACATCTCCTCGTCAAGCCTGCATGTTCAGTCACCACACTTGGCAACATTTATCGGGATGGCAGATGCAGCCACCCTTCAGTCATGCTGGTATCTTGCAGATGCCCCAGTTTACTTTAGGGCTCACTTGCAGCAGTGCGCTTTCTGCAGTTTTGGACACATGGTGGCATGTGACAGCCATTCCTTTCTCCTGAGTCCCTTTAGGGCCCATTTTGGTCCACACATCCATTTGTCAGAATGCCTCAGTGGCTGCTATGTATGTACCGGACTGTTTTTGAGCCTTTGAGCATTTATTTGGAAAGTTAGTTAAGTGGCGGAGGCTGTGATACAATGTCACGGCTTGTGCTACAAGAATGTAATTTATATACAGCAGTAAAAGCAGAGAACTTATTTACTTATTTTTGATGATAAGTTCATTTGCTCTGTTTAGTAAAGCAGGGCTGTCTGGGTTAGGTCTGAATTAGGGTGCAGTGTGTTCCCTTCTGTAGCAAGCAGCCTTTTTAGAAGATGCCTCCCTGCTTCCTTCAGTATAGCTGGTGGGCATAGCTCTTCCCTGAATCTTGGTAAGTCTAACAGGATCTTGCCGGGGTACCTGGTGAACATTTCTGTCTTCTTGTCGGTGTACCACAGCTGCCTCAGGGAAATGGCCAATTAACTGATGATGCCTTTGATTCTGTGGTACCTGTTTTTATTATTCCCAGGGCCTAATAGCTGCTGTCCAGGGCTCTTGCTACTGTTGGGCTATTAGGTGGGAAAAGTTAAGTACCTGGCACAGGTCACGTTAGGTGGAAGTGAACCGGGGTTCAGCCTTCACCAACCCACAAGGCTTTCCTTGCCTCTATGGTGGTTGCTAAAGATAAAGAACTTAGAAAACGGAGGAAGATGTTGTTAATGGAGAGATGAAAATGCCCTAATATACAGTGTACAGATGAACACCATCCACAGTCTTGCTGCATTTCTTAGGGTTTTATCCCCAGAGCACATTACAGACATGATTGTATGGTACTCCTGAAATGATCATGTCACTTAAATGATTTTTTTTTTTGTCATCTTATCATGAATGGTTTCTCTTACTGGTAACTCTTTTTTTTTGTAATACTCTGTTGTTAGTAGCTAACAGTCTAGAGCATTTTTTTTGTAAGAATTTTTAATTAATCTATATCTTATTACTCTGCATCTCATGATTTTGGGCATGTCAATGTCATTTTCATAAAAGGTTAGGCATGCCGTGCTGCCGTGCGTATGCATGTGAGTGGGCATGTGTGCACACAAGCATGCAGTGTGTTTGGGTGTCAGGGATCTGTGAGGGGGTGTAAGGATCCAAGCTAGAACTGGAGGATTCTTGCATTGACTTCCAGGTCAAGCTACTTGAGATCTTTTTGACTTAGAGGGAGTTATTTGATTATATTACTTCCAGTCCTATGCATAAGGAAGAATGGAAGATGATTTTTTCCCTTTTCCCTGATGACCGGTGTTAACCTGCAAAAGTGGAAAAATAGGCTCCTTTTTCCCTCGTGACTTTCAGGGCATTGTGAGGTGGGACTCAGCTGATGACCTGACTCTTGATGGTTCTAGTATTTCTGTGAGGCAGCCCCTGAGCTTGGAGCTTGGTGTTACTAGTCTTAGCTTTTCACAGAAGCCCTGTGAAGGCCCCGAGTGATTGTTCCCACCTTACAGAGGAAGACTTGGCTCATGGGCCGAATAATAGGACTGGAATTTAAGGCCCAGCTCCTGTTCATGGTGCTCAGTAAGGTTGTGTATGCTCTGCTCTGCCCTTGGGTTTCCCTGTAGTTCTTAACTGGTGATTTCTACACCCCACTGGGCATTTAGTGCCAGGAGATCTTCTGAGGGTGCTGTTGGCCTTGTGTGGACTGAGGCCAGTGATGTGGCTAAGACAGTGCTTAGAATTGTCTCCTCAGCTGCAGCTCCTGCAGTCCCAGTGTGTGAACCTCAGGGATGTAGACACCCTACGGGAAGCAGGAACCCTGAAGAAACTGTGCTTTTAGGAGGCAGCCAGGAGGAAGTGGGAGCAAGTGTGCCTGGCAGTGCGATCTCTTCCTAGTTTTATCATGGGGGACAAAGCAAGTAAACTTTTTGAAGTTAGAGGTTAGGAAATGTTTCTTCTCTGGCATCTTGAGCTTGCATTCTGGAGTCGAGACTCCTCAGGTATACATCCTTCCCCTGAGGCTTCGAGGAAGACACTCTCATCCGAGCATCATTTCCTTGTCTTCTGTGTAGTCACATGGCCCAGACCATGATGGATGTTGGTAGGACATTGGGAGTGCACAGAGTGAGCGTCCAGAAGATGAAACAGATGAGGGTAATGGCGGTGGTACTTTGGTGAACATGCAGGTAGCAGGCTTTCTATCTTGTTCTGTGAACTTTAGTTGCATTGACAAGTTGCATTTTGAGAACTGACCTCTGTGCAAATCACACTGTCTGTATTGCCTGGTTTTAAATGGACTCTTATCTCAGGTGAAGACTGAGATTTGCAGATGTAGGGAGACCTGCCCAGTGTCTTGGAGCTCATCATCTTCTGACTTTGGTATCATTTGACCCTGAATGTCTACCATCTTTGTGGTCTTGCTGCATACACTGCGTCTCCTGATGTTACCCTTGTTGATGCCTTTTCATGGAAAAATGTTGAGTGGGAGCTCTGACACAGACTGCTTCTGACTCTATATTACCATGGGTCCTGTTTCACACCAGAACTAGTTAAGAAACCTGAATGTGAATTTCTTCACTGGTAAAGTCAGATCACCTCTGGTGTCTCTCAAGGTGCTTGGGGGCATGAAATGAGGGAGCAGATCTATGTGCTGTACCTCACTATGGAGCTGGCGCATGGAGGCACTCACCATCGAAGTACCCACACCACACGCCAAGGTGCGTGTATGGAGTAATAAGGACTATGTTTTTATCTGCGCGATTGTCTGTGAGTGGGGAACAGTAGTTTTATCATGTCTTCAAAGCCCCAAATCTTCTGCTGGGTCTCCTAGGTAAACACATCCTACCCTCTTGCTTGTTTGTGTTCTTGCCTTCTGTTCTTTTCCCTTCCACCCATGCTAATGTGATCGCCCTGATAAATTGTGGTCTGGGGAGGCTTAAGGGCAGGTCTTGTGACTGACACGTGAAGAAGAGCACTACACATTATTCAAAGTCTTCAGAAGAGCCCACGGGCACTCGACTTCAAGGAAGCTAGCTTGCCAGGCGGGCTGGCGCACAAGTGTCTGTCCGCCGTTCCACATGCAGATGGGGTAGGGAAAGTAGGGGATGGTGGTATCTGAGGGTGTCCTGCCACATGCAGGCCTCTGCGTCAGGTCAAGGAAACACTACTGTGACTCTCTTATCTCTGGTCCCTGGCCTTGGCCTGGGGATTTTTCAGAACTCTGCTTGGCTCAGTCCTGCTAATGCTCGGGCTAACCAGCAGTGTTGAAGATGGGCCAGGGCACTCTGATTCCTTTCCAGGCTTCGCAAGTCTGTTTTTCCAGCTCGGTTACTCGCTGGCACACACAGGTCAATATACAAGGTGTTCTTGGAGTCGGCAGGGCCTAATGTTGACTTTTGCTTCCTGGGATGTGTTCTATGGAGGAAGTGGGTTTTCAGGTTGTGGTGGGAATAGGATGTGGTCTGGAGTGATTGGTACTGCACACAGAGAATAAGGTTAACCAGGACTGGGGAGCTCTATATCCCCCCCACCCCCCTGCTTTGTACTTTGGGGCTGAAGTGTCTCAAAGGGAGCTTTGTGTGTTGGGGAGGTGCCCTCAATTCTGTGTGTAATTTTAACATTTGAATAGCAGGCAGAAGCACACATGTTCACTTTATTGTATGTAATTAATTTATTTCTGCCAAAAATTTATAAGAGGCAAGTTCAAATCCTGACTTTGACATTTATTTGCTAGTTGTGTGAGCTCTTGCCAAAGTATTTAGCCTTGCTCTCTGAGTTTCATGTTCCTGGATTCAAAAAAGCGGAACAAAACTCTTAGTTACAAGGTTTTAGTGCATGATTGTCTGTAAAGTACTCAGCGTACAGTCCTTGCTACAAAGCACTTTGGTAATGGTAGCTTTTATCCTAATGATTAGAGAGGCAGTTGGGTAGGGTAGCGATGGTGACAGTATGATGATGAGTTATTGAGTGCTTTCAGTGTGTCAGCTGTTCTTCCAAGGACTGTGTATCAATTAGCACATTTAATCCTCATAACAACCCAAGGAGGTAAATGATGTCACAACGTCTTCTTTATCGATAATACAGTGCAGGCACAGAGAGGTTAACTAACTGGTCCACCGTTGCCTAGCTAATGAACGGAAACAGAGCAGGGCCTTCAGAAACAGGATATCTGGCTGGCCCAGTTGCATGCCATCTTCTCATGAGATGTGACCACGGTTGTGACCAACCATGAAGTATTTAACCATCAAATAAATTCCTGATGCAGATCCTCCAGCACCCCCAGGAGTTGTGGCCTAGTGGCATTTAATTGTAGGTGCTTAGGCCCCATTTGTTGATTGACTAGGGAGGTGGGTACGAGGTTCCGAAGGGTTATAAAAGACAAGGTAGATGGTATTGTCAGTGTTTTTGAGGGGTTTATTGTTGCAGTTTAAACAGCACCCCCATTTCTCAACCACTCGAGAGGCATAGGGTAGAAAAAGGAGAGACCAAAACTATCTTTATTACTGCTGGCAGCTCAGGTGGAGGATGTGGCTTAGATGTGAATCTGAGGTTCAGTATGGGCAACACCAGTTATGGGTACCCAGGGGCCTCCTTGCATGAGTGCTGGGGTTGGTAGTGATATGGACAGTCACAAGTAGATATTCACAGAGGAGATAACACACTCTTGCTCCCTGGGAAAATGGAGCCTGTAGGAGGTGGGATTTTTGTGGGAAGGTCATCGTATCCAGAAACCAGAAGATGCTAATTGTACAAAGGAAGGCCCCATTCTCTCCCTTGAGAATAGAAACACAGTTCATTCCATTGGGCCCAGCTTCCTGGGCCCTCATCAGTTCCTGGCTGTTCTGTTCTTCTAGTTGTTCGTTTGAAAAGCTTTTGGAGGGGGTCCTGGAAAACCTGCTCTGTGGAAGAAGTTTTAAGACTCCCTTGGTAGATAAGATTTTGACTCCTAAACAGTGTGCTTTTAAACAAACAAACAAACAAACAAACAAACAAACAAACAAACAAGAACGGGGTCTCATGTAGCCCAGGCTGGCCCTACTGTTTAGCTCAGGATGACCTTGAACTTCTGACCCTCCTGTTTCCACCTAACTGTTGGAAATAGAGGTATTCACCACTGTTCTCAGTTTGTATGATGCTGGGGATTGGACCCAGGGCTTCATGCATTCGAGGAAGTCCTCTACCAACCTAGTCACACCCCAACATCCCATCTTGCTTTTTGAGTTATCTCTACAGTGTAATTAAGCTGTCAGAAAGGAAGATCCCCAGGTCTGAAAAGTAGATTAAAATATTTATTTTTATTTAAGTGAATGTGTATTTATCTCTGAATTTATGTTCCCGTGGGGGCCAGAGGAGGGCATTGGGTTCCAGCAGCTGTAGTCGCATGCAGTTGTGAGCCACTGATATGGGGCTGGGAACTGCACCTGGGTCCCTGCTGAAAGCAGTCACTGTGTTTAACCGCTGAGCCATGTCTCCAGCCCCTGTGAAGTAGATTTTTAAAAACGGTTGTTTTTGTCTTACTTGTGTGCGTGTTTACCTGCATGGCTATGTCGGTGCCTGTGGAGGCCAGTCCTGGAAGTGGGCTCTGTGGTTGCTGAGACGTAGCTAGTGGATCATCCGAATGCAGCTGGATTTTCGGGCTTGTTGCAGAGACGTCCCTTTCAGAGCCCGGAGGCGAGCTGCAGCAGAACCTTCTTTCTTGTCTAGTGAACCAGCATTGTGCAAAGACAGAGGTACTGCATCGTCACACTGTACAGGATCAGAAACCAATTTTTTTTAAATTAAAATAATCCAAGCTTGTGTTGCCACACAAACAGCAAAGTAGGCCAGGGCATTTGGAGAGCCAGCGTTTGCTCTACCCACCCACAGACTTGGAAGGATGCAGAATGGGAGAAGTCGGAAGCCAGTGAGGTAATGCCAGTTTCTTTTAGTGGCTCCCGTTAATTTTAGTAAGTCCGGAAGACAATCCTAGGCTGATGGGTGTTTAGTAGGACTAACACCTCAACAATTTCTTTTAGGAGGAAGAAAATTCATTAAAAAGAAAAAAACAGAGGCAGAGTACCACAGCCCATCAATAAA
The DNA here is from genome assembly GCF_021556685.1 of Rattus norvegicus. Taxonomy (NCBI): domain Eukaryota; kingdom Metazoa; phylum Chordata; class Mammalia; order Rodentia; family Muridae; genus Rattus; species Rattus norvegicus. The sequence goes on along the minus strand of NC_141536.1, from coordinate 75,826,461 downwards.
AGAAGACTGCTCCCGCCTCTCTCCCTCATTCCCACTCTCAGGATAATGGATGGATAGTGGCTCTTTTAGGCCTGGGTGCTTATGGCTTCTTTGGGGAGCTCGGCGGCCTGGGCTACTTGCTGCCCAGGCCGGCACCACGGGCCCTTGACTCACCTCTGTCTCCAAGGTGGACATTACTGGAACACCAGTGTCCCTGAACTCTGTCTCCTACCTGACTCAAACCTCCTTCCTGATTTTCATTCATAGCAGGAGTGCATGTGACCCTGTTCTGGCACATAAATACAGGCTACCAGACTATACGCAGGGTATAAGCAGGAGTGATGGACTGATTTGATCCGCTGGCATCGTTGTTCTTGAGGTGGTTTCTCACACATTTACCCCGTCACACGCTCCCTGCCTGCTGCCAATAGGAGTGCCTGACCTGGAGCCTGGGGCACAGGCTTGTCTACAGCTGGCTGGTTGTAGGGCCACTGGAATCGGCCTGTATTCCCAGCTTCCAGATCTACAGAAACAGGAACCAGGAAGGCACATACTTACGGGAACAAATGAGGATCTGCAGTGAAGAGAACTGATGTCTTTTTAAAAAGTCCAACTCAGAAGTAGTTAGTCTCACACAGAGTATAGGGACAATCCTGACCGTCCTGTGCACCACTCTGAAACCGTGACTGGCGTATAGTAGGTGATTAGCCCGTATTTGTTGAATTAAGGGAACTTGGCATCCTTTGCTTACTTCCCACTGAACATTCTGTTTCCACGTGTTCAGTGGCAGCATCCCGGAAGGTGGCTTTTGCTAGTCACCTCCCTCCTGGTTCTGATGGAAGGACATTGTGTGTTTTTAGCTGCTTTTGGTATGACAGACACATTTGGCTTCCCAATAGAAAGCCAGTGGACAAACGAAGATGTTTTAGCATCATTCAAAATGCTTGCCATTCCTCTCGATTTGCGAAATCATCAGCCGGTTATTTTGAGTTCACGTAAAGGTCAGAGCTTGATCTGCAGGAAGGAGGTTCCCCTGGTTTATGTGATGGGAACTTTCCCCCTTCTGTTTATTTTACCCAGAGGCTTCTGTTTTCCTATGAAGCGAGAATCTGGTATTTGTTGGAGAAACATCTCAGCTTCTGTGCATGATTTAAAGAGTTCACACTTTGGCTCCAGTTTTTATCATTAGTTTATAGGTAGATAGATAGATAGATAGATAGATGATACATACATACATACATATATACATACATACATACATACATACATACATACATGTATATTTGCTGGGTTTTGCTCTGTCAAAGACTAGCTCCTAAGTAGGTGTTTGCTGCTAGGTTTCAGTTTGGAAGGTGTCTTAAAAGCCATTTCTTGAACTGGAGAGTTGGCCCAGCTGTTAAGAGTACTCATTTTTTCACAGAGGACCCAGGTCTGATTCCCAGCACCCACATGGTGGCTTACATCTGGGATCTGATTGTAATCAGATTTTTTTGACCTGAGGGCATCAGGTGTGCCTGTGGTGTACACACACACACACACACACACACACACACACACACACACACACGTGCGCGTGCACCATGAAACTCTTATACAACACAGTAAGTCTAAAATATTAGTTACCAAACCAAGCTAAACTAAACAACTGTCCCTCAAAGCCACTTGCAGCTTGTGTGACCTGTTTTCTGTTCAAATGTTGGACCAGGACTCTGAAAATCCATGGTTCTTCTCGTTCACATACACCGCTGTGAGATGCAAGCGTCCTTTTTCTTTAGTATGTAACTTTTTGCAGACAGACAGTTCCAGTCAAGGCTCCCAGTTTGGTCCCTGTCCTTTTCCTGAGGTTTTTTTCTTTTATTTTGGGTTAGCTTATAAAGTGGGAATAGTGCCTGGGCTCCCAATGTGGAAGGCAAACATGGAAGAAACTTTCCCTAGTCCTAGCAGGTCTTAGACCTGTTCCCTTCTCTCCCAAGCTGCACTGTGATTTGGTTCTCCATAAGCCTTGAGCCCTCAACATGGATTCTTCCCAGGACTCTTGTGCTCTACCCTGTCTTCTTGTCCCTCCTCATATCTAGGGTCCTACCTATCAGATCTCCCTCTTGATGCAGATTTGTATCAGAAGGCATCTGAAAGTATTTGTCTTTTCTTCTTTTTTGTAATTATTTATCTTTTATTATACTTAAAACTGTTTACATGTTTCTGAGTTGCTGTGATCTACTTGTAGAGGCTGTTACAATCTGTTCTAATACATGCTGTCTCCCTCCTAGTGCTTGTGCACTAGTGACTTTAACACTGAGTCATCTTTTCAGCCCCCTAACGACACTTTTGAACCATGCTTTTGCCAAATAGGATTTACCTGGGCAGTTGACCTCCAGAATCCTGTACCATACTAATCTGATCATCATCGTCGTCGTCATCATCATCATCATCATCATCATCATCACCACCACCATCATCATCAATATCATCATCATCACCACCATCATCATCACCATCACCATCATCATCATCACCATCATCATCATCACCATCACCATCACCATCATCATCATCAACAACAACACACACACACACACACACACACCCAATATGATTTGCAGGAAAAGCAGAATTTGGGAATGCCTGCTCCACTAACTCTCTGAGATGGGCCCCACTGCTAACAAGGAAGGTCCTGCCTTCTCTTAAATCTTGTGTCCATACAAAACTACATTGCCTTGGAAGGGGTGGGGCAGGGCCTCAGGCATTAAGTCTGTGGGAGGAAAATGGGTGCAAGGGATGGGTCTGGATCTGAGCTCAGAGTTTCTGTTTCTGGATGCAGGACTGATTTCATGGGAATTCTCCAGTCCTGTCGTTGACAGATGGTGTTCTGAGCAGTTGCAGGTGCCTCGCAGGGCCACAATGAAATGGCTGAATGCATCACAATGGAATGGCTTTTGTGGGCACCTGCCAGGGCCACAGTGTAAAGGGGAATTGGCTTCACAGAAAGAAGAATGCAGATCTTTGGTTTCACTTTGGACCATCCAAAACCTGTGTGGGGATATAGAAAAGAGGGATGTGGAGGGACTCTCAAAGAGACCTTAGGTGACCGGATTAGGAAGACTCTTGGAGAGGAGACCCTTCCTTTGATGACACTTTCTCCACCCGCAGAGCAATTTCAGAGCAATTACAGAGCCTCCAGCCTGGAAGCTTCCTGCCTGGACTGCAGGAGATACTATTCTGCAAACAATGGGGGGAAGGAAAGAGAAGCCGAGCATTTGCCAATGGTGGCACTAATGGCTTCCTCAACGCAAGCCTGCAGCTTGTGCTCTGAGAAGCCCAGCTTTCAGGATCACTGTAGGCTGCCAGACTCACTTTCACTCTCTACAGCCAGGAGAGGAAGTTTCGGCTTATAGCCAGTGGGTCTAAAGTATGCAAATTTACATGGAGACTTTAAAGTATGTGAATTTACATGGAGCCCGAAAGAGAAGGGCCTCTTCTAAGAGGAGGGTCCTTTTAGTTCTAGATTTGACTGGCCACATCCAAGCCAGAGCACAGGGAAGTCACAAGGAAAAGAAACCCAAAGAAGCAGCAAGAACAGACCCCCCCCCCCCCCCCCCGTCTCCAACCCCCAAGGCATGTATTGATGCTGTTCTAAGGGAAGAATCTTTTTATTCACTCCAAAAAGCATAGTTCTTTTGCTTTCCCATCTAGATAAGCAGAGGTAGGAGGAATGGGAGAAGGCTGCACGATGAGGACAAGCACCTAGGGGTGCAGATAGAGCAGGAAGAACTGAAAAGACGCAAGCCCCCAGCAACCCCTGTGTGCCAGGGGCCTCTACACTACTGAGTTTCCAAGACTGTGTAAGGTCTGAAACTCTACTGACGTGGTGTCTTAGTTAGGGTTTTACTACTGTGTACAGACACCATGACCAAGGTAATTCTTATGCAGACAACATTTAATTGGAGATGGTTTACAGGGTCAGAGTTTCAGTCCATTATCATCGGGGCAGGAGCATGGCAGCATCCAGGCAGACATGGTGCAGGAGGAGCTGAGAGGTCGACATCTTCATCTGAAAGCTGCAAGCAGAAGACTGGCTTCCAGGCAGCTAAACGGAGGGTCTCCAAGCCCACCCTCACAGTGACACCCCTACTCCAACAAGGCCACACCTCCAAATAGTGCCACTCCCTGGGCCAAACCTTGTTCCAGCTCAGTGGGAGCAGTCTACCAATAAGCTGACTGGGTATCCTCAAAAGATCAGGCTGATAGCATTAAACCCAGGATACCCAGTGGAAGAAGACGGGACGCCATGATGCACACGGCCGTTCATCACTTACTACTTGTTCGGAGGAGAGGCGGCCGAGGTACCCATGCTGACTGTAGTTAGTCTGGTCAGTTCACTATTAGTTGAACAAATGGGCCTCTTTAGCTATCATGAACCTTTTTTCCCTCTTAAAAATTTTCTTTTTATATTTTAAATTTTATTTGATTTTTAACACTCCACATTTTATCCCCTTCCGGGTCCACCCTCTGACTGTTCCACAACCCATCCCTCCCCAACCCCCTTAAAATTTTTGTTTGTACTACAGGGTAACCACTGCTCAGGTTTTGAGGTCGTGTGAGCCACAGGTGAGAGGCTGGATGAATGGCTCATTGGATAAGATTAATGATGGAGTTTGGCTGTTAGATGGTTCACAATCTCCTGTGGCTCCAGCTCTGGGGAATCTGACACCTTCTGTGTACTCTTTGGATACTCACATATACATATGAATAATTTTAAAGGAAATATTAAAACTAAAAAGACATGAATAGACCTTGTTCAGCTGGAGCGTGGGCTTCAGAAGTGATGAGAACCCATTTGACTTGCATCTCCATTAGCGCTTCCCAGGCAGAGGATCTCAGAGCCTTGCGTGGAATCCAGAATGTCTCCTCTCAAGAAATGCTGGTTAAGACCCCTTCCCCCCAGTCCTCATTTGGCTCTTGTGTGAAACGAAGAACAAGAAAACGCCACCCTCCTGTGTCTTTCCTGAAAATTAAACAAGACATGGACTCTGCCCTGCTAAGTCTGGTGTTTTTCGACAGCTGCTGTTCTTATTGTAGGCTCCTTCACAGTCCAGTTCTGCCCCATGGAGAGAGAGTGAGCTTTGAGCTCAATTCTGGGATCAGTCTGGCTGGTGCAAAGGAGGCGACTGTTGGGGCTAAGATGCACCTCTGCCTTCACCGCTTGACAGTTCTGCTTGGCCGTGATAACACGTGTGCTGATGGGTAGTTCACGTGCCGGGTGATGATGGACTGGCACAAGTAGATGGCAGGATACTTACTTTGGCTGTGGAGCAAGGTCAGCATTAATGATGCGGAGTTGGTATTCAAAGACACAGATGGTGGAATTGTAACTGGTGTAGACGATTGTATCTCAATTTTTATAGATTCTCAAATAAGTGAAGTGGCAGAATGAGGGTCAGCTAAAACCACAGGTGAAGGGATAATTTGTTGAATCATCTCAGACTATAAAAACAGTATTTGTCTACCACACTGGGAGCACACACCTCTCAGCTAGTTCCTCTTCTCCTAAGTCATTCCTTTAGGGGTGGAAAAGTGCCATATATTTGATGGACATCTGATAAATATTTAAAGTTAACATGGAATAGAAAATCCATATTCTTATAAAAGTGGATCCCCATAGTATGGTAAGGAACAGTACTAGGTGACCACAGCTCACTGATTGAGCAGTGGATTTGGGCGTTGAACTTAGGCACCCTTCAGAGCACGGGTGGAACCGTCCCTGTGCTTTGCTTTCATTCCCGTTCACAGTTTTCTTCCCTTGGCAGGTATACTTTAATTCACTTCAGCAATATGTTTATATGGTGGACTCCCACCATGAGTGTTTTGATTTTGCTATGGCTGATGATAAGATTTTTAAATAAGAAAATTCCATTGGTAAGAGTTTTTGTCCCATGCATTATTCTGTGTGGAAAATGCCTTAAATGGGATTATTGACGTATATGTTGTATTATTTATCCTCTGGCAATTTATCAATGGCAGCAAGTATCATATATCCTATTGTTGGGAAAGCTAGAACTTCCTTACATTGTCTGGTTAAACGTGACTTCGATGCTTTCAAAAGTAGAGGGAAATCTGGTAATTTAATGTTACAGGATAGGGCCTTTAGCTGGTCCGATTGTCACATGTTTGCTATAGAAGTATGAGTTACCTGTTTTCTGAGAGGTAGAGGAGTCTGATTTCCCTGGGATTGCATAATTACTGGTTCACTAGAACCACACTGCACTGAATGCACAGTAAAGGAAGGGGTAGACAGCCTTTCTCATCTGCCTTGCATTTCAGAGAACTGTCCACAGAGTTCAGGACAGACTTCATTAATAGCAATGACTGTTGATTGGTTGGTTTGTTGTAAGGAATATCAAACAACTGGATCCTTGGCACATTACTTAGTATTCAGGTTTCTTTCAGTCATCCTGTGTCACACAGATTTATATTCCCTGCAGCCGTACCCCAAATAACCATCAAAGTGCTTCTGGTCAGGTGCTTTGTCACAGGGATAGTTAACTGACACAGAAGGCATAACTCAGAGATGAGACACCTTTATACAGATTTGCTGGACACAAGGCAGAATCGGGAGTTTAAATACAGACTTTCATTTGAAAGCCTGTGATTTTTAAAATTTATTCACTACTCTCTTATGTGTAGTGTATGTGCATATATCGGCGCGCGCGCGTGTGTGTGTGTGTGCGTGCATGTGTGTGCGCGTGTGTGCATGTGTGTGTGTGTGTGTGTGTGTGTGTTCGTGTGTGGGGGTGTGTGTTGGACGTGTGTAAAGGGCAGAGGCTGGTATTGAGTGTCTTCCTCAATTGATTCTCTACATCACCACCATCATCGTTGGTGTTATTTTGAGACAGGAGTTCACTAATTGGCTAGGCTGGTGGCGGCCAGCTCCAGTGGCCTTTGTTCTCAGCCTCCTGAGTACCAGGATTACAGAGTGTATTATGGGTGCTGGGGACCTGAAATCAGGTTCTCAGGATTGCCTGGCAAGCACTGGACACTATGTCACTACCGAGACGCAAGATGACTTGAGACAGGAAGTTGACGAGTATCTATTTTAATAAATACTTGGGTTGGAGATTTGTTTCATGGTATTCTAAATCCCATCAAACCGACAAGCAAGATCAAGCCACCACACCTCCCCAGCTATGCCAGCTTCACGTGGGGAGCCTACCTCAGGTCACACTCTCCCTGGCATCTTTGGAAATGGTGCTTCTGTGATAGTTACCTTCTTCAGCAAGTCTTACAGGGCAGCCCTCCCACCCACCCACCCCTTACCCTAACCTTGTATTTTTCTCCTGAGCCACATATCTTGGTTTTCTTATCTGTAACATGGAGAGAGACCACATGGATATAAAATGCAAAAAGTAAAGGATTCACTGTTTGCCTTCGTGTGGATGGGTCGTGTGCTCTGGTCATGGAGGTGGCGGGAGCTGCTGTTCTCGTCCTCCTCCTTTTGCTGGGTCTCACTGTGCACGTAGCCTCCGTGGCCTGGAATTTCCTTATGTGGAACAGGCTGTCCTTTATCTCGAAGAGATCTAGCTGCCTCTGCCTCCCAGGTGCTGACATTAAAGATGTTTATCACCATACCTGGTAACCATGGCTTCTTAATTATGAGTGAATCTGTAACCTGAAAATGTGCAGACTTTTAGCCTTACAGTGAAAAGATCCTTTCCCAATTCTCCTTTCGTATGAAAATTTCCTTCCAAATTGGAAAAGAAAGAGATGTTCAATTTCAACACCCTGTTATTTTTTTTTTTAGCTTATTTCCTCTTGGTTTTTTTCCCTCTCTTGCATGATGGATAAAATCATTTAAAAAAATAAATTATTATGTCCGGAGACTGGAGAGATGGCTCAGTGAGCACAGTGCTTGTATGAGGACCTGAGTTCTGATTCCCAGTATGAATGTGGGTGGGGGAGGGAGGCAGCCACCCAGGTGGGGTGTGTGTGTGTGTGTGTGTGTGTGTGTGTGTGTGGTCTCAGCACTTGGAGGTAGGGACAGGAGGATCCATGGGGCTGGATGGCCATCCAGTTTAGCTCTAGGTTCAGTGAGAAACCCTGTTCTAAAAAATAGTGTGGAAAGTAACAGGAAATACAGATGTTGACCCCTGGTCTCTATATGTACACTTGTTGATGCACACACCTACACATAGGAATATTTTCTCATACACACACACACACACACACACACACACACACACACGCAAATTAAGTGGAGATCAATAAAAGAAGATACCCAACTTTGACCTCAGGCTTCCTTGTGCATGTGTACATGTCACAAACACAGACTCATGCATATTTATGTATAAAATCACATATATATATGTATAATACCCATGTAATTGTACATGTGTCTTAGTCAGGGTTTGTATCCCAGCACAAGCATCATGACCAAGAAGCAAGTCAGGGAGGAAAGGGTTTATTCAGCTTACACTTCCACATTGCTGTTCATCACCAAAGGAAGTCAGAACTGGAACTCACATAGGACAGGAACCTGAAAGCAGGAGCTGATGCAGAGGCCATGGAGGGTTACTGCTTACTGGCTTGCTCAGTTTGCTTTCCTATAGAACCCAAGACCACCAGCCCAGATGGCATCACCCACATTGGGCCTTCCCACCCTTGATCACTAATTGAGAAAATGCCTAACAGCTGGATCTCATGGAGGCATTTCCTCAAGGGAGGCTCCTTTCTCTGTGATAACTCTAGCTTGTGTTAAGTTGATACACAAAACCAGCCAGCACAACAGGTCTAAAAGTTTTTTCTTGTATTTTCTGCTGACTCGTTTATTTATGATTAGCTCAGCCTGGTGTTGCGCTCCAAGCCTTCATGGGCTGAAGTGCTGGCTTTACTATTTCCCACCACATCCAGCTTCATGCTGCAAACGTCTTCATGCTAGTGTTTATATTTTGGTTTTGCAAGACTGTCTTTACATTCTGTTCTGTGCCTTATTTGTAGGCTGGTTTCAAACTCATGATCTACCTGTTCCCATCTCTCTGGTGCGGGGATTGGAGGCATGTATTATACCTGGGTAGAATATTTAAGCTGCTTCCAGGAGTTTCTATATATTTCGTGTGGCAAAATTATACTTAAGACATTAAATTATGTCTTAAAAATTTAGATTAAAAATTTCTAAAAATTAAAAAAAACTTTATAAAAGTATTTAAGGTCTTTTGTGACCTTGAATATCTTTATTGTTCTGTGTTCTAAGTTTTTTTTCCTCTTCCAGAAATAATGATTTCAGCTGTCTTCGCTATTAGCTCATTGGAACATTAGACTAATTTGTTCATGGGTATATTTAGACCCTTTAACTTGATAAGAATAAAGAGATTTCATGCCCAAATTTCTAATTACCCAGCATATGACCTAAATTAATATACACTTTAGATTCCAGGCAATGCATAATGTAAACTGGCATCATTTTGGTGGTATCAAATCTATCCATTCCCATTCTGTGATCCTGAGCATATAGGCAAGCTCTGTGCATCTTAGTCTAAAATTAATTCAACTTCCTTTTCCTTGGAACCAGGAGGGGTCTGGGGAAGCTGAAGAAGATTTAGGCACTGCATCATGTGGTTTGGGTGAAATTATGGGCTTCAGTGTCATTGTGCCTGTCATGGAGACTGAACCTTAGCCTGGAGGCCGTTTTCTCCGGTTTGATGCCTGCTGACTCTCATGTTTGATGTTCTCTAACATGTACTGCGTCTATGTTTGTAAGGTAATTGTTGGAGTTATTTCAGTACTTGCTGGAATATTGGAGAGAATAAGGGGTTTCATCGAATGAGGGTGAATAGTCAGAGCAAGTCAAGTGTCACATGCTAGGGAAGGTCATGGAGGTGCAGAGAGGGGACCAATGTACGCTTTTCGGGTTGGGCGTTAGCTTCAGAAGGATGCCATGGATAGTTGAAAACTTAAATTTCCAGCATTTTGTTGGTCAGTGCAAACAAGCAGTGATGTTTTAACAACTCCCTTCTCATCCTTTTTTTTTTTTTTTAATTAAGTTAGGGTCTCACTTTGTAGACCTGATTCTCCTAGAATTATAGAGACCTGGCAGTCCTTGAGCTCACTGAGGTCTGCTTGCCTCTGCCTCTAGAGTGCCAAGATGTAAGGTATATGCTGCCATGCCTGGCTTCTCTTCTATGTTTTTTGAAACAGTAACTACAACATAGTCTGGCTGGCCTGGAGCTCAATGTATAGCCACGGGTGCCTTTTACCCTTCGTTAATCCTCCACTATATGCCTCCCCAACCTACCCTCCAAATGGGAGTTTTTCTGTGTAGTCCTGGAGCTCACTTTGTAGATCAGGCAGGTCTCAAACTCACGGAGATCCACTTGCCCCTGCCTTCTATGTGCTGGGATTAAAGGCCTGTGCTTTTGAACCAGTCCATACTGGAGCTTCTTAATGTTTTTCCATAGTTATTAAGATTTTTTTTTTGATGTGGGATTATGCCCTATACCTGCCCTGAAGCCCCTGGTGGGTGCTGTTTTGTGTCATGTTCAACCTTGGCATTCTGTGTCTCGTGCCTTGCCCCTCTTTTCTGCCTTCACACCCTAAACATGGCCAAGTTGCACTAGCTGCCTTAGAGTTTTCTCTATGAGACCAGATGTTTGTGTTTTCGTGTGGAAAGCCCCCCTTTCCCAGCTGTAGCTACTAAATCTGGTCATCTAGTCTGCATTTTGAAGGCCCTCTTGTCCATGAAACCTCTCAAGGTTTGTCCCCTGCCCCAACCCAGGTATACTCTTCTCTTACTGAATCTACCCTGAGGAAAGAGAACGGAGACTTGATGTGGTTTAAATTCTGCCGCCAACTTATCCAAGGAATGATGTGGGTATGTGGGTCATGTTCTCAGAGCCCCGTGAAAGGAGACAATAGCCCCCTAACTTGCAGCAGATGAGAGAGGCAGTATTGATGGCACACCTATCGGTGTTTGTCTGTAGCAGCTTCTGACTTCTGTCACCCCAGTGGGAGCTCACTTTTGTTGGTCCCTTACAGGCCTGTTACAGTTTGCCCTTCATTTCTCCCAAAGGCCCTAGCATAGTGCTTTGAATGTAAATAAAGGTTTGCTGATAGTGAATAACAGGACACAATCGTGGTAAAGGGTAAATGGGTGCTCTTCCCCCTCTTCATGCTTGTGTTTCTGTCTTTTCCCTCATCTTTTAACCTCCATCTTAACTTCTTTTAGCATCGACAGAGCAGCAGGCTCACTTCAAAGAGTTGACTTCAAAGGCCTCTTGGCGCAGAAATCCTGGCCACTGAAGCCTATAGGAGTTGGCATCAATGGACGAGCCTGTGGTGGTTGCATTTAAGAGTTTTTTGGGAGATCTATTTTTAAAGTTCTTCTGAAGGAAGGAGGGGGGGTTACAGAAACATCTGCCTCTTTATAAAAGTCAAATATAACCAACGCGATTCCAGAAAAAAAATTAAAAAACATTTTAAAGAAAGCAACTTTATGATTTGAAGAAAAGAATTTTTTTTTTCCTTTAGGAAGATTGCTTGCCCTTCTGTATTATAGTCACAGCATTTGGGATGGAGTTGGCGGTCTTAATTTAAACTCAGCATTTTCCAAGATAGTTAAGTGGGATTACATAGCAGAAAACCGGATTGGATTTGCAGGCCCTTATTATTTCTTTTCTTAAAAGAATTGCATTGCGAGGGGAGGGGGAAGGGGAGGGGGAGACAGGGAGAGGGAGACAGGGAGAGGGAGAGGGAGACAGAGAGAGGGAGAGGGAGAGGGAGACAGAGAGAGGGAGAGGGAGAGGGAAACAGAGGGAGAGGGAGATAGGGAGAGGGAGAGGGAAAGGGAGACAGGGAGAGGGAGAAGGAGGGAGAGGGAGAGGAAGACAGAGAGAGGGAGAGGGAGACAGAGATAGGGAGAGGGAGAGGGAGAAGGAGGGGGAGGGAGGGGGAGACAGAGAGTGTTTATGTCTGTATATGTGTTTCTCTGTGCACATGTTGCAGTAAGCATTTGGAAGTCGGATGACAGCTTGTAGGGCTCGTTTTCTCCTTCTACCATGTGGGCCCTAGGTATTGAGGTCAAGTGGTTAGGTTTGGCAGCAGCATCTTTACCTCCTAAGCCCTGTCAGTAGTTCTTTCTACCTTTTCCTGTGAAGCCCTAAACCAAGAGTAGCTTTTGCATTTTTAAATGATGGAAACAAAATCCAAAGAATGTTTATTGTGACATGTGAAGTTATATGAAATTCAAACATCGGTGTTCATAAAGTTTTATTGGAACACAGCCATGGTTACTCATTTGATTTGTCTGTGGCCTGCAAAGGTTAGATTATTGACTGTATGGCTCTCTACAGAAACAGTTGTTCACTTTGACATTCAGGGTGAATGAGAGTATGGACAGACACAGAACCAAAGGACATTTTACACAATGGGAATTTTCTTTTCTGATGGGACTCCTTGTCTCGACATTGGTGTTCCGTTGGGAGCATTGCTAGAGTGGGATACATGAGCTTAATCTCAGAGGAAACCCCATTACCCAGCTGGTTCAGGGTCCAAAGCTAATATCATGGCGAGATGCAGGACTATTTGCTGGTGCAGCAAATTATAAATAGGCAGATGGAGAAGTTTGGAGGCCTACTTCTGGCTGGGTGAGGCTGAGGGGAGTGGGCAGCTGTGTTCTATAAAAAAGGCTGGAAGGACGAAATATCTGGAGAGGCTCTGAGGAGGCTGTCTTCCACCCAGCTGCGGCTTCTCAAGGGTGTGTTTGTTATGACCTAAGAAGTTGGAGCTCTCTATTTCTGGCTGGTGTTGATACTTCTTCGCTGCCTGCCTTTAGGAGGACTTACTGTGAGCCCTGAGTGAGGAGAAGGCTGGGAGGTCAGCTTCCCTCCTGTCTCACACCTGCCTCAGGGGATCAGTATCTCTGAATTCTTTGCGAAAAGATACAAAGGTGAAGCAAGGGTATATTGGGAAGTCCAATTAGGACAAGGCATGGCTGTCACTGAGTGCGGGTGTCCTGATCAAGCATCTCCAATGCCATGGGTCAGAGGAAAGTGTCCCGTCAGTTCCAGACTGTACCTCTTACAAGCCTTAGAAAACCAGAGCCTCACTGTAGAAGAGATTTTAAAGAGGCAGCCTCTTGTGCAGAGGAGGAACTAGAGGCATGGGCTGGACACACTTACCAATGCCAGTTTCGGTTTGGAATAAGTTTCAGCCTTTTATTACTATTTATTTACTTAAAAATTATACTGAAAGATAAATTCATTCTCACTCTCTTGCTCTCTCGCGCTCTCTCTCTCTCTGTTTCTGGGAATCTAATCCCACAGGGCTTTACCTGTGCTAGGCAAGCACTCTACCGTTGGACCCACAATTCTTGTTTTCTATGTGTCCATCAAACATGCATCAGCGCCTGTGAGAAATTAGGAGGTCCCTAGGTTAGATGAGGACAGATTGGACTTGACTTTGGCTAAGCCAAAGGCAGTGCTAGAATCAGCCAAGGTAAGGAGTGATTGTTCTTGGTCTCAGCACCAAGCTCCTCTCTTTGGTAAAGCTGTCCTAGGCCTGTGGGCCGCTTAGTCTCTCCTGTTGTTGAGTCCTGGTGATTTCTAGCACTTCACAGTGTGTTGTTTTCTCTGAAGCTGATGGGCAGGTGACCTTCATTTGTGAGTGTCTGCTTCATTGTGTGGAAGACTCACAGCAAATGTTGGGTGAATGGATGTGTGGATGAATATAGACCCAGATTGTTACTGATTCTCCAACTGTTCTGAAAAAAAAAATTACCCGAGGAACTTGTTAAAAATTCACTCTTCTGACTCTTTGGGACCCCAGCATCTGAATGTCTCTGCCCAGGTGTGTTTCTGGATGCGGGTGGTCTGTAAACCATACTCACAGCAACTTTGGCACAGGTGCCAAGCCTTCTGGAATAAAGACAGGAACAGAACCTTAAAAATAGCTCTCCATTCATCTGCTCATGCTCAGTGGCCAAGTGCCCCCTCCTGCTGGCGTCAGGTCCGGATGTGGGCCAGTTCTCAGCCCAGGGGAAATGAACAGTGTCTTCTCGGAGATGCCCAGAACACTCTGAGTCAGTGGGATGCGCCGGCCAGTCAGGCAGAAGGGAGCTTCCACTTCTTTGTAAACCTTGGTGGGAACTGAATTGGCACAGTGAATGGGGAGGAGAGGAAGTGCCATGTGGGGCTTGGGGTTGGCCAAGGTTTCAGGACTGGATGTGCTTTGGGTGGCTGCTCAGGCTCTTGCTATATATGCAGTTTCCTCTCTAAATAGTAACTTTCCCTACCGGCTTGTGTGTTGGTTGGTGACCACAAATGCATGGCTGCTGTTCAGGAGGCTTCTGGGATGAGAGGATGGGGCTGGGTTGCTGTCAGAGCTTCAGAGGAAAGACAAGACTGCTGGTGTCTCCTGTCACTGACTCATTCGGAGATCTGGGAGGTGTGGCTTTTCTGTGCCCCAGGCTCACTTTTCTGTCTGTCAAATGGGTGTTTCAAAGGGGTAGGGTGATAAGCTTAGTTCTCCCAGAGGGGATTCCTGCAGGGCAGTGTGCAGTTTAAGTCCAGGGCTGTGTCTTGGCCAGAGGCTGTTGACGAACTCTCAGAGTTAACTCTTTCTGGGCACACGTGGGAGCTGGTGAGAACAGCAGCACAGGAAGCTGAGAACTTGATTGTTTTTTGTTTTTTGTTTTTTCTTACTCCTTAGACCTGTCCGGGCCACACTAGGGTCTCCATAAGTAATTGTAGAGCTTAGAGCCCAACAGCAGTGACTGGCGAATGCCAGCCCCATGTCTTTCTTTGCTCTTTTGTGGGTTTGACGTGCTGTATAAGGAGCAGGGGCCTTTCAACATGTCATCTGTTTCCTCCTTTTCCTTCTGTTTTCCTGTTCTACTTCCTCCTCCTCTCTATAGTGCTAGGATTGCACCCAAGCCAGATATACTTAACAAGAGCTATGGACCACACCCCCTTTTATTGGTCTTTTTTTCTTGACTTTCCGTCTCTTTACATGGAGAAATACTAAAGGTCAAGACGATATTAAAAGTCTGTGTGCTAGAGTAAACTATGAGTTTCTTTTGTTCTTTTAGAATCTCACTCTAGAGCTGAGGCTGGTCTTGAACTCATGATCCTCCAGCCTTAGCCTCTCAGTGACTGAGATTTTATGTTCATTGGGGTTTAGTTTCCTCATCTGTAAAGTAGGTAAACAGTAGCCACCCTTGTATTGTGCCTACCAGCTTGTGCATATGAGCCTTCTGTGCAGTGCATGTGTTACAGAAGTGAGAGCTGGGAGAATGGAGAGGGAGTGCTTGGCTCTGGGGACTGATGAGCCTCTGAGTAAGGAGAATTCCAAGGTTTACCTCTCTTACAGAACTGGAAGGGGGTGTAGCCTCCATAGTGAGCTATAGCCCCTGTAGGGGCAGTTCACCTTTCTCTACTCCCACGTCCACAGTGTTTTGGTAATAAAAAGAAAAAAAAATCTATATTTTATTGTGAAACTTTTGAATTAGCAAGGCTCAGGTTGACTGATTTGTGTTCCCAGGAAACCACACCTCTTGTGTGTAAATGTCTGATGATAGTGGTTGGTTTTTTCCACTTAGCACCTGATGTGGAAAAGGATGTCTACTTACTTGTTTGAGTGCAGTTGGCCTCTGTTTGAGAACCCTCTTTGCTTTAGTTGCTGGGTTCCTAGCATTCCACATATAGTGGTGTCTTGGGATGAACGAATAAACACTTACACTCAATGGTCCTTCAGGTGGACTCGTGGTTCTGTAAGGGTGGTGCTGGGAAACTTTCGTGTTCCTGAGGCCCTTTTGGGAGCCTGCAAGATCCTCAGTATTTTCAGAATGATAGTAATCTGTTCCTTGTTTCTTCTCATTCTGTCCGACACGAGTCTTGGTGAATGGGTATTTTCTAAGCAACCAATGCTTGATGACAAAGTCCTGTAGGGTCAAAAGCTGTTTCAAAGTGCAGCAGATACACTATAAATAGACACAGTTGTAAATTTATCGGTCACCAAACTCAAAGTACAAGAGATGCAGAGGAGGGTGGATTTTCATATGGAGAAGCTCATAGATACAATCTTGGTTTCCATAACACAGCCAATGGTTTACTTGTTAAATTACAGTGTAGCAACAACAAAAATACCTGTATTTACCAAAAAGCTATAGAGGTCCTCCCTTTACCAGAGTACACACATGAGCCCAGGGTTGCCTTGTACATTACCAATGTGGTTGAAACAGTGAATGAAGAGGCAGATATGAGAATCTGGCTATTCTTGAGTATCAACAAGCTATGAAAGAGAATTGCAAAAATCTAATATTGTCATTATGCTAATTTTTTGTATTGGAAAATGTAAATTTTCATAAGATGATTATTTATGCCAAGTTTATTATAAACAAATGCTTTTTGAAGGCCTAACCATTTTTCTAATCACCATGGGGTTCCTAGGATAAAGTGTTTAAGGAGCACTGGTGGGGACAAGTCAGATTATGGAAGGACTGCAGTGGTAATGTAGGTGGCGCAGGATTCTTTTCTATGATGGATTTTAGCATCCCTATATTGGGAGAGGGATGCTCTCTCTGCCTTTCTAGCCCGGTAGGTTTGGGCAAGTGCTGTCTCTAGCCCAGCAGCCTGGGTTGGAACAGTGTCTTGCTTTCCACCATTTCTAACATCACATTGGATTTTGGAACTTTCTCCACCTGTTAGCTCTGCTTGCCCCTCTGGGAGAGATCTGGGAGGACCAAGACAGAGCAGGTTTCAGGGCAAGGTGACCGTGGAGATGAGTTGGGGACCTTAGTGTTTTTCTGATGAGTAAGCTGAGGTTCTGTCTTTGAGACCTGAGGCAGCGACTGGTGAAGGTTTGTTCGTTCTGGACCCAGGCGTTTCCACGTTCTTAGTTTTCTTCCGCTGCAGCCCGGAGTAGCAGGAATGACCTTACAGAGGTTCTTTTCCTCGGGTGTATGGAGCGTCTTAGGTCCTTGGCTTTGGGCTGCCTGCCTCTCCTGACTGACTTGTTGGTCTGCAAGACAACACTGTATGTTTATTTTAGTTGCTCCTTTATAACTTCCTGCTGCTCTTTGCAAAGCAGTAGAGCTTTAAAAAGACTGCGTGTGTCTCCACACTGAGCCATGGCGTACACTGGAACCGCTTTATTTCTAACCTGGAGACATTTCAGTATTACCGTGTTCCTGGTAATTTTGCAAATCTTTCATAGGATATGGGGAGGAGTTGGGTTGGGAGAATTAAATAAGCCAATTCCTGCAGTGCACTGAGCACCATTATTATTATTATTATTATTATTATTATTATTATTACCACCGTCATCATCATCATCATCATCATCATCATCATCATCACATTATTTGATTAATGTGTGCCTCTAAAACAGTCCTGATAGATGATTCGGACAACTCATTATATAAGTTCATTCTGCAAGGAGAATGCATTGTGCTCTTCCTGTATACCGGGCACAGTAGCACATTGTGTTGTGAACATTGCAGTGTGTTGTAATGCAGTCACTGTTCTACTGCTGTGAGGAGACATCATGATCAAGGCAACTCTTATGAAAGAAAGCATTTAAGGGGCTTGCTTACAGTTTCAGAGACTTAGTCCATTATCATCATGGTAGGGAGCATGCATGGCACTGAGGCAGTAGCTGAGAGCTATATC
Source organism: Rattus norvegicus (assembly GCF_021556685.1). Classification (NCBI taxonomy): domain Eukaryota; kingdom Metazoa; phylum Chordata; class Mammalia; order Rodentia; family Muridae; genus Rattus; species Rattus norvegicus. The sequence continues at coordinate 75,808,831 of NC_141536.1, read as the reverse complement.
TGGTTGCCTGCAGAGAGAGAGAGAGAGAGAGAGAGAGAGAGAGAGAGAGAGAGAGAGAGAGAGAGAGAGAGGAAGAAGGAGAAGGAGAAGGAGAAGGAGAAGGAGAAGGAGAAGGAGAAGGAGAAGGAGAAGGAGAAGGAGAAAGAAATTGGGCTTTGGAAACATCAACCTTCACCCCCAGTGATATACTTCCTCCAGTAAGGCCAAACCTACACCAGCAAGGCCATGCCTCATAATCATTTTTATACTTTCAAATAATGCCACTCCGGTGACTAAGATCTCAAATATACGAGTGAATGGGGGCTGCTCTTCTTCAAACTGCCACGTCATGGTTAGAAATGCCTGTGACAGAAGTTCCCAAACACTGCTTGGAGACTAATGAATAGACTAGGTTTGAGCTTGTGAAAAGTTCCGGTACTCATGAGGTAGAGGCAGGTGGGTTTTCTGTGTGTTCAAGGCCAGCCAAGGGCTACCTAGGGAGACCCTGTGGTGGAGAGGGACACAGACACACACTGTCTGTAATCCTTAGGAAGGTACATATTACAGATTAAAGGACCATCGCATCAGAATGTGGCCTCCCCTAGTAGATGACCATCTTCCAGTGGGTGGTCCTATACCCCTGAGCATTTAGGCAACATGTTGGACCCTGGGGGTTACTGAAACCCCTAGAGGACATAAAGTTGGGAAGGGGTGGCTCTGGGAGGAATTAGGAGAAGTGGGGAATCAAAATACATTGTATAAAAATGGTCAAAGAATTAATAAAGCCTATTAAAATGTGGCCTCTACTTGTAGGGAGCAAGTATTTACATTTCCTATATAAGACAGTTAATAGGTAGTTTTTCTTTGTGACTCTTGTGTCAGCCTTTGTCATTTTGGTATGTGTGGGAAGCTCAGAACCCTAATATAAAACCATAAAGAGTCTGAGCTCCGTGGGCCCTTAGGAATTAGGCGTATTGTATATATTCTTTAGTTAAAGAACCCGAGACTTACAGAAGGCATCCAGCCTGTCCAAGATCACCCTCATATTCAAGGCAAGTGAGGGCTCACATTCCAGATAGAAAGACTGTGAGCACTGTTGTGAGTCAGCCGTACCTGTGTTTAAATTCTTCTTCAGTTACTATTGGATGAGGCTGCTGCACTTATCTGAGAGGTTCATCCTGTGGTTTAATGAGATGATTTGGATCAGAAGAAACTTGGGCTCAAGAATAAAGGAGGCTCTCCTTTCCCTCCTCCTCCCTTTCATCAGTACATAATCCTTTTGATAGGCCAGTGAGCGACTTCACCCAGAAGAGTGTATTTTTAGCAAAGTTTCTGCATCTACTACTGAGTGTTCTAAATGACCTCAGCTGTTACTCGTGTGGTCTCTCAGCTCTCAACTGATGGGCTTGCTCTTTCACTGTCCAGCAGTTTCAGAGACCTGAAACCCTTCTACCTCCTTTTCCAATCTGTATTCCCAGGCACAGGTCTTAGAAGGGTAGGATAAGAAAAACTTTGCCTGGGACTGGAGAGAGAGCTTAGTGTTAAGAGGACCTGAGTTCATTTCACTGCCTCTACATTGGGTACCCAATAACCATCTGTATATGTTGCACCAGGGGATCCAACACCTCTCTCTGGCCTCTGCATACCTGTCTGCCTGCCTACCTACCTCTCTGTCTGTCAGTCTGCCTTCCTATCTGTCTGTCTGCTTGCCTCCCTGTCTGCCTGTCTGTTTGTCTGCCTGCCTGCCTCTCTGTCTGTTTGCCTGTCTGCTTGCTTGCTTGCCTATCTGCCTACCTGCTTGCCTGCCTGCTACCCCAGCCCCCAATAAAAGTAAACGTTAACAACAAAGGCCTTCTTGACCAGAGTCAGACTCTGCCCTTTCTTAAGATGGCCTGTTTTTCTTTCATATCCAAGATGATTGGCAGTGATAATATCCAGTTATAGCTTTTTCTTCCTCACTTGGGAGTTGAGTCTTTAATAGAATTTGGACAGTGTGGTGCAGGCGTTACCATGACAAACTGTGAGGTTTTGGGACCAAGGAACATCCCATCTCCCTCATGAGGCTTCGTGTAACTAACATAAATGATTTTGTGGGATGTGCTGTGGTCTTGACCTACATTGTGCAGTACCAAGCTCTCCTGGAGACTCCATCTGTTCATCTGACGCATGGTGACTTGGCACATGGCCCCAAATCATCTGACTCCAAGCCATAGATTTATCTTAAGATCCAGGCATGGTGATATGAAAATGCCCACCTTTGTCTTTGTGACCTAGCGGTCATCACTACTAGAATGCCCAGCCATAATCAGGTCTCGGGGTCCCTTCTCTGTATGCTCTCACCATTAAGGTATGTGTCTAGTGTTTTTCAGGGTAGCTGGATTAGGTACTCAGTATGGGCCTGTGTGTACACCAGCATGTTTCTTTCCTCTGCTCGGGGTGAAGGGGAGAAATAGCATATGGGTTCTTTGCTAAGGCCTCTTGTGCTTGGCTTCTGGGAGTGTTAGCAAATGCAGTTTCCATCCTGAGGAAAGTCGACGCTGTGTTGTCTCCAGCCAAGTCAGCTGATGTACTTTGCTTTAGTAATTTGTGATGAATTTATCATCTTTCATTTATTCAGTCTTACCCCATCCTTGGTCAGGAGGTTGTGTGGCAGGGAGGGCTATCTGCTATCTTTTATTTTCGAGATAGGATCCTTCTACGTAGCCCAGGCTTCCCTCTAACTCTCGGTGAAGGCCAGGTTGTCCTCAGACTCACAGAGAGCCACCTACCTCTGCCTTCTGAGCATGGGGATCAAAAGTGTGCGCCATGAAACCTGCTGTGCCTTTTGTCTTGAGGGACACTTGAACATTTCATGTAGGCCATTTATTTATATCCAAAATGTGAGTCACTTGAGTTAAATAAAATCTCATTTTTTTTTTAATTATAAAAGGAAGCTATACCTTGGGTCAGCAACCCCTGTAAACACATGCAGATTCCATCGGTAATAGCTTAGAAACATTTTTTTTCAGTTTTTATTTTTTCAGGATTTTCTCTTGTAGCCCAGGCTCACCTCAAGCTCATGATAATTTTATTTGCTTCAGCCTTTCAAATTCTGGAATTGCAGGCTTTATCACTGTTATAGAATGCCCTTTGAACCAAACTGTTACTGTCTTCATTAGAAGAAGCTATTATGTCTCGTGAGCATCTCTCTAGGTTGGGCCATTGGCTTTCCTTCCTAGGAGGCAGGGATGCAGAAGGCCCAGCAGCCCCTTGCCTGATATCCCAGATACTCCCTCCTGCACCTTCCTGCCAGCTGTGTGGGATTCTGTTCTAATTGTTCACGGTCTAGGCCAGTGGTTTTCAACCTTTCTAATTCTGTGAGCCTTTAATTACAGTTCCTCATGTTGTGGGGACCCCCAAACATAAAATTATTTTCATTGCTCCTCCATAAATGTTATTTTGCTACTGTTATGAAATTGTAAATATCTGATATGGAGGATATCTGATACTTGACCCCTGTGAAAGGGAAAGCCAACCCTCGAAGGGGTTGGGACCTGCAGGTTGAGAGATGCTGGTCTAGACTGAAGGAGTATACAGAATGTGGAAAGTTACCTAAGTGGGGCTACGAGTCAGCTCTGTAGGCATGAGGAAGTCTTAATCTTCTCTGCCTGAGAACTTCGGTAGTATCACAGTTTTAGGTTTAATCTAAGCCCAGGAAGCTTATGGGTTCTCCAAGTTGGACTTTGGTGGAATATACTTTGGTCTCTCATTGCAACCTTATCTAGAGTAGGAATCCCACCAGGAAAGGTTTTATTTGTAGTATATTCCTGTGTGAGGGAGGGCACATGGACATGTGCATGCTACAACATGGTTGTCTGAGGACAGAGGACACTTGTTCGTGGGGACTGAACTCAGGTCTTCTGGCTTGGCAGCAGACTCCTTTACCAGCTGGCTATCACACTGACTCCAACTCAGTTAAAATGTGTTAAAAATTTAGCTAGTGAACTTTTAAATGGAGATGATGTATCTGTTGTAAGGGTGTCATGATACAGAGTGTTACATTGTGCTTTCCACATTGCTGTTCACAAGGCCCAAGGGGGGTTTTTATGGCAAATGTGAGAGAGTGAGCTCAAAGGCAGACTGCTTTGTCCCAGGGTCTTCAGACAGCCAGTGAGTACAGTGCCTTTCCCCAGCTACACTCTGGATAGCTCTAGCATCCCTCAGAAATGCGGTGAGGTTAATCGACAGCCCACGTGAGGCTCTTTCAGAACAGTGCTGCTTTGACACGGGTTGTCTGTTACCGCTTAAGAGAAGTGTGGGGAAACACATTTTTCAACACAGCAGCCATCTCATTCCATGAAGGGCACAGTTTAGCTTCCGTTGAGCTCTGTGGATTTCCATTGCCTCGGGAGCAAGCCCCGCCCCTCCAGACATAGCATTTGTCTGCTTCGGGCCCACCTCCATGTTTCCTTTCTCTTCTGGTGTGTTCCTTTACTGCTCTCAGCACTTATGCATGTGTAGTAAGAGGTGGTCTCTTCAGGGAGGAGTTAGGGTGGTTTCTCTTTCCCAGACTCTTGGCTCACACTGGCCTTTCCCAAGGCTCTGGGCACATGGCAGGCTCTGGCTAGTTGCTTTTCACTTTTGCCTTATCTCTTGGCCAGAGCTGAGTCCTGTCAGTGGGCCTCTTCAGAGATGCGTCTGTGCACCAGGGTGGCCTGCATGTCCCTGACCAGAGGTGAACACACTGGAACAGTCTTACCTTTAATGAGAGCCTGTGGGCTCCATGTGATGCTGTGGTAGGGAATACCACTTCCCTTGTTTCCTCCTAGAGCTGTCTATCTGTCACCTGGTCCTGCTTTCCAATGATCTTCATCTTTGAGTCATTCAGGTCAAGTCCTTATCTTGCTCTTGTGATTTCCAGCAATTTAGGAGACCTGCAGGGTTTGTCCCATTCCAGCAGACAAACATCTAGTGGTGGTAGGGCCTCCCCAACCTGTGATTCTGTCACACTGAGTTCCAAGAGAGCTCAAGTGAGGGCACTGACTTATCTGCCTGGGGGTGTGGTGTGAGGGTGTGGGGTGTTTCTTTATTCATCAGTGAGCAAAGCCCTCCTGGCTTTGAGTGGGGGCCTTCGGGGAGGGTCAGGCCTCAAGGAGGAAGGCCGTATCAGGAATGTTGCCCCTCAGAGCTGCAGGCAGGGTCATGGCCTCTGTCAGTGTTTTCCGTGTTTGTCCCCATTTATGAAATGGAGCCAGAAGCAAACCCTGTCTCAGAAAGGCTACTGTGATTTCGCATGAGGTTGGTGAAAATCTCCTGCCCTATAGAAGAACTTCTATATTTCTGTTCTCCTAGAATGCCATAGTCATTCGCATGTTTTGCTAGTCCCTGGAGGAGTTAACTGTGTAAATGTATGCATACAATAAAACTTTCCATACATCAAGGCAGGATAGATCATTTGGGTGTTGGGAAAAGTCTTCTCACCATGGCCCTCTTCTTAAAGACAGGTCTGGACCAGCCCCATCAAGGAGAAAAACAGAATTGTTAGTCACAACTCTCTTGGCCCTGGCTGTGACCTTTTGTTTCTTCAGGTGATTGAAAAATTCCCCAAGGTCACTTACTTTCTCAGGTTTGGAGTCAGACAGGGAGGGCTAAGTGAACCTGTGGAAGGGAGGTCTTCTGAGCTCCAAGCTTGTTTTCTTCAACAACGTGGGCACTGTTGCTGAGCAATGCCCTGAAGCCTGAAGAGTTGTTCTGTGGGCAGCATTAAGCCTTCCTGGTGAAGCCTGCAGGTTGTGGTCTTTGAGAACGTACATTGTTGTTCCTGGGTCCCCCAGGATACTGTTCAGAGATGCAGGACTTCTTGCTATTATTGTTAGCAGGTTAATTGTCAAACGTTATGGTATATATGCTGTTGAAGCAAGCATGTTATTTGTCAAACTGAGAAAGGGCCGTTCCAAACAACTGCCTTTATGTGTACTTTTGCAGACTACATCGTCACAGTTGAAGGTCGTTTGAGGTGCAGAGCAGTTAGAGTGTGTAAACAGTTTTGTGAAAGTCATAGGCAGGAAGGACAAGAGAACAGTGGCCCAAACAAAGCCATGTAGATCAGGACTAGAATGTGGATTTGCAGGCATTCAGGAACAGCCTTCCTTTGAAGGCTTTTAGATCCGTTGTGGAAGGAGGTAGGCTATGATCCCAGCCACCCAGTGAACTGTACCACTCCAGCCCTCCAGCCTTATATTTAGCCATCAGCCAGCCAACCACCTCTACCCAACTTCTTTGATACCCTTGGCTGTGTCTCTTCACAATCCTTTAGTGTCCAGGTTCTTGGGCACTTACCAGCTTCCACTCTGCACATAAGCCTGTAGGCCTCTTTTTTTTTTTTTTTTTTTTTTTTGGTTCTTTTTTTCAGAGCTGGGGACCAAACCCAGGGCCCTGCGCTTCCTAGGTAAGCGCTCTACCACTGAGCTAAATCCCCAGCCCCGCCTGTGGGCCTCTTATAAATAGTCCCTTTACCCTCCTAGTTAAGAAGGTATTTGATAATCCAAGCGCTGACCATTTGAAGAGAACCTTGGCTTTGATAAGCCCAACCACTTATGAGTTTATTAGTGGCAAATGATAAGAGGTAGTTCTCATGACTGGTGGAAAGTCACTTTTCTGTTACTACCTTGTCAACTGAAAACCATTTTTCAAAAAACTAAGATTAGTATCTATCTAGAGAAAGCAGCTGCTTCTAGACTGTCGGTGGATGTGCCTGGAGCAGCTGATAACAATCTGCATTAAATGACAGAGTGCGTTACTGTGCCCTTCCTTTATGCGTCTGGCCCTAGCCCACAGGTATTTATTGGGTGCCATATTTATTATAGCTGTGATAAAATACCTCTCAAAGGCAATGGAATGAAGGAGGGGTCTTTGGTCTCACAGTTTAAGGGTTTACAGTCCCTCACAAGCATGGTGGCAGATGCAGCTGGGAATATTGTGTCCCCAGACAGAAAGAGGAGATGGAAGATGCTACCCAAGCCCAAGGAATGGATCAGTGAAGTAACCCAGTCTAGGGAGTCCCTCACAGACATGCCCACATGTTTGTCTCCTGGGTCATTCTGGATCCTGTCAAGTTGGTGGTCAGTAATATCCATCACAGGTACATACAGTAGGCCAGTCTCTCTCAAGGGAGTAGAGGCTCAATAAGATAGTCTTTAACTCATGACGTACCCAGGGAAACAAGGTCAACTAAGCAAATACCTACAGACTGGTTTAAAGTGAGGTATTGAGCCCTATAGAGAGAGCATTGACGAAGGGGGAGCAGAGTTATGTTTCGCCCCTCGCCTCCTTCCTTTCAGTGCTGCCCTGGGAAAGTCACCTGGCTTCCGTAGGCGTCTTTCTGTGGAAGTGGGTCACGCTTGCTAACTGCTCCCTTCCCGATGAATGTTAGCTTCTGTCAAACGCTAGCTCCGTGATGATGAAAAGAGGGGATTGTGTCAGTGCTTTACAGATGTATGTCGTGTAATATTTGATAATTAGAAAAAGTGTTAACAATGCAGTAACAAAGTAGGAGCCCCAGTGATTTCAGATCGTCACTGCTGGTGTTTCTTCTGTCTGCATATTACGTTATTTTAAGCGTCTCTGCACATCTCTAGGCAGCACGTTGATTAGCTTTGTTTATTAAAGTGAGTCTCACATAGTTTTCTGTGGTATGCTTTCAACATCCAGTGTCAGCTTTTTGATATCCAGTTGGTATGGTAGCAGCTTATTCATCTCCATCGGTGAGAACCGTTAGTTGGTAAGAGAATTTTGTACTTTAGCAAACTTTCTGAATAATGTGTGGTTTTCCCCTCCACTTTTTTTTTTGGCTTACTGGGTAAAATACAGGTGCACATTACTCTACAAGTCTGGTACACACAGAATCCATTGTGTGTGTGTGTGTGTGTGTGTGTGTGTGTGTGTAGGGATAGAGGGCAAGGACATCTAAAAACCTCAGTAAAATTTCAAACAATGATATTAGCTGCAAATCCAGTGCTATACCTTAGCACTGTAAACTCATTCATTCTGCCTAACTGCAAGCTTGAATGTGTTAGCCTACCTGACCCCATGCCTTACACTGCAACCTCTGGAAACTACCTTTTCACCCTATGATTTTGATTTGCTTCCTTTATATTTTGTGTGTTCCCTGAGTCCGTGTGTGGTGTACATGTGTGTGTATACACACTCATAAGGGTGTGGCACATACTCATGTGTGTGGATAGATGACAGAAGTTGAATTTCTATCTTCACTGATTTTCTGGTATACTGAGGCACAGTTTCTCACTTGACCCAAGAGATGTCCCTGAGGCATCTCCTCAGCTTTGGTTTTTAGATTCCGTATGCAGCCAGACATTCACTGCACAGTGATTGCTGTACAACTGTGGCCCTGTAAGATTAAGTTTACTGGAAAACAGTACAGGCAGTCTTACAGTGGCTATGTGACCTCCTATGAATCTTGCGCTTGCTGTTTCTTGTATTGAGAGGCTACGTTGGCGTAAAGGATGCTTTATGATGTTTGTACAACAGTGAAGTGCCCGACAGCATTGTTCTCAGAGCGTATCCTTCTCTTTAATATCAAGTGATCCGACGTGGGATTGTAAATCTTTGTCTTTCTGCCAGTCTTCTTTCGTCTAACTTATACCACCAAGACCGAATCTTCATCTTTCTCCTTCCGTCTATTCTTTATTGGTTGCTTCCTGTGTCTTGGCTGTTTCGAACACTGCTGCAGTATGAACAGGTTGCCATTATTGAATTAAGGAGTCTCCTTCCTGGTCTGAGCTTAGGAATCTCCTCACAGGAATGTGCTGTGGTATCGTCCAGATGATCTTCAGGCTTTTCTCAGTTATCTGATGCTGTGATTCATGGTGTGTATGTGTGTATATGTATGTATATATATATATATATATATATATATATATATATATTATTTTTTTCTTTTTTCAAACCAATATATCCATGAGGTAAATTACATTGGTTGTGAGTCTGTTGATTTGGGGCATTGCTAGATTTTTCCTTACTAACATTATTCTGAAAGGTTCACATCTGTGATAATGTAACTGATGGGTCTGTAACTTTCCTTTTTTTGTTTTGTACTTGTTTTGGTATTGAGGTGATGGTATATATTCCAAAGGATGAGGAAATATTCACCCTTAAAGTCTGCATGTAGAGTGTGTAAGATTAGAGTGTGCATGAACTTTTCCAAGGAAACATTTTGTGATGTGTTTCAGGAACACTATTAAATCTTTAATTTGATTCCTTATATATTTTTTATTATGCAAAACTTTTGATGTTGGCAGCCTTCCATGTGTTCCTTTATTCTGCCAGTTTCACTTATCTTTATGACATCTCCAGGAATATAACCTCTGCTATTTAATAGAGATGAATTGTCAAATGGTTGTCATTTATAGTTGCACATCCACATGAAGCAGAATTTTCCTTATCTTGTACAACCAAATGAAATGCAGAAACAGGTGGAATGTATTGTTCTTTCACTTTTAGTGTTTTATAGACAGAGGGTATTCTGTAGCAAAATACCACAGATGTGGAGTGTTAGGGACTGGAACAGTTGGAACAGCTCAGTTGGAAAAGGGTTTGCTTAGCAAGCCTGAGTTAGGACACCCAATACTCACCTAAAAGCCAATGTGGTGGCAGACACTTGTAATCCCAGTGTCAGGGAGGCAGAGTTCAGTAAGTTCGCAGGCCTCAGGGAGTAGGTAGGTTAGCCTATTGGCTGCATCCCAGTGTCAGAAAAAGGCAGGCTGGGTGTGGTAGTGCATGCTTTTTAGTCTCAGCAGTTGTACGGCAGAGGCAGATGGATCTCTGTGAGTTTGAGGCCAGCCTGTTCTTTGTAGTCATTTCTAGGCCTACCAGGACTTACATAATGAGTTGCTGTCTTGAACCAAAACCAAAACCAAAGTAAAACTAACCGACCAAATTAACCGAAAATCCCAAAACCCCAAGGTGGATACTGCCTGAGAAATACCACCCAACGGTTGTTCAACACAACACAAAATCAACATGGAGTTCTCAAATTAAGCTTTACTAATCTTGGTATCCATCGCCTCTGGTCTTATTCCCCACCCCACCCCCAATATATACTTCATCAAGGGTGTCTTGCCATACTAAAGTGGACTAGGAAGCCACTGGTGCTGATGGCTGCCGCAGCCCTGACAGTCTGTGGTGGAGTGCCTTTTCATTATGTGTCAAGGTGAGTGGTGCAAGCCTTTGACAGACTGTGGTTAGAGAGAGCCCAGTGTTCACTGCTGACCTCTGTTGAGCAGGTGTTGCATGAGCTCAGCTCCCTTCCTGCTCCCTGGTGGGCCATTGGCTCCTTAGTAAGATAGATACAAGCAGTGGAAGAGCTGCTAAAAGCATTTACTCTGTCTTAATCCTTTTTAATCCCATTCATATTTCAGAGTCTGAAACTTGGCAGGATGTCAGAAGCCACACTGCGAGCAGGGAGATTTTCTTCTTTGAACAGCAGGAACCAAGTTTACAAAATTCTCTAATATTTAGTTTGTTAAAACATATAGGAGTAGGAAATTTCTCCATAGATTTCTGAGTGTTATTAAGAAATCTTGGTGGGGCTTAATTATTTTTTGTTTCTTTTGAAAAACAACAAGCAATAGAAGGCTTAGGCATAGGGAGATATCTGTGGCATTGGCTCCCCGAGTGGGGAAATTACCAGAGACAGTGGCTCTCTGTCTGATGTCACACCTATGGGGACTTTGGACCTCATTCTATTCCCAATGAGACATTAGCTTTCACTTGGACTCGTCAGCCCAATCTTTTGATTAATGGGGCCGTGCTATTTGTTCACAGATTTAATGTAAAAAAAAAAAGTGGTGAAATTCTGATATAATCCTGCAAGACTTAATTAGATCTTGGCTGTATTGAGATCTGGGACTGGGTAGGCATTTTCTTTCCTGCATTTACGGCAGGCTTATGTGTATTGGAAAACCACACATGGCCTGTAAGGAGTTTGTTTGCTGTGTGGAAGTCCTTCGTCATCCAGCTGCTCCTGAATGCTAGGTTTTGGATTGGACTTTGGGTCAGCTTCAGGGTAATGTGAGGATGGATGCCCAAGAACATGTTGTCTTCAGCTTCCTGGCCTTCCTCTTCCAAGTTCTGGCCTTTATTGGGCAGAGACGGGTCTTGTCTGGAGGGCAGCCCTGTCTGCCATTTGAATCGCAGCCCAGCCCTGGGGTGTGAGGGCTGGAAGGGAGGGGAAGGCAGGCCATTGTAGGAGAGAAGGAAGGCTGGGAGCTCCTGGAGGAACATTTAGGGTTGGAATCAGTTGTGTCTTTTAAAAATTTTACCCATTTTGGACTTGTCTGTGGAAGCAATTAGGGAGATCACAGGACCGTTTCTGATTCTTGATTCTCTGCAGCGTCTATTCAGAAAGATAGAAAACAGTCATCTGGAAGGGGATTATTTGAGCACACACAGAGCTGTTGTCTCAGCAGCATGCCCTCAGACAATTCGCCTTTTAGTGAAGTTTAAACCCATGAAAGGAAATAAAAAGTGTTTTATTAGATGGTGAAGAAAGATGGACTGGACTTAGGAGACTTTGGGAATTTTAGCTTTCTCCTTTGTTAATGCCAACTCTGGAAGAGGGCAACTCTTTCTGTAATGCAATTTATTTGTACAATGTGGTAATTATTGCTAATAGTTAATAATTATCTTCAGTTGGATAAAATGCCAGAGAGAGAGAAAGAGAGAGAGAGTGTGTGTGTGTGTGTATGAGTGTGTGTGTATGAGTGTGTGTGTATGAGTGTGTGTCTGTGTGTGTGTGTATGAGTGTGTGTGTGTATGAGTGTGTGTGTATGAGTGTGTGTGTATGAGTGTGTGTGTGTATGAGTGTGTGTGTGTGTGTGTGTGTGTGTGTGTGTGTGTGAAGGAGATTATGAATGTATGAGAGCCCTTGCTGGGATACCTTCTGTTCAAGGCTAAACATTGCTGCTTCTGAAGAAAGGTATACCGTATGCGTGGGGCCTGTTAACATTTCTGAAGTGTCTGCTTTGGCAGATCTAGCTGGATAGTCAGGCCAGAGCATTTCTCCATGAATATGCACAGACTGAACCTTCAGGAGCACTGGGGATTCACCCTTGTTTACAAAGCTGGTAAAGAGACACCACCCAGCCAGGATTTCCATATCTGTTATCTATATGTCTATATGTCTATGTCTATCTATATCATCTATATCTATATCTATCTATACCTATGTCTATGTCTATATCTATGTCTATATGTCTATGTCTATATATCTATATCTATATCTATATCTATATCTATCTGTAAAATACTGACTCATTCAGTTTGGCACCGTTCAGTGAAGTTTATGAACTAGGTATACGTTCGGGTATACGTTCATTGTGCCTTGTTAAAAGTGTTTTGTTTTGTTTTTGGTTTGTTTCTTGAGAGCACACAAAGCAAGCCAGGAGATCCACGAGTGTGACCAGTAATGTGCTGTGTGGACAGATGGTGCCAGTTACAGGCAGGAAGAGGATCTACTATGTGCTGAGTAGCAGAGGACTGGGCTTTTTGACCTTGATTTGAAAAACGTTTCAAATTCTTAGTCAGGAAGGAAATATCACTCTTGGTTTCAATTCCTGTGCAGGTCTATGGGATTATATCTTAAAATATGGTGGTTTGCTGGATCTTTCGAAGGAAGAACTGGATGAATGCTCAACAAGCTGGATAATTAAGGGGAACGTACCCTTTGACCTTTCTCCATCCAAACAGACCTGGTTAGGGCTGGAGGGATGGCTCAGCAGTTAGCACACTTGCAGCGTTTGAGGGGGACTTAGATTCAGTTCCCAGCAGAAGCATGGTGGCTCATAAAGTTGCCCGTAACTCCAGTTCTAGGGATCTGATGTCTTCTTTCGGTGCTAGTCAGACACATAGTGCACTTATATACATGTAAGCAAGCACACATATACAAACAATGAAAATAGATCATCTTAAAAACTAAAACAAAACCAAGGCTGTCTTGATTGAACGACACAGCTGGAACCCATTGGGCAAACATAGCCTGTGTTCCAGAGAAACAGGTCCTCCCTTGGTTTTAAAACCATGAAAGAGTTGCTTCAGTTTGAGTTTCCCTCCATCTTTGCAGCTTCCAGCTCAGCCTGTTGGGTTGTTGGGATCTTCGTGGGGGAGTCTGGGTTGGAGCTGTTTCAGGTCCCAGGGGCTTTCTCTGATGCATCACTCTTTCTCGGCATCCGTGATGCTGCAGGGATCTCGCACTTTGCAGGGTAGGCAAATGTCCCAGAGGCCTGATGAAGTTCAAGGTTCAGGCTGGGTGAAGGCGGGTGGGTCTGTCCCTTTGTTGTTTTTGCTTTTTTTTTTTTTTTTTTTTTTTTTTTTTTTTTTTTTTGTGCTTTTTCTTTATAAACCATGTGCCACAGGTGGTTTTGTTAATTGTCAGAGTCTGGCCAGTGAGACCAGGTGTACCTGTGTGCTCCTCAGTACTGGAGCAGCTGGGGTTGTGGATGCTTTGCAGAGCCCAGCTTTTCATGGGTTCTGAGGATCTGAACTCAGGCTTTCTCATATTTTCATGGTGTTAAGAAAAAAGATGGCTTCAGTGTCACACAAAAGAACATGCAAGCAAGCAAACAATCAACTCCCCCTCACCCCCCCCCAAAAGTAGCTTGGCACTGCAGTTTCTTTTTGTGAAAAGGTTAGACCACAACCCAAACCAGTCTAGAGCTCACCCTGGGACGGGAATGCACTTGCTCTTTATTCTAACACGGGTGGCGACTGTGTCTTTTTCCCATTGGCTGGACCTAACCTCAACGTGTTTCTTGATTGGCTAGCTTTAAAATAATTCTGAGAAGAAATGAAGGAAAAGGTAGTTGGTTGGCTGCTTCAGGCCATCAGATGATAGGAAAGAGGGGAGGGAGAAGTAACTGAGGGGGTACTTTGTGTAAGCAAATTTTTATTACCAGGTAGGTTAGTTTAAAAGATTTACATGAAAGGTTTACATGGCTGCCTTTGATAGGAAAAAAAAAAAAACATTTCACACAATGGCAAGTACTCTTGTCTCACCCTCTCCCCAGTCTCCCTCCCCACTTCCTGTTCTTTGTTACCACCTCCACCCAATATCTATCTATCCATCCATCCATCCCTCCATCATCTATCTATCCATCCATTCATCTATCCATCCATCCCTCAACCCAGCCAGCCAGCCAGCCAGTCAACCACCCACCCTCCCACCCATCCTTCTGTCTGTCTGTCTGTCTATCTCCTATCTATCTATCTATCTATCTATCTATCTATCTATCTATCATCTAACTATCACCTATCTCATTCTTTTTCTTGGTTCAATTGCTCTCTTACTGCTGTCCAGATCCCATCCAATTTTTGTGCCGGGGCCCTTTCTCCACTTGCTTCCTTTTACCCCACCTTCCTCCTTACTGCCGGTTCACCCACCCGCCAGCCAGCGCAAGTTCTGTGGTAGGTGCTTCACTGCATCTTCACCAAGCAGCTTCCAGTCAGGCGGGCAGTGAGAGCTCCTAGTAGGAAGACTTAAGTGCCAGGTACTGGCATTTCCAGGAGGGAAACCCTACGCTCTAGAGGGGAGAGGAATTCTGTAAGGGTCAGTGATGGTTCTCTCATAGAATAGTGAGTCAGGGTTGAGGGAGAGGCGTGAGAAGCTCTCACTTTCTAGGTAGTAGGCCGGCTGGAGCAGAGTTGGGGCTGGCTGGCAGAGGAATCTGTGGTATGTGAACAGCGGGAGGGGGCACATGACATGTGAGCTCTTCATTTTATGTCTTCTTTGCTTTAAAGAGATGTTGGTTACATCTGTTGTTAGGGGGAAAAGTATTTCTGCTGAAAGGTTCAGAGGGCAAAATAGAGACAGTGGTAGAACGGAAAACACGGGATTTTGCCTAAGGCCAGGGAAGAGAAAGCACAGTGATCACTTGGTCCTTTGTCTCTCTCACTGGCCCTTAAGCAGTTTGGGACTAGGGAAACGACGAGTTATTTCTGTGAAGAGGGGCTGGTGGATCACTGGACAGCTGTGATTTGGACTCAGGTTTGTTAGGCCCTGTGAGCCTCTTTCCGCCACCCTAAACAGAGGCAGGGATAGATGATCTCTGAGGCTTGATTCCAGGATGACTGATCACACATGTCTCCAATGGTTGCCTTCAAAGCCCTCAAGTTGACACAGGTCTGGTTTATCTTTACCCTAAGGAAGGCCAGACCAGCTTTGCCTCAGGCCCCAGAGCGCTGGCCCTGAGTGAGTGTCTCAGCAGAGACGGTGAGTAAGGCGAGATGGCCATGTGTAACAGTTTGTTCGCGAGCTAGGAGTATATGTACTGCCTTATGCTGAGTGCCAACAGCGCGGTTCAGGCTGTGCGTCGTTCAGCAGTGTGGGGCTGGCTCACAGCGGCAGCTCTGTGGACACCTCTGACCGCCCCCATGATGTTACCAGTAGAATTACTCTGCTCACATTTCAAGTTATTTTATCTCCCAAATACCCAGCATTCATTAAGAAAGGAGTTGTTTCTAATATCCCATCAGACCAGCCTTGAGAGAGATTCCGAGTGCTTTTTAAACTGAGCTGAATTAAACAGTCATTCTTTCTGGAACATGCCTTGTGCCCGATAGCATTCCATTGAATTCTCTCGAGTGTTTGAGGAGGCTAAGTTTGAACGTAAAACCCTGTTTGCAGATGAGAAGCTTGAGACTTGGTTCAGTGCATAATTGTCAGAACCAGGATGTGAAACTCGAACCTGCCCACAGGGCCCATACTCTGTGTGGCTGCAAGTCTGTTCTTGTGGCTCTGTCCAGGGCAAACATGTGATTTAGAGCAGGACTAAGCTGACTATAGCCACTGCTTGTTTTTGCATGACCCATGGGCTAAGAATAGCTTTTGCATTTTTAAGGGGTGGAGAGGAAAAGCAAGGAAAACTATTTCATAATGTAAAAATTATAGGAAACTCATGTACTTATGAATGAATAAAGCTTTATTAGAACACAGTCATGGGTATTAGTGGACTGGTGGCAGGCTTCACTCTACACTGACAGACTCATGTGCCCTGCAGAACCTAAGATATTTAATGCCTGGCCTTTCATAGAAGTTGACCGGGCGTCTGGTTCAGGGCATTCAGTAGGCTTAATGAGATGTTAAAAGTAATCAGTCACCTCCTGTGTACTGCACCAGCTCCCCGGTCATCTGCCACTTGAAGATTTGGGGTCTCATTCTGTTGTTTGATGTCTTACGTGTCTTCTCTGTACCAGGTATGGCAGTGCCCGTGTGATGGGACTTGCTAACGTGCCTTCTTCTCAAGAGCTCAGTCTCTTGGAGCGGATGACTGTGCTTTTCTCTCGAGACCTCGTGTTGGGTGATGGTTGTTCTTAGGCAGTTGTTTAATGCTCACTGGAGGACAGTGATGTCTAAATGTCTAAATGTGTGGGTGATGCAGGCTTTCACTGAAGTAGAAGGCTGTAGAGACAGGGAAATCAGGAAGTAATCTTTTCCATCACCTGCATTTCTGAGATTATTTTGCCACATGGTTAAGAAGGGACCCAAGATCCCAGGTTCTCAGCCAAACCTGATGCCCTCATTGCTAATTGTTAACTTGAGAGTGTGTCTTCTTAATTTCTGCACAGTGCCTGGGTGATGCCCTCTTCAGGGCTCACAGTGCTTGCTATCATTCGTAGATTCCTGCTGTGTTGCCATGAGGTGCTTAATGTTTACGAGCCTGCTGAATAAACTGTAGGGGGTTGGTCTGGTCTTGTATTCACCCCAAGATCTGGTTGCTCCAAGATGATCCTTGTGTATACCAGCCTCTGTTGGGTAAACCTTGCTCCCCAAATTAAAACTATTCATTAAATAAAACTGGAGGCAGCCAGTTATGGGGGAAAAAGGGAAAGGTGGAGTTTGAGGTGTCAGGCTGGAGGTCACAGGTAGTGGGCACGGGGAAAAGGAGAGAGGGAGAAGGGAGTGAAGAAAGTGAAGGAGGAGAAGCTGGAGTGAACAAGAGGTCTCCTCCGTGAGTCATGTTGGGCCAGCAGCACATGTCAGAGTCAACAGCACATATTTGGGAAGGACAATTCAGGTAGTGGGCGGACTAACATTAGCAATTTAGATTTGGGGTAACCCTCCACCCCCATAACTGTGCAGAGCCTAATAAATAAATATCATTGCTAGATGGGGATAAGTTTAATTGAAATAGTCTACAAATAATGTCTTTTTTCCCCCCGACTATGTAGCTCAAACCAAACTGCTGTGAAGGCCCAGCACACTCAGGCCACAAGTTAGAGGAGAAAACTCAAGAAGCTGTGTCACTGGCTGTGGGCCTCTGCTGACTAACATTGTGGTGCCAATATTCAAATGTGGACTGGATGCCAAAGTCCCATTGATTTCCTATCCTTCCTCAGTTCTGCAGTTCAGGGGAATCCATGGGAGAGTGCGGGTGTGTGGGAATATCTGGGATCCTTGTGCACACAGTGACGTGACAGGAGGTCTTTAAAAAAGCAAACGAGCTTGCTGACACCAACACCCATGCCAACTGTGGCTTCTGTGATAGGGTCAGCCCTGGAGGCTGTGGATAGAGTGGACTGTGAGAGACTTTGTGGACAGCCAGAGGCATTAGTTTGAGCTGGGTCCTGAATATTCCTTGTTCAGCTGTGAGAAAGGGGGAGGGATATTAGAGATGGACCCAGGAAGCTATAGACTGCAACACATACAGTCTCTAAGCACCTGGGGCCCTAGTGAATGCTATATCTTAGCTTCTTTTATCCAGACTTTGAGCAGCTGGGCAGCACAAGGGAGAACTGATTGGGCTCAGGGAGTGGATTCAGTGGTCCAGTTTGAGGGCCCAGAGTTAAGTCATCAACCGAAGACCAACAGGTCAACATTTCGTTCCTTCGTTAGTGGTGGGGTGTTTGTGAGTAGAGTTGGTTGCACAGGTGGAGAACAGGTTAGGGAATAAAGGAGATGCTGAGGGGTAGAGAGAATGGTGCAGTCTATATTCTCAGTGTGGACATCATTGACAAGTCATTGGCCCGAAGCTCTTCCTCAGAGAAGACCTTAGAAAGTAAACAGTTCATTGGTGATCATAACCTTTGCATTGGGTTGCAGAGCACATGGCTGTCAAGGGCCACATGCTCAGATGTCTTCAGGCAGTTGAAAACATAAATAAATGATCTGAGCCTTACTGTCTCTCAGTCCGTCATATGCTCATGTTTGGTAGAGGAAACCAGCTGTGTGGGCACCGTGTTGCTTGGCAACTGTGCTGCTTATCCTCAGCACTGGGGTGACAGCACTGCCAGTGCTGGTGCTGTTTAGCACTTACCCCACAGAGAGGGTCACCGAGATCTGACTAATGGCTCAAATGTGGCCAGATAAGAAGTTTTTTTTTTTTTTAAAGGTATCGAATATCTAAATGAAAAAAAACAAAAAGCCAATTCCCCTTGCCCTTAAGATTTTTAAGAAATGTGAAGTTTTAAGAAACACTGCAGGAAGCTGGGCATCCTGGCCCTTGCATATAATAACTCCAGCTCTTCAGAGCTAAGGGAGGGGCATGACAAGTTCGGGGTCATCCTGGGCTACAAATTGTGCATGACTTGTCTTAAAAACAAAGGAACAAAACACCATCAGTCAAACAAAAGATACTGCTAAGTTCAACAACGAGGCCTCAATTAAGCAACCCCAGATTTATTGTGTGATGAAGAGGAAGGGCTGAGCTCCTCAACCTCTAGGCAGAGGCAACGCCAAGCCCTTCCAAGACGTTTGGGGATCTGTGATCAGTCTCAGTGCTGTATGTTTTGGTGGAGTTGCTAAAGAGTGTGGGGCCTACTCTCTACCTTCACAAAGTCCTTGGTCAGGCAAAGTACCAGTTTCCAGCTTGTCTTCTCTGCAGTCCATTTAAAGTTTCCATTAATTGTTGAGTTTTGTTTAAAAAAATTCCTAAGCCCACTGTCTCTAGAATTGAGAGTGTTTGGAATTGAAATGAAAACATTTGCTCAAGTATCTATTGCACTAAATCTTAAAATTAAAACTGTCCTGTCTCAGAAGACAAGGAGAATATTCCCTTTGGCTGTCCCAGAACTTGCCATCCTCCTGCATCTGCCTCCTGGGTATTGGCATGTGGACCATGAATACAGCGCAGACCTGTTCGAACTCAGATTACTTTAAAAATCGAAAGGTCACTTGAAGTTTAGTTGCTGTCATCTGGTGTGCACAGACACGTACGTGATTATACTGACATGAGATGTGGAATTGTGTTCTCATGTGTTATTCATAAGGTTCCTTTGGGGTGTGTGTGGGGGGTCGGCAGTAACAGCTCTGGTGAAAATACTGACAGAAGCTCCTGGCCCGAGATTTCTAAGGCTTCCCCCAGCTCTGCATCTCAGAGTTCACATGACTTCTCTCAGGTAGGGCCTCTGACTACATGTTCCTCTGTACCTTGTGGAAGAGGTCATTGTGCCTCCAGCCTCCTCCAGCTTTGAAGCGGTTGGGCTTTTCAGTAAGGGTGGTGCCCATTTCCTCCACTGAAGCTTCACCTTGAATCTTCAGTGTGTAGAGTTATGGGTGATGCTGACCCTTAAGGATGGCAGGATCAAAATACGAGTCCTTTATTTGCCTGAGAGGTAGAGTACCTGTGCCTGTTCTCATCTTACTATGACCGATCGTTGCCATGTTATCTGCTCTCCTGCTCAGGCCCTGCCTTTGGGCTCCATGGTGGAATTTAATGTCAGGTACTAAGATCAGTTCACCAGGTAATCCCTGACTCCCGGGCCGTTCAGCCATGGTGCTTGCTGCATGTGTTTGGTGGGAGGTCCCGCCAGTGTGCTTTTTCTCAGAAGTCAAGGATTTGCCTTTCTGTGGCCTGTTATTTCAAGGAGTGTTTGGATAATATTCACAAAGAGACGAGCTAGAGCGAGGAAGGAAGGTGGCCTTTCGGAATCTGACTCAGTTTGCTCCAGATCCTATAAAATACTATTTGATTTTAAACGTTGCTTGAAGCAGTTCACATTTTGGTTAATTGCGTCAGTGAGTAAATGTAACTGTTGTCATCTGGTGTGTGGGCTTGGCTTTAGAAGGATAAAGAGTCTAGTGTTTACTGGTTGTGTACTTGAGTCCCTTTCACTCGCCCTTGAACACCCGACCTGTAGAATGGACAACCTGCTTTCTCCTCACTTGCTAAAATCCAGGCTGCTCCATGATTTCAGTTTCTTTTGCTAAAGCTGCTTCAGTCAGTCAGTCCCAGTGAGCTGATAGAACATGTCCCTTAGGCCACGCCAGTCTGGCAAGGCCAGGCCTTTGTAACCTTGGCTTTCCCGGCATCTGTTGAGACCTGCCTGTAGATGAGGCTGCATAGTGCTTCCTGGAGTTAAGGCCAGGGGTTCTAGGGTCAGGCAGAAGGGGTGCAAATCTTCAAATGTAAGCTGAGTGACGTCGGGACAGGACCAGGGGAACCAGCTGTGCTATCAGCACCTGTAAGATGGGGATAACTATAGTGTCTGCTCTCTGTGGTCTCAGAAGTTTTCAGTGAGATAGTAAATGTAACACACATACAGCACGGTGATGGGCTGGGAGGAGAGTCGATTAATGTTACAGCAGGTACAGGGCCAGGTGTCTCTGTGTGGGGTTGTCTGCCACAGTTTTACACGTTACAGAGTATTATATCAATCACCTGACCTCTTCCTTAGTCACCATTTTCTAGAGTCCTTAGGCGAGGTCTACCTGCTTGTCTAGGCTCCCCTATCCTGCTCACTTGCTCTGCCATTTTCTTTGAAGTTTTTTTAGGCTTATGAGCTCTTAGTGGGTCTGGTCCACCTTAAGCACCCCCTTGGCCTTTGGTGACCTGCACCATGCAAGGGTTGAGGTAGGGAGTTGAGTGGTATGGACTGAATGCTTAGAGGTCATCAGGTGAATTGGAAGGGTGGCTTTGGGGTTTGACAGGAGTCAAGGACCCTTGCTGTGCTTGGATCTTGAGAGAACACACATGGGACATGTGTCGTAGATGCCCTTTCATTATTTTCTAGTTGAGGAAATGAGTGGTGTTGGGAGACTCTCAATCCCGTAGACAGAGGCCAGGGGGTGGGACCTGCCCTTTATTATTCTCTTATTTATCATTTTATCTTTTAAGACAGGGATCTCACTTTGTAGCTCAGGCCATCCCAGAACTCACTCTGTAGACCAGGCTGGCCTTGAACTCACAGAGATCTACCTCCCTCAGCCTCACAAGTGTTTGGATTAAAGGCATATGCTGCTACCACACACAGCTTGAACCCAAACTTCTCGACTCTGCTGGGCTGGGCTCTCACCCAGAAGATGAGCCTGGGTTATTTTCTCCGTGCCCCAACTGACCCCTGTCCACCTATGTGCACCCCAGGAGGAGGCTTACCTCTGTGAACTATGCCGGGGTGCCCTCGACTTCTGTTTTCCTACTGACAGTGGAGATGGGAGAGGCAGTCACCTCAGCTTTCTTTCTAGCTGTGGACCTCCAGGGTTCTTGCACACTGCTGTAGCTTTGCCACGGCCCCATCCACTCTCACAGAAGGCCCTGCTTTAGGCGTTGTTCTGTTTTGTATTCCAAATAGAGGGTTCTGTATAGAGTCATAGCCATAGTATGACAGAACAGAAACAAACGGCAGCAGATAGCCGCCTGTCCTGGCTCTCGTTAGTTTTGCATATGGATGCTGTCTTGGGAGGTTTTGAAGGCCACAAGCCTTTGCAGGCCTAAGGTGCAGCTGCCCCTGCTCTATGGACCTCAGATTATAAGGACAGAGCACAGCATGGAAGTGAGGATCAGAGCCACGAGTGATCCAGGAAGAAGGGTGTGTGTGTAGAGGTGCATTTAGGGGTTCCAAAGCTTATAGCTTGGGAGACTGGGATGATGGGGAACTTACACCAGAGAAGTGGGGGGGAGAGGAGGAGCGAAAGGGTCTATTTTGGTGTGTGGTGTTGTCATGTAGCTTTGGGGAGAATTTGAAGGGTTCAGATCCATGTTCCCAGTGAGGTCTGCTAGCCTGGTTGCAGAGCAGGAAGAATTCAGAGTTCCTTCTCTTATTCTTCTTCCCCTTCTTTTCCTCCACAAAGCTTCCTTTCCCTCCTCCCTTGAGCACGGTGGAGAGGGACTGAGCAAAACCCGAGACTCTATTCAATAGTGAGAGGAACTGTTTGGAAGTGCGTTTCAGCGGCATTTAGCGCATCCAGCCTATTGTGCGACTGCATCTCTCAGTTCTCCTCATTTAGAATCACCCGTAAAGAAACCCACAGATTGGGTTCGTGTGTAACCAGGCCTCTTCCCTTTCCAGCCCCCATGGCTCCTGGCCTGTGTTCCGCTTCTGTGAGTCTCTGTTCTGGATATTTTATATAAATGAACTATGTCGGGTCATGTGTCTGGCCTCTTTCCTGTAATACCACCTTTTTTGAGATTCATCCATGTATCAGGAGTCAGTGCCCCCGTTCCTCTTTTTGATCTGGTGATTTTCTGTTGTATAGACCTGATGTAGTCAGTGGGTACATTTTCCCTTTTGGCTGTGGGAATAGTACTTCTGCAACACCGTCAACAGCTCCCTGGTGCAGGGCTGTGACGTCTGGTGCCCCTTGAGTCCTAAGCCCTAGGTCGAACTCCCTAGTCCTCTGTATAACAGCTCTCCTAGGTTACCAGGGGAAGGCTGGGGGAGGGGCATGCTTCCATCTCGAGCTTGTCTCTGGTACTTCATCGTCTACTTTAATTTCTGTCCAGAGGGAAGTAGGGAAAGTTTTGGTCCTGCCTCCAGTCGGCAGCATCTCTCTCCAGGCTTTCTCCCCTTGGGCATGCTCAGACCCTTGGGCTGTGTAACCCGAGCGCCCGGTCCTTCTCTGTGGATGGAGATTCTTATTTTTGTTGCCACCACAGCCATCTGGGCAAGGGCATGGGGAGGACTCGATGTAGGACCTGAGGAATGCTTACTGCTTTCCCTGGGTGTGGAGACTGATGTGGGGGTACCAGAGGGAGGAAAGTCTCCCCTCCTCCTCCAGGAGCAGCAGGACCCATGGTTCCCAGACTCCCTTCCTGCAGGTAACCTTGGTGTACTTTTTTTTTTTTGTGCCTGGGAACCCATCTCCTATCATCTCGCATCAGGCTTCCCACAGGCTTTTCCTTCTGTTTGGAAGAATGGACCTTCTGTTGGTGGCATTTTTTTTTTAAAGTATGCATGAAGTGCCCACCTGTCCAGGTATCTCACAGGTGCTATTTACGGGTGTTTTTTATCTGGTTTGTCAAAGAGACTGGGGTCCTGACTGTGCCATCCGTTAACCTGAGCCGATCCCAGAAGAGGAGCCATTGGCCTCTCAGGATTCTTGCGTGCAGTTGCAGGTTAAGTGAAAGTCAGTGAACCTTACTTTGTTCTGTGAACCAGCGTAACTTGTTCTAGTTAACGGGCGGTGCAAAAGCAGGTAGTTGCGTGGTCAGCTCTCCCCTGGAAAGGAGTCTGGATTACTGGTCGACTTAGTTCAAGGTTCAAGGTCGGCTTATCCACTTCCTGGAGCTATCTCAACAGATAGGTGATCTTCAAAGTGTTGCCGAAGCCACAGGCATCACAGGCAGAGCCCATGAAATCCACCACGGCAGCACTGTAGTAGCCCTTGATACCCCTTTGCTTGGCTGGGTCTTAGTGCCTATGGCTTCCAAGCAAACATTCCAAGCTGACATTATTTGGAAGTCAGGTCCGAGGAGGTGAGGGTGAGAGGGGAAAGGTAGAGAGGGAGGTTGGCAAAAAGTTGATAGCTAACCGTGTGCTTTTGAAGTGGCCATTGCTTTACCATGAGCTCCAAAGAGACTCACCTGGGTTGCCTTGTTTGTGGCACAGGGACATCTGGGAGGGTTCAGAGGAGAAATCTGGCCTGGCCTGTCTCAGAACACAGGGAACTTTTTTTTTTTTAAATAATTGATAGGGAAGTAACATAAGTATGTAATATCTTTTATATTTAAAGCATGTAATATCTTTTATATTTAAAGCATATAGTATCTTTTATAATTAATTTTTAAATCTTCACTAATCCCTAGCATTTTCTCCACTTAGAAGGTGGCAGAGCTGTGGTTCAACACAGGGACTCTGTAGTCTGAGTATCATGGTTCAAATCCAGGCCCCGCTATTCACCTCCTTACTAATGAGCTGTTTGGAAGACTCAGTTTGTGTCTGAGAGCATTTTGAACAGAGCCTGGCGGCCAGCGCTCTGACTGAATTCACTTCCACTTGCTGAGCACAGCGACTCAGAGCTGTGATTTCCTTTTTCTCCAACAGATGGTCCTTGCCCCTTAAGGTGACTTAAGGGGACACATGACAAAGATCTTGAGGCACCGTGCTCTGCTTTTGCGGGTACCCTTGCCTGCTTTTGCAGGCAGTCCTGTTTACCTGTCTCTGAGGGCATGGCTGCTGCTGTCCTCTTTCTCTGGATAGCGAGGGAGGCTCTTCAGAGGTGTGCTTGGCCCTTGTAGGTGCTTCCTGCTGGAATATTTGCGATAGTGCTCTCTGACTGGAGTTTCTTTTAGACTCATGACCCTCCAATGGCAAACCATCAGAGGGCAGGATGCAGGTCTCTGATGGTTTCTGGTGGTCCTTAGATGAATGGGTTCTAGGAGGCGCATTAGTGTATTGATACCAAGGGGAGATAGACCACAGGCAGGTGCCAGAAGTCACCATCCTAAAGAGTGGAGGTTTTGAACTTGGCTTTTAAGTACTAGGTACAGTACACTTGCTCCTTTGTGCTGGCCATGGACTCTTCTGTTTTCCTCCCTCCCCTTGGTCCATAATAAACTGTATTGGTTGACATATTGTCTGGCCTGAGGGGCAGTAGCAGCTGGCACTCCTCAGATGAGCTGAGAAAGGTTAATTCTGAGAGACGAGGCAGTGGAAAGTTTTGGGGGACCTTGGGGACTCTGTTCCTCCTCCTCAGCTAACGAGTTCTTTTTTTGTGGCACTCATTGAGTGCCTATTGTATGCACTGTGCTTCTGCTCCTGTGGAGGAGACAGTGGTGACAGAGTTAGGGTGGTCTCATTTTCCTGGGTGGTTACTGAAGAGACTTCTTAAGCGGTGGCATTTTGGGTCAGGCCCTAGGAAATAAGTAAGTTTTGGGGCCCTGTGATTTTGTGAGAGGGAATAAATGTGTTTAGGGTCCTAAGGGGAAATTGGCTCCAAGAATATGAGTGTCACCAAGATTAGAGGAGCCTGCTGGGTAGTTAAGGGTGGATTTTTATTCTAACTGTGGTGGGCAATTGTGGGGGCATTTCTCCTCCTTTTGATTATTTTCTTTTTCTCAATCACCGTGCTTTGGAAATTCCAATCACCAAAAGCATGTATTTAAGAAACAATGGGACATGCAGCCTTGAATTACATTAGGCTTTGGGGAAATAACGTATGGTCTGAATGATCGTGAATACCGCTGAAGGGACTCCCTCTCCCCCTAACGGAAGACTAAAATGGTTAACTAAATCTGTAAGGCCTCAAGTTTTGCTTCTTTCCAAAGCTGCATACCAGATAATTAAGAACTGATGCCCTCTACTGATAGACTGAAAAAGGGAGTATTGTATAGTGAGAGGTCCCAAACCCTTTGACTGCATTTCAGCCATGGCTTTAACAGTAGGCTGGCCCTGGGCATGGCTACAGGGAAAAGCTTGTACAGGTCTGCATTTCCTTCTGCATCCTTCTGTCAGTTCACCTCACAGGGGCAGGAGGGAGCACTGTGAAAAACACTGGGTTTAAGTAGTCAGCAGCCCAGTTAATCTTTCTTAGTTGACTTGTGTTTTCCCTGTATTTAAAGCCCAAAGACGCCCTATCCACGGCCATCAACCTTCCATGCACTCAACACCCACCCCCAATATTAAGTCCTCAACTGCTTTGTTTCTGATTTGCATTTTCACGGCCGAATGAATCTGCTGACTTCCCTTTTCTTTTCCGTTACAGGTTGTGTGCGCAGGTGCGGGTGAGTACCTTGCTCCTTTCCATTCTTGTATTGTTACTGCCCCCTAGTGGACACAGAGCTACACTAGTGGCATAAACTGGGAAAAAATATCACTGGGGAAAAAAAAATCACAGGGAAAAAAATGTATCAAAAGCGTACTTAGGGGGCTTGTGGTTAAGAGCACTGGCTGCTCTTCCAGAGGAGCCGAGTTTGGTTCCCAATGACAGCTCACAGCTGTCTATAGCTTGAGTTCTAGAGGATCTGGTATCCTTGCTCAGGCCTGCAGGCAGGACATCAATGTATACAGAAATACAACAAACCAAAACCCCCCAAACCGTGTACTTTCCGTTTTTCCCCCTTAGAAATCGAATGAAGAGAGAATGTAAAGTTGTTTAACTACAACTATAAACATCTTTTGTTTTCCCAACTGAATGTTGGTGATGTATTTCCAACTCCTGGGTGGTAGTTTGGGGGCAGCCTGAGGGACATAGTTAAGCCACCAGTTCATAAATACATTGAACTTCCTGTGATTTTTCTTTTGCCAGCCTACACCCATGGGTGAGATACATGTGTTGAAACTGTAATACTGTGTATTTCTATTTCATGTGATATTTTACAAGCCCTTTCTTGTGTTGCTGTCTTGCTACCCTTACAATATGGTGTTGTGGAATTATACAAATTCTTCGAAAGCAGAGGCAGCCTCCTGTGTCTTTTGATTTTGAGTGTTATCCTGGGAGTGGGTCTATAGCTCATGGCTGGGCACTTGCCTGATACATATGAGGTCTGGCATCCTTAGAACAGTGAATCAGTATAAAGTTCCTTTCCTCTTGGCCCCCCCAGTGCTGTGTGGAGGCCTGAGTCTCAGTTGTAGCTGGGTGCTGCTTTCCCTGGTCTGTAGGAAGACAAGATAAACACAGATGCCTGCCTAATATTATCATATTTGGTTTACATAGCCAAACACATCCAGCTAAAAGCACCATTCTGGGACCAAGACCTTACTGTTTCTATAGTAGTTATAGTAGTTAGTACTTAAAAAAAAGTATATTTTTGGGAAAAAATGCTAGTGTGTGTCCCTAAAATTCAGGAACTTTTTTTCTTTTCCTGCAAAGCCAAGCCAAGCCAAGCCAAGCCAAACCAAACCAAGCCAAACCAAACCAAACCCCCAAAACAACGCAAAGCCTAGGGATCACTGAGATAAAATGATCGACTTGGTCTCACAGTGTTTTACAAAGAGGGCAGAACTTACTGAACCCTTCTAATGAGGCAAATCTTTGTTAATAGCAGTAATTATGCAGAACTATCACAAACAATGGGGAGCCCACACAGGCACTGTCTCTCCTGTGAATCAGCCTGAGAGATAAGCTGGGAGGGAGCTGGAGCTCTGCAGAATTTCATCTCTAGTGCACTCTAGCTCAGAGGGTGGAGTGTTTTGAATGCTCAGTGGCAGGAACAAAACTCCCGAGCTATTCTAGAAGGCGTTTCCTGGGAGCTCAGGACTTCTGGAGCCACAGGAAGGGCCCTGCATTAGTCTGCTGGGTTCCTTCATGGCCATTATACACATTCTCTCTTCCCACAGTTACCTTCTCTGAGCACACAGGTAGCTGTCTTCTCTTGTGTCCTCATGGGGCCCCCTCCAGCCCCTGTGCCTATGGACTAATCTGCTCTTCTTACAAGGATGGCACTTTTAAGGAGAGGGACCCCCCACTCTCATGACCTCATTTGAACTTAACTCCTTGACATGCTGTTTTGCAAGTACACACACATTTACTACTTTAATGTATGGATTTGGGCGATGACACAATTTAGCCTATAGCATATAGGGAGCAGGATTTAGATGCAGCCCTCCAGAACTGATTTCTAGATTAAGGCTTAATTACCCTCCTGTGACAGGTGACAGGGTGAGAAATTGAAGGGTGAGAAATTCAGAAGGGTCCTGAGTTGTGAACCCCAGCTTCAACTGCACATAGCGCTGATGTAAGAAAGAAGGACTGAGTTCCAATCGCAGTATGTACCGAAGAGACCTATGAGACACGTCCAAGTATTTTCTCCTGTCGTTGCAAATACACATTCTTCTCCACTGGGGATAGAGCACTGTCTGGGATAGACCTATTTTAGGCTACACAATACATCTCAGGAGTATTCAGGTAGCTCTAGATGTAAGTATCTTTCACAGTAAAGTAAAACTTAGAAATCAGTTATTACAAACCCTGGGAACTACACACATTTGGAAACTAGCAGCATGTGCTCACATAACCAGTAATGCAAGAAGAAAGAAAAGGAATTCAAACATTTGAGAAAAAACGGAAAGACCATATTTCAAAACACACAGGATATGGCAAAGAGCTGTTCTAAGAGGAGGTTTGTATGAGTAAATGACTTTGTCAGTTCCTCCTTGAAAGACCAGAAACCCAATTCAACAGCACACTGAAGACCCTTCAGTGTGATCAGGTGAGATCCCTCCCAGGGATTTAAGGATGACTCAGCATACGGACAGGACACAGGCCTATGTGATAATGCTGCATTAATAGACAAAATCTACAGTATTATTTCAGTAAATGAAGAGGAAACATTTAGTAAAAATGTACCTCCTCCCATGACTATTGAAATGCAGGAGTCTATTTCCCCATGTTGCTCAGGTTCTCTGTATGAATTAAAAAAAAACAACAACCAAGTTAGGTCTTAGCATAGACTTTTGCTACTGAGATTGGGGCCATAGCCATCGTCCTGCAGATGGGAAGAGTGAGCGGCATGTGCACACTTAGCACCTGGTACCAAGGCTGGGACATTGCTAACTACCCTCCGGGGTGCTGCTCATCTCGCCACCTCCTCTGATGTAGCTGTTACCACTTTCTCCTCACGGCCATTGTCATTGATTGTAAATGGTGGCACCCAGTGATATGTGAACCTGTCAATTTAGAGAAGAAACTCAATGCCTGAAGGGGTGCAGCAGATTATCCCTGAAGTGTTTAATTTTTCTTTGCTCCTCTTCCAACCCTTTCTATGGACTGGGTGAATTTGCACCTCCTCCAGGTGAGGCACAGCGCCCAGGTCATGCTGAGAGGACTACAGCAGTGGCTTCTCCAGCACCCTGAGAATAAGGACTTACCTTGTATTTACTGTTCCTGGTCATTGCTCCTCCATCTTGGGCTAACCAAGTCCACTTCACTTGCTAGTATGACTGTGAATAACCACATGGCTTCCATTGGTTTGGAGTCTAACATATTTGGCCTTGTACAGGGATATTCAGAGAGTTGAAATGATTTTGAATAAAATTTTATGACCAGGGTGAGTAGGATTGAGTTGTCTTAATATATTGACCTTGTCTATAGTGTCACGATGGTTTAGTGATGGTTAATGTACAGTTGGTACATTAGAGTTAAGATCGAGTTTCAAAGGGGCTCAAACCAAGTCACTCAGTGGGTAGAATAGATTTTTATGGGTGGTTTTCCAAGACTCATTTTGCATTTTAGATCTCTTTGTGTCAGTTTATGTCAAGGTTTAAACTCATGGCCAACATGGCCTCCGTCTGTTTACTTTGTCTTCAGTTTCAGGAACACGCACTCATGCGCAGTGTGTATATATTCAGGGGAGTCAAAGAGGCAAACCAAGAGAAATAAAATTGAGAGCCAACAAGATGGACTTTATTCTTACATTTATTAATTTGTCACATATGATTAATCCCACTCTTTCTCTCTCCTCTCTCTTCATTTAAGTAACGCCCAGTCCTGTATTTGACGTTGAAGCTGTCACCAGCCCTACCAGTGTGGTATTAACGTGGAAACACAATGATTCAGCCACTTCAGAATATAAGATAAATGAGGGAAACACGCTGCGGTATACTGTTAAAAACCAGACATCATTTAACATCACAGGCTTAAGCCCAGCTACTTCCTACAAATTCTCCATCACCTTGGGAACAGTCAATGAGACCTCAGGAAAGCCCACATACAAAAATATCACAACAGGTAAGGGACAAGGTAAACAGGGCTGGTGGCTACAGCAGTGGCCTGGGGAGGTGAGGAGGGAGGTTTGGAGGTCACAGGACAGGACTCTGTGGAAAAGATCATATCAGACACTATGTATGAACAACATTATCTTGTCCCCATGAAGCCCGAGGGCTGAAGGGGAAACCTGTGGCATGGGAAAGTTAAATTTCTTCTAAGATCCCATAGTCCTGGCATCAAGAGTGATGGGACTGGAACCTGGAGAGCCAGAGTCTAGCCGCTAGAAGGTCCGTGATATCCATACAGTCACCAGGATCCATTAAATTGTGTGGTTTATTGATGTTAAATTCTTTAGTATAAAGACAAAGAGAGCGGGAGATGTAGCTCATCAGTATAGAGTTTGACCCTACTTCAACTCTCTGTGGTCAGCAGCACCCCCCACACACAGACAGGCACACAGACACACACACACACACACACACACACACACACACATACACACAGGTACACAGACACAGACACACAGACACACAGACACATAGACACACACACATAGACACACACACAGACACACACACAGACACATAGACACACACACATAGACACACACACAGACACACACACAGACACATAGACACAGATACACAGACACACAGACACACACACAAACATACACAGACACACACACAGACACACACACAGATACATACACAGACACACAGACACACAGACACACAGGCACACAGACACAGACACACACACAGACACACACACAGACACACACACAGACACACAGACACACAGACACACAGGCACACAGACAGACACACACACAGACACACAGACACACACACAGACACACAGACACACACACAGACACACAGACACAGACACACACACATACCCCTGGGGTTGGAGAGATGGTTCAGTATATAAAGGGCTTACTGTGCAAGTGTGAGAACCAGACTTTGGATCCTCAGCACCAGCTTGGTAAATCCTGGGTGGGCATGGAGGCCTCCCTGTAATCCCAGATTAAATACAAAACCAACCACCAGTGACCTGATTTGTGTCTGAAACGTCTGACGTGAGAAGTCTGACATGAGAAGTCAAATCAATGACCAGTTGTGTCAGAGCTGGGGGCTGCCTTAGAGTCACTTATCCAGCATCTTCGCAGCCGGCCCTCTGCAGGCCGCAGGCAGGGTTCTTCTCTGTTCGAAGCTCCGCCAACTTTGCCTTTGTGTGCTTGTCTGTATTCTGGTCTCCTCACGGCACACACCAGCAGCTGATGCTCTCGAGCTTAGTCATCCTGCGTCCCCTGCTCTCCCTGTTTTCAGAGCACAAAGCAAAGGGAGAGATGCTGGGTGCTGCAGGATGTGTTTCTAACCCTAATACTCACGAAGCAGTGGTGCGGAGTCTGTTGCAAGTCTGAGCCCAGCCTGGGCTACATAGTGAAACCAACTAAACAAGCAGTAAAAAGGCGGCAAAAACAGAAGGGAGTGTATGTCCTTTTAGCTGAATTGGTTTAAATTATGTCGCCATCAGGCAATAAGGTGATGGAAGGGCCTGGGCATAAAATATTGTTTGCATTAGTTGAACGGAAGCTTCCAGATTTAGAAATAGTCATTTGTTTGATCCTTTATTTTCAGTGTCTAAAATTAACACAGTTAAATGCCACTGTGTAGAGGGGTATTTTAAGAAGAACTTCAAATTCCTGTTGGGAATTTGAGCAATCTTGAACAGTGATGCAGAATGTGAGCAGTTCGGGTTTCAAGGTTTCTCTTCTCGAGTTTTCTTTTTTTTTTTTTTTTTTTTTAAATTTATTTTTTTAAGATTTTTATTTTATTGTATATGAGTACACTGTAGCTGCCTTCAGACACACCAGAAGAGGGCATCAGATCTCATTACAGATGGTTGTGAGCCACCATGTGGTTGCTGGGATTTGAACTCAGGACCTCAGGAAGAGCAGTCGGTGTTCTTAACCACTGAGCTATCTCTCCAGCCCTCTTCTCGAGTTTTCTAATGGTGTTTGTTCCCTGCCTCTGTGATGTCATGGGGAGGTTTAGGCTCTGATATGAAAGGCACGTATTTAGTGGGTCACTTAGGCAGTGACCTAAGGAAGATGGCTTCAGAGGCCTTTCCCACTAATTCCCACTGTGTGTTTTTGAAACAGAGCCCTGGCCAGTGTCGGATCTCCAAGTCGCCTACATCGGTGTGACACAGGCTCTTCTCGCCTGGAGCAATGCAAACGGCACCGCTTCTTACCGGATGCAGATTGTAGAGCTGACCACAAATTCATCAGGTGGTATTTCAGATCTGAAGCCGGGGACCCATAAGAGCTTGGCTGTCCAAGGATCGAATGAGACCCAGCATGACTTATGGGTCACAGAAGGCGTCTCGGGTGAGTTACGCAATTATGTATCCGGTTTTGATTTTTATCATTTACTGGTGTATGTTTGTGTAGGGTTTGAGAACTGCTGGTAGACTGCCCTGCCACAGTGTTGTGTGGTCTCATACCTTAGTGAGGAGGAGGGCTCCTAGTTTACAAGTCAACACAGGGCTCAGTGTGGTACTTGGGGACTGGAAGGTCGATAGGCCTTTTCACCTTTCACATCGGCTGAACAGTGACAGGTGTTAAACAGTGGATGACCAAATCAGTTCCCCCATTGAGGAGAGGGATCCTTAGTAGGCAAACCCAGCAGATGTCTTTTGTGCTTTCTTTAGAGAAGTCAATTGTAGACTCTGTAGCAGTGGATTCCTCTGGTAACTGTGAGATGAGGAAGAGGAGAGACTAAATCTCCATTTTACACCAAGGCAACGAAGATACAGATTACGTATTAGAATCAGAAACCAGATGCTGAGTGCTAAGACTGAAAGGTAATTTATGGCCCACGACAGGTAGTGAGGCCTTCAGGAGATAGGCCACTCTCAACTCTTTCTCCTGATTTGGTGTCTGTGTCTGGTTGCCTCTCAGGGAGCACCCCTCCCACATAGTTCAAGGCGAAGTGGACATGAGCTCTTCCTATCTCAGAGCAGTCTGAGGGAGACTGCCATGGTGGGATGGCAGAAGATGCTTCCCAAGGAAAGGAGAATGGTTCAGCATATCAGAGCTCAAAGAAAACTATAAAATAGCTGTGGTGTTACGGAGTAATACAAAGTGAAGTATCTGGTTCTTTTCAGGGAACCAGATCTTTCTCAGGAGGCGGCAGAGAACAGATATTTATGGAGTACCAACTGTGGGCCCTGTTGGATGTGTCATCCTATGGGATAGGGTGGTGAAAGGTGGGGGATGTGTTCTTGTGGTTAATGTCTTTGCCTCCTGTGTTTGAAGCAGATGCCAATGGCACCGAGGGAAGCCCAGTGGCCAACATATCCCAACTACATAAGAATTCTCTTGCCTCTGCAGACCCACCCTCTGCCCGGGATCCCTCCCTCACAGAGGTCTTGCTCACTGAGCTAAAGCCTGATACTCAGTACAAAGTCACCATTTATTCTCAAGCAGCAGATGGCACAGAAGGACAGCCTGGGAACAAAGTGTTTAAAACAAGTAGGTTGATTTTTATGAAATGGACTCAGCCTGAGTTTTATAAAGTTTTATCTTTTGTGATTCCATATCTGGATTATTTCTTGCTTAGCAGCTAGTTCCATTATTAAAAGGATCTTCCTGAGAGAGGTTTTGGGTGGAGCCGTGGCACTGGGTTTCTCTGTACCTCTGTGACCACAGTTTATCTTTTAAGATGCTCAGCAAAGCATTGGGCAAGGGACGGTGTGGATGCTGGGTGCCTCCTCACATCTGTCTTTGCTGTCTGCCAGCGTGTTTCTGGTTTTGACTGGCCCTTGAGGTGTATGTCGACTTTTTTGTCAAGACCCTTGCTGACATTCACATTGCTGTCATTAGGTGTGGTTCACAGGCACCCTCACTCTGTGAGTTCAGTGTCTGGAAACTTTTGTGATCAGTGCTCATGATGCGATACGGTTCCTGCTCTTGGATGGGGGATTGGGATAAACGTGTGTAGAAGCGTCTTCCTTGGTCCCTTTGAGCTCAGGCACTAGAGCTTCGTGTTCTCAGAGACTCGGTGTGCACTGGCTTGGTGTGTCTTAGCAGAAAATATTTTGAAACACCATCCTAGGTCAACAGACCGAGGGAGTGAGGGTCAAGACCAGAGGAACAAGGGCAGAAAACAAGCTGGTATCCAGGAGGTGCTAGGCCACCCTAGATCAATTTGTGTCCTGGAAGTCAAAGTCCCCAGGTAGATGTTGTGTGTCCGCTTGCTGAATGGCTGTGCTTGGTAAGGGAACTGGCGTCCCTTGACTTTCATGTGGATGACTAGCAGCTCCTACCCCCAAGAATGTTGAGTGCTTCTTGGAAAGGGGACAGGGCTACTGCATGGGTGGTGCATGGCTGCTGTCCATTCTGCTGCGTACTCTACGGACATTGTGAGGTGAAGCGTGATTCTAACATTCAGTCCCAAGGGAGGATCTGAAGTCACTCTAGAGGATGATACGTCTTGGATTCATGAAGACGGTGTGGAAGGGGATCAGGGAGGACACTTCAGTTGAGGAGATGCCTTGGTCAGAAAGGCAGATGACAGACTTAGGGTGTGAAGGCTGAGGGAAAGGCAGTAGCGGGAGTGGTTTTGACGGATTCA
Organism: Rattus norvegicus; assembly: GCF_021556685.1. Classification (NCBI taxonomy): domain Eukaryota; kingdom Metazoa; phylum Chordata; class Mammalia; order Rodentia; family Muridae; genus Rattus; species Rattus norvegicus. Next base: position 75,774,355 of record NC_141536.1, on the reverse strand, counting down.
TGACTCTGTATGCAAAGCTCTTTTATCCAAGTGTTTACAGAAGATAGTAGAGGACCGCAAACCCCCTACCCTGAGGGGCGACTGGGTAGGAATGTGCTCAGAAGAGTGGCCTGTGAGTAGCAGAAGCCCAGCCAGGATGCAGCTAGGCAGGCCAGAGAGGCCTGGGTGTTGGCAAACAGAGACTAGAGCCTCAGACGTGTCGATGCAGGGGAAGGAGGGGACTTAGGGGACAGCTCGGAGATCCTGGTAGGTCTGGAAGGTTTACTGTAATCTCTAGAGATATTACATGCGTCTCTTGAGAATTTTCTCTTTTAGCCAATGGGGAGGGGAGGGAGAAGAGGAATACTTTGGAATATCTGCCAGCAATGACTGTGAGGCTGTGTGATTTGTACAGGGTTAGGAAAAAAAAAAAAAAAACAACAACACGTGGGGAAGCCATTGGTTGTAAGCCATGCCTGTAAGGAACGAATGACAGCTTACCCTGGCATCCATGCTGAAGGAGGAGTGACTTGTCTCGTCTTCCCTCTTCTAGAAATGGTAACATGTCAGTGGGAAGGAGAGAGGTTGCTCTGGAGTGGCTGCTTGACCTCAAGGTCCTCAGTGATCTGGTGGCAGTGGCTAGGACTCAGGACTAGGAGGGCTGGGTGAAGAGACTGGCTTCCTGGAGGTGCTGTGATTAGTGGTAGGCTGTCCTACACACGAGACACTTGCGTAAGAAGGTGGATGGGGTCCGTATCTAGTCCTTGCGCCTCTTTCCACACCTCCTGAGCTGAATCCATCCGGAGGAGGGGGCATTTGCCTAATTTGCTAAGAGGAGTCATGTGTTTGGGTTCTAGACAACTGCTCTTTAAAGTTCTTTGAGAAGAACTAAAGCATTGTAGACTCTTGGCTTGAATCACACATATCCTGGGTTCTATTGAACTGTCCCAGGATTTGGTAAGTGTAGAAGCTGTGCGCTCATTATATGGTGTTTGGGTTTTGTACCTATGTGTCAGTTAGTTTTGGCTGATGTGATAAATTACCACAGACTGGACAGCTAACAATGACAGACATTTACTTTTCACAGTTCTAGGAGTTAGGAGTGTGAAGCCAGGTGCTAGAGATGGTTGGTATCTGGTTGTGGGCCCCATTCTTTATATCACAGTGCAGATGAGTTGCTTTTGGGCCTCTTAATAACGACGCTGATCCCATCATGATGGTCTGCTCACCCTTATGATTAATTACCTCCCTAAGTCCCTTTGAATACTGTTAGGATCTCTCTCTCTCTCTCTCTCTCTCTCTCTCTCTCTCTCTATATATATATATATATATATATACATATATATATATATATATATATCTCCTATATCTTATATTCTACCCTGAAGCATAGATATATAAATATATTTAAAATCCATCCATCCATTCATATACACACATACATAACACACACACACACACACACACACACACACACACACACACACAGCCCATCTGGTATTTTTCCAGGGACTGATCAGGTGGGCCAGGGTTGAGGAAACTATCAGAGTATATTTCAAACCCAAGTAAGTGGCTGTTGGAGAGGCACCTCCAGAGCTGCAGTAAGTGTTAGGGGAGGGGATAGTGTTCCTGGAGCCCAGTGAAGACAGAAGACACAGGATGCAAGACTGATTATTCCCATTAGACAGCCCCCATCTTCCTCCTCACCCCACTCATTGGTGCAGAGTCCTCATAGGCCATGTGGAAGGCCCCCCAGTGATGTCACATGCAGAGTGCAGCCTCCTGGGACACAGGGTAGGCAGAAGAAAGACAGGATGGGCTAGTGGAGTAGATAACTGAAGGACCTCTAGTCTTCTCACATGGTCTTCTATAAGGTCTCATAAGAAAGTGGCTTGGTAGCTTTCCTGAGGTCTCCCTGACTGGTAAAGCCCGGCCGGCTTAGAATCCAGTGTGCTCTCTGTTCAGCTGTGAGACATTTTCATGATGTATGGGTGTGTTTGTTCTTGGCTGGATCTGTACTTGAAGGCTTTTCTGGCTTTCCCCCAAGCCTCTAGGGCAGTCCGAGGTCTGCTCACAAACAGCACAGAGCATCTGTGAGGTGCAGCTCTGTGAGGTGCAGTGGCTCAGCTGTCTTTGCTGATGTCTGACTTTGATGAGACCTTCACACATTTCTGGTCATGGAGACCTGATGGTGAGGGTGACTGACTGATGACAGGTCCTGATGACACGCTCCGCTCTTCTCATTCTGACTTGACCACTCTGATTATTTTTCACTCCTCTTGTGTCTTTGAAGATCCCATCCAAGTTTCTGACATCCGAGCTGTGAACATCAGTGACTCGAACATGACCCTGACCTGGAAAAGCAACAATAATGAGTCCCATGCTTCATTTACCTACAAAATATACGTGGCTGGGGGTTCCGACTCCATCAACGAAACTGTCAATGAGACTCAGGCCGTCATCCGTGGACTCAGCTCCAGTACCTTGTACAACATCACAGTGCTTCCTTTCCTGGGTCAGACCGCGGGTATACCAGGCTTCCTCCAAGTGTACACTTGTAAGTTCTCTCCTTGCTGTGTGGTCTGCTTTGCTTTTCTGCTGTTGTGGCAGCCTCTGACCAAAGAAAATTGGTGGAAGAAACTGTTTATGTCAGCTCGCACTTCCGGGTGGCAAGCAGTCTTATCACTTAGGGTAGTCAGGGCAGGAGCTGAAGCAGAAGCCAGGGAGGAACGTGGCTTATTGGCTACATTTCTGCCTCGTGCACAGCTGTTTTCCTTAAGTAGCCCAGGACCTCCTGCCCAGATACAGTATGCCTGCCTAGGTCTGGGCATGCCCACTTCAGTCATCATTCAAGGCTTTTTCTCACAGACATGGCCATAGGCCGGTCCAGTCTGGCAGTTACAGAGCTGAGGTTTCCTTTCCCCAGGTGACTTTAGGTTGTTACCAAGGTAACCATAAAAGCTAACCTGCACACTGTGGCTCCCCTTTCTTGTGGTCCGCTATATGCCGGGAATAGATACAAGGCAGGGGAGCTGCGTTCTGTCCTGAAGGAATGCCTAGCACTGCACGTGGTTCCACAGGGGCTCATTCACCCCTCAGGGTGTGAGAGGTAGTGCGAGCCTTCGTTGGTTGACCCCAGGCACAGGCTCAGTGGCTTGGGATGTGCTGCTTTGGCACTATGTCATTGAATGCTAGGGTATCCTTGAGATATGGTTGGTGTTAGTCTGCCTTTATAGAAGTGGAGACCATGTCTGAGGTGATATGGGAAGGCTGAGAAGCAGGTAAATGACGGAGATGAGATCAGACCTTTGGAAGGCTGAGTAACGTATTCAAGATAAAGCAACCAGCCATGGCCAGCACTCTCCCCCAGAGCCTGGGAATCCTTACCCCTCTCACTGCCTCTGGGTAACCGGCATGGTGTCTGCACTTTTGTGGCCAAGTGACCTTCCTTAGCCAGAAGCACCAGCTTTAGGCTTATACTGCAGTTGGTGCTCTGGAGAATGTTGGCCAGTGCTTATGAGGGTCAGCCATACTGTCCCGCAGAGACGGACTTTACATACTTTTGTTTTTGAGACGAACTTTCACTGTGCATCTCAGGCCGTTCTCAAACTCTAGATGCCTCTGACTGAGCTGCTCCTGTTGTGGACAGGGCCAACACTGTACCCTGCCCAGGGATGGAGGTTCTTCCCTAACCTTACTCACTGTCTTCTGCAGCCCCCCGTCCTGTTTCTGACTTCCGAGTGACAAATGTCAGCCTGAGGGAAATCGGTTTGGCTTGGAGAAGCAATGACTCGGAGTCATTCGAGATTTTCATCACGCAGGAGGGAAGTGAGAAACGTTGGAATGCTTCGACGGGAGACCTGAGCTATATCGTTGAAAATTTAAAGCCTGGGACCAGTTACCAATTTGAAATATTCCCACGAGGACCAAATGGGACTGAAGGGCCATCCCAGACAGTTGTTGGTAGAACTGGTAAGCATCTGGATGCTGAAGTTTCTTACAGGAAGCCAGTGTAATTTATAGATGTCTTGTTTTACGAATATTGTTTTTCTTTTCATGAAAAAGAATCTTAAAAATATTTCATGCCTGTGGTGCATATCATCAATACAAAAATAGAGTCAAGAAAAAAAAACAAATGTAAAGTCATTAATTAGCACATCGCTGTAGAGAGGTCAGAGGATAACTTGGGGATTGGTTCTTTCCTCCCATCCTGGGCTCTGGAAATTGAACTTAGGTCCTCAGGCTTGTGGGGCGAGTTCTTTTATTCACTGAGCCACCTCACAGATCTCCAGCCCCTTTTTAGATAAGGTCTCTTGTCACTCTCTAACTTACTATGTGACTGAGGTTGGCCTTGAACTCTGCCTCAGAGATGCTGAGATCAGAGTCACATGCTACTATAGCCAGCTCCCTGATACTATTTTAAGATGTATAGAAACATATATATTTACCCTTTACAAATATGGCTGTCTTTGTTCGTGTGTTGGTTTATAATCCGCTTTCTCCTCACCTGCTTATTATGAATATTTTACCCTGTCAGCACGAGTCATTTTATTTTTATCTATTTGTTTTCTTATTTGCTTTTGAAACAAGGCTTCACTGTATAGCCCTGACTGGCCTTTGTAGACCCTGTTGGCTTTTCACAGAGAAGTCAGCCTGCTTTTGCTTCCCAAAGTGTTAGATCAAAGATGTGTGCTAACATGCCTGGCAATGTTTATTTTATGATATAATTTAAAATCAGCCTTATATTTGTGTCTAGTTTCTTATGAGTAGTTTCCTTGGAATGGGTGGCAAGAAGGGTTGGAGTAAGGCCCCGGAAACTTACAGTTTCTGTCCATTAACGAACAACTCTCACCACTGCTTGGGACATAGTCAAACAGCGTTAGAGGCTGTCTTGATAAAAGGGAAACAAATACCTTCAGATCTAATTTTCCACTTTGGGTATCTGTCAGAAAGAATTGAGAGCAGGGTCTCAAATAGCTGTTTGTATACCAGTGTTCATTCACAGCAGCCCAAAGGTAGAAACCACCCAGTATCCATTGGCACACACATAAACAAAATATGGCTTTATCTGTAGTCTACACAATAGAGTATTAATCTGCCATATTGAGTGAAGCCTTCATTTATGTTATAAATGTATCTAGTAGATATGCAAAGTGAAATAAGTCACACACAGAGTACTTTACTAAGTCACTCATACAGAAAGAACATTTAATTTATTTTATTATTATTTTTAACAGCAAGGTCTTACTAGGTAGCCCTAGCTGACCTGGAAGGTGTTATATAGAACAGCTTGTTTCAGATTTACCATGATCCTCCTGCCTCTGCCTCCCACATGCTGGGGTTAAAGGTGTGTGTTACCACACTCCCAGAGACAAGTACTTGTGCTTTAATTTATACAAAGTGCCTAGAATAGGCAGCAGCACAGAGACAGGGAGGAGTCTGGGTGTGGGGGGAGGGAAAAGAAAGGCACAGCTTTTATGTTGAAAAACGATGAAAACATTTTGGATGTGGAAATGGTAATGTTCATACAATTCTACGGGTATATTTAGTACTGGCACAATGCACATTGACAGATGGTTAATGAGAAATAGTGTGGGGGTTGGGGATTTGGCTCAGTGGTAGAGCACTTGCCTAGCAAGCGCAAGGCCCTGGGTTCAATCCCCAGCTCCGAAAAAAAAGAAAAAGAAAAAAAAAAAAGAGAGAAATAGTGTGTTGTGAGTATTCACCACGCTGAAGGGGAGGGGGACATAGGTACTTCTTAGCTGTTCTCATCTGACTGAATTCCTTTCCTGCCTGTGCCCACAGCTACACCTTTTGGTCACATCATTGTCATAATTACACAACTCTTATTTTATACTTGAACGTTTGGCTCTGCGTATGTAATAACCTTCCCCATAGTTAGCCTGATCTTCCTCCTATTAGAGGAAGGTACCATGTAACTGTATGTATCATGGCTTATACAGCGCTCTCTTCATTTTCCTTCTTGCTTTTCTCTTCAGTACACCAGGCAGTACATATGGAGTGCATGCATGATGAAAAATGCTGAATGATGAAAAACAAGCTAATATTTATTTAGACAGGGTCATGCTGAGGAGCTCAAGGTGCCTTGAACTTGAAATCCTCCTGCCTCAGCTTCATAATTGTTGCTGGGATGATAGGTCTGCATCAGACTCAACTTCAGACACGCTCTTTACTGAGATACAGTATAGGTATAAAAAGTGTACCCCTTCTCAGTACAGAACCTCATGAATTGCCACAGAATGCATCAGAATCCCAGGTCAAAGTAAGAAATGGAGTGTAGGGCTGGCAAAATGGACAGTAGTTAACGGCACTGAATGATCTCACAGAGGACCTGGGTTAGCTTTCCTCCCTCTTGCCTGCTCACAATCATCCTTAACTCCAGTTCAGGGGTTCTTCTCATCTTCAAAGGCACCAGGACACTTTTTAATTTTTACTCTGTAGCTCAGGCTAGACCTGACCTCTAGTGTGTGATGTCTGGCCTCATTGGAAAGTTGGATAACAAAGAGTCGTTCTTTTGACAAACACTCTGAAGTAAAACTGGAATCCTGATTAGATACTTTCCTTTCTTTTCTCTGACTAGACTGCAGTGCTGTGACTGACATCCTCGTGGTCAGCGTTAGCACCACTGAAATACAGCTGGAGTGGCAGAATACAGACAGTGCTTCTGGATACACTTACCATTTAGTTCTAGAGTCTGAGAATGGCTCCATCAAGACCAACAGTTCTCAGAAATGGATCACAGTGGGGGGCCTTACCCCAGGCACCTTATACAATGTTACAATCTTTCCAGAAGTGGACCAGATGGAGGGCAACTCCAGCTCTATTACCCAGTACACAAGTGAGTCTCGTGGGGGAGGAGGCAGGCAGAGGGGTACAGTAACTGTTAGGGAGAGGGTGGATTATGCCTCTGGGTTTCAGGTTGATGTGAGAGCTGCTTACCTAGAAAACAGCGGCCTCAGCAAAGGCTCTTCTGTATGGGTAAGCACTAGTGCTGGAGCTGTGCGAGTACGGCTGTTCTTCCTAAGCAGAAAGAAACATCGTAGGAGAATGGAGATGTGGTAGAGCCTGCTACTCACTCTGCAGAAACACAAACTAGAAAGCGGCTGTCCTGCTGGCACTGAAGATCCCCTCAGATGAGGCTCTCTTCTGTGACAGTGACGTAGATGCTTCCGAAGCCTTCAGATGGATGGACGGTGGAAGTCTTAGCTTGTCACATGCTTTACCTTCCTAATTCCATCAGACTCCAAAGGGAGGTTGGGAACAATAGTACACTGTCTCTGGGTATGAGATAATATATTGGAATATTTATGACAAAATATAAAAAGCGCTCTCTCTGTATGGGATAATATGTTAGGATATATATGATAAATTTAAATAGTCAAAGAAGCCTGGACATTTTAAATTCTTTTCAGGCTTAATTTTCGGAATATCTTTTAGGGAAATCATGCTTTGAAGCAGTACATATTAATTGTATTAATTCTTTCTTGAAAAAATATCAGGGCGCTTTCAGATATAGAAATAAAATAGGCCTGTAATTCAAAGTGATTCATTTTTGTTCGTTTGTTTAATTTTAAACAAGGGCCCAGCAATGTGTCCTACATTGAAGTAAACACCAACACCACCGTGGCAGCCATCCAGTGGAAGAACCTGGACGCAGCCTCTGCTTCCTACTCCTACTCCGTTCTTATCTTGAAGGCTGGAGATGGCAGCAATGTAACCAGCAGGGTCAGAGACATCCCTTCTGTCACCATCCCTGGGCTAATCCCCGGCGTCTCTTACGAAGTGAAGATCTTTACAAAGATTAGGAATACAGAGGTTGGGAATGAGGTACCTGGTCAGAAGCTGTTCTGTATGGGTGAGTAGTCCTGTGTTCTTAGTGGTCCCTGCTCTTCCCTTTGTGGCGCTCACGTGCGGGAACCTTCCCCAGGCTGTAGGTGGACACCGAGAGTTCCAACACAACCTGGCAGCTCATTAAGGATGTGTTGACTCCATTGCCCTGGCTTCACTGACCATGTTCTTACTGAGCACGGGCTTTGTTAGAGAGGTCCCTGCCTTTCTAGAACTTTTAGCCTGCTGAACAATACAGGTAAGAAATGAAAGTAAGCAAGTAGATAGGTGGTGATTATGGCTAAGAGGACAGAAAAGAAAACTAGGGAAGGGGGGAATGGTATTCTTATCGGGGGTGTCATGTGCAGATGCCCCATGGAAAGGAGACTGAGCCTCGGTCTGAGGGAGTGAAGAGGCAACCACATGACCATCACAGGGTTTGACCCTGCATTATGGGCAGAGGAGCAGCTGGGGCAGAGGCTGGAGAGAACATGGCATTGGAGAATTTATAGGAGGCCAGGGTGATGGGAGTGGGTCTGCGGGAGCTTGACAGTGACAGGCAGGAGGCATTAGAGCTCAATGCTTGGGCTCTTCCGAGCTTTCCCATGTTGTGGTTAACATTGCTTGGTTAGACTGCATCCTGCCAGTCTACCTGCTTACTGTGCTGTTTCATTGGTGGTGTTGGGACCTCTGTTGTCATTGCGACCTTAAACAAGGTCATGTATACAGTTGGCTGGCTGGCTGGGGCAGGAGCTGGGAACTGAACTTGAGTTCTCTAGAAGAGCAGCAAATACTCTAGTCCCTCTTCCCGGAATCTTGCTTGGCGACTGCCACCCATGTAGCATTTAATCCTCTGACAGTCCTGTGCTGAGACCCAGAGCAATGAAGTGATTTACCCAAGGTCATGTGGTCTGATATTGATTAGTTCAATGAAGCTGAGCATCTTCCTCCACATCCATGCTCTCCTCACGTGCTGGGTCAGGTCCACATCCATGCTCTCCTCATGTGCTGGGTCAGGTCCACATCCATGCTCTCCTCATGTGCTGTGTCAGGCCCACATCCATGCTCTCCTCATGTGCTGGGTCAGGCCCACATCCATGCTCTCCTCACGTGCTGGGTCAGGCCCACATCCATGCTCTCCTCATGTGCTGGGTCAGGCCCACATCCATGCTCTCCTCACGTGCTGGGTCAGGCCCTCTGCTTCCCACGAGCCTCACCTCGCCCTGTTCTTTGCTTTGCAGAACCTGCACAAGTGGATTCCTTACACTGTGAAGTGGTCCCGAAGGAGCCAGCGCTGGTTCTGAAGTGGGCCTGCCCCCCTGGCATGAACTCAGGCTTTGAACTGGGGGTCAGGAGTGATGCTTGGGACAATATGACACACTTGGAGAACTGCACTTTGGACAATGACACAGAGTGCAGGACAGAAGTCACCTATTTGAATTTTTCTACCTCGTACAACATCAGCATTGCCACCTTGTCATGTGGAAAGATGGCATTGCCCACCCAGAGCACCTGCACCACTGGCATCACAGGTGGGCCTTGTGGCGGGGAGCTGCAGCCTGAGAATCCTTTTACGGTGTTTACTTTCTCTTAAAGTTGTTTTTTTTTTTTTTTTTTTTTTTTAATCAGCAGACTGCTTACCTCATTCTGCAGCAATCCAGCTTAAAACTGCAGAGCAAGAGTTTTACATCCTGAGCAGTTCTGAGAGAATAACTCGCTTCCTTCTTTTTACTCCTTCCCTTCCCCTCCCCCTCTTTCTCTTTTCTTTTCCCCCTTCTTTCCCTTATTGCATCTAGAAAGGCATTTTGTAGAAATGTTCAGCTTTATCCGACGTCTGGACAGCAGGCTGAGCTCATGTCCTCTTGCACGTTGGTCAGGACTCGGCCACTCCACTCTGAGCACGTTTATGTCCTCTTTGTTCTTCCCATTATTGGAAGGAAGATTCTGAAACATGATTTGATCATTTGTAATTGTCAATATTCCACATAAATTACTTCAAGATAAGACTCCCTTTTTCTTTTCTTTATTTTTTTTAAAGTCAATCGTTGCTATTGTCTTTTTTTTTTAAAGACTTATTCATTTATTATATATAAGTACACTGTAGCTGTCTTCAGACACACCCGGAGAGGGCATCAGATCCCATTACAGATGGTTGTGAGCCACCATGTGGTTGCTGGGATTTGAACTCAGGACCTCTAGGAGAGCAGTCAGTGCTCTTAACCACTGAGCCATCTCTCCAGCCCTTCCTTTTTCTTTCAGATATAGCCACATCAATATGACCACCATCCTTATGGAAGAAGACTTAAAAGCAACAGCACACTGTGTATTTAGTTAGGATTCACCTCCCTGGAATCTGTTGACAGGAGCCTGAGCTGCTTTAGTGGAAGACATGATCACTACCGTGCAGAGATCCCCCAACTCCCAATTTCCTGTCACTCTTTCAAATTCATTCGTTTTTCTCTCTCCCCTTTTCCCCCAACCCCTGCTTGGGAAGAACCGGCTGTCCATTGCTTCCCCCCGTCTTTGCAAACTTGTGTTTTAGATCAGCCAGTGGGGTGGGGGTGTTATTTTGACTTTGCGTTTTTTTGACTTTAAGATAAATATTCTTCAGGGCATAAGAATACTGCTGACGATCTTTAGAGAATCAGTGGTTATCCTAAGAGAGTTTCTTACTGCAGGGATCTGGCTTGGGATATGGTTGCGGTATCTTATAGACAGAGGCTCACAATAGATAAGGGGGACTCAGGTTTGAATTTGGTTTCTCCTATGTACCAGTCACACAGTGTCAGAAAAGCTAATTAACCTTGCTAGGAGTCTCAGCTTTGCAAAGGGAATCAGTACTTACCTTCCAGGGCTCTTGTGCTGTGTATTCTGCATTAGAGACCACACATATCACTGCTTGGGTTGTGTACTATATAATCTTAGGGAAAGCAGTATGCGTGGGACTCTTTAAATTGTATGGTACACAGTGGTACCCTACCCTGTGGCACACCACTTTGGTTTTATAGGACATTAGTGGGAACAGTGAACATTCCCTTTGCCCCCTTGTAGCTCCTCTTTTCATGGTATCATCTCTGAGTAGAAGCGGCTACAGAGCGGAGACTGGGGCTGAGTCTGTGCTCCCTGGGCTGAGCATAGGATCTCTTCAGAACTAGGTGTCTCTGGGTTGGGGCTGTAGCTCAGTTGGTAAGCACTCGCTGCCTAGTGTGCATGAAAGTTTGGGTTCAGTCTCCAGCATTCTATAAACTGTGTGTGGTAGCATATACCTGTAATCCCAACACATGGAAGGTAGACGTGGGAAGATCAAAAGTTCAAGGTCACCTTGGCTATGGTAGAGAGTTCAAGGTAGCCTGGGCTACATGAAAACAAACAACAACGGGTGGTGGTGGTGGGGATAAGCAGAACAGGTCTGACCATACACAAGCATTATTTAGCTCAGTGAACGATTCTCACTTTTTAATCGGGAGCTTCCTTTTGCAGAGGATGTTTGTAAATTTAACACATGTTAAATTCAAAGTTACATTTTTCTCTGGGTCAGGAAGAACTGGAGGAAAGGAGAGTTGGGGTGAAAATCTTTGCCAGGGTTTATTGCTTGCTTTGTGGTAAGCACGGAGGTAAGGGGATGTGAAGGGGCCTAAGTTTGACATCCCAGGGGAGGAATGGGGAAGGCTGGGTTTCAGGTATTCCAGTGCGTAAGCTCGCACAGTTTGCGGCTGCCAGTCTCAGGGTGGGAAGTGGGAGATCCTTCCTGACTAGCTAAGAGCTGGAAAGCAGATGGTGAATGTGGAGTATCTGTGAAGTCCTCCCACCCGGGCCTCCTCAGGATCCAGGTCTCTGCATAGTGCCTACTCCCTTCCTGCCTCTTACCTTGCGATATGTTTTGGATGAGCTGTGCATGCAGCTTCCTATACAGGGGCAGGTCTTCCCGGCCATGGACAGATCTTCCCCGGGCAGGGGAACCTGTAGAGGGCGCTGGAGCACATCCTTCGCCTGGTGGTTTTTCTTCTTTGGGTGATTGTTTTGTTTCGTTTTGTTTTAGACCCACCTCCTCCAGATGGATCCCCTAATATTACATCGGTCAGTCACAATTCAGTAAAGGTGAAGTTCAGTGGTTTTGAAGCCAGCCATGGACCTATCAAAGCCTATGCTGTCCTTCTCACCACAGGGGAAGGTAAGGAGGATCCAGCATGGGTTAACCCGTGTGATGTAACTATCTTGGTTACTTTTCTTACTGCTGTGATAAAACACCACGACCAAAGCAACTCATAAAAGAAAGCGTTTAACAGGTTTATGGTTTCAAAGGGTTAGCATCCACGGTGGTGGAGCAAAGGCTCAGGGGCAGGAACATTTGAGATCTCACATCTTGATCCACAACCAGGAATCAGAAGGGTAGGGGCACACACTGGCACTCACACTTGAAACATCAAAGTCTGACCCTCAGTGACACACACCTCATCCAACAAGGCCACAGCTAACCATTCCTGAACAGCTCCACCAATTGGGGACAAAGTATTCAAATATATGACTCTATGGGACCATTCTCAATCAAACCACCATTGTGTGTGAGGCACATCGGTGCCATAAGTCCATACCTCTCTCCAGTGCAGCCTATGCTACGGCACCAACAGGGAGGGTGGCTTTTTGCCTGATGCTCTCAAGGATCAGGTACAAGTACCGTAAGCTTTCCTGGCCGGGAAGTCTCTGTCCCAACTATCTAGCACCTTTGTGGAAACATCATAGAAGATCCAGGGGAGACAAGGGTTGCCGTCCCACAGCTGATTACACAGAGCTGAGGCTAGATCTGGACCATAGGTCATAACGAGTCAATTTAGGATGGCACGCTCTTGAAAGCAAGCACAAAAAGATTACTTGTGGGGCTCTGTGAGGGTCATTTTCTGGGTGAAAGAGGAGGGAGCTTGGAATGGCAACAATGTGGCAGTAAGAGGAGAATGCATTGAGGGTAAGAAGAGAATGGGTTGAGGGCAGCTCTGATAGCAGCGTAATACCCGGTTTACACAAACCAGGGCAAGGGGGTTAGCCTGGTTGGTAAAGTATTTGCCTTGCACGGGCCCTGAATGTAATCCCTTGGACTTACATTAAAGAAAGAACTGTGCATTGTGATGTGCCCTTGTAATCCCGGTGCCAGGGAGGCAGAGACAGGAGGAGCTCTGGGCTCCCAGGTTAGTCAGCAAAGCTGGCTTGGCGAAGTTTCAGGCTAGAGAGAGAAAGAGACCCTGATTCAGCAAACAAACAAACAAACAAACAAACAAACAAACAAACAAACGGTACAAGGTGCCCGAGGAATGGGAATGATGCCTGAGATTTTTCTTTGGCTTCCATACATATATAGACACGTAGTCGGGCATATTCCCTATGAACACAAATAGACAAAATGTGGTGCTCCCTCCGACTTTCTAAAACCTTTGAGCCTGTTTCAAAGCCCTTTGTCATTGAGTTTGTTTTCAACAAATTTCAAATTGAGACCTGCACTGAATGAACAAGATCCCGTTACGTGGTGTCCAGACCAGTCAGCCGCAGCTGGACACAAGAAACACACAGGTCTTGGGCCAGGAGGTCAGGGAACCCAGCCTCACAGTGTGAGTAAGCAGTGGGCTTTGGGCAGCTTTCTGTGCCTGTCTTTTTTCTTGCTTGAGAACAGAGGCCAGAACCTTCTGTAAGTGACTCCTGATGGAGAGATGAGGTTGTGCAGGCTAAGTACTAAGGACTCGCATGCTCCTAGAGCTGCTTGAGAGACAATGGCTGCTGTCTACTCAGCACCTGTGCCGTTTTTATTTTATGAAACGTCTTTCTGCTGTCACTCATTTACCTTCTGTGTTCCTTTCCTAGCTGGCCAACCCTCCACAGATGTTTTGAAGTACACATATGAAGATTTCAAAAAGGGAGCCTCCGATACTTATGTGACATACCTCATAAGGATAGAAGAGAAGGGACAGTCTCAGGGCTTGTCTGAAGCATTGAACTATGAGATTGATGTGGGGAACCAATCCACTACCCTCGGCTACTACAACGGGAGGCTAGAGCCTCTGGGCTCCTACCGGTAATATCCGGGTCCTCCCAGTTGCCTTCTGAGCCTCATGAATTTAAGGTTGTGTACTATGGTGGTAGACACACTGCAGTCACCTTGTTTTCTCCTTTGTCTCCCCACAGGGCTTGCGTTGCTGGCTTTACCAATATTACCTACAACCTTCAGAACGATGGCCTTATTAATGGGGATGAGAGCTATGTATCTTTCAGTCCGTATTCAGAGGCCGTGTCCTTGCCTCAAGATCCAGGTAGAGGGAAACAAAAGCCCTGACGTGGGTTTTGTGCCTTGTATCTGCAGAAGCCTGCTGTCCATGCCTTTCTCTCAGGTGGCTAGGAGGGTGGAGGTTTTTATTTCTCCGAAATTGACTTGTCTTTTGGTCTTTGGGGTCAGCCTAGCTCCTGACTCTGGGGTGCTTGAAGGAATAGCTCCCCACTTCTCCTCTATAACTGGTCACACTTTTGCAGATTTCTTAGTCCGATGCTTTCTAAGAGTCATTTGTGGGCTTGTGTGACTTAGTTAAGTGTCCTTGAATGCTCACATTAGAAGGAGCCACAGAAATTGCCTTGCCCAAGCTCTGCTTAGAGATAAGGCGGTGTCTAAGGCCTAGAGATGGGGTGTGCCCGGTGTTACATAGTAGCTGAAATGCAGGCCTGAAACTCTAGCCATGGACTCTGTGTGAAGTGTTCCTCCTCCCCAATACCACGGAGCTAGACATATGGGTATCTCAGGGACCGAAGGTGAGGATTCCCTTTCTCTTTCAGGATAGAGACAGGTAGCTGACTGGTCTGTTAGTCTGGTCAGAGCCATTGAGTAGAACAGATTACCCAGAAGTGAAATTCAGGGCGTTCCCACTCATGCCCTTAAATAGCCCATAAAAAGGGGGGGGGTTCCATGCTTTGTGGGTGTGGTGTTGTAGGTACTTCTGCTCATAGGTGACAGGACAAACCACTGATGTAGCTGGCTCAGGTCCCCACATTTTCAGTTGGACAGAGACCTAGGTCAGGACTGTGCTGTTCTCAGGACCATTCTGCTAATGGACTAAGGGAGAAGAAACTGGCCCCTGAAAGCTGTTCTAATTTTACACCCAGAGATATTTACGTGTTCCCTGTACGCACCACAGTCCTTCTCTCCCTGAATCCTGCATGGGCAGGCTGACTGTGGGAGCAGCACGTGGCCCTTCATGAATACCCTTTGAAATGCTTCTGTTGGGATTTTCCCCAGGTGTCATCTGTGGAGCGGTGTTCGGATGTATCTTTGGTGCCCTGGCCATTGTGGCTGTGGGAGGCTTCATCTTCTGGAGAAAGAAAAGGTGATATTACTTATTAATCTTCAGATGCTACTGATTAAGGGAACTTTTTGTTATTATTGCAACCACTGGTAAGATCAGAGGGAGTATTTGAAAGAGCTCCTGGGTTCTTCATGGTCTCGGCACCTGGCCAGTCTTATTTACGCTCTGACGCCAGTTGGATGATTTGGATGCAGTCCGACTGCATCGGATCTACAGTGGTATGCAGGATGTTACTTTCAAGCCAGGATTCTACGAATGTGTTAAGAGTTTCATGCGATTTTAGATTGGGCAAGTTTGAACTCAGGTTCCATTCTCCTCTGTGGTGTGGGAATGAGTACCTGAGGACACTGGCAAATGTCTCAGTCCATGTTGTTACTCATTGTTCTCTTTGTATAACCACCCTGTGGTGTAGCTAACCAGTGAGGACAGTGCTCTCTGCGTACAGACTCATCCTCTTTCTGAGGCTTAACAGGCAGGTCTTAAAAGCTCTTTTAGGAATGCAAAAGCCAAAAGAGGAACTTGAACTTGGTCTTTGTACTTACTGCATCCCTCTTGCCCCACTTTGGGAAGCCCACGTGTCAGTTGGAATTCATCTACTGCCAGGTGCTCCCAGCCAGAAGTTTACACCCGGGATTGGGCTTTCTTGATATCCTCCCTCTATTTTGTTTTGCTTTTTTATTTTAATTGGATATTTTTTTACTTACATTTCAAATATTAACCCCTTTCCAGATTTCCCCCGTGGAGTCCCCCTATCGCTTTCCCCCTCTCTGTGCCTCTATGAGAGTGTTCTCTCACCCACCCATCTACCCACCTACTCCCTCCCATCTCCCCACCCTGGCTTTTCCTTACATGGGGGCATCAAGCCTTCACAGGGCCAAGGGCCTCTCCTCTGATTGATGCCTGACAAGTCCATCCTCTGCCATATGTGTACCTGGACCCATGGGTCCCTCCATGTGTACTCTTTGGTTGGTGGTTTAGTCCCTGGGAGCTCTGGGGGTTATGGTTGGTTGGTATTGTTGTACTTCCTATGTGGTTGAAAACCCCTTCAGCTCCTTTAGTCCTTTTTCTAACTCTTCCACTGGGGACCCTGTTCAGTTCAATGGTTGGCTGTGAGTATCCGCCTCTGTATTTGTCATGCTCTGGCAGAGCTGCTCAGGAGACAGCTATATCAGGTTCCTGTCAGCGTGCACTTCTTGGCATCCACAATATTGTCTGGGTTTGGTGACTGGATATGGGATGGACCCCTGGCTCTCTCAAATGTAACCAAGCATGCCCCTGAATTTCTGATCCATCTGCCTCTGCCTACCAAGTGCTGGAAGTATACGCATGTGCCACCGAAACCTGTTTGAATAAGAAGACAGTAGTTGTTTTTAACCTTTCCCCCAAGAAAGATACTTTCTCTTCATGTCAATTAAATCTTTTATACTTTGCTAAAGAATGAATCAGAACCTAGAGCACAAAGCTGGAATGAGAGCAGTTAAGTCCATAAGACAGGACAGCAGCACAGCGAGCCAGGTCCCGGAAGGAAGCAGAGTTAGTCAGAGCTACATAGCTGGACCTGTCTCAAACCAACAACAAACACAGCGCCAGACCCAACTCAAACCCATGGTGGAAAAACACAACATACCCACAAGAAGAGCAAAGAAGACAGGAAGCTCCTAACCACAGCCAGTCCGCACTTAACATTTTCATGGGATTAAGCTCACACCCTGTGGCATCCTCGTAGACACATTAATGGCTGTCCTGCTTTGTTCACGTAGGACCTGATGGAGGTCTTCATTGCAGCATCATTTTAAGTAGCTGCCTGGTATTCACTTAACTATCTCACTGGATATTTTAATTACTATTGACAACCGTTACGTGGGCGTGCTCATGATTATTTTCCTAGGCTAAATTCCAAGCTGGATAGTGGACACGCTTTCTTTCCATTTTGGGACATGCTGCCCAAACCGCGGTGTGTTTCAGCTCTAGGGGAGCCAAGCCAACAGAACAATGCAGGTGCTCACAGTATCCGTCTTGGATCTGATGCCCTTTTGGGACTTGGCTGCACTTCCTCACATTAATTTGCACGATGGCTTCCTCAAAAGCAGAACATGGAATAAGGAGTCTCGTTTTTACAGTAAGGGGATACGTACACACACACACACACACACACACACACACACACACACACACACACACACGGAAATTCTAAAAAGTTGCTTGAATAGATTTTGATTCTTTTCATGATTCTCAATAGTAAAAGAATAAGTTTATAGATTTTTGTTGGCCTTTTAGACTAAGTACTAGTGAGCAGGCTTTCTGTTGGGCTGGGCACTGGTGAGCTGGCTATGTACTGGGCCAGGTACTAGGGCACAGGCTGTAGTGTCCTACCTGAACCACAGGCTGTGAGGAGAGGTGTCTGGACATGAGAAGGGCAGCAGAGCAGGATGAAGTTCTTCATCTAATGGGCCTTTTTTTTTCCTCCTTTCAAAATAGGAAAGATGCCAAGAATAATGAAGTGTCCTTTTCTCAAATTAAGTAAGTCTCCGAGTTACAAACTTATTTTGAGGTTCTCAGTCCCCAGTCTGTTCAGTGACTATCTATAGCAGTCTTTGATAGAAATAGCTGTCATTTCCCCTGATTGACAGACTGGCCACAGTCATAGGGAAGTTCTTGTTTTCTGCAAGGAGTCTTTGTTTTACTAAGTTCACCTGAAGCTCCCTTTATTTTTATCACCCACTCCATGTTCTTCAGTTACTAATAAATAGGTGTGTGTACGTGTGTGTGGTGTGTATGTGTGTGTGTGTGCATGTGTATGTGTGCATGTGTGTGTGCATGCGTGTATCTGTGTGTGTGTATGTGTGCCTGTATGTGTCTGTGTGTGCATGCATATGTGTGTCTGTGTGTGTGTGCATGCATGTGTGTCTGTGTGTGTGTGCATGCATGTGTGTGTCTGTGTGTATGCACGCGCGTGTGTGTGTGCATGCGTGTCTCTCTGTGTGTGCATGTGTGTGTGTGTGTGGTGTACATGTGCACACACATGTGCATCCCCATGTGTGTTCAGAGGCCAGAGAGGATGTTGGGTAACCTTACTCTTTATATATGCTTGCTCTGTTCACTTGAGACAGGGTTCCTGTTAAATTCAGAGCAGTGCTGGTAGCCAGCAAGCCTCAGTCATTCTCCTGCCTCTACCCTGCCTGAGCCCTGGAATTACAGGTGCACGTGGCCACACCAGTTTTTATGTGTGGGACTGAGGATTGGACCTCAAGTCCTCGAGCTTGAGCAGTAAGTGCTCTGACCTACGGAGCTGTCTCCACAGCACCCTGCCCCCTAATAGATAATTGTCAGTTTTCAAAAATGAGTAGGTTATCAAGTCACAAATATGGTCAGTTATAGAACAGGTCGGATTTCCTGATTCACAGTTCAGTGTTTTTAAAATAACATTACAGTAATCTCTAGCCCACACCCCTCACTATGGCTGGCTTTGTTCTTTCGAGTTGATGTTTACTTCCAAAATGAGTGCGGCATTCTAATGGCTCTTTTTTCTTTCTTTTTCTTTTCTATGATGAAGACCTAAAAAGTGAGTAGCTTCATTTATAAAACTTTTTTCCTGTTTTGAGTATGAACTTGATTGAATGAAAACAAACAAACAAACACCCCCCCCCCCCCATAATTGCTTTGTTTTCCTAGATCCAAGTTAATCCGAGTGGAGAATTTTGAGGCCTACTTTAAGAAACAGCAAGCCGACTCCAACTGTGGGTTTGCAGAGGAATATGAGGTGTGTGCTTATAATCTGTGCTTCCTGCCAGTCTGTCTCAGGGTGAAGCTTTGGGTGAGAGGCAGCCTAGAGGGGAGAGAAGATTGTGTCTGGCCCTTTAGGGACCACTGCTGCTGGCCAGGAAGCTTGCAGGCACCTTTATTCCTGGTGGAGGTTGTGTTTAATCTTGTGGAGACCTGAAGATTATCCAGAGAGAGACAGAAGTGGTTGGTTAAAGCTAGGGGATTATTAACTGGCCCGGATAAGCTATGTGAGCACCATAGAAGCCAGATGGGGCATTCAGTGGTCTGGGACTGGACAGCTGTGGGGTCAGAGCTGACTTGGGGGGATTCCTGGAGCCCTGGGTCAGTAGTTTCTTTGTCAGTCTCTTGCCTTCTAGACTCTGCTACCTTCTGTCCTCCAAACCAGCCCAGGGAACAGTTGTACCGTAGAAGGTGCCTGCATGCTTGTCCCCCACACGATGTGCCCGTTGCTGCTGTCTACTTCAGCACTCCTGCAATCCTGCCCACAGCTCCATCACAATCCATCCTCATTCAGACACCCCCCTCCCCTGGGTCCCTCAGATCCCGTGGGGGGACTCGGTCTCTGGCTATGTTTCCTTTGTCCTTATACTGCCTGGGTCCATCTGTGGCCTGTGCGCCTCACCTGCCTTGCCAGGCTCAGGACTCCTGACCACACCTCTCCTCTATTAGGTCTCCAGCCCCTAGAAGGCAAGAATCGTCCTTTCCCTTTCATAGTCTCCTCTGCTCTGTCTCAAGTACTGCCCTAGCTTCAGCGCCATGAAGTGGGTGGCTGAAGACAATGGACTTACTGTCTCACTGTCACAGAGGCAAGGGGTTCCAGATCAGTGTCAGCAGGACCTGCTCCCCGTAGCCTCTAGGGGAGGTCCTTCCATGTGTCCTTCCAGCTTCTGGGGAGCACAGTTGTCCTGTGGTTTGGGGGAAGCATGATTTCCGTCTGCACTGTCACCCACATGAGGTGTTTCCTCTGGTCTGTCTGTGTCTCTGCACCCATATTATAGTGACATCACCTATATTAGGTTTAAGGGCCCACCTTATTCCAGTGTGACTTGACTTGACTGCATCTCCTATGGCCATATCTGTGGGAGCCGGCTCGAAGGTATTGGAGGTTAGGTGCTCAGCGCCTCTTTCTAGTTAGCAGTAGTCAGCACATCCTGCCTCGCATCCCTCCTCTGTTTAACTGCACCCCATGTTCCGATTAAGTATTCAACTCACTTGTTTTTTTCAGGATCTGAAGCTGATTGGAATAAGTTTACCTAAATATGCAGCGGAAATAGCTGAAAACAGGGGGAAGAACCGCTACAACAACGTCCTGCCCTGTGAGTGGTTTTATTCCTTTCGTCTTCCCTTGTCCCTGGCCATCACATTGTGAACGGCAGAGAGATGGGAATCAGTGACACCCATCCGGCATCTCCACCCTCATAAAGCACCAGATATTCTCACGGCCATCAACGGCACCTGAGCCAAGTGCTCTATGAAGGGATGGTGCATTTACATTAAATCCTTACATCCCCAACTTGTAGAGCAGGCGGTAGAACATTCATCCTGTATGTGAGGAAAGCGGGGCAGCGTGTGTGTTAGACGACCTGTTCAGGCTTCCGTTCTCACCCTAGTTTGTGTTGTTCTAGATGAAAGGGGCAGCAGGAGAAGCAGGTCCCTTGTCACACTCTCTCCTTGCTGGGTGTGTTCCACCGCTGAATAACGGCCACACTGACGTCCTGTCCTGCCTAGGGGAGTTGCTAGAGTTTGTACTTTGTTCAGTCGAGAATCACTTGGGAAGGGAGCCTTAGGAATGGTCTACATCAGGTTGGCCCATGAGATATCTTTGGGGCATTATTTTGATTTTTAATTACTAGGAGAAGACCTGATAATTAATACCATTCTGTAGGCAGAGGGTTCTGAATGGTCTAAGAGAGAACGCCTGCTGAGAGAGCGGCAAGCAAAGGCCCATGCGTTTGCCCTTTTTGGGTGATGCTTTAAGCCCCTGCCTTCCTCACGATGGCGTGATCTGGAATTGTAGGCCACATAATATCCCTCTCTGTGCTGCCTTTAGTCAGGGTGTTTGCCACAGCAAAAGCAATGAAACAAGGGTAGCACTTACCCAACAAGGGGATAGCAAACTGAAGTATAGAGGACGGCCAGGAATGTGAATTGTCTGCTATGGAGGTCTGTTGGCTCAGGAATTAGGGCACAGAGAGCAGTGTCAGTGGATCTTAGCCATGCCCTGCTTGTCATGAGGATGCTGGGTTACTTTTTCACCAAACTGTTTAATAACTATCTTTTTTTTTTTTAATTTGAAGACATGCTTTTCTATTTATTTGTATTTAAACTCAGTATTTTTTAGGTCATGGGTTCTTTTTCTGTTTCTTCCCTTATACTTGTCAGTGGGTCTTGTCCTTGATCAGAGAGAAGTGATTTTGAAACCATGCTGGGATAGCTGGGATAGCTGGGATAGCTCTGACCTTCTGAGACTCTCAGACGTTCGTCCTGCTCTTAGAGAGCTTCTGAGTTTGAGCGAGGGCTGGGAACTTGATGTTTGGGTATTGTTTCTATTGACAAGACTTTCACTTGAGACCCACACCACGACTGGGTTTATTATTACTATTGCTGTGCGGCTCTGTCTCAGGGAGGTTAGACAGTGGATTCAGATGGGGACCAGGAGCTGTCCTCGGTGCCACTACCCATGACTTAACCTTGACATTTGGAATTCCCTCAGTTATTTTCACTTCTGGAGTTGAGCACGCTTGTGTGTATGCTCTCGAAATGAGAATGATGTTTAGAAAACATGAGGAGTTCATATTTTAGATCTCTCCATTCATAGTAGTTTTGTGCATTCAGTTTAGTTCGACACTGGATGTCCTCCTCAATTGCTATGCCTTATTTTTTTTAATTGAAAATAATTCTTTATATAATATATTTTGATCCCACTTTTCTCTCCCTCATATCCCTCTAATTTTCCCCACTCCCTGACTCATTCATTTTTGAGACCTGGATCTTGTTGATTTAAGTAGATTAGCTGGCTATCGAACCTCAAGGAATCTCCTGTTTCTCCTTTCCAGTGCAGGGATTATGGTGCGCTGTTGGTACTAGGATCCTCATGACTTGTATGGCAAGAACTTTACTGACAGAGCTATCTCTGCGGTTCCAACTTTGTCTGGCTGTTTGTCATCCATGCACCCATGCACCCATGCATCCATGCATCCATGCATCCATCCATCCATCCGTCCATCCATCCATCCACCCATCCACCCATCCATCCATCCATCCATCCATCCATCCATCCGTCCGTCCGTCCATCCATCCATCCATCCAACCACCTATCCATCCATCCATCCATCCACCCACCCACCCACTTATCAAACAGTGATCTGTCTATCCATCCATCCATCCATCTTTAATTTATTGATTGTCTATATGTATGGGTATGGCTGTGCCATGGCATATGTGACCGAGGTCAGAGAACAGTTTTTCCCTCCATCATATGGGTCTTGGGTCAAACTTAGGCCATCAGGTTTGGCTGCAAGCACCTTGTCATCTTACCACCCCTATAACAACTTTTTAAGGCTGTGGGGGAAAGGTTACCTTGGATGTCTTCTTTGCCATAGTAGAATAGGCTCTGAGTTCAAATTCTATCTGCTGTTCCCCCAGGCCTTGAAAATGTCCCTTTGTCTCTGAAACTCCTGGTTTCCTTATCTTGAAAGCTTGCAGGATGGTTTTGAGGTGAATATGGTTGCTTAGCACCTGTTCTGCTCAGAGCAGACACCCGAGGCTGCTGGAGTGAGGGTTTCTCTAGTCTGAGGGGGTAAGATTGCAGGCCTGGCTGTCAGGCTGCCTGGGTTCCATTCCTAGTTCTCCAAAGGCTGCCACACATCTTCTCTGTGACACCATCATATCCTGTCCATGGGGATCACATGAGATCATGAATGTAAGATGTGAAACATCATGGCAGCCACAGGCTGCAAGTTTGTACTTCTAAACTTTCCCTGCTTACAACTTTCCTGAAGCATGGCATAGAATGAGAATCTTTCTTTCTTTTAATGCCACAGATGATATTTCTCGAGTCAAACTTTCAGTCCAGACCCATTCGACAGACGACTACATCAATGCCAACTATATGCCTGTAAGTGTGTCTGCTCTCATGGCCCAGGGTTCCTCTGGATAGGAGCATGTCTGTCTGCACCTTTGATGATGACTGAGCTTTCTGTTTCTAGGGCTACCATTCCAAGAAAGATTTCATTGCCACACAAGGACCTTTACCCAACACTTTGAAAGATTTTTGGCGTATGGTTTGGGAGAAAAACGTATATGCCATTGTTATGCTGACCAAATGTGTGGAGCAGGGAAGGGTAAGTGTCTTTCGAAAGATCACGAATTAATATTTATTGTGGTAGAGGTTATCATGAAATCCATCTGCCTTTTAAAAAGCATTCTTCCCCAACATTAATACTTTGATCCTTAGAAAATGTTCTGTATTTTTAGCTTTTAGACAGATTTAAAAAAAATCTTGAAAAATTTTTTTATTATGTTTCTCTGTGGGCTCAGGGTTAGTACAGTGGACACTGCAGGCCTAGGGTGAGGTACCAGAGACCACACGGATCCGCTGTCCTCAGCCCTGTGTCTGTAAAGCCTATCTGTGCAGTCTCTAAGCAACCGCTTCCTAAGTCTCTGATTTCCAAACTTAGTTTTTTAGCATTAAAAGCATTTTCAGACTTCTCTCCATGTGGGTTTCAGCAGCCCCCTCTCTTCCTGTGCGGCCTGGAACCGTCCTGCCATTTCTGTCACAGATAAGAGGATCTGTTCCGGGAATAAAAATCTTATATTTTCTTAAATAGAGATGGGTTGAAAAAACACAGTATTAATTTAAAAACTGTGCCCCTGAAGAATGAGAATTGACATTATTTATGGAGAGTTATTAATTACTGCTGTTATTTGGTATTGGGGATTGGACGTCGGGCCTTGGCTGAGTCTGTGCTAAGCATGTTGTGTCATGTCTTGTTGTGTTGTGCAATGCTCCAGCTATTAGTGTTTATGTTTTGTCGTTTGTTTTGTTTGCTTGCTTTTTGAGACAGGGCTTCATTCTTAGTCTAGGTTGGACTTAAACTTGCAGCAATTCTCCTGCTTCAGCTTCCTAAATGCTGAGATTATTGGCATGGGCTCCCATGCCTAGAATAAGGTATTCATTCTCTCTCCCTCCCTCTCTCTTCCCCTCTCCTCCCCCTCTCCAAGTGTAGATTCCTTTCTTGGGCATAACGTTCTTGAAGCATAAGAGTTAGTCCCTAAGTCAGTGATTCCCACTGCCTTGTCCACCCGAGTTGTCTGTGGGATGCTTCTGTCTTGGTCTTCCTTGTTGATGGAGAAGGGTTTCGACAGCTTGATGGCATGGCTGCTGGTGGACAGTATGTGTTCTCCATGAGTGCTGCCGTGACAGGTGGTAACTGGAACCTGTTGGACATCATTCCTTAAAATCGGTTTTTACTATATTGTGTATGAGAGTGTATATGGTGTATGCCACAGGAAACACATGGTCAAACACACGGTCCATGTGATGCTTCTGGAAACGGGCTGTGAGTACTGGACTCAGGGCTGTAGGCTTGCACAGCAAGTGAACTGCTGAACTACCTCACAGACCCGAATCATTTCTCTTAAAGACTCACTTACTATTATTTTGAGATGTTAGTACATGTGTGTATCTCTGTGTTTGGATCAAACAGACCCTGCTAAGGGACTGGGCAGTCCTCCATGACAGTTTCACGACTTGTTTTTTCTTGTGAGGTTTTGGCGATGGTGGGTGTGTGATCCCTGTCTTTTCATACAACCAAACCTTGTGTTCTAGACCAAATGTGAAGAGTACTGGCCTTCCAAGCAGGCTCAGGACTACGGGGACATAACTGTGGCAATGACATCAGAAGTTGTTCTTCCGGAATGGACCATCAGAGATTTTGTGGTGAAAAATGTAAGTCAAGATCGACTCAAGAAAATTATTGGATATTAATATTGAGAATAACTAGTATTTGATGCATGAGAAAAGCAATTTTGCTTCTTTTATTTTTTTTTACAATCGAAGTGCCCATCTCTACTTGTTCTCCAAGGAGCCTCTAGCTTTACTTTCTTTGAGGGGACTTTGTGTCCTTTCTGAATGAATGAGTCTTAGGAGCATGGCTGTGTCAGTGTCACTTTTCTTTCCTGGAGGCCTCTGGGTGGGGAAATGCATGGGGTAGGTGCTTACTGCTAGGAACAGTTTGTATTGATTCCAGGATTTGAATTCTAGGGCACATGTGCTGTCCTCCCTTTCCCCCAAAGTTACAAAACCAAATCCAGTTGAATCACAAAACATCCTAGGAAGCTGAGTTTATTTTTCTTTGCTAAAGAGTGTTTGAAAGTAGAGAAAGTGTCCTGAGTCAACATCAATATCAACTGAGTGTGCAAATAGGCTTAACGTTTTCTAGCTCGTGTTGAGGGCCTAAAAATGTCCATCCCTTTTGATCTGGTGAGCTCAAGTTTGAGTCTCTGACCTGAAGACATGGTGTGGAGTTCAGGAGTGGGCTCACGGGTCACAGAGCTCAGTCTCAGCTCTGTTGATTTTCACAAGCTTGTTTATTTAGAAGGAACAGCCCCTTTAAGAGATGAGTAAGCTCTGTATTTGTTTCCATTTCTCTTGGGAATATGTCCAGTGCCTTCTACTTTATTATTATTACATGTTCTTGATATTTTCATACATGCTCACAATACATTTAGATCATACTGTCAGGGTTGTTTGTGGAGGTAGAACCCTGCGTAGGTAGCTTTTGGAGAACGGATAACTAAACTCTGACTATGTGCCTACTGCGTCCCCAGCCAGCCTTTAGATACCACATACGGAGCCAGCCCTTTGCATTGTTCAGCCGTGGATTCAACCAACCCGGAGCTAACTATTCAGAATAAAAATTGTATTTGTATTTAACGTGTATATTTAGGTTCATCATTCCCTAGGCCATCCAGTATAACAACTATTAAAAGGCACTAGGTAATATAAATAGTTTAGGAATGATCTAAAGTGTAACCACCTGTTTTTGACTGTGTTCTGAGGAATGTGTGTGAACATCATGGACTGTACTTATCCAAACCTGGATAGTATGGCATACTCTGCACACGGGCTCCGTAGGGTGTACTGTCATATGCTTATATGACTGTGCACAGGTGTGTGTGGGCAGGATACACACATGCTTGTATTACTTTGGGATCCTGAGTATGCACAGGTTGTCCTGGGATCAATCCGATTGGATCCTGAGAAGGCGTGAAAAGGTGGTATCAACAATACATACTAGGAGATGATGTTTTGAGAGAGTGGCTTACTAGGTAGTCCAGGCTGGTCTTAAAGTCATGGGTTCCCATAGAGGGGGGCCCAAGAGCAGCAGGACCGCTGCGTCTGAGACACCGCCAGAACCTGAAGGGATCTACCGGATAAACAGTTCTCTGCACCCAAATCCCGTGGGAGGGAGAGCTAAACCTTCAGAGAGGTAGACACGCCTGGGAAACCAGAAGAGACTGCACTCTGCACACATCTCTGACGCCAGAGGAAAACACCAAACGCCATCTGGAACCCGGGTGCGCGGAAGCTCCCGGAAAGGGCGGCGCAGATCTTCCTGGTTGCTGCCGCCTCGGAGAGCTCGTAGGCAGCACCCCTCGAGCGAACTTGAGCCTCGGGACCACAGGTAAGACCAACTTTTCTGCTGCAAGAGACCTGCCTGGTGAACTCAGGACACACAGAGGCAAAATTCCTCTAGGACCGGGCACTTCCTGTGTTTACTGGGAGTCCCAAACCCGCGGATCCCAGCCCGCAGCAGCTCTCTGCTCCCAAACCCCGTGGGAGAGAGACCTCACCGCCTGGTCAGGTGGGCACTCCTGAGGCTGCAGAGCGGAAGAGACCACCAACACTGCCCACCCCTGCCAACATCCCTGGCCCAAGAGGAAACTGTATACGGCCTTTGGGTTCCCCTAGAGGAGGGCCCAGGAGCAGCAGGACCGCTGCGTCTGAGACACCGCCAGAACCTGAAGGGATCTACCGGATAAACAGTTCTCTGCACCCAAATCCTGTGGGAGGGAGAGCTAAACCTACAGAGAAGCAGACATGCCTGGGAAACCAGAAGAGACTGCACTCTGCACACATCTCTGACGCCAGAGGAAAACACCAAACGCCATCTGGAACCCTGGTGCACGGAGGCTCCCGGAAACGGCGGCACAGATCTTCCTGGTTGCTGCCGCCTCGGAGAGCTCGTAGGCAGCACCCTGCGAGCAAACTTGAGCCTCGGGACCACAGGTAAGACCAACTTTTCTGCTGCAAGTGACCTGCCTGGTGAACACCAGACACAGGCCCACAGGAACAGCTGAAGACCTGTAGATAGGAAAAACTACACGCCTGAAAGCAAAACACTCTGTCCCCATAACAGGCTGAAAGAAAACAGGAAAACAGGTCTACAGCACTCCTGACACACAGGCTTATAGGACAGTCTAGCCACTGTCAGAAATAGCAGAAAAAAGTAACACTAGAGATAATCTAATGGCGAGAGGCAAGCGCAGGAACCCAAGCAACAGAAACCAAGACTACATGGCCTCATCGGAGCCCATTTCTCCCACTAAAGCAAACACAGAATATCCAAACACACCAGAAAAGCAAGATCTAGTTTCAAAATCATATTTGATCATGATGCTGGAGGACTTCAAGAAAGGTGTGAAGAACTCCCTTAGAGAACAAGTAGAAGCCTACAGAGAGGAATCGCAAAAATCCCTGAAAGAATTCCAGGAAATCATAAATAAACAAGTAGAAGCCCATAGAGAGGAGTCACAAAAATCCCTGAAAGAATTCCAGGAAATCATAAATAAACAAGTAGAAGTCCATAGAGAGGAGTCACAAAAAACCCTGAAAGAATTCCAGGAAAACACAATCAAACAGTTGAAGGAATTAAAAATGGAAATAGAAGCAATCAAGAAAGAACACATGGAAACAACCCTGGATATAGAAAACCAAAAGAAGAGACAAGGAGCTGTAGATACGAGCTTCACCAACAGAATACAAGAGATGGAAGAGAGAATCTCAGGAGCAGAAGATTCCATAGAAATCATTGACTCAACTGTCAAAGATAATGTAAAGCGGAAAAAGCTACTGGTCCAAAACATACAGGAAATCCAGGACTCAATGAGAAGATCAAACCTAAGGATAATAGGTATAGAAGAGAGTGAAGACTCCCAGCTCAAAGGACCAGTAAATATCTTCAACAAAATCATAGAAGAAAACTTCCCTAAACTAAAAAAAGAGATACCCATAGGCATACAAGAAGCCTACAAAACTCCAAATAGATTGGACCAGAAAAGAAACACCTCCCATCACATAATAGTCAAAACACCAAACGCACAAAATAAAGAGAGAATATTAAAAGCAGTAAGGGAAAAAGGTCGAGTAACATATAAAGGCAGACCTATCAGAATCACACCAGACTTTTCGCCAGAAACTATGAAAGCCAGAAGATCCTGGACAGATGTCATACAGACCCTAAGAGAACACAAATGCCAGCCCAGGTTATTGTATCCTGCAAAACTCTCAATTAACATAGATGGAGAAACCAAGATATTCCATGACAAAACCAAATTTACACAATATCTTTCTACAAATCCAGCACTACAAAGGATAATAAATAGTAAAGCCCAACATAAGGAGGCAAGCTATACCCTAGAAGAAGCAAGAAACTAATCGTCTTGGCAACAAAACAAAGAGAAGAAAAGCACACAAACATAACCTCACATCCAAATATGAATATAACAGGAAGCAATAATCACTATTCCTTAATACCTCTCAACATCAATGGCCTCAACTCCCCAATAAAAAGACATAGATTAACAAACTGGATACGCAACGAGGACCCTGCATTCTGCTGTCTACAGGAAACACACCTCAGAGACAAAGACAGAAACCACCTCAGAGTGAAAAGCTGGAAAACAACTTTCCAAGCAAATGGTCAGAAGAAGCAAGCTGGAGTAGCCATTCTAATATCAAATAAAATCAATTTTCAACTAAAATTCATCAAAAAAGATAAGGAAGGACACTTCATATTCATGAAAGGAAAAATCCACCAAGATGAACTCTCAATCCTAAATATTTATGCCCCAAATACAAGGGCACCTACATACGTAAAAGAAACCTTACTAAAGCTCAAAACACACATTGCACCTCACACAATAATAGTAGGAGACTTCAACACCCCACTTTCATCAATGGACAGATCATGGAAACAGAAATTAAACAGACGTAGACAGACTAAGAGAAGTCATGAGCCAAATGGACTTAACGGATATTTATAGAACATTCTATCCTAAAGCAAAAGGATATACCTTCTTCTCAGCTCCTCATGGTACTTTTTCCAAAATTGACCATATAATTGGTCAAAAAACGGGCCTCAACAGGTACAGAAAGATAGAAATAATCCCATGCGTGCTATCGGACCACCATGGCCTAAAACTGGTCTTCAATAACAATAAGGGAAGAATGCCCACATATACGTGGAAATTGAACAATGCTCTACTCAATGATAACCTGGTCAAGGAAGAAATAAAGAAAGAAATTAAAGACCTTTTAGAATTTAATGAAAATGAAGGTACAACATACCCAAACTTATGGGACACAATGAAAGCTGTGCTAAGAGGAAAACTCATAGCGCTGAGTGCCTGCAGAAAGAAACAGGAAAGAGCATATGTCAGCAGCTTGACAGCACACCTAAGATCTCTAGAACAAAAAGAAGCATACACCCAGGAGGAGTAGAAGGCAGGAAATAATCAAACTCAGAGCGGAAATCAACCAAGTAGAAACAAAAAGGACCATAGAAAGAATCAACAGAACCAAAAGTTGGTTCTTTGAGAAAATCAACAAGATAGATAAACCCTTAGCCAGACTAATGAGAGGACACAGAAAGTGTATCCAAATTAACAAAATCAGAAATGAAAAGGGAGACATAACTACAGATTCAGAGGAAATTCAAAAAATCATCAGATCTTACTATAAAAGCCTATATTCAACAAAACTTGAAAATCTGCAGGAAATGGACAATTTCCTAGACAGATACCAGGTACCGAAGTTAAATCAGGAACAGATAAACCAGTTAAACAACCCCATAACTCCTAAGGAAATAGAAGCACTCATTAAAGGTCTCCCAACCAAAAAGAGCCCAGGTCCAGACGGGTTTAGTGCAAAATTCTATCAGACATTCATAGAAGACCTCATACCAATATTATCCAAACTATTCCACAAAATTGAAACAGATGGAGCACTACTGAATTCCTTCTATGAAGCCACAATTACTCTTATACCTAAACCACACAAAGACCCAACAAAGAAAGAGAACTTCAGACCAATTTCCCTTATGAATATCGACGCAAAAATACTCAATAAAATTCTGGCAAACCGAATTCAAGAGCACATCAAAACAATCATCCACCATGATCAAGTAGGCTTCATCCCAGGCATGCAGGGATGGTTTTAATATACAGAAAACCATCAACGTGATCCATTATATAAACAAACTGAAAGAACCAAACCACATGATCATTTCAATAGATGCTGAGAAAGCATTTGACAAAATTCAATACCCCTTCATGACAAAAGTCCTGGAAAGAATAGGAATTCAAGGCCCATACCTAAACATAGTAAAAGCCATATATAGCAAAGTAGTTGCTCACATTATTAAACTAAATGGAGAGAAACTTGAAGCAATCCCACTAAAATCAGGGAGTAGACAAGGCTGCCCACTCTCTCCCTACTTATTCAATATAGTTCTTGAAGTTCTAGCCAGAGCAATCAGACAACAAAAGGAGGTCAAGGGGATACAGATCGGAAAAGAAGAGGTCAAAATATCACTATTTGCAGATGATATGATAGTATATTTAAGTGATCCCAAAAGTTCCACCAGAGAACTACTAAAGCTGATAAACAACTTCAGCAAAGTGGCTGGGTATAAAATTAACTCAAATAAATCAGTAGCCTTCCTCTACACAAAAGAGAAACAAGCCGAGAAAGAAATTAGGGAAACGACACCCTTCATAATAGACCCAAATAATATAAAGTATCTCGGTGTGACTTTAACCAAGCAAGTAAAAGATTTGTACAATAAGAACTTCAAGACTCTGAAGAAAGAAATTGAAGAAGTCCTCAGAAGATGGAAAGATCTCCCATGCTCATGGATTGGCAGGATTAATATAGTAAAAATGGCCATTTTACCCAAAGCGATCTACAGATTCAATGCAATCCCCATCAAAATACCAATCCAATTCTTCAAAGAGTTAGACAGAACAATTTGCAAATTCATCTGGAATAACAAAAAACCCAGGATAGCTAAAACTATCCTCAACAATCAAAGGACTGCAGGGGGAATCACTATCCCTGAACTCAAGCAGTATTACAGAGCAATAGTGATAAAAACTTCATGGGATTGGTACAGAGACAGACAGATAGACCAATGGAACAGAATTGAAGACCCAGAAATGAACCCACACACCTATGGGCACTTGATTTTTGACAAAGGAGCCAAAACCATCCAATGCAAAAAAGATAGCATTTTCAGCAAATGGTGCTGGTTCAACTGGAGGGCAACATGTAGAAGAATGCAGATCGATCCATGCTTATCACCCTGTACAAAGCTTAAGTCCAAGTGGATCAAGGACCTCCACATCAAACCAGACACACTCAAACTAATAGAAGAAAAACTAGGGAAGCATCTGGAACACATGGGCACTGGAAAAAATTTCCTGAACAAAACACCAATGGCTTATGCTCTAAGATCAAGAATCGACAAATGGGATCTCATAAAACTGCAAAGCTTCTGTAAGGCAAAGGACACTGTGGTTAGGACAAAACGGCAACCAACAGATTGGGAAAAGATCTTTACCAATCCTACAACAGATAGAGGCCTTATATCCAAAATATACAAAGAACTCAAGAAGTTAGACCGCAGGGAGACAAATAACCCTATTAAAAAATGGGGTTCAGAGCTAAACAAAGAATTCACAGCTGAGGAATGCCGAATGGCTGAGAAACACATAAAGAAATGTTCAATATCTTTAGTCATAAGGGAAATGCAAATCAAAACAACCCTGAGATTTCACCTCACACCAGTGAGAATGGCTAAGATCAAAAACTCAGATGACAGCAGATGCTGGCGAGGATGTGGAGAAAGAGGAACACTCCTCCATTGTTGGTGGGATTGCAGACTGGTACAACCATTCTGGAAATCAGTCTGGAGGTTCCTCAGAAAATTGGACATTGAACTGCCTGAGGATCCAGCTATACCTCTCTTGGGCATATATCCACAAGATGCCCCAACATATAAAAAAGACAGGTGCTCCACTATGTTCATCGCAACCTTATTTATAATAGCCAGAAGCTGGAAAGAACCCAGATTCCCTTCAACAGAGGAATGGATACAGAAAATGTGGTATATCTACACAATGGAATATTACTCAGCTATCAAAAACAATGACTTTATGAAATTCGTAGGCAAATGGTTGGAACTGGAAAATATCATCCTGAGTGAGGTAACCCAATCACAGAAAAACACACATGGTATGCACTCATTGATAAGTGGCTATTAGCCCAAATGCTTGAATTACCCTAGATGCCTAGAACACATGAAACTCAAGACGGACGATCAAAATGTGAATGCTTCACTCCTTCTTTAAAAGGGGAATAAGAATACCCTTGGCAGGGAATAGAGAGGCAAAGAATAAAACAGACACAGAAGGAACACCCATTCAGAGCCTGCCCCACATGTGGCCCATGCATATACAGCCATCTAATTAGACCAGATGGATGAAGCAAAGAAGTGCAGACTGTCAGGAGCCAGATGTAGATCTCTCCCAAGAGACACAGCCAGAATACAGCAAACACAGAGGCGTATGCCAGCAGCAAACCACTGAATTGAGAATAGGACCCCCGTTGAAGGAATCAGAGAAAGAACTGGAAGAGCTTGAAGGGGCTCGAGACCCCATATGTACAACAATGCCAAGCAACCAGAGCTTCCAGGGACTAAGCCACTACCTAAAGACTATACATGGACTGACCCTGGAGTCTGACCTCATAGGTAGCAATGAATATCCTAGTAAGAGCACCAGTGGAAGGGGAAGCCCTGGGTCCTGGTAAGACTGAACCCCCAGTGAACTTGATTGTTGGGGGGAGGGTGGCAAGGATGGGGAGGGGAACACCCATAGGGTAGGGGAGGGGTGAGGGGGATGTTTTCCCGGAAACCGGGAAAGGGAATAACACTCGAAATGTATATAAGAAATACTCAAATTAATAAAAAAAAAACCATAAAAAAAAAAAAAGTCATGAACCTCTGCCGCTGCCTTAGTGCTGGAATTACAGGTCTGTGTTGCCATGCATTGCTCAGCATTTATGTAACTGTGAGTGATAGAAAAGCTTATATATAGACTTTGTGGTGTTACATTGTAACAGGGACTGTTTGTAAGAGGAAGCTATAGGTGAGATTTAGTATATGAAACACTAATTCTTATCGTGTCTCAAAGACTCTGGGGATGTTTAGCACACACTGACAGGACCACTTACATAAGTAAGGTCAGTCAGTGAGGAACATCTGAAATCTGTCAGGCTTACTTCTGCTGGCTTTTGCCCATTTAACTTGACTGCCTACTACCCCACTTGCTTCTGCCTGGAGCTCACCTTTTGGGCACAGAGCTGGTGAAATAAAGAAAACGCTCTTGTGCTCTCACTGTGTTTGTATTAATGAAGTGCTACAGATTCTAGACTTCATTATTCCCACCAAAGCCTTTTCTTATTTTAGGCTTATATATAGGCTTCCACATGGCATTTTCTAAAATAGTGCTTTATAACTCTGAGATACACGCATACATTTTCCTTTTATAGAAGGGGAACATTACAGATAGAGCTCCATTGCTTTTGATTCCCCACCCCCAGAACCATTCTTGCCTCCTTCCCCCCTGGCCCCTGTTCCTTGCCCTCTGTCCTTTGCCCATCTGCCCCCTGCCCCCTGCCCTTCTTCCCCCCTGACTCTCTGCTCCCTGCCCTTGTGCTCCCTGCCTCCCTGCTCCCTGCCCCTGTGCTCCCTGCCTCCCTGCTCCCTGCCCTTGTGCTCCCTGCCTCCCTGCTCCCTTGCCCCATCAACTCCCTGCTTCCTGTCTCCTGACACCCCTCCCCTATCCTTGCCCTCTGTCCTGCCCACCCCCCTCCTTGCTCCTGCTTCTGAAAAGTTCTACTTTCCACAGTTCCTTTGTATCTCCTCCTCTCTTCCCTACTCCTCATAGCTGACTTCTCAGGAAGCCCTTGTTTATGATGTTAGTTATCGGCAATGCAGCTTCTCAGTATCCTCTTTTCTATTTCTCAAACTTAGTAGTGTAAATCTATTGCTTTTATAATGAATAAAGATAAACATTAGCTTTGGTGACAGAGATGCCCATTGTCCCAGTGATGGAGATGACAGGTACAGACCAATGAGTATAATTAAATCAAGGGCAGGAAGGGACAGGACTAGCTCCAGGGGACAGTGTTTTGGTAATTATAGGCACATGCGTGGTCTAAGGTGGAGTACAAACTGTGTAATTGACTAGTTTTGTCATAACAGTGTCCACTGTCTCCTGCCTGCCAGATGTTAAAGTAGCAGAGTGAGTTTGTATGTGTATATGTGTGCATCGTGTGTGTGTGCGTGTGTACGTGTGTGTGTTATGTTTAGTGTGTGTGCATGTGTGTGTGCTGTATGTAGTGTGTGTTGTGTGTGTGTTTATGTGTAGTTGGGTAGTAGTTCCATATGCATTCTTGAGAGCCTGGGACTTAGCAGGGGGTTCTTGTCCAACAGGTTTAGACCTCCTGACCATCCTTAGGAAATGATTTGGCTTTAAGGGAAGTGCCATTTTCAGGTGGGTTTTAGAATGGGGCTCATGAGGGTCCCAGGAGGAGTAGGGGTGTGGGTGCGGGGCTGTTATTGGCTGGTAGGTGAGAACAGAAGTGATCCAAACTCAAAATTGGGTGTGTTGTCTCCACATAGGGTGGATATTGGGTGTTCATTCCCATTTCCTCTGAGCCTCTGCGCCATCTTTAGTCAGGGAGATGAAGCCCTTCCTTCCTGGGAACATTATGGGGATGTGGTGTTTGGAATCAAATATTCAGTGACTGGAATTTCTGGGGAGCGACTCCTGCCTGGCTGCCTGTTTTCCTTTTTGTGCAGTATGGTTCTCAGGCCTGCTTGATTTCACCCACTGCTGTAATATTGTTAGCTGTCCCGACTCTCTGGATCTTTAACCCATTTTGTTGGCCTCTAGATGCAGAGTAGTGAGAGTCATCCTCTGCGGCAGTTCCATTTCACCTCCTGGCCTGACCATGGTGTTCCTGACACCACCGACCTGCTCATCAACTTTCGGTACCTGGTCCGGGATTACATGAAGCAGATCCCCCCTGAGTCACCAATCCTGGTGCATTGCAGGTATGCACGGTTGGCAGCGTGTGCAGGTGCAACAACTTAAAATGATATTTATGAACACAACCCCCACCAAAGCAATGCCCAAGGGGAAATGCAATAGGCAGTTGGAAATTCAAGGAGGGGGGATTATGGCCTTAGTCCCTGAGCCATGAGACTGTGGAAAGGGGGTGGCAAGCTATACAGCCCAGATAGGGTCTGCTTGTTTTTATATATGAAACCTCACTGGAACCCAGCCACGCCCACCGGCTTACTCATTTGCATTGCTTTCCCACTGCAGTGGCCTGATGGCCTCAGCAGAGGGTATTTGCCATCTGCGCATTTACAGAAAGGGTGTGCCCATGCCTGCAACAGAACAGGGAGAATTTAGCATGAAAGACAAAAGAGTTAATTAGAGCAGAGGCTTCATAAAAAGATGCAACTTCATGTCCTAAGCTATAGGACCCTTTGAGTGGCACGGGGTGTGAGACAGTTAGCAAGATGTTTGCCTGGGATGTTGCCCCGACTCCCTTGAAGCTGCAGTTGAGGAGCAATGTGTTTGCCTCAGAGATTGATAATGAAGATGTGGGTACCAGTGGGGCACTGGGAGATCCGTGGAGAGGGAACTGATGGTGATGTGCTCATTTCTCTGTCTTCCAGTGCTGGGGTTGGAAGGACGGGCACTTTCATTGCTATTGATCGCCTGATCTATCAGATAGAGAACGAGAACACCGTGGATGTGTATGGCATTGTCTACGATCTTCGGATGCACAGGCCTCTGATGGTACAGACAGAGGTGAGGCCACATCTGTGTTGGACGCCTCGCCCTTCCCATCTGTCGGTAAAGGGTCACGCGGCAGCGCATGCCGGACCCTTCTACGTCTTTCATGCTCTTGGCTGTGAACCTCAGTTGTCATTAAATTACCTGATGCAACAGAACCGGTCACACATGCAGATGGTGTCAGGAGTCTTCGTCTTACTGCGTTTGTTTTTTAGAAGACTCTTTAAAGCAGAGGTTATTTATCTTTACTTCATGCATATGGTGTCTTGCCAGCATGTCTGTCTTTGTTTTACATGCACTTGGTGCCCACAGAGGCCAGAAGAAGACGTTGAATCCCCTGGTAATGGAGTTACAGGTAGTTGTGAGGCACCTGAGGTAGTGGGGAGCACACCCAGGTCCTCTGAGAGACCTCTGCAGTGATCCAAACGGCTGAGTGGCTCTCCAGCCCTCGGACTAATCTTTTTAAGACTCTTGGTTTGGTTTCTGGATTTTAAATTTATAAAATTAGGTTTTGAGTTTAATAAATTGATTGTTTATTAAAAATTTATAGGTAGTCTAGTCTTCGTTCTAAGAAGATCTGACCCTGTTTAAGCTAACAGAACAGACTTATCAAACTTGCTTTCATGGTAGGAAATAGCACATTGCCGCTGAGGTGGAAATGCTACTTATGCGCGCCCAGCCTTGCAGAAGCTAAAGAACTGGTTATCAGAGCTACACCAGGATGACTGGGCAGAAAATGTGTGCTCAGGATCTACTGCAGTGTGTGGAAAGCTGTTGGATTTGCCCTTCCTGATGTGTTCCTTGTGAACTTTGAATCTGAGGCTGATTCTTATCAGAGTGTGTCAGGAAGTGGCTTCCAGGGGTGGATATTCCAGGCCAAGATGAGAGCAGAATATTCACGTCTCAGGCTGTTACTCGGTACCAAGTTAGAAACTTAGGACTATGCTGTGTCTGCGTCTAGCAGGGTATGTTAGAGGGCTGGGCACACTGTGTGTTTTGGGTGAGATCCATGATTGTTGGAGAAAGAATGAAGATTTGCGTCCATGTTAGATTTTCATTTTTTTGCTACAGTTTTATAGAACGAGAAGAACAGAAGTCTCATTATCTGTCTGTGGCTTCTTCTCTCATCTCTGTGTGCATGCACGCATGTATGCGTGTGTGTG
Source organism: Rattus norvegicus (assembly GCF_021556685.1). Taxonomy (NCBI): domain Eukaryota; kingdom Metazoa; phylum Chordata; class Mammalia; order Rodentia; family Muridae; genus Rattus; species Rattus norvegicus. The sequence continues at coordinate 75,737,028 of NC_141536.1, read as the reverse complement.
TGTGTGTGTGTGTGTGTGTGTGTGTGTGTTTGTGTGTTTGTGTCACTCGTGCACAGAGAGAGAGACAGAGAGAGACAGAGAGTCAGAGAGAGACAGAGGGACAGGGAGACAGAGAGGCAGAGAGACAGAGAGACAGAGAGAGAGGATTACTTTTCGACTTTATTCAGTGATGCTGGTTCTCACAAACACAGAACTTGAAAGCACGGCTAGTCTAGCTAGCTGGCTTGATCTGAGGTCACTCTGTCTTCAGAGGCCACACCCACTCAGCGTTTTCACGGTTTGTGGATCTGCTGTTTAGTCCTCCTCTGTGGCCAATGCTTTAACTTCTGATCTACCTCTCCCGATCACTTTTTCATATTTCAAAAATAATATATTAAAAATTACCACTATAGGACTTCACAGAATTTTTTTTTTCCCCTAACCCAACTTCTTAGGCTCTAGGACCTAGAGGAAGGCCTTAATTACCTTTAGTATGTGTAGTGGTTTGGAGTCCCCACCTCCCCAGGCTAATATGTTTAGTCACCAGGCAGTGGCGCTTCTTTGAAAGGTCGTAGACCTTCAGGGAGCAGAGCCTTGCTGGAAGAAGTGGATCCCTATGGGTGGGCCTTAAGGTTTCATACCCGGGTTCCATTTCCTGTCTGCCCTCTGCTTCCTGACTGTAGATGCAGTGTGACCAGCTGCCCGAGGCTCCTGCCACCATCTCTTTTCAGCTGTGGTGGGCCCTGTCTGTTTTGCTGTGAGCCAAAAGAAGCCCCTCTTCCCTTAAGTTCCTTCTTGTGTTTGGTCAGAGCAGCAAGAGATGGAACTTGCCCAGCAGGTGGCGCTATAGAACCATTTGAGTTTGCGCATGCGTACGTGTATAGACTAGTTTGAAAAGAGTGGATGCTTGTTCATGAGGTTTTCTTTTATGGCACCTAGTGTCTTTCTGCATCAGCACGTGCTTCCTCTATTTAAACAGCGACCTGCAGATTCTGATGCTCTTGTATTAGTTACTTTTTTGAAAAAAGCAATTGCTGTGCGGAAGTTTATTTTGCCTCATAGTTTGGGGTACAGTCCGACACAGTGTACCAGTGTCTCTAACTGTGGCAGCAGGATGACGCTGGTCACATTTTGTCTGCAGTAAGGCCATAGAAAGGTGACTGTTGGTGCTCAACCCCCTTCCCTCTCACTTGCCGCAAACCTCAGCCCCTTGTTCAGGAGGGACGGCAGTCCCTCATCAGCTGACCTTCTCCTGAAATGACCTCCTAACTCACCCAGAGGAGTGTCTCCTAGGTGATTCTCAATTTCATCCAGGGGACAACAAGGATTAGTTATCAAGCTTCCCTGAAGCGTGGTCCCCACTCAGGTTCACCTGATATCTTTTAACCCTTTTCATCTTTAGAGAATCTTTCTGGCTTCCTCGCACTCCACACTGACCCACCGTATCTATGCTCTATTTCCTCTGCAACTCCATCTCACTCTCTCCAAGGTTTCCTCGATCAGGAAAAGTGAGGGCGCCCCCTCCGGATAAGCATCACTGGTAATGAAGGCTGCGTTACGTGGTTTTGGATTTCACTAGGATGTTCTTAGATCACTGCGTCTTAATTTGGATGCGTTTGCTGTTGGACTGGTGGGGTTTGGGGGGTGACATGGTGATTATTTGTCTAAACATCATCTCGTGTTCTCATTCCAGGGGCTGGTGCTTATTCTTCTCTCTCACTTTCTTTTGTCACCAGGACCAGTATGTTTTCCTCAATCAGTGTGTGTTGGATATTATCAGAGCCCAGAAAGACTCAAAAGTTGACCTCATCTATCAGAACACAACCGCAATGACAATCTATGAAAACCTCGAGCCAGTGAGCATGTTTGGAAAGACTAATGGTTACATCGCCTAGTTCCAAAGCAAACCCTTCTGAAGCTAACCAGACCGTCACACCCACAGTGAAGGAGAACGCCCTGACGGGGACATGTTTTATGTGTCTCATTTCTCAATTCTTTGTTCTGTTCTGTTAGAACTACTTGGAGGGCATGGGGCTGTGCATGTAAAACATGGCAGATAGGCAGTTGGGGCTCTCAGGGGCTGTGGGCAGGTGGTGTGTAAATCAGCTGCATTCCTGATTACCAATGGGATGGGTTCGCTTTCTGTTTTTCTTTCCTTGAGAATTGTGGAAAACCAGGAAAAGTGAGCTATGTTTTTGTTTTCCAAGCAGGTTTGTTCTCCTCTCTTTCTATTCCTCCCCCTTCTCTCTCTCCCTCCCCTGCCTCTCTCTGTTTTTTTTTTTTTTTAAGACTTTTATATGATTCACATGCTAAAGCCAGGATTATGTTGGGTTGGATATATTTTAAGTATCAGAGGTCTATTTTTACCTACTGTATCTCGGAATCTAGCCGATGGAAAAGCATGGCTGTGGGTGTTTCTCATGCAGGGAGGGGCACCCGGTGCCTCTTCTGCGTGGGTTTCTATTTGAACATGTGCCTTTTCTGAATTATGCTTCCACGGGCAAAACTCAGTAGATATCTCTATTTTTATATTGAATCTCAGAATTGGAATATACAGAATATTTAAACAGTAGCTTAGTATCAGAGGTTCGCCTCCTCAGTAACATTCCTGTCCCATCCCATTAGAGGAGGCTTTCTCTGCGGCCCGCCCTTGACACACATTTGTGCTCCATGTTCCTTTTCCTTCCTTTCTTTTTTTTTTTCTCCCCTCCCAGTTTTCGCCAAAGAACTTCTGTTGGTGAGATTTTCATCCCATTGGTTGGGTGAGAATAGAAGTTTAAAATATCACCATGAGACTCTCTGTGGGTGGGAGTGGGGAGGAACAGAGGAATCAACATACCATGGTGTGTGCACCCCTTTTCATCCCGTCTCCTATGTTCTCTCATTTCTGTCTTTGGTAAGAAGGATTTTTTTAAAGGTGCAATATGTGACGTAGTGGTTCACGATGCTCTGGGTTCTTAGTAATGTTTTACTCAGGTTGTCATTTATGTGTGTATGTGTGTGTGTGTGTGTGTGTGTGTGTGTGTATGTATGTATGTGTGTTTTATAGCGTGGTGATCTGTGAACATTTCAGTGTGAACTCAGATTAACCCCTTTCCCCCCAAAGTCCACTGGCTTTAGTCTCTCTGCAGTGACACACATCAGTATCTACTGTATATATAAATACTAAACTCTTACACACCAGTCATTCCTATGAATTGAGGTGTACAAAGTTTGATTTGTATCAAAGATGTAATTATTATTTTTAAAACCTCTTTCACTACACTGCTGCTGTAATTACTTTGAATTTTTAAAGAAAAATGTAGATTTTTTTTGTTTTGTTTTTGGCTTCAGGTGTGTATTCACCAAGAGTTTCAGAATTTATGTGGTTTTATTTTATTGGTACATAATCTGCAAACTTCTCAAGGCATTAACATGACAAGATTTGTATCTCTTATTTTTATCTTGTGGCTCAGGTTATATTTGAAGAAGTTTCAAGTTTATTTTCTAGTAGGCAGTGAAGTATACATAAGGTCAATGAAGGAATCACCAGGTCCCTGGAGTCCTGTGGCTGTTTTCCACAGTTACACATCCTGCTGTATGTTTGGGACCATGGGTATTGTGTTGAAGATGAGGGCAGGGGTCTTCTCCGAGGACCTGGCCACTGTGAGCCCTGGGGTAACCTGTCCTCTGATGTTCTGCACTCTGTTCCTCGAGTCACCGGCACTTTGATGGCTGACTGGACCTGATCATGAGTGTTTGTAGGGTTAGAGAGGCTGAACCATGATGTACTGAAAGCCCTCGCTGTGGTTCAGCACTGTAGTGTGCGATTCTTGCTGTGACCCAGCGCTGCTGTAGCACTGTTGCTGCCGTGGCTCGGCGCTGGGGCACAACCCCTTTCCCTTTGCGGTACTGAAAGGATTGAAAGAAGAGGTCATGGCGCTGTCATGCTCTGGGGGAGAATTTTACTTCTCACATGGAAACTGCACTTTTTGCTAAATCCTTTGCATTTTGATGTTCACTTAGTGTCCAGCCCTTTAGGATGGGCTGGCCAGGGTAGGTTGGCCCCCTGGACTCAACTTCACTGGGGAACTTGACGCTGCAGTTGTGAATCAGGGAAGCCATGCTGTCTCCAGGTATGGGGTGAAGCTGAACATGGGCTCATTATTTCCAAATGCCCTGTCTGGTCTGCTCACTAGGATGTGCTGACTTTGGGCACTATACAGAGGGGCCTGTTCTGGCAGTAGTTCTGTGCACCGCCTATACACCTCAGTCTGTCAGGAACGGTTGTAGTGGGTGGTAAGGGGTCCAATCCCACGCAGCGCCTATGCCCTGCCTCTGCTGCCATGGAAAGTGCGAGGAAAGGACCCGCCCCTAAAACAGCCCTGTAGAAGATTAGAGTCCCTCAAAAAAAAAAGCAACAGAATCATGAACACATCATATACAATTGCAAAACACAGAAACCTTCTCCACTCCTACCTGTATGGGTCTAGAAAGTCATTAGGCATCAGCCCCAGCAAGCCATTCCCAGTCCCAAGAGGAAGGCTAGTGACAGGTCTGGAGTTCCAAATGGGCAGGTCACAAGAAGCTCACCATGCCATTCTACATCCGGAGGAGGACTGCGTGGTGGAGTTTGCATAGCAAAGCCATTGGAAAGGGAAAATTGACAACAGAGGGTAAGGTTGGGCAGAGAGAGGGGGAAGGTCCTTCTCACTGTTTGCCCCAAGCCCTCAGTGGAACTGTGAATGAAAGTTGGAGGAGTCTGGTGAAATCGGAATGATGGAACTCCCTGCTCAGATCCGATGGCAGCACCGAGAAAAGCAGCCAGTGTGGGGTGTGGTCAGTGAAAGGGCTACAGACTGGTGGCCAACTGCTTTGAAGGACTTAGGCCATTGACTGATGACTTCTAAGGAGAAAGGTTTTTCCACCAGAGCTGAATCTAGCAACAATTGGCACCACTGGGTGTCTGTTCTCTGAGGCCATTTTGCCATCTCCAGGCAGACTTTGGCACAATGGACCTGCTGGCTTTGTGCTTTGTGAAGTTGGAGGCTCTGGGGGGTGGGAGTGGGGAGGAGTGGGGGAGGGTCAACTATGCAGTTGGTTCATTCATACTTGTTTTCTGGGATGGAGAAGCCTGGGTTTTTTGTTTGTTTGTTTGTTTTTTTGCAATGCTTGATTGCGGCTTGTTGAGCTAAACAAGCCTGGAGACTGAAGCTGATTCACCTCAAAACAAAGTTGGAATTCTGCATTTTCCAGATTGCTGTGTAGCAACTGTGTATTCAACACCTGTAGCTTTTTCTCCCTGGGGCACAGAATAGAAGTTGATGTGGACTCTAAACTGTACTTTTCTTGTAACTATTTTGGAATGATGCACATTTCTAATGTCTGTTGTACTTGTACAGAGTATTGATGTAGGTTGCTTTTTTTTTTAAAGGAAAAATGGCCTGAAAAACTTTTTTTAAAGACTTACAAATACCAAATATAAAATATGTCAACACATTGTGTCTTTGATTCTTCCTTCTTTCCCTCCTCCCTTACTTTTCATCTGTACCATTTACGGTGTACTTCACTGGCTTGCTCTATTCAACCAGAGAATCCCTAACAAGATCATGTTTCCACTGGAATTTTCCTTATCTCTTTTTTGTGGTTACTGTTTCAGATACCATATACTGGGTGGTTTAAGCTAAAAGAATTATATTTTAATAGTCTGGAAGCTGGAGATCTGAGATCAAGAGGTGGTAGGGACTCCCTCCTAGAACAGCCTTCTCCCTGTCCACATATGGCCTTTCCTTTATGTAGGTTTGAGGATCCTAGCGATACTGATTATGGCCTTATGCGTAGCATCTCATTGTACCTTAATTACTACTGAGATCCCTTCACCAAGTAGAGTCACATTCTGAGGTATGAGAGGCTTATACTTCAAGACATGGCTTGCATGAGTGTTTAGGGCTAATGGTGTGGTTCTCAGTTTGGTAGAGAGGTTATCTCACCTTAGGAAGTTCCCAGAATTTTTTTTTTTTTGTTTCTTTTTTTTTTTTTTATTAACTTGAGTATTTCTTATATACATTTCGAGTGTTATTCCCTTTCCCGGTTTCCGGGCAAACATCCCCCTCCCCCCTCCCCTTCCTCATGGGTGTTCCCCTCCCAACCCTCCCCCCATTGCCGCCCTCCCCCCATAGACTAGTTCACTGGGGGTTCAGTCTTAGCAGGACCCAGGGCTTCCCCTTCCACTGGTGCTCTTACTAGGATATTCATTGCTACCTATGGGGTCAGAGTCCAAGGTCAGTCCATGTATAGTCTTTAGGTAGTGGCTTACCCTGGAAGCTCTGATTGCTTGGCATTGTTGTACTTTTGGGGTCTCGAGCCCCTTCAAGCTCTTCCAGTTCTTTCTCTGATTCCTTCAATAGGGGACCTATTCTCAGTTCAGTGGTTTGCTGCTGGCATTCGCCTCTGTATTTGCTGTATTCTGGCTGTGTCTCTCAGGAGAGATCTACATCCGGCTCCTGTCGGTCTGCACTTCTTTGCTTCATCCATCTTGTCTAATTGGGTGGCTGTATATGTATGGGCCACATGTGGGGCAGGCTCTGAATGGGTGTTCCTTCAGTCTCTGTTTTAATCTTTGCCTCTCCCTTCCCTGTCAAGGGTATTCTTTTTCCTCATTTAAAGAAGGAGTGAAGCATTCACATTTTGATCATCCGTTTTGAGTTTCGTTTGTTCGAGGGATCTAGGGTAATTCAAGCATTTGGGCTAATAGCCACTTATCAATGAGTGCATACCATGTATGTCTTTCTGTGATTGGGTTAGCTCACTCAGGATGATATTTTCCAGTTCCAACCATTTGCCTACGAATTTCATAAACTCGTTGTTTTTGATAGCTGAGTAATATTCCATTGTGTAGATGTACCACATTTTCTGTATCCATTCCTCTGTTGAGGGGCATCTGGGTTCTTTCCAGTTTCTGGCTATTATAAATAAGGCTGCGATGAACATAGTGGAGCACGTGTCTCTTTTATATGTTGAGGCATCTTTTGGGTATATGCCCAAGAGAGGTATAGCTGGATCCTCAGGCAGTTCAATGTCCAATTTTCTGAGGAACCTCCAGACTGATTTCCAGAATGGTTTTACCAGTCTGCAATCCCACCAACAATGGAGGAGTGTTCCTCTTTCTCCACATCCTCGCCAGCATCTGCTGTCACCTGAGTTTTTGATCTTAGCCATTCTCACTGGTGTGAGGTGAAATCTCAGGGTTGTTTTGATTTGCATTTCCCTTATGACTAAAGATGTTGAACATTTCTTTAGGTGTTTCTCGGCCATTCGGCATTCCTCAGCTGTGAATTCTTTGTTTAGCTCTGAACCCCATTTTTTAATAGGGTTATTTGTTTCCCTGCGGTCTAACTTCTTGAGTTCTTTGTATATTTTGGATATAAGGCCTCTATCTGTTGTAGGATTGGTAAAGATCTTTTCCCAATCTGTTGGTTGCCGTTTTGTCCTAACCACAGTGTCCTTTGCCTTACAGAAGCTTTGCAGTTTTATGAGATCCCATTTGTCGATTCTTGATCTTAGAGCATAAGCCATTGGTGTTTTGTTCAGGAAATTTTTTCCAGTGCCCATGTGTTCCAGATGCTTCCCTAGTTTTTCTTCTATTAGTTTGAGTGTGTCTGGTTTGATGTGGAGGTCCTTGATCCACTTGGACTTAAGCTTTGTACAGGGTGATAAGCATGGATCGATCTGCATTCTTCTACATGTTGCCCTCCAGTTGAACCAGCACCATTTGCTGAAAATGCTATCTTTTTTCCATTGGATGGTTTTGGCTCCTTTGTCAAAAATCAAGTGACCATAGGTGTGTGGGTTCATTTGTTCCCAGAATTTTTTAGAGGATCTTTTGTCGAGGTTTCTAGAGAATCTCAAAATTGTTGGGATACTGTGACAATTTGATAGATCGGTGGTTCTCAACCTTCCTAACGCTGCGATCATCCCTTAATACATTTCCTCATGCTGTGGTGACCATCCCCTAACTATAAAATTATTTATGCTGCTACTTCATAACTTTAATTTTCCTACTGTTATGAATCTGTGTTTTCTTAGGCGAACCCCGTGAAAAGGTTATTTGATCCCTCCAAGGGGGTTGTGACCCACAGATTGAGAGCTACTGTGGTAATACTTTAATTTCGTCCTTTGTGTATCTTGATACGAAATGGTTTTGGGGGTTGAGCTAGTGCTTCATGTAACCCAGGCTTCTAATCCTCCTGCCTCTGCTTTCTGAGTTCTGGGAATAAGAATGGGTATTATTCCCAGCACATTGTTTTGAGTTGTGGGAAATAAAATTTCCATGTAATTTCTTCTAGTATATCTTAGTTGACTGACTCAAGGGCTACTTTTGTTTGTCACTTTTCTGATTAGGCAAGAAAGCACAAACTGGGGACAGCTGATAATTAATATAGGAGGCCGTTCTAGGAGGGAGTCCCTCCCAACAGGTTTGTTCTCTGTGTCATGGCAGAAAGTATGTTCCTTTGGATGTACTGGACGTGCACGGTACGGGAGGGATACCAGTCCAGACATGGAACAGTTAGGACGCTTCTAACCTTTCCCTTGCACTCAGCATTAGGTGGCAGAGAGCTGAAGTTTGAAGAGAGAGAGGAAAGGCATGGGTTGACATCTTGCTAAAGCCCATCAAGTTTAGGCTCAGGTTCCTGATTGGGAGCCCTCCCCTGTGGGTTTGGCCCCTGATCCATCAGGTCATTACACCTACTATCCTGCCTCTGTCCCTGGTAGTCACCTGAGGGTAGTTTTGGAGTATTAGTTACTTTTCTCAGTGTCATGGCAAAAGTACCTGACCAGAAGCAACTCGAGCAGAGGAACAGTTCGAGGGGTTTCGGCAGTGGGAGAGGCCGCTGGTTATATCTCACCTGTTGTCTGGAAGCAAAACACGAGCAGGAAATAGGGTCAGTTTATAGGCCATCCTTCGCACTTCCTCCCAAAGGTTACAGCTTAACTACATGTGCCATTTCCTGGGGACCAAGTGTTCAAACACAGGAGCTATGGGAGACATTTCGCCACAGTATTCAGTAAGAAGATAGAAGATGACAAGCCTTTGACACATATGAGTATCATTAAAATTTGATATGTTAATACACTGAGATAGGACACAGTGACAGCTATTCAATCTCAGTTATGTCTGTTATGGCAGTGAGTTGTACATATGTGGACAAACCAGACATCTGTCTGCATGGAACTGGAGGACCTTAGGGAGAGACAGGAAATTAGAGGGAATTAGCATGTATATACTGACACGCTGTGGGTAGAACAAGTCAGCCTTGCATCGATGTATCAATGGGTGAGAAAGGGTTGAAGAGAAGATGTGGTGTATGCTGAGTGGGAGGCAGGAGGCAATTTGGCAGTTTGAGGAGTAGTTGGTAGACCAAGCTTCCTGTAGATTAGTTGGTGAGGAAGCAAGGTTTAGCCATGGCAAGGAGATGGGGTGTTGGTCTGTGAGCAGTGGAAGCCATCAGAGTTTCACAGTGGATGGTGGTATGTTTGTGTCAGTCACTGGGTGGACAGTTACAGAGGGAGACTGTCTTGGTCTGATTTAGCAAGGGTTTAGGAATAAATATCAGAGCCTTAGCAAGTGTCATGATGTGTATGTGTGTCCCCATGTTCATACATTGAAAGTATTCGGAGTGGGGGCTTTTGGGAGGTGATTCTGTCTGGATGGTAGAGTTACATAGCAAGTTCGGGTTGCCTGAGACCATCTTTTAAAAAGAAATCCAGTTAACAGCATTTATAGAAGAAAACTGTAACATATTTTTAAAAATGTGTTAGTCTTGCTTTACAGAGTTCCTTGAGTGTGGCTATGTTGCTTCATCCACATCTGAATGGTTTTGGATGCTGGGTTCAAAGCTGGAAAACTGAAGGAAATAGTTTTTGGTTCTGGCTGGTGCTGGTCTGCTAGGGTCCAGGGCCTTGTTGACATCTGGGGACATGAAAGTAAGGGAGGACAGATGTTTAGGTTTCTCTAGCAGAAGTTATGACAGCTGTCATATCCCCTTGAACTCACAGGTATTTTTAGGACTGAATTTAGATCTCTGAGGCCTCTTGGAAAACAGGTCTAGACTTTTATGGTAGCTGTTGACCAGGAAAATTTCCTGACTTTTACATATAAATTGTCTAGTTGAGGGCCGCAGTTTTAGATGTTGCCACTAGATGGAGCTAGAGCACTGGGATGAAGACGCAATAGGGCAGTGTAAGGCAAGAGAGGACCCAGTAAAAGAAACTTGTTCACATCTGAGAAACCCACAAGTCAACAAGCCCGCTTATTACATAGTATGTTCACGGCAACAACAACAGCAGCAGCAACAACAACAACAAAAGGGAAAATAAATAAACAATCTTACAACACTGATTTTACTTCTTTAATATTCACCCACACCCCGAGAGTCCCTTCTCACACTATGACAAAATTATTTGTGACCTACTGAATGGTGATGGTGTCTCAAGTCTGGGATCTGAAGCCTAGAGGGCCTAGGTATGTGGTCCTGCGGTAGCTGGGGTCTGCGTTGATGTCTGGGATCTGTGTTTCCATCAAAGTTCATGTGGATGTCCATGGTATAGGATGCCTCCAAGAGCCTTGCCTGGGTCTGTGATTCTATTGCAGCTGGGGGCCCTGTCACTAGAAACCGTGTGGAGGCCTTGATCTGTGTTCCTGCTGACCGTGACATCATCCTGCTGTGCTGTTGATGACTGCAGATGCACAGTTGAGAGAGAGGGACATGGAAGGTTTCTGTGACAACCCTTATCTCCTACGCACTCCGATGCCGCCCCCCCCACCTGCGGCCAATCCCCCCCCCCCCCCCCCCCAGGGAACATCCGAGACAGGAAGCCATCGAAGAAAACTCTTAACAAGTGTGATGGGAATGCTGAAGTGTAGCTGTCCAGAATTGATGGCTGTAGCAGGGTGCTCGAGGGGGAGGACTCAGTTCTGTTTAGGGGACAGGCCAAAGAGAGTTTGACCATGCTCCAGCGAGTGTATGGATAACACATATTGGTCTTTTTTGTTATTTTTCTAATTCACTTTAAATTTTCATTCTTATTTTTATTTTTGGAGGGAGATCACAAGGGTGGGAGGGTGGACATGCAAGGACTGCAGAGTGAGTTTGATGGGGTGCATGGTGTGAAATTCCCAGAGCATCAGTGAAAAACATTATGTTAAACAAAACCAACCAGCCAAAGAAAAAAAACCTGCAGGCTATTCCTCCAACCTCAATTTGTTGTTTGTGTCCTGAGCAACCCTAGGAAAGGCCCATGTGGTGGTGAACTTGAGTCTCTTTCCTCAGCCACATAGCGACTAGCCTTTTTTTTTTTTTTCATCTTTATTAACTTGGGTATTTCTTATTTACATTTCAATTGTTATTCCCTTTCCCGGTTTCTGGGCCAACATCCCCCTAGCCCCTCCCCTTCCCCTTCTATATGGGTGTTCCCCTCCCCATCCTCCCCCCATTACCGCCCTCCCCTCAACAATCACGTTTACTGGGGGTTCAGTCTTAGCAGGACCCAGGGCTTCCCCTTCCACTGGTGCTCTTACTAGGCTATTCATTGCTACCTATGAGGTTGGAGCCCAGGGTCAGTCCATGTATAGTCTTTGGGTAGTGGCTTAGTCCCTGGAAGCTCTGGTTGGTTGGTATTGTTGTTCATATGGGGTCTCAAGCCCCTTTAAGCTCTTTCAGTCCTTTCTCTGATTCCTTCAACAGGGGTCCTATTCTCAGTTCAGTGGTTTGCTGCTGGCATACGCCTATGTATTTGCTGTATTCTGGCTGTGTCTCTCAGGAGCGATCTACATCCGGCTCCTGTCGGCCTGCACTTCTTTGCTTCATCCATCTTATTTAGTTTGGTGGCTGTATATGTATGGGCCACATGTGGGGCAGGCTCTGAATGGGCGTTCCTTCAGCTTCTGTTCTAAACTTTGCCTCCCTATTCCCTCCCAAGGGTATTCTGCGACTAGCCTTTCACAAGTGGTTTCTTTAACTCTTTGTTGTGTTTGGGTGCCAGAAGCAGGGGAATCTAGCTTGACCATGGCCTCATCTAAGACCTTCACAGAGGACCACTGACCCAGGTTCTCCTGATGTGTCTGAAAGGCTGTTGCTGTCTCACACAGCTGTGTTTGGAGTCATTTGTTACACAGTTGCTCTGATAGAATACCTGGACAAAAGCAACCCAGGGGAGAAAGGTTTCTTTATTTCGTTGCTCACAATTCTAGGGTACAGTCCATTTTGTCAGGGTAATAAGAGGTAGGAACTTGAGGGAGCTGGACTCCTATATCCATAGTCAAAAGCAAAGAGCAATGAATTACTGTTTTGCATGCTAGTGCTCAGCCTGCGTTCCTTCATCATACACAAGACTCCTTGCCTAGGGAATGGCACCACCCACATTGGATGAGTCTTCCTGCTTCAAATGACACAATCTATGAACACGCCCAGAGCCCATCTCCCAGTGTTTTGTTTTTTTTTTTTTTGTTTTTTGTTTTTGTTTTTGGAGCTGGGGACGGAACCCAGGGCCTTGCGCTTGCTAGGCAAGTGCTCTACCACTGAGCCAAATCCCCAACTCCCAGTGTTAAACTAAGCACTGCATACAGCAAGGGATACATAAAGTAAACTAATAAACACCACCAGTTTTTTCCTTGAAAAACTGAATAGTCATACCTCTTTTGAAGATTATTATACATTTTGAATAAAATTTCTACTGAAGCAAGATAAATATAGAAAAATGCACCATTACAGATTGGTAGGTTAAAGAGATTTTAAAAACATGTGCTCATGTAACCAGAATCTAAATCTAGAGACAGATCTAGAGACAGACATGATATATACCCTGTGGTATGCAGGTGTCTGCACACACACACACACACACACACACACACACACACACACACACACACGCAATAAAAAACCCAGGAAATATAAATTGCTTGTTTGAGGAATCCACACTCTGTCACAAACACAGTGGGTTTGAAGAATTTTTGAGGAAACCGGAACTTCGTGTTCATACTGTAAGGCCTTTATGAAGGTACAATCAGCAGTTTTTAGATTTGACAAATTATGAATTAGTTTTAGTAACAAAATGGAAACATTTAACTAGTGTTTGACCTGAAAACCCAAAAATATTTCACGTGGGTGGCAATCCATGGTTCAGATTAATCGTGTCTTGGGTAGAATGAGTAAATGTGTCTGCGGTGACAAACCAGGAGTGCTCTCTTACGGTTTCTGTTGCGTTCTGATGCTCATGGCACGGTATATAACATAGGCTGTGGCTTCCTGATTAAGAACCACAGACATGAGTTTCTCACTCCAGCTGGCACTGCTTACTAGTGACCAGCCGGATAGAGGCATGTGAGGTGATGCCCAGAGGAACCTTTGTCATCTGAAATTATTGGAATTATTACCATTAACTTCTTACTCACTGTGTATAGAGGCATAAAGTTAAAATCTGTCACATTATCAAGTTAACCAGATTAGCTGCCAAATAGTGTGATTTGGAATGAAACCCCAGTTTCCATTTCCTAATTTGGACCTGTTAGGCTAGAGGTTTGGGGACAAAAGGAAGATGGCCTGGGCCAAGAGGTCCTGTCCTTCTCTTCTGATCAGGAGTCTGTGCTTGCAAAAGCCCACCCAAAGCATTGGGCAAAGCTAGCTCCTTGTCTGAGGTGACCACTGGACCTAACCTACAGGGCCCTAAACCTACCAAATAAGGCTATAACCAGTACCTCACCATCACTCCCCCCACCTCACTACCCCAGCCCAGCTTTCACACTTCACTAATCTTCTTCTGTGAGGTCAGTGAACCTGCTGAGAGTTGCCCCAATAAACCTGCCTTTTTACTATAAATCCAACTCAATTCGATGTATCATGTAACTAGAGAAGCCATTCAGGACTTACAACAAAGCTGTTGCTTGTCATTAAAACAGCATGAACAGTGTGTAGCTATAACACAAGCAGTTCAATTCCTTACAACTTTTTCCCCCATCTTTATTAAATTGGGTATTTCTTATTTACATTTTGATTGTTATTCCCTTTCCTGGTTTCCAGGCCAACATCCCCCTAACACCTTCCCTTCCTCTTCTATATGGGTGTTCCCCTACCAAACCTCCTCCCATTACTGCCCTCCCCCCAAGAAACCCGTTCACTGGGGTCCTGTCTTGGCAGGACCAAGGGCTTCCCCTTCCACTGGTGCCCTTACTTGGCTATTCATTGCTACCTATGAGGTTAGAGTCCAGGGTCAGTCCATGTATAGTCTTTGGGTAGTGGCTTAGTCCCTGGAAGCTCTGGTTGCTTGGCATTGTTGTTCATATGGGGTCTCAAGCCCCTTTAAGGTCTTCCAGTCCTTTCTCTTATTCCTTCAACGGGGGTCCCATTCTCAGTTCAGTGGTTTGCTGCTGGCATTCTCCTATGTATTTGCTGTATTCTGGCTATGTCTCTTAGGAGAGATCTACATCCGGTTCCTGTCGGCTTGCACTTCTTTGCTTCATCCATCTTATCTAATTGGGTGGCTGTATATGTATGGGCCACATGTGGGGCAGGCTCTGAATGGCTGTTCCTTCTGCCTCTGTTCTAAACTTTGTCCTTATAACTTTTACCTTTATTCCTTTTATCCTTAGGAAAATTTTCGAGGAAGGTAGGGTGGTATTGCTGTTTTATTTATAGATGAACCTTCTATCCAATGGATAAAAGGTTCTTTTAAAATTTCCTAACAAATAATTGAGCTAGTGACATTTAGTTAGACAAGAAAACTAGTCTGAGAAGAAGTGGAGAGGTTTTGTCTGTTGCTGTGTATTGTAATGCTAAATACTGGCCCTGGTTGACCCACTGATGAAGAGATTCTCACATAGGCACAAATGATGTTATGTAACCTTGCCCCCAAGTTATTCCTGATCGGTAAATAAAGATGCCTACAGTCTGTAGCTGGGCAGAAGAGAGATAGGTGGAGTTTTGGTTCCTGGGCTTGGGATCTGAGGCAAGAGACCATGGAGGTGGGGAAAAGAAGGTGGGAAGAGAAGAAGAAGCCACGGGGTCTGAGTTAGTGGACCGTGCTAGGAAACTTGGTAAGACTGAGCAGGTTGGAAGCCCCAGAACCTCTGAAAAGATGGTAGGAGCTTCACCTACTTCAGACCAGGCCCCTGTCACATGACCACTCTCCCTATATAGGAACATGACCTAAGGTCACGTAGATCAGTACAGAGTTCTCTATGCTAATGAAGTATCTAGCTAGAGGCTCTAAGAGTTAGCCAAGAAGCTTCCCTTTCTCAGACATTCCTTCCTGCAAAAGGTATTCAATCTCTGGTCCATTCTGAGGAGGTGGTATGAACCCATTTTCCACGATGAACAATCAATAAACAGTTTGGAACCAAGGACTGTCTCTTTCACCAAGTACTGTTGTAGGGAGCATGGAGGAAGCCTTGTCTATAGAGCTGTGCAGTCTAAGTCTCCCACAGAAGGCCCAGGACTTGTCTTCAGACCCAACCGGCCTCCTCCATTCTTGGCTCCTCCAGGACTTTCAGTGGCGTTCGGATGTTTAGGAGTTTGATAATCCCCTACCCCAGCCTCCTCACAGGCCTGTGGACCTAACTCCATTCCCAACTCCCTATGACCCAGCAGCGTCTGGATGTCCAGGAGTTTGGGAACCTCCAATCGAGGCTCCTGTTGCAGGCCTTTGGACCCCTGACCCTCCATTCTTACTCCTCTGTGAGGTTTCCATATCTGGCCTCCCACACCCAAGGCTGCATTCTCCTATCCCCTGAGCAGTGTATCAGTGCTACCCAAGAGCCCATCACTCGACAGCAGGTGTAGGGTAAGTACAGTCTAGAGTTTGTCTGCCCAGCGCTGTTCCCATATCCCAGCGGTGGGATGAAATACAAAACCACAATGGGTAGATGGATCATGGAAACATGGCCATGAGGGCTGGCCAATTGGAGTTAAGAGCAGCCAGATGGAGCACGGCAGGTTATAGCTTGGGGTTATTGATAGGGAACTAGACACTAATAGCTTAGAGGGTAGATATCTGCCCAGATCTAGTGCTTTAAAGACTTCTCCTAAATATAAGAAGTTCTTTTTTCTGGGAACTAAATGTTCAAAGGCAGGGTAGAACCGCCTGATTGAGATTAAATAATTACTACAGCACTCGAGAGAAACTGGAACACTTTGGAAGTTCATCTTTAATAAGGCATTGTTTTTTCTCTGGAACAGCTTTTGTGCGTCTAAGCAGAAAGCTCTACAAAGATGACTCATCAAAGGAATCCTAAGTGAATGCTTCCAAATTAACCAAGAATGGCATGCACCTTAGAAAAATGTGGTCAGCTGTTGCCAGCATGGAATGGGAAAGACATTTGCGACCTTTGGAAAATTCAGTGTGGGTGATCAACAGTGCCATGTCTTGAAATGATTGTACTCTCTGTGCATGTGCTCTGCTCCAAATATCACATCTTGGCTACAGTAATTTCACTGTCATATTGGACTTACTACTAATACTTCCCTGTACAAAAGTTTGTAATGTACAAAACCACAGAATGACTGGTCTTCCTAAGCTGAAAAGGAAAGATATCGACATCCCAGAAGTTTACAACTCCTATTGTTTCTAATTAGAAAAAAATTTCACACGGTATATTTTGATTGTGTTCTTTCCCCTTCCTTTATTCCTACTAGACCTCTTGCCTCTCTACCTACCTAACTTTATGTTCTTTCTTTAAAAAAAAAAGAACCCCCCCCAACAAATACACTGGGGCCTGTCCTGGAGTGAGATATATGGGGCGGGGGGCTATGTGTAGAATATGGATCCAACCACTCTGGATCATTGTGTTTTGGGGGGAATCCATAGCTGAGCGTGTTAAGGTGAACAGGAGAACGATGACCTTGGAGCTCAAGTGTGAAGATCAATTTTGAAGAAATGGTGGTCTGGACCTGCAGTAGCATTTCTGCAGTTGTAGAGCCATGTTCCCCAGATCAAATGGGACCTATATAGCAATGAGCGACAACAACGACCTATAAGTTTTCTCTTAGGAATTTCATCACTCTCATCCACAGTCCACGCAACATTGAGCTGCATGCCCAGGAAGAAGAGAACTGTGGGTGTTGGCATTATCTTTTGCATTGGCCAGGCCGTTGGCTAAGAAGTTAGTTCAGTGCTTATACATGACATAGACTCCATAAATGATAGTACTGACCCTTCCATTTGACCTGCTTGGATAAGTAGAGAGGAGGCAAATAGCTTGTTTTCCTATGCTGGCATAGTGACCCAGATCTTCTAAATGTATTGTTATGGACCTACTAGGGGCATTGATAGACTATCATATGGTTTACACTATGGTTACAGATGGAGGTTGGAACAACACATTCTGTCTCATTAGTGATTTGAACTTACAATTTGTTTTTATTTATTTTTTGTGATATGCCTGGCATTCTAGCTCAGGCTGGTATGTATGGAAGTGACTTACACATTTTGTGAGCCTGTGCTTTTGTTCTCTAATTGTGCCCTTAGTTACAGATCTGAAGCTCCGGGGACTCTCAAGGAAGTAGAAGTTTTCAGCTCGGAAGAGCCTCCAAGGCATTAATTTGCTTCTTTGCAAACTTTTCTTGACTCTTTACCTCAGCTCCTTTGGGTCTAATTAGTTGCTGAAGCCTGCTACTTCCTCACAAAGCCTGGGCACAGGACCAGAAACAGAAGATGGATGACTGACCTCAGAGAACAGAGGACTAATTGGTCCCTCCTCTCCCTGGAAACCACTGCATTGGCAGGGCACATTTTCTACTGAGTTCAGAGGCTGGTGTCTGGGTTGTGGAGGGCTGGTGGGAACAGCAAGTACTTTTTCCATCTAGGGTAATATCACATGCATAATTCTGCAACTTGCTTTTATCTTCATAACAATTCATTTTGGGACTTTCCCCAATGTCAATATGCAAAGACCCATTCATTATTTATATGGGTGTACTTTCAAATAACCTTTGTTTTACTTAATAATAATCCTATTATTTTTATTTTTGAAAGTATGACATAGTCACATTATTTCCTATTTCTTTTTCCTCCCTTCTAAGCCTCCCATATACCTGTTTGATTTCTCTCAAAATCCTGTCCTCTTTTTTTTTGTGAATTGTTGTTACATACATTTATGTATATACATACCTCTTAAATATAGCCTTCTTAGTCTATATAATGTTATTTATAAGTATGTTTTCAGAACCGACCTTTTGGAATTGGATAACCAGTTGGTGTGCTCTTCCCAGGAGAAGACTATTTCTCCCACTCTCAGCATTCTTTACTTGCCTGTAGTTCGTTGTGTAGGACTGAAAAATTATTTCTAACAATTATGAATATTTTATTTGTGCCTGTCATTAAGTATGTACATGTATACACTTATATACTTTCATGATAGAGGGTATAAATTGACTTGGCCAGTATGAATGTTAATGGAGTTTCCTCCAAAAACTGAAAACAGAACTTCCAGATTATTCAGCTGTACAACATCTGGGTGTGTGCCTGAAGGAATCGAAGTCACATGCCAAAGGGACATTGCATGCCTGTGTTCATTGCTGTATGACTCATAATAGCCAGGGTATAGAGCCAGCTTAGATGTTCATCACAGATAGATGGTTGCAGCAAATGTGATACATGTACCCACCTCACACCACATACATTTCAGTTCTGCTCTTTCTATACACTGATTGTATAGTTCCTCTACTTTAGCTTATTTTTATGTTACGTGTATCAGTTTGTCTGCATGCAGTACACATTGTGGCCAAGAGAGAGCACTAAATGCCTGGAACTGGAGTTACAGACAGTTGTAAGCCACTATGTGGATGTTGGGAATCAAACTCTAGTCCTCTGCAAGAAAAGTCAGTGAGTGGTCTTAACTGCAGAGCCACCTTTCTAGCCCCCACAATAGAGTTTTATTCAACCACAAGGAAGAAAAATCTTGACTCATTTGCAGAAAAATGAATGGAACTTGAGATCACCTTGTTAAGAAAAACAAGCTAGATTTAGAAATAAATACCGTGTTTTTTTTTCATATATGGAATATAGATTTTAAACATTTTAAAACATTTTTCTTTTATTTTTGAGACTGTAATAGAATTACATTCTTTCTTCCTTCCCTTTCTTCCCTCCAAGCCTGTCTGCCCCATAAAATTCTCCTTGTCTTTAAATTTGTGTCCTTTAAACAATTTTGTTGTTACATGTTGTCTTAGTGTTCTATTGCTATAAAGAGTTACCCTGACCAAAGCAACTCTTATAAAGGAAAGCATTTAACTGGGGCTTGCTTACGTTTCAGAGGCTCAGTCCATTAGCATTGTGGCATGGAACATGCCATCATATAAGCAGACGTACAGGTGGTAGAGAAGTAGCTGTGGGTTCTGCACCCTGATCCATAAGCGGTAGGAAGAGAGAGACTCTGGGCTTGGCATGGGTTTTGTGAAATCTCAAACCCCACTGCCAGTGACATACTTCCTCCAACAAAGTCCCCCTAATCCTTTCAAATAGTGCCCTTGCCAGTGACCAAGTATTCAAATCTAAGGGCCAATGAGGGCCATTCTCATTCAAACCATCACACTTACATAAATGTATGTGATCTTAATTCTTATGCAAGTGCAGTCTATTCAGAAAGTCCTTTCTTACATATATTTCATGGAGAGTACTATGTTGTTTTTTTTTCTCTAGCAATTTTAGGGTGTCACTTTTCACGTTTAGGTTTTGATCCATTTGAAGTTGGTTTTTTGTGCAAGGTGATAGATACAGAATTAATTCAATTCTTTTGCATGTAGATGATCAGTTTCCCCAACATTATTTATGTAAGAGGTTGCCTTTTCTGTAGTTTATGCTTTTGGCATATTTGTCAGATATTAAGTTGCTGAAGTGTGGCCTTCTGGTTTCCACCTGTGCTCAGAGATGATCTGGTCCCACATCTCTCTGTACCCAAATCACATGGTGGAGAGAGCTGGACTCTCAGAAGAGAGGACAATCCTGAGAGCTCAGGGGAGACCACCATTGCAGCTCACATTCCTGACCCAAGAGGAACCTGCCGAGAGCCATCTGGACATAGGAACCTAGGAACAGTCAGGGAGAGGATTCTTCTGGTCTCTGCCTGTGCCAAGAGTTGAAAGGCAGTCTCCAGGAGCACTGACACACCTCAGAGGAGAGGTAAGACCACCACTTCTGCTCTGAGGAATCAGCCTCGAGTGCTCAGGACACATGGACCCAGAAGCAGTCTGGGACAGAACACTTCCAGTTTCTGCCTGTGCCTGGAGCTGACCCATATCGACAGTTCTCTGTACCCAGATCCTGCTGGGAGAAAGCTAGTCTCTAGGAGTGCTTACACACAGGCTTAAAGGAGGGTCAAGCCACTGTCAGAGACAGCAAGACCAGTTAACATCAGACACAACCAGACGTTGAGAGGAAAGCACAGGAACCTAAGCAACAGAAACCAAGATTACTTGGCATCATCAGAGCCCAGTTCTCCCACAAAAGCAAATACTGGATATGCTAACACACTGGAAAAGCAAGATTTGTATTTAAAATCACATCTCATAACAATGATGGAGGACTTTAAGAAGGACATAAATAACTTCCTTAAAGAAATACAGGACAATATAGGTAAACAAGCAGAAGCCCTTAAGGAGGAAACACAAAAATCCCTTAAAGAATTACAGGAAAATACAACCAAACAGGTGAAAGAATTGAACAAAACCACCCAGAATCTAAAAACGGAAATAGAAACAATAAAGAAATCAGAAAGGGAGACAACAGTGGAGATAGAAAATGTAGGAAAGAGATCAGGAGTCATAGATGCAAGCATCACGAACAGAATACAAGAGATAGAAGAGAGAATCTCAGGAGCAGAAGATACCATAGAAAACATTGACACAACTGTCAAAGATAATGAAAAATGGAAAGAACTCTTAGTCCAAAACATTCAGGAAATTCAGGACACAATGAGAAGATCAAACCTAAGGATAATAGGTATAGAAGAGAGTGAAGACTCCCAACTTAAAGGGCCAGTAAATATCTTCAACAAAATCATAGAAGAAAACTTCCCTAACCTAAAGAAAGAGGTGCATATAAACATACAAGAAGCCTACAGAACTCCAAATAGATTGGACCAGAAAAGAAACTCTTCCTGTCACATAATAGTCAAAACATCAAATGCACAAAACAAAGAAAGAATATTAAAAGCAGTAAGGGAAAAAGGTCAAGTGACATATAAAGGCAGATCTATCAGAATTACACCAGACTTCTTACCAGAGACTATGAAAGCCAGAAGATCCTGGACAGATGTCATACAGACCCTAATTGAACACAAATGTCAGCCCAGGCTACTATATCCATCAAAACTCTTCATTAACATAGATGGATAAAGCAAGATATTCCATGACATAAACAAATTTATACAATATCTTCCCACAAATCCAGCCCTACAAAAGATAATAGATGGAAAACTCCAACACAGGAGGGAAACTACACCTTAGAAAGAATAAGAAAGTAATCTTGCAACAAACCCAAAAGAAGAGAGCTACACAAACACAATTCCACTTCTAACAACAAAAATAACAGGAAGCAACAATCACTATTCCTTAATATCTCTTAACATCAATGGACTCAAGTCCCCAATAAAAAGACAGACTAACAGACGGGGTACGGAAAGCATTTTGCTGCATACAGGAAACAAACCTCAGTGACAAGGACAAACACTTCCTTAGAGTAAAAGGCTGGAAAGCACTTTTTCCAAGCAAATGGTCCCAAGAAAGAAGCTTGAGTAGCCATTCTAATATTAAGTAAAATCGACTTTCAACCAAAAATTACAAAAAAGATAAGGAAGGACACTTCATATTCATCAAAGGAAAAATTCACCAAGATGAACTCTCAATCCTGAATATCTATGCTCCAAATACAAGGGCACCTATATTCATAAAAGAAATCTTACTAAAGCTCAAAGCACACATTGCACCTCACGCAATAATAGGGGGAGACTTCAACACCTCACTCTCATCAATGGACAGATCATGGAAACAGAGACTAAACAGAGACACAGTGAAACTAAGAGAACTTATGAACCAAATGGATTTAACAGATATTTATAGTACATTTCATCCTAAAAGAGAAAAATATACCTTCTTCGCAGCACCTCTTGGTACTGTCTCCAAAATCAACCGTATAATTGGTCACGAAACAGGCCGTAACAGAAATAAGAAGATTGAAATAATCCCATGCATCCTATCAGATCACTATGGACTAAGGCTGGTCTTCAATAAAATTAAAAAAATGACAGAAAGCCCACAGATATGTGGAAGTTGAACAACACTCTACTCAGTGACAACTTGGTCAAGGAAGAAATAAAGAAAGAAATTAAAGACGTTTTAGAATTTAGAGAAATGAAGGCAGAACATACACAAACTTATGGGACACAATAAAAGCAGTAAAAAGAGGAAAACTTAGAGCTCTGAGTGCCTCCAAAAAGAAACTGGAGAGAGCATACACACCTAAAAGCTCTAGAACAAAAAGAAGCAAATATACCCAAGAAAAGTAGACATCAGGAAATAATCAAACTGGACTGAAACCAACCAAGTAGAACCAAAAAGAACTACACAAAGAATCAACAAAACCAGGAGCTGGTTCTTTGAGAAAATCAACAAGATTGATCAACCCTTAGCCATACTAGCCAGAGGGCACAGAGAAAGTATCCAAGTTAACAAAATCAGAAATGAAAAGGGAGAAATAACAACAGAAACTGAGAAAATTAAAAAAAATCATCAGATGGTATTACAAAAATCCTATATTCAACAGAACTGGAAAATTTGGAGGAAATGGACAATTTTCTAGACAGATACCAGGTACCAAAGTTAAATCAGGAACACATAAACAATCTAACCAACCCCATAACTCCTAAAGAAAGAAAACATTTATTAAAAGTCTCCCAACCAAAAAAATTCCAGGACCAGATGGGTTTAGTGGAGAATTTTATCGACCTTCATAGAAGGCCTCATACCATTACTCTCCAAACTATTCCACAAAAAAGAAACAGAAGGAGGGCTGGGGATTTAGCTCAGTGGTAGAGCGCTTGCCTAGGAAGCACAAGGCCCTGGGTTCGGTCCCCAGAAAAAAGAACCAAAAAAAAAAAAAAAAAAAAGAAACAGAAGGAACACTACCCAATTCCTTCTATGAAGTCACAATTATGCTTATACCTAAACCACACAAAGACCCAAAAAAGAAAGAGAACTTCAGACCAATTTCCCTTATGCATATCGATGCAAAAGTAAATTCTAGCTAACCGAATCCAAGAGCACATCAAAATGATCATCCATCATGATCAAGTAGGCTTCATCCCAGGGATGCAGGGATGGCTCAATATATAGAAGTGCATCAACATAATCAACTATATGAACAAACTCAAAGAAAAAAACCCACATGATCATTTCATTAGATGCCGAGAAAGCATTTGACAAAATTCAATACCCCTCCATGTTAAAAGTCTTGGGAAGATCAGGAATTCAAGACCCATACCTAAACATAGTAAAAGCAATATACAGCAAACCAGTAGCCAGCATCAAACTAAATGGAGGGAAACTTGAAGCAATCCCACTAAATTCAGGGACTAGACAAGGCTGCCCACTCTCTTTCTACTTACTCAATATAGTACTCGAAATCCTAGCCAGACCAGTCAGAACAATCAGACCACAAAAGGAGGTCAAAGGGATACAAATTGGAAAGGAAGAAGTCAAAATATGACAATTTACAGATAATATGATAGTATACTTAACTGATCCCAAAAGTTCCACCAGAGAACTACTAAGTCTGATAAACAACTTCAGCCAAGAGGCTGGATGTAAAATTAACTCAAACAAATCAGTAGCCTTACTCTATTCAAAGGATAAACAGGGCTGAGAAAGAAATTAGGGAAAGGATACCCTTTACAATAGTCCCAAATAACATAAAATACCTTGGTGTGACTCTAACAAAGCAAGTGAAAGATTTGTATGACAAGAACTTCAAGTCTCTGAAGAAAGAAATTGAAGATCTCAAAAGAGGGAAAGACCTCCCATGCTCATGGATTGGCAGGATTAATATAGTAAAAATGGCCATTTTACCAAAAGCGATCTACAGATTCAATGCGATCTCCATCAAAATTGCAACTCAATTCTTCATAGAGTTAGAAAGAACAATTTGCAAATTCATTTAAAATAACAAAAATCCCCCAGGTTATTGAAAACTATCCTCAACAATGAAAGAGCTTCTGGGGGAATCACCATCCCTGACCTCAAGCAGTACTACAGAGCAATAGTCATAAAAACTGTATGATATTGGTACAGAGACAGGCAGGTAGATCAATGGAATAGAATTGAAGACCCAGAAATGAACCCACACACCTATGGTCATTTGATCTTCAACAAAGGAGCTAAAACCATCCAGTGGAAAAAAGATAGCATTTTCAACAAAAGGTGCTGGTTCAACTGGATGTCAGCATGTAGAAGAATGTGAATTGATCCATTCTTATCTCCCTCTACAAAAATCAAGTCAAGTGGATCAAGGAATCCACATAAAACCAGATACACTCAAACTAATAGAAGAAAAATGGGGAAGAGTCTCAAACACATGGGCATTGGGGAAAATTTCCTGTAAAGAACACCAATGACTTATGCTCTAAGATCAAGAATCAACAAATGGGACCTCATAAAATTACAAAACTTTTGTAAGTCAAAGGACACTGTCTTTAGGATAAAATGGCAACCAACAGATTGAGAAAAGATCTTTGCCAATCCAAAATCTGTTAGAAGGCTAATATCCAATATATACAAAGGACTCAAGAAGTTAGGCTTCAGAGAATCAAATAATAAAAAATGGGGTTCAGAGCTAAACAAAGAATTCACAGCTGAGGAATGCCAAATGGCTGAGAAACACCTAAAGAAATGTTCAACATCTTTAGTCATAAGGGAAATGCAAATCAAAACAACCCTGAGATTTCACCTCACACAAGTGAGAATGGCTAAGATCAAAAACTCAGGTGACAGCAGATGCTGGTGAGGATGTGGAGAAAGAGGAACACTCTTCCATTGTTGGTGGGATTGCAGACTGGTACAACCATTCTGGAAATCAGTCTGGAGGTTCCTTAGAAAATTGGACATTGAACTACCTGAGGACCCAGCTATAACTCTCTTGGGCATGTACCCAAAAAATGCCCCAACATGTAACAAAGACACATGCTCCACTATGTTCATAGCAGCCTTATTTATAATAGCCAGAAGCTGGAAAGAACCCAGATGCCCTTCAACAGAGGAATGGATAGAGAAAATGTGGTACATCTACACAATGGAATATTACTCAGCTATCAAAAACAATGACTTTATGAAATTCATAGGCAAATGGTTGGAACTGGAAAATATCATCCTGAGTGAGGTAACCCAATCACAGAAAAACACATATGGTATGCACTCATTGATAAGTGGCTATTAGCCCAAATGCTTGAATTACCCTAGATGCGTAGAATACATGAAACTCAAGAAGGATGACCAAAATGTGAATGCTTCACTCTTTCTTTAAAACGGGAACAAGAATACCCTTGGGAGGGAATAGGGAGGCAAAGTTTAGAACAGAGGCAGAAGGAACACCCATTCAGAGCCTGCCTCACATATGGCCCATGCATATACAGCCACCAAACTAGGTAAGATGGATGAAGCAAAGAAGTGCAGGCTGACAGGAACCGGATATAGATCTCTCCTGAGAGACATAGCCAGAATACAACAAATACATAGGCAAATGCTATCATTAAATCGCTGTTCTGAGAACGGGACCCCCAGTGAAGGAATCTTAGAAAGGACTGAAAGAACTTGAAGGGTCTTGAGACCCCATATGAACAACAATGCCAACCACCAGAGCTTCCAGGGACTAAGCCACTACCCAAAGACTATACATGGACTGACCCTGGACTCTGACCTCATAGGTAGCAATGAATAGCCTAGTAAGAGCACCAGTGGAAGGGGAAACCCTTGGTCCTGCCAAGACTGAACCCCCAGTGAACTGATTGTTGGGGGGAGGGCGACAATGGGGGGAGGATGGGGAGGGGAACACCCATATAGAAGGGGAGGGGAAGGGGCTAGGGGGAATGTTGGCCAGGAAACTGGGAAAGGGAATAACAATCGAAATGTAAATAAGAAATACCCAAGTTAATAAAGAAAAAAATGGATTACAGAGCTAAACAACAAATTCTCAGCTGAGGAATATCGAATGGCTGAGAAGTACCTAAAGAAATATTCAATATCCTTATTCATCAGGGAAATGCAAATCAAAACAACCCTGAGATTCCACCTCACACCGGTCAGAATGGCTAAGATAAAAAACTCAGGCGACAGCAGATACTGGTGAGGATGTGGAGAAAGAGGAACACTCCTTCATTGTTGGTGGGATTACAGCCACTCTGGAAATCAGTCTGAATGTTACTCAGAAAATTGGTCATGGTATTAACTGAGGACCCAGCTATATCTCTCCTGGGCATATACCCAAAAGATGCTCCAATGTATAACAAGGAGACTTTTTCCACAATATTCATAGCAGTCTTATTTATATTAGCCAGAGCTGGAAAGAACCCAGATGTCCTTCAGCAGAGGAATGGATACAGAAAATGTGGTACATGTACACAATTGAGTACTACTTATCTATCAAAAATAATGACTTCATCAAATTTATAGGCAAATGGATGGAACTAGAAAATGTTATCCTCAGTGAGGTAACCCAATCACAAAACCACACATGGTAGGCACTCACTGATAAGTGGATATTAACCCAAAATCTCCATGTACCCAAGATACAATCCAGAGACCATATG
This sequence comes from Rattus norvegicus, assembly GCF_021556685.1. NCBI lineage: Eukaryota > Metazoa > Chordata > Mammalia > Rodentia > Muridae > Rattus > Rattus norvegicus. The sequence goes on along the minus strand of NC_141536.1, from coordinate 75,710,228 downwards.
AAGCTCATGAAGTACGATCAAATTGTGGATGCTTTTGTCCTTCTTAAAAGGGGGAACAAAAAATATTCATAGGAAGGGGATATAGAGACAAAGTTTGTAGTAGAGACTGAAGGAAGGACCCATATCTTGTCCCACTTGGGGATCCAGCCCATATATATACAGCCACCAAAACTAGACAATATTGATGAAGCCAAGAAGTCCATGCTGACAGGAGCCTGATATAACTGTCTCCTGCTAGTCTCAGCCAGAGCATGACCAATACAGAGGCAAATGCTAGCAGCAAACTACTGAACTGAGAACAGGGTCTTTGTTGGCAGAACTAGAGAAATGATTGAAGGAGCTGAAGGGGTTTGCAACCCCATAAGAACAACCATACCAACCAGAGCTCACAGGGACTAAACCACTACCTGAAGAGTACACACGGACAGACCCATGTCTCCAGCTGCATATGTAGCACAGAATGGCCTTGTTGGTTACCAATGGGATGAGAAGCCCTTCATCCTGTCAAGACTGGACCCCCCCATCGAAGGGGTATGTCAGGGCAGGTTGGTGGGAGGGAGTGGGTGGTTGGGTGGGGGAATATCTCCATGCAAAAGTGGGGAGAGGGAATGGGATAATGGGTTTATGTATGGGAAACTGGGAAAGGGGATAACATTTGAAATGAAAAAAAAAGTTGCTGAGGTGTGTACTCATGTTACCACCTTTGACTTGTTTCATTGGTCTACTTATCTGTTTTTGTGCCAGTTCCATAGTATTCTTCTTTCTCTGGCTCTGTAATATACATTAAGAGTTGGAACTACAGTCCCTTCAGCATTCTTCTTTTAGTTCATTGCTGTTGGGGCCGCCCTGGGTCTTTTGTGGTTCCATGGGAATTTTAGGACAACTTTTTTCTATTTCTGTGAAAAATGAGATACACTTTCTCCCCCCGGTGTGTGTGTGTGTGTGTGTGTGTGTGTGTGTGTGTGTGTGTGTGTGTTCAGATAGATGGTCTGTAGTTCCTTTCTCAAGCATAAATCCTGAGGTCTCATGGCTTCAGGAAAACTGCAGACAGGAGAAAAGGCCTAGGAAGAATGCAGTCTGGGGCACTAAACAAGGTGAAAAAGGCAAAGGGAAGAACTCAGGTAAAAGGGTCAAAGATACTGTTTGACCAAACTCTGCTTGCAGTGAGATCTCTAGTAGTCAGTTAAACGATGTATAAACAGCAGAGAGAAAAATAAAACTTGTCCATTCTTGAAGTGAAAGCCAAGTCTTATGCCTCTGTCTATCATTACCCTCCCTCAAAAGTCCCTGTGATGCCCATGGCTGCATTGCATATGGTAGATTTTGATTGGGATTATATTGAATCTGCAAATAGCATTTGGAAGAATGGTCATTTTCACAGTGTTAATTATACCAAATCCATGAGTATGGGATGTCTTTGCATTTTCTAGTGTCTCTTTCTTTCTCTAGCTCTTTCTTCAGAGGTTCGAAGTTTTCATTGTAAGGTCCTTTACTTCCTTGGTTATGTTTATTCCTATACATTTTATTTTCTTTAGGCTGTTGTATATGGGAGTGTATTCATTATCTCCTTCTCGGTATGTTTGTTGATGAGGCATAGAAAAGCTATTGATTTATGCAAGATGGTTCTTTATCCTGTCACATTGCTGAATTTGTTTTTGTTTCTAGAAATATTCTGGAGAATTTTTGGATCATGGATCTTTAGAATCATGTCACCTTCAAATAGGGATAGTTTGACTTATTTTTTCCCAATTTATATCCCTTTAATTGTCCTTTTCGTGTCTTATTGCTCCAGCTAGTACTGTAAATACAATACTGCAAAGGAGTGGAATAGTGAACATTCCTGTTTCCTCTCTGGCTTCAGTGGAATTCTTCAAGCATTTTTCCATATTGGCTTTGGGTTTCTCATATATAACTTTTTTTTTTAATGTGTGTGAAGGCATTTTCATTTCCTTTTTCTTTCTTTTTAAAATTTTTTCTTTTTCTTTTTTCTTTTTTATTATTTATTTTTACACTCCAGATTTTATTCTCCTCCCAGTCCACCCTCCAACTGTTCCACATCCCATGCCTCCTTCCTACTTCCCCCAACCCCTGCACCCAACCCCAACCTCCGTCTCCACGAGAATGTCCCCACTCCACCCACCCCACCAGACCTCTAAACTTCCTGGGGCCTCCAGTCTCTTGAGGATTAGGTGCATTTTCTCTGACTGAACCCAGACCCGGAAGTCCTCTGCTGTATATGTGTTGGGGACCTCATCTCAGTTGATGTATGTTGCCTGGTTGGTGATCCAGTTTCTGAGAGATCTTGGGGGTCCAGGTTAATTGAGGCTGCTGGTCCTCCTACAAAGTTGCCCTCCTCAGCTTCCTCCAGCTTTTCCCAGAGAGATCAGCAGCTTCTGTTCATTGGTTGGGTGCACATATCTGCATCTGAGTCTTTCAACTGCTTGTGGGGTCTTTTGAAGGCCAGTCATGATAGGTCCCTTTTTGTGAATGCCCCATAACCTCAGTAATGGTGTCAGGTCTTGGGGCCTCCCTTGAGCTGGAACCCACTTAGGGCCTGTCGCTGGACCTTCTTTTCCTCAGGTCCCTTTCCATTTCCATCCCTGAATTTCTTTCAGATAGGAAGAATTATGGGTCAGAGCTTTGACTGTGGGATAGTAACCCCATTCCTCACTTGATGCCCTGTCTTTCTGCTGGAGGTGGGTTCAATAAGTTCTCTCTCCCCACTGTAAGGCATTCATCTAGGATGTCCCCTTTGAGTCCTGAGGGTCTCTCACTTCCCAGGTCTCTGGTACATTCTAGGGCATCCTTCCAACCTTCTTCCTCTTGGGGTCTCCTGTTTCCATTCTTTCTGCTGGCCCTGAGGGCTTCAGTCCTTTCCCGCCACCCAAAACCAGATCATATTCCCCTTTCCCCCTACCCCAATTCCCTTTCCCTCTCCTGTCCCTCTCTCCCTCCCCCCTTGTGATTGCTTTCTTCTCCCTCCCAAGTGGGACTGAAGTGTCCTCACTTGGGACCTTCAGCTTGTTGACATTCTGTGGAAAGTGAACAACTCTCTACTCAGCGATAACTTGGTTAAGGAAGAAATAAAGAGAGAAATTAAAGACTTCCTGGAATTTAATGAAAATGTTGACATGTCATACCCAAACTTAAGGGACACAATGAAAGCAGTGCTAAAGGGGAAAGTCAGCACTAACTGCACCGGTATAGAAACTGGAGGGATCTTACACCAGCAACTTAACAGCACACTGGAGAGCTCCAGAACAAAAAGAAGCAAACTCACCCATGAGGAGTAGACAGCAGGAAATAGTAAAACTCAGGGCTGAAATCAAGCAAATAGAAACAAAGAAAACAATACAAAAAAAAATCAGCAAAACCAAAAGCTGGTTCTTTGAGAAAATAAACAAGGTAGATAAACCCCTAGCCAAACTAACTAAAGGGCATAGAGGCAGTATCCAGATTAACAAACTCAGAAATGAAAAGGGAGACAAAGCAACAGAAATGGAGGAAATGCACAAAATCATCAGATCCTACTACAAAAGCCTATATTTAACAAAACTGGGAAATCTAGATGAAATGGATGGTTTTCTAGACAGATACCACATACCAAAGTTAAATCAAGAGCAGGCAAACTTTCTAAACAGGCTCATATACCCTAACGAAATAGAAGAAGTCGTTAAAAACCTTCCAACCAAAAAAAGCCCAGGGCCAGATGGATTTAGTTCAGAATTCCACCAGACCTTCAAAGAAGATCTGATACCAATATTCCTCAAACTATTCCATAAAATAGAAACAGAAGGAACACTACCCAATTCATTCTGTGAAGCCACAATTACTCTGATACCTAAACTACACAAGGACCCTACCAAAAAAAGAGAACTTCAGACCAATCTCGCTTATGAATAATGATGCAAAAATACTCAATAAAATTCTTGCAAACTGAATCCAAGAACACATCAAAACCGTCATTCACCACAATAACAAACAAAAACAAAAACAAAACCCTCTTTCTTCATTTCCTTACTTCATTCATCATCCAGAAATGAGTTGTTTAATCTCCATGAATTTATATAAATTTTTTATTTTGTTTTATTTTTGGTGTCAGTTTTAAATTTGATTGCATTGTGGTCAGACAGGATACAAGGAGTGAGTTACATCTTTTGACTCTGCAGAGATTGGTTTTGTGTCCCAGAATGTGGTCTGTTTCAGAAAAACCTCTCATGAGCTGCTGAATAGAATTCTCATCCTGTGATGTTTGGACAGAAAATTCAGTAGGTATCTGTTAAGTTTCCTTACTGTATCATCTCTATTAATTCTGATGCTTCTTCATTTGTTTTGTTGTTTGTTTGGTCTAAATGACCTATTAGAGAAAGTGGTATATTTAAATCACCTACTATTAATAGATTGATATTATATACATAGTAATCTGTGTCTTTAAAGTCATTAGACTTTTTTTTTTTTATGGGTTTTTGAAAATAATAATGCCAAGGATATTAAATAAATAAAATAAAAAGTAAATATCTAAAATACATAATTGGGAAATACCAGTAAATGAATTGAAAACCAGTAAGAGGAACACAGGAAGTCATGTTGTTGGAAATGAAAAAAAAAATGAAATTTAGAAGCACGACTGACGGAATAAACTTTAGACTTGTCATAATGAAGCAGGGAATGAATGAAATTAAATGGAATGTTAAGAGAGTTTATCAAGAAAGTAACATGGTGAGTAAATAAAGCATTTTAAGAACCCGAAGGTTCCTGGGAGACATGTCTAAACACAGTTTCTAGAACGGTGTGAGTAACAGGAAACAGTGTTTGAGACTGTCAAGGGTGAGAATACTTTCTCAGCATCTAATGAAATGATCATGTGGTTCTGTTCTTTCAGTTTGTTTATATAATGGATCACGTTGATGGTTTTCCTTATATTAAACCATCCCTGCATGCCTGGGATGAAGCCTACTTGATCATGGTGGATGATTGTTTTGATGTGCTCTTGGATTCGGTTTGCCAGAATTTTGTTGAGTATTTTTGCGTCGATATTCATAAGGGAAATTGGTCTGAAGTTCTCTTTCTTTGTTGTGTCTTTGTGTGGTTTAGGTATAAGAGTAATTGTGGCTTCGTAGAAGGAATTTGGTAGTGCTCCATCTGTTTCAATTTTGTGGAATAGTTTGGATAATATTGGTATGAGGTCTTCTATGAAGGTTTGATAGAATTCTGCACTAAACCCGTCTGGACCTGGGCTCTTTTTGGTTGGGAGACCTTTAATGACTGCTTCTTTTTCCTTAGGAGTTATGGGGTTGTTTAACTGGTTTATCTGTTCCTGATTTAACTTCGATACCTGGTATCTGTCTAGGAAATTGTCCATTTCCTGAAGATTTTCAAGTTTTGTTGAATATAGGTTTTTATAGTAAGATCTGATGATTTTTTGAATTTCCTCTGAATCTGTTGTTATGTCTCCCTTTTCATTTCTGATTTTGTTAATTTGGACGCACTCTCTGTGTCCTCTCGTTAGTCTGGCTAAGGGTTTATCTATCTTGTTGATTTTCTCAAAGAACCAACTTTTGGTTCTGTTGATTCTTTCTATGGTCCTTTTTGTTTCTACTTGGTTGATTTCAGCTCTGAGTTTGATTATTTCCTGCCTTCTACTCCTCCTGGGTGTATTTGCTTCTTTTTGTTCTAGAGCTTTTAGGTGTGCTGTCAAGCTGCTGACATATGCTCTTTCCTGTTTCTTTCTGCAGGCACTCAGCGCTATGAGTTTTCCTCTTAGCACAGCTTTCATTGTGTCCCATAAGTTTGAGTATGTTGTATCTTCATTTTCATTAAATTCTAAAAAGTTTTTAATTTCTTTCTTTATTTCTTCCTTGACCAGGTTATCATTGAGTAGAGCATTGTTCAATTTCCACGTATATGTGGGCATTCTTCCCTTATTGTTATTGAAGACCAGTTTTAGGCCGTGGTGGTCCGATAGCATGCATGGGATTATTTCTATCTTTCTGTACCTGTTGAGGCCCGTTTTTTGACCAATTATATGGTCAATTTTGGAGAAAGTACCATGAGGAGCTGAGAAGAAGGTATATCCTTTTGCTTTAGGATAGAATGTTCTATAAATATCCGTTAAGTCCATTTGGCTCATGACTTCTCTTAGTCTGTCGACATCACTGTTTAATTTCTGTTTCCATGATCTGTCCATTGATGAGAGTGGGGTGTTGAAATCTCCCACTATTATTGTGTGAGGTACAATGTGTGTTTTGAGCTTTAGTAAGGTTTCTTTTACATATGTAGGTGCCCTTGTATTTGGGGCATAAATATTTAGGATTGAGAGTTCATCTTGGTGGATTTTTCCTTTGATGAATATGAAGTGTCCTTCCTTATCTTTTTTTGATGACTTTTAGTTGGAAATTGATTTTATTTGATATTAGAATGGCTACTCCAGCTTGCTTCTTCTGACCATTTGCTTGGAAAGTTGTTTTCCAGCCTTTCACTCTGAGGTAGTGTCTGTCTTTGTCTCTGAGGTGTGTTTCCTGTAGGCAGCAGAATGCAGGGTCCTCGTTGCGTATCCAGTTTGTTCATCTATGTCTTTTTATTGGGGAGTTGAGGCCATTGATATTGAGAGATATTAAGGAATAGTGATTATTGCTTCCCGTTATATTCATATTTGGATGTGAGGTTATGTTTGTGTGCTTTCATTCTCTTTGTTTTGTTGCCAAGACGATTAGTTTCTTGCTTCTTCTAGGGTATAGCTTGCCTCCTTATGTTGGGCTTTACCATTTATTATCCTTTGTAGTGCTGGATTTGTAAAAAGATATTGTGTAAATTTGGTTTTGTCATGGAATATCTTGGTTTCTCCATCAATGTTAATTGAGAGTTTTGCTGGATACAGTAACCTGGGCTGGCATTTGTGTTCTCTTAGGGTCTGTATGACATCAGTCCAGGATCTTCTGGCCTTCATAGTTTCTGGCGAGAAGTCTGGTGTGATTCTGATAGGTCTCCCTTTTTATGTTACTTGACCTTTTTCCCTTACTGCTTTTAATATTCTTTCTTTATTTTGTGCGTTTGGTGTTTTGACAATTATGTGACGGGAGGTGTTTCTTTTCTGGTCCAATCTATTTGGAGTTCTGTAGGCTTCTTGTATTTCTATGGGTATCTCTTTTTTTAGGTTAGGGAAGTTTTCTTCTATGATTTTGTTGAAGATATTTACTGGTCCTTTGAGCTGGGAGTCTTCACTCTCTTCTATGCCTATTATCCTTAGGTTTGATCTTCTCATTGAGTCCTGGATTTCCTGTATGTTTTGGACCAGTAGCTTTTTCCGCTTTACATTATCTTTGACAGTTGAGTCAATGATTTCTATGGAATCTTCTGCTCCTGAGATTCTCTCTTCCATCTCTTGAATTCTGTTGGTGAGGCTTGTATCTACAGCTCCTTGTCTCTTCTTTTGGTTTTCTATATCCAGGGTTGTTTCCATGTGTTCTTTCTTGATTGCTTCTATTTCCATTTTTAATTCCTTCAACTGTTTGATTGTGTTTTCCTGGAATTCTTTCAGGGATTTTTGCGATTCCTCTCTGTAGGCTTTTACTTGTTTATTAATGTTTTCCTGTGCTTCCCTAAGTGTGTTCAGGTCTTTCCTGAAGTCCTCCAGCATCATGATCAAATATGATTTTGAAACTAGATCTTGCTTTTCTGGTGTGTTTGGATATTCCATGTTTGTTTTGGTGGGAGAATTGGGCTCCGATGATGGCATGTAGTCTTGGTTTCTGTTGCTTGGGTTCCTGCGCTTGCCTCTCGCCATCAGATTATCTCTAGTGTTACTTTGTTCTGCTATTTCTGACAGTGGCTAGACTGTCCTATAAGCCTGTGTGTCAGGAGTGCTGTAGACCTGTTTTCCTCTCTTTCAGTCAGTTATGGGGACAGAGTGTTCTGCTTTCGGGCGTGTAGTTTTTCCTCTCTACAGGTCTTCAGCTGTTCCTGTGGGCCTGTGTCTTGAGTTCACCAGGCAGCTTTCTTGCAGCAGAAAATTTGGTCTTACCTGTGGTCCCGAGGCTCAGGTTTGCTCGTGGGGTGCTGTCCAGGGGCTCTCTGCAGCGGCAGCAACCAGGAAGACCTGTGCCGCCCCTTCCGGGAGCTTCAGTGCACCAGGGTTCCAGATGGTCTTTGGCTTTTTCCTCTGGCGTCCGAGATGTGTGTGCAGGGAGCAGTCTCTTCTGGTTTCCCAGGCCTGTCTGCCTCTCTGAAGGTTTAGCTCTCCCTCCCACGGGATTTGGGTGCAGAGATCTGTTTATCCGGTCTGTTTCCTTCAGGGTCCGGCGGTGTCTGTGGCAGGGGTCCTGCCGCTCCTGGGCCCTCCCCCACGGGAGCCCAGAGGCCTTATACAGTTTCCTCTTGGGCCAGGGATGTGGGCAGGGGTGAGCAGTGTTGGTGGTCTCTTCCGCTCTGCAGCCTCAGGAGTGCCCACCTGACCAGGCGGTTGGGTCTCTCTCTCACCGGGTCTGGGAGCAGAGAGCTGCTGCGGGCCGGGATCCGCGGGTCGTCATTAGACTTTTTTAAAAAATATAATCAGGTGCCCCAGAGTTTGGTGCATATATGCTCGGGGTAGTGATGCTTTTTTGGTTAACTGTTTCCTTGATTAAGATGAAACGACCCTCATTATCTCTTCTGATTAGTTTTACTTTGGGTTCTATTTTGTCAGATATTAAGATATCTGTGCTTATTTGCTTCCTGGTCTCATTAGATTGGATTAGATTTGTCCATCCCTTTAGTATGAGGCAGTGCTTATTATCAACTCTAGGTTTTTTTTTTTTTTTTTTTTTTGTACAAAAGACAGACTTTGTTTTTTGGTCCATTAAGTCAGCTCTGTCTTTCACAAATTAGAGAATTGAGGCCATTGATACTTAATGCTGTTGTTAAAATATGTAATTGCAGTTACCGTGTTATGATTTTTGTTGAGGTCTGCCCCCCCATACCCCCCATCCAAACATAGCTGTAGCCATTTTGTTCCATGCCTGCCAGTTGTTTCATGCTGTTGCTGTAATATGCCTGCCAGTCATTGACAGAGAAAAATAACTTGGCTCAGAACACGATTATAGTGATCCCATATCTTGTTATATTGAGTATGTTCTGTGTTTATTAATCTTAAGAAATTCTACAAAGCTTTATGTAGGACCCATCAAATTAAAGGCCAAGAATGTGAACTGTTATGTTTAAGATGGCTTTGAGCTCCTGATTTTTGCAGTTTTAACCTTTATAATTAGGCAGAGGGAGATGTTTGATGTTGTGGCCCAGCCCCTGAATTCTAAGCTACTGCCCTGATTGATCATTATTACGATGTGCATTCAATAAACCATTCCTGTCTGACTGAGATAGGTATTTGTGTGGTTTGTAGTTGACTCCTGAACCCCAACAATTTTTGGACTTCTTTTTTTAGTGGCATTTTGTGTTTTAATAATTATGGCTTTATATTTCTTTTTTCCATTTTTATTAAGTTGAGTATTTCTTATTTACATTTCAAATGTTATTCCCTTTCCTGGTTTCCTGTCCATCAGCCCCACAACACCTCTCCATCCCCTTTTATAATGGTGTTCCCTCCCCATCCACCCCTTCTTATGCCCCCCCAACAATCCCCTACACTGGGGATCCAATCTTGGTAGGACCAAGGGCTTCTCCTCCCATTGGTGCCCAAACGAGGCTATTCTCTGCTACATATGCAGCTGGAGCAATGGGTCAGTCCATGTATAGTCTTTGGGTAGTGATTTAGTCCCTGGAAGCTCTGGTTGGTTGGCATTGTTGTTCTTATGGGGTTGCAAGTCCCTTCAGCTCTTTCAATCCTTTCTCTTATTTCTCCAATGGGGGTCCTGTTCTCAGTTCAGTGGTTTGCTGCTAGCATTCTCCTCTGTATTTGACCTGCTCTGGTTGTGTCTCTCAGGAGAGATCTATATCTGGTTCCTGTCAGCATGCACTTCTTAGCTTCATCCATCTTATCTAATTTTGGTGGCTGTATATGTATGGGCCACATGTGGGGCAGGCTCTGAATGGCCGTTCCTTCAGTCTCTGCTCTAAACTTTGCCTCCCTATGCCCTACTATGGATATTTTTGTTCCTCTTTTAAAGATGGAGTGAAGCATTCGCATTTTGGTCATCCTTCTTGAGTTTCATGTGGTCTGTGCATTGCATCTTGGGTAATTCGAGCATTTGGGCTAATATCCACTTACTAATGAGTGCATACCATGTGTGTTTTTCTGTGATTGGGTTAGCTCACTCAGGATGATATTTTCCAGTTCCATCCATTTGCCTAAGAATTTCATGAAGTCATTGTTTTTGATAGCTGAGTAGGAGTCCATTGTGTAGATGTATCACATTTTCTGTATCCATTCCTCTGTTGAAGGGCATTTGGATTCTTTCCAGCTTCTGGCAATTATAAATAAGGCTGCTATGAACACAGTGGAACATGTGTCTTTGTTGTATGTTGGAGCATCTTTTGGGTATATACCCAGGAGAGATGTAGCTGGGTCCTCAGGTAGTATTATGTCCAATTTTCTGAGGAACCTCCAGATTGATTTCCAGACTGATTACCGGTTTGTAATCCCACCAACAATGGAGGAGTGTTCCTCTTTCTCCACACCCTTGCCAGCATCTGCTGTTGCCTGAGTTTTTGATCTTAGCTATTCTAATTGGTGTGAGGTGAGATCTCAGGGTTGTTTTGATTTGCATTTCCCTGATGACTAAGGATGTTGAACATTTCTTTAGGTGCTTCTCAGCCATTCGATATTCCTCAGCTGTGAATTCTTTGTTTAGCTCTGTACCCCATTTTTTTTATTAACTTGAGTATTTCTTATATACATTTCAAGTGTTATTCCCTTTCCATTTCCGGGCAAACATCCCCCTCCCCCCTCCCCTTCCTTATGGGTGTTCCCCTCCCAACCCTCCCCCCATTGCCGCCCTCCCCCCATAGTCTAGTTCACTGGGGGTTCAGTCTTAGCAGGACCCAGGGCTTCCCCTTCCACTGGTGCTCTTACTAGGATATTCATTGCTACCTATGGGGTCAGAGTCCAGGGTCAGTCCATGTATAGTATTTAGGTAGTGGCTTAGTCCCTGGAAGCTCTGGTTGCTTGACATTGTTGTACTTTTGGGGTCTCGAGCCCCTTCAAGCTCTTCCAGTTCTTTCTCTGATTCCTTCAACGGGGGACCTATTCTCAGTTCAGTGGTTTGCTGCTGGCATTCGCCTCTGTATTTGCTGTATTCTGGCTATGTCTCTCAGGAGCGATCTACATCCGGCTCCTGTCGGTCTGCACTTCTTTGCTTCATCCATCTTGTCTAATTGGGTGGCTGTATATGTATGGGCCACATGTGGGGCAGGCTCCGAATGGGTGTTCCTTCAGTCTCTGTTTTAATCTTTGCCTCTCCCTTCCCTGCCAAGGGTATTCTTTTTCCTCATTTAAAGAAGGAGTGAAGCATTCACATTTTGATCATCCGTCTTGAGTTTCGTTTGTTCTAGGGATCTAGGGTAATTCAAGCATTTGGGCTAAAAGCCACTTATCAATGAGTGCATACCATGTATGTCTTTCTGTGATTGGGTTAGCTCACTCAGGATGATATTTTCCAGTTCCAACCATTTGCCTACGAATTTCATAGACTCGTTGTTTTTGATAGCTGAGTAGTATTCCATTGTGTAGATGTACCACATTTTCTGTATCCATTCCTCTGTTGAAGGGCATCTGGGTTCTTTCCATTTTCTGGCTATTATAAGTGAGGCTGCGATGAACATAGTGGAGCACGTGTCTCTTTTATATGTTGAGGCATCTTTTGGGTATATGCCCAAGAGAGGTATAGCTGGATCCTCAGGCAGTTCAATGTCCAATTTTCTGAGGAACCTCCAGACTGATTTCCAGAATGGTTTTACCAGTCTGCAATCCCACCAACAATGGAGGAGTGTTCCTCTTTCTCCACATCCTCGCCAGCATCTGCTGTCACCTGAGTTTTTGATCATAGCCAATCGCACTGGTGTGAGGTGAAATCTCAGGGTTGTTTTGATTTGCATTTCCCTTATGACTAAAGATGTTGAACATTTCTTTAGGTGTTTCTCAGCCATTCGGCATTCCTCAGCTGTGAATTCTTTGTTTAGCTCTGAGCCCCATTTTTTAATAGGGTTATTTGTTTCCCTGCGGTCTAACTTCTTGAGTTCTTTGTATATTTTGGATATAAGGCCTCTATCTGTTGTAGGATTGGTAAAGATCTTTTCCGAATCTGTTGGTTGCCGTTTTGTCCTAACCACAGTGTCCTTTGCCTTACAGAAGCTTTGCAGTTTTATGAGATCCCATTTGTCGATTCTTGATCTTAGAGCATAAGCCATTGGTGTTTTGTTCAGGAAATTTTTTCCAGTGCCCATGTGTTCCAGATGCTTCCCTAGTTTTTCTTCTATTAGTTTGAGTGTGTCTGGTTTGATGTGGAGGTCCTTGATCCACTTGGACTTAAGCTTTGTACAGGGTGATAAGGATGGATCGATCTGCATTCTTCTACATGTTGCCCTCCAGTTGAACCAGCACCATTTGCTGAAAATGCTATCTTTTTTCCATTGGATGGTTTTGGCTCCTTTGTCAAAAATCAAGTGACCATAGGTGTGTGGGTTCATTTCTGGGTCTTCAATTCTATTCCATTGGTCTATCTGTCTGTCTCTGTACCAATACCATGCAGTTTTTATCACTATTGCTCTGTAATACTGCTTGAGTTCAGGGATAGTGATTCCCCCTGAAGTCCTTTTATTGTTGAGGATAGCTTTAGCTATCCTGGGGTTTTTGTTATTCCAGATGAATTTGCAAATTGTTCTGTCTAACTCTTTGAAGAATTGGATTGGTATTTTGATGGGGATTGCATTGAATCTGTAGATTGCTTTTGGTAAAATGGCCATTTTTACTATATTAATCCTGCCAATCCATGAGCATGGGAGATCTTTCCATCTTCTGAGGTCTTCTTCAATTTCTTTCCTCAGTGTCTTGAAGTTCTTATTGTACAGATCTTTTACTTGCTTGGTTAAAGTCACACCGAGGTACTTTATATTATTTGGGTCTATTATGAAGGGTGTCATTTCTCTAATTTCTTTCTCGGCTTGTTTCTCTTTTGTATAGAGGAAGGCAACTGATTTATTTGAGTTAATTTTATACCCAGCCACTTTGCTGAAGTTGTTTATCAGCTTTAGTAGTTCTCTGGTGGAACTTTTGGGATCACTTAAATATACTATCATGTCATCTGCAAATAGTGATATTTTGACTTCTTCTTTTCCGATCTGTATCCCCTTGATCTCCTTTTGTTGTCTGATTGCTCTGGCTAGAACTTCAAGAACTATATTGAATAAGTAGGGAGAGAGTGGGCAGCCTTGTCTAGTCCCTGATTTTAGTGGGATTGCTTCAAGTTTCTCTCCATTTAGTTTAATGTTAGCAACTGGTTTGCTGTATATGGCTTTTACTATGTTTAGGTATGGGCCTTGAATTCCTATTCTTTCCAGGACTTTTATCATGAAGGGGTGTTGAATTTTGTCAAATGCTTTCTCAGCATCTAATGAAATGATCATGTGGTTCTGTTCTTTCAGTTTGTTTATATAATGGATCACGTTGATGGTTTTCCTTATATTAAACCATCCCTGCATGCCTGGGATGAAGCCTACTTGATCATGGTGGATGATTGTTTTGATGTGCTCTTGGATTCGGTTTGCCAGAATTTTGTTGAGTATTTTTGCGTCGATATTCATAAGGGAAATTGGTCTGAAGTTCTCTTTCTTTGTTGTGTCTTTGTGTGGTTTAGGTATAAGAGTAATTGTGGCTTCGTAGAAGGAATTTGGTAGTGCTCCATCTGTTTCAATTTTGTGGAATAGTTTGGATAATATTGGTATGAGGTCTTCTATGAAGGTTTGATAGAATTCTGCACTAAACCCGTCTGGACCTGGGCTCTTTTTGGTTGGGAGACCTTTAATGACTGCTTCTTTTTCCTTAGGAGTTATGGGGTTGTTTAACTGGTTTATCTGTTCCTGATTTAACTTCGATACCTGGTATCTGTCTAGGAAATTGTCCATTTCCTGAAGATTTTCAAGTTTTGTTGAATATAGGTTTTTATAGTAAGATCTGATGATTTTTTGAATTTCCTCTGAATCTGTTGTTATGTCTCCCTTTTCATTTCTGATTTTGTTAATTTGGACGCACTCTCTGTGTCCTCTCGTTAGTCTGGCTAAGGGTTTATCTATCTTGTTGATTTTCTCAAAGAACCAACTTTTGGTTCTGTTGATTCTTTCTATGGTCCTTTTTGTTTCTACTTGGTTGATTTCAGCTCTGAGTTTGATTATTTCCTGCCTTCTACTCCTCCTGGGTGTATTTGCTTCTTTTTGTTCTAGAGCTTTTAGGTGTGCTGTCAAGCTGCTGACATATGCTCTTTCCTGTTTCTTTCTGCAGGCACTCAGCGCTATGAGTTTTCCTCTTAGCACAGCTTTCATTGTGTCCCATAAGTTTGGGTATGTTGTATCTTCATTTTCATTAAATTCTAAAAGGTTTTTAATTTCTTTCTTTATTTCTTCCTTGACCAGGTTATCATTGAGTAGAGCATTGTTCAATTTCCACGTATATGTGGGCATTCTTCCCTTATTGTTATTGAAGACCAGTTTTAGGCCGTGGTGGTCCGATAGCATGCATGGGATTATTTCTATCTTTCTGTACCTGTTGAGGCCCGTTTTTTGACCAATTATATGGTCAATTTTGGAGAAAGTACCATGAGGAGCTGAGAAGAAGGTATATCCTTTTGCTTTAGGATAGAATGTTCTATAAATATCCGTTAAGTCCATTTGGCTCATGACTTCTCTTAGTCTGTCGACATCACTGTTTAATTTCTGTTTCCATGATCTGTCCATTGATGAGAGTGGGGTGTTGAAATCTCCCACTATTATTGTGTGAGGTACAATGTGTGTTTTGAGCTTTAGTAAGGTTTCTTTTACATATGTAGGTGCCCTTGTATTTGGGGCATAAATATTTAGGATTGAGAGTTCATCTTGGTGGATTTTTCCTTTGATGAATATGAAGTGTCCTTCCTTATCTTTTTTTGATGACTTTTAGTTGGAAATTGATTTTATTTGATATTAGAATGGCTACTCCAGCTTGCTTCTTCTGACCATTTGCTTGGAAAGTTGTTTTCCAGCCTTTCACTCTGAGGTAGTGTCTGTCTTTGTGTCTGAGGTGTGTTTCCTGTAGGCAGCAGAATGCAGGGTCCTCGTTGCGTATCCAGTTTGTTCATCTATGTCTTTTTATTGGGGAGTTGAGGCCATTGATATTGAGAGATATTAAGGAATAGTGATTATTGCTTCCCGTTATATTCATATTTGGATGTGAGGTTATGTTTGTGTGCTTTCATTCTCTTTGTTTTGTTGCCAAGACGATTAGTTTCTTGCTTCTTCTAGGGTATAGCTTGCCTCCTTATGTTGGGCTTTACCATTTATTATCCTTTGTAGTGCTGGATTTGTAAAAAGATATTGTGTAAATTTGGTTTTGTCATGGAATATCTTGGTTTCTCCATCAATGTTAATTGAGAGTTTTGCTGGATACAGTAACCTGGGCTGGCATTTGTGTTCTCTTAGGGTCTGTATGACATCAGTCCAGGATCTTCTGGCCTTCATAGTTTCTGGCGAGAAGTCTGGTGTGATTCTGATAGGTCTCCCTTTTTATGTTACTTGACCTTTTTCCCTTACTGCTTTTAATATTCTTTCTTTATTTTGTGCGTTTGGTGTTTTGACAATTATGTGACGGGAGGTGTTTCTTTTCTGGTCCAATCTATTTGGAGTTCTGTAGGCTTCTTGTATTTCTATGGGTATCTCTTTTTTTAGGTTAGGGAAGTTTTCTTCTATGATTTTGTTGAAGATATTTACTGGTCCTTTGAGCTGGGAGTCTTCACTCTCTTCTATGCCTATTATCCTTAGGTTTGATCTTCTCATTGAGTCCTGGATTTCCTGTATGTTTTGGACCAGTAGCTTTTTCTGCTTTACATTACCTTTGACAGTTGAGTCAATGATTTCTATGGAATCTTCTGCTCCTGAGATTCTCTCTTCCATCTCTTGTATTCTGTTGGTGAAGCTTGTATCTACAGCTCCTTGTCTCTTCTTTTGGTTTTCTATATCCAGGGTTGTTTCCATGTGTTCTTTCTTGATTGCTTCTATTTCCATTTTTAATTCCTTCAACTGTTTGATTGTGTTTTCCTGGAATTCTTTCAGGGATTTTTGTGTCTCCTCTCTATGGGCTTCTACTTGTTTATTTATGTTTTCCTGGAATTCTTTCAGGGATTTTTGTGTCTCCTCTCTATGGGCTTCTACTTGTTTATTTATGTTTTCCTGGAATTCTTTCAGGGATTTTTGCGATTCTTTCAGGCATTTTTGCGATTCCTCTCTGTAGGCTTCTACTTGTTCTCTAAGGGAGTTCTTCACGTCTTTCTTGAAGTCCTCCAGCATCATGATCAAAAATGATTTTGAAACTAGATCTTGCTTTTCTGGTGTGTTTGGATATTCCATGTTTGTTTTGATGGGAGAATTGGGCTCCGATGGTGCCATGTAGTCTTGGTTTCTGTTGCTTGGGTTCCTGCGCTTGCCTCTCGCCATCAGATTATCTCTAGTGTTACTTTGTTCTGCTATTTCTGACAGTGGCTAGACTGTCCTATAAGCCTGTGTGTCAGGAGTGCTGTAGACCTGTTTTCCTCTCTTTCAGTCAGTTATGGGGACAGAGTGTTCTGCTTTCGGGCGTGTAGTTTTTCCTCTCTACAGGTCTTCAGCTGTTCCTGTGGGCCTGTGTCTTGAGTTCACCAGGCAGCTTTCTTGCAGCAGAAAAGTTGGTCTTACCTGTGGTCCTGAGGCTCAAGTTCGCTCGTGGGGTGCTGCTCACGGGCTCTCTGCAGCGGCAGCAACCAGGAAGACGTGTGCCGCCGTTTCCGGGAGCTTCAGTGCACCAGGGTTCCAGATGGTCTTTGGCTTTTTCCTCTGGCGTCCGAGATGTGTGTGCAGAGAGCAGTCTCCTCTGGTTTCCCAGGCTTGTCTGCCTCTCTGAAGGTTCAGCTCTCCCTCCCACGGGATTTGGGTGCAGAGAACTGTTTATCCGGTCTGTTTCCTTCAGGTTCTGGTGGTGTCTCAGGCAGGGGTCCTGCCGCTCCTGGGCCCTCCCCCACGGGAGCCCAGAGGCCTTATACAGTTTCCTCTTGGGCCAGGGATGTGGGCAGGGGTGAGCAGTGTTGGTGGTCTCTTCCGCTCTGCAGCCTCAGGAGTGCCCACCTGACCAGGCGGTTGGGTCTTTCTCTCACAGGGTCTGGGGGCAGAGAGCTGCTGCGGGCCGGGATCCGCGGGTGTGGGACTTCCGGTAAACACAGAACGTGCCCGGTCCTAGAGGAATTCTGCTTCCCTGTGTCCCAAGCTCACCAGGCAGCTTTCTTGCAGCAGAAAAGTTGGTCTTACCTGTGGTCCCGGGGCTCAAGTTCGCTCGTGGGGTGCTGCTCACGGGCTCTCTGCAGCGGCAGCAACCAGGAAGACCTGTGCCACCCCTTCCGGGAGCTTCAGTGCACCAGGGTTCCAGATGGTCTTTGGCTTTTTCCTCTGGCGTCCGAGATGTGTTGTACCCCATTTTTTAAATAGTGTTATTTGGCTCTCTGGAGTCTAACTTCTTGAGTTCTTTGTATATTTTGTGTATTAGCCCTCTATCAGATGTAGGATTGGTAAGATCTCTTCCCAATCTGTTGGTTGCCATTTTGTCCTAATGACAGTCCTTTGTCTTACAGAAGGTTTGCAGTTTTATGAGGTTCCATTTGTTGATTCTCCATCTTAGAGTATAAGCCATTGGTGTTCTGTTCAGGAAAATTTCCCCAGTGCCCATGTGTTTGAAACTCTTTCCCCCTTTTTCTTCTATTAGTTCGAGTGTATCTGGTTTGATGTGGATGTCCTTGGACTTAAGCTTTGTACAGGGCAGTAAGAATGGATCGATATGCATTCTTCTACATGTTGACCTCCAGTTGAAGCAGCACCATTTGTTGAAAATGCTATCTTTTTTCATTGGTTGGTTTTGACTCCTTTGTCAAAAATCAAGTGACCATAGGTGTGTGGGTTCATTTCTGGGTCTTCAATTCTATTCCATTGGTCTATCTGTCTGTCTCTGTACCAATACCATACAGTTTTTTATCACTACTGATCTGTAATACTGCTTGAGGTCAGGGATGGTGATTCCCCCAGAAGTTCTTTTATTGCTGAGGATAGTTTTCACTATCCTGGGTTTTTTGTTATAGTGAATGAATTTGCAAATTGTTCTTACTAACTCTATGAAGGATTGAATTGGAATTTTGATGGAGATTGCATTGAATCTGTAGATTTCTTTTGGTAAAATGACCATTTTTACCATATTAATTCTGCCAATCCATGAGCATGGGAGATCTTTCCATCTTCTGAGATCTTCCTCAATTTCTTTCCTCAGAGACTTGAAGTTCTTATCATATAGATCTTTTACTTGCTTGGTTAACACACACTGAGATATTTTATAATATTTGGGACTACTGTGAAGGGTGTCATTTCCCTAATTTTTTTCTCATCCTGCTTGTCATTTGAGTAGAGGAAGGCTACTATTTACTTGAGTTAATATTATACCCCGACACTTCACTGAAGTTGTTCATCAGGTTAAGTAGTTCTCTGGTGAAACTTTTGGGGTCACTTAAGTACACTATCATATCCTCTGTAAATAGTGATATTTTGACTTCTTCCCTTCCAGTTTGTATTCCTTTGACCTCCTTTTGCTGTCTGATTGCTCTGTCTAGGACTTCAAGTACTATATTGAATAAGTAGGGAAAGAGTGGGCAGCCTTGCCTAGTCCCTGATTTTAGTGGGATTGCTTCAAGTTTCTCTCCATTTAGTTTGATGTTGGCTACTGGATTGCTGTATATGGTTTTTATTATGTTTAGATATGGGCCTTGAATTCCTGCTCCTTCCATGACTTTTATCATGAGGGGGTGTTGAATTTTGTCAAATGCTTTCTCACCATCTAATGAATTGATCATGTCGTTTTTATCTTTGAGTTTGTTTATATAGTGAATTACATTGATGGGTTTCTGTATATTGAACCATCCCTGCATCCCTGGGATGAAGCCTACTTGATCATGATGGATGATCATTTTGATGTGTTCCTAGATTTGGTTTGCTTGAATTTTATTGAGTATTTTCTCATTGATATGCATAAGGGAAATTGATCTGAAGTTGTCTTTCTTTGTTGGATCTTTGTGTGGTTTAGGTATAAGAGTAATTGTGGCTTCATAGAAGGAATTCGGTAGTGCTCCGTCTGTTTCAATTTTGTGTAATAGTTTGGATAGTATTGGTATGAGGTTTTCTATGAAGGTCTGATAGAATTCTGCACTGAACCCATCTGGTCCTGGGATCTTTTTGGTTTGGAGCCTTTTAATGACTGCTTCTATTTCCTTAGGAGTTATGGGGTTGTTTAGATGGTTTATCTGTTTCTGATTCAACTTTGGTACCTGGTATTTGTCTAGAAATATTCCTCCAGATTTTCAAGTTTTTTTGAATATAGGCTTTTATAATAGGATCTGATGACTTTTTAATTTTCTCAGATTCTGTTGTTATGTCTCCCTTTTCATTTCTGATTTTGTAAATTTGGACAAACTCTCTGTGCCCTCTGGTTAGTCTGGCTAAGGGTTTATCTATCTTGTTGATTTTCTCAAAGAACCAGCTTTTGGTTCTGTTGATTCTTTGTATAGTCCTTTTTGTATCTACTTGGTTCATTTTAGCCCAAATTCCTGCTATGAAGCCTTCTACCCCTCTTGGGTGTATTTGCTTCTTTTTGTTCTCGAGCTTTTAGTTGTGCTGTCAAGCTGCTGATGTATGCTCTCTCCGGTTTCTTTCTGTAGGTACTGAGAGCTATGAGTTTTCCTCTTAGCACAGCCTTCACTGTGTCCCATAAGTTTGGGTATGTTGTACCTTAATTTTCATTATATTCTAAGAAGTCTTTAATTTCTTTCTTTATTTTTTCCTTGACCGAGTTGTCATTGAGAGCACTGTTCAACTTCCATGTATATGTAGGCGTTCTTCCCTTACTGTTGTTAGTGAAGATCAGCCTTAGTCTGTGGTGATTTGTTAGGAGGAATGGGATTATTTCTATTTTTCTGTATCTATTGAGGCCTGTTTTTATGGTCAGTTTTGGAGAAGGTACCATGAGTTGGTGAGAAGAAGGTATATCCTTGTGTTTTAGGATGGAATGATCTATAAATATCCATTAAGTCCATTTGGTTAATAACTTCTATTACTCTCTCTGTGTCTCTGTTTAATTTTGTTTCCATGATCTGTCCATTGATGAGAGTGGGGTGTTGAAATCTCCTACTATTATAATGTGAGGTGCAATGTGTGCTTTGAGCTTTAGTAAGGTTTCTTTTATGAATGTAGGTGCCCTTGTATTTGAAGCATAGATATTTAGTATTGAGAGTTCATCTGGGTGGATTTTTTCCTTTGATGAATATGAAGGTTCATTTCTTATCTTTTTTTGATGACTTTTGGTTGAAAGTTGATTTTTTCCATATTAGAATGGCTACTCCAGCTTGCTTCTTTGGATCATTTGATTGAAAAGTGGTTTTCCAGCCTTTTACTCTGAGGTAGGGTCTGTCTTTTTCTCTGAGGTGTGTTTCTTGCAGGCAGCAAAATACTGGGTCTGTTCATCTGTGTCTTTTTATTGGGGATTTGAGTCCATTGATGTTGAAAGATATTAAGGAATAGTGATTATTTCTTCCTGTTATTTTTGTATTTAGAGGTGGGATTATGTTTGTGTGCTTCTCTTCTTTTGGTTTTGTTGCAAGGAGATTTCTTGCTTTTTCTAGGGTGTCGTTTCCCTCCTTGTGTTGGGCTTTTCCATTTATTATCCTGTTAGGTCTGGATTTGTAGAAAGATATTGTATAAATTTGGTTTTGTCTTGAAATACCTTGGTTTTGCCCTTAATGTTAATTGATAGTTTTGCTGGATATAGTAGCCTGGGCTGGCATTTGTGTTCTCTTAGGGTCTGTATGACATCACCAGACTTTCACAGTCTCTGGTGAGAAGTCTGCTGTAATTCTGATAGGTCTGCCTTTATATGTCACTTGACCTTTTTCCTTACTGCTTTTAATACTCTTTTTCTGCTTTGTGCATTTGGTGTTTTGACTATTTTGTGACAGGAAGAGTTTCTTTTCTGATTCAATCTATTTGGAGTTATGTATGTTTATGAGCATCTCTTTCTTTAGGTTAGAGAAGTTTTCTTCCATAATTTTGTTGAAGATATTTACTGGCCCTTTTAGTGGGGAGTGGTTTGATCTTCTCATTGTGCCCTAGATTTCCTGGATGTTTTGGGCTAGTAGCTTTTATCATTATCTTTGATAGTTGTGTCAATGTTTTCTATGGTATCTTCTGCTCCTGAAATTCTCTCTTCCGTCTCTTCTATTCCGTTTGTGATGCTCACATCTATGACTTCTGATCTCTTCCCTAGGTTTTCTATCTCCAAGGTTGTCTTCCTTTGTGCTTTCTTTATTGTTTCTATTTCCATTTTTGACTCCTGGATGGTTTTGTTCATTTCTTTCTCCTGTTTGGTTGTTTTATCCAGTATTTCTTTAAGGGATTTTGTATTTCCTTTAAGGGCTTCTAGTTGTTTACTTGTGTTGTCCTGTATTTCCTTAAGGGAGTTATTTATGACCTTCTTAAAGTCCTCCATCATCATTATAAAATGTGATTTTAAATCTAGGTCTTGTTTTTCTAGTGTGTTTGGATATCCAGTGTTTGCTTTGGCGGGAGAACTGGGCTCTGATTTTGCCAATTAGTCTTGGTTTCTGTTGCTTGGTTTCCTGTGCTTGCCTCTTGCCATCAGATTGCCTCTGGTGTTAGCTTGTCTTCCATTTCTGATGGTGGCTTGACCCTCCTGTGGGCCTATATGTTAGCCCTCCTGTAGACCCGTTTTCCTGTTTTCTTTCAGTTAGTTATGGGAACAAAGTGTTCTTCTTTCAGGCATGTAGTCACTTCTGGCAGCTGGCTTTCAGCTCTCAGCAAGAGCAGCAACTGTAAGAGTTCTTCCTCTACTGCTCCTAGGTCCCTGTGTGTAGGGGGCAAGATGGCACTTGGTGTTTTCCTCTTGAGTCAAGAATGTGGGTAGAGAGTAGTCTCTTCTGGTTTCTCAGGAGAGTCCGCACTTCTGAGTGTCTAATTCTCCTCTCCTTGGGATTTGGGTTCAGGGAGCTCTTTGACTGGTTCAGTTCAGATCTGGGTGCAGATTTGGACTGCTGGTTTTATATTTCAGCTTTCGGTCTGATGAGTTTTTATTTATATGTGACTTGAGTTTTTTTTCTTGCAGCGTTCAATACACTTTATTATATACACCTAGTGTTTTAACTTTCCACAGTCTTTCTGTTGTGCTCATTTATCTCTTAAGTCCCAAATAATGCTTCTTGTGGTATTTTTTGGTTTCTTGCAAATATATTGAAAATAAATCTGAGTAGCAGAAGAGGGCATCAGATTCCATGAGATTACAGTTATGACTGTTGTGAGCTGCCATGTGGGTGCTAGGAAGTAAACTCAAGACTTCTGGAAGAACAGCCAGCACCCTTAACCACTGAGATATCTCTCCAGTCAGGAAGTTTTTTTTTCTTTCCTTGCTGTCAGTCTTCTAGGAGTTGGAATGGACTGCTTGAGGCTCTTCAGACATTCAAAGTTTACATTAGGAATTCAGCTTTCACTCTGATGGGTTTTTATTTATATGTGACTTGAGTTTATTTTTTTATTGCAGCGTTCAATATATTTTATTATGTATACCTAGTGTTTTAACTATAATACATCTTGGTAATTTTCTTTTCTGGTCCTGTTTATGTAGTGTTCTGTGCATTTCTTATATCTGAATACATGTATCTTTCCTTAGTTTGGGGAAGTTTTCCTCTATGATCTCATTGAAAATAGAGTCTATGCCATTGTCTTGAGATTCTTCTTCCTCCTTTATGCCTACACTTTGATGGTTTGGTTTTTTATTTCCTTTATGTTCCTTCTCTGGGTGCTTTAAAAATTTCATTTTCCTTGCTTATTTGTTTGAGGTCCTCTATTTAAGTCCTGGTATTCTTTCTTCTGATTGATTCTTTCTACTTACAAGGCTATACTGTGAACTTTCTAGTTCAGTTATTGGGTTTCTCACTTTTACCTTCACTTAAGCTTGAGTCCTCTTTAAAGACCTTTACCATCTTCATTTAGATGTTTTTAAGGTCTTTTTCTTGTGCTTCAGCCATGTTGGGATATTCAGGACTTGCTGTGTTAGGATAGCTGGACTTTAGTGGGGACATCTTGCCTTGGCTATTTTTGATTGTGTTTTTTCATGCTGGCATCTACGCATCTAGTGGTAAAGACCAGCTTTGACATTCAGGATAAATTGAGGCAGGGTGTAGAGTTGACAATTGACTGGAGCTTTCAAGAATTCCTTTCAGGGCTCTAAGAGGCTGTTGTCCACAGGAGATATGGGTAGAGGGGAGGGAAGGCTGCAGCTGGTGTTCTGTGGTAGTTTTAGGGAGAAGACTACTGAATATAAACTTTTATTATAAAGTAAATTGATACAAAAAATCTTGAAAAAGTATAAAAATAATTTCATAATTTATTTAATCCTATTTCCACATTAAGAATATTTGTGAATTTTTTCTTTATTATTCATTTTCTCAATAAGTAAATAGATATGTAGACAATGGATTTAGGCAGAATTAGACCAAAGGATATAAACTTATAGTTATATAAGATGAGCAGGTCTGGAGACATAATGCACAACATGAGAACTATGCTTAAAATTACTATAGCTGTATGCAGAAGCACATGCCTCAATACAAGCATTTGATTTCTGTAAGTCTGAGGAAAGCCTGAACAACATCCTTTTCTATCATCTATCTATCTATCTATCTATCTATCTATCTATCTATCTATCTATCTTTCTGTAATATATTATCTATACCTATATATGTATCTATATATAATATACAGATGCACATGTCTGTATATATACACATATAGATATATGAATATATCTATATATTATCTATATATCTATAACCACCTCTATCATTATCTATCTATCTATCTATCTATCTATCTATCTATCTATCTATCATCTATCTATCTCCCCAAACAAAATTGAATTGTGTACTGAAAATTTGCCACAAGAGTGGCAATGAGACATTCCTAAACCCCAAGAAAGAAACACATAATCATTAAAATAAGAAAATCAGCATTTATACAGCTTTCTTATGTCCTAGTTTCCCCCATCACTCCCACTGGTGCCTTTATCTAATACAGGGTCTAAACTCATATTATACTCAATTATTATTAGTTGAGTATTATTATTATACTCAATTTTTCTTAGTGTCATACTTCTAAAGAGTAAAAGGTAACTATTTTACAGGGTTATGTATTATTCAGGCCAAGTTTCCTACAAAGGAGGTGTTATAACTGTTAGGAGGCACATGTCATCAATTTACCTTATTTTGGTATGTGAACTTTGGACAATTGTAAAGAGGGTGGGAAATGGTATGTTTTCTTTTGAAATTAATAAATATATTGTTAGGAGGTACCTTGAGACAGTTTTAAAACACACACACATAATACACACACACACACACACACACACACACACACACACACACACACACACACACACATGCTCTTGAGGCTTGCACAAAGAACTTTAGGCAATTGAGGAAATCTGGGAGTGGGAGAGGGAGAGGAGGTCTTCTCAGGGAAAAGCACATTAATAGATTGTCCAGTGCCCAACTATCAGCCTTGAAATATACATACAAGTTAGATTATGTGGACTGAACAGGTTCTGTTTGGGAATATATGCATATACATATACGCATGCAATAGCAATTAGTCAAAGAAGGGACTGTACACTTGAAGGGGAATTGGGACATAGATATAGGAGAGTTTAGAGCACAGAAAGGGAAAAAAGCAAATGTTATAATTATAACCTTAAATAAAATATTTTTATTAATTAAAAATGTATATAGAATAAATCAGGTTCTTAGATCTCAGGCTGGCTTAAGACTATCTTCATAACCAGGCATGGCCTCAAGGTCCTGATTCTTCTGTTTCCAGCTTCTGGATGCTGAAATCATAGGCATGCACCACCATGCCAAGTTTATGGGTGCTGGCAATGAAAGCCAGGGCTTTATGGATATCAGCATTTTAGCAGCTGAGCCATATCCCCAGTCCTCTACTGTACTTCATTACAATGTCTTGATTCTGTGAGGAGCACTTTGCAATTCAATTTCACGGAGCGATAAAGGCCTTCATATTCTTCAACAGGTAAATTCACTGTAGTGAGCGAGTCTATAGTTGGATAATTCCCTTTGCATATTTTTCACATTATTATTTATAGGATTTGAAACATTCTAAAGTGGCTATTGTATTATAATATTTACATAACCAGAAATACTTTACAGGTGTTTAAAATAAAACATTTAGGGTGGACATACAGAACAACTCTAGAACTAATAAGCCCTGTTAATTTTCTTTCTACTCATTTGTCCCATCAGTTTATGTTCAACATTATTTCAGATTCATGACAATAAATAAATTCAGCCTCTATTTTTTATCTACTTTTGTTGTCCTGATCCATAGAGTCTTCATGGCTTTCTTCACCTCTGCATTTCTCAGGGAATAGATGATAGGGTTGAGGAGGGGAGTTATCACCGTGTAGAACACAGTTACCATTTTATCTATAGGAAGAGTGGCTGTCGGTCTCAGATAGATGAAGACACAGGGTGCGAAAAATATAACAACCACAGTGACATGGGACCCACAGGTGGACAGAGCTTTGCGCCGTCCCTCAGCACTCTGAGTTCTCAGGTGGAACAAGATGACCACGTAGGATGCTAAGAGGACCACAAAGCTGATCACAGACAGTGTCCCTCCATTGACAACAATCAGCAGACCAATGAGGAAGGTGTCTGAGCAGGCAAGTTTAAGCACAGGAAGCACATCACAAAAATAATGGTCAATGACATTGGGGCCACAGAAGGGCAAGCGGAAGATGAGAAGGACCTGGGCAAGGGAATGCACAAAGCCTCCCGTCCATGCTGTTCCCACGAGGACTGCACACACCTGCCGGTTCATGATGCTGGTGTAGTGCAGGGGCTTGCAGATGGCCACATAGCGGTCATAGGCCATCACTGTGAGCAGGAACATCTCAATGCCACCAAAGAAGTGCATGAAGAAAAGCTGTGTCATGCAGCCCCACACAGATATGGATTTCTTTTCAGCTAGGAGATCCAAGATGAGTTTGGGGGCTGTCGTGGAGGAATAACAGATCTCCACAAAGGAGAGGGAGCTGAGGAAGAAGTACATTGGGGATCCAAGATTTCTGCTGGCTGCCACAATGACCACCATGAGAAGATTCCCAAGCACAATGGCCATGTACAGGAGCAGAAATAGCACAAAGCAAACTCTCTGCACCTCTTTATTGGGAGAGAGTCCCAGGAAAATGAACTCAGTCACATTGTGTGTATTAGCCATGGGAAGCAGTCTGGGTGGTAGGATCTGAAATGATATGGAAGACGAGGAGTTAGGAACGTGGAGGAGGAAGAGGGTGCCATGAAGACGGACCGAGAGTGCAAGTGGTTGGAATAGTTGGGGAAATAGTGAGGTAAAGTGTAAAGCTATAGGAGAGACCACCACCAGTGTATGAAGGATTGTTAGGGACTTTGGGTTTTAGCCTGCAGCCAATAGGACATCAGCAAGAATGTCTATTATCTGGTGAATAAGTAAGTCACTTTGTATGCAGAATGTAGGATTTTGGAAACAGATCAAAGAAGGAAAGGCTTATTAAGAAGTTATATTTCCTCATGAAGGAGGGACACCATTTTCATCTGTGTTGCATGTTTTCCTATTGCTTTTGAGTGTTTTCAGTATTCTTTCCCTTGCAATCTTTTGTTATGACTTTCCTTGGTTTGCAGAACAAAATTTCTCATCCTTTTATACTTACTACCAGTGGTTTCAGAATAGATAGTACTGGTGAGGTCCCTTGATGCTCAGTATCCCTTAAGGGGCCTATTACAGATGTGGCATGTGACTATATTTCTTCTCCTAATTCTTGTCCTTATTCTATGTTTGAATACTTATTGACCTTTTCATTTCCTTCACTTTCATCCATTTACTTTTCTCTTCTGGCATGTTGATTTTCTCCACTCTTAACTCTCAGAACAGTGTAGCAGCAGTGATCCAACATCCTTCCTCAGTGCCCAGCTATATAACCCCTCAGGACATTACCCAGACTCCATACTAACTTCAAAACTGCTTTTTACCCCCGAGTTAGCTGAGACTGCATTAACTCAGTGTTTCCTCCAGAGAGACCTGAGGTTCGGAGCCAGACGAATCTGCCCATATCATAAAATATTTCTCCCTCCCTGATTCAGACAAGTGATAAAGACCTGCCCTAGGGCAGAGGGAATTCACCTTACAGAAACAGAGATGGTGGAGAGCAGACTTAAATTCTTAGATTATTAGAAAATTCTCACAGGAAGCTACTTGTAGAAGAAACCACTGAAAACAGCCAAAGTCCTCGTTTCACATTCGGCTGTTCTCAGGTAGTGACTTCTGCAATGTCTACACAGTTCTATAAGTTTTCAGATATGCAAGATCCAAATTGTAACATGCAGGGAGCACATACCTCAGAGGAGGAGAACACAAAGCCTAGGGGTCCTGTTCTTCCATAAGCTAAGTTCTGGCCCTTGCTGTCTTGCATATGTAAAAGATGAGCAATCTCTCCCCCTAGTTCATAGGTCCGTGCAACGTCTCAGCCTTCTCTAGAGACATTCGGCAACCATAGTATTTACCACTCTGAACCATAGTGTCTGTTGCAGTGCGAGTTTCCCGAGGATAGAGTATGCCTTTTTCTTCCCTTCATTTCCAATGCTTACAGAAGTCAAAGTTAAGAAACAGCATTCAATACAGGTCAGGAGAATAAGTGAATTGCTGGTATATAACCTAGTCTTCTTGGTCTGGAGTTCTGTTCATTTTAAGTGTTCAGTAAATAACAAAAGAACAAAAGTCCCTGAGGTATGATATCACATGTTATCCATTTCGGAGTCCCACCCAAAGTCTAGTACGGTGTTTTTCTCAAATATTCAGGCATGCTCTGGGAAATGCCACATGTCTTATAGCATCATTCCCTTTACTTCCCATGTGGAACAAACTATCACAGCTAAATTAAGCCGGTGGCTAGAAAGCTCACCCCAGTGGCACAGTCACTTTGCTGTTCTGAGCACGGTGATGTTTTATGTTCTAAAGACACAGCCAACTCTGTGGGAATAGCCCTGGCTCATGATGGCTTCCGGGTTACTTGATGGAGACACATCGACCAGTTATGGCCCAGATTCCTGCCTCAGTGGAATCACAGCATGAGGATATGTTCCCATGAAGCTTTCGACTTGAAAATGTGAGATCCACAGCCTCACCTTCCTGTGAATTAGAAATAAAAGCAAAGCAGGTTCTTCTCTCAGATCTTCCTCAGAAAACCAAGAACTCAGGAAGCACAGCTTTAAGTTCTTGCCGAGAGAAGCCAGGGCGAGAGGTGGGGAGTCCTTGGGGATCTTCATCCTCACCCCTTCCTAATTAGGAAGAACATCTTACTGGAAGCAGGACCTCGAAGTCCCCGTGGGAAACAATTTCAGAAACCGGCGAGAAATGTGTGAAAGTAGAACTCGCCCGTGGTTCGGAGAGTACTTACTGTGTGAGGAGATCTCAACTCACCTGCACACCAGGAACTTTATGGAAAAGTACATCCTTTAAGATGGTGTAGGGAACCACAGAAGTGAGGACACTACTTGTGGTGAATTAGATCTATTAGTATTTCTTAACAGGAGATGATTATGCCTGTATAGCATTTAGTAATGCTTGGGAACGTTTTTCCTTTGTCTAACCTGGCTGGGGGTGGTGTGGCAGCTATGCCACTGACACTAAGGAGGCAGAGGTCAGCGATTCAGTGAGGTGTCCTACGATGCATGGGGTGCTCCTGTATAACAGAATATTCTAACCCAATGAGTCCACAGATGTGCTGTTATGATGCCCTACTAGTGACAAACAAAAATTCCCCTGAAAGGGTAATCACTTAAATTGGGCGATTTAAGTGTATTTTAAGCTTCCTATGATCAGGTTTCAAAAACAAAAGTGGTCTCGCTTTGTAGCACTGGCTGACCTGAAACTCTGTGTAGATCATGCTGGTCTCAAAAATCAGGGATTCACCTGTCTCTGGCCACTAAGTGCTAGGATTAAGGCTGTATACCACCGTGCTTGGAGAAACAGAAGAGTTTTAGGGCAGCAAAAATGTGCTCTCATGATGGCTATATGTTGTGATCCATTTGTGTATGGACAAGCCTCTGTTCAACGCGTAAAATAGATCAAAAAATAAGTTATAGACTTTGGGTGACAATGACATGTCTAGTGAGAGAGTTTGATAGTAGGGGTGGGGTTGAGCATACAGACACTGAGATAGGGAACACAGGAAATGTCTGTATTTTTCTAAATTCTATGAACCTAAAACTGATCTAATAAAAATCTGTAAACAGGTAAATAAATACAGTGAGAGTAAGTCATGTATTTTAAGTTTTACTAACAGTTAACAAGAAGACTATAAGATATCGAGATTTAAAAGATGTTTTGAAAAAATTGTCTTTGTTCATACAAACAATGAATCAAGCACTATAGTTTATATAAAGAGGAATGCAGGGAAGACTAGTGACTAATTACATCAGAACATGCAATAATCAAGGGAAACCAGTACATAATCTCTAATGTGTTTACATGGAATTGAGTTTCTGTGAAAGATTTTCAGACCCAGTATTTTCTGTATTGTAGGATCTGTTTAATAAGTCTAAAGAAAGTTGATTTTATTTTATTTATTAATCTATTAATTCTAATTTTGGAATTTATATGTATGGATGTTTTGCCTGCATGTATGTCTGTGCATCATATTCCTGCCAGGTACCTGTGAAGGCCAGAGGAAGTCATCAGATCCCATGCAACTTGAGTTATGGATTGTTGTAAGCTACCATGTAAGTGCTAAGAACTGAGCCCAGGTCCTCTGCAAGAGCAACAGATACTTTTAACCTCTGAGCCATCTCTATAGCACCAGGAAGGTAGATTTCAAGATGTCTATCTATGATTGCTTGTTGCAGGAGACTATATTTGTTAAATATTTGCAGTAAAAAGAAGTTTTCCCCTAAAATGCATACATTGTGTTTGTTCTGACAGGTCATTATTTCTACACTGGTGAAGATTAAGTCATTGAACATGACTTTGTTCACATGGAGAGAAACAATAGTTCTGGGAGTCAGAATACCTGAATTTGTGCCCAGGCATTGTGCCTGGTTTATGTTGTAGCGATGGCTGATGTTCTTTGATGCCTGTTTTCTCTTTTCTACCACAATATTTCAACCACCAAAAATGTTACCACAGTACATGATAAAATGCAATAAAAATTATATTACTCAACTTCTCATCAGGGGAGGGTATATGCCTTATTTTGTTTTTTTTCTCTCTATAACAGGAATGCTGCAGATGTGACCTGAGGTTCAATATTCATCTTGGGCCATGAATGAACATGGAAATAGAAGCTATATTATTAGGGATGGAGAAATATGGTCTTTCTTTCTTTCTTTCTTTCTTTCTTTCTTTCTTTCTTTCTTTCTTTCTTTCTTTCTTCCTTCCTTCCTTCCTCCCTTCCTTTCTTTCTTCTTTCCTCCTTTCTTCAGGATTTATTTATTTTATATATACGAGTACACTGTAGCTGCCTTCAGACACACCAGAAGAGGGCATCATACTCCATTACAGATGGTTGTGAGCCACCATGTGGTTGCTGGGAATTGAACTCAGGACCTCTGGAAGAGCAGTCAGTGCTCTTAACCCCTGAGCTATCTCTTCAATCCATTCTTCTTGAGTTCTATATTCTTTCATATTTTGTTCATTATAGCTAAAAACTAATCCCAGTGATTTTTTTTTGTGGTTGGGTATTTCCAGATAGTTTATGAAGTTGCTAATTTGCAAGATAATATGTTAATATGATTTCTATAGCTCTAAGGCAAACCCCCAAGGCATACAGCCTGCCAAAGCTATTTTTGCTAGTTGCTTCTCACATCACCACAACAAAATACAATTGGGAGCAAAAAATTGAATTGGGAGCCAGAGTTGAAAACATTGTAGTTTGATCAGAAAAAACCACTGTAAAGCCATGTTTAAGAAAGTCACTGTTTAAAAAGATTGGCACCATGAAAAAGAATGAAAACTTGGCACTAGAAAAACCCACTAAGGGTCTCTTGGGAAGTGCCCAGACTATGCCCATCACTCATTCACTATGAAATACCTCAAACTTATTAGAAAGCCACTGGTGCTGTGGGGCCACCCCACTCATAGAGACAAGAGTTTTCACAGGATTAGTTGCCAAGATTCTTAGAACCTTCTGCAACTGTGGTCTATTATATACCAATTTTCTTCAAGTTGAAATATCCTCTCCTGCCTGGAGCAAGGAGTTCAGGAAGCCCAGGGAACTTCAAAGAATGAAGAGACACATCTCTGAGCCTATATAGGCCAAACACAATACCTGGGAAGAGAGAGTCTCTTGGGTGGAGCTATCTACAGTCTGGGCAGTGAGCAAGGGATGCAGCTTTTAAGAATTGTCACCACATTGACACTGGCTTTTCAGTGACATGCTGCCTGAGAATCACCCATGCTCTAGAAGATATCCTCAAGTAGCAAATTGGCTTTTCTAAGTTAGACTTGTGTGGAGTCATTTCTTTGGTCCGTTGTTGACACTTAATTGCAGCGAATAGATGTTTGTCCGTGTGTCCACAGGAAAAGTCATGCAGATAGTCCAGGGGAGCCAAGACATTGCCTGAGCAGTAAGCAGGATTTGAGATCTTCTACAAGATTTTTTTTTCAGGCATGTAGAATGGAAAAGTTATAAGGATCCACTGAAATGGAAATTTCCATTGAAATTCTAAAAATAGGCTTAGGAAGCTAAGGCAATACATAGATCTAAGGATCTTAGGATGAGGCCTAAGCTACAGTGGAGACGCCAGCATACATTGGAGGTGCCTGAAATGTGAAATATGGGCCAAGAAGAGCTACAGGAGGTGACCAAAGCCAGCCCAAGAGAGGCCATGTAGATTGCAAATGGCAAGATATTATCCAATCCCTTTGGAGCTTAGACCATAATACTACACATGTATGATGCCAGACATAGTCATTGGTTTTTTTTATTTTTTTATTTTTAAAGATTTTTATTATTACGTATGGAGTGCAAACAATAATAGATTTCATCATCTTACATTTCGTACATGCTAATAATTTGATCCCATCCATTCCCCTTCCTCTCCATTCTTCCTGTCACACTCTTTCTCTCCACCTTTCCTTTTATTCTGCCTCTACTTTTCTGTCATTTTCTGGGGGGGGGCGTTAATTATTTTAATTAGGGTTTCTCACAGGAACATGTGCAACTTACCTGTAGCAAACCACTGAGGAAAATCTCTCCCTCCTCTAGCCTCTATAATTGCCTATAGACTACTCTCAGAGAGAGCCAGAAAACGGCATTATTATTTAAAAATCATCAGATCAGACATGGGTGAAATGATCATTTTGGGCAATCCACTACGGATACTTAAAACATAGGAAGAAACTTCAACTTTTGATATGTAATGGGACACAGCATACAATGGATGTTCTGTGGTTGCCAGTCCAGTAACTTCTGAGATCAGGACAAACTCTTTTGGTTATCCCATGGAGAGAGAATGCTGACAACTGACCTAGTGATGTGATGTTATTTTTTTTTCTGTATTTCTTTTTTTTTTATTAACTTGAGTATTTCTTATATACATTTCGAGTGTTATTCCCTTTCCCGGTTTTTGGGCAAACATCCCCCTAATCCCTCCCCCTCCCCTTCTTTATGGGTGTTCCCCTACCCATCCTCCCCCCATTGCCGCCCTCACCCCAACAATCTAGTTCACTGGGGGTTCAGTCTTAGCAGAACCCAGGGCTTCCCCTTCCACGGGTGCTCTTACTAGGATATTCATTGCTACCTATGAGGTCAGAGTCTAGGGTCAGTCCATGTATAGTCTTTAGGTAGTGGCTTAGTCCCTGGAAGCTCTGGTTGCTTGGCATTGTTGTACATATGGGGTCTTGAGCCCCTTCAACCTCTTCCAGTTCTTTCTCTGATTCCTTCAACAGGGGTCCTATTCTCAGTTTAGTGGTTTGCTGCTGGCATTCGCCTCTGTATTTGCTGTATTCTGGCTGTGTCTCTCAGGAGAGATCTACATCCGGCTCCTGTCGGTCTGCTCTTTGCTTCATCCATCTTGTCTAATTGGGTGGCTGTATATGTATGGGCCACATGTGGGGCAGGCTCTGAATGGGTGTTCCTTCTGTGTCTGTTTTAATCTTTGCCTCTCTATTCCCTGCCAAGGGTATTCGTATTCCCCTTTTAAAGAAGGAGTGAAGCATTCGCATTTTGATCATCCGTCTTAAGTTTCATTTGTTCTAGGCATCTACGGTAATTCAAGCATTTGGGCTAATAGTCACTTATCAATGAATGCATACCATGTGTGTTTTTCTGTGATTGGGTTACCTAACGCAGGATGATATTTTCCAGTTCCAACCATTTGCCTACGAATTTCATAAAGTCATTGTTTTTGATAGCTGAGTAATATTCCATTGTGTAGATGTACCACATTTTCTGTATCCATTCCTCTGTTGAAGGGCATCTGGGTTCTTTCCAGCTTCTGGCTATTATAAATAAGGCTGCGATGAACATAGTGGAGCACGTGTCTTTCATATATGTTGGGGCATCTTGTGGGTATATGCCCAAGAGAGGTATAGCTGGATCCTCAGGCAGTTCAATGTCCAATTTTCTGAGGAACCTCCAGACTGATTTCCAGAATGGTTGTACCAGTCTGCAATCTCACCAATAATGGAGGAGTGTTCCTCTTTCTCCGCATCCTCGCCAGCATCTACTGTCACCTGAGTTTTTTTTTTTTTTATTTTTTTTTTATTTTATTTTTTTTTTATTAACTTGAGTATTTCTTATATACATTTCGAGTGTTATTCCCTTTCCCGGTTTCCGGGCAAACATCCCCCTCCCCCCTCCCCTTCCTTATGGGTGTTCCCCTCCCAACCCTCCCCCCATTGCCGCCCTCCCCCCATAGACTAGTTCACTGGGGGTTCAGTCTTAGCAGGACCCAGGGCTTCCCCTTCCACTGGTGCTCTTACTAGGATATTCATTGCTACCTATGGGGTCAGAGTCCAGGGTCAGTCCATGTATAGTCTTTAGGTAGTGGCTTAGTCCCTGGAAGCTCTGGTTGCTTGGCATTGTTGTACTTTTGGGGTCTCGAGCCCCTTCAAGCTCTTCCAGTTCTTTCTCTGATTCCTTCAATAGGGGACCTATTCTCAGTTCAGTGGTTTGCTGCTGGCATTCGCCTCTATATTTGCTGTATTCTGGCTGTGTCTCTCAGGAGCAATCTACATCCGGCTCCTGTCGGTCTGCACTTCTTTGCTTCATCCATCTTGTCTAATTGGGTGGCTGTATATGTATGGGCCACATGTGGGGCAGGCTCTGAATGGGTGTTCCTTCAGTCTCTGTTTTAATCTTTGCCTCTCCCTTCCCTGCCAAGGGTATTCTTTTTCCTCATTTAAAGAAGGAGTGAAGCATTCACATTTTGATCATCCGTCTTGAGTTTCGTTTGTTCTAGGGATCTAGGGTAATTCAAGCATTTGGGCTAATAGCCACTTATCAATGAGTGCATACCATGTATGTCTTTCTGTGATTGGGTTAGCTCACTCAGGATGATATTTTCCAGTTCCAACCATTTGCCTACGAATTTCATAAACTCGTTGTTTTTGATAGCTGAGTAATATTCCATTGTGTAGATGTACCACATTTTCTGTATCCATTCCTCTGTTGAAGGGCATCTGGGTTCTTTCCATTTTCTGGCTATTATAAATAAGGCTGCGATGAACATAGTGGAGCACGTGTCTCTTTTATATGTTGAGGCATCTTTTGGGTATATGCCCAAGAGAGGTATAGCTGGATCCTCAGGCAGTTCAATGTCCAATTTTCTGAGGAACCTCCAGACTGATTTCCAGAATGGTTTTACCAGTCTGCAATCCCACCAACAATGGAGGAGTGTTCCTCTTTCTCCACATCCTCGCCAGCATCTGCTGTCACCTGAGATTTTGATCTTAGCCAATCGCACTGGTGTGAGGTGAAATCTCAGGGTTGTTTTGATTTGCATTTCCCTTATGACTAAAGATGTTGAACATTTCTTTAGGTGTTTCTCAGCCATTCGGCATTCCTCAGCTGTGAATTCTTTGTTTAGCTCTGAACCCCATTTTTTAATAGGGTTATTTGTTTCCCTGCGGTCTAACTTCTTGAGTTCTTTGTATATTTTGGAAATAAGGCCTCTATCTGTTGTAGGATTGGTAAAGATCTTTTCCGAATCTGTTGGTTGCCGTTTTGTCCTAACCACAGTGTCCTTTGCCTTACAGAAGCTTTGCAGTTTTATGAGATCCCATTTGTCGATTCTTGATCTTAGAGCATAAGCCATTGGTGTTTTGTTCAGGAAATTTTTTCCAGTGCCCATGTGTTCCAGATGCTTCCCTAGTTTTTCTTCTATTAGTTTGAGTGTGTCTGGTTTGATGTGGAGGTCCTTGATCCACTTGGACTTAAGCTTTGTACAGGGTGATAAGGATGGATCGATCTGCATTCTTCTACATGTTGCCCTCCAGTTGAACCAGCACCATTTGCTGAAAATGCTATCTTTTTTCCATTGGATGGTTTTGGCTCCTTTGTCAAAAATCAAGTGACCATAGGTGTGTGGGTTCATTTCTGGGTCTTCAATTCTATTCCATTGGTCTATCTGTCTGTCTCTGTACCAATACCATGCAGTTTTTATCACTATTGCTCTGTAATACTGCTTGAGTTCAGGGATAGTGATTCCCCCTGAAGTCCTTTTATTGTTGAGGATAGCTTTAGCTATCCTGGGTTTTTTGTTATTCCAGATGAATTTGCAAATTGTTCTGTCTAACTCTTTGAAGAATTGGATTGGTATTTTGATGGGGATTGCATTGAATCTGTAGATTGCTTTTGGTAAAATGGCCATTTTTACCATATTAATCCTGCCAATCCATGAGCATGGGAGATCTTTCCATCTTCTGAGGTCTTCTTCAATTTCTTTCCTCAGTGTCTTGAAGTTCTTATTGTACAGATCTTTTACTTGCTTGGTTAAAGTCACACCGAGGTACTTTATATTATTTGGGTCTATTATGAAGGGTGTCGTTTCCCTAATTTCTTTCTCGGCTTGTTTCTCTTTTGTATAGAGGAAGGCAACTGATTTATTTGAGTTAATTTTATACCCAGCCACTTTGCTGAAGTTGTTTATCAGCTTTAGTAGTTCTCTGGTGGAACTTTTGGGATCACTTAAATATACTATCATGTCATCTGCAAATAGTGATATTTTGACCTCTTCTTTTCCGATCTGTATCTCTTTGATCTCCTTTTGTTGTCTGATTGCTCTGGCTAGAACTTCAAGAACTATATTGAATAAGTAGGGAGAGAGTGGGCAGCCTTGTCTAGTCCCTGATTGTAGTGGGATTGCTTCAAGTTTCTCTCCATTTAGTTTAATGTTAGCAACTGGTTTGCTGTATATGGCTTTTACTATGTTTAGGTATGGGCCTTGAATTCCTATTCTTTCCAGGACTTTTATCATGAAGGGGTGTTGAATTTTGTCAAATGCTTTCTCAGCATCTAATGAAATGATCATGTGGTTCTGTTCTTTCAGTTTGTTTATATAATGGATCACGTTGATGGTTTTCCGTATATTAAACCATCCCTGCATGCCTGGGATGAAGCCTACTTGATCATGGTGGATGATTGTTTTGATGTGCTCTTGAATTCGGTTTGCCAGAATTTTGTTGAGTATTTTTGCGTCGATATTCATAAGGGAAATTGGTCTGAAGTTCTCTTTCTTTGTTGTGTCTTTGTGTGGTTTAGGTATAAGAGTAATTGTGGCTTCGTAGAAGGAATTCGGTAGGGCTCCATCTGTTTCAATTTTGTGGAATAGTTTGGATAATATTGGTATGAGGTCTTCTATGAAGGTTTGATAGAATTCTGCACTAAACCCGTCTGGACCTGGGCTCTTTTTGGTTGGGAGACCTTTAATGACTGCTTCTATTTCCTTAGGAGTTATGGGGTTGTTTAACTGGTTTATCTGTTCCTGATTTAACTGCGATACCTGGTATCTGTCTAGGAAATTGTCCATTTCCTGAAGATTTTCAAATTTTGTTGAATATAGGTTTTTATAGTAAGATCTGATGATTTTTTGAATTTCCTCTGAATCTGTAGTTATGTCTCCCGTTTCATTTCTGATTTTGTTAATTTGGACACACTCTCTGTGTCCTCTCGTTAGTCTGGCTAAGGGTTTATCTATCTTGTTGATTTTCTCAAAGAACCAACTTTTGGTTCTGTTGATTCTTTCTATGGTCCTTTTTGTTTCTACTTGGTTGATTTCAGCTCTGAGTTTGATTATTTCCTGCCTTCTACTCCTCCTGGGTGTATTTGCTTCTTTTTGTTCTAGAGCTTTTAGGTGTGCTGTCAAGCTGCTGACATATGCTCTTTCCTGTTTCTTTCTGCAGGCACTCTGCGCTATGAGTTTTCCTCTTAGCACAGCTTTCATTGTGTCCCATAAGTTTGAGTATGTTGTATCTTCATTTTCATTAAATTCTAAAAAGTTTTTAATTTCTTTCTTTATTTCTTCCTTGACCAGGTTATCATTGAGTAGAGCATTGTTCAATTTCCACGTATATGTGGGCATTCTTCCCTTATTGTTATTGAAGACCAGTTTTAGGCCGTGGTGGTCCGATAGCACGCATGGGATTATTTCTATCTTTCTGTACCTGTTGAGGCCCGTTTTTTGACCAATTATATGGTCAATTTTGGAGAAAGTACCATGAGGAGCTGAGAAGAAGGTATATCCTTTTGCTTTAGGATAGAATGTTCTATAAATATCCGTTAAGTCCATTTGGCTCATGACTTCTCTTAGTCTGTCGACATCACTGTTTAATTTCTGTTTCCATGATCTGTCCATTGATGAGAGTGGGGTGTTGAAATCTCCCACTATTATTGTGTGAGGTGCAATGTGTGTTTTGAGCTTTAGTAAGGTTTCTTTTACGTATGTAGGTGCCCTTGTATTTGGGGCATAGATATTTAGGATTGAGAGTTCATCTTGGTTGATTTTTCCTTTGATGAATATGAAGTGTCCTTCCTTATCTTTTTTGATGACTTTTAGTTGGAAATTGATTTTATTTGATATTAGAATGGCTACTCCAGCTTGCTTCTTCAGACTATTTGCTTGGAAAGTTGTTTTCCAGCCTTTCACTCTGAGGTAGTGTCTGTCTTTGTCTCTGAGGTGTGTTTCCTGTAGGCAGCAGAATGCAGGGTCCTCGTTGCGTATCCAGTTTGTTCATCTATGTCTTTTTATTGGGGAGTTGAGGCCATTGATATTGAGAGATATTAAGGAATAGTGATTATTGCTTCCCGTTATATTCATATTTGGATGTGAGGTTATGTTTGTGTGCTTTCATTCTCTTTGTTTTGTTGCCAAGACGATTGGTTTCTTGCTTCTTCTAGGGTATAGCTTGCCTCCTTATGTTGGGCTTTCCCATTTATTATCCTTTGTAGTGCTGGATTTGTAGAAAGATATTGTGTAAATTTGGTTTTGTCATGGAATATCTTGGTTTCTCCATCAATGTTAATTGAGAGTTTTGCTGGATACAGTAATCTGGGCTATCATTTGTGTTCTCTTAGGGTCTGTATAACATCAGTCCAGGATCTTCTGGCCTTCATAGTTTCTGGCGAGAAGTCTGGTGTGATTCTGATAGGTCTCCCTTTATATGTTACTTGACCTTTTTCCCTTACTGCTTTTAATATTCTTTCTTTATTTTGTGCGTTTGGTGTTTTGACAATTATGTGACGGGAGGTGTTTCTTTTCTGGTCCAATCTATTTGGAGTTCTGTAGGCTTCTTGTATGTCTATGGGTATCTCTTTTTTTAGGTTAGGGAAGTTTTCTTCTAT
This sequence comes from Rattus norvegicus, assembly GCF_021556685.1. Classification (NCBI taxonomy): domain Eukaryota; kingdom Metazoa; phylum Chordata; class Mammalia; order Rodentia; family Muridae; genus Rattus; species Rattus norvegicus. Next base: position 75,671,101 of record NC_141536.1, on the reverse strand, counting down.
GATTTTGTTGAAGATATTTACTGGTCCTTTGAGCTGGGAGTCTTCACTCTCTTCTATACCTATTATCCTTAGGTTTGATCTTCTCATTGAGTCCTGGATTTCCTGTATGTTTTGGACCAGTAGCTTTTTCCGCTTTACATTATCTTTGACAGTTGAGTCAATGATTTCTATGGAATCTTCTGCTCCTGAGATTCTCTCTTCCATCTCTTGTATTCTGTTGGTGAAGCTTGTATCTACAGCTCCTTGTCTCTTCTTTTGGTTTTCTATATCCAGGGTTGTTTCCATGTGTTCTTTCTTGATTGCTTCTATTTCCATTTTTAATTCCTTCAACTGTTTGATTGTGTTTTCCTGGAATTCTTTCAGGGATTTTTGTGACTCCTCTCTATTGGCTTCTACTTGTTTATTTATGTTTTCCTGGAATTCTTTCAGGGATTTTTGGGATTCCTCTCTGTAGGCTTCTACTTGTTCTCTAAGGGAGTTCTTCACATCTTTCTTGAAGTCCTCCACCATCATGATCAAATATGATTTTGAAACTAGATCTTGCTTTTCTGGTGTGTTTGGATATTCCGTGTTTGCTTTGGTGGGAGAATTGGGCTCAGATCATGCCATGTAGTCTTGCTTTCTGTTGCTTGGGTTCCTGCGCTTGCCTCTCGGCATCAGATTATCTCTAGTGTTACTTTGTTGTGCTATTTCTGACAGTGGCTAGACTGTCCTATAAGCCTGTGTGTCAGGAGTGCTGTAGACCTGTTTTCCTGTTTTCTTTCAGCCAGTTATGGGGACAGAGTGTTCTGCTTTCGGGCGTGTAGTTTTTCCTATCTACAGGTCTTCAGCTGTTCCTGTGGGCCTGTGTCTTGAGTTCACCAGGCAGGTCACTTGCAGCAGTAAAGTTGGTCTTACTTGTGGTTCCGAGACTCAAGTTTGTTCTTGGGGTGCTGCCTACGAGCTCTCAGTGGTGGCAGCAATCAGGAAGATCTGCGCCGCCCTTTCCGGGAGCTTCAGTGCACCAGGGTTCCAGATGGCGTTTGGTGTTTTCCTCTGGCGTCAGAGATGTGTGCAGAGTGCAGTCTCTTCTGGTTTCCCAGGCATGTGTGCCTCTCGGAAGGTTTAGCTCTCCCTCCCACGGGATTTGGGTGCAGAGAACTGTTTATCTGGTCTGTCCCTTCAGGTTCTGGCAGTGTCTCAGATGCAGCAGACCTGCTGCTCCTGGGCCGTCCTCTACGGGAACCCAGAGGCCGTATACAGTTTCTTCTTGGGCCAGGGATGTGAGCAGGGGTGGGCAGTGTTGGTGGTCTCTTCCGCTATGCAGCTTCAGGATTGCCCACCTGACCAGGTGGTGAGGTCTCTCTCCCACGGGGTTTGGGAGCAGAGAGCTGCTGTGGGCAGGGATCCACCGGTTTGGGAATACCCCCACACACCCCCCCCCCCCGCTAAATACCAGAAGTGTCTGGTCCTAGAGGAATTTTGCCTCTGTGTGTCCTGAGTTCACCAGGTAGGTCGCTTGCAGCAGAAAAGTTGGTCTTACCTGTGGTCCCGAGGCTCAAGTTTGCTCGTGGGGTGCTGCCTACGAGCTCTCCGCAGCGGCAGCAACCAGGAAGATCTGTGCTGCCCTTTAGTCATTGGGTTTAATGTGTGTCCTTCTAGGTATTGGTCCTGCTTTGGTTCAATCTTTCCTTGCTATCTTCTTGTTCCTTCACTTTATTTGTGTCTTTGCATATTGAGACTTCTCGTCGTTTTTTAACAGTCTCATTGCTAAGGGTTTGGGTATTTATTTTTCTTTGCAGGACTGCTTTCTTTCTGGGTCACACCACACGAGCCTTATATGTTAACTGTTTTTCTCTATTACCATTGTGTCTTGGAGTTTTTTTTTTTGTCTTATTAAGCACAGGGTATATTTAATTTAGGTAAAAATATCATGTGACATAAAAGAAACCATATAACAGTGTTCTCTGGTAATTTTATCACCTCACCTCATGGCTGTTAACTTATTATTGGGGATAGTCTTCAATAGATTAGAACATAATACCTGTTATGTACTGTTTTATACATAACAACCATATATACATAAATTCAAGAACACAGTAACAAGGGACAGAGGAGCATGACAAGGGTATAGGCATTTATTTTTCTTATACATTCTTGACTTATATGTTCCAAAAGTCATTAATTATATTTGCTTTTATAGCTCTCTGTTAATTTTCCCCCTAAAAAATGAAGAGACAACTAGGATTTGTTTGCTTTTAAGATTTTTCTTTTTTCTTTCTTTACTTTCTTTTCCGTTAAAAATTTTAATTTAAATTTACATTCCAGTTATTGTCCCCCCTCATTCCTCCCTCCCACAGTTCCTTATCCTGTTCCTCCTCCCCCTTGCCTCTGAGAGGGCACTCTCCCCTCTCCCTCCACCAGTCCTCCTCCTTCCCCTGGGGCCTCAGGGCTCTAGAGGATTAAGTTCATCTTCTACCACTAAGACTGGACCAGGTAGACCTCTGCTACATATATGTCAGGGGCCTCGTGTGTGCTCCTGGTTGGTGGCTTCTTTTTTGGGAACTCCCTGGGGTCTGGTTTAGGTGAGACTGCTGTCCTTTCTATGGGGTCACTCTCCCTTTCAGCTTCTTTAATCCTTCCCCTAATTTAAGTCCCCAACTTCAGTCCAATGGTTGGGTGTAAGAATCTCCTTCTGTCTCAGTGCAAGCAGACTGGTAGGGCCTCCATGTGTAAGCCATGCCAGGCTCCCATGTGTAAGCATATCATAGCATAGTTGTGATAGAACTTGATGCTCCTCCTCCTGCCCCCATGAGATGGATCCCAAGTTGGGAGAGTCATTGGACCTCCTTTCCTTCAGTCTTTTTTCCGTTTTTATCCCTATAGTTCTTTTAGACAGGAACAATTCTGGGTCAAGAATTTTGACTGTGGTTCAGTAACACTGTCCCTTTACTTGAGGCCCTTCTGGAGGTGGATTCTTCCAGTCTCCTTTCCTCAATGTTGGGCATTTTGGCTAAGGTTACCCCCAATGAGTCCTGAGAGTGTCTCACCTCCTGGGTCTCTGGTACTCTCTAGAACCCCACCTCCCATTCCCACTCCCTGAGGCTACTTATTTCCATTTGTTCTCTTGGCCATCTCTGATCCTGTCCCCCTCCCCTTCCTTCCTCCCCCACCTGGGTCTCTCCCTCCCTCTGTCTCCCATGACTATTTCCTTCCCCCTTCTAGGTGAGGTTGAAACTTCCTACTTAGGCATTTCTGCTTGCTACTTCTTATGGTCTGTGAGTTGTGTCCTAGATATTCTGTACTTTATGGCTAACATCTACTTATTAGTGAGTACATACCATACATGTCCCTTTGGCTGTGGGTTACCACACTCAGGATGATATTTTCTAGTCCCATTCATTTGCCTGCAAAATTCATGATGTTTTTAATAGCTAAATAGTATTTGATTGTGTAAACGAACCATATTTTCTGTATCTAATCTTTGGTTGAGGGACCTCTAGGTTGCTTCTACTTTCAGACTATTACAAGTGATGCTGCTAGGAACATAGTAGAGCATGTGTCCTTGTGGTATGGTGGAGCATCTTTTGGGTATATGCCCAGGAGTGGTATAGCTGGGTCTTCAGGTAGAACGATTTCCAGTTTTCTAAGGAACCACCAGATCGATTTCCAGAGTGGTTGTACAAGTTTGCAATGCCACCAGCAATGGAGGAGTGTTCTTCTTTCTATACATTTTTTCAAGCTTGTTCTGTCCCTTGAGTTTTTCATCTTAGCCATTTTGACTGGTGTGAGGTCAAATCTTAGGGTCGTTTTAATTTGCAATTACCTGATCACTAATGTTGAACATTTCTTTCAGTGCTCCTTTGCCATTCAAAATTTCTCTATTGAGAATTTTCTGCTTAGCTATGTACCTATTTTTTAAATTAGGATATATGTTTTTTGGAGTCTATCTTCTTGAGTTCTTCATATATTTTGGATATTAGCCCTTTGTCAGATGTAGGGTTAGTGAAGAGCTTTTCCCAATCTGTAGGTGCTTTTGTCCTGTTGACAGTGTCCTTTGCCTTAGAGGCTTTTCAGTTTCATGTGGTCTCATTTAGCAATTGTTGATCTTGGAGCCTAAGCCATTGGTGTTCAGGAAAATTTCCCCTCTGCCAGTGTGTTTGAGGCTATTTCCCACTTTCTTGTCTATTTGATTCAGTGTATCTGGTTTTATGTGGGGCAGTCTTGTCTTGTTCCTGATTTCAACGGGATTGCTTCAAAATTCTCTCCATTTAATATAATGTTGGATGATGGTTTGCTGTATATTGCCTTTATTATCTTTAGGTATGTGTTATGAATTCCTGATCTGTCCAGGACTTTTAACACTAGGGGAGTTGCAAACTGTCAAAGGCTTTTTCAGCATCTAATGAGATGATCATGTGGTTTTTTTTCTTTGAGTTTGTTTATATAGTGGATTATGTTGATGGATTTCCGTATATTAAACCATCCCTGAATCCCTGAGATGAAGTCCACTTGATCCTGGCAAATGATGTTTTTGATGTGTTCTTGAATTCTGTTTATAAGATTTTTTTGAGTGTTTTTGCATTGATATTCATAAGTGAAATTGACCTGATGTTTTCTCTCTTTGTTGGGTCTTTGTGTGGTTTAAGTATCAGAGTAACTGTGGCTTCATAGAATGAATTAGGTAGTGCTCCTTCTGTTTCTATTTTGTGGAATAGTTCAAAGAGTATTGTTATTAGCTCTTCTTTGATGGTTTGGTAGAATTCTGCAGTAAAGCCATTTTACCCTGGGCTTTTTTGTTTGGAAGTTTTTAAATGACTGCTTCCATTTCCTTAGGGGTTATAGGAGTGTTTAGATAGTTTACCTGATTTTGATTTAACTTTGGTTAAATCAAGTGGTATCTGTATAGAAAAATCATCCATTTCATATAGATATTCCAGTTTTGTTGAGTATAGGTTTTTGTAGTAAGAGTTGATGATTTTTGGAATTTTTCAGTTTTTTTTAATGTCTTACTTTTCATTTCTGATTTTGTTAATTTGGATATGTCTCTGTGCCCTTTAGTTAAATTAGCTAAAGGCTTATTTATCTTGTTGGTTTTCTCAAAGAACCATCTCTTGGTTTTGTTGATTTGTTCTATTGTTCTTTTTTTCCCTATTTGGTTTCCTATTTCAGCCCCGAGTTTGATTATTTCCTGCCATCTCCTCCTCTTCAGTGTATTTGCTACTTTTTGTCCCAGAGCTTTCAGGTGTGCTGTTAAGTTGCTAACATAGGATCTCTCCCATTTCTTTATGAAGGCACTTATTGCTATGAAATTTCCTCTTAACACTGCTTTTACTGTGTCTCAGAAGTTTGTGTATGCTGTGCCTTTATTTTTATTGAATTCTAAAGAGACTTTAATTTCTTTCTTTATTTTTTCCTGACAAGTTATTACTGTGTCATTCATTTTCCACGAGTATGTGTGCTTTGTATTGTTTTTTTGTTGTTATTGAAGTCCAGCCTTAGTGGTGATCTGATAGGATGCATGGAATTGATTCAATCTTCTTGTATTTGTTGAGGCTTGTATCCTACCCCATCTCTTTTGATTACTTTTGGTTGAAAGTCTATTTTATTGGATATTAGAATGGCGACTCTAGCTTGTTTCTTGGGACTGTTTGCTTGGAAAATGTTTTTGTAGCACTTTATCCTGAGGTAGTGCCTGTCTTAATCACTGAAGTGTGTTTCTTGCATGCAGAAAATGATGTATCCTGTTTATGTATCCAATCTGCTAGTCTGTGTCTTTTTATTGGGGAATTGAGTCCATTGATATTGAGAGATATTAAAGACCAATGACTGTTAGTTCCTGTTATTTTTGTTATTGGAGGTGGTACTATGTGTGTGTAATTCTCTTCTTTTGGTTTTGCTGTGAGATGATTAATTTCTTGTGTTTTCTTGGGTGTAGTTACACTCCTTGTGTTGGAGTTTTGCTTCTAGTATCCTCTGTAGGGCTGGATTAATAGAAAGATATTGGTTAAATTTGGTTTTGTCATGGGATATCTTGGTGATTGAATGCTTTGCCAGGTATAGTAGCCTGGGCTGGTATCTGTAGTCACTTAGGGTCTACATGTCATCTGTCCAAGATCTGACTTTTCCTGTCTTTCTTGAGAAGTCTGGTGTAATTCTGATAGGTCTAACTTTGTCTGCTACTTGGCCTTTTTCCCTTACAGCTTTTAATATTCTTTGTTCTGTACATTTAGTTTTATTATTATGTGGCAGGAGGATTTTCTTTTCATGTCCATTCTATTTGGTGTTCTCAGGCCTCTTGTATGCTTATGGCCATCTCCTTTTTTTAGGTTGGTGACGTTTTCTTATATGATTTTGTTGAAGATGTTTTCTGGACATTTGAACTAGGAATCTTTATCCTCTTATATTCCTAACATTCTTAGGTTTGGTCTTTTCATTGTGTCTCAAATTCCTTGGGTGTTTGGGTTAGGAGCTTTTTATAGTTTGCATTTGTTTTTTTTTTTTTTTTTTGATTGGTATGTCAATATCTTCTATGGTATCTTCTATGCCTTAGATTCTCTTCTAGCTCTTTTACTCTTTAGGTGATGTTTGTATCTGTGACTCCTGATCTCTTTCCTAGGTTTTTCATCCTCAGGGTTGCCTTGTGATTTCTTTATTGTTTCTATTTCCATTTTTAGGTCTTGGACCATTTTGTTCAATTCCTTCACCTGCTTGAATGTATTTTCTTGCATTTCTTTAAGGGATTTATTTGCTTCCTCTTTAAGGTCTTTTACCTGTTTGCCTGTGTTTTCCTGTATTTTTTAAGGGAGTTATTTATATCCTTAAATGCTGTCAGCATCTTCATGAGATAGGATTTTAGGTCAGAATTTTGCTCTTCATGTGTGGTAGGGTAGCCAGGGCTTGCCATGGTAGTACAACTGGGTTCTGATGGTGCTGAATTACATTGTCATCTGTTGTTTATGTTCTTGGGTCTGCCTTTCATCACCTGGTTGTTATATCTGGTCTTAACTGGCCTGGGTGTTTTATACTGGAGCAGACTTGGAGGCATGTAGAATTGTGTGACCTGTTTTAAGGCAGGCCTTCTAGAAGACAGCAGTGCTGTCTCTGTTTAGGGAGGCCTCTTGCGTCCCTTGTTTGATCAGACCTCCTGTATCCCCGTGTCCCTGGTAAGGGCAGGCCTCCTGGGAGACAGGCAGACTTTTGGGTCAGAGGCAGGTATGTCCGTCTGCCAACAGTTCAGGCGGAGGTGCAGACCAGAAGGAGAATGGGGATCAGGCAGTTCAGAGACAGATTCCTTGTCAGCTGGGCTCTGTGGGGTACTGGGGCATGGGCGGGGTGGGGAGCTTTGTTCCTGGTGAGGACAGACTTCCTGGGTTACAAGTAGGCTGTGAGGTCTGGGGTGAGGAAGGCACACCGATCTGCCATGGGTTCAGGTGGAGGTGCAGACTGGAAGGGGGATCCTGAAGTGAATTTTTAAAAATATAAACATTGTACATGAATGTGAGAATTGGAAGATTCAATGGAGACAATCTACCTTGCCAATTTATCTAGGAGTAGAAACATGAAACTAGAGGTGAGGAGGTGAAAGTGGGATGCTATAAGTCAGTAATTTACTGATAAATGAGTTAGTTTTTAGGTCCTGGCTTCCAGTCCTGTTTCTCTTATCTATTATTTTTGAATTTATATTTAGTCTGAGCAAAAATGTGTCCTATGTGGCTGACTTCTTTCTTTTTTGACTTTCCAATTATCACAAGAAAGGCTTCATGCAAAAGTTACTAATGTACTTGAGATTAATTTTAAATCCTCTTTTTGAGCCACAGCTTTGTCATGAAGTTTCCCTCTGGAGAAAAGAAATTCCATGGGGACACTTTCCCCTTGATTATAGCCTGTGGGTTAATTTATTTTAAAGAATTCAAGGACATCAGTTTTTGCTCACAACCTTTGGACAAGGAATAAGTGGGTAGGTTTTCTCGTCAAAAGAAAAGATTAAAATTTTTTATTTTTGCTGCTTTTTATGTCTGTAATTATTCTTCCATTCAAATGTTAACCTTCATGTCAATACTCTAGGTTTCCCCTTTATTTTGTGATTTGCTTTAGAGATCAGTTGCGCTGCTTTCTAAAGGCTACTAGGAATATCACTGACTTCTTCTTGGAGGCAAAGTGAGATTCTTGAATTGCAATGACAACCACCACCCAGTATAACCAAAAATCTTAATGCTATTGAGACTGATTTTTTTTTTGATTTAGTGCATGGAAAGAAAAATCATTTGAAGGTGGTTCAGGGAAGCTGATTTACATCTCTTAGTCTCTATCACTTCATTCATGAACAGAAATAATAAGGAGATATCCCTCTGAGTCCACTCTACATTATTCTAGCATGGCTATACTGACAGTGACCAGAACATGGCTCACTGAGGTGTTCAGCAAGGAATCTGTTGGGTGGAGATGCTATTTAAGGGACATTGCTTGCTCAAGGACTAGGAGTCACAAGCTATCCATTGTTCTGTTGCAGCCTAATTTTCTCAAACCCAAATTTCTTGAGTCATATTGTATTCCAGCAGGGACTAAATTCATGTTGGGTTGGAGTTCATTTGAAATTCGTGATCTCATTCCTTCTTGCAAGATAGAGAAAGAACACAGCATCAATTTTGACATAAAGCTAGGTAAAGTGACTAGAAAGGTACCAAGCATGTTGAACAAATTTATTTTCTCCTTAGATCCACAAGGGCTCATTTGTACAGAGTGGCTACATTTGATAATTTTGGGAGTGGTAGACTTAATTAAACTGGTAATTTTTATCCAAAGAAAAATAAAATCGATGATTTAAAAGTTCTCTTAAGCTTTTGGATTATGTAAATTATGGACTGACCAAATAGGAGCCCATAATTGGATGAGAATTTGACCTCTTCACTCTGAGGTAAAGGGTTTCCTCAACAGAAGGAGCTGCAACAATGCACTGAGAATTATACTAGTAAATAAAGTCTTATCTCTAATGGCTTCCCAAATTACAACTATCCCAGGATGAAAGCCTGAGAGAATGGATCTGAGTCTTAGAATACACTATTTTTGTTTTATTGTGCTCAAGTAAGAGTATTTTTGAATATTCAATTTCTAGTTACAAATAAATAAATAAAAAAAACAAAGTATTAGAATGCTAACATATAATGCTTAACTAGTTTTTGTTGGCTAAATAAATGATTAGCACATGTTATAAGTTGTTTTGCATTATCTAAACTACTATAAATGTCATGAATTTGTGTTAAAATCATTTTTAAAAAACAGGATTATGCCCAGCACACTTGAACCGAACTTATGGCTAGTATAAATGTGACTGAGTTGATCATCACCGGCCTTTTCCAGGACCCAGAGATTCAGAAGGTGTGCTTTGTGCTGTTCCTTCCTGTGTACCTGGCTACAGTGTTGGGCAATGGCCTCATTGTTGTGACAATTAGTGTCAGTAAGACTTTACATTCTCCCATGTACGTCTTCCTCAGCTCCTTGTCCCTAGTGGAGATCTTCTACTCCTCTACTGTCGTCCCTAAGTTCATCACCGACTTACTTGCTAAGGTTAAAACCATCTCACTGAAGGGCTGTCTGGTTCAGATATTCTTCTTCCATTTTTTGGGGGTCGCTGAGATTCTCCTCCTTGTGGTGATGGCCTATGACCGCTACGTGGCCATCTGCAAACCTCTTCATTACATGAACATCATGAGTCGTCAAGTATGTCACATGCTGGTGGCTGGTTCCTGGCTGGGGGGCCTCATTCACTCCATAATCCAGATCCTCATCACCATCCCATTGCCCTTCTGCGGTCCCAATGTGATTGACCACTACTTCTGTGACCTGCAGCCATTATTCAAGCTTGCCTGCACTGACACCTTTCTGGAGGGGGTTATTGTGATGGCCAACAGTGGTCTAATCTCTATAATCTCTCTCTTCATCTTGGTGTCCTCCTATGCCATCATTTTAGTCAGCTTGAGGAACCATTCTGCAGAGGGGAGGCGCAAGGCCCTCTCCACTTGTGCCTCTCACATCATGGTGGTCACCCTGTTTTTTGGACCTGCCATCTTCCTTTATCTGCGACCCTCCTCTACTTTCACTGAAGACAAGCTTGTGGCTGTGTTCTACACGGTCATCACCCCCATGCTGAACCCTATCATCTATACACTGAGAAATGCAGAGGTGAAAAATGCTGTGAGAAAGTTGTGGAGCAAAAAGGACTCAGAGACAGAGTAAAAAGAGCAAGAAAGCATGGAAAAGGATTTTAAATTAGGCTGTTGTTGATGTGGATTTTGCTGTTTTGGTTCATGTTCCAATAAAAGAGTAATACGATAAGCATAGCTCTTCTACTATGGGTTCTGCAAAGTTACTTAAGCTCTGGGTATCTGAATGTTCAAAACAAGTGCAAATGCAGAGATCATTTAGAATCATGCCTGCGTTTTACTTTGACACATGGTAATATTTTCTAATACAGGGTAAAGTATTTTAATATTTGCATACATTGTATAATCATTTTACAGTGACAGCCTTATTGTTGTCTCACAGAGTTAGCATTTCTCTTAGTTGAGAAAAGTCAAAATTTTTTCTAGTAGGTATTTTGAAACATTTACCAGTCATGGTTGCCTTACCGTGCTATAAAGCATTTGGATTTATTTTTCTTATCCATCTGCTGAAGGTTTAAATTACTTCTACCTTCTATTTCATTACTTTTATTGTTTACAAGTAACTTACATTTCATCTAGAATATATTAACAGAAATAATTTGGTGATGCAGTTATGATTTTTTCATAAGTAACTTACATTTTATAAAAGAGAAAATCAACCAGAGATATGATCAAGAGTTATGGGCAATGCAGTTGTGGAGTTTTCTTTTTCTAATGTGGATATAAGCATGTTGTTGAGAATTTTTTCCACGGACTTTTTATTCCGATTGTCTGTTAGATTCTTACATTGTAGATCACCTGATATCACCCATTACAAAAGACATTTTTACTTCTTGTGTTTCATTGGCACCGAAGAGTTCCTTTCAGCCCTCTTACAATATCCAACATTTGTAAATCAAAGTACTATTAAAATGACAGCATTCTAGTTACAAATTAGAAATAGGACAAATGTTTCACAAAAAGAAAGTGATGTCAAGCCCATGAGATATTAAAAATAAACAATGTTGGAAATGCTTATTGCCTTAACTTGAAGAATGAAGGACAGGGTCATACTGTTTCAATTTCACATCTCAGTCCCTTTATTGTAAGTGACCATACCATGGATATTTCTTCTAATGGCTATTGTTAGTTTTTCTTCTTCAGTCAATCAAGGGAGATAAAAGAGTCCAGGTCCCTCTACATTGTTATATCTTGCAGGATCTCTTCAATAACGCATTGCCTCTCCTCATCTCGCATAGTTTTGAACATGTCTTTCAATTGGCTACTACTGCCTTGAAATTGTACAGAATTGCAGTTTTGTATATATTCACCCAACTTTTGTCAAGTATGTGACATGCCAGAATGAACTGTGTTTGCATCAAGTGTCTTTTGGGCTCTGAATTTATATATAATGGCAATTTGTGGCTGCAGGACAAGGCATGACCAAATTTGTAAGTTGATGAAAACATTGTCTGTTTCTCTACTAGTAGTATGTTTATATTTAAAGTATTTAGTGCCACTAAACCCTGGAAAATTTTAAATTGGATTTTGTTATTTAAATCTGCATAGGTACACATTGTCAGTGACTGTGAAATTTGATAGCATGAGCATGTTTTTTTCTTCAAACTTGTAGGTGTCTTAGTGTTAAAGGTGAGGCTTTTCTCCCAGTTCCTTGATGTATGTACAGACAACTGCTTCTAATCTTGGGCTTTTACTGATCAGTTCTTTATCTCATCCTCAGACGCCCAAATTCCCACACAAGTGTTGAGAAGGCTAGAGAGAAGGGATATTAACAGTGGTCACAGGCCATGTCCAAGCAACAATCCAAAGAAACATCAGAATGACAGCATTTTACTTCTGAGTTAGGAAATAAGTAAAATATTTGCACAAAGTAAAAGTGATGTTAAGCCAATGAGATGTTAAAAACAAACAATGTTAGAAATGCTTATTGTCTTGAAGAACGAAGGATAGGTTGATTTCTTACTGTCCACCTAAGAATGCACTTCAAGTCTATGTAATTTCCTGCCTCATGATCACCTGTTTACCAGAAGGACTACACAGAGCTAGGGACTTTGCTGGATGATTTGTTGAATGAATGAGTGGGTGGATGTTATCTTTCAGAGGCAATTCTTGCATATTCAGTGGTTATGACCACTCTCAATGTAGAGAGGCAGAACTATAGAGAAAACAAGTGATTTTTATAAATGCACGTTATACACTAATATGCAAATGTGAGAATGAGAAGGTGAGGTGGAGGTAATATCGAGTAACAGTCCAGTTCTCTGTGAAAGTGGCAACAGGAGAACCGGAAGTTTGTATGAGGGAACCTCTCCTCAGTTGGATATTTACTCAGTAGCTGATCAAAACCTAGGGCCTAGTAGCTTTCTTTTCTTTTTTTAAAAATATATGATATTTATTTCAGCTGTTTAAAGCAATATTGAAATATCACTAAAATAATTGGAAAATATTTAAAACATTCCCTGAGTCAGTGTTTACTTGACTAAGTTTTCCTATAGGGAGAAGGAATTCCATGGGGAAGGTAGTCTCTTGATTATATACATGCATTCATTTATCACAAATAGTCCAAGTCTGCAAGCATTTAATCACAGTCTTTGGATAGTGTGTGGCGGATAGGACTGGTACATTAAAACAGGATATTTTTTAACCCCTGAATATTCTGTTCTCATCAATTTTTATTTATAGCCTAAGTGTTGTAGATTTAAATATTTTTTCCTGATACAGAAGCACTAGGATTTTCTTTCCTTGTGATTTTCCCTAGTCATCAACCTTGTTTTTTAAATACTCCATAGGTGTTTGACCTATGGGACAGATCTAAGCCTTGAATGGCAGGGCCATTTCCACCTCATAACCTCAAAGCCCAATGCATTGGAGAGAATACTGACTAGACTGTGGCTGTGGGAGATCAATTCACCTCTCTCAGTCTTTCCTTTTTCTTGTATGTAAGGAAGTAGAGCAGATCATTCTGATTTCTTCTCCAATGTTTAGGGTGATACTCCTAGGGTGGAGTAGCTCAGTATTACCTGGGCTAGGGTCTTTGGTGGGAAATCTTCTTGGTGGTAACTTTAGTCAAGAGACTTCATTTACTGAAGAAAACAGACTCTGTAAGGGGGCAATCTGTTACTTCTTCCCTGTTAGGTTCTTTCCCTACTAGAGCACGACTTTTCCTTGCACTGTGGTCTGTTTCATGGAAGCAGAGAATTTCGTGATGAATTAGAGACAATTTATTTGAAATCTATGTGATCTATTCCTTTTTCCAAGGCAGAGCAGGAACACACCAGCTCTTCTGACCCAAAGGTAGGTGAAATGACTAGGTAGAATTAGGGCATGGAGTCCATGGGTCACTATAGATAACAGTTTACTCATTTTCTCTTTTCCTGTCTTTATAGACTTACATGTTCATGGAAAAGAGGGAAAATTCATCAATTTCTAGATGGGTGGAAGTAAGAGAGAGAGAGAGAGAGAGAGAGAGAGAGAGAGAGAGAGAGAGAGAGAGCACAAAAAGAGAGTTGATGAATAGGAAGAACAGGTGAAGTTAAAAAGATAAGTTATCAGATGTTATTTTTCCTGATGGGGGATACAACCTAGATGTCTCAAATTGGTATATTAAATTAAAGTGGTTGTATACATATTTGCATTTCTTTAGTGGATCAGAAATGATGTTCAGCCTCAGAGAGGAGGCATTGCTTTTCTAGGTAAATAAATATATCTCTGATTTCTTACAACTATCACAGTAAATTTGAACTCCTTTGTTTTGTATCATCTTTATACTGCTAATGATGTATGAATCTGGGTGAAATGCACAGGTGAAGTGGTTAAATTGACTGGTTTTAAATCCTGCCCCTGTTGCTGAGTAATTATTCAGAAGCTATAAATACAAGTTAATTCATTTATTTGTGTTTTTTTCTTCTTATTCAAAAGCTGATAACAATCAGAGGCAGTTCCCAAGTTTCTTATAAAAATTGGGATCAATTTCAGATATATATGAACCACAGGATGTCTCAGTGGGTAAGGACATTGGTTTCCAAGTTTGATGACCTGAGTCATTCCCCACATAGATCCCACAACATGTGAGAAAGAAAAGAACTGACTTCTATAAGTTGTCTTCTGAGCACCACTCCTACATTATGGTATGTGTGCAAACATACCTCAATAAGTCAAGAAATGTAGTTTAAAACATTAAAAGATATCTCGAGCTGTGGTAGGGCACTAAAAGTGTGGCAATATAATAAATGCTGAAATGTTGGCTGTTATGGTTGGAGAAATGTCTCAGTGTTAAGAACACTTACTACTTAGTTCTTTGCACTGACATACATCTGCTTATATCACCAGTTTCAGGGGGATATGATACTCTGTTTTGACCTTTGTGGGGCCCTAAATGCTTGTAGTACACGCACATATGCTCAGAAACACATATGTAGCACAAAATTTAGAAAGAAGATGCTAGCTTTTCATAGTCTCTAAAATGCATATAAATAAGGACTTAGGAAAAATTGTAAACGTAATTTTGAGTAATAGAATACTTTTTATAGGAAGACAGAACATGAATACTACAATGACCAAATATCATGCTAATTGTTATGAATGTTAATGCATCAGGAAGACAGAGAAGCATGAGAACTTTATTTCTGTAGTAGTGAAATTCTAATTACACTGTAGAGTGAACAAGCGAGGGACCACCTTGTGTTAGGCAGTTGCTACATTGTGTCTATTTGGGGAACTGACTATAATGGAGTAAAGTCAGTAAGAGCAATCTGAGAAAGCCTTGACTTCCTGAGAGCATTCAAATTTGTTCTGTGGGGCATAAACAGAATGTTTAAAATGTTCTATTATTATTAATTATTGTTATTAATATTTTATTACTATTAAATGCATACTTTAAAATTTATTCAAAGATCAGAGAAGACAAGACATAATTGAATCACTTGGAAAAGACTCACTGTTTAAACAGGACTTGAATTGGGCTTGCAGGATGGGTAGGGTTGGAGGAGACAGGTGAGGATACTTTGGGTAAGTGAGGCTCCTCTATGAGGGGAATCAGCAGTGTGCGTGTGTGTGGTGGGGGAGAGCTTGAGCTCTGACTTAAGTAGAAGCCTGGGCAGATAAGAATGTAAATTTTTGAGGGACTTCAGATTATGCAAAAAGCTAATTTTAATTTAGAGGATTTTATAATTGCTTTCTTTATGGAAGTGGAAGTAATAAGAGCTAAGACTCCAGAGTGAGCAGGAGACACACTTGCTGCTGACAAGGATGACAAAGAAGACGGAAGTTTATGTCTGTTACAGATGACCTTGACCTTGGCACAACCTAGTCCCTGAGTTAGGAGAACACACACACGCCTATCCACTAATCATTTTTAGTATGTTTAAAGTTGTTTTTAGAATACTTTTTCTTACACATGAATTTGGAATAAGTGTTTCAAATATGAGCTATCAGTCAGGGACAAGAAGAAAGTTGTGTAGGGTGCAGTGTTTCTACTGAAGTGGAAGGAATAAGTGATGGTCCATCTCTTCAAACATAATTGTTTTTTGGTCCTTTTGCTTTTGAATTTTATTGATTTAATTTTTTAGTTAAAGTTTTTTTATGCAATATATTTTAATCATATTCTTTCTCAATCCCCTACTACTCCCAGATCCCCCTCTCTCTACCAAACCAACTTCATGTTCTTCTTATACAAAAAAATCTACTAACCAACCAAACAACAATGATAACAACCCCCCCCCCCAAAGAAAAAACTACCATAGGAACATCCAGCACCAAAATACGCACAGAAAAACCCAGTTTGTTTTGTGTGGGCCAATTACTTCTTGCCGTGAAGCTTGGCCTGGAATGTAACTGACATACATTCCATGAGAGAAAACTGATTTTTCTCTTTCCTAGCAGTTATCAATTAAACATTGATGTTTTTTGGTTGGGGGTGGATCTTTTATCCACTTCTCCTTCTCCATGCTGGGATTTTGTCTGGCTTGACCATTGTGCAGGTCTTATAGATGCTGTCAGTTTCTGTGAGTTCATGTGGGCATCAACCCTATTGTGTCTGGAAAGATAACCTTTTCCCTTTCATCAGCTCTGTGTTTTCTGTATCAAATCTCTCTGTTGCTCCCACTCACCTGATCCCATTTAGATACTGGGAAATTTCTGTCACTTTGCAATGACTGTTACTCAGTAGACTTGGCAGTAGATGGTAGGAATGTAGAAATTTTAGTTTGTTCACTACTCTCAGAGATGTGAACATTTGTTGCAGAAACATGTTTATTTCTTTTTAATTAATTAATTAATTTTATTATATACTATATGTTGCCCCTCCTCCTGGCCCCTCTTTCAGAGTTCTAGCCTCCCTCTCCCTTCATCTTCACCTCTGAGATGGTGCCCTCCCCATATCCCCCAACCTTGGGGCATCACATCTCTACAGAATTATGTACATCCTCTTCCACTGAGGCCAGACAAGGCAGCCCTGTTGGGGAACAGATTCCACAGTTGGTCTAAAGGTTTAGAGAGAGTCTCTGTTCTAGTTGTTGGGAGGTTCACATAGAGACTCAGTTGCATGTCTGCTACATTATGTGCAGGGGACCTCCTTCTATTCTGTGTATGTTCTTTGGTTTGTGGGTCAAGCTCTGAGAACTCCCAGGGGTCCAGCTTAGTTGATTCTTTTGTTCTTCTTGTGTAGTTCCTAACCCCTTTAGGGCCTTTAATCCTTTCCCCAACTCTTTTGTAAGAGAGTCCTTGACCTCTGTCCAATGTTTGGTTGTGGGTCTCTGAATCTGTTTTAGTCAACTGCTGGGACAGAGCTTTGCAGAGGACAGTTATGCTAGGCTACTGTCTGCAAGCCTAATAGGGTATCATTAATATTGTCAAGGGTTGGCGGTTGCCCATGGGATGGCTTTCAAGTGGACCAGTTATTGGTTGGCCATTCCTTTAGTATCCACTTCATCTTTGTCTCTGCACTTCTTTTAGACAGGACAAATTTTGGGTTGAAAGTTTTGTGGATGGGTTGGTGTCCTTATCTTTCTATTCAGGGTCCTGCCTGGCTGTAGAAGGTGGCCTCTTCAGGTTCTATGTACCCAATGTTAGGCATCTTGGCTAACTAAAGTCACCTGAGTAGACTCTTGGAAACCTCTCCCATCCCAGGTCTCTGGGATTTCTAGAGGTTGCCCCTACCTTCACACCCTGGCAGCTGCAGATTTCATTTATTCTCCTGGATCTCTGGGCTTCTCTCTGTCTTTCCCCACAACTTCTGCCCTCCCATTCTCTTTCCCTCCCACCCAGTTCCCTCCCTCCACCTTCTATGACCATTTTGTTTCCCCTTCTGTGATTCAATCATCCTCTCTTGGGCCTTTCTTCTTGTTTAACTTCTTTGGGTCTGTGAGGGGTATCATGAGTGTTCTGTATTTTATGGCTTACATCCACTTATCAGTGAGTACATACCATGAATATCCTTTTGGGTCTGAGTTATCTCACTCAGGATGATATTTTCTAGTTCCATTCATTTTCCTGTAAAACTCAGGATATTCTCATCCTTAATAGCTGAATAGCATTCCATTGTGTAAATGATATTTTCTGTATCCATTCTTTGATTGAGGGACATCTGTGTTGTTTCCAGTTTCTGGCTATTACAAATAAGGCCGCTATGAACATAGTGGAGCACGCTTCTTTGTGGTATGGTGGTGCATCTTTTGGGTTTTGCTTAGGAGTGGTATAGCTGGGTTGATTTATTTCCAATTTTCTGAAGAACTGATAAATTGATTTCTAGAGTGGTTGAACAAGTTCGTACTCCCACCAGCAATTGAAGAATGTTCCCTTTTCTACACATCCTTAACAGCATGAGCTGTTCCTTGATTTTTGATCTTAGCCATTCTGACTGGAATAAGGTGGAATCTCAGGGTCATTTGATTTGCATTTCCCTGATGGCTAAGTATATTGAGAATTTCTTTATGTGCTTCTCAACCATTCAAGATTCCTCTGTTGAGAGTTCTATTTACCTCTATACCCCATTTTTAAATTGGGTTTTTTTTTTTGGTTTTGTGGAGTCTAAATTCTTGAGTTCTTTATATATTTTGGATATTAAACCTTTCTCAGATGTAAGGTTAGTTAAGATCTTTTCCCAATCTGTGGCTGTAGGTTTCCCTTTTGTCCTATTGACAGTGTCCTTTGACTTACAAAAGCTTTTCAGTTTCATGAGGTCTCATTTGTCAATTGTTGATCTTAGAGCCTGAGTCATTGGTGTTCTGTTCATGAAATTATCTCCTATACCAATGCACTCAAGACTATTTCCCATTTTCTCTTCTATATGATTTAGTGTACCTCATTTTATGTTCAAGATTGTCTTGGCTATCCTGGGATTTTTTTTTTTTTCATATGAATTTGAGAATTTCTCTTTCAAGGTATGTGAAAAATTGTGTTAAAAATTTGATGGAGAATGCATTGAACCTGTTGATTGCTTTTGGCAAGATGGCTATTTTCCTTATATTAATCTTAACAATTCATGAGTGTGGGAGATCTTTCCATTCTTCAGTTTCTTTCTTCAGGGACGTACACATCTTTCACTTGGTTCGAGTGACACTAAGATATTTTATTGGGACTATTGCAAAGTGTGTTCTTGCTCCAGTTTCTTTCTCAGTTTGTTGTATTAAGAAGGGATACTGATTTTTGTGAGTTAATTCTATATTCAGCCACTTTGCTGAAGTTGTTTATAAGCAGTAGGAGTTCTTGTGATAGAATTTTCGGGATTGCTTATGCATAATACCATACTATCATATCACCTATGAATAGTGATACTTTGACTTCTTCCTTTCCAATTTGTATCTCCTTGATCTTGATTTGATCCTCTTGGTTTTGTTGTCTTATTGCTTTAGCTAGAACTTCAAGTAGTATATTGAATAGATAGGGAAAAAGTGGGCAAACTTGTCTTGTTCTGATTTTAGTGGGATTGCTTTAAGTTTCTATTTAATTTGATATTTGCTATTGGCTTGTTGTATATTTCTTTTATTATGTTTAGGTATGTGCCTTGAATCCCTGATCTCTTCTTTTAACATGAAGGGGGTTTGTATTTTGTCAAAGGCTTTTTAGCATCTAATGAGATGAATATGTGGCTCTTTTCTGTCAGTTTGTTTACATAGTGGATTATGTTTATGGCTTTTTTGCTGTCTTTCTTTTATTGGATATTTTTCTTTACATTTCTAATGTTATCACCTTTCCTGGTTTCTCCTCCAGAAACCTGATAGCTCCTCTTGCTGTGAGGGTGCTGCCCCACCCACCTACCCACCCACTCCCTCCCACCACCCCATCCTGACATTCCTCTTCACTGGGGCATTGAGCCTTGACAGGACCAAGAGCTTTTCCCCCCATAGATGCTGGACAAGGCCATCCCCTGCTACATATGCAGATGGAGCCATAGGTCCATCCTTGTGTGCTTTTGGGATGGTGGTTTAGTACCTGGGAGCTCTGGGGGGTCTGGTTGGTTGATATTGTTGTCCTTTTCATGGGGTTGCAAACACCTTCAGATCCTTCAGTCTTTTCTCTAATTCCTCCATCGAGGACCTTGTTCTCAGTTTAGTGGTTGGCTGCGAGTATCCGCCTCTGTATTTGTCAGGTTCTGGCAGAGTCTTTCAGGAGACAGCTATATCAGGCTCCTGTCAGCAAGCATACACTTCTTGGCACTGGCAACATTGTCTGAGTTTGGTGGCTGAAGCATCTACACTTTGGTCTTCCTTCTTCTTGAGCTTCATGTGGTCTTTGAATTGTATCTTGGGTATTCTGAGCTTTTGGGCTAATAACCACTTATCAGTGAATGTGTTCTTTTATGATTGGGTTACCTCATATCTTGAACCATACCTGCTTCCCTGGATGAAACCTACTTGATCTTGATGAATGATTTTTTTTTGATGTGTTCTTGGATTTTGTTTGTGAGAATTTTATTTATTATTTTTATGTTGATGTTCATAAGTGAAATTTGTGTGAAGTCCTTTTCCTTTGTTGAGTCTTTGTATGGTTTATGTATCATGGTAGCTGTGGCTTAATAGAATAAATTAGGCAGTGTTCCTTCTAATTCTATTTTGTGGAATAGTTTGAGGAGTGTTAGTATTAGCTTTTCTTTGAAAATATGATAGAATTTTGTACTAAAATCTTCTGGCACTGGGCTTTTTTTTTGGGGGGGGGAATGTTTAATGACTGATGACTGCTTTTATTTCTCTAGGGGTTATAATACTGTTTAGAAAGTCTACCTGATCTTGATTTAACTTTGGCCAGTAGTATCTGTCTAGAAAATCATCCATTTTGTTTAGATTTTCCAGTTTAGTGGAGTACAGGGCTTTGAAGTAAGACCTGATGACTTTTCTGTATTTCCTCAGTTTCTGTTGTTATGTCTCCCTTTTCATTTCTGATTTTATTAATTTGGATACTGTCTTTGTGTCTTTTAGTTTAGCAAAGGGTTTGTCTAGCTAGTTCATTTTCTCTAAGAACCATCTCTTGCTTTTGTTGATTCTTTGTATTATTCTCTTTGTTTCTAATTAATCAATTTCAGCCCTGGGTTTGACTATTTCCTGCTATCTACTAGTCTTAGGTGTGTTTGCTCCCATTTGTTCTAGAGCTTTTAGGTGTGCTGTTATGTTGCTAGTATGAGATTTATTCAACTTCTTGATTAAGGCACATAGTGCTACAAATTTTCCTCTTAGTACTGCTTTCATTGTGTTCCATAAGTTTAGGTATATTGTGCCTTCATTTTTATTGAATTCTAGAAACTCTTTAATTTCTTTATTTCTTCCTTCACTCAGTGATCATTGAGTAGAGAGTTGTTCAATTTCCATAAATATGTGGGCTTTTCTGTTTTTGTTGTTGATGAAGTCAAGCCTTAATCTGTGGTAATCAGATAGAATGCAAGGGGTTATTTCAATCTTCTGTTTAGGTTTGCTATGTGTCCCATTAGATGATCAGTTTGGAGAAGTTTCCATGAGGTGCTGAGAAGAAGATATATTCTTTTGTTTTTAGTAAAAGATTCTGTAAATATCTGTTAAATTTATGTGGTTCATAACATCTGTTAGTTCCATCATTTTTCTTTGTTTAGTTTCTGTTTCTATGATTTGTTCATTGTGAGAGTGGGGTTTTCTTGTATGGTATTGAAAATGTTTTCTGACCTTTTGAACTGGGAATCTTCACTTTCTTCTACTTCTATTATTTTTAGATTTGGTCTTTTCATTGTGACCCACATTTTCTGAATGTTTTGAGTTAGGAACTTTTTACATGTGACATTTTTCTTTGACTAATGTATTAATTTCTTCTATGGCATCTTCTATGTCTGAAATTCTTTCTTCCATTTCTTATATTCTGTTGGTGATGCTTACATCTGTGCTTCCTGTTTTCTTTCCTAGGTTTCCATCTCCAGGGTTGCCTCCATTTGTGCTTTTTCAAAAAAGTGCCTTTATTTCCACTTTTTTTTTGGTTTGGACCATGTCATTTATTTTCTTTACCTGATTACATTGTCCTGTATTTCTTTAAAAGATTTGTTTCCTTTTTAAGGGCTTCTACCTGTTTGTTGCTCTTTTCCTGTATTTCTTTAAGGAAATTATTTATATCTTCTTTAAAGGCCTCTATTATCTTCATGAGATGGGATTTAAGGTTACAGTCTTGCTCCTCAGGCACTTTAGGATATCATGGACTTGCTATAGAATGAAAGCCTGATGGTGCCATATTGCAATGACTTATGTACATTATGTTCTTGCACTTGCCTTTGGCTATATGTTTGTCTCTGGTGTTGCCTAGCCGGTATGTCCCTGGTTTGTGCTGGCCTCTCAGGAGAATGGTGGAACTGGTATCTCAGGTTTGACAGGCCTCCTTGGGGGGTGGTGGTGGTGGGAGCTAACACTGCTGGACAGTGACTGCATGTATAGGTGGTGACTGGAAGGAAGATGGAGATTCAAAAGGGAAGGGCAGAGACCATGACTATTGAGCTCACTGGATCCTAGCAGTTGGGGGAATGGTGGTGTTGTCTTGCTTATGTGTCTGGGGTTAGAACAGGCTTCCTGGGAGGCAGGCTGGGCTGAGGGGTGCTGATTCCAGACTGCAGATGTAGGTGAAGACCAGAAGGAAGATGGATTTCTAACAGGATGAGGCAAAGCCCCTGACTGCTGAGTTTGCTAAGGTCCCATCAGGTGGGGGAATTAGGGTGGGAAGTGGTCTCACACATCTGTCTTCAGTTAGAGCAGGCCTTCTGGGAAGCAGGCAGAGATGTAGAAACATATTTCTTGATGCAAGACCTCAGCTTTGAGTAAAGTGAAGAAGAATTGGACCAGAATGGTATCAAAAGGAATACTCAAGAGTAAGAACTATTAAATACAATGAAGACAATACATGACCTATTAATCCATCTAGCCATCTATTATCAATCTACCTATAATATATCTCAAACTCTTCCATTCACAACCTGGGCTGAAAGTTAGACGGAATTATTTTGAGTTACATTTTCTGTGTGGCTATGGGTAAATAAATATTTCTTTGGTTTTTATTTTCTGTTAGATGAAATTAAAATATAGTAAATTAAATGACTAGACTACTAGCATTTAATGCTGAATGAGAATACATTGGCTGAGCAATAAGTATTTAGCAAACGGCCTGAGCTTTTGAGAATGCATTTAGTGAAATTAACTCATGTGTGCTGCAATCTTGTGATCTTTTTTCAGCCTTCCTACTATGTGATGTCCAACACACTTGAGCTGACTCCATGGCCAATGAAAATAATGTAACTGAGTTAATTTTCACTGGCCTTTTCCAGGACCCAGAGGTACAGAAGGTGTGCTTTGTGCTGTTCCTTCCTGTGTATGTGGCCACATTGCTGGGCAACGGTCTTATTATTGTGGCAGTCAGCACGAGTAAGACTTTACATTCTCCCATGTACTTTTTCCTCAACTCCTTGTCTCTGGTGGAGATCTTCTACTCCTCTACGATTGTCCCTAAGTTCATCACTGACTTACTTGCTAAGATTAAAACCATCTCTCTGAAGGGCTGCCTTACTCAGATATTTTTCTCCCATTTCTTGGGGGTTGCTGAGATTCTCCTCCTTGTGGTGATGGCCTATGACCGCTACGTGGCCATCTGCAAACCTCTTCATTACATGAACATCATGAGTCGTCAAGTGTGTCACATGCTGGTAGCTGGTTCCTGGCTGGGGGGCCTCATTCACTCCATAATCCAGATCCTCATCACCATCCCATTGCCCTTCTGCGGTCCCAATGTGATTGACCACTACTTCTGCGACCTGCAGCCATTATTCAAGCTTGCCTGCACTGACACCTTTCTGGAGGGGGTTATTGTGATGGCCAACAGTGGTCTAATCTCTATAATCTCTCTCTTCATCTTGGTGTCCTCCTATGCCATCATTTTAGTCAGCTTGAGGAACCATTCTGCAGAGGGGAGGCACAAAGCCCTGGCTACCTGTGCTTCTCACATCACGGTGGTCATCTTGTTCTTTGGACCTGCCATCTTCATTTATCTGCGACCCTCTTCCAGCTTCACTGAAGACAAGCTTGTGTCTGTGTTCTACACGGTCATCACTCCCATGCTGAACCCCATCATCTACACACTGAGAAATGCAGAGGTGAAAAATGCTGTGAGGAAGTTGTGGGGAAAAAGGGACACAGAGATAGAGTGAAAAGAGCAAGAAGGCATGGGAAAGGATTTTAAGTTAGTCTGTTGCTGTTGTTGTGAATTCTGTTTTTTTGGGTTCATGTTTAATTTACATTTCATCAACAAGGAAACCTACTGAAGGTATTAGAAATTATTTTGTGATGCAGTTATGAATTTTTCATTTTCTTTTTAATTCAATTTAAAAAATTATTCACTTTATATCCTACTCTGGTTACCACATTCCATACTATTTCCCTTATACCCCTCTCCTTCTCCTCTTAGTGGGTTGGGCCCCCTGGCTATCCCACCCCCTTGCAACTTCAAGTCTCTGAGATGCTAGGCACTTCTCCTACTGCATTCAGACAAGGCAGCCCAGATAGTAGAACATATCTCACATATAGGAAACAGCTTTTGGGATACCCTTGTTCCAGTTGCTAAGGATCCATATATTATCAGGGAGACCTATGTCCAGTTCTCTGCTGGTCTCCCTGTAGAGTAGTTCCTATCCCCTTAGGGGTTCATAATGCATCTACCTATTCTCCCATGAGTACCCAAGCTCCATCTACTATTTGTCTTTGGGTGTCTGTATCTGTATGAATCAGCTGCTTGGTGGAACCTTTCAGAGAACAACATGCTCCTGTCATGCATGTCCTTTTGAACTGGGTTATCTCACTCAGGATGGTATTCTCAAATTCCACACATTTGCCTGCAAAGTTCAACAAAGAAAGAGAACTTCAGACCAATTTCCCTTATGAATATCGATGAAAAATACTCAATAAAATCCTGGCAAACCAAAGCCAAGAGCACATCAAAACAATCATCCACCATGATCAAGTAAGCTTCATCCCAGGCATGCAGGGATGGTTTAATATATGGAAAACCATCAACATAATCCATTATATAAACAAACTGAAAGAACAAAACCACATGATCATTTCATTAGATGCTGAGAAAGCATTTGACAAAATTCAACACCCCTTCATGATAAAAGTCCTGGAAAGAATAGGAATTCAAGGCCCATACCTAAACATAGTAAAAGCCATATACAGAAAACCAGTAGCTAACATTAAACTAAATGAAGAGAAACTTGAAGCAATCCCACTAAAATCAAGGACTAGACAAGGCTTCCCACTCTCTCCCTACTTATTCAATATAGTTCTTGAAGTTCTAGCCAGAGCAATCAGACAGCAAAAGGAGGTCAAGGGGATACAGATCGGAAAAGAAGAAGTCAAAATATCACTATTTGCAGATGATATGATAGTATATTTAAGTGATCCCAAAAGTTCCACCAGAGAACTACTAAAGCTTATAAACAACTTCAGCAAAGTGGCTGGGTATAAAATTAACTCAAATAAATCAGTAGCCTTCCTCTACAAAAAAGAGAAACAAGCCGAGAAAGAAATTAGGGAAGCAACATCCTTCATAATAGTCCCAAATAATATGAAGTACCTCGGTGTGACTTTAACAAAGCAAGTAAAAGATCTGTACAATAAGAACTTCGAGCCTCTGAAGAAAGAAATTGAAGAAGACCTTAGAAGATGGAAAGACCTCCCATGCTCATGGATTGGCAGGATTAATATAGTAAAAATGTCCATTTTACCAAAAGCGATATACAGATTCAAGGCAATCCCCATCAAAATACCAATCCAATTCTTCAAAGAGTTAGACAGAACAATTTGCAAATTCATCTGGAATAACAAAAAACCCAGGATAGCTAAAACTATCCTCAACAATAAAAGAATTTCAGGGGGAATCAGTATCCCTGCACTCAAGCAATAGTGATAAAAACTGCATGGTATTGGTACAGAGACAGACAGATAGACCAATGGAATAGAATTGAAGACCCAGAAATGAACCCACACACCTATGGTCACTTGATTTTTGACAAAGGAGCCAAAACCATCCAATGGAAAAAGGGTAGCATTTTCAGCAAATGGTGCTGGTTCAACTGGAGGTCAGCATGTAGAAGAATGCAGATTGATCCATGCTTATCACCCTGTACAAAGCTTAAGTCCAAGTGGATCAAGGACCTCCACATCAAACCAGACACACTCAAACTAATAGAAGAAAAACTAGGGAAGCATCTCGAACACATGGGCACTGGAGAATATTTCCTGAACAAAACACCAATGGCTTATGCTCTAAGATCAAGAATTGACAAATGGGATCTCATAAAACTGCAAAGCTTCTGTAAGGCAAAGGACACTGTGGTTAGGACAAAATGGCAACCAACAGATTCGGAAAAGATCTTTACCAATCCTACAACAGATAGAGGCCTTATATCCAAAATATACAAAGAACTCAAGAAGTTAGACCGCAGGGAGACAAATAACCCTATTAAAAATGGTGTTTAGAGCTAAACAAAGAATTCACAGCTGAGGAATGCCGAATGGCTGAGAAACACCTAAAGAAATGCTCAACATCTTTAGTCATAAGGGAAATGCAAATCAAAACAACGCTGAGATTTCAGCTCACACCATTGGGAATGGCTAAGACCAAAAACTCAGGTGACAGCAAATGCTGGTGAGGATGTGGAGAAAGAGGAACACTCCTCCATTATTTGTGGGATTGCAGACTGGTACAACCATTCTGGAAATCAGTCTGGAGGTTCCTCAGAAAATTGGACATTGAACTACCTGAGGACACAGTTGTACCTCTCTTGGGTAAATATCCAAAAGATGCCCCAACATATAACAAAGACACATGCTCCACTATGTTCATCGCAGCCTTATTTATAATAGCCAGAAGCTGGAAAGAACCCAGATGCCCTTCAACAGAGGAATGGATAGAGAAAATGTGGTACATCTACACAATGGAATATTACTCAGCTATCAAAACAATGACTTTATGAAATTCATAGGCAAATGGATGGAACTGGAAAATATCATCCTGAGTGAGGTAACCCAATCACAGAAAAACACACATGGTATGCACTCATTGATAAGTGGCTATTAGTCCAAATGCTTGAATTACCCTAGATGCACAGAACACATGAAACTCAAGAAGGATGACCAAAATGCGAATGCTTCACTCCTTCTTTTAAAGGGGAACAAGAATACCCTTGGGAGGGAATAGAGAGGCAAAGTTTAGAACAGAGGCAGAAGGAACATCCATTCAGAGCCAGCCCTGCATGTGGCCCATACATATACAGCCACCAAACTAGATAAGATGGATGAAGCAAAGAAGTGCAGGCTGACAGGAACCGGATGTAGATCTCTCCTGTGAGACACACCCAGAATACAGCAAATACATAGGCGAATGCCAACAGCAAACCACTGAACTGAGAACGGGACTCCCGTTGAAGGAATCAGAGAAAGGACTGGACAAGCTTGAAGGATCTCGAGACTCCATATGAACAACAATGCCAACCAACCAGAGCTACCAGGGACTAAGTCACTACCCAATGACTATACATGGACTGACCCTGGGCTCCAACCTCATAGGTAGCAATGAATAGCCTAGTAAGATCACCAATGGAAGGGGAAGCCCTTGGTCCTGCCAAGACTGAACACCTAGTGAATGTGATTGTTGGGGGGAGGGTGACAATGGGGGAAGGATGGGGAGGGGAAGCCAATGTAGAAGGGGAGAGGGACGGGTTAGGGGGATGATGTTTGCCAGGAAACTGGGAAGGGGAATAACAATCGAAATGTAAATAAGAAATACTCAAGTTAATAAAGATAAAAAAAGATATACTCAAGTTAATAAAGATTAAAAAAATTTTGTGGAATAGTTTGCATTGTTTTGGTATGAGGTGTTCTATGAAGGTCTGATAGAATTCTGCACTAAACCCGTCTGGACCTGGGATCTTTTTGGTTGGGAGACCTTTAATGAGTGCTTCTATTTCTTTAGGAGTTGTGGAGTTGTTTAAATAGTTTATCTGTTCCTGATTTAACTTCGGTACCTGGTATCTGTCTAGGAAATTATCCATTTCCTGCAGATTTTCAAGTTTTGTTGAATATAGGCTTTTGTAGTAGGATCTGATGATTTTTTTGAATTTCCTCTGATTCTGTAGTTATGTCTCCCATTTCATTTCTGATTTTGTTAATTTGGACACCCTCTCTGTTTCTACTCGTTAGTCTGGCTAAGAGTTTATTTATCTTGTTGATTTTCCCAAAGAATCAAATTTGGTTCTGTTGATTCTTTGTATGGTCCCTTTTGTTTCTACTTGGGTGATTTCAACTCTGAGTTTGATTATTTCCTGCCTTCTACTTCTCCTGGGTGTATTTGCTTCTTTTTGTTTTAGAGTTTTTAGGTGTGTTGTCAAGCTGCTGACATATGCTCTCTCCTGTTTCTTTCTGCAGGCACTCAGAGCTATGAGTTTTCCTCTTAGCACTGCTTTCATTGTGTCCCATAAGTTTGCGTATGTTGTACCTTCATTTTCATTAAATTCTAAGAAGTCTTTAATTTCTTTCTTAATTTCTTCTTTGACCAGGTTATCATTGAGTAGAGCATTGTTCAATTTCCATGTATATGTGGGCGTTCTTCCCTTACTGTTATTGAAGACCAGCTTTAGCCCATAGTGGTCTGATGGCACACATGGTATTATTTCTACCTTTCTGTATCTGTTGAGGCCTGTTTTATGACCAATTATATGGTCAATTTTGGAGAAAGTACCATGAGGAGCTGAGAAGAAAGTATATCCTTCTGTTTTAAGATTAGAATGTTCTTTAAATATCTGTTAAGTCAATTTGGTTCATGACTTCTCTTTGTTTGTATATGTCTCTGTTTCATTTATGTTTCCATGATCTGTCCATTGATGAGTGTGTGGTGTTGAAATTTCCTAGTATAATTGTGTGAGGTGCAGTGTGTGCTTTGAGCTTTAGTAAGGTTTCTTTTACGTATGTAGGTGCCCTGGTATTTGGGGCATAGATATTTAGGATTGAGAGTTCATCTTGGTGGATTTTTCCTTTGATGAATATGAAGTGTCCTTCCTTATCTTTTTTGATATTTTAGTTGAAAATCGATTTTATTTGATATTAGAATGGCTACTCCAGCTTGCTTCTTCAGACCATTTGCTTGGAAAGTTTTTTTCCAGCCTTTCACTCTGAGGTAGTGTCTGTCTTTGTCTCTCAGGTGTGTTTCTTGTAGGCAGCAGAATGCTGGGTCCTCATTGCGTATCCAGTTTGTTAATCTATGTCTTTTTATTGGGGAGTTGAGTCCATTGATGATGAGAGGTGTTAAGGAATAGTGATTGTTGCTTCCTGTTATATTCATATTTGGATGTGAGATTATGTTTGTGTGCTTTTCTTCTCTTTGTTTTGTTGCCAAGATGATTAATTTCTTACTTTTTCTAGGGTATATTTTGCCTCCTTATGTTGGGCTGTGCTTTTTATTATCCTTTGTAGGGCTGGATTTGTAGAAAGATATTGTGTAAATTTGGTTTTGTCATGGAATATCTTGGTTTCTCCATCTATGCTAATTGAGAGTTTTGCTGGATACAGTAACCTGGGCTGGCATTTGTGTTCTCTTAGGGTGTGTATGATCACTGTCCAAGATCTTCTAGCTTTCATAGTCTCTGGTGAGAAATCTGGTGTGAATGTTATAGGTCTGCCTTTATATGTTACTTGACCTTTTTCCCTTACTGCTTTTAATATTCTTTCTTTATTTTGTGCATTTGGTGTTTTGACTATTATGTGACAGGGGAGTCTCTTTTCTGGTCCAATCAATTTGGAATTCTGTAGGCTTATTGTATGCTTATGGACATCTCTTTCTTTAGGTTAGGGAAGTTTTCTTCCATGATTTTGTTGAAGATATTTACTGATCCTTTGAGCTGGGAGTCTTCACTCTCTTCTATACCTATTATCCTTAGGTTTGATCTTCTAATTGAGTCCTGGATTTCCTGTATGTTTTGGACCAGTATCTTTTTCTGTTTTACATTAACTTTGACAGTTGTGTCGATGATTTCTATGGAATCTTCTCCTCCTGAGATTCTCTCTTCTACCTCTTGTATTCTGTTGGTGATGCTTGTATCTATGGCTCCTTGTCTCTTCCTTTGGTTTTCTATATCCAATGTTGTCTCCCTTTGTGCTTTCTTTATTGCTTCTATTTCCATTTTTAATTCCTTCACCTGTTTGATTGTGTTTTCTTGGAATTCTTTCAGGGATTTTTGTGATTCCTCTCTGTAGGCTTCTACTTTTTTATTTATGTTTTCCTGCGTTTTTCTAAGGGAGTGCTATATATCTTTCTTTAAGTCCTCCATCATCATGAGCAAATGTGATTTTAAATGTAGATCTTGCTTTTCTGTTGTGTTTGGATATTAATGTTTACTTTGGTGGGAGATTTGGGCTCCGATTATGCCATGTAGTCTTGGTTTCTGTGTCTTGGGTTCCTGCACTTGCCTCTCGCCATCAGGTTGTCTCTGGTGTTACCTTGTTCTGCTGTTTCTGACAGTGGCTAGATTGCACTATAGGCCTGTGTGTCAGGAGTGCTGTAGACCTGTTTCCTCTTTCCTTTCAGCCAGTTATGGGAATAGAGTGTTCTGTTTTCGGGCGTGTAGTCTTTCCTGTCTACTGGTCTTCAGCTGTTCCTGTGGGCCTGTGTCCTGAGTCCAAGAGGCACGTCAGTTGGACCAGAAAAGTTGGTCTTACTTGTGGTCCCGTGGCTGAAGTGACTCCTGGGTGGCTGCTTTTCAGCTCTCAGTGAGGGCGGAAACCAAGAGGTCCTGCATCACCTTTTCCTGGTGCCCGTGCACCAAGGTCCCAGATGGCGTTAGATGTTTTCCTCTGGAGTCAGAAATGTGGGCAGATTCTAGTCTCTTCTGGCTTCCCAGGCATGTCTGCCCCTCTGAAGGTTTAGCTCTCCCTCCCTCGGGATTTGGGTGCAGAGAGTTTTTGATCAGGTCCCTTCAGATCTGGGTGGTGTCTGGACTGCAGGGGACCTGCCCCTTGGGTGACCCTATCTTCCAGTTCCCAGAGGCCCTATATAGTTTCCTCTTGGGCAGGGGTGGGCAGTATTGGTGGTCTTTCCTGCTCTTCAGTCTCAGGAGTGCCCACCTGTTTGGGCAATGTGTTCTCTCTCGCACAGGGTTCGGGAACAGGGAGGTGTGGGCCGGGATCATTGAAGTTTGGACTCCAGCTAGAAACCAGAAGTGTCTGGTCCCAGAGTAATTTTGCCTTTGTGTGTCCTGAGTCCACCAGGCAGGTCACTTAGAGCAGAAAAGTTGGTCTTACCTCTGGTCTCAGGCCTGAAGTCGCTCCTCGGGGGTTGCGTTTCAGCTCTCTGTGTCTGTTGAACATTTCTTTAGGTTCTTCTCAGCTATTCAATAATCCTCAGCTGAGGATGTTTTGTTTAGCTCTGGACTCCATTTTTTTAATAGGGTTCTTTGGTTCTCTGGAGTCTAACTTCTTGAGTTCTTTGTATATTTTGGATATTAGCCCTCTATCAGATATAGGATTGGTAAAGATCTTTCCCCAACCTGTTGGTTGCTATTTTGTCCTATTGACAGTGTCCTTTGCCTTACAGAATCTTTGCAGTTTTATGAGGTCCCATTTGTTGGTTCTTGATCTTAGAGCATAAGTCATTGGTGTTCTCTTCAGGAAAATTTCCCCAGTGCCTATGTGTTCGAGGCTCTGCCCCACTTTTTCTTCTACTAGCTTGAGTGTATCTGGTTTAATGTCAAGGTCCTTGATCCACTTGGAGTTAAGCTTTGTACAGGGTGATAAGAATCTATCGATTTGCATCCTTCTACATGTGACCTCTGGTTGAACCAGAATCAATTGTGGAAAATGCTATCTTTTTCCCACTGGGTGATTTTAGCTCATCTGCCAAAGATCAAAGATTCATTTCCAGGTCTTCAATTCTATTCCATTGATCTACCTGCCTGTCTCTGTACCAATACCATATAGCTTTCATCATTATTGCTTTGTAATACTGCTTGAGGTCAGGAATGGTGAGTGCCCCAGAAGTTCTTTTATTTGTGAGGACAGTTTTTGATCTCCTGGATTTTTTGTTATTCCAAATGAGTTTGCAAATTGTTCTTTCTAACTCTATGAAGAATTGAATTGGAATTTTGATGGTATTGTATCAAATCTGTAGATTGTTTTTGGCAAAATGGCCATTTTTACTATATTAATCCTGCCAATCCATGAGCATGGGAGGTCTTTCCATCTTCTGAGAGCTTCAGTTTCTTTCTTCAGAGACTTGAATTTCTTGTCACACAGATCTTTCACTTGTTTGGTTAAAGTCACACTGAGATATTTTATATTATTTGGGACTATTATGAAGGGCGTTGTTTCCCTAATTTCTTTCTCGGCTTGTTTCTCTTTTGTATAGAGGAAGGCTACTGATTTATTTGAGTTAATTTTATACCCAGCCACTTTGCTGAAGGTGTTTATCAGGCTTTGCAGTTCTTTGGTGGAACTTTTGGGATCACTTAAATACACTATCATGTCATCTGCAAATAGTGATATTTTGACTTCTTCCTTTCCAATCTGTATCCCTTTGACCTCCTTTTGTTTTCTGATTGCTCTGGCTAGGACTTCAAGTACTATATTAAACAAGCAGGGAGAGAGTGGGCAGCCTTGTCTAATCCCTGATTTTAGTTAGATTGCTTCAAGTTTCTCTCTATTCATATTAATGTTAGCTACTGGTTTGCTGTATATTGCTTTTACTATGTTTGGTTATGGGCCTTAAATTCCTGATCTTTCCAAGACTTCTATCATGGAGAGGTGTTGAATTTTGTCAAATGATTTCTCAACATCTAATGAGATGATCATTTTTTTTTATTTTGAATTTTTTTACATCGTGGATTAGGTTGATGGATTTCTGTATATTGAACTATCCCTGTATCCCTGAGTTGAATCCTACTTGATCATGATGGATGATCATTTTGATGTGTTCTTGGATTCAGTTTGGAAGAATTTTATTGAGTATTTTTGTGCCAATATTCATAAGGGAATGTTGTTGTAAAAATATAAAAATAAAAAAAAAGTATGGTTGGTCTTTTACCCCACTAGGTCACATCGCAGTGCCCCAAGATATCTGCTAGATAACTTGGCAGAAACACATCCCAGCCACACACTTTCCTACACTCAAACCCTCACATAAAAGAACACTCAACACAATAATCTTAGATCCAATTGATAAGATATAATTGCCCACTTAAATATACAAGGCCCGGTACCATCCATCCCTTGAGAACATTAATAACAACCTGTAAATACACAGAGCAGAATCTTAACATCACCTGCCTTGGCTTCTCACCCTCTCCTCTGTCTCTCCCTTTCTCCTCTAGTCTCCCCTTCCTTCAAACTTCTCTCTCACTCATCCTTCCTTCTCCTCCAATGACAGGCCTCCTTCTATCCTATACCTGCCCCTCACCTGTACTTTACAAATTCAATGGGGGAGGTTCTGGTGAAGTCACCTGATTCCTGAGTAGTGACTAGGCAGCTGTCCTTGGGGCAGTGGAATTAGCATCAAATTATAACTTCAGGGCAAACCACAACAAGGGAACTGGGCCTGAAGTTCTCTTTCTTTGTTGGGTCTTTGTGTGTTTTATGTATAAGGGTAATTGTGGCTTCATAGAAGGAATTGGGTAGTGCTCTGTCTGTTTCTATTTTGTGGAATAGATTGAACAGTATTGGTATTAGGTATTCTATGAAGGTCTGATAGATAGGTTTTCCTCTTAGTACTGCTTTCATTGTGTCCCATAAGTTTGGCTATGTTGTGCCTTCATTTTCATTACATTTTAAAAAGTCTTTAATTTTTCTTTATTTCTTCCATGTTATCATTGACCAAGTTATCATTGAGTAGAGCCTTGTTCAACTTCCATGTATATGGGGGCTTTCTGTCATTTTTGTTGTTATTGAAGACCAGCCTTAGTCTGTGGTGATGTGATAGGATGCATGGAATTACTTCTATCTTTTCATATATGTTGATGCCTGTTTTGTGACTGATTAAATGGTCAATTTTGGAGAAGGTACCATGAGGTGCTGAGAAGAAGGTATATCCTTTTGATTTAGGATGGAATGTTCTATAAATATCTGCTAAATCCATTTGGCTCATAACTTCTGTTATTTTCTCTATGTCTTTGTTTACTTTCTATTTCCATCATCTGTCCATTGATGAGAGTTGGGTGTTGAAATCTCTTACTATTAATGCGTGAAGTACAATATGTGCTTTGAGCTTTAGTAATGTTTCTTTTATGAACGTAGGTGCCCTTGCATTTGGAACATAGATATTTAGGATTGAGAGTTCATCTTGGTGAGTTTTTAAGCTTTGCAGTTTTAAGAGGTCCCATTTATCAATTGTTGATCTTCAAGTCTGAACTATTGGTGTTCTGTTCAAGAATATTTCCAACCTTCTTTCCTATGACATTTAGTGTATCCAGGTTTATGTTGAGGTCCTTGATCCATGTAAACTTGAGTCTTGTGCAGGGTAATATGTATGGATTTATTTTCATTCTTCTACATGTAGACATCCAATTAGTCCAGTACCATTTGTTGAATATGCTTTCATTTTGCCATTCTATGGTGTTGGCTTCTGTTTGTTCCTGTGTGTGTGTGTGTGTGTGTTTTTCAAGGTCTTAGAATTGAATCCATGGATCAGTGTGTCTGTTTCTGTACAAATAACATGCAGTTTTTTAAAAACCACTATTGCTTTGTAGTAAACTTGATGTCAGGGATGGTGATTCCTCCTGAAATTCTATTATTGTTAGGGATTGTTTTGGCTACCCTGGGTATTTTGTTCTTCCATATGAAGTTGAGAATTGGTGTTCCAAGGTCTTCAAAAAATTGAGTTGGATTCTGATAGGTATTGCATTGAATCTGTAGATTGCTTTTGGTAAGATGGCCATTTTCACTATGTTAATCCTACCTATGCTACACATGAACATGGAAGATCTTTCCATCTTATGACATCTTCTTCAATTTCTTTCTTCAGGGATTTGAAGTTCTGGTTATGCAGATTTTTCACTTGCTTGGTTAGAATCATATCAAGATAATTAGGTGCTAAAAAGCCTTTGGTAAAATCTAGTACCCCTTCATGTTAAAGGTATTAGAAAAATCAGGAACACAGGGTACAAACATAAACATAATCAAAGCAATACACAACAGCCCAATTGCCAACATCAAACTAAATGAAGAGAAACTTAAAGCATTTCCACAAAAATCTGGGACAAGGAAAGGCTGTCCTCTTCCTCCATATCTATTAATATAGTACTTAAAAGTTCTAGCAATAAGTTCTAGAGCAATAAGACAACTAAAGGAGACAAAGGGGATATAAATTGGAAAGGAAGAAGTCAAAGTATCTCTATTTGTGGATGAAATGATAGTATATTTAAGGAACTCCAAAAATTCTATCAGAGAGCTCCTACAACCAAAAAACACTTTCAGCAAAGTGGCTGGATACAAAATTAAGTCAAAGAAATCACTAGCCTTCCTTTATACAAATGATAAAGAGGCTGAAAAACATGGCCTTTTCAATAGCCATGAAATTTTAATTATTGGCTGTCCTCAAATGTACCAGAACTCATTACAGATGGTTGTGAGCCACCATATTGTTGCGGGATTTGAACTCAGGACCTTTGAAAGAACAGTCAGTGTTCTTAACCACTGAGCCGTCTCTCCAGCCCCAAAATTTTCATTTTCTAATGTAGATATAAGCATGTTTTGAGAATTGTTCTCATGGACTTTTTGTTCTGATCAGCTGTTAGATTCTTATATTATAGACCATCTGATATCAGCTACCACAATAGACAAATTTATTTCTTGTGTTACACTAGCATCATTAAGTGTCTTTGTGCTTTCCCATAACATTCAACATTTGTAAATTAAAGTACTATCAAAATGACAGCATTCTAACTTATGAATTCAGAATAAGTCAAATGTTTTCACAAAAAGAAAGTGATGTTACTCTTATGAGATATTAAAAATAAACAATGTCAGAAATGTTTATTGTCTTAAAGAATGAAGGATAGGTTGATTTCTTACTGTCCATTCTAAGAATGCACTTCAAGCCTGTATGATTTCCTGCCTCATGATCACCTGTTTAGCAGAAGGAGTACACAGAGCTAGGGATTTTGCTGGATGATTTTTTTGAATGAAAGGGAATTCTCAACATAGAGAGGCAGAACTACAGAGAAAACAAGTGATTTTTATACATGCACATTTTACACAAATATTCAAATGTGAGAATGTGAAGGTGAGGTGAAGGTAATGTAGAGTAACAGTCCAGTTCTCTGTGAAACTGGCAACAGGACAACTGGAAGTTGGTATAAGGGAACCTCTCCTCAGTTGGATATTTACTCTGTAGCTGATAAATCCTAATGCCTAGTAGCTTTCTTTTTCTTAAAGTATTATATTTATTTCACCCAGAACTTTGTAAAGCAATATTGAAGTGTCACTAAAATAATTGCAAAATATTTATAAACATTCCCTGAGTCACCATTTTCTTGGCTAAGTTTTCCTGTAGGGAGAAGGAATTCCATGGGGAGATAGTCTCTTGATTATATGCATGGATTCATTTATCATGGACAGTCCAAGTCTGCAAGCATTTATTCACAGCCTTTGGGCACTGTGTGATGGGTAGGACTGCTACATCAATACAGAATGTTTTAAACTTCTGAATATCCTATTCTCATGAATTTTATTTATAGTGTAAGTGTTGTAAATCTAAATATTGTTTCCAATACAGATGCTCTAGGATTTTTTTTCCTTGTGATTTGCCCTAGTCATCAACCTTGTTTTCTAAATACTCCATAGGTGTTTGACCTAGGGGACAGATCTAGGCCTTGAAGGGCAGGCCCGTTTCCACCTCATACCTCAAAGCCTAATTCACTGGAGAGAATACTGACTAGACTGTGGCTTTGGGAAATAAATTCAGCCCTCTCAGACTCTTCCCTTTTCTTTTATGTTCAAGAGTTGTTATAAGATTATTCTTAATTCTTTTCCAAATTGTTTAGGGCAATCCTCCTATGGTGGATTAACTTCGTGTTAACTGGGCTAGGGTCTTCAGTAGGAAATCTTCTTGGTGGTGACATTAGTGAAGAGACTTTATTTATCGAAGAAATCAGAATCTGCATGGAGGAATCTGATACTCCCTTTTCCCAGCACAACCTCAAGCCATGGACTGTTTCATGGGAGCAGAGTATTCTATGGTGAATTAGAGACAATTTACTTGAAATCTATGTAATCTATGCCTTTCTCCAAGGCAGAACATGAACACACCAGGTCTTCTGATCCAAAGGTAGGTGAAATGACTATAATTAAGGCACAGTGTCCATGGGTCACTATAGATATCAGTTAACTCATTTTTGTATCCTTATCCCTGTCTTTATAGACTTAACACGTTCGTCTGTTGGTTTTCATGCTTCTTGGTGAGTTATCCATTGCAGAAAAAGAGGAATTTATCAATTGCTAAATTTGTGAGAGGAGAGAGAGAGAGAGAGAGAGAGAGAGAGAGAGAGAGAGAGAGAGAAGATAGAGTTGATGAATAGGAACAGGTCACATTAAAATAGATAGGTTATCAGATGTGATTTGTCCTCCTGTTGGGAAATACAACCTGAAAACACAGGACCCTGCAAAATTTTGTTCCTACCTCTGAGTGATGTCACAAATTGGTATACTAAATTAAAGTGGTATGTACTACTTTTATTTCTTTAGTGGATCAGAAATGATGTTCAACCTCGGAGAAGAGGCATTCATTTGGAGGTGAGTAAATATACCTATGACGTCTTACACCTTCTTTGTTTTGTAACATGTTTATACTATTAATGATGTATGATTCTGGGTAAAATAGACAGTTATGGTAAGTAAACTGGTTGGCTTTAAATCCTGGTTCTGCTGCTGTGTAATTATTCAGAAGCTATAAATAAAAGTTAATTTGTTTAGAATTTGTATTTCTCTATATGAAAAAAATCTGATAACAATCAAAGGCAGTTTTCAAGTTTCTTATCAAAAGTGGTATGGATTAGCATACATGATTTCAAAGCCTGATACACAAGAGCATGAGACAGCTCAATGGGTAAAGACACTTGCTTCCAAGTGTTATAACCTGTTTTCATTCCCTCACATATGTTCCACAGGGTGGAAGAGAACTGACTTCTCTGTAAATTTTTCTTTGAGCACCATATCCACACTGTGGCACACATACACCAATAAACCAAGAAATGTGATTTAAAACATTAAAAAAGTCTGGAGCTCTGGTACAGCACTAAAAGTATGACATATTAAGTACTTTTGAAATGTTCACTGTTGGGGTTGGAGAGAGCTCAGTTGCTCTGTTGGGCTCAGTGGTTAAGAGCATTTACAACTCTTGGAAAGGACCAGGGTTCTATTCTCATCAGTGACATGGTGCTTACAACTTCTTATAATTCCAGTTTCTGGGGATATGGTGCACCGTTCTGACCTTTACAGGCTCCTGGATTCTCATAGTGCACGGTCATAACCCCAGAAACAAATAATACACACAAAATTAAAAAAAGAAGTAGCCTTTCATATTCACTAAAGTGCAAAAAATATTTAAGAAAAATAGTAAACATAGTTTGAGTAATATAATAGTATACTTTTGGTTGGAAAATATAACAGGCAGACTACAATGAACAAATAACATAGTAATTGTTATGAATGATAATGCACCTCAATGACAGAGAGGCATGAAAACTTTATTCTGTAGCAGTGCAATTCTGATTACACTGTAGAGTGAAGAGCAGTGGTAGGCAGTTGCTACATTGTGTCTACTTGGGAACTGAGTATAATGGAGCAAACTCAGTAAGAGCAACCTGAGAAAGCCTTGAACTCCAACTTTGTTCTTGGTGCACAGGGAAGTTTCTGTATATTTAAAATCATTTATTCATTGTTCAGAGCATAGAAGGTATATCTGTGGTAGCATCACTTAGAAAAGTCTCACTGTCTGTACAGGACTTGAATTGGGCTTTTAGGATGGGTAGGGTTGGAGGGGACAGGTGAGGATACCTTGGGTAAGTGAGGCTCTATGAGGGGAATCAGCGGTGTGTGTGTGTGTGTGGTGGGGGAGGACTCTGACTTGAGCAATGCTAAATAGAAGCCCAGGCAGATAAGGGTGTGAATTGTTGAGGGACCTCAGATTATGAAAAAAAACCCTAATTTTAATTTAGAGGATTTTATAATTGCTTTCCTTATGGATGTGGAAGTAATAAGAGCTAAGACTCCAGAGTGAGCAGGAAACACACTTGCTGCTGACAAGGGTGACAAAGAAAATGAAGGTTATGTCTGTGACAGATGACCTTGGCACAATCTAGTCCCTGAGTTAGGGAAACACACACACACCTCTCCTCTAACCATATTTAGTATGTTTGAAGTTGTTTTAAGCATACTTTTTCTTACACATGAATTTGGAATAAGTGTTTCAAATATGAGCTATCAGTCAGGGACAGGAGGAGAATTGTGTAGGATAAAGTGTTTCTAGGTTTCAACTCAAGTAGAAGAATATATAATGACATTTCTCGTCAAGCATAACATCTTTTTGGTTCTATAATCTATTTTTATTGGTTTTGAATGTTTATTAAATTTTTTCATTAAAAATTTTATATACTACATTTAAATCTTATTCTTTTCCAATCCCCTTCTACTTCCAGATCCCCACTACCCAACCAACTTCATGTTCTTTTTCTTTCCAAAAAATCAAACAAACGACAGTATCCCCCATCCAAACTACGATACAAACCCCCACCAATCAGAAAAACCCCTATTAAATTTGTGAGTCTCTTTTGTGTGGGCATGAAGCCTGCGCTGGAATGTAGTTTATACATTCACTGTTACTCCACAGGAAAAAAGCTGACTTACTTCCAGCAGTTATCAATTGCAAATAGTTTTTGGTTGGGGGTGGGACTTTCATCCACTTCCCCTTCTCCATGCTGGGATTTTGTCTGGCTTGACCCTGTGCGGGTCTTATGCATGCTGTCAGTTTCTGTGAGTTCAAACAGACATCAGCCTTGTTATGTCTAGAAACATATCCTTTTCCCTTTCATCAGCTCTGTGTTTTCTGCATCTAATCTTCTCTCTCTTGCTCCCGCTCACCTGGTCCCATTCAGATATTGAGAACTTTGTCTCTTTGTAATGACTGTCTCTTACATAGTGGTTGTAGAATAGCATGGAAAATTTAGTTCAATCCTCTCAGAGATGTGACCATCTGTTAGAAGACAGAGAGTATTCTGCCTTGAGTAAAATGAGGATTGGCACAGCTGAGGACAGGAAACAGCATGGAAGACATTGGGAAAGTTCAGAAGGGACAGAAAAATATTTCTCTATATAGTGTAGTTTTATTTCCTGGTGAGTTCATGATTTTGGAAGTTTGATCTCTAGTTGGTGACTGAATCATGATGGCTTATTCTGTTTATGCATTAGTAGGCTTGAAGATGGGCATTGCTGTAAAGAGAGATTTTCCCCTTATGCTTGTTCTTTGTCTTCATATGATGTCTCTGCCATGCCCCAACACAGAGGGAAGGCAACTCCCCCTTGATTCTGAGCTTGTTTTGGCCTTTTCAGCTTGCAGAACTATGAACTAATAAATGTGTATTCTTTATGAATGAGCAAGTCATATACTTCATATGATACATTCATATGCTTCAGGTATAATCATTCTCTGAGGAAGAGAAGGACTCAAATAATTGGACCAGAATGACATCAAAAGACATATTCAAGAGGAAGACCTATTTAATACAAATATGTGATCTATATAGTCATCTATCATCTACCTACCTACAATATATCTTGAACTTTTATACTCATAATGCCTTGTGGTGATCAGAAAGATACCAGGGCTGAAGGTTAGAAAAAGACTTATTCTGAGTTACATTTTCTGTGCGACTATGGATAAATAAACACATCTCTGGTTTTCTATTTTCTGTTAATAATTATATGAAATTAATATGTAGTAAATTAAACCATAGACTACTAGCATTTAATGCTGTGTGAGAATATGCTGGCTGATCAGTAAGTATTTAGCAAACAGCCTGAGTTTTTGAGAATGCATTTAGTGAAATTAACTCATGTGTGCTGCAATCTTGTGATCTTTTTCAGCCTTCCTACTATGTGATGTCCAACACACTTGAGCTGACTCCATGGCCAATGAAAATAATGTAACTGAGCTAATTTTCACTGGCCTTTTCCAGGACCCAGAGGTACAGAAGGTGTGCTTTGGGCTGTTCCTTCCTGTGTATGTGGCCACATTGCTGGGCAACAGTCTTATTATTGTGGCAGTCAGCGCGAGTAAGACTTTACATTCTCCCATGTACTTCTTCCTCAGCTCCTTGTCTCTGGTGGAGATCTTCTACTCCTCTACGATTGCCCCTAAGTTCATCACCGACTTACTTGCTAAGATAAAAACCATCTCTCTGAAGGGCTGCCTCACTCAGATATTTTTCTTTCATTTTTTTGGGGTTGTTGAAGTCATTTTGCTAGTGGTGATGGCCTATGACCGCTACGTGGCCATCTGCAAACCTCTTCATTACATGTACATCATGAGTCGTCTAGTGTGCCAAAGGCTGGTGGCTGGTTCCTGGCTGGGGGGCCTCATTCACTCCATAATCCAGATCCTCATCACCATCCCATTG
The DNA here is from genome assembly GCF_021556685.1 of Rattus norvegicus. Classification (NCBI taxonomy): domain Eukaryota; kingdom Metazoa; phylum Chordata; class Mammalia; order Rodentia; family Muridae; genus Rattus; species Rattus norvegicus. The sequence goes on along the minus strand of NC_141536.1, from coordinate 75,629,821 downwards.
CCCTTCTGCGGTCCCAATGTGATTGACCACTACTTCTGCGACCTGCAGCCATTATTCAAGCTTGCCTGCACTGACACCTTTCTGGAGGGGGTTATTGTGATGGCCAACAGTGGTCTAATCTCTATAATCTCTCTCTTCATCTTGGTGTCCTCCTATGCCATCATTTTAGTCAGCTTGAGGAACCATTCTGCAGAGGGGAGGCGCAAGGCCCTGGCCACCTGTGCCTCTCACATCACGGTGGTCTTCTTGTACTTTGGGCCTGGTGCGTTTATTTATATGAGACCTTCCTCCACCTTCACTGAAGACAAGCTTGTGTCTGTGTTCTACACGGTCATCACCCCCATGCTGAACCCCATTGTCTATACACTACGGAATACAGAAATGAAAAATGCTATAAGAATGTTCTGGAACCAAAAAGAGAATTGAGGGACCACAACAAAATTAAAAATATGTCTTGGTTTTTGAAATGGGTTCTGTTTTTAGTAGAATTTTCTTTTTTCTTTTCTTTTTAAAAAAACCCCTCAAATTGTAGTAAAATTATCTGTATGGTACAATGTCCTAGAAATCTTCCACTCTGATCTGCTTTTCCTTAACTGTTTAGTTCTGGAACTCATCTACTAACATGGAGCCAGGCCATTGAATTTCAGAGCTTTGTTTTTATAATTTTATCTAATATTTCATCCCTTGAAACTACATGCTATGTTTATGTTTACTTATAACAGCTCATGTTTCCAAGAGCTGTAATCTAACCCAGGGAGTAGAATGTAGTTAATATGGATGATTGTGAGATATTTGATTTGATGTAATTTTTCCTATTTACCCTGTGGAGCAGTCACACAGCACAGAGTTGTCCAACCTCCATGTTTTATTCTTTAGAAACTCCTTTGCAGTGTCATCGTTATTTTTTAGGACCACTATGAAGTAAAATAAGGGTTACTGGAACATGTGAGCTATGACACCAGGCTGTGAGTCTGATACACAGTGTGACTGAGAGTTGGGTGGCATACACAAGAAAAGCACTGGCAAAGTGGGCATTCATGTCCCTTGTAGGGCAGAGTGGGACAACCTGGGAACTAGAACTTACAAATCTTATTTCTGGAACTTGGCATTTAATATCTTCAGGGTGGTAGGGTAGCCTGGATAACTGAATCTGTGAAATCTGAAAGAATATTTGTGTTATAATATATATTTTTACATGTTAATGGAAACAAATATTTTTTAGTGCATCACTTCTTTTAAAACTTAGAACACTGTTTTTACAATTTGATTACTCATGAGCCATACACCTATAAAAGTATCTAATGCTGTCCTTTATGCTCACGGAAGTCCTGGTGATTTTATGTCACTCTGTGGCCATTTGTCAGTATATGCAGATACTCTCATGGTGGCAGGAGTTAGTGGAGACTTAGGGAGAAGCCACAAAGCCCCCAAGTGCCACACCAAACAGCCTGTTACAGCTTCAAGAACAGTCCACTTATCTTGTTCATGCTTTTATAAGAACTTAGTGAACACTAATTTTTCTGTTTATTTTTTTCTTCTTTTGAGATTTTAAGTTTTTGGAAAACAAACAAACAAAAACAAAACCATTAAAGATTGTAAATCTTAAGACAATGAAGAATTGTACAAATCATTATAGTGCTAGAGTGGAAAAAGTCTGCTTTATTTTGAGCTTTCTATATCATAGTTAAAGAAAAATCTAAAAGAGCCTTTGATGGTGACAGAGAATAGCTTTGTAAAATTTCAGAATTTCAAACTGTTATTTTGATATTATTTTTCCCTCCTCCCTTCTACTACATCTGTATCAACCCTCCCATCCTCTCTGCCTGAGCCTACTCCCTGTTTTATCCATTATTCTCTTCATAATACCCATATTTTGCTATTCCTTTTTCAAGATTTCCCTCCATTTATCTTAGTAAATGGCTTCAGCAAACACAAGACCTTGTTATGCCTGTACCTATGACTCTCTTCAGTCACTAGCATCATTGTTGTTTGTGTATAATATTTTAAGGCAAAGTTGTATTTTTGCAGAACATGTTTGGATCCATGATATCCAATAACATCACTGGCTTGACCAAAATGTGCAAGTATAAAGTACTTTTTCTAGGACAAAATCTGCTTCTTGGTTAATTCCCTCCTTCCTTTTCCACTCCACATCTTTATTTATTTATGGCTATAGAATGGCATTTCAATAATGTATCCAATGTGATTATTAGGTCATAGTAATTGGTATATATATAACACTTCTCATATTCATGATTTCATATGCTTTCTACATTCAACTTGTTCTCTAATACTGATTATAAAATATTTATCAATCATTCTTACAGTACTTTTATAGTTTTATAGTTTTATGGAAGACTGTATTTCCTGTTACTCACCTGATTCTATTAACTGAATAGAGAGCATTTTGACAATTACTTTGTAGGCAAATAATTACTTCTTTTCCTTCTTTCCTTCTTTTCCCCTTCCTCCCATTTTCTTTTATTCTCCTTTCTTTCCTTCTTATCCTTTCTTTCTTCTCCATTCCTAAAGATAGTAACCTGTGTTTAGAGAAGGAACCAAGTAATGGAATTCTCATGGGATATTTGGACAAGAGAATATTACTCTGCTTTTCTCTTCTTTTTTTTTTTTATTAACTTGAGTATTTCTTATATACATTTCGAGTGTTATTCCCTTTCCCGGTTTCCGGGCAAACATCCCCCTCCCCCTCCCCTTCCTTATGGGTGTTCCCCTCCCAACCCTCCCCCCATTGCCGCCCTCCCCCCCACAGTCTAGTTCACTGGGGGTTCAGTCTTAGCAGGACCCAGGGCTTCCCCTTCCACTGGTGCTCTTACTAGGATATTCATTGCTACCTATGGGGTCAGAGTCCAGGGTCAGTCCATGTATAGTATTTAGGTAGTGGCTTAGTCCCTGGAAGCTCTGGTTGCTTGACATTGTTGTACTTTTGGGGTCTCGAGCCCCTTCAAGCTCTTCCAGTTCTTTCTCTGATTCCTTCAATGGGGGTCCTATTCTCAGTTCAGTGGTTTGCTGCTGGCATTCGCCTCTGTATTTGCTGTATTCTGGCTGTGTCTCTCAGGAGCGATCTACATCCTGCTTTTCTCTTCTAATGTAGACAACTAGATCCTTCTTTTCTGATTGATTATGCTGATTGTCATCTTCTATATTGGGTCACCTAATCTTGATCATCAAAAAAGTTTGTGAATCAGTTTTACTTCTTGTGACATAATGGTTCAAAAAACAGACTTTGTGCCCTCTTACCATATATAACATTCATATTAGAAAATGTAAAATGGTCTTCTGGTTGCTGCCCTCATAGAGAGCTAAAACTGAGCCCTGAGCAGAGACTTGAGCCTGAGACCAGAGGTAAGACCAACTTTTCTGCTCCAAATGACCTCCCTGGTGGTTCACAGGACACACAAAGGCAAATTCCTCTGGGACAAGACACTTCCAGTTTCTAGCTGGGGCATGAACCTTGCTGATCCTGGCCCACAGCTCCCTGCTCCCAAACCCTGTGGCAGAGAGAGCTCATTACCCAGACAGATGGGCACTCTTGAGACTGCAGGGCAGGAGTGACCACCAGTACTGCCTATCCTTGCCCACATCCCTGGCTCAAGAGGAAAGTGTATAGGGCCTCTGGGAACAGGAAGATAGGGGCACTCAAGCTGCAGGAGCCCTGCGGTCCAGACTGCGCTCAGAATTCCAGGAAAGACAATTAAACAGGTGAAGGAATTAAAAATGGAAGTAGAAGCAATAAAGAAAGCACAAAGGGAGACAACCCTGGATATAGAAAACCAAAGGAAGAGACAAGGAACGTAGATACAAGCATCACCAAGAGAATACAAGAGATAGAAGAGAGACTCTCAGGAGCAGAAGATTCCACAGAAATCATCAACACAACTGTCAAAGATAATGTAAAATGGAAAAAGCTACTGGTCCAAAACATACAGGAAATCCGGGACTCAATGAGAAGATCAAACCTAAGGATAATAGGTATAGAAGAGAGTGAAGACTTTCAGCTCAAAGGATCAGTAAATATCTTCAACAAAATCATAGAAGAAAACTTCCCTAACCTAAAGAAAGAGATGCCCATAAACATACAAGAAGCCTACAGAACTCCAAATAGATTGGACCAGAAAAGAAACTCCTCCTGTCACACAATAGTCAAAACACCAAATGCACAATACAAAGAAAGAATATTAAAAGCAGTAGGGGAAAAGGTCAAGTAACATATAAAGGCAGACCTATCAGAATTACACCAGACTTTTCTCCAGAGATATGAAAGCCAGAAGATCCTGGACAGATATCATACAGACCCTAAGAGAACACAAATGTCAGCCCAGGTTACTGTACCCAGCAAAACTCTAAATTAACATAGATGGAGAAACCAAGATATTTCATGACAAAACCAAATTTACACAATATCTTTTTTAATTTTTAATTTTGTTTTCTTTATTAATTTGAGTATTTCTTATTTACATTTTGATTGTTATTCCCCTTCCCGGTTTCTGGGCCACCTTCCTCTTAATCCTCCCCCTCCCCTTCTATATGGGCTTCCCCTACCCATCATTCCCCCATTATCACCCTCCCCCCAACAATCACGTTCACAGGGGGTTCAGTCTTGGCAGGACCAAGGACTTCCCCTTCCACTGGTGCTCTTACTAGGCTATTCATTGCTACCTGTGAGGTTGGAGCCCAGGGTCAGTCCATGTGTAGTCTTTGGGTAATGGCTTAGTCCCTGGAAGCTCTGGTTGGTTGGCATTGTTGTTCATATGGGGTCTCGAGCCCCTTCAAGCTCTTCCAGTCCTTTCTCTGATTCCTTCAACGGGGGTCCTGTTCTCAGTTCAGTGGTTTGCTGCTGGCATTCGCCTCTGTATTTGCTGTATTCTGGCTGTGTCTCTCAGGAGAGATCTACATCTGGTTCCTGTTGGCCTGCACTTCTTTGCTTCATCCATCTTGAAGGTCTAGCTCTCCCTCCCATGGGATTTGGGTGTAGGGAGCTGTTTGACTGAGTCCCTTCAGATCTGAGCCGAATCTGGACCTCAGCATGCCTGCAGCTTGAGTGCCCATATCTTCCTATTCCCAGAGGCCCTATACAGTTTCTTCTTTGGCCAGGGATGTGGGCAAGGGTGGGAAGTACTGGTGGTCTCTCTGGCCCTGCAGTCTCAGGAGTGCCCTCCTGTCTGGGTGATGAGCTCTTGCTCCCACACGGTTTGGGAGCAGGGAGCTCTGGGCCAGGTGAGGGTTTTGTTTTTGCAGTGGAAACTATGGATAGAATTTCATCAGTGACTCCTGAGATATTGGGAACATGTGTGTGTGTGTGTGTGTGTGTGTGTGTGTGTGTGTGTGTGTGCACACGCGCGTGCGCGTGTTTGTGTATCTTTAATTAACAGAAATGTGAGCAATCTACTAGTATTTGAGAGGTCCAAGTTGTTGATTTAATCAAAGTATTAAAACCCAGACCCAGAAAGACAAACATGTCATGTACTCACTTATAAGTGGATATTAGTGGTTAAGTAAATGATAATCATATTATGATCCAAAGACCCAGAGAGGAGAAGTAACAAGGACGACTCTAAGTGATATACATGGATGTCCCTGGGACGGGGAAATACAATAGATTTTTTAGGTGGATTAAGGGTTGGGGGCAATGGGAGCAAGAGGGATCAGGTGGTTGGGCAGAAATGGAGATGTAGAATATGGGAAGAGAAGACTGGAACTGAAAAGTATCTGAGGGGCAGTGTGGAAGTGGTGTTCAGTAGAAATTCCTTAGAATCTATGAAGGTAACACTAGTAACTTCCAACCTAGTCACCAAACCTTTGACCTATAATCTGTCCTACCTGCAAGACATGTAGGGGCCAATAGAGGTATAGAACTTGTGGAAACAACAATCTAATATGAAGTCCATGCCAGGAGTGGAAGCCCATGCCTGACACTCTCTGATGACCAGGAACTGGAGGCAATGACTACTGCCCACTGCAGAAAGATTTTATGACCTGGTTTGAAAGCAGCTCGTCTGTCAGTACAAGTATAAACACAAACATCATAAACAGAAACAAACATTTAGAAAGTAGTTTGATAATATGGTCATTTAGAACTAACAGAAACAACAATTATAATAATTTCTACCCTAGGATCTATGACCTTCCCAGATATAGGCTTTTGATCAGTCATGAATACCCTCCTGTGAAGAGGCCTGAAATCCATCCAGAGACCAGGTGGTTATTCTATAACTGTTGTTCACTACTGTTCCAGTGGGCATGTAGTTCCTGGTGTGTCAGTACTATAGCATGTATGTCCAGTACTGAGAAAGATCACTGATGCCTTTTCTCATCAGCATCCTGCACAGTACCTTTTTGGCACTATGAAAAGCTGAGCAGCAGGAAGGAAGTTTCCCAGTTGGCTTTAGATTACTTTTTCTATGTCTGGAAGCCAAAATGTATGACATTTTATGCAATCAGCTCTCATCACGTGGTTATGTCCACTAGCATTTCTTGTTATTTTTATTTTTTTCTTTTCTTCCTATTGAAGGGCTGAATTGCATGTCTAGAATAACTTTTTTTTTCATATTCTCTCTACCTCTGTTATACCCCCAAATGGGAAATTACGGATGCTGCATCCTTAAGTTTTTTAGGTGGATTTATTTTTTTCTCAGTGTAGTATCCAGTACCTAAACAGTACTTGGAACATCACAGAATTCAGTATCATATTTGATAAGTGATGGATGAATGAATGGATCAACAAACGGCATCTCTTTCAGAAGAAATTCCTGCTATATTCCATGATTGCACCACTGCTGTCACAGGGAAAAAGCCACAAAGAGTCTATGTGTTTTTATACACAAACAGTACACACAAATACATGAAGGAGACTTTTGAGGAGTACAGCAATGATAGCCAAGGTGAACTCTTATTAAAGCAAGAAATGTAGGCAACGAGGAATAGGGAGGGGGCATGGGATGGCATAACTGAAGGTGAACAGTGAATTCAGTGCTGATCAGTCCAGTGTCCAATAGTCGTCTCTTCTTTCCTTACTCATGTGGGATTAATTTTCAGTTGGCAAGTTAGGTCAAGCTCTCCCTGCTTCCAACACTTCATGTTCTTTCTCTCTACTGTGTACAAAATAATATGAAAGGGATAGCAAAATAATTGGAATAGATTTTGATAGTTTCTTCAAGCTATACTTTATTTTGCAAGCTTTACTGTAGGGAAAAGAAATTCCATGGGGAAGTTGGTCCCTTGGTTATAACATGAGGGTTGATTTACTATGAACACTTCTTGTATGTGAGCCTTCAGTTCCAGTGCTTGGATTTTGTGTGGTGGGTAGTTCTTTATCAAACAGGATCTCAGAATCTTTGTGTTTACTATTCTTAAGGGTTTTATTTCTTGAAAATTACAAATCCAAATACAAAAGTCCTGAATTTCTCTCTCTCTCTCTCTGTCATTTATATTAGACTTTATCAGTCTGTTTTTGTTTTAAAAGCTGCCAGGGAACTTTTGATATTTTCTAGGTGACAAAGCTAACTCCTTAACTACAGTAACAATAGTCATTCCTGTCACCAATGATAGCCTAGTATGGTAATATTATTCCATAGATCTTGCTCACTCTAGGATCAGCATTTTCAGGCAGTCCAGTTATTCCCTGAGCTTGGTTTTCCTAAGTCTGAACAAATCTTGAGTAGTGATGTATTCCAGCAAGGTACCTAACATTATGCTAACTTGGAGGGACATTGAGTGTATTTGAATTCATGCTGTCCAATTTTTTTTTGTTTCAAGGAAGCATAAGAGTCCAGCAACTGCTCATGTATAAAGGTAGGGGGTATGACTAGATGCAAGATATAGAATTTATCAGCTGGTGTAAGGTGTTAGGTTAGTCAGAGATTTTCCTAGTGCCATGAGAATTTATTTTTGAGATAAGGTGGTTGGGAAAGAGTGGAGAACTAAGATCATAACTTTTCTTATGGTATAAAATTCATAGCACATAATTTAATGATGCCAAAATTATTTTATGGTTATGAATCCTTTAAAGTGCTATTTGGGGATTACCAGATTGGAGCCTATGATTGGTAGAGGTTCTATTACTTTACTCCAAGTCAGTAACATTAGTACATCAAGTGTCTCATAGTTTTTGTTCCACATGAGCTGCATTTTATTATTCGTTCTTATATAAAGCAAAGCAGGAGGTATTTCTTTACTACCTAAGTGGCAGAGAATTAAAATGGGTGAGTGGGGGTAGAAAGAGAAAAGGAGTAGCAGAGAAGGAGGAGAGAGAGAGAGGAACAGGGACAGTGAAAGGGACACACACACACACACACACACACACACACACACACACACACAGAGAGAGAGAGAGAGAGAGAGAGAGAGAGAGAGAGAGATATTTTCAGAGACAATGGTTGTTTCTATTGGAATTTGGGATGAAGCCTGAAAACTAGTAAATTTATCTTAACTTCTATAATATTAAGATTAAGTTGTGTTTACACTCAAAGAAGAGTTATGTCTTTATTTAGATAAATATACTTAAAATTTCTAACAATGGTCATACTTATTCCTTCTTTGAACTCTTCTCTTATGCCTTCTTTATGGATGCTGTTAATGAATGACTGATTCATTTAATCTATATTTGGCCTTTTTGGGTCACATAACATGTTCTTGTTCAAGAAAGTAGGAGAGTATGTCTCCTATTTGGGTAGATAAATAATAATAACATAGCTTTGATATATATTTTGATTACCATATTTTTTCTCTTATAAAATAGTATCAGTTCAAACATCTATGTTTTTAGGAAATTTAGTATTGTTGCCTCATGTAACACTGAAGTAATTAGAATAGAGGCACTTGAGAGAGCAAAAAGCATTGCCTAGTTAGTGATAAAGAGGCTAAGGGGGCTGGGGATTTAGCTCAGTGGTAGAGCGCTTACCTAGGAAGCGCAAGGCCCTGGGTTCGGTCCCCAGCTCCGGAAAAAAAAAAGGGGGTTGGGGATTTAGCTCAGTGGTAGAGCGCTTGCCTAGGAAGCGCAAGGCCCTGGGTTCGGTCCCCAGCTCCGGAAAAAAAAAAAAGAGGCTAAGGAAGATGGTGGCTTATATTTGTTCCAATTAGCATTTTTATAGTCTATTCAAGAGTTAGAAAAACATATACACATGGGGTTGGCAGCATTGAATGTATTTGATCAAACAGAGTGTCACATTGACAGAAGTTCATGAAGTATATTATCTGAAATATTCATTTAGCAGGAGGAGAGGGTAAGGGGCTGTTTATGTCTAATTTATTTCAAGTTCATCCTGTCTCCTCTGGAAGTGTTTTATTACTGCATCAGGGAAAAAAAAATCTCTCTTGATCATCTCTCTCAAGTCATGTACTTGCAAATGGTGCTTCTTTTTTTTTTTTTTATTTTTTATTTTTTTTTATTAACTTGAGTATTTCTTATATACATTTCGAGTGTTATTCCCTTTCCCGGTTTCCGGGCAAACATCCCCCTCCCCCCTCCCCTTCCTTATGGGTGTTCCCCTCCCAACCCTCCCACCATTGCCGCCCTCCCCCCATAGACTAGTTCACTGGGGGTTCAGTCTTAGCAGGACCCAGGGCTTCCCCTTCCACTGGTGCTCTTACTAGGATATTCATTGCTACCTATGGGGTCAGAGTCCAGGGTCAGTCCATGTATAGTCTTTAGGTAGTGGCTTAGTCCCTGGAAGCTCTGGTTGCTTGGCATTGTTGTACTTTTGGGGTCTCGAGCCCCTTCAAGCTCTTCCAGTTCTTTCTCTGATTCCTTCAATAGGGGACCTATTCTCAGTTCAGTGGTTTGCTGCTGGCATTCGCCTCTGTATTTGCTGTATTCTGGCTGTGTCTCTCAGGAGCGATCTACATCCGGCTCCTGTCGGTCTGCACTTCTTTGCTTCATCCATCTAGTCCAATTGGGTGGCTGTATATGTATGGGCCAAATGTGGGACAGGCTCTGAATGGGTGTTCCTTCAGTCTCTGTTTTAATCTTTGCCTCTCCCTTCCCTGCCAAGGGTATTCTTTTTCCTCATTTAAAGAAGGAGTGAAGCATTCACATTTTGATCATCCGTCTTGAGTTTCGTTTGTTCTAGGGATCTAGGGTAATTCAAGCATTTGGGCTAATAGCCACTTATCAATGAGTGCATACCATGTATGTCTTTCTGTGATTGGGTTAGTTCACTCAGGATGATATTTTCCAGTTCCAACCATTTGCCTACGAATTTCATAAACTCGTTGTTTTTGATAGCTGAGTAGTATTCCATTGTGTAGATGTACCACATTTTCTGTATCCATTCCTCTGTTGAAGGGCATCTGGGTTCTTTCCATTTTCTGGCTATTATAAATAAGGCTGCGATGAACATAGTGGAGCACGTGTCTCTTTTATATGTTGAGGCATCTTTTGGGTATATGCCCAAGAGAGGTATAGCTGGATCCTCAGGCAGTTCAATGTCCAATTTTCTGAGGAACCTCCAGACTGATTTCCAGAATGGTTTTACCAGTCTGCAATCCCACCAACAATGGAGGAGTGTTCCTCTTTCTCCACAACCTCGCCAGCATCTGCTGTCACCTGAGTTTTTGATCTTAGCCATTCTCACTGGTGTGAGGTGAAATCTCAGGGTTGTTTTGATTTGCATTTCCCTTATGACTAAAGATGTTGAACATTTCTTTAGGTGTTTCTCAGCCATTCGGCATTCCTCAGCTGTGAATTCTTTGTTTAGCTCTGAACCCCATTTTTTAATAGGGTTATTTGTTTCCCTGTGGTCTAACTTCTTGAGTTCTTTGTATATTTTGGATATAAGGCCTCTATCTGTTGTAGGGTTGGTAAAGATCTTTTCCCAATCTGTTGGTTGCCGTTTTGTCCTAACCACAGTGTCCTTTGCCTTACAGAAGCTTTGCAGTTTTATGAGATCCCATTTGTCAATTCTTGATCTTAGAGCATAAGCCATTGGTGTTTTGTTCAGGAAATTTTTTCCAGTGCCCATGTGTTCCAGATGCTTCCCTAGTTTTTCTTCTATTAGTTTGAGTGTGTCTGGTTTGATGTGGAGGTCCTTGATCCACTTCGACTTAAGCTTTGTACAGGGTGATAAGCCTGGATCGATCTGCATTCTTCTACATGTTGCCCTCCAGTTGAACCAGCACCATTTGCTGAAAATGCTATCTTTTTTCCATTGGATGGTTTTGGCTCCTTTGTCAAAAATCAAGTGACCATAGGTGTGTGGGTTCATTTCTGGGTCTTCAATTCTATTCCATTGGTCTATCTGTCTGTCTCTGTACCAATACCATGCAGTTTTTATCACTATTGCTCTGTAATACTGCTTGAGTTCAGGGATAGTGATTCCCCCTGAAGTCCTTTTATTGTTGAGGATAGCTTTAGCTATCCTGGGTTTTTTGTTATTCCAGATGAATTTGCAAATTGTTCTGTCTAACTCTTTGAAGAATTGGATTGGTATTTTGATGGGGATTGCATTGAATCTGTAGATTGCTTTTGGTAAAATGGCCATTTTTACTATATTAATCCTGCCAATCCATGAGCATGGGAGATCTTTCCATCTTCTGAGGTCTTCTTCAATTTCTTTCTTCAGTGTCTTGAAGTTCTTATTGTACAGATCTTTTACTTGCTTGGTTAAAGTCACACCGAGGTACTTTATATTATTTGGGTCTATTATGAAGGGTGTCGTTTCCCTAATTTCTTTCTCGGCTTGTTTCTCTTTTGTATAGAGGAAGGCAACTGATTTATTTGAGTTAATTTTATACCCAGCCACTTTGCTGAAGTTGTTTATCAGCTTTAGTAGTTCTCTGGTGGAACTTTTGGGATCACTTAAATATACTATCATATCATCTGCAAATAGTGATATTTTGACCTCTTCTTTTCCGATTTGTATCCCTTTGATCTCCTTTTGTTGTCTGATTGCTCTGGCTAGAACTTCAAGAACTATATTGAATAAGTAGGGAGAGAGTGGGCAGCCTTGTCTAGTCCCTGATTTTAGTGGGATTGCTTCAAGTTTCTCTCCATTTAGTTTAATGTTAGCAACTGGTTTGCTGTATATGGCTTTTACTATGTTTAGGTATGGGCCTTGAATTCCTATTCTTTCCAGGACTTTTATCATGAAGGGGTGTTGAATTTTGTCAAATGCTTTCTCAGCATCTAATGAAATGATCATGTGGTTCTGTTCTTTCAGTTTGTTTATATAATGGATCACGTTGATGGTTTTCCGTATATTAAACCATCCCTGCATGCCTGGGATGAAGCCTACTTGATCATGGTGGATGATTGTTTTGATGTGCTCTTGAATTCGGTTTGCCAGAATTTTATTGAGTATTTTTGCGTCGATATTCATAAGGGAAATTGGTCTGAAGTTCTCTTTCTTTGTTGTGTCTTTGTGTGGTTTAGGTATAAGAGTAATTGTGGCTTCGTAGAAGGAATTCGGTAGGGCTCCATCTGTTTCAATTTTGTGGAATAGTTTGGATAATATTGGTATGAGGTCTTCTATGAAGGTTTGATAGAATTCTGCACTAAACCCATCTGGACCTGGGCTCTTTTTGGTTGGGAGACCTTTAATGACTGCTTCTATTTCCTTAGGAGTTATGGGGTTGTTTAACTGGTTTATCTGTTCCTGATTTAACTTTGATACCTGGTATCTGTCTAGGAAATTGTCCATTTCCTGAAGATTTTCAAATTTTGTTGAATATAGGTTTTTATAGTAAGATCTGATGATTTTTTGAATTTCCTCTGAATCTGTAGTTATGTCTCCCTTTTCATTTCTGATTTTGTTAATTTGGACGCACTCTCTGTGTCCTCTCGTTAGTCTGGCTAAGGGTTTATCTATCTTGTTGATTTTCTCAAAGAACCAACTTTTGGTCCTGTTGATTCTTTCTATGGTCCTTTTTGTTTCTACTTGGTTGATTTCAGCTCTGAGTTTGATTATTTCCTGCCTTCTACTCCTCCTGGGTGTATTTGCTTCTTTTTGTTCTAGAGCTTTTAGGTGTGCTGTCAAGCTGCTGACATATGCTCTTTCCTGTTTCTTTCTGCAGGCACTCAGCGCTATGAGTTTTCCTCTTAGCACAGCTTTCATTGTGTCCCATAAGTTTGAGTATGTTGTATCTTCATTTTCATTAAATTCTAAAAAGTTTTTAATTTCTTTCTTTATTTCTTCCTTGACCAGGTTATCATTGAGTAGAGCATTGTTCAATTTCCACGTATATGTGGGCGTTCTTCCCTTATTGTTATTGAAGACCAGTTTTAGGCCGTGGTGGTCCGATAGCACGCATGGGATTATTTCTATCTTTCTGTACCTGTTGAGGCCCGTTTTTTGACCAATTATATGGTCAATTTTGGAGAAAGTACCATGAGGAGCTGAGAAGAAGGTATATCCTTTTGCTTTAGGATAGAATGTTCTATAAATATCCGTTAAGTCCATTTGGCTCATGACTTCTCTTAGTCTGTCGACATCACTGTTTAATTTCTGTTTCCATGATCTGTCCATTGATGAGAGTGGGGTGTTGAAATCTCCCACTATTATTGTGTGAGGTGCAATGTGTGTTTTGAGCTTTAGTAAGGTTTCTTTTACGTATGTAGGTGCCCTTGTATTTGGGGCATAGATATTTAGGATTGAGAGTTCATCTTGGTGGATTTTTCCTTTGATGAATATGAAGTGTCCTTCCTTATCTTTTTTGATGACTTTTAGTTGGAAATTGATTTTATTTGATATTAGAATGGCTACTCCAGCTTGCTTCTTCTGACCATTTGCTTGGAAAGTTGTTTTCCAGCCTTTCACTCTGAGGTAGTGTCTGTCTTTGTCTCTGAGGTGTGTTTCCTGTAGGCAGCAGAATGCAGGGTCCTCGTTGCGTATCCAGTTTGTTAATCTATGTCTTTTTATTGGGGAGTTGAGGCCATTGATATTGAGAGATATTAAGGAATAGTGATTATTGTTTCCCTTTATATTCATATTTGGATGTGAGGTTATGTTTGTGTGCTTTCATTCTCTTTGTTTTGTTGCCAAGACGATTAGTTTCTTGCTTCTTCTAGGGTATAGCTTGCCTCCTTATGTTGGGCTTTACCATTTATTATCCTTTGTAGTGCTGGATTTGTAGAAAGATATTGTGTAAATTTGGTTTTGTCATGGAATATCTTGGTTTCTCCATCAATGTTAATTGAGAGTTTTGCTGGATACAGTAACCTGGGCTGGCATTTGTGTTCTCTTAGGGTCTGTATGACATCAGTCCAGGATCTTCTGGCCTTCATAGTTTCTGGCGAGAAGTCTGGTGTGATTCTGATAGGTCTCCCTTTATATGTTACTTGACCTTTTTCCCTTACTGCTTTTAATATTCTTTCTTTATTTTGTGCGTTTGGTGTTTTGACAATTATGTGACGGGAGGTGTTTCTTTTCTGGTCCAATCTATTTGGAGTTCTGTAGGCTTCTTGTATGCCTATGGGTATCTCTTTTTTTAGGTTAGGGAAGTTTTCTTCTATGATTTTGTTGAAGATATTTACTGGTCCTTTGAGCTGGGAGTCTTCACTCTCTTCTATACCTATTATCCTTAGGTTTGATCTTCTCATTGAGTCCTGGATTTCCTGTATGTTTTGGACCAGTAGCTTTTTCCGCTTTACATTATCTTTGACAGTTGAGTCAATGATTTCTATGGAATCTTCTGCTCCTGAGATTCTCTCTTCCATCTCTTGTATTCTGTTGGTGAAGCTTGTATCTACAGCTCCTTGTCTCTTCTTTTGGTTTTCTATATCCAGGGTTGTTTCCATGTGTTCTTTCTTGATTGCTTCTATTTCCATTTTTAATTCCTTCATCTGTTTGATTGTGTTTTCCTGGAATTCTTTCAGGGATTTTTGCCATTCCTCTCTGTAGGCCTCTACTTGTTTATTAATGATTTCCTGTGTTTCCCTAAGTGTGTTCATGTCTTTCTTGAAGTCCTCCAGCATCATGATCAAATATGATTTTGAAACTAGATCTTGCTTTTCTGGTGTGTTTGGATATTCCACGTTTGTTTTGGTGGGAGAATTGGGCTCCGATGATGGCATGCAGTCTTGGTTTCTGTTGCTTGGGTTCCTGCGCTTGCCTCTCGCCATCAGATTATCTCTAGTGTTACTTTGTTCTGCTATTTCTGACAGTGGCTAGACTGACCTATAAGCCTGTGTGTCAGGAGTGCTGTAGACCTGTTTTCCTCTCTTTCAGTCAGTTATGGGGACAGTGTGTTCTGCTTTCCGGCGTGTAGTTTTTCCTCTCTACAGGTCTTCAGCTGTTCCTGTGGGCCTGTGTCTTGAGTTCACCAGGCAGCTTTCTTGCAGCAGAAAATTTGGTCTTACCTGTGGTCCCGAGGCTCAGGTTCGCTCGTGGGGTGCTGCCCAGGGGCTCTCTGCAGCGGCAGCAACCAGGAAGACCTGTGCCGCCCCTTCCGGGAGCTTCAGTGCACCAGGGTTCCAGATGGTCTTTGGCTTTTTCCTCTGGCGTCCGAGATGTGTGTGCAGGGAGCAGTCTCTTCTGGTTTCCCAGGCTTGTCTGCCTCTCTGAAGGTTTAGCTCTCCCTCCCACGGGATTTGGGTGCAGAGAACTGTTTATCCGGTCTGTTTCTTTCAGGTTCCGGCGGTGTCTCAGGCGCAGAAGTCCTGCCGCTCCTGGGCCCTCCCCCACGGGAGCCCAGAGGCCTTATACAGTTTCCTCTTGGGCCAGGGATGTGGGCAGGGGTGAGCAGTGTTGGTGGTCTCTTCCGCTCTGCAGCCTCAGGAGTGCCCACCTGACCAGGCGGTTGGGTCTCTCTCTCACCGGGTCTGGGAGCAGAGAGCTGCTGCGGGCCGGGATCCGCGGGTGTGGGACCTCCGGTAAACACAGACCGTGCCTCCTAGAGAAATTCTGCTTCCGTGTCCCAAGCTCACCAGGCAGCTTTCTTGCAGCAGAAAATTTGGTCTTACCTGTGGTCCCGAGGCTCAGGTTCGCTCGTGGGGTGCTGCCCAGGGGCTCTCTGCAGCGGCAGCAACCAGGGAGACCTGTGCCGCCCCTTCCGGGAGCTTCAGTGCACCAGGGTTCCAGATGGTCTTTGGCTTTTTCCTCTGGCTTCCGAGATGTGTGTGCAGGGAGCAGTCTCTTCTGGTTTCCCAGGCTTGTCTGCCTCTCTGAAGGTTTAGCTCTCCCTCCCACGGGATTTGGGTGCAGAGAACTGTTTATCCGGTCTGTTTCTTTCAGGTTCCGGCGGTGTCTCAGGCGCAGAAGTCCTGCCGCTCCTGGGCCCTCCCCCACGGGAGCCCAGAGGCCTTATACAGTTTCCTCTTGGGCCAGGGATGTGGGCAGGGGTGAGCAGTGTTGGTGGTCTCTTCCGCTCTGCAGCCTCAGGAGTGCCCACCTGACCAGGCGGTTGGGTCTCTCTCTCACCGGGTCTGGGAGCAGAGAGCTGCTGCGGGCCGGGATCCGCGGGTGTGGGGCAAATGGTGCTTCTTATTATAAAAAGATCTGATTTGTTGTGTTTTGTGGTTTACAATATTTAAATACTGTGACTTTGACTGACTTTAAGATACCAAGATGATGCTTTTGAATATGAAGTTTAGGAAAATTGCATTAAAAGCCGTTCCAAATGGCCCCCCATACACAGCACCCAATACTCGTGTGTAGTGTTAGATTTTCCTCCCAACACAGTGATTGAATTCTGATTGAATTACATACATTTGATGGCAGTTTGTTCTCTAGAGTGGTTGTACTGGTTTCACCTTTATAGTGGAAAATGAGACCAACCATAACTTTTTTTTTATTTTTAAAGATACTCTTGTTTATTTGGTATGCAAAATTTGTATCTAACCATTCCATCAGCTTTTTTTTTTATTAACTTGAGTATTTCTTTTTTTTTTTTATTAACTTGAGTATTTCTTATATACATTTCGAGTGTTATTCCCTTTCCCGGTTTCCGGGCAAACATCCCCCTCCCCCCTCCCCTTCCTTATGGGTGTTCCCCTCCCAACCCTCCTCCCATTGCCACCCTCCCCCCACAGTCTAGTTCACTGGGGGTTCAGTCTTAGCAGGACCCAGGGCTTCCCCTTCCACTGGTGCTCTTACTAGGATATTCATTGCTACCTATGAGGTCAGAGTCCAGGGTCAGTCCATGTATAGTCTTTAGGTAGTGGCTTAGTCCCTGGAAGCTCTGGTTGCTTGGCATTGTTGTACATATGGGGTCTCGAGCCCCTTCAAGCTCTTCCAGTTCTTTCTCTGATTCCTTCAACGGGGGTCCTATTCTCAGTTCAGTGGTTTGCTGCTGGCATTCGCCTCTGTATTTGCTGTATTCTGGCTGTGTCTCTCAGGAGCGATCTACATCCGGCTCCTGTCGGTCTGCACTTCTTTGCTTCATCCATCTTGTCTAATTGGGTGGCTGTGTATGTATGGGCCACATGTGGGGCAGGCTCTGAATGGGTGTTCCTTCAGTCTCTGTTTTAATCTTTGCCTCTCTCTTCCCTGCCAAAGGTATTCTTGTTCCCCTTTTAAAGGAGTGAAGCATTCACATTTTGATCATCCGTCTTGAGTTTCATTTGTTCTAGGGATCTAGGGTAATTCAAGCATTTGGGCTAATAGCCACTTATCAATGAGTGCATACCATGTATGTCTTTCTGTGATTGGGTTAGCTCACTCAGGATGATGTTTTCCAGTTCCGACCATTTGCCTATGAATTTCATAAAGTTGTTGTTTTTGATAGCTGAGTAATATTCCATTGTGTAGATGTACCACATTTTCTGTATCCATTCCTCTGTTGAAGGGCATCTGGGTTCTTTCCAGCTTCTGGCTATTATAAATAAGGCTGCGATGAACATAGTGGAGCATGTGTCTTTTTTATATGTTGGGGCATCTTTTGGGTATATGCCCAAGAGAGGTATAGCTGGATCCTCAGGCAGTTCAATGTCCAATTTTCTGAGGATCCTCCAGACTGATTTCCAGAATGCCAACCATAACTTTTACATTAGCATTTGGTATCTCTCTTCTGCATATTACCTTTCCAAGGAAAAATCCTTGTTTGATTTTAAGTGAGCATTTCTTTTTATAATTTATTGTTACTATGGTAATTATAAATTATTGGTGAGACATACACTTATCTGTATTAATATGTTGATACAATAGAAAATGGATACTCTTTGAGACATAGAAAAGAAATTAAGAATAGAAGTGAAGAAGTATGCCAAAGGAATTCTCCAAGAAGCAGAGGTATGAAAATGCGGTAATGATAGTATAGATACATGTTTATAACTTGAATGGCTGCCCAAATTCAAAATATATCTTCAAAATAATCATCAACCTGATGAGAGCTAGACTGGTGCTGAACCCAGAATTGACCTCTGTCTGTGGGGTTATGGGCAAGTAATCATTTATATGGATTTCTACTTTCTAATGATAAAACTAAGTAAACTGAAATATCATGAAATGTTAGAGTACTATGTTGAATTCTGAATTATTGCCTGTTGGCTAAAGGAATGATCAATAAGTGGGTTGTTTTCTCTGACATCCTGTAAATGATGTAAAATGGTTCTCCAATGTTTTATTTTAGGAAGTTCACTGCCTGATGTCCACTACTCCCCAACTGAACCCATGGCAAGGGCAAATAATGTGACTGAATTGATCATCACTGGCCTTTTCCAGGATCCAAATGTGCAGAAAGTGTGCTTTGTGCTGTTCCTTCCTGTGTACATGGCCACCGTGTTGGGCAACGGCCTCATCGTTGCAATGGTCAGTGTCAGTAAGAGTCTGCATTCTCCCATGTATATCTTCCTCAGCTCATTGTCCCTAGTGGAGATCTTCTACTCTTCTACTGTTGTCCCTAAGTTCATCACCGATTTACTTGCTAAGGTTAAAACCATCTCTCTGAACGGCTGTCTGGCACAGATATTCTTCTTCCATTTCTTGGGGGTGGCTGAGATATTTTTGCTTGTGGTGATGGCCTATGACCGCTATGTGGCCATCTGCAAACCTCTTCATTACATGAACATCATGAGTCGTCAAGTATGCCACACGCTGGTGGCTGTTTCTTGGCTGGGGGGCTTCTTACATTCTATAATTCAGGTTCTTATCACTATTCAGCTGCCCTTCTGTGGTCCCAATGTGATTGACCACTACTTCTGTGACCTCCAGCCATTATTCAAGCTGGCTTGTACTGACACATTTGTGGAAAGTGTCATTGTAATGGCCAATAGTGGCTTAATTGCTCTGTGTTCCTTCCTTGTCTTGGTATCCTCCTATGTCATCATTCTGATCAATTTGAGGAACCATTCTGCAGATGGGAGACATAAGGCTCTCTCCACCTGTGCCTCTCACATCACGGTGGTCATCTTGTTCTTTGGACCTGCCATCTTCCTCTACATGAGACCTTCCTCTACTTTCACTGAAGACAAACTTGTAGCTGTGTTTTACACAGTCATTACCCCCATGCTGAACCCTATTATCTACACCCTGAGAAATGCAGAGGTGAAAAATGCTGTGAGGAAGTTGTGGGGCAAAAAGAACATAGGGATAAAGTAAAGGAGAGCTAATGGATAAAAATGATTTAAAAAATATAGCCTATTGTTGAAATGGATCTGTTTTCTGTGAAACATTAAAAAAACAGTAACCAAAAATATAAAGACATCAGATTACTACCTTTGCATTTGTCTTAGTATCTCAAAACTACATGGTGTCCTAGCATTGTATGCAAGCACAACATTGAGCCTCCTCTGAGATCTTATGAAACTTGATAATCTTTTTTTGAAAAAGAGTCTTTTGACTGGAAGAGCTTGAAGGGGCTCGAGACCCCATATGAACAACAATGCCAACCAACCAGAGCTTCCAGGGACTAAGCCACTACGCAAAGACTATACATGGAGTGACCCTGGGCTCCAACCTCATAGGTAGCAATGAATAGCCCAGTAAGGGCACCAGTGGAAGGGGAAGCCCTTGGTCCTGCCAAGACTGAACCCCCAGTGAACTAGATTGTTGGGGGGAGGACGGTAATGGGGGGGAGGATGGGTAGGGGAACACCCATATAGAAGGGGAATGGTAGGGTTTAGGGGGATGTTGGCCCAGAAACTGGGGAAGGGAATAACAATCGAAATGTAAATAAGAAATACTCAAGTTAATAAAGAAAAAAAAAAGAAAAAGAGTCTTTTATTTGTCTGGTACATGATGATTATGTTAATCTGGCTGGCTAGTGAGCCATAGGTACTTCCCTGACCCTGTCCAACCCAGATCTTATAAGCACTCCACTATCTACTTGTGTTCCTGTTGTTGAACTCAGATCCTCATACTTATAATTAAGTACTTTACTGAAATATCTCCTCAGCCCATATGTAAAACATTAAGAGAAGAGCATGAATCAGAGGAAAGGTAACTCTATAATGTTACCATCACTGCCACCACCATCATCATTAGAGCTGGGCATTAATTTTGTGTGATGACTGCACCAGAGTCTGCTGGTCTTTCTGTCCTGTTGAGCTTCTTAGACTACTCTCCTTTCTAGCAGATTTGAAGTGCTATTTGAAAGTTTGAGGCTTTTGTGGGGGCGGGGGGAGGATGTCCTTGAAGTAATAAGTAATATATATATACACATCTATATCTATCTATCTATCTATCTATCTATCTATCTGTCTATATCTATATCTGTAAATGCCTCTTTGTTACATATTATGCTAAATTCTTTTAATATTTCTTAGTGCACATCTAAAATTTTTGGCTCAGAACTGAACACCGAGAAGGCACACCGTGCTCTCTTGTTACATTGCTTACATTATACATGTTAGCCTGTAGGAAGTTGACTGAGATAGAGTTCTTCATTGCCCTACAGGTTAGGTTTCTTTAGTTAGAGCTACACATAGGACTTCATCAGTGAGTCGTGAGTGGCTGGGGACTGCACAGGTCTGTTCATAAAGTCTGTTCTAGTAGAACTATCAACATTTTCAGAAGTCATTGTACCTACTGAGGGTTGTGGGTCTACTGAGAGCTCATTATTCTCTTTGTTCCATGCTCACTGGGAGAAAACCATAGAGATTAAAGCAAAATCTTTTCCCATTGTTTTTAAATTATTTCTTTTATTTTTGAGATTATAATATAATTACTTTGTTTTCACTTTCATCCTCTCCCCCATGCACTCCTATACATGCCTTCCGATATCCAACAAATTCATGGACCACTTTTCATTATTTGTTGTCATAGTCATATATACACATACATATTCTTTTTTTACTTCAAAATACCAAATTTAATGCCATGTTCACATTCCTTATACAACTTCCAAGAATATTTTAGCAGAGCAATTAATGTTCCTAAAATGTTTTTGCCAATATGAACTTCTGCATCTAGAGGAAATGTACTGTAGTTCTTTATCTCGATAAGAAACTAAACAAAGATTTATTATAATGAAGGCATTAGATAAATACCTATGTATACACAATTTTAATTCATTTTTATAATTTTATTAAAATCAAAACATGAGAAATCAGAATAAAACTTATGTATTGGCTGATTATCTAGTGTTCATAGATTAGAAGCTTGATATTATTAATATCTCAATTAACTGCAAATGCTATGAAGATTAATTATAATTACAAGCATGTCCCAGGAAAATTCTGGTTTTATTTTTGTTATTCACTGTACATGATGGCAACTTTCATAAAGATATTTTCTTTCAATCCTACCACATGAAAATCTCTCTCATGTTTTTCCTTTTCTCATTTCTTTTCTTCTTATAATTTTTCTCCAAGAAATCTTTTGAGTTTTTCTTTCTTTCTTCCTTTTTTTCATCTTTATTAACTTGGGTATTTCTTATTTACATTTCGATTGTTATTCCCTTTCCCTTTTTCCGGGCCAACATCCCCCTGACCCCTACCACTCCCCTTCTCTATGGGTGTTCCATTCCCTATCCTCTCCCCGTTACCGCCCTCCCCCCAACAATCATGTTCACTGGGGGTTCAGTCTTGGCAGAACCAAGGGATTCCCCTTCCACTGGTGCTCTTACTAGGATATTCATTGCTACCTATGCAGTTGGAGCCCAGGGTCAGTCCATGTATTGTCTTTGCGTAGTGGCTTAGTCACTGGAAGCTTTGGTAGGTTGGCATTGTTGTTCATATGGGGTCTCAAGTCCCTTCAAGCTCTTTTAGTCCTTTCTCTGAATGTTCAATGGGGGTCCCATTCTCAGTTCAATGGTTTGCTGCTGGCATTCGCCTATGTATTTGCTGTATTCTGGCTGTGTCTCTCAGGAGAGATCTACATCCGGTTCCTGTCGGCCTGCACTTCTTTGCTTCATCCATCTTATCGAGTTTGGTGGCTGTATATGTATGGGCCACATGTGGGGCAGGCTCTGAATGGGTGTTCCTTCTGCCTCTGTTCTAAACTTTGCCTCCCTATTCCCTTCCAAGCATATTCTTGTTCCCCTTTTAAAGAAGGAGTGAAGCATTTGCATTTTGGTCATCCTTGAGTTTCATGTGTTCTGTGCATCTAGGGTAATACAAGCATTTGGGCTAATAGCCACTTATCAGTGAGTGCATACCATGTGTGTTTTTCTGTCATTGGGTTAGCTCACTCAGGATGATATTTTCCAGTTCCATCCATTTGCCTATGAATTTCATAAAGTCATTGTTTTTGATAGCTGAGTAATATTCCATTGTGTAGATGTACCACATTTTCTGTATCCATTCCTCTGTTGAAGGGCATCTGGGTTCTTGCCAGCTTCTGGCTATTATAAATGAGGCTGCGATGAACATAGTGGAGCAACACATACATATTCTTAAGCACAACCTACCCAGTTTATACAGCATTACTTCCATGTATGTTTTCAGGGCTGACCATTTGCTAAAGAATTAAAATCCTTGTGAAAAAGCTTAATTGAAGAAATAATGTCAGTCTAAATATATCATCTCAGCATTGATCTGTTACATTAAACTATAAATAACGTGCAATTTCTTTGCAAGGAAAACTGCCGAATGCAGGAACCTTCTCTGTGCACAAAGTTTTATGTTCTTTTCCTATTGAGTGTTTGGATCCTTATGTTTTGGCCAAATAGTAACAGAAAAAAGAGACAATTAATCATCTAGAATTGTGAAGTACTGAGATAGAAACTCCAGCACTGACTGGAGGCAATCTAATGTGGTTAAATTATAATTAACTTAATGTTATATTTGACCTATATTAATGGCCACCGAGATAGGTAACAGGAATCTAAAGGCCTTTTTGTTTACTTCTGCTTCAAACCTGTGACTACCTCTTAGGGTCGGGGTGGGACATCTCCTTTTTAAGGACCCTAGAGATTTCATTGAAGAGCCTTTAATCTCAGGCTCTTCATTTATCAGTTCTTCTTCTTCTTTCTTCTTCTTCTTCTTCTTCTTCTTCTTCTTCTTCTTCTTCTTCTTCTTCTTCTTCTTCTTCTTCTTCTTCTTCTTCTTCTTCTTCTTCTTCTTCTTCTTCTTCTTCTCCTTCTCCTTCTCCTTCTCCTTCTCCTTCTCCTTCTCCTTCTCCTTCCTTCTTCTTCTCCCTTCTTCTTCTTCTTCTTCTTCTTCTTCTTCTTCTTCTTCTTCTTCTTCTTCTTCTTCTTCTTCTTCTTCTTCTTCTTCTTCTTCTTCTATTAACTTGAGTATTTCTTATTTACATTTCGAGTGTTATTCCCTTTCCCGGTTTCTGGGCCAACATCCTCCTAATCCCTCCTCCTCCCCTTCTTTATGGGTGTTCCCCTCCCCATCCTCCCCCCATTGCCGCCCTCCCCCCAACAATCTAGTTCACTGGGGGTTCAGTCTTAGCAGGACCCAGGGCTTCCCCTTCCACTGGTGCTCTTACTAGGATTTTCATTGCTACCTATGAGGTCAGAGTCCAGGGTCAGTCCATGTATAGTCTTTAGGTAGTGGCTTAGTCCCTGGAAGCTCTTGTTGCTTGGCATTGTTTTTCGTATGGGGTCTTGAGCCCCTTCAAGCTCTTCCAGTTCTTTCTCTCATTTATCAGTTCTTCTAACTCAGGTTTACCCATTTACTGTTTACCACTGCATGGTGGTACCATCGCAGCCCCTGACAGAGATGCCAGTGTGATCACTGATCTATGTCTCATTACTACATGACTATTACAGATGAGGGTATGCAAATGATGTAGCCTGCAATAAGACACATGTTAATGGCTCAAACTGCTAGCTCTCCCCAGACCTCTTGCTTGAATCTTAATTCATATGCCCAACTTTAGCTATTGTGAGTAGTGCAGAATAAAGATTGATGTATGAGCATCTTTGTGATATAGCGAATTGGAGTCTTTTAGTAAATAGCCACAAATGGTATGTCTGGATCTATTTTTATTTTTTTTAAATTGAAAATAATTTTTTTCACACAGTATATTCTGATCAGTGTTTCCTTTATCTCATCCAAGATTCTTCTCAGTATCTCATGACCATTCCACCCATCGAACTGTACACCTTCTTTCTTCCCCTCTTTAGAAAGTGAGTAGGCAAATAAAACAAATGAACCATAAGAAAGGAGAAAAGCATGAGAAACAGACATGCAGAGACCCACAAACAAAACAGAAACCAATAAAAAGCACAAAACCAAAAACATGCAAACGATGCGCCAACAAGGTAGAAAATGTTCAAATAAAGCACAATGGGACAAAAATATTTCCAAAATAATATTGAGTTTTGTCATTTTATTATATATACAGGTGGACATGATGTTCTGCCCTTTCAATGTGGTTTGTGTACCCAGTGAGAGTCAATTGAAAAAAATTTTTCCTTTGTAAGCTGTTGTCAGCTGGAGATAGCATCTTTCTTGGAATGGGACCTTGCATCTATTTTCCTCTCTTAATCACAGAACCCTATCTGCTTTAGCCCCGTTCAATCCTTGTGCTGCTACAGATGTTTCCTTGGTGTCCTGCTACCCTTCTGGCTCTTACAGTCTTTCCACCTCCTTCTCTGCTTAGTTCCCTGAGTTCTGAGGGGGACAGGTTTGGTGAAGACATCCATTCAGGACTGACTGTTCGAGGGTCACTGCACATTATTCAGCTGTGGACCTCAGTATTTGTTCCTGTCTATTGCAGGAGAAAGCATTTCTGATGGTGGCTGAGCAAGATACCGATTTATGGGTTGTCGTGCCCACCTCGTCTGGCAAGGAAGATGCAACACCATCGGATTCTTGTCAAGAGCCTTTATTGCAGGACACCTTCATTGCTGATACGGGGACCTCGAGCGGCAAAAGCGCTCGCCTTATATACACAACAGTATGCTAATAATCCTTCAGGGATTGGCGGGGCATGGGTCACCCCACTATCACCCCACTGTCATCCCACTATCACCCCACTACTTGTCCTCCAGGGATTGGCAGAGAATGAATCACCTCACTAGCATGGTACCGCCCCTCATTAGCATATTACTGGCCAACTGACACCAGGTGCAAAGCCTGCGCATGCGCAGTACCGTTGTTCACCACAGGAGGGCGCCCTACAATGGGTATAGTAGAATTCCATTAGGCGTCATTTTGCAGCTACATTCTTTTAGAAGAATAATAGTATTTGATTTTCTCCTAGGCCCATGGCCTATCTAGTCTTAGGTTCTTAGTCAATAAAGCAATGTCAGAAATGGGTCACATCTCACGGAGTGGACCTTAAATCTAATTAAATGGTGGTTGGTTACTCTTACAACAGTTGTGCCATTATTGTACCAAGCATAAGATGCAGGCAGGTCATCACCACTGAAGACTAAAGGGATTGAGGTGGATTTTTGTTTACCTTTCTCCTCTGGTAGTATAAAGAATACTTTTAGTACTGTGAATAGTAGTCAGTGGGGATGAAGGATCTGGTCAGGTATCAGATTGATACTTTTCTGTGTTCAATGAGGTAGGTAAAGGTTGTCTTCAGCAATAGGATCTTACCATCATTGCAGAGAGCAACCAATAGCTGTGACAATAGCCTGAACTGTCTAGGAGTATTCATGGGATCCCTTTGGCTAACAATTAGATGTAGCCCATTCTCAGCAATGAAAGTGATTTGATGGTGAGAGCTATCCAGCTGGGGCTTTGTTTACCCTGTTATTTTGTAATTCCATTTAAATTTGTTGTATACATGTACAGATTTTAAGAAGTTTGTATTGTAGTAGGCATTGTAGTAAGTGGCCCTTTGTATTAGTTGTTCCTCCTCATAGTCTGTTCATTTTGCTGTCTTCCTTCTCACTCCCCATTTAATCCTCCTGATCTATCCTGTTGGACTATGGTGGAGACATATCGCCCTGGTTATTATTGATTATATCTTTACACTCATATCTAGGCTTCAGGCTCTGTAAGACCTGTAAAAATGACTTTTTGTGTTTCTCATTTCTCTCTATCTTACATATGGTATTCGAATAGTATTCAACTGAGAAATGTCCAGGCCCAGAAAATTCACTATTGAACTCTGACAGGCCTTTGCTTTTTGATAATTTTGTTGAGAAATTTTGTATCTATGTTTATCCGGGGGACTGAATGCTGGTTTATTTTGTTGTTGCTGTATGTGACTTTGATATAAGGATAATACTGGTTTCTTAGAGTGAGCTTGGTAGCATTTCTTTCCCTTGTCTTTTACAGAATACTTTGGGAAACACTGGTATTAGTTCTTCATCAGAGGCCTGTCAGAATTCAACAGTGATTCTATTTGGGCTCGGATATCTCTCAGTTGATAGATTAAAAGAATATTGGTCCTTTTATTTTTTATTTGTTTCTTTTTTTCTAAGAGTTCTCTGATCTTGTTTACCCTGTCAAAGAACCAAATCTGTTGTTGATTTTTTTCTGTTTCCCATTTATTAATTTTGTCTCTGGTCTTAATTATTTCTTTCTTTTTACTTAACTTGGGGTTGGCTCATCGTTTTTCTTAGGCCTTAAAGTGTATTGTTGTTTATTTGTTACTGTAATGTATTTGTACTGTAGTGTATTTGATATCGCTATTTGTTATTGTAATGTATCATTAAGGGCTGCGCATATATATATATATATATATATATATATATATATATGAATTGAGTGAACATGAAAACACAATACTGACCAAAACCTATGAGACTGGAGAGCCAGGATTAGCTACCATAGAATTATTTGTCAAATTGTATTTATTTATGTTTATCTTAGCTTCCATTATGTCCAGGAAATAATATGATTGTTGTTACTTCCATGAGTTCATATTTTTTGTTTTTCTTCTTCTCTTTCCTTATTACTAAGGATAGCTCTTAGAACAACATAGGATTTAATACTATATGTTAAATCATTGAATGAAATGATAAGATGGCATCCCTTTCACAGGAAATTCTAATCCCAGTCTATGATCATGACTACTATCCTCACTGACACAGAAACAGAGGTAGAGTAAAGGATTTATAGATGAATAATAAACTTAAATAGATGGGTGTGGAATTAGAAGCATCTATGAACACAATTTAGATTAATACTTCTGTCTTATTTATTTTCCTATTTTGTTTTGATTCATTATCAGAGACTTATTTCTGTAGTTTAGCTAGACTTGGAGGGGAATGAGGAAAATATGGATCCTAAAAACCTTTAGTGGGAATGGAGACGACAGGATAGCACTGTAGATGCTCTCCTGAGCTACAGAAGACATGGTCCTGTGTGCAAGATGTCTGCAAGTCAAAGGAATTAGAGTTGATCACCATCAGCTATGAAGATAATCTTGTTGGTCTTGCCATTCCCCAAACTGTCCTGGCTTCCACAATGGCTTTCACCTTCTTTAAGACCACCTGTTTGCCATTCATCCACTCAGTTTTGGAATTCAGGTGAAAACCTAGGAAAGGTTGGTGCTTTGTCCAGCATGTCTATGGACAAGCCATCAGGACCTGCTTGCCTCAGGTTGAAATTCTCACCCTCAGATTTCATTCTGTATATGGATATGCTACTAATGTCATTGCAGCATGTGAAGTTGCCACACTGTCAAATGAGTTCTGCAATAATTCTGTGAAAGGAGCAGCCTTTACACCCAAATCCTTTTTCTCTGGTTATCAGAGCATGAAAGTGCTGTGTTTGGAACTTCATTTGCAAACAGCTTGAAGGAGATGAGGCCCAAACGCTTGCTGTGAGCCACAATGTCAAAGATCATAGTGAGGTTGACTGTGGCTGCAGCAAGCAGTGACAGAGCATAGCAGCATCTGAAAAGCCAAGACTTTCATTCTGTATAGAAGTAGAAAGAGGGGAGAGTAAGAAGAGATGGGAGACATAGCATGATTGCAGTGCATAGTTCATTAACTGCTTACCCAGAGTTAGTGCCCTAGGGCTATGTCATTTATAATCTGGTATTTATTTGCAGGGGGAATGTGTGGGAAAACATCTTTAAAGTTGTTTCTTTCATTACCTTTCCACTGCATTACTAAAAACTTATGCCTATGCATGAAATTCACTGAAACATTTTATCCTGACCTTGCATCATACTCCATTTGGCAAAGTTTTACTCTAGAGAACACGAATTCTATGGGGAAGTTGGTCTCTTGATGACAGTGTGTAGCATTATTTTAAAGCACTATTTTTAAATAGTTCAAGGTTCTGGTTATTCACAACTCTTGGAGTCTGAATGAGGAGGTAGGAATCCACAACACAACAAGATCTTAAAATTTCAGGGATTTTAAATTTGTGGCTCTTTTTTTTTTATTAACTTGAGTATTTCTTATATACATTTCGAGTGTTATTCCCTTTCCCGGTATCCGGGCAAACATCACCCTCCCCCCTCCCCTTCCTTATGGGTGTTCCCCTCCCCACCCTCCTCCGAATGCCGCCCTCCCCCCAACAGTCTAGTTCACTGGGGGTTCAGTATTAGCAGGACCCAGGGCTTCCCCTTCCACCGGTGCTCTTACTAGGATATTCATTGCTACCTATGAGGTCAGAGTCCAGGGTCAGTCCATGTATAGTCTTTAGGTAGTGGCTTAGTCCCTGGAAGCTCTGGTTGCTTGGCATTGTTGTACATATGGGGTCTCGAGCCCCTTCAAGCTCTTCCAGTTCTTTCTCTGATTCCTTCAACGGGGGTCCTATTCTCAGTTCAGTGGTTTGCTGCTGGCATTCGCCTCTGTATTTGCTGTATTCTGGCTGTGTCTCTCAGGAGCGATCTACATCCGGCTCCTGTCGGTCTGCACTTCTTTGCTTCATCCATCTTGTCTAATTGGGTGGCTGTGTATGTATGGGCCACATGTGGGGCAGGCTCTGAATGGGTGTTCCTTCAGTCTCTGTTTTAATCTTTGCCTCTCTATTCCCTGCCAAGGGTATTCTTGTTCCTATTTTAAAGAAGGAGTGAAGCATTCACATTTTGATCCTCTGTCTTGAGTTTCATGTGTTCTAGGCATCTAGGGTAATTCAAGCATTTGGGCTAATAGCCACTTATCAATGAGTGCATACCATGTATGTCTTTCTGTGATTGGGTTAGCTCACTCAGGATGATATTTTCCAGTTCCAACGATTTGCCTAAGAATTTCATAAAGTCATTGTTTTTGATAGCTGAGTAATATTCCATTGTGTAGATGTACCACAATTTCTGTGTCCATTACTCTGTTGAAGGGCATCTGGGTTCTTTCCAGCTTCTGGCTATTATAAATAAGGCTGCGATGAACATAGTGGAGCACGTGTCTTTTTTATATGTTGATGAATCTTTTGGGTATATGCCCAAGAGAGGTATAGCTGGATCCTCAGGCAGTTCAATGTCCAATTTTCTGAGGAACCTCCAGACTGATTTCCAGAATGGTTGTACCAGTCTGCAATCCCACTAACAATGGAGGAGTGTTCCTCTTTCTCCGCATCCTCGCCAGCATCTGTTGTCCCCTGAGTTTTTGATCTTAGCCATTCTCACTGGCGTGAGGTGAAATCTCAGGGTTGTTTTGATTTGCATTTCACTTATGACTAAAGATGTTGAACACTTCTTTAGGTGTTTCTCAGCCATTCGGCATTCCTCAGCTGTGAATTGTTTGTTTAGCTCTGAACCCCATTTTTTAATAGGGTTATTTGTCTCCCTGCGGTCTAACTTCTTAAGTTCTTTGTATATTTTCGATATAAGGCCTCTATCTGTTGTAGGATTGGTAAAGATCTTTTCCGAATCTGTTGGTTGCCGTTTTGTCCTAACCACAGTGTCCTTTGCCTTACAGAAGCTTTGCAGTTTTATGAGATCCCATTTGTCGATTATTGATCTTAGAGCAAAAGCCATTGGTGTTTTGTTCAGGAAATTTTTTCCAGTGCCCATGTGTTCCAGATGCTTCCCTAGTTTTTCTTCTATTAGTTTGAGTGTGTCTGGTTTGATGTGGAGGTCCTTGATCCACTTGGACTTAAGCTCTGTACAGGGTGATAAGCATGGATCGATCTGCATTCTTCTACATGTTGACCTCCAGTTGAACCAGCACCATTTGCTGAAAATGCTATCTTTTTTCCATTGGATGGTTTTGGCTCTTTTGTCAAAAATCAAGTGACCATAGGTGTGTGGGTTCATTTCTGGGTCTTCAATTCTATTCCATTGGTCTATCTGTCTGTCTCTGTACCAATACCATGCAGTTTTTATCACTATTGCTCTGTAATACTGCTTGAGTTCAGGGATAGTGATTCCCCCTGAAGTCCTTTTATTGTTGAGGATAGTTTTAGCTATCCTGGGTTTTTTGTTATTCCAGATGAATTTGCATATTGTTCTGTCTAACTCTTTGAGGAACTGGATTGGTATTTTGATGGGGATTGCATTGAATCTGTAGATTGCTTTTGGTAAAATGGCCATTTTTACTATATTAATCCTGCCAATCCATGAGCATGGGAGATCTTTCCATCTTCTGAGGTCTTCTTCAATTTCTTTCTTCAGTGTCTTGAAGTTCTTATTGTACAAATCTTTTACTTGCATGGTTAAAGTCACACCGAGGTACTTTATATTATTTGGGTCTATTATGAAGGGTGTCATTTCCCTAATTTCTTTCTCGGCTCGTTTCTCTTTTGTGTAGAGGAAGGCTACTGAGTTATTTGAGTTAATTTTATACCCAGCCACTTTGCTGAAGTTGTTTATCAGCTTTAGTAGTTCTCTGGTGGAACTTTTGGGATCACTTAAATATACTATCATATCATCTGCAAATAGTGATATTTTGACTTCTTTTCCGATCTGTATCCCCTTGACCTCCTTTTGCTGTCTGATTGCTCTGGCTAGAACTTCAAGAACTATATTGAATAAGTCGGGAGAGAGTGGGCAGCCTTGTCTAGTCCCTGATTTTAGTGGGATTGCTTCAAGTTTTTCTCCATTTAGTTTAATGTTAGCAACTGGTTTGCTGTATATGGCTTTTACTATGTTTAGGTATGGGCCTTGAATTCCTATTCTTTCCAAGACTTTTATCATGAAGGGGTGTTGAATTTTGTCAAACGCTTTCTCAGCATCTAATGAAATGATCATGTGGTTTTGTCCTTTTAGTTTGTTTATATAATGGATCACATTGATGGTTTTCCGTACATTAAACCATCCCTGCATGCCTGGGATGAAGCCTGCTTGATCATGGTGGATGATTGTTTTGATGTGCTCTTGGATTCGGTTTGCCAGAATTTTATTGAGTATTTTTGAGTCGATATTCATAAGGGAAATTGGTCTGAAGTTCTCTTTCTTTGTTGGGTCTTTGTGTGGTTTAGGTATAAGTGTAGTTGTGGCTTCATAGAAGGAATTCGGTAGTGCTCCATCTGTTTCAATTTTGTGGAATAGTTTGGATAATATTGGTATGAGGTCTTCTATGAAGGTTTGATAGAATTCTGCACTAAACCCATCTGGACCTGGGCCCTTTTTTGTTGGGAGACCTTTAATGACTGCTTCTATTTCCTTAGGAGTTATGGGGTTGTTTAACTGGTTTTTGTGTTCCTGATTTAGCTTGTCCATTTCCTGTAGATTTTCAAGTTTTGTTGAATATAGGCTTTTATAGTAAGATCTGATGATTTTTTGAATTTTCTCTGAATCTGTAGTTATGTCTCCCTTTTCATTTCTGATTTCTTAATTTGGACACACTCTCTGTGTCCCCTCCTTAGTCTGGCTAAGGGTTTATCTATCTTGTTGATTTTCTCAAAGAACCAACTTTTGGTTCTGTTGATTCTTTCTATGGTCCTTTTTGTTTCTACTTGGTTGATTTCAGCTCTGAGTTTGCTTATTTCCTGCCTTGTATTCCTCCTGGGTGTTTTTGCTTCTTTTTGTTCTAGAGCTTTAGGTGTGCTGTCAAGCTGCTGACATATGCTCTTTCCTGTTTCTTTCTGCAGGCACTCAGCGCTATGAGTTTTCCTCTTAGCACAGCTTTCATTGTGTCCCATAAGTTTGGGTATGTTGTACTTTCATTTTCATTAAATTCTAAAAAGTTTTTAATTTCTTTATTTCTTCCTTGACCAGGTTATCATTGAGTAGAGCATTGTTCAATTTCCACGTATATGTGTGCATACTTCCCTTATTGTTATTGAAGACCAGTTTTAGGCCATGGTGGTCTGATAGCACGCATGGGATTATTTCTATCTTTCTGTACCTGTTGAGGCCCGTGTTTTGACCAATTATATGGTCAATTTTGGAGAAAGTACCATGAGGAGCTGAGAAGAAGGTACATCCTTTTGCTGTAGGATAGAATGTTCTATAAATATCTGTTAAGTCCATTTGGCTCATGACTTCTCTTATTCTGTCTACGTCTCTGTTTAATTTCTGTTTCCATGATCTGTCCATTGATGAGAGTGGGGTGTTGAAATCTCCTACTATTATTGTGTGAGGTGCAATGTGTGTTTTGAGCTTTAGTAAGGTTTCTTTTACGTATGTAGGTGCCCTTGTATTTGGGGCATGGATATTTAGGATTGAGAGTTCATCTTGGTGGATTTTTCCTTTGATGAATATGAAATGTCCTTCCTTACCTTTTTTGATGACTTTTAGTTGATAATTGATTTTATTTGATATTAGAATGGCTACTCCAGCTTGCTTCTTCCAACCATTTGCTTGGAAAGTTATTTTCCAGCCTTTCACTCTGAGGTAGTGTCTGTCTTTGTCTCTGAGGTGTGTTTCCTGTAGGCAGCAGAATGCAGGGTCCTCGTTGTGTATCCAGTTCGTTAATCTATGTCTTTTTATTGGGGAGTTGAGGCCATTGATGTTGAGAGATAGTAAGGAATAGTGATTATTGCTTCCTGTTATATTCATATTTGGATGTGAGGTAATGTTTGTGTGCTTTTCTTCTCTTTGTTTTGTTGCCAAGACGATTAGATTCTCGCTTCTTCTAGGGCATAGCTTGCCTCCTTATGTTGGGCTTTACCATTTATTTTCCTTTGTAGTGCTGGATGTGTAGAAAGATATTGTGTAAATTTGGTTTTGTCATGGAATATCTTGGTTTCTCCATCTATGTTAATTGAGAGTTTTGCAGGATGCGTTAACCTGGGCTGGCATTTGTGTTCTCTTAGGGTTTGTATGACATCTGTCCAGGATATTCTGGCTTTCATCGTTTCTGATGAAAAGTCTGGGGTGATTCTGATAGGTCTGCCTTTATATCTTACTTGACCTTTTTCCCTTACTGCTTTTAATATTCTTTCTTTATTTTGTGCGTTTGGTGTTTTGACAATTATGTGACGGGAGGTGTTTCTTTTCTGGTCCAATCTATTTGGAGTTCTGTAGGCTTCTTGTATGCCTATGGGTATCTCTTTTTTAGGTTTGGGAAATTTTCTTGTATGATTTTGTTGAAGATATTTACTGGTCCTTTGAGCTGGGAGTCTTCACTCTCTTCTATACCTATTACCCATAGGTTTGATCTTCTCATGGAGTCCTGGATTTCTTGTATGTTTTGGACCAGTAGGTTACATTATCTTTGACCGTTGAGTCAATGATTTCTATGGAATCTTCTGCTCCTGAGATTCTCTCTTCCATCTCTTGTATTCTGTTGGTGAAGCTCGTATCTACATCTCTTTGTCTCTTCTTTTGGTTTTCTATATCCAGGGTTGTTTCCATGTGTTCTTTCTTGATTGCTTCTATTTCCATTTTTAATTCCTTCAATTGTTTGATTGTGTTTTCCTGGAATTCTTTCAGGGATTTTTGTGACTCCACTCTATGGGCTTCTACTTGTTTATTTATGTTTTCCTGGAATTCTTTTAGGGATTTTTGTGATTCCTCTCTGTAGGCTTCTACTTGTTCTCTAAGGGACTTCTTCACGTCTTTCTTGAAGTCCTCCAGCATCATGATCAAATATGATATTGAAACTAGATCTTGCTTTTCTGATGTGTTTGGATATTCCGTTTTTGTTTTTGTGGGAGAATTGGGCTCGGATGATGCCATGTAGTCTTGGTTTCTGTTGCTTAGGTTCCTGTGCTTGCCTCTCGCCATCAGATTATCTCTAGTGTTACTTTGTTCTGCTATTTCTGACAGTGGCTAGACTGACATATAAGCCTGTGTTTCAGGAGTGCTGTAGACCTGTTTTCCTGTTTCCTTTCAGCCAGTTATGGGGACAGAGTGTTCTGCTTTCGGGCGTGTAGTTTTTCCTCTCTACAGGTCTTCAGCTTTTCCTGTGGGCCTGTGTGTTGAGTTCACCAGGCAGGTCACTTGCAGCAGAAAAGTTGGTCTTACCTGTGGTTCCGAGGCTCACGTTTGCTCATGGGGTGTTGCCTATGAGCTCTCTGCTGCGGCAGCAACCAGGAAGATCTGCGCCGCCTTTTCCGTGAGCTTCAGTGCACCAGGGTTCCAGATGGCATTTGGTGTTTTCCTCTGGAATCAGTAATGTGTGCAGAGTGCAGTCTCTTTTGGTTTCCCAGGCGTGTCTTCCTCTCTGAAGGTTTAGCTCTCCCTCACACGGGATTTGGGTGGAGAGAACTGTTTATCCAGTCTGTTCCTTCAGGTTCCGTTGGTGTCTCAGGCACAGGGGTCCTGCCGCTCCTGGGCCCTCCCCCATGGGAACCCAGAGGCCTTATACAGTTTCCTCTTGGGCCAGGGATGTGGGCAGGGGTGGGCAGTGTTGGTGGTCTCTTCCACTCTGCAGCCTCAGGAGTACCCACTTGACCAGGCGGTGAGGTCTCTCTCCCACGGCTCTTATTTCTTAAATGCATATATTTTCATTTATTTACCACCTTCCCTGAGTTTTCTTTGTGATTTGTCTTAGGTGTTATCTATCTTGTTTTTATTTATTTATTTATTTATTTATTTATTTATTTATTTATTTATTTATTAACTTGAGTATTTCTAATATACATTTCGAGTGTTATTCCCTTTCCCGGTTTCTGGGCAAACATCCTCCTAATCCCTCCTCCTCCCCTTCTTTATGGGTGTTCCCCTCCCCATCCTCCCCCCATTGCCGCCCTCCCCCCCATAGTCTAGTTCACTGGGGGTTCAGTCTTAGCAGGACCCAGGGCTTCCCCTTCCACCGGTGCTCTTACTAGGATATTCATTGCTACCTATGAGGTCAGAGTCCAGGGTCAGTCCATGTATAGTCTTTAGGTAGTGGCTTAGTCCCTGGAAGCTCTGGTTGCTTGGCATTGTTGTACATATGGGGTCTCGAGCCCCTTCAAGCTCTTCCAGTTCTTTCTCTGATTCCTTCAACGGGGGTCCTATTCTCAGTTCAGTGGTTTGCTGCTGGCATTCGCCTCTGTATTTGTTGTATTCTGGCTGTGTCTCTCAGGAGCTATCTACATCCGGCTCCTGTCAGCCTGCACTTCTTTGCTTCATCCATCTTGTCTAATTGGGTGGCTGTATATGTATGGGCCACATGTGGGGCAGGCTCTGAATGGATGTTCCTTCTGTGTCTGTTTTAATCTTTGCCTCTCTATTCCCTGCCAAGGGTATGCTTGTTCCCCTTTTAAAGAAGGAGTGAAGCATTCACATTTTGATCATCTGTCTTGAGTTTCATGTGTTCTAGGCATCTAGGGTAATTCAAGCATTTGGGCTAATAGCCACTTATCAATGAGTGCATACCATGTGTGTTTTTCTGTGATTGGGTTAGCTCACTCAGGATGATATTTTCCAGTTCCAACGATTTGCCCACGGATTTCATAAAGTCATTGTTTTTGATAGCTGAGTAATATTCCATTGTGTAGATGTACCACATTTTTATCCATTCCTCTTTTGAAGGGCATCTGGGTTCTTTCCAGCTTCTGGCTATTATAAATAAGGCTGCGATGAACATAGTGGAGCACGTGTCTTTTTTATATGTTGGGGCATCTTTTGGGTATATGCCCAAGAGAGGTATAGCTTGATCCCCAGGCAGTTCATTGTCCAAT
Source organism: Rattus norvegicus (assembly GCF_021556685.1). Classification (NCBI taxonomy): domain Eukaryota; kingdom Metazoa; phylum Chordata; class Mammalia; order Rodentia; family Muridae; genus Rattus; species Rattus norvegicus. The sequence continues at coordinate 75,593,688 of NC_141536.1, read as the reverse complement.
TTTCTGAGGATCCTCCAGACTGATTTCCAGAATGGTTGTACTAGTCTGCAATCCCACCAACAATGGAGGAGTGTTCCTCTTTCTCCACATCCTCGCCAGCATCTGTTGTCCCCTGAGTTTTTGATCTTAGCCATTCTCACTGGTGTGAGGTGAAATCTCAGGGTTGTTTTGATTTGCATTTCCCTTATGACTAAAGATGTTGAACATTTCTTTAGGTGTTTCTCAGCCATTCGGCATTCCTCAGCTGTGAATTCTTTGTTTAGCTCTGAACCCCATTTTTTTTTATTAACTTGAGTATTTCTTATATACATTTCGAGTGTTATTCCCTTTCCCGGTTTCCGGGCAAACATCCCCCTCCCCCCTCCCCTTCCTTATGGGTGTTCCCCTCCCAACCCTCCCCCCATTGCCGCCCTCCCCCCATAGACTAGTTCACTGGGGGCTGAACCCCATTTTTTAATAGGGTTATTTGTTTCCCTGCGGTCTAACTTCTTGAGTTCTTTGTATATTTTGGATATAAGGCCTCTATCTGTTGTAGGATTGGTAAAGATCTTTTCCGAATCTGTTGGTTGCCGTTTTGTCCTAACCACAGTGTCCTTTGCCTTACAGAAGCTTTGCAGTTTTATGAGATCCCATTTGTCGATTCTTGATCTTAGAGCATAAGCCATTGGTGTTTTGTTCAGGAAATTTTTTCCAGTGCCCATGTGTTCCAGATGCTTCCCTAGTTTTTCTTCTATTAGTTTGAGTGTGTCTGGTTTGATGTGGAGGTCCTTGATCCACTTGGACTTAAGCTCTGTACAGGGTGATAAGCATGGATCGATCTGCATTCTTCTACATGTTGACCTCCAGTTGAACCAGCACCATTTGCTGAAAATGCTATCTATTTTCCATTGGATGGTTTTGGCTCTTTTGTCAAAAATCAAGTGACCATAGGTGTGTGGGTTCATTTCTGGGTCTTCAATTCTATTCCATTGGTCTATCTGTCTGTCTCTGTACCAATACCATGCAGTTTTTATCACTATTGCTCTGTAATACTGCTTGAATTCAGGCATAGTGATTCCCCCTGAAGTCCTTTTATTGTTGATGATCTATCTTGTTTTATAAAGCTTCCAAAACTATGGGTGATTTATCCTTGAGGCTAGGTCAGATCTTTGAGTCATGTTTGTATCACCACCCAGATCCTTCAGGAAACCGGTAGATGCTATGAAGTGCCAGTTTTAACTTAGTGATGAGAAGTAAGTAGAGTGTGGCCTTGGAGGGGTTAGCTGATAGTGATCTGGATTTGGTACACTGTGTGATGGTGAGATATATGCTATGAGGTGCTCTTCGTAAAGTGACTTCATTTGCTAAGAACTAGGATTTAAAAGAAAACAGTACAGTGATTACCCCCATCTCAGCTCTCTTATGAAGTTCATGTTAGGTGCATTTTGAGTGTCTTTCAGTTCCATCTCATTCAACTGTTTTCTCCAAGGCAGAGCAAGTGCACAGCAGCTCTTGTGACTTGGGGTGATGTGCAAAGACTGACATTTCTTAGCAGCCACATGCTGCTCAGCATGTATTTTTGTCCTAGATTCAGACTTTATTCATTAAATTTGTTAAACTGTGTGTGTGTGTTTATATGTGTGTTTGCATGCATGCGTATGTGTGTGTGCGTGTGTGTGTGTGTGTGTAATGGTGTGTGTGTGTATGTTGTAACTTCATTTCCACTAAATTTTATAAAGTCTTACATTTTTTTCTTTATTTCTTCCATGTTATCATTGACCAAGTTATCATTGAGTAGAGCTTTGTTCAACTTCCATGTATACGTGGGCTTTCTGTCACTTTTGTTGTTGAAGACCAGCTTTAGTTTGGGTTGATGTGATAGGATGCATGGGATTACTTCTGTCTTCTCATATATGTTGATGTCTGTTTTGTGACTGTTACATGGTCAATTTTGGAGAAGGTACCATGAGGAGCTGAGAAAGAGTATATTCTTTTGTTTTTGGATGAACTGTTCTATAAATATCTATTAAATCTATTTGGTTCATAACTTCTGTTATTTTGTCTATGTCTCTGTTTACTTTCTGTTTCCATTATCTGTCTGTTGATGAGAGTTGGGTGTTGAAATCTCCTACAATTAATGTGTGAAGTACAATATGTGCTTTGAGCTTTAGTGATGTTTCTTTTATGAATGTAGGTGCTCTTGCATTTAGAACATAGATATTTAGGATTGAGAGTTCATCTTGGTGAGTTTTTAAGCTTTGCAGTTTTAAGAGGTCCCATTTATCAATTGTTGATCTTTAAGCCCGATCTATTGGTGTTCTGTTCAAGAATATTTCCAACTTTATTTCCTATGACATGTAGTGTATCCAGGTTTATGTTGTGATCCATGTAAACTTGAGTCTTGTGCAGGGTAATATGCATGGATTTATTTTCATTCTTCTACATGTAGACATCCAATTAGTCCAGTGCCATTTGTTGAATATGCTTTCATTTTGCCACTCTATGGTGTTGGCTTCTGTTTGTTCTTGGGTGTGTGTGTGTTTTTCAGGATCTTAGAATTGAATCCATGGATCAGTGTGTCTGTTTCTGTACAAATAACATGCAGTTTTTAAAAAACCACTATTGCTCTGTAGTAGAGTTTGAGGTCAGGGATGGTGATTTCTCCTGAAATTCTATTATTGTTAGGGATTGTTTTGGCTACCCTGGGCATTTTGTTTTTCCATATGAAGTTGAGAATTGGTGTTCCAAGGTCTTTCAAAATTGAGTTGGATTCTGATAGGTATTGCATTGAATCTGTAGATTGCTTTTGGTAAGATGGCCATTTTCACTATGTTAATCCTACCTATGCTACACATGAACGTGGAAGATCTTTCCATCTTATGACATCTTCTTCAATTTCTTTCTTCAGGGATTTGAAGTTCTGGTTATGCAGATTTTTCACTTGCTTGGTTAGAATCATATCAAGATAATTAGGTGCTAAAAAGCCTTTGGTAAAATCTAGTACCCCTTCATGTTAAAGGTATTAGAAAAATCAGGGACACAGGGCACAAACATAAACATAATCAAAGCAATACACAACAGCCCAATTGCCAACATCAAACTAAATGGAGAGAAACTTAAAGCATTTCCACTAAAATCTGGGACAAAGAAAGGCTGTCCTCTTCCTCCATATCTATTAATATAGTACTTAAAAGTTCTAGCCAGAGCAATAAGACAACTAAAGGAGACAAAGGGGATATAAATTGGAAAGGAAGAAGTCAAAGTATCTCTATTTGTGGATGAAATGATAGTATATTGAAGGAACTCCAAAAATTCTATCAGAGAGCTCCTACAACCAAGAAACACTTTCAGCAAAGTGGCTGGATACAAAATTAAGTCAAAGAAACCACTAGCCTTCCTTTATATAAATGATAAAGAGGCTGAAAATCACATATACTGTAGCTGTCCTCAGATGCACCAGAAGAGGGCACAAGATCTCATTACAGATGGTTGTGAGACACCATGTGGTTGCTGAGATTTGAACTCAGGACCTTTGGAAGAGCAGCCAGTACTCTTAACCACTGAGCCATCTCTCCAGCCCCAAAATTTTCATTTTCTAATATAGATATAAGCATGTTTTGAGAATTGTTCTCCTGGACTTTTTGTTCTGATCAGCTGTTAGATTCTTATATTATAGACCATCTGATATCAGCTACCACAATAGACAAATTTACTTCTTGTGTTATACTAACATCAAAAATTGTCTTTGTGCTTTCCCACAATATTCAACATTTGTAAATTAAAGTACTATCAGAATTACAGTATTCTACTTATGAATTCAGAAGTCAAATGTTTTCACAAAAAGAAAGTGATGTTAAGCCTATGAGATATTAAAAATAAACAATGTTTGAAATGCTTATGGACTTGAAGAATGAAAGATAGGTTGATTTTTTTACTGTCCATTCTAAGAATGCACTTCAAGCCTGTATGATTTCCTGCCTTATGATCACCTGTTTAGCAGAAGGAGTACACAGAGCTAGGGATTTTGCTGGATGATTTTTTTGAATGAAAGGAAATTCTCAACATAGAGAGGCAGAACTACAGAGAAAACAAGTGATTTTTATAAATGCACATTATATACTAATATGCAAATGTGAGAATGAGAAGGTGAGGTGAAGGTAATGTAGAGTAACAGTCCAGTTCTCTGTGAAAGTGGCAAAAGGACAACTGGAAGTTGGTATGAGAGAACCTCTTTTCAGTTGGATATTTACTCTGTAGCTGATCAAAACCTAGGGCCAAGTAGCTTTCTTTAACTTAAAAAATTATATTTATTTCACCCAGAACTTTGTAAAGGAATATTGAAGTGTCACTAAAATAATTGCAAAATATTTATAAACACATTCCCTGAGTCACCATTTTCTTGGCTAAGTTTTCCTGTAGGGAGAAGGAATTCCATGGGGAGATAGTCTCTTGATTGTATACATGCATTCATTTATCATGGATAGTCCAAGTCTGCGAGCATTTATTCACAGCCTTTGGGCACTGTGTGATGGGTAGGACTGCTACATCAATACAGAATGTTTTAAACTTCTGAATATCCTATTCTCATGAATTTTATTTATAATGTAAGTGTTGTAAATCTAAATATTGTTCCTGATAGAGATACTCTAGGATTTTTTTTCCTTGTGATTTGCCCTAGTCATCAACCTTGTTTTCTAAATACTCCATAGGTGTTTGAGCTAGGGGACAGATCCAGGCCTTGAAGGGCAGGCCCATTTCCACCCCATACCTCAAAGCCTAATTCACTGGAGAGAATACTGACTAGACTGTGGCTGTGGGAGATCAATTCAACTCTCTCAGACTCTTCCCTTTTCTTTTATGTCCAAGAGTTGTTATAAGATTATTCTTTATTCTCCAAATTTTTAGAGCAATCCTCCTATGGTGGTTTAGCTGAGTGTTAACTGGGCTAGGGTCTTCAGTAGGAAATCTTCTTGGTGGTGACATTAGTGAAGAGACTTTATTTATTGAAGAAATCAGAATCTGCATGGAGGAATCTGATACTCCCTTCTCCCAGCACAACCTCAAGCCATGGACTGTTTCATGGGAGCAGAGTATTCTATGGTGAATTAGAGACAATTTACTTGAAATCTATGTAATCTATGCCTTTCTCCAAGGCAGAACATGAACACACCAGGTCTTCTGATCCAAAGGTAGGTGAAATGACTATAATTAAGGCACAGAATCCATGGGTCACTATAGATATCAGTTAACTCATTTTTGTATCCTTATCCATGTCTTTATAGACTTAATATGTTCATCTGTTGGTTTTCATGCTTCTTTGTGAGTTATTAATTGCAGGAAAAGAGGAATTGCTAAATTTGTGAGACTAGGGGAGAGAGAGAGAGAGAGAGAGAGAGAGAGAGAGAGAGAGAGAGAGAGAGAGAGAAATACAGAAAAGATTGAGTTGATGAATAGGAACAGGTCACATTAAAATAGGTAGGTTATCAGATGTGATTTGTCTTCCTGTTGGGAAATACAGTCTGAAAACACAGGACCTTGCAAAATTTTCTTCCTACCTCTCAGTGGTGTCTCAAATTGGTATACTAAATTAAAGTGGTATGTACTACTTTTATTTCTTTAGTGGATCAGAAATGATGTTCAACCTTGGAGAAGAGGCATTGATTTGGAGGTGAATAAATATACCTATGACGTCTTACACCTCCTTTGTTTTGTATCATGTTTATACTATTAATGATGTATGATTCTGGGTAAAATAGACAGTTATGGTAGGTAAACTGGTTGGTTTTAAATCCTGGTTCTGCTGCTGTGTAACTATTCAGAAGCTATAAATATAAGTTAATTCATTTAGAGTTCGTATTTCTTCATATGAAAAATCTGATAACAATCAGAGGCAGTTTTCAAGTTTCTTATCAAAAGTGATATGGATTAGCATATGTGATTTCAAAGCCTGACACACAAGAGCATGAGACAGCTCAATGGGTAAAGACACTTGCTTCCAAGTGTTATAACCTGTTTTCATTCCCTCACATATGTTCCACAGGGTGGAAGAGAACTGACTTCTCTGTAAATTTTTCTTTGAGCACCATATCCACACTGTGGCACACATACACCAATAAACCAAGAAATGTGATTTAAAACATTAAAAAAGTCTGGAGCTCTGGTACAGCACTAAAAGTATGACATATTAAGTACTTTTGAAATGTTCACTGTTGGGGTTGGAGAGATGGTTCAGTGGTTAAGTGCACTTATGACACTTGGAAAGGACCAGGGTTCTATTCTCATCAGTGACATGGTGCTTACAACTTCTTGTAATTCCAGTTTCTGGGGATATGGTGCACCATTCTGATTTTTATAGGTCCCTGAATTCTTGTAGTGCATGTTCACATTACCAAAAAAAATATATACACACAAAATTAAAAAAAGGAGAAGTAGACTTTCATATTCACTAAATGCAATAAAAATTTAAGAAAAATAGTAAACATAGTTTTGAGTAATATAATGGTATACTTTTGGTTGGAAAATATAACAGGCAGACTACAATGAACAAATAACATAGTAATTGTTATGAATGATAATGCACCACAATGACAGAGAGGCATGAAAACTTTATTCTGTAGCAATTCTGATTATACTGTAGAATGAAGAGCAGTGTTAGGCAGTTGCTATTTGGAACTGACTTTAGTGGAGCAAACTCAGTAAGAGCAATATTATGCTTGTTCTGTGTCTTCATATGATGTCTCTGCCATGCCCCAACACAGAGGGAAGGCAACCCCCAACCCCTTGATTCTGAGCTTGCTTTGGCCTTCTCAGCTTGCAGAACTATGAACTAATTAATGTGTATTCTTTATGAATGAGCAAGTCATATGCTTCATATGATGCATTCATATGCTTCAGGTGTAATAATTCTCTGAGGAAGAGAAGGACTCAAATAATTGGACCAGAATGACATCAAAAGATACATTCAAGAGGAAGACATATTAATGAAAATATGTGATCTATATAGTCATCTATAATCTATCTACCTACAATATATCTTGAACTCTTATACTCATAATGCCTTGTGATGATCAGAAAGATACCAGGGCTGAAGGTTAGAAAGACTTATTCTGAGTTACATTTTCTGTGTGACTATGGATAAATAAACACTTCTCTGGTTTTCTATTTTCTGTTAATAACTAGATCAAATTAAAATATAGCAAATTAAAACACTAGACTACTAGTATTTAATGCTGAATGAGAATACATTGGCTAAGCAATAAGTATTTAGCAAAACAGCCTGAGCTTTTGAGAAAGCATTTAGTGAAATTAACTTGTGTGTGGTGCAATCTTGTGATCTTTTTCAGCCTTCCTACTATGTGATGTCCAACACACTTGAGCTGACTCCATGGCCAATGAAAATAATGTAACTGAGTTAATTTTCACTGGCCTTTTCCAGGACCCAGAGGTACAGAAGGCGTGCTTTGTGCTGTTCCTTCCTGTGTATGTGGCCACATTGCTGGGCAACAGTCTTATTATTGTGGCAGTCAGCGCCAGTAAGACTTTACATTCTCCCATGTACTTCTTCCTCAGCTCCTTGTCCCTGGTGGAAATCTGCTACTCCTCTACAATTGTCCCTAAGTTCATCACCGACTTACTTGCTAAGATTAAAACCATCTCTCTGAAGGGCTGCCTCACTCAGATATTTTTCTCCCATTTCTTGGGGGTTGTTGAAGTCATTTTGCTAGTGGTGATGGCCTATGACCGCTACGTGGCCATCTGCAAACCTCTTCATTACATGAACATCATGAGTCGTCAAGTATGTCACATGCTGGTGGCTGGTTCCTGGCTGGGGGGCCTCATTCACTCCATAATCCAGATCCTCATAACCATCCCATTGCCCTTCTGCGGTCCCAATGTAATTGACCACTACTTCTGCGACCTGCAGCCATTATTCAAGCTTGCCTGCACTGACACCTTTCTGGAGGGGGTTATTGTGATGGCCAACAGTGGTCTAATCTCTATAATCTCTCTCTTCATCTTGGTGTTCTCCTATGCCATCATTTTAGTCAGCTTGAGGAACCATTCTGCAGAGGGGAGGCGCAAGGCCCTGGCTACCTGTGCCTCTCACATCACAGTGGTCATCTTGTTCTTTGGGCCTGGTGCGTTTATTTATATGAGACCTTCCTCCACCTTCACTGAAGACAAGCTTGTGTCTGTATTCTACACGGTCATTACTCCCATGCTGAACCCCATTGTCTATACACTACGGAATACAGAAATGAAAAATGCTATAAGAATGTTCTGGAACCAAAAAGAGAATTGAGGGACCACAACAAAATTAAAAATATGTCTTGGTTTTTGAAATGGGTTCTGTTTTTAGTAGAATTTTCTTTTTCTTTCTTTCTTTTTTTTTAAAACTACTTCAAGTTGTAGTAAAATTATCTGTATAGTACAATGTCCTAGAAATCTTGCACTCTGATCTGCTTTTCCTTAACTGCTTAGTTCTAAAACTCATCTACTAACATGGAGCCAGGCCATTGATTTTCAGTGGTTTGTTTTTATTATTTTATCTAATATTTCATCCCTTGAAACTACATGCTATGTTTATGTTTACTTAAACAGCTCATGTTTCCAAGATTTGTAATCTATCCCAGGGAGTAGAATGTAGTTAACATGGATGATTGTGAGATATTTGATTTGATGTGATTTTCTCTTTTTACCCTGTGGAACAGTCACATAGCACAGGGTTGTTCATCCTCCATGTTTTATTCCTTGGAAACTACTTTTCAGTGTCATTGTTATTCTTAGGACCACTATGACGTAAAATAAGGGTTACTGGAACATATGAGCTATGACACCAGGCTTTGAGTCTGGCATACACAAGAATAGCATTGTCAAAGTGGGCATTCATGTCCTTAGTAGGGCAGAGTGGGGCAACCTGGGAACTAGAACTTACAAATCTTATTTCTGGAACTTGGCATTTAATGTTTTCAGGGTGATAGGGTAGCCTGGGTAACTGAATCTGTGAAATCTGAAAGAATAGTAGTTTTCAATTTGTGTTATAATACATTTTTACATGTTAATGGAAACAAATATTTTTTAGTATATCCCTTCTTCTAAAATATTTTAAGGCAGAGATGTATTTTTGCAAAACATGTTTGGATCTATGACATTCAACAACATCACTGGCTTAACTAAAATGTGGAAGTACAAAGTACATTTGTAGGACAAAATATGCTTCACTGGTTAATTCCCTCCTTCCTTTTCCACTCCACATCTTTATGTATTTATGGCCATAGAATAGCATTTCAATAACGTATCCAATATGTGATTATTAGATCATAGTAATTGGTATATATAACACTTCTCATATTCATGATTTCATATGCTTTCTACATTCAGCTTGTTCTCTAATACGGATTATAAAATATTTATCAATCATTCTTACAGTACTCATAGAGTTTTATAGTTTTATGGCAGACTGTTTTTCCTGTTTCTCATCTGATTCTATTAACTGAATAGAGAACATTTTGACAAGTATTTTGTAGGTGAATGATTATTTCTTTTCCTTCTTTCCTTCTTTCCCCGTTCCTCCCTTTTTTCTTCTACTCTCTTTCTTTCTTTTCCTTTCTTTCTTCTCCATTCCTCAAGATACTAACCTGTGTTTAGAGAAGGAACCAAGCAATGGAATTATCATGGGATATTTGGACATGAGAATATTAATCTGCTTTTCTCTTCTAATGTAGACAACTAGATCCTCTTTTCTGATTGATTATGCTGGTTGTCATCTTCAACATTTGGGTCATCTCATCTTGATCATGAAAAAAGTTTGTGAATCAGTTTTACTTATTGTGACATAATGGTTCAAAAGACAGACTTTGTGCCCTATTACCATATCTAACGTCCATGTTAGAAAATATAAAATGGCATATATTCTGCCCACCAACAAGAATGATGAAGTAAAATACTTGTTATGAAAATGAAATAAATTTTGGCTCATCCAGATATAAAAATAGAGAATATTAAAAATCGTACATTTTCTTAATTCTGATTAATCAGGCAGGAATAAACTACTAGTGTTGACCATACTTCATGTATGTTTAACTCTAGACATGTGTCTCCTCTTTTAAGTTCTTCAAAGTCTGTTAGCATTTCTTGGTGAAAAATACCAGAGAAGGGTGTCTAAATTGTCATTTCATTTTTCAGAATTTCTATGTCACCCACAATCTCACAAAATTATCAACAATGGATAGACTATCATAAAATTTGCCCCTTTCATCTTTGAGATGACTAAGGCTTGTACTTCTTTTTATGTGCACCTATTTATATTTTTCCAGACCAGGTAAATTAATGCCAACAGTTTCCCGGAAAATGGATCAAACATGCTAGATGTATATTTGGACCATTTGTGTTCCATCTTCTCCTAGAGACATTGGCTTAATATGTAGATGAATAGTAGCTATAAAATAATTACACAATTCTCATTCTCTTTGGTTTCTCTATTCATCGATAAGCATGAATGCTGTAATACTTTTCAGAGTCACATTGACAAAATCTAGAATCACCTGGAAAGGAAGTTTCAATGAGAAATTGTCATTAATAGTTTAGCTTGGCCTATGGAATTTCATGGGAGAATTATCTTGATTAATAGTCAACTTATCCACAGTGTATGCTACCATTCCTCAGGAAGGAGATACTAACATTTGTAGAAAAGGAGTGGACAAGATGATGACCAGCATGCTTGACTTAATCCATTGCTTTCTGCCATTGATTATAGATATAATATGATTAGAACCTTCAAGTTCTAGCCACCTTGACTTCTCTGCAATGATAGACTATAGCCTGAAATTGTGAGTCAAACAAACCCTTTCTCCCCTAAGTTGCTTTTGGCAGGTGTGTTATCACAGCAACAGGAAATTACAGTAGGTCAGATGAACATTTGTGGGAGAAATTCTGCTTATTCCACATGAAATAACTTTACCTTCTTTTAATATATAGCAAAATCTTATATCTATTTTAAACCTAGGATAATTAAAATCATTTTTCTTAGAAAGCCCCTTGCAAACAGCTCTTCCTAAGTTAGACTTGAGTCTCCTTTTCATAGCCATTTTAGACTTACATGATAGAACCATTGCCACTTTCATTATGATTGTTCATATGTGTTTCTTAGACTGTAAGCTGTCAAGTGCACAACTGTGTATTGTTTCTTCTTCTTTGTAGTTCCTAATATTCTGCCCATATATTGATGCACCCAGCTCTCATTGAGCATGAAACATTGCAATATCATTTCACTTAGAATATTTTGAACACTTTTTTTTCTTTTTTCTTTTTTAAATTTATTTAATACTTAATAATAATTCTTTGGTTTCTGGGCAAACATCCCCCTCCCCCCTCCACTTCCTTATGGGTGTTCCCCTCCCAACCCTCCCCCCATTGCCACCCTTTCCCCAACAATCTAGTTCACTGGGGGTTCAGTCTTAGCAGGACCCAGGGCATCCCCTTCCACTGGTGCTCTTACTAGGATATTCATTGCTACCTATGAGGTCAGAGTCCAGGGTCAGTCCATGTATAGTCTTTAGGTAGTGGCTTAGTCCCTGGAAGCTCTGGTTGCTTGGCATTGTTGTACATATGGGGTCTCGAGCCCCTTCAAGCTCTTCCAGTTCTTTCTCTGATTCCTTCAACGGGGGTCCTATTCTCAGTTCAGTGGTTTGCTGCTGGCATTCGCCTCTGTATTTGCTGTATTCTGGCTGTGTCTCTCAGGAGCGATCTACATCCGGCTCCTGTCGGTCTGCACTTCTTTGCTTCATCCATCTTGTCTAATTGGGTGGCTGTGTATGTATGGGCCACATGTGGGGCAGGCTCTGAATGGGTGTTCCTTCAGTCTCTGTTTTAATCTTTGCCTCTCCCTTCCCTGCCAAGGGTATTCTTTTTCCTCATTTAAAGAAGGAGTGAAGCATTCACATTTTGATCATCCGTCTTGAGTTTCGTTTGTTCTAGGGATCTAGGGTAATTCAAGCATTTGGGCTAATAGCCACTTATCAATGAGTGCATACCATGTATGTCTTTCTGTGATTGGGTTAGTTCACTCAGGATGATATTTTCCAGTTCCAACGATTTGCCTAAGAATTTCATGAACTTGTTTTTGAGAGCTGAGAAATATTCCATTGTGTAGATGTACCACATTTTCTGTATCCATTCCTCTGTTGAAGGGCATCTGGGTTCTTTCCAGTTTCTGGCTATTATAAATAAGGCTGCGATGAACGTAGTGGAGCACGTGTCTCTTTTATATGTTGATGCATCTTTTGGGTATATGCCCAAGAGAGGTATAGCTGGATCCTCAGGCAGTTCAATGTCCAATTTTCTGAGGAACCTCCAGACTGATTTCCAGAATGGTTTTACCAGTCTGCAATCCCACCAACAATGGAGGAGTGTTCCTCTTTCTCCACATCCTCGCCAGCATCTGCTGTCACCTGAGATTTTGATCTTAGCCAATCGCACTGGTGTGAGGTGAAATCTCAGGGTTGTTTTGATTTGCATTTCCCTTATGACTAAAGATGTTGAACATTTCTTTAGGTGTTTCTCAGCCATTCGGCATTCCTCAGCTCTGAGTTCTTTGTTTAGCTCTGAACCCCATTTTTTAATAGGGTTATTTGTTTCCCTGCGGTCTAACTTCTTGAGTTCTTTGTATATTTTGGATATAAGGCCTCTATCTGTTGTAGGATTGGTAAAGATCTTTTCCGAATCTGTTGGTTGCCGTTTTGTCCTAACCACAGTGTCCTTTGCCTTACAGAAGCTTTGCAGTTTTATGAGATTCCATTTGTCGATTCTTGATCTTAGAGCATAAGCCATTGGTGTTTTGTTCAGGAAATTTTTTCCAGTGCCCATGTGTTCCAGATGCTTCCCTAGTTTTTCTTCTATTAGTTTGAGTGTGTCTGGTTTGATGTGGAGGTCCTTGATCCACTTGGACTTAAGCTCTGTACAGGGTGATAAGCATGGATCGATCTGCATTCTTCTACATGTTGACCTCCAGTTGAACCAGCACCATTTGCTGAAAATGCTATCTTTTTTCCATTGGATGGTTTTGGCTCTTTTGTCAAAAATCAAGTGACCATAGGTGTGTGGGTTCATTTCTGGGTCTTCAATTCTATTCCATTGATCTATCTGTCTGTCTCTGTACCAATACCATGCAGTTTTTATCACTATTGCTCTGTAATACTGCTTGAGTTCAGGGATAGTGATTCCCCCTGAAGTCCTTTTATTGTTGAGGATAGTTTTAGCTATCCTGAGTTTTTTGTTATTCCAGATGAATTTGCAAATTGTTCTGTCTAACTCTTTGAAGAATTGGATTGGCATTTTGATGGGGAGTGCATTGAATCTGTAGATTGCTTTTGGTAAAATGGCCATTTTTACTATATTTATCCTGCCAATCCATGAGCATGGGAGATCTTTCCATCTTCTGAGGTCTTCTTCAATTTCTTTCTTCAGTGTCTTGAAGTTCTTATTGTACAGATCTTTTACTTGCTTGGTTAAAGTCACACCGAGGTACTTTATATTATTTGGGTCTATTATGAAGGGTGTCGTTTCCCTAATTTCTTTCTCGGCTTGTTTCTCTTTTGTATAGAGGAAGGCAACTGATTTATTTGAGTTAATTTTATACCCAGCCACTTTGCTGAAGTTGTTTATCAGCTTTAGTAGTTCTCTGGTGGAACGTTTGGGATCACTTAAATATACTATCATATCATCTGCAAATAGTGATATTTTGGCCTCTTCTTTTCCGATCGGTATCCCCTTGATCTCCTTTTGTTGTCTGATTGCTCTGGCTAGAACTTCAAGAACTATATTGAATAAGTCGGGAGAGAGTGGGCAGCCTTGTCTAGTCCCTGATTTTAGTGGGATTGCTTCAAGTTTCTCTCCATTTAGTTTAATGTTAGCAACTGGTTTGCTGTATATGGCTTTTACTATGTTTAGGTATGGGCCTTGAATTCCTATTCTTTCCAGGACTTTTATCATGAAGGGGTGTTGAATTTTGTCAAATGCTTTCTCAGCCTCTAATGAAATGATCATGTGGTTCTGTTCTTTCAGTTTGTTTATATAATGGATCACGTTGATGGTTTTCCGTATATTAAACCATCCCTGCATGCCTGGGATGAAGCCTACTTGATCATGGTGGATGATTGTTTTGATGTGCTCTTGAATTCGGTTTGCCAGAATTTTATTGAGTATTTTTGCGTCGATATTCATAAGGGAAGTTGGTCTGAAGTTCTCTTTCTTTGTTGTGTCTTTGTGTGGTTTAGGTATAAGAGTAATTGTGGCTTCGTAGAAGGTATTCGGTAGTGATCCATCTGTTTCAATTTTGTGGAATAGTTTGGATAATATTGGTATGAGGTCTTCTATGAAGGTTTGATAGAATTCTTCACTAAACCCGTCTGGACCTGGGCTCTTTTTGGTTGGGAGACCTTTAATGACTGCTTCTATTTCCTTAGGAGTTATGGGGTTGTTTAACTGATTTATCTGTTCCTGATTTAACTTCGATACCTGGTATCTGTCTAGGAAATTGTCCATTTCCTGAAGATTTTCAAGTTTTGTTGAATATAGGTTTTTATAGTAAGATCTGATGATTTTTTGAATTTCCTCTGAATCTGTTGTTATGTCTCCCTTTTCATTTCTGATTTTGTTAATTTGGACGCACTCTCTGTGTCCTCTCGTTAGTCTGGCTAAGGGTTTATCTATCTTGTTGATTTTCTCAAAGAACCAACTTTTGGTTCTGTTGATTCTTTCTATGGTCCGTTTTGTTTCTACTTGGTTGATTTCAGCTCTGAGTTTGATTATTTCCTGCCTTCTACTCCTCCTGGGTGTATTTGCTTCTTTTTGTTCTAGAGCTTTTAGGTGTGCTGTCAAGCTGCTGACATATGCTCTTTCCTGTTTCTTTCTGCAGGCACTCAGCGCTATGAGTTTTCCTCTTAGCACAGCTTTCATTGTGTCCCATAAGTTTGGGTATGTTGTACCTTCATTTTCATTAAATTCTAAAAAGTCTTTAATTTCTTTCTTTATTTCTTCCTTGACCAGGTTATCATTGAGTAGAGCATTGTTCAATTTCCACGTATATGTGGGCATTCTTCCCTTATTGTTATTGAAGACCAGTTTTAGGCCGTGGTGGTCTGATAGCACGCATGGGATTATTTCTATCTTTCTGTACCTGTTGCGGCCCGTTTTTTGACCAATTATATGGTCAATTTTGGAGAAAGTACCATGAGGAGCTGAGAAGAAGGTATATCCTTTTGCTTTAGGATAGAATGTTCTATAAATATCCGTTAAGTCCATTTGGCTCATGACTTCTCTTAGTCTGTCGACATCTCTGTTTAATTTCTGTTTCCATGATCTGTCCATTGATGAGAGTGGGGTGTTGAAATCTCCCACTATTATTGTGTGAGGTGCAATGTGTGTTTTGAGCTTTAGTAAGGTTTCTTTTATGTATGTAGGTGCCCTTGTATTTGGGGCATAGATATTTAGGATTGAGAGTTCATCTTGGTGGATTTTTTCTTTGATGAATATGAAGTGTCCTTCCTTATCTTTCTTGATGACTTTTAATTGAAAATTGATTTTATTTGATATTAGGATGGCTACTCAAGCTTGCTTCTTCTGACCATTTGCTTGGAACGTTGTTTTCCAGCCTTTCACTCTGAGGTAGTGTCTGTCTTTGTCTCTGAGGTGTGTTTCCTGTAGGCAGCAGAATCCAGGATCCTCGTTGTGTATCCAGTTTGTTAATCTATGTCTTTTTATTGGGGATTTGAGGCCATTGATGTTGAGAGATATTAAGGAATAGTGATTATTGCTTCCCGTTATATTCATATTTGGATGTGAGGTTATGTTTGTGTGCTTTCATTCTCTGTGTTCTGTTGCCAAGACGGTTAGTTTCTTGCTTCTTCTAGGGTATAGCTTGCCTCCTTATGTTGGGCTTTACCATTTATTTTCCTTTGTAGTGCTGGATTTGTAGAAAGATATTGTGTAAATTTTGTTTTGTCATGGAATATCTTGGTTTCTTGATCTATGTTAATTGAGTGTTTTGCAGGATACAGTAACCTGGGCTGGCATTTGTGTTCTCTTAGGGTCTGTATGACATCAGTCCAGGATCTTCTGGCCTTCATAGTTTCTGGCGAGAAGTCTGGTGTGATTCTGATAGGTCTGCCTTTATATGTTACTTGACCTTTTTCCCTTACTGCTTTTAACATTCTTTCTTTATTTTGTGCGTTTGGTGTTTTGACAATTATGTGACGGGAGGTGTTTCTTTTCTGGTCCAATGTATTTGGAGTTCTGTAGGCTTCTTGTATGTCTATGGGTATCTCTTTTTTTAGGTTAGGGAAGTTTTCTTCTATGATTTTGTTGAAGATATTTGCTGGTCCTTTGAGCTGAGAGTCTTCACTCTCTTCTATACCTATTATCCTTAGGTTTGATCTTCTCATGGAGTCCTGGATTTCCTGTATGTTTTGGACCAGTAGCTTTTTCTGCTTTACATTATCTTTGACAGTTGAGTCAATGATTTCTATGGAATCTTCTGCTCCTGAGATTCTCTCTTCCATCTCTTGTATTCTGTTGGTGAAGCTTGTATCTACAGCTCCTTGTCTCTTCTTTTGGTTTTCTATATCCAGGGTTGTTTCCATGTGTTCTTTCTTGATTGCTTCTATTTCCATTTTTAATTCCTTCAACTGTTTGATTGTCTTTTCCTGGAATTCTTTCAGGGATTTTTGCGATTCCTCTATGTAGCCTTCTACTTGTTTATTAATGTTTTCCTGTGTTTCCCTAAGGGAGTTCTTCACATCTTTCTTGAAGTCCTCCAACATCATGATCAAATATGATTTTGAAACTAGATCTTGCTTTTCTGGTGTGTTTGGATATTCCATGTTTGTTTTGGTGGGATAATTGGGCTCCGCGATGATGCCATGTACTCTTGGTTTCTGTTGCTTGGGTTCCTGTGCTTGCCTCTCGCCATCAGATTATCTCTAGTGTTACTTTGTTCTGCTATTTCTGACAGTGGCTAGACTGTCCTATAAGCCTGTGTTTCAGGAGTGCTGTAGACCTGTTTTCCTGTTTTCTTTCAGCCAGTTATGGGGACAGAGTGTTCTGCTTTCGGGCGTGTAGTTTTTCCTCTCTACAGGTCTTCAGCTGTTCCTGTCTAGGAAATTGTCCATTTCCTGTAGATTTTCAAGTTTTGTTGAATATAGGCTTTTATATTAAGATCTGATGATTTTTTGAATTTCCTCTGAATCTGTAGTTATGTCTCCCTTTTCATTTCTGATTTTGTTAATTTGGACACACTCTCTGGGTCCTCTCCTTAGTCTGGCTAAGGGTTTATTTATCTTGTTTATTTTCTCAAAGAATCAACTTTTGGTTCTGTTGATTTTTTCTATGGTCCTTTTTGTTTCTACTTGGTTGATTTCAGCTCTGAGTTTGATTATTTCCTGCCTTCTACTCCTCCTGGGTGTATTTTCCCCTTACTGCTTTTAATATTCTTTCTGTATTTTGTGCGTTTGGTGTTTTGACAATTATGTGATGGGAGGTGTTTCTATTCTGGTCCAATCTATTTGGAGTTCTGTAGGATTCATGTATGCCTATGGGTATCTCTTTTTTTAGGTTAGGGAAGTTTTCTTCTATGATTTTGTTGAAGATATTTACTGGTCCTTTGAGCTGGGAGTCTTCACTCTCTTCTTCTTTTTTTATTATTAACTTGAGTATTTCTTATATACATTTCGAGTGTTATTCCCTTTCCCGGTTTCCGGGCAAACATCCCCCTCCCCCCTCCCCTTCCTTATGGGTGTTCCCCTCCCAACCCTCCCCCCATTGCCGCCCTCCCCCCATATACTAGTTCACTGGGGGTTCAGTCTTAGCAGGACCCAGGGCTTCCCCTTCCACTGGTGCTCTTACTAGGATATTCATTGCTACCTATGGGGTCAGAGTCCAGGGTCAGTCCATGTATAGTCTTTAGGTAGTGGCTTAGTCCCTGGAAGCTCTGGTTGCTTGACATTGTTGTACTTTTGGGGTCTCGAGCCCCTTCAAGCTCTTCCAGTTCTTTCTCTGATTCCTTCAATAGGGGACCTATTCTCAGTTCAGTGGTTTGCTGCTGGCATTCGCCTCTGTATTTGCTGTATTCTGGCTGTGTCTCTCAGGAGCGATCTACATCCGGCTCCTGTCGGTCTTCACTCTCTTCTATACCTATTATCCTTAGGTTTGATCTTCTCATTGAGTCCTGGATTTCCTGTATGTTTTGGATCAGTAGCTTTTTCTGCTTTACATTATCTTTGACAGTTGAATCAATGATTTCTATAGAATCTTCTGCTACCGACATTCTCTCTTCCATCTCTTGTATTCTGTTGGTGAAGCTTGTATCTACAGCTCCTTGTCTCTTCTTTTGATTTTCCATATCCAGGGTTGTTTCCATGTGTTCTTTCTTGATTGCTTCTATTTCCATTTTTAATTCCTTCAACTGTTTGATTGTGTTTTCCTGGAATTCTTTCAGGGATTGTTGTGTCTCCTCTCTATGGGTTTCTACTTGTTTATATATGTTTTCCTGGAATTCTTTCAGGCATTTTGCGATTCCTCTCTGTAGGCTTCTACTTGTTCCCTAAGGGAGTTCTTCACGTCTTTCTTGAAGTCCTCCAGCATCATGATCAAATATGATTTCGAAACTAGATCTTGCTTTTCTGGTGTGTTTGGATATTCCATGTTTATTTTGGTGGGAGAATTGGGCTCCGCGATGATGCCATGTAGTCTTGGTTTCTGTTGCTTGGGGTCCTGCGCTTGCCTCTCGCCATCAGATTATCTCTAGTGTTACTTTGTTCTGCTATTTCTGACAGTGGCTAGACTGTCCTATAAGCCTGTGTTTCAGGAGTGCTGTAGACCTGTTTTCCTGTTTCCTTTCAGCCAGTTATGGGGACAGAGTGTTCTGCTTTCGGGCGTGTAGTTTTTCCTCTCTACAGGCCTTCAGCTGTTCCTGTGGGCCTGTGTCTTGAGTTCACCATGCAGGTCTCTTGCAGCAGAAAAGTAGGTCTTACCTGTGGTCCCGAGGCTCAAGTTTGCCTGCGGGTTGCTGCCCACGAGCTCTCTGCGGCGGACCCAACCAGGAATATATGCGCTGCCCCTTCCGGGAGCTTCTGTGCACTAGGGTTCCAGATGGCGTTTGGTGTTTTCCTCCGGCGTCCGAGATGTGTGTGCAGAGTGCAGTCTCTTCTGGTTTCCCAGGCGTGTCTGCCTCTCAGAAGGTTTAGCTCTCCCTCCCACGGGATTTGGGTGCAGAGAACTGTTTATCCAGTCTGTTTCCTTCAGGTTCTGGCGGTGTCTCAGGCGCAGGGGTCCTGCCGCTCCTGGGCCCTCCCCTACGGGAACCCAGAGGCTTTATACAGTTTCCTCTTGGGCCAGGGATGTGGGCAGGGGTGGGCAGTGTTGGTGGTCTCCTCCGCTCTGCAGCCTCGGGAGTGCCCACCTGACCAGGCGGTGAGGTCTCTCTCCCACGGGGTTTGGGAGCAGAGAGCGGGCCGGGATCCACGGGTATATTTTGAACACTTATGTGTTCATCTTCTCCTCAGTCTCTGAAACTCATTAGGCTAATACAATGGTCTATCAGGTAGAATTTGAGGTACATATTCTTTAACTTCTGTGAACAACATTTTATGATTAAATTAAATTATTCAATACCATGATGAAACTCATATGATTACTCTAGACCTTTAATCAGATAATATGCATACTAACTTTTTAGGAAGGAACTTAGTCCTCAATAAATATTAACTATATCATCATTATGCTGGCCATTAATTTTGTTTTGTATGATAACTGCATCTTCACAACTGAACTTTCTGTTATGGAGTTCTGCTCAGAATAGGTCTTAATTCCACTGCAGACCAACACTACTTGGAATTTCATTCACATTTGTTTGAATGTATTTTTTGGGGGGAGGGAGGTGATGATAAACATGTTTTAGAATCCAATTAATTTCAAATGTGTATCTTAGGGATTAGTTGGTTATTTGTTAAATGATTATTGACTATAATATAGCTCCTAGATTATATTTTATGCTGAATATTTTATGCTTTGTTAAGGTGTAATTTCAAAATATTAGATCCTGAACTAAATAGAGTGGAGAGACCTTCCATTTCTCTTGATGCCTTATGCTCAGTAGGCTAGGTATTTAGGATGCTGGGCATCATAACATCCTTCACTTCTGTGAGGGTTTTGTTTTTGCAGTGGAAACTATGGGTAGAATTTCATCAGTGACTCCTGAGATATTGGGAACACACACACACCACACACACACACACACACACACACACACACACACACACACACGTATCTTTAATTAACAGAAATGTGAGCAATCTACTAGTATTTGAGAGGTCGGAGTTGTTGATTTTGTCAAAGTATTAAAACCCAGACCCAGAAAGACAAACATGTTACACACTCACTTATAAGTGGATATTAGTGGTTAAGTAAATGATAATCATATTATGGTCCACAGATCCAGAGAGGAGAAGTAATAAGGATGACTCTAAGGGATACACATGGATGTCCCTGGGAGGGGGAAATACAATAGATTTTGCAGGTGGACTAGGGGCTGTGGGAAAAGGGTGCAAGAGGGATCAGGTGGTTGGGGAGAAATGGAGATGTAGAATATGGGAAGAGAAGACTGGAACTGAAAAGTATCTGAGGGGCAGTGTGGAAGTGGTGTTCAGTAGAAATTCCTTAGAATCTATGAAGGTAACACTAGTAACTTCCAACCTAGTCACCAAACCTTTGACCTATAATCTGCCCTACCTGCAAGATGTGTAGGGGCCAATAGAGGAATAGAACTTGTGGAAACAACCAGCTAATGATTTGTCTAATATGAGTTCCATGCCGGGAGAGGAAGGCCATGCCTGACACTCCCTGATGACAAGGAACTGGAGGCATTATCTACTGCCCACTGCAGAAAGATTTTATGACCATGGTTGAAATCAGCTCATCTGTCAGTATAAACATAAACACAAACTTGATAAACACAAACAAACATTAAGAAAGTAGTTTGACAATATGGCCATTTAGCAATAGCAATAACAATAATAACAATAACAACAATTATAATAATTTCTACCCTAGGGTCTATGACCTTCCCAGATATAGGCTTTTGACCAGTCATGAATGCCCTCCTGTGAAGAGGCCTGAAATCCATCCAGAGACCAGGTGGTTATTCTATAACTGTTGTGTCCCTACTGTTCCAGTGGGCATGTAGTTCCTGGTGTGTCAGTACTATAGCATGTATGTCCAGTACTGAGAAAGATCACTGATGCCTTTTCTCATCAGCATCCTGCATAGTATCTTTTGGCCCCATGAAAAGCTGAGCAGCTGGAAGGAAGTTCCACAGTTGGCTTTAGATTGATTTTTCTATGTCTGAATTCTAAAATTTGTTAAGTATTTGTTAAGCGATGGATGAGTGAATGGATCAACAAACGGCATCTCTTTCAGAAGAAATTCCTGCTATATTCCATGATTGCACCACTGTTGTTGTCACAGGGAAAGAGCCACAAAGAGTCTATGTGTTTTTATACACAAACAGTACACACAAATACATGAATGGGACTTTTGAGGAGTACAGCAATGATAGCCAAGGTGAACTCTTATTAAAGCAAGAAATGTAGACAACGAGGAATAGGGAGGGGGCATGGGATGGCATAACTGAAGGTGAACAGTGAATTCAGTGCTGATCAGTCCAGTGTCCAACAGTCGTCTCTTCTTCCCTTACTCACGTGCGATTAATTTTCTTTTTTTAAATGGGCACTGATTTTTATTTTTAAGATGAAAATAATGTAGGAAATAAATTATGATTTTCCATAGAACTGGAGACAAATTTGCAAGAAAAAAGTTGCTGAAGTATTTTTTTCCTTTTAAATAAGCAAAGGCAACTTAAAAAATTTTTATGAAAACCAACCTTAATTACAAACACAAATGCAACTAATGAATATCTTTATTTGCAAAAGACAAAGTGTCCAGGACTGATTGAAGACACATGAGAAGTCAAAATAGGCTATCTAACTCCCTTCAACATGACTGTTTAAAATTCAACACCTTCCTTCAAACTCATTCCTACTACTCTAATGGAAGCTTGTTTGATATAAGGGTTATGACAGGCTGGATCACACTCATTACCCCTTACCTAAGCATCATGTGTGCATCAGTGTTCTAAAACAGACCTATCTCACTTGCCTTTACAATTGTCCTAGAACAGAGGCCAAGTATTGATACTTTCGAGGCAGAAAGAAGTCAGAAAGCTAGCTAGTAAAAGCCGTTGTCATGAGTAGAGTTCTGTGCAGCAGCTACACTGCCTGGAATTAATAATGCAAGGAAACCCTTCAGTGTCTATGTGGGGGGGGGGAGGAGATGCAAACCAGGTTGGCCAAATGACTGTAAACATTAGCCACTGCTCCCTGGGTGTAGATATCTCAGATAACAGGAGGTGGCTGCCATCTAAGTAACAACAAGATGACTTCTTTATTCTAGTCTATCTGGTTAAACAGTTATCTGCATTACAGAGACTCTGCTTATCAGGATCTTCATAAAATGTGACATTAAGGAAAGAATGTCTTTGCAACAACCATGTAAATACAGAGTCAAATGCAGAAAGAAAAGTACAGACCTTCAAAGATAGCTGCAAAGTGACCCCAATTTGATATTAAACACATCTATTTCAAAGGCGCCAGTCATCTAAAGTGACTCTTTAGATGTGAACTGTTGACGAGCTAATTGACACAGGTAGTACAACTACAAAAGCAGAGGCATGTTATGAGAGCTAAGGAAATAATGTCTACTCCAACCTTCAGTACTTAAAGGACTTCAGTGATCCTTTGAGACTCTACTGGGTAAACAGATTGCACCACTTCTTTATAGACACATCATACCACAGAAGCCAGGTTATTTTTTCTGGTTACATAGGCAACAGAAACTGCATCTGTACCTAAAGCAGCACAACGTAACATCCTAGAGGAAGGAATCTTTATCTGGACGAGCTAAGGTCAAGCAAGCCAGGGGCCACAATGCAGTGCCCGCTGTGGTCACAGGGGCTGGCTTTGCTTTCCATATCTTTGATGTCTCTGAAGCCCTACCAAAAGAAAAGATCATCAAAATGAGAAGCTGAAGGCCGAGTAGGAACAGTGTGGACAACTACATGGACATTTATACAAAAGGTGCACAAAGGCCATGAAAGCTTGAGAAAATAAAACCCCAGCCAGGGAAAAGCCAGCACAATAGAACCTCACCAATGCTGAAGTGGGGACCATGTCCCTGGAGTAGAAGTAGAATCATTATGTTAAAACACATTTGATAAATTAAGAGTAGCCACTTAAAAAAAAAGCTTTAAGTTGATATAGCAAAGGCAGAGAACACTAGGCATCAGGAAAATACTAAATTCTAGAAAACTAAAAATTAAGGAACCTAAAGGAAGCAAGTGATAAGTGCACCTGGCACCTGGCATAGCCACATGAGTGGTGTGTTTTAAAGGCAGCATCAAGTGGGACTTTGGGGACTTGTCCTCGTTTCATTTCAAATATACTCGTGTGTGTGTGTGTGTGTGTGTGTGTGTGTGTGTGTGTGTGTGTGTGTTTTCACAAAAGACTTTTAGGAAAATGAGATCTAATACTACCCTCTATCATTTACCATTGACTTTTCTTTAAACTTGAAAGTCACTGCTGAAATTGAAATTACATTGGTAAGGATTATGATCAGAGACCTTAAATATAATTTGTGTATTAGTGCCATTAAATGTGAAGAGTTCCAACCAAGACAGTATACTGTATTATCCTATAAGATATACGAAATCAGTTAAATTCTTAGGAGGAAATCAGTTATTTCCACCTCTCCTAAGTATGTTCTGGTGTTTCCCAACATTAAATATTTCTGAACACTGTAACGAAAATCGTACCAGCATTCTAACCACATCTTAACTCCAGCACATTTTACTCAAAGGGTTGACTTTCCAGAAAAAAAAGTCTCAAAACTGTAGAAAATTCTACAAGAATGTACAGTAACCCAAAATAACACTTTATATCAGAACAAAATCTGGGCAGTATTCTTGAACATAATCATTATAAAGGGCAACCAAATCCACACTTCACTCCACACACATCAGCAAACATCAAAGCGTGAACAACAAGAGGGAAATGCACAGCACAAAGATCATTTGCTTTGATGGGATCATGAAGAACAGAAAACCTGAAGAAGAAAAGTAGAACCCAAATTCTGGCCAGTTATTCAAACTTCATTACTTCAACAAAATAGAACAAATCTCCATAAAAAGTAATCACTCAGGAAACAAGACTTCTCCCATCTGTTTTTCCTTCATACTGGATTAAACAGAAGTTGCTGTTAGTCTATATCAGTGATTACATCTTTAATTAGAAAAGTTTAACTATTTACATAACTGTAAATTGCTTTTTATTGTAACAACAGGTTGACTGGTGTGTAGAATCCATCCAGCAGTGTAGCAACTGAAGTCAATGGCTCCAGAAGACAGCCGCTTGGATGAAACGTATCCGATGCTCATGGACAGTGTAACGAGAGTCCTCCTTGCATGTCATCTGGTTCCTGCTGGAGTCATCCATGTTCATCTCTGGGGATCAACTGGAATAAGGGAAAGAAAATCCAAACCTGGCAAATCTGATGACGTGCTCGACACTGGCGTGTGGTGGAATGGTACTGAGTAGTCTGTTAATGAAGGTGGAATAGCAGCAGGATCAACTGAAGTCACACTGGGCACCCTTACAGAAGATGGCTGATACATGAGAACCCCTTTGGTTGGACTGCTTTGTGTTTCTGGACATAAAGATGTATTTCCTTTTGGCGGGAGGGTCTTCCTCTTCATCAGAAGAGCTCTCTATTGTTAGATCACTAACACCAATCTTCTTCTTGCTTGCATCACTGGCTACAGTCACTGAACAAGGCTTACTAAAGACACTTGAACTTTCTACTTTTGTACAGGGCTGGCTGGTTACTTTCATAGCTTCTTTCTTAGGTCTCATGGGACACCAGAAACCATCTTCCTGGAATTTGATCTCATCCACATCAGAACAGTCATTGAGAATTTCCATAAAAAGCCCATCTAGTATTAGACTCTCATAGGCAGCCTTTTTGTCGTAAACAAGACAAATCCAGGTGGGCTTCTTCTCATTCACCTGAAGATACAGGGCAGCATCAAAGCACTGCAGATGTGTACACATCACTGCACGGCACGGGATTGTCAGCCTCATTTTTTCCTAAAGGGCACATCGAGGACACTCGAAGACTAGTTGTATCGATTTCACTATCAGAATCTGCAGTAAGTTTTTCTTTAATGAGTGCTCTGGAATGATCAGGATTTCTAATACCTTTCATTTTTAATCTCTGTAATAACATGGCTGATGTAAGCTGTCATACAAGATACACAGACATGGAGTAATTCTTTCCATTTTCAGATGCCCAAGAAATAGAAATCTGATTTGGCACAGCTGAAGACAATCTGACTAAAGGTGTAATATTCAGGGGGCGTCCAGGGCGCTTCTGTTTGATCCCATTTTTAGGTGGTGGTGCATAGCCAGGCAGAGGAAAGAGTTTCCCATTTACTTTTATATACAAACTATTGGGATAGTTATCTTCTTGAGGGCAACTGGTTCTACACGGTCATCACGCCCATGCTGAACCCTATTATCTGCACCCTGAGAAATGCAGAGGTGAAAAATGCTGTGAGGAAGTTGTGGGGCAAAAAGAACATAGGGATGAAGTAAAGGAGAGCTAATGGATAAAAATGATTTAAAAAATATAGCCTATTGTTGAAATGGATCTGTTTTCTGTGAGACATTAAAAAAAAACAGTAACCAAAAATATAAGGACATCAGATTACTACCTTTGCATTTTTTTCTTAGTATCTCAAAACTGCATGGTATCCTAGCATTGTATGCAAGCACAGCACTGAGCCTCCTCTCTGAGATCTTATGAAACTTGATAATCTTCCTGATACCCACTTCTATCATGGCTTGAAAAATTTGAATATTCAAGCCCAGTAAAAATGTAAAGCCCATTAAAAATTTGTAGTTTTAGGTCAGTCCTGAAGCCATACATACAAGTAACAGTGTATGAACTGAATAGGTTATATGTAGGAATATGTATGTATATATATGCACATGATAACAATTTAGTGAAAAAAGGGGCTATGAATTTGAAGGAGAGTGGGAAAAAGTAAATGGAGAGTTTAGTGGAAGGAAGGAAAAAGGAGAAATTTTATTACTAAAGTAAGAAAAACTGTATTTTAAATGATACTTGGTAACATACAATTATGGGTATGGTATAATATCTCAATACATGTATGAAATGTGGAGTAATCTATCTGATCAGGGTAATTGGCATGTCTATTACCTTGATCACAACATTTCTCATGTTGGAAAAATTCTTCAATCTCTCTACTACATATTTTGAAGCATTTAATTAACTGTTGACATTATTAGTTATAAAGTAAAATATTAGGACATATTCTTTTTTTTTTATTAACTTGAGTATTTCTTACTTACATTTCGAGTGTTATTCCCTTTCCCGGTTTCCAGGCAAACATCCCCCTATTCCCTCCCCCTCCCCTTCTCTATGGGTGTTCCCCTCCCCATCCTCCCCCCATTGTCGCCTTCCCCCCAACAATCTAGTTCACTGGGGGTTCAGTCTTAGCAGGACCCAGGGCTTTCCCTTCCACTGGTGCTCTTATTAGGATATTCATTGCTTCCTATGAGGTCAGAGTCCAGGGTCAGTCCATGTATAGTCTTTAGGTAGTGGCTTAGTCCCTGGAAGCTCTGGTTGCTTGGCATAGTTGTTCATAAGGGGTCTCGAGCCCCTTCAAGCTCTTCCAGTTCTTTCTCTGATTCCTTCAATGGGGTCCTATTCTCAGTTCAGTGGTTTGCTGCTGGCATTCGCCTCTGTATTTGCTGTATTCTGGCTGTGTCTCTCAGGAGAGATCTACATCCGGCTCCTGTCAGCCTGCTCTTCTTTGCTTCATCCATCTTGTCTAATTGGGTGGCTGTATATGTATGGGCCACATGTGGGGCAGGCTCTGAATGGGTGTTCCTTCTGTGTCTGTTTTAATCTTTTCCTCTCTATTCCCTGCCAAGGGTATTCTTGTTCCCCTTTTAAAGAAGGAGTGAAGCATTCACATTTTGATCATCCGTCTTGAGTTTCATTTGTTCTAGGCATCTAGGGTAATACAAGCATTTGGGCTAATAGCCACTTATCAATGAGTGCATACCATGTGTGTTTTTCTGTAATTGGGTTACCTCACTCAGGATGATATTTTCCAGTTCCAACCATTTGCCTACGAATTTCATAAAGTCATTGTTTTTGATAGCTGAGTAATATTCCATTGTGTAGATGTACCACATTTTCTGTATCCATTCCTCTGTTGAAGGGCATCTGGGTTCTTTCCAGCTTCTGGCTATTATAAATAAGGCTGCAATGAACATAGTGGAGCACGTGTCTTTTTTATATGTTGGGGCATCTTTTGGGTATATGCCCAAGAGAGGTATAGCTGGATCCTCAGGCAGTTCAATGTCCAATTTTCTGAGGAACCTCCAGACTGATTTCCAGAATGGTTGTACCAGTCTGCAATCCCACCAACAATGGAGGAGTGTTCCTCTTTCTCCGCATCCTCACAAGCATCTGCTGTCACCTGACATTTTGATCTTAGCCATTCTCACTGGTGTGAGGTGAAATCTCAGGCTTGTTTTGATTTGCATTTCCCTTATGACTAAAGATGTTGAACATTTCTTTAGGTGTTTCTCAGCTATTCGGCATTCCTCAGCTGTGAATTCTTTGTTTAGCTCTGAACCCCATTTTTTAATAGGGTTATTTGTCTCCCTGTGGTCTACCTTCTTGAGTTCTTTGTATATTTTGGATATAAGGCCTCTATCTTTTGTAGGATTGGTAAAGATCTTTTCCCAATCTGTTGGTTGCCGTTTTGTCCTAACCACAGTGTCCTTTGCCTTACAGAAGCTTTGCAGTTTTATGAGATCCCATTTTAGGACATATTCTTTAACACAGCTCCACCCAGTACATGGAGAATATTTTCACAAATACATTTTGGGTAAAGTTTCTTCTGCTGCCTTATTTATTTAAAATACCCCAGGATAATAACTTAAAAAGGAAGTTATTTACAGTTACCTTAGAAAGGAAAGCATCCCAACCAGAGAAATTAATCAGGGGATATTATGGAATAAGTTTATCAATCTGGCTATCTCTTCTAATCTGGAAAAATGTATTATTTAAAATTATATCTAAGGGTTTTGCTATTATTCTTATGTTCTTAGAGTCTTGTATCATATACTTATTATAATCATTAGACAATTTCCCTGCATAATTTCAGTTCTTGTGACATTTTGGCATATAAGAAATTTAGACCAAAATGACATAGACATTCCAGTTTGAGCAACAACATTTGTTCTAGATGTTTCCTTTTTTCCGGTGTGAATTTTTGGTTTCTTTATGAAAAATAACGTGTATGGATTTATGACAGCATGTAAAACACTGCAAATAAATTTATGTTCCTTACTTTGCACAAAACTTACCACCACGTGGATCAAGGACCTCAATATGAAACCAGATACACTGATCCTGATAGAAGAGAAAGTGGATAATACCCTTGAATGCATTGGCATAGAAGACAGCTTTCTGAATAGAACACTGTTAGTGCAGACTCTAAGGTCAAACCTCATGAAACTGAAAAGCTTTTGTAAAGCAAAGACAAAGTGGTAGCCTACAGAATGGGAAAAAATTTTTACCCACTGTACATATGACAGAGGACAAATAACCAAAATGTATAAAGAACACAAGAAATTATGGTATCCAAACCCCAAATTATTCAATTTAAAAATAGAGTACATATCTAAACAGAGAATTCTCAACAGAGGAAATTCAAATGACTGAGAAACACTAAGAAATGTTCAACATCCTTAGTCATCAGGGAAATGCAAATCAAATCTATTTTCAGATCTCATACTTGTCAGAAGAGGTAAGATCAATAACACAAGCTCATGCTGACAAGGATGTGGAGCAAGGGGAACACTTATCCACAGTTGATGGAGCTACACACTTGTATAGCAACTCTGGAAGTCAATATGACTGTTCCTTATAAAGCTGGGAATCAATCTACTGCAGGATCCAGCTATACCACTCTTGGTATATACCCAAACAATGCTACATCCTATCACAAAGGCACTTGCTCAACCATATTCATAGCTGTTCTATTAATAATAGCCAGATAATCAGAACAACCTAGATGTCCTTCCACAGAAAAATGGATAATGAAAACATGGGGCATCTGCACAATGGGATATTACTTAACTGTTAAAAAGTACATCATGATCATCTGTCTTGAGTTTCATGTGTTCTCTGCATCTAGGGTAAGTCAAGCACTCCTTCTTTAAAAGGGGAACAAGAATATCCTTGGCAGGGAATAGGGAGGCGAAGATTAAAATAGAGGCAGAAGGAACTCCCATTCAGAGCCTGCCCCACATGTGGCCCATACATATACAGCCACCCAATTAGACAAGATGGATGAAGCAAAGAAGTGCAGGCCGACAGGAACCAGATGTAGATCTCTCCTGAGAGACACAGCCAGAATACAGCAAATACAGAGGTGAATGCCAGCAGCAAACCACTGAACTGAGAACGCGACCCCCGTTGAAGGAATCAGAGAAAGGACTGGAAGAGCTTGAAGGGGCTCGAGATCCCATATGAACAACAATGCCAACCAACCAGAGCTTCCAGGGACTAAGCCACTACCCAAAGACCATACATGGACTGACCCTGGGCTCTGACCTCATAGGTAGCAATGAATAGCCTAGTAAGAGCACCAGTGGAAGGGGAAATCCCTTGGTCCTTCTAAGACTGAAACCCCAGTGAACATGATTGTTGGGGGGAGGGCAGTAATGGGGGTTGGATGGGGAGGGGAACACCTATATAGAAGGGGAGCGGAAGGGGTTGGGGGATGCTGGCCTGTAAACCGTGAAAGGGAATAACATTTGAAATGCAAATAAGAAATACTCAAGTTAATAAAGAAAAAAAAAAGGAAAAAAAGACTTAAAAATATTGGGAAAAAAGTACATCATGAAATTTGTATGGAAATCTAATGGAACTAGAAAAAAACCATCCTATCTTAGTAGAGAGATGGAACATCTGTGATGTAACTAAAGCATAGATTTTTTTCTCTTTTTCATCTTTATATGTGCTGGTTGAAGCTGTATATCAATAGTGGCTTTAATGACAGCACAGAATACTCTTCCTTCTTCTGGTGCCTCCACTTTTTCTTTTTCATGGATGAATGTTCACAAGTGGTCATCAATTCCCCAGGAAGTTACCACTTGCCCTGCCTAGGATGACTTATTTCCATTTCCTATATAGCAAACCTTAGAGTTCTACTTTAAAACCATCTCCTCTGTGAAATGTTTCCTGACCACTTTTCTTCTGGAGTAGAATTAAGTTTCCAAAACATTCATGCTATCATTGTTCTGTCAAGGTGTATTTTCCTCTCAAACCATAAGCTCTCAAAGTAGAGGACTATTCATTGTCTCTTCCTTGTCTCTTTCTGTGAATATCATAACTGATACTTTATAAATACTTGGTAAATGAACAATTCCTGAAGCTGATAAGCAATGCTGTAACATCAACTCTTACAGTTTTTTTCTTGACTATTTAGTGGGGAGCAGTACATCTTATCTGTATAAAATTTTAAGAGCGCTCTGGCTCTTAATTCCTTACAATGTTTCAATTACCTGGCAGCTGCAGTCAGAAGTTCAAGGCATCTAACTTCTGTGAATAATAGTTTTTGCCTACATTTAGTAAGGAAAATGGTAGGAAGACATTCATGTGATTATTTTCATTATTCAATATGAAAATATACATATAAAGAAGTGTATTTTTTGAATATGTGTGTGTGGGTTTGCATGGCTATATTTACTAGTATCTGTATGGCAGAAGTCAAGCTCAGATACTGTTTCACAGGTATTGACCACGTTGGTTTTTTGAAAAATATTCTTTTATTTGTCTGGTACGTGATGATTATGTTAAGCTGGCTGGCTAGTGAGCCATAGATTCTTCCCTGACCGTGTCCAACCCAGATCTTATAAGCACTCCACTATCTACTTGTGTTCCTGTTGTTGAACTCAGATCCTCATACTTATAATTAAGTACTTTACTGATCTATCTCCTCAGCCCATATGTAAAACATTAAGAGAAGAGCATGAATCTGAGGAAAGGTAACTCTATAATGTTACCATCACTGCCACCACCATCATCATTAGAGCTGGGCATTAATTTTGTGTGATGACTGTACCCAAGTCTGTTGGTCTTTCTGTCCTGTAGAGCTTCTTAGACTACTCTTGATTCCTTTCTTGCAGATTTGAAGTGCTATTTGAAAGTTTGAGGCTTTTGTGTGTGTGTGTGGAGGATGTCCTTGAAGTAATAAGTAATATATATACCTGTAAGTGCTTCTCTGTTATTTATTATGCAAAATTCTTCAATATTTCTTAGTGCACATCTAAAATTTTTGGCGCAGAACTGAACACAGAGAAGGCACACCGTGCTCTCTTGATACATTGCTTACATTATACATGTTAGCCTCTAGGAAGTTGACTGAGATAGAGTTCTTCATTCCCCTACAGGTTAGGTTTCTTTAGTTAGAGCTACACATAGGACTTCATCAGTGGCTCGTGAGTGGCTGGGGACTGCACAGGTTGATAAAGTCTGTTCTAGTAGAACTATCAACATTTTCAGAAGTCATTGTACCTACTGAGGGTTGTGGGTCTACTGAGAGCTCATTATTCTCTTTGTTCTACACTCACTGGGAGAAAACCACAGAGATTAAAGTAAAAATATTTTCCCATTGTTTTTAAATTATTTCTTTTATTTTTGAGATTATAATTACTTTATTTTCACTTTCATCCTCGCCCCCCAAGCACTCCTATACATGCCTCCCAATATCTAACAAATTCATGGACCACTTTTCATTAATTGTTGTTATAGTCATATATACACATACATATTCTTAAACCCAACCTACCCAGTCTGTATAACATCACTTCCATGTATGTTTTCAGGGCTGACCATTTGCTAAAGAATTAAAAATCTTGTGCAAAAAGCTCAATTGAAGAAATAATGTCAGTCTGATTATATCATCTCAGCATTGTCACCTCTCACTGATCTGTTACATTAAAGTATAAATAACATGCAATTTGTTTGCAAGGAAAAGTGCAGAATGCAGGAACCTTCTCTGTGCACATAGTTTTATGTTCTTTTCCTATTGAGTATTTGTATCTTTAAGTTTTGACCATATATTAACACAAAAAAGAGACAATTAATGATCTAGAATTGTGAAGTACAGATATAGAAAGTCCAGCACTGACTGGAGGTAATCTAATGTGGTTAAATTATAATTAACTTAATGTTATATGTAACTTATAATAACGGCCACTGAAATATGTACCAGGAATCTAAAGGCCTTTTTGTTTCTGCTCCTTTTTAAGGACCCCAGAGGTTCATTGAAGAGCCTTTAATCTCAGGCTCTTCATTTATCAGTTCTAACTCAGGTTTACCCATTTACTGTCTTATCACTGCATGGTGGTACCATCGCAGCCCCTGACAGCGATGCCAGTGTGATCACTGATTTATGTCTCATTACTACGTGACCATTACAGATGAATGTATGCAAACGATGTAGCCTGCAATAAGACACATGTTAATGACTCAAACTGCTAGCTCTCCCCAGACCTCTTGCTTGAATCTTGATTCATATGCCCAACTTTAGCTATTGTGAATAGTGCAGAATAAAGATTGGTGTATGAGCATCTTTGTGGTATAGCGAATTGGAGTCTTTTCGTAAATAGCCACAAATGGTAAGTCTGGATCTATTTTTATTGTTTTTTAAATTGAAAATAAATTCTTTTTCACACAATATATTCTGATCAGTGTTTCCTTTATCTCATCCAAGATTCTTCTCAGTATCTCATGACCATTCCACCCATCCATCTGTACACCTTCTTTCTTCCCCTCTTTAGAAAGTGAGTAGGCAAATAAAACAAATGAACCATAAGAAAGGAGAAATGCATGAGAAACAGACATGCAGAGACCCACAAACAAAACAGAAACCAATAAAAAGCACAAAACCAAAAACTATAACAAGCAAATAATGGGCCAACAAGGTAGGAGATGTCCAAATAATGCACAATGGGAAAAATATTTCCAAAATAATATTGAGTTTTGTTATTTTATTATGTATACAGGTGGACATGATGTTCTGCCCTTTCAATGTGGTTTGTGTACCTAGTGAAACTCAACTGAAAAAAATTTTTTCCTTTGTAAGCTGTTGTCAGTTGGAGATAGCATCTTTGTTTGGAATGGGACCTTGTATCTATTTTCCTCTCCTAATCACAGAATCCCTCCTGCTTTTTCAAGCCTTGTGCTGCTACAGATGCTTCCTTGGTGTCCTGCTACCCTTCTGGCTTTTACAGTCTTTCCACCTCCCTCTCTGCTTAGTTCCCTGAGTTCTGAGGGGGACAGGTTTGGTGAAGACATCCATTCAGGACTGACTGTTCCAGGGTCACTGCACATTATTCAGCTGTGGACCTCAGTGTTTGTTCCTGTCTATTGCAAGAGAAAGCATCTCTGATGGTGGCTGAGCAAGATACCGATTTATGGGTACAGTAGAATTTCATTAGGCGTCATTTTTCAGCTACATTCCTTTAGAAGAATAATAGTATTTGATTTTCTCCTAGGCCCATGGCCTATCTAGTCTTTGGTTCTTAGTCAATAGAGCAATGTCAGAAATGAGTCACATCTCATGGAGTGGACTTTAAATCTTATTAAATGGTGGTTGGATACTCTTAAAACAATTGTGCCAATATTGTATCAAGCAGGCAGATCATCACCACTGTAGAGTAAAGGGCTTGTGGTAGATTTTTGTTTACCTTTCTCCTCTGTTAGTATAAAGAATACTTTTAGTACTGTGAATAGTAGTCAGTGGGGATGTAGGATCTGGTCAGGTATCAGATTGATACTTTTCTGTGTTCAATGAGGTAGGTAAAGGTTGTCTTCAGCAATAGGATCTTATCATCATTGCAGAGAGCAACCAATAGCTGTGACAATAGCCTGAACTGTCTAGGAGTATTCATGGAGTCCCTTTGGCTAACAATTAGATGTAGCCCATTCTCAGCAATGAAAGTGATTTGATGGTGAGAGCTATCCAACTGGGGCTTTGTTTCCCCTGTTATTTTGTAATTCCACCTAAATTTGTTGTATATATGTACATATTTTGATAAGTTTGTATTGTAGTAGGCATTGTAGTAAGGGGCCCTTTGTGTTTGTTGTTCCTCCTCATAGTCTGTTCATTTTGCTGTCTTCCTTCTCACTCCCCATTTAATCCTCCTGATCTATCCTGTTGGACTATAGTGGAGACATATCACCCTGGCTATTATTGATTGTATCTTTACACTGATATCTAGCCTTCTAGCTCTGTAAGACCTGTAAAAATGACTTTTTGTGTTTCTCATTTCTTTCTATCTTCCATATAGTATTCAAATAGTATTCAACTGGGAAACTGGCCCAGAAAATTCACTATTGAACTCTGACAGGCCTTTGCTTTTTGATAATTTTGTTGAGAAATTTTGTATCTATGGTTGTCTGGGGGACTGAATGCTGGTTTATTTTGTTGTTGTCTGTGACTTTGATATAAGGATAATACTGGCTTCTTAGAGTGAGCTTGGTAACATTTCTTTCCCTTATCTTTTACAGAATACTTTGGGAAGCACTGGTGTTAGTTCTTCGTCAGAGGCCTGTCAGAATTCAACAGTGAATCTATCTGGGCTCAGATATCTCTCAGTTGATAGATTAAAAAAATATTGGTCCTTTTATTTTTTATTTGTTTCTTTTTGTCTAAGGGTTCTCTGATCTTGTTTACCCTTTCTAAGAACCAAATCTGTTGCTGCTTTTTTTCTGTTTCCCATTTATTAATTTTGTCTCTGGTCTTAATTCTTTCTTTCTTTCTACTTAACTTGGGGTTGGCTCATCGTTTTTCTTAGGCCTTAAAGTGTATTGTTGCTTATTTGTTACTGTAATATATTTGTACTGTAGTGTATTTGATATCATTATTTGTTATTGTAATGTATCATTACAGGCTGCATATGTATATATATATGAATTGAGTGAACATGAAAGCACAATACTGACCAAAACCTATGAGACTGGAGAGCCAGGATTAACTACCATAGAATTATTTGTCAAATTGTATTTATTTATGTTTATCTTAGCTTCTATTATGTCCCAGAAATAATATGATTGTTGTTCTTCCATGAGTTTATATTTTTTGTTTTTCTTCTTCTCTTTATTACTAAGGATAGCTCTTAGAACATCATAGGATTTAATACTATGTGTTAAATTATTGAATGAAATGACAAGATGGAATCCCTTTCAGAGGAAATTCTAATCCCAGTCTATGATCATGACCACTTATCCTCACTGACACAGAGAAAGAGGTGGACTAAAGGATTTATAGATGAATATTATACTTAAATATAAGGGTGTGGTATTAGAAGATTCTATGAACACAATTTAGATTAATACTTCTGTATTATTTATTTTCCTATTTTGTTTTGATTCACTATCAGAGACATTTCTGTAGCTTAACTAGACTTGGAGGGGAATGAGGAAAATATGGATCCTAAAAACCTTTAGTGGGTGTGGAGACTACAGGATAGCATTGTAGGTGCTCTCCTGAGCTACAGAAGACACGGTCCTGTGGATAATATGTCTGCAAGACAGAGGAATTAGAGTTGATCACAATCAGCAATGAAGATAATCTTGTTGGTCTCCCTATTCCCCAAACTGTCCTGGCTTCCACAATGACTTTCACCTTCTTTAAGACCACCTATTTGACACATGGTATGCACTCATTGATAAGTGGCTATCAGCCCAAATGCTTGAATTATCCTAGATGCCTAGAACAAATGAAACTCAAGACGGATGATCAAAATGTGAATGCTTCACTCCTTCTTTAAAAGGGGAACAAGAATACCCTTGGCAGGGAAGAGAGAGGCAAAGATTAAAACAGACACAGAAGGAACACCCATTCAGAGCCTGCCCCACATGTGGCCCATACATATACAGCCATCCAATTAGACAAGATGGATGAAGCAAAGAAGTACAGGCCGACAGGAACCGGATGTAGAACCCTCCTGAGAGACACAGCCAGAATACAGCAAACACAGAGGCGAATGCCAGCAGCAAACCACTGAACTGAGAATAGGACCCCCGTTGAAGGAATCAGAGAAAGAACTGGAAGAGCTTGAAGGAGCTTGAGACCCCTTATGAACAACTATGCCAAGCAACCAGAGCTTCCAGGGACTAAGCCACTACCTAAAGACTATACATGGACTGGCCCTGGACTCTGACCTCATAGGTAGCAATGAATATTCTAGTAAGATCACCAGTGGGAGGGGAAGCCCTTGTTCCTGCTAAGACTGAACCCCCAGTGAACTAGATTGTTGGGGGGAGGGCGGCAATGGGGGGAGGATGGGGAGGGGAACACCCATAAAGAAGGGGAGGGCGAGCAATTAGGGGGATGTTTGCCAGGCACCTGGGAAAGGGAATAACACTCGAAATGTAAATAAGAAATACTCAATTTAATAAAAAAAGGTGTTGAACATTTATTTAGGTGTTTCTCAGCCATTCGACATTCCTCAGCTGTGAATTCATTGTTTAGCTCTGAACCCCATTTTTTAATAGGGTTATTTGTCTCCCTGCAGTCTAACTTCTTGAGTTCTTTGTATATTTTGGATATAAGCCCTTTATCTGTTGTAGGATTGGTAAATTCCTTTTCCCAATCTGTTGGTTGCTGTTTTGTCCTAACACTAGTGTCCTTTGGCTTACAGAAGCTTTGCAGTTTAATGAGATCCCTATGTCGATTCTTTATCTTAGCGCACAAGCCATTGGTGTTTTGTTCAGGATATTTTTCCAGTGCCCATGTGTTCGAGATTCTTTCCCACTTTTTCTTCTATTAGTTTGAGTGTATCTGGTTTGATGTGGAGGACCTTGATCCACTTCGACTTAAGCTTTGTACAGGGTGATCAGCATGGTTCGATCTGCATTCTTCTACATGGTGACCTCCAGTTGAACCAGCACCATTTGCTAACATTGCTATCTTTTTTTCCACTGGATGGTTTTTGCTCCTTCGTCAAAAATCAAGTGACCAAAGGTGTGTGGGTTCATTTCTGGGTCTTCAATTCTATTCCACTGGTCTATCTGTCTGTCTCTGTATCAATACCATGCAGTTTTTATCACTATTGTTCTATAATACTGCTTGAGGCTCGGGGATAGTGTTTCCCCTGGAAGTCCTTTTATTGTTGAGGATAGTTTTACCCAACCTGGTTTTTTTGTTATTCCAGATGAATTTGCAAATTGTTCTGTCTAACTCTTGAAGAATTGGATTTGTATTTTGATGGGGATTGCATTGAATCTGTAGACCGCTTTTAGTAAAATGGCCAATTTTTACTATATCAATCCTGCCAATCCATGAGCATGGGAGATCTTTCCATCTTCTGAGGTCTTCTTCAATTTCTTTCTTCAGAATTTTGAAGCTCTTATCATACAGATCTTTCACTTGCTTGGATAAAGTCACACCAATGTATTTTATATTATTTGGGACTATTATGAAGGGTGTCACTTCCCTAATTTTTTCTCAGCTTGTTTCTCTCTTGTGTTGCAGAAGGCTACTGATTTATTTGAGTTAATTTTATACCCAGCTAATTTGCTGAAGGTGTTTATCAGGTTTAGTAGTTCTTTGGTGGACCTTTTGGGATCACTTAAGTATACTATCATATCATCTGCAAATAGTGATATTTTGCCTTCTTCTTTTCCAATCTGTATTCCCTTGATCTCCTTTTGTTGTCTGATTGCTCTGGCTAGAACTTCAAGAACTATTTTGAATAAGTAGGGAGAGAGTGAGCAGCCTTGTCTAGTCCCTGATTTTAGTGGGATTACTTCAACTTTCTGTCCATTTAGTTTAATGTTAGCAACTGGTTTGCTTATATGGCTTTTACTATGTTTAGGTTGGGCCCTGAATTCCTATTCTTTCCAGGGCTTTATCATGAAGGGGTGTTGAATTTCGTCAAATGGTTTCTCAGCACCTCATGAAATGATCATGTGGTTTTGTTCTTTCAGTTTGTTTATATAATGGATTATGTTGATGGTTTTCCATATATTAAACCATCTCCGCATGCCTGGGATGAAGTCTACTTGTGTATGGTGGGTGATTGTTTTGATGTGCTCTTGGATTCGGTTTGCCAGAATTTTATTGAGTATTTTTGCATCGATATTCATAAGGGAAATTGGTCTGAAGTTCTCTTTGTTTGTTGAGTCTCTGTGTGGTTTAGGTATAAGAGTAATTGTGGCTTCATAGAAGGAATTTGGTAGTGCTCCATCTGTTTCAGTTTTGTGGAATAGTTTGGATAGTATTGGTATGAGGTCTTCTATGAAGGTCTGATAAAATTCTGCACTAAACAGGTCTGGACCTGGGCTCTTTTTGGTTGGAAGTACTTTAATGACTGCTTGTATTTCTTTAGGAGTTATGGGGTTGTTTAACTGGTTTATCTGGTCTGATTTAACTTCGGTACCTGGTATTTGTCTAGGAAATTTTCCATTTCCCGCAGCTTTTCAAGTTTTGTTGAATACAGGCTTTTGTAGTATGATCTGATGATTTTTTGAATTTCCTCTGATTCTGTAGTTATGCCTCCCTTTTCATTTCTGATTTTGTTAATTTGGACACACTCTCTGTGTCCTCTTTTTAGTCTGGCTAAGGGTTTATCTATCTTGTTGATTTTCTCAAAGAACCAACTTTTGGCTCTGTTGATTCTTTTTATGGTCCTTTTTGTTTCCACTTGGTTGATTTCAGCTGTGATTTTGATTATTTCATGCCTTCTACTCCTCCTGGATATATTTGCTTCTTTTTATTCTAGAGCTTTTTGCTGTGCTGTTAAGTTGCTGACATATGCTCTCTCCTGTTTTTTTCTGCAGTCACTCAGAGGTGTAAGTTTTCCTCTTAGCACAGCTTTCATTGTGTCCCATAAGTTTGGTTGTGCTGTATCTTCATTTACAGTAAATTCTAAGAAGTCTTTATTTTCTTTCTTTATTCCTTCATTGACCAGCTTATCATTGAGTAGAGCATTGTTCAGTTTCCATGTATATTTGAGCATTCTTCCCTTATTGTTTTTGAAGACCAGCTTTAGCCCGTGACTGTCTGATAGGATGCATGGGATTCTTTCTTTCTTTCTGTATCTGTTGAGGCCTGTTTTATGACCAATTATATGGTCAGTTTTGGAGAAAGTACCATGAGCCGCTAAGAAGACGGTATATCCTTTTGTTTTAGGATAGAATGCTCTATCAACATCTGTTAAGTCCATTAGTTTCATGACTTCTCTTAGTCTGTCTTCATCTCTGTTTAATTTCTCTTTCCATGATGTGTCCATTGATGAAAGTTGGGTGTTGTAATCTCCTACTATTATTGTGTGAGGTGCAATGTGTTCTTTGAGCTTTAGTATGGTTTCTTTTATGTATGTAGATGCCCTTGTATTTGGAGCATAGATATTTAGGATTCAGAGTTCATCCTGGTGGATTTTTTCTTTGATGAATATGAAGTGTCTTTCCTTATCTTTTTTTGATGATTTTTGGTTGAAAATCGATTTTATTCAATATTAGAATGGCTACTCCAGCTTGCTTCTTCAGACCATTTGCTTTGAAAGTTATTTTCCAGTCTTTTACTCTGAGGTAGTGTCTGTTTTTGTCTCTGAGGTGTGTTTCCTGTAGGCAGTAGAATGCTGGGTCCTCATTGCGTATCCAGTTTGTTAATCTGTTTCTTTTATTGGGGATTGAGTCCATTGATGTTGAGAGATATTAAGGAATAGTGATTGTTGCTTCCTGTTATATTCGTATTTGGATGTGTGATTATGTTTGTGTGCTTTTTTTCTCTTTGTTTTGTTGCAGGACGATTAGTTTCTTGCTTTTTCTAGTGCGTAGCTTGCCTCCTTATGCTCGGCTTTACCATTTATTATCCTTTATAGGCTGTATTTGTAGAAAGATATTTTGTAAATATGGTTTTGTCATGGAATATCTTGGTTTCTCCATCTATGTTAATTGAGAGTTTTACTGGATACAGTAACCTAGGCTGGCATTTGTGTTCTCTTGGGGTCTGTATGACATCTGTCCGGGATCTTCTGGCTTTCATAGTTTCTGGTGAGAAGTCTGTGCATTTGGTGTTTTGACTATTATGTGACAGGAGGATTTTCTTTTCTGGTCCAATCTATTTGGAGTTCTGTAGGATTCTTATATATTTATGGGCATCTCTCTATAGGTTAGTGAAGTTTTCTTCTATGATTTTGTTGAAGATATTTAAAAATATGGAATACTTCATGAATTTGCATGACATCCTTGCTAAGGGTCCATGCTAATCTTCTCTGTATCGTTCCAATTTTAATATATGTGCTCCGGAAGTGAGAACCCTTGTTTGATTTTTAAGTGAGCATTACTTTTGATATTTTATGGTGATTATGGTAAGTATGAATTATTGGTGAGACATACATTCATCTGTATTAATATGTTATACAATAGAAAATTGATACTCTTGATACATAGAAGAAAGAAAGAAAGAATATAGGTGAAGAACCCAAAATTGAACTCTGTGGTTATGGGCTAGTATTCATTTATATGGCTTTCTACTTCCTAATGATAACTAAGTAAACTGAAATACCATGAAAAGTTAGAGTACTATGTTGAATTCTGAATTATTGTCTGTTGGCTAAAGGAATGATTAATAAGTGGGTTGTTTTCTCTAACGTCCTGTACATGTTGTAAACTGGTGCTCCAATGTTTTATTTTAGGATGTTCACTGCCTGATGTCCACTATCCCTCTACTGAACCCATGACAAGGGCAAATAACATGACTTAATTGATCATCACCTGGCTTTTCCAGATATTTGTCTTCCATTTCTTGGGGTGGCTGAGATATTTTTGCTTGTGGTAATGGCCTGTGACTGCTATGTGGCCACCTGCAAACTTCTTCATTACATGAACATCATGAGTCGTCAAATGTGCCACACGCTGGTGGCTGTTTCTTGGCTGGGGGGCTTCTTACATTCTATAATTCAGGTTCTTATCACTATTCAGCTGCCTTTCTGTGGTCCCAATGTGATTGACCACTACTTCTGTGACCTCCAGCAAATAAATTTATGCATAAAACTTAACACCAAGTGGATCAAGGACCTCAATATGAAAAAAGATGCACTGATCCTGATAGAAGAGAAAGTGGATAATACCCTTGAATGCATTGGCCTAGAAGACAGCTTTCTGGATAGAACACTGTTAGTGCAGACTCTAAGGTGGAACCCCAAGAAACTGAAAAACTTTTGTAAAGCAAAGACAAAGTGGCAGCCTACAGAATGGGAAAAGATTTTTACCCACTGTACATCTGACTAGGACAAATAACCAAAATGTATAAAGAACTCTAGAAATTATGGTATCCAAAACCCAAATTATTCAATTTAAAAATAGTGTACAGATTTAAACAGAGAATTCTCAACAGAGGAAATTCAAATGACTGAGAAACACTAAGAAATGTTCAACATCCTTAGTCATCAGGGAAATGCAAATCAAATCTATTTTCGGATCTCATCTTATAATTGTCAGAAGAGCCAAGATCAATAACACAAGCTCATGCTGACAAGGATGTGAAGCAAGGGGAACACTTACCCATGGCTTATGGAACTACAAACTTGTATAGCAAATCTGGAAGTCAATATGGCTGTTCCTTATAAAGATGGGAATCCGTCTACTGTAGGATCCAGCTATACCACTCTTGGGAATATTCCCAAACAATGCTACATCCTACCACAAAGACACATGCTCAACGATATTCATTGCTGTTCTATTAATAATAGCCAGAAAATCAAAACAACCTAGATGTCCCTCAACAGAAAAATGGATAATGAAAACACGGGGCATCTGCACGATGGGATATTACTTAACTGTTAAAAAGTACATCATGAAATTTGTATGGAAATCTAATGGAACTAGAAAAAAACCATCCTATCTTAGTAGAGAGATGGAACATCTGTGATGTAACTAAAGCATAGATTTTTTTCTCTTTTTCATCTTTATATGTGCTGGTTGAAGCTGTATATCAATAGTGGCTTTAATGACAGCACAGAATACTCTTCCTTCTTCTGGTGCCTCCACTTTTTCTTTTTCATGGATGAATGTTCACAAGTGGTCATCAATTCCCCAGGAAGTTACCACTTGCCCTGCCTAGGATGACTTATTTCCATTTCCTATATAGCAAACCTTAGAGTTCTACTTTAAAACCATCTCCTCTGTGAAATGTTTCCTGACCACTTTTCTTCTGGAGTAGAATTAAGTTTCCAAAACATTCATGCTATCATTGTTCTGTCAAGGTGTATTTTCCTCTCAAACCATAAGCTCTCAAAGTAGAGGACTATTCATTGTCTCTTCCTTGTCTCTTTCTGTGAATATCATAACTGATACTTTATAAATACTTGGTAAATGAACAATTCCTGAAGCTGATAAGCAATGCTGTAACATCAACTCTTACAGTTTTTTTCTTGACTATTTAGTGGGGAGCAGTACATCTTATCTGTATAAAATTTTAACAGAGCTCTGGCTCTTAATTCCTTAAAATGTTTCAATTACCTGCTAGCTGCAGTCAGAAATTCAAGGCATCTAACTTCTGTGAATAATAGTTTTTGCCTACATTTAGTAAGGAAAATGGTAGGAAGATATTCATGTGATTATTTTCATTATTCAATATGATAATATACATAAAAATGTGTATTTTTGAATATGTGTGTGTGTGAGTATGCATGGCTGTGTTTACTAGTATCTGTATGGCAGAAGTCAAGCTCAGATACTGTTTCACAGGTATTGATCACGCTGGCTTTTTGAAAAAGAGTCTTTTGTCTGGTACATGGTGATTATGTTAATCTGACTGGCTAGTGAGCCATAGATTCTTCCCTGACCCTGTCCAACCCAGATCTTATAAGCACTCCACTATCTACTTGTGTTCCTGTTGTTGAACTCAGATCCTCATACTTATAATTAAGTACTTTACTGATCTATCTCCTCAGCCCATATGTAAAACATTAAGAGAAGAACATGAATCAGAGGAAAGGTAACTCTAGAATGTTACCATCACTGCCACCACCATCATCATTAGAGCTGGGCATTAATTTTGTGTGATGACTGTACCCAAGTCTGTTGGTCTTTCTGTCCTGTAGAGCTTCTTAGACTACTCTTGATTCCTTTCTTGCAGATTTGAAGTGCTATTTGAAAGTTTGAGGCTTTTGGTGGGGAGTATGTCATTGAAGTAATAAGTAATAAGTACTATCTATATCTTTATGTATATATCTCTATGTGTAATTGCCTCTCTGTTATATATTATGCTAAATTCTTATAATATTTCTTAGTGCACATTTGAAGTTTTTGGCTCAGAACTGAACACAGAGAAGGTACACCCTGGTCTCTTGATACATTGCTTACATTATACATGTTAGCCTCTAGGAAGTTGACTGAGATAGAGTTTTTCATTCTCTTACAGGTTAGGTTTCTTTAGTTAGAGCTACACATAGGAC
Source organism: Rattus norvegicus (assembly GCF_021556685.1). Classification (NCBI taxonomy): domain Eukaryota; kingdom Metazoa; phylum Chordata; class Mammalia; order Rodentia; family Muridae; genus Rattus; species Rattus norvegicus. The sequence goes on along the minus strand of NC_141536.1, from coordinate 75,550,027 downwards.
TTCATCAGTGACTCGTGAGTGGCTGGGGACTGCACAGCTTGATAAAGTCTGTTCTAGTAGAACTATCAACTTTTTCAGAAGTTATTGTACCTACTGAGGATTGCGGGTCTACTGAGAGCTCATTATTCTCTTTGTTCTATACTCACTGGGAGAAAACCACAGAGATTAAAGCAAAATATTTTCCCATTGTTTTTAAATTATTTCTTTTACTTTTGAGATTATAAAATAATTACTTTATTTTCACTTTCATCCTCTCCCCGCAAGCACTCCTATACATGCCTCCTGATATCTAATAAATTAATGGACCACTTTTCATTAATTGTTGTTATAGTCATATATACACATACATATTCTTAAACACAACCTACCCAGTCTGTATAACATCACTTCCATGTATGTTTTCAGGGCTGACCATTTGCTAAAGAATTAAAAACATTGTGCAAAAAGCTCAATTGAAGAAATATGTCAGTCTAATTATATCATCTCAGCATTGTAATCTCTCACTGATCTGTTACATTAAACTATAAATAACATGCAATTTCTTTGCAAGGAAAATTGCAGAATGGAGGGATCTTCTCTGTGCACATAGTTTTATGTTCTTTTCCTATTGAGTGTTTGGCTCTTTAAGTTTTGGCCATACAAAAAAGATACACAAAAAAGAGACAATTAATGATCTAGAATTGTGAAGTACAGAGATAGAGAGTCCAGCACTGACTGGAGGTAATCTAATGTGGTTAAATTATAATTAACTTAATGTTATATTTAACTTATATTAATGGCCACTGAAATATGTACCAGGAATCTAATGGCCTTTTTTTTACTTCTGATTCAAACCTGTGACTACCTTTTGGGTCCGGGTGGGACAATTCCTTTTCCAGGACCCCAGAGGTTCATTGAAGAGCCTTTAATCTCAGGCTCTTCATTTATCAGTTCTTCTAACTCAGGTTTACCCATTTACTGTCTTACCACTGCATGGTGGTACCATCACAGCCCCTGACAGAGATGCCAGTGTGATCACTGATCTATGTCTCATTACTACATGACTATTACAGATGAATGTATGCAAATGATGTAACCTGCAATAAGACACATGTTAATGGCTCAAACTGCTTGCTCTCCCCAGACTTCTTGCTTGAATCTTAATTCATATGCCCAACTTTAGCTATTGTGAGTAGTGCAGAATAATGGCCTTATTTATAATAGCCAGAAAATGGAAAGAACCCAGATGCCCTTCAACAGAGGAATGGATACAGAAAATGTGGTACATCTACACAATGGAATATTACTCAGCTATCAAAAACAACGAGTTTATGAAATTCGTAGGCAAATGGTTGGAACTGGAAAATATCATCCTGAGTGAGCTAACCCAATCACAGAAAGACATACATGGGGTGCACTCATTGATAAGTGGCTATTAGCCCAAATGCTTGAATTACCCTAGATCCCTAGAACAAACGAAACTCAAGACAGATGATCAAAATATGAATGCTTCACTCCTTCTTTAAATGAGGAAAAAGAATACCCTTGGCAGGGAAGGGAGAGGCGAAGATTAAAACAGAGACTGAAGGAACACCCATTCAGAGCCTGCCCCACATGTGGCCCATACATATACAGCCACCCAATTAGACAAGATGGATGAAGCAAAGAAGTGCAGACCGACAGGAGCCGGATGTAGATAGCTCCTGAGAGACACAGCCAGAATACAGCAAATACAGAGGCGAATGCCAGCAGCAAACCACTGAACTGAGAATAGGTCCCCTATTGAAGGAATCAGAGAAAGAACTGGAAGAGCTTGAAGGGGCTCGAGACCCCAAAAGTACAACAATGCCAAGCAATCAGAGCTTCCAGGGACTAAGCCACTACCTAAAGACTATACATGGACTGACCCTGGACTCTGACCTCATAGGTAGCAATGAATATCCTAGTAAGAGCACCAGTGGAAGGGGAAGCCCTGGGTCCTGCTAAGACTGAACCCCCAGTGAACTAGTCTATGGGGGGAGGGCGGCAATGGGGGGAGGGTTGGGAGGGGAACACCCATAAGGAAGGGGAGGGGGGAGGGGGATGTTTGCCCGGAAACCGGGAAAGGGAATAACACTCGAAATGTATATAAGAAATACTCAAGTTAATAAAAAAAAAAAGATTGATGTATGAGAATCTTTGCAATATAGTGAGTTGGAGTCTTTGAGTAAATAGTCACAAATGATATATCTGGATCTATTTTATTTTTTAATTGAAAATAAATTTTTATCACACAATATATTCTGATCAATGATTCCTTTATCTCATCCAAGATTCCTCTCAGAATCTCATCCAACTGGAAACCTTCTTTCTTCCCCTCTTTAGAAAGTGAGTAGGCAAATAAAACAAATGAACCATAAGAAAGAAAAAAGCATGAGAAACAGATATGCAGAGACCCACAAACAAAAACAAAACCAACAAAAAGCACAAAACTAAAAACTATAACATGCAAACAATCTATCCTGTTGGACTATAGTGGAGACGTATCGCCCTGGCTATTATTGATTGTATCTTTACACTGACATCTAGGCCTCTAGCTCTGCAAGATCTGTAAAAATGACCTTTTCTGTTTGTCATTTCTCTCTATCTTTCATATGGTATTCATATAGTATTCAACTGAGAAACTTCCAAGACCAGAAAATTCACTATTGAATTCTTTGCTTTTTGATAATTTTGTTGAGCAATTTTGTATCTATGGTTGTCTGGGGGACTGAATACTGGTTTATTCTGTTGTTGTCTGTGACTTTGATATAAGGATAATACTGGCTTCTTGGAGTGAGCTTGGAAGCATTTCTTTCCCTTATCTTTTACAGAATACTTTGGGAAGTCCTGGCGTTATTTCTTCTTCAGAGGCCTGTCAGAATTCAACAGTGATTCTATCTGGGCTCGGATATGTCTCAGTTGATAGATTAAAAAAATATTGGTCCTTTTATTTTTTATTTGTTTCTTTTTTCTAAGGGTTCTCTGATCTTGTTTACCCTTTCAAAGAACCAAATCTGTTGCTGATTTTTTTGTTTCCCATTTATCAATTTTGTCTCTGATCTTAATTATTTCTTTCTTTCGACTTAACTTGGGGTTGGCTCATGGTTTTTCTTAGGCCTTAAAGTGTATTGTTGCTTATTTGTAATGGATTTGTACTGTAGTGTATTTGACATCGTTATTTGTTATTGTAATGTATCATTAAGGACTGCATATATATATATACATATATATATATATATATATATGAATTGAGTGAGGATGAAAGCACAATATTAACCAAAACCTATGATACTGGAGAGCTAAGATAAGTTACCATAGAATTATTACTGAATTATTCATTAAATTGTATTTATTTATGCTTATCTCAGCTCCCATTATGTGTAGGAATAATATGACGTTGTTACTTCCATGAGTTTATAATTTTTGTTTTTCTTCTTCTCTTTTTTTATTACTAATGATAGTTCTTAGAACATCATAGGGTTTAATACTATATGTTAAATGATTGAATGAAATGATTAGATGGCATCCCTTTCAGAGGAATTTCTAATCCCAGTCTATGATCATGACTACTATCCTCACTGACACAGACAGGGGTGGACTAAAGGTTTTATAGATGAATATTACACCTAAATAGATGGGTGTGGAATTAGAAGATTCTATGAACTTAGATTAATACTTCCACCTTATTTATTTATTTTCCTATTTAGTTTTGATTCATTGGAAGAAACTTACTTCTGTAGGTCAGCTAAGCTTGGAGAAGAATCAGGAAAATATGGCTCCTAAAAACCTTTAGTGGGAGTGGAGACGACAGGATAGCACTGTAGATGCTCTCCTGAGCTACAGAAGACATGGTCCTGTGTGCAAGATGTCTGCAAGTCAAAGGAATTAGAGTTCACCATCAGCAATGAAGATAATCTTGTTGGTCTTGCCATTCCCCAAACTGTCCTGGCTTCCACAATGGCTTTCACCTTCTTTAAGACCACCTGTTTGCCATTCATCCACTCAGTCTTGGAATTCAGGTGAAAACCTAGGAAAGGTTGGTGCTTTGTCCAGCATGTCTATGGACAAGCCATCAGGTCCTGCTTGCCTCAGGTTGAAATTCTCACCCTCAGATTTCATTCTGTATATGGATATGCTACTAATGTCATTGCAGCATGTGAGGTTGCCACACTGTTACATGAATTCTGCAATAATTCTGTGAAAGGAGCAGTGTTTATACCCAAATCCTTTTTCTCTGGTTATCAGAACATGAAAGTGCTGTCTTTGGAACTTCATTTGCAAACAACTTGAAGGAGATGAGGCCCAAACGCTTGCTGTCAGCCACAATGTCAAAGATCATAGTGAGGTTGACTGTGGCTGCAGCAAGCAGTGACAGGCATAGCAGCATCTGAAAAGCCAAGACTTTCATTCTGTATAGAAGTAGAAAGAGGGGAGAGTAAGAAGAGATGGGGAGACATAGCATGATTGCAGTGCATAGTTCATCAACTGCTTACCCAGAGTTAGTGCCCGGAGGGCTATGTCATTTATAATCCGGTATTTATTTGCAGGGTTAATGTGTGGGAAAGCATCCTTGAAAGTTGTTTCTTTCATTATCTTTCTACTGAATTACTAAAAACTTATGCTTATGCATGAAATTCACTGAAACAGTTTTATCCTGACCTTGCATCATACTCCATTTGGCAAAGTTTTACTCTAGAGAACAGGAATTCTATGGGGAAGTTGGTCTCTTGATGGCAGTGTGTAGCAAAATTTACTTTTAAATAGTTCAAGGTTCTGGTTATTCACAGTTCTTGGAGTCTGAATGAGGAGGTAGGATTCCCACAACACAACAAGATCTTAAAATTTCAGGGATTTTAAATTTGTGGCTCTTATTTCTTAAATGCATATATTTTCATTGATTTACCACCTTCCCTGAGTTTTCTTTGTGATTTGTCTTATGTGTTATCTATCTTGTTTTATAAAGCTCCCAAGACCACTGGTGATTTTTCCTTGTGGCTAGGTCAGATCTTTGAGTCATGGTTGTATCACCACCCAGATCCTTCAGGAAGCGGTAGATGCGATGGAGTATCGGTTTTAAGTTAGTAATGGGAAGTAAGTAGAGTGTGGCCTTGGAAAGCTAACTAACCCCTCTTTGCTTTTGTCACTTCATCTTTGAATAGGAAGTAAAATATGTTTTTGAATTTTTTCTGTATCACCCTTAGAGGGGTTAGCTGATATTGATCTGGATTTGGTGCCCTGGGTCATGGTGAGACATATGCTATGAGGTGCTGTTAGTAAAGTGACTTTATTTGCTAAGAACTTGGATTTAAAAGGAAAGAAAGAGTACAGTGATCACTCCCATCTCAGCTGTACTATGAAGGACATGTTAGGTGCTTTTTGAGTGTCTTTCAGTTCCATCTCATTCAACTCTTTGCTCCAAGGCAGAGCAAGTGCACAGCAGCTCTTGTGACTTGGGGCGATGTGCAAAGACCAACGTTTCTTAGCAACCACATTCTACTGGACATGTATTTTTGTCCTAGATTCAGACTTTATTCCTTAAATTGGTTAAACTGTGTGTGTTTATGTGTGTGTGTGTGTGTGTGTGTGTGTGTGTGCGCGTGCATGTGTATGTGTGTGTTTATGTGTGTGTGTAGTGGTGTATGTGCCTGTGTACATGCGTGCATGTGTGCATGTATGTGTGTGTGTGTGTGTGTGTGTGTTTAGTGGTGTGTGTGTTTGTGTGTGTATGTGTGTGTATGTATTGGTGTGTGTGGGTCTGTGTGTCTAGTGGTGTGCGTGTGTGTGTTTATGTGTGTGTGTTTATGTGTGTGTGTGTGTTTATGCGTGTGTGTGTGTTTATGTGTGTGTGGTGGTGTTTGTGTGTGTGTGTTTATGTGCGTGTATAGTGGTGTGTGTATTTATGTGTGTGTATGTGTAATGGTGTGTGTGTAGTGGTGTGTGTGTATTTATATGTGTGTGTGTTGGTGTGTGTGTATGTGTGTGTATGTGTATGTGTGTGCGTGTGTGTGTGCATTTGTGTGTGTAGTGATTAGACATAATTGCTACACAAGGCTCTGCTTTATATTTTTCTCAGGCATGGTATCACTTTCTTTATTGTAAATTCTAAGAGACTACTTGATAGACTTTTACATGCTCATTTGCTGATTTATGCTTCCATGTCTTGGTCACTTTGACGTCTATATTTCTATGTGAGGCACCATTGTGTGTGGAGAGGATATATTAATTAATAACTATGCAATGTAGTAGGGACAAAGAAGTGGGGGAGATAGAGAAAAATACAGGAAACGCTGAGATGATAGATTGATCGATAGATAGATAGATAGATAGATAGATAGATAGATAGATAAGACTTAATTTTCAAAGAGGAGAGCTACTATGTATTCCCCTCTTGTCGATGAGCTTGGAAACATGGATTCTTATATGAGCTGCTCCTCTCTGAGTGTTTCAGAGTGATTCTAGTAAATTTACCTTCATTTCTTTAATAGATAAAGAATAGATCAACATTCAATCAGGTGAGAATTGTGGTTTAGGTTGTCAAATAAGTGTATCCCTTGCTTTTAATAGTTGGTCATTTGTATTTCTATTTACTTTTGTGCCACACATGTGCCCTATTCTTCTTAGGTAAAGTGTGGTAGTTACAGAAGGTCTCTGATTGCCAGATTTCTGCAGATCCTGGCTTTGGTGCTGTGTAAATCTAGACAATTTATTCACTTCTCTGTGAATAATCACGCCGAACTCACAAGTTTATTGTACATGCTGAATATATTAATGCATATAGTTTGAGTAGTTATAAATGTTTGATATGTTAGGTAACTTTGAAATGATATTCTCTTCTATTAACTCAAGATGCAAACAATTACAAAATAATTTATCATGATATCAATAGTTGACAATGTATTTTTTAGTAACTTTGAAATGATATTCTCTTCTATTAACTCAAGATGCAAACAATTACAAAATAAGTTATCATGATTTCAATAGTTGCCAATGTATTTTTTAGTAAGAGATATAAAGAAGAAGCTGAAATAATAAAAGATCCTATTAGTTTTGCTGAAAGGAACATGATGGAGTACTATTGGAACAGAAAACCATGGAACTTCATTCTTATAGCAGTTTGGTTCATTGTACAACTTAGGAAGAAAGACATATGAAAGAAAGAAGTGAGGGCACTTTATGTTACAACAAGATTTTTTAATTTCAGTTAGGGGATGACAATAAAGGTGCAAAGTGTTTACAATTAGTTTAAGAAGGCTCTTACATGTCCTCTGACAATATCAAAACTCATGCTGGGGCAGTGGGAACAGTTGGTAAGTTTTAGTAGAGAAGTGTGGTTAGATTTTTACATAAGGGAGATTGTTGAAGAACTTACCCAGTGCTTAGAGAGAAGATATAGGTGAGATTGTGTAATCTATACAAACTTCGTGAACCAATAGGACTGCTTTTGCATCCTAGAAGATGCATAGGCCTGGAAAAAACAGGGATAGATATTTCTGGTGCCAATGAACATGATAGGTATATGAAAGTGGATTTGACTTCAAAATATTCAAGTTGATGTTTGCTGGTTAAGAAAAAGAATTGTTGTGTGGCTCAGATATTAAAGCCATTAAAATCCAGTTAGAGGAATTCAGTTTCCCTGGTTATTCCCAGGTAGTAAGTCATTACACGGTAGTGAGAGGGACTCAGGCTTGCCTTGGTTATTCTGGTTTTTTTTTTTTTTTTTGGTTCTTTTTTTTTTTCCGGAGCTGGGGACTGAACCCAGGGCCTTGCGCTTCCTAGGTAAGCACTCTACCACTCAGCTAAATCCCCAGCTGCCTTGGTTATTCTGAAGTAGCAGAATGATCTGAGGAAGAAAGGGTGTGTGGTAAATCAATTTTCTGATTTTTGTTACAGAAAGGGTATGACTTGGCAGCTGGAAACTTAAAGACTTTGGTATGGTAATTTGTGAATCTGCTTTCTGTGTGTGAGGAGATGACAGCAAGAATGGGGAGGAAAGGGCACACAAGGAATCTGGTGTAGGTAAAATTTTGCAGTGTGTCTGGCTGGATAGGCAGGCCAATGAAACGTTGACATCAAAGCTGCAAGGTCAGGCAGCCTGGAAGATAATGGGATCATCAGAGCACTTTCTAGTTCCTACTTGCCCCTAGGTCTTCTGTGCAATCACAACCTAGTCCCACCATCTGCATTCTTAAATCTGACCATGCATTTTCCCTGTGCTTGTGAGCAAGACTATGGGGAAGGTGATTCTGTGTCATCTCCCTATTCAGCAACTTGATTTCTTAGGTGAATGGATACTCCTGGCGATTCTAAAGCATTGCAGAAAATCACTATTCTTATTTCATAGCACATGCCATACTGAATTTAAGCATATTGCTTGTTGTACCTTTGGGTTTTCATGTAATTTGCTGCTGCTGAATAAGGTTTCTTTAAGTTGTTAGCCTTTTGAGTCAGTTTCTTTTAGCTCCCATGGATGTCTGATTTCTTTCTCTTTTAAGGTCATTCCTCTAGTTTCTGTCACACAGTGATATTCTTCCTAAAATAAATACGTGAACAGTATCACAATTATTTATTGTTTTATTTAAGGTCCCTCGACTGCTGGTATCCAGCACACTTGAACTGAACTCATGGCCAATGTAAATGTGACTGAGTTGATCATCACTGGCCTTTTCCAGGACCTAGAGGTGCAGAAGGTGTGCTTTGTGTTGTTTCTTCCTGTGTATCTGGCCACTGTGCTGGGCAATGGCCTCATTGTTGTGACAGTCAACATCAGCAAGAGTCTGTATTCCCCCATGTATTTCTTCCTTAGCTACCTATCCTTGGTAGAGATCCTCTACTCCTCTACTGTTGTCCCTAAGTTCATCACTGATTTACTTCACAAGATTAAAACCATCTCTCTGAAGGGCTGCCTGGCTCAGATTTTCTTCTTCCACTTCTTTGGGGTCACTGAGATACTTTTGCTTACAGTGATGGCTTATGACCGTTATGTGGCTATCTGCAAACCTCTTTACTATACAACTATTATGAGTAGGCCCATATGTCACCGCCTGGTGGCTGGTTCCTGGGTGGGGGGATTTTTTCATTCTATTATTCAGATTTTCATCACTATCCCTTTGCCTTTCTGTGGTCCCAATATTATTGACCACTACTTCTGTGACCTCCATCCCTTATTCAAGTTGGCCTGCACTGACACTTTTGTGGTAGGGGTAATTATGTTTGTTAACAGTGGATTATTTTCTGTATTTTCCTTCCTTTTCTTGGTGTCTTCTTACATTGTTATCCTATACAACTTGAGGAATCACTCTGCTGAGGGGAGGCGCAAGGCTCTATCTACCTGTGCATCTCACATCATGGTGGTTGTCTTGTTCTTCGGACCTGCCATCTTCCTCTACTTGAGACCTGCTTCCACCTACACTGAAGACAAGCTTGTGGCTGTGTTCTACACGGTTATTACCCCCATGATGAACCCCATCATCTACACACTCAGAAATGCAGAGGTGAAAAATGCTGTGAGGAGGTTGTGGGGCAAAAAAGTGAGTTCAAGTCTGGAATAAAATTTAAGGTATGAAATAATCATCAGCATGACTACTCTGACTAGAACTTGAATCTGACTTTAATCATCAGTAAAGGAACAGATTAAAATCTACATGTTCATGGTTTTTGTTTTGTTTCAATTCCATCGTGTAATAGATGTCAGTATTTTGGTGAATGTTCAAATTTTACTATTTTACATCTCTTTTCTGTGATCTATAGTGTGTAATATTAGGAATAGAACTCCTGTAATGTGTGGGTATAAAAGTTCTCACATTGAAAGAAATGGAATAGTTTATTCTTGAGCCAATATGAGTAATGTATGAGAATATAATTTAAGTTATACCAAACACCATGTTTCACTGTGGTAATAGGTTGATTGAAAAAAAGTAATAAATCAAGGCACTTTAAAAATACATTGGTAAGAGCATCATGTTGAGACTTTATGGGACAGTGTTGGGGGAAAATCTCTGTTCTTGTCTTCAGATGATATCTGCTAACATTCTTAGTTTTTGAGTTGGTGAAGATGGTGGTCTGTTAAGTTAATACATACCCCAAAGATTCATGCAATAGTCACAAGGACATTAGATTAGGTACAGAAGTGGACAATGGATAGCTGTTAATGACGCTAAAGTAAATCCACAATAATTTGGCTTGGATCTACCACATCCAAACTCTCCATAATTGTAAAATTCTAATCAGGCAGTTTTTTTAGAATCTTAAACACAGTGTGGCCTTTTCTGGGGATCCTTAGTTCACAAAGAAACAATATCTTAGTGCCTATCAGCTCTATGGCCTTAGCTTTATTCATTTTCCTTCTGATTTTGCCATGCTATTGTATATGAAGTACTCTTGGCATCCAATGGCAAAAGGACATGTTTTGCCTTGTCTCCTTGCAATTTTGGAGGAAGTCCCAGGACTCCTTCACTGATTCTACACATGTATTTCCTAGACTAACCAGACTGAATCAGCAGCCTGTCCTTCACGTTCTACATCTGTGTTCCTTTCAGATAACCTTACATGGTATGTCACATACAGCAGGAACTGAGCAACACAATGAATAGAGACATCAAGGTGATGACAATATTATTCATCATTTGGAAGGGGATTGGGTCAGTGTGAGGATACCAGGAACCAAGGAGGAATTTTCTTAGAAATTACCTTAATGGAACTATAGCTATTAGAGTGGTGTTAATAGAATATCACAATGAAAAATATCAATTTTACAAACTGCATGGGGATTCCCCTTACCCTTATTTGAATTTGTTGTCAGAGTAATTGATACACATTCTATTTGAGTAAATAACTTGTGCATATTTCAAGGCCCTTTCATATCCATTACTTTTTGGAATCTTCAAATCAATTCTATAGTGTTAATAAAGTAGTTATTACTCATTCTGAATGCATAGCATTAGAGATTTAAATGTCATAGAGAAATTTTGTTTTGGTTACAAAGAACAGAATTGAAAATAAGAGAGTGCAGGTATAAATGATTCAGGGTAAAAACATTCTCTATCGAGTTTGTCTATCACCAAATCCTTTCATTTTTGTGTTTACCTCATGTCCTAAGATGGGTGCTAGAGCTTCATTCACAAAGAATGATTCACAATGGTTAAATGACTTTTGAGAAATTTACACACTGTTTCCTTAGTATCTATAAGAAGACATGGACGCTTCTCTGTGTCCTTTCATGCACACAGCTTTCTCCCCACCCAACAGCAGTTGCTGCTCTAATTTCTATGATCAGGTAGTCATTGAGTCTTGTTGTGTTCATGTAAATGCTAAACCTGTGGTTACAGTCTTTTGAATTTGTCCTCTTTCTCTGAATTTAATGTTTTTGAAACTTATTTGTATTGTGGATTATAATAATTTATTATCCTCTTTATTAAGTGGTATACCATTGAAGGAATATATCACAGTAAATAAAGCTTTTTTTCATTGGTGGATATTGGGTTTATTTCAGTTATTAGAATCTGTAAATAAAAGCTGTGAGACATAAAAGTGATTACCACCAAATCTGATGACTTGGGTTTGATCCCTAGAACACGGTGGAAGGTGAGAGGCAACACTGGAAAGTTCTACTTTCTGGTGACTAAACATTCAAATCTGTGAGGCAATGGTGGCCATTCTCATTCAGATCATCACAAATATCAATGGCTTCAATTCTCTAATTAAAAGACTCAGACAGACTGAATGGATCAAGAAACAAAATCCATTATTCTGTTGCTTCAAGAAATGCACCTTTGTTTTAAGGACAGACACAACTTTAGAATAAAAGGATAGACAAAAGAACTTGGCTCAAAAGGGACCAGAGAACGAGCAGGTTTTGCTATCCCAGAATCTGGTGAAATGGACTTCAAACTAAGACTAATCAGATGAGAATAAAGATACCAATCAAGAGAACAGTTAACAAAGAAAATATTTGTATCCTAAGCATATATGCAACAAACTCTGGGTCTCCCAATTTTATAAAAATTCCACTATTGGATTTAAAGATACAAATTAACATCAATCTACCAATAAAAGGACAGGTCATCTGAACAAAAACTAAACACCAGAATTAATTGACATCATACATCAAATACACTTAACAGATACATAGAATATTCCACTAAAGCACCAAAAAATACACATTCTACTCAACAACACATGGGCGTTTTTGTAAAATAGACTATATCTGGGACACAAAACAAGTCTTTATAGATTCAATAAGATTTAAACCATTTCTTGCATCCTATCTGACCACAGTAAAACTTAAGTTGACAGTAAAATAACCTCTAGTAAAATATACAAAGCCATGGAAATTAAATGACTTATTGAATAATGAATGGGTCAAAGAAAAAATCAAGAAAGAAATAAAATCTTCCTGGAAATAAATGAAAATAAAAATAAAATACTAAGATACTGGGACACATTGAAAGCAGTTATATTAGGAAAGTTTATAGTTCTGAGTGCCTACATTAAAAATCAGAAAGAGTACAAATATGTAATTTAAGGATGAAACTCATATTACTGATGCTATGGTGTGCTTACAGACAGGAGCTAGAGGCCCAACCAGCCTCATAATAATAAAACACTAAATGCACAGATCAAAGAAAGAATATTAAAAGCTGTAAGAGAAAAAGTCAAGTATAAAGGCTGACTTATCAGATTAAACCAGACTTCTCAACACAGACACTAAAAACCAGAAGAGCCTGACCAGAGGTCATTCAGACTCTAAGAGAACACAAATGCCAGCCCAGGGTATTATACCCAGCAAAACTATCAATCAACATAGATGGAGAAATCAAAGTATTCCAGGATAAAATCAAATTCAAACAATAACTATCTACAAACCCAGCCCTACAGAGGATTCTCTAAGGAAAACCCCAACACAAGAAGGGTACCTACAGCAAACAAAAAAACAAGATATTAATCACCTCACAATAAAGTCGAAAGGAGAGAATCACATGCACATAATGCCACCTAGAAAAACATATGTAATAGGAACTAACAATCATCTGTCTTTAATACTTTTCAATAATAATGGATTCAATCCACCTATAAAAAGACATTAGCTAATGGACTGGATGCACAAACAAGATCCAGCATTTTGCTGCATGAAAGAAACACAACTCAACAACAATGACAGGGACTACCTCGGAGTAAATGGCTGGAAAAAGTCTTCAAAGCAAATGGTCCCAAGAAACAAGCTGGAGCTGCCATCCTAATATCTAATAAAGTAGACTTTCAACCAAAATTTATCAAATGAGATGAGAAAGGACACTTCATATTCATCAAAGGAAAATTCTACTAAGAGAAAGTCTTAATTCTGAACATTTATGTCCAAAATGCAAGGGCACACACATTCAGAAAAGAAACTTTACTAAAGCTCAAAGTACACATTGAACCCCACACAATAATAGTGGGAGACTTCAACACTCCACTATCACTAATGGGCAGGTCACTGAAACAGAAAGTAAACAGAGACACAGTGAAACTAATAGAGGTTATGAACCAATTAGATTTAACAGAAAAAAAAACCAACCAACCAACCAACCAAACAAGCAAACCAACCAAAAACCTTCTTCTCAGTACCTCATGGTACCTTTTCCCAAATTGACTATATAATTGTTCACAAAACAAGCCTCAATTGATACAAGATTGAAATAATCCCATGTATCCTATCAGATCACGATGGCCTAAGGCTGGTCTTCAATAATGACAAAAACAACGGAAAACCCACATACCCACAGAAACTGAACAACTGTTTATTCAATGACAACTTGATCAGGGAAGAAATAAAGAATAAAATTAAAGACTTCCTGAAATTTAATGAAAATGAGGACACATAATCCCCAAACATATGGGACACAATGAAAGCAGTGCTAAGAGGAAAATTCATAGCACTAAGTGCCCTGGTAAAGAAACTGGAGTGATATTACACTACCAACTTAGCAACACACCTGAGAGCTCTAGAAAAAAAGGAGTAAACACATCCAAGAGGAGTAGACACAGGTAATAGTCAAACTCAAGGATGAAATCAACCAAATAGAAAGAAAGAGATCTATACAAAGAATCAACAAAACCAAAGAGAATCAATAGGATAAACCCCTATCCAAACTAACTAAAGGGACCAGAGACAAAAATATACAATGGAAAAAAGAAAGCATCTTCAATAAATGGTGCTGGTATAATTGGCTGTCTGTATGTAGAAAATGAAAATAGACCCATATTTCTTTGTCACCATGCACAAAGCTCAAGTCCAAGTGGATCTAGGACCTCAACATAAATCCAGGTACATGGAATCTAATAGAAGAGACAGTGGGAAAGAGCCTTGAACTCATTGACACAGGGGGAAATTTCCTAAACAGAACTCCAACAGCTCATGCTCTAAGATCAAGAATTGATAAATGGGGCCTAATGACACTGGAAAGCTTCTGTAAGGAAAACCTAGTCAATAAGACAAATCAGCATCTCATGGATTGGGAAAAAAACTTCACTAACCCTACATCTGAGAGAGGGCTAATATCAAAAATATATAAAGAACTTAAGAAGCTAACCACCAAAAATAACCAAACAACCTAATAAAAAATGGGGTATAGAACTAAACTGAGAATTCACAGCAGAGCAATATTGAATGCCAGAGAAGCACCTAAAGGAATGTTCAAAGTCTTTAGTGATCAGAGAAATGCAAGTCAAAATGACCCTGAGATTCCACCTTACACCAGTCAGAATGGCTAAGATCAAAACACATATTGGCAAGGATATGGAGAAAGAGGAACACTCCTCCACTGCTGGTAGGATGGCAAACTGGTACAACCAATCTGGAAATGAATTTGGAGGTCCCTCAGAAAATTGGAAACAGACCTACCTTAAGACCTAGCAATACCACTCGGGAATATACCCAAAAGATGCTCTACCATGCTATATGGGCACATGTTCCACTATGTTCATAACAGTCCTATTTGTGACAGTCAGAAGCTGGAAACAACCCAGATGTCCCATGATAGAAGAATGGATACAAAAAATGTGGTTCATTTACACAGTGGAATACTACTCAGCTATTAAGAATGAGGACATCATGTGCTTTGAAGGCAAATGGATGGAACTATAAAACAGTATCCTGAGTGAGGTAACTCAGACACAAAATGACTTGCATGGTATGTTCTCACTAATAAGTGGATAGTAGCCAAACAAATTTTTTTACGAAATACCCAAGTTATAGTCCACAGAAATCAAAAAGATGAACAGGCCGAGGATACCTTGTTTTCTAGAGAGGGAGAAGAAAACAACCACAGAGGGGAGGGACAGGGAAGGGAAAGGGCATGGGGTTCTGGGGGAGAGGAGAATATGATCTGGTATTGGGTGGGGGAAAAGGACTGAAGCCCTGGAGACCTCGGGAAGAAGGAGGATGGGGTGGGGGCTCTAGAATGTACCAGAGACCTGGGAAGTGAGAGATTCTCAGGACTCAAAGGCAGCAGGGGAGACCCTAGATGAAATGCCCTACAGTGGGGAGAGAACTTGTAGAGCCCACCTCCAGAAGAAAGATGGGCATCAAGGGAAGAATGTTGTTGCTATCCAACAGTCAAAATTCTGACCCATAATTCTTCCTCTCTGAAAGAAATGCAGGGATGGAAATGGAGAAAAGCCTAAGGAAAAGAAGGTCCAGTGACAGCCCCAAAGTGGGATCCAGCTCAAGGGGAAGTCCCAAGACATGACACCATCACTGAAGCTATGGGGTGTTCACAAAAAGGTACCTACCATGACCGCTCTACAAAAGATCCAACAAGAAGCTGAAAGAGTCAGATGCAGATATGTGCACCCAACCAATGAATAGAAGTTGATGATCCTTCTGGTTGAATTAGGGAAAAGCTGGAGGAAGCTGAGGAGGAGGGCAACCCTGTAGAGGACCAGCAGTATCAATTAATCTGGACCCCTGAGATCTCTGACACTGGATCAATAACCAGGTAGCATACACCAGCTGAGGTGAGCCTCCAAAACATATACAGCAGAGGACTCCTGGGCCTGGGTTCAGTTAGAGAAGATGTACCTAACCCTCAAGAGACTGGAGGCCCCAGGAATTTTAGAGGTCTGGTGGGGTATGTGGGGTGGAGACATCCTTGTGGAGACAGGGGGTGGTGGTGGTGGTGAGGCAGTATGAGATGTGGAACTATCTGAGGGGTGGACCAGGAGGGGAATAAAATCTGTTTTTAAAAATAAATAAAAAAAAGAAACAGAAGGAACACTACCTAGTTCATTCTATGAAGCCACAATTACTCTGATAACTAAACCAAACAAGAACCCAACAAAAAAGAGAACTTCAGACCAATTTCACTTATGAATATTGATGCAAAATACTCAACAAAATTCTCGCAAACTGAATCCAAGAACACATCAAAACCACGGCATTCACCACAATCAAATAGGCTTCATCCCAGGGTTGAAAGGTTGATTCAATATATGAAAATACCTTAATGTAATCCACTATATAAACAAACTCAAAGATAAAAATTATTTGATTATCTCTTAGATGTTGAAAAAGCATTTGACAAAATATAACACTGTTTCATGTTAAAAGTTTTAAAGAAACTATTAATATAGTAAAAACGGCCATCTTGCTAAAGGAAATCTACAGATTCAGTGTAATCCTTATCAAAATTCCAATTCAATTCTTCATAGAATTAGAAAGAGCAATTTGCAAATTCATTTAGAAAAGGAAAAAAACCCAGGATAGTGAAAACTATTCTCAATAATAAAAGAAATTCTGGGGGAATCACCATCCCTGACACTGTATTACACAGCAATAGTGATAAAAACTGCATGATATTGGTACAGAGACAGGCAGGTTGATCAATGGAATAGAATTGAAGATCCAGAAATGAACCCACACACCTATGATTACTTTATCAGATACACTGAAACCAATAGAAGAGAATGTGGGGAAGAGCTTTGAACACATAGGCACCGGGGAAAGTTTCCTGAAGAGGACACCAATGGCTTATGCTCTAAGATCAAGAATCAACAAGTGGGACCCCAAAAATTGCAAAGCTTCTGTAAGGCAAAGGACACTGTCATTAGGACAAAATGGCAACCAACAGATTGGGAAAAGGTCTTTACCAATCCTATATATGATAGAGGGCTAATATCCAATATATACAAAGAATTCATGAAGTTAGACTCCAGAGAATTAAATAATCCTATTAAAAATGGGGTACAGAACTAATAAAGAATTTTTAACTAAGGAAAATTGAATGTCTGAGAAGCACCTAAAGAAATAGTCAACATCTTTAATCATCAGGGAAATGCAAATCAAAACAACCCTGGGATACTACCTCACACCTGTCAGAATGGCTAAAATCAAAAACTCAGGTGAAGTAGATGCTGGCAAGGATGTGGAGGAATAGGAATACTCCATTCTCCATTGTTGGTGGAATTGCAACCACTCTGGAAAGGAGTCTGGAAGTTTTTCAGAAAATGTGGACATAGTACTCCCTGAGGACCCAGCTATAATACTTTTGGGAATACACCCAAAAGATGCTCCAACATATAACAAGGACACATGCTCCACTATGTTCATAGCAGCCTTATTTATAATAGCCAGAAACTGGAAAGAAACCAGATGTCCTTGAACAGAGAAATGGATACAGAAAATGTGGCATATTTACACAATGGAGTACTACTCAGCTATAAAAAACAATGACTACATGAGGTAAATGTATGGAACTAGAAAATATCATCCTGAGTGCGGTAACCCAGTCACAAAAGAACACACATGGTGTGCACTCACTGACAAATGGATATTAGCCCAAAAGCTATGAATACCCAAACAACAGTTTATAGACCACATGAAGCTCAAAAAGAAGGAAGACTAAAATGTGGATGATTTGATCCTTCTTAGAAGGGGAAACAAAATACTCAGGGGAGGAAATACAGGGACAAAAAGTGGAAAAGAGACCAAAGAAAAGGCCATCCAGAGACTGGCTCACCTGGGGATCCATCTCATAAGTACCCACCAAACCCAGTCACTACTGCTGATGCCAAAGAAGTGCTTGATGACAGGAGCCTGATATGGATGTCTCCTAAGAGACTCTCCCAGAGCCTTACTGATACAGAAGAAGATGCTTGCTGCTATTCATCAGACAGAGCATGGGGACTGCAATGGAGGAGTTAGAGAAAGGACTGAAGGAGCTGAAGGGGTTCAAACTGAAAGAACAACAACATAAATCAACCAGACCACCCCCAGAGCTCCCAGGGACTTAACAACCAACGAAAGAGTACACATGGTGGGGCTCATGGCTCTTGCTGCATATGTAGCAGGGACTGGCCTTGTCAGGAATCAGTGGAAGGAGGGGCCCTTGATCAGTGGAAGGCTTGATGCCCCAGTGTAGGGGAATGACAAGGCAGGGACACTGAAGGAAATGGTGGGTATGGGAGCAATCTCATGGAGGCAGGGGGAGGGGGGATGGCATATGGTGTTTCCAGAGGGGAAACCAGGAAAGGGGATAACATTTGAAATGTAAGCACATACAGTACCAATAAAAATGCTTTTATATCATCTTTAAGATGTTTGATTACAGAAAACTACAGGTTATTTTTTATGGACTAGTTTATGGAATATTGACATTAAATCTTCTTTGAAAGTCTGGTAGAATTCTGCACTAAAATAGTTTGGGGCTGATCCCGGCCCACAGCTCCCTGCTCCCAAACCCTGTGGGAGGGAGAGCTCATTACCCAGACAGAAGGGCACTACCAAGACTGCAGGGCAAGAGAGACCACCATTACTGCCCACACTTGCCCACATCCCTGACCCAAGAGGAAACTGTATAGGGCCTCTGGGAACAGGAAGATAGGGGCACTCAAGCTGCAGGTCCCCTGCGGTCCAGACACCACCCGGATCTGAAGGGACATGGTTAAACAGCAATCTGTACACACATCCTGTGGGAGGGAGAGCTAAATCTTCAGAGGGGCAGACATGCATGGGAAATCAGAGGAGACTACACTCTGCCCAAATTTCTGACTCTATAGGAAAACTCCTAGCGCTATCTGGGCCCCCTGTGCACAGGGACCTGAGAAAAGGCTGGGCAGGTCCTTCTGGTTGCTGCCCTCACGGAGAGCTGAAATGCAGCCCCTGAGGAGCGACTTCAGGCCTGAGACCAGAGGTAAGACCAACTTTTCTGCTCCAAGTGACCTCAGGACACATGCCTACAGGAACAGCTGAAGACCAGTAGACAGGAAAGACTACACGTCTGAAAGAAGAATACTCTGTTCCCATAACTGGCTGAAAGAAAACATGAAAACAGGTCTACAGCACTCCTCACACACAGGCCTATTGGACGGTCTAGCCACTGTCAGCAATAGCAGAGCACGGTAACACCTGAGACAACCTGAATGTGAGAATCAAGCACAGGAACCCAAGCAACAGAAACAAAGATTACATGGCATCATCGCAGCACAATTCTCCCACCAAAGCAAACACAGATTATCCAAATGCACCAGAAAAGAAAGATCTAGATTTTAAATTACATTTGATCATGTTACTGGAGGACTTCAAGAAAGACATAAGGAACTCCCTTAGAGAAATGCAGGAAAACTTAAATAAACAAGTAGAAGTCTATAGAGAGGAATCACAAAAATCCCTGAAAAAATTCCAGGAAAACACAATCAAACAGGTGAAGGAATTAAAAATGGAAATAGAAGCAATAAAGAAAGAACATATGGAAACAACCCTGGATATAGAAAACCAAAGGAAGAGAGAAGGAGCCATAGATACAAGCATCACCAACAGAATACAAGAGATAGAAGAGAGAATCTCAGGAGCAGAAGATTCCATAGAATTTATCAACACAACTGTCAAAGATAATGTAAAACAGAAAAAGAAACTGGCCCAAAACATACAGGAAATCCAGGACACAATAAGAAGATCAAATCTAAGGATGATAGGTATAGAAGAAAGTGAAGACTCCCAGCTCAAAGGACCAGTAAATATCTTCAAAAAGATCATAGAAGAAAACTTCCCTAACCTAAAGAAAGAGATGCCTATAAACATACAAGAAGCCTACAGAACTCCAAATAGATTGGACCAGAAAAGAAATTCCTCCCGTCACATAATAGTCAAAACACCAAATGCACAAAACAAAGAAAGAATATAAAAATCAGTAAGGGGAAAGGGTCAAGTAACATATAAAGGCAGATTTATCCGAATTACACCGGATTTCTCACCAGAGAATATGAAAGCCAGAAGATCCTGGACAGATTACAGACCCTAAGTGAACACAAATGCCAGCCCACATTACTGTATTCAGCAAAATTCTCAATTAATATAGATGGAGAAACCAAGATATTCCATGACAAAACCAAATTTACACAATACCTTTCTACAAATCCAGCCCTAGAAAGGATAATAAAATGGTAAAGCTCAACACAAGGATGCAAGTTACACCCTAGAAAAGTAAGAAACTCATCGTCTTGCAACAAAACAAAGAGAAGACAGGCAAAGAAGCATAATCTCACATCCAAATACGAATATATCAGGAAGCAACAATCACTATACCTTAATATCTCTCAACATCAATGGTCTCAACTCCCCAATAAAAAGATATAGATTTACAAACTGGATACCCAATGAGGACCCTGCATTCTGCTGCCTACAGGAAACACACCTCAGAGACAAAGACAGACACTACCTCAGAGTGAAAGGCTGGAAAACAACTTTCCTAGCAAATGGTCGGAAGAAGTAAGCTGGAGTAGCCATTCTAATATCAAATAAAATCGAGTTTCAGCTAAAAGTCATCAAAAAAGATAAGGAAGGACACTACATATTCATCAAAGGAAAAATCCACCAAGATGAACTCTCAATCCTAAATATCTATCCTCCAAATGCAAGGGCAACTACATACATAAAAGAAACCTTACTAAAGCTCAAAACACACATTGCACCTCACACAATAAGAGTAGGAGATTGCAACACCCCACTCTCATCAATGGGCAGATCATGGAAACAGAAATTAAACAGAGATATAGGCAGACTAAGAGAAGTCATGAACCAAATGTACTTATCAGATATTTATAGAACAATCTATCCTAAAGCAAAAGGATATACATTCTTCTCACCACCTCATTGTACTTTCTCCAAAATTGACCATATAATTGGTCATAAAACAGGCCTCAATAGATACAGAAAGATAGACATAGTCCCATGAGTCCTATCAGACCACCACGCCCTAAAGGTGATCTTCAATAACAATAAGGGAAGAACGCCCACATATATATGGAATTGAACAATGTTCTACTGAATGATAACCTGGTCAAGTTAGAAACAAAAAAGAAATTAAAGACTTCTAGGAATTTAATGAAAATGAAGGTAAAACACCCCCAAACTTATGGGACACAGTGAAAGCTGTGCTAAGAGGAAAACTCATAGCTCTGAGTGCCTGCAGAAAGAAACACAAGAGAGCATATAACAGCAGCTTAACAGCACAGCAAAAAGCTCTAGAAAAAAAGGAAGCAAATACACCCAGGAGGAGTAGAAGGCAGGAAATATTCAAACTCAGAACTAAAATCAACCAAGTAGAAACAAAAAGGACTATACAAAGAATCAACAGAAACAGAAGCTGGGTCTTTGAGAAATTCAGCAAAATAGATAAACCCTTAGCCAGACCAACCAGAGGACACAGAGAGTGTGTCCAAATTAACAAAATCAGAAATGAAAAGGGAGACATAACTACAGAATCAGAGGAAATTCAAAAAATCATCAGATCGTACTACAAAAGCCTATATTCAACAAAACTTGAAAATCTGCAGGAAATGGACAATTTCCGAGAGAGATACCAGGTACCAAATTTAAATCAGTAACAGATAAACCATTTAAACCACCCCATAACTCCTAAAGTAATAGAAGTAGTCATTAAAAGTGTCCCAACCAAAAAGAGCCCAGGTCCAGAGGGGTTCACTGCAAAATTCTATCAGACGTTCATAGAAGACCTCATACCAACATGATCCAAACTATTCCACAAAATTGAAACAGATGGAGCACTATTGAATTCCTTCTATGAAGCCACAATTACTCTTATACCTAAACCACCCAAAGACCCAACGAAGAAGGAGAACTTCAGACTAGTTTCCCTTATGAATATTGATGCAAAAATACTCAATAAATTCTTGCAAACCGAATCCAAAAGCATATCAAAACAATCATCCATCATGATCAAATAGGCTTCATCCCAGGCATGCAGAGATGGCTTAATATATGGAAAACCATCAACATAATCCACTATATAAACAAACTGAAAGATAAAATCCACATGGTCATTTCATTAGATGCCGAGAAATCATTTGACACCATTCAACACCCCTTCATGAGAAAAGTCCTGGAAAGAATAGGAATTCAAGGCCCATTCCTAAACATAGTAAAAGTCATATACAGCAAACCAGTAGCTAATATTACACTAAATGGAGAGAAACTTGAAGCAATCCCACTAAAATCAGGGACTAGACAAGGCTGCCCACTATCTCCCTACTTATTCAACATAGCTCTCGAAGTTCTAGCCACAGCAATCAGACCAAAAAAGGAGATCAACGGGATACAGATTGGAAAAGAAGTCAAAATATCACTATTTGCAGATGATATTATAGTATATTTAAGTGATCCCAAAAGTTCCACCAGAGAACTACTAAAGCTGATAAACACCTTCAGAAAAGTAGCTGGGTATAAAATTAACTCAAATAAATCAGTAGCCTTCCTCTACACAAAAGAGAAACAAGCTGAGAAAGAAATTAGGGAAACGACACACGTCATAATAGTCCCAAATAATAGAAAATACTTCGGTGTGACTTTGACCAAGGAAGTGAAATATCTGTACAATAAGAACTTCAGGCCTCTGAAGAAAGAAATTGAAGATCTCAGAAGATGGAAAGATCTCCCATGCTCATGGATTGGCAGGATTAATATATTAAAAATGGCCATTTTACCAACAGTGATCTACAGATTCAATGCAATCCTCATCAAAATACTAATACAATTCTTCAGAGAGTTAGATAGAACAATTTGCAAATTCATTTGGAATAACGATAAACCCAGGATAACTAAAACTATCCTCCACAATAAAAGGACTTCTGGGTGAAACACTATCCCTGAATTCATACAGTATTACAGAGAAATAATGATAAAAATTGTATGGTATTGGCACAGAGACAGGCAGATAGACCAGTAGAATAGAATTGAAGACCCATAAATGAACCCAAAGACCTATGGTCACTTGATTTTTGACAAAGGAGCCAAAACCATCCAATGGAAAAAAGACAGCATTTTCAGCAATTGGTGCTGGTTCAACTGGAGGCCAGCATGTAGAAGAATGCAGATCGATCCATTCTTTCTTTTCCAGTTTTTTTTTTTTTATTAACTTGAGTATTTCTTATTTACATTTTGAATGTTATTGCCTTTCCCGGTTTCTGGGCCAACATCCCCCTAACCCTTCCCACTCCCCTTCTTTATGAGTGTTCCCCTCCCCATCCTCCCCCCATTATCGCCCTCCCCCCAACAATCACGTTCACTGGGAGTTCAGTCTTAGCAGGATCAAGGGCTTCCCCTTCCACTGGTGCTCTTACTAGGCTATTCATTGCTACCTATGAGATTGGAGCCCAGGGTCAGTACACGTATAGTCTTTGGGTAGTGGCTTAGTCCCTGGAAGCTCTGGTTGGTTGGCATTGTTGTTCATATGGGGTCTCGAGCCCCTTCAAGCTCTTCCAGTCCTTTCTCTGTTTCCTTCAACGGGGGTCCCGTTCTCAGTTCAGTGGTTTGCTGCTGGCATTCGCCTATGTATTTGCTGTATTCTGGGTGTGTCTCTCAGGGGAGATCTACATCTGCTTTCTATCTGCCTGCACTTCTTTGCTTCATCCATCTTATCTAATTGGGTGGCTGTATATGTATGGGCTACATGTGGGGCAAGCTCTGCATGGGTGTTCCTTCTGTCTCCCTTTTAAACGTTGCCTCCCTATTCCTTGCCAGCGGTATTCTTGTTCCCCTTTTAAAGAAGGAGCGAAGCATTTGCATTTTGGTCAACCCTCTTGAGTTCATGTGTTCTGTGCCTCTAGGGAAATCCAAGCATTTGGGCTAATAGCCACTTATCAATGAATGCATACCATGTGTGTTTTTCTGTGATTGGGTTACCTCACTCAGCATGATATTTTCCAGTTCCCTTCATTTGCCTATGAATTTCATGAAGTCTTTGTTTTTGATAGGTGGGTAATATTCCCTTGTACAGCTGTACCACATTTTCTGTATCCATTCCTCTGTTGAAGGGCATCTGGGTTCTTTCCAGCTTCTGGCTGTTATACATAAGGATGCTATGAACAGAGTGGAGCATGTGTCTTTGTTACATGTTGGAGCATCTTTTGGTTATAGGCTGAAGAGAGGTATAGCTGGGTCCTCAGGTAGTTCAGTGTCCAATTTTCTGAAGAACCTCCAGACTGATTTCCAGAATGGTTGTACCAGTCTGCAATCCCACCAAAAAAGGAGGAGTGTTCCTCTTTCTCCACATCCTTGCCAGCATTTGCTGTTACCTGAATTTTTGATCTTAGCCATTCTCACTGGTGTCAGTTGAAATCTCAGGGTTGTTTCGATTTGCATTTCCCTTATGACTGAAGATGTTGAACATTTCTTTCTCTTTTTTTTGACATTTTTTTATTAACTTGAGTATTTCTTATTTACATTTCGAATGTTATTCCCTTTCCCGGTTTCTGGGCCAACATCCCCCTAGGCCCTCCAACTCCCCTTCTCTATGAGTGTTCCCCTCCCCGTCCTCCCCCCAACAATCACGTTCACTGGGGATTCAGTCTTAGCAGGAACAGGGGCTTCCCCTTCCACTGGTGGTCTTACTAGGCTATTTATTGCTACCTTTGAGGTTAGAGTCCAGGGTCAGTCCATGTATAGTATTTGGGTAGTGGCTTAGTCCCTGGAAGCTCTGGTTGGTTGGCATGTTTGTTCATATGGGGTTTCGAGCCCCTTCAAGCTCTTCCAGTCCTTTCTCTGATCCCTTCAACGGGGGTCCCGTTCTCAGTTCAGTGGTTTAATGATGGCATTCGCCTATGTATTTGCTGTATTCTGGCTGTGTCTCCCAGGAGAGATCTACATCTGGTTCCTGTTGGCCTGCACTTCTTTACTTCATCCATCTTGTCTAATTGGGTGGCTGTATATGTATGGGCCACATGTGGGGCAGTCTCTGAATGGGTGTTCCTTCTGCCTCTGTTTCATTTATTGCCTCCCTATTCCCTGCCAAGGGTATTCTTGTTCTCCTTTTAAATAAGGAGTGAAGCATTCCCATTTTGATCATCCGTCTTGAGTTTCATGGGTTCTGTGCATCTAGGGTAATTCAAACATTTGGGCTAATAGTCACTTATCAATGAGTGCATATCATGTGTGTTTTTCTGGGATTGGGTTATCTCATTCAGGATGATATTTTCCAGTTCCCTCCATTTGCCTATGAATTTCATAAAGTCATTGTTTTTGATAGCTGAGTAATATCCCATTGTGAAGATGTACCACATTTTCTGTATCCATTCCTCTGTTGAAGGGCATCTGGGTTCTTTCCAGCTTCTGGCTGTTATACATAAGGATGCTATGAACATAGTGGAGCACGTGTCTTTTTTGTATGTTGGGGCATCTTTTGGGTATATGCCCAAGAGAGGTATAATTGGTCCTCAGGTAGCTCAATGTCCAATTTTCTGAGGAACCTCCAGACTGATTTCCAGAATGGTTGTACCAGTCTGCAATCCCACCAAAAAAGGAGGAGTGTTCCTCTTTCTCCACATCCTTGCCAGCATTTGCTGTCACCTGAGTTTTTGATCTTAGCCATTCTCACTGGTGTGAAATCTCAGTGTTGTTCTGATTTGCATTTCCCTTATGACTAAAGATGTTGAACATTTCTTTAGGTGTTTTTCAGCCATTCAGCATTCCTCAGCTGTGAATTCTTTGTTTAGCTCTGAACCCCATTTTTAATAGGGTTATTTGTCTCCCTGTGGTCTAACTTCTTGAGTTCTTTGTATATTTTCGATATAAGGCCTCTATCTGTTGTAGGATTGGTAAAGATCTTTTCCCAATCTGTTGGTTGCTGTTTTGTCCTAACCAGAGCGTCCTTTGCCTTACAGAAGCTTTGCAGTTTTATGAGATCCCATTTGTTGATTCTTGATCTTAGAGCATAAGCCATTGGTGTTTTGTTCAGGAAATTTTTTCCAGTTTCCATGTGTTCGAGAAGCTTCCGCACTTTTTATTCTATTAGTTTGAGTGTATCTGGTTTGATGTGGAGGTCCTTGATCCACTTGGACTTAAGCTTTGTACAGGGTTATAAGCATGTATCGATCTGCATTCTTCTACAAGTTGACCTCCAGTTGAACCAGCACCATTTCCTGAAAATGCTATCTTTTTTTCCATTGGATGGTTTTGGCTCCTTTGTCAAAAATCAAGTGACCATAGGGGTGTGGGTTCATTTCTGTGTCTTTAATTCTATTCCAGTGGTCTATCTGTCTGTCTCTGTACCAATACCATGCAGTTTTTATCACTGTTGCTCTGTAATACTGCTTGAGTTCAGGGATAGTGATTCCTCCTGAAGTCCTTTTATTGTTGAGGATATTTTTAGGTGTCCTGGGTTTTTGTTATTCCAGATGAATTTGCAAATTGTTCTGTCTAACTCTTTGAAGAATTGGATTGGTATTTTGGTGGGGATTGCATTGAATCTGTAGATCGCTTTTAGTAAAATGGCCATTTTTACTATATTAATCCTGCCAATCCATGAGCATGGGAGGTTTTTCCATCTGCTAAGGTCTTCTTCAATTTCTTTCTTCAGAGGCTCGAAGTTCTTATTGTACAGATCTTTCACTTGCTTTGTTAAAGTCACACCGAGGTACTTCATATTATTTGGGACTATTATGAAGGGTGTTGCTTCCCTAATTTCTTTCTCGGCTTGTTTCTCTTTTTTGGAGAGGAAGGCTACTGATTTTTTTTTTTTTGCGTTAATTTTATACCCAGGTACTTTGTTGAAGTTGGTTATCAGCTTTAGTAGTTCTCTGGTGGACCTTTTCGGATCAATTAAATATACTATCATATCATCTGCAAATAGTGATATTTTGACTTCTTCTTTTCCAATCTTTATCCCCTTTATCTCCTTTTGTTGTCTGATTGATCTGGTAGAACTTCAAGAACTATATTGAATAAGTAGGGAGAGGGTGGGCAGCCTTGTCTAGTCACTGATTTTAGTGGGATTGCTTCAAGTTTCTCTCCATTTAGATTAATGTTAGCGACTGGTTTGCTGTATATGGCTTTTTCTATGTTTAGGTATGGGCCTTGAGTTCCTGATCTTTCCAGGAATTTCATCATGAAAGGGTGTTGAATTTTGTCAAATGCTTTCTCAGCATCTAATGAAATGATCATGTGGTTTTGTTCTTTCAGTTTGTTTATATAATGGATCATGTTGATGGTTTTCCATATATTAAACCATCCCTGCATGCCTGGGATGAAGCCTACTTGATCATGGTGGATGAATGTTTTGATCAGCTCTTGGATCTGATTTACCAGAATTTTGTTTTGTATTTTTGCATCAATATTCATAAGGTAAATTGGTGTGAAGTTCTCTTTGTTGAGTCTCTGTGTGGTTTAGGTATAAGAGTAATTGTGGCTTCATAGAATGAATTCAATAGTGCTTCATCTGTTTCAATTTTGTGGAATAGTTTGAATACTATTGGTATGAGGTCTTCTATGAATGTCTGATAGAATTCTGCAGTAAACCCGTCTGGACCTGCGCTCTTTTTGGTTGGGAGTACTTTAATGACTGCTTGTTTTTCGTTAGGAGTTTTGGGGTTGTTTAAATGGTTTATCTGTTCCTGATTTAACTTCGGTACCTGGTATCTCTCTCAGAAATTGTCCATTTCCTGCAGATTTTCAAGTTTTGTTGAATATAGGTATTTGTAGTATGATCTGATGATTTTTTGAATTTCCTCTGATTCTGTAGTTATGTCTCCCTTTTCATTTCTGATTTTGTTAATTGGGACACACCTCTGTGTCCTCTGGTTAGTCTGGCTAAGGGTTTATCTATCTTGTTGATTTTCTCAAAGAACCAACTTTTGCTTCTGTTGATTCTTTCTATGGTCCTTTTTGTTTCTACTTTGTTGATTTCAGCTGTGAGTTTGATTATTTCATGAGTTCTACTCCTCCTGGGTGTATTTGCTTCTTTTTGTTGTAGAGCTTTTAGGTGTGCTGTCAAGCTGCTGACATATGCTCTCTCCTGTTTCTTTCTGCAGTCACTCAGATGTATAGTTTTCCTCTTAGCACAGCTTTCATTGTGTCCCATAAGTTTGGGTATGTTGTACCTTCATTTTCATTAAATTCTTAGAAGTCTTTAATTTCTTTCTTTATTTCTTCCTTGACCAGGTTATCATTGAGTAGAGCATTGTTCAATTCCATGTATATGTGGGCGTTCTTCCCTTATTGTTATTGAAGATCACCTTTAGGGCGTGGTGGTCTGATAGGACTCATGGGACTATGTCTATCTTTCTGTATCTATTGAGGCCTGTTTTATGACCAATTATATGGTCAATTTTGGAGAAAGTACAATGAGGCGGTGAGAAGAATGTATATCCTTTTGCTTTAGGATAGATTGTTCTATAAATATCTGATAAGTCCATTTGTTTCATGACTTCTCTTAGTCTGCCTATGTCTCTGTTTAATTTCTGTTTCCATGATCTGCCCTTTGATGAGAGTGGGGCATTGCAATCTCCTACTATTATTGTGTGAGGTGCAATGTGTGTTTTGAGCTTTAGTAAGGTTTCTTTTATGTATGTAGTTGCCCTTGCATTTGGAGGATAGATATTTAGGATTGAGAGTTCATCTTGGTGGATTTTTCCTTTGATGAATATGAAGTGTCGTTCCTTATCTTTTTTGATGACTTTTAGTTGAAACTTGATTTTATTTGATATTAGAATGGCTACTCCAGCTTGCTTCTTCCGACCATTTGCTAGGAATGTTGTTTTCCAGCCTTTCACTCTGAGGTAGTGTCTGTCTTTGTGTCTGAGGTGTGTTTCCTGTAGGCAGCAGAATGCAGGGTCCTCATTGGGTATCCAGTTTGTAAATCTATGTCTTTTTATTGGGGAGTTGAGACCATTGATGTTGAGAGATATTAAGGAATAGATTAGTTCTTCTGGTAATATTCATATTGTATGTGAGGTTATGTTTGTTAGCTTTTCTTCTCTTTGTTTTGTTGACAAGACGATTTGTTTTTTGCTTTTTCTAGAGTGTAGCTTGCCTCCTTATCTTGGGCTTTAACATTTATTATCTTTTGTAGCGCTGGATTTGTAGAAAGATATTGTGTAAATTTGGTTTTGTCATGGAATATCTTGGTTTCTCCATCTATGTTAATTGAGAGTTTTGCTGGATACAGTAACCTAGGATGGCATTTGTATTCTCTTAGCGTCTGTATGACATCTGTCCAGGATCTTCTGGCTTTCATAGTCTCTGGTGAGAATCTGGTGTGATTCTGATAGGTCTGCCTTTATATGTTACTTGACCTTTTTCCCTTACTGCTTTTAATATTCTTTCTTTATTTTGTGCATTCAGTGTTTTGCCTATTATGTGATGGGAGGAGTGTCTTTTCTGGCCCAATCTATTTGGAGTTCCTTATGCTTCTTGTATATTTATGGGCATCTCTTTGTTTAGGTTAGGGAAGTTTTCTTCTATGATTTTGTTGAAGATGTTTACTGGTTCTTTGAGCTGGGATTCTTCACTCTCTTCTATACCTATTATCCTTACGTTTGATCTTCTCATTGAGTCCTGGATTTCCTGTATGTTTTGGACCAGTAGCTTTTTCCATTTTCCATTATCTTTGATAGTTGTGTCGATGATTTTTATGGAACCTTCTGCTCCTGAGATTCTCTCTTCTATCTCTTGTATTGTGTTGGTGATGCTTGTATCTACGGCTCCTTGTCTCTTCCTTTGGTTTTCTATATCCATGGTTGTTTCCCTGTGTTCTTTGTTTATTGCTTTTATTTCCAATTTTAATTCCTTTAACTGTTTGCTTGTGTTTTCCTGGAATTCTTTCAGGGATTTTTGTGATTCCTCTCTATAGACTTCTACTTGTTTATTTATGTTTTCCTGTGTTTCTCTAAGGGTGTTCTTCATGCCTTTCTTGAAGTCCTTCAGCATCATGATGGAATATGATTTTTTTTTTTTTGGTTCTTTTTTTCGGAGCTGGGGACCGAACCCAGGGCCGTGCGCTTCCTAGGTAAGCGCTCTACCACTGAGCTAAATCCCCAGCCCCATGATTTTTAATCTAGATCTTTTTTTTTCTGGTGTGTTTCGATATTCATTGTTTGCTTTGGTGAGAATTGGGCTCCAATGACGTCATGTAATCTTGATTTCTGTTGCTTGGGTTCCTGTGCTTGTCTCTTCCCATCAGATTATCTCTGGTGTTACTTTGTTCTGCTATTTCTGACAGTGGCTAGACCGTCCTACAGGCCTGTGTGTCAGATGTGCTGTAGACCTGTTTTCCTGTTTATTTCAGCTTTTATGGGAACAGAGTGTTCTGCCTTTGGGCGTGTGGTCTTTCCTGTGTACTGTTCTTCAGCTGTTCCTATGGGGCTGTGTCCAGAGTCTACCAGGCAGGTCACTTGGAGCAGAAAAGTTGGTCTTACCTGTGGTCCCGGGGCTCAAGTTTCCTCCTGTGGGGTTGCTTTTGAGCTCTCTTTGAGGGCGGCAACCACGAGGGCCTGAGCCACCTTTTCCCGGAGCCCCCGTGCACAGGGGTCCCAGATGGCGTTAGGTGTTTTCCTCTGGAATCAGATATGTGGGCAGAGTGTAGTCTCTTCTGGCTTCCCAGGCATGTCTGCCCCTCTGAACGTTTAGTTCTCCCTTCCATGAGATTTGAGTGCAGAGAACTGTTGATCTGGTCCCTTCAGGTCGGGGTGGTGTCTGGATCGCTGGGGACCTGCAACTCCAGTGCCCCTATCTTCCAGTTCCCAGAGGCCATATACAGTTTCCTCTTTGGCCTGGGATGTGGGCAGGGGTGGGCAGTATAGGTGGTCTCTCCTTATCTGCCGTCTCTTGCATGCCCACCTGTCCAGGCGGTGAGCTCTCTCTCGCAATGGGTTTGGGAGCAGTCCTGAGTTTTTTTATTTTAGCTATTCTTATTGGTGCAAAATAGAATCTTTAAGTTGTTTTGATTTGCATTTTCCTGATGACTAAGGATGTTGAGCATTTCTTAGGTACTTCTTAGCCATTTGATATTCCTCAGCTGAGAATTCTTTGTTTAGCTCTGTACCCCATCTTTTGACATGGTTATTTGGCTCTCTGAGTCTACCTTTGTGATTTCTTTGTATATTTTGGATATTACCCCTCCATTGGATGTAGGATTGGTAAAGGTCTTTTCCTAATCTGTTGGTTTCCATTCTGTCCTAATGACAGTGTCCTTTGCCTTATAGAAGCTTTGTAGCTCTATGAGATCCCATTTGTTGATTCTTGATCTTAGAGCATAAGCCATTGGTTTTTCTGTTCAGGACATTTTTTTTTTCAGTGTCCATGTGAACGAAACTCTTTCCACTTTTTCTTCTATTAGTTTGAGTATATCTGGTTTGGTGTGGAGGTCCTTGCTTCATTTGGACTTGAGCTTTGTACAGGGTGATAAGAATGGGCCAATTTGCATTGTTCTATATGCTGACTTCTAGTTGAACGAGCACCATTTGTTGAAAATGCTAGCTTTTTTTTCCCATTGGATGGTTTTAGCTCCTTTGTTAAGGATCAAGTGACCATAGGTGTTTGGGTTCATTTCTGGGTCTTCACTTCTATTTCACTCATCTACCTGCCTGTCTCTGTACCAATACCATGCAGTTTTTTTTATTACTATTGCTCTGTAATACAGCTGGTTAGGGGTGGTGATTCCCTCAGAAGTTCTTTTGTTGTTGAGTATAGTTTTCACTATCCTGTTTTTTTGTTATTCCATATGAATTTGCAAATTGCTCTTTCTAACTCTTTGGAGAATTGGGTTTGAAATTTGATGGCGATTATATTGAATCTGCAGATTGCTTTTGGCAAAATGGCCATTTTTACTCTATTGATCCTGCTAATCCATGAGCATAGGAGGTCTTTCCATATTCTGATATCTTCTATTTTTTCTTCAGATACTTGAAGTTCTTGTTGTACAGAACTTTCACTTGCTTAGTTAGAGTCACACCAAAGTATTTTATATAATTTGGGACTTTTGTGAACAGTGTCATTTCCCTAATTTCTTTCTCAGCTTGTTTATCCTTTGAGTAGAGGAAGGTTACTGATTTGTTTGAGTTGATTTTATACCCAGTCACTTTGCTGAAGTTGTTTATCAGGCTTAGTAGTTCTCTGGTGGAACTATTTTTTTCACTTAATCATACTATCATATCATGGTCAAATAGTGGTATTTTGACTTCTTCCTTTCCAATTTGAACCCCTTTGAGGTATTTTTGTTGTCCTATTGCTTTGGCTAGGACTTTGCATACTATATTTAATAGGGAGCGAGTGGGCAGCCTTGTCTAGTACCTGATTTTAGTGGGATTGTTTCAAGTTTCTCTCCATTTAGTTTAGTATATATTGCTTTTACTACATTTAGGTATGGTCCTGTTATTTCCAGTACTTTTATTATGAAGTGGTGTTGAATTTTGTCAAATGCTTATTTTTTTGAGTTTGTTTATGTAGTGGCTCATAATGATGGATTTCCGTGTATTGCACCAAACCTGCATCCCTGAGATGAAGTCTACTTGATCATTATGAGTGATTGTTTTGATGAGTTCTTGGATTTGGTTTGCAAGAATTTTATTGAGTATTTTTGTGTCAATATTCATAAGGAATATTGGTCTGAAGTTCTCTTTCTTTGTTGGGTCTTTGTGTGGTTCAGTTATAAGTGTAATTGAGGCTTCTTAGAATGAGTTTGGTAGTGCTCCATCTGTTTCTATTTTGTGGAACATTTTGGACAATGTTGATAAGAGGTCTTCTATGATGGTCTGATAGAATTCTGTACTAAATTCACCTGGTCCTGGACTCTTTTTGGTTGGGAGACTTTTAATAACTGCTTTAGTTTCTTTAGGAGTTATGGGGTTGTTTAGATGGCATATCTGATCCTGATTTAACTTTGGTACCTGGTATTTGTCTAGGGAATTGTCCATTTCGTCCAGATTCTCCAGTTTTGTTAAATATAGGCTTTTGTAGTAGGATCTGATGATTTTTTTAGTTTGCTCAGATTCTGTTGTCATGTATCCCTTTTCCTTTCTTATTTTGTTAATTTGGATACTGTCTCTGTGCCCTCTGGTTAGTCTGGCTAATGGTTTATGTATCTTGTTGATTTTCTCAAAGAGCCAGCTCCTGATTTTGTTGATTCTTTGTATAGTCCTATTTGTTTCTACTTGGTTGATTTCAGCCCTGAGTTTGATTATTTCCTGCCTTCTACTCCTCTTGGTTGTATTTGCTTCTCTTTCTTCTAGAGCATTTCGGTGTTCTGTCAAGCTGTTAATGTATGCTTTCTCCTCTTTCTTCTTGGAGGCACTCAGAGCTATGATTTTTTTCTCTTAGCACTGCTTTCCTTATGTCCCATAAGTTTGGGTATGTCATGCCTTCATTTTCATTAAATTCTAAAAATTCTTTAATTTCCTTCTTAATTTCTTCCTTGACCAAGTTTTCATTGAATAGAGTTTTGTTCAACTTCCATGTATACGTGGGTTTTCTGTTGTTTTTGTTTTTATTGAAGACCTGCCTTAGTCTGTGGTGATCTGATAGGACGCATGGGATTATTTCAATCTTGTATCTGTTGAGGCCTGTTTTGTGACCAAATTGTGTTCAATTTTGGAAGGTACATTAAGGTGTTAAGAAGAAGTTATATTCTTTTGTTTTAGGATGAAACATTCTATAAATATTCCTTAAGTCCATTTGGTTCATAACTGCTGTTAGTTTTTCTATGCCTGTTTAATTTCTGTTTCCATGATCTGCCCATTGACGAGAGTAGGGTGTTGAAATATCCTACTATTACTGTTTGAGGTACCGTGTGCAATTTGAGCTTTAGTAAGGTTCCTTTTTTGAATGTAGGTGCCCTTGTATTTGGAGCATAGATATGTAGGATTGATAGTTCATCTTGGTGC
Source organism: Rattus norvegicus (assembly GCF_021556685.1). Taxonomy (NCBI): domain Eukaryota; kingdom Metazoa; phylum Chordata; class Mammalia; order Rodentia; family Muridae; genus Rattus; species Rattus norvegicus. Next base: position 75,515,887 of record NC_141536.1, on the reverse strand, counting down.
GTTTTTCCTTTGATGAATATGAAGCATTCTTCCTTATCTTTTTTAATAACTTTGGTTGAAAGGCAATTTTATTTGATATTAGAATGGCTACAACAGCTTTTTTTTTTTTGCACCATTTGCTTGGAAAATAGTTTTCTGCCTTTTACTCTGAGGTAGTGTCTGTCTTTGTTACTGAGGTGTGTTTCCTATATGGAGAAAAATGCTGGATCCTCTTTAAGTTCCCAGTTTGCTAGTCTATACCTTTTTATTGGGTAATTGAGTCTATTGATATTAAGAGATATTAAGGAATAGTGATTGTTGCTTCTTGTTATTTTTTGGTCAACGTGGAATTATGTTTGTGTGTCTCTCTTCTTTTGGTGTTTTTGCAAGGAGATTACTTTCTTACTTATTTTAGGGTGTAGCTTCTCTCCTTATGTTGGAGTTTTCCATCTATTAATCTTTGTAGGGCTGGCTTTGTGGAAAGATATTGTGTTAATTTGGTTTGCCATGGAATACTTTGTTTTCACCGTCTATGGTAACGGAGAATTTTGTTGTATATAGTAGCCTGGGCTGGCATTTGTGTTCTCTTAGGGTCTGTAAGACATCTGCCAATAGTCTCTGGTGAGAAGTCTGATGTAATTCTGCTGGGTCTGCCTTTATAAGTTACTTGACTCTTACTGCTTTTACACTTCTTTCTTTGTTTTGTGCATTTGGTGTTTTGACTATTATGTGACGGGAGGAATTTCCCTTCTGGTCCAATCTATTTGGAGCTCTGTAGGCTTCTTGTATGATTATGGGTATCTCTTTCTTCAGGTTAGGGAAGTTTTCTTCTAAAATTTTGTTGAAGATATTTACTGGCCATTTAAGTTGGAGTCTCCATTCTCTTCTATACCTATTATTCTTAGGTTTCATCTTCTCATTGTATCCTGGATTTCCTGGATGTTTTGTGCTTGGTGTTTTTTGCATTTTATGTTATCTTTGATGGTTGTGTCAATGTTTTCTATGGTATCTTCTGCCCCTGAGATTCTTTCTTCTATCTCTTATATTCTGTTGGTGATGCTTACATCTATGGCTCCTGATCTCTTCCCTAGGTTTTCTATCTCCAGTGTTGTCTCCCTTTGTGCTTTCTTTATTGTTTCTATTTCCATTTTTAAATACTGGATGGTTTTGTCCCTTTCCTTCACCTGTTCGTGTGTTTTCCTCTAATTCTTTAAGGGATTCTTGTGTTTTCTGTTTAAGAGTTTATATTTGTTTACTCATGTTGTCCTGTATTTTTTAAGGGAGTTATTTATGTTCTTCTTAAGGTCCTCCATCATCATCATCAAATGTGATTTTAAATCCAAATCTTGCTTTTCTGGTGTATGTGGATATTCAGTATTTGTTCTGTTGGGAGAGTTGGGCTCTGATGGTGCCAAGTAGTCTTGGTTTCTGTTGCTTAGGTTCCTGTGCTTCCCTCTTGCCATCAGATTGTCTTTGGTGTTGGCTTGTCTGTAAGTGGCTTGGGCCTCCTGTAGGTTTGTGTGGTAGCATTCCTGTAGACCTGTTTTCTTTCAGCAGGATCTGGGAACAGAAAGCTCTGCTCTCAGGTGTGTAGGTGCTCCTGGTGACTGGCTTTCAGCTTTCAGTGCAGGCAGAAACCTGAAGGGTCCTGCCCCTGACTGCTTCTAAGTCCCTGTGCCCACAGGGTGTAGATGGCACTAGGTAATTTCCTCTTGGGTCAGGAATGTGGGCAGAAGGTATTTGTCTCCTCTGGGTTCTCAGGAGTGTCTGCATTTCTGAGGGTCCAGCTCTATCCCACATAGGATCCAGGTGCAGGGAACTGTTGTACTGGTTTAGTTCAGTTACAGGCCCAGCTAGAATCCAGCTGGTTCCTGCCACTGACTCTTCCTATATTCCTGTATCGGGAGGCACTATGCAGTTTCCTCTTTGGCCTAGAATGTGGGTAGAAGTGGACAGAAGTGGGCAGAAATGGCAGTCTTTCCTGAGGTCTCAAAAGTGTCCGAATTTCTGGGAGTTCGGATCTCTTCCCCATGGGATTTGTTTGGAAGATTTTTAATGACTGGTTTTATTTCCTTAGAGCTTATAGAACTATCCATATTATTTATCCGATCTTGATTTAGCTTTGGTAATTAGTATTTGACTAGAAAATTATCCATTTTGTTTAGATCTTCAAATTTTGTAAAGTACAGGCTTTTGAAGTGAGACCTAATGGTCCTTTGAATTCCAGTGTCTATTATTATGTCTCCTTTTCATTTCTGATTTTGTTAATTTGGATACTGTCTCTGTGCCTTTCATTTAGTTTGGATAAAGATTTTTCTATCTTGTTGACAGATAAAAAGACCTAATTCTTGGTTTTGTTGATTCTTAACTTTTTTATTTCTAATGAATTTATTTTAGCCCTGAGTTTGATTTTTTCCTACCATCTACTCTTGTGTATGTTTACTCTTTTTTCTAGAGCCTTCAGATATACTTTTGATTTGTTAGTATGATAACTCTTCAATTTATTTATGGAGGCACTTAGTTCCATGAGCTTTCCCCTTAGCACTGCTTTCATATATTCCATAAGTTTGGGTATATACTGCCATCCTTTTTATTGAATTGTGACTGATTTTATGGTCAATTTTGGAGAACATTCTATGAGGTTATGAGAGGAAGGAATATTCTTCTGTATTTGGTTCAAATGTTCTCTATCTATCTGTTAGGTACATTTGAATTATACCCTCTATTAGTTTTGTTATTTCTCTGTTTAGTTTCTATCTCAATGATCTGTCAATTGCTAAGAGTGGGATATTAATTTGTGGGGTTTTATGTGCTATTAAAGCTTTAGTAATGTTTCTTTTATGAATGTGGGTACCCTTTCATTTGGAACATAGATGTTCAAAATTGAAACTTCCTTTTGGTGGAATTTTCCTTTGGTGAGTGTGAAGTGTCCTTCCCTGTATCTTTTGAGTACTTTCAGTTGTAATTCTGTCATATTAGATATTACAATGTTCATCCAGCTTTATTCTTGGGTCTGTTTGCTTGGAAAACCTTTTTCTAGTCCTTTGTACTGAGATTATGACTGTTGCTGAGATGTGTTTCTTGTAAGGGGCAGATGAAGGATTCTGTTTACACATTCATTCTGTTAGCCTGTGTCTTTCTACTGGGGAATTGGGTCCATTGATGTTGAGTAATATTTTGACCAATGATTCTTACTTCCTATTATGCTGTGTGTGGCAGTTGAGTGTGTGTGTGTGTGTGTGTGTGTGTGTGTGTGTGTGTATGTGTGTGTGTTTGTATGTGTGTGTATTTCTCTTCTATTTGTTTTAATGGTACAAAATTATTTATTTCTTGTGTTTTTTCTAAGTATAGTTAGCCTCGTTGGTTTGGAACTTTCCTTGCAGTATTCTCTGTAGGGTGGATTAGTGGAAAGATATTGTTTAAATTTGGGTTTGTCATGGAATATCTTGATTTCTCCATTTATGGTGATTGAAAGTTTTGTTGGGTATAGTAGTCTGGGCTGACATCTGTGGACTCTTAGGATCTGTAGGACCTCTGCTCAGGCCATTCTAGCTTTTAGAGTCTCAGATGAAAAGTCCAGTGTAATTCTGATAGGTATATCTTTATATGTTATTTGGCCTTTTTCCCATGCTGCTTTTTAAAAATTTTGATCTGTTTAGTGTTTTGATTTTTATGTGATCTATTCTACTTGGTGTTCTGTAAGCTTCTTTCACTTTTATAGGCATCCCTTTTTATTTAGATTAGAGAAATTTTTATCTATGATTTTGTTGAAGATGTTTCTATTCCTGTCCCTCCCCCCTCCTTCTCCTCCTCCTCTTCTATTCCTATTATTCTTAGGTTTGGTCTTTTCACAGTGTTCCATATTTCCTGGATAAACATCAACTTTATAGATTTTGCATTTTCTTTGACTGATATATTGACTTCTTCTATCATACCTCTGCATCTGAGATTCTCCCTTCCAACTCCTGTATTCTGTTGGTTATGCTTTTGTCTATAGTTCCTGTTTTCTTTTCCAGGTTTTCCGTCTTCGTGATTGGCTTAGTTTGTGTTTTCTTTTTAGATTTCATTTCCCTTTTCAGGTCTTGGACAGTTTTATTCATATCCTTCACCTGGCTGATTGTATTTACCTGTATTTCTTTATATTTATTTGCTTCCTCTTTTAATGCCTCTACCTGTTTGAATGTATTTTTCTGTATTTCCTTAAGGGATTTATTCCTGTCCTCTTTAAAGACCTCTATCACCTTTACAAAATTGGATTTAAGATCCTCTTCTTGTGCTTCAGTTTCATTAGCATATCCGGGGTTTGTTGTAGTGGGATAGCTGGACTCTGATGGTGCCATATGGTCCTGGTTCTTGTTGATTATGTTCTTACACTGCTGTACTTTAGTCATCTGCTTTGCCCTGGTGTTGGCTGGATAATCCTGATGTCAGCAGGACTCTCAAGAAGGTAGTGTTCTTGGGCCTGACAATGGAAATCAGGGTACACTTCTCTGTTGGCTGTACCTCAGGAAGCTCCTACTCTGCAGTCTATGTTGCTGATGAGCCCTGCTCTGTAGACTGTGTCTCAGTCAGACCAGCTGGGGTGGCAGGAAGATCCAACTAGAATTGGTGGTTAAGCAGTGTTTCAAGATAGTTAGTTTTGAGGCCCATGGGAATGTTTCCATGGGAAGGCAGGGCACTCTTCTGGTCCCACAAAACTTCAGACTAGGGAGTAAGCCCAGAGCTAGACAACTGGGGATCCAGGGATCACATGGGCAACTCATTTCTGCCAGCTATCCTAGAATCCAATATTTTCTTAATGTCATTGGACATTTTCCTCCCTTCTATGTTGGAAAATGGGAAAATGTTTTTAGACAGAACTACCTTCTCTAAGGGAAAGCCACTACTTGTTTCTAGTCTTTGTTTCATACTACTTATTCTGTTTTTATTCTACCACAGACAATAGATGTCCTTTTTTAATTTCCAGACATGTACGTTTACTAATCCTTGGGTCACTCTGGATAATAGTGCCATTTTATATGAAGCCTGCAGATGAAACTTATGATGGGTAGATGAATTATCATCATATAACAGATCCATGTGTGTCAATGTTCTGTGAACAATGGGTGAATTCAACTGAATTGCATTATCTCTGATGTCTAATGTTTCTTATAGAGGATTTAGAAGTCTTGCTTCCCATGAGGCATTATTAGGCATTATTAGGAAGAGGAGAGACTGTACATCTCTGGGGATCTCCTTCCTCCCATCTGATCATGTCCTATCCCTTGAGGTCATCTAGGCAGCATGAATTTAAGACTGAGCTATCTGAGTGCTCAGATTTCTATGGCACATCTGAAGCAAGTCTGCTTTTCCTTTACTTGAAAAATCAGGTAGATTTGAAGTTGTAAGTTTAAAACTGCAAGGGGGAGCAGGTCTATCTTGCTACTCCAGGGAGGCAGGAGTAGGTCATAGTTGGCTTAGTGCTTCTCCATTGGCTCACAGAGAAACAGCATGAGTCCAGAAACTGCTTTTGCATCTGTATATTCAGAGCAGCAAAATTACATGGACTTTGTTGTGGCCTTAGCTTTGTCTTCGGGGGTATCTTTCATATGTGATGACTCAATATATTTGGAAAGAAAAGGGTGGGGTGTCATGAAATTCATAAACACTTTACATACTAGCTGTGAAGTGGTAAGAAAGGAACAGCCTCTGCCTTTAGGAAGATCATACTATAGCTAGAGAGAAGACTGCATAGATAATTTCTATTCAGTGTGGTAAGTGCTCTGATTCCAAAATGTCATAAGGTAAATGGGGCCACTGACTGTGAGGACCTATGTATGTGGGAGGATGTGGAGTTTCTATCTCTGATAAAAACACAAAGAGACATTTGAAGAGAACTTGTACCAGGAGACTAGGTAGAGATTTACAGTCTCAATTCCTGAAGTATGTGTCTCTGTATTATATCATTTGGAATATTATCCTCTAAGAAGTTAAAGAACTTTCTAGAAATCACAGAATTGCCACTGTAGGAAACTTGAATGTGTGAGGACAGGAGTCTGGCTTGTGAGCAGTACCTTCCTTCATAAATGGATTTTTGGTCTTCATCTTCTTTTTGTTTCTGTGTTTTTACTAGTTTGTCCCTTTTGACCTGTAGGAAAGTCAATCATGTCACCAGTCTAAGCCATGGAGGAAGGGAAACTTTGTGATATGAATGGAAGCCATCTGGCTCCTATTCTTAGATGCTCTTGAGTCTTATTATAGGAGAGGCTCTGGAGATGCATACTGTCTTCCACTACTTTGGACCAGTCTAGTGTGTATTGGGATAGTTTTCAAGTCAGTCAGTGTCAGTGGTAGTCTGGATGATTTCTTGAGGAGAGGTAAATGTCTGTGGGTAAGGATGACCCTGAGCATGAGTCAGCACCTTAAAAGTGTAGCAGACTGCCGACACTGAGGGCATATGTTTGGAGGAAATGAGCATGCCCACAAAGAAGAAAATTGAGCATGGGCTGGATTATGATGGCGTCATCATTTAAATGACTATAGAGAGTCAGGATTTGGTGGGGAAACAGAAAGAAGGTCACAGACCATGACTGTATAGGCTTGTGGCTCTCTCAAGAGATGCTGAATGTCAAGGGAGGTGTATCATGGACTTGTCTTCTGAAGGCCCCAATGACTATGTGAGAGGTTAAATAACATCTCCTAACCCCTAATCCAAGAAAGGAAAATGAGCCAGGAGAAAGGGAAAGAATAAAATCTTTAGTGAAAACCACAGTAAAAATGTCAAAAATATGAGAAAATCATCAAGGTTGGATATTTCAACACTCTCCTGAACATCTGTTGAACAATGAGTGGATTTTTTGAGTTTATGAGTAGTCACCCGTCTTCAATTCTACTTTCTGCAACAAGGTCATTTGATCGTAGGCTGAGACATTTCTTAATGATTCCTTCTTGACTATATGTAAAGTTCAAAGTCCCTAACACTCATTTACCATATCAGCGGTGTTTGTTGTCTTCAGCTGTATATCTAGTTACTTTCTCCATAATTGCAGCCAAACACAATGAACTCATGCTTTCTCTGTCTCTTTGGTATGCTTTTATTTAATTATTAACTCTTTCATATTTTTAATACATAATACAAGGTTTGTTACAAAAGATTTTATTTAAATTACGTATTCATGAAGCATTTTGTATCATTTCAGATCATACCATCCAACTTACTCCCTCATGGCTCACCTACTCAATGTGACTGAGTTCATTTTCCTGGGACTCTCTCCCAATAAAGAGGGGCAGAGAGTTTGCTTTGTGCTATTTCTGCTCCTGTACATGGCCATTGTGCTTGGGAATCTTCTTATGGTGGTCACTGTGGCAGCCAGCAGAAATCTTGGATCCCCAATGTACTTCTTCCTCAGCTCCCTCTCCTTTGTGGAGATCTGCTACTCCTCCACAACAGCCCCCAAACTCATCTTTGATCTCCTTGCTGAAAAGAAATCCATATCTGTGTGGGGCTGCATGACACAGCTTTTCTTCATGCACTTCTTTGGTGGCACTGAGATTTTCCTGCTCACCATGATGGCCTATGACCGCTATGTGGCAATCTGCAAGCCCCTGCACTACACCAGCATCATGAACCAACAGGTGTGTGCTGTCCTTGTAGGATCAGCTTGGATAGGAGGCTTTGTGCATTCCTTTTCCCAGATCCTTCTTATTCTTCCTTTATCTTTCTGTGGCCCCAATGTCATTGACCATTATTTCTGTGACTTGCTTCCTGTGCTTAAACTTGCCTGTTCAGACACCTTCCTCATTGGTCTGCTGATTGTTGTCAATGGAGGGACACTGTCTGTGATCAGCTTTGTGGTCCTCTTAGCATCCTATCTGGTCATCTTGTTCCACCTGAGAACTCAGAGTGCTGAGGGACGGCACAAAGCTCTGTCCACCTGTGGGTCCCATGTCACTGTGGTTATATTGTTCTTTGGTCCATGTGTCTTCATCTATTCGAGGCCTTCTGATACCCTGCCTGTAGACAAGATGATAGCTGTGTTCTACACGGTGATAACTCCCCTCCTCAATCCTCTTATCTACTCCCTGAGAAATGCAGAAGTGAAGAAAGCCATGAAGAATCTATGGTTCCGGATAATGAAAGCAGATGAGAAATAGAGTCTGGATATTGGCTATTGGGATTGGAATGGTGCTGAGTCTAAACTGATGAGCACTGAGGGTCTGGAAGGCTCATTTAGCATTATTGTAGCTGATAAATATCTTCTAAAATATTGTAAATTAGGCCCTGTTATGAAAATACTGTTATATAATTGGCTATTTCTGATCATTTGCATTACAACTTTCCATAATACTGTAGCAAATATTTGCAGCAGAATATTAGCCTATTCTTATTTTGGGTCATATTTACTTTTTGTGGTAATGTTACTATGACATGGAAGAGAAATATTTTTGCTTCATAGAGTTAATTTGAAAAATTGGTCTTACAAATGCAGTCTTGATAGAAACAAATTCTTAATTTAAGAGAATATTTTTTCATTCATTTTGAATGTGAAATGTTAGTAAGCTATATTACTATATCTTGACAGGTCCTTCTTAATTATAAAAGGAAACATGTACCTCATAACTACCTCTTATATAATTACCCACAGTAAACATCACCAGCAATGAGATAATTTGATGATACACAACTCCTTATGTGATGTACTCCAGAGTCATACAAAATCATTAATGTGTTATCTTACCAAAACATATAACCTAACCATTATTGTATAATATGTTAATAGAAAATACAACTGAATGATGTTTTGTAACATTACTGGTATTTATTGTTCATAACTATTAAGAACAAGAATTATTGAAGAATTTTATCTCCTTCAAACTACTCTTAAGGGTATGCTGCAAGGTGAGCAGTAGATGCCAACAAAAAAAATGAATTCAATGGCATCTTTGGAGGTTTTTCTCTCATGATATTGTGCCTAAAATTTTCTTTTCTTTTCTTAAAAATATTTATCATATGTAAAAATATATTTATAATATATAATACATTATATGTAATATACATATAATATATATGTATCATGTAACATATGATATAATATGTAACAGGAATATAAAAAATGTAGTATGTTTTATATAATATGTAATATATAATACATAAGATACATGTTATGTGATATATCATAAATACACAATATATAATATGCATTATATAATATAAATATAATGTAAATATAACATTAATTAGATAGATGTCTTCTTTACTTTCATAGCAATTGAACACCATTACCTACTCAGCAGTGTGTTTACATGTGTATGAACCTGTGTGTAGAGACAAGAGGTATGTAAGCTTTAGTCATTCTCCATTCCATTCTATCAGCCATGGCATACTAAGAAAATTATAAGCTCACTTTGATATGTTGGTATTCAATCTTCTTTTCTTTCCAAAAGAAGTTTTATTGGGAAGTGAAGATGCTGTCTGTAACATAAATCAATATTGTTTATTTTGTAAGTGATAAATAAGTGTCTTGGTTAATATAAGATATAGAAGGATTAGCAAATTTCCTTGAATAATGAACATTGTTTGCAGCTTTGAACATTGAATTTTGATATTCATGTAGTGTACTGGGCTTCTAATGGGAGGTGATACCACATCTGGACTTTGTTTTACACTTCTCAGAACTATGGAGAAGTAGATGATGGGACATGCATGTCCTAGATAAATTTTCTCATATTGTGGGTGGGTAGGTTCCACAACACCTAGTAATTTGATTCAATAGAATCATGTATGAGTTTTGTAAGTTTGAACACATTTCCTCACTTTTCTGAACCCTACTTGTTTAATCTAATAGGAGTGCTTGTTGCCATGGAGAATGCTACTTTCCCTATATGAGACATTGAAAAGCAAAAAGATAAAGAAATGCAAATGTAGTATTTGCTTTGAAATTACATCTTGCCACTGGGGAGCTCCAGTTTTTCCTGATGCCCCTTCACCATGTTCTGAGAATTTGTTAAAAAATGCTTATAATTGTTAGAATGAAGAATTGGAAGACTCTTACAACAGATGTTAGAGAGAGCTGGGGTAGTTCTACAATTTCTCCTTTGGCTATTCTCTCATCTTTCTAATGAATGAGGTGGACAAGATGAGCTCAAAGACCATTCTATGACTCTGACATAGCGAAAGCAAGTGTGTCAGGTGGCCTGGATTTCCTTGACTGGACTTTTTCTGTAACTCGCTGATATTATGGGTACAATGACATGTGAGAGACCAGATAGGCCACCTGGAACCATTTGTGGATGTCCTAGTGGCTGTGATGTTGGATTCCTCTTCATCACTAACCTGACCCAAAAGGAGGGAGGACCTTTGGGACCAGAGCATCAGGGAGCAATCATAAGAGGCAAGCATAAATCTTGTCTTTATAATTGGATTAATTGGAGAGAGATCTCTTAACCATGAAAAAAGCAAATGCAAAATTGACCTTTGCTGTTCTCAGAAATTCCCCAGGCAGTGAATGCTCAGGGAATTCAGCTCTCTGATCTAAATTCTTTATCTCTTACACCTTAAAGATCCTTGGTGAGCAAACATTTCTAACTTGCTTTTCATAGGTTTAAGTAGAATAATTGTATTATACTCCTCTGTCTCTTTCCTAATGAGATAGTAATTAAGAGCTGTAGTTGGTACACAGAGAGGTATTAGCATTGAGAACATGTGCTCCCTTTGGGTGGAGCAGATTCTGAGTCTGTTGCATTTACTGGGCTCTTCCAAAGAAGGAAAAACACTAGGGTGAGGCCTTTCACACACTGGCACATTCCTCCTCTCTCTTCATTTTTCTCTTTCTCTCTCCTTTATTCTCTAATGAAATCTCATGTATCCAAGTGTAGTGCCATATACACTGGGGATGAGCTTAAACTTCTGATCTTCATGCTACCACCTTCAAGTGCTGGGATTATAGGTATGTGCCACAAGAACAAGTCTTATGTGATCCTGGAGCTTTCTGCATATTAGTAAGCCCTCTACCAACTGAGAAGCACACCAAGTCTCTACATTGTCCAATTTCATTGTTGGTATCTCTGCTTCACGTGCTTCCACAAACAAAGAGCCTTTCTCAGATTGCTCTCTATCAGCTTATGGGATGGCTTTAGGTAAGTTTTTGTTAGAGTGATGCCTGTCTGGCTAAATCACAGGGTGAGATTCAGCTTGCAGTTTGTCTCAGAGATGATTGTATAGTCAGTCATTTTTATGTAAGCTTCTGGTAACATGGCTAGCTGAGACTAATTTGTACTGTTAGCTTTTCAAACTAACTGTTATGTATCTTTTGTGTGAAATATTCTTTTAAGCAATTCAAGGGAAATGGCTAAGACTTTCTTATTCCTGACATTCTCTGCATGACATAAAGGTATTAAGTTCATCTGATCCTGAATTGAGATAAGCCTATGCAGAAATCTGAATTTTTTGTCTGGTGGCAATGTAGTGGTTGTGTTCGTATAGCATGTATGAGGCATTATCTATCTATCTATCTATCTATCTATCTATCTATCTATCTATCTATCTATCATCTATCTATCTATCTATCTATCTATCTATCTATCTATCTATCATCTATCTTTATCTGTCTATGTATCTATGTATCTATGTATCTATGTATCTATCTATGTATCTATCTATCATCTACATTTATCTATCTATTTATCTATCTATCATCTATCTTTCTTTATCTATCTATCTATCTCTCTATCTATCATCTCTCTCTCTATCATCTATCTATCATCTCTCTATCTATCATCTATCTTTCTTTCTCTATCTATTATCTATCTATCTATCTATCATCTATCTATCATCTATCTATCTATCTATGTATCTATCTATCATCTATCTTTCTTTCTCTATCATCTATCTATCTATCTATCTATCTATCTATCTATATCTATCTATCTATCTATCATCTATCTATCTATCATCTATCTTTCTTTCTCTATCTATCATCTATCTATCTATCTATCTATCATCTATCTATCTATCTATCTATCTATCTATCTATCTATCTATCATCTATCTTTATCTATGTATGTATCTATCTATCATCTATCTTTCTTTCTCTATCTATCATCTATCTCTATCTATCTATGTATGTATGTATCTATGTATGTATGTATCTATGTATGTATCTATGTGTATGTATGTATGTATGTATGTATGTATGTATGTATGTATCTATCTATCTATCTATCTATCCACTTTACATCCTGATCACAGCCCCCTTCTGAGTCCACTCCTCTACCCTATAACCCCTTCTTTTCTTTTCAGAGAAGGGAAGCCCCTTCCCTCCATTGGTATGAACCTGCCCTGGCACACCAAATCACAGTAGGACTAAGTGTGTGCTCTCCCTCTGAGGCCAGACAAAGCAGCCCAGCTCAGGGAAAGGGATCCAAAGTCAAGCAACAGGGACATACATAGCCCCCACTCCAATTGTTAGGGGACCTACTTTAAGCCCAAAATGCGTATCTGCTACATATGTGTAAGGGACCTATGTCTAACCCAAGCATAATCTTTGTTGGGAGTTCAAGCTCTGTGAGCCTCCATGGAGGCCTCAGTACTACAGAAAGAAAAAGAAATAAACCCAAATTTTCTGAAGAGTAATCTTGAACCAAGATCTCCAAGTTTTAGATTCATAAACACTAACATACATTACATATTTCTTTGACTACTCTGTTTGCAGATATCAGTGATGAAATAAAACTTTTTTCTTGGAGTGACTATGAAAATAAACTCATTTTCAGACTATAAAAGATCTGGAAAATAAGATTAAGAATCAAAGCAATTAAATATTTCCAAGGTAAGTTCAGCCACTAAGCCTCTCCTGGGGATGTTCTTTGAGTTATCTTCAAACAGATTATGTACTCTGAGACTCTGTTCAGATTCCGGAGCTTCTTCCTTGTTGCCTTGGCTTCCTAAAATATTTAGTAATAGAGGACTCAAGGATCACACCAAGGTGCTTACTAACATCTACTGTGCTCAAATCTATGTAGAGAGCTATAGAGGACATAATACATACTCTAAGTGCTTTCAAAAGCTTACAGTTTTGCTGGTGAGACCTGATGGATCCATTCAAACACATAAGTTTTAGCTAACTCTTGGTGGCTAAGTGCTGATGATAAGTTCTGTGGTTACAAACACAAATCCTACAAACGTGATTTTTTTTCCTGGCAACAAGCTTATCTGACTCCAGAAATATGTTTTCTTTACTACCTACTCACCACTAAGCTATGGAAACAAGCTGTCTTAGTAGGCATTATCTCTGACAAGTGGCCCACTTGGATCACCGTCATTGTTAATTTTCTTACTGTTATTATTTAAAAATTTCCTTTTCTCTTGGATTTGCTCCCCATCCCCCCACCCTGAAATGGTTCCCATCACTCTTTCTGGTCTGCCTCCAGAATGCAGCCAGATTTGGGTCAGCACCAGAGGAGGAAGTGGGTGAATTACATACTCTTAAATAGTAGGTGTGATACCTCATTTTCATCCAAGTTCTATGTCATCCACCATGATATTAATTTTTCCAGAATTTCCCTCAATAGGATGAGAAACCCAAGAACATCCTTCCAAAACAGTAGCTTATGATTTTGAGTAAAACAAAGTGAAGGAAGAAGCTCATGTGTCTGATTAATCTAACCTTTCTGCAATTTATCTTTGGAGAAAAACTAGGAGAGAGGTAACAATGAACCAGGGCAGCAGAGCCAATGTCATCTTTTTTTTTTTTTCGTGTCAAGCTAGGAGAGGAAAAGAGGGAGAGAGAGAGAGAGAGAGAGAGAGAGAGAGAGAGAGAGAGAGAGAGAGAGAGAGAGAGAAAGAGAAAGAGAGAGAAAGAGGAAGAGCGGAAGAGCCAATGTCATCTTTATAACTATACAGTACATGAAGTTCTTAGACAGGAAATGCCACACAGGATGTCATAAAGTAGGTGTTGGTTCATTTAGTTGATCTGAAATGTTTTCAAGGAAATTGTTTATTGGATCAGTTCAATTTAAGCTTCTTTGTGTGTCTCCAAAGTTTTATTAACTTCAAATCCTAGAAATATTCAGGTTGTTTACTGTCTGGAAAGAATGTGCACTTATCTTTAAGAGTCTTTTATTTTGTCTTTATTAATTAAGAATTTAGAATTAAAATTATGTAGACTTCATTATGTCATCATTGTTGTCTGTGTCTAACTTCTGTGATGATCCCATCATGGAATTCTTTCAAACATTTTTTTTCTATTTCCTGTTAGAAGTTGTTGGTTACTTTATTGTGTTCTACTTCAAATCCATTTAGCTTTCAGCTTTTTAAGACGACTGCATTGCTCAGACACCTTACATATTAATAATTTTAAATTAAAGCCAACCTAAGGCAACCTAACCTAATGCAAACAAAAGCAGGGCGGAGAAGATGGGTTAGTTGGTTAAATGCTTGCCATGCACGAATGAAGATGGAATTTGTTCCTCAGCAACCATGTTACAGACAAGATGCGATGGTGCTGAGGAGGCAGAGATAGGTGGCTATCTCAGATTTGTTGGCCAGCCAGCCTAAGAGAATTTACAAGCCCCATGACCCAATGAGAGACACTGTGTCAAAAAAAAAATATGGGTGGCGCTTCTGAGTTCCCTCTTATTTCCACATATAGCACATGTACCCATCAAGTCTGTGAATGGGTTGGTGGGATACTCTTGCACCAGAATCTTAGGATTAGATTCCTGAAGGTGGTGCTGACTAAACTCCTAAGTATTTGAACCCACTTTCACAGATGCCAGGAACTGTGTGATAATGTATATAAAACATACACAATCATGCTCCAGTACTGTATACTTTGACTTTTATTATGTTCAAGTTCAGGAGCCTGGCAAGTTTTACCAACTGTAGAATAATTAGAGTTGAGAAATTCTATCACTCATTGTAGAGCATTGATCTTATCCCAGTAGAGAGATGTTAAGTCATTATGAGTAGGAGATTCAGGCAGACTTTTTGAAGAATGCAAACAACAGTCCAAGTTTGAAAATAATGACCTTAGCTATTGGCTGAAACGAAGTCTCATGTTTCTGATCTCCAAAATAATCACTAATTTCCATATGGACTGCATTATGCATAATTTCTTTCTATTTGTGAGGGTAGAGTACAGGAACTTCTATGCTTTTGTACCACTACTTGTAGCCTGAGATCAATATCAATGAGTAGATAATGGCTATTTTAGTCACTTGTGTCATGGAGTCCTTGATACAAGGCATGGGGGGAGAGAGAGAGAGAGAGGGAGAGAGAGAGAGAGAGACAATCTCAGAGAGAGACAGAGACACATATATAGAAAAAATGAATAAGCTACAAAGCCCAAGGAAGATGCCTTTCATTTCAGAAGGAGTTCTGATTTTGCTTTCTTTGATTATAGGCTTCTAGAAATTGCTCTTAAAAGAATGGCAGCTGCAAGCAATGTTACAGAAATAATTTTCTTGGGATTATCCCAGAGCCAGCATGTGCAGAAGGTCATTTTTGTGATGTTTCTCCTGATGTACACAGCCATTGTGTTGGGCAATGGCCTTATTGTGGTGACTGTCATGGCCAGCAAAGGGCTCTCTTCCCCCATGTATTTCTTCCTCAGCTACTTGTCATTGGTAGAAGTTTGCTACTGTTCTGTCACAGCCCCTAAACTCATCTTCGACTCTTTGCTCAAGAGGAAAGTAATTTCCCTCCAGGGTTGCATCACACAAATATTTTTCCTTCATTTCTTTGGTGGCACTGAAATCTTCCTTCTGACAGTGATGGCCTATGACCGCTATGTGGCCATCTGCAAGCCCTTGCACTATGTCACTATCATGAACCGAAGAGTATGTGGCCTCCTGGTTGGAGCAGCATGGAGTGGGGGTTTGCTGCATTCTGCTGGACAAACTTTCCTCATTTTCCAGCTGCCGTTTTGTGGTCCCAACGTCATTGACCACTACTTCTGCGATGTCCACCCAGTGTTGAAGCTGGCTTGCTCAGACACCTTCCTGATTAGCCTGCTAGTCATCATCAATGGTGGTTCCATCTCAGTGATCAGCTTTGCAGTGCTGTTAGTTTCTTATGTGGTCATTCTGCATTCTCTGAGGAGCCATACAGCAGAAGGACGGTATAGGGCACTATCTACTTGTGCCTCTCACCTGGCTGTGGTGGGTCTGTTTTTTATACCCTGCTCTTTTGTCTACATGAGACCCTGTGTTACTCTCCCTGTGGACAAGGTTGTGGCTGTGTTTTATACAGTTGTCACACCTCTCTTGAACCCCATTATTTACTCTTTCAGAAACACTGAGGTAAAAAATGCCATGAGAAGACTTGTGGGGAGGAAGGTGACTTGGGAAGAGAAATAGAAAATTTAGGCAAAAGACAGACAGTATAGATTGGAGGTTGGGGATACCTCAGGTCCCATTCAGGCTCTACCTTTTAGACTTTTTGAAATTTCCATTTCTGCATCTTTATGGGACTAGAAAAAGAGCAAACATATCTAGAATGAGCTATCTAGATATATAGAGTGAAGATCTCTAGAGAGAGAGATGGCCTAGAGCTACAGTGGCCTTGTGGCATATTGGTAAATATGGAGAAAGCAAACTTCTTCAGAACTCCAAGACAGTCTGGGAAGGTTGAGGAGGGAGATAAAGAAGTGGTGGCAGTGTTCATTGCTCGGAACTTTGTTGGTGTTGCATTAATATACACTGATTAAATGAATGAATGAATAAATGCCAGTTATGGAAGATGAAACAATTATAGCAATTTATAGATATTACATATATTACAGAAATACTATCTTGAAAGCACTTTCTTATCTTGGAACCAAGAATTTCCATTCCAGTGCTTCAACTGGAAGTTATGTAGTAATATAATATAAACAGAATTCAAATCCCTGAGAAAATAACAAAATTGTGTTACATGAAAAAACATATGTAAGAACAAACAAATACTATAGGTTGTAAGTATCTGTGAATAATTGACTATAAATAAATTGTATTAAATTCAACTATGTAAGTGATACCAAGAATGAGCTCTATCTTATGGAGTGGGTCTTAAGTTCAAGAAGAATGTGGTTGTTTATATTTATGCTACAATTGAGCCAATCAGCAAACTTTTAAGGCTAGTTGCTAGTGTAGGTTTCAGGTATCACAGCTGAGTAAGACTATTACTCTTCCTGCCATCCCTGCCACTCCCAGTTAGGGTGTACCTTTTAGCACTGTAAAAGTTAACTTGCAGGGATAAAGCTTTTATGTCTGGACAAATTCTCCACAGTACATGACACAGTATTTGGAGTCTTCAGTAATAGAGTTTTACCATCTAGTCTGGAAGATAACTAATGCAATGAAAATGAATTTTAATGACTAGGGTGGTGCCAATTAGACCTTGCTAAGCAGCAAATTAAAAAAAAGGATCTCCATACACAGTTATTGGCCCTTTATTTAAATAGTAGTGGTATCTGTGAGAGGCATTGCTACCTCTTTATAGTGTGACTTCTTTTAAACTTTAAGGAATAAATATGTATGACAAAAATCCCATGGGGGAGAAAGATGGACTCTCAGAAGTTCAGACAATCCTGAAAGTTCAGGGGAGACCACCACTTCTGTTCACATTCCTGGCTCAACAGGAACCTGCCTAGAACCCTCAAGACACAGGAACCTAGGAGCAGTCAGGGACAGGATCCTTCTGGTCTCCGCCTGAGCCCAGAGCTGAAAACCAGTTGCTAGGAGCTCTGACATGCCTGAGAGAAGAGGTAAGACCACCACTTCTGCTCAAAGATACTCACATGGAGCCCTCCAGGACACGGGAACCCAGGAGCAGTCTGGGACAGGATCATTCCAGTTTTTTTTTTTTTTTTGAGTATTAAATTATTTTCTTTTTTTTTTCTTTCTTTTTTTTTATTAACTTGAGTATTTCTTATATACATTTCGAGTGTTATTCCCTTTCCCGGTTTCCGGGCAAACATCCCCCTCCCCCCTCCCCTTCATTATGGGTGTACCCTCCCAACCCTCCCCCCATTGCCGCCCTCCCCCCATAGACTAGTTCACTGGGGGTTCAGTCTTAGCAGGACCCAGGGCTTCCCCTTCCACTGGTGCTCTTACTAGGATATTCATTGCTACCTATGGGGTCAGAGTCCAGGGTCAGTCCATGTATAGTCTTTAGGTAGTGGCATAGTCCCTGGAAGCTCTGGTTGCTTGGCATTGTTGTATTTTGGGGTCTCGAGCCCCTTCAAGCTCTTCCAGTTCTTTCTCTGATTCCTTCAATAGGGGACCTATTCTCAGTTCAGTGGTTTGCTGCTGGCATTCGCCTCTGTATTTGCTGTATTCTGGCTGTGTCTCTCAGGAGCTATCTACATCCGGCTCCTGTCGGTCTGCACTTCTTTGCTTCATCCATCTTGTCTAATTGGGTGGCTGTGTATGTATGGGCCACATGTGGGGCAGGCTCTGAATGGGTGTTCCTTCAGTCTCTGTTTTAATCTTTGCCTCTCCCTTCCCTGCCAGGGGTATTCTTTTTCCTCATTTAAAGAAGGAGTGAAGCATTCACATTTTGATCATCCGTCTTGAGTTTCATTTGTTCTAGGGATCTAGGGTAATTCAAGCATTTGGGCTAATAGCCACTTATCAATGAGTGCATACCATGTATGTCTTTCTGTGATTGGGTTAGCTCACTCAGGATGATATTTTCCAGTTCCAACCATTTGCCTACGAATTTCATAAACTCGTTGTTTTTGATAGCTGAGTAATATTCCATTGTGTAGATATACCACATTTTCTGTATCCATTCCTCTGTTGAAGGGCATCTGGGTTCTTTCCATTTTCTGGCTATTATAAATAAGGCTGCGATGAACATAGTGGAGCACGTGTCTCTTTTATATGTTGAGGCATCTTTTGGGTATATGCCCAAGAGAGGTATAGCTGGATCCTCAGGCAGTTCAATGTCCAATTTTCTGAGGAACCTCCAGACTGATTTCCAGAATGGTTTTACCAGTCTGCAATCCCACCAACAATGGAGGAGTGTTCCTCTTTCTCCACATCCTCGCCAGCATCTGCTGTCACCTGAGTTTTTGATCTTAGCCATTCTCACTGGTGTGAGGTGAAATCTCAGGGTTGTTTTGATTTGCATTTCCCTTATGACTAAAGATGTTGAACATTTCTTTAGGTGTTTCTCAGCCATTCGGCATTCCTCAGCTGTGAATTCTTTGTTTAGCTCTGAACCCCATTTTTAATAGGGTTATTTGTTTCCCTGTGGTCTAACTTCTTGAGTTCTTTGTATATTTTGGATATAAGGCCTCTATCTGTTGTAGGATTGGTAAAGATCTTTTCCCAATCTGTTGGTTGCCGTTTTGTCCTAACCACAGTGTCCTTTGCCTTACAGAAGCTTTGCAGTTTTATGAGATCCTATTTGTCGATTCTTGATCTTAGAGCATAAGCCATTGGTGTTTTGTTCAGGAAATTTTTTCCAGTGCCTATGTGTTCCAGATGCTTCCCTAGTTTTTCTTCTATTAGTTTGAGTGTGTCTGGTTTGATGTGGAGGTCCTTGATCCACTTGGACTTAAGCTTTGTACAGGGTGATAAGCATGGATCGATCTGCATTCTTCTACATGTTGCCCTCCAGTTGAACCAGCACCATTTGCTGAAAATGCTATCTTTTTTCCATTGGATGGTTTTGGCTCCTTTGTCAAAAATCAAGTGACCATAGGTGTGTGGGTTCATTTCTGGGTCTTCAATTCTATTCCATTGGTCTATCTGTCTGTCTCTGTACCAATACTATGCAGTTTTTATCACTATTGCTCTGTAATACTGCTTGAGTTCAGGGATAGTGATTCCCCCTGAAGTCCTTTTATTGTTGAGGATAGCTTTAGCTATCCTGGGTTTTTTGTTATTCCAGATGAATTTGCAAATTGTTCTGTCTAACTCTTTGAAGAATTGGATTGGTATTTTGATGGGGATTGCATTGAATCTGTAGATTGCTTTTGGTAAAATGGCCATTTTTACTATATTAATCCTGCCAATCCATGAGCATGGGAGATCTTTCCATCTTCTGAGGTCTTCTTCAATTTCTTTCTTCAGTGTCTTGAAGTTCTTATTGTACAAATCTT
This sequence comes from Rattus norvegicus, assembly GCF_021556685.1. Lineage (NCBI taxonomy): Eukaryota > Metazoa > Chordata > Mammalia > Rodentia > Muridae > Rattus > Rattus norvegicus. Next base: position 75,495,839 of record NC_141536.1, on the reverse strand, counting down.
TTACTTGCTTGGTTAAAGTCACACCGAGGTACTTTATATTATTTGGGTCTGTTATGAAGGGTGTCGTTTCCCTAATTTCTTTCTCGGCTTGTTTCTCTTTTGTATAGAGGAAGGCAACTGATTTATTTGAGTTAATTTTATACCCAGCCACTTTGCTGAAGTTGTTTATCAGCTTTAGTAGTTCTCTGGTGGAACTTTTGGGATCACTTAAATATACTATCATGTCATCTGCAAATAGTGATATTTTGACCTCTTCTTTTCCGATCTGTATCCCCTTGATCTCCTTTTGTTGTCTGATTGCTCTGGCTAGAACTTCAAGAACTATATTGAATAAGTAGGGAGAGAGTGGGCAGCCTTGTCTAGTCCCTGATTTTAGTGGGATTGCTTCAAGTTTCTCTCCATTTAGTTCAATGTTAGCAACTGGTTTGCTGTATATGGCTTTTACTATGTTTAGGTATGGGCCTTGAATTCCTATTCTTTCCAGGACTTTTATCATGAAGGGGTGTTGAATTTTGTCAAATGCTTTCTCAGCATCTAATGAAATGATCATGTGGTTCTGTTCTTTCAGTTTGTTTATATAATGGATCACGTTGATGGTTTTCCGTATATTAAACCATCCCTGCATGCCTGGGATGAAGCCTACTTGGTCATGGTGGATGATTGTTTTGATGTGCTCTTGGATTCGGTTTGCCAGAATTTTGTTGAGTATTTTTGCGTCGATATTCATAAGGGAAATTGGTCTGAAGTTCTCTTTCTTTGTTGTGTCTTTGTGTGGTTTAGGTATAAGAATAATTGTGGCTTCGTAGAAGGAATTCGGTAGTGCTCCATCTGTTTCAATTTTGTGGAATAGTTTGGATAATATTGGTATGAGGTCTTCTATGAAGGTTTGATAGAATTCTGCACTAAACCCGTCTGGACCTGGGCTCTTTTTGGTTGGGAGACCTTTAATGACTGCTTCTATTTCCTTAGGAGTTATGGGGTTGTTTAACTGGTTTATCTGTTCCTGATTTAACTTCGATACCTGGTATCTGTCTAGGAAATTGTCCATTTCCTGCAGATTTTCAAATTTTGTTGAATATAGGTTTTTATAGTAAGATCTGATGATTTTTTGAATTTCCTCTGAATCTGTAGTTATGTCTCCCTTTTCATTTCTGATTTTGTTAATTTGGATGCACTCTCTGTGTCCTCTCGTTAGTCTGGCTAAGGGTTTATCTATCTTGTTGATTTTCTCAAAGAACCATCTTTTGGTTCTGTTGATTCTTTCTATGGTCCTTTTTGTTTCTACTTGGTTGATTTCAGCTCTGAGTTTGATTATTTCCTGCCTTCTACTCCTCCTTGGTGCATTTGCTTCTTTTTGTTTTAGAGCTTTTAGGTGTGCTGTCAAGCTGCTGACATATGCTCTTTCCTGTTTCTGCAGGCACTCAGCGCTATGAGTTTTCCTCTTAGCACAGCTTTCATTGTGTCCCATAAGTTTGGGTATGCTGTATCTTCATTTTCATTAAATTCTAAAAAGTTTTTAATTTCTATCTTTATTTCTTCCTTGACCAGGTTATCATTGAGTAGAGCATTGTTCAATTTCCACGTATATGTGGGCATTCTTCCCTTACTGTTATTGAAGACCAGTTTTAGGCCGTGGTGGTCCGATAGCACGCATGGGATTATTTCTATCTTTCTGTACCTGTTGAGGCCCGTTTTTTGACCAATTATATGGTCAATTTTGGGGAAAGTACCATGAGGAGCTGAGAAGAACGTATATCCTTTTGCTTTAGGATAGAATGTTCTATAAATATCCGTTAAGTCCATTTGGCTCATGACTTCTCTTAGTCTGTCGACATCACTGTTTAATTTCTGTTTCCATGATCTGTCCATTGATGAGAGTGGGGTGTTGAAATCTCCCACTATTATTGTGTGAGGTGCAATGTGTGTTTTGAGCTTTAGTAAGGTTTCTTTTACGTATGTAGGTGTCCTTGTATTTGGGGCATAGATATTTAGGATTGAGAGTTCATCTTGGTGGATTTTTCCTTTGATGAATATGAAGTGTCCTTCCTTATCTTTTTTGATGACTTTTAGTTGGAAATTGATTTTATTTGATATTAGAATGGCTACTCCAGCTTGCTTCTTCTGACCATTTGCTTGGAAAGTTGTTTTCCAGCCTTTCACTCTGAGGTAGTGTCTGTCTTTGTGTCTGAGGTGTGTTTCCTGTAGGCAGCAGAATGCAGGGTCCTCGTTGCGTATCCAGTTTGTTAATCTATGTCTTTTTATTGGGGAGTTGAGGCCATTGATATTGAGAGATATTAAGGAATAGTGATTATTGTTTCCCTTTATATTCATATTTGGATGTGAGGTTATGTTTGTGTGCTTTCATTCTCTTTGTTTTGTTGCCAAGACGATTAGTTTCTTGCTTCTTCTAGGGTATAGCTTGCCTCCTTATGTTGGGCTTTACCCTTTATTATCCTTTGTAGTGCTGGATTTGTAGAAAGATATTGTGTAAATTTGGTTTTGTCATGGAATATCTTGGTTTCTCCATCAATGTTAATTGAGAGTTTTGCTGGATACAGTAACCTGGGCTGGCATTTGTGTTCTCTTAGGGTCTGTATGACATCAGTCCAGGATCTTCTGGCCTTCATAGTTTCTGGCGAGAAGTCTGGTGTGATTCTGATAGGTCTCCCTTTATATGTTACTTGACCTTTTTCCCTTACTGCTTTTAATATTCTTTCTTTATTTTGTGCGTTTGGTGTTTTGACAATTATGTGACGGGAGGTGTTTCTTTTCTGGTCCAATCTATTTGGAGTTCTGTAGGCTTCTTGTATGTCTATGGGTATCTCTTTTTTTAGGTTAGGGAAGTTTTCTTCTATGATTTTGTTGAAGATATTTACTGGTCCTTTGAGCTGGGAGTCTTCACTCTCTTCTATGCCTATTATCCTTAGGTTTGATCTTCTCATTGAGTCCTGGATTTCCTGTATGTTTTGGACCAGTATCTTTTTCCGCTTTACATTATCTTTGACAGTTGAGTCAATGATTTCTATGGAATCTTCTGCTCCTGAGATTCTCTCTTCCATCTCTTGTATTCTGTTGGTGAAGCTTGTATCTACAGCTCCTTGTCTCTTCTTTTGGTTTTCTATATCCAGGGTTGTTTCCATGTGTTCTTTCTTGATTGCTTCTATTTCCATTTTTAATTCCTTCAACTGTTTGATTGTGTTTTCCTGGAATTCTTTCAGGGATTTTTGTGTCTCCTCTCTTTGGGCTTCTACTTGTTTATTTATGTTTTCCTGGAATTCTTTCAGGGATTTTTGCGATTCTTTCAGGCATTTTTTTGCGATTCCTCTCTGTAGCTTCTACTTGTTCTCTAAGGGAGTTCTTCATGTCTTTCTTGAAGTCTTCCAGCATCATGATCAAAAATGATTTTGAAACTAGATCTTGCTTTTCTGGTGTGTTTGGATATTCCATGTTTGTTTTGATGGGAGAATTGGGCTCCGATGGTGCCATGTAGTCTTGGTTTCTGTTGCTTGGGTTCCTGCGCTTGCCTCTCGCCATCAGATTATCTCTAGTGTTACTTTGTTCTGCTATTTCTGACAGTGGCTAGACTGACCTATAAGCCTGTGTGTCAGGAGTGCTGTAGACCTGTTTTCCTCTCTTTCAGTCAGTTATGGGGACAGTGTTCTGCTTTCGGGCGTGTAGTTTTTCCTCTCTACAGGTCTTCAGTTGTTCCTGTGGGCCTGTGTCTTGAGTTCACCAGGCAGCTTTCTTGCAGCAGAAAATTTGGTCTTACCTGTGGTCCTGAGGCTCAAGTTCGCTCGTGGGGTGCTGCCCACGGGCTCTCTGCAGCGGCAGCAACCAGGAAGACCTGTGCCGCCCCTTCCGGGAGCTTCAGTGCACCAGGGTTCCAGATGGTCTTTGGCTTTTTCCTCTGGCGTCCGAGATGTGTGTGCAGGGAGCAGTCTCTTCTGGTTTCCCAGGCTTGTCTGCCTCTCTGAAGGTTTAGCTCTCCCTCCCACGAGATTTGGGTGCAGCGAACTGTTTATCCGGTCTGTTTCTTTCAGGTTCTGGCGGTGTCGATCCTTCCAGTTTTTGACTGTGCCTGGTGTTGACCATGTGACACAGCTCTCTGTACCCAGATCCCACTGGGAAAAGGCAATCTCAAGGAGTGCTAACACACAGGCTTACAAGAGGGTCAAGCTGAAAGACCCCCGGAGAGGACCTTTCCCTCAGGAGGAGTCCCAAGCGCCCAATGACCGAGCCGAGTCCACTCGGATGCAATCAGCAAGAGGGTTTATTGGAAAACACAGGTACCTGCGGGCACACAGTCTCTTCGGAGGACTTGCGCACCCAGCAGCTCCAGCATGGGGCTTTTATAGGGATTGGGGAAGCAGAAGCGGGCGTACAGAAGCAGATGCATAGTTACGGGGATTGGTGGATTCAAACGAGGCACAAAGACATGTTCACATATGATTGGCTATTTCACATGATGAGGTAATAAGGTATAGCTACACACATTGGCAGGTTTGGGGCGTCCTGGATGTCGGGGGCTGGGGGCTTATCTCTTCCTGCCAGGTGGCCTGTGAGTCAGGTCCGGTACTCCTGGTCTGTTCTGCATTCCTTTCCTTTTATGGTCTGTTAGTTCTAGCGGCAGGGCGGGGCTGTCTGGACTTGCTTTTCACAGTGTTTAGTCCTGAGTTGAAACATACTCTTTTAACTTCATATTTTTAAACCTTAAATCTGTATAATTTTCCTTTCATTCCCCTCTTCTTCTACTAAGTAATTCTAATCTTAGAATTTTGATATCAAGTCTCTATTTGGTCTCACCAGTTGTCCTAACTGACTGGTACTGTTGTGTCAGAACCATCAACCGCACAGCACTCACTCGATTTGTAACAAAAGCAATTAACCTGTTTGTCACGCAGGGTCCAAAAACTAAAATCAAGAAAATTATTAGTAATGGCCCAGCCATATAGCAGAGAGTAGGGTAGTCATCCAGGGAGACCAAGTGAACCAAGACTCAAACCAACCTTGTTGAGCGTCTCTATCTTTTTGTAGGAGTCAAACCTATTAACTAGTTTCTCTAACACACATGGACCTATAATCAGAAGCAGAAACAAAACTAAGAAGGATCCCATAAGGGAAAATACCAGAGTAGTCATCCAAGGAGATCTACTAAACCAGCTCTCAAACCATCCCTGATGCGCTTCTCTGTCTGCCTTTTGTCTAACCTTTCTCTAAGTTTATTCATGGAGTCTTTAATTACTCCTGAATGGCAGTTCTGAATTCTCTATAAGCCTTGCATTGCAACAGCAGATGTCCTTGTGCTGCCCTTGCAGCACCTAGATAGCCTTAGCCCTAAGTAATTCTCAACTCCTTTTTTTTTGTGTCTTACTAAGTCTTTAGCATCAGGATTCCAATCTGGACACTATCTAAACCTACACACCAAGGTCATGACTAGCTTTTAGAACTTCTAAACTTATACAGATTGTGATCCCTGAGGCACAGTCCCAAGAAGTGTTAGGAGTACTAACATATGCAATGTTACATCATTTGTAATAGAAATCAAGCCTATCCCCACACCTATCTTGATAAAACCCGGGGCAAACATGAAATTAAGTCTAGGGAGCTTTTTGAAGATCTGAGTTTCCCTCTAGGTCCCAGCTCTCAGCCCCAACAGCTAGTACACGGCTGGTGAGGGTTGAGAGTTGATGGCTGTCAGGGTGGTCAGCAGAACCAGGTACGGTCCTTTCCAGTGAGTATCTGGGTTCGGTGCCATCGTATGTAGCCGAGTCTCCGACCTGGAACTGGTGAGATGTCTCAGGGGTCCCCAGGGCATAGGCTGCTGCCAGCTCTGAGCAGATTTCTTTCTGTATCACCTGTAGGTCTTTTAGCCTGGCACACAAATCATTATTACTATGGCACTATGACATGTTGGTTCAGTAACATCATCTAATACAGTCAGGGGGGCTGAGGCCCCATTTAAGATCTCAAAGGGGGTAAGGCTGAATCTGGAAGGGGTATTTCTTGCTCTGAAGAGAGCAAGAAGGAAGGAGTGTCACCCAGTCTGCGCCAGTCTCCATGGTTAATTTGGTCAGGGTCTCTTTTAGAGTTCTATTTATTTACTCTACCTGTCCTGAACTTTGAGGTCTGTAAATACAATGTAATTTCCAATCGACCTCTAAATACTTGGCCACACCCTGGCTTACCTTGGCAACGAAAGTAGGGCCGTTGTCTGACCAGATTACCTTGGGCATTCCAAATTGGGGGAAGATTTCTTCCAGTATCTTCTTGATGATTGCAGAGGCCGTCTCTCGTTTGGTGAGGAAAGCTTCTATCTATTCCTGAAAAAGTATCTACAAGCACTAGGAGATACTTGTGATTATATTTTTCTGGTTTTATCTCAGTGAAGTTCACTTGGACTTTTCACCAAACTCTCTAGGTCTCTTTGCCCTGTTTGCTTGCTAAGCATTCACTTATTGACATACCTTATACTTTCTACTGCCTCTCTGGCTAAAATCTTAAAGTCTATTACATACACTTAACTACTTGGACAAACTTTTTATCTCCTAAATGAGTCCATTTCTGTATTTGGCAAAGTGAGTCTTTTCTTTGTTCTCTGGGGGAGTATAGCTTTCCCCTCAAGTGTGCCATTGTCCTTTATCTTTTAAGCAATTTGGGCCTTTTCTAAGTGAGGCCATCCCTTAGTCCGATCCTAGTTCTCAGTGGCTGTCTCTTGCAGGCCTGCAACCAGGATAGGCTCCTGCATAGCCATTTCCCGAGCCACTTTATCTGCTTTGTTACTGCCCAATGCCACTGAATCTCTTCCCTCCTGATATCCTGAGCAATGAATAGTACTCACAGTTGTTGGCTTCACCAGGGCATCCAAGAGATGGCAAAGGCATCTGCGGCACTGATGTACTGGGGGGTTGAGGTTCAGCCATCCTAGATGACATTGTGTTGTCCACCATGGCAGCACCCACTTATCTCTGACCTTCATGAAGAGAACTGTTCCCATCTGTGGACAAGGTAGCCTCGGCTTTCAGCAGGGGTCAATCAGCCAGTCGCAGAGGTCTTTCCTCCACCCATGGGCTTCTGCCAGTGCTTGACACTCGTGCTGTGATGGCTCCAGGTCGGATTGGGCAGCAAGGTGACCAGATTGCCCACAACAGGTGGAGAATCTAGTCCATGGCAGCTGACCACTGGTCCCATCTTTTGGGACACTCTATTCAAAGGCAAACATCAGCCAGTCTATCACAGTTTAAGTCCTGGATTGGGTGATAATTGTTAGTGCCCGGCTGGCAGGAGTGATATGTTCCAAGTAGAACAGCGCTAAGCCATTCATCTCCCAGCATCAGGTACTGGTGCACTGAGACAGGTCTTAAGCTCCGCATACACAGTCTGTAGATATGCATACACATGGCCTCACCCAACCATTTCAGCCCACGCAAGCCATTTTGGGGAGCAATTTTCTCATGAGCAAGGGATGGGGGCAGTCAGGGATGACTATGAACTAATGGGTTACCCGGCCCACACCAAGGTCCACTGTTCTTCGGGCAGTCCATAAGTATTGTTTGTTGCCAGTAGGCCCCTGTACCCAAGGTCTTTGGCCCACTGGAGCATAGGAGCACAGAGCATTGGGTCCCTGTATCCATAAAACAACTGGGCAGGCTTCCCTCCTATCTCTGCACATAGCCAGCACTCCAGGACCGAGAGGCTCTCCAGTGTCCCCTCTTGTTCTTTCTGGGGCAGTCCCTGACCCAGTGTCTTTTTTTTTCTTTGCATTAGGCACACTGATCTTTAGCCAGGAATTCTCTTCTGTTGCCAGGTACTGTCTTCCTAGGTTCCCTAACTACTGTGGCCAGTATATGTTCCTCTCTTGTCTTTTATCTCTCTTTAGCTCTCTAGCTTCCTCTTCTTTTTGTCTCTTTTCTTCCCTAGCTTTCTGCTCTTTTTACCTTCTTTTCTCTTTCTCTTTGTTTAACCTTACTTTCTCTGTAACTTATACTAACTCTCAGCAACTTAGCTTAACCCTTCAAATTTCTGTAACTTTCTCTTCATACCCTTTCCTTATCTTAGCCAGATTGGTGGGGCATTTTCCAGCCCCTAGGAGACCCACCCTTGGAGCCTGGGGGCAGACCTGGAGCACTCCCTACCTTCAGGCGCATTGAAGTCAACAGTCAGGAGCCTTCCATCCATGTCTGGAACATTCTTTCTGGCCTCTAGCAGGATTCTGTCTTTCCTCAGTGGTAAAGAAGATCTGTAACAGTTACTAACAAGCATCTCACGTGGGATGGTGAGAAAACAAGAAGGGAATCTAGAGGAGAGAGGTCCACTGAAGAGGACAAATAGCATTTAGTCACACAGCTAAACCAGGAGGCCTTTTTTTGGACAAAAAGGCCACTTATATTTATAAGCACAAGCTTTGTCTATGAAACAGAAAGGCGAACAGAGAGGCAGCCTAGCTGTTACTGGCTGTCTCTCTGGGCTTAGATTTTCCCTTAAGGAGTACCTACCTCCCTTCAGTGTCAGCTTGGTGGCTTTGCCTCTCAAGAGAACCAGCCTCCAAATGACACTAGGCTTCTAGTAACAACTAATAACAAAAGGATGGAGAGATGGTTAGAACCTGGGTGCTAGATACTAAGCAGCTGACAAAAGAATTGTAACCAGTTCACCTGGGGCTTTCAGGACTTTAGTAACAGCCCTTTACCAAACTGTCTCAGTGGGCTATAGGCCCATGGAAAAGAAAACATTAATCCTGACTGGCAAAACAAAGTTCTTCACAGTTGTAGATACTTTGAAACTATTTTAGGGGCTCTTTTTGTCCCCCAACCTGGGGCATTTTAACCATAGGGGCAGGAACTGGCTGCTGTGGGGATAGGACCAAAGGCACTCTCCATGTTAATGATGATCAGCGAGAAAAGTAATTTAATGTTGGAGACTGACTCCTCCCTTGGTATAAGGACAGCAGATAAGGCAGGCTTCCTTAAAGAACTTCTCTTAATGAGCGCTCTCCTTCTGTGAGCAAATGTCAGAAATTCCTTTCTTGTTTTCCTTATAGTCCTCTCCCACCTCGCTCTCAGCCTTTTTAGATAGTTCTTCCCTTAGCATTTCTAACACCGCCTGTCCCTTTTTTATAGCCTGTTGACAGCATTTCTGATCTTTTAGGCAGCTACACACTAAGTGCCATACCGGCTGAAACTCCGCCTTTAAGATTCCTTACTCCCAAGGAAAATTTAAATCTTTCCCAGTTCATCACAGCTGGCTGCGAGCACAAGCACAGATAAAACACTATGTTTTTGTTTTGTTTTTCTTTCCTTTTTTCAGAGCTGGGGACTGAACCCAGGGCCTTGCGCTTGCTAGGCAAGAGCTCTACCACTGAGCTAAATCCCCAACCCCCAAAACACTATGTTTTAAAAATTAACTTTGGCTATCAACCAACACACCGCCACTAGAGCGGGGTCTACAAAATTAAGTTTCTTACTCACTAAGCGTTAAGGGGACCAAGAAAAACTCTTCGACGAACAAAGCAAACAGTTTCATGATTTCAAACACAGTCGTCGGTCCAAGATTTTAAACACAGTCGTCAGTCCAAATTCAAACACGAAACAAAAGTCAAAAAGACACTAACAGACACAACACGTCCAGAAAACCACAGTCAGGTCACAAAGAAGACAAACAATTCCAACAGTCAAACAAGTAACAAGCAGACGCGCCGCGCGGCTTCGGTAGCAAACTGAAACCAAAAATTCAGACGGAGTCAGCGAGGGTCTTGGATCCTCTACTCCAATAAAATTCAGACGGAGTCATCAAGGGTACGGATCCCTCCGAAAACGGACGGAGGTGCCACGGATCCGGATCTCCCTCTCCTCCAACCACCCTTGGAACGTCTTCCAGGGCTGCGGGGGAGAAGTCCGAGCTCGTCAGCTCCTTCTCTGGCCCACCCAGATAGTCCCCAGATCTGAGCCTATTGATCGATCGTTCACAGGACAAGACACAACAGACAAGACAAACGCCGGCCGGCTTACCTCCCGGTGGGTGGTCGGTGATCTCTGGGCGGAGGGTCTCCAAATCCCGGACGAGCCCCCATAATGAAAGACCCCCGGAGAGGACCTTTCCCTCAGGAGGAGTCCCAAGCGCCCAATGACCGAGCCGAGTCCACTCGGATGCAATCAGCAAGAGGGTTTATTGGAAAACACAGGTACCTGCGGGCACACAGTCTCTTCGGAGGACTTGCGCACCCAGCAGCTCCAGCATGGGGCTTTTATAGGGATTGGGGAAGCAGAAGCGGGCGTACAGAAGCAGATGCATAGTTACGGGGATTGGTGGATTCAAACGAGGCACAAAGACATGTTCACATATGATTGGCTATTTCACATGATGAGGTAATAAGGTATAGCTACACACATTGGCAGGTTTGGGGCGTCCTGGATGTCGGGGGCTGGGGGCTTATCTCTTCCTGCCAGGTGGCCTGTGAGTCAGGTCCGGTACTCCTGGTCTGTTCTGCATTCCTTTCCTTTTATGGTCTGTTAGTTCTAGCGGCAGGGCGGGGCTGTCTGGACTTGCTTTTCACAGTGTTTAGTCCTGAGTTGAAACATACTCTTTTAACTTCATATTTTTAAACCTTAAATCTGTATAATTTTCCTTTCAAAGCCACTGACCATACTACTTGGTATCATCAGATACCAGTTTTCCCACCAAAGCAAATACTGGATATCCCAATACACCAGAGAGCAAGATTTGGATTTAAAAATCACATCTCATGGTTATGGTAGAGGACTTTAAGAAGGACATAAATAATTCCCTTAAAGAAATACAGGGCAACACAGGTAAACAAGTAGAAGCCCTTAGAGAGGAAACACAAAAATCCCTTAAAGAACTACTGATAAAACAACCAAACAGGTGAAGGAAGTGAACAAAACCATCCAGGATCTAAAAGTAGAAATAGAAACAATAAAGAAATCACAAAGGAAGAAAACCCTGGAGAAATGGATCAGGAAGAAGAAAACCTAGGAAATGGAACAGGAGTCATAGACACAAGCATCACCAACAGGATACAAGAGATAGGAGAGAGATTTTGAGAATAGAAGATAAAATAGGAAACATTGACACAACTGCCAAAGAAAATGTAAAATGCAAAAAGCTCCTAACCTATACATCCTGGAAATCCAGGAAATCCAGGAAATCCAGGACACAATGAGAAGATCAAACCTAAAGATAATAGGTATAGAAGAGAGCAAAGACTCTCAACTTAAAGGGCCAGTAAATATATTAAACAAAATTAAAGAAGAAAACTTTCCTAACAAAAAAAGATGCCCATAAACATAAAATACACCTATAGAATTCCAAATGGATTGTACCAGAAAAGAAATTCCTCCTATCACATAATAGCCAAAACACCAAATGCACAAAACAAAGAAAGATTATTAAAAGCAGTAGGGAAAATAGGTCAAGTAGCATATAAAGGCAGACATATAAGAATTACACCAGACTTCTCACCAGAGACTCTAAAAGCTAGAAGATCTTGGGCATATGTATACAGACCCTAAGAGAACACAAACGCCAGCCCAGGCTACAATATCAGGCAAAACTCTCAATTAGCAGAGATGGAGAAACCAAGATATTCCACGACAAAATCAAATTTACACAATATCTTTCCATAAATCCAGCCCCACAAAGGATAATAGATAGAAAACTCCAACACAAGGAGGGAAACTACACCCAAGGAAAAGCAAGAACGTAATCTTCTTGCAACAAACTAAAAGGAAGAGAGCCGCAGAAACATAATTCCACCTCTAACAACAAAAATAACAGGAAGCAATAATCAATATTCCTTAATATCTTTTAACATCTATGGACTCAATTCCCCAGTAAAAAGACATAGACTAAAGACTGGATATGGAAAGAGGACCCAGCATTTTGCTGCATACAGGAAACATACCTCAGAGACAAAGACAGACACTACTTCAGTGTAAAAGGCTGGAAAACCACTTCCCAAGCAAATGGTCTAAAGAAACAAGCTGGAGTAGCCATTCTTATATCAAATAAAATCGACTTTCAACCAAAAGTTATCAAAAAATAATAAAGAAGGACACTTCATATTCATCAAAGGAAAAATTCACTAAGATGAACTCTCAATCCTGAAGATCTATGTTCCAAATGCAAGGGCTCCTATATTCATAAAAGAAACCTTACTAAAGTTCAAAGCACACACTGCATCTCACACAGCAGTATTGGGAGACTTCAACACCTCATTCTCAGCAACAGATCATGGAAACTAAACATAGACAGAGAAACTAACAGAAGTTATAAACTAAATGGATTTACACATGGAAGTTGAACAATGCTCTACTTAATAATTTAGTCAAGGAAGAAATAAAGAAATTAATGACTTTTTAGAATTCAATGAAAATGAAGGCACAATATAACCAAAATTATGGAATACAATGAAAGCAGTGCTAAGAGGAAAACTCATAACTCTGAGTGCTTCCAAAAAGAAGTGGAGAGAGCATACACTAACAGTTTGACCGAATACCTGAAAGCTCCAGAACAAAAAGAGGTAAATATACCTAAGAGGAGTAGAAGGCAGGAAATAATCAATCTCAATGCTGAAATCAACCAAGTAGAAACAAAAAGAACTATACAAAGAAACAACCAAACTAGGAACTGGATTTTTGAGAAAATCAACAAGATGGATAAACTCTAAGCCAGACTAACCAGTCAGCACAGATACAGTATTCAAATTAAAAAATCGGAAATGAAATGGAAGACATAACAGAAACTGAGGAAATTCAGAAAAATTATCAGATTCTATTACAAAAGACTATACTCAACAAAACTGGAAAATCTGGATGAAATGGACAATTTTCTAGACAGATACCAGGTACCAAAGTTAACTCCGAGTCAGATAAACCATTTTAAAAGTCCCATAATCCCTAAAGAAATAGAAGCAGTCATTAAAAGTCTCACTACCAAAAAAAAGCCATGGACCAGATGGGTTTATTGCAGAATTCTGTCGGACATTCAAAGAAGACCTAATATCAATACTCTTCAAACTATACTACAAAATGGAAACAGAAGTAACACTGCCCAGCTCATTTTTGAAGCCGCAATTATGCTTATACCTAAACCACACAAAGACCTATAAAGGAAGATGACTTCAGACCAATTTCCTTCATGAATATCAATGCAAAATACTCAATAAAAATTCTCATTCTCACAAACTGAATCCCAGAACACATCAAAAGGTTAATTTACTATGGTCAAGTAGGCTTCATCCCAGGGATGCAAGATGGTTCAATATAAGAAAATCCTCAAATTATTCCATTATATGAACACACTCAAAGAAAAAAAGAACTATATGGTCATCTGATTAGATGCTGAGAAAGTATTTGAAAAAATTCAACACCCTTTCATGTTAAAAGTCTTGGAAAGGTCATGAATTCACGGTCCATATCTTAGCGTAGTAAGATCAATATACAGCAAATCTTTATCTAACATCAGATTAAATGGTGGGAAGGTTAAAGCAATCCCACTAAAATCAGGGACTAAACAAGGTTGCCCACTCTCTGTCTACCTATTCAATATTGAACTTGAAGTCTTAGCCAGAGCAATTAGAAAACAAAAAGAGGTCAAATGAATACAAATTGGAAATGAAGAAGTCAACATATCACTATTTGCAGATGATATGATAGTATATCTAAGTGACCCCAAAAGTTCTACTGTAGAACTATTAAGCCTGATAAACAACTTCAGCAAAGTGGCTTGGTATAAAACTAACTCAAACAAATCAGTAGCCTTTCTCTAATCAAAGGATAAACAGGCTGAGAAAAAAATTAGGGAAATGACACCCTTCATAATAGTACCAAATAACATAAAATACTTTGGTTTGACTCTAACCAAGCAAGTGAAAGATCTGTATTTCAAGAACTTCAAATCTCTGAAGAAAGAAATTGAAGATCTCAGAAGATGGAAAGACTTCCCATGTTCATGTATTGGCAGGATTAATATAATAAAAATGGCCATCTTGCTTAACGCAATCTACAGATTCAATGCAATCCCCATCAAAATTCCAAGTCACTTCTTCATAGAGTTAGAAGGAGCAATTGCAAATTCATTTAGTAAAACAAAAAATCCAATATAGCTAAACTATTCTCAACAATAAGATAAATTTTGGAGGAATCACCATCCCTGACCTCAAGCTGTATTACAGAGAAATAATGATAAAAACTGCATGGTATTGGTTCAGAGACAGGCAGGTAGATCAATGGAATAGAATCGAAGACCCAGAAATAACCCACACACCTATGGTCACTTGATCTTTGTCAAAGGAGCTAAAGCCATCCTGTGGAAAAAAGATACCATTTTCAACAAATGGTGCTGATTCTGCTGGAGGTCAGCATGTAGAAGAATGCAAATTGACCCATTTTTATCTCCTTTTTCAAAGCTCAAGTTCAAGTCAATCAAAGAACTCCACATAAAACCAGATTCATTGAAATTAATAGAAGAGAAAGTGGGAAATAGCCTGAAACACAATGTCAGAGGGGGAAATTTCCTGAACAGAACACCAATGGCTTATGCTCTTAGATCAAGAATCAGCAAATGGGACCTCATAAAATTGCAAAGCTTCTGTAAGGCAAAGGACACTGTTAATAGGACAAAATGGTAACCATCAGATTCTCAAAAGATCTTTACCAATCCTACAAAGATCTTTACCCTAGAGGGTTAATATTTAATATACACAAAGAACTCAAGTAATTAGACTACAGAGAATCAAATAATCCTAGTAGAAATGGTATAGAAAGCTAAACTAAGAATTCCCAATTGAGGAGTACTGAATGGCTGAGAAGCACCTAAGGAAATGTTTAACATCCTTAGTCATCAGAGAAATCCAAATCAAAACAACCCTAAGATTCCACTTCACACCAGTCAGAACTGCTAAAATCAAAAACTCAGTTGACAACAGATGCTGCTGAGGACGTGGAGAAAGGGGAACACTCACTCCTCCATTGTTGGTGGGATTTTCAAGCTGGTACAACCACTCTGGAAATCAGTCGGGCAGTTCCTTAGAACATTGAACATAGTACTACCTAAGTACCCAGCTATACCACTCCTGGGCATATACTCAAAAGATGCTCCAACATATAACAAGGACACATGCTCCACAATGTTCATAGAAGCCTTATTTGTAACAGCCTGAAGCTGGAAAGAACCCAGATGTTCTTCAACAGAAGAATGGATACAGAAAATGTGGTACATTTACATAACTGAGTGCTACTTACCTATTAAAAACAATAAATTCATAAATTCTTAGGTAAATGGGTGGAACTAGCAAATATCATCCTGAGTAAGGTAACCCAATCACAAAAGACCCACATGATATGTAATCACTGATAAGTGGATATTAGCCCAAAAGCTTGGAATAACCAAGATACAATTTACAGACCACATGAAGCTCATGAAGAAGAAAGTCAAAAGTGTGGATGCTTCAGTACTTATTATAAGGGCGAACAAAACATTCACAGGAGGAAATATAGAAACAAAATACAGGGCAGAGGCTGAAGGAAGGAAAGGCCATTCAGAGACTGCCACACATGGGAATCCATCCCACATACAGTCACCAAACCCAGTCACTATTGTGGATGCCAAGAGGTTCATGGTGACAGAAACCTGATATAGCTGTCTCCTGAGCAGCTCTGCCAGAGCCTGACAAATGTAGAGTTGGATGCTCTGCAGGCAACCATTGGAATGAGAAAGGAGTCCCCAGTGGAGGAGGTATAGAAAGGACTGAGATATCTGAGGGGATTTGCAACCCCATAGGAATAACAACTATATCAAACAACCAGACACCCCAGAGCTCCCAAGATTAAATCACCGGCTAAAGAGAAACCAGGGACTGACCGGTGGCTTCAGCTGCATATGTAGCAGGAGATGTCCTTGTTGGGAGGAGAGGACCATGGTTCTATGAAGGCTTGATGCCCCAGTGTAGGGGAATGCTGGGGTGGTGAGTTTGGAGTGAGTGGGTTGCTGGGTGGGAGAGCGCCCTCATGGAAGCAGCGGATAAGGGGATGGGATAGGGAGGACCTGGAGGGGAAACCTTGAAAGGGGATAACATTTGAAACATAAGTAAAGAAAATTTCCAATAAAAAAAGAAAAGAAATGAAAAATACAAACAAAATGTTGATGCTTCAGTCCTTCTTAGAAGAGGGAACAAAATACTCACAGGACGAAATACAGGGAAAAAGAGTGGAGTAGAGACTGAAGGAAAGGCTTTCCGGAGACTGCCCCACCTGGGGATCCATCCCATATGCAGCCACCAAGCTCAGTCACTATTGCTGATGACAAGAATTGCTTGCTGACAGGAGCCTGACATAGATGTCTCCAGAGACGCTCTGCCAGAGCCTTACTGATGCAAATGAGGACACTTGCAGCTAAGCATCAGACTGTAATGGAGGAATTAGAGAAGGAGCCAAAGGGATTTGCAACCTCATAGGAAGAACAACAATATCAACTAACCAGGCCCTCCCTGAGATCCTAGGGACTAATCCACCAACCAATGAGTATAAGTGGAGGGATCTATGGCTCCAGCCACATATGTAGCAGAGGATGGTATTGTCTTGCATCACTAGGAGGAGAAGCCCTTGGTCCTGTGAGGGCTCATTTTCTCAGTGTAGGGAAGGAATGCCAGGGTGTTAGGAGGAAGTTGGTGAGTGGGAGTGGGAGCATCCTCATAGAAGCAGGGGAAGGGGAGAGCAGATTGGAAAGGGAAAAACATTTGAAATGTAAATACATAAAATATACATTAAAATATATATAGGCATATATGTATGTATTATGTAATGTATGTTTTGTGTATGTATTTTAAGATGCTTCTACAGTAGTAGTTTTCTATATGGCATTTTCAAATGTTTTTAGTGTTAAATTTTCCCTCCCCATACTCTCCTCTCCTCAGCCCTGCCACCTCCTATCCCATTTAACCATTTTTGTTCCATTGATATCCTTTTCCCCACCATACTATATGGTTTTAACTCCTTTCTTCTACTTTCTGTACATGGTCCCATACTAGCTTCTTGACTTCTACACACAGACACAGACACAGACACAGACACAGACACAGACACAGACACAGACACAGACACAGACACAGACACAGACACAGACTCAGACACAGACACAGACACAGACACAGACACACACACACAGACACACACAGAGACACACACACAGAGCGAGCAAGCGAGAGAGAGAGAGAGAGAGAGAGAGAGAGAGAGAGAGAGAGAGAGAGAGAGACTAAATAATCCAACAAAATAAATAAAACAAAATAGCTTAAATATATGTAACTAACACATTGGTTTTCCTTGGCCCTGATTTTACTAACTTGTTTCCCTTCACACAGTCTTGATTTGGAATTTTCACTTAACTATTTTGAAGAGCCATACATATTCTTTACAATTTACTAATATAAATAACTTTTTTGTGAATATATTAAAATTATTTTATAATTTTCTTATGTGTATTGGTTGTTTCTATATTTTTTCATATATAGATGCTCATGTAATCCTTGTATGAAGAGGTTTCTCTGGCATATGCAGTTCAGTGTAAAACTGCTGTTGAAGGGTATGCTTATTTCCTTAAAAAGTGCCTGAATAAATATTCATTCGAACTAATGATGGTTGAAAGATTCTGTTGCTGTCTACCCTTGCCAACACATGTAGACCATGACTACTTTGTGCAGTTTAGAGTGTATGTACAGTGCATATTCTTAGGTCCCATGAGATGCTACAACAAGAATACTAGTTTGAAATAGCTCAAACACAAATATTTATTTGTTACTGTTTGACAGCTCAAAGGGAGGGCTCCAGAAGATTAGATATCTTCCAAGGGGTTGTTTTATTACACAAGAATGCATGTTAAATTGTGATTTTTATCTTGAGTATCCAGAGCTTTTGAGCTATGATCCACTTATCAGTGAGTGCGTACCATGTGTGCTTTTGTGATTGGGTTACCTCACTCAGGGTAATATTTTCTAGTTCCATCCATTTAAGGCCATGCTGTCTAATCTTTCTCAAACAGTTCTAATCCCTGGTGACTAAATATTCAAAAATATGAGACAATGGTGGCCATTCCCATTTAGATCATCACAAATATCATTGGCTTCAATTTTCTAATAGACATAGACTGACAAAATGTATCATGAAATTAAATACATTTTCTGTTGCTTACAAGAAATGCTCCTTTGTTTTAAGAACAGACACCACCTTAGAGTAAAAGGATAGACAAAACTACTTGGCTTAAATGGGACCAGAGAACAAGGATGTTTTACTATCCCCAAAATTTGACAAAATAGACTTAAAACCAAAACTTATCTGGAGAGAATAAAGATACTTTATCCCAATCAAGGAATTAGTTAACCAAGAAAACATTAGTTTCATAAAATGTATATGTACCCAAATTCTGGGGTTTCCAGTTTTATTAAAATTACACTAGTCTCTTTATAGATACAGGTTAACATCAATCCATCAATAGAAGGTGATTTCAATATCTCACTTTTCCTAATGGACAGGTCATCTGGATAATAAGATAAACATTGGAATTCATTGACATCATATACCAAATGCACTTAGTTGATATCTGCAGAATATTCGAACCAAGCACCCCCCCCAAAATAGATCATATCTGGGACAAGAAGATTTAAACCATTGGTTGTATCCTATCTGACCACAATAAGTTGACAGCAAAAACACCCTGTAGTAAAATACACAAAATCATGGAAGTTAAACAACTTATTACCGAATAGCAAATGGGGTAAAGAAAAATATCAAGAAAGAAATAAAATCTTAGCAGTATTACAGAGCAATAGTGAAAAAAACTGTATGGTATTGATACAGAGACAGACAGATAGACCAGTAGAAAAGAATTGAAGACCCAGAAATGAACCCACACACCTATGGTCACTTGATTTTTAACAAAGGAGCCGAAACCATCCAATGGAAAAAAGATAGCATTTTCAACAAATGGTGCTGGGTCAACTGGAGGTTAATATGTAGAAGAATGCAGATCGATCCATGCTTATCACCCTGTATAAAGCTTAAGTCCAAGTGGATCAAGGACCTCCACATCAAACCAGATACACTCAAACTTACAGAAGAAAAGTGGGGAAGAATCTTGAATACATGGGCACTGGGGGAAATTTCCTGAACATAACACCAATGGCTTATGCTCTAAGATCAAGAATTGACAAATGGGACCCCATAAAACTGCAAAGCTTCTGTAAGACAAAGGACATTGTCATTAGGACAAAAAAAACCAACAGATTGGGAAAAGATCTTTACGAATCCTACAACTGAGAGAAGGCTAATATCCAAAATATACAAAGAACTCATGAAGTTAGACTCCAGAGAGACAAATAACCCTGTTAAAAATGGGGTACAGAGCAAAACAAAGAATTCAGCTGAGGAATATGGAATGGCTGAGAAGCACCCAAAGAAAATTTCAACATCCTTAGTCATCAGAGAAATGCAAATCAAAACAACCCTGAGATTCCACCTCACACCAGTCAGAGTGGCTAAGACTAAAAACTCCAGTGATGGCAGATGCTGGTGAGGATTTGGAGAAAGAGGAACACTCTTTTAGAGTTGGTGGGATTGCAAGTCAGTGTTCGAGACCCTTCCCCACTTTTTCTTCTATTAGTTTAAGTGTGTCTGGTTTGATGTTGAGGTTCTTGATCCACTTGGACTTAAGCTTTGTATAGGGTGATAAGACTGGATCAATTTTCATTCTTCTACATGCTGACCTCCAGTCGAACCAGCACCATTTATTGAAAATGCTATTTTTTTTCCATTGGAAATCAGTCTGGAGGTTCTTCAGAAAATTGGACAATGCACTAGCTGAGGACCCAGCTATACTCTTCCTGGCATATACCCAACACACAACAAAGACACATGCTCCACTATGTTCATAGCAGCCGTATTTATAATAGCCAGAAGCTGGGAAGAACCCAGATGCCCTTCAGCAGAGGAATGGATACAGAAAATGTGGTACATCTTCATGATGGAGTACTACTCAGCTATCAAAAAACAATGATTTCGGGGTTGGGGATTTAGCTCAGTGGTAGAGCACTTGCCTAGTAAGCGTAAGGCCCTGGGTTCGGTTCTCAGCTCCGAAAAACAAAAACAAGAACAAACAAACAAACCATGACTTCATGAAATTCATAGGCAAATGGATGGAACTAGAAATTATCATTCTGAGTGAGGTAACCCAATCACAGAAAAATACACATGGTATGCACTCATTGATAAGTGCGTATTAGCCCAAATGCTCCAATCACCCAAGATGCAATGCATTGACCACATGAGACTCAAGAAGGATGACCAAAATGTGGATGCGTCACTCCTTCTTTAAAACGGGAACAAAAGTATCCATAGAAGGGGATAGGGAGGCAAAGTTTAGATCAGAGACTGAAGGAATGGCCATTCAGAGCCTGCCCCACATGTGGCCCATATGCATATATATACTGCCACCAAAACTAGATAAGATGAATGAAGCTAAGAAGTGAATGCTGACAGGAACCAGATATAGATCTCTCCTGAGAGACACAGGCAGAACATGTCAAATACAGAGACGAATGCTAGCAGCAAATCACTGAACTGAGAACGGGATCCCTGTTGGAGGAATTAGAGAAGGGACTGAAAGAGCTGAAGGGGTTTGTAACCACATAAGAACAACATTGCCAACCAATCAGAGCTTCCAGGGACTAAACCACTACCCAAAGACTGTACATGGACTGACCCTCAGCTCCAACTGTATATGTAGCAGTGAATAACCATCAGTGGAAGGGGAAGCCCTTGGTCCTGCCAAGGTTGGACCTGCACTGTAGGGGATTGTTGGGAGGGGTAAGGGGGTGTGGATGGGGAGGGGAATACTCTTATAGAAGGGAATGGGGAGAGGTTAGGGGGTTGATGGAAGGAAACCCGAAAAGGGAATAACGTTGAAATGTAAATAAGAAATACCCAATTTAATAAAGATGAAAACAAAAACCATAAACACAACAAGAGTGAATAGACATGTGCTTCTTCTCTTTGATAATAACAGTATACACATGATCACTATCTGTCAAGATCTCAAATAATATGTCATGTAATAAATTTATATTCCTTAAATCCCAACCCTCCCAAGAAGCCCTTGGTCCTGCCAAGACCGAACCCCCAGTGAACGTGATTGTTGGGGGAAGGGCGGTAATGGGGGGAGGAGAACACCTATATAGAAGGGGAGTGGTAGGGGTTAGGGGGATGCTGTCCTGGAAACCGGGAAAGGGAATAACAATCAAAATGTAAATAAGAAATAACCAAGTTAATAAAGATGAAAAACAAACAAACAAACAAAAGATGATTACCTGAACCCCCCCCCCCCAAATGACATAAAATCTTCCTGGCAGTAAGTAAAACTAAAACACATACAAAAAAGGCTGGGACAGATTTAAAGCAGTTCTATGAGGAAATTTTATTCACTAAGTGACTACATTAAAAATCAGAAAAAGTACAAATATGTAATTTAATGTTGAAACTCACAATTTACACCAAATTTAAGCCCTGTTGGCAGCAAGAAATCAAAAACACCAGATAGGAACAAATGAAATAGACATAAAGAAAATATTATAAAGAACCCAATAAATCTAAAACACAGTTCTTTGAGAAAATAAACAAGATTAAGAAGCTATTGTTTCATAGGGGAATGTAAGGGCAGGGAGGCAGGAAGGGGTAGATGGTTGGATGGGGGAATACCCTCATAGAAGAAGGGGGAAGGGGTATGGGATAGCGGGTGTATGGATGGAAACTGGGAAAGGGGATAACATTTGAAATGTAAATAATAAATCCAATAAACATACACAAGTCAAGAAATATAAAAAAACCATATAAATGGACTTCAGAAATCACATGATTTCCTAAATGGATGCAGAAAAATTGTAACAACATATTGGATTTGCAAAACCCACCAATATGGCTTCATGATAAAAGTGCTAGAGAATTTAGGGCTAGAGCGTACATACATCAAGGCATTAAAAAGCTATGTGAGAAACCCACAGTCAGCATCATTCTAAATGGAGAAAAAACTTGAAGAATTCCCAGTGAAATCAATAATGTTTACAATTCTCCATACTTTCTCCATACTTTCTCAATAATGCACTTGAAATACTAGCTGAAGTAATAAGGCAAAAGAAGGAAATTAAAGGGATAGAAATAGTAATAAATAAATAAATAAATAAATAAATAAATAAATAAATCTTTCCCTATTTGCAGATGCTATGTGGTTATACATTAGAGACCCCCAAAATTTTCTAGAAATGATGAACAAATTCATCAGTGTGGCAAGGATTAAAAAAAAAAAACCCATCAACTTATGCGTCAATAGATTTTCTGTATACCAACAGAAAAAGTACAGAGAAGGAGATCACAACATACCTCCATTTACAACAACCTCAAAGAAAATGAGATAGATAGGAATACATCTAACTAAGGAAGTAAAAGACCTCTATAAAGAAAACTTTAATCCTGTGAAGAAATAGATAAGGAAAGACAGTAAAAAAAAAAAAAAATCAAAAGATGTTCCCATGCTCATGAACTAGTGAAATTAACTTTATGAAAATAACCATCTTATTAAAAGTTATTTATAGAATTAAATACAATCCCAATCAAAATCAAAGTCCCACATCATTCTTTACAAAATAGAAAAAAAAACTGTACTAAAATTCATGTGGAACCACAAAGACTCTGTGTTGTGGTTTGCCCTGGAGTTATCTGTATTTTGATGCTAATTCCACTGCCCCAAGGACAGCTGCCTAGTCTCCTACTCTGGAATCAGGTGACTTCACCAGAACCTTCTCCCCAATGAATTTGTAAAGTACAGGTGAGGGGCAGGTACAGGATAGAAGGAGGCCTGTCATTGGAGGAGAAGGAAGGATGGGCGGGAGAGAAGTTTGAAGGACAGGAGACTAGAAGAGAAAGGAAGAGGCAGGAGGGAGACTGAGGGGGAGAAGCAGTGGTAGGGCAATGGAGGGTGATGTGAAGATCTTGCTCTGTGTATTTACAGGTTGTTATCAATGTTCCTAATGGATGGTACCGGGCTTTGTATGTTTAAGTGGGCAATTATATCTTATCAATTGGATCTAAGATTATTGTGCTGTGTGTTCTTTTATGTGACAGTTTGAGTGTAGAAAAGTGTGCAGCGGCAGGAGACACTGGGCCGCAGAGGAGTTGGGATGTGTTTCTGCCAAGATATCTAGAAGATATCATGGGGAACTGTGGTGCTGGACCTAGCGGGGTAAAAAACACCAATACTTTTTTTATTTTTATAGTTTTACAACAACAACTCTGGATAGCAAAAACAATCCTGAGCAAAAAGAATAATGCTAGAAAGCTTACCATTTCAGACCTTAAGATATAATACAAATTTATACTGATGAAAACAATATCCTATTGACAGAAAAGTAGGCATTTAAATAAATGAAACAAAACGGAAGACCCAACACAACATTGCACAAAGATGCTAAAATAATAAATCTTTAATACACATAATGCTGTGTATAAGTAAACCTACATACTTTTAATGACATTTTTCTTTCTTTAAAATTGAAAATAGTTTTTTTCAAATAATATTTTGTGATTTCTGGTTCCCCTCTTTCTATCTCCCCATTTATCCCCATTTTCTGTTCCTTTCTGTCTTTTGTTTGAAAACAAACAGGGAACTAAGGAATAATAATTAAATAGATTAAGAAAAAACAAAATGGAAAGAGCTAAAGTAAAGCTCTTATCTTGTCTGAAGATGCTCTTTCTAAGACTTCAAAGAGTACCTAACAACCTCCTCCCCACCAATTCCAGACATGAGATCCCTCTTTCGAGTTGTTGGCCAGGGCTTTACAACTGATCCAAGAGATGCCCCCAAACAAACAGGACATTGCTCTTGCCCTTGCTTTTTCCCCACCAGTAGAAGGTAAATTCCTATTGCTAATGATTCCATGCCCTTCAGACACAGGACTCAGAAAGCCATGTGCTGGAACTTATCTGAATGCCACTTTCCTGAGGACTAGCTTTTATGGTACCAGAAGGCACCATGCTAGCTCCTAAAGGAGGGAAGCAATCAACAGATCTACTCAGCTATGATGCCTATGAACCGCATCAGTGACAAGATATGGACCATTTCTGAAATGCAAGCCTAGTTAACTACTCAGTAATAATGGAATAATGGTAAATGAAGGAGAGTCCATATGCAACAATCTAGAAACATGTGTCCTTATACTCAGTCAGGTGTAGCCTTCATCCATCAAGGACATGTCTCTTTGCAACAGACAGAGAGCCTACAGAAAACCACCACCAACAAAACTGCAGCTCTGGAACCCAATCACAGTGATTATCTATTAAACACTTCTGCACCTAAGGCTCACTTTACATTGAGAAAGAGGATTCTGAAAGATTGTTAGAGCCAGATGGTCAAAGAGTTTTATGTGAAATTGTGTCAAGTAATACTGCCAGAAGCTACGCCTATAAAGTGTTTGTGCACAACTTTAATCCCAGAACTCTGTAGAGAGAGGCAGGTGAATCTCTGTGAGTTCACGCCAGCATGGTTGGCATAGTAAGTTCTAGGACAGCCATGGCTATGTAGAGAGACCCTGTGTCAAAAAAGCCTAAAACTCCGAATCCCCAAACTAAAAACTAAACCAAACCAAGCCAAGCCATCAAATCCAAGCCAAATAAGTCAAACCAAGCCAAACCAAGCCAAAAGACCAGAACAGATGCATCAGATTCCCTGGAACTAGAGAAAGAAAGATGGATGCTGTTAGCCTCACTGTGTGCCAGGAATCAGAACTAGATCTGGAAGAGCAGTCAGTGCTTTTTACCAAGCTCCATCTCTCCCACTCTAATCCTACTCATTTGTTCTCGTGATTCCTTGTTTTGATTCAGGAGTTGAATATGAAAAGGGGAACTTTCCACCTTTATCTTAAATCTTAGCAGGTTTTATGGTTTTCTTATTAATAATTAGTTTGAATTTAATGCATGTTTGTTTACTTTTTATTCAAGGTTGAGTTTTTCTCAGTCACATTTCCTTAGAGGATATTTTGTTTGAAAACAATGCTTTTACACTATCTTGAAGACATTTGATCACAAGGAACTTCACTATCGCACAAAGTCTCATGCAATCTACCAACCTGATATTTTTAATGGTTATCAGCTCATAGAGAATTAATTTTTCTCTATACCAGGATATCTCAATGGCAGAGCTATGTCTTCTTCAGTTTGGTCTAATCTTTGTGAGGTTTTAGTGTGTCTAATGCCTTGTAAGATATTTCTTTCTATTCTTGGCCTCAATTTTTTTTTTCCAGAGCTGGAGACTGAACCCGGGGTCTTACGCTTGCTTTAGCTTACTACTGAGCTAAATCCCCAACCCCGGCCTTAGTTTTTAAAATTAATTTATTTTTATTTTTTCACTTTATATCCCAGT
The DNA here is from genome assembly GCF_021556685.1 of Rattus norvegicus. Lineage (NCBI taxonomy): Eukaryota > Metazoa > Chordata > Mammalia > Rodentia > Muridae > Rattus > Rattus norvegicus. Next base: position 75,470,372 of record NC_141536.1, on the reverse strand, counting down.
CCCTGCCCCCAGTCACCCCTCCCATAATCTTTCCCCCATCTCCCATCCCCTTTTCTTCTAAGCTGGTGGGGCCCTGCTGGGTATCCCTCCACTCTAGCATATCAAGTCTCTGTGTGGGTTAGGCACTTCCTCTCCTGCTGAGGCCAGACAAGGCAGCCCAGCTAGAAGAACATATCCTATATAAAGACAGAAGCTTTGAAATTGCCCCTGCTCCAGTTGTTTGGTCCCACATGAAGACCAAGCTGCACATCTGGTACATATGTATAAGGAGGACTATGTCCAGCCCATGTATGTACTTTGGTTGGTGGTTTAGTCTCTGAGAGCACCAAGGTCCAAGTTAGTTCACTTTGTTGATCTTCCTGTTGAGTTCCTATTCCCTTTCAAGCTGTAATCATTCCCATTATTCTTCCATAGGAGTCCCCAAACTGCATCCACTGTTTGGCTGTGGGTCTCTGCATTTGTCTGAGTCAGCTGCTAGGTAAATCTTGTTAGATACTGGTGTGCAAACATAACAGAGTATCATCAATAATGTCAGGATCGGTGTTGCCGTGGGATAGGTCTCAGGTTGGGCCAGTCATTGGTTGGCAATCATCTACTTTCGTAATGTCATTGGAATTTTTCTTCTCAATCAGGTAGAACATGGGAAAGTGCCTTTAGACAGAAGAACTAGAACCTGCTTTGAGGAAAAACCATACCTGGCTGATAGCCCCCATTTTATACTATTTTGTTTATTCAATTTATATATATATATATATATATATATATATATAATTATTATTTTCACCACAATGAGATGTCCTTTGAAAATTTTTGACATGAATGTTTCCTAATTCTTGGGCAGTGCATGTCAGTAGTGCCATTTTACGTTAAGTCAGCAGATTAAATTTATAATGAATAGGTCATCTCTTAACATGTGACTCATGTGGGTCAGTGTTCTCTGAACAATGGGTGACTTCAACTGTTTTGTGTTTATCTCTGTCTTTTAATATTGTTTCCTATAGAAGCTTTTGAAGTCCTGCTTCCCATGAGGCATTATTAGGCATTATTATGAAGGGGAGATAGTGCACATCTCTGGGGATCTCCTTCCTCTCATCTGATCATGTCCTCTCCCTAGATGTCATCTATGATGCAGTGTGAACTTAAGACTGAGCTGTCTGAGTGCTCAGATTTCTATGGCACATCCGTGGCACGTCTGCTCTTCTTTTACTTGAAAAATCAGGTAGATTTGAGGTCTTAAGTTTAAAACTGCAAGGGAAGCAGTTCTATCCTGGTACTCCAGGGAGGCAGGGCTAGGTCATAGTTGGCTTAGTGCTTCTCCATTGGCTCACAGAGAAACAGCATGAGTCCAGAAACTGCTTTTGCATCTGTATATTCAGAGCAGCAAAATTACATGGACTTTGCTGTGGCTTTAGCTTTGTGTTCAGGGGCATCTTTCGTATGTGATGGCTGAATATATTAGGACAGAAAAGGGAGGGGTGCCATGAAATTCATAAACACTTCACATACTAGCTGTGAAGTGGTAAGAAAGGAACAGCCTCTCCCTTTAGGAAGATCATACTATAGCTAGAGAGATGACTGCATAGATAATTGCTATTCAGTGTGGTAAGTGCTCTGATTCCAAAATGTCATGAGGTAAATGTGGCCACTGACTGTGAGGACCTATGGATGTGGGAGGATGTGGAGTTTCTATCTCTGATAGAAACACAAAGAGACATTTGAAGAGAACTTGTACCAGGAGACTGGGTAGAGATTTATGGTCTCAATTCCTGTAGTATGTGTCTCTGTATTATATCATTTGGAATATTATCCTCTAAGAATTTAAAGTACTTTCTAGAAATCACAGAATTGCCATTGTAGGAAATCTGAATGTATGAGGACAGGAGTCTGGCTTGTGAGCAGTACCTTCCTTCATAAATGGATTTTTGGTGTTCACCTTCTTTTTGTTTCTATGTTTGCTCTACTGTGTCCCTTTTGACCTGTAGGAAAGTCAATCACCTCACCAGTCTGAGACTTGAAGGAAGATGAGCTTTGTAATATGAATGGACGCCATCTGGCTCCTACTCTGGAGTCTTGTAGGAGAGGCTCTGAGGATGCATACCGTCCTCAACTACTTTGCACCTGTCTAGTGCATACCAGGATACTTTCCAAATCAGTTAGTGGCAGTGGCAGTCCGGATGATTTCCTGAGGAGATAGATGTCTCTAGGTAAGGGCAACCCTGAGCATGAGCGAGCACTTTAAAAGAATGACAGACTACTGACACTGAGGACACATATTTGGAGGAAATGAGCATGCCAGAAAAGAAGATAATTGAGCATGAGCTGGATTATGATGGCTTCTTCAATTAGATGACTATAGACATTAAGGATTTGGAGGAGAAACAGGAAGAAGGTCACAGACTATGACTGTATAGGCTGGTGGGTGTCTTAAGAGGTGTTGAATGTCAAGGGAGGTGTATCATGGCCATATCTTCTGAAGGCCCTAATAAATATGTGAGGGGTGAAGACCACCACCCTGCAAACCAAGATAGGAAAATGAACCAGGAGAATGGCAAAGAAGGAAACCTTTAGTGGAAAACACAGGATGTCAAAAGTATGACAAAATTATCTAACTTGGATATGTCAACACTCTCCTGTCTGCCCCTTATTGAACAATGAGTGGATTTATTTGAGTTTATGAATGGTCACCCCACTTTGACTTCACTCTGTGCAACAAGATCATTTGCTCATAGGGTGAGATATCCTTAATGATTCCTCCTTGATTGTAGGTAAAGTCCAAAGTCCTAACTAGCCTTCATATATCGGGGATATTCTGTCTTCAGCTTTACATTTAGTCGCTTTCTCCATAATTGCAGCCATACAGAATGCACTCACATTTTCTCTCTCTCTTTGGTACACTTTTATTTTAATTATTAACTCCTTTTTATCTTTTAATACTTAGGTCAATGTTTTCTGGAAAAGATTTTATTTAAAATATCTATTTCGTGAAGTCTTTTGTATCATTTCAGATCGTACCAACTTGCTCCCTCATGGCTGACCTACTCAATGTGACTGAGTTCATTTTCCTGGGACTCTCTCCCAATAAAGAGGTGCAGAGAGTTTGCTTTGTGCTATTTCTGCTCTTGTACATGGCCATTGTGCTTGGGAATCTTCTTATGGTGGTCACTGTGGCAGTCAGCAGAAATCTTGGATCCCCAATGTACTTCTTCCTCAGCTCCCTCTCCTTTGTGGAGATCTGTTATTCCTCCACGACAGCCCCCAAACTCATCTTGGATCTCCTAGCTGAAAAGAAATCCATATCTGTGTGGGGCTGCATGACACAGCTTTTCTTCCTCCACTACTTTGGTGGCATTGAGATTTTCCTGCTCACAGTGATGGCCTATGACCGCTATGTGGCCATCTGCAAGCCCCTGCACTACACCAGCATCATGAACCGAAAGGTGTGTATAGTCCTTGTGGGAACAGCATGGACGGGAGGATTTGTGCATTCTTTTGCCCAAATAGTTCTCATCTTTCCTTTGCCCTTCTGTGGACCCAATACCATTGACCATTATTTTTGTGATGTGCTTCCTCTTCTTAAACTTGCCTGCTCAGACACCTTCCTCATTGGTCTGCTGATTGTTGCCAATGTGGGAACACTGTCTGTGATCATTTTTGTGGTCCTCTTAGCATCCTACGTGGTCATCTTGTTCCACCTGAGAACTCTGAGTGCTGAGGGACGGCGCAAAGCTCTGTCCACCTGTGGGTCCCATGTCACTGTGGTTATATTGTTTTTTGGTCCATGTGTCTTCATCTATTCGAGGCGTTCTGATACCCTGCCTGTAGACAAGATGATAGCTGTGTTCTACACGGTGATAACCCCCCTCCTCAATCCTCTCATCTACTCCCTGAGAAGTGCGGAAGTGAAGAAAGCCATGAAGAATCTATGGTTCAGGACTATGAAAACAGATGAGAAATAGAGTCTGGATATTGGCTATTGGGATTGGAATGGTGCTGAGTCTAAACTGATGAGCACTGAGGGCCCGGAAGGCTCATTTAGCATTATCGTAGCTGATAAATATCTTCTAAAATATTGTATATTAGGTCCTATCTCTAAAATATTGCTGTATATTTACCTATTTTAGACTGTTTGCTTTCTTACCACTATCGATAATACTGTAGTAAATATTTGCATCAGAGTGTCAGACTATATTTATTTTGGTTTAGATACAATTTCTATGGTAATTTACTGTGACATGTGGAAGAAATATTTTATTCATAAGGTTAATTAGAATATTTTTTCTTATGAATATACTCTTGAAATATCAAATACTTGACTTCAAAAACTTTTGTAGTGACCTCTCTCAGTGTGTCTTGACAGATACTTGTTAATTACAAAAGGAAACATGAACTTTCTTAACTACTCTTACACTATTGCCCACAGTGAGCGTCACTACTAATGAAATAAAATGATCAGGTACATCTGCCACCAAGTTCCCTCCCTTCGTTTGCCTCTTATGAATATTTTATTTTCCCTTCTAAGTGAGATTCAAGCCTCCTCACGTGTGTCGTCCTTTTTTGTTTGGCTTCTTTGGGTCAGTGGAGTACATCTTGAAAATCCTGTATTTTATGTTTAATATCCACACATAAGTGAGTACACAACATGGATGTCCTTTTGGGACTTGGTTACTTCACTCAGGATCTCAGGATCATATTCTTAAAGGCCATACATTGGTCTGCAAAATTCATGATGTCTTTGCTTTTAATAGCTGTATAGCACTGCATTATGTAGATTGACATTTCCTTGTTTATTCTTCAATTGAGGGACATCTAGGTTGTTTCAAGTTTCTGTCAATTAGAAATAAAAAGCTATGACCATAGTTGAGGAAGTGTCTTTGTGGATGAAACATCTTTGGGTATATGCCCAGAAATAGTATAGCTGGGTCTTGAGGTAGAACTATTCTCATTTTTCTGAGAAACTGCTAAATTGTTTCTGAAGTGGTTTTACAAATTTGCTCTCCCACCAGCAGTGGAGGACTGTTCCCCTTGCTCCATATCATTCCTAGCATGTGCTATCCCTTAAATTTTAATCTTAGCCATTTTTGATGGGTGAAAAATAGAACCTCAGAATTTTTTGATTGTGTGATTTGCATTTTGCTGATGACTAAGGATTTTGAAATTTTCTTAAAATGCTTCTAAGCCGTTTGAGATTCCTGATTTGAGAATTCTCTGCTTAGATCTGTACTCCATTTTTAAAATTGAGTTATTTGGGTTGTTGATTGCAAATTTCTTGAGTTCTTTATCATTTTGGATATTAGCTCTCTGTCAGGTGTAGGGTTGGCAGAGTTCCTTCCCTAATCTGCAGGCTATCATTTTGTACTATTGACAATGTTCTTTGCTTTATAGAAGCTATTCAGTGTGAATAGGCCTCATGTATCAATTGTTAGTGATAGAGCCTGAGCCATTTGTGTTCTGATCAGGAAATTGTCCCCTCTACCAATGCGTTTAAGGGTATTTCCCTCTTTAGCTTCTGTGATATTTAGTGTATTCAATTTTATGTTGAGGACTTTGATCCACTTGGACTTGAGTTTTGTGTAGGGTGATATATATGGATCTGTTTGCATTCTTCTACATGTCCATATGCAGTTAGCCCAGAACCATTTGTTGAAGATGCTTTCTTCTTTCCATCATGTGGTATTGCTTTCTATGTCAAAAATCAAGTGTCCATAGGTGTGTGGATGTATTTCTATGTCTTTTTATCTATTCCATTGATTAACTTGTCAATTTTTAATCCTTATTGCTCTGTAATGCAGCTTGAGGTCAGGGATCGTGATTCTGTTACTGTTTATGATAGTTTTGGCCATACTTTGATCTTAGGATTTTCCATAAGAAGTTGAGAATTGAACTTTCAAGACATGTAAAAAACTGTGTCTGAATTTTGGTGGGATTGCATTGAATCTATAGATTGCTCTTGGTAAGATGACCATTTTCAATATGTTAGTCCTGCTGATCCATGAGTATGGAAGTTCACTCCATTTTCTGAGTTCTTCCATCTCTTTCTTCAGGAACCTGAAGTTGTTGTCATACAGATCTTTCACTTACTTCACTAGAGTTACACCAAGATATTTAAAATTTTTTTGCCTGTCATAAAGGGTGTTCTTTTTCTTAAAGGGTACTATTTCCCTAATTTCTTTCTCAGTCTGTTTATCATTTGTATAAAGGAGGGTTACTGATTTCTATGAGTCAATTTTAAATCCAACCACTTTGCTGAAGGTGTTTAGTAGCTGTATGAGTTTTGTGGTAGAATTTTAGAAAAATCTTATATGTACTATCATATATTCTCAAATACTGATACTTTGACGTCTCTCTCTTTCCAATATGTATCTTTTTGATCTCCTTTACATGTTTTATTGCTCTGATGAGAATTTCAAGTACTAAACTTAATAGACAAGCCTTGTCTTGTCCCTGATTTTAGTGGAATTGCTTTAAGTTTCTCTTCATTTATGCTCTAAGATCAAGAATTGACAAATTGGGTGCCATAAAACTGCAAAGCTTCTGTAAGGCAAAAGACACTGTCATTAGGACAAAACAGCAGTCAAAAGATTGGGAAAAGATCTTTACCGTCCCTACTTCTGATAGAGGGTTGATATCCAAAATATACAAAGAATTCATGAAGTTATACTCCAGAGAGCCAAATAACTCTATTAAAAATGGAGTTCAGAGCTAAACAAAGAATTCCCAGCTGAGGAATATCAAATGGCTGAGAAACACCTAAAGAAATGTTCAACATCTTTAGTCATCAAGGAAATGCAAATCAAAACAACCCTGAGATTCCACCTTACACCATTCAGAATGGCTAAAATTAAAAACTCAGGTGATTGTGCTCCAAGCTCACAGGTAGCAATGAATAGCCTAGTAAGAGCACCAGTGGAAGGGGAAGCCCTAGGGCCTGCCAAGACTGGAACCCCAGTGAAAGTGATTGTTAGGGGGAGGGGTATAAAGGGGGGAGGATGGGGAGGCGAACACCCATAGAGAAGGGGAAGAGGATGTTGGCTTGGAAACCGGGACAGGGAATAACAATCGAAATGTAAGTAAGAAATACCCAAGTTAATAAAGATGAAAAAAAAAAACCCTCAGGTGACAACAGATATTGAAGAGGGTGTAGAGAAAGAAGAACACTCTTCCATTGTTGGTGGGATTGCAAGCTTTGGAAATCAGTCTGGTGGTTCCTTAGAAAATTAGATATTGTACTAGCTGAGGACCCAGCTATACCAGTCCTGGTCCTGTACCCAAAAGAAGCTCCAACATATAACAAGGATACATGCTCAACTATGTTCATAGGAGCCTTATTTATAATAGCCAGAAGCTGGTAAGAACCCAGATGCCCTTCAATAGAGGAATGGATACAGAAAATGTAGTATATCTACACAATGGAGTACTATTCAGTTATCAAAACAATGACTTCATGAAATTCATAGGCAACTGGATGGAACTAGAAAATATCGCCCTGCGTGAGGTAACCCAATTAGAAAAAACACGCATGGTATGCACTCACTGATAAGTGGACATTAGCCAAAAAGCTCAATCACCCAAGATAAAATCCACAGAGCACAGGAAGCTCAAGAAGATTGACTACAGTGGAATGTTTCAGTCCTTCTTAAAAGGGGGAACAAAAATATTCATAGGAGGGGATGTGGAGACAAAGTTTGGAGCAGAGACTGAAGGAATGGCCATTCAGAACCTGCCCCACCTGGGTTTACAGCCCCTATATATACAGGCACTAAAACTATATAATATTGCTGAAGCCAGAAAGTACATGTTGACTGGAGCCTGATATAGCTGTCTTTTGAGAGGCTCAGTCAGAGCTATATGAGATCTCAAAGCCATTCACACAATGACACATTTCCTTTAACAAGAACACCTCTCCTAATAGTGCCACTCCCTATCTGCCACATATTCAAACACGTGAGGCTATGGGTTCCATACTTCTTTCAACCATGACACTGCACACACAACTTGGGGTACAGGCTTGGTAGCAAGTGTGTTTATCTGTTGAGTCATCTTATTAGACCAGTTAAGGCTTAGTGTCCTGGTAGAATTCATGCCTTCTCTCATTATCATAGAGACCAAGGGCAGAAGACAGGTGTTCCTGTTTTAGCATGGAGAAAATGTGTTCATTAAATACTAGCGTGCAAAACTCTCCTCTAGTTCTGCATTAATTTACCAGCTTTATCTTTTGTTTAGTTGTTGTTTTTGTTAAGTAAGTAAAATGGACCGAATTAATTGATAAATAAATTGAAACATAAATGTGAATAAACAGGGTTAATTAAATCATCCTCTTTGTTTGAATTTGTTCAATATTTGTTTCAATCTTTTGAATTTAATGCATGTTTGTTTACTTTTTATTCAAGGGTGAGTTTTTCTCAGTCACACTTCAGTAGAGGATATTTTGTTTGAAAACAATGCTTTTATACTATCTTGAAGACATTTGATCACAAGGAACTTCAGTATTGCACAAAGTCTCATGCAATCTACCAACCTGATATTTTTAATGGTTATCAGCTCATAGAGAATTAATTTTTCTCTATACCAGGATATCTCAAGGGCAGAGCTATGTCCTCTTCAGTTTGGTCTAATCTTTGTGAGGTTTGAGTGTGTGTAATGCCTTGCAAGATGTTTCTCTCTATCCTTTGCCTTATTTTTTTAAAATTAATTTATTTTTATTTTTTCACTTTACATCCAAGTCCCTGCCCCCAGTCACCCCTCCCACAACCTTTCCCCCATCTCCCATCCCCTTTTCTTCTAAGCTGGTGGGGCCCTGCTGGGTATCCCTCCACTCTGGCATATCAAGTCTCTGTGTGGGTTAGGCACTTCCTCTCCTGCTGAGGCCAGACAAGGCAGCCCAGCTAGAAGAACATATCCTATATAAAGACAAAAGCTTTGAAATTACCCCTGCTCCAGTTGTTTGGTCCCACATGAAGACCAAGCTGCACATCTGGTACATATGTATAAGGAGGACTAGGTCCAGCCCATGTATGTACTTTGGTTGGTGGTTTAGTCTCTGAGAGCACTAAGTCCAAGTTAGTTCACTTTGTTCATCTTCCTGTGGAGTTACTATTCCCTTTCAAACTGTAATCATTCCCATTATTCTTCCATAGGAGTCCCCAAGCTGCATCTACTGTTTGGCTGTGGGTCTCTGCATTTGTCTGAGTCAGCTGCTAGGGGAAGCTTCTTAGATACCTGTGTGCAAACATAACAGAGTATTATTAATAGTGTCAGGATGGGTGCTTGCTGTGGGTTGGGTCTCAGATTGGGCCAGTCATCTACTCTCATAATGTTTTTGGAATTTTTCTTCTCAATGTGGTAGAACAATGGGAACATGCCTTTAGACAGAACTAGATCCTTCTTTGAGGCAAAACCAAGCCTGTCTCATAGTCCCTATTTTATCCTATTTTGTTTGTTTGATTTTTTTTAAAATTTATTTAATACTTAATAATAATTCTTTGGTTTCCGGGCAAACATACCCCTCCCCCCTCCCCTTCCTTATGGGTGTTCCCCTCCCAACCCTCCCCCCATTGCCGCCCTCCCCCCAACAGTCTAGTTCACTGGGGGTTCAGTCTTAGCAGGACCCAGGGCTTCCCCTTCCACTGGTGCTCTTACTAGGATATTCATTGCTACCTATGAGGTCAGAGCCCAGGGTCAGTCCATGTATAGTTTTTAGGTAGTGGCTTAGTCCCTGGAAGCTCTGGTTGCTTGGCATTGTTGTACATATGGGGTCTCGAGCCCCTGTTTGTTTGATTTTGATATACACATATATTCACCACAGACAATGAGATGTCCTTTGAAAATTTTTGACATGAATGTTTCCTACTTCTTGGTCCATGCATGTCAGTAGTGAAATTTTATGTGAAGTCAGCAGATTAAATTTATCATGAATAGGTCACCTGTTAACATGTGACTCATGTGGGTCAGTGTTCTCTGAACAATGGGTGAGTTCAACTGTTTTGCGTCTAACTCTGACTTTTAATATTGTTTCCTATAGAAGCTTTTGAAGTCCTGCTTCCCATGAGGCATTATTAGGCATTATTATGAAGGGGAGATAGTGCACATCTCTGGGGATCTCCTTCCTCTCATCTGATCATGTCCTGTCCCTAGATGTCATCTATGCCGTGTGAACTTAAGACTGAGCTGTCTGAGTGCTCAGATTTCTATGGCACATCTGAAGCAACTATGCTTTTCTTTATTTGAAAAATCAGGTAGATTTGAGGTCTTAAGTTTAAAACTGCAAGGGGAGCAGGTCTATCCTGGTACTCCAGGGAGGCAGGAGTAGGTCATAATTGGCTTAGTGCTTCTCCATTGGCTCACAGAGAAACAGCATGAGTCCAGAAACTGCTTTTGCATCTGTATATTGAGAGTAGCAAAATTACATGGACTTTGCTGTGGCTTTAGCTTTGTGTTCAGGGGCATCTTTCGTATGTGATGGCTGAATATATTAGGACAGAAAAGGGAGGGGTGCCATGAAATTCATAAACACTTCACATACTAGCTGTGAAGTGGTAAGAAAGGAACAGCCTCTCCCTTTAGGAAGATCATACTATAGCTAGAGAGATGACTGCATAGATAATTGCTATTCAGTGTGGTAAGTGCTCTGATTCCAAAATGTCATGAGGTAAATGTGGCCACTGACTGTGAGGACCTATGGATGTGGGAGGATGTGGAGTTTCTATCTCTGATAGAAACACAAAGAGACATTTGAAGAGAACTTGTACCAGGAGACTGGGTAGAGATTTATGGTCTCAATTCCTGTAGTATGTGTCTCTGTATTATATCATTTGGAATATTATCCTCTAAGAATTTAAAGTACTTTCTAGAAATCACAGAATTGCCATTGTAGGAAATCTGAATGTATGAGGACAGGAGTCTGGCTTGTGAGCAGTACCTTCCTTCATAAATGGATTTTTGGTGTTCACCTTCTTTTTGTTTCTATGTTTGCTCTACTGTGTCCCTTTTGACCTGTAGGAAAGTCAATCACCTCACCAGTCTGAGACTTGAAGGAAGATGAGCTTTGTAATATGAATGGACGCCATCTGGCTCCTACTCTGGAGTCTTGTAGGAGAGGCTCTGAGGATGCATACCGTCCTCAACTACTTTGCACCTGTCTAGTGCATACCAGGATACTTTCCAAATCAGTTAGTGGCAGTGGCAGTCCGGATGATTTCCTGAGGAGATAGATGTCTCTAGGTAAGGGCAACCCTGAGCATGAGCGAGCACTTTAAAAGAATGACAGACTACTGACACTGAGGACACATATTTGGAGGAAATGAGCATGCCAGAAAAGAAGATAATTGAGCATGAGCTGGATTATGATGGCTTCTTCAATTAGATGACTATAGACATTAAGGATTTGGAGGAGAAACAGGAAGAAGGTCACAGACTATGACTGTATAGGCTGGTGGGTGTCTTAAGAGGTGTTGAATGTCAAGGGAGGTGTATCATGGCCATATCTTCTGAAGGCCCTAATAAATATGTGAGGGGTGAAGACCACCACCCTGCAAACCAAGATAGGAAAATGAACCAGGAGAATGGCAAAGAAGGAAACCTTTAGTGGAAAACACAGGATGTCAAAAGTATGACAAAATTATCTAACTTGGATATGTCAACACTCTCCTGTCTGCCCCTTATTGAACAATGAGTGGATTTATTTGAGTTTATGAATGGTCACCCCTCTTTGACATCACTCTGTGCAACAAGATCATTTGCTCATAGGGTGAGATATCCTTAATGATTCCTCATTGATTGTAGGTAAAGTTCAAAGTCCTAACTAGCCTTCATATATCAGGAATATTCTGTCTTTAGCTTTACATTTAGTCGATTTCTCCATAATTGCAGCTATACGGAATGCACTCACACTTTCTCTCTCTCTTTGGTACACTTTTATTTTAATTATTAACTCCTTCTTATCTTTTAATACTTAGGTCAATGTTTTCTGGAAAAGATTTTATTTAAATTATCTATTTCGTGAAGTCTTTTGTATCATTTCAGATCGTACCACCCAACTTGCTCCCTCATGGCTGACCTATTCAATGTGACTGAGTTCATTTTCCTGGGACTCTCTCCCAATAAAGAGGTGCAGAGAGTTTGCTTTGTGCTATTTCTGCTCTTGTACATGGCCATTGTGCTTGGGAATCTTCTTATGGTGGTCACTGTGGCAGTCAGCAGAAATCTTGGATCCCCAATGTACTTCTTCCTCAGCTCCCTCTCCTTTGTGGAGATCTGTTATTCCTCCACGACAGCCCCCAAACTCATCTTGGATCTCCTAGCTGAAAAGAAATCCATATCTGTGTGGGGCTGCATGACACAGCTTTTCTTCCTTCACTACTTTGGTGGCATTGAGATTTTCCTGCTCACAGTGATGGCCTATGACCGCTATGTGGCCATCTGCAAGCCCCTGCACTACACCAGCATCATGAACCGAAAGGTGTGTATAGTCCTTGTGGGAACAGCATGGACGGGAGGATTTGTGCATTCTTTTGCCCAAATAGTTCTCATCTTTCCTTTGCCCTTCTGTGGACCCAATACCATTGACCATTATTTTTGTGATGTGCTTCCTCTTCTTAAACTTGCCTGCTCAGACACCTTCCTCATTGGTCTGCTGATTGTTGCCAATGCGGGGACACTGTCTGTGATCAGCTTTGTGGTCCTCTTAGCATCCTACGTGGTCATCTTGTTCCACCTGAGAACTCAGAGTGCTGAGGGACGGCGCAAAGCTCTGTCCACCTGTGGGTCCCATGTCACTGTGGTTATATTGTTCTTTGGTCCATGTGTCTTCATCTATTCGAGGCCTTCTGATACCCTGCCTGTAGACAAGATAATAGCTGTGTTCTACACGGTGATAACCCCCCTCCTCAATCCTCTCATCTACTCCCTGAGAAGTGCGGAAGTGAAGAAAGCCATGAAGGATCTATGGTTCAGGACAATGAAAGCAGATGAGAAATAGAGTCTGGATAATGGCTATTGGGATTGGAATGGTGCTGAGTCTAAACTGATGAGCACTGAGGGCCCGGAAGGCTCATTTAGCATTATTGTAGCTGATAAATATCTTCTAAAATATTGTATATTGGGTCCTATCTCTAAAATATTGATGTATATTTACCTATTTTAGACTGTTTGCATTCTTACCACTATCGATAATACTGTTAAATATTTGCATCAGAATGTCAGACTCTACTTATTTTGGTTTAGATACAATTTCTATGATAATTTACTGTGACATGTGGAAGAAATATTTTATTCTCAAGGTTAATTAGAATATTTTTCTTATGAATATACTCTTGAAATATCAAATACTTGACTTCAAAAACTTTTGTAGTGACCTCTCTCAGTGTGTCTTGACAGATACTTGTTAATTACAAAAGGAAACATGAACTTTCTTAACTACTCTTACACTATTGCCCACAGTGAGCGTCACTACTAATGAAATAAAATGATCAGGTACATCTGCCACCAAGTTCCCTCCCTTTGTTTGCCTCTTATGAATATTTTATTTTCCCTTCTAAGTGAGATTCAAGCCTCCTCACGTGTGTCGTCCTTTTTTGTTTGGCTTCTTTGGGTCAGTGGAGTACATCTTGAAAATCCTGTATTTTATGTTTAATATCCACACATAAGTGAGTACACAACATGGATGTCCTTTTGGGACTTGGTTACTTCACTCAGGATCTCAAAGGCCATACATTGTCCTGCAAAATTCATGATGTCTTTGCTTTTAATAGCTGTATAGCACTGCATTATGTAGATGGACATTTCCTTGTTTATTCTTCAATTGAGGGACATCTAGGTTGTTTCAAGTTTCTGTCAATTAGAAATAAAACTGCTATGACCATAGTTGAGGAAACATCTTTAGGTATATGCCCAGAAATAGTATAGCTGGGTCTTGAGGTAGAACTATTCTCATTTTTCTGAGAAACTGCTAAATTGTTTCTGAAGTGGTTTTACAAATTTGCTCTCCCACCAGCAGTGGAGGACTGTTCCCCTTGCTCCATATCATTCCTAGCATGTGCTATCCCTTAAATTTTAATCTTAGCCATTTTTGATGGGTGAAAAATAGAACCTCAGAATTGTTTTGATTGTGTGATTTGCCTTTTGCTGATGACTAAGGACTTTGAAATTTTCTTAAAATGCTTCTAAGCCGTTTGAGATTCCTGATTTGAGAATTCTCTGCTTAGATCTGTACTCCATTTTTAAAATTGAGTTATTTGGGTTGTTGATTGCAAATTTCTTGAGTTCTTTATCATTTTGGATATTAGCTCTCTGTCAGGTGTAGGGTTGGCAGAGTTCCTTCCCTAATCTGCAGGCTATCATTTTGTATTGACAGTGTTCTTTGCTTTACAGAAGCTATTCAGTTTGAATAGGCCTCATGTATCAATTGTTAGTGATAGAGCCTGAGCCATTTGTGTTCTGATCAGGAAATTGTCCCCTCTACCAATGTGTTTAAGGGTATTTCCCTCTTTAGCTTCTGTGATATTTAGTGTATTCAGTTTTATGTTAAGGACTTTGATCCTCTTGGATGAGTCTTGTGTAGCGTGATATATGGATCTGTTTGCATTCTTCTACATGTCCATATGCAGTTAGACCAGCACCATTTGTTGAAGATGCTTTCTTTTTTCCGTCATGTGGTATTGCTTTCTATGTAAAAATCAAGTGTCCATAGGTGTGTGGATGTATTTCTATGTCTTTTTATCTATTCCATTGATTAACTTGTCAATTTTTAATCCTTATTGCTCTGTAATGCAGCTTGAGGTCAGGGATCATGATTCTGTTATTGTTTAGGATAGTTTTGGCCATACTTTGATCTTTGGATTTTCCATACGAAGTTGAGAATTGAACTTTCAAGACATAAAAAACTGTGTTGGAGTTTTGGTGGGATTGCACTGAATCTATAGATTGCTCTTGGTAAGACGACCATTTTCAATATGTTAATCCTGCTGATCCATGAGTATGGAAGTTCACTCCATTTTCTGAGTTCTTCCATCTCTTCTTCAGGAACCTGAAGTTGTTGTCATACAGATCTTTCACTTACTTCACTAGAGTTACACCAAGATGTTTAAAATTTTTGTGCCTGTTATAAAGGGTGTTCTTTTTCTTAAAGGGTACTATTTCCCTAATTTCTTTCTCAGTCTGTTTATCATTTGTATAAAGGAGGGTTACTGATTTCTATGAGTCAATTTTAAATCCAGCCACTTTGCTGAAGGTGTTTAGTAGCTGTATGAGTTCTGTGGTAGAATTTTAGAAGTCGCTTATATGTACTATCATATATTCATAAATACTGATACTTTGACGTCTCTCTTTCCAATATGTATTTCTTTGAACTCCTTTACCTGTTTTATTGCTCCGATGAGAATTTCAAGTACTAAACTAAATAGATAGGAATAGAGTGGGCAGCCTTGTCTTGTCCCTGATTTTAGTGGAATTGCTTTAAGTTTCTCTTCATTTATCCTCTAAGAACAGGAATTGACAAATTGGGTCTCATAAAACTGCAAAGCTTCTATAAGGCAAAAGTCAGTGTCATTAGGACAAAACAGCAGTCAAAAGATTGGGAAAAGATCTTTACCGTCCCTACATCTAGAGTGTTAATATCCAAAATATACAAAGAATTCAGGAAGTTAGACTCCAGAGAGCCAAATAACCCTATTAAAAATGGGGTTCAGAGCTAAACAAAGAATTCACAGCTGAGGAATATCGAATGTCTGAGAAACACCTAAAGAAATGTTCAACATCTTTACTTATCAAGGAAATGCAAATCAAAACAACCCTGAGTTTCCACATTACAGCCGTCAGAATGGCTAAAATAAAAAAACTCAGGTGATTGGGCTACAACCTCATAGGTAGCAATGAATAGCCTAGTAAGGAGCACCCAGTGGAAGGGGAAGCCCTTGGGCCTGCCAAGACTGGACCCCCAGCGAAAGTGATTGTTGGGGGGAGGGCGATAATGGGGGGAGGATGGGGAGGGGAACACCCATAGAGAAGGGGAGGAGGATGTTTGCCTGGAAACCTGGAAAGGGAATAACAATCGAAATGTAAGTAAGAAATACCCAAGTTAATAAAGATGAAAAAAAAAAACCCTCAGGTGACAACAGATACTGAAGAGGGTGTGGAGAAAGAAGAACACTCTTCCATTGTTGGTGGGATTGCAAGCTGGTACAACCACTTTGGAAATCAGTCTGGTGGTTCCTTAGAAAATTAGATATTGTACTAGCTGAGGACCCAGCTATACCAGTCCTGGTCCTGTACCCAAAAGAAGCTCCAACATATAACAAGGATACATGCTCAACTATGTTCATAGGAGCCTTATTTATAATAGCCAGAAGCTGGTAAGAACCCAGATGCCCTTCAATAGAGGAATGGATACAGAAAATGTAGTATATCTACACAATGGAGTACTATTCAGTTATCAAAACAATGACTTCATGAAATTCATAGGCAACTGGATGTAACTAGAAAATATCACCCTGCATGAGGTAACCCAATTAGAAAAAACACGCATGGTATGCACTCACTGATAAGTGGACATTAGCCAAAAAGCTCAAATCACCCAAGATAAAATCCACAGAGCACAGGAAGCTCAAGAAGATTGACTACAGTGGAATGTTTCAGTCCTTCTTAAAAGGGGGAACAAAAATATTCATAGGAGGGGATGTGGAGACAAAGTTTGGAGCAGAGACTGAAGGAATGGCCATTCAGAACCTGCCCCACCTGGGTTTACAGCTCCTATATATACAGGCACTAAAACTATATAATATTGCTGAAGCCAGAAAGTACATGTTGACTGGAGCCTGATATAGCTGTCTTTTGAGAGGCTCAGTCAGAGCTATATGAGATCGCAAAGCCATTCACACAATGACACATTTCCTTTAACAAGAACACCTCTCCTAATAGTGCCACTCCCTATCTGCCACATATTCAAACACTTGAGGCTATGGGTTCCATACTTCTTTCAACCATGACACTGCACACACAACTTGGGGTACAGGCTTGGTAGCAAGTGTGTTTATCTGTTGAGTCATCTTATTAGACCAGTTAAGGCTTAGTGTCCTGGTTGAGTTCATGTGTTCTCTCATTATCATAGAGACCAAGGGCAGAAGACAGGTGTTCTTGTTTTAGCAAGGAAAAAATGTGTTCATTAAATACTAGTGTGCAAAACACTCCTCTACTTTCTGCATTAATTTACCAGCTTTATCTTTTGTTTAGTTGTTGTTTTTGTTAAGTAAGTAAAATGGACCAAATTAATTGATAAATAAATTGAAACCTAAATGTGAATAAACTGGGTTAATTAAATCATCCTCTTTGTTTGAATTTGTTCAATATTTGTTTCAATCTTAGGTTGAATTTAATGCATATTTGTTTACGTTTTATTTACTTTTTATTACTTTTTATTTACTATTTATTCAAGTTTTTCTCAGTCACACTTCAGTAGAGGATATTTTGTTTGAAAACAATGCTTTTATACTATCTTTAAGACACGGGCTCTCTGCAGCGGCAGCAACCAGGAAGATATGCGCCACCCCTTCCGGGAGCTTCAGTGCACCAGGGTTCCAGATGGCCTTTGGCGTTTTCCTCTGGCGTCCGAGATGTGTGTGCAGAGAGCAGTCTCTTCTGGTTTCCCAGGCTTGTCTGCCTCTCTGAAGGTTTAGCTCTCCCTCCCACGGGATTTGGGTGCAGAGAACTGTTTATCTGGTCTGTTTCCTTCAGGTTCCGGCGGTGTCTCAGGCAGGGGTCCTGCCGCTCCTGGGCCCTCCCCCATGGGAGCCCAGAGGCCTTATACAGATTCCTCTTGGGCCAGGGATGTGGGCAGGGGTGGGCAGTGTTGGTGGTCTCTTCTGCTCTGCAGCCTCAGGAGTGCCCACCTGACCAGGCGGTTGGGTCTCTCCCTCACGGGGTCTGGGAGCAGAGAGCTGCTGCAGGCCGGGATCCGGGGGTGTCCATGATGTCCTTTTAAAACATATTTAGCTTTAATATTTTTTCAGTCCAGTCATTAGCTTCCTCCTGGACTGCCATCCCATTGCTCTTTCCCACCCTGTCTCCAAGAGGATGACTTCAAAAATAACTTACTGAAAGAAATGCAGGAAAACACATGTAAACTAGAAGGAAAATATTTCCTGAAGACATTTGAAAACTCTGTTATCCTTGCCCTTGATTTTGGGTTTTTAATTTAGTACATGTTTTTTTTTTTTTTTTTTTTGTTGTTGTTCAAAATGAAAGCATATTACAAAAAAAAAAAAAAAAAACAAAACAGCCTAGAAGGAAAACTCCAACACAAGTAGTATAACTACACCCAAGAAAATACAAGAAATTAATCAGCTTACAACAAACCCAAAAGAAGAGAATCACAACACACACACACACACACACACACGCACACACACACACACACACCCCAACTACTAGTACTACTACTACTACTACTACTACTACTACTACTTCTTCCAACATCAGTGGGCTCAATTTTCTAATGAAATGACATAGGTTAACTGACTTGAAATGTAAACAGGATTCAGAATTTTGCTACATACAAGAAACACACCTTGGGGACAAAGACAGACACTACCTCAGAGTAAAGTGTGGAAAAATGTTTTCCAAGCATATAATCCAAAAACCAAGTTGGAATAGCCTCTTTAATTTACAGTAAAAGCCCCAAGTAATCAAATGAAATAGAGACAGCACTTGATACACATCAAAGAAAAAAAAATCAACCAAGATGAAGTCCCCGTTTGAACATCTATGCTCCCAGTGCTAGTGCATTCTCATTTGTAAAAGAAAACTACTAAAGCCCAAAACACACATTGACCTCACACGATAATAATGATGGACTCCAACAACCCACTCTTCCCAATGGGGTGGTTCTATTTTTCACATCCTGCTTTTTGCCTACATGAGACCCTGTGTCACCCTTCCTGTGAACAAGATTGTTCCTGTTTTATACAGTTGTCACACCTCTCTTGAACCCCTTCATTTACTCTTTCAGAAATAGAGGTGAAAGTTGCCATCAGGAGACTTGTGGTGAGGAAGGTGACTTAGGAAGAGTAATAGAAAATTTAGGCAACCCTCGGATCCCTGCCCGCAGCAGCTCTCTGCTCCCAGACCCCGTGGGAGAGAGACCTCACCGCCTGGTCAGTGGGCACTCCTGAGGCTGCAGAGCAGAAGAGACCACCAACACTGCCCACACCTGCCCACATCCCTGGCCCAAGAGGAAACTGTATAAGGCCTCTGGGTTCCCGTGGGGGAGGGCCCAGGAGCGGCAGGACCCCTGCACCTGAGACACCGATGGAACCTGAAGGAACAGACCTGATAAACAGTTCTATGCACCCAAATCCCGTGGGAGGGAGAGCTAAACCTTCAGAGAGGCAGACACGCCTGGGAAACCAGAAGAGACTGCACTCTGCACACATCTCGGACGCCAGAGGAAAACAACAAACTCCATCTGGAACCCTGTTGCACTGAAGATCCCGGAAACGGCGGCGCAGATCTTCCTGGTTGCTGCCGCCGCAGAGAGCTCGAGGGCAGCACCCCAAGAGCGAACTTGAGCCTCGGGACCACAGGTAAGACCAACTTTTCTGCTGCAAGTGACCTGCCTGGTGAACTCAAGACACAGGCCCACAGGAACAGCTGAAGACCTGTAGAGAGGAAAAACTACACACCCGAAAGCAGAACACTCTGTCCCCATAACAGGCTGAAAGAAAACAGGAAAACAGGTCTACAGCACTCCTGACACACAGGCTTATAGGACAGTCTAGCCCCTGTCAGAAATAGCAGAATAAAGTAACACTAGAGATAATCTAATGGCGAGAGGCAAGCGCAGGAACCCAAGCAACAGAAACCAAGACTACATGGCATCATCAGAGCCCAATTCTCCCACCAAAACAAACATGGAATATCCAAACACACCAGAAAAGCAAGATCTAGTTTCAAAATCATATTTGATCATGATGCTGGAGGACTTCAAGAAAGACGTGAAGAACTCCCTTAGAGAACAAGTAGAAGCCTACAGAGAGGAATCCCCAAAATCCCTGAAAGAATTCCAGGAAAACATAAATAAACAAGTAGAAGCCCAAAGAGAGGAGACACAAAAATCCCTGAAAGAATTCCAGGAAAACACAATCAAACAGTTGAAGGAATTAAAAATGGAAATAGAAGCAATCAAGAAAGAACACATGGAAACAACCCTGGATATAGAAAACCAAAAGAAGAGACAAGGAGCTGTAGATACAAGCTTCACCAACAGAATACAAGAGATGGAAGAGAGAATCTCAGGAGCAGAAGATTCCATAGAAATCATTGACTCAACTGTCAAAGATGATGTAAAGCGGAAAAAGCTACTGATCCAAAACATACAGGAAATCCAGGACTCAATGAGAAGATCAAACCTAAGGATAATAGGTATAGAAGAGAGTGAAGACTCCCAGCTCAAAGGACCAGTAAATATCTTCAACAAAATCATAGAAGAAAACTTCCATAACCTAAAAAATGAGATACCCATAGGCATACAAGAAGCCTACAGAACTCCAAATAGATTGGACCAGAAAGGAAACACCTCCCGTCACATAATAGTCAAAGCACCAAACGCACAAAATTAAGAAAGAATATTAAAAGCAGTTAGGGAAAAAGGTCAAGTAACATATAAAGGCAGACCTATCAGAATCACACCAGACTTTTCGACAGAAACTATGAAGGCCAGAAGATCCTGGACTGATATCATACAGACCCTAAGAGAACACAAATGCCAGTCCAGGTTACTGCATCCTGCAAAACTCTCAATTAACATAGATGGAGAAACCAAGATATTCCATGACAAAACCAAATTTACACAATATCTTTCTACAAATCCAGCACTACAAAGGATAATAAAGGGTAAAGCCCAACATAAGGAGGCAAGCTATACCCTAGAAGAAGCAAGAAACTAATCGTCTTGGCAACAAAACAAAGAGAAGAAAAGCACACAAACATAACCTCACATCCAAATATGAATATAACAGGAAGCAATAGTCACTATTCCTTAATATCTCTCAACATCAATGGCCTCAACTCCCCAATAAAAAGACATAGATTAACAAACTGGATACGCAACGAGGACCCTGCATTCTGCTGCCTACAGGAAACACAGCTCAGAGGCAAAGACAGACACTACCTCAGAGTGAAAGGCTGGAAAACAACTTTCCAAGCAAATGGTCAGAAGAAGCAAGCTGGAGTAGCCATTCTAATATCAAATAAAATCAAATTTCAACTAAAAGTCATCAAAAAAGAGAAGGAAGGACACTTCATGTTCATCAAAGGAAAAATCCACCAAGATGAACTCTCAATCCTAAATATCTATGCCCCAAATACAAGGACACCTACATACGTAAAAGAAACCTTACTAAAGCTCAAAACACACATTGCACCTCACACAAAAATAGTAGGAGATTTCAACACCCCACTCTCATCAATGGACAGATTATGGAAACAGAAATTAAACAGAGACATAGACAGACTAAGAGAAGTCATGAGCCAAATGGACTTAACAGATATTTATAGAACATTCTATCCTAAAGCAAAAGGATATATCTTCTTCTCAGCTCCTCATGGTACTTTCTCCAAAATTGACCATATAATTGGTCAAAAAATAGGCCTCAACAGGTACAGAAAGATAGAAATAATCCCATGCGTGCTATCGGACCACCACGGCCTAAAACTGGTCTTCAATAACAATAAGGGAAGAATGCCTACATATACATGGAAGTTGAACAATGCTCTACTCAATGATAACCTGGTCAAGGAAGAAATAAAGAAAGAAATTAAAAACTTTTTAGAATTTAATCAAAATGAAGGTACAACCTACCCAAACTTATGGGACACAATGAAAGCTGTGCTAAGAGGAAAACTCATAGCGCTGAGTGCCTGCAGAAAGAAACAGGAAAGAGCATATGTCAGAAGCTGGACAGCACACCTAAAAGCTCTAGAACAAAAAGAAGCAAATACACCCAGGAGGAGTAGAAGGCCGGAAATAATCCAACTCAGAGCTGAAATCAACCAAGTAGAAACAAAAAGGACCATAGAGAGAATCAACAGAACCAAAAGTTGGTTCTTTGAGAAAATCAACAAGATAGATAAACCCTTAGCCAGACTAACGAGAGGACACAGAGAGTGTGTCCAAATTAACAAAATCAGAAATGAAAAGGGAGACATAACTACAGATTCAGAGGAAATTCAAAAAATCATCAGGTCTTACTATAAAAGCCTATATTCAACAAAACTTGAAAATCTGCAGGAAATGGACAATTTCCTAGACAGATACCAGGTACCGAAGATAAATTAGGAACAGATAAACCAGTTAAACAACCCCATAACTCCTAAGGAAATAGAAGCAGTCATTAAAGGTCTCTCAACCAAAAAGAGCCCAGGTCCAGTGCAGAATTCTATCAGACCTTCATAGAAGACCTCATACCAATATTATCCAAACTATTCCACAAAATTGAAACAGATGAAGCACTACCGATTTCCTTCTATGAAGCCACAATTACTCTTATACCTAAGCCACACAAAGACCCAACAAAGAAACAGAACTTCAGACCAATTTCCCTTATGAATATCGATGCAAAAATACTCAATAAAATTCTGGCAAACCGAATCCAAGAGCACATCAAAACAATCATCTACCATGATCAAGTAGGCTTCATCCCAGGCATGCAAGGATGGTTTAATATAGGGAAAACCATCAACGTGATCCCTTATATAAACAAACTGAAAGAACAAAACCACATGATCATTTCATTAGATGCTGAGAAAGTATTTGACAAAATTCAACACCCCTTCATGATAAAAGTCCTGGAAAGAATAGGAATTCAAGGCCCATACCTAAACATAGTAAAAGCCATATACAGCAAACCAGTTGCTAACATTAAACTAAATGGAGAGAAACATGAAGCAATCCCACTAAAATCAGGGACTAGACAAGGCTGCCCACTCTCTTCCTACTTATTCAATATAGTTCTTGAAGTTCTAGCCAGAGCAATCAGAAAACAAAAGGAGGTCAAGGGGATACAGATCAGAAAAGAAGAAGTCAAAATATCACTATTTGCAGATGATATGATAGTATATTTAAGTGATCCCAAAAGTTCCACCAGAGAACTACTAAAGCTGATAAACAACTTCAGCAAAGTGGCTGGGTATAAAATTAACTCAAATAAACCAGTAGCCTTCCTCTACACAAAAGAGAAACAAGCCGAGAAAGAAATTAGGGAAACGACACTCTTCATAATAGACCCAAATAATATAAAGTACCTCGGTGTGACTTTAACCAAGCAAGTAAAAGATTTGTACAATAAGAACTTCAAGACACTGAAGAAAGAAATTGAAGAAAACCTCAGAAGATGGAAAGATCTCCTATGCTCATGGATTGGCAGGATCAATATAGTAAAAATGGCCATTTTACCAAAAGCGATCTATAGATTCCATGCAATCCCCATCAAAATACCAATCCAATTCTTCAAAGAGTTAGACAGAACAATTTGCAAATTCATCTGGAATAACAAAAAACCCAGGATAGCTAAAACTATCCTCAACAATAAAAGGACTTCAGGGGGAATTACTATCCCTGATCTCAACAGTGCAATAGTGATAAAAACTGAATGGTATTGGTACAGAGACAGACAGACAGACCAATGGAATAGAATTGAAGACCCAGAAATGAACCCACAGTCCTATGGTCACTTGATTTTTGACAAAGGAGCCCAAACCATCCAATGGAAAAAAGATAGCATTTTCAGCAAATGGTGCTGGTTCAACTGGAGGGCAACATGTAGAAGAATGCAGATCGATCCATGCTTATCACCCTGTACAAAGCTTAAGTCCAAGTGGATCAAGGACCTCCACATCAAACCAGACACACTCAAAGTAATAGAAGAAAAACTAGGGAAGCATCTGGATCACATGGGCACTAGAAAACATTTCCTGAACAAAACTCCAATGGCTTATGCTCTAAGATCAAGAATCGACAAATGGGATCTCATTAAAATGCAAAGCTTCTGTAAGGCAAAGGACACTGTGGTTAGGACAAAACGGCAACCAACAGATTGGGAAAAGATCTTCACCAATCCTACAACAGATAGAGGTCTTATTTGCAAAATATACAAAGAACGCAAGAAGTTATACTGCAGGGAGACAAATAACCCTATTAAAAATGGGGTTCAGAGCTAAACAAACAATTCACAGCTGAGGAATGCCGAATAGCTGAGAAACACCTAAAGAAATGTTCAACATCTGTAGTCATAAGGGAAATGCAAATCAAAACAAGCCTGAGATTTCACCTCATACCAGTGAGAATGGCTAAGATCAAAAACTCAGGTGACAGCAAATGCTGGCGAGGATGCGTAGAAAGAGGAACACTCCTCCATTGTTGGTGGGGTTGCAGACTGGTACAACCATTCTGGAAATCAGTCTGGAGGTTCCTCAGAAAATTGGACATTGAACTGCCTGAGGATCCAGCTATACCTCTTTTGGGCATATACCCAAAAGATGCCTCAACATATAAAAAAGACACGTGTTCCCCTATGTTCATCGCAGCCTTATTTATAATAGCCAGAAGCTGGAAAGAACCCAGATGCCCTTCAACAGAGCAATGGATACAGAAAATATGGTACATCTACACAATGGAATATTACTCAGCTATCGAAAACAATGACTTTATGAAATTCGTAGGCAAATGGTTGGAACTGGAAAATATCATCCTGAGTGAGCTAACCCAATCACAGAAAAACATACATGGTATGCACTCATTGATAAGTGGCTATTAGCCAAAATGCTTGAATTACCCTAGAACAAATGAAACTCAAGACGGATGATCAAAATGTGAATGCTTCACTCCTTCTTTAAAAGGGGAACAAGAATACCCTTGGCAGGGAATAGAGAGGCAAAGATTAAAACAGAGACTTAAGGAACACCCATTCAGAGCCTGCCCCACATGTGGCCCATACATATACAGCCACCCAATTAGACAAGATGGATGAAGCAAAGAAGTGCAGGCAGACAGGAGCCGGATGTAGATCACTCCTGAGAGACACAGCCAGAATACAGCAAATACAGAGGCGAATGCCAGCAGCAAACCACTGAACTGAGAATAGGACCCCCGTTGAAGGAATCAGAGAAAGACCTGGAAGACCTTGAAGGGGCTCGAGACCCCATATGTACAACAATGCCAAGCAACCAGAGCTTCCAGGGACTAAGCCACTACCTAAAGACTATACATTGCCTGACCCTGGACTCTGACCTCATAGGTAGCAATTAATATCCTAGTAAGTGCACCAGTGGAAGGGGAAGCCCTGGGTCCTGCTAAGACTGAACCCCCAGTGAACTAGACTGTTAGGGGGAGGGCTGCAATGGGGGGAGGGTGGGGAGGGGAACACCCATATAGAAGGGGAGGGGGTAGGGTGATGTTTGCCCGGAAACTGGGAAAGGGAATAACACTCGTAATGTATATAAGAAATACTCAAGTTAATAAAAAAAAAAGAAAATTTAGGCAAACGAGGGACAATAGTGATGGGTGGTTAGGGGCACCTCAGGCCCCACTCTACCTTGTTTGACAGTGGCCTTTTTGACATTTCCGTTTTCTAATCTGTATGGCATTAGAAAAAGAGTGAAGATATCTAGAAGGAGTAAGAGAGATAGTCTAGTGCCACAGTGGTGCTGAGGCAGTTTGGCAAGTCTGGAGAAAGTGAACTTCTTCAGATCCCCAAATCAGTCTGGGAAGGTTAAGGAGGGAAATAAGAAAGTAGGAGGCAGTGATCTTTTCTTGGCACTTTATTGATGTTCCATTAATATTCACCAACTGAATGAATGAACAAATAAATGCTAGTTATGGAAGATGAAAAATAGTCACTCACCTTGGCCATTGTAATGATACCAGGAATGAGTGCCATATTATGGAGAGGGTCTTAAGTCCAAGCAGAAGGTAGTTGTTTACACCTATGCCACTTTGCACCAATGAGCAAATCTTGCAAGGCTAGATGTTATTATAGCTTTCAGGGGTCACAGCTGAGTAAGACTGTTATTATTACTCTATGCCTGCCACCCCCAGTTGTACATAGAAATTTCCAGTACCATAAAAGCTATCCTGCAGTGATAAAGCTTCCATGTCAGGGCAAATTGTCCACATTCATGGCACAAGCTTTTGGTGTCTTCAGCAATAGAGTTTTACCATCTAGACCGGAAGATAACTAATAGCAATAACAATGACTTGTAATGTTAGGGGTGGGGCTGAAAGGACCTTACTAACCAGCAACTCAAAAAGAGGTTATCCATACAGAGCAATTGGTTTTTATTTGATAACTGATCTTGTCTGTGAGAGGCAGTGACACCTCTTTATATTGTGATTCTCCTTAAGCTTTCAAAAATATAAGTTTGTATGTAAGTATGTATGTATGCATGTTTGTATATATGCACATATGTATATACATATCCACCTTATTATATGTATGTGTATGTGAATGATGTATGTATTCTATTGTATAGGTTTCCATATGGCATTTTCAAATGTCTTTAGTGTCAAGTTTTCCCTCTTTCCCCTCCTCTCCACTTCCATCTTCCGTCTCATTTAACCATTCTTGTTCCGCTGCTATCCTTTCCCTCACTATAAGTCAATAAAATTTTTTTAAAATGTAGCACAAATATATGTAACGAAAGCATTGTTTTTTGTCGCCCTGATTGTATTAAATAATGCAATTTACACTCAGTCTTATGACTTGCATTTTTCACTCAACACATTTCAAAGAGCCATCATATATTTCACCATTTTCTATTATAAATACCTTGTTGAATGACTATATTATATTTATTTTTACCATTTTTCTTGTGTGTTTTGGTTGCTTCTATATTTTTTCCTAGATAGGTGTTCATATAAGCATTATTTTACATGAGTAAAGGTTTCTCTGGCATATGCAATTCAGTGTAAAATTGTTGCTGAAGGGTGTGCTTACACACAGAGGCAAAATTCCTCTGGGACCAGACACTTCTGGTTTTTAGCTGGAACCCGAACTTGCTGATCCTGGCCCACAGCTCCCTGCTCCCAAACTCCGTGGGAGAGAGAGCTCAATGCCCTGACAGGTGGGTACTCCTGAGACTGCAGAGTGAGAGAGACCACCAATACTGTCCACCCCTACCCACATCCCTGGCCCAAGAGGAAACTGTATAGAGCCGCTGGGAACAGGAAGATAGGGACACTCAAGCTGCAGGTACCCTGCAGTCCAGACACTGCCCGGATCTGAAGGGACCCAGTCAACAGCTCCCTGCACCCAAATCCCATGGGAGGGAGAGCTAAATCTTCAGAGGGGCAGACTTGCCTGGGAAGCCAGAAGAGACTACACTCTGCCCACATTTCTGACTCCAGAAGAAAACCCCTAATGCCATCTGGGACCCTGGTGCACTGGGGCCCTGGGAAAAGGTGAGGTAGACCCTTCTGGTTGCCGCCCACATGGAGAGCTTAAAAGCAGCCCCCCAGGAGCAACTTCAGCCCCGGGACCAGAGGTAAGACCAACTTTTCTGCTCCAAGTGACCTGTCTGGTAGACACAGGACACATGCCTACAGGAACAGCAGAAGACCAGTAGACAGGAAAGACTACATGCCTGGAAGCAGAACACTCTGTTCCCATAACTGGCTGAAAGAAAACAGGAAAACAAGTCTATAGCACTCCTGACACACAGGCCTACAGGACGGTCTAACCACTGTCAGAAATAGCAGAACAAGGTAACACCAGAGACAACCTGATGGCGAGAGGCAAGCACAAGGAGACAAGCAAGAGAAACCAAGACAACATGGCAACATCGGAGCCCAATTCTCCCACCAAAGCAAAGACTGAATATCCAAACACACCAGAAAAGCAAGATCTAGATTTATTTTTACATTTGATCATGATGATGGAGGACTTCAAGAAAGACATAAAGAACTACGTTATAGAGAGGCAGGAAAACACAAATAAACAAGCAGAAGCCTATAGAGAGGAATCACAAAAGTCCCTGAAAGAATTATAGGAAAACACAATCAAACAGGCAAAGGAAATAAAAATGGAAATAGAAGCAATAAAGAAAGCACAAAGGGAGACAACACTGGATATAGAAAACCAAAGGAAGAGACAAGAAGCTGTAGATACAAGCATCACCAACAGAATACAAGAGATAGAAGAGAGAATCTCAGGAGTAGAAGATTCCATAGAAATCATCGACACAACTGTGAAAGATAAGGTAAAACGGAAAAAGCTACTGGTCCAAAACATATAGGAAATCCAGGACTCAGTGAGAAGATCAAACCTAAGGATAATAGGTATAGAAGAGAGTGAAGACTCCCAGCTCAAAGGACCAGTAAATATCTTCAACAAGATCACAGAAGAAAACTTCCCTAACCTAAAGAAAGAGATGCCCATAAACATACAAGAAGCCAACAGAACTCCAAATAGATTGGATTAGGAAAGAAACTCCTCCCGTCACATAATAGTCAAAACACCAAATGCACAGAACAAAGAAAGAATATTAAAAGCAGTAGGGGAAAAAGGTCAAGTAACATATACAGGCAGAACTATCAGAATTGCACCAGACTTCTCACCAGAGACTATGAAAGCCAGAAGATCCTGGACAGATGTCATACAGAACCTAAGAGAACTCAAATGTCAGCCCAGGTTACTGTATCCAGCAAAACTCTCAATTAACATAAATGGAGAAACCAAGATATTTCATGAGAAAACCAAATTTACACAATATCTTTCTACAAATCCAGCCCTACAAAGGATAATAAATGGTAAAGATCAACATAAGGAGGCAAGCTACACCCTAGAAAAAGCAAGAAACTAATCATCTTGGCAACAAAACAAAGAGAAGAAAAGCACACAAATATAATCTCACATCCAAATACGAATATAGCAGGAAGCAACGGTCACTATTCTGTCATATCTCTCAACATCAATTGACTCAATTCCCCAATAAAAAGACATAGATTAACAAACTGGATATGCAATGAGGACCCTGCATTCTGCTGCCTAGAGGAAACACATCTCAGAGACAAAGACAGACACTACCTCAGAGTGAAAGGCTGGGAAACAACTTTCCAAGCAAATGGTATGAAGAAGCAAGCTGGAGTAGCCATTCTAATATTGAATAAAATCAATTTTCAAATAAAAGTCATCAAAAAAGATAAGGGAGGACCCTTCATATTCATCAAAGGAAAAATGCACCAAGATGAATTCTCAATCCTAAATATCTATGCTCCAAATGCAAGGGCACCTACATACATAAAAGAAACCTTACTAAAGCTCAAAGCACACATTGCACCTCACACAATAATAGTAGGAAACTTCAACATCCCACTCTCATCAATGGACACATCATGCAAACAGAAATTAAACAGAGACATAGACTAAGAGAAGTCATGAACCGAATGGACCTAACAGATATTTATAGAACATTCTATCCTAAAACAAAAGGACATACCTTCTTCTCACCACCTCATGGTACTTTCTTCAAAATTGACCAAATAATTGGTCATAAAACAGTCCTCAATAGATACAGAAAGATGGAAATAATCCCATGCGTCCTATCAGACCACCACAGGCTAAAGCTGGTCTTCAATAACAATAAAGGAAGAATGCCCACATATACATGGAAGTTGAACACTGCTCTACTCAATGATAATGTAGTCAAGGAAAAAATAAAGAAAGAAATTAAAGACTTCTTAGAATTTAATGAAAATGAAAGTACAAAATACCCAAAGTTATGGGACACAATGAAAGCGGGGCTAAGAGGAAAACTCATAGCGCTGAGTGCCTGCAGAAAGAAACAGGAGAGAGCATATATCAGCAGCTGGACAGCACAGCTAAAAGTTCTAGAACAAAAAGAAGCAAATACACCCAGGAGGAGTAGAAGGCAGAAAATAATCAAACTCAGAGCTGAAATCAACCAAGTAGAAACAAAAAGGACTATACAAAGAATCAACAGAACCAAAAGTTTGTTCTTTGAGAAAATCAACAAGATACATAAACCCTTAGCCAGACTAATGAAAAGACACAGAGAGTGTGTCCAAATTAACAATATCAGAAATGAAAAGGGAGACATAACTACACAATCAAGGAAATTCAAAAAATCATCAGATTCTACTACAAAAGTTTGAACAAAACTTGAAAATCTGCAGGAAAGGGACAATTTCCTGGACAGATACCAGGTACCATAGTTAAATCAGTAACAGATAAACCATTTAAATAACCCCATAACTCATAAAGAAATAGAAGCAGTCATTAAAGATCTCCCAACCAAAAAGAGCACAGGTCCAGATGGGTTCAGTGCAGAATTCTATCAGACCTGAATAGGAGACCTCATACCAATACTATTCAACCTATTCCACAAATTGAAACAGATTGAGCGCTACTGAATTCCATCTATGAAGCCACAATTACTCTTATACCTAAGCCACACAAAGACCCAACAAAGAAACAGAACTTCAGACCAATTTCCCTTATGAATATCAATGCAAAAATACTCAATAAAATTCTTGCAAACCGAATCCAAGAGCACATCAAAACAATCATCCATTATGATCAAGTATGCTTCATCCCAGGCATGCAGGGATGGTTTAATGTATGGAAAACCATCAACTTAATCCACTATGTAAACATGATCATTTTATTATATGCTGAGAAAGCATTTGACAAAATTCAACACCCCTTCATGATAAAAGTCCTGGAAAGAATAGGAATTCAAGGCCTATACTTAAACATAGTAAAAGCCATATACAGCAAACCGGTAGCTAATATTAAACTAAATGGAGAGAAACTTGAGGCAATCCCACTAAAATCAGGGTCTAGACAAGGCTGCCCACTCTCTCCCTACTTACTTAATATAGTTCTTAAAGTTATAGCCAGAGCAATCAGACAACAAAGGAGATCAAAGGGATACATATTGGAAAAGAAGAAGTGAAAATATCACTATTTACAGAAGATATGATAGTATCTTTAAGTGATCCCAAAAGTTCCACCAGAGAACTACTAAACCTGATAAACACCTTCAGCAAAGTGACTGTGTATAAAATTAACTCAAATAAATCAGTAGCCTTCCTCTACACAAAAGAGAAAGAAGCCGAGAAAGGAATTAGGAAAACCACACCCTTCTAATAGTCCCAAATAATATTAAATACCTCGGTCTGACTTTAACCAAGCAAGTGAAATATCTATATGATAAGAACTTCAAGCCTCTGAAGAAAGAAACTGATGAAGATCTCAGAAGATGGAAAGATCTCCCATGCTCATGGATTGGCATGATTAATATAGTAAAAATGGCCATTTTACCAAAAGCAATCTACAGATTCAATGCAACCCCCATCAAAATACCAATCCAGTTCTTCAAAGAGTTAGACAGAACAATTTGCAAATTCATCTGGAATAACAAAAAACCCAGGATAGCTAAAACTATCCTCAACAATAAAAGGACTTCCAGGGGAATCACTATCCCTGAATTCAAGCAGTATTACAGAGCAATAGTGAAAAAAATTGCATGGTATTGGTACAGAGACAGACAGAAAGACCAGTGGAATAGAATTGATGATCCAGAAATGAACCCACACACCTATAGTCACTTGATTTTTGACAAAGGAGCCAAAGCCATCCACTGGAAAAAAGATAGCATTTTCAGCAAATGGTGCTGGTTCAACTGGAGGTCAGCATGTAGAAGAATGCAGATTGATCCATTCTCATCACCCTGTACAAAGCTTAAGTCCAAGTGGATCAAGGACCTCCACATCAAACCTGATACACTCAGACTAATAGAAAAAAAGTGGGGAAGAATCTCGAACACATAGGCATTGGAGAAAATTTCCTGAACAAAACACCAATGGCTTATGCTCTAAGGTCAAGAATTGACAAATGGGATCTCATAAAACTGCAAAGCTTCTGTAAGGCAAAGGACACTGTGGTTAGGACAAAATGCCAACCAACATATTGGGAAATATCTTTACCAATCCTACAACAGATAGAGGGCTTATTTGCAAAATATACAAAGAACGCAAGAAGTTATACTGCAGGGAGACAAATAACCCTATTAAAAATGGGGTTCGGAACTAAACAAGGAATTCACAGCTGAGGAATGCCGAATGGCTGAGAGACACCTAAAGAAATGGTCAACATCTTTAGTCATAAGGGAAATGCAAATCAAAACAACCCTGAGATTCCACCTCATAGCAGTGAGAATGGCTAAGATCAAAAACTCAGGTGACAGCAAATGCTGGCCAGGATGTGGAGAAGGAGGAACAATTCTCCATCGTTGGTGGGATTGCAGACTGGTAAAACCATTCTGGAAATCAGTCTGGGGGTTCCTCAGAAAATTTGACATTGAACTACCTGAGGACTATACTTCTCTTGGGCATATACCCAAAAGATGCTCCAACAGATAACAAAGACAAATGCTCCACTATGTTCATAGCAGCCTTATTATAATAGCCAGAAGCTGGAAAGAACCCAGATGCCTTTCATCAGGGGAATGGATACAGAAAATGTGGTACATCTACACAATGTAATATTACTCAGCTATCAAAAATGATGACTTTATGAAATTCATAGGCAAATGGATGGAACTGGAAAATATCATCCTGAGTGAGGTAACCCAATTACAAAAAACACACATTGTATGTAGTCATTGGTAAGTGGATATTAGCCCAAATGCTCGAATTACCCTAGATGCACAGAACACATGAAACTCAGAAGGATGACCAAAATGTGAATGTTTCACTCCTTCTTTAAAAGGGGAACAAGAATACCCTTGTGAGGGAATAGGGAGGCAAATTTTCGAACAGAGGCAATAGGAACAACCATTCAGAGCCTGCCCCAAATCTGGCCCATAAATATACAGCCACCAAACAAGATAAGATGGATGAAGCAAAGAAGTGCAGGCCCACAGGAACTGGATGTAGATCTCTCATGAGAGACACAGCCAGAATACAGCAAATACATAGGCAAATGCCAGCAGCAAACCACTGAACTGAGAAAGGAATCCTAGAAAGGACTGAAACAGCATGAAGGGGCTTGAGACCCCATATGAACAACAAAGCCAACCAACCAGAGCTTCCAGGGACTAAGTCACTACCCAAAGACTATACATGGACTGACCCTGGACTCTGACCTCATAGGTAGCAATGAATAGCCTAGTGAGAGCACCAGTGGAAGGGGAAGCTCTTGGTCCTGCCAAGACTGAACCTCCAGTGAAAGTGCTTTTTGGGGAAGCGCAGTAATGGGGGGAGGATGGGGAGATGAACACCCATAGAGAAGGGGAGGTGTAGGGGTTAAGGGGATGTTGACAACAATTGAACAACAATCGAAATGTACATAAGAAATACCCAAGTTAATAAAGATGAAAAAATATGCATTCCCACCAGTAATCATTAAACTACAAATCTTTTAAAGAGATTCTGTTGCTCTCTACTCTTGCCAACATGTGTACCACCATGACTACTTTGGGTCTTTAGAGTGTATGTACAGTGCATATTCTTATTGTACCTGAGATGTTACACTAAGAATACTTGTTTGAAATAGCTCAAACACAAACATTTTTTTGTTACTGTTTTGATAGCCTAAAATTAGGGCTCTACAAAATTAGATATCTGTTAATATGTTGTTTCATGACACAAGGATGCAGGTTGAATTACTTGTCCAAAGGGAAAAAGTGGTGACAGAGATGTGGATGAGCGTGAATATATAGGCAACAGATGTGGGTATTCAACTCTTTTTATAGATACTAAAGTGTGACTGTGCAAAGATGGGAAATCTGGAGTCAGAAGTTCTTCCAGATTTCCTTCACTTCTCAGTATTATCCCATGTGGGCTATGGCCAAGGCAGGGCCTCAAAGGACTGTGGTGTTTAAATAACTGGTTCAATGCCAACTTCCCTTAGCTTGGGAGCTGGAAGATAGTGTTTTCTTTAAAGAGTTGAGTCTTCATTTCAGACATCCAGGGTAAACATCTTCAGCTGAGTCTGGTTTTCATACTCAGAAAATAGAGCGATGGTATTCCTAGTCTGGTTGGTCATCTGTTTAGTGACCTTATCCTAGAAGCCAAACATTGGGGTGTCAGAACTGGAATCTTTAGGTAGAAAGAACAACCATATATTTCCCTAGTTGTTTTCTTACTTCTGACTGAAGAGTGCCAGAAAATAAGGGGCCAGGGTGTAGGGCAGCTGTATGTACGATGAGGCTGTGGTAGCTGCAACAGGAAGCATGTTGGGAATTGTTCTTATAGTCAGAGTTCAAAAATTACAACTGGAATTTCAGAAAACTTCAAACCCCTGTAAAAGGCAAACATACCTTACTTATGTCTTTCAAGTTTCAACGTGGCCACACAAGTAAGTTTTTCTCTTTTGTTGATAACTATTTTGCTAAACTCAAAGTTTATATTTTTATATTATAACATGCCAAAATAATCTCTTTGAAGATTGTGTGTATGTGTGTTTGTGTGTATACATGTGTGAGTGTATGTGTCTATGTGTGTGCAATTCACATATCTGTGCCTGTGGAAAGCAGAGATCAGTGTTAGCAATCTTCCTCAGTTGCTACTTTTTTTGTCTAGTCAGGTTCTTTCACTGAACCTGGAGCTGATGGTTTTGCAGGACTCACTGACCAGTGAACTTCAGGGCTCTACTTTTTTCTACTGTAGTGTTGGTATCACAGATGTGTGCTGTTTCTCTTTTAACATGAATGCCAGAGAGCTGAACTCTCAGGTGTGCACTGTAAGCACTTCACTGAGTCATCTCCCAAGTCCCCTCTTTGACTTTTAAAATGACTGTGAGTTTACTTTTCTCTCTGATTTTTGACTCATTTCTGAAATTGTCCTTTATATTTGATATAAAGGTCTAAACTGAGAAAAGGGACAGAGAAGTTAATAACAACTTAAACTGTCTTTGGAAAGATTTTGGTGCCCACAGTGTGTTCACATATTTATTATTTGGCCTTCTAAAACTCTCCAGGGCAAGTGTTGGCACCCTCATTATGCAAATAAAGAAACTGTGGACTTGGATTGAAGAATTCATGGGAAGAGCTAAGCATGGAGATTAAAATGATCTAAATACAACACATACTCTAAGTCTACAAAACTTTTATTTGTTTTCTCTGTCCAATCCCAACTCTGCCTCTCTTCCCCAGAAGCTTGAAATCATGTGGTATATCTAGGGCTCCACACAGATATGTCACAACTCCTAAAACTATGACTTTTGGTTAGAGTTTCAAGAGAACTTCACTTGAATTAAGACGGCCTCACTCATACACACACACACGCACGCACGCACACACACACACACACACACACACATGCACACATGCACACACACATGCACATGTACATAAACACTAATAGTCATATTAATAATGATATGTGAATTAAAACAAGAATGATGAAATTTAGCTAAGTTCTTGATATTTATTACTGGCTATGGTGAGAGAATTAATTAATCTATAATTTGGCATTAGCTATCTAAATTGAAAATGCCTCAAATTTGTATATATGATTATTAAACATTATATATTATATTATCAATTGGAATAAAATTAAATGTATAGTATAATTTAAAGAGTAAAAGTGATAGTGAACAAAAAGATTTATGTAGAAGAAAGGATGAACGAAAATGTATTATGTAGTAGTTGTTTTTTAAATTGTCAAATTAAAGCTTCCCACTTCTCTCAAATTTCTCTTTTCTAAATTCTCCCTAGTAATTGTGAGTAGCCATTCAGTATTTGTCATTGCCTTTTTGACTTTTCCTGAAGGCTCAGTTGATGCGTATCAATGCAAAATCCAGGGCTCAATCTCTTTCTCCTCATCTGTTCCTTTTGTCCTTGTGTGTGGTTAATAACCTAGGTTCTGAGAGAAAGTGGTGTAATGTAAGCTCAAACTGGGAAGTCAGAAAGCTTGGGGGCAATGTTTGTGACTTGGGCTGGCTACTTAGTCATTTTGTGTATCTAACGTGTAAGTAATACAAGAGTTTTGTAAGATTGTATTGGTCAGGGGTGGGGCAGTCTCTAGAACAGTGGTTCTAAACCTGTGGGTTAAAACCCTTTCAGGGCCTGCACATTAGACATGCTATGTATTGAATATTTACATTGCAATTCATAACAGTAGCAAAATTATAGTTATGAAGTAATAATGGAAGAGTTTTATGGTTGAAAGTCACCGCAACATGATGAACTGTATTAAATGGTTGTTGCATTAAGAAGGTTGCAAACTACTGCTTTACAGGAACAGAACAAAGAGAATGAATCTCCCAATCACACACATATATGCACGCACACACACACACACACACACACACACACACACGCACACACACACACGCACACGCACACGCACACACACAATGTTAGAACGGCTTATTGACTGGTTCAGCTACATCAACAATGGCTTTTAACAATGATAGGTCCAAGAATCCTGCATTTGTTCACTCCACAAGGCTGGATGTCTCAGCTGGTCTTCAGTATATGCTAGAATTCTGAAGAAGTCTCTAATTCTAGTGAAGGAATGAACTTACTAGTGATAGCAAGAACAAGCAGGCAAAGGGAGAACAGATCCCTTCTTCCATGTGGCTCTCCCAACCTCAAAAGATCTGGATTAGAAGTGGGTCTTCCTACTTTAAATGATTTAATTAAGGAAAAAAACCCCTCACAGGTATGCTCAGTTTTTTTGAGTTATAGGTAATTACAGATGTAGTCAGGTTGACAGCTGAGAATAACCATTACGATCATAAGAATTCTCTCCTTGATGTACTTCTAGAAGATAAACCTGGGAATTGAACAAAGTTGCTTAGACGGTAATAGATACAATCTGACTACTAAAGGATCATAGTGACTTTTTAATGTAGCTGATAGGGAAATGGTTTAAATTCCTTAGAGATATAAGTGATATTGGTGCTTCCTTCTTTTGCAGGAAGTTATTAGCATAGGAAGGTTATATAAGGCCAGGGCCAGTTGCCTGATAACTGCATTTGGAAAATTATGACTTAATCAGGAAATCTAAAGTAGTACAGTATGGTGTGGCAATGAGAGTGTTAATGGATGAAAGCTGAACATAATGTGGGTACACTCCCACCACCAGCAGAGGCCTTATGATGCGGCCAGAGTGCTTAAATTTTATTCCAAAGGTAAAGAGAGCTTTAGGCAATTAAAATGGATAATGAGATGATTGTACAATTGACCAATGTCACCATGATTGCCATGTGTGTGGATAAGCCAGGATTTGGGTGAGATATGAGGTAGAAAAGGCTAACAATGGCATTCTAGAATATCAACTTATTTTGAGAGTTGATCTGAGTTAAATGCTGAACATAGTTTGTCCTTGGGAAAGGTTTGTGCAATGCTTTAGGATAAATTTAGGAATGAATGGATTTTCTCTCTCATGTGTGTATGTGTACATGCACATATATATTTGTTATTCATATGGTGTGTACACACATGTATGTGTAGGTGTGTAGAAGCCAGAGGACAATGTCAGGTGTACTATTGTACCAGTCTCTAATTTATTTCCTTGACGAAGGTCCCTCATTGAATATGGAGTTTGATAAGATGTGATGACCAATTTTGAAATTATGAAATAGGTAAGGATGGCTTCTATGCTTTTGGTAGTCGGTACACAAAATAGAGTAAGTCGAGATGGCATTAAATGAGTTCAATTTTGAGGATGTGTCCATTTGAACTGGGAAGAGGAGTTGGAAGTTAGTGGTGTCATTGTACAAGAAAGTAGAGAAACAGCCTACAGCTAGTTAGTTTTAGTCAAATTACAGATTTAAATAAATTTGTTTTAAACTGACCATTGTTTATAACATGTTGATTAATATATTATGTGTTTTTCCTACCATATTCAAATTATGATTAGTATGTAATGATTGTAAAACTCAGCAGGATGAAGGCTGGTATTTTTTTTTAAATTGGATATTTTTTATTTACATTTCAAATGTTATTCCCTTTCCCTGTTTCCTGTCCATAAGGCCCCTCTGTCCCATCCCCTTCCCTTCTGTAAGGGTGTTTGTTCCCCATCCCCAAACACCACCCTTCCCACCGCCCCAGGCTGACATTCCCCTACACTGAGGGATCCAGCCTTGACATGACCGAGGGCTTCCCTTCACATTGGTGCCCAACAAGTCCATCCTCTGCTACATATGGAGCTGGAGCCATGGGTCTGTCCATGTGTACACTTTGGGCAGTGGTTTAGTCCCTGGGAGCTCTGGTTGATTGGTATTGTTGATCTTATGCAGTTGCAAGCCCCTTCAGCTCCTTCAATCCTTTCTCTAATTCCTCCAACGGGGGTCTTGTTCTCAGTTCAGTGGCTTGCTGCTAGCATTCGCCTCTGTATTTGATATGCTCTGGCTGAGCCTCGCAGGAGAGAGCTATGTCAGGCTCATGACAGCATGCACTTCTTGGCTTCATCAATATTGTCTAGTTTTGGTGACTCTGTGTGTGTGTGTGTGTGTGTGTGTGTGTGTGTGTGTGTGTGTGTGTGTGTGTGTGTGACTATATATATATTGTCTCTGCTCCAAAATTTGTCTCCATATCTCCTCCTAGGAATATTTTTGTTCTCCCTTTTAAGAAGGATTGAAGCATCCACACTTTGGTTGTCCTTCTTCTTGAGCTTCATCTGGTCTGTGGATTGTATCTTGGGTAATTCGAGATTTTGGGCTATTATCCACTTATAAGTGAGTGTATACTATGTGTGTATTTTTGGGATTGGGTTACCTCACTCAGGATGATACTTTCTTGTTCCATCCATTTGCCTATGAATTTCGTGAAGTCATTGTTTTCGATAACTGGAGTAGTACTCCATTGTGTAGATATACCAAATTTTCTGTATCTGGGTATAACCAGGAGTGGTGTAGCTAGGTCCTCAGGTAGAACAAAATCCAATTTTCTGAGGAACCTCCAGACTGATTTCCAGAATGGTTGTACCAGCTTGCAATCTCACCAACAATGGAGGAGTGTTCCTCTTTCTCCACATCCTCTCCAGCATCTGTTGTCACATGAGTTTTTGATTTTAGCCATTCTGATAGGTGTGAGGTAGAATCTCAGGGTTGTTTTGATTTGCGTTTCCCTGATGACTAAGGATGTTGAATATTTCTTTTGGTACTACTCAGCCATTCCTCAGCTGAGAATTTTTTATTTAGCTCTGAACAGGGTTTAGTTTCAGCAGGGTTATTTGGCTCTCTGGAGTTTAACTTCTTGAGTTCCTTCTATATATTGGCTATTA
The DNA here is from genome assembly GCF_021556685.1 of Rattus norvegicus. Taxonomy (NCBI): domain Eukaryota; kingdom Metazoa; phylum Chordata; class Mammalia; order Rodentia; family Muridae; genus Rattus; species Rattus norvegicus. Next base: position 75,431,134 of record NC_141536.1, on the reverse strand, counting down.
GCCCTCTATCAAATGTAGGATTGGTAAAGGTCTTTTCCCAATCTGTTGGTTGCCATTTTGTCCTAATGACAGTGTCCTTTGCCTTACAGAAGCTTTGCAGTTTTATGAGGTCCCATTTGTCAATTCTTGATCTTAGAGCAAAAGCCTTTGGTGTTTTGTTCAGGAAATTTTCTCCAATGCCCTTTTGTTTGAGGCTCTTCCTCATGTTTCCTTCTATTAGTATGAGTGTATCTGGTTTTATATGGAGGTTCTTGATCCACTTGGGTGCAAGTTTTATACAGGGCAATAAGAACGAATTGATTTGCATTTTTACATTCTGATCTTTAGTTGAAGCAGCACCATTTGTTGAAAATGCTATCTCTTTTCCACTGGATGGTTTTAGCTCCTTTGTCAAAAATCAAGTGATTTTTGTGGTGGGTGGTTCATTTCTGGGTCTTCAATTCTATTCCATTGATGTACCTGCCTGTCTCTGTATCAATACCATACAGCATTTATCACAATTGCTCTGTAATAGTGCTTGAGGTCAGGGATGGTGATTCCCCCAGAAATTCTTTTATTGTTGAGTATAGTTTTTGCTATCCTGGGTCCTTTGCTATTTCAAATGAATTTGCAAATTGTTCTATTTCTATGAAGAATTGAGTTGGAATTCTGATGGGAATTGCATTGAATCTGTAGATTGCTTTTAGCAAGATAGGCATTTTTGCAATATTAGTTCTGCCAATCCATGAGCATGGGAGATCCCTCCATCTTCTGAGATTTTCTTCAATTTCTTTGTTCAGAGATGTAAAGTTCTTGTTGTACAGATCTTTCACTTCCTTGGTTAGAGTCACACTGAGGCATTTTATGCAATTTGTGACCATTGTGAAGGGTGTAATTTCCCTAATTTCTTTCTCAGCCTCTTTATCCTATGAGTAGAGGAAGGCTACTGATTTGTTTGAGTTAATTTTATATGCCGGCACTTTGCTGAAGTTGTTTATCAGGTTAAATAGTTCTGGTGGAACTTTTGTGGTCACTTAAGTACACTATCATATCATCTGCAAATAGTGATATTTTGATGTCTTCCCTTCCAATTTGTATCGCTTTGACCTCCTTTTGCTGTCAGATTGCTCTGCATAGGACATCGAGTACTACATTGAATAAGTGGGGAGAGAGTGGGCAGCCTTGTCTAGTTCCTGATTTTAGTGGGATTGCTTCAAGTTTCTCTCCATTAAGTTTGATGTTGGCTACTGGTTTGCTGTATTTTTCTGTTAATATGTTTATGTATGGGTCTTGAATTCCTGATCTAAGACTTTTAACTTGAAGGGGTGTTGAATTTTGTCATATGCTTTCTCAGCATCTAAAGAAATGACCATGTGTTTTTTTTTCTTTGACTTTGTTTAATAGTGGATTATGTTGATGGATTTCTGTTTATTGAACCATCCCTGCATCCCTGGGATGAAGCCTACTTGATTATTATGGATGATCATTTTGATGTCTTCTTGGATTTGGTTTGTGAGAATTTTATTAAGTATTTTTGTGTCAATATTCATAAGAAAATTTGTCCAAGTTCTCTTCCTTTGCTGGGTTTTTGTTTTGTTTTGGTATTAGCGTAATTGTGACTACATTGAAGGAATTGGATAGTGCACCTTCTGTTTCTATTTTGTGAAATACTTTGGAAAGTATTGATGTCAGGTCTTCTATGAAGGTCTGATAGAATTATGCACTACATCATCTGGTCCTGGGCTTTTTTTGGTTGGAAGGCTTTTAATAACTCCTTCTATTTCTGTAGGAGTTATGGGACTGTTCAGATGGTTTATCTGATCCTGATTTAACTTTCGTAGCTGGTATCTGTCTAAAAATGTGCATTTTATCCAGGTTTTTCAGTTTTAATATAGGCTTTTGTAGTAGGATCTGGTGATTTTCTGAATTTCCTCAGATTCTGTTGTTAGTCTCCCTTTTCATCTGATTTTGTTAATTTTGATATAATCTCTGTGCCCTCTTGTTAGTCTGGTTAAGGGTTTATCTATATTGTTGTTTTTCTCAAAGAACCTGCTCATGGTTTTGTTGGTTCTTTGTATAGTCCTTTTTGTTTCTACTTGGTTAGTTTCAGCCCTGAATTTGATTATTTCCTGCCTTCTACTCCTCTTGGGTATATTTGTTTCTTTTTGTTTTAGAGTTTTTAGGTGTGCTGTCAGGCTGCTGATGTATGCTCTCTCTCCTGTTTCTTTCTGCAGGTACTCAGAGCTATGAGGTTTCCTCTTAGCACTGTTTTCTTTGTGTCCCATAATTTTGGGTATATTGTGCCTTCATTTTCATTAAATTCTAAAACGTCTTTAATATCTTTCTTTATTTGTCCTTGACCAAGTTATCATTGAGTAGAGTGTTGTTCAACTTCCATGGTCATATGGACTTTCTGTAGTTTTTGTTGCTTTGAAAGACCTTAGTCCATGGTGATCTGATAGGATGCATAGGATAATTTGATTCTTCTTGTATCTGTTGAGGTCTGTTTTGTGACCAATTATATGTCAGTTCTGGAGAAGGTACCATAAGGTATAATCTTTTGTTTTAGGATGAAATGTTTTATAGCTATATGTTAAATCCATTTGGTTCATAACTTCTGTTAGTTTCTCTATGTCTCTGTTTAGTTTCTGTTTCCATAATCCATCCATTGATAAGAGTGGGGTGTTGAAATCTTAAACTATTATTGTGTGTGGTACAATATGTGCTTTGAGATTTTGTTATGGTTTTTATGAATATAGGTGCCCTTGTTATTGGAGCATAGATATTTAGGATTGAGAGTTCATCTTGGTGGATTTTTCCTTTGATGAATATGAAGTGTTCTTCCTTATTTTTTGATGATTTTTGGTTGAAAGTCAATTTTATTCGATATTAGAATGGCTACTCCAGCTTGTTTCTTCAGACCATTTGATTGGAAAGTGGTTTTCAAGTATTTTACTCTGATGTAGTGTCAAGCCACTGTCAGAGACAGCAAGGCCAGTGAACACCAGAGACAACAAGATGGTAAGAGGCAAGCACAGGAACCTAAGCAACAGAAACAAAGAAGACTTGCTATCGTCAGATACCAGTTCTCCCCCTAAAGCAAATACTGGATATCCAAACACACCAGAAAAGCAAGATTTGGATTTAAAAGCACACCTCATGATGATTATATAGGACATTAAGAAGGACATAAATAACTCTCTTGAAGACATGCAGGACAACTCAGGTAAACAAGTAGAAACCCTTAAAAAGGAAACACAAAAATTCCTTAAAGAATTAAAGGAAAACACAACCAAACAGGTGAAGGAATTGAACAAAACCATCCAGGGTTTAAAAGTAGAAGGAGGGAGGAGAGGGGGAAAGGAGGATTAGGAGGAAAGGAGAGAGGGGAAGCTGTGATCTGGATGTAAAGTAAATAAATAACTTAATAAAAACAAAATATTAACAAGAAGAAAAACTAATATTGTTCTTAAAATCAAGACTATAAAACTTTTATAGTGATACTATCACTTTGAGTAAAACTTCAAGAACTTGATTTCAGTTTAATTGCCTGAAGTATCTTCACTGATGAAAATCATAGAAGATAAGAGTCCAATTTCATGTATGGAAAACTGAATGTTGACACAACTCTATTTTAGATTTATAAAACTGGAAATATTGTATCTTGTTGGTCTTGTTCAAGACTTGAAATCTAAAAGAAGACCACCAATTTCAGTTTGTGAAATTGAATTATTGGTGCTCTGATATGCTCTTAGGTAGCATGTAACTTTTTTTATTTTAATTTTCTTGGATATTTTAGGTATAAACATTTCAAAAGTTATCCCCTTTCCCCCTCTCCCATCCCCCTCCCCCCTACTTCTAGAAGGACGCGCCCACTCCCAGCCACCCACTCCAAGCTCAACACCCTGGCATTGCCCTATATTGGGGAAACGAGCCTTCACAGGACCAAGGACTTCTCCTGTTGATTCTGCACAATGCCATCCTCTGCTACATATGTAACTTGTGTCTTAATTTTAGCACTTGGTGCCATTTACTGCCAGCTCTGAGGCAGGCTGTGTTGCAGACAGGGCCAGTGGAGAGAAGGGTGTGTGACACACGGCAGGCAGGAAGACCCACCTTCCCTTTCTTGATATTAAAAGAACATGTTTACTGGCTCTGCAACTTCAGGCAAAAATGGTCACCTTCACTTTCACTCCCAGATCAAAGGATCTAATGTATTTCTGGTAGTTGCCCCTAATAAAAAGATTGGAGGCATTTTCCCCATCAATTAATTACTCTGAAACTCAGTTTAGCAGGGGTAGGCCTGCTACAGGTAGGGATGTGGATGAGGAGAACTGTTGAAGATATTATTAATCTGAGAAAATAATCAATTATTATTATTATCTTTAAAAATAAAAAGGGATAGGGATTGAGGATTGGAGTGATGACTAAGCATGAAAAGAGCTTGTTGTATGATTGTGAAGACCAGAATTCAGACTCCCAGTACCCCAGTAAAAGCTGGCAGATGTTGCAGACCAACCGTAATCCCAGCATGCAGCAGGCAGAGACTCCAGTATCTCCAGGGTAAGTTGTCTAGCCAGATATCTGTATCTGCAAGCTTCGGGTCTCAGTGAGAGAGACTCTGCTTCAATGTATAAGACAAGGAGTAGCTGAGAAAGACACCTAATGTTAACATCTGGCTTTTGCACACTCAGGCATGTACAACTGCACACACATGTGAACACCCAGATGTGCATGCATAAGTGCATTAAACCATATACACAGACACACAGACACACAGACACACATGCACACACATAGACACACACACACGCAGACACACACACATAGACACACACATAGACACACACATACACATAGACACACACACACACACACACACTAAAAATGTATTGTGTCTTACATGCCCCAAAGCAAAAAAGACAATAGCTTGAGAGATATTTATGTTCTCTATTCCTTTACACTTCCTCCAGCCTCCAGTGACTTGAAATGTTCCAAAGAGCCAGTAACTGACCTCCTTGGTAAATCTCTGGATGCAGCTGAGAGTTCATGGATAGTCCACGCAATGTTACAGAATTTTTCATGCTGGGACTTTCCCAGAACCCACAGGTGCAGAGGATGTTGTTTGTGCTTTTTCTGCTGGTCTTCCTGGTCTCTGTTGGGGGAAACGTGCTCATCATTATCACTGTCGCTTTCAGTCCTACCCTGGGCTCCCCTATGTACTTTTTCCTTTCATATCTGTCCTTTATTGATACTTGTTATTCTTCTTGTATGACACCCAAACTCATTGCTGACTCCCTGCATGAGGGGAGAGCCATCTCTTTTGAGGGCTGCTTGGCCCAGTTCTTTGTGGCTCATTTATTGGGAGGAACTGAAATCATTCTGCTCACAGTGATGGCCTATGACCGCTATGTGGCTATCTGCAAGCCCTTACACTATACCACCACAATGACCAGGAACGTCTGTGTTGTGCTGGTGGCAGTGGCTTGGCTGGGTGGCTTCCTGCATTCATCAGCTCAGCTCTTTCTGGTCCTTCAGTTGCCCTTCTGTGGTCCCAATGTAATCAATCACTTTGTGTGTGATTTGTATCCTTTACTGGAGCTGGCCTGCACTGACACATATGTCATTGGCCTGCTGGTGGTGGCCAATAGTGGTGTGATTTGCCTGCTGAACTTCCTCATGCTGGCTGCCTCCTACATTGTCATCCTGCGCACTTTGAGGTCCCACAGTGCAGAAGGAAGACGGAAAGCTCTGTCTACCTGTGGGGCTCACTTCACTGTCGTTGCTTTGTTCTTTGTGCCCTGTATATTTATTTACATGAGGCCATCATCTACTCTGTCCATAGACAAAATAGTAGCTGTGTTTTATTGTATTTTGACGCCCATGTTCAATCCCCTGATTTATACTCTGAGAAATGCAGAGGTGAAAAATGCCATGAAGAATCTCTGGAGAAAATGAGGAATTGCAAATGGAAGACAGAAGTTATTGTGGGAGAAATAAACCATAGCTGTAAGAATTTACAGTTTTTATGTTACTTGAGTCAAAAATTTCAGGATAAAACTGCATGAACATTTGAAAATATGCATAAATCCACTTAGAGTTTCTTTATAAGACTTTTCTCCAAACTCAAGTATATGAAAGAGCAACCTTTGTCTTCCTCACCTATGTTTAAGAAGTAATCTCTCCCAACCTGGGATATTAAGCACTTGTGATGAGCAGAGTGGCTTTGCTGATGACTAATAACCCACTCTTCCACCCTGGATGCTGCACTGTGCATCACTTCAGTCACTGATGGTTCATCCTGCATCTGTATTCTATCTACAATAATAACAGAAGAAGCTATAGCTGGGATATTGATAATACCTCAAATAAACTTAGCACTGACAACTCAGATTATGAAAACATACAAAGCTTGATTATAGTCAAATTAACATGACATGATTATATAATATAAATTGTATGTGAAATAGTGAAGTACAGTTCTACATTATATATATATATATATATATATATATATATATATATATATATGATCCCTCATCACATATGAATGATGGATGCTAATGCAGTGTATGGTATGCTTCTTTTAAAAATATTTATTTATTTATTTATTTATTTATTTATTTATTTATTTACATCCTAATCACTGGTCCCCCCTCACAGAGTGCAAGAACATATATCTCATTTAGTTGTCATTGTCATTTCATTAAAGGAAAAACAACTATTTGTTTTTTCTTTTTTGGTGACAGCGTGTTTGTTCAATTACTTGTCTTGTTATTGAAGATATTTTTTAATGGAAAATAACCACAAGATTAAACCCTAGCTTCATCGATAAGAATCCATTGCTTTGCTTTCCAAAAGTAGAAATTTAAATGTATTCATTCTGAGGCTGAGGTCCTTAAGTGGGAAACTAGAGGAAGGCACAGGAAACACCATTGAGTGCTGAGAGAGAAGAAGCTTCAGAAACAGAGAAGATGGAGAGAGATGAGGAAGACTGGGGGAGGGACCAGGACTTGAAGAGAAGTGACACCCAAAGGACAACAGAAAGGAACAAGGACTGTAAACTTTACACAGGACATCAAAAGAGCAAAGAGAGGGTTGCACACTTCGTCATCAGCTTCTCAGTTCTTGATACACCCACGGATAGTTTATAGCAGTGCCAACCAGGTGGGCTTTGTGATTTTCCAATACACAAAACTGTCTTGGGAAGCTGTAATGCAGGCTGAATACCACTGTTGATTCCTCTGGTATGTAAGATGGCACTCTCACTACATTCTTACTCTCAAACAAAACCACACACTTCCTAATGCTACAGAGAATATACGTGAGCACCAGATTTTTCTCAAAAAGGATTGTCAAAAAGGACTCTTGTGGGGGTGGATCCAACAAAAAATTTCAACTTTGTTTTAGAAAGTAATAGTGTAAATACTCCAACAAGATAAACTAACAATATACTGCTCACACTCCAAAAACATTGCATGCAATCCTAAACATGAGCAGGATTACATATCACATTATGACTTTCTTCTCGTGTCAGAAAGATGGTCATACACACAATTCTCCATATCCGACTATGTTACAAATAGCACCATAGAGAAATGTTCACTTAAGCAGCTGCAGAGACACGGCTGAATCTTGCTAATAAATAATCTTTCTGAATGAACAGATAGCAGATTTAGGCATTTTGTTGAAGGAATGTACAAAGGAACCTCAAACCTCCCATGTGCTATTTCCTGGAGAATCTTAGACAGCCATTATCAAAAGCTGAATCTTACTATGATTTCCAAGGAACAAGCATCTTTAATGGTAGTCATGTATTGCAATCACCTGTAATCATAAAAGGAACAATTATATCTGCTCACCACCATCTCTTTGGAGGAACTCAGGATTCTTCTGGTTGAGGGGCATTTGAATAGCAGGCTATGAAATGTTATCTAAGATTTATATGGTACCTGTTACCTTCTAATGGTCTAACATGGAGTTTTAAGGATGTGGTCTTACATATGCATACTATAGTGACAACTATCTTTCAGTTATTTAAGCAAATTATGTTTCATTTCATATTTATATAAAAATAATAATATATTCACACATATATTATTGTTGTGCTTTCCCCTTCATCCACTCTTCCCAGCTCCTCCTTATCTTCTCTCCCACCCAGATCACCCATCTTCAGTCTCTCATTAAAAACCAAGTAGTTTTCTAAGAGATTATAATAAAATTAAACAAAAAATAACACATGGGAGGAGGACAAAATAATAAAATAGAAGGAAATTAGTTCTTGAAAAGAAAAAAACAGATATAGATGCAGACATTCAGTCATTTACATAATCAGGTATCCCACAAAAACACTAAACTGAAAGCCTTCAAATATATGGGAAAAACTGCAGCATAAAAAGAGAGTATATATATATATATATATATATATATATATATATATATATATATGATAAAAATTTTTTTTTGGTTCTTTTTTTTTTTTTTTCGGAGCTGGGGACCGAACCCAGGGCCTTGCGCTTCCTAGGTAAGCGCTCTACCACTGAGCTAAATCCCCAGCCCGATAAAATTTTTTAAAAAGCTGGCACAATATTATAAGAGAAGAAAACTCCAAAGATGCCAATGAGTTTTATTTTGTTGTTGTTGTTGTTTTTGTTTTGGTTTTTTTGTTTTTTTTAAATGTTTTTGATTGATATCTACTGCTCAGGATGCAGCAAATCTTTAAGAGTACTTTGAGTAATTTGAGCTTTTGGGCTAATATGCACTTATCAATGAGTGCATACCATGTGTTTTTTTTGTGATTGGGTTACCTCACTCAAGATGGTAGGTCTATTCATTTGCCTATGAATTTCATGAAGTCATTGTTTTTAATAGCTGAATAGTACTCCTTTTTGTAAATATACCGTATTTTCTGTATCTGTTCCTCTGTTGAGGGACATCTGGGTTCTTTTCAGCTCTGGCTATTATAAATAAGGTTTCTATGAACATAGTGGAGCATGTGTCTTTGTTGTATGTTGGAACAACTTTTGGGTATATGCCCAGGAGAGGTATAGCTGGGTCCTCAGGTAGTGAAATGTCCAATTTTCCGAGAAATCTCCAGACTGATTTCCAGAATGGTTGGGTGTACCAGTCTGCAATCCCACCAACAATGGAGGATTGTTCCTCTTTCTCTACATCCTCATCAGCATCTGTTTTCATCTGAGTTTTTGATCTTAGTCATTCTGACTGGTGTGAGGAAGAATCTCAGGGTTGTTTTGATTTGCATTTCATTGATGACTAAGGATGTTGAATACTTCTCAGCCATCCACTATTCTTCAGTTGAGAATTCTTTGTTTAGCTCTGCACCCCATTTTTAATAGGGTTATTGATTCTCAGGAGTCTAACTTCTTTAGTTATTTGCATATATTGGATATTAGCCCTTTATCAGATGTGGTATTGGTAAAGATCTTTTCCCAATCTGTTGGTTGTCATTTTGTCCTAATGACAGTGTCCTTTGCCTTACAGAAGCTTTGCAATTTTATGAGGTCCCATTTGTGGATTTTTGATCTTAGAGCATAAGCCACTGGTGTTTTATTCAAGAAATTTTCCACGGTTCCCATGTGTTCAAGGCTCTTCCCCACTTTTTCTTCTATTAGTTTAAGTGTATTTATTTTTATGTGGAAGTCCTTGATCCACTTGGACTTTAGCTTTGTTCAGGGAGATATGAGTGGATCTATTTTCATTCTTCTACATGCTGACTTCCAGTTGAACCAGCACCATTTGTTGAAAATGCTATCTTTTCCCACTGGATGGTTTTAGTTCCTTTGTCAAAGACCAAGTGACATTGGTATGTCAGTTCATTTCTGTGTCCTCATTTCTACTCCAATGATCTACCTGCCTGTCTCTGTACCAAATTGTGATGCCTTTGGTGTTTTAGCCCAGCAGTCAGTTTAGAGGATATGAACTTCATGAGAAGATTGAGAAACGTTAACTTAGTCAGTGCCTTCCTTTATTAAATAATGATCCCTCTATCTGCCTTGTAAATATAAACACTTCCAATAAAATTCAAACTATCCAAAAGATAGTACTTTGAAGGAGAAACAATTCTTCAATCTTCTTACTCTTCATACTTTTGAACAGTAAATGCCAGATGTTGCCGAATATCTTTCAGTTCCATTTTCTTTTAAGCGATTAAACAGTTATACTTGGGTATGATTAGGTTATCTCTTTTGGTAAGAATAGCACAGTAGTGTTGTATGTCTCTGGAGCACATCATATGAAGCTTTGTGTGCCACTAATTCATCTTAATACTAGTGATGTTCACTTTGGGCAACTGTATAAGAGGTGGTTAAGAAGGTGCTTGTTTCCTTTTATAATTAACAGGCATTTGTCACATTAACTCATTTATTTCTCAGCCAAAATAAATACATTGCTGAGGACTAGCCTGGGAGGATTGGATTGGTGCAAAGTCAGAGTTTTAGGCAAGGATGCAGCTGAAAGCTGACAGGTTACTCATTAATGTGTAGAGGCTGAGCTTGGAGACAGCTTTCAGGTTCTCTCTCTCTCTCTCTCTCTCTCTCTCTCTCTCTTTCTGTCTCTTTCTCTCTTTCTTTCTTTCTTGGAGTTCACCTCAGTCTTTTACTGGTCACAGACTTTCTTGTTATACAATAATACATGATCAAAAGTGTTTCCATTATTTTCCCAAGGGCAGTATTTTTTTCAAAAAACTCCATTTAACCATGTCATCCACAAGCACAATGCACACATAAAGTCACAGTTCATTGACTGCAAAGTCACAGGTCTGCATCCACAAAAGCAAGTTATAAATTAACTTTGAACTCTCAGAGTAACCTCAAATTCACAAGTTATTTGGGCATAAACTTGCTGTTACAGCATTGGCATGAAAACAGAGAGGTGCTAAATAGGTCAGAGTAATGTTATATTTTTAGCTTGTCTAAATTTGCAGAATCTCTTCCTCCTATTTATTTATCTGAATGTTTCTACAATGCTTTCTAAACTCTTTCCCATATGCAGTACTAATTCCTCTCACAGCTTCCTCCAGGGCTTCTTCACAAGCATGAACTCTATCCCATAGATTTTGTACCCTAATTTCTTAGGCAGGCAATGTCAGGGGGTCAAATCAGTATGTTCTAATCTTTTCAAGAAGGTCGGTTCACTAATCCAACAGCCCCTCATGGGGTCCAAAGTCTTCAATTCTTCTATCTATCCTTTTATAATAAATATATATTATATATCTGATATATAATATATATGAAGATATATATTTCAGTTTCCTCCAATATTTCTCGATCAAACTTTCTATTATTAGAGATCTCCCCTTGTGGGGCCTCTTACCACTGCTCACATCCAGTAGACACAGTTATTTATTCTCTATTCTGTCCCTTGTATTTCCTATGGACATCCCTATCTTTAGTGACCCAAGCCCATTGTTCCTTTTCCTTGGTGTCTTCAATATTCTTAACTACTAAAACTTCATGTTTTTCAAAAACATTTCGTACCTTAAATATTTCCTGGTACAATTCAATCATTATGAGATTGGTAAAATTTTCCAGAAAATAACTAAGGCAGTCAGCCTCCACATCAAGAACCCATTGTCATGTTATGCCTGGGTTGACTACCTGACTGATTATGGCCAGAGCAGTTTGTTCTTAATAGACATCAGAACCAGTTGCTTCTCTAGTAATGGCCTTGGTCCCTTTTCCAGATTTGTTTTTTTACCAGAATTGTATTGGAGGACAAATATGGTATAGAAAATGACAAGACAGATAAGCATACAAGAAAGAGCAATGTCATCTGTATACTAGAAACCCAGACAAGCATTATTCAGGTTGATGGTGCTCCTGCAGTCAAAACTGTGCAATACACTATGTTCACAACTATGCTGCACCTAACAATAAATAAATAAATAAATATATTAAATTAATTTTTTGTTTTTATTAAGAGTATACTTGTAAGACAAATTATTCAAATTAAATCTATGGAGCAAAAATGTTTCTGCTTCATGTCATAGTAACATTACCATAGAAAATAAATCTAAATCAAAAGAAGTATAGTTTAATATTCTGCTTCAAATATTTGCTACAGTATTATGGATAGTGGTAGGAAATAAGACTGCAAACACTAAAATAGCTAATTATATAACAGTATTTTAATAGCAGGACCTAATTTACAATGTTTTGGAAGATATTTATCAGCTACAATAATGCTAAATGAGCCTTTTGTGCCCTCAGTGCCCATAAGTTTGAACTTAGCATCATTCCAATCCCAATAGCCAATATCCGCATTCTATTTTTCATCTACTTCCATTGTCTTGAACCATAGATTCTTCATGGCCTTCTTCACTTCTGCATTTCTCAGGGAGTAGATGAGAGGATTGAGGAGGGGGGTTATCACCGTGTAGAACACAGCTATCATCTTGTCTACAGGCAGGGTATCAGAAGGCCTCAAATAGATGAAGACACATGGACCAAAGAACAATATAACCACAGTGACATGGGACCCACAGGTGGACAGAGCTTTGCGCCGTCCCTCAGCACTCTGAGTTCTCAGATGGAACAAGATGACCACGTAGGAAGCTAAGAGGAAGCAAGTCACAGAAATAATGGTCAATGGTATTGGGTCCACAGAAGGGCAAAGGAAAGATGAGAACTATTTGGGCAAAGGAATGCACAAAGCCTCCCATCCATGCTGTTCCCACGAGGACTGCACACACCTTTCGGTTCATGATGCTGGTGTAGTGCAGGGGCTTGCAGATGGCCACATAGCGGTCATAGGCCATCACTGTGAGCAGGAAAATCTCAGCACCACCAAAGAAGTGCATGAAGAAAAGCTGTGTCATGCAGCCCCATACAGATATGGATTTCTTTTCAGCAAGGAGATCCAAGATTAGTTTTGGGGCTGTTGTGGAGGAGTAGCAGATCTCCACAAAGGAGAGGTAGCCAAGAAAGAAGTACATGGGGGACCCAAGACTCCTGCTGGCTACCACAGTGACCACCATGAGAAGATTCCCAAGCATAATGGCCATGTACAAGAGTAGAAATATCACAAAGCAAACTCTTTCCACCTCTCTATTAGAAGAGAGTCCCAGAAAAAAGAACTCAGTCACATTGTGTGTGTCAGTCATGAGGGAGCACTTTGGGTGGTATGATCTGAAGTAATACAAAGGAGATAAGGAATTCATGAAATTAGTAATTTAAATAAAATCTTTTGCAGAAAACTTTGAACTAAGTATTTAAAGATACATATGAGTCAATAATTAAAATAAGAGCATACCAAAAAGACATAGAAAGTGTGAATGCATTGTATATGACTGTAATTGTGCAGAAAATAACCAAATGTAAAACAGAAGACAAATAATACCCCTCATATATGAAGGAGTATTAGGGAATTTGAGCTTTATCTACAGTCAATGAGGAATCATCAAGAATGTCTCAGCCTTTGATCAAATGACCTTGCTTGTAGACCGCCAAGTCAAAGTGGGGTGACCAATCATAAACTCAATAAACCCACTCATGTTTCAACATCAGGTAGCCAGGAAAGTATTGTCATATCCAAGTTAAATAATTTTCTCATACTTTTGACACCTTTACTGTGCTTCCCACTATAGATTTCCTTCTTTTCCTTTCCCCTGGCTCAGTTTCCTATCTTGGTTTAAGAGGGGTGATCTTTCATCTCTTACATGTGCATTAGTGTCTTCAGAAGACACGTCCATAATAAACCTCCCTTGACATTCAACATCCCTTAAGTCGATCACAAACCTCTACATATACACCATCTGTGACCTTCATTCTCTTTTTTCTCTGACCTCACTGTCTATAGCTGTCTATTTGATGACACCATCATAGTTCAGACCATGCTCAATTTTCTTGTTTGCTGGCATGCTCATTTCCTCCAAACTTATGCCTCCAGTGTCAGTAGTCTCTCAAAAATGCCCACTCATGCTCCGGATCATCCTTTCCTAGAGATATGCATAACTGGGTGCTCAGCTGTGTGTGCACTTGTACATGGAGGTGTGTGTAGAAGACAGAGGTTGACAGCGCACATCTGCAATTCCAACCCTGGGTGAGAAATACATAAGGGCCTGGAGCTCACTGAACAGTCAGACATGCAAAAGCCAGCAGCTCTAGGTTTGGTGAAAGAATCTTATTTGACAAAATAGACTGTAACTGTGGTAGATTTCTAATCCTGATATTTGCTTTCCACAGGCACAGGTATTCATATGCATGTGCATGGATACACACACACACACACACACACACACACACACACACACACACCCATAAAGAATTTTCAAAGAGATTATTTTGTTAACTTATAAGAACAAATATAAAATTTGAATTTAGCACAGATATTATCAAGAGTAAAAAAAAATAAACTTACTTGTGTGGCCAAGTGGAAACTTGAAAGGCTTAACTAAGATACAACTGTTCTCTTGCTGAAGGTTTGAAACTGTCTGAAGTTCCAGTTGCAATTTTGAACTCTGACTTTGAGAGCAGTTTCCAACATGCTTCCTGTTGCAACCACCACAGCCTTATCACATATACAGCTTCCCTACATCCTGGCCTCTTCTTTCCTGGCTTTCTTCATTCAGTAATAAGAAGACAATTAGGTGAAAAGATGGCTGTTCTTCCTATCTAAGTATCCCAGTTCTGACACCTCAGTGTTTGACTTCTAGGATGGAGTCACTAAACAGATGACCAACTAGAATAGGAATACCATCACTCTGTTTTCTTTCCTGTTCTGAAAATCAGACTAAGTTGAAGGTGTCTTCTGTAGGTGTCTAAAATGAAGACTCCACACTTAAAGGAAAGCAACCTTTTCTAACTCCCAAGCTGGAGGAAGTTGGCACTGAACCAGTAATTTAAACACCAGAGTCCCCTGCGGCTCTGTCTTTCCCATAGCCAAGGTGGGATAATACAGAGAGGTGGACAATGTCTGGAAGAATCTGTGACCTATGATTTCCCATCTTTACACAGTCACACTTTAGTATCCATAAAAGAGTTCAATAGCCACATCAGTTGCTTATAGATTCACTCTCACCTAGATCTCTATTACCATTTTTCCTTTTGGGTAAATAATTCAAGCTGCATCGTGTGTCATGAAGCCATCCTTTAGCAGATATCTAATCTTCTTGAGTCCTAATTTTAAGCTCTCAAAACAGGAACAAACAAATATTTGTGTTTGAGCTATTTCAAACTAGTATTCTTGTTGTAGCATCTCAGGTAACCTAAGAACATGAACATACATTCTAAACACCCAAAACAGTTATGGTGGTACACATTGGCAAGGGTGGACAGCAATATAATCTCTTTAAAAGATTTATGGTTTAACCATTACTAATTTGTATGCATATTTATTCAATTACTTTTTAAAGCAATTAAGCATACTCTTCAACAACAATTTTATACTGAACTCCATATGCCAAGGAAACCTTTCCTCATGTAAGATAATGCTTACAAGAGCACCTATCTTTAAAAAAAAAATAGAAGCAACCAACACACCTAACAAAATGCTAAAATAAGTATAATATATTCATACAACAAGTTATTTACAATAGAAAATGGTAAAATATATGTATAGCCCTTTGAAATATGTTAAGTGAAAATCTCAAGCTATAAGACTGAGTATAAATGGCATTATTTAGTAAAATCAGGGCCAAGAAAAACCGATGTTTTAGTTACATATATTTATGTTACATTTAAAAAAATATTGTTGACTTATTTATTAAAAGGTGTGTGTGTGTGTGTGTGTGTGTGTGTGTGTGTGTGTGTGTGTGTGTATGAAAGTTAGAAAGCTAGTATGGGACCATGTATGGAAAGTAGAAGAAAGCAAGTAGTGGGGGAAAGGATATCAAGGGAACAAGAATGGTTAAATGAGATGGAAGGTGGGAGAGTAGAGGACAGAGTGTGGGGAGGGAAAACTTAACACTAAAGACATTTGCAAATGCCATATTGAAACCTACTACTGTAAAAGTGTATTTAAATACATACAGCATATACATACATATAACATATGGTATATAATACATACATACATACATACATACATACATACATGTACTTTTAAAAGATTAAAAGGAGTCACACTATAAAGAGATGGTGACCCACGGATCCCGGCCCGCAGCAGCTCTCTGCTCCCAGACCCGGTGAGAGAGAGACCCAACCGCCTGGTCAGGTGGGCACTCCTGAGGCTGCAGAGCTGAAGAGACCACCAACACTGCTCACCCCTGCCCACATCCCTGGCCCAAGAGGAAACTGTATAAGGCCTCTGGGCTCCCGTGGGGGAGGGCCCAGGAGCGGCAGGACCCCTGCCAGAGACACCGCCGGACCCTGAAAAAAACAGATCGGATAAACAGTTCTCTGCACCCAAATCCCGTGGGAGGGAGAGCTAAACCTTCAGAGAGGCAGACAAGCCTGGGAAACCAGAAGAGACTGCTCCCTGCACACACATCTCGGACGCCAGAGGAAAAAGCCAAAGACCATCTGGAACCCTGGTGCACTGAAGCTCCCGGAAGGGGCGGCACAGGTCTTCCTGGTTGCTACCGCTGCAGAGAGCCCCTGGACAGCACCCCACGAGCAAACCTGAGCCTCGGGACCACAGGTAAGACCAAATTTTCTGCTGCAAGAAAGCTGCCTGGTGAACTCAAGACACAGGCCCACAGGAACAGCTGAAGACCTGTAGAGAGGAAAAACTACACGCCCGAAAGCAGAACACTCTGTCCCCATAACTGACTGAAAGAGAGGAAAACAGGTCTACAGCACTCCTGACACACAGGCTTATAGGACAGTCTAGCCACTGTCAGAAATAGCAGAACAAAGTAACACTAGAGATAATCTGATGGCGAGAGGCAAGCGCAGGAACCCAAGCAACAGAAACCAAGACTACATGCCATCATCGGAGCCCAATTCTCCCACCAAAACAAACATGGAATATCCAAACACACCAGAAAAGCAAGATCTAGTTTCAAAATCATATTTGATCATGATGCTGGAGGACTTCAGGAAAGACCTGAACACACTTAGGGAAGCACAGGAAAACATTAATAAACAAGTAAAAGCCTACAGAGAGGAATCGCAAAAATCCCTGAAAGAATTCCAGGAAAACACAATCAAACAGTTGAAGGAATTAAAAATGGAAATAGAAGCAATCAAGAAAGAACACATGGAAACAACCCTGGATATAGAAAACCAAAAGAAGAGACAAGGAGCTGTAGATACAAGCTTCACCAACAGAATACAAGAGATGGAAGAGAGAATCTCAGGAGCAGAAGATTCCATAGAAATCATTGACTCAACTGTCAAAGATAATGTAAAGCGGAAAAAGCTACTGGTCCAAAACATACAGGAAATCCAGGACTCAATGAGAAGATCAAACCTAAGGATAATAGGTATAGAAGAGAGTGAAGACTCCCAGCTCAAAGGACCAGTAAATATCTTCAACAAAATCATAGAAGAAAACTTCCCTAACCTAAAAAAAGAGATACCCATAGACATACAGGAAGCCTACAGAACTCCAAATAGATTGGACCAGAAAAGAAACACCTCCCGTCACATAATTGTCAAAACACCAAATGCACAAAATAAAGAAAGAATATTAAAAGCAGTAAGGGAAAAAGGTCAAGTAACATATAAAGGGAGACCTATCAGAATCACACCAGACTTCTCGCCAGAAACTATGAAGGCCAGAAGATCCTGGACTGATGTTATACAGACCCTAAGAAAACACAAATGCCAGCCCAGATTACTGTATCCAGCAAAACTCTCAATTAACATTGATGGAGAAACCAAGATATTCCATGACAAAACCAAATTTACACAATATCTTTCTACAAATCCAGCACTACAAAGGATAATAAATGGTAAAGCCCAACATAAGGAGGCAAGCTATACCCTAGAAGAAGCAAGAAACTAATCGTCTTGGCAACAAAACAAAGAGAATGAAAGCACACAAACATAACCTCACATCAAATATGAATATAATGGGAAGCAATAATCACTATTCCTTAATATCTCTCAATATCAATGGCCTCAACTCCCCAATAAAAAGACATAGATTAACAAACTGGATACGCAACGAGGACCCTGCATTCTGCTGCCTACAGGAAACACACCTCAGAGACAAAGACAGACACTACCTCAGAGTGAAAGGCTGGAAAACAACTTTCCAAGCAAATGGTCAGAAGAAGCAAGCTGGAGTAGCCATTCTAATATCAAATAAAATCAATTTCCAACTAAAAGTCATCAAAAAAGATAAGGAAGGACACTTCATATTCATCAAAGGAAAAATCCACCAAGATGAACTCTCAATCCTAAATATCTATGCCCCAAATACAAGGGCACCTACATACGTAAAAGAAACCTTACTAAAGCTCAAAACACACATTGCACCTCACACAATAATAGTGGGAGATTTCAACACCCCACTCTCATCAATGGACAGATCATGGAAACAGAAATTAAACAGTGATGTAGACAGACTAAGAGAAGTCATGAGCCAAATGGACTTAACGGATATTTATAGAACATTCTATCCTAAAGCAAAAGGATATACCTTCTTCTCAGCTCCTCATGGTACTTTCTCCAAAATTGACCATATAATTGGTCAAAAAACGGGCCTCAACAGGTACAGAAAGATAGAAATAATCCCATGCGTGCTATTGGACCACCACGGCCTAAAACAGGTCTTCAATAACAATAAGGGAAGAATGCCCACATATACGTGGAAATTGAACAATGCTCTACTCAATGATAACCTGGTCAAGGAAGAAATAAAGAAAGAAATTAAAAACTTTTTAGAATTTAATGAAAATGAAGATACAACATACTCAAACTTATGGGACACAATGAAAGCTGTGCTAAGAGGAAAACTCATAGCGCTGAGTGCCTGCAGAAAGAAACAGGAAAGAGCATATGTCAGCAGCTTGACAGCACACCTAAAAGCTCTAGAACAAAAAGAAGCAAATACACCCAGGAGGAGTAGAAGGCAGGAAATAATCAAACTCAGAGCTGAACTCAACCAAGTAGAAACAAAAAGGACCATAGAAAGAATCAACAGAACCAAAAGTTGGTTCTTTGAGAAAATCAACAAGATAGATAAACCCTTAGCCAGACTAACGAGAGGACACAGAGAGTGTGTCCAAATTAACAAAATCAGAAATGAAAAGGGAGACATAACTACAGATTCGGAGGAAATTCAAAAAATCATCAGATCTTACTATAAAAACCTATATTCAACAAAATTTGAAAATCTTCAGGAAATGGACAATTTCCTAGACAGATACCAGGTATCGAAGTTAAATCAGGAACAGATAAACCAGTTAAACAACCCCATAACTCCTAAGGAAATAGAAGCAGTCATTAAAGGTCTCCCAACCAAAAAGAGCCCAGGTCCAGACGGGTTTAGTGCAGAATTCTATCAAACCTTCATAGAAGACCTCATACCAATATTATCCAAACTATTCCACAAAATTGAAACAGATGGAGCCCTACCGAATTCCTTCTACGAAGCCACAATTACTCTTATACCTAAACCACACAAAGACACAACAAAGAAAGAGAACTTCAGACCAATTTCCCTTATGAATATCGACGCAAAAATACTCAATAAAATTCTGGCAAACCGAATTCAAGAGCACATCAAAACAATCATCCACCATGATCAAGTAGGCTTCATCCCAGGCATGCAGGGATGGTTTAATATACGGAAAACCATCAACGTGATCCATTATATAAACAAACTGAAAGAACAGAACCACATGATCATTTCATTAGATGCTGAGAAAGCATTTGACAAAATTCAACACCCCTTCATGATAAAAGTCCTGGAAAGAATAGGAATTCAAGGCCCATACCTAAACATAGTAAAAGCCATATACAGCAAACCAGTTGCTAACATTAAACTAAATGGAGAGAAACTTGAAGCAATCCCACTAAAATCAGGGACTAGACAAGGCTGCCCACTCTCTCCCTACTTATTCAATATAGTTCTTGAAGTTCTAGCCAGAGCAATCAGACAACAAAAGGAGATCAAAGGGATACAGATCGGAAAAGAGGAGGTCAAAATATCACTATTTGCAGATGACATGATAGTATATTTAAGTGATCCCAAAAGTTCCACCAGAGAACTACTAAAGCTGATAAACAACTTCAGCAAAGTGGCTGGGTATAAAATTAACTCAAATAAATCAGTTGCCTTCCTCTATACAAAAGAGAAACAAGCCGAGAAAGAAATTAGGGAAACGACACCCTTCATAATAGACCCAAATAATATAAAGTACCTCGGTGTGACTTTAACCAAGCAAGTAAAAGATCTGTACAATAAGAACTTCAAGACACTGAGGAAAGAAATTGAAGAAGACCTCAGAAGATGGAAAGATCTCCCATGCTCATGGATTGGCAGGATTAATATGGTAAAAATGGCCATTTTACCAAAAGCAATCTACAGATTCAATGCAATCCCCATCAAAATACCAATCCAATTCTTCAAAGAGTTAGACAGAACAATTTGCAAATTCATCTGGAATAACAAAAAACCCAGGATAGCTAAAGCTATCCTCAACAATAAAAGGACTTCAGGGGGAATCACTATCCCTGAACTCAAGCAGTATTACAGAGCAATAGTGATAAAAACTGCATGGTATTGGTACAGAGACAGACAGATAGACCAATGGAATAGAATTGAAGACCCAGAAATGAACCCACACACCTATGGTCACTTGATTTTTGACAAAGGAGCCAAAACCATCCAATGGAAAAAAGATAGCATTTTCAGCAAATGGTGCTGGTTCAACTGGAGGGCAACATGTAGAAGAATGCAGATCGATCCATCCTTATCACCCTGTACAAAGCTTAAGTCCAAGTGGATCAAGGACCTCCACATCAAACCAGACACACTCAAACTAATAGAAGAAAAACTAGGGAAGCATCTGGAACACATGGGCACTGGAAAAAATTTCCTGAACAAAACACCAATGGCTTATGCTCTAAGATCAAGAATCGACAAATGGGATCTCATAAAACTGCAAAGCTTCTGTAAGGCAAAGGACACTGTGGTTAGGACAAAACGGCAACCAACAGATTGGGAAAAGATCTTCACCAATCCTACAACAGATAGAGGCCTTATTTCCAAAATATACAAAGAACTCAAGAAGTTAGACCGCAGGGAAACAAATAACCCTATTAAAAAATGGGGTTCAGAGCTAAACAAAGAATTCACAGCTGAGGAATGCCGAATGGCTGAGAAACACCTAAAGAAATGTTCAACATCTTTAGTCATAAGGGAAATGCAAATCAAAACAACCCTGAGATTTCACCTCACACCAGTGCGATTGGCTAAGATCAAAAACTCAGGTGACAGCAGATGCTGGCGAGGATGTGGAGAAAGAGGAACACTCCTCCATTGTTGGTGGGATTGCAGACTGGTAAAACCATTCTGGAAATCAGTCTGGAGGTTCCTCAGAAAATTGGACATTGAACTGCCTGAGGATCCAGCTATACCTCTCTTGGGCATATACCCAAAAGATGCCTCAACATATAAAAAAGACACGTGCTCCACTATGTTCATAGCAGCCTTATTTATAATAGCCAGAAGCTGGAAAGAACCCAGATGCCCTTCAACAGAGGAATGGATACAGAAAATGTGGTACATCTACACAATGGAATATTACTCAGCTCTCAAAAACAATGACTTTATGAAATTCATAGGCAAATGGATGGAAATGGAAAATATCATCCTGAGTGAGGTAACCCAATCACAGAAAAACACACATGGTAGGCACTCACTGATAAGTGGCTATTAGCCCAAATGCTTGAATTGTCCTAGATGCACAGAACACATGAAACTCAAGATGGATGACCAAAGGCGAATGCTTCACTCCTTCTTTAAAAGGGGAACAAGAAACCCTTGGCAGGAAATAGCGAGGCAAAGTTTAGAACAGAGGCAGAAGGTACACCCATTCAGAGCCTGCCCCACATGTGGCCCATACATATACAGCCACCCAATTGGACAAGATGGATGAAGCAAAGAAGTGCAGACCGACAGGAGCCGGATGTAGATCGCTCCTGAGAGACACAGCCGGAATACAGCAAATACAGAGGCGAATGCCAGCAGCAAACCACTGAGCTGAGAATAGGTCCCCCGTTGAAGGAATCAGAGAAAGAACTGGAAGAGCTTGAAGGGGCTCGAGACCCCATATGAACAACAATGTCAAGCAACCAGAGCTTCCAGGGACTAAGCCACTACCTAAAGACTATATATGGACTGACCCTGGACTCTGACCCCATAGGTAGCAATGAATATCCTAGTAAGAGCACCAGTGGAAGGGGAAGCCCTGGGTCCTGCTAAGACTGAACCCCCAGTGAACTAGACTATGGGGGGAGGGCGGCAATGGGGGGAGGGTTGGGAGGGGAACACCCATAAGGAAGGGGAGGGGGGAGGGGGATTTTGCCCGGAAACCGGGAAAGGGAATAACACTTGAAATGTATATAAGAAATACTCAAGTTAATAAAAAAAAAAAAAAAAGAGATGGTAATGCCTCTTACAGACATTACCAGCTACCAAATTAAAAGCCAGTTTCTAGTATGGGTAATCTCTTTTTGAGTTGCTGATCAGCTAGGTCTAATTGGTGTCACCCCCAAAATTATTAGTCATTGTCATTGCATTAGTTATCTTCCAGACTAGATAGTAAAACTCAATTGCTGAAGACAGCAAATGCTTGTGTCATGGAATGTGGAGAATTTGTCCTTACATGGTAGTTTTATCCCTGCAAGCTAGCTTTTCCAATGCTAAAAGGTGCTGTGCACTCTAACTGGGGGTGGAAGGGATAGTGGGGAAGATTAAGAGTCTTGTTTACCTGTGATTCCTGAAGGATACAATAACAACTAGTCTTGCAAGATTTGTTGATTGGTACAATAGTGGCATAAATGTAAGCAACCACCTTTTACTTGGCCTTAAGACCCACTCCGTAAGATGGAGCTCATTCCTAGTGTCACTTTCATAGCAAAAAGCTAGGTAGGTCATAGTTCTTAGTATTCTTAGTTCTTAGTACTTCTTAATATTAATCTGGTAAATAATCATATTATTAAATTACTCCCTAAGTACTTATTTTCATATCTATAGTAGATTTCTCATTCCTTATCAAAGAGGCTCTTTTTTGCAGTAGTGGTATTTATTTTTTTGGCATTAATTAACAGCTTTCTAATTATACTTAATATCTATTTGATCGACAAGAGGGAAATCATGCCTAATGCTGAAAATCTACTTGACTATTCAGGGATAGTAAAACCATGGATCTTGGAAATGAACTTAACCACCATTTAAAAAAAAATCAGCAGAATCTCCCACTATATTCTAAGTATTTGTCTTATACCCACAGATATAAGTGCATATCCCTCATGAAGGAAGCATGTCTTTACAATAGACACAGACCATTACAGAAAACCACAACCAACAAAAATTCAGAACTGCAAATCCCAGTTTCAATGGATACATCTACAAAACAACTTCTGCATCTAAGGCCCAGGGATCATTGTAGAAGAGAGTCCTGAAAGATTGTAAGAACCAGAGGAAGAGAGAGCTTGCTGTAAGATTTTCTCCTAGAAATAGGAGATTTTACACCATGAAGTCTCATCATCATCGTTTCCTAAACATAACCTAACAAAGATGATTCAAATGACCACACTCGCATGGAAGAGGGAAATCTCACTAGACTTCAACCCGAGACAATGCACTGCAGGCAACTAATACATGTTAAGAGAGAAATAATCTTCCCACTGGAAGAGCACACCAGTTGGTATTTCAAAACCAAATGGTTGGCCTTGGAAACAAACAGATACAAATAACATTACATGTTACAGAGACTGAGAAGTCTGTATTTATGCATTTTAGAATACATATTTATGTTTTTTGTGTGATTGTGTGTGTGTGTGTGTGTGTGAGAGAGAGAGAGAGAGAGAGAGAGAGAGCACTCAGAAAAGAAGAAGAAGAAATAAATTTAAAAGACAGTGGGGTGTTGAAATCTCCCACTATTATTGTCTAGACTTCAATCTGTGTGTTAAGCTTTAGTAATAATTATATCTTATCAATTGTATCAAGATTATTGGGTTGTGTGTTCTTTTTCTTTTTGTTCTTCATCTTTATTAACTTGAGTATTTCTTATTTACATTTCGATTGTTATTCCCCTTCCCGGTTTCCCGGCCAACATCCCCCTAACCCCTCCACCTCCCCTTCTATATGGGTGTTCCCCTCCCCATCCTCCCCCCATTACCGCCCTTCCCCCAATAATCACGTTCACTGGGGGTTCAGTCTTGGCAGAACCAAGGGCTTCCCCTTCCACTGGTGCTCTTACTAGGCTATTCATTGCTACCTATGAGATTGGAGCCCAGGATCAGTCCATGTATAGTCTTTAGGTAGTGGCTTAGTCCCTGGAAGCTCTGGTTGCTTGACATTGTTGTTCATATGGGGTCTTGAGCCCCTTCAAGCTCTTCCAGTCCTTCCTCTGATTCCTTCAACAGGGGTCCTGTTCTCAGTTCAGTGGTTTGCTGCTGGTATTCGCATAGGTATTTGCTGTATTTTGGCTGTGTCTCTCAGGAAAGATCTAGTTCCTGTCGGCCTTCTGCACTTCTTTGCTTCATCCATCTTATCTAATTGGGTGGCTGTATATGTATGGGCCACATGTGGGGCAGGCTCTGAATGGGTGTACCTTCTGCCTCTGTTCTAAACTTTGCCTCGCTATTCCCTGCCAAGGGTTTCTTGTTCCCCTTTTAAAGAAGGAGTGAAGCATTCGCCTTTGGTCATCCATCTTGAGTTTCATGTGTTCTGTGCATCTAGGACAATTCAAGCATTTGGGCTAATAGCCACTTATCAGTGAGTGCATACCATGTGTGTTTTTCTGTGATTGGGTTACCTCACTCAGGATGATATTTTCCATTTCCATCCATTTGCCTATGAATTTCATAAAGTCATTGTTTTTGAGAGCTGAGTAATATTCCATTGTGTAGATGTACCACATTTTCTGTATCCATTCCTCTGTTGAAGGGCATCTGGGTTCTTTCCAGCTTCTGGCTATTATAAATAAGGCTGCGATGAACATAGTGGAGCATGGAAGCTTTGCAGTTTTATTCCCATTTGTCGATTCTTGATCTTAGAGCATAAGCCATTGGTTCAGGAAATTTTCTCCAGTGCCCATGTGTCTGAGATGCCTCCGTACTTTTGCTTCTATTGGTTTGATTGTATTTGGTTTGATGTGGAGGTCCTTGATCCACTTGGACTTAAGCTTTGTACAGGGTGATAAGCATGGATCGATCTGCATTCTTCTACATCCTGACCCCCATTTGAACCAGCACCATTTGCTGAAAATGATATCTTTTTTCATTGGATGGTTTTGGCTCCTTTGTCAAAAATCAAGTGACCATAGGTGTGTGGGTTTATTTCTGGGTGTTCAATTCTATTCCACTGGTCTATCTGTCTGTCTCTGTATCAATACCACGCAGTTTTTTTTAATCACTATTGCTCTGTAATACTGCTTGAGTCCAAGGATAGTGATTCCCCCAGAAATCCTTTTATTGTTGAGGATAGCTTTAGCTATCCTGGGTTTTTTGTTATTCCAGATGAATTTGCAAATTGTTCTGTCTAACTCTTTGAAGAATTGGATTGGTATTATGATGGGGATTGCATTGAATCTGTAGATTGCTTTTGGTAAAATGGCCATTTTTACTATATTAATCCTGCCAATCCATGAGCATAGGAGATCTTTCCATCTTCTGAGATCTTCAATTTCTGTCTTCAGTGGCTTGAAGTTCTTATCATACAGATCTTTCACTTGCTTGGTTAAAGTCACACTGAGGTATTTTATATTATTTGGTACTATTGTGAAGGGTGTGGTTTCCCTAATTCCTTTCTCGGCTTGTCTCTCTTTTGTGTAGAGGAAGGCTACTTATTTACTTGAGTTAACTTTATACACAGTCACTTTGCTGAAGGTGTCTATCAGGTTTAGTAGTTCTCTGGTGGAACTTTTGGGATCACTTAGATATACTATCATATCATCTGCAAATAGTGATATTTTGACTTCTTCTTTTCTAATCTGTATCCCTTTCATCTCCTTTTGTTGTCTGATTGCTCTGGCTAGAACTTCAAGAACGATATTGAATAAGTAGGGAGAGAGTGGGCAGCCTTGTCTAGCCCCTGATTTTAGTGTGATTGCTTCAAGTTTCACTACATTTAGTTTAATGTTAGCTACTGGTTTGCTGTATACGGATCTTACTATGTTTAAGTACGGGCCTTGAATTCCTATTCTTTCCAGGACTTTTATCATGAAGGGGTGTTGAATTTTGTCAAATGCTTTCTAAGCATCTAATGGAATGATCATGTGTTTTTAATCTTTCAGTGTGTTTATATAATGGATCACGTTGATGGTTTTCTGTATATTAAACCATCCCTGCATGCCTGGGATGAAGCCTACTTGATCATGGTGGATGATTGTTTTGATTTGCTCTTGGATTCAGTTTGCCAGAATTTTATTGAGTATTTTTGCATTGATATTCATAAGGGAAATTGGTCTGAAGTTCTCCTTCTTTGTTGGGTCTTTGTGTGGTTTAGGTATAAGAGTAATTGTGGCTTCATAGAAGGAATTCGGTAGAGTTCCATCTGTTTCAATTTTGTGCAATAGTTTGGATAGTTTTGGTATGAGGTCTTCTATGAAGGTCCGATAGAATTCTGCACTGAACCCATCTGGACCTGCTCTCTTTTTGGCTGGGAGACCTTTCATGACTGCTTCTATTTTTTTATGAGTTATATGGTTGTTTAAATGGTTTATCTATTCCTGATTTAACTTCTGTACATAATATCTGTCTAGGAAATTTTCCATTTCCTGAAGATTTTCAAGTTTTGTTGAATATAGGCTTTTATAGTAAATTCTGATGATTTTTTGAACTTCCTCTGATTCTGTAGTTGTGTCTCCCTTTTCATTTCTGATTTTGTTAATTTGGACAGACTCTCTCGGTCCTCTCATTAGTATGGCTAAGGGTTTATCTATCTTGTTGACTTTCTCAAAGAACCAACTTTTGTTTCTGTTGATTTTTTCTATGATACTTTTTGTTTCTCTTTGGTTGATTTCAGCTCTGAGTTTGATTATTTCCTGCCTTCTACTTCTCCTGGGTGTATTTGCTTCATTTGTTCTAGAGCTTTTAGGTGTACTGTCAAGCTGCTGACATATGCTCTCTCCTGTTTCTTTCTGCAGGCACTCAGAGCTATGAGTTTTCCTCTTAGCACAGCTTTCATTGTGTCCCATAAGTTTGGGTATGTTGTACCTTCATTTTCATTAAATTCTAAGAAGTCTTAATTTCTTTCTTTATTTCTGCTTTGACCAGGTTATCATTGAGTAGAGCATTGTGCAATTTCCATGTATATGTGGGCGTTCTTCCCTTATTGTTATTGAAGACCAGCTTTATCCTGTGGTGGTCTGATAGAATGCATGGGATTATTTCCTTCTTTATGTATCTATTGAGGCCTGTTTTATGACCAATTATATGGTCAATTTTGAAGAAAGTACCATGAGGTGGTGAGAAGAAGGTATATCCTTTTGTTTTAGGATCGAATGTTCTATAAATATCTGTTAAGTCCATTTGGTTTACGACTTCTCTTAATCTGTCTATGTCTCTGTTTAATTTCTGTTTCCATGATCTGTCCATTGATGAGAGTGGGGTGTTGAAATCTCCTACTATTTTTGTGTGAGGTGCAATGTGTGCTTTGAGCTTCAGTAAGGAGTCTTTTTTGTATGTAGTTGCCCTTGTATTTGGAGCATAGATATTTAGGATTGAGAGTTCATCTTGGTGGATTTTTCCTTTGATGAATATGAAGTGTCCTTCCTTATCTTTTTTGATGACTTTTAGTTGAAAAATGATTTTATTCGATATTAGAATAGCTACTCCAGGTTGCTTCTTCCGACCATTTGCTAGAAAAGTTGTATTCTAGCTTTTCCCTATGAGGTAGTGTCTGTGTTTGCCTCTGAGATGTGTTTCCTGTAGGCAGCAGAATGCAGGGTCCTCATTGCGTATCCAGTTTGTTAATCTATGTCTTTTTATTGGGGAGTTGAGTCCATTGACATTGAGAGATATTAAGGAATAGTTATTGTTGCTTCCTGTTTCATTCGTATTTGGATATGAAATTATGTTTGTGTGCCTTTCTTCTCTTTATTTTGTTGGCAAGATGATTAGTTTCTTGTTTTTTCTAGGGTGTAGCTTGCCTCCTTATGTTGTGCTTTGCCATTTATTATCCTTTGTAGTGCTGGATTTGTAGAAAGATAATTGTGTAAATTTGGTTTTCTCATGGAATATCTTGGTTTCTTCATCTATGTTAATTGATAGTTTTGCTGGATACAGTAACCTGGGCTGGCATTTCTGTTCTCTTATGGTCTGTATGATATCTGTCCAGGATCTTCTGGCTTTCACAGTTTCTGGTGAGAAGTGCGGTGTGATTCTGATAGGTCTGCCTTTATATGTTACTTGACCTTTTTCCCTTACTGCTTTTAAATTCTTTCTTTGTTTTGTGCATTTGGTGTTTTGACTATTATGTGACAGGAGGTGTTTCTTTTCTGGTCCAATCTATTTGGAGTTCTGTAGGCTTCTTGTATGTTTACAGGCATCTCTTTCTTTAGGCTAGGGAAGTTTTCTTCTATGATTTTGTTGAAGGTATTTACTGGTCCTTTGATCTGGGAGTCTTCACTCTCTTCTATACCTATTATCCTTAGGTTTGATCTTCTCATTGAGTCCTGGATTTCCTGTATGTTTTGGACCAGTAGCTTTTTCCATTTTACATTATCTTTGACAGTTGTGTCGATGATTTCTATGGAATCTTCTGCTCCTGAGATTCTCTCTTCTATCTCTTGTATTCTGTTGGTGATGCTTGTATCTACGGCTCCTTGTCTCTTCCTTTGGTTTTCTATATCCAGGTTTGTTTCCCTTTGTGCTTTCTTTATTGTTTCTATTTCCATTTTTAATTCCTTTATGTATTTGGTTGTGTTTTCCTGGAATTCTTTCAGGGATTTTTGTGATTCCTCTCTATAGGCTTCTACTTGCTTATTTATGTTTTCCTACATTTCCCTAAGGGAGTTCTTTATGTCTTTCTTGAAGTCCTCCGTCATCATGATCAAATGTGATTTTAAATCTAGATCTTGCTTTTCTAGTGTGTTTGGATATTCGGTGTTTCCTTTGGTGGGAGAATTGGGCTCCGATGATGCCATGTAGTCTTGGTTTCTGTTGCTTGGGTTCCTCCGTTTGCCTCTCGCCATCAGGTTGTCTCTGGTGTTACCTTGTTCTGCTATTTCTGACATTGCCTAGACTGTCCTATAGGCCTTTGTGTCAGGAGTGCTGTAGACCTGTTTTCCTGTTTTCTTTCAGCCAGTTATGGGAACAGAGTGTTCTGCTTTCGGGCTTGTAGTCTTTACTGTCTACTGGTCTTCAGCTGTTCCTGTGGGCCTGTGTTCTGAGTCTGTCAGGCAGGTTGCTTGGAGCAGAAAAGTTGGTCTTATCTGTGGTCCTGCGGCTGAAGTTGATCCTGGGGGTCTGCTTTTGAGTTCTCCATGAGGATGGCAACCAGGAGGGCATGCCCCGCCTTCTCCTGGGGCCCCCATGCACCACGGCCCCAGATGGTATTAAGTGTTTTCCTCTGGAGTCAGAAATGTGGGCAGAGTGTTGTCTCTTCTGGCTTCCCAGTCGTGTCTGCCCCTCTGAAAGTTTAGCTCTCCCTCCCACGGGATTTGGGTGCAGGTAGTTTTTGATCGAGTCCCTTCAGATCTGGGCGGTGTCTCGACTGCAGGGGACCACCTCTATCTCATGTGTTCTTTTATGTGACGGTTTGAGTGTAGAAAAGTGTGTGGCACCTGGAGACACTGTTACTTTTTTTTATTTTTTAATATTTTTATAACAACAGATGGCACATAATGTGATGGGCAAGAATCCAGTAGTAATCCTAAGAGTTGAGAGAAAGTTTTTATTTTCCAAGAGGAGGTCAGTGACATGTTAATTCATGTGATGTCTCAAGCCCAGGAATTTAACAAAGAAACAGGGAAGTAGCCTGGGCTGGCAGGCTGTAGGTCCCAGGCTGTGTGATAAGTAATGGCAGCTCAGAGAGTTAGAGATTAAAAGCTGCTTTTTAAAGAAAGTTGTTTAGAAAGTCTTTCAGGATACTCATATTCTTTTTAACATGGGCTCTACGGGAATTTTGGGTTGAAATCCTAGTTAGACAAGCTACTTCTTAATTACAGGTATTATTAAAAGGTGATTAAGTTTGCTTTTAGAAAGAAGAGAGTAAAGAGATTATCTGAATCAGGTGGGGATTTTCATCCATGGTTCAGAACTTAGATAGGAAAAAATTAGTCACTAACTCCAAGTAGAGAGTTGTGATGAATGTCTGTAACACCAGGCAGAGTAAATGCAGACATATATTATAGAAGTTATTAAGGTTAAAGAAAAATCTGTTGCTTTGGGTAGAGAGTTTAACAGATGGATATATTTTGGGCTAAAGTCCTGGTTTGATATGTTGCTTATTGATATTGAAATTGATAGAATGTATTTGGTTTGTTTTATGAATTACCCCGCTAAAGGTCATATGGCTCGTTGATGCCGGCTAGTGAGGGTTTGTGGTTAATTTTTATA
Organism: Rattus norvegicus; assembly: GCF_021556685.1. Taxonomy (NCBI): domain Eukaryota; kingdom Metazoa; phylum Chordata; class Mammalia; order Rodentia; family Muridae; genus Rattus; species Rattus norvegicus. The sequence continues at coordinate 75,400,511 of NC_141536.1, read as the reverse complement.
TCTACCACAACAGGAAGCTCAGATTCTCTTAACATGGGCTGCACAGGAATTTTGGGTTAATTTCCTGATATCACAGAGTACAAAAGCCTATCAGGCTCATTGTTTAGCTTACTTCCTTTTTAAAAAATTGTTTAATCTTCATAATGGGTGTGACTTTGAGTTTTATGGTTATATTATTACCCTGGGAGAGAGTTCAAGATATAAGCTTTTCTGGTTACAGACTAAGGAACACAGTATTTTGGCAGAAAGATTTGTCTTTGTGTTTTTAAAAAAGTGTGATTAGGCTCTGGAAACCTCACAGAGTCATACTGATCAGATTTGATAAAGGTAGACTGCCCGAAAAATTGATTCAGGAGAATCAAACCACATATCTCAATTCTAAACTTTTGTCTTGAGAGTTGTATTTTACAGTGTGGCTACTTGGATTCCTGGTCTCAAGGACTTTCAGCTGGGTCCAGTCAGGACACATTGGCTACAGCATTTGCTTCATTCTTCCTAGCCCCTTACCCCCAAGGATATCTCAACACCCATGTAGAGCTTGAAGAAATTATGGATGAGTCGTCTTCCCAATTCCTGGACTTTTGGGGAGTTGGAAGTGATTATTCTAAAGTTGTTTTTATGAGGAATTTAAAATTGGTTGTAATTTAACAGGGAGGAATTAGCTACATTGAGTTGTACAGTCATAATCTCATAAGCTAAAATATATCTTTCTTTTGATATAGAATTTATTTGTTAAAAGAGTTTAAAAGTACAAGGTTTAGAGCCAGTCCTTCTATTGATGTCATTACAAACTTATGAGTTGATTACACATGTGAGTTAAGGGCCAAATAGCAAACATATTGTGGAAGTACTTTCAAGATATTAAGATATAAAGACAACAGTACAGATTGTCTTATATAGGTAGATGGCTTTCAAAAACGTCAGAAATCCCCAAAATTTGAGATTTAAAGTTATTTATCTTTTGTTGAGACATATGTGTACCTAACAGTTCCCCTTTGGCGGATTTAATGAAGAATTTGAATATATCTACCTCCAGGTGAGGCAATACTTTGTGGCTAGGCAGCCACTGCACAAAACTGCCTGTTTCATCTGCAGACTAATACTATCCAGAAATGGACAAATTATGCAGAATAGTTGACTGATAAAACTCTGCCAAGACAGGGTGACCAGCCCTTCAAAATTTGCATTTTAAGAGTCTGTCAGTTGATTTTGGGCCAGAAGGCTGAAGACTTGCACTCATATGTTGCTAACAGGGGACTGTGCTAGTGGAGATTTGTCTCTACAACCTTTCAGTTCTGGAAGCCGTGTTAGGCTTCCTATGTGTATGGTCATTCTCAGATTTCTGATGGACTTGAAGACTGATTATAGTTTCATAGCCTATCAGGCTGTTTAACTCTGGAAATACATATTTTATTGGATAGTTATAAGATAGTATACAAACTAGCCAAGATATAATGTAGATTTTAAGCCTTTCTTAAGCTGGAATGGATAACTAAATGTTCCGTTTAACTGGTATAGTGATGGACTGGGTATTGAGTATATCATATGCTTTATAAATTGTAGAATGGTAATAATTGTACCCAATTTATATATAAGTGAAAAGGCTTTTTAACTGGACAAAAAGGAGGAAATGTTGTGGTTTGCCATAGAGTTATCTGTATTTTGATGCTAATTCCACTGCCCCCAGGACAGCTACCTAATCACATACTCAGGAATCAGGTGACTTCACCAGAAACTTCTCTCCATTGAATTTGTAAAATACAGGTGAGGGACAGGTACAGGATAGAAGGAGGTCTGTCATTGGAGGAGATGGAAAGATGGGTGGGAGAGAAGTTTGAAGGAGGTGGAGGAGACTGGAACAGAAAGGAGGAGAGGAGAGAGAGAGAAGCCATGGCAGGACAATGTAGGCTGACATTAAGGTTCCACTCTGTGTATTTACAGGCTGTTATTAATGTTCCTAAGGGATGGATGGTACTGAGCTTTGTATGTTTAGGTGGGCAATTATATCTTATCAACTGGATCTAAAAAAAAAAAGAAAGAAAGTGGGTGCCCTTGAATTCGAAGCATAGATGTTCAGAATCCAGACTTCGTTTTGGTGGATTTTTTTCTTTTAATGATTATGATGTGTCTTTCCCCATGTCTTTTGATTACTTTTGGTTAAAAGTCTATTTTAGGAACTAAAGCTGTCCCATAGCCCTTCGAACCCAAAACCTGCCCCCCCCCAGAAAGCTGGTCTGCCAGGAGTGTTCTCACTCATAAGTATACAGGTGGGACCCCACTTTCTCTCCACTAACTGTCCAAAGAGAGACCTGTCAAGAACACACAGTATACAGGACTGCAGAACAGCCTGGAACAGGACACCTCAAGTCCCCATCTGTGCCCAAAGTTAAGGCTGTCCCACAGCCCTCCAGACCAAAACCAGCCTAGAGAGGGCTGGTCTCCCAGGAGTGCTTTCAACCTTAAGATCACAGGCTCACAGGCCTTAGGAGAGACAAGCTCCAGCCAGAGACAGCAAGACCAACTAACATCAGAGGTAACCAGATGGTGAGAGGCAAGCACAAGAACCCAAACAACAGAAACTAAGACTACTTGGCATCATCAGAACCCAGTTCTCCCACCACAGCAAATACTGGTTATCCAAACACACGAGAAAAGCAAGATTTGAATTTAAAATCACATCTCATGATAATGATATAGGAAGTTGAAGGACATAAATAACTCCGTTAAAGAAATGCAGGAGAACAGGTAAACAAGTAGCAGCCCTTAAGGAGGAAACACAAAAGTCCCTTAAAGAGTTACAGGAAAACACAACCAAACAGGTGAAGGAATGGAACAAAACCATCCAGGATATAAAATTGAAAATAGGACCAATAAAGAAATCACAACCTGGAGAAATAAAACCTAGAAAAGAGATCAGGAGACATAGACACAAGCATCAGCAACAGAATACGAGAGATTGAAGAGAGAACCTCAGGGGCAGAAGATACCATAGAAAACACGAATACAACAACCAAAGAAAATGCAAAAAGCAAAATCTCCTAACCCAAAATCCAGGAAATCCAGGGCACAATGAAAAGACCAAACCTAAGGATAATAGGTATAGAAGAGAGTGAAGATTCCCAACCTAAAGGACCAGTAAATATCTTCAACAAAATTATGGAAGAAGACTTCCATAACCAAAAGAAAGAGATGCCCATGAACATACAAGAAGCCTACAAAACTCCAAACAGATTGGACCAGAAAAGAAATTCCTCCCATCACATAATAGTCAAAACACCAAAATGCAAGGGTACCAACATTCATAAAAGAAACTTTACTAAAGCTCAAAGCATACATTGCATTTAACCCAATAATAGTGGAAGACTTCAACACCTCACTCTCATCAATGGACAGATCATGGAAATAAAAATAAACAGAGACAGAGTGAAACTAACAGAAGTTAGAAACCAAATAGATTTAACAGATATCTATAGAACATTTCATCCTAAAACAAAAGAATATACCTTCTTCTCAGTACCTCCTGGCACCTTCTCAAAAATTGACTATATAATTGGCGGAAAAACAGGCCTCAATAGATACAAGAAGATTGGAATAATCCCATGCTTCCTATCAGATTTCCATGGACTAAGGCTGATCTTCAATAACAACAAAAGCAACAGAAAGCCTATACATACACATGGAAGTTGAACAATGTTCTACTCAATGACAACTGGGTGAAGGAAGAAATAAAGAAAGAAATTAAAGGTATTTTAAAATTTTAATGAAAATGAAGGCACAATATACCCAAACTTATGGGATACAATGAAAGCAGTTCCCAAGAGGAAAACTCATAGCTCTGAGTGCCTCCAAAATGAAACTGGAGAGAGCATACACTAATAGCTTGACAGCACACTTGAAAGCTCTAGAACAAAAAGGATAAATACATCCAAGAAGAATAGGAAATAACCAAACTCAGAGCTGAAAGCAACCAATTAGAAACAAAAAGAAATGTACAAAGAATCAATAAATCAGGAGTTGGTTCTTTCAGAAAATCAACAAGATAGATAAACTCTTAGCCAGAATAAGCAGAGGGCACAGAGAGAGTATCCAAATTAAGAAATCAGAAATGGAAAGTGAGACATAACATCGAGAAATTAAAAAAAAAATCAGATCCTACTACCAAAGCATATATTCAACAAAACTGGATAATCTAAAGGAAATGAACAATTTTCTAGACAGATACCATGTTCCAAAGTTAAATAAGGATCAGATAAACCATCTAAACAGTCCCATAACCCCTAAAGAAATAGAAGCAGTCATTAAATGTCTCCAAACCAAATAAAGCCCAGGATGAAATGGGTTTAGTTCAGAATTATATTAGACCTTTAAATAAAACCTAATACCAGTACTCCTTAATGTAGTCCACAAAATAGAAACAGAGCAAGCACTATGCAATTTGTTAATTGAAGCCATAATTATACTCATGCTTAAACCACACAAATACCCTACAAAGAAAGGGAACTTCAGACCAATTTCTCTTATGCATATCGACACTAAAATACTCAATAAAATACTCACACACTAAGTCCAAGAGCACATCAAAACAATAATCCCTCATAATAAACTAGGCTTCATCTCAGGAATGCAGAGATGGTTCAGTATATGGAAATCCATCAACATAATCTACTACCTAAACAAACTCAAAGAAAAAAAAATCACATGATAATCTCATTAGATGCTGAGAAAGCATTTGACAAAATTCAACACCCCTTCATGCTAAAAGTCCTGGAAAGTACAGGAATTCAAGGTCCCTACCTAAACATAGTAAAAGCAATCTATAGCAAACCAGTAGCCAACATCAAACTAAATGAAGAGAAACTTGAAGCAATCTCACTAAAATCAGAGACTAGACAGGCTGCATGATCTCTCCCTATTTATTCAACATAGTACTCAAAATCCAAGCCAGAGCAATCAGGCAATAAAAGGAGGCCAAAAGAATACAAATTGGAAAAAAAATGGAGTCATAATATCACTATTTGCAGATGATATGATACTATACTTAAGTGATCCCAAAAGTTCCACCAAAGAACTATTAATCTTGATAAACAACTTCAGCCAAGTGTCTGGGTAGAAAATTACCTCAAACAAATCAGTAGCCTTCCTCTATTTAAAGGATAAACAGACTGAGAAAGTAATTAGGGAAATGACACCCTCCATAATAGTCACAAAAAGCATAAAATGCCTCAGTGTGACTCTAACCAAGCAAGTGAAAGATCTGTATGACAAGAACTTCAAGTCTCTGAAAAAGAAATTGAAGAAGATCTCAGAAGATGGAAAGATCTCCCATGCTCATGGATTGACAGGATTAATATAGTAAAAATGTCCATTTTGTGAAAAGCAACCTACAGATTCAATGCAATCCCCATCAAAATTCCTACTCAATTCTTCATAGAGTTAGAAAGAGCAATTTGCAAATTCATTTGGAATAACAAAAAACCAAGGATAGTGAAAACTATCCTCAAGAATAAAAGAACTTCTGGAGGAATCACCATTCTTGACCTCAAGCTGTATTACAGAGCAATTGTGATAAAAACTGTACGATATTGGTACAGAGACAGGCAGGTAGATCAATGCAATAGAATTGAGAACCCAAAAATGAACCCATACACCTATGGTCACTTGATCTTTGACCAAGGAGCTAAAAACCATCCAGTGGGAAAAAATAGCATTTTCGACAAATGGTGCTGATTTTACTGGAGGTCAGCATGTAGAAGAATGCAAATCAATCCATTCTTGTAACCCTGTAGAAAGCTTAAGTCCAAGTGGATCAAGAACCACCACATCAGACCAGATACACTCAAATTAATAAAAGGAAAAGCAGAGAAGAGCCTTGAACACAAGGGCACTCGGGAAAACTTCCTCAACAGAACACCAATGGCTTATGCTTTAACATCAAGAATCGACGGATGGCACCTCATAAAATCGCAAAGCTTCTGTAAGGCAAAGGACAAAATGGCAACAAACCAATTGGGAAAAGATCTTTATTAATCCTACCTCTAATAGAGGACTTATATCCAATATATGCAAAGAACTCAAGAAGTTAGACTCCAGAGAGCCAAATAACACTATTAAAATGTGGGGTACAGAACTAAACAAAGAGTTTTCAACTGAGGAACATTGAATGGCCGAGAAGTACCTAAAGAAATGTTCAACATTCTTAGTCATCAAGGAAATGCAAACCAAAACAACCCTGAAATTCCACCTGTCTTCAGTCAGAAAGGCTAAGATCAAAAACTCAGGTGAGACTAGGTGCTGGGGAGGATGTGGAGAAAGAGGAACACTCCTCCATTTTTGATGGGATTGCAAACTGGTAAAACCACTCTGGAAATCAGTCTGAATGTTCCTCAGAAAACTGGATATAGTACTACCTGAGGACCCAAATATACCACTCCTGGGCATATACCCAAATGTTGCTCCAACATATAACAAGGAAACATACTCCACAACGTTCATATCAGCCTCATTTTTAATTGCCAGAAGCTGGAAAGAACCCGATGCCCTTCAACAGAGGAATGAATACAGAAAATGTGGTACATCTACACAATGGAGTACTACTCAGCTACCAAAAACAATGACTTCATGAAATTCATAGGCAAATGGATGAAACTAGAATATCATCCTGAGTGAGGTAACCCATTCACATAAAAAACACACATGGTATGCACTCACTGATAAGTGGATATTAGCCCAATAGCTCGAATTACCCAAGATACAATCCACAGACCATATGAATCTCAAGAAGAAAGATATGGATGCTTCAGTCCTTCTTAGGAGGAAATATATTCACAGGAGGAAATATGGAGACAAAGTTTGGAGCAGAGACTTGTAGTACGACCATTTACAGCCTGCCCCACATGGGGATCCAGCCCATATACATACAGTCAGCAAAACTAGACAATATTGATGAAGCCAAGAAGTACATGCTGTCAGTTGCCTGATATAGCTGTCTCCTGAGAGACTCAGCCAGAGCATGACAAATACAGAGGTGAGTGCTAGCAGCAAACCATTAAACTGCAAATAGGGTCCCCATTGGAGGAGTTAGAGAAAGGTTTGAAGGAGCTGAAGTTTCTTTTATCCCCACAAGAACAACAATACCAACCAACCAGAGCTCCCAGGGACTAAACCACTACCCAAAGAGTACACATGGACAGATTCCTGGCTCCATCTGCATATGTAGCAGAGGATGAGATTGTTGGGCACCAATGGGAGGAGAAGCCATTGGTCCTGCCAAGGCTGGAACCCCTAGTGTAGTGGAATATGTGGGCAGGAAGGGGGTGGAACACCTTCCTGGGTAGGGGAACACCCTCATAGAAGAAGTTGGAGAGGGAATGGGATAGGTGGCTTATGACCAGGAAACTGGGAATAACATTTGAAATGTAATAAAAATTATCCAATTAAAAAAAGAAGTAGGAATATCAAAATATAAATGTTTCAGTCCTTCTTAAAAGGGGAAACAAAATACTCATGGGAGGAAATTCAGAGACAAAGCTTGAAGTTGGGACTGAAGAAAAGGTCATCCAAGACCTGAGGATCCATCCCATATGCTGCCACAAAATTCTGTCATTATTGGTGATGCCAAGAAGTGCTTGATGACAGGAGCCAGATATGGATGTCTCCTGAAAGGCTCTGCCAGAGCCTTACTGGTACAGATGAGGACACTTTCACTAACCATTGGTCTGAGCACATGGACCCCAGTGGAGAAGTTAGAGAAAGGACTGTAGCAGCTGAATGTGTTTGCTACCACATAGGACAAACAACATTATCAACCAACCAGGCCCCACCAGAGTTTCTTGGCACTAAACCACTAACCACTTAGTACACTTGGAGGGACCCTTGGCTCCAGGTGCATTTATAACCAAGGATGGCATTGTCTAGCATCAGTAGGAGGAAAAGCCCTTGGTCCTTGAAGGCTCATTTCCTCAATGTAGTGGAATGCCAGGGTATTGAGGTGGGAATGGGTGGGAGTGGGGGCATCCCTTTAATAATAGGGGTATGGGAGAGGGGGTGAGAGGATAACATTTGAAATGTGCATTCATAAAATATCCAAGGAAAATAAAATTGCAAAAATATTTTATTGAATATTAAAATGGTGACTCCTGCTTGTTTCTTAGGACCCTTGGCTTAGAAACTGTTTTCCAGTCCTTTATGCTGAAATAGTATCTGTTTTTGTTGCTGTGATGTGTTTCTTGTATGCAGCAAAATGATCTTGTTTACATATCCACTCTGTGAGATTGCAAAGTGTGTACACTGTTCTGAAAAGCAATCTGATGGTCTCTCAGAAATTTGGAAATAGTTCTACCAGAAGCCCCAGCTATACAAATCCTGGGCATATAGCCCAAAGATTCTCCACTGTTCCACATGTACATGTTCACTATGTTCATAGCAGCTTTATCATAATAGCCAGAAGCTGGAAACAACCCAGATGTCCCTCAACCTAAGAATGGACACAGAAAATGTGGTTCATTTACACAATGAAATACCATTCAGCTAGTAAAAATGAGGACATTATGAATTGGCAGGCAATTTGATGGAACTATAATATATCATCCTGAGTGAGGTAATTCAGACCCAAATGGATATGCGTGGTATGTACTCCTTGATAAGTGTATATTATCTAACAATTACAGATCATCCATGACACACCCCATTGACCACAAGAAATTTAAAAAGAATTAGAGCCTAAGTGAGAATACTTCAATTCCACTTTCAAGGGGGAAGAAAATAATTATGGAAGGCAGAGGGAGAGAAGGATCTGGGTGGAAGAGAGAAAGTGGAGGGGAAAAGGAGGGCAGGACCAGGTATGTGGGGCCAGAAAAGAGGTCCAGAGGGCCAGGAGAATGAAAAGAAATATGTAGCTGTAGAGGGGTGGGGGGCAAGTGAACCTCTAGAAAGTCCCAGAGACCCAGGAGGTGAGAGGCTCTGAGGACTCACTGGGGATGATCTTAGCTGAAATGCCCAACAGTGGGAGACAGAGCCTGAAGAGATCACTTTCAGTAGATAGCAGGACCCACTGCTGAGAGATGGGGTCACAAACCTATCCTCAAAATTTTTTACCCAAAGCTGTTCCTGTCTAAAAGAGATGCAGAGACAAACATGGATCAGAGATTGAAGGAAAGGCCATCTAGTGACCAGCCCAACTTGGATCCAAACCCTGACACTATTATTGATGCCATGTTGTGCTTGTAGACAGGAGCCTATCATGGCTGTCCTGACTGAGACAGATACAGATACTTACAGCCAACCATTGGACTGAGGTTAGGGACCCCTTTGGAAGAGTTAGGGGAAGGATTGGAGGAACTGAAGTGGATGGCACCCCCATAGAAAGATCAATAGTATTGACCAACCTGTACCCGTGGGAGCTCTCAGAGACTAGGAGCATACATGGGCTGGTCCTCAGTCCCTGGCACATATGTAGCAGAGTACTGCCTTGTCTGGCTTCAATGGAAGAGAATGTACCTAATCCTGAAGAAACTTGATGCCCCAGGGAGGGGAGATGTGGTGGGAGGTAGCTTTAGTTGGGCATGGGTGAGTGGTGTAGTGAGAAGCTCCATATCAGAGGCAAAGGGGATGAGGGATAGGGTGAAGAGCTCTCGAATGGGGCACTGGGAAGGGGGGGGGCAACATTTGGAATATGAATAAATAAATCAGTTTTTTTTTTAATTAACTTGAGTATTTCTTATATACATTTCGAGTGTTATTCCCTTTCCCGGTTTCCGGGCAAACATCCCCCTCCCCCCTCCCCTTCCTTATGGGTGTTCCCCTCCCAACCCTCCCCCCATTGCCGCCCTCCCCCCATAGACTAGTTCACTGGGGGTTCAGTCTTAGCAGGACCCAGAGCTTCCCCTTCCACTGGTGCTCTTACTAGGATATTCATTGCTACCTATGGGGTCAGAGTCCAGGGTCAGTCCATGTATAGTCTTTAGGTAGTGGCTTAGTCCCTGGAAGCTCTGGTTGCTTGGCATTGTTGTACTTTTGGGGTCTCGAGTCCCTTCAAGCTCTTCCAGTTCTTTCTCTGATTCCTTCAATAGGGGACCTATTCTCAGTTCAGTGGTTTGCTGCTGGCATTCGCCTCTATATTTGCTGTATTCTGGCTGTGTCTCTCAGGAGCGATCTACATCCGGCTCCTGTCGGTCTGCACTTCTTTGCTTCATCCATCTTGTCTAAATGGGTGGCTGTATATGTATGGGCCACATGTGGGGCAGGCTCTGAATGGGTGTTCCTTCAGTCTCTGTTTTAATCTTTGCCTCTCCCTTCCCTGCCAAGGGTATTCTTTTTCCTCATTTAAAGAAGGAGTGAAGCATTCACATTTTGATCATCCGTCTTGAGTTTCGTTTGTTCTAGGGATCTAGGGTAATTCAAGCATTTGGGCTAATAGCCACTTATCAATGAGTGCATACCATGTATGTCTTTCTGTGATTGGGTTAGCTCACTCAGGATGATATTTTCCAGTTCCAACCATTTGCCTACGAATTTCATAAACTCGTTGTTTTTGATAGCTGAGTAATATTCCATTGTGTAGATGTACCACATTTTCTGTATCCATTCCTCTGTTGAAGGGCATCTGGGTTCTTTCCATTTTCTGGCTATTATAAATAAGGCTGCTATGAACATAGTGGAGCACGTGTCTCTTTTATATGTTGAGGCATCTTTTGGGTATATGCCCAAGAGAGGTATAGCTGGATCCTCAGGCAGTTCAATGTCCAATTTTCTGAGGAACCTCCAGACTGATTTCCAGAATGGTTTTACCAGTCTGCAATCCCACCAACAATGGAGGAGTGTTCCTCTTTCTCCACATCCTCGCCAGCATCTGCTGTCACCTGAGTTTTTGATCTTAGCCAATCGCACTGGTGTGAGGTGAAATCTCAGGGTTGTTTTGATTTGCATTTCCCTTATGACTAAAGATGTTGAACATTTCTTTAGGTGTTTCTCAGCCATTCGGCATTCCTCAGCTGTGAATTCTTTGTTTAGCTCTGAACCCCATTTTTTAATAGGGTTATTTGTTTCCCTGCGGTCTAACTTCTTGAGTTCTTTGTATATTTTGGATATAAGGCCTCTATCTGTTGTAGGATTGGTAAAGATCTTTTCCCAATCTGTTGGTTGCCGTTTTGTCCTAACCACCGTGTCCTTTGCCTTACAGAAGCTTTGCAGTTTTATGAGATCCCATTTGTCGATTCTTGATATTAGAGCATAAGCCATTGGTGTTTTGTTCAGGAACTTTTTTCCAGTGCCCATGTGTTCCAGATGCTTCCCTAGTTTTTCTTCTATTAGTTTGAGTGTGTCTGGTTTGATGTGGAGGTCCTTGATCCACTTGGACTTAAGCTTTGTACAGGGTGATAAGCATGGATCGATCTGCATTCTTCTACATGTTGCCCTCCAGTTGAACCAGCACCATTTGCTGAAAATGCTATCTTTTTTCCATTGGATGGTTTTGGCTCCTTTGTCAAAAATCAAGTGACCATAGGTGTGTGGGTTCATTTCTGGGTCTTCAATTCTATTCCATTGGTCTATCTGTCTGTCTCTGTACCAATACCATGCAGTTTTTATCACTATTGCTATGTAATACTGCTTGAGTTCAGGGATAGTGATTCCCCCTGAAGTCCTCTTATTGTTGAGGATAGCTTTAGCTATCCTGGGTTTTTTGTTATTCCAGATGAACTTGCAAATTGTTCTGTCTAACTCTTTGAAGAATTGGATTGGTATTTTGATGGGGATTGCATTGAATCTGTAGATTGCTTTTGGTAAAATGGCCATTTTTACTATATTAATCCTGCCAATCCATGAGCATGGGAGATCTTTCCATCTTCTGAGGTCTTCTTCAATTTCTTTCCTCAGTGTGTTGAAGTTCTTATTGTCCAGATCTTTTACTTGCTTGGTTAAAGTCACACCGAGGTACTTTATATTATTTGGGTCTATTATGAAGGGTGTCGTTTCCCTAATTTCTTTCTCGGCTTGTTTCTCTTTTGTATAGAGGAAGGCAACTGATTTATTTGAGTTAATTTTATACCCAGCCACTTTGCTGAAGTTGTTTATCAGCTTTAGTAGTTCTCTGGTGGAACTTTTGGGATCACTTAAATATACTATCATGTCATCTGCAAATAGTGATATTTTGACCTCTTCTTTTCCGATCTGTATCCCTTTGATCTCCTTTTGTTGTCTGATTGCTCTGGCTAGAACTTCAAGAACTATATTGAATAAGTAGGGAGAGAGTGGGCAGCCTTGTCTAGTCCCTGATTTTAGTGGGATTGCTTCAAGTTTCTCTCCATTTAGTATAATGTTAGCAACTGGTTTGCTGTATATGGCTTTTACTATGTTTAGGTATGGGCCTTGAATTCCTATTCTTTCTAGGACTTTTATCATGAAGGGGTGTTGAATTTTGGCAAATGCTTTCTCAGCATCTAATGAAATGATCATGTGGTTCTGTTCTTTCAGTTTGTTTATATAATGGATCACGTTGATGGTTTTCCGTATATTAAACCATCCCTGCATGCCTGGGATGAAGCCTACTTGATCATGATGGATGATTGTTTTGATGTGCTCTTGAATTCGGTTTGCCAGAATTTTATTGAGTATTTTTGCGTCGATATTCATAAGGGAAATTGGTCTGAAGTTCTCTTTCTTTGTTGTGTCTTTGTGTGGTTTAGGTATAAGAGTAATTGTGGCTTCGTAGAAGGAATTCGGTAGGGCTCCATCTGTTTCAATTTTGTGGAATAGTTTGGATAATATTGGTATGAGGTCTTCTATGAAGGTTTGATAGAATTCTGCACTAAACCCGTCTGGACCTGGGCTCTTTTTGGTTGGGAGACCTTTAATGACTGCTTCTATTTCCTTAGGAGTTATGGGGTTGTTTAACTGGTTTATCTGTTCCTGATTTAACTTCGATACCTGGTATCTGTCTAGGAAATTGTCCATTTCCTGAAGATTTTCAAATTTTGTTGAATATAGGTTTTTATAGTAAGATCTGATGATTTTTTGAATTTCCTCCGAATCTGTAGTTATGTCTCCCTTTTCATTTCTGATTTTGTTAATTTGGACACACTCTCTGTGTCCTCTCGTTAGTCTGGCTAAGGGTTTATCTATCTTGTTGATTTTCTCAAAGAACCAACTTTTGGTTCTGTTGATTCTTTCTATGGTCCTTTTTGTTTCTACTTGGTTGATTTCAGCTCTGAGTTTGATTATTTCCTGCCTTCTACTCCTCCTGGGTGTATTTGCTTCTTTTTGTTCTAGAGCTTTTAGGTGTGCTGTCAAGCTGCTGACATATGCTCTTTCCTGTTTCTTTCTGCAGGCACTCAGCGCTATGAGTTTTCCTCTTAGCACAGCTTTCATTGTGTCCCATAAGTTTGGGTATGTTGTATCTTCATTTTCATTAAATTCTAAAAAGTTTTTAATTTCTTTCTTTATTTCTTCCTTGACCAGGTTATCATTGAGTAGAGCATTGTTCAATTTCCACGTATATGTGGGCATTCTTCCCTTATTAATATTGAAGACCAGTTTTAGGCCGTGGTGGTCCGATAGCACGCATGGGATTATTTCTATCTTTCTGTACCTGTTGAGGCCCGTTTTTTGACCAATTATATGGTCAATTTTGGAGAAAGTACCATGAGGAGCTGAGAAGAAGGTATATCCTTTTGCTTTAGGATAGAATGTTCTATAAATATCCGTTAAGTCCATTTGGCTCATGACTTCTCTTAGTCTGTCTACATCACTGTTTAATTTCTGTTTCCATGATCTGTCCATTGCTGAGAGTGGGGTGTTGAAATCTCCCACTATTATTGTGTGAGGTGCAATGTGTGTTTTGAGCTTTAGTAAGGTTTCTTTTACGTATGTAGGTGCCCTTGTATTTGGGGCATAGATATTTAGGATTGAGAGTTCATCTTGGTTGATTTTTCCTTTGATGAATATGAAGTGTCCTTCCTTATCTTTTTTGATGACTTTTAGTTGGAAATTGATTTTATTTGATATTAGAATGGCTACTCCAGCTTGCTTCTTCTGACCATTTGCTTGGAAAGTTGTTTTCCAGCCTTTCACTCTGAGGTAGTGTCTGTCTTTGTCTCTGAGGTGTGTTTCCTGTAGGCAGCAGAATGCAGGGTCCTCGTTGCGTATCCAGTTTGTTAATCTATGTCTTTTTATTGGGGAGTTGAGGCCATTGATATTGAGAGATATTAAGGAATAGTGATTATTGCTTCCCGTTATATTCATATTTGATGTGAGGTTATGTTTGTGTGCTTTCATTCTCTTTGTTTTGTTGCCAAGACGATTAGTTTCTTGCTTCTTCTAGGGTATAGCTTGCCTCCTTATGTTGGGCTTTACCATTTATTATCCTTTGTAGTGCTGGATTTGTAGAAAGATATTGTGTAAATTTGGTTTTGTCATGGAATATCTTGGTTTCTCCATCAATGTTAATTGAGAGTTTTGCTGGATACAGTACCCTGGGCTGGCATTTGTGTTCTCTTAGTGTCTGTATGACATCAGTCTAGGATCTTCTGGCCTTCATAGTTTCTGGCGAGAAGTCTGGTGTGATTCTGATAGGTCTCCCTTTATATGTTACTTGACCTTTTTCCCTTACTGCTTTTAATATTCTTTCTTTATTTTGTGCGTTTGGTGTTTTGACAATTATGTGACGGGAGGTGTTTCTTTTCTGGTCCAATCTATTTGGAGTTCTGTAGGCTTCTTGTATGTCTATGGGTATCTCTTTTTTTAGGTTAGGGAAGTTTTCTTCTATGATTTTGTTGAAGATATTTACTGGTCCTTTGAGCTGGGAGTCTTCACTCTCTTCTATACCTATTATCCTTAGGTTTGATCTTCTCATTGAGTCCTGGATTTCCTGTATGTTTTGGACCAGTAGCTTTTTCCGCTTTACATTATCTTTGACAGTTGAGTCAATGATTTCTATGGAATCTTCTGCTCCTGAGATTCTCTCTTCCATCTCTTGTATTCTGTTGGTGAAGCTTGTATCTACAGCTCCTTGTCTCTTCTTTTGGTTTTCTATATCCAGGGTTGTTTCCATGTGTTCTTTCTTGATTGCTTCTATTTCCATTTTTAATTCCTTCAACTGTTTGATTGTGTTTTCCTGGAATTCTTTCAGGGATTTTTGTGATTCCTCTCTGTAGGCTTTTACTTGTTTATTAATGTTTTCCTGTGCTTCCCTAAGTGTGTTCAGGTCTTTCTTGAAGTCCTCCAGCATCATGATCAAATATGATTTTGAAACTAGATCTTGCTTTTCTGGTGTGTTTGGATATTCCATGTTTGTTTTGGTGGGAGAATTGGGCTCCGATGATGGCATGTAGTCTTGGTTTCTGTTGCTTGGGTTCCTGCGCTTGCCTCTCGCCATCAGATTATCTCTAGTGTTACTTTGTTCTGCTGTTTCTGACAGTGGCTAGACTGTCCTATAAGCCTGTGTGTCAGGAGTGCTGTAGACCTGTTTTCCTTTCTTTCAGTCAGTTATGGGGACAGAGTGTTCTGCTTTCGGGCGTGTAGTTTTTCCTCTCTACAGGTCTTCAGCTGTTCCTGTGGGCCTGTGTCTTGAGGTCACCAGGCAGCTTTCTTGCAGCAGAAAATTTGGTCTTACCTGTGGTCCTGAGGCTCAGGTTTGCTCGTGGGGTGCTGCCCAGGGGCTCTCTGCAGGGGCAGCAACCAGGAAGACCTGTGCCGCCCCTTCCGGGAGCTTCAGTGCACCAGGGTTCCAGATGGTCTTTGGCTTTTTCCTCTGGCGTCTGAGATGTGTGTGCAGGGAGCAGTCTCTTCTGGTTTCCCAGGCTTGTCCGCCTCTCTGAAGGTTTAGCTCTCCCTCCCACGGGATTTGGGTGCAGAGAACTGTTTATCTGGTCTGTTTCCTTCAGGGTCCGGCGGGGTCCTGCCGCTCCTGGGCCCTCCCCCACGGGAGCCCAGAGGCCTTATACAGTTTCCTCTTGGGCCAGGGATGTGGGCAGGGGTGAGCAGTGTTGGTGGTCTCTTCCGCTCTGCAGCCTCAGGAGTGCCCACCTGACCAGGCGGTTGGGTTTCTCTCTCACCGGGTCTGGGAGCAGAGAGCTGCTGCGGGCCGGCAATAAATCAGTTTTAAAAGATGTAACTTTTTTGAAATAAATACATGTAACTATTTGAATAGCATGTAATTTTGATTTTATAAGATGGTAGTTAAAGGATACATGTACCAAAGACTGTTTTCAAATAAATTTATGATCTATTATAAAAAGAAAAGGAATAAATAAAGAAAATAAAGACTCTCTAGAATTCAATGAAAATGAAGGCACAACATACCCAAATTTATGAGATACCGTGAAAGCAGTGCTAAGAGAAAAGTTCATAGCACTAAGTGCCTTCATAAATAAATGAAAAATTCTCACAGAAATTTAAAAGTACACCCATTATAGCCTGATACATCTGTCTCCTGAAAGGCTCTGCCAGAACCTGACAAATACAGAGGCAGATGCAGGCAGCCTACCATTGGACTGAGAATGGGATCCCCAATGAAGGCGTGAGAGAAAGGACTAAAGGAGCTGAAGGGGTCTGCAACCCTGTAGGAAGAACAACAATATCAATCAACCAGACCCACCCAGAGCTCCCAGGGACTAAACCACCTACAAAAGAGTATGTATGGAGCGACCCATTGCTCTTGCCACATATGTATCAGAGGATGGCCTTGTAGGGCATCAATGGGAGGAGAGGCCGGCAGTCCAATGAAGGACTGATGCCCCAGTGTAGGGGAATGCCATGGTAGGGAGATGGGAGGGAGTGCGTGAGTGGGTGCAACCTCATAGAAGCAGGGGGAGGGGTTATGGTGGGGAAATCGGGAAAGGGGATAACATTTGAAATGTAAACAAAGAAAATATCCAATAAAAAAGTAAAAAAAAATAAAAGTACACCTGAAAGCTCTAGGAAAAAAAAAGCAAGCCTACCAGAGAGGATTGGAAGGAAGGAAATAATCAAAATCAGGGCTAAAATCAGTCAGTCAGAAACAAAGAGAACAGTACAAAAAAAAAATCAACAAAATCCAAGAGCTGGTTCTTTGAAAAAATTAACAAGATTGATAAACTCTTTGCTAAAGTAACCAAAAGACAGAGAGACACTATCCAAATATACAAAATCAGAAATGAAAAGGGAGACATAACAGCAGACACTGAGGAAATTCAAATAATCACTAGGTTTTACCTCAAAAGCCTGTATTCCACAATATTAGAAAATTATAACAAAACAAATTACTTTCCAGACAGATAACACTTATATTAAATCAAGATCAGGTAAACTACTTTAAATGTACTGTTACCCCTAAAGAAATAGAAGCTGTCATTAAAAGTCTCCCAAACAAAAGAAGTCCAGGGCCAGATGGTTTTAGTGCAGAATTCTACCAGACTTTCAGAGAGAAAATGCCAACATTCCTCAAACTATTCCATAAAAGAGAAACTGAAAGAACTCTGACAAAATCATTTTATGAACTCACAGTCTCCCTGATAGCTAAAGCATACAAAGACTCAATAAAGAAAGAATTTCAGATCTTCCTGGTTGCTGCCGCCGCAGAGAGCCCGTGGGCAGCACCCTGCGAGCGAACTTGAGCCTCGGGACCACAGGTAAGACCAACTTTTCTGCTGCAAGAAAGCTGCCTGGTGAGCTCAGGACACACGGAGGCAGAATTCCTCTAGGACCGGGCACGTCCTGTGTTTACCGGAAGTCCCACACCCGCGGATCCCGGCCTGCAGCAGCTCTCTGCTCCCAGACCCTGTGAGAGAGAGACCCAACCTCCTGGTCAGGTGGGCACTCCTGAGGCTGCAGAGCAGAAGAGACCACCAACACTGCCCACCCCTGCCCACATCCCTGGCCCCAGAGGAAACTGTATAAGGCCTCTGGGCTCCCGTGGGGGAGGGCCCAGGAGCGGCAGGACTCCTGCCTGAGACACTGCCGGAACCTGAAGGAAACAGACCGGATAAACAGTTCTCTGCACCCAAATCCTGTGGGAGGGAGAGCTAAACCTTCAGAGAGGCAGACAAGCCTGGGAAACCAGAAGAAACTGCTCTCTGCACACACATCTCAGACGCCAGAGGAAAACACCAGAGGCCATCTGGAACCCTGATGCACTGAAGCTCCCGGAAGGGGCGGCGCAGATCTTCCTGGTTGCTGCCACCACAGAGAGCCTGAGGGCAGCACCCCGCGAGTGAACTTGAGCCTCAGGACCACAGGTAAGACCAACTTTTCTGCTGCAAGTGACCTGCCTGGTGAACTCAAGACACAGGCCCACAGGAACAGCTGAAGACCTGTAGAGAGGAAAAACTACACGCCCGAAAGCAGAACACTCTGTTCCCATAACTGACTGAAAGAGAGGAAAACAGGTCTACAGCACTCCTGACACACAGGCTTATAGGACAGTCTAGCCACTGTCAGAAATAGCAGAACAAAGTAACACTAGAGATGATCTGATGGCGAGAGGCAAGCGCAGGAACCCAAGCAACAGAAACCAAGACTACATGGCATCATCAGAGCCCAATTCTCCCACCAAAACAAATATGGAATATCCAAACACACCAGAAAAGCAAGATCTAGTTTCAAAATCATATTTGATCATGATGCTGGAGGACTTCATGAAAGACGTGAAGAACTCCCTTAGAGAACAAGTAGAAGCCTACAGAGAGGAATCCCAAAAATCCCTGAATGAATTCCAGGAAAACATAAATAAACAAGTAGAAGCCCATAGAGAGGAGACACAAAAATCCCTGAAAGAATTCCAGGAAAACACAATCAAACAGTTGAAGGAATTAAAAATGGAAATAGAAGCAATCAAGAAAGAACACATGGAAACAACCCTGGATATAGAAAACCAAAAGAAGAGACAAGGAGCTGTAGATACAAGCTTCACCAACAGAATACAAGAGATGGAAGAGAGAATCTCAGGAGCAGAAGATTCCATAGAAATCATTGACTCAACTGTCAAAGATAATGTAAAGCAGAAAAAGCTACTGGTCCAAAACATACAGGAAATCCAGGACTCAATGAGAAGATCAAACCTAAGGATAATAGGTATAGAAGAGAGTGAAGACTCCCAGCTCAAAGGACCAGTAAATATCTTCAACAAAATCATAGAAGAAAACTTCCCTAACCTAAAAAAAGAGATACCCATAGACATACAAGAAGCCTACAGAACTCCAAATAGATTGGACCAGAAAAGAAACACCTCCCGTCACCTAATTGTCAAAACACCAAACGCACAAAATAAAGAAAGAATATTAAAAGCAGTAAGGGAAAAAGTTAAGTAACATATAAAGGGAGACCTATCAGAATCACACCAGACTTCTCGCCAGAAACTATGAAGGCCAGAAGATCCTGGACTGATGTCATACAGACCATAAGAGAACACAAATGCCAGCCCAGGTTACTGTATCCTGCAAAACTCTCAATTAACATAGATGAGAAACCAAGATATTCCATGACAAAAACAAATTTACACAATATCTTTCTACAAATCCAGCACTACAAAGGATAATAAGTGGTAAAGCCCAACATAAGGAGGCAAGGACAGATCATGGAAACAGAAATTAAACAGTGATGTCGACAGACAAAGAGAAGTCATGAGCCAAATGGGCTTAACGGATATTTATAGAACATTCTATCCTAAAGCAAAAGGATATACCTTCTTCTCAGTTCCTCATGGTACTTTCTCCAAAATTGACCATATAATTGGTCAAAAAACGGGCCTCAACAGGTACAGAAAGATAGAAATAATCCCATGCGTGCTATCGGACCACCATGGCCTAAAACTGGTCTTCAATAACAATAAGGGAAGAATGCCCACATATATGTGGAAATTGAACAATGCTCTACTCAATGATAACCTGGTCAAGGAAGAAATAAAGAAAGAAATTAAAAACTTTTTAGAATTTAATGAAAATGAAGGTACAACATACCCAAACTTATGGGACACAATGAAAGCTGTGCTAAGAGGAAAACTCATAGTGCTGAGTGCCTGCAGAAAGAAACAGGAAAGAGCATATGTCAGCAGCTTGACAGCACACCTAAAAGCTCTAGAACAAAAAGAAGCAAATACACCCAGGAGGAGTAGAAGGCAGGAAATAATCAAACTCAGAGCTGAAATCAACCAAGTAGAAACAAAACGGACCATAGAAAGAATCAACAGAACCAAAAGTTGGTTCTTTGAGAAAATCAACAAGATACATAAACCCTTAGCCAGACTAACGAGAGGACACAGAGAGTGCGTCCAAATTAACAAAATCAGAAATGAAAAGGGAGACATAACTACAGATTCAGAGGAAATTCAAAAAATCATCAGATCTTACTATAAAAACCTATATTCAACAAAACTTGAAAATCTTCAGGAAATGGACAATTTCCTAGACAGATACCAGGTATCGAAGTTAAATCAGGAACAGATAAACCAGTTAAACAACCCCATAACTCCTAAGGAAATAGAAGCAGTCATTAAAGGTCTCCCAACCAAAAAGAGCCCAGGTCCAGACGGGTTTAGTGCAGAATTCTATCAAACCTTCATAGAAGACCTCATACCAATATTATCCAAACTATTCCACAAAATTGAAACTGATGGATCACTACCGAATACCTTCTACGAAGCCACAATTACTCTTATACCTAAACCACACAAAGACACAACAAAGAAAGAGAACTTCAGACCAATTTCCCTTATGAATATCGACGCAAAAATACTCAATAAAATTCTGGCAAACCGAATTCAAGAGCACTTCAAAACAATCATCCACCATGATCAAGTAGGCTTCATCCCAGGCATGCAGGGGTGGTTTAATATACGGAAAACCATCAACGTGATCCATTATATAAACAAACTGAAAGAACAGAACCACATGATCATTTCATTAGATGCTGAGAAAGCATTTGACAAAATTCAACACCCCTTCATGATAAAAGTCCTGGAAAGTATAGGAATTCAAGGCCCATACCTAAACATAGAAAGAATTTCAGATCAGTTTCCCTTATGTATATTGATGAAAAATATTCAGTAAAATTCTAACAAATCAAATCCAAGAAAACATCAAGGCTTCATCCAACATGATCAAGTAGGCTTTATTCCAGGGATGTAGGGATGGTTCAATATATAAAAATACATCAATGTAATTCACCATATAAACAAACTGAAAGAAAAACACATGACTATCTATTAGATTCCAAAATATTGTTTGATAAAATCTGACATTGCTTCATGATTAAAATCTTGGAGAGAGAAGGGATACAAGGGCACACATAACACAATATAGGCAAAGAAGCCAATAGCTAACATCAAAGTAACTGAAGAGAATCTCAGAGCATTTCCACAAAAATCAGGGAGAAGAAAAATCTGTTCATTCTCTCCATATCTCTTCAATATAGTACTTGAAGTTCTAGCAATAAGACAGAGATCAAGGGGATACAAATTGGAAAAGAAGTCAAAGTACTGATATTTGTGGATGATATGGCAGTATACATAGGAGACATCAACAACTCTACCTGACAACTCCTATAGCTGATAAACAGTTTCAGCAAGGAGGCTGGATAAAAAAATTAACTCAAAGAAAGCATTATCCCCCCTTTTACGCAAATGATAAATGTGCTGAGAAAGAAATTAGGGAAACACTTCTTTTCCAATAGCCATGAGTAATATAAAATATCTTGTTGTAACTCTAACCAAGTAAGTGAAAGATATGTATGACAAGAACTTTAAGTCTCTGAAAAAAGAAATTGAAGAAGGTATTAGAAGATGGAAAGAACTCCCATACTCATGGATAGGAAAGATTAACATAGTGAAAATTGCCACCTCACAAAAAGCAATCTACAGAATTAGTGCAATCCCTATCAAAGTTCCGACTTAACTTTTGAAACCCTGAAAGAGCAATTCTCAAATTCATGTGGAAAAACAAAAAAATTAAGAATAACCATGACAATCCTGAGCAATAATAAACTTCAGGAGGAATTACCATCCCTGCATTGCAGAGCAATAGTGATAAAATTTAAATGGTATTGGTACAGAAACAGAAACATTGATCAATGAACTAGAATAAAAAACCCAGAAATAAACCCAAACACCTATGGACACTTGATTTTGACAAAAAGCCAAAACCATACAATGGAAAAAAGAAAGCATCTTCAACAAATGATGCTGGTCTAACTGGATGTCTACATGTAGAAGAGTAAAAATAGATCTATATTTCACACTGTACATAATTTAAGTCCAAGTAGATCAAGAACATCATCATAAAACCAGATACACTAAATATCATAAAAGAGAATGTGGAAAATAGCTTTGAACATTTGAATATTTTGAACAAGGACAATTTCCTGAAGAGAACACCATGATCTAAGATCAACAATTGACAAATGGGACCTCATGAAACTGCAAAGCTTCCGCAAGGCAAAGGAAACTGTCAATAGGACAAAATGGCAACTTACAGATTGGGGAAGGATTTCACTTATCCTACATCTCACTGAGGCCTAATATCTAAAGTTTATTAAAAAATAACTCAAGAAATTGGACAACAACTCAAATAACTCAATTAAAATGAGATACAGAGCTAAACAGAAAATTCTTGACAGAGGAATCTCAAATGGCTAAGAAACTGTTAAAAATGTTCAAAGTCCTTAGTCATCAGGGAAATGGAAATCCAAACAACTCTGAGGTCCCTCTTACACCCATCAGAATGGCTAAGATCAAAACCTCAAATGACAACACATGCTGGCAAGGATGTGGAGCAAGGAGAACACTCCTCCATTGCTGATGGGAGTGTAAACTTGTACAACCATGTTGGAAATCAATTTGTCAGTTTTTCAGAAAACCGCAAATAGATCTACCTCAATACCCAGCTATACCATTCCTGGAAATAGATACTTGCTCATGGTATGTTCATAGTAGCTTTATTCCTAATAGCCAGAAACTTAAAACAACCTAGATATTTCTCAAGTATAGAATGAATAAAGAAATGTAGTATGTTTACAGAATGGGATAATATTCGGGTATTAAGAACAAAGACATTATAAAGTTTTCAGGCAAATGGATGGATCTTGAGAATATCATCCTGAGTAGGTAACCCAGACAGAAAAGGACATGCATGGATAGTGGATATTAACTGTAAAATACAGGATACCTGTTCTACACTCCACAGACCCCAAGAAGCTAAACAAGAAGGAAGGCATAAGGAGGATGCTTGAACTCCACTTAGAGGGGGAAATAAAATAGTCATCAGAGGCAGATGGATGGAGAGACTTGGGTGGAAAGGAAATGAGGAGATAGATGTGTGTGTGGGGGGAGGGATCAGGCATAGGGAGGGACAGGAAGGATGGTCAGATTGCTATGAGAGTGAACGGATAATGGGAGTGGGGAGGTAGGAGGTCATCTCCAGGAGGAGACAGAGACCTGGAATAGGGGAGGCATCCAAGAACCAATGAGGTTGACCTTAGCTGACTCACAGCAGTGGGGATATGGAACCTGAAGTGGCCACCTTCTATAGTCAATGAGGAATCCAAAATGGAGGGATAGGGACACCAACTCACCCACAAAACTTTTAACCCCCAAGTTGGCCTGTCTATAAGAAATGTAGGGATGGGAATGGGGTGGAGACTAAGGGAATGGCCAAACCATAACAGGCCCAATGTGAGACCCATTCCATGGGCAAGTACCAATCTCTGACACTATTAATGATACGTTGTTTTTCTTGTAAGCAGGAATCTAGCATGGCTGTCCTCTGAGAGGCTCTACCCAGCAGCTGACTCAGACAGATACAGACACCCACAGCCAAACAGTGGGTGGAACTTGGGGACTCTAATGAAAGAATTGGAGGAAGGACTGCAGGCCCAAAAGAGGATAGGAACTTCACAGGAAGACCAACATTGTCAACTAATCTGGACACTTGGGTTTCTCAGAGACTGAACCATCAACCAAAGAACATAGATGGACTGGACCTAGGCCTCCATATACATGTGTAGCAGATGTGCAGAGGGCCTTCATGTGGGCCCGGAACTTGAGCAAGGGCTATTCCAAAATCTGTTGCCTGTATGTGTTCTTCTTGCTGGACTGCCTTTTCTGGTCTCAGTGGGAGAGGATGTGCCTATTCTCTCAAAAACTTGATCTGCCAGGATGGGGAATACCTAGTGGGACCCCACCACTCAGAGGAGAAGAGAGGGGGATGAAAAGAAGGATTAAGGGAGGGGTTGACAGGGAAGGGGTCAGTGAGCATGATGTGAAGTGAAGAAATATAATTAATTAATTAGTTAATTAAAATAAAACAACCAAACCAACAAATGAACAAAACAATCCTCCAAACAACAAAATCATCATTCACCATGATCAAGTAGGCTTTATCCCAGGGATGCAGGGATGATTCAATATCAGAAAATCCATAAAAGTATTCCATCATATTAAAAACTGAAAGAAAATATCACATCGTCATCTCATTAGATGCTGAAAAATGACAGTGACAAAATCCAATACCTGTTTATATTAAAAGTCATGGAGAGAGTAGGAGCATAAGGTATATATGTAAACACAATAAAAGCAATATACAGCAAGCCAATAGACAATATCAAATTAAATAAAGAGAAACTTAAAGAAATCCCACTAAAATCAGTGACAAGTTTGCCTACTCTCTTCCTATCTATTCATTATAGTGTATGAAGTTCTAACTAGAGCAGTAAGACAAGAAAAGGAGATCATGTGGGTACAAATTGGAAAGGAAGAAGTCAAAGTACCTCTTCATGGGTGATATGATATTCTATATAAGCAACCCCCAAAATTCTGTCAGAGAACTCCCACATCTCATAAACAACTTCTGCAAAGTGGCTGGATACAAAATTAAAGGAATCTGTAGCCCTGCTTTATATGAATGATAAAAAGACTGTGGAAAGAATTAGGGAAACAACACCATTCACAACACCCACAAATAATGTAAAATATCTCGGTGTAGTTCTAACTAAACAAGTGAAAGACCAATATGCTCTAATCATATTATAAACAGGATAACATGTTGCTCCCACAAGAAATTTACATGCTTTTCTTCAGAAGAGAACAGTTGTGAAGAGAAGCAGAGTTGTTTAACTGAAATTGAGCTAGAATCCATGCACAGATCTTTCTTGACTTCACATCTGATTCCATCTAAACCCATTGTGCTTCACGGCTTGTTGGTTTTCTTCTATATGCTTTATTTTGTTTGCATTTCTCTTGCTAAATCTCCTTTTCTTAATAGTTTCCCAATCTCTAACAGACATATGCCCAATTAAAAAGAAACATAGACTTTATTTTTAATTATGAGTCTTTTGTGCCCATGTCTGGGTAAGTGCATGTATGTGCAGGTCCCTGTGGAGGTCAGGAAGTGCCCAATCTTCTGTAGCTGGAGTTACGGTGTTTGGAAGTATCCAGCATTGGTTCTGGGAATAGAACTCAGGGACCCTGGAAGAATAGTATATGTTCTTAACTGCTAAGCCATCTCTACAGCCTGCATGTGTGTCTACATAGAAATCCTGTTCCATTATCAAAGATATCTAATCTCTAATGCATTTGCCAAAATATTAGTTCCAATTGCTTGACATCTTAAGGAATCTTTGTTCTCTTAGTGTCTCATTCTAACTTGGACTCTTGGAGTTCTATCATCATGATCCCACATATGCGGCTTGAAGACTAAGTTTAGTTGATAACCATGGTCAAGATTTATTTGTTTTATGTTCCTTTGTGGAGGAAAACAACACAGTTAAAGTGAAAAACCTAACTAGATAAAGCAATCTTTCCTGTGCACTATTATTAGATACCTTATCTGGTTTCATTAACTATATAATTTCACTGTTTCATATGTAGGGACAGAAACAAGCATTCATTTGCAATTTTATTTTCTGTGGTACAGTAACTTTAACATGATACTTGGGTTAACTTGCTATAATAGAGTGTTAGCATAGTGTTGAGATTAAAAACATATTGAAACCTTCCTGGTTGCTGCCGCTGCAGAGAGCCCGTGGGGAGCACCCCACGAGCGAACCTGAGCCTCGGGACCACAGGTAAGACCAAATTTTCTGCTGCAAGAAAGCTGCCTGGTGAGCTGGGGACACAGGAAAGCAGAATTTCTCTAGGACCGGGCACGTTCTGTGTTTACCGGAAGTCCCACACCCGCGGATCCCGGCCCGCAGCAGCTCTCTGGTCCCAGACCCGGTGAGAGAGAGACCCAACCGCCTGGTCAGGTGGGCACTCCTGAAGCTGCAGAGCGGAAGAGACCACCAACTCTGCTCACCCCTGCCCACATCCCTGGCCCAAGAGGAAACTGTATAAGGCCTCTGGGCTCCCGTGGGGAAGGGCCCAGGAGCGGCAGGACCCCTGTGCCTGAGACACCACTGGAACCTGAAAGAAACAGACCGGATAAACAGTTCTCTGCACCCAAATCCCGTGGGAGGGAGAGCTAAACCTTCAGAGAGGCAGACAAGCCTGGGAAACCAGAAATGACTGCTCCCTGCACACACATCTCGGACGCCAGAGGAAAAAGCCAAAGACCATCTGGAACCCTGGTGCACTGAAGCTCCCGGAAGGGGCGGCACAGGTCTTCCTGGTTGCTGCCGCTGCAGAGAGCCCGTGGGGAGCACCCCACGAGCAAACCTGAGCCTCGGGACCACAGGTAAGACCAAATTTTCTGCTTCAAGAAAGCTGCCTGGTGTACTCAAGACACAGGCCCACAGGAACAGCTGAAGACCTATAGAGAGGAAAAACTACACGCCAGAAAGCAGAACACTCTGTCCCCATAACTGACTGAAAGAGAGGAAAACAGGTCTACAGCACTCCTGTCACACAGGCTTATAGGACAGTCTAGCCACTGTCAGAAATAGCAGAACAAAGTAACACTAGAGATAATCTGATGGCAAGAGGCAAGCGCAGGAACCCAAGCAACAGAAACCAAGACTACATGCCATCATCGGAGCCCAATTCTCCCACCAAAACAAACATGGAATATCCAAACACACCAGAAAAGCAAGATCTAGTTACAAAATCATATTTGATCATGATGCTGGAGGACTTCAAGAAAGACATGAACACACTTAGGGAAGCACAGGAAAACATTAATAAACAAGTAAAAGCCTACAGAGAGGAATCGCAAAAATCCCTGAAAGAATTCCAGGAAAACACAATCAAACAGTTGAAGGAATTAAAAATGGAAATAGAAGCAATCAAGAAAGAACACATGGAAACAACCCTGGATATAGAAAACCAAAAGAAGAGACAAGGAGCTGTAGATACAAGCCTCACCAACAGAATTCAAGAGATGGAAGAGAGAATCTCAGGAGCAGAAGATTCCATAGAAATCATTGACTCAACTGTCAAAGATAATGTAAAGCGGAAAAAGCTACTGGTCCAAAACATACAGGAAATCCAGGACTCAATGAGAAGATCAAACCTAAGGATAATAGGTATAGAAGAGAGTGAAGACTCCCAGCTCAATGGACCAGTAAATATCTTCAACAAAATCATAGAAGAAAACTTCCCTAACCTAAAAAAAGAGATACCCATAGACATACAAGAAGCCTACAGAACTCCAAATAGATTGGACCAGAAAAGAAACACCTCCCGTCACATAATTGTCAAAACACCAAACGCACAAAATAAAGAAAGAATATTAAAAGCAGTAAGAGAAAAAGGTCAAGTAACATATAAAGGGAGACCTATCAGAATCACACCAGACTTTTCGCCAGAAACTATGAAGGCCAGAAGATCCTGGACTGATGTCATACAGACCCTAAGAGAACACAAATGCCAGCCCAGGGTACTGTATCCAGCAAAACTCTCAATTAACATTGATGGAGAAACCAAGATATTCCATGACAAAACCAAATTTACACAATATCTTTCTACAAATCCAGCACTACAAAGGATAATAAATGGTAAAGCCCAACATAAGGAGGCAAGCTATACCCTAGAAGAAGCAAGAAACTAATCGACTTGGCAACAAAACAAAGAGAATGAAAGCACACAAACATAACCTCACATCCAAATATGAATATAAAGGGAAGCAATAATCACTATTCCTTAATATCTCTCAATATCAATGGCCTCAACTCCCCAATAAAAAGACATAGATTAACAAACTGGATACGCAACGATGACCCTGCATTCTGCTGCCTACAGGAAACACACCTCAGAGACAAAGACAGACACTACCTCAGAGTGAAAGGCTGGAAAACAACTTTCCAAGCAAATGGTCAGAAGAAACAAGCTGGAGTAGCCATTCTAATATCAAATAAAATCAATTTCCAACTAAAAGTCATCAAAAAAGATAAGGAAGGACACTTCATATTCATCAAAGGAAAAATCCACCAAGATGAACTCTCAATCCTAAATATCTATGCCCCAAATACAAGGGCACCTACATACGTAAAAGAAACCTTACTAAAGCTCAAAACACACATTGCACCTCACACAATAATAGTGGGAGACTTCAACACCCCACTCTCATCAATGGACAGATCATGGAAACAGAAATTAAACAGTGATGTCGACAGACTAAGAGAAGTCATGAGCCAAATGGACTTAACGGATATTTATAGAACATTCTATCCTAAAGCAAAAGGATATACCTTCTTCTCAGCTCCTCATGGTACTTTCTCCAAAATTGACCATATAATTGGTCAAAAAACGGGCCTCAACAGGTACAGAAAGATAGAGATAATCCCATGCATGCTATCGGACCACCACGGCCTAAAACTGGTCTTCAATAACAATAAGGGAAGAATGCCCACATATACGTGGAAATTGAACAATGCTCTACTCAATGATAACCTGGTCAAGGAAGAAATAAAGAAAGAAATTAAAAACTTTTTAGAATTTAATGAAAATGAAGATACAACATACCCAAACTTATGGGACACAATGAAAGCTGTGCTAAGAGGAAAACTCATAGCGCTGAGTGCCTGCAGAAAGAAACAGGAAAGAGCATATGTCAGCAGCTTGACAGCACACCTAAAAGCTCTAGAACAAAAAGAAGCAAATACACCCAGGAGGAGTAGAAGGCAGGAAATAATCAAACTCAGAGCTGAAATCAACCAAGTAGAAACAAAAAGGACCATAGAAAGAATCAACAGAACCAAAAGTTGGTTCTTTGAGAAAATCAACAAGATAGATAAACCCTTAGCCAGACTAACGAGAGGACACAGAGAGTGCGTCCAAATTAACAGAATCAGAAATGAAAAGGGAGACATAACTACAGATTCAGAGGAAATTCAAAAAATCATCAGATCTTACTATAAAAACCTATATTCAACAAAATTTGAAAATCTTCAGGAAATGGACAATTTCCTAGACAGATACCAGGTATCGAAGTTAAATCAGGAACAGATAAACCAGTTAAACAACCCCATAACTCCTAAGGAAATAGAAGCAGTCATTAAAGGTCTTCCAACCAAAAAGAGCCCAGGTCCAGACGGGTTTAGTGCAGAATTCTATCAAACCTTCATAGAAGACCTCATACCAATATTATCCAAACTATTCCACAAAATTGAAACAGATGGAGCACTACCGAATTCCTTCTACGAAGCCACAATTACTCTTATACCTAAACCACACAAAGACACAACAAAGAAAGAGAACTTCAGACCAATTTCCCTTATGAATATCGACGCAAAAATACTCAATAAAATTCTGGCAAACCGAATTCAAGAGCACATCAAAACAATCATCCACCATGATCAAGTAGGCTTCATCCCAGGCATGCAGGGATGGTTTAATATACGGAAAACCATCAACGTGATCCATCATATAAACAAACTGAAAGAACAAAACCACATGATCATTTCATTAGATGCTGAGAAAGCATTTGACAAAATTCAACACCCCTTCATGATAAAAGTCCTGGAAAGAATAGGAATTCAAGGCCCATACCTAAACATAGTAAAAGCCATATACAGCAAACCAGTTGCTAACATTAAACTAAATGGAGAGAAACTCGAAGCAATCCCACTAAAATCAGGGACTAAACAAGGCTGCCCACTCTCTCCCTACTTATTCAATATAGTTCTTGAAGTTCTAGCCAGAGCAATCAGACAACAAAAGGAGATCAAGGGGATACAGATCGGAAAAGAAGAAGTCAAAATATCACTATTTGCAGATGACATGATAGTATATTTAAGTGATCCCAAAAGTTCCACCAGAGAACTACTAAAGCTGATAAACAACTTCAGCAAAGTGGCTGGGTATAAAATTAACTCAAATAAATCAGTTGCCTTCCTCTATACAAAAGAGAAACAAGCCGAGAAAGAAATTAGGGAAACGACACCCTTCATAATAGACCCAAATAATATAAAGTACCTCGGTGTGACTTTAACCAAGCAAGTAAAAGATCTGTACAATAAGAACTTCAAGACACTGAGGAAAGAAATTGAAGAAGACCTCAGAAGATGGAAAGATCTCCCATGCTCATGGATTGGCAGGATTAATATAGTAAAAATGGCCATTTTACCAAAAGCAATCTACAGATTCAATGCAATCCCCATCAAAATACCAATCCAATTCTTCAAAGAGTTAGACAGAACAATTTGCAAATTCATCTGGAATAACAAAAAACACAGGATAGCTAAAGCTATCCTCAACAATAAAAGGACTTCAGGGGGAATCAGTATCCCTGAACTCAAGCAGTATTACAGAGCAATAGTGATAAAAACTGCATGGTATTGGTACAGAGACAGACAGATAGACCAATGGAATAGAATTGAAGACCCAGAAATGAACCCACACACCTATGGTCACTTGATTTTTGACAAAGGAGCCAAAACCATCCAATGGAAAAAAGATAGCATTTTCAGCAAATGGTGCTGGTTCAACTGGAGGGCAACATGTAGAAGAATGCAGATCGATCCATGCTTATCACCCTGTACAAAGCTTAAGTCCAAGTGGATCAAGGACCTCCACATCAAACCAGACACACTCAAACTAATAGAAGAAAAACTAGGGAAGCATCTGGAACACATGGGCACTGGAAAAAATTTCCTGAACAAAACACCAATGGCTTATGCTCTAAGATCAAGAATCGACAAATGGGATCTCATAAAACTGCAAAGCTTCTGTAAGGCAAAGGACACGGTGGTTAGGACAAAACGGCAACCAACAGATTGGGAAAAGATCTTTACCAATCCTACAACAGATAGAGGCCTTATATCCAAAATATACAAAGAACTCAAGAAGTTAGACCGCAGGGAAACAAATAACCCTATTAAAAAATGGGGTTCAGAGCTAAACAAAGAATTCACAGCTGAGGAATGCCGAATGGCTGAGAAACACCTAAAGAAATGTTCAACATCTTTAGTCATAAGGGAAATGCAAATCAAAACAACCCTGAGATTTCACCTCACACCAGTGCGATTGGCTAAGATCAAAAACTCAGGTGACAGCAGATGCTGGCGAGGATGTGGAGAAAGAGGAACACTCCTCCATTGTTGGTGGGATTGCAGACTGGTAAAACCATTCTGGAAATCAGTCTGGAGGTTCCTCAGAAAATTGGACATTGAACTGCCTGAGGATCCAGCTATACCTCTCGTGGGCATATACCCAAAAGATGCCTCAACATATAAAAGAGACACGTGCTCCACTATGTTCATAGCAGCCTTATTTATAATAGCCAGAAAATGGAAAGAACCCAGATGCCCTTCAACAGAGGAATGGATACAGAAAATGTGGTACATCTACACAATGGAATATTACTCAGCTATCAAAAACAACGAGTTTATGAAATTCGTAGGCAAATGGTTGGAACTGGAAAATATCATCCTGAGTGAGCTAACCCAATCACAGAAAGACATACATGGTATGCACTCATTGATAAGTGGCTATTAGCCCAAATGCTTGAATTACCCTAGATCCCTAGAACAAACGAAACTCAAGACGGATGATCAAAATGTGAATGCTTCACTCCTTCTTTAAATGAGGAAAAAGAATACCCTTGGCAGGGAAGGGAGAGGCAAAGATTAAAACAGAGACTGAAGGAACACCCATTCAGAGCCTGCCCCACATGTGGCCCATACATATACAGCCACCCATTTAGACAAGATGGATGAAGCAAAGAAGTGCAGACCGACAGGAGCCGGATGTAGATCGCTCCTGAGAGACACAGCCAGAATACAGCAAATATAGAGGCGAATGCCAGCAGCAAACCACTGAACTGAGAATAGGTCCCCTATTGAAGGAATCAGAGAAAGAACTGGAAGAGCTTGAAGGGACTCGAGACCCCAAAAGTACAACAATGCCAAGCAACCAGAGCTTCCAGGGACTAAGCCACTACCTAAAGACTATACATGGACTGACCCTGGACTCTGACCCCATAGGTAGCAATGAATATCCTAGTAAGAGCACCAGTGGAAGGGGAAGCTCTGGGTCCTGCTAAGACTGAACCCCCAGTGAACTAGTCTATGGGGGGAGGGCGGCAATGGGGGGAGGGTTGGGAGGGGAACACCCATAAGGAAGGGGAGGGGGGAGGGGGATTTTGCCCGGAAACCGGGAAAGGGAATAACACTTGAAATGTATATAAGAAATACACAAGTTAATAAAAAAATAAAAAATAAAAAAAAATTAAAAAAAAACATATTGAAACAATGTATTTCCCAGTGATGCAAAATTCTGCACTTTATTATCTATGTACCTAGTCTTAACTATCTATTTACAAGTGTTAAAATAGTAACAGTTATTGACTCTGTGGTTTGGTTCTATTTTACTGGGTAATTTTAAAATTTTATTTTCTTATGTATTATATTTCAATCACATTTCCTCTTTATTTTCTCCTCTCAGTTCCTTTTCCCACATCCCCTCACTCCCAGACCCACTCCTCCCCTGCTTTCCTTTCAGAAATAGGCAGGTCTCCCAGGGATACCAACCAAACATGGTATATCAAGTATCAACAGCACTAGGCTCCTCTCCTCATATTAAGGTGGGAAAAGGCAACCCAATTGTAGAAAAGGGGTCCCAAATACAGGCAAAAGAGTAAGAGACAGACCCTGGTTCCAGTATTGGGAGTCCTACAAGAAGACCAAGCTATATAACCATAGCATATGTACAGAGGACCTAGGTCATACCCATGCCAGCACCTTGATTCTCAGTTAAGTCTCCATGAGCCTTTATGGACCCAAGTTAGTTGATTCTGTGTGTTTTCTTGTGGGGTCATTGTAACCTCTAGCTCCTACAAATTCTTCTTTTCTCTCTTCTGTAGGATTCCCTGAGATTCATCTAATGTTTGGCTGTGGGTCTCTGCATTTGTTTCCACCAGTTGCTGGATGAAGCCTCTCTGATGATGATTATGCTAGGCTTCTGATTAGCAGATTATGCTAGACTCTGAATATAGCAGAATATCATTAGGAGCTATTTTATTGCCATCTATCTGTCTGTCTGTCTATCTATCTATCTATCTATCTACCTATCTATCTATCTATCTATCTATCTATCTATCTATCTTCTATCATCTATCTATCTAATCTGTCTATTATCTATCCATTTATTTGCCAGTCAGGTTTGGCTCTATTCTAGTTGTCTGGGATATCCAGTCTCTGGGTTCTGGTCCTTTGGATGGTATCACGGGTGGACTCCTTCTCATGGCACAAGGCTCAATCTGGACCAGTCATCGGTTGGCCACTCCCACAATTTCTGCTTGACTTTTACCTCAGCATGTCTTACAGGTTGGACAAATTGTATTACTTGGTGAAATTTAAATTATATTCTCTATTACCTTTTGTTTATAAGGAATGCCACTTATTACTACAACCAATGAAAGTGTGTGCAAACAAGGTATGACAGCAGGGAAGTTGCACATATGAACTTATGGTGTGGGAAAATTCACAAGATCTAAACATGCTGAATTCAGACAAACTCCTACCATTGATCCGGAAGGTGGGTACTAGCTCCCATCCCTAGCTAAGGAGTTGTTGGCAATTGATAGCTTCTGGGAAGGGGGAGAATCAGTTCTCTTTAAAGATGTGGGCTTTGGTCAGCCCTGGTCCACTGGAAGGTCATATGTCTAAGAGCATAAGAGTAGCACAAGAATAGTTGGTGTATTTAAAAGAAAAAAAGGAGGCTTATGCAGGATGAATTTCATAACTAAAGTATTACTGGATTCTTGGCAGCATATTCTTGGCTTAATAAAGTTCACATCAAATTCAGTTCATCTACAACTATTTCTTTTTTTTTAAATTTTAAACAAGAAGTTTGTTTAAACAATAAGATGCTTGACTTGAAGGGAGAACTATCTAGGACCATTTTGTTCAAGAGTAATTTATCCCTACTTAAAGATAGATTGCCCTGCTTGTAACAATTACATACAAAAAAGTTATAAAATTGTCCTTGGTTTTACAATGATAAATGAAAATATTAAAATTCTCCAATTGAACAATGTATGCAAGGATTTTGTGTTGTTGGGTTCTTTTGTTAAAACAATGAGAGCAAAATAACTTACTGGAATATAAAGATAAGAGTTGAGGAACTGGAGAGATGGCTCAGTGGTTAAGAGCACTGACTGCTCTTCCAAAGGTCCTGAATTCAAATCCCAGCAAACACATGGTATCTCACAACCATCTGTAATGAGTTCTGATGTCCTCTTCTGGTGTGTCTGAAGACAGCAACAGTGTACTTATATATAATAAGTAAATAAATCTTTAAAAAAGACTTAAATGAGCATGCCACTAGTGGAGAAAGGGAATATTTTCATAGAACCAGTACATTCCCTGAGACCATCTCCATCTGATGTAACCAAAACAGAACATTGGCCACTTAGTTTAAAAAAGAAAAGAAACGGAAATATAGTATTATGGAATGAATTTTTTTAGCACACAAATAAAAAATTAAAAAAAGAAAAGAAACAAAGAGCAATATGCTTGTGTACATACTCCAGTTACTTTATGTACAATAAAGAAATGGGGACAGGGACATGAATGAAGAGAGAGGACTATACTGTAATCATCAGCATGTGGCAGGACCAAATTGCGGCTTTCTAATTGAGAATGTATTCTTGGTCTACAACAAAATTCTGGAGTAAGTAGCAGGTTCCCTTTTTAGTAGACACCTTCTGTTTGCTGCTGCAACACATCCATCATACTGTCACCCTCCATTTCCATAGACCGAGAACAACTATTTTATTACTCCTTCGTTGGGTTTCTCAAAGGCTATGGTGAGCTCCAGAATCTCCTCAGCTTCCAACTCACAAAAGAGGCATCAGGTCCACACTGAAGGGACACAGAAACTGCACCAGGAGTGGCAGAAGAAGCCATCTACAGCTTTTTCAAATGGTCTGTAAAGTTAGAATCTTACCTTCCTGATAGACCAGATTTTTCTTTTTTTTTTTTTAATTTTTTTTTTATTTTTCAGCTTTTTTTTATTCTTTTTTTTAATTTATTTTTATTTATTTTTTTTATTAACTTGAGTATTTCTTATATACATTTCAAGTGTTATTCCCTTTCCCGGTTTCCGGGCAAAATCCCCCTCCCACCTCCCCTTCCTTATGGGTGTTCCCCTCCCAACCCTCCCCCCATTGCCGCCCTCCCCCCATAGTCTAGTTCACTGGGGGTTCAGTCTTAGCAGAACCCAGGGCTTCCCCTTCCACTGGTGCTCTTACTAGGATATTCATTGCTACCTATGAGGTCAGAGTCCAGGGTCAGTCCATATATAGTCTTTAGGTAGTGGCTTAGTCCCTGGAAGCTCTGGTTGCTTGACATTGTTGTACTTTTGGGGTCTCGAGCCCCTTCAAGCTCTTCCAGTTCTTTCTCTGATTCCTTCAACGGGGGACCTATTCTCAGCTCAGTGGTTTGCTGCTGGCATTCGCCTCTGTATTTGCTGTATTCTGGCTGTGTCTCTCAGGAGCGATCTACATCCGGCTCCTGTCGGTCTGCACTTCTTTGCTTCATCCATCTTGTCCAATTGGGTGGCTGTATATGTATGGGCCACCTGTGGGGCAGGCTCTGAATGGGTGTTCCTTCAGTCTCTGTTTTAATCTTTGCCTCTCCCTTCCCAGCCAAGGGTATTCTTTTTCCTCATTTAAAGAAGGAGTGAAGCATTCACATTTTGATCATCCGTCTTGAGTTTCGTTTGTTCTAGGGATCTAGGGTAATTCAAGCATTTGGGCTAATAGCCACTTATCAATGAGTGCATACCATGTATGTCTTTCTGTGATTGGGTTAGCTCACTCAGGATGATATTTTCCAGTTCCAACCATTTGCCTACGAATTTCATAGACTCGTTGTTTTTGATAGCTGAGTAATATTCCATTGTGTAGATGTACCACATTTTCTGTATCCATTCCTCTGTTGAAGGGCATCTGGGTTCTTTCCATTTTCTGGCTATTATAAATAAGGCTGCGATGAACATAGTGGAGCACGTGTCTCTTTTATATGTTGAGGCGTAAAGTGCTTTTTACCTCTTGTTTACCAGGGAAGGGGTTTTTGTTTATGTTTTCACCATTGTTCAACACCAATTTATGTCACTTTGTGATTTTTCTTATGTATGACAGTTTTCCTGTTAGTTCTGTTAAGACTATGCTGAGATTTCCTTCTATGGAGATGATGTATCACTAGTTGGCAAGCATATGTCACCCTGTGAAAGAGCTTGAAGAGGCTTGAGACCCCATATGAACAACAATGCCAACCAACGAGAGCTTCCAGGGACTAAGTCACTACCCAAAGACTATACATGGACTGACCCTGGGCTCCAACTGCATAGGTAGCAATGAATATCCTAGTAAGGGCACCAGTGGAAGGGGAAGCCCTTGGTCCTGTTAAGACTGAACCCCCAGTGAATGTGATTGTTGGGGGGAGGGTGGTAATGGTGGGAGGATGGGGAGGGGAACACCCATAGAGAAGGGGAGGAGGAGAGGTTAGGGGGATGTTGGCCTGGAAACCGGGAAAGGTAATAACAATTGAAATGTAAATAAAAAATACCCAATTTAATAAAGATGGAGAAAAAGTAAATAAATGTTTTTTTAAAAGAAATAAGCAAAATGAGCATTTCCCTTAGAATGATAGGCGTGTTAACCTTGGCCCCAACCAGGAGGCATGATTTTAGTGTATATTCTGTAGAATACAATCATAGATATGTCTTAAGAAATAATGGCTGTGAATACACTTTTAAAATAAAAATTTAAACTATAAAATAGTTTTACACTAATATTCTTTATAAAGAGGACACAAAGTTGAGTGCATAGGAAGGGGAAATGTTGGGAGGGTGTGAATACGACAATGCATTGTTTGAAAATTTCAGAGATCTAGTAAAAGTGAGGAAATAAAGTTAAAAAAACGGTGTGATATAATTTACAAATCGGAATGATTTAATGCCTACAAGTTCTTCTGGAGGCGAAATGTGTGGGTGGGGAATTTGGCAAATTTATCAAACTTAATGTTTTATTGCTTCCTGTTTTTATATGAGTTAACACTAAAGAGATCATCATTAAACTATTTATTATGGAAAAGAAGGAAGAGTGAGGAATCAAAAAGCAGGCAGGTTTTTTTCTGTTATTTTTCAACTTAATTTTCTTAAAAAAATTGAGATTATAATATAATCACATTTCTCTCGTCCTTTTAGGTATTTTCTCTAAATCTTTCCATATACTTCTGCTCTTCTTCTTCATGGCTTTTTTTCCCCACTAATTGTTATTGAGTGCATATATTTATATATGTTCCTAAGTGTGGGGCTGGAAAGCTTTCTCTCCCTGCACTCAAGCCAACCAAGATCCTGCGAACCTACCCGTCAGGATAAACATTGTTCATTTGATTCCTGCCTGGTGAGCAATGGTACCTGAATACCTGGGCAGAAGTAGAACCAGGCTGACGCCTAAATATATATGTTCAGTCATATAACAGAACATCTATGTATGTTTTTAGGTGAGACTGCTTGATACCAGACATCCAGTTGTGTGCTCTTTCCTGGGGAGGACCACCTCTCTTGCTCTCAACTTTCCTAAAACGCCTCTAATTCTAGCTGTAGTGTTGAGGCCTCGGAGGCTTTACCCTGTCCACGTCTATTTATGTTTTCCTTGTTTGGCTTATTTCTAGGCAGTCATTTTGTTGAACCTTTATAGATATAGCTTCTCATGTTACTAGAAGACACCACCCAGCAAACTTCTGGTCCTCTGTCTCTTACAATTTGCTTCCTCTTTTGAAAGGCTTCCTGAGACTTAAGTATCAGAACTCTTTGTAGATATATCCAGTGGGACTATGCTCCACAAGTCTGCATTTTGATCAGCTATGGTTTTATGCAGTGGTCACTATCTGTTGCAAAGAGAAGTTCCTTGATGAGAGGAGAGGAGTGCTGTCATTTCTGATATTTGGACAAGTGTTTGTGGATTGTTGTGAAGGATTATGTTGGTTTAGTACATTAGTAGTTGTAGATTCTCCACCAGTAATCATTATTTTATTAGCACGGAGCATTTAGTAAGGTTTTCAGTACCAAAATGTTTTCTCTCTTATTGAGCAAGACTTAAAGAAGTTAAAGACCTTCTCATTTTCCCCATTACCAAAATCAGATCATTCAAATATGTGCTTCTCTTTTACCCACCTCCCACCTTCTTCTTTATTTCTTCTCCCCCTCCTTAAAGAGTAGTCCTTTCCAATTTCACTGTTCCCATTACTTATTCTCTATTTTCTCCCAATCCTTCCTACCCCATTAATGGTCTCATTTTACTTTCTTATTCTTTGTGCTTACAAGAGGCTATATACTCACATCTGAAGATTTGGACCTATGATCCCCCCATGAGAGAGAACAGACCTTGTTTGTCTCTCTGTGCTGGAGTTACTCCACTCAAAATGATTTCTTTTTAGGTCTATTTACCTACAAAGTTCATAATTTCCTTTTTCTTCACAACTGAATAGAATTCCATAGTGTATGTGTGCCATATTTTCATTATTCATTCGTTGGTTGTAGACATTCAGGTAGTTTGCATTTTCTAGCTACTGTTAATAGAGCAGCAGTGAACATGGCTGGGCAAATGTCTGTAGTGTAGTATGTTGAATCTTTGGGCACATACTGAGGAGTGTTATATTTAGATCATATGGTAGGTTTGTTTTCAGCTATTTGAGAATTTTCTTTTTTATATTCTTTCTTTTTATTTAATTTTCTTTTTACACTCCAGATTTTATTCCCCTCCCGGTCTAGCCTCTGACTTTTCCATAGTGGCTGCACTAGTTTGGGGTCTCACCAACAGTGAATGACAATTCTCTTTTTGTCTCATCCCTTCCAGCACTGGTTCTCAGTTGTTTCGTTGACCTTTGCCAGTCTGACTGGAGTAAGATGAAATCTCAAAGTTGTTTTGATTTGCATTGCCATGCTAGAAGCAATAAACATTTTTGAGTTATTTCTCAGTTATTATTAATTATTATTCCTACCATTACTTATTGTTATTAATTATTATTTTGAGAACTCTCTGTTCAGGTTCCAGGCTTATTTTTAGAATCAGTCATTAAAGAAACTTTGGTTTTTGAGTTCTTTATGGATTCTGGATATTAATCCTCTATCAGATTTATGGCTGACAGATTCTCTCCCATTCTGTGGGTTGCCCCTTTACCTACTTGGTTATTTCTTTAACTTCATAGTTTTATGAAGCCCCATTTGTCAATTGTTGGACTTAGTTCTTGGGTAAGTGGAGTCCTACCCAGAAAGTCCTTTCTTAAACCTACATCATGAAGGGTACTGCCTTTGTTTTCTTCAAGATGTTTCGGGCTTCTTTCTTTGGTCCATTTAGAGTTAGCTTTTGGGTAACATGGTAGGTACCATCTAATTTCATTCTTCTGCATGTGGACATCCACTTTCCCAGTACCATTTGTTAAAGAGAAGAGATTATTTTTGTTATATATTCCCAGTCACAATAGAGTAAAGCAATGTTACATTCCAACAAATGCTAGTGCAAAGGGGCTTTTTCATTGTTTTAATCATTGAATTTCTTTAGAATTATCTAAGTTTCTAGTACTTGCAGCATTTTCCCATCAGCTCATTGGGTAGGAGGAGTGATATTCATGGCCCTTGTACAAAAAGCTTGAATAGTAAATTGAAATGCCAAGATATTCATTCATGAATGAGGTTAAGATGTACTAGACTCTTAGTCACTTCAAGACCCACCTCTTTTGTCTCTAAAACCCAATACTACCAATATGACATTATAACAAAATTCATTTTCTTTATGCTTTTATATATTTAAAATTTAATATAGGTAATAATGTGACATGTTGTCTTTGATGTCTGCTTACTTACGGGCAGCATTGGGCTTGTGAGATGTACTCTGATTATTTTTCACCTACAATTCATTTATTTTTATGTTCTATTCATTATGTTCTAATGTTATATAGGGTGTTGGTGGATGCCTGGGTTATTTCCTGAAGAACAGAGGTGGTGGATTCATAATTCCACTCAAGTTATTCTGACTTTACTTCCCTTGACCTTTTAGCATAATTCCCAGTAAAGATGTAGGTATCGGGCAGTCATTTTTGTCTCTGAGTGGGGTTGAAAACATGACACCTGCAGGGGTCCAGTCCCTGTGTCTAGAACAGGATATTCAACAAATGATGTGGATTTTTTGCTTCTCTTTCAGTGATCCCCTAAAAATTCTAACCACCAATATTAGAATTGGAAATATCCTAACTTTCTTTCCTTCATGACAATTTGTGAACTTTCTCTCTAGACACTAGAAGGATGTGAGAGATCTTAAGAGACAAACTAAAATTTCTTCCTTAGGAGATGGAATTATCTTCACAGGGATTAATTAAATGATAGCCTCCACACTGTCCTAACCTGTGACCAGAAGCTGCTTCTAATCTGGCTCCAGCAGTTGATCCTGTGGGGGTGGGGTGATTGTCCTCAGAGAGACAGAGAGCACATGGGGTTAATAATCCCTCTGCCATATTTCCACCTTATAAATAGCCCCTTTCAGTGGAAGGGGAAAGGTTTTCCTCTGAAACTCTGTGCATGGAAATTCTTCGTGTAAAGCAGACTGACCAAGCCACTTAACCCTTCCTTCTGTGAAACTTTTCTCCCTGGCCATTAGCAGCAATGTCATCTGACTTGCCAAAGCCACATGAAGCAGAAAGATGGACAGGGAACAGCACGGTATAAGGAAGGACCTAGGATCCAGTCATGGTTCTGCTTCAGATCTCCTACACAACTTTGAAATAACTGCTCTCTGAATCTCAAATCCATCGGGATGAAATGAGATTTTAAAAGTCATGTTCTTCAGCAAATGAAAGGGAAGTGGCTACACAGCGGATCATCGTGTTTTGTGAATGAATGGTTGACATTTTGGATCTCACATTTACTTT
This sequence comes from Rattus norvegicus, assembly GCF_021556685.1. Classification (NCBI taxonomy): domain Eukaryota; kingdom Metazoa; phylum Chordata; class Mammalia; order Rodentia; family Muridae; genus Rattus; species Rattus norvegicus. The sequence continues at coordinate 75,359,246 of NC_141536.1, read as the reverse complement.
ACTAATATCAGGAAGTTTTCAGCTCAGACAAATTTTGTTACTTGGTAACAATGATAAAGTGCTTGGCATCAGTGTAAAAAAAGTTTTACTCTCATCTAAGATTAGAAGAGATAGGAAACTGTAAATTTGAGATCATATGTCTGGGCTAACCTTGATGACGCTTTATGAACTTTTCCAGGATCTCCAGTCCATGATGTGGGGATGTGAGAAAACTTTGGCACTCCTGTGGTGTGCACAGATCCGGTCAGTGTAAGTTTTCTATGACCATTTTTTACTAGCATTTAAATTTTACCTATTTGGAGACAGAATCCTGCTCTGTTATTCTGCTGGCTTGGCACTCATCATACAGCTTAGGTTGACCTTGAACTCACAGCAAGCTCCTGTCTTAACATCTCAAGTACCAGGTTATAGGCATGAATTACTAAGACTAGCTTACAATATTTTTAAAACAAAAGACAAGAACATCCAGAATAAAAATACCCTGGGGCAGTATTAATACAATTCTCATGTTACATAGAATAATTGTATGGATAATCCAAACAGGAGAGTTCTTTTAAATGGTTTTAATAAATACTTTTTTCTACAGTCACAAATACAAATCAGAGATATAAGTCATCATGTCATTTTTAGTTTGGAGGATATTAATTTACTATTCATCTATATTTTGTATTATGCAGTGAATGTATTTTCTCTACCTTTTTCTTTCTGTATGAGAATAAAGATTAAGACATTTTTCACATTTCATGTTTACAAATTTGAAATGCCAGCCTACTGTGTGTTTTAGTTCCTTAAACCACACAAGAATTGTCCATGATATAGATGCTAATGATAATCACAGATATTAATTGTTAAATATTTATCACCTCCAGGTCCTTATATACACACAGCATAGCCTGCTTTCATGTCCGTGCTGCCACATTAGGTTGTTCTAGAGCTCTTTTATTTAAAATGTTAGCTCAGTTTTGAGCATGGAAATAACAATTACAAGCATACTTGCCTCAATTTTATAGATAAAAACATTAAGGCTTTGAGAAAGTGTACATTATCCATTGTTATAGTGAGCATGATTGCCAATGGCAAGAATCAAGTATAGAAGTATTAACTGACAATATCACATAGCCCAGTCCACAGATACTGTGGCAAGATTGCCTGGGAGCAAGGCTCAGATCTGCCACTAATTTGCTGTTTGTATTTCTCAAATAAAAAACTAAAGGGAGACACAAAGTGCAATAAAAATGCTCAAGACTATCCCAAAGTTACTGAGTGCAGTGTCCTGTTTTCTTTGTATACAGGTGAGAACTTACTCTGTGGGGATAATGTGGAAGTTAAATGAATATATTTTTTTCAACATATATAAATATATATTGGAAAGTGCTCAGGGGAGGATCATGCTGGTTTGATCTGCACTGCTGCTCTCTGGAGTTATGGCTAGAAAGGTTTGCCATATCAGACTTGTCACTTGTAGAAATTTATTGTCCTTGCAATAATGTATAGACAGCAAAGAGAGATGATTCCTGATTAGTACATGCTTTTTTTTCCTTGTAGGATTTCTTATACCTGACTGTCTCTTTCTGAGACTACACGGTTCTCCCTTAAATCTTTTTTTTTTTTCATCTTTATTAACTTGGGTATTTCTTATTTACATTTCGATTGTTATTCCCTTTCCCAGTTTCCAGGCCAACATCCCCCCAAACCCCCCTCCCCTTCTTTATGGGTGTTCTCCTCCCCATCCTCCCCCCATTACCGCCCTCCCCCCAACAATCACGTTCACTGGGGGTACAGTCTTGGCAGGACCAAGGGCTTCCCCTTCCACTGGTGCTCTTACTAGGCTATTCATTGCTACCTATGCAGTTGGAGCCCAGTGTCAGTCCATGTATATATTCTTTTCTCCCTTAAATCTTGTACTAAATATTATATATCTTTAGCAAGTGGGAAGTTTTAACTATTCAAAAAGACTTGTGTTTCTAGGTAAGAGAGTTGTGAACGCCTAGTGGCAGGTTTCTCAAAGCAAAAGCTGTAGTGGTCTAATATCATCGGGAGCATAGGAAGTATATAGGCATGTTCTGATGAACTAGACTGTCATTTATAGCCTGCTCAGCATCTGAGCTGGGTAACATAGTTCCTGTCTATAATCTCAACTTCAGGAAGGTTAAGACAAGAGGACTGTATAGCCTGGACTATGTTGTAAGACCCTATCTCAGAAAATGAAAACAAAGAAAGAAGTAGAGCATCGCAGAACACCTGATGTTTTTGTCCTTAGAGTTTTATGTTATTAATAGAGATTATTGTAGAATAGACTGAGATGTCCCAACAATTTAATTTACCTTTATAAATGCCAAGTCTGTCTTGTAGTCAGTAGAGGAAGTTGCGGCCTGTATCTAGGTGCATTTTAGCAAGATCAACGATAAGCAAAACCCAGAAGAATGTGTGAGCATGTGGGGGATGGTCAATTAGGTTGGTGTCCTGGACGTGATCCTGTCCAAAGCCTGGCGTGGGCGAGCACAGGAGAAAATGAACAGAAGAGAAGAGGAAAACATGCAAGTCTCCAACTGCAACCACATCTGGTTTCTCCCAATCTACTTCAGTTCCTCTTCTTCTTCTTTCTCCTCCCTCTCCTTCCTCTTCCCTCTCCCTCCCCCTTCCTCCTCCTTCTCTTCCTCTTCTTCATCTCTTCTTTTTTTCTCTCAAATTCAGGTATATTGACCTTGAAAATGGGCAGAAGTGCATGTCATTTAGAATCAGAAAAATTACTGACTATTAAAGGTTCAATCAGCTGTAAGCAAAGAAGCTGAGATCATGAGTTATTTGCAGCTAATAACTAGTGCTCAGGGGAGCAAAGGGCATATGATGATATTTAAGAGATAACAGAATAAATTAGTATACGATTTCTAAAAAAAACACTCTGAGAGAAAAGTAAAGTATTCAAAGGAAACCTTGCAACATTCCCATCTCCTGGAATTATTTTTCTTTTCATTTTATAGGCAACACTGCACCTACACATTCAGGATCCCTGGAGCCTATGGAAATACCACACAATATTACAGAATTTTTCATGTTGGGACTTTCCCAGAGGCCAGAGATCCAGAGGATTCTCTTTGTGGTCTTCTTGGTTATCTATGCAGTTACAGTTTTCGGCAACATGTTAATTGTGGTCACCATCACCTTTAGCTCCAGCCTGGCATCCCCTATGTATTTCTTCCTTTCCAATCTATCTTTTATTGACACCTGCTATTCTTCTTCTTTGGCCCCTAAACTCATTGCTGATTCCTTGTATGAGGGGACAACTCTTTCTTATGAGGGTTGCATGGCCCAACTCTTTGGAGCTCATTTCCTGGGAGGTGTTGAGATCATTCTACTCACAGTGATGGCCTATGACCGTTATGTAGCCATCTGCAAGCCTCTGCATTATACCACCAAGATGACCAGGCACCTTTGTGTTGTGCTGGTGGGGGTGGCTTGGCTGGGTGGCTTCCTACATTCATTGGTACAAATCCTTCTGATTTTTCAGCTGCCTTTCTGTGGTCCTAATGTAATCAATCACTTTGTGTGTGACTTGTATCCTTTACTGGAGCTGGCCTGCACCGACACATATGTCATTGGCCTGCTGGTGGTGGCCAACAGTGGTGTGATTTGCCTGCTGAACTTCCTCATGCTGGGTACCTCCTACATTGTCATCCTGCACTCCTTGCGTTACCACAGTGTAGAGGGGAGACGGAAAGCTCTGTCTACCTGTGGGGCTCACTTCACTGTCGTTGCTTTGTTCTTTGTGCCCTGTATATTTAGTTATATGCGTCCATCAACTACTTTATCTATAGACAAAAACATGGCAGTATTTTATGGTATTCTGACACCCATGTTGAATCCACTCATTTATACTCTGAGAAATGAAGAGGTGAAAGATGCCATGAGAAAACTCTTCACACGCATGGAAGCTACAGGTACCAGAGTTGTAAAGAAGGTAATAACGGTGATTCTGTTTCTCCAAGAGAAACAACTGAAGCTTGTCATTTTCTCCGCCAAATGTTACCTTAATCCATGTATTCTCCTCTACCCTCTAAGTTTTTATGGTTTATTGTGATTTTACTTAAATTGCACAGTTTTATTCTGTACAAGATATATATGACCTGAATTATCATTATTATTGTTTAGAAATAAGGAAACTCTCTCTGCTGTCTGATGTGGTTAATTGACTTATGAAAGTATTCTAGTTTCATCAATCAAAATCAGTTCTTCTTGACCCATTTTTACCCATTAGCTTAGGATTCTGTATTTTTTAAAGGTATTAATTGTGCATCTGAATAAACTGGGGAAATGCAAAGACAATTTGTTTTAAAGTATTATTTTACTAAATGAAATAGATAAGACTTTTAGAAAAAGAATTATCTTTCATGTTTTTCTTTTTACAGTCCAGTCGTTATCCCCCTCCTGGTCAGCGCTTCAACAGTTCCTCATCTCATTCCCCTACCCCCTCCAAGAGGATATCCCTATCCCTTACCCCATCCCACCCTAACCCACCAGGCCTCCTCACTCCCAGGGGTCTCACGCTTTTTGAGGGTTAAGGTACCTCTTCCCTCACCCATGAGAGTCTTTCACCTCCCATGTCTCTGGTACATTGTAGAGGGTCCCCCTACCTCCTTTCTCCTGAGGTTGCCCGTTTTCCATTCATTCTGTTGGCCCTCAGGGATTTACTCCTGCCCCTCCCCCCCACAAATACTTGATCATGTTTCCCTATTCTCTTCCCTCTATCCCCTCCCACTCAAGTCCCTGCCTCCCTCTACCCTGTGATAGGTTTCTTCTCCCTACCAAGTGGGGTTGAAACATTCTTACTTGGACCCTTAGGCTTGTTAATCTTGAGTTCTTTAGACTGTATCCTGGGTTTACTGTACTTTTTTTTAGCTAATATCCACTTAATAGTGAGTAAATACCATGCATGTCTTTTTGGGTCTGAGTTATCTCACTCAGGATGATATTTTCTTGTTCCATCCATTTGCCTGAAAAACTCATGATGTCCTTATTCTTTTTTTTTTTTTTGGTTCTTTTTTTCGGAGCTGGGGACCGAACCCAGGGCCTTGCGCTTCCTAGGTAAGCGCTCTACCACTGAGCTAAATCCCCAGGCCCATGTCCTTATTCTTAATAGCTGAATAATATTCCATTGTGTAAATGAACCAGATTTTCTCTATCCATTCTTTCTGTTCTGGGTTGCTTTCAGCCTCCAGCTATCACAAGTAAGGCCATTATGACCATAGTGGAGCCCGTGCCTCCATGGCATAGTAGGGCTAGATAAGACTTTTAGTGCAGTTTCAAAACATAGAAAGTCATTGCTCTTTAAATTGCAAGACAATTTGGGTCTGTATGATAATTAATTGAGCTATGGGAAAGTGAGGAAAGACACATCTGAAAAGCCTCCATGTGTAATCACACATGCATGCCTGTAAGATGGTGCGCATCACCATTCTTTGTGACACTGGCAGCAGGGCTTCCACACGCTCTCAGACAGGCCAAGGACATGGGCTTTGCAGACAGACCACAGTCTCAGTTCCTATGCTTATTACTGGGATGACCTTGATAATTGGTTCAAAGCTCATAAGTTTTTGATACATACCTTCAGAGTAAGGGTAAAGATATTTTATGTTTGCATGTCAGATCATGGTATATTTATCTAGATGAGACAGGTTTATTTCACTTAGAATTATCTCTTCCATGTCTACTTGTGTTATAGTGAGTGGCTACATTTTAGTAATATTAACAATGTACCTCAATAGACTCAGAGAACGATGAAGATAATTTATGTTTCAAAGTGATGTTTTACTAAGTGGTGCTTTGACATTTAAACTAGATAACTCAAATCATGTTTTTAACTGTCCTACAAATAGGAAAGTATTAACATGTTTGATAGTATGTCTACTTAGTCCCCATTAGGAATAGATTACTGCATTGTCTTCATTAGCTTGAAATAGATCCTGACTTTAGAGCAGAATTTTTTTTGAGAGAAATAGAGTGGAATTTCTATTTATTTATTATTATTTATTTACAATTTCTTACATCTATACAAAGTATTCTGATGACTCTCAGTTCATCCTTTTTTGTCTTTTTTTGATTCTTTCTCCTCTCCCCACTTGTCCCTTTCATAGATTAAGAACTTTTCTTTTGTGACTTATAACTATTATATATCCCAAGGGGTTCTTGTGTTCTGAAATATTTTACAGAAAAAGATTGAGTTTTTTTGTAACTTTGGAATTATGTATGTATGCATAAAAGTGTATGTGAGTGTATCTATCTACCAAGGAGTGTAGAGTATTGGATCTCTCTGGAGCTATAGATGGCTATGAGCTGCCTAACATGGGTGGTGGGAATTGCGTCAGTCCTATGTAAGAGCAGTATAAACTCTGAACTCCTGCACCATCTCTCTAGTCCCTGTGTCTGGAAATTTTAAAAAGCAGGACCATGTTGAATTCATCATTGTCTTGTTTAACAAAGCTTGATTATATGCTTTTAAAATTTTTACTCTTTATGGGTATGTAGACTTCATACTTGTAATAAATTTATCCTTTGTTTGATGCATAAACTGTGGTTTGATATATTGTAACATATTGACCTTTAGTTTTTGGTGTACATGCTAGGTAAATTTCTTTCACTAAACCCAACTATCCTAATAGAAAAAAAAGTTATAAATTAATAAAGAAGTTTTTCATTATCAGGAAAAATATTAAAAATTTGGTTTCAAGAATTAATAAAAGCAGGTTACTGTAGAATTGTCATTGCTTTATTCTCAAATGTATATATCTAATAAACTAGTGGTTGGAGAGTTTTAAGGACAAATACATGCTATTTGTTGTTTTTTTTACCATTTTGATATTAACTGTATGATGTAAAATATATACATCATATATGACATGAACCAATTATATATGATTGTTATCACATATTTTTGTGTATACTGATTATATATAGTTAGTTTTATATTATGAATTTATGTTGTAAGTGGGGTTTTGCATTCTATGAAAGTTCATGTAAAAATTGGACACAACTGGAAATTTAGATTTAACCCTAGAAGAGAATGTGTAGCCATTTCTGGGACATGAAAATAAAATTTGACTCTTGTTTCATGTGACCAAAAAGATGAATTTCAGATTGAAATCTACTGCATCTGAGAATTACTATTGGAAAATTGTTAGAAGATGATGTTTGAGAATACATTCATGATCTGAGCTAGAGAACAATTTCTGAGATGAGAAAGTGGATTAAGAAAACTAAGTGGCTACTTAATATATAAAATACATTCAATGATAACACACAAAAGCAAGTTGTGATATTTACAAACTATTTTGCAACCAACAAATGGAACATAAAGAATAATCATCCAAGGGAAAGGTAAAGTTAGCCAATAGCTAATCAGTCAAATATGGAAAGAAGAACTTACAGTTTATATATACATTGTCAAAGATGCCAAATTTCAGCTTAAGTCTAGACACATGAAATGTCAATGCTGCCAAAGATCAGCACTCTGCTAGTGACATAGTTTGTACAGAAAACCATCTGGTGGTATTTATTAAACATAGAAGTTAAGCCCTTTGATTTATTCAAAGATATTTCTTTTATTTAGAAAATCTCTTCATGCATGTGCATGCAGAACCATGTATAAATATGCTCATCACAGAATTGTCTTTTTGTAATAAATAGTAGATGGTTTTGTTACAAGCAGAAAAAAGATCAGTAGGGGACTGCTAAGACTGAAATAATCAAGCCAGGGAATGTTTCAATAATACACAACGGACATAATGAATTATTTTGTAGTCATTAAAAGAAAATTAAATTAGTTCTATATCCACTCCATAACTGGTCTGGAAAACAACATAGAGTAAAAAATACATTGAAGACAGATGTAGTTGCTTATGATGGTGCATGACTGTAATCCTAGCACTTAGGAGTAGACATAGGAAGACCTTGATTTTGAGACCAGCCTTGTTTACATAGTGTTTTAGTCAGGGTTTCTATTCCTGAATAAACATCATGACCAAGAAGCAAGTTGGGGAGGAAAGGATTTATTCAGCTTACACTTCCACATTGCTGTTCATCACCAAAAGAAGTCAGGACTGGAACTCAAGCAGGTCAGGAAGCAGGAGCTGATGCAGAGGCCATGGAGGGATGTTACTTATTAGCTTACTTCATTGGGCTTTCTCAGCTTGCTTTCTTATAGAATACAGGACCACCAGCCCAGGGATGACACCACCCACAAAGGGCCCTCCCACCCTTGATCACTAATTGAGAAAATGACTCATGAGGCATTTCTGCAAGGGAGACTCCTTTTCTGTGATAACTCCAGCTTGTATCAAGTGATACGCAAACCAGACAATACACATAGCCAGAACAAAAAAATCCAGAAACAAAACGAGCAAAGAAATGAACAAAGAAACAAAATGTGATGTGTGTGTATGTGTGTGTGTGTGTGTGTGTGTGTGTGTGTGTGTGTGTTAGTCATACTATTAATGTGAAATAACTAACAATATTTTTCTGTGGCTCATATTTTTGATTCAAAAAACATCGAAGGAATAATTATAAGACTCATCATATTATTTTCTTATTCAAGACACAGAAGAGCAGAGAATACCTTTTTATCTGTAAAACATATTCATGTGTGATTGTTAGAAGTGGAAAAATCAAATTAAAGAGTCATGGCACTCATAAGAATGGTGCCTATTGATAGTCAGAAAATGATGATTTCTCTCTCTAAACAAGGCATTTTGGTGCTGGAGAGATGGCTCAGAAGTTAAAAGCAATTACTCTTCCAATTGGTTTATGTGGTAACTCTTAGCTGCCTGTAACTCCAGTTCCAGGGGATCCAAATCCCCTCTTATGGTGTCTTCAGGCACTAGGCATCTCTCTCTCTCTCTCTCTCTCTCTCTCTCTCTCTCTCTCTCTCTCTTTCACACACACACACACACACAGAGACACACACACATACACACACACATTACATATGCTTACATTCAGGCACTAACACATACGCATAAAATAAAAAAAAATCAATCTTTAAAAACCCAAGACATTCTTTCACAAGTTTGCTCCCAGTCCCAAGAATTCCCTGTGTCTCCAGACATTGCAGTACACCTGCATTCATCTTGTCTGGTTAGTCTTCTCAATAATCCTGTCCATGCACTACCTCCGTGATTTCTTTGCTATTCAACCATTTTTTCTCTCTACTCTTCAATTATTGTTTCTTTAACATTAGCTATGGCCAATAAGTTTAAGTTCCGCTGGCCTAAAAGGTGGTAACTATGCTCTAGGGATAAATTATTCCATTGACCAGTTTAACAAGGCATCCTAGGCATATGACCCTTTCATATCCTGGTTCCTTGTCCAAAATTAAGCATCCATCCTTAGGCCATGCCCAGTAAAAGGAGAGAGGATAGGAGAGGAATAACAGCTGGCAGTAACTGGAGCTTGGTTCACGATAGATAGGGAAAATGAAAGAGTAAAGACTTGAAATATAGTTAACTTCACTTTTAAGTTTTGTGGAAAATATACCAGTGAATATAAAGAGAATAACCTAATTTCAAATTTATACACAACACTTTTATGGCCTAAAAATCTACTTAAAACAGAATTTTCCCCATCTATTTAATCATTCTCTTACAAAGTGAGTTTAGATTTCAAATAAATATGAAAGTGAATGCAAGTTTCTAAGTGTTTCTTTATTTCTTTTCCTTTCCTTTTCTTTCTTTTCCTTTCCTTTCCTTACTTCCTACTTTCACCATTGTTTTGCAATTGCTCTGCATTTTTAGCCATGTCTCATGTGAAAGCAAGCTTGCCTACAAAATGTGCTGAAAATTAAAGCTCAATAGATTCAAAGAGGATACTTTAGGCTGGAGAGATGGCTCAGTGACTAAGAACACTGGCTGCCTTTCCAGAGGGCCCGGGTTCAATTCCCATGACTCACATGGTGGCTCAAAAGTATCTATAACCCCAGTCCTTGACACATGATGCACTTATCTGGCCTCTGAAATCAACAGGTTTGCACGTTATAACCAAACATACATATAAAAAATACATCTATCTATCTATCTATCTATCTATCTATCTATCTATCTATCTATCTATAAATGAACAGGAATAATAAATGAATAGATGAATAAATAAAAGACCATTTCAAAGACTGTAGGACATTTAAGACACCTGTAAGACATTAGCTTGTGTCTATTCAGTGGAATTGAGTAAAAAGTTTGCTGTTGCTTCAGTAGAACATTTAAAAAACTCTTAAGTTGAGGAAAATAGAACGTATATTTCATGTGTATGACTTTTTCTCCCTTATTCTAACTTTACTGTCTAACATTAAAACACCAACACTAGTGCTGATCTATATTGTACCAGTCGATAGTCAAGCTTGGAGGGAGAGGGCTTCATAAGCCTAAACCCCTAACTTAGGTGCTAGTGATAGTTGATGGATTCTGGGGAAGGGAAAGACAGTGTTTTTATAAGGGTGTGGCCTCTGGGAGGTCAACCATTCTTCAGTGGATGTCCCCATACCTATGAATATACAAGATAAACACACACACACACACACACAAAAATTCTATCTCTCTATATATAAATATAATGTGTGTATGTGTACAGGCAGCATAAATTTGACTGAAAAAAGGACATGAAATTAGGGGCATCAGGAGGTTGGAGTGGATCCGAATAGAGTGCATGGTAAATACAGTCGAAATATGTTACATGATATTCATTATTTTCACATTAAATAAAATAATTGTTTAAAATTTCGACACTTTACCCTCATATATATCTGCCTAACAAAAATATTAAAAATTGTATTTTATGAGCACATTGGTAAGTGATGAATACAGTTTACATTGAATTTAATGGTATTTACTTATTTTTCTTATCTTAAAGAAATTAAGCATTATGGGAATATCTAGATTTATTGTGGCCTCTTCATGCTACTCCTACCTGTTATAATTTGTCAGTATAATTCACTTACACATACTACTTGTACATATTTCAAAATTCTTTGACGTCCACATATGAGTGAGTATATGCAGTATTTGCCTTGTTGGTCCACCTGCCTGCCATCATTGCCACAAATGCTAGGATTCCATTCATGTTATGGTTGACTAATATTCCAATATAAAATAAACTATAGTTCTTAATTAGAAGTATGGTGTATATTAGTAGAATAATGGTCACAGAGGATAGAAAAGTTAGGAAAAAGGAAAAATTGGTAAAGTCAGCCAATGGGTATAAAGATACATTTATGAAGGAATGAGTTCTAAGTAGAGGGGGTAGCCAGGTTCAGAACACTTTTTAATTTATTTTATGAAGAACAAAAAGAAAGGAGTTAAAGAATCTCAACACAATGGATGATACATTTTAATGGGGTGGAAAATTTGCTACATTGATTTGATTACGGACTTCGTTTACATATATTATGAGACTGCACATCACCAATTAAACCTTGAAGCAGAAGAAAATTGACTATCTTAAATTTTATTCATTTCAGAAAGAGAAGAAATGTCCATAAAATTGCATTAGACATTGTTTCTAAATATACAAATCACCAGATTTACTTATCATGAACTTTCCTCATTTGACCCCAGAGCTTCTTCATAACCCTTTTGACTTCCTCATTTCTGAGGGTATAGATTAAAGGGTTCAGCATAGGTGTCACTAGGGTGCAAAACACAGTTACAGCTTTGTCAGTGGGGAAGGAGGTCATGGGCCTTAGGTACAGGTAAGAACAAGGTACAAAGAATAAGACAACAACAGTGACATGAGAGGCACAGGTAGACAGAGCTTTGCGACGCCCTTCTGAACTGTGATTCCTCAGGGAGCGAAGGATGACCACATAGGAAACAACCAGCATAGAGAAAGTAAGCAAACACAGTGACCCACTGTTGGCAGCGATCAGGGGCCCCAGAGTGTGTGTGTCAGTGCAGGCCAACTCCAGGAGTGGTATTAAATCACACATAAAATGGTTGATGATATTGGGACCACAGAAGGGTAACTGGGCCATAAATAAAGTTTGTATTGCTCCATGGATGAATCCTAAGATTACAGCAGCACCCACTAGGAATATACACACAGGTCGGCTCATGATGGTCATGTAGTGCAAGGGCTTGCAGATGGCTACATAACGATCATAGGCCATAGCAATCAACAAGATGATTTCATCAGCAGCAAAAAAATGCTCAGCAAAAAGTTGAGTCATGCAGCCATTGAAGGATATGGTGCTCTTCTCAGAGATTAAGTCATAGATCATTTTGGGTGCTATGGAAGAAGAGTAGAAACCATCTATGATGGACAAGTAGGACAAAAAGAAGTACATGGGAGTAGCCAGGGCTGGACTGATGAAGATGGTGACTGAGATGAGCATGTTACCTGCCAGTGTGATCAAGTAGATTATTAAGCACACAATGAATAAGAGTTTCTGCAGGTCTGGGTCTTGGGTCAAGCCCAGGAGGATGAATTCTGTGACATTGCTCATCCTTTCCATTAATTTACTATAGCTTTGTGGGTATAGTCATCTGAAAAGAAACCATAGGGTGTCTCAGTAATGATATTTAAAATGACAAACTGAAATACTCCATCATCTTATTACTGCTGGACCTTGAGATCTTTGTAGCTGCACTTCTGCTAACCTCTACAGACAGTAACACATCCCATGCAGTCATAAAAATCAGATTGGATAAGTTGGATTATTCCTAGTGGATTTTCATGAAATAGTGATAGGACCTTAGAAATACTACAAGAACTCTTGGGTTACTTGTCCAGTCCCTGCATGAGTAATTTCACACTGCCTTATTATATCCTGTTTTGTTCTGCTTGGCTGTCATCACTTGGAGGTTTGCTGTTTTCTGAAGAGGAAATGGAGAGGAAGTGGAGCTTGTCAAAACGGCAGGTTGTAGGGAGGTAGGATGAGTGGAGGGAAGGGAAACTGGTTGGGATGTATTGACTGAGAGAAGAATCTATTTTCAAGGAAGGAGGAGGAGGAGGAAGAAGAAGAGGAGGAAAAAGAGGAAGAGGAGGAGGAGAAGGAGAAGAGGAGGAGGAAGAAGAAGTGCAAGTGGAAGAGGAAGACGAAGAGGAAGAGGAAGAGGAAGAGGAAGAGGAAGAGGAAGAGGAGAAATTCAACTCTCATTGATTACACAGGAAACTTCCAGATTCTAACAAGTCTCAGACATGGCTTCATTGGGTTTTTGTAGGGTAAATATAATCAACATCACAATTATTTTGAAGTTACATTTGTCTAATGTGGTTTCACAAACACCAATATTCTATGAAATTCATCTGTGTACACCATACTAAAGAAATAAATCTTCTTCAAATAAAAGCACCTATACTCTGTGGCCTATTATTCCTCTCTATCAAATGAATGCCTGCACCTAAAGACAGCCACAGCTAAAACTGACCTTTTTTCCTTCTGAATGTCAAGAACACACCTTTATTACACCTGTTTTAGCATAATCCATTTCATTTTATAGCTACAGGTTTCATGCCCAATTCACATCCATTCTTTCAGGTTCCTTCATCTATATCTTTGAAAGTGTACATGTAAGTGGTACAAAGTCTGCTTAGTACCACTTATTAAACACATTAAATAAAATGTGTTTGAAATTAAACTTCTATCATGTCTAGTGACATGTTCACTGTTAAGCCAAACTCTGCTTTACACTAACGTTTGCAAATGAAATAATTTAGATTAAGGTCACTCTATACTTATTGACAAGACATAAGTGAGAGGTTTAGCTACTATAGTAAGCTGTTTCCTTTTGGGGATAACTTCAGTCAAAATAACATGAATTTATAGTTTTCACTGCCAAGTGCTATAAAATTTGAAGATATACAGCAGTGTGTTCTTTTAAATGTACTATATGTGGCTTTTCCAGAGCTATCAATGTTGTGATTTAAATCTTCCTCTGCCCCATTTCCCCTCTTTACACATTATCTGCAAAAAAATCAATCCATACAATTTTTACAACTTTGGTTACAAAGCTCATAATCGGGACCTATGACCAACAAAAAGGAGGAAATCGCTTTTGGCTTTCAGGGTGGCTAAGTCCCGGAGTACACCTGTTATGTTAAGTGTTCCTCTATGTGGGGCTTTGTCGCTAATAATTCTCAATGAGTTTAATTCATTCACAAGCCATAATTTCAAAGTGACTGTGTGGAAATTATGAAGGGGAAAAACTACGAGTGGTTACAGACAGAAATGTTCATAATCAGTGTACATGTAAGATTCTTTAGAAGCGCCTTCTTTCTCAATACTATCTGATTTAGATAAATTTCAGAAAGTATTTTTTATAGTAAGTTGTGTTACATTTATTTGTTTTCATAGAAAACATTAAACCTTAACTGGTATAAAACTACAGGGTCTCTTTTGTGAGAAGTTGTCTGAGTCAAGTTAATCTGCTTACAAATTTGGAGGAAAAGCTGTAGTTTACACTGACCTGGGTCTAGTTGCTTGTGGATTCCTCTGTTTGTAGATTGAATACTTCATTGCTTCTTTCCTCTGGGACTATACAGCAGGGCATTCAGTGGACTCTATAAGCTGACATTGGAATTACTATTTTTCCAGACATTTCTCCAATTTAGATATTAATGTCCATTTGGTTACAACTGTGAGTTGAGATTACCTCCCAAAATAAGCTAAGGAACAGCTTGTTGTGAGGTTTTGTAATTCTAGGACCCAGTTCTTACTACCTTTCTCTGTTTTATTATCAAGTTCAAACTAAATGAAAACATTCGAACAAGAAAATATCACCATATTCAAACAAAAAACAGTCAAGTGAATATATCAACTTGTTTTTTCTTTCTATATTTGGCTTATGCTTTGCTTTCTAGGAGTCCACGAGCACTGTTTCAAAAGAAGTCCTTTTATTTTAACTCAACTTCCCCTTTATCTGTCTCCTTAGACACCTACCAACATCAACAGCAATAGCTCCTAAACAAATCTTCACTTTGTTGACATATGATTGCTTCTGTTGCTGCTCACTGACCACTCCCCATCTCTTTGATTCTTTCTTCTTTGATCCTAAATAAACCTTAAATCAGGGATTCTCTTGGGGCTGCCCAAGACTATTGGAAAACACAGATATTTAAATTAGGATTCATAACAGTAGCAAAATTACAGTTATAAATTAGCAATGAAAATAATTGCAGGGTAGAGGGTCACCACAATATAAGCAACTGTTGGTTGCTCATAAAGGGGTGCAGCATTAGGATGGTTGAGAACCTATGCTTTTAAATAGACTTCCACAGTCTGCAGAATCTGGTCATGCTTTGGCCTCTCAAATACCCAAAGGATTGGTATTAGTCTCTGTGGAAGTCTTTGCCAAGGCAGCAGTCAAGATCTCTTGCTTACTCCTACTTGGTACCCTCAAAGATCATTAGCAGTGGCTAATTTTAGAAATTCAGCTGGCATTAAGTAGGCATCTAAGTTGTAATTTAGATTGAGATGAATTATAAGACTTTGAAAATTTCTTTCTGGGGCTTGTTTGCTGATTGTGATATTGTTGAACCTGGTATAGAAATGGAAATGTTCTGATTGCACTCATTTATTTTTTAAAAAACCAGCAAATGGCTGAGAGATTAAATGGAAGGATTTCTAGCACCAAAGATTGTGTAGAAATTAAGCATTAGAATGGCCACATTCTTTTAATGTAATTATGTATGTGACACATTATGAGTCTGCTGGCAGAGGATGTTGGCACTCAGACTTCAGTACTATGCTCTAGATCAGTAACCACTGAGAAAGGCACACAGGTAAGTAATTGAGTAAAAATACCCTGAGAGTTAAGGGACAGAAGCAAGAACATTCTACTACACTCTCTCCTCCAGGCTCTGTGGAGATAAAGAGCTCACTGCAACTTTACGTGGAATCTTTTCTTAGCATTCTTTGAATTTAAATGAAATCAGCAGATAGTCTCGAATTCCAGGACTAGCACAGCAAAGCAGATCCTTTAGTTCCATGGTCAGCAGTCCTCAATTTTATTGATTGGTCGTTTTTGCCTGTTTTTGAGCCTTTGTTTGCTACCAACCTGACTCATGGATCCCTCTTACTTTTTAATCTTCTAAAGTCATTAATGTATGGTTCTGTATATATTTTACACATGCATATACACATAAATCCATAGAATGGTGTTTCATCCCATTTAATTACAGAATTCAGTGACATTAACCACATTCAAATTACTGTAAGCCACCTTGACCATCAATTTCTAGGAAACTTTCTTATTTTTCTATTTCTTAAGTAGTTATTTACTTATCCTTCATTTTCGTAGGTCCCTGACAACTACTGTGCTAATTTCAGTCCACCTAGGAGTAAAGTATATTTAAATAACACAGGTCCTGTTCTTTACATATATATATATCCTTTGTGGTATCGTGGTGTCGGGGTTGAAATCATGGCCTTGTTGAAAGGATACAAGTCTTTTGTCCTCAAGCTTCATATACGACCTCCTTGTGTATGTCCTATTTCATCTAGAATACTGACTTTTAGGTTAGTTTAGGTTAAAGTACATTCCAGAGTTTGATTACTGTTTGAGCTTGACCTAGTAATAAAAAGGTCTCCTGTGAGAGGCAGTATGAGAAGCAGATGGATTTACAGATCAATTGATTTTTTAAAAACAAAAATGTTTCATTTTAAATAAGATAACTCAGATTCAAAAGGACAAAATGTTTCACTCACATGTAGGGCTTCAGTATATTGATACATATGTATATAAGAGACAACTGTAGTTATAGTGTATGAAATTGGACAGGAGATCACAAAAGGACAAAAGAGATAGATGTTGAGGAAGCCTGGGGGAGCAATCTGGCAAAGGTGACCTGAAAGCAGAAAGCAGACTGAGGAGTAGAAGGATGTGAAGGGAGGCCTCTGTGCTAGGAGTATGAGGGGAGAATCACAGGAACAAGCTGTGTTTACAATGCCACAGTGGAAGCACATACTGTGTATGCCAATCGAATTGAGAGAAAATAATAAGATCATTAAGTGTTTTTGAATGATAAGATGTCACAGGCAGGTTAAAAGTCAGTCATTGATCAGAGAAGATATTTGCAGTCTATCCTGAAGCTAAAAACAGTGAAATACAAGAAACATGTCTACAAAGAGCAAAGCAAAGCTAATCAACCAACAGATACAGCGACAAATAGATGAAGGCATTAATAGTTCATGGATGCAAATATGATAAACATATATTATCATAAGACCAATATATTTGACAGTGCGAGTGATATCAAAGATGAGGCCTGGCTGGCTTCTCACACTGCTCATGACATAGCAACTACAAGGAGTAGTTTGATGGTGTCTATTTATTAAAAATAAAACTTAAATGTTTCATTTTCTTAAAGATTTTTAGAAAACTTTCCCATGAGTGTGTCATGGAAACATGTAAAATTATGTTTGGTAATAAAACACATTTTTGGTGATAAAACAGAAATAATTAGGTAGGCGATTTCTTCAATATCATATAGCCCATATGATGGATTATTTTATAGTAATGAAGATGAAATCAGATCTGTGTTCACCAATAGTGACTGTTCTTGAAGACAATATAGATTCAAACAGAACTTGAAGGTTGATGAACTGCTGTTCATCCTGGTACATGACTGTATTCCCAGCACTTGGGAGCACAGGTAGGAAGATCGTAAGAATGGAGCACACACCCAGACTCTGGCCAAAGCCAAACCAAGAACAAAGCCAGGCCAAAAATGAAATGAGCAAACTAATTAACAAAGAAACAAAAGCCCTGAAATATATAAATTTACTGTCAGTAAGCAGTATTTCTGTGTATATGTAATGTGGCATGTATTTGTGCATGTGAAGGTAGTTGCTATATTTTCAAAGAGAATTAGAAGAATATGCTCACATTCACAACTATATTTTCTTTATTCAAGAGACAAAAAGCAGAGCAGACTTTTACTTATTATAACTTCATTGTAGATTGATATTCACAAATAATCACTAAAATGGAAAAATAAAAGTAAATAGACACATTACTCATGAGAATGATGCTTGTTTATGTTTTGTGGAAAATATACTGGGCAATAAAAAGACAACAGTTATATTTGAAATTTTTATTCCACATTATTCTATGGTCAAGGAAATGTGCTTAAAACAGTTTTTCTTTTTCACATCTTGAATCTTATCCATCAACGGGAGGATTTCTTTTCCTCCTCCTCCTCCCCCTCCTCCCCCTCCTCCTCCTCCCCCTCCCCCTCCCCTCCCCCTCCCCCTCCCCCTCCCCCTCCTCCCCTTCTCCTCTTCCTGCTGCTGCTTTTTCTCCTCTTCATTTTCGGTTGAAGGCTGTTACTATGAGCCTCCATAGGTTGGCATGCTATTCTGAGTCTTCAGAAAGACAATACTTTATTTTTAATTCTTTTCTCCTGTCTTTTTTGAATGCTGGGCAGAGTAAGTATGCTCTCTGATATACTGGGCTTCCTTACTCTTTCTCTAATGTTCCCCTCTCTAACATGTGGCTGGTCTCCCTTCTAGCTTAATCCAAATGGCATGTTTTTTCTCCTTCTCATCTCCCCTTTTTGAGGAGCTAACAACATTTATGGCTTGCTACCCTGGGTTTGTCTTTTAAGCTCCAATAAAATTGTCTTCTTGTTAAAAAAGACAGTGAATAAAAGTATAAGAAATTGGCTTATTTTGCTTACATGCAGGAGAAGCAGTGTGCAGGTTCATAAAGCAGAAAGGCTTTATGTTACAGAAACTTTGACTTGAGTTCTACCTAATCCCAGCTTTAGTTCAACAACTTTAAAGCAAATTTTAGTTAATATTTAACTAAATTTTTTATCACAAAATAACATTATGAGCTAATGTACCTGTAATTAGCATGAATTGGTATTTTATAAACATGGCATTTCCTTCACATCATTATAATAATGATCATCACCATTAACATCATATCACTCTTTAAAGAAAATTTTTATTTTACATTTTGAGAATTTCATACATAAAAATACTGTATCTCCATCATTTTTATCTCCCCCCTCTTATATCCCTACCTATGTTCTTGCTTTAAATTCATGACATCATCTTTAATTACTGTTACATACATGTTTAATATAATCTAGTGAGTCTAATTAATGTTGCCTGTATGTAAAAACATCTATATCTTGCTTTACCTTACTGTGTTTTTTTTTATTTGCTTTTGTTTGGGAACTAAGATTAGATCTTTAAAAGAAGTGAGTTTGATTTGTAATTCTTATAAAAAGTTTTATTCAATTATTTATGTATTCATTTTACCTCCCAATATCAGCCCCCTCTCTTTCCACTATCCCCTCATGCAGATCCTCCTGCCATTCCTTTTTCCCCTTCTCCTTTCAGAAGGGGGAGGGCCCCTCCCTCTTTATCACTCCACCCCTATCGAGTCACTGCAGGACTCTCTCAGTAGGCCACAAAAGGCAGGCCAGCTAGGGGAACAGGATCCATAGGACAACAGTTTCACAGACAGTCTCACTCCTACTGTTGGGGAACCCACATGAAGACAATGCTGAAAACCATATTGTTCCTTTCAAATGTTTACAACATGGGCATTCATGGGAAATCGTAGCATGGCATCCGTTCTTTTCAATGTCCTATATTTGGTGTAAAGTCTGAAAACACGGGAGTTGCTGGCAGCAAAAGATATTCCAATCCCAGTGTCAGACATATTTCTGAGCTCCCCACAGAAGCCACAAGATTAGCACAGAGGGAAACCTGGTCCCAATTTTTTCTTTTCACTTTTCCCCCCATGAATGCCTTCTTACATTACAAAAAAAAACTGTATATTGTCACACATGCAGAACGATGGATTGTACTATGGCATTTTTACACATGCTTTCTTCTCATGTGTCCCCTCCCTACTGCTCTTTATCCTCCCTTTTCTTAAATTGCTGCTCTCCCTCCTCTCCAGGCCCATGGACTGCACCTGGTTTATGCTCATATTTATTCCGTTGAAAACTTTGAACTCAAGTTTTTGTTTTAACAATATTTTGAATTGGCATATGTTTATTGTAGACAGAACAGGATGCCATAAGACATTCCCATTTGAGTGTATTGTGTACTTTCAACATACTAACCCTGTAATCCCCCTCTCTCCTCTTTGTCTAGAGAGTGCTTTATACTCATATCATACATTGATAAACAAATGATTTTACGCATCTGTATGTATGTATGTATGTATGTATGTATGTATGTATGTATGTATGTATCTATCTATCTATCTATCCATCTATCTATCTATCTATAACACCTAGCTTCATAAATGAGAGAAACATGTGGTCTTTCTTAATTTGCATAATATGATTATTTTCTGCTGGTTCTATTTCTTATAAATAACATAACTTCTTTATCACTAAAATATTCCACTGTCTAAATAAATCACATATTACTTTCTTGATTTTTGATCATATGGTGTGATCATATGCACTGACCACTAGCCTCTCTCTCTCTCTCTTTTTTTTTTTTTATTAACTTGAGTATTTCTTTTTTTTTTTCTTTTTTCTTTTTTTATTAACTTGAGTATTTCTTATATACATTTCAAGTGTTATTCCCTTTCCCGGTTTCCGGGCAAACATCCCCCTCCCCCCTCCCCTTCTTTATGGGTGTTCCCCTCCCTATCCTCCCCCCCTTGCCGCCCTCCCCCCAACAGTCTAGTTCACTGGGGGTTCAGTCTTAGCAGGACCCAGGGCTTCCCCTTCCACTGGTGCTCTTACTAGGATATTCATTGCTACCTATGAGGTCAGAGTCCAGGGTCAGTCCATGTATAGTCTTTAGTTAGTGGCTTAGTCCCTGGAAGCTCTGGTTGCTTGGCATTGTTGTACATATGGGGTCTCGAGCTTCTTCAAGCTCTTCCAGTTCTTTCTCTGATTCCTTCAACGGGGGTCCTATTCTCAATTCAGTGGTTTGCTGCTGGCATACGCCTCTGTGTTTGCTGTATTCTGGCTGTGTCTCTTGGGAGAGATCTACATCCGGCTCCTGTCGGCCTGCACTTCTTTACTTCGTCCATCTTGTCTAATTGGATGGCTGTATATGCATGGGCCACATGTGGGGCAGGCTCTGAATGGGTGTTCCTTCAGTCTCTGTTTTAATCTTTGCCTCTCTATTCCCTGCCAAGGGTATTCTTGTTCCCCTTTTAAAGAAGGAGTGAAGCATTCACATTTTGATCATCCGTCTTGAGTTTCATTTGTTCTAGGCATCTAGGGTAATTCAAGCATTTGGGCTAATAGCCACTTATCAATGAGTGCATACCATGTGTGTTTTTCTGTGATTGGGTTACCTCACTCAGGATGATATTTTCCAGTTCTGACCATTTGCCTACGAATTTCATAAAGTCATTGTTTTTATAGCTGAGTAATATTCCATTGTGTAGATGTACCACATTTTCTGTATCCATTCCTCTGTTGAAGGGCATCTGGGTTCTTTCCAGCTTCTGGCTATTATAAATAAGGCTGCGATGAACATAGTGGAGCACGTGTCTTTTTTATATGTTGGGGCATCTTTTGGGTATATGCCCAAGAGAGGTATAGCTGGATCCTCAGGCAGTTCAATGTCCAATCTTCTGAGGAACCTCCAGACTGATTTCCAGAATGGTTGTACCAGTTTGCAATCCCACCAACAATGGAGGAGTGTTCCTCTTTCTTCGCATCCTCGCCAGCATCTGCTGTCACCTGAGTTTTTGATCTTAGCCATTCTCACTGGTGTGAGGTGAAATCTCAGGGTTGTTTTGATTTGCATTTCCCTTATGACTAAAGATGTTGAACATTTCTTTAGGTGTTTCTCAGCCATTCGGCATTCCTCAGCTGTGAATTCTTTGTTTAGCTCTGAATCCCATTTTTAATAGGGTTATTGGTCTCCCTGCAGTCTAACTTCTTCAGTTCTTTGTATATTTTGGATATAAGGCCTCTATCTGTTGTAGGATTGGTAAAGATCTTTTCCCAATCTGTTGGTTGCCGTTTTGTCCTAACCACAGTGTCCTTTGCCTTACAGAAGCTTTGCAGTTTTATGAGATCCCATTTGTCGATTCTTGATCTTAGAGCATAAGCCATTGGTGTTTTGTTCAGGAAATTTTTTCCAGTGCCCATGTCTTCTAGATGCTTCCCTGGTTTTTCTTCTATTAGTTTGAGTGTATCTGGTTTGATGTGGAGGTCCTTGATCCACTTGGACTTAAGCTTTGTACAGTGTGATAAGCATGGATTGATCTGCATTCTTCTACATGTTGCCCTCCAGTTGAACCAGCACCATTTGCTGAAAATGCTATCTTTTTTCCATTGGATGGTTTTGGCTCCTTTGTCAAAAATCAAGTGCCCATAGGTGTGTGGGTCTTCAGTTCTGTTCCATTGGTCTATCTGTCTGTCTCTGTACCAATACCATGCAGTTTTTATCACTATTGCTCTGTAATACTACTTGAGTTCAGGGATAGTGATTCCCCCTGAAGTCCTTTTATTGTTGAGGATAGTTTTAGCTATCCTGTTTTTTTTGTTATTCCAGATGAATTTGCAAATTGTTCTGTCTAACTCTTTGAAGAATTGGATTGGTATTTTGATGGGGATTGCATTGAATCTAGATCGCTTTTGGTAAAATACTAGCCTCTCTCTTACAACCCTCTTACTTCTGCTGAGTTGTCAACAGCCCCTTCCTGCTTTCATATTTTATTTTATGTAAGTCTTATGCAGTAGCCTCAGCTAATGTGTGTTCAAGATTGCAATGGCCATGTCATACGCACAAGATGGAATTTCATAGCTCCCCTATATCCTCTGGTGCCCTTTCTGCCCCCTTTTCCATGATGTTCTTTGGGTCTTGAAGGGGAGATGGAGATGTCTTGATTAGGTCTGACCCATTCAGCTACAGGCTGAATGTCTTACTAGGCTTAAAGAACCAGATATGCATTTCTGCACATGAATGGCCCTCACATCCAATTAGAAAGCAGTCGGCTAAATCCAAAACAGTCTTGCCACTATTAAATCAGTGGACATGATTTACCTTGGAAGGTTGGAATTAGCACAGAGAATCTACAAAAAGGTACGATCACTGATGGCTTTTCTCATGGAGTGTCTTCCATAGAAACTTCTGGCACTGTGAAGGCTAGTCAGTGGGAAAGAAGCTTCCAGTTCAGTTCCAGCTGATTTCCCCATGTCCTGCATTCAAACTGTATGGTACCTTCAGCAAAAGGTTCTTGCAATCCATTCTGTTTTTCCCCAAGAGGAGTGGCAGTAATTTGTGTTATTTTGGGAGGCTGTGAAGGTCCCTCAACAATAGTTCACAGGGACTTATCCTGCATGATACTGGGATTTATTTATTTTTTATTTCATACAACATATTCTGATCACAGTTTCGCCTCTCACAAGTCCTACCAGAACCTCTTTCCCAAAGTGTATAGGCTTTATTTTCCCTTTCTTTAAAAGATCAACAGGCAAATGATCAAACAAACAAACAAACAAACAAACAAATTAGAATAAAATAAACCAGTGTAAATACAAATCATGAAACATACATATGCACATGGGCACAAATATACACATACACAGAAGCACACAGAGGAACCCAATGACATGCCCACGTAGGCACATGCACATGCACAGCACAGGCAAACACACACACACACACACACACACACACACACACACACACACACACCAACAAACCATTAACAATCCTAAAATTTGAAACCATAATATACATGCAAAAGCCTAGTAAGATGAAAATGCCCAAATAAAGCAACATATGACATAAAGTCTACAAAAATACCAGAGATTTAATTTTGTGTTGGTCATCTACTTCTGAGTATAGAGCCTAAGCTTAAGTGACTGATATATACAGTTGGACTCCATTGGAGAAAACTAACTTTTCCTTTGTAAGCTGATGTCAGTAGGAGATAGCTTCCTGGTTAGGATTGAGAATTTATGTTCATTTCTCCTTCTCACTCCTGGGACCCTGTATGACTTGAACCTATCCAAGGTCCCTATGTGCTGCCAAAATCTCTATGAGTTCCTATGTACCTCAGTCTTATTGTGTGTGGAAGATATTATTTCCTTAGAATCATCAATTCCTTGTGACTCTTATAATTTTTATATCTCCTCTTTGATATAGCTCCCTGAGTTCTCCGGGGGAAAGGTTTAATGCAAACACTCCATTTAGGCCTGGGTGTTCCAAGATCTCTTATTCTCGGTACAGTCTCCAGTTGTGTGTCTCTGGGTCAGTTTTCATCTATTGTAGGAACAGTCTTGTCTTATGATGGGTGAGTGAAGCACAGATCTGGGACTATGGCAGACTATCACTGGGAATATCATTGTATTGCTATGTTCCTTTAGCAGAACAACAGTACTTGGGTTTCCCCTGGGCTGATGGTGATACTGGGATTGATTTTTATTATTAAACTATGGCTTCTGAGAGCATCATTTTAAGCTCTACTTGTTAAATTCTTTAAAAATTATATCACTTGCATGTATGCTTTCAAAATTGACCATTTTTCATATTGGTTTGCTCTTTCCTGGACAATACTGTTTATCTTGTTCTCAGCGTTCCTTGGTTGCCTGTGTTTATTTGTGTAGTGTTGAGTCCTTGTCCACATTCGCACATCCATTGCTGTTATCCTTGTTCAGCTCATGTGTAAGCAGTCATGTCGGATATAGCTTCAATATTAATAGGAGACACAGTCTCTGAGAAAACTCTCTGATCATTTGGTTCTGATTATATACATATATGTAACAATTATTTACAAAAGAGGCCATGATTTTGAGAGAAGGCTTATACAGGAGCATTTGGAGGAAGAAGGGGAGGAAGAAATGATGTAACTCTATTGTAATCTCAAAAAATATAATAAGTAATTAAAATCAAACAAAACAAAAAACAAAATTAATCTGAAAAATCAACCAATAGTGGCTTTGACCCAGGTTCTAGCCTTTTAGTTAGTCAGTTAGTTTTTAAAGTTGTAGATTTCCAATATGGGTTTCATACATCCTTGATTTTTGTTTATTCCCCTGTTCCCCACCACTCCCAATTTCCCTAATCCTTATCCCAACCTCCACTTAAATATTTCAACCCCTAGTATTTGCATCCCAACTTTCACATAAATTGTGTTTTCCTATTCTTCTCCCTTATTCCTCTTCCTTTTTCATACCCTTTTGTTTGCTTTCTTGCTTTCACACTCTACAGGGATTTTTAACTACAGAAATATAAAAGTTCGAGTTAGATCCACATGTGAAAGACAACATACAGTATTTGCCAATGTGGATCTGGACTATCTTGTTCAATATAATATTTTTAGACTCAATCACTTATATGAAAATTATCGTTTATTTTTTGTGGAATAAAATTCCATTAAGTGTATTACCACATTTTCATTATTCACTTATCAATTGGTGTATACACATTGTTATTTCATTTCTTAGCCAGTATAAAGGAGCAGTAACTAACACAGATGTACAGATAGCCCTGTTGTAGATTAATGCCCTTTGAGGAAATGCACAGGAGAGTTATATCTGGGTCATATTGTTTTATTTTTAGTATTTTGATTTAAAAAAATCCCTAACTGATTTCCACAGTGGCTGCATTAGTTTACCCTTCTGTCACATGAGTAGGGGTTCACCTTTCCCTGAATCCTCCTCAGCATTTGTTGTCATTTGTCTCACTAAAGTTGAGAACAGAGTAAAGATCATCATGGAAAGGGCTAGAAAGAGAAGCAACAAAGTGGAGTAGGGAAAACAAATCCCCAAATATGGTTCGATAGCAGAAATACATTCTAACAAGAATAGGGTGACCATTGTTGGCAATCAACTAATTTAGATACCATAAAAATTGGAACAAAATTTAAAGATTTTAAATATAAAAAATTAATAAAATTTTAATGTCATAGAAACTCTTATCATTTTGATGTGGTCATACACACTTTCTACAAGTGTAATGATACTATTCCTACTGCATTAGTACAAATCATCCATGTGCTAATTATGATGCAAAGTGTAATTGAATATATCAATTTGGATCACTTAAAGAAAAAATCTAGGGGTTGGGGATTTAGCTCAGTGGTAGAGCGCTTACCTAGGAAGCGCAAGGCCCTGGGTTCAGTCCCCAGCTCCGAAAAACAAGAACAAAAAAAAAAAAAAAAAAAAAAGAAAAAATCTATATGAAATATCACCATGTATTCCTCTTTACTATAAAAATAACTGGTTTTCTTTAACAAATATTTGACCTTATTTGACCCAGGAGCTTCTTCATAACATTTTTGACCTCCTCATTTCTGAGGGTATAGATTAAAGGGTTCAACAGAGGTGTCACCAGTGTGTAAAACACACTCACAACTTTGTCAATGTGGAAGGAGATCATTGGTCTCACATACAAGTATGAGCAAGGGACAAAGAACAAGACAACAACAGTGACATGAGAGGCACAGGTAGACAGAGCTTTGCGACGCCCTTCTGAACTGTGATTCTTCAGGGAATGAAGAATAACCACATAGGAAGCAACCAGCATAGAGAAAATGAGTAAACACATTGACCCACTGTTGGCAGCGATCAGGGGCCCTAGAGTATGAGTGTCAGTGCAGGCCAACTCCAGAAGTGGTATTAAATCACATATAAAGTGATTAATGGTATTGGGCCCGCAGAAGGGTAATTGGGCTATAAATATAGTCTGTATCATTCCATGAACAAACCCCACAATTCCAGCTGCTACCACCAAGAAGATACATACATGTCGGTTCATGATAGTCATGTAGTGCAAGGGCTTGCAGATGGCTACATAACGATCATAGGCCATGGAAATCAGCAATATGATTTCAGCTGCAGCAAAAAAATGCTCAGCAAAAAGCTGTGTCATGCAGCCATTGAAGGATATGGTGCTCTTCTCAGAGATTAAGTCATAGATCATTTTGGGTGCTATGGAAGAAGAGTAGAAACCATCTATGATGGACAAGTAGGACAAAAAGAAGTACATGGGAGTAGCCAGGGCTGGACTGATGAAGATGGTGACTGAGATGAGCATGTTACCTGCCAGTGTGATCAAGTAGATTATTAAGCACACAATGAATAAGAGTTTCTGCAGGCCTGGGTCTTGAGTCAAGCCCAGGAGGATGAATTCTGTGACATTGCTCATTTTTTTTGCATCAATTTAGTATAGGCTCTGTGCATATGGTCATCTGAAAAGAAACCATAGGGTGTCTCAGTGATTATATTTAAAATGAAATAGTGAAATACTTTATCATCTTATTGCTTCTGGTACCTAAGGTCAATGTAGCTGCACTTCTGCAGACAGTATCACATTCCATGCAGTTATATCACATTGGATATATTGCATTTTTTAAATGGATTTTCATGGAATAATGACAGAACCTTATAAATACTATAAGAAATCAAAATGTCATTATAATGGGTAAGATAGATGACTTCCAAATTGTCATCTAACCAGGCGTGACATTTCATTGTGTTTTTTGAGGGTAGATGTCATCAATATCAATAAGTTTGAAGTTCTGTTTGTGTATTTACATAGACAATTTTGATAAAAGTTCAGCATTGAATGAATAAGTGGATATTATGCACTAAAAAGGCAAGTATTGTTAAACTTAAAGCATTTAAACTTTGTGCTATAATTCTCCATTATATGAATTTATCTGCTCCTAGGGACAGAGATGTGCTATGGATGGAAATTGTCTTCTTTATTAATGCCAAATAACCATATCCTTACTGAGCATGCTTTCAGAAAGCCATATTTTATCCCTGGTTCTCCATGGCCACTTCTTTCATGTTTCTTTTCTCTATATCTGGATGTATATGTGTAAGTGGTACAATATCTCCATAAAACACCCTAGTATTTCAGGAATAAATTTTTCTTACAATTGAACTTTTATCATGAGAAAAATTATTCTTAGACTTGGGCAAATTTCTTCTCTCTAATCACATTTTACAACTAGAATTAAACTAGATATGTTGTTACCTCAAATTTCTTGTTGATAAGACATAAATGATCATGTTACCTAAGATGCCCCACTTTTCCTTTTAACAATAAATTCCCTCAAAATAAGATGAACAAAGAGTTTCATTATGAAGGTGAAGAAATATTAAGGACAGTACAATATATTCTTTAAAATGAACTAGATGTAGGCTTGCTAAATATGAATTAGAATGGTCACGAGTGAGATGTGGGTATTTTATACTTTTTTCTTTATTCCTTTCCCTAATATCTACCCAAAGTCATACCAAAAATTCTGCCAGCCTACTCCAGTTTAAAAATATTCCCATAAATTGCATCCCCACTAAGAGCGAGAAGCGATTTGCAAAGAAGCAGTAGGTCTCTAACTGGGCACAGTCCCAGAATGTCTCCACTTTGCTTTTCACTTCTGTAGAAGGGGGTGATGCAGTTAATCATTCTCAGTAAACTTAACTCCCAAATCCTAACCTCAAATCAACAGTGTTGAAACCATGAGATGGGGACAAACTTTCAATCATTACAAACAAACATCTAGAATTAAGGTACTTAGTAAGATGTAGAAGTAAATCATGGTATTTCAGAAGTTGTTTCAGTCATTCTCTGCACCATCTCATTAAGTACCACTCCTAATGGTATTTTATATGGGTATTTTCACGCTTTTGTGTCCAAATTAATTTTCACAGAAAATATAAACCTTTATTTCAAGTATATAATTGCAAATTCTACTTCAGCAGAATATAGTGACTGGATCCAATCATTCTGCTTAAATTTGGTAAGAAGAGATCTAGTTTTCACCTACCAGGCTGCAGTTGGCGGTGGATTCCTCTCTCGATTTAGTGAGTTAGTGTTTCTTCCCCTCTGAGTACACCCAGCATAGTGTTCAGCCGACTCTATAAGCTAACACTGAAATTATTAATTTTCTAGACAATTCTATAATTTAGGCATTTTTATTTTTTATTTTTGGTTCCATTGTCAGCATTTAATTCCCAAAATAAAATATTCCAATTAGGAACATTTATATTTCTAAGATTTAATTCCTACTTATTAATTTCCTATAATTGATGGGTACACACACACACACACACACACACACACACACACACACACACACACTCACACACACACACTCACACCATATTAATAGATAATGACACAGAGAATAAAGCCAAATTGCTCAAATCAGCAAACATTAGCATATTCAACTACAGCATGTCTAAGAGATAAAATCAAACTGGTTAGATTTTCCCCCTTATCCTTTTGGACATTTTTTTTTGCTTCCTAAGAGTCTGTGAACAATGTAGAAATAGAATTTCTATTCAACTCAAGTTCCTCTTTAACTTCTTCTTCTTAGAAACCTACAAACATGAAGAATAGTTTCTCTTAGACAAATCTTCATCACATTGATTCATGCCATGCTTCAGGCATTGACACACTAACCCTTTGTTTGGATTCTTCTTTTTCTTCTTCATACTAGAGAAATATTTAAATAGATTTGCACCATCTGGAAGGTCTGGTCATGTTTTAGCTTTGCAAATACCCAGAGGATTGGTAATCATCTCTTTTGAAACCTTTGCCAAGGCTCTTTGCTTACTCCTACAAACATCATTAGCAGTGGCTAGTTTTAGAAATGCAGTTAGATTGTAGATTGATTTCCAATTCATGTGCATGCTAGGCAAGAATTGTATCTACCCACCTCAAAAATATTAATACAGTGTTGCTCCTGTCTAAAGGAAATGTGGGGACAAAGAGAGGTACAGTGACTGAAGGAAAGGCCATCCAGACACTGCCACACCTGGGGATCCACCCCATTTGCAGCCATCAAACCCAGACACTATTGCTGATTCCAGTAGGTACCTGTTGACAGGAGCTTGGTGTAGTTATCCCCTGAGAGGCTTTACCACAACCTAACCAATACACAAGTGGATGCTCACAGCCAACCACTGGACTGAGTATGGGAACCTCAATGGAGGAATGAAGGATGGAAAGGGGTTTGCAACTTAATTGGAAGAACAACAATATCTACTAGCCAGACCCCTCCTTCCTTCCCCAGAGCTCCCAGGAACTAAAACACCAACCAGAGAGTACACATGGAGAGACCCATGACTCCAGCTGCATATGTAGCAGAACATCACCTTAACTGGCTTCTGTGGGGAGGGAGGCCCTTGGTCCTGTGGAGGTTTGATGCCCCAGTCAGTGTAGGGGAATGCTAGGGTGGTGAGGTGGGAGTGGGTAGGTGAGTGGGTGGGGGAGCACCCTCATAGAAGCAGGGGGGAAGTGGGATGGGAGAACAGGTTTTTGGAGGGGAAACTGGGAAGGGGAATAGCATTTGAAATGTAAATAAATAAAATAACAAATAACAAAAGAATTTTTCCACTGAGCACCATATATAGGCCTTCTTTATATATGCCCTATTTGACTTAGAGTAATGACTTTAACTCATTTATGATGGAGCATTCACTTAAATTCCACTTTTTTGTAACTGAAGCAGGTCATCATGAAAGAAAATCTCTGACTTAGATGTTCTCATTTATTGATTCTCTCAAAATCCTTTTTTAAATTTATTTTTAATTTATTTTATTTATTCACTTTACATTCCGCTCACTGCCCCGCTTCCTGGTCACTCCCCACCCTGTGCAATTCTTCCCCCATTCCCTTTCCTCTCCTCCTTTGAGTGTGTAGGGTCATCCCTGGGTATCCTCCCATCCTGGCACTTCAAGTCTCTGTGAGGCTAGATGCTTTTTCTCCCACTGAGGTCACACAAAGCAGCCCAGCTAGAACATATCTCATGTACAGGCAACAGTTTTTGGAATAGCCTCTTTCCAGTTGTTCAAGACCCATATGAAGACCAAGCTATACATCTGCTACATATGTGTGATGAGGTTAAGTCCAGCCCATGCACGTTCCTTGGTTGGTGGTTCAGACTCTGAGAACTCTAAGAGTCCAGGTTAGTTGATTCTGTTGGTCTTCTGTGGAGTTCCTATCCCCTTTGGGGCTTGCAATTCCTTCCTCCTATTTTTCCATAAGAGTCCCCAAGCTCAACCCACACTTTTGCTGTGGGTATCTATTTCTCTCAGAGTCAGCTGCTGAGTGAAACCTCTCAGAGGACAGCATGCTCCTATCTGCAAGCACAACACAGTATCATTAATAGTATTAGGCATTGGTACTTGCTCCTGGGATGGGACTCTAGTTGGGCCAGTTGTTGGTTGGCCATTCCCTCAGTTTCTGTTCCCTCCCTCATGCTCGCATTAATTATAGACAGGATAAAATTTGGTTAGAAAGTATTGTAGGTGGGTTAGTGTCTCTATTGCCCCACTGAGGTTCCTACCTGGCTACAGGAGGTGGCCTCTTCTGGTTCCATTTCCCCAATGTAGTGAGTCACAGCTAGGATCATCCCCTCTAATTCTTGGGTGCCTCCTGTATTCCAGGTTACTATCTTGTCCTGGAGATGCCTTCCACCTGCTCACCCCTATCAGTTGCAGATTTCCATTCATTTTTATCGCATCTAGAAATCTTGTTTATCCTTCCCCACACTTGATCCTGAACATCATATCCCCCGTTCTCTCTCCCTCCCAGTTCCCTCCCTCTATCTCCTCTTTTATTCCCCCTTCTATGTGAGATTCAAGCTTCCTCACTTCCACCTTCCTGCCTGTTTAGTTTCTCTGGGTCTGTGGAATGTATGATGGCACCTGCATTTTATGGCTAACATCCACTTATAAGTGAGTACATACCATGCATATCCTTTTGGGACTGGGTTATCTCACTCAGAATAATAATCTCAAGTTCTCAAAAATCTTACAGAAAGACTTTCATAGCACTTCTTAACTTTTCTACAAAACAGATGGAAGAATTCTTCAAAACTCAAACTCTGGACAAGCTTCAGGAATATCACCAGACAATTATGGATGCTAGAGCT
The DNA here is from genome assembly GCF_021556685.1 of Rattus norvegicus. Taxonomy (NCBI): domain Eukaryota; kingdom Metazoa; phylum Chordata; class Mammalia; order Rodentia; family Muridae; genus Rattus; species Rattus norvegicus. Next base: position 75,327,426 of record NC_141536.1, on the reverse strand, counting down.
GTCATTCCTAATAGAATGTTCATAGCACACAACCAGTGTCTAGCACTAGCCATGACCGCAGGAGGTGTTTTGGTTTTGATTTGTTTTATGTAGTGATTTGTCTATATTTTCCCACCTTTCTTTATGAGATAGGCTCTCTCACTGACCCTAGAGTTTACTGCTTAAATAGAATGTTATTCACCTGACTGCCATGCTCAGTTTTTATGGGAACTGAGGATCCAAACTCAGGTTCTCATGGCAGGCACTTAGCGCAGAGAACCATCTCCCTAGCTTAAATTATTTTAAGCAGGACGACCAAAGTGCAGATGCTTCAGTCCTTTTTAGAAGGGGGAGCAAAAATATTCACAGAAGGAAATATGGAGACAAAGTTTGGAGCAGAGACTGAAGGAAAGGCCATCCAGAGGTTTCTCCACCTGGGGGTCCAGCCCATATACAGCCACCAAACCCAGACAATATTGCTGATGCCAAGAAATGCAACTTGACCAGAGCCTGATATAGCTGTCTTCTGAGAGGCTCTGCCAGAGCATGACAAATACAGAGGAGAATGCTCTGAGCTAAACATTTAACTGAGAATGGATTGAAGGAGCTGAAGGGGATTTCAACCCCATAAGAACAATAATATCAACCAGCCTTAGCTCCCAGGGACTAAATCACCACCCAAAGAGTACACATGGATAGACCCATGACTCCAGCTGCATATGTAGCAGAGGATAGCTTTGTTGAGCATCAATTGGAGAAGCAGCCCTTGGTCCTGTCAAGGCTCAATATCCCAGTATAGGGGAATGTCAGGGTGGGCAGGCAGGAAGGGGTTGGTGTGTGGGGGGAACACCCTCATAGAAGGAGGGTGAGAGGGGATGGGATAGAGATTTATGGATGTGAAACTGGGAAACTGAAATGTAAATAAAAATATCCAATAAAAAGAAGAAAAGAACTTCTGAAAGTTGTATGTGATCTCTCTCTGTCTCTCTCTCTCTGTCTCTCTCTGTCTGTCTCTCTGTTTCTCTCTCTCTGTCTCTCTCTGTCTCTCTCTTGTCTGTCTCTCTCTGTCTCTCTCTGTCTCTCTCTGTCTCTCTCTCTCCCTCCCTCTTTGTGTGTGTGTGTGTGTGTGTGTGTGTGTGTGTGTGTGTGGTTTTGCTATGTGAAGAGCTTTCTACTGTTTTAGTAGATTGAGTATATCTAACTCAGGAAGACAGCATATTTGGTGAGCATTTTCTTGAAGACTTGTACAACCTTCTACACTACTTTCATATACACTTGTCTTCATTTCTCTTAAAATATAACCTCATTTAAAATATAACCTATAGGGCTGAGCATGAAAGGTACCAAATATGTAATGTTGATCTATTTCACTTACAGCAACAGAACTGTGTGAATTCTTGTCTCTTTTCTAAGTATTTTCCTAAAAATATTAAAATTTATGTTGTATGAATGCCTTGGTATAATGATGAGTATTGTTTAAATGGGATTTAGACTATATTCATTTTCATTATTGTATAGAATTTGAGTATTGTAGGGGTTCTAAAGATTCTATAAATCTGTGGGCTGCTGCTTTTCCTTCTGAGTCTTAATGTCAGTCCTGTCCACTTATAATGTGAACTGATATTTCTTCCAGTGTAGAAAGAAATGAATTGAGAATATGTGATGTGATTCAGTGTAGCTGGTCTTTGCCACTTTGTGGGGTTTTCTTTTTTCCACACTTATCCTACCCTTACTCTCACCCCCATCCCTAATGTCACTCCCTAACACTAGATAGGAGAGAAACAAGGATAGAGGAAAGTGAGGAATTAGGACAAATCCCTGAATCTAATTTCTTTCCTCTTGTATTGCTGAAATTATCTGTAGCTGCAAAAGCTAAACTTCTGATAGAGTATGAGGCAAATCATGGTCAGCTGCTGTGGGCAGCCCAAAGCAGCCCCACAACCCTACACCTGGGACTAAATTCTTAGAAAATTTCTGTGTTTTTAAAGAAACCAAACTTCCAAAATTGTCTCTACACTTCAGCAATTATATTGCTGAAGTTTCATGGGCATGGTGTCCCTGCCAAGGCTAGTAATCATTGTGTCACAGCAGGCATCCTAGTCTCCTCTCCTGCACAATGTGCCTGTCCCCTCTTCTTCAGTGTTCCTTGAGTTTTAGAGACTGCGCTTAAGATGTACTATTTGGGCAGTTCATTCGTGGGCACTTATTCTCTGCATTTTGACTAGTTGTAGATCTCTGTAGTAGTTTTTTTATCTGCTGCAAAGAAAATCTCTTTGATGGGAACTAAGACGCATACTTATGCGTAGGTATAAAGAAAATTCTCTGGAACAAAGTTAGCAACTATATTGATTAGCATAATGAGGACACCAGTTGACATGACAATATAGATGGGGGAAGTTTCTCAAAACTGCATACATGCCTAGACGAAAAACTATGGGCAACCAATGGTTCCTGAGAGAGTGAGAATTAGTCTATTAGACTTTCCTAATAGATTATCTAGTACCTAATGGTAGTCATCACTAAACACATGTACTTATGAGTAACACTTATGAGTGTGCACACACATATACACATTATAGGAAAAACCATAAGTAGTTGGGTGGAGGACGGAAGGAGGTGGAGATAATAAAAATACAACACTCAAGTAAGAAATTCTCAAAATACTGAAAGAAAGAAAACACAATGTGTACACTGACAGTATAACATTTAGCTATAAAAAAAAGAATGGTATTTTATAGTTTGTAGTACTCTGGGTGGAACTGGAGGGAAATATGGGAAATGACAAGGCACCGAAAGCCAAATATTGCACACTCTTACTCAAATGTTAAAGCCAAGAAGCTTTATTTTATGGAAGCTGAGAGATCAGTGGTCATAGAATCAGGGTGGACTGGAAAGAGGAGAATATTTTGAGGTTGGAGAATGGGAATCAAAATGCAGGCGTACTGGAGGAATACGTACTGAACACTAGGACAAACATGGTTAACATCAATTTATTATGTATTTTTTAAAGAACTAGAAAAACGTTTAAAGCTTTTAAAAAGAAACAAAGGAAAAATGGGATATTGTTGCTGAAAATATTTAATCCCAATCAGGGGCCTCTACCCCACTTTTGATTATTCAATTCCCAGATAAAAGACACAAGTGACCTTTAATTTATGATAAATATTTGTCAGCACTAAAGCAGGGCAGTATCTACACTCTATGCTATTAGAATCTACTTTCTTATTGATAACCGTGAGTTATTACTTACTATGTTCTATCTGGGCTGATCTTAACTACAAATGACCAGCCCTCATCACCATGATTTTGAGATTCTTACCTTATGCCATCTTTCCTCACTTCACCTCCTCAGTCACCTCAATCTTCTTGACCCCATGCCCAGGAACTCCAAACCCTGACTATGTCTCTTCTGCTTAGCTATTGACTGTTGGCAATTTTATTTAGCCAATAGTTTTAAATCAAGAGGCATGGTACATGCAGATTCTCTCATTCTTGGGAGCAACCAGGACTTGGGGGCCAGTACTTATTATTACAATACATATCAAAAAGTCAAACCTCAACAGGATAGAAACATTTCTTACCATGATTTGATCATATCTGCATGGACTGTCACAATGTACTCCATTTAAATATATAATTATTATTTAATGAAAATGTAATATAGATAAGATATAATTCATCATCATCACCACCACCATCATCATCATCATCATCACCATCACTATCATCATCACCACCACCATCACCACCACTACCACTATCATCATTATCATCATTATAACTATTTAAGGAGAAGAAATGTCCATGGAACAGCATTAGACATTGTTTCTAAATATACAAATCACCAGGTTTACATATCATGAGCTTTCCTCATTTGACCCCAGAGCTTCTTCATAACCCTTTTGACTTCCTCATTTCTGAGGGTATAGATTAAAGGGTTCAGCATAGGTGTCACTAGGGTGCAAAACACAGTTACAGCTTTGTCAGTGGGGAAGGAGGTCATGGGCCTTAGGTACAGGTAAGAACAAGGTACAAAGAATAAGACAACAACAGTGACATGAGAGGCACAGGTAGACAGAGCTTTGCGACGCCCTTCTGAACTGTGATTCCTCAGGGAGCGAAGGATGACCACATAAGAAGCAACCAGCATAGAAAAAATGAGCAAGCACAGTGACCCACTGTTGGCAGCGATCAGGGGCCCCAGAGTGTGAGTGTCAGTGCAGGCCAACTCCAGGAGTGGTATTAAATCACACATAAAGTGATCGATAATATTTGGGCCACAGAATGGTAACTGGGCCATAAACAAAATCTGTATTCCTCCATGGATGAATCCTAAGATTACAGCGGCACCCACTAGGAATATACACACAGGTCGGCTCATGATGGTCATGTAGTGCAAGGGCTTGCAGATGGCTACATAACGATCATAGGCCATGGCAATCAACAAGATGATTTCAGCTGCAGCAAAAAAATGCTCAGCAAAAAGTTGAGTCATGCAGCCATTGAAGGATATGGTGCTCTTCTCAGAGATTAAGTCATAGATCATTTTGGGTGCTATGGAAGAAGAGTAGAAACCATCTATGATGGACAAGTAGGACAAAAAGAAGTACATGGGAGTAGCCAAGGCTGGACTGATGAAGATGGTGACTGAGATGAGCATGTTACCTGCCAGTGTGATCAAGTAGATTATTAAGCACACAATGAATAAGAGTTTCTGCAGGTCTGGGTCTTGGGTCAAGCCCAGGAGGATGAATTCTGTGACATTGCTCATCCTTTCCCTTGATTTAGTTCATGCTTTGTGGATATGGTCATCTGAAAGACAACAAGAGAATACTCATGTGATATTTTAAACTCTAAGCTATTTTGTCATCTCACTTTTGGAATGGCTGAAACAGGAAAACAAATCTATATTTTTACTTCTTCATTTAAGATCACTATACAGGTAATTTTGAAGATGAGACGTAGATGGACTTACTATTACTTTATTGTAACACTTCAACCAACCAAAGTCTTTTGTTAACTATTAATGTTTTAAAAAATTTAAATCCAGGGGATAATCTCAAACAGGACTTTCTTTTACTGTTTTGTTTTATTCTTGTAGGACAAATATCATGAGTCTCAATTTATTTGAAATTACAGCTGTGCATGTTTGTGAATGTTACAGGTCTATGAACTTAGTGTGCATGAAAGTCAATGGGACACTAAATGTAAATGCTCAGTGTAAAGGTCCTGTGTTATGTACATACCATTCCTCTGTATCATTTGATGCACATGAACTTAGGAATGGAGATAGAATTCCATAGTTATTCTGGATAACAAAAGAACATTTGTTTTATTTATTTTTTTAGCTCATTGAGTACAATTGATTCTAGAACAATGGCTTTTGTTTCAGGCTTCTCATGGAGGAATTCTTTCATATCCTTTGTATGGTTGGATGCAGACATGTAAAGGCTACAAAGTGACCCTACTCCTCACAGGAGCAATTTTATAATTTTTCTCTAGATTTTGAGCTATTTTTTTCATTTAGGATCATGTTCACAGTTGGGTAAAATTCTCCTGTTTTTTACTCTTTGTAAATGAAGCTACCTGAGGAAGGACACCTAAAAATATGCTTTTTGTTATTGGTATACATTCAATCAAAGTAGGCAACTGGTAGAAATGTTGATTGATGCTATAAGAAATATTTTCTCTCAACCCTGTAACTGTGACTTTCACTAGCATGTCAGTGGTCTTACAAAGGAGGAGGTATTTTATTCTTTCTCTTCCCATTTCTACCTCTTTCCATATCATCTGCCAAAAAAGTCAAGCCAAATAATTTCTTTCCTATAACATCCAAATTCAGGATAGAGAGGTCAGCATCAAAGCCCCTTGTCAAGTGAATAAAAATATATTTGGTTTTTAGGGTGGCTCATTACCTGAGGATTTCACTCCTATTTATTGGTCTTCTATATGAGTATTATGTGGTTAATCATTCTCAGTGTATTTGTTCTTTAAATTTCTAACTTCAAAGTAGCAGCATAGAAATGGGAAAGGGTAAAGCTTTTAGATTGTTACAAATAAGACTTCAGAGTCACTGTATTTAGTGAGACTACTGTTCACAGCACTTTAAAAGTGATTTCAATCATTCTTGATAAAACCTGATTTATCAGTTCCCACAGATTATTTAATGCTATTGTGTTTCACTCATTTATTTTCATAGCAATCATTACACTTTTGGGTCCACTATACTTCAGTGAGAATAAATTGTCAAAATCAATGGAATCTGTTTAAAAATTGTAAAGAAACAATGTAGTTTTCACCAACCTGGGTGTAGTTGAGTGTAGAAATGTCTCCGTTTGTAGATTTAACGCAGTCATTGTTTCTTTCCCTCTGGGCACACACAGCACAGCTTTCAGTAGACTGTGAGTTGATGTCTCTCTAGAGTGGATGTTTTCTTTCTTCCTTTCTTTTGTCTTATTCTCATTGTCACAGTTTATTCCAAAAGGAGCTGTGTTAGCCAGGAAAGTTTGATGGTTCTTTGGCATAATACCTATGCACCATGTTACTGATACATATTTATAGCCATATGTTTCTCTCTCTATAGAATGTTATATTTTATATTAAAAGCCCTCAAAATAAAGCCAAAATCTCAAAGCAGAAAGCATTTGTTTATTCCACTATAAGATGTATAAGTGAATAGAATAACTTTATTGGACTTGATTTTCTGTACCTCTTTGAATACCTGTTTTGGTTCTTAGTAGATCATGAATATTATGCAGAGAGAATATCTTTCATTTCTAACTTAAATTTTCTTTAACTTACCCCTGTAGAAATTCACCAAGTTCAAGTAGCATCTGTTAAACAAATATTTTTACTATATCTCCAATAAGTGGCTCACAAACTCTCTGGGATTTCTTATCCCTTGATTCCAAAGAATTGTTTAAATAGGTTTTCTGAGAGATGTAGGATCTGGTAATGCTTTGACCTCTCAAGAACCCAAAGGACTGATAATTGTTTCTGTCGAAATCTTTGCCAAGACAGTAGTCAAGATTTTCTTCCTACTCTCATTGGTATCTATAAACATCATTAACAGTGACTAGTTTTAGACATGCAGTTGGGTTGATATTAAATAAGTGTCTGCACTACAGGTCTTATTTTTCTAAAGACCTGAGTGACAACTCTATTTTTTTTTTTTGCTATATTGTGCCATTTAAATAACATCTTGGTTTTATTTCTGCAGATTACTTGGGTTTGAGTATTAGGTATATACATTTTCAGTGTGACTCTTTATTACTACTACTACTACTGATATTATTATTATCGTTATTATTATTATTATTATTATTATTTAATTTTTCACAGTCTAGTTGTTATCCCCCTCCAAGTCTGCCCTCTGACTGTTCCTCAACCCATTCCTTCTCCCAGGTCTCTAAAAGGATGTGCCCACCCCATTTCCTCCACCTCACTAGACCTCCCCATTCCCTGGAGCCTTACATTTTTCGGAGGTTAGGTGCAATTTCTCTCACTGAAATCAGACCAGGCTATATATCTGTCGAGGGTCTCACATCAGTTGATGTATGCTGCTGCATCTGACTCTTTCAGCTGCTTGTTAGGCCTCTCAGAGGGCATCCATGCTAGGCTCCTGTCTGTAAGCACACCATAACATCAGTAATAGTGTCAGGCTTTGGAGCCTCCCCTTGAACTAGATCCCAATTTGGGCCTGTCACTGGACCTCCTTTCACTCAGTCTCTTCTCCATTTTTGTCCCTGCAGTTCTCTAGACAGGAACAATTCTGGATCAGAGTTTTGACTATGGAATGGAAACCCATACCTCCTGTCTTTCTACTGTTGGGCATTTTCTCTAAGGTCCCTCCCGTGCAGTCTTGAAAGTGGCAGATACATTCTACCACCACCTACCTCCCAAGGTTGCTTGTTTCCATTCTTTCTACTGGCCCTCAGGACTTCACTCCTGTCCTCTCTCCAATACCTAATCATGTTCCCCCTTTCCATCCCTGTTCCCCATCCCACCCAGGTCCTTACACCCCACATTATTGATTTCTTCTACCTCCCAAGTGGGATTGAAGCATCCTCACTTGGGCCCTTCAGCTTGTTAACCTTCTTGAGTTCTGTGAATTGTATCCTGGGTATTTTGTATATTTTTGGCTAATATCCACTTATTAGTGAGTACATACAATGCATGTCCTTTTGTGTCTGAGTCACCTCAATCAAGATGATATTTTCTAGTTCTATCACTGAGTTTTTGCTTGCAAAACTCATGATGTCCCCATTCGTAATAGCTGAGTAGTATTCCATTTTGTAAATGAATCACATTTTCTTTATCCCTACTTTGGTTGAAGGACATCTATGTCATTTCCAGTTTCTGGGTATGGTGGAGAGTCTTTTGAGTATATGCCCAGGAGTGTTAGAGCCTTGAGGTAGAATTATTTCCAGTTTTCTGAGAAGCCACCAAATTGATTTCCAAAGTGGCTGTATAAATTTGTACTTCCACAAGCAATGGAAGAGTGCTCTTAGCTAGGGTTTACATTGGAAATGGTCAAGGCAATTCTTATATAGAACAATTGGTTATGGATAGCTTACAGGTTCAAAGGTTCAATCCATTATCATCTAAATGCAGGAAGCATGGCAGTGTATGGCTCAAGAGGAGCTGAGAGTTCTTGATCTGAAGGCTGACAGGAGAAAACTGGCTCCTACATGTCTATGAGGAGGGTCTCAAATCCCACCCCCACAGTGACATACTTCCTCCAACAAAGCCACACCTACTCCAACAAGGCAATACATCCTAATAGTGCCACTCAGTGTGTTAAACATATTCAAACCACTATATTTCACTCCCTGGTCCCCATCAACTTGTTCAAACACACGAGTCTATGAGGGCAATACTTAAACCTAGTATAATGGAAAATAAATTTAGTCCAACTTTGAAAGTTCTGTAAACTGTAACAGTCTCAATAATGTTAAAAGTCCAAAGTTAATCCTCTATAAAGTCAAAATAGAAAAGCAGATCACATACCCCCAACATTACAGGATATATTGCCATTCCAAAATATCATAGTGTGGAAATACTGGACCAAAGCAAGACCAAAAACAAGCTGGACAAACTCCAAACTCTGTTTCTCCATGTCTGATATCAAAGTGCTTGTCAGATCTCCAACTCCTTTCTATTTTGAGGAATACAACATATTTCTTTCTCTTGGGCTGGTTCCATTCCCTGTTAGCAGCTTTCCTCACCAGTTATCCCACAGCTCTGGCCCCTATAAAATCTTTGAATCTCTATGGCAACTTCAACTTTACAGCTTCTTGTTCCAATGTCTAGGATCCATACAGGATCTTCTGGGCTTCTCAAAAGTGCCTGGGTCACTTCTCTAGCTCTGCCCTCTGTAGCATTCTAGGCTCTGGTTGACTCCACTCCACTGCTGCTGCTGTTCTTGGTAGTTATCCAATGATACTAGCATCTCCAATATTCTGGGGTCTTCTGCTGCAATTGGGACTCACCAATAGCCTCTCATAGGCTCGCTTCATGTTGCTAAGCCTCAACCTCTTGGCATGACCCCTTCAGTCCTAGGCCATCAACTGTAACTGAGGCTGTACCATCACTAATGGCCTGGTCTCTCACAGTAACAAGTCTTAGTTGTTTTTCACGACAACTTCATACTTTCAAAACTAATACCACCTAAATTCTTACACATTACCAAGTTTAGCTGCAACCTGAGGTATAACCTAGGCTATCTCTGGAATACAGCTTCTTTGTGCTCTCAGAAAGAGCTCCCCAGAAGATTTCACCTCAGTCTCTTTTTTGTTTATTTTGTTTTGTTTGTTTGTTTCTTTTTCATTTATTTTTAATAACAAAGTAAAGTCAAGTTTACTTATATTGCCACTGTTGAAGCTATGCCATTATACTGCCACTGGTCAACTGTCCCCTGTCACTCACTCCCTTCCTTGCTAAGGAAACCACAGTATTGATTTTATTTCTAGTTTTATCATTGAACTATACACCCCAAAATACTAGCTCAGTTTCTCCTGCTTGTAAATTTTATATACATGCAGTTGCATGGCATGTGTACTTCGGTCTGACTTTTTTTATTGCATAGATTTTAATTTGCATTTCAAATGTTATTCATTTTCTTGATTTCCCAGCCATAAGCCTCCTATCCTTCCCCTCCCCTTCTTCTGTAAGGGTATTTCCCCCTCCCCAACCACCTCCTACTCCAGACTCCCCCCTGACATTCCTCTACACTGGGGGGTGGTTCAAGCCTTGGCAGGACCAAGGGCTTCTCCTCCCTTTGGTGCCCAACAAGGCCATCCTCTGCTACATATGAAGTTGGAGCCGTGGGTCAGGTGACAACAGATGCTGTTGAAGATGTGGAGAAAGAGAAACACTCCTTCATTGTTGGGGGGATTGCAAACTGGTACAACCACTCTGGAAATCAGTCTGGAGGTTCCTCAGAAAATTGGACATTGTGCTACCTGAGGACCCAGCTATACCTCTCCTGGGCATATACCCAAATGATGCTATAACTTACAAAAAAGACACATACTCCACTATGTTCATAGCAGCCTTATTTATAATAGCCAGAAGTTGGAAAGAACCCAGATGCCCTTCAACAGAGGAATGGATACAGAAAATGTGGTATATCTCCACAATAGAGTACTACGCAGCTATTAAAAACAATGACTTCATGAAATTCATAGGGAAATGGAATGAACTAGAAAATATCATCCTGAGTGAGGTAACCCAAACACAGAAAAATACACATGATATGTACTCACCAATAAGTGGATATTAGCCCAAAAGCTCTAATGACCCAAGATACAATCCACAGACCACATGAAGCACAAGAAGAAAAATGACCAAAGTGCAGATGCTTTAATCCTTAAAAGGGGAAACAAAATTATTCATAGGAGGGGATATGGAGACTCTGTTTGGAACAGAGACTGAAGCAACGGACTTTCAGAACCTGCCCCCCTTGATGAAGCTAAGAAGTACATGCTGACAGGACCCTGATATAGCTGTCCCCTGAGAGTCTCAGCCAGAGTGTGACAAATACAGAGGTACTAGCGGCAAACCATTGAACTGAGAAAGGGGTCCCTATTGGAGGAATTAGAGAAATGATTGAAAGAGCTGAAGAACATAAGAACAACAATGCCAACCAACCAGAGCTCTTGGGACTAAACCACTACCCAAAGACTATATACATGGACTGACCCATGGCTCCACCTGCATATGTAGCAAAGGATGGCCTTGTTGGGCACCAATGGAAGGAGAAGACCTTGGTCCTATCAAGGTTGGACCCCCAGTGCAGGGGAATGTTGTGGGGGTGAGTGAAGGAGGGGTGGGTAGGGAGGAGAACACCCTTATAGAAGAAGGGGATGGGGATGAGATAGGGAGTTTATGTCTGGGAAAGGTAATAACATTTGAAATGTAAATAAAAATATATCCAATAAAAGAAAAATATTCAATAAAAGAAAAAAAGAAAAAATATGATTCAGGGTCACTACAACATGAGGAACTGTGTTAAAGGGTCACAACATTAGGAAAGTTGAGAACTGCTGTAATATATTATTGAGACCTCCATAATAAAACCCTATGTTGACAAAAAAAAGACATTTATTATCATGGCAGAAAGTGGATGTGGAAAACCATACCCTACTTCTCAGGGTGGTCCAGAGATTAAATACCTTTTTGCAAGGAGGAGTGTCTGGGAAGGAAAGTTTATTGGCTAAGCTGTCCAGGACTTTAGGTACCTCAATAAAATGGAGATCTGTCTTAAGCCTACATGACCACAGGTCATGTCCTCTATATACAGGAGCTTGAGGTGTTGCACTATCTGCTCTGTCTCAGTCAGCTGTTGGTAGGGCCTATCTGAGGACAGCAATGTCAGGCTCATCTCTGTAAGCACATCATAGCATAGTATCGTCAGACCTTGGTAACTCCCCCCGTGAAATGGATCTCAATTTGGACCTCCTTTTCTTCACCCTCTTCTCCATTTTTTCTCTGCAGTTCTTTTAGATAGGAACAATTCTGGGTCAGAAATTTTGACCGTGTGTTAGTAACCCTGTCCCCCAACTATCTATCTACTGGATGTGGACTCTTCAAGTTTTCTTTTCCCAATGTGAAGCATTTTGGCTAAGGTCACCACCAATGAGTCCTGAGAGTGTCTGACCTCCTGGCTCTGGTAATCTCTAGAGGTTCTCCCTACCATTCACTCCCTGAGGGCGCTTATTTCCATTTATTCTCTGGCCCTCTGGGCTTCTCTCCTGTCCCCTCCCTGCATATATCTGATCATATTCCCCCTTTCCCCTCTACGTTCCCTAATCCACACAGATCCCTCCCTTCCTCCACATCCAGAGATTATTTCATTTCCCCTTCTAAGTGGTGTTGAAGTCTCCTCACTTGGGCATTTCTGCTTTTACACTTCTAACAGTCTGTAGGCTGTATCCTAGGTATTCTGTACTTTTTGGTTAATATCCACTTATCAGTGAGTGCATACTATGAATGTCCTTTTGGGTCTGAATTACCTCATTCATGATGATATTTTCTAGTTCCATCCATTTGCCTGCAAGATTTACAATGTCTTTGTTTTTAACAGCCAAATAGTATTTAATTGTGTAAATGAACCACATTTTCTGTATCAATTCTTCAGTTGAGGAACATCAGGGTTGTTTGCAAATTCTGACTATTACAAATAAGGCTTTATGGACATGACGGAGCATGTATCCTTGGGGTATGGTGGAGCATCTTTTGGGTATATGCCCAAGAGTTGTATAGCTGGGTCGTTAGGTAGAACTATTTCCAGTTTTCTGAGGAACCACTAAATTGATTTTCAGAATGGTTGTACCAGTTTGCAATCCCACCAACAATGGAGGAGTGTTCCTCTTTTTCCACATCCTTGCCTGCATGTGCTGTCACTTGAGTTTTAGCCATTCTGATTGGTGTGAGGTAGAATCTCAGGTTCTTTTCTATTTGCATTTTTCTGATGATGAGGGACTTTGACATTTCTTTGAGTGCTTGTCAGCCATTCAAGATTCTTCTGTCGTGATTTCTCTGTTTAGCTATGTAACCCCTTTTTTAAATTGCATTACTTGAATTGTTGGATGTAGGTGAAGGTTCAGAAATTGTCTCTTGATTGGGTAAATAAAGACAATAGAAGTTAATTGCTGAGTAAATATATACAGGTATGTCTTCCAGATCCCAGGAGTAAGAGGAGGAGGCAAGATTGAGAAAGAGCTTTTGGGCCATGCTTTGTAGGGAGAATCACAGATACCATGTAAGCCTGAGGACTATTCGAACAGGTGTCAGACTCCACCACCAGATGAACTCTAATATAGAATAGCTGCTGAGTTTAGGACAACAGATTCTGAGCCCAACACTTGTGCCATTAGGCTGATTTAAAAATATTAAGATTGTCTTGTGTTTTCCATCCACATTGATTCGGGTCGACAAGAGAGAGGACACAGCCATGGGGCAGTCCTTGGGGGTCAGCCGGCAGACAGAGAAGTGGATGGTCAACTTCATATATATGTGCACTTTCTGTCGTTTTTATTATTATTAAAGATCAACTTTAGTCTGTGTTATCTGATAGGATGCATGGGATTATTTTACTCTTTTTGTATCTGTTGAGACCTGTTTTGTGACTAATTATATGGTCAATTTTGGAGAAGGTACCATGAGGGACTGAGAAGAAAGTAAATTATTTTGTTTTAAGATGAAATATTCTATAAATATATGTTAAATCCATTTGGTTCATAACTTCTGTTAGTTTTTCGATGTCTCTGCTTAGTTTCTGTTTCCATGATCTGTACATTTTTGAGAGTGAGGTGTACTGTTTTTGTGTGAGGTGCAATGTGTGATTTGAGCTTTAGTAAGGTTACTTTTATACATGTAGGGGCCCTTGCATTTGCAGCATAGATACTCAGGATTGAGAGCTCATTTTGGTGGATTTTTCCTTTGATATATATTGTGTCCTTCTTTATATTTTTGATGACTTTTATTCGATAAAAAAGTCAACTTTATTCGATATTAGAATGGCTACTTCAGCTTGTTTCTTGGAATCATTTGCTTGGAAAATTATTTTCCAGCCTTTTACTCTGAAGTAGTGTCTGTCTTTGTCTCTGAGGTGTGTTTTCTGTATTCCAGCAAAATGCTGTGTCCTCTTTCCATATCCAGTCTGTTAGTCTATGTCTTTTTATTGGGGAAATGAGTCCATGGACATTAAGAAATAATAAAGAAAATTGATTATTGTTTCCTGTTCTTTTTGTTGTTAGAGGTGGAGTTATGTTTGTGTGGCTCTATTCTTTTGGTTTCATTGCAAGCAGATTATTTTCTTCCCTTTTCTAGGGTGTAGTTTCCCTCCTTAGTTTGGAGTTTTCCATCTATTATCCCTTGTAGGGATGGATTTTTAGAAAGGTATTGTGTAAATTTGGTTTTATCATGGAATATCTTGCTTTCTCCATCTATGTTAATGAAGAGTTTTGATGGCTATAGTAGACTGGGCTAGCATTTATATTCTGTTTGGGTCTGTATGACATCTTCCCAGCATCATCTGGCTTTCATAGTCTGTAGTGACATGTCTGGTGTACTTCTGATAGGTCTGCCTTTACATGGTACTTGACCTTTTTCCCTTACTGCTTTTAATATTCTTTTGTGTGTGTGCGTGTGTGTGTGTGTGTGTGTGTGTGTGTGTGTGTGTGTGTGTGCGGGCACGTGTGCTCGCGTGCTTGGTGTTTTGACTAGTATGTGATGGGAGGAATTTCTTTTCTGGTCCAATCTATTTGGAGTTCTGTAGGCTTCTTGTACGTTTATGGGCATCTCTTTCTTTAGGCTAGGAAAATTTACTTCTATAATTTTGTTGAAGATATTTACTGGTCCTTAAGTTGGGAATTTTTGCTCTTGTTTTTACCTATTATCCTTAGGTTTGATCTTCTCATTGTGTTCTGGATTTCTTAGATGTTTGGGGTTAGGAACTTTTTGTGTTTTACATTATTATTGATGCTTGTGTCAATGTTTTCTATGGTATCTTCTGCTCATGAGCCTCCCTCTTCTATCTCTTGTATTCTGTTGGTGATGTATGACTCCTGATTTCTTTCCTAGATTATCTATCTCCAGGGTTGTCTCCCTTTGTGCTGTCCTTTTTGTTTCTATTTCCATTTTTAAATCCTGAATGGTTTTGTTCAATTCCTTCACCGATTTGGTTGTGTTTTCCTGTAATTCTTTAAGGGATTTTTGTGTTTCCTCTTTAAGCCTTTCGACTTATTTACCTGTGTTGTCCTGTATTTTTTAAGCAAGTTATTTATGTCCTTCTTCAAGTCCTCCATCATCATCATGAGATGTGATTTTAAATCCAATTCTTGATTTCTGGTGTGTTTGGATATCCACTATTTGCTTTGATGGGAGAACTGGGCTCTGATGTTTCCAAGTAGTCTTGGTTTCTGTTGCTTAGGTACCTGTGCTTGCCTCTTGCCATCAGGTTGTCTCTGGTGTTATCTTGTCTTGCTGTCTCTGACAGTGTCTTGACCCTCCTGTAAGCCTGTGTTTCAGCACTCCTGTAGACCTGGGAACAGAGTGCTGCTCCTGGGTTTGTGTGTCCTGAAGCTTCCAGGTGAGTCCTCGGAGTAGAAGATTTCATCTTACCTCTGCTGTCAGGTGTGTCAGTGCTCCTGGTGACTGGCTTTCAGCTCTGGGCTCAGACAGAAACTGGAAGGTTCCTGCCCCTGACTGCTCCTAGGTTCCTGTATCCAGGGGGGACTAAGAAGGTTCCTCTTAGGCCAGGAATGTGAGCAGAAGTGGTATTCTCTCCTGAGCTCTCAAGATTTTCTGCACTTTTGCAAGTACAGCTCTCTCGCCCACAGGATTTGGGTGCAGAGACATGTTGAGACTTTTTTGTGTCTGATTATTTGGTCAATTCTGAAGAAGGTTTCATGAGTTGGTGAGAAGATATATTCTTTTGTTTGGGGGAGAAACATTCTGTAGACGTCTGTTAAATCTATTTATTTCATAGCTTCCATTAGTTTCACTGTGTCTCTGCTTAGTTTCTGTTTCAATGTCCTTTCCATTGGTGAGAGTGGTATGTTGAAATCTCCCAACACTATTGTGTGAGGTTCAATGTGTGTTTTGAGCTTTAGTAAAGTTTTCTTCATGAATGTTTGTACCCTTGCATTTTGGGCATAGATGTTAGGATTGAGACTTCTTGCTAGAGTTTTCATTTGATGAATAGAAAGTGTTCTTCTATATCTTGCATGATAACTCTTGATTGAAAGTCTATTTTATTAAATATTAGAATGACAACTCCAGCTTGTTTCTTGGGATCATTTTCTCAGAAAACTTTTTTCCAGCCTTTCCCTCTGAGGTAGTGTCTGTCTTTGGCACTGAGGTGTGTTTTTTGAATGCAGCAAAATCCTGATCCTGCTATGTACCCTATCTGTTAGCCTGTTTCTTCTTTGTTGGTGAACTGAGTTCATTGATGTTGAGATATATTAAAGTGAGATGATTATTAGTTCCTTTTCTTTTTGTTGGTGGAGGTGGTATTATGTGTCTGTGATTCTATTTGGGGTTTGTTGTGACTTGTTTAGTTTCTTGTTTTTTCTTGGGTTTAGTTACCCTCTTTGTGTTTGGAATTTTGCTTCAGTATTTTCTGTAGGGCTAGATTGGTAGAAAGATATTGTTTAAATTTGGTTTTGTCATGGAATATCTTGGTTTCTCCATTTATGTTGATTGCGAGTTTTTGCTGGGTATCGTAGCCTGGGTTGGCATTTATGTTCTTTTAGAGTCTATGTAACATCTGTCCAGGCTCTTCTGGATTTTATGGTCTCTGTTGAGAATTCTGGTTTAATTCTGGTAGGTCTGACTTTATATATTACTTGTCCTTTTCCCCATACAGCTTTTCTTTGTTCTGTACATTTAGTGTTTTGATTATTATGTGAGAAGAGGATTTTCTTTTCTGGCCCAATCTACTTGGTGTTCTGCAGGCTTCTTGTACATTTACGGTCATCTCTTTCTTTATGTTATGGAAGTATTCTTCCACACCTTTTTTGAAGGTGATTTTGACCCTTTGAGCTTGGATTTTTCACTCTCTTCTACTATTGTTCTTAGGTTTGTTCTTTTAATTGTTTCTTGAATTTCCTGGATATTTCGCTTTAGGAGCTTTTCTCACTTTGCATTTTCTTTGACTGACATGTCAATATTCTTTATAGTACACCAGATATTCTCTCTTCTATCTCTTGTATTCTCTTGGTGATGTTTGCATCTGTACACCCTGATTCCTTTCCTAAGTTGTCCAACTCCAGGGCCACCTCCCTTTGTGCTTTCTTTATTGTTAGTTTTTAGTTTGTGGAGCATTTTGTTCAATTTTTTGCCTGTATTTCTTTTAAAAAATTGTTTCTTCTTTAAGGGCTTCTACCTGTTTGTCTGTGTTTTCCTGTATTTCTTTACAGGAGTTCTTATATGCTCCTTAAAGGTCTCTATCATCTTCATGAGTTGGTATTTTAGATCATAATCTTGCTTTTCATGCATATTACAGTTGCCAGGGCTCACTGTGGTCAGAGAACTGGGTCATGGTGGTGCCAAATTGCATTAGATTCTGTTATTTACTATCTTGTGTTTTCATCTCTCCACCTGGTAATCTCTGGTGTTAACTGAACTTGGTATCTCTGACTGAAACCAGTCTTCTTGGAAGCAAGTAGAGCTCTGTGACCTAAGTTAGGGCTGGTTTCCTTGAAGGCAGGCTGTAGTGTCTCTGGTTAGAGCAGGCCTTTTATATCCCTGTTACTGTGAACTTCCTATACCCTTGGTAACTGCCAGGCCACTGCTGTGGACCAGTAAAAATGTGGGTGGGAAGGAAGGTGGAGCTTGGAGGGCAAGTGGTTGTTTCTGAGTCAGCAGGTTTGTGTGGGTATTCCAACTGGCATGAGTATTTGGGTGAAATTCTCACTTGTGTCCTTGGTACACCAGCCCTCCTGGAAAGCAAGTGGGCTGCAGTATTTGGACAGATATCTACCAGGCAGCTGATCTGACCCAGTGGGAAAGTTTGCTGGACAGAAGGTAGAACTGGGGGAGGGGTAGTTCCTGTGTCATCTGGGTTGTATGGGTATCCTAACTAGTGTGGGTGCTTGGGCAAAATTCTGACCTGTGTCCTTTGTCACTGTGGACTTCCTGGGAAGTACGCAGTCTACAGTGTTTGGGTGGTTATCTGCCAGGCCACTGATCTCACTTTTTCTCTTTAAGTTTGCTATGCTTGATTAAAATATTCTTCATAAGACTGCACCACAGGATAGTCTAAACTAGACATTTTTGAGACTGACTTGTCAATATGATTGATCTGAATCTTTTTGATTTAACTTCAGCTGACTCTTCACAAAAAGGCAAAAAGCAGGCAAGTTCTCTATAATGACCCAAGAATAGTCTCTAGGCCACATACTAATGTTCTTCTCCTTTGAAAACTCTTGAGCCAGACCCCCACAGTTCAAATAACCCTCATCGCCAATGTTTGCCATATACCTACAAGGATGGTCCATTAAGCTTTACTTAAAGCATTCTGTCACTTTACAAATCAAAACTCCCCAATTCTACATTCTTCCAAACATAAACATGGTTAAGCCTATTACAGAAATACCCCAGTCCCTGGTAACAACTTCTGTCTTAGGGTTTTACTGCTCTGAAGAGACAGCATGACCAAGGCAATTCTCAGAAAGGACAACATTTAATTAGGCCTGACTTACACTTTCAGAGGTTATGTCCACTATCATCAAGGCAGGAAGCATGGCAGCATCTAGGAAGTCATAAGAGAGGAAGAGGGGAGGGTTTTAAATCTTGATCAGATGACCAACAGAAGACTAGCTCTTACATGGCTAAAAGGAGGGTCTCAAATCCCATTCCCTCATCGACACATTTCCTCCAACAAGGTCACATTCATCCAACAAGGCCTCATTTCCAAGTGCCACTCTCTGGGCCAAGCATATTCAAAGCACCACAGTTCCCCTTTCTTTATATCCTCATCAGCATGGGATAGCCCTTGATTTTTTGATATTAGCCTTTCTGAAAAATATAAATTAAAATTTCAGAGTCATTTTGATTTATATTTTCTTGACGAATAAGGATGTTGATTGAACAGATTTAAGTTCTTCTCAGTCCTTAGAGATTCCTTGATTAAGAATTCTGTTTAGGTCCTTAATCCACTTGGACTTGAGCTTTGTGCATGGTGAAAAATATGGGTCTATTTTCATTTTTCTACATACAGACATTCAGTTAGACCAGCACTATTTATTGAAGATGTTTTATTTTGTACATTGTATATTTTTGGCTTCTTTGTCAAAGATCAAGTATGCCTTATTGTGTGGTTTTATTTCTGGGTCTTCGATTCTATTCCATTGTTCAAACCTGTCTGTCTCTGTACCAATGCCATGCAGTTTTTTTTAAAATTTATTTAATACGTAATAATAATTCTTTGGTTTCCGGGCAAACATCCCCCTCCCCCCTCCCCTTCCTTATGGGTGTTCCCCTCCCAACCCTCCCCCCATTGCCACCCTCCCCCCAACAGTCTAGTTCACTGGGGGTTCAGTCTTAGCAGGACCCAGGGCTTCCCCTTCCACTGGTGCTCTTACTAGGATATTCATTGCTACCTATGAGGTCAGAGTCCAGGGTCAGTCCATGTATAGTCTTTAGGTAGTGGCTTAGTCCCTGGAAGCTCTGGTTGCTTGGCATTGTTGTACATATAGGGTCTCGAGCCCCTTCAAGCTCTTCCAGTTCTTTCTCTGATTCCTTCAACGGGGGTTCTATTCTCAGTTCAGTGGTTTGCTCCATGCAGTTTTTTTAATCACTATTGCTCTGTAGTAGAGCTTGAGGTCAGGAATGGTGATTCTCCCTTTAATTGTTAAGAATTGTTTTTGCTATTGTTTTTCTGTTTCTATTTTATGGAATAGTTTGTGCAATATTGGTATCAGATCTTCTTTGAAGGTACGGTAGAATTTTGAACTAATTCTATCTGGCTCTGGGCTTTTTTTGATTGGGAGGCTTTTAATGACATCTTATATTTTCTTATGGGATATGGGCCTGTTTAGAAAGTTTACCTATTCTTGGTTTAACTTTGGTATCTGGTATCTGTTTAGATATCCATTATTTTTATGTATTGAGTTTCTCTTACAAACTAAGATACTGACTTATTCAAGACAAGACATTTTGGAAGAAAAGTATGTGGAATTTTTTTTCACAAACATGAAAATCTCCAGAAAACAACTTCTACCCAAGAGATTGAGTTATTGAGTTATCTAGATTATTCTTTGGTTATATGTGGAAGAAATTTATACCACTCCTTGGCTTTGATCAGATAAAATCTTTTATTATGTAAAAAGTAAGGTTGGGTAGTATGGCTGACTAAGTTTTGGGATCAATTTTGCTCCCAAAGACTTTTATTACTCAAAATGTTCTAAGTAGAAGAGTTTTCAGTTATCTTTAGTAACATATCAATTTTTTTGAAATAGAAACCCATATAGCTCTAGAAGATAAGGAGAATGAAATATAGTCACATATTCTAGTTCAATAGCAGTATAACTTACATGAGTCACACTTGGTAAAATAGTAAACAAATCTATTTCTATCCTTTCTATTCATGTAAATCTTTTTCTAGGTTTTCTTTGGTTCCAGAGTTTTCTCATGGCATTTTTCACCTCTGTGTTCCTGAGGGTGTAGATTAAAGGGTTTAGCATGGGTGTTATCACAGTATAGAACACAGCCACAGCTTTGTCAAAGGGGAAGATGACTGTGGGCCTAAGGTAAACGAATATGCAGGGTACAAAGAATAGGAGGACCACTGTAATATGGGAAGCACAGGTGGAAAGAGCCTTCAGCTGTTCTTCAGTGCTGTGAGTCTTTAGAGAGCAAAAGATGAGCACGTAAGAGGTGAGAAGAATAGAAAAAATTAGCATACACATTAACCCACTATTGGCAGCAACAAAGAGTCCAAAGATATGGTTGTCTGTACAGGAAAGTTTTAGGAGAGGGAAAAGGTCACAAATGAAATGGTCAATGATATTTGGGCCACAGAAAGGCAACCAGACCATAAAAAGAATTTGAATCAAAGCATGAAGAAATCCCCCAGCCCAGGCCATGGAAACCAGGAATCCACATACTCTCCTATTCATTGTGATCATGTAGTGGAGGGGCTTGCAGATGGCCACATAGCGGTCATAGGCCATGGCTGTGAGCAGGATGATCTCCACTCCACCAAAGAAATGTTCTGCAAAGATCTGAGTCATGCAGCCATTAAAGGAGATAGTTTTCTTTTCAGCAAGTAAATCAAATATCATTTTGGGTGCCATAGTGGAAGAGCAGCAGCCATCTACAAAGGATAAGAAGGACAGAAAAAAATACATGGGGGATCCCAGGGCTGGGCTAGAGATGACTGTTACAATAATGAGTAGGTTGCCAATGAGGGTAAGAGAGTAGATGAGTGTAAATATGACAAGCAAGAGTTTCTGCACATCTGGGTTCTGTGTCAGCCCAAGCAGGATGAATTCTGTTACATTATTCATTTGCTTCATGGATCTAGTTAGAAATTTGGATAATTGATTGATCTGTAAATAGCAAAACAATTAGAATTGTGGCTAAAAAATGTTGAAGAAGCAAACAATTTCTTTCATGTATTTTTCACTGTAACACAGATAGAGATAGAAAGCAGAAAACCCAAGTCTTAAAGCTCCTTAAAGCTGGACCATGTATTGGTCATATAATAAGTGTATAGCCTTTTGATCTTTCAGATCTGGATACACACACACACACACACACACACACACACACACACACACACACACACACGGCTTTACTTAAAATATCCTGAATGAAGCCTATGCTGAAGAGAACACACAGCATGATGAAATGGAATATTCTACAAAGTTACTGGAAACTTCAGAGGTCATTATTTCAGAACTAGTCACGTTTAGGTTTCTGGGGGACATTTTACACATAGGAGTACAGTTTAAGAAAGATGATTAACTAAGAAAAAATTACTGTTGAGCTAAAGAAGCAAAAACACCATGATTTACTAGACAGAACATGTTCTTTAGAATTAAATGGACTATGAATTCACCAACTATGCTGCTAAAATTTGTCATATTTAACAGAGGAGAAGTTGTAAACTGTATGGAAGTGATATTGAATGTGTTTATCACATATATCAAATCTTAAATCTTTTTTATTTGTGTGTGTGTGTGTGTGTGTGTGTGTGTGTGTGTGTGTGTGTGTGATGCCTGTATATGTTTCTTTGGGTATGGATAAGTGTGCGTAGGCTTGTATATGTCTGTGGACCAGGAGGACAGACGTCAGTATGATGTGTCTTTCCCAATTGTTCTCCTTATTGTTTGAGATAGGACTCACTATTCCTGGAACTCAGTGATTGACTAGACAGGCAGGATTTTGCTGGTCTTCACTCTCCCAGTGTAGGAGTTTCAGTAACTACTAACATGCCCAGATTTTACATGGTGCTAGGGTTCCAAACTCTGGTTCTCCCATGCCTGTACAAAAGCGCTTTCTCTACTGAGCCACCTCATCCCCAAAACATATAGTTTTCCATATACTTAAGATTTTTGATAAAGGGGAATAATAATAAAAGTGCATATTATTATTTATATCTCAAAACATTTACGTTAGTATTAATCAGAAGATAAATGGATAACAACTCAGGAAGTTAAGAGACTAACTATTGAATATATTCAGAAAATAGTTAAATGCAGAAATAAATATATTTAGCCACATTAAAATATATAATACTCTTGATACTTTAAAAATATAAGCAAACTAAGGAACTCAGGTGAACCCAGCAAGGAAACAAATATGGTTTAGAGACAAGAGCACATTATTTTTCACAGTCATTTTTAAATACCTGTGAAAGTCTGTGAAATAATAATAATAATCACACGTTGTTTCTAGGAGATTTTTAGCAGCTAGACAGACAACTTTAAAAACAGCCTTTCTTCAGTGCTACCAAGAAATCAGAGGGGGAAATAAAACACAGATCATATGAAAAACAGAAAAAATAACTCTTAAATATATATGTATTTACATCAACAAGTGTAAACACATACTGCACACATACACACACACACACACACACACACACACATATATATATATATCATATTCACAGAGAAGAGAATTTTAAGTGAAAATGCCAAATTGGTTTATCTCATAAGTTACAAATTTGCAATAAAAAAAACCAGTGAAATACTTAAAGGATAACTGACCAAGATTTCTTTACTTGCATTATCCAGTGTTGATAAATAGTAGTTGATATCTTCTCAGATCTGGCTCTAAGGGGTAAGGGTCATATCAATGGTTATGACCTTAGCCAAATACTCCTTGGGTTACAAGTGTAGTCAAGAGAAACAAGATAGAATTTTGCTTGAAAGTGTTTCAGAGCACATATTCATGATAATAAAAAGAAAGAACAATTTTAATGTTTACATAAGGAGGAGTAATTGAATGAGTTAGATATATAAAATATCAGGTAGGTGTTAATATAATTTTTAAATAGAATTAACAATTTTAAAATAATCTAGCATACAAGTGGGAAACCCAAAATATAAAATAGTTTATATTTTCTCAAATGCCAAATATCCACAGAAATGTTTCTAAAAGAACACACTAAATACTGATAATACATGCCTGGATTGTAAGGATTAGGCCAATTTTGTGTCATCAAAAGATTTTAATCTGAGTTTGTACAAAGAAAAAGTTATTTTTCAGTCAGTTAAGTAATTTAATAAAATAACTTTCATTTACTATCCAGTTTGAGGCCATGGTATCCAGAGGGGTCCTTAGTTGATTAGAAGATTTGGTCACTTCCATGACCAAACTTACAGCATTAGAAATACATTTAAATCTATCTTATATGAATTTATTATATCATTCAGAAAAACAAAATTCCAGACAGCCAGACACTTGTAATCTGTGTTCCACAGAAACTGAGGCTTGAGGATGTGAGTGCAAGAACAGCCTGCACATGCAGTGTCTCAACACTACCTCCAAAAGGTCATGCTGTGCCTACCTCTAAATATGCGTGGAGTCAACAATTCACCCCATAGCAAGTCAGTTTCTTGGTAGAGATCAGCTCCCTAACACTTTACTAGCTGCTTCCTCTCAAGTGAACCCAATTTTCTTTAAGTGTATTTACTTTCCTTGCTAGTGACACAAAAATCATCGCCAACAGAAGGATTTGTCACATTTCTTTTGCTCTAAATGTCATACAATCCTGTGAATATATGAGGGATAAGCAATCTAAGATAAAAAATAAAACATGTTAATGTCAGCTTCAAAGTATTCAATAAATTGATGAGACAAAACACAAACATCATAGCACATCTTTTTCTAAGTTACATTTCTATGCATCTGCCTGGATAATTAGGTAAAATATAACATTTTCCCTAATATAAAATCCTGAATTTGAACTGTTACCTGATATAAATTCCCCAAATAGCAAAGAACAAGAACATAAGAAAAGCTAGAGATCGCAAGCTCTAGAGATCAGTCCCGCATGCACATTTCCTTGGAGTAGCAGGTGCTGAGGTCGGCTATTTCAAGTATTTCTTCAAGGAAGCCTATGCACTCCAGAGACACCTTTATTGATTCCTGAAAGTCTGGAACAAATAGGTCATAAGCTCAGAACCCTGTGGGTTCTTATGCTTATGTGATCTTTGGAAAAGGAATCCCCAAACTCGGTCCTTACCAGCATTTTCATGAGGGAATTCAGGAAATGATTGGTACATTTTATATAAACGCAAGAAGCTAGGGACGTCCCAACCTCTCAGCTCCCAGAGGTCTAGAATAGCTTCCTCAGCCAAGATGTCATTTAAGCCAACATATTCAATTTCTCTTGTGGGCCCATGACAATTTTGATCAAAAGTTTAGGAAAGAGACAACTAGATGCGCAGAGCTATGTGTTCCACACATAGCTCTGTGTGAAAAATGATTTAGAGCATGAGACCTAAAGCCCAGAATAGTCTAGTTGAGGAGTAGTGGGTGAGGGATCTGGTTTCAGTCCATAAAACATTAATAATACCTTTTAAGAAATAGTGTTATTGAGATGACTAAGCAATACATGAAAAGTATATAAATAGGCCTGTTTCTATTACAAATGTTTTTTTTCCTGACTTTTTTTTCATGTTTATTAACTTGAGTATTTATTTACATTTCAATTGTTATTCCCCTTCCCGGTTTCCAGGCCAACATCCCCTTAAGCCCTCCCTCTCCCCTTCTATATGGGTATTCCCCTCTCTATCCTCCCCCCATTACCACCTTTCCCCCAACAATCATGTTCACTGGGGTTCAATCTTGGCAGGACCAAGGGCTTCCCCTTCCACTGGTGCTCTTACTAGGCTATTCATTGCTACCTATGAGGTTGGAGCCCAGGGTCAGTCCATATATAGTCTTTGGGTAGTGGCTTAGTCCCTGGTAGCTCTGGTTGGTTGGCATTGTTGTTCATATGGGATCTCAAGTTCCTTCAATACCAATGTTTTAAGGATAGATAAGAACAGGCTAAAAAGATGTACTTCAATACTATAGTCACAGTATTTCTTAGTACTAAGAGTTTTGATAACTCCTTATTAATGATAAGACTTTTCTCAGGGAAATATAACACACACATCTACCCACCCTAGATAGGAGGCCCAAGACAGACAAAAGTGTGAACAGCACAAATGTCCAATGCAGTGAACCAAGAAGTTTTATAGAAGTAACTCACAGGAATACAGATGAAGGGTTACTAGTAGGAGCAGAAATAACTCAATGACAGCTGTGTCATCAAAGACCACCTCAGCAAGGGTGAAGCAGCTTAAATGTCTGGGAGTATAGAACATACTGCTGAGCCTGCAGGCAGCTCAACAGGTTGGATAACATCTTTTCTTGGAGGCTCAGTTACTTTAATCCTTTTCCAGCTAGACATGCTGATGTCTGCTTCTTCCAGGTACCTGGTATGGTCTTGGAGTCTTCTTTGCAACTTTGCTTGTCTGAGAGTCTTTCTTTGCAGTGTGGCTTGTCTAAGAGTGACTCTCATCTGTCTTTATGTTTACTTCTTGGGGGGAAGGGCCTAGTGAATCTGGTCAGTTTCAGTAACTTCCTGAAGGTATTTTGAGTTGCCTTTTACCTTCTGTCTTGAAGAGCTTTCTTGTAATAATCAATCTCAATCAATCCTCAATCTTGGAGAAAACTGCTGTATAACAGGCTTCTACGGTAAACTCTGGATCTGACTTTCTCAGCTACAGCCTACTTAGTTTCTACTGGTAAAAAGGAGATGATAATATTACCAAGTGAGAACTCAAGGTTAATACTTGGTATATTCTGTTCCTATAATAAAACACTATATAATAACCCAAAGATGCTTTTGTGGGGAAACATTTATTTTTGTTTAACATTTCAGAGGAATAAGAGTCTACTATGACTCTTAGCCCAAATAGGGATGCAGTTCAAGGGGAGGCCCCAAGGCCTTGCACTATTATTGATGCTATGGTCTGCTTACAAACAGAAGCTTAACATGACTGCCCTCAGAGACCCAACAAGCAGCTGAAAGAGTCAAATGTAGATACTTACACCCAACCAATGGACAGAAGCTGGGCATCACTGTGATTGAATTGGGGAAAAGCTGGAAGAAGCTGAGGAGGAGGGTGACCCCATAAGAAGAACAGCAGTCTAAACTAACCTGGACCCCTGAGATCTCTCAGATATTGAGCCACCAACCAGGAGGCATACACCAGCTGATATGAGACCTCAACACATATATAGCAGAGGAATACTTAGTCTGGAGTTAATCAGAGAAGATGCATCTAACCCTTCAGAGACTCAGAGTCCCAAGGAGTGGGGAGGTCTGATGGAGTGGGGTTGGGGATGGGGACATCCTCCTGGAGACAGAGTTGGGGATGGGGAGGAGGTATGGATGAGTAAGAGTCAGACTGGGATGGGAATAAAGACTGGACTGTAAACAAGGATTAAGTAATAACAACAACAGCAGCAGCAGCAGCAGCAGCAGCAACAACATCATCAATAATAAAGGGCCTATTCTGGCAGGGAAGAACAAACCCACAGTCAACATCAAGGTATATGGGAAAAAAGGAAAAGCATTTCTATTAAATCAGGAACAAGTAGAAATGTCTGTCTCAGGGTTTTTATTACTGTGAACAGCTATCGTAACTGTGGCAACTCTTATGAGGGAAAGCATTTAATTGGGACTGGCTCGCAATTTCAGAGGTTAGTCCATTATCATCCTAGAAGGAGCATGGTGGAGGGTATGACATGATGCTGGAGAAGGAGCTAAGATCTGTACATCTTGATCTGTAGGCAGCAAGAAGAGAACTGACTTAAGCATCCAAGACATCAAAGATCACTGACCACAGTAACGCACTTCCTCCAGCAAGCCCACACCTACTCTAACAAAGCCATTCCTCCTAATAGTCGTACTTCCTGTGGGTCAGGTGTTCACATACACCAGACTATGGGGCAATTCTTGTTCAAACAACCTCATTCCACTACTTGACCCACATAGGCTTGTATTCATAACATAACGCAAAATTCATTTAGTCCAACTTCAAAAGTCCCCATAGTCTATAACAGTCTCAAACTCCTTTGAAGTTCAATGTTCTTCTGAAACTTATGCAGTCTCTTAACTGCAATCCCCCTGTAAAATCAAAATCACACAACAGCCCAGATACCTACATTATGTAATGGCTCAGGACATATATTACCATTCCATAATGGAGGAAAGAGAGAATGGTAAGGAAATACTGGACCAAAGCAAGATCGAAGACCAGGTGGCCTAAAAGGTTTTGGTCTTTTCTATGTTTACCCAGTTCCTGAATAATGCCATGTAGGCTTAATTTTTTGCAGCCTACTTTTAATAAGGGTTCAACCTCTTCTCTAACCCACCAACCA
Organism: Rattus norvegicus; assembly: GCF_021556685.1. Lineage (NCBI taxonomy): Eukaryota > Metazoa > Chordata > Mammalia > Rodentia > Muridae > Rattus > Rattus norvegicus. Next base: position 75,299,547 of record NC_141536.1, on the reverse strand, counting down.
GCAGGTCTAGTGGAAGAGAAAAGTTATTAGGGTATAAGGGAAGTGGAACTGTTCAGCAATAGTGCTTTGGGGGTGAGCTAGATCTTCTTTGGCAGCAGTTCAGTCCTGTAGGGAACACCAATTAAGACTCATCAGGAAATGTCAGGTTTGCAACCAGCTTGAGGTGAGGCTGTGCAAACCTCATGAGCAGTTCTTTCGTGAGCTTCTCTCAATGACAGAGTTCAGAGCAAACCAAACCAATGCTCAGTACTTGTCTCTCACTGTCTGTGGGGGTCATATTCCAAAGAATCTAGAAGTTTCTACTTCACCTGTTTATTTATGAATTTTTGCCTAGGCCTTCAACTGGGCTTATTTCCTAATAAGCAGTAACTCATTAACTCATGTATACCATCCAATGTCTGTCCTATGGCTGGGTGCCTCTCCTCAGCTTCACTTCCTATTTCCTTCACTTCTCAGAGGTGAATCTCTTGCACCTCTCTCCTTCCCAGAGTTCCTCTTTCGCAGCTGGATATCCTACCTTACTATCCTGCCTTTTGTTATAGGCCATTGGTATTTTTATTTCAACCAACCAGTAGATGCCTTATGCTGGCAAGGAAAGACAAAAAACATCATTCCAACATTTGGAGAACTCCAAACTTTGTATCTCTATAGCTGATGTCAAAATGCTTTTCAGATCTCCAACTCATTTAAACTTTGTTGACTGACACACATTTCTTTCTCCTGGGCTGGTTCCATTTCCTGTTAGCAGCTTTCCTTGGCAAATATTCTAGGACTCTGGCATCTCCAACATTTTGGAGTCTCCAAGGTGATCCAGGCTTCACCTTCACAGCTTCAAACACATATCTGGCCTCAGCAACTCTCCATAGTCATGGATGGAGATTCCATTACCCCTTTCTTCTCTTTTTGACTCCAAAGCCAGAACTATGTGGCCAAAACTTCTAAGTTTTGCTGCCTTTAGGGCTGGAATATGGCTACCTGTTCCATTACATCTTCACCAGCTTTCTGTTTGCAATGGTTTCCTTCATTGTCAAAGTTTAGTTGTCCTGAAACTTGTCCTATGTACCAGGTTGACCTTCAACCCAGAGATCCTCCTGCATCAGCCTCTGGAGTGCTGGAAGTGAAGGCATGTACCACCACACCCAGCTCTGAACTTTTCTTTAATTCCTTTTCACAAACTGGAAGCCTTGCCGAGTGGGATCTTATCCTGAGATCACCACTCCCTTTATTCCATTTAACATCAGGCTTTTCTTTAACTGTTTATCTCCTTGAACGCAGGACTTATCTCCATTTCACTGGTGTTCCCTTCTTCCTCATATTGTGCATTTTCTATTTTTCCTTGCTCAGTTTGCTCCTTTTCATTATAGATCTGCATAAAAGTGAACACTAGTAACCACAGGGCAGACTCTGTCCTAGGCAGTTTTGAGATTTCTTCTGCTAATGGAATTTTTTTTTCTTTTTCCTTTTTCTTTTTTTCGGAGCTGGGAACCGAACCCAGGGCCTTGCGCTTCCTAGGCAAGCGCTCTACCACTGAGCTAAATCCCCACCCCCTGCTAATGGAATTAATAGAAAACTCTTCACTTCAGGCAGACATTTTAGACAAGGGCAAAACCCAGCTTCATTCTTTGCCAAAATATCACGATGATGTCTAGGCCACATGCTAAAATTCTCCTCTGGAATCTCTTGAGCCAGGTCCCTACAGTTTAATTTACTCTCAGTATCACTATTTTCTAGGATGACCCGTTAAGTCCTGCTTAAATCATTCTACTGATTTCCTAATTCATAGTTCCAAAATCTACATTCCTCCAAACTAAACCATTGTCAGGCCTATTACATCAATACCCCAGTCCCTGGTACCAACTTCTGTCTTAGGGTTTTATTGTTCTGAATAGACACCATAACCATGGCAATTCTTTTTTTAATTTTTTTTATTTACATTTCAAATGTTATCCCCTTTCCTGGTTTCCCTTCCATAAACCCCCTATTCCATTCCCCTCCCCCATCTTCTAAGAGGGTGTTCCCCCACTCATCCACCTACCCCTTCCTGACTCCCTGACCTGACATTCCCTTACACTGGGGGGTGGGGGGTGTGGTCGAGCCTTGGCAGGACCAAGGGCTTGTCTTCCCATTGGTGCTCAACAAGGCCATCCTCTGCTACATATGCAGCTGGAGCCATGGGTCTGTCCATGTGTACTCTTTGGATGGTGGTTTAGTCCCTGGATCAGTACTGTTGTTCTTATGGGGTTGCAAGTCCCTTCAGCTCCTTCAGTCCTTTCTCTAACTCCTCCAATGGGGACCCCATTCTCTGTTCAGTGGTTGGCTGAAAACATTCGCCTCTGTATTTGTCATGCTCTAGGAAAGCCTCTCAGGAGACAGCTTTATCAGGCTCCTGTCAACATACACTTCTTGGTATCAGCAATATTGTCTGGGTTTGGTGGAGTTCTTATAAAGGAAAACATTTAATAGTGGCTTGTTGGATTGTTGGCCCACGTCTGCTCTGCCACGGGGAGTTTGACAGCGTTTATCCCTCTGTGACTCTGTGACATCCCTTCAGTCCCTCAGCTTATACCTGGAAACCATGCAGCTTCCTTAGACCCATATAGCGCTATCCACACTCAGTCTACCACTTCAGGTCAGGGAGCTTGTTTTAACTGTGCCACTCCCACAGTCCTGTCTCCTCCTCACAGCCATATCTCCAAAAAGCCACTCCTTTCACTCCAGTGTGCCTTTTCCCTACTGTCCTAAAACCAATCCTCTGCCTGTCTGCTGACTGGTTATCTAGGTCAGACTTGCTCCCATGTCTGCAATGCCCCTGTTGTTACACTGTTACAGCTGCCTCCTCTGCTCCTCCCCTTCCTAAAGCCAAATTCTCAGCTGCTGATGACCAAATAAGCTACAATGTAACTTATGACTTTTGCTATCACCCATCCTTCTTACTAAGGTCCTTCTCCCTGTTTCACTGTAACCTTTCTTGTCTTAACATAGCCTATAGCTAAAACTGAGTTATTAAAAAAAAAAGCCTGTACTGTTATGTAATGACAAATGTTTACTACATTTATGGTTTGTTTTCATGCTAAAAGGCCTCCAGTTAAATCTTCAACTCAAACTTTAAGGCTCAAAGTTAACAGGGATAAAGCTGTAAGTCCTAATCTTATAAAGGCAGTATTACCTTATCATACATTGTTAAAGACAATTAAAACATACAAGTTAATAATCAGTTACCTTACAAATAATTAAATTCTATAACGTGTTCAGAACTTTACTATTAGTCACAATTAATTACCAAAATAAGTTTTAGTTAGCCTCCTGTCTAAATAGGGTTTTCAAGGTTAAGCCTAACATAAGATATACTTAATACTTGGTCCTCAAATGCCTTAGAGATCTGGTGAATATAACATTTAAAATGCTCCAAAACAAAACAAAACAAAACAAATTTTTCACAATAAATAGAGACACTCTGCTCTCAAGAAGAAGCTTAGGTCTGGAAAGAAAACGGATGAGACACTTCACTGACAACTCCACCTGGACTACGGTTATGCTTACCACGGGGAGAAACTGCCCCTTGGCCTCACCTGCTGTCAGAAACCTGCACAAACTTCAGACATTTTGGAACTGTCTGCTGTGCTCTGCCTAATCAAAGGTAAGGTCCATTTTCCTAACTTCTTTCTCTACAGGAAAAATTCCTCAGATTTGAATCTGACAGCCAAAGGTCCATTGCTCTGTGCCACAGCTAAAAGTTAAATGCTGTTCTTTTCTGACATCTGAAGCCTGATTGCTTCTACAAGGAATTACCTAAGCCTCAAATGGCTACCTAAGTAAGTCCGTCATTTTATTCTGTACAAAGCCTTTTCAATTAGACTTTCTACTTAGATTTACCCTTCACAGATCTCAGATGACGTCGATGGCTAACTGTAGCTTTAGCAACAGCAAACAGCCAGTGGCCTGGCCAGCCCGTTCCATAGGTACAGTTTGCCTTGCTGACAGACTTCACACTAATAGCAACTTGAAGTCCCTAAAAGCGATGAGGAACAGATAAGTAGGTCATGTAGGTCAAAGAAAATGAACAACACAAATTATGTAGGTCTAAGAAAGTAACTTAAACTATACCTAGGTCTGAAGATACAAAGCTTAAGTAAATAATAAAAGTTTGAAAAAGTCATTTCTGGGTCAGGGAATGCAATTAATGGTAGTTAGAAGGTGACTTGAAGAGGTTTTTATTGGATGGGACAAAGCCAGGAAGAGAAGAAAGAGGAAAAGGGGGGAAGAGGTTGGAGTCTTAGTCTTTCATTTGGGTTGTGACATAGATGCCAGATAACCCTGCACACTACTTTGTACAGGTGAGGTGTATGCCAGGAGCGTGGCTGTTGCCATGGCAACAGACGCAAGAGGGTCCTTGTCGCCTAGGGATGACGTCATTGCTGGATTCGGAGGCCGACTGTGAAGCCGTTTTTAATGCCAACATAACTCCCTTTCTCTTATCATAAAGAGAGGAAAAAAGGAGTGAGGGAGAAGTCGATGGCGAAAGGGGTGAATTGGGCATCAGATCTCTTTAATTGCTGTCTAGGGGCATCATCAATTTTGGGGTGTAGCTGACTTTCACCACTTGGTAGTCATTCACATCAGGACAGTGGCTGGTGATCCTGTAAAAGGAACTGATTGTTTGGTTAGAAAGCTTTCGAATTTGTTATTGAAGAAATGTGGAAACAAGATTAATGAGGCAGGAGCAAATAGTAATGCTAGGAAAATGAGGGAAAAGGGCGTTATGAAGGGCAGCATCCACTCCCATGTAGGATTTTAAAAATAATCAGGAATTGGAGGCCTCACATTCCCTGCAATTCTGGATGTCTGATTGTAGCTGCTGGATTTTATTTCTTTTTTTTTATTATATATATATATTTTTTTTATTAACTTGAGTATTTCTTATATACATTTCAAGTGTTATTCCCTTTCCCGGTATCCGGGCAAACATCCCCCTCCCCCCTCCCCTTCCTTATGGGTGTTCCCCTCCCAACCCTCCCCCCATTGCCGCCCTCCCCCCACCAGTCTAGTTCACTGGGGGTTCAGTCTTAGCAGGACCCAGGGCTTCCCCTTCCACTGGTGCTCTTACTAGGATATGCATTGCTACCTATGAGGTCAGAGTCCAGGGTCAGTCCATGTATAGTCTTTGGGTAGGGGCTTAGTCCCTGGAAGCTCTGGTTGCTTGGCATTGTTGTACATATGGAGTCTCGAGCCCCTTCAAGCTCTTCCAGTTCTTTCTCTGATTCCTTCAACGGGGGTCCTATTCTCAGTTCAGTGGTTTGCTGCTGGCATTCGCCTCTGTATTTGCTGTATTCTGGCTGTGTCTCTTAGGAGCGATCTACATCCGGCTCCTGTCGGTCTGCACTTCTTTGCTTCATCCATCTTGTCTAATTGGGTGGCTATATATGTATGGGCCACATGTGGGGCAGACTCTGAATGGGTGTTCCTTCAGTCTCTGTTTTAATCTTTGCCTCTCTCTTCCCTGCCAAGGGTATTCTTGTTCCCCTTTTAAAGAAGGAGTGAAGCATTCACATTTTGGATTTTATTTCTTACTATCTCAGATTGGTTGACATAGAAACAGCATTCTTCCTGGAGAAACAGGCAAAGATCGCCGACTCTAGCTGTCAGGACATCTAGTCCCTGTAGTTCTGAAGCACCACTGCTGCCAAAGAATTGAGCTGTTTCTGGATGGTGAGCATGGTTTCAGACATTTCTTGAAAACTGTAGTCAAGCTGGGAAGAGAACTTACTGTATAGGGTTAGGGAAGTAGTCAGCCCTTCTGTTCCAGCACCAGTACCTATAAACTATTCATGCAGTGATCAGGAGTGCCTTGAACTGCCCTCTTGTCATGTTGGACAGGAATCGTGTCTACAACTGGAATTGGTAGAGGCTTATTTCCATGGATTACTCCTAATTCAGGGAATACCAACATGTAAACTCCTGACCAGCTGTCAGGTAGGCTATAATATACCTGAGTGCCACAAAGAATTGACATCATCTTTTATCTGGTCAAAGAAGAAGCAAACAGAGATCATATTTAGATGTAATCTAATGACAGCAATTTGGACTTCTGGGCACTGTGGCAAAGATGAGGTATCAAGGGTTGTGGCTCTATTGCAGTCTAGGGAGCTTAGCATTCCTACAGAATGTGTCCCAGATGCCTTAAAACAGTTTGCCATGCCAAAAAGAATAATAGAGAAAAGGAATGGAGTCATGGTAACATCGGAGTCAGGGCAACTGGTAAAAGGTGAGGTGAGGTTGCTTGGCAGTATCACTGAAGAGGCTGTAAGTGGCAGTTGTGAGCTAGTTCCAGGGTGTACACGTAGCCAGCACTCTTTAAAGAGACCAGGTTGGATAACGTTAAGGAGTTGGTAGGTCAAGGTCAGGGTCTGAAGCAAAAGGTGAAATGACAAGTTAGTGCCATTTATGAGGCGGGGGATGTCAATGAGGTAAGGATCTTGGAGGAGTATTTGATTACTTCTATTTTTCCGATATTGAGAGGTTGGGCAATTGAGACATATTTTCTCTGGATGTGAATAGTACTCACTGGGGACTGAGCTTGGTTTTTATGGTAGAGCTTAACAAAAAATCCTGTCTCCTACTTGGGATTCCACGGGTCTTGCATTGTTGATAGAAGAAATGTTTGGTCTGGGATCCTAGCATATATATGTATCTGGCAAGACCAATATGGGCAGCCCCTATAATCATCTGGCCGTTTTTCACAATCATTTTTTATCTGGTCAAAGAGGAAGCAAACAGAGATCATATTTAGATGTAATGTAATGACAGCAATTTGAATCAATTACTGGCATCCAGCTATGGAGAAGTTTCCTGATCCTATTTGGGAAGACTTTTCAGTGGTGGGTTTGTTGTATATAATTTTTAAAAATCAATCCACACTATTGCAAGCTATGCATGGGCTGGAGGTCTCAGCCTGTTCCCAGCCCCATATATAGTCCAATATCAAGACCCATAAATCCAATATCAAGAGGCAGGACCTCTCCCACCAATGCTAGCTCTGCCTCTCCAGAGCTCCAAAATAGCGCTCTTGGTCCCTGCAGGCAGCTGTGGGTGCGCTCTTCTTTCTACCTTTCCCTTGGAGCTCACTATTTGCCCAATTTTCCCATCCCACAGCCTGGCAGCATTCCACAGTGGCTAAGTTATTTTCCTCTGGCCCATCTGAGTCACCATGGAATGGAAAACACCACACAATCTTAGTTTAGAATTAACAGATAACACAATTGCTATCGAAATCTATCATCCTAAACTCATCAACTATTCTATGTTAGAAAACTTCTTGCAAATACTGGTGAATTTCACCACTAGATCTAACAGTCCCAGGCCAACATCTTGTCTGCTTTGCTCCTGCCTCTCTGTCCAAAAAGGGCACGTTTCTTTTCTTGCATCCCTTCTTTCTCAGACCCAGAAGCCTGCCACCTCCTCCACTCAGTGACTGGCTTCTCATCATCTTTATTATTCAATTAATTGGTGGGGAATTCCATTGCAGGGTTTCTTGAACCTTGAATTTCCAGAGTAAGGGCTAGCTTGGAAACAAACAGGAGGGAGAGGACACAGATGCTAGAATTGAGTCTCTTTTTCTGGCATTGGGAGCGAGGTGGGTGGTTGATACCCCAGTTGCCAAGGTCATACCCTTACTCCTGACCACTTGTCCTCCTGACCATCCAAGTCTCCCTTTCACAAACAAAGACAATTTCTCTCACTTTCCATAACAACCATTAAACCTGCTAAATACCTTCCCTTGCTCCACTTTTCAAAAGCCTTCCTAATCATCCATGTTGCTAAAGTATTTTAATTTCAGAATCCACCTGAATTCTCCAAGAAAGACAAATAATGTAACAAAAGCCTTTCAAATTGTATTCTTCCCAAGACCCTGACCCTGTTTTCTGATAAGAGTTGTTCTTCAATTAACCTTATATAGTCAATTCTAAAATTTCCTGACTCCTCCCAAGAGCTCTCAGCCTCCAGATCAGTACTCCTGCTAACCAGCAGCTTAAGTATTTCTGTCTATTTCTTGTTCCTAAGGGTGGGCTCTCTCCACATTTCCCTGGTCTTGGGACTACTTTTCCCAACTACCAGGAGAATGAACCTAAAAGTTTCAAATGTGTATCCAAGATAATTTTTCTAAATTCCTTAACTTTATCTCTGTCCCTAGTCTATCTGTTTCAACAGATTTTAAGTCAACCACAAACTGCTCCAAAAACTCCAGTGTCAGCCTTAGATGTTTCCTTCAAATCAACATCTTGCTTCAGTCTTACATACTTCACTTTTTCTACCTCAGATGGTCCTATAGAACCTGGACATAGACTGACACAGCCTGCTTTTCCCAACCTTGACTAGCAACAAAGCTTTCTTGTGTCCAATAGCAACAACACCTCAGTGTTAGCAGGAAGCAGTTGGTGACCCAATGACTAATCAAAAATCTGGGAATGGAGAGACTCTAGCCAGATTACAAACATTACACTGGCAGGCCTTGCTCGTCTCCCCAATTCTTTTGTCTTGCTAAAAACTATCAGATCACATTCCTGAAGCTAGTTACCAGTGTCTATTCCTTTATTTGGCTATTTTCTTCTCCCAGGACTAATTTCCAAGGTCCAAGCATCAAAGTGTTGAAGTCCAGGAATCATGTAATTAACATGCCCAATGAAAATTAAACACCTCATCCTAACAAGGGTTTCCCGTTTTTATCTTTATAAAGTGCTATTTTCTTATCGGCCATGTCTGTCTTTTCTTTATCTAGTCAGTCCTTGGTCTCACCTAATAATACCCGCTCCCTTCTTCCTTGTTCCCTTTCCTTTCTCCATTTTTCTATTTCTCCCATCTTCTTCTCTTATTCTCAAGTCCTTTGTCCCTCTGGGACAAATCTCCTGTGTGCTGAGAATTTAGATTTGGTGGTGCCAGGCTGATACTGTACTCTTATACTTCACTCTTTCTATTTCTGTTTAATGTAGTATTTGAAGTCTAAACTTGAACAGTAAGACAAGAGATGATAAAAATGATTCAAATAGGAAATACTATGTAAAATTATACTTATTTGTAGATTTTATACATAAAAGACTCCCAAGACTCCCCTAGAAACTTGTACAGTTGATAAGCCCATTCAACAAAGTATACAAAATTAATAAATGAAAACCTTCCTGTTTTCCAAAGACAAATGTTGTTGCGCCCAACCTCGACCAGCAAGGAAGACATGCCCAGAGGAGATCTTCTTCAAGCAGTTTTACTCAGGAACCTTGATACAATCTTCTGACCCCTGGGAACCCCCGCACCACACTTAAATAGCTAGTGCTGGCCAATCCCAGCAAGCCACGTGGGTCATGCAGATAGGCTGTCACTATGCGGAAGCTAGCAGTCCAGGCAGGCATAGCCAAATAAGGACTTGTTTACTACAAGGAGCACTCACCCTTGGGAGGGTGGAAGGCAGAAACCAGCACCATCTTTGAGGCACGGCACGTTGCAGCTCCCTACAAAATGTCTCAAGGAAGAAATCAGGAAAATGATCCTATTCACATAATTTCACAAAATCTTGAAGTTAATATAACAAGGGAAGTGAAATACTAGCCCAATGAAAGCTGAGACACTCAAGGAAGAAGTTGAAGGAAATAGCAGAAAATGGAAATCCCTCCCATGCTCATTGATTATTAGGATCATTAGTGGGAAAATGGCCATTGTATCCAAAAGACTATATAGATTTTGTACAATCCCAATATTCTTTTGTTTTTACTGATTAATGCATTTATCAATTTTCATCAAAGAACTATTTTTTCTGCCTATGGGAGTTAATATACAGATCCACAACTAGGCACCATGCAAGAGATAAGCTGTCGAATGATTAGCTCTAATTTAAACAGCTATATCATAATACCCACAAGGTTCAGGGCTTACAATTGAAAGGGCTTTGGAAGATTTTGAAGACTAGAGGTAGTAGAAGCTTATAGTTAAAGAGAGTTTTCATGACATAATAAGGTTGTTGAAGACATATACTCCTAGCAGCTGTGATTGCAAGAATATGGACTGTACAAGTCAAGCCAGCCAAAATCCCAGCAAGGATAAGGTGGGTTTGGGGTGGGGCTAATGAGAACCTATTAGGAAATGAAGGCTGTTAGGGGAAGGAAGCAGTTTTCCTTAGAGATGTGGTATCTGGGAGCATATTGTTCTCCAATGGACGGCCACATATTTATTCACATGCAGTCAACATGAGGTGGACTCAGTGGACTTAAAGAACACATGAATTTTGGAGGGAAAAGTTGTGAGGTGGGGCTGGGGATTTAGCTCAGTGGTAGAGTGCTTACCTAAGAAGCGCAAGGCCCTGGGTTCGGTCCCCAGCTCCGAAAAAAAAGAACAAAAAAAAAAGTTGTGAGGTAACTAGACAAGGAATTACAAGGGAGGGTTGATCCAATTGCTTTTTCATTTTTCTTTTTAAGAATTCATTATCCATGCTGATATTTCCCTCCTCTGGGTGCTAGCATCTCAAGTACATATGCATGGATTGATTAAAAACACATTAATGTATGAAGTTCTTAAATAAAAGAAAATTACCACTAAAAAGGGAATCAAGAATTTACTAAACAGTGACCTTCAGTCACCAGTCTGTGAGTTCTGCATGGCTATAGAAGGGATGGAGTGGCCAAACTTCTCTGATCCTGGCCCACAGCTCCCTGTCCCCAAATCCTGTGAGAGACAGAGAGCTAAACACCCAGAAGAGCAGGCCATCCTGAGACTGCAGGGCATGACAGACTACGACTTCTGTTCATCTTTGCCCATATCCCTGGCCCAAGAGGAAACTGCATAGTGCCTCTGGACACAAGAATATAGGAGCAGTCAGCCACAAGAGCCCCATGGTCCAGATCTGCACCCGAATCTGCACTGAACTGGTCAAACAGTTCCCTGCACCCAAATCCCATATGTGTGTGTGTGTGGTGGGGGGAAAGCCAGACCATCAGAGGTGCAGACACTCCTATGAAACCAGAGATCACTCTCTGCTCACATTTCTGACTCAAGAGAAAAATGCCTTGTACCATCTTTTCCCCCTGCATACAGGGACCTAGGAGAAGTAGGGGCAGGACCCTTCTGGTTCCTGCCCTCATGGAGAGTTGAAAGCCAGTCTCCAAGAGCGACTACACGACTGAGAGAAAAACACTCTGAGCCCACAACTGGCTGAAAGAAAACAGGAAAACAGGTCTCCAGGAGTGCTGACACACAGGCCCACAAGAGAGTCAAGCCACCATCAGAAACAGCTAACACCAGAGACAACATGATGGCAAGAGGCAAGCATAGGAACTCAAGCAACAGAAACCAAGACTACTTGGCATCATCAGAGCCCAATTCTCCCACCAAAGCAAACACGGGATATCCAAACGCACCAGAAAAGCAAGACCTAGATTTAAAATCACATTTTATTATTATGATGGAGGACTTTAAGAAGGTCATAAATAACTCCCTTAAGGAAATACAAGACAATACAAGTAAATAAGTAGAAGCCCTTAGAGAGGAAACACAAAAATCCCTTCAAGAACTACTGGAAAAACAACCAAACAGGAGATGGAAATGAATAAAACCATCCAGGAGTTAAAAATGGAAATAGAAACAATAAAGAAAGCACAAAGGGAGACAACCCTGGAGATAGAAAACCTAGCAAAAAGCTCAGGAGTCATAGATGTGAGCATCACCAACAAAATGCAAGAGATAGAAGAGAGACTCTCAGGAGCAGAAGATAACATAGAAAACATCGACACAACTGTCAAAGATAATGTAAACCAGAAAAAGCTCCTAGCTCAAAACATACAGGAAATCCAGGACATGAAAAGATCAAACCTAAGGATAATAGGTATAGAAGAGGCCAGTAAATATCTTCAACAAAATCATAGAAGAAAATTTCCCTAACCTTATAAAAGAGATGCCCATAAACATACAAGAAGCCTACAGAACTCCAAATAGATTGGACCAGAAAAGAAATTCTTCCTGTCACATAATAGTCAAAACACCAGAGCTGGAGAGATGGCTCAGCGGTTAAGAGCACTGACTGCTCTTCCAGAGTTCCTGAGTTCAATTCCCAGCAACCATATGGTGGCTTTGAACCATCTGTAATCTGATCCAATGCCTTCTTCTGGTGTGTCTGAAGACAGCTACAATGTACTCACATACATAAATAAATAAATCTTTAAAAAAATAGTCAAAACACCAAATGCACAAAACAAAGAAAGAATATTAAGAGCAGTAAGGGGAAAAGGTCAAGTAAAATATAGAGGCAGACCTACCAGAATTGCACCAGACTTCTCACCAGAGAATATGAAAGCCAGAAGATCCTTGGCAGATGCCATACAGACCCTAAGAGAACACAAGTGCCAGCCCGGACTACTGTATCCAGCAAAACTATCAATTAACATTGAGGAAGAAACCAAGATATTCCATGAAAAAAGCAAATTTACACAGTATCTTTCTCTAAATCTGGCCCTACAAAGGATGATAAATGGCAAAGCCCAACCCAAGGAGGTAATCTCACCCTAGAAAAAGCAAGCAAGAAATCTTTTTGCAACAAAACCAAAAGAAGAGAAGTACACAAACATAACCCCACTTACAAATACAAAAATAACAGGAAGCAACAATCACTATTCCTTAATATCTCTTATCATTAATGGACTTAATCCCCCCATAAAAAGACACAGATTAACAGACTGGACACGTAAAGAGGATCCAACATTTTGTTGCCTACATGAAACACACCTCAGAGACAAAGGCAGACACTACCTCAGAATAAAAGGCTGGAAAACCACTTTCCAATTCAATGGTCTGAAGAAACAAGCAGGAGTACCCATTCTAATTCCAAATAAAACTGACTTTCAACCAATAGGCATCAAAAAAGATAAGGAAGGACACTTCATATTCATCAAAGGAAAAACCCACAAAATGAACTCTCAATCCTAAATATCTATGCTCCAAATACAAGGGCACCTACATACATAAAGAAACTTTACTAAAGCTCAAAGCACACATTGCACCTCACATGATAATAGTAGGAGATTTCAATACCTAACTCTCATCAATGGACAGATCATGGAATCAGACCACCACGGACTAAAACTGGTCTTCAATAACAACAATAAGGAACAAATGCCTACCTATACATGGAAGTTGAACAGTGCTCTACTCAATGATAACTTGGTCGAGGAAGAAAAAAAGAAGGAAATTAAACTTCTTTGAATTTAATGAAAATGAAGGTACAATACACCCAAAATTATGGAACACAATGAAAGCTATGCTATGAGGAAAACTCATAGCTCTGAGTACCTGCAAAATAGAAACAGGAGATAATACACATCGGCAGCTTGACAGCACACCTATAAGTTCTAGAACAAAAAGAAGCAAATACACCCAGGAGGAGTACAAGGCAGGAAATAATCAAACTCAGGGTTGAAATCAACCAAGTAGAAACAAAAAGGACTATACAAAGAATCAACAGAACCAAAAGCTGGATCTTTGAGAAAATCAACAAGATAGATAAACCTCTAGTCAGATTAACCAGAGGACACAGAGAGCGTCCTCAAATTAACAAAATCATAAATGAAAAAGGAGACATAACAACAGAATCAGAGGAAATTCAAAAAATCATCAGATCCTGCTATAAGAACCTATATTCAACAAAACTTGAAAATCTGGAGGAAATGGACAACTGTCTAGACAAATACCAGGTACCAAAGTTAAATTAGGAACAGACAAACCATTTAAATAACCCCATAACTCCTAAAGAAATAGAACCAGTCATTAAAAGTCTCCCAATCAAAAAGAGCACAGGACCAGATGGGTATAGCACAGAATTCTATCAGAACGTCATAAAAGACTTAAATACCAACACTGTCCAAATTCTTCCACAAAATTGAAACGGATGGAGCGCTACCAAATTCCTTCTATGAAGCCATACTTACTCTTATTGCTAAACCACACAAAGACCCTACAAAGAAAGAGAACTTCAGACCAATTCCCCTTACGAATATTGATGCAAAAATACTCAATTAAATTCTTGAAAAATGAATCCAAGAACACATCAAAATGATCATCCATCATGATTAAGTAGACTTCATCCCAGGTATACAGGGACGGTTCAATATATGGAAAACCATCAATGTAATCCACTATATAAACAAAGTCAAAGGTAAAAACCACATTATCATTTCATTAGATGCTGAGAAAGCATTTGACAAAATTCAACACCCCATCATGATAAAAGAACTGGAAAGATCAGGAATTCAAGTCCCATATCTAAACATAGTAAAAGCCATATACAGGAAACCAGTAGCTAACATTAAACTAAATGGAGAGAAACTTGAAGCAATCCCACTAAAACCAGGGACCAGACAAGGCTGCCTACTCTCTCCCTACATATTCAGTATAGTACTCAAAGTCCTAGCCTGAGCAATCAGACAACAAAAGTACATCAAAGGGATACAAATGGGAATGGATGAAGTCAAAATATCACTATTTGCAGATGATATGATAGTCTACTTAAGTGACCCCAAAGTTCCACCAGAGAACTTCGAAGCCTGATAAAAAACTTCAGCAAAGTGGCTGGGCATAAAATTAACTCAAACAAATAAGAAGCCTTCCTCTACACAAAAGATAAACAGGCTGAAGAAAGAAATTAGGAATACGACACCCTTCATAATAGTCCCAAATAATATAAAATACCTTGGTGTGACTTTAACCAAGCAAGTGAAAGATCTGTATGATATGAACTTCAGGACTCTGAAGAAATAAATTGAAGAACATCTCAGAAGATGGAAAGATCTCCCATGCTCATGGATTAGCAGGATTAATATAGTTAAAAAAGGCCATACCAATAGCAATGTGCAGATTCAATACAATCCCCATCAAAATTCCAATTCAGTTCTTCGTAGAGTTAGAAAGAGCAATTTGCAAATTCATCTAGAATAACAAAAATCCCAGAATAGTTAAAACTATCCTCAACAATGAAAGGACTTCTGGGGGCATCACTATCCATGACCTCAAGCAGTATTACAGAGCAATACTGATAAATACTGTATGGTATTGGTATAGAGACAGGCAGATAAACCAGTGGAATAGAATTGAAGATCAAGAAATGAACCCACACCCGTATGGTCACTTTATTTTCGACAAAGGAGCCAAAAACATCCAATGGAAAAAAGATAGCATTTTCAACAAATGGTGCTGGTTCAATGGGATGTCAGTATGTAGAAGAATGCAAATCGACCCATTCTTATCACCCTGTACAAAGCTTAAGTCCAAGTAGATCAAGGACCTCCACATTAAACCAGATACCCTCAAACTAATAGAAGAAAAAGTGGGAAAGGATCTCGAATACCAGGCCACTGGAGAAAATTTCGTGAACATTATACCAATGGTTTATGCTCTAAGATCAAGAATCAAGAAATTGGATCTTATAAAGCTGCAAAGCTTCTGTAAGGCAAAGGACACTGTTTTTAGGATAAAACGGCAACCAACAGATTGGGAAAAGATCTTTACCAATCGTACAACTGATAGGGGGCTAATATCCAAAATATACAAAGAACTCACAAAGTTAGACCCCAGAGAGTCTAGTAACCCTATTAAAAATGGAGTACAGAGCTAAACAAAGAATTCACAGCTGAGTAAGATCAAATGGCTGAGAAGGACCTAAAGAAATCTTCAACATCATTAATCATCAGGGAAATGCAAATCAAACAACCCTGAGATCCTACTTCACACCAGTCAGATGGCTAAGATAAAAAACTCTGGTGAGAGCAGATGCTGCCAAGGATGTGGAGAAAGAAGAACACTCCTCCATCGTTGGTTGGATTGCAAACTGGTACAACCTCTCTGTAAATCAGTCTGAAGGTTCCTCAGAAAATTGGACATTGTATTTTCTGAGGACCCAGCTATACCTCTCTTAGGCATATACCCAAAAGATGACTCCCACATACAACAAAGACACATGCTCCAGTATGCTCATAGCAGCCTTATTTATAATAGCCAGAAGCTGGAAAGATCCCAGATGGCCTTCAACAGAGGAATGTGGTATATCTACACAATGGAATACTACTAAGCTATCAAAAACAATGACTTTATGAAATTCATAGGCAAATGGATGGAACTGGAAAATATCATCCTGAGTGAGGTAACCCAATCACAGAAAAACACACATGGTATGCACTCATTGATAAGTAGCTATTAGCCCAAATGCTCAAATTACCCTAATGCACAGAACACAGGAAACTCAAGAAGGATGACCAAAATGCGAATGCTTCACTCCTTCTTTAAAATTCTTTTTTTTTTTAATCTTTTTTTTCAGAGCTGAAGACCGAACCCAGTGCCTTGAGCTTGCTAGGCAAGTGCTCTACCACTGAGCTAAATCCCCAACCCCCACTCCTTCTTTAAAAGGGGAACAAGAATACCCTTGGAAGGGAATAGAGAGGACAAGGTTAGAACAGAGGCAGAAGGAACACCCACTCAGAGCCTGCCCCACATGTGGCCCATACATATACATCCACCAAACTAGATAAGATGGATGAAGCAAAGAAGTTCAGGCCTACAGGAACCGGATGTAGATCTCTCCTGAGAGACACAGCCAGAATACAGCAAATACATAGGCAAATGCCATCATTAAACCACTGAACTGAGAACGGGACCCTTGTTGAAGAATCTTAGAAAGGACTGAAAGAGAGCTTCCAGGGACTAAGCCACTACCTAAAGACTATACATGGACTGACCCTGCACTCTGACCTCATAGGTAGCAATGAATATCCTAGTAAGAGCACCAGTGGAAGGGGAAGCCCTGGGTCCTGCTAAGACTGAACCCCCAGTGAACTAGACTGTTGGGGGGAGGGCGGCAATGGGGGGAGGGTTGGGAGGGGAACACCCATAAGGAAGGGGAGGGGGGAGGGGGATGTTTGCCCAGAAATCAAAGAATTATTATTAAGTATTAAATAAATTTAAAAAAGAGTAAAAAAAAAAAAGAAAGAAAGCACAAAGGGAGACAACCCTGGATATAGAAAACCAAAGGAAAAGACAAGGAGCTGTAGAAAAAAAAAAAAGAAAGGACTGAAAGAGCTTAAAGGGGCTTGAGATCCCATATGAATAACAATGCCAACCAACCAGAGATACCAGGGACTAAACTACTACCCAAAGACTATACATGGACTGACCCTGAGCTCCAACCTCATAGGTAGCAATGAATAGCCTAGTAAGAGCACCAGTGGAAGGGGAAGCCCTTGGTCCTGCTAAGACTGAACCCCCAGTGAACGTGATTGTTGGGGGGAGGGTGGTAATGGGGGGAAGATGGGGAGGGGAACACCCATATAGAAGGGGAGGGGGAGGGGTTAGGGGGATGTTGGCCTGGAAACCGGGAAAAGGAATAACAATCGAAATGTAAATAAGAAATACTCAATTTAATAAAGATAAAAAAAAAACTAAAGCATACTGAGATGCAAACAAACAAACAAACAAAAAAAACCCCCAAAAACCAATGACTTCATGAAATTCATAGGCAAATGGATAGAACTAGAAAATATCATCCTCAGTGTGGTAACCCAATCACAGAGAAGCACACATGCTATGTCCTCATTGATAAGTGGATGGTAACCCAAATGCTCGAATTACCCAAGATGCACAGACCACAGGAAACTCAAGAAGGATGACCAAAATATGGATGCTTCACTCCTTCTTTAAAAGGGGAAAATATTCATATAAGGGAATAGGGATGCAAAGTTTAGAGCAGAGACTGAAGGAACAGCCATTCAGAGCCTGCCCTACATGTGGCCCATACATATACAGCCACTGAAAATATATAAGAAGGATGAAGCTAAGGAGTACATGCTGACAGGAACTGGATGTAGATCTCTCCTGAGAGACTGAGCCAGAACCTGTCAAATACAGAGGTGAATGCCAGCAGCAAACCACTGAACTGAGAACGGGACCCCCGTTAGAGGAATTAGAGAAAGGACTGAAAGAGCTGAAGGAGCTTGTGACCCCATGAGAACAGCAGTGCTAACCAACCAGAGCTTCCAGGGACTAAATCATTACCCAAAGACTATACATGGACTGACCCTGGGCTCCAACTGCATGTGTAGCAGTGAATAGCCTTGTTGGGGCACTAGAGGAAGGGGAAGCCCTTGGTCCTGCCAGTGCTGGACCCCCATTGTAGGGGATTGTTCGGGGGGCAGTGAATGGGGGGTGGTTGGGGAGGGGAACACTCAAATAGAAGGGGAGGGAGGATGTTAGGAGTCTGACAGACAGGAAACCGGGAAAGAGAATAACATTTGAAATGTAAAGAAGAAATACCCAATTTAATAGAAATGGAAGAAAAAAAGATTGCATGAATCTAAGAAGCGATTTTGAACCGTGGACTTTTAAACATTTTTGAGACTGTAATAGACTGCTGGGAAGTTCGAAGTTGGACTAAATGTATTCTGCATAATGCTATGACTAGGCATGTTTGCCATAGACTCATATTTGAACAAGCCTATTGGGCCAGGAAGTGGAATGTAGTGGTTTAAATATGTTTATCCCACGGGAAATGGAACTATTAGGAGGTGTGACCTGGTTGGAATAGGTATGTCCTTGTTGGAGGAAGTGTGTCACTATGTAGTGGATTGCTGTCTATATGCCGGTGAGGGCAGCCACAAGATAAGCAAAGAGCCTATGATTGGGCAGTGGAAAAGGAAGGCAGGCTGAGAATTTTAGAGACCAGTACAGAGAGACAGAGGATGGGAAGGAGAAGAGACAAGATGGAACCTATAGGAGAGGAAGAGGATCCAGAACCACTCAGTCCTGGGAGCCATTAAGTAAGGGGGATTTCTTAGATTATTAAATAATAAGTAGGGTGTATTTGCCCCATCTAGGATTGTAGCTTGTGTTTATATCAATTGAGTTTTGAGTTCATTGTGTGGGTGTTTTTTGGGTGAGAATCTACTAATATAAATTTAACTGATAAATTAAAGAAAAAAAAAAGAAGGGATGGAGTGACATGGTTTTAGTGTCTGGAGAAGAGGACAAGGACCTCCATAAGTTTTGACTGTTGGTATGTGTAAGGCAAGGCTTGTTTGTATAATAATGTACACATTTCACATCATGTTCCTTTCCTCAGGAAATATTCTCCCTGCCAAGTTTATGAGGGGATGTTCTCCCTGCCCAGGTTAATGACTTCATGATAATTAGAAACAGCACTAGTTCAGGAGGCAAAGTTATGTCTAATGTTCTTCAGCAAGTTGGTGAATTTCAGAACAGCCCTTAAGACTGTGGGAAAGAACTCGGAAAACATGAGTTCAATAATATGTAAACAGGATTTCTTAATGGTGGATGGAATATGAATTGTATGAGGGGCTTCATGTATTTGAAATAACAGAGGCAGCTGCACTAATGAGTCAGTAAAGGAAAAGGAATTATTAAATGACAAGTTTCATTGTTTAAAAGGAATCAGGAAGTGAGAGACTGGTGATCTCCAGATGGGATCCCACCCAGCCTGTAGGGAGCAGCACATATAGATAAAAGATGGCGCTGACATCTGGTGGTTGTTTGTGGTTAACACCCACAAAGCACATGTCCTTGGCATTTCTCCAGCTATCAGGCTGGAGTCATATTCATACTAATGAGATATTTCATGCTCCACCAATCCCTAGAGGACAAGTATATAGCCATAGCCTGTTTTGTATATAAGGCTGGTGCCTTTGTTCCTCAGGGTTCCCCATATCAAGAATGAGGTGTTCCTGCAATAAAGGCTGTTGAGAAGAATCCGACGGTGTTGCGTCTTCCTTGCTGGACGAGGTGGGCGTTGCACCAGCCAAACTTATTATTTGTGCTTATAAAGGCAGTCAGACTTCTGAGGTCAAAGTCAGCCTGGGACAGTGCAAATTTAGGTCTAGGTGTGGTGGGAGTGGTGATGTCAGAACCAGATGCCACCTAGCTAGCTTATTGTCTATACTTACAAAAGCAGGCAGATCTTCAATTAATTTGTTATGTTAAAAAATGTTCTTGCTGTCTCTTTTTAAGAATCAAGGGACTAATGTCATAAAATATCAATTCACAGGATAATCAAAAGGAAACCTGGGGTAATGATAGAATTGATGTATAAATAAAAGACTGGACTTTGGTCTTCAAGAGCTGAACTATCTGCATAAGCTGTCTAGAGAGTTGCCTCTAGCAGAACACAACACTGTCAGCTTGTACCCATGATTGGCTTTGAGTTGTTATTTTGTCACTCTCAAACACTTCTTCCACAAAAACCCCTCTCTAAGATGAGGCTGGTCCTCACCACACCCCATTTCCTGGGAATAGTGAAGGACCAAACGTCCTTTCTATTTGATGGGGAACAATGTTGTGTTTTTACTTGCTGTATAGTCCGTAAGCTGCTAATCTTCCTGAGAAAATTTCACAGTCTAGCAGAGAAGCAAGTATCAGTATATGGCCGAGAAATGACATTTAATATTTTCTAGCAAGGATGTTGGAATGTTGATTTATAATACCTATAGACTCAGATCAAGCAGGAAAGACATGGATTTGCCCATAGAAAATGAAAGTTGAAACTACATGTCTCCATTAAAAATAGCTAAACTAGCAAGTAATGCAGGAAAAAACTTCCTGAAGCTGAGCAGGATGTGTCCTTGTGACCCCAGCAGCCAAACCAGGGGCAACATCAGCATGGACTGCAGAGTGATAGAATTCCTAAAAAAAATCAATTTTATAAAATTTTAAAATAATCCGTGAAAAGATGTGGTCATTACTAATGTACTTGCTTGATAGAATTCTTTTCCAATGAGTTTAAATCCATATGGTCATTGACATAATAAATACCTAGGCAACAAGACATGCAAGCACTGAAAGTGTTAAGCCCTTTCAACCTCTTGCTATACATGTCATGTTAAAAGGTTTAACCTATTTAATTTTTGGCCCAGCAAAGCAGTGAATATAAATAAATATGGTGCATAAATATAGCAAATACAAAGAACTGTAAGAAATCAAACATCTGTGTGGAATCTAACTTGGAAAGTGCTGTCCTTTGATCCTCTGTCATCCTAGAGACTCTCATTGGTCAAGGATGTTTCATTTTAATAAAGGACTTGGGAAGTACCACAACCACAATATTCTCTACACAGAAAAGAAATGAGAACACAAGAGAACATAGTAGAGCTTTTTCTAGCACTGAATGAGTACCGAATAGGCCAAGCCTCAAGAAAGTTAGACAAATTGGCCAAGGATACAAATATTTCCTCAAACCTACCCTTATCATCACAGTTATGAACTCAAACACCAAGGTTAGCCTGTCAATGTTTAGAAACTTGAGATAGTACACAATAATTTTCAAAGCTTTTGCCTTCCTTTGAAATGGTTAAAGAAGACCTCACAAAAATACACAAGGATTTTGATATTATTTTGAAATAATTCAAGAATTTAATAGAAGAAAAACATTGTCTGCCGGGAGCCAAGCCCGCTTACACTCCCTCTGTCTCAGGAAGGTTTCAGGAATGTCAAGCCCAACTAAATCCTCTGAGAAACCTAGCCAGTTATCTGTTCTTATCAGTACACCTGCAATTTTCGGTTCAGGGTTACAGGAACAGAAAAAACAACAGGAGGGTGGTGATGGTGGTGAAATGGCCTTGGGCCTGCATGGCCTTCCCACTTGCCTGTCTTTATAAGTCACTGCCCAGAAATAAAGTTTGAAAGCTTGATCAGACAATCAGCTTGGTCTTCTTTGTGCCTCCTGACCCCCATTCTTTCGCCTCCTCCCAGGTCTCCACTGAACCCTCCACAGGCTGTTCCCAAGAATGATACTGGTCCGTTTAACCCTTAATAATTAGACACACATATAACAAGATCCACTATTTTTCTGCCTTAGGAATGAACAAGAAATAATATATACTTTCTTGTCTATGGCACAAGTGATGGTGAAAGGTAAAAGTTTTAAAGTTGCGCCCCCTAGACACATAGTTAGAGCAGAAGAAACAGGTTAGGCCTCAGAATTGTATGTTCCAAGAAGCTTCTCCTAAGAACTAGCGGACCATAGAGTTAAACAATCTTGAGAAGGAGGAAACAGCTTTCTCTCAGAAGCTAGCTGACCATAAATCTTAGAGAACAATCTTGAGAAGCAAGAAGCAACTTCTCCTAGGAACTATTGGACCATGAAGTTAAACAATCTGAGAAGCAGGAGACAGCTTCTCCTAGGAAACAATCTTGAAAAACAGAGTTTTTCCTTGTGATTTTTCACTGGTATTCTCCACACTTTCCAATGATGCCATCCCTGCCCCCTCGGGTTGTGGTTTCTCCCTTTTAATACCTCTTCTACCAGCCTCCCGAGGTCGAACTCCGCTGCCCCTGTGTGGGATACGAGTCTTGACCCCAGTGCACTGGTTCCCGTTAATAAACCTCGTGTGATTACAGCAAGGATCGTCTCATGTGAGTTCTTGGGGGGTCGTGTCATCCTGAGACTTGAGTGAGGGTCTCCCTGCTCCAGGGGTCTTTCAATGGCATAGGGTAGTAATGAAGAGGCTATGGAAAAGAACAAGAAAACCGCAATTCCTTATTAACTTGTCCAAAAATATATAAAGAAAAAATACTTCCCAATTTATTCTGTGTAGCTAGTGTAGTATTTTAATCAAAATAGCTACTAAAAGAAATATAAATTATAATAATATTAAAATAGATGTAAAAATTCAATAAAAACTAGCATATTATTTTAGTAATAAAATTATTTTAGTCACTCAAGTTCAAGTGAGGTTTAACCAAGAAATAAAAATTGTTTAATAAAAATTATTCAGTGATGTACATTGTAGAGAGCGGCGCGGCGAAACAAAGATGGTGCCGACATCCAGCCTTGTCTGGATATAAACGACTTACTGCGCATGTGCAGGCTTGTCCCCTTGCTAGGGCTCCTTCTAGTGGTGAACAGCGGTACTGCACATGTGCGGTTTATGCACCAGGTGTCAGTTGATCGTTAATATGCTAATGAGGTGATTCATTCTCCGCCAATCCCTGGAGGACAAGTAGTGGGGTGATCCAAGCCCCACCAAACCCTGAGAGTTAATTAGCATACTGTTGTCTATATAAGCCGAGCGATTTTGCTGCTCGGAGTCCCTGTTCAAGAGAGCTGTAACACTGAGAAGAGCTGTAACACTAAGAAGAGCTGTAACACAGTAAAGGCATGCTCGCAGAAGAATCCTGTTGCCTCTCGTCGTTCTTACTGGCGGGACATTAGGCGCGCGACAAGTTCTCCCCCTTTTTTGTTTAATAAAATGACTGGTCTAGATCTGGGTGTCACGTCAATCTTGTCATTGCTCCTGTCTTAGGTCGTTCTCATCCAAACTCGGCCTTACCCGTCATAGAGTTACCCTATCGCCACCGGGCCCCGTGTCTTAGGTTGGTCCGAGTTCGAGGAAAGTTGCCCGTCCCTGGATACAATGACCCCACATGACTGTGACAAAAATGATCTAGGGCGAACTCTTGATCTTTCAAAGAGGCCAGCCATATGTTGGGAGAAGCACCTTTTTTAATGGTGGTCATAGCCTGGTAAACAACCACTTTGTGTCTGGCATGTTCTCTTTTTAAACGGCCAATAAGCCAGAGATCTATTCTGCATCCCAGGAGGACAATAGCTCCCCAGGCAAACATGCCCGCCCACTCCTTAACAAGGGAGAAAGCATTGGTAATCTATGAGGTAAAGTCTTCAACTGTGATGGGGTCCAGCCTAGTGCTGTTGAGGACAGCAATCTGCATCAGCAATTGTCTTGATAGTTGCTCTGCTTTCATGGACCAGTTTCCTTTCAGATAATTCAAGATTTCTTTGCTCTGTTGAAAATGCTGAGAAAAGTTAGCTCGCAAAGGAATAATGCATAAACCTCTAAGGGAGGAAACACAAGACAGCTGTGTCATATGATACAGTGCTTCAATTTGTTCTTGAACTAAATCTATCCTTTGATTGGCTAATAGAAGGCCAGATGCCAAATGGGTATTAAATTCTTCTTGTATCTCTAGCGCCACTGCAGTTCTTTCTACAATCTGATTGACAGTCTCAGCCGTCTGTATTTGATTGGTCATAGCGATTGCAGCTGTGGTAGCTGCGGCAGCAGACAGCACAATGGCTGAAATTATGGCTGCCATAATTCCAAAATCTCTTTTGGCTCTCAGCAAATTAAGAATAGGAAAGCTATCTGGGTTTGCCTCCACTGGGATTGGCACAAAGGAGGGAATCTTAACCATCACTGTGGTGTCATTGGTGCCATTCCAGCATTCAGCTAAATAGCAGACTACATCAGAGCTATTACAATTTAAAGCACCACTGCTTACATTAGTGCTTATCAGAAAAAAGGTGATCTAGCACATACTGAAGTACTAGTGGCAGTATTATTTACCAAGAGGTTATTATATTGAATATTGATCAACCTGGTATCATTTTTTTCTGGTAGCACGAAGTTCTCTCCCATCAACCTAGCAAAGGGGGTCAGGGATGTATATGCCCCTTGCTCATTGTACAGCACCCATTGAAACCAAGGCCAGAGATTATGCTTGCCAGTCTTATTCTCAAAACAGTAGAATTGCTATGAACTGGCATGGGTACTGGCCAGGATCTGGCAATAGCCCACAGGGTGAGCGAATTAACCTGTATTACCATTCCCAGTAGTAATAGTAGGGTTCATAGTCTCATCTTCAGGAAGAACAGAAGGCAATTTTCGAGTCAAACGCTCAGGTACCCAAATTGGATTTTCTTGATTCTGCGGAAAAACACAAATCGCTCCCCTAGATCTCGAAATCACGGGATCTGGGCCATGCCATTCATCATTTAAGACATCCTTCCACTTTACTTCTGCATTAGTTATAGGTGTAGTAGCATGGCAATCCGCAGCAGAGCGGCCATGTGCATCCAGAATTAGGAAATTTAGAGTAAAAAGAGCTAAAGAAAGTTGTTCTTTTGGTGTTCGGCTGCTGGCAATTCCCCCTTTTTGTTTTTGTATAAGCACTTTTAAGGTACGATGTACTCTTTCCACAATTCCTTGACCTTGGGGATTGTATGGTAAGCCTGTAGTATGACCGACCTGCATTGTCTGGCAAAATGCCTGAAAGGTCTTTGCAGTGTAGGCAGGCCCGTTGTCTGTCTTGAGACTATCAGGCTTTCCCCAGGCTGCCCATGCCTCTAAGCAATGGCTAATGGCATTACGAGTCTTTTCACCAGTCATCAGAGTAGTGTGTATAATACCGGAACAGGTATCAACAGAAACATGAGCATATTTTAAATTTTACCAGTTTTATGTCAACTTTCTGTTATCAATGTTACATTTTTTTAAACCATATCCAATAACTTAAAAGCCAATAGTCCATAACCAAGGCATGTAGAGAATATTTATACATTTAAAACCAATCAGAAAACAAAATTGAAGTGGCTACACATATCTTAGCTACAGGTGCAAGGCTCCAAGGGCTGATTGAAACTGCTTTTTTAAGAGAAGCACCTTGTCACTTGCTAAATCTCCTTGAGACCAGGAATCCAAGTAGGCACACTCAAGTTTATCTTTTTGTTTGATTCTCCTGAATAAATTTTCAGGCAGTCTACCTCTATCAAATCTGATCAGTATGACTCTGTGAGGTTTCCAGAGCCTAATCACATACTTAGCAATAACCTCAACTTGAGCCACAACAAAAGCTGCACTGACCCCATTTTTTATCTTTGCCTTCTCTCTGTTCCTTTTATCTCCTTTTCTTTTCTTTTTTTCTTTCGAGACCTTTTCTCCCTCTGACATACTTTCTTGTTGCTCTGCAAGGACCCTCTGACCTGTCCTAACAGCTTCCTCACATCGTTTATCCTCTAAGCAGGCAGGGACCATTAGCCAAAGAGGTTTTGGTCCGGGCTTAAGCTTGCCCTCTGTGGCCTCTCTATCCCACACAAAGAAGAAAAGAAACAAAATTACAAGCCTTGCCCACAAAGGATCCATAACTTTAGGTTTCTTCACAGTGGCTCTCCACCTAGGCCCATATCTTTCTTCCTCATATATGGCTGCCTCTTCCTCTAATTCCTCCTCCTCGGACTCTGACAACTCTTGCTCAGAGTCACTGCCAGCCAGTTCTAAGGCTTCTAATTCTTTTAATGGATACAAAGTATCCTCTCCGGATGACTTGTACTTCGGTCCTCCGGGGCATACCTATTTTTTCCTCTGGCAGCGTTTCTTCCGCCTTTTGTATCTCTTTCACTTTTGTTTTAGTAACCTTTTTCTTTTTGCACGCTCCTAATTTCTCACTCTGCTCCGTTTCTGACATGCTCTCTTAAATCCAAAAAGGGGCATGCCTCTCGAAGCCTAATTTCTCACTCTGCTCTGTTTCTGACATGCTCTCTTCCAAAAAGGGGCATGCCTCTCGAAGCTTACCTTTTAATTTACCTTCTCGCAGTTCTGAATCCTCTTCAGCACACTGAAGGGTCCCCTCGACACCGGCGATGTTGGTTCCTGGGTCTCGGCACCACTTGTCGCGCGTCGTTCTTACTGGCGGGACATTAGGCGCGCGACAGTACATTCTATAATAGAAGAAAAAACCACGATGCTTAGGATACAATGCTTAGTAATGGCAGCAATTAATAGTGACATCTGTTGTTGCCATGTAATGACAACTACTTAAACTTTTATGATAGGTGATTTAACAATAAGCTCTTCTCCAAGATGAAGAAAAATTTTCATACCGTGTGTTTTCAGGAACTTGGAATACTGGACTATTGTCCTGGTAATATTATGTGTGAAGAATATCTGATACGTTTTAAATTTTTTTTTAATTTAAAACTTGTTCTTTTCATACAATAATTTTCTAATTAAGTAATTAATTAATTAATTAACTTTACATCCCAGTCACTGCCCCGCTATATCCCCTTACACAGTCCTTTCCCCTCATACAATAAATTTTTATTACTTCTTTTTTTAGATTACAATAGCATTGAATTATTTCCCCTTTTTTTCATACTTCACTCTCTTTAAAATTTATGCCTCTCGTTTAATTATTGTAGCATGCATATTGTATATGCATATACATTATTAAATAAAACCTGCTCATTTTTTGCTTGTTTGTTTGTTTTTTTTTAATGAGCAAGTCTTCTTCCATTAAGGAGGAAGGAAATAACTAAACTTCTAAAACAGTGTCAATGGGAAGGTACAGAAAACAGGATAATTTGGATTCTACACAGAGAAACTTAACAGTAGGATTTTTAGGTTCTAGATATCACATTGCTTAAAACTGTACCAGTTTCTAAAACTCATTCTTAGGGACAGAGAGAGTACTGACATATTCTAGTACAGTGAGGGAGTAAGTGTCTCCATCTCGTACATGACCTTAGCCTGTAAGGAAGCTTCCTCGGGGCTGCAGAGTGAGCAAAACCCAGGTTGTTTTCCTTATGGTAATGAGAGCCCTTCCAGTTCCAGTCATGGTTCCAAGGGCTGATGCAATATGTACTTTATCACAATACTGTAGACTAGATATAGACTATTAATAAACTAGTTTCAATTTCAGGAAAAAGAACTAATCACTGAATTGTTCAGAGATATGTTCTCTTAAGTATCTGTTCCTAAGGTAAACTCTTCAGAAAACAGAAATAATTAATTCCTGGGAGGGCAAAGGTGAGACCTGTTTGCCCTTTAATAAAGTACTCAGTAGCCTTTCTTTTTTTACACGTTTCATTCTTTTTGCTTCCACTGGAGAATTAAAGGGTAGACATATTTGTGTCTTGCTTTATAACTTGATGTAGAAAGGAAATTTAGAAGATTCCTTTCAATAGGGAGATCTTTAAGTGTCGTTTTCAACAGAACTCTCCTCTCTCTCTCTCTCTCTCTCTCTCTCTCTCTCTCTCTCTCTCTCTCTCTCTCCCCTCTCTCCTTTTGACAGGCATTACAGCCATCAAGATGTAAGCACTTATTAAATGCATTTGAAGCTTGTGTCATTTGACAGTCTCCACCTCCTGAAGTATTGTTGAGTCATTGTGGATTTGGGATATATACATCACATGACATGATGTCCAAGTAGCTGTAGGTAATAACGAAATGCTCTGTATTTCTAAAGATCCTGGACATTCACCTCAACTCCAGCAGCAGCCACAGTGAGTTTCCACGAATTCTTGTTTTTAATCTAGTTTATCATATTTCCAATCTCCCCTAAGAAGTTTGTCATAGAATTCACCAAAATAATACTTTTTGAACGTTTTCAGGAGATTTTGCAAAAATATTTGTTCTTTAAACTGTAGATATGGATACATGTGTGTTAAATTTTTTAGAAAAAGGCTTTCAATTCATGAGACTTCAAAAGCCTATTTCTAGGTTTTGAGCATGAGAAGAATATAGAGACTGAAGTAGCTGGGTTGGTCACTGAGAGTTTCCTGCTGGGTAGAACATAGGACATGCTGTCTGGATACTTTATTGACTTATGCACAGTCACACATTTTCTAGAAAAAAATGCTATGGTTATTCTCAGGGGTTCAAGATAGGGAAAAATATCAACTTATACCAATAACAGGAGATTCACAATGCAGATGAGAATGAAAAAAGGCCCTTTGGAGTTAGAGCTCTGACAGATATGTGACC
Organism: Rattus norvegicus; assembly: GCF_021556685.1. NCBI lineage: Eukaryota > Metazoa > Chordata > Mammalia > Rodentia > Muridae > Rattus > Rattus norvegicus. Next base: position 75,270,970 of record NC_141536.1, on the reverse strand, counting down.
TTCACTATAGTCAAGACAGGTCAGAATGGAAGGAAGAAGACCAGCATTTGAATTCTGTTTCCAAAGAATCCATGCACCTCTGAAGCTGAGGTAAAAAATGAATTCATTAAAAATTTCACTATCTGAAATCAAAATTATACTTTCTGCTGTCATTGGGAATCTGAATTAGAAGCCCAGGTTTGGTAACACTTAAGTTTGACCTCAGCAAATGTTCTTGGGTATCATATTAAACAGTGAGAACTTGCCCTTGCAATATTAGATCATGTCCCTGTTACATGACTAAATATCTATAACCTTAAGCTGAAAATCGAGACAGGTATTGATAGCTATGAATTAGAAGTTAATTCTCTGCCCTTCGCAGCTATTGTTTCTTTCTATATATTCATATTGCATTGTCCGAAGAAAGGTGAGAGATACTGATACAGAAAATATCAGTGTTATAGTTTAGCAGACCTAGGCTGTCCTTGCCCTCTATCACCGGTAGGCTCTGTTCCCTTAAAATTTATGCAGCTGACACTTAGCCCCTCAACTTTAAAGTTTGTATAAGTTTCTAAACTACAAGGTACTCATGGACTTCTAATGTAGAGGCTGGCAGACTGGAGATCTGAACTCATTACCATCTGGCTTCCTTTTGGAGCTAAGCAGAGGACTGTGGAGGTTTCCTGTGACCACAGTTGGTGGCTTTAAGGCTCACTGTTCAAACTCTGGGAATGCTGACCCTGGAAGTGAACTTAATCTGTGTTGGAGACATGGGCTAAAGAGCTGGAGACAGACATCCTACATTTGAATACAGGATCCCCTAAATTTTATTACTGGGACGTTAAGGTAAGTTGTTTATCTCCTAATCACAGTCTTCTTTTCTTCAAATTGCACAGTTAAAAGCATTTAAACATTTTGGCATTGTGAGAAATTGGTGAAATGCCACACACAAATCACTTAGTACAGTGCCAATTGTACTCACTGCCAGTGCTCAGTGTAAGGCGTCCCACAGGAAGCATGCAATGGCAAGGGAGCCTCAGCACACTGCACAAAATGTGGAAAAGTAGAGCACAGCGAAGGTTTGATGTCCTAATATCTGAGCAGCAGGGGATGAGGTTGTCCCGCTACATCCTTGCCTCTCCAGTGCAGCCTTCCTTTCATGAGATATCAGACTCCCCTTGCTCCTCTGCAAATGCCACAGGCTATGCTACTAGTCTTTGAGCCAGAGCAGGGAATGAAACTCATTTATTCCTTTAATCTGCCATCGAGCACTAAAGATATCAGTTTTGAACAAATGATGAGATGTTGAGTTTGGTTTAGTGTCTATGGTGTGAGGGGAAAGGAGGAAACCCGTGTTTTAAAAGCGAATTAAAATGTCTTCCAATTACTTAAAAATGTGCAGGAAATGGAAATATTAGCTGAAGCAATGATAGACAGTCCAGATTAGAGTTTGTGTGTGGTTTTGATCATCAAATGTGATTTGGGCACAGACATTTGAGCAGTTATGAAAACATATTAGTCCAGTCTTTGTTATCCTAAGGATTAGCTCCTCTAGAGAAGATCTGGCAATTAGAAATGCACTACATTTTATTCTCAGAGGTTCTTATTCCTGGGAGGATTCTCTGATACTTTGGGCTATTTAGAAGGGAGGCTGTAATTCTAGCTTAAGAGCTGTAAGGTCCATGTATCAATGAAGTACTCTTGAGGTCACTTGGAAAAATAACTCTTTCCCATAGACTTTAGTATGTTTCATGATCCTAAGTGATGAAGACAATTCATCTTACCCTTCACAGTTCTGGTGTGTCAGGAACTCATGAAGATATTTTTAAAAGAGGTTTCTTAAGTCCAGAAAAAATGAAAACTGATAATGGTAAAACAATTTTTTTGGAAGATTGAAAAGCTTGGAAGCAGATTTTGTATTAAATAGGTTCTGGTTGATTATTTAGGCTTGAAATATTTACTGCTTAAATGAATTGTTAATTAATAGGCTTAATTCAAATGAGCACCCATAATTGACTTTCGAATAAACATCATATCAAGGGTCATTCTAAGGATTGTGTGGGGTGGTCAGGGTAGTCTCATCCTCTTTCCTGTGTGCCCATTCACTAATGCCTGCTCATGCTCCTGTCCGATGCTCATTCTGTGAATTGACAATCATAATTTTATGAGAACATTCCATTATCCTTTAGTTACATTCTTGTGCTATTTCTTGGATTTCCATGTGTGCTAATGTACAGTCGCTTTTTTTTTTTTGCATCAGCTTAAGTCTTCATATTTTCAATTGGAGGGCTAAATATAGAAATCAAAATTATTTTCTAATAGAATTAGTAATATAATCTACAACAATTTGAAAAATAATGAAAAATTAAAGAGAAAAATAAGAAGTCACCCATAATTTTATATCTGAATTAAGTACCCTCAATATTTTAATTGAAGTTTGTCAATATACGTTTTAGATGGCTATAAACCATTATGTTTTTTTAAAGTTGTGTGTCCATTTGTGACTATGTGCATATGTGAGTGCAGGCTTCTGTGAGAAGAAGGAATTTACCTTGGAGCTGGAGTTGTATTTGATTGTGAACCCCCTGATGTAGGTACTAGGAACTGAACTGAGGTCCTTCTCAGGGGCAGCATGCACTCTTAATCATTGAGCCATCTCTCCAGATTCTAACTTGTTTTCGATTAACATGTAGTAATTACACATCTTAATGGGGCACACTATGCCTTTTTCAACACATATATACAGTACGTGCTGATCAAATCAGGGCCATTAATATTCCCTCTTATCATCATCTCTTTATACTTGTAGACTTTGAGCTCTTCTCAGATATTCATAAGACATATGGGTTATTGTGAAATGCAGTCACCCAATTGTGATGTGGAACATGTGTTAGCACTGTGTTTAAGTATTTAATTGTTTGGTACCTGTTCTTGAGATCCCTACTTTCCCGTTCTACTTGTATGTTTAGAAAGATCGATGCTGGTTGTAGCATCCTGTTATGAGAGAGAATATCTGATATTGACATTTGACTTACTTTACTTAATATTTTCTTTATTTTCATACATTTTTCTGCAAAGACATGAAGAAAATGGAATAAATATAATTGTGTTTTAACATCAGTGAATCACAGCCTATATAAAATTTTATGCAAAAACTTTAAAATTTAATTCTATTTCTGAACTACACATATAAAGAACAGAATCTTCAAATAGTAATTACATGATTATTATCAATAATTTTTACTTGTTACATTTATATAATTAGAATTATTGTTTAAGGACTATGTTATGGTGATAATTTACCTTATATATCTACCTACCTACCTACCTACCTACCTACCTACCTATCTACTTACCTAAATACATTCCTATATATCTTGCTAATCTCCAAAATTTTTACTATGATTACTCTGTTACATTCTGATGTAAAAATGAAGTTTGCAATTTCTCCTCTGACTATAGGAAATGGTATCTTTTCTTTGAGGTATTCTAAGTCTTTTAAGAATCCTTTTCAATTAAAAAAAAGACTAGGAAAGTCACCTAAGAAAACTTTAACCTAATTATATGTAGTTTTGGGAAGACTAGATCTCATCTGTGCCTTGGTAGAAATCATAAGATTAGAATTTGAGACTATTTAATCATTTTATGATTTTTCTCTTTTCTTTTTCCCTGAAGATTAAATATTTTTATTTGAATTAAAATATATCCATACCACACAGATGGAGAATAGAAGGAATGTGACTGAATTCATCTTGATAGGTCTTACACAGAACCCCCAAATGCAGAAAGTAGTGTTTGTGACATTTTTGATTTTGTACATGATAACAATTTCTGGCAACCTGCTCATTGTGGTCACTGTCATCAACAGTCAGGCTCTGAGTTCCCCAATGTATTTCTTCCTGAGTCACCTCTCCTTGATAGATACAATTTATACTTCTTCTTCAGCTCCAAAGCTGATTGTGGACTCCCTTCAGGAGAACAAAGTCATCTCCTTTAATGGATGCATGGCTCAAGTCTATGCAGAGCACATTTTTGGTGCTACTGAGATCATCCTGTTGACAGTGATGGCTTATGACCGCTATGTGGCCATCTGCAAACCTCTGCACTATATGACCATCATGAACCACAAGCTATGCATTCTTCTGGTGGGCGTGGCCTGGACTGGAGGATTTCTCCATGCAACTATTCAGATCCTCTTTACAGTGTGGCTGCCCTTCTGTGGCCCCAACATCATAGACCATTTTATGTGTGATTTGTACCCCTTGTTGGAACTTGTCTGCATGGACACACACACCCTTGGTCTCTTTGTTGCTGCCAACAGTGGGTTCATCTGCCTATTTAACTTCCTGCTCTTGATGGGATCCTATGTGATCATCTTGCGCTCTCTGAAGAACTATAGCTTAGAGGGCAGGCGCAAAGCCCTCTCCACCTGTGTGTCTCACATCACAGTGGTAGTTTTATTCTTTATTCCTTGCATATTTGTGTATCTACGCCCAGTGACCACTCTGCCACTTGATAAAGGTGTTGCTGTCTTTTATACTATGGTGGTTCCTATGATGAATCCTTTAATCTACACTCTTAGGAATGCTGAGGTTAAAAATGCAATAAAGAAGCTCTGGAGAAAAAAAGTGACCGATAATAATTAAACATGTCACTGAACTTTTCACACGGGACAAACATGGAATCTTAGCTGTCATTTTTTGGTCTAGAGATGAGGGTATCAACTCTAACAAAACGTCAGATGTTACTTGGATATAGCAATTTCAGCAGAAACTTAAAACTGGGCTACCATCCATATTTATGTACTCCTGTCTCATATGCATGTAGTCAGAGATAACTGATTCTGAATCAGCAAATACTGTAAAGTGATTGGAAATCTAAAGCACCTCTAGGATGTAAAAAAGCATGAATCTAGAATATTGGTTTAATAGTAATCATTTTATGTGATATTGAGGTACTGATTATTATTGATTAATGAAAATACATTTTTATGCTATCTCTTCACTTTAGAGTCTGGGATCCACATTAATTCTTTGTTTTCTGAATTTTATTTTCTATTAAATATTGGTTGTATAGCAAAAATGTTTTATTCTTCATTTTATAAGTATAAGCCTTCCATTGTTTTCATATTATGTTAGTTGAAATCCAATCAGAAAATAGACCACAAAGTATCCCTGACTAGAACAGATAAAGTTTAAGCACAGTGAATACTTTTATTAGGTTATTAATAATAGAGAGGTAAAACATTCTTATATTATATGACAAATTTCTAAGAAAAGTACATATTTTTAAAGTAGGTTCATCTATGAACACTGTGGTTCTAATAAATGGGAAGGCATAGTTGTTGTCTATTACTAATGAAATTCAATGTGCTTTCTAAGGCCTGGGTAGAAGTTGGTACTAAATAAATTCCTTTGATAAAGTTAACAAACTTCAAACCTTCCACTAAGATGATGATAGTGGTGCTGATGGATGGATGGATGGATGGATGGATGGTGGTGGTGGTGGTGGTGGTATGTGTGTGTGTGTGTGTGTGTGTGTGTGTGTGTGTGTGTGTGTGTGCTGAGACTGGTGAACAAGGAAGTTTGTCTTGGATTGAGAGCTTAGGTTTCAGGAAAATGATACTTCACAACATTCTCATCACAGAGCAGACAGGCAGACTTTGGAAACTAATGGGTCCTGGTGTAATTTGCTGAAATCTTCCTACAAAGGTAACAAGGTAATTTAGTGTGGCCCTGTCCACGAAAATAACAATACAACTCAATGAAATTAGTTCTAGTAGACATTTTCTCTTGCACAAACACATACATTGTTAGAAACTACATACAGAATTAAATGCAAGCGTAACACATTGAGACTGAGAAGAGATATCTCATAAGTTTTTGATTAGGTATGGCCTGATAATTTTTAATCCTCCATTGAAAATGAGTGGATAGATGGTAAATCATTATTTAGAGGTGGTTTGTAGAAGATATGTAAATGTAACACTGTACACCTTCACATGGCAAGTGTGAAGGCTTAATCTCTGTTCATTTATAAAGATCATGGATGAGTAAGTAGGAGTAAAACACTGGCACCAGAAGGTGGGACACCACCATACTAAGAAGGCAAGAGTATAAACAAGTAAGATACAGATAACAGCTAGGGAAGGTTAAAACCAGGATTAACAATTACAGGTGAATGAAAATTCAATCTTTCTGAAGTATGATATATACATGTAAACCAACAAGACAAATTCTTAACACCAAGAATGATGGGTAGAAAATGCAGCCTGGAGAGATGCTGGCAGCAACTATATAGTGCATTCAACTTATCCTCAGATTTTGAGTAAATTAATACAGATGGTCTGTTTGGATAGAAAAAGAGTTCAGTTTTTGAATCTGAACATCTTATGTTTTTTTCATACAATATACTTTAATCATATTCTTTCTTTTTCTTAACTCCTTCCAGATTCTTCCCCTCTCCTTACTTATCTAACTATATATTCTTTCTCTTAGAAAAATAAAAATAAAAATCAAAACAAACAAATAAGCAAACAAAAGAATAAGACAAACCAAATTACCAAACCAAATCAAAAGGCATAGCAAACATATAAAAACAAACAAATAAAATAGAATATGGAGTCTGTTTTGTGTTGGCCAGCTACTCTTGGGCATGAGGCCTACCTTGGAATATGGTTGATATACCCAGTGACACTCTATTGCAGCAAATTAGTCTTCTCTGTCACAGCAGATATTAATTGCAAATAACTTCTTGTTTGGGAGTAGTATTTTTTGTTTACTTTCCCTTCTCAATGCTGAGATATTTCTATGCTTTAAACCTATGCAGGTCGTGTGCTTCTTATGGTTCTTTATTGATGGGCCTGGATGGTCCCTCAGGCAATAATGAGATCCATATACTCTGCACTTCCTTGTGTTAGTTGGTTTGCCTTTTATTCCATTGGATTCTATTCCCTGTATTGCAGGATAACTACTTCAATTTCCACAGAAAATGATACATAATGGTTTAAGAATAGCTCACTCTTTGTTCCTTTTTGAAGCCAGAGTTGAGACTCTGTAACCCTCTGTCCCTCCATCTCCTGATCATCTAGCATGTTTTTGTACTTTGATTTCATGCTAAACACTACCGCAAGTAGTCAGAGATAAACCAACTTATGTTAAATTTGTGTTTTAATGAACAATTTGGATTTCTGAAGATAACAATCATACTTATTGCTATCTTAAAAATAAAAATCTATATATGTCTTATAAAATAATGCTGTGTGAATTATTTTTTATTTATTTGTTTATTTTTACACTCTAGATTTTATTCCCCTCCCAGTCTACTCTCTGACTGTTCCACATCCTATACCTTCTCCCTCCCCCCCACCCCCATCAAATACTCTGAGGGCAGTGGATCCTCTGGTATGCTTCAGGATATAGCCTCTTTCAGGGAGCAGAACAGCTAGCAGTCTGTCCCAGCCGAAAGGACCAGGCAGAAGGGGATTGGTATTTGGTTGGTGGCAGGCTTGGGAGGATGGTGGGTCCCCAAGTTCACTGGGCTCCCAGCAGCAGCTGTGGGACTTCCTGGGGTGGGGGGATTTTTACCACATGCTGAGTGCAGTGGATCTTCTGATATGACTCAGGACATACCTTTTCCAGGGAGTAGACAAGCTAGCAGTCTGTCCCAGCAGAAAGGACCACGTGGAAGAGGCTGTGTGAATTATTTAGAATTTTAGTTTTATTGTGGTATTATTGACAAGTAAAACTTTCAATCAAAATAAATAGAGAACAAATATTGCATGATAAAGTCAAATTTAAATATGTACAAATTACATATTTAAATAGTTAAATCTTGTACCAGAAAGTGCTGAAAAGTAAAATACAAATGTAAGGAAATTAATTATACTCATGAAAATACAGGAAATAAGCAATCTCACATCATCAAAATCAAAAGAAGAAACACACATGCACACCATCATCACCACCACTACCACCATCACCATAACAGGAAAGAAAATCACTGATCACTGATACCTCTCCATACCAATGGCCTCTATTCTCCATTAAAAAGATGCAGATTAACAGAATGGAAAAAACAAAAACAAAAAATGAACCCATGATTTTGTTGCATAAAAGAAACATATCTAAACATCAAAGATAAACAGATATTCCAAGCAAATGGATTTAAAAAGCAAGCTGTTGCATCCATTTTAATATCTAAAATAGAATTCAAACCAAAGTTAAGTCAAACGGTTTTAGTGCATAACTATACTAGACTTTCAAAGAAGAGTTAATACCAGTATTCCTCAAATCAGTCCACAAAATAGAAACTGTAGAAGAATTTTAATACAGCAACATGGCTGATTTGATCACACCCAAAGACCTAGGTCTGTGATCTGGCTGGAATGCAGACATGCCCTAAGTATACAACTTTAATCCCTCTGACTTGAATCCTTTAGAACACAACTTTAATACCAAACAATGACATCGAATTGAGGGGGAGGGGTAAAGTGATGTATCAGAGAAAGATTTGACAGAATGAGACAGAGATCAAATACTCAGGAGCCAATTAGGTCAGTCATTCAAGTTGGGAGTCAGTCCAGTGAGTGCAGTGCAATAGATTGGAGCTTGTTAGTAAGCTTGTTTGTTGAGTTCAATTTACTCAGTCAGTTAAGTTGAGTTCAGTCAGTTTAGTTGAAAGCAGGTTTCAGCCAGAAAATGAGGAGTCAGAGATTAGTCAAATTGCTAGAGCAATTCAGTGAGAAGCTGAGAGAATCCAGATTGAATCAGTCAACTGAATCAGGAGAAGGGTTTGAGCCAGAATAACTGAGTTGAAACAGCCATCCAGAGTTAAAAAAGAATAAGAAAGGGTGAGTTTATTCATCAGTAAGTCTCTAAGATGACAATTATATCAGGTGAATAAAAGATACATTTTCAAGAAACAGAAGAAACATTGCCAGGTTCATTTTCCGAGGCCACAATTACCCTGATACCTAAACCACATAAAGATTCAACAAAGAAAGAGAATTACAAACTATTTTTTCTTATGAATATAGAAGGAAAAATACTCAAAATGCTTACAAACAGAGTTAAGAATGCATCAAAAAGATCATCCACCTTGGTCAAGTGTTTTCATCCCATATATGCAGGGATGATTTGACATGTGGAAACCAGTCAACGTAATTCACCATGTAAATAAACCGAAAGAAAAACAACGCACAAGATTATCCTATTAAATGCAGAAAAGGCCTTTGACAAAATTAAATACCCCTTCTTGATAAAAGTAGTGGAGATATTATGGATATAAAGGACATATATAAACATAATAGAGGCAATCTATAGCAAGCCAATGGCCAGCAACCAATTAAACTGAAAGCAACTTCACTAAAGTCAGGAAAAAGACAAAGTTGTTTATTCTTTCCATATTTATTCAATATAGTTCTTGAAATTTTAGCTAGAGCAATAAGACAATTAAAGGAGACTACAGGGATACAAAGTGAAAAGGAAGAAATCAAAGGATCCTTATTTACAGATATGAGAGTATACATCAGTGATCCTAAAAGTCACTAGGAAACTCTTACAGCTGATAAACACTTTCAGCAAAGTAACTAGGTACAAGATTAGCTAAATAAAAATCAGCAGCCTTCCTATACACAAATGACAAATGGACTGAGGAAAAATTATTGGAAATAACACCCTTTGCAATAGATTTAAATAATATAAAATATCTTGGAGTAGCTCTAAGGAAGTGAAAGTCTTGTATGGTTGAAAATTCAAGGATTTGGAAAAATAAGTTGAAGATAAAATATGAAAAGGTCTCCAATGCTCATGGATCTGTTGGATTAACATAGCAAAAATGACCATCCTACTAAAAGCAACCTACAGATTCAATGCACTACTAATCAAAATTCCAAAAAGTTTCTTACTGAATATTTCTTAACTTCACTTGGAAAAACAGCAAAACTCAGGATAGTTTTGCTAAAATAATCCTGACTAATAAAAGAACTGGTGGAACTATTCACCACTTCTAATTTCAAATTATATTGAAGAGTTAAAGGATTTAGAAACTTAGTAACATTGGCATACAGTCATTGATCAATGGAACAGAAGTGAAGATCCAGACATAAATTCACACAAATATAGACACCTGATTTTGATAAAGAAGCCATAACTATACTATAGAAAAAAAGAAAGAACCTTCAACAAATAGTGCTGGTCTAACTGGATATCTGCATGTAGGAGAATGCAAATAAATCAATATTTATCATCTTGCACAAAACTCAAGTCCAAGTACATCAAAGGCCTCCTAGACACACTAAACCTGATAGAAGAGAAAGCAGGGAATGCAGTGGCCTAGGAGGCAACTTTAAAAGCAACACCAATAGTGCAAGAACTAAGATAAACAATTTATATCAGGACTAAGAAAACTGAAAAACTTCTGAAGGCTACCATCACACAAAAGTGCAGTTTACAGAATGGGAAAAGTTTACAAACTCTTACTTCTGAAAGAGGTCTAATGTCCAAAATATATAATGTACTCAAGAAACTAGATGTTAAAAGAATAATCAGGAGGAGACCAGACCAGCTGAAGGTCACCCTCATCTCCCTCCTCGAATGGGTAGGGGTGAGGGTGGAGAGTGGGGAGGTGGTAGTGGGATGAACAGGCCGGCAGTGCCACTAAGATGAACAAATGAGCGATGGAGAGGTGAGAAAGATGAACAAGTGGAGCAGTGCTTGTCCATTGTTAGAGGAGGAACTGGAGCTGTGATGTGATGACAGATGTGAGAGACGGCTGCAGTTGACAGTGGAACATGTTGTTGCCCATTAAGGTTGTTGAGGTAGGGTACAGAAGCCTGGAACTTAGACACATGCAGACTCAGCACTCAAATGTGCTACTTGACTCTGGATTGAGGAATAGTTCACTTTCTGGATAAAACCTCCTCAAAAGGCTACCATGGTCTGTGATACCTCTGAAGGCTATGTGTGGGTCAGTGGTCCTACAATAGACAGGGTCTGTGTAGACGTGAAGGTGGTGTCTATGCTCCATGGTCTATGCTGTATCCTGAGATGGTGTAGATGTCTGTTGGGCATGTTGCTTCCTGGAGTTATAGTCATGTGTGGCCTGAACTGCCCCCCTGAAGCCATGGGTTCCCTCTGCGCTGCTGCCAGGGGCTATGACTAGGTCTGTGGTCTTACTGTGGCTGAGGTGTTGATGTCCATGACTTGTGCTACCACCAAAGACAATGTGGATATCCCTTGTATGTGCTGCAGCTTGAAATTAATGTGTGTGGTAAAGGCTGCCTCCAAGTGACTTGTTTGAGACCATGGTCCTGATGCAGATGAGGTCCTTGTTTATGGTCTGTGCTGTCACCAGAAATCATGAGGAAGCCTGTGATCTGAGCTCCAGCTTACAGTAAAGAGCAAGGAAGCTACATTGGCAGTGTTATTAGTGACTATAGATGAGATGTTGAGAAGGAAGGACATGGAAGGCTTTTGTGACAATTCCTACTGTCGTCCCAACTTTACTAACAGTAACAGTCTAAACAGAAGCGGTCAAAGAGAACTCTTAAAATTTGTGATAGGGATGCTGAAGTGTAAGTCTCCACAATAGATGGCTTCTGGCTTAATTTTTTTCTTTCTTTTTGTTTTTGCATATTTTCTTTACTTTAAATATTATTCTTTGAAAATTTTAAATGTGTATAGTGACTTAATTTCCTTTAGTGGGAGGGCCTTTGGGAGTATGACCAGGCACCAGTGAGTGTATGGACAACACAAATTGGATTTTGTTATTCATTTTTATTTTATTTTCCTGGGTGGGAGGTCACAAGGGTGGGGAAGACATGGAAGGACTGAAGGGAGTATGATAGATGAAATTCACTGAAGATGAAATTCCCAAATAATCAATAGAAGTACTATTTTGGAAAAACATAATCCAATTAAAAATGGGCTATAAATATAAACAGAGAATTCTCAATAAAGAACATTCAAATGACTGAGAAAAAAACTTAAAGCAAAGGTTCACTATTGTTAGCCATCAGGGAAATGGATATCAAAACTACTTTGAGATTTCATCATGCGCAGGTCAGAATGGCTAACATATATGAACTGTCATACCACTGATGATGGCTTACTGTTGCCAGGGACCAAAGATTTTGTTCGACTTATGATGCGAGATGAGTTTGTTACACAATTGAGTGCAATTTCCTTATTTAATGATTGTCTGCAGAATAGATGATATGTCTGCTGATATTCTCCATCAAGTAATCCAGGAAATTAAATCTGCTCCACTTCCAATGTTTAGTATCCAGATCAATGAATATATAAATGTTGGAATCTGTTTACAGTTACTGTTTACATGAGTTATATTAGTGATGATGACATTAAGGATGAATTTCTTTTCTGCAAACATCCTGAGGCTGCAACTACTACATGTGACATATTTGATACAGATGGTTCATTTCTGAAAGAACATAAAATCTCTTGGGGAAAGTTTTGTGGTGTTTGCACAGATGGTGCTCCTCCTGGGCTAGGATATTGATCTGGATTTCAATGTTTGAACTAGTCACCATAAGCCATTGGATCTCATTACATCATTGATCAACAAATAGTAACCGTGAAGACGCTGACACAGAGTAACAAGAAGTAATGAAAAGAGTCATAAGTTCCGTAAACTTTGTAAAGGTGAGCACCTCAAGCAGTCGACCATTTGAGGCTGTGCAACCAGTTGGTGCACCAGACAAAATTCTGCTAGTGAGATGGTTGTCCAAGGGAAAAGTTTTAAAATGTGTTTCTTGATGAACTCGAAATGTTTTTAATCAGAAAGCAAGACTGCAGTTTAAAGCACTTTTCAGTGATAAAAGTGAATTGCATAAAATACTGGGTTAATATCTTTGCCATCTTGAATGAGTTAAATTTATCACTGTGGCAAGGACCAAATGTAAAGTACTTCATTTTGTCTGAGAAGATTGAATCATTCTGAATGAAACTTCAGGTTTGGGAAAAAAGATTGGAAATCATGTTGCCTATGATATCTGCTCACATTGAAGTAGACAAAGGATTACAACGATCATTTCTGTGAAAGAACACTTGAACACACTTGCAGACAAGATTTCATCTTATTTTTAAAATCTACCCGACTATTAAGTCTACTTGTCAGAAGCCTATTCACAGTCAAAGCTGAAGATGTTCCTGTGACAGAACAAGCGAACAGCATTGAGCTTCTTAACAGCAATTCAATGAGTTCTGAATTTCTACAATGTCAGTTAAATTCTGGATCAAGTGTTGGCCACCACACCATGTTCTGTCTGAGACTGTGTTGTGCCTTCTTCATTCCAAATAGCATATTTTTGTGAAACAGTATTTTTCACTTTGTTGGCTATCAGATTTAAATACAGGAGTAGACTTGTGGAAGATGGTCTTTATTGTGTTTTTGTAAAGACTTCCCTGAGAATTTCTGCTCTGGTGAGAAAGAAGCAATCTCATCCTTTTCACTGATGTTGGATTTTAACCTATATAGCTGCAAAATGTAGCAATGTAGTTTATTTTTGTTATATTAAGACCGTTACCCAGACTATCCTATGCTTCAAGACAAAATTTTATTTTTTTCTAATTAGAAATACATGCTTCACAACATATAATATCATATTGATTTTGTAATTAATCACTATGCTTGGATTCTGTTCAATTTGTAGCAATGGAAATATATCCTGCATCTCAGATATTTACATTATTATTCATAGGAGTAGAAAATTACAGTTATGAAGTAGCAACAAAAAGAATTTGATTGATAGGGGTCACCTCAACCTGAGGAACTGAATTAAAATGTCACGGCATTAGGAAGCTTGGGAACCACTGTCTTTTGTATCTTGTTTGGTGCTGCCTTGCTGTCTTCTCTTGGAGACCTGTTCTTTTCTTAAAAGGGAATGAAAAGGAGTTGGTTCTGGGGAAGTGGAGGAAAGGAAGGAGGGGAAACTGTGTTGGAATGTATTGTATAAGAGTAGAGTCTATTTTCAAAAAAGGTTCACACACACACACACAAAGAATCAAACATATATTATAGATGAAAAATAGGCCAAACAGATAGAAAGAGCTACCGACATCTAAAAGAGAATGTGTTCCATCTGTAACTTACTTTGAATATCCTAAAAATAAAACATGAGTGCATGGAAAGAAGATTGGTAGATACATGAAAAACCAATCTCCAACTTTATATCTCAACTGTATACTGATTCCCAAACACGTGTGCATGTTTGCGTGTGCACGCACACACATACACACACATGCATATACATACATATCATATATACATTATACACACATACAGAGATATGACACACACAAATGACAATATTTCATTTACCATTTAAGGTTGAACAGTATTCCATTGCATGCATGCAAACACACACTATCACACAGCTTTTATTCATTTATTTTGAACACTTAATTCTGCTCTTTATTATGAATACTGATGTAATAAAATGAGGGAATAGATATTAGTTTGAAGCAACGTTTCCATGTACATTTGAACATATAATCTGACACCCTATGGTCACTTTATTTTTAACTTTTGTGAGTAATCTTATCACTGTTTTGTGAGGAATCTACTCAGTTTTCTATGACTCTACTAATTATTAGTCCTATATAATATTGAAAAGTACATTTACTGTCATATCCTTACAAGTATTCACTATCATTTTTGTCTTTTGTGAAAGCTATCTAACAGATATGAGGTGATAGCCCTTTGTGATTGTGTTTTCCATTAATTTAACTGTGGGAGATGCTAACAATTCCCCCCACATAAACTCATTGGTCATTTTGAAATATATAAATAAATACAGTTCATGTGCCCATTTAAAAACAGTGGACAGATAAACCAGTTAAACAACCCCATAACTCCTAAGGAAATAGAAGCAGTCATTAAAGGCCTCCCAACCAAAAAGAGCCCAGGTCCAGACGGGTTTAGTGCAGAATTCTATCAGACCTTCATAGAAGACCTCATACCAATACTATCCAAACTATTCCACAAAATTGAAACAGATGGAGCACTACCGAATTCTGTCTATGAAGTCACAATTACTCTTATACCTAAACCACATAAAGACCCAACAAAGAAAGAGAACTTCAGACCAATTTCCCTTATGAATATCGACACAAAAATACTCAATAAAATTCTGGCAAACTGAATCCAAGAGCACATAAAAACAATCATCCACCATGATCAAGTAGGCTTCATCCCAGGCATGCAGGGATGGTTTAATATACGGAAAACCATCAATGTGATCCATTATATAAACAAACTGAAAGAACAAAACCACATGATCATTTCATTAGATGCTGAGAAAGCATTTGACAAAATTCAACACCCCTTCATGATAAAAGTCCTGGAAAGAATAGGGATTCAAGGCCCATACCTAAACATAGTAAAAGCCATATACAGCAAACCAGTCACTAACATTAAACTAAATGGAGAGAAACTTGAAGCAATCCCGCTAAAATCAGGGACTAGACAAGGCTGCCCACTCTCTCCCTACTTATTCAATATAGTTCTTGAAGTTCTAGCCAGAGCAATCAGACAACAAAAGGAGGTCAAGGGGATACAGATCGGAAAAGAAGAAGTCAAAATATCACTATTTGCAGATGATATTATAGTATATTTAAGTGATCCCAAAAGTTCCACCAGAGAACTATTAAAGCTGATAAACAACTTCAGCAAAGTGGCTGGGTATAAAATTAACTCAAATAAATCAGTAGCCTTCCTCTACACAAAAGAGAAACAAGCCGAGAAAGAAATTAGGGAAACGACACCCTTCATAATAGACCCAAATAATATAAAGTACCTCAGTGTGACTTTAACCAAGCAAGTAAAAGATTTGTACAATAAGAACTTCAAGACTCTGAAGAAAGAAATTGAAGAAGACCTCAGAAGATGGAAAGATCTCCCATGCTCATGGATTGGCAGGAATAATATAGCAAAAATGGCCATTTTACCAAAAGCGATCTACAGATTCAATGCAATCCCCATCAAAATACCAATCCAATTCTTCAAAGAGTTAGACAGAACAATTTGCAAATTCATCTGGAATAACAAAAAACTCAGGATAGCTAAAACTATCCTCAACAATAAAAGGACTTCAGGGGGAATCACTATCCCTGAACTCAAGCAGTATTACAGAGCAATAGTGATAAAAATTGCATGGTATTTGTACAGAGACAGACAGATAGACCAATGGAACAGAACTGAAGACCCAGAAATGAACCCACACACCTATGGTCACTTGATTTTTGACAAAGGAGCCAAAACCATCCAATGGAAAAAAGATAGCATTTTCAGCAAATGGTGCTGGTTCAACTAGAGGTCAACATGTAGAAGAATTCAGATCGATCCATGCTTATGACCCTGTACAAAGCTTAAGTACAAGTGGATCAAGGACCTCCACATCAAACCAGATACACTCAAACTAATAGAAGAAAAACTAGGGAAGCATCTGGAACACATGGACACTGGAGAAAATTTCCTGAACAAAACACCAATGGCTTATGCTCTAAGATCAAGAATCGACAAATGGGATCTCATAAAACTGCAAATCTTCTGTAAGGCAAAAGACACTGTGGTTAGAACAAAACTGCAACCAACAGATTGGGAAAAGATCTTTCCCAATCCTACAACAGATAGAGGCCTTATATCCAAAATATACAAAGAACTCAAGAAGTTAGACCGCAGGGAAACAAATAACCCTATTAAAAATGGGGCTCAGAGCTAAACAAAGAATTCACAGCTGAGGAATGCCGAATGTCGGAGAAACACCTAAAGAAATGTTCAACATCTTTAGTCATAAGGGAAATGCAAATCAAAACAACCCTGAGATTTCACCTCACACCAGTGAGAATGGCTAAGATCAAAAACTCAGGGGACAACAGATACTGGCGAGGATGTGGAGAAAGAGGAACACTCCTCCATTGTTGGTGGGATTGCAAACTGGTACAACCATTCTGGAAATCAGTCTGGAGGTTCCTCAGAAAATTGGACATTGAACTGCCTGAGGATCCAGCTATACCTCTCTTGGGCATATACCCAAAAGATGCCCCAACATATAAAAAAGACACGTGCTCCACTATGTTCATCGCAGCCTTATTTATAATTGCCAGAAGCTGGAAAGAACCCAGATGCCCTTCAACAGAGGAATGGATACACAAAATGTGGTACATCTACACAATGGAATATTACTCAGCTATAAAAACAATGACTTTATGAAATTCATACGCAAATGGTTGGAACTGGAAAATATCATCCTGAGTGAGGTAACCCAATCACAGAAAAACACACATGGTATGCACTCATTGATAAGTGGCTATTAGCCCAAATGCTTGAATTACCCTAGATGCCTAGAACAAATGAAACTCAAGACGGATGATCAAAATGTGAATGCTTCATTCCTTCTTTAAAAGGGGAACAAGAATACCCTTGGCAGGGAATAGAGAGGCAAAGATTAAAACAGACACAGAAAGAACACCCATTCAGAGCCTGCCCCACATGTGGCCCATACATATACAGCCATCCAATTAGACAAGATGGATGAAGCAAAGAAGTGCAGACAGACAGGAGCCGGATGTAGATCGCTCCTGAGAGACACAGCCAGAATACAGCAAACACAGAGGCAAATGCCAGCAGCAAACCACTGAACTGAGAATAGGACCCCCGTTGAAGGAATCAGAGAAAGACCTGGAAGAGCTTGAAGGGGCTCGAGACCCCATATGTACAACAAGGCCAAGCAACCAGAGCTTCCAGGGACTAAGCCACTACCTAAAGACTATACATGGACTGACCCTGGACTCTGACCTCATAGGTAGTAATGAATATCCTAGTAAGAGCACTAGTGGAAGGGGAAGCCCTGGGTCCTGCTACACTGAACCCCCAGTGAAGTAGATTGTTGAGGGGAGGGCGGCAAGGGGGGAGGACGGGGACGGGAACACCCATAAAGAAGGGGAAGGGGAGGGATTAGGGGGATGTTTGCCCGGAAACCGGAAAGGGAATAACACTCGAAATGTATAAGAAATACTCAAGTTATTAAAAAAAATAAAACAGTGGACTATTTGAATAATTCACATATACTGGATATTGGTCCTTGTTATATATACTGTTTGCTACTCATTTTCCTATGATATACATTGCTTTGTTTACTCCATTAATTTTTCTACCTTTCATTTATGAGAGAGGCTTTTTGTTAATTTAGTGATATATTATTTTCTTGTGTTTTCTTTGTTGTTGTTGTTGGTGTCTCTGATTTTGCATTTGATACAGAAACTACTGCTTAGACCAAGATGTCACTCAATGTAGGTCTATGATTCAAAGACCTTACATTTAAGCCCCCCATTTTGAGTTGAGTTTTATTCATGGTAGAAAACAAAGTGTTCATTTTCATTCTTCTTCATGTGATATTTATCCCCCATCATTTATTGAAGAAACTGTGACTTTCTGTATGTAAAATATCAATGATACACTTAAGTTTATTTCTGGAATTTCATTCCTATCATTCATATATATATATATCATACATACACATATATACATCATATATACATATATACATACATATATATATGCTGTTATCATGTCTTTTTGATTATTACAGCTTTGAAAGATACGCTAAAATTCAGGAGTGAGGTACCTCCAACATTATTTTTACTTAAGATTGATTTGGCTATCTGGGGTGTTTTATAGTTCTATGGATATTTTAGGATATGTTTTTGCTTATATGAAAATTATCTTAGCATTTTAATATTAAGTGCACTAAATCTCTGAATTGCTTTGCAAAATGTGGATATTTTCATCATATTAATTCTTTTACACGAACATTGATTATCATTGCAGTATTGCATGTTGACACTATTGAAACTCATCAGTGCTTCAGAACTCTCAGTATACATATAATTTTAGCTTTCATTTTTCCAATTGTATTTACTCAAAAATATTTAATTTCTTATGTTATTATAATTGAAGTTAAAATTTTGCAAATTTATATGTAGTGTAGAAATTCTTGATTTGATGATTTTGTAACCTGAAATCATATTCAATTTATCAGTTATAAATTCTTTTGCTTTTTTTGTGGGATTCTTAGGGCTTTCAATTTGCAGTTTCATCAGCAACAGGCAACTTATTTTTTTCTCTTTCTAATTTAGATTACTTTTATTTCATTTTTGCCAGATTCCTTTATTATTAATATTGAACAGAAATGGAGAAAGTGAATATCCTCATTTTGCTCCTGACTTAAAGGAAAAATAATATTTTACTGTTGAATACGATATTAGCTTTTGGATTGTCATACATAGCCTATGTGGTCCATTCCCTGCATAGTTTTTTTTAAAGGGAACTTTATAAGAAGATAGATATCAAGGTCTAGGAAACTCAAATTGGTACTTAATAGCATGACTTCAAACAATGATACCAAGTGGTCAAAAAGCTAAACAAAAAAGGAGTGAAAAACAACAACAACAACAACAACAACAACCAAAAACAAAAAACAAAAACAAGAAAAAAACCAAACCCTAAACCAAATCATAACAAAAACAAGCAGACAACTCTAACTTGCTACTTACAAGGAATCCATAATAAGGCTATTACTAGTGTTGACACATATGCTTTGCAAGTGCCTCTGTGTTTGATACATTCTTTATGCTCAAACACTGTTGTTAAATGAATGAGAGACAAAGATGATGAAGAATTTTTTATTCTGATATAGTTTTTATATAGATAAAGCATCTTTTAAAAATATTTTCATAATAAACTTTGCCAGAAATCAGAATGATTAGTAGAAAATTATAACCCAAATATCTCAAAAACATAGGTTAATGATATTTTACTGAGAGCTAACAGAAATTCAAGGTAAATAATTTTCCCATATGCTGAGAATCTATTTTAGTTTCTATCTTAGTTTTCACTCTAATTAACTTGTCTTTTCCTAAGTAGTCTAACTAGAATTCTCCTTATGCTTTTAATTATGAAAAGGTAAGAATTCCTTCGCTTACATTGTTTAGCCTCTAATGTTATAGAATTCATTTGTCTTCCATAATATTTACATTTAATTATTACCTATTTATTATATATTAGACATTGTGCTACATTCTGGAAGTTGTTGGTTCTACCTAGCAAGTACTTTATAGAGCATAATTGCATAACAAAAAGCAGAAATTTCTGCTGGATAGCCAGTGTTCTTTTGTTGTTGAGCCACCATCCATTTGGATGGAGGATCAATGTAGTATAGGTGATAGAAACAATAGAAAATGTTTCTGAAGATTATAAAGACTTTTTTAACGTTGAATTTTATTTTTTTAACTTTTCTAGCTTTGTTATACACCCAGATTTTGCCCCCTTCTGGTCTTTTAAAAGATGTGATGATAAATTTCATATCTAGTTATTATACATTAAACTGGCCATTGATATTATAACCCTGTACTAGATATTGCAGTGATCAAGCTGATAAACAGCCATAGATTATGATTTATAAAAAGGCAGAAAAAGTAATGAAGTATATATATTATGTATGTACATATATATGTATGTGTGTATATATATGTGAGTGTGTGTGTGTGCGTGCGTGTGTGCATTGTGTGTGTGTGTGTGTTCTCTTACTAAAAATGATAAGTAGTTTATTTCTCTGGCAAGCTAATCATCTGTGATAGAGTATCATCACAATTAAGAATATAGCTTTGAAAATTAGTCAGTCATGGTTTCTTAATGGGTCATGAATGTGGTCTCACTTCTCACTTGTAAAATGGAAACAACACAAATGTAGAGATTTTTCTTCAACACTACTACATTTTATTATTCTTGGGTGAAGAAAAGCCCATCAACACATCTTGACTAAAGCTTGTGAAGTTAATTTCTAATGTGGCAGAATTTGCTAGAAGTCCTGAGTAAAATTCTTGCTGACTTTAAATACAGTGACATTTTGATGACTGGCCTTTTTGATACTTATTTCAAAAATTGCACGTTAGAAACATTTATTTGTTGATGGAATTAACATCATCTCTCCATCTACACAATTTCTTAATGGCATCTTTCATCTGAGCATTTCTCAAGGTGTAGATTAAAGGATTTAACAAGGGTGTTATCATAGTGTAGAACACAGCAACTGCTTTATCGATAGACAAAGTGGCTGAAGGTCTCATGTACACAAAAATACAGGGTACAAAAAACAAGACAACCACTGTTATGTGTGAGACACAGGTGGAGAGGGCTTTGAGCCTCCCCTCTGCACTGTGGTTTCTTAATGAACGTAGGATGACCAAATAGGAGACCAATAGAAGGAGGAAGTTTAAGAGGCAAATAAAACCACTATTGGCAGCAACAAAGAGCCCCAGAATGTGGGTATCAGTGCAGGCAAGGTTAAGCAAAGGGTTCAGATCACACATAAAGTGATCTATGACGTTTGGGCCACAGAAAGGTAATCTAAAGATAAACAGAATCTGTATGGTTGCATGAAGAAAACCTCCCACCCATACCACTCCTACCAGAAGGCCACATACCCGTCTGCTCATGATGGTTGTGTAGTGTAAGGGTTTGCAGATTGCCACATAGCGGTCATAGGCCATCACAGTAAGCAAGATGCCCTCAGCACCTCCAAAGAAATGCTCCCCAAAGACCTGGGTCATGCATCCATTGAATAGGATGGTCTTTTTTTCATGGAGTGAGTCTATGATCAATTTAGGAGTGTTGACAGAAGAATAACAGGCATCAATGAAAGAGAGATAAGCTAAGAAGAAGTACATAGGTGAGTCCAACGATGGGCTGGCAGTGATAGTGACCACAATGAGCACATTGCCTACCATGGAGATGATGTAGATGATAACAAATATAGCAAATACGATTTTCTGCATGCTTGGGTTCCTGGTGAGCCCCAGGAGAACAAACTCTGTCACGTTGTTCCTAATTTCCATGTAGTTGGTGTGTTACTCAATTATATTATCTGAAAAAAAATTATTGTACACTTGGTCAAGTAAACAAACAACAAGTGTCTCAATTCTATTTGAGGTATAAGGACTTTTCTTGAGAGGAAAGTAAATGTTCTTAGATCTTGAAGACAACTCAAGTTGTGTTTTAGACCTTCTGTCAGAACACAAGGCAGGAAGTCATTTGGAATGGCTAAGCATCTAATTTGCAATAGTTGATACATAGAACCAGTTAAATTTGCAAAGGAATGCTGAAGAAGAGTTTAAGGTCTACAAAAGCAAAACTGTGGAATCTGTCCTTTGTCGCCTCCTTTGAAAAATAATATTTTATTAGTTCTTTGATTTTTTTATACAGTACATTTGCATCACATCCACCCTTTCTAAACTCTTTCCAGATTCCCTCTTCTCTGAATACCTAACTTTGGTTTTTAAAAACCCTTTCACTATTCTTTATTCTAGAGTACAGAAAAATAGGATCAGGTAGTTGAGAACTGAAGTAGGTGGATGAAGGTGGAAGCGGGTGTCTGATTAGTCTTCTCTTGGGTGATGTGGAAGCCAGAAAGAAAGATTCCCAGTGAGTAGGGTATTTATAACATCTGACAGAAGGGGTAAGTAGGCATTGGTAGTGAGAATGTGAAACATTTTGCCTATTTATTGTCTAATCCAATTAAGTTAATAATTGTTAAAAACACATACCTTTCAGTGAATACTCCATGCAAGGCATGGTAGTAAAGGTTTTGCCTTTATGGTTGCATTTATCGCTGATAACAATTCATAGGCTTGATTACATTTTATCTCGTTTATTGATAAGGCAATGGTTTCAGGACTTAATTACAGCACCAAGACAATAATAATAATGATAACAACAACAGCAACAACAACAAATGAATTGTAGAAATGAAAAGCTAGAATATAGTTATCTGAATGCAATCTTTTTGAATAGCAGTGTTTTAAATGCTTTACAAATATTTGTTACTTAAAGCAAGTAGATACTAATATAATTTTGTATTTGACTTTATGTATTAAGTAATAAACACATAAAGAAATTAAGTATCATGTCTAAAAGCAACAACTAATAAAAGTCATAGCCTAGTTAGGTCAGATTCTACTTGTTAAGCATTTTTCCTCTAAATCCTAAGCTTAGGTTCTATACTATAATAAGCAAATAATCTTGAGCAAGTAATCTCCCTTGTATACAGCCAGAAGTTTTATGGAGAAATTTTATAACACATGCACGTGAATGCTAATGATGACATCTTTGAATTCCCAAACATTTGCAAACCATAATATTCATTAGCGCTCTTTTATATTGGTTTTTCTGACATTCTATTGCGTCTGTCTTTACAACCCTTTCAAAATCTTGTCTCACAATTCTTTGGTGAACTGTTCAATATTTTTGTCACAGTACTAATGTATATTAGATACAGAATTATAAGTATGTCTGCTTATAGTCTTGATTCCTATTAAGCTATATTTCTTGGCACCTTGCATTCTGCTTCCTAATTTACAGAGTATAAATAATAACATGGTTTTACAAATTCTTAGAAGTAATGAAATATATATATATACATATATATATGTATATATATATACATATATATATATATATATATATGAAAACACATACCACAGTGCTCTGGACACATATGGAATTATCATTTATTTTTAATAAGTGTATATTTGTAATAGATAGGAAGAATCATTGGTATGAGTAAAAAGGACAACCTTGTGGTAGATTCAAGAAGAACCATCTCCAAAGCTACTTTCTCAGAAGACACAGAAACTCATCTACAGCAGGAAATCCCAGGGAGGGCTGTTTGTGTTTATTCTTAAAACTTGGTATGTATATAAATATTCATATTTATGCTTTTCATGAGTAGGAAGCATATTTAAATATTTTCTTAGTTTCCATGATTAGTCTTAATAGAAAATACTTCATAGCAAAAATAAGCTACATTCTACAAATTGCTTAGTCTTGTTGTACCTCAAATTTTTATTTGCCAAACTAGATCAATTATATTTAATGAACAACATTTGAATAGCTGGCTGAAAATGGAAGGTGCTATTACTATAGCTAAGGCATTGAAGCATACCATTTACCATATAGAAAGTGGAAATGTGTAATAAAATCAACACAATTGAAACACTTACCTTAGTCATTTTAGTAGTTAGAGGTTGATCCTAATTCTGCTTAGGGACATTGGGAACAAACACCATCTGAAATCAATTCCTTTTGGAATCAGTAAGTTTCATTATTAGAGATGTGGCACAGTTGAGAAAGAAACTGTTCAGACAATTCAATATTAAACAGTTATTAAGAAATTACACACATTAAAAAGATACTTTTATAGATCAGTTATAAAATGTATAGCTATGCAACACAAGGTAAAATATTCTTAAAAGTAAAAATGTCTCCAACTAGCCTAGTCTTTAGAACATTTTCACAAAAATATAGATTTTGAATCAGAATGGAATTTACTCTTAACACTATAAAGGACTGATTCTTGTACATCACTCTGGTCCTACTAACTAGGAAACCAAAGTCTGCAGGAAGTGTCTGCTTTTATAAGCCACCTTACCTATGCTCAATCTTCTCAAATGACAATGAAACATTTCCATCTTACTCTGTACAGAGAGTCACAAAGGTTCCAGAAAGGTCCAGGGACATTATTCTTTTTCTCTCAGGAATTAATTATTTCCTTTGATGGAGTTGATATGTGTATTGTTTTTCTAAAATTATGTATTCTGAGGAGACATGTTTGGGAGGAACCTATTCTTGAATGGGGAATATATATTCCCTATACTTAGAACCTAAGTCTTCCAATGAATCTGGGTTAAGAAAGTGGATACCAGGAGAATAAAAGTGCCATAAATACAATATGTAGATTTGTGATATATTTTCTCTGTGGACTTACACTGATCGATTTGTTTTATTTTCAGTATTAAGCCTCTGAATACTCACTGTTGCTTAGTTGAGATCTAGAAGAGTAGGGCATTGAATAATCACGCTTTCATATCTGATCCCCCTTGCCCTCATCTCCAACAGTATATTCTGTACAGTAACTCTCTGTTAGATGTATAGTTGTTGGTAAAGAATTTTTCCCATTCTGCAGTTTGCCTCTCTTCAAGTGATTATGTTCATTGCTGTAAAGAAGCTTTTTAGTTTTATGTGGTCCCATCTGTCAATTATGTCAATTATCTGTCTTTATGCCTATGCTACTAGTTTGCTGTTCAGAAAGTACTTTCTTGTGTCTATAAATTCTAGTCTATTCCCTACTTTGTCCTCTGTAAACGTCATGATATCAGATCTTTTTTAAAGGTCCTTAATCCATTTGAAGTTGAGTTTTGCTCAGGGTGAGAGATTAAGATCTATCTAGTTTTATTCTTGTATATGTAGCTATCCAGTTTGACCAGCACCATTCATTCAAGATGCTATCATCTTTACAGTATGCATTGTTTTTATCTTCATCAAAAATTAGGTTGCTGTAGGAGTATAGGCCTACATACTGGTATTTAATTCTGCTTCAGTGATCAATGAGTCTGCTTTTATGGCAGTTTTATGCTATTTTTATATCAAGTGGTCTTGTAATATAACTTGGAATCTGTGATGATTATACTTCTGGCAACTATTTTTCAGGATTATCTTGGTTATTCTGGGGCATTTGTATATCCATATTAAATTGAAGACTGTAGGTGCACTGAAGCTCCCGGAAACGGCGGCACAGGTCTTCCTGGTTGCTGCCGCTGCAGAGAGCCCGTGGGCAGCACCCCACGAGCGAACTTGAGCCCCGGGACCACAGGTAAGACCAATTTTTCTGCTGCAAGAAAGCTGCCTGGTGAGCTTGGGACACACGGAAGCAGAATTCCTGTAGAACCGGGCACGTTCTGTGTTTACCGGAAGTCCCACACCCGCGGATCCCGGCCCGCAGCAGCTCTCTGCCCCCAGACCCTGTGAGAGAGAGACCCAACCGCCTGGTCAGGTGGGCACTCCTGAGGCTGCAGAGCGGAAGAGACCACCAACACTGCTCACCCCTGCCCACATCCCTGGCCCAAGAGGAAACTGTATAAGGCCTCTGGGCTCCCGTGGGGGAGGGCCCAGGAGCGGCAGGACCCCTGTGCCTGAGACACCACCAGAACCAGAAGGAAACAGACCAGATAAACAGTTCTCTGCACCCAAATCCCATGGGAGGGAGAGCTGAACCTTCAGAAAGGCAGACAAGCCTGGGAAACCAGAAGAGACTGCTCTCTGCACACACATCTCGGACGCCAGAGGAAAAAGCCGAGGACCATCTGGAACCCTGGTGCACTGAAGCTCCCGGAAACGGCGGCACAGGTCTTCCTGGTTGCTGCCGCTGCAGAGAGCCCGTGGGTAGCACCCCACGAGCAAACTTGAGCCTCGTGACCACAGGTAAGACCAACTTTTCTGCTGCAAGAAAGCTGCCTAGTGAACTCAAGACACAGGCCCACAGGAACAGCTGAAGACCTGTAGAGAGAAAAAACCACACGCCCGAAAGCAGAACACTCTGTCCCCATAACTGACTGAAAGAGAGGAAAACAGGTCTACAGCACTCCTGAAACACAGGCTTATAGGACAGTCTAGCCACTGTCAGAAATAGCAGAACAAAGTAACACTAGAGATAATCTGATGGCGAGAGGCAAGCGCAGGAACCCAAGCAACAGAAACCAAGACTACATGGCACCATCGGAGCCCAATTCTCCCATCAAAACAAACATGGAATATCCAAACACACCAGAAAAGCAAGATCTAGTTTCAAAATCATTTTTGATCATGATGCTGGAGGACTTCAAGAAAGACGTGAAGAACTCCCTTAGAGAACAAGTAGAAGCCTACAGAGAGGAATCGCAAAAATGCCTGAAAGAATTCCAGGAAAACATAAATAAACAAGTAGAAGCCCATAGAGAGGAGACACAAAAAACCCTGAAAGAATTCCAGGAAAACATAAATAAACAAGTAGAAGCCCATAGAGAGGAGACACAAAAATCCCTGAAAGAATTCCAGGAAAACACAATCAAACAGTTGAAGGAATTAAAAATGGAAATAGAAGCAATCAAGAAAGAACACATGGAAACAACCCTGGATATAGAAAACCAAAAGAAGAGACAAGGAGCTGTAGATACAAGCTTCACCAACAGAATACAAGAGATGGAAGAGAGAATTTCAGGAGCAGAAGATTCCATAGAAATCATTGACTCAACTGTCAAAGATAATGTAAAGCGGAAAATGCTACTGGTCCAAATAATACAGGAAATCCAGGACTCAATGAGAAGATCAAACCTAAGGATAATAGGTATAGAAGAGAGTGAAGACTCACAGCTCAAAGGACCAGTAAATATCTTCAACAAAATCATAGAAGAAAACTTCCCTAACCTAAAAAAAGAGATACCCATAGACATACAAGAAGCCTACAGAACTCCAAATAGATTGGACCAAAAAAGAAACACCTCCCGTCACATAATTGTCAAAACACCAAACGCACAAAATAAAGAAAGAATATTAAAAGCAGTAGAGGGAAAAAGGTCAAGTAACATATAAAGGGAGACCTATCAGAATCACACCAGACTTCTCGCCAGAAACTATGAAGGCCAGAAGATCCTGGACTGATGTCATACAGACCCTAAGAGAACACAAATGCCAGCCCAGGTTACTGTATCCAGCAAAACTCTCAATTACCATTGATGGAGAAACCAAGACATTCCATGACAAAACCAAATTTACACAATATCTTTCCACAAATCCAGCACTACAAAGGATAATAAATGGTAAAGCCCAACATAAGGAGGCAAGCTATACCCTAGAAGAAGCAAGAAACTAATCGTCTTGGCAACAAAACAAAGAGAATGAAAGCACACAACCATAACCTCACATCCAAATATGAATATAACGGGAAGCAATAATCACTATTCCTTAATATTTCTCAGTATCAATGGCCTCAACTCCCCAATAAAAAGACATAGATTAACAAACTGGATACACAACGAGGACCCTGCATTCTGCTGCCTACAGGAAACACACCTCAGAGACAAAGACAGACACTACCTCAGAGTGAAAGGCTGGAAAACAACTTTCCAAGCAAATGGTCAGAAGAAGCAAGCTGGAGTAGCCATTCTAATATCAAATAAAATCAATTTCCAACTAAAAGTCATCAAAAAAGATAAGGAAGGACACTTCATATTCATCAAAGGAAAAATCCACCAAGATGAACTCTCAATCCTAAATATCTATGCCCCAAATACAAGGGCACCTACATACGTAAAAGAAACCTTACTAAAGCTCAAAGCACACATTGCACCTCACACAATAATAGTGGGAGATTTCAACACACCACTCTCATCAATGGACAGATCATGGAAACAGAAATTAAACAGTGATGTCGACAGACTAAGAGAAGTCATGAGCCAAATGGACTTAACGGATATTTATAGAACATTCTATCCTAAAGCAAAAGGATATACCTTCTTCTCAGCTCCTCATGGTACTTTCTCCAAAATTGACCATATAATTGGTCAAAAAACGGGCCTCAACAGGTACAGAAAGATAGAAATAATCCCATGCGTGCTATGGGAACACCATGGCCTAAAACTGGTCTTCAATAACAATAAGGGAAGAATGCCCACATATACGTGGAAATTGAACAATGCTCTACTCAATGATGACCTGGTCAAGAAAGAAATAAAGAAAGAAATTAAAAACTTTTTAGAATTTAATGAAAATGAAGATACAACATACTCAAACTTATGGGACAGAATGAAAGCTGTGCTAAGAGGAAAACTCATAGCGCTGAGTGCCTGCAGAAAGAAACAGGAAAGAGCATATGTCAGCAGCTTGACAGCACACCTAAAAGCTCTAGAACAAAAAGAAGCAAATACACCCAGGAGGAGTAGAAGGCAGGAAATAATCAAACTCAGAGCAGAAATCAACCAAGTAGAAACAAAAAGGACCATAGAAAGAATCAACAGAACCAAAAGTTGGTTCTTTGAGAAAATCAACAAGATAGATAAACCCTTAGCCAGACTAACGAGAGGACACAGAGAGTGCGTCCAAATTAACAAAATCAGAAATGAAAAGGGAGACATAACAACAGATTCAGAGGAAATTCAAAAAATCATCAGATCTTACTATAAAAACCTATATTCAACAAAACTTGAAAATATTCAGGAAATGGACAATTTCCTAGACAGATACCAGGTATCGAAGTTAAATCAGGAACAGATAAACCAGTTAAACAACCCCATAACTCCTAAGGAAATAGAAGCAGTCATTAAAGGTCTCCCAACCAAAAAGAGCCCAGGTCCAGACGGGTTTAGTGCAGAATTCTATCAAACCTTCATAGAAGACCTCATACCAATATTATCCCAACTATTCCACAAAATTGAAACAGATGGAGCACTACCGAATTCCTTCTACGAAGCCACAATTACTCTTATACCTAAACCACACAAAGACACAACAAAGAAAGAGAACTTCAGACCAATTTCCCTTATGAATATCGATGCAAAAATACTCAATAAAATTCTGGCAAACCGAATTCAAGAGCACATCAAAACAATCATCCACCATGATCAAGTAGGCTTCATCCCAGGCATGCAGGGATGGTTTAAGATACGGAAAACCATCAACGTGATCCATTATATAAACAAACTGAAAGAACAGAACCACATGATCATTTCATTAGATGCTGAGAAAGCATTTGACAAAATTCAACACCCCTTCATGATAAAAGTCCTGGAAAGAATAGGAATTCAAGGCCCATACCTAAACATAGTAAAAGCCATATACAGCAAACCAGTTGCTAACATTAAACTAAATGGAGAGAAACTTGAAGCAATCCCACTAAAATCAGGGACTAGACAAGGCTGCCCACTCTCTCCCTACTTATTCAATATAGTTCTTGAAGTTCTAGCCAGAGCAATCAGACAACAAAAGGAGATCAAGGGGATACAGATCGGAAAAGAAGAGGTCAAAATATCACTATTTGCAGATGATTGATAGTATATTTAAGTGATCCCAAAAGTTCCACCAGAGAACTACTAAAGCTGATAAACAACTTCAGCAAAGTGGCTGGGTATAAAATTAACCCAAATAAATCAATTGCCTTCCTCTATACAAAAGAGAAACAAGCCGAGAAAGAAATTAGGGAAACGACACCCTTCATAATAGACCCAAATAATATAAAGTACCTCGGTGTGACTTTAACCAAGCAAGTAAAAGATCTGTACAATAAGAACTTCAAGACACTGAGGAAAGAAATTGAAGAAGACCTCAGAAGATGGAAAGATCTCCCACGCTCATGGATTGGCAGGATTAATTTAGTAAAAATGGCCATTTTACCAAAAGCAATCTACAGATTCAATGCAATCCCCATCAAAATACCAATCCAATTCTTCAAAGAGTTAGACAGAACAATTTGCAAATTCATCTGGAATAACAAAAAACCCAGGATAGCTAAAGCTATCCTCAACAATAAAAGGACTTCAGGGGGAATCACTATCCCTGCACTCAAGCAGTATTACAGAGCAATAGTGATAAAAACTGCATGGTATTGGTACAGAGACAGAGAGATAGACCAATGGAATAGAGTTGAAGACCCAGAAATGAACCCACACACCTATGGTCACTTGATTTTTGACAAAGGAGCCAAAACCATCCAATGGAAAAAAGATAGCATTTTCAGCAAATGGTGCTGGTTCAACTGGAGGGCAACATGTAGAAGAATGCAGATCGATCCATCCTTATCACCCTGTACAAAGCTTAAGTACAAGTGGATCAAGGACCTCCACATCAAACCAGACACACTCAAACTAATAGAAGAAAAACTAGGGAAGCATCTGGAACACATGGGCACTGGAAAAAATTTCCTGAACAAAACACCAATGGCTTATGCTCTAAGATCAAGAATCGACAAATGGGATCTCATAAAACTGCAAAGCTTCTGTAAGGCAAAGGACACTGTGGTTAGGACAAAACGGCAACCAACAGATTGGGAAAAGATCTTTACTAATCCTACAACAGATAGAGGCCTTATATCCAAAATATACAAAGAACTCAAGAAGTTAGACCGCAGGGAAACAAATAACCCTATTAAAAAATGGGGTTCAGAGCTAAACAAAGAATTCACAGCTGAGGAATGCTGAATGGCTGAGAAACACCTAAAGAAATGTTCAACATCTTTAGTCATAAGGGAAATGCAAATCAAAACAATCCTGAGATTTCACCTCACACCAGTGAGAATGGCTAAGTTCAAAAACTCAGGTGACAGCAGATGCTGGCGAGGATGTGGAGAAAGAGGAACACTCCTCCATTGTTGGTGGGATTGCAGACTGGTAAAACCATTCTGGAAATCAGTCTGGAGGTTCCTCAGAAAATTGGACATTGAACTGCCTGAGGATCCAGCTATACCTCTCTTGGGCATATACCCAAAAGATGCCTCAACATATAAAAGAGACACGTGCTCCACTATTTTCATCGCAGCCTTATTTATAATAGCCAGAAAATGGAAAGAACCCAGATGTCCTTCAACAGAGGAATGGATACAGAAAATGTGGTACATCTACACAATGGAATATTACTCAGCTATCAAAAACAACGAGTTTATGAAATTCGTAGGCAAATTCGTTGGAACTGGAAAATATCATCCTGAGTGAGCTAACCCAATCACAGAAAGACATACATGGTATGCACTCATTGATAAGTGGCTATTAGCCCAAATGCTTGAATTACCTTAGATCCCTAGAACAAACGAAACTCAAGACGGATGATCAAATTGTGAATGCTTCACTCCTTCTTTAAATGAGGAAAAAGAATACCCTTGGCTGGGAAGGGAGAGGCAAAGATTAAAACAGAGACTGAAGGAATACCCATTCAGAGCCTGCCCCACAGGTGGCCCATACATATACAGCCACACAATTAGACAAGATGGACGAAGCAAAGAAGTGCAGACCGACAGGTGCTGGATGTAGATCGCTCCTGAGAGACACAGCCAGAATACAGCAAATACAGAGGCGAATGCCAGCAGCAAACCACTGAACTAAGATAGGTCCCCCGTTGAAGGAATCAGAGAAAGAACTGGAAGAGCTTGAAGGGGCTCGAGACCCCAAAAGTACAACAATGTCAAGCAACCAGAGCTTCCAGGGACTAAGCCACTACCTAAATACTATATACATGGACTGACCCTGGACTCTGACCCCATAGATAGCAATTAATATCCTAGTAAGAGCACCAGTGGGAGGGGAAGCCCTGGGTCCTGCTAAGACTGAACCCCCAGTGAACTAGACTATGGGGGGAGGGCGGCAATGGGGGGAGGGTTGGGAGGGGGACACCCATAAGGAAGGGGAGGGGGGAGGGGGATGTTTGCCCGGAAACTGGGAAAGGGAATAACACTTGAAATGTATATAAGAAATACTCAAGTTAATAAAAAAATAATAAAAAAATAATAAAAAAATGCAATCTAATGGTTTTTAGCAAGGCAAAGGTAGTGGAGAAGAAAGGCAAAGACTGAGTCATACTTGCTGTGTTCATGTGGTCAGAGTCCCTTTCCTCCCCCACCATAATAGTCATGGACTCACTACATTCTGGAGCCATGAGCCTCAATAAATGATTTATTTGTTTTGTTTTGTTTTATTAGAAGTAGCCATGATCATGGTGTCTCTTCACAACAATAGAGAGAAAAAAAGAAGTTATTAATGGGAGCGTTGTTCTACTGTGAAAGGAACAGTCACTCTACCTTTAAGAGGAATATGGGAATTTTTAGAACTTTGGACTTTAAAAGTTGTTGAACTCTCTAAGTAAGGCTTAATAAGTCATTCTCATAGGTGCTTCAGAGGCAGCAGTGCTAATAGCAATGTGGACTGTGGAGGCCCATCTTAAGAGTGTTCAGAGGGGAATGATATTCACAACTGCGCCAGAGACCATTCTTGAGATACTTGGACAAAGAATGTGATCTTGTCCTCTCATGTCCTGGGTTGCATCCTAAGAATCTGTCCAAAGCTATATTGAAAAATTTTGGGCTATACTGAAAAATTTTGGATTAATTTTATTGGTAAAGGCAATTTCAAGACAGTCTAGTATTAACTATCATGTGGTTATTACCAATCATTCTTATGCATATCTGCAGATCTACAATGAAAATGAGTAAGCAGGACCAAAGGAAAAGGGAAGGGAAGAGAAGAGAAGAGAAGAGGAGAGAGAGAGAGAGAGAGAGAGAGAGAGAGAGAGAGAGAGAGAGAGAGAGAGAGAGAGAGGGAATGAGAATCAGGGTAGAAAAAGAGCACCAAAAAATTAGTGTTGGAGCTAAGTGTTGTGCTTAGGGAGGTGAGACATTTAAGATAAACCTGACTGGGGAAAAAATGGTTCCCTTAGATCCTACCCAGCAGTTTCCAAGGTGGAAAAAAAATGCCCAAGAAATGTACTTCTAAAGCAAAGAAAAATTTATTCGACAAAGGAAAGAATCAACAAACCAAAGCTTATGCAAATATAATTCAAGAAGAGGGCCAGGTTCCACTCCAAACAGACTGCTGCTGTACTTGGCAGCAAAAGTCACAGGCTTCTGGCTTTAGAGGATCAGGAGTCTTGTCCTTAGAAGTTAAAATCTTGATGGGTAAGTTGCCTTGGCCATGTTGTCTTTTCACAGTAACAGAAAGGAAACTATGACAGTCACTTCTTCAGCACCCTGCACTGTGCTTTGGTAGAAAACAGCTGTGGTTATTGTATAGTTCCTGGAAGGCATCAGTGAATCTTATAATGGTCAGTGCTGTTAGAAGGTAATTGGCTGGCTGCATGACTAGCAGTCCTTCCTCAAATCAAGCATGGCTCCAGGAAACAGTTTAGCATCTGTAAATTGAGTATAAAACTACCTCATATTCCCAAGTCTTTGTTAATTCATAGAAAAATTACAATCAGATGGAATAGATATAATAAGCCATTATAATTAACATTTGTAGTCATTTTAAGAGTGTTCGTGATGTTTTAACACCTATCCAAGACCATGGGGAAGGATTAATTCTAAGGTCTCAAAACCACAACTGTCTCATGAGGCTACCTTCACCCAGTTAATGTGGTGAGGTGGCCATGGGGATGTTGGGCTATGGTTGCATATTTCCTTTTCTGGGGATTGAACCCAATCAGGGGTAGCTAGCATTCTAGGTGTGCTCAGCAGTTCTTGTTCTGGGCTTTTCTGGTCCTGAGATCAGCTCAAGTCTTTACCAATAGAACTCTTCTGCACTCTGCATTCTGAAAGTTTGCTGAGTGACATTATGAATTATTTCTCTAAATCTAGCTTATTGTGTAGGAGGAATCACTTTTAGAAAAAAATGTCTGAACTAAATTTAAAGTTTGTAGGGACTGAGGCTTTTTTCCTGCAGTTAAAATCATTGGTTTGCTGCTGCTTTCAAAGTCGTTTGCATTATTCAATTTATTCTTCCCATCCCAGTCCAGGGACTGTAAGCTGACACTGGGTGACAATTTTTCCTTGGCTCTGGGAATTCTTCCATTTTTCTCCTTGAAGCAGAGGCTCCCTTGTTGTGCTGATTCCTCTCATTGTACTAAAGCAGATGGTTTGAAAAGGAAGGGCGTTTCTCTCCCAGTTCTCTCTCTCTGTCTCTCTGTCTCTCTCTGTGTCTCTCTCTGTGTCTCTCACTCTGTCTCTGTCTCTGTCTCTGTCTCTGTCTCTCTCTCTCTCTCTCTCTCTCTCTCTCTCTCTGCCTCTTATTTTATTCCCCCTAGCTTCCTCACTTGGGACTTCGTTCTTGTTTAGGTTCTTTGGGTCTGTGGAATGTATCATGGGTATCTTGTACATTTTGACTAATCCCCACTTATAAGTGAGTATGTATCGTGCATATCCTTTTGGGTCTGGGTTAGTTCACTCGGGATGATACTCTACAATTCCTTCCATTTGCATGCAAAATTCATGATGCCCTTGTTTTTAATAGCTGAGTCCATGGTGTAAAATGAACCATATTTTCTCTTTCCATTCTTTGGTTGAGGGCCGTCTGGATTGTTTCCAGTTTTGGGCTATGAACATAGTGGAGCATGTGTCCTTGTGGTATGGTGGAACATCTTCTGGGTATATGCCCAGGAGTGGTATAGCTAGGTGTTCAGGTAGAACTATTCCCAGTTTTATGAGAAACGACCAGATTGATTTCCAGAGTGGTTGTACAAGTTTGTGTTCCCACTACCAATGAAGGAGTGCTCCTCTTGCTCAGCATCCTTGCCAGCATAAGCTGTCACTTGAGCTCTTTATCTTAGCCATTTTGATTGGTGAGGGTCGTTCTGATTTGCATTTCCCTGAGACTAAGGACTTTGAACATTTCCTTACGTGTTTCTCTTTCACTTGAGATCCCTCTGTTGAGAATTCTCAATTTGGCCCTGTAACTTATTTTTAAATTGGATTATTTGATTTGTTGGTATCTAACTTTGTCATTCTTTTTATATTTTAGATATTAGCCCTCTGTAGGATGTAAGGTTAGTGAAGATCTTTTCCAAATCAGTGGCTGTATGTTGTCTCTTTTTCCTGTTGACAGTATCCTTTGCCTTACAGAAGCTTTTCAGTTTCATGAGGTCTCATTTATTAATTGTTGATCTTAGTGCCTGAGTCATTCAGGAGGGTGTTGGGGGGTTCAGGATCAAGTGTGGGGAGAGATAAGAGAGAGGACAAGAGGGACAGGGGAATGAATGGGATAGAGCATAGGAAGCATATCTAGGACATGCCAGAGACTTAGAATATTAGAAGCTTCCAAGAGTCTAGGGGGTGACTTTAGCTGAGACTCCTAAATATGGAATATGGAGCCAGAAGTGGACACTTCCTGTAACTAGGCAGGATCCCCAATGGAAGGATATAGACACCAACTCATTCATAAAACTTTCAAGCCAAAATTTGTCCTGTTTACAAGAAATGCAAGGACAAGGATGGAGCAGAGACTAAGGAAATGGCCAACCAATAACTAGCATAACTTGAGACTGTTAGCTCCACCCCAACAGTTTCCTGGCAACAGCCAGGTTTGCCTGTTACTCTAAAAGGGGATGCTTGCCCAGGTTCTCAGTCTCTTGTTCTTGTTCTCTCTTGCTCTCCCCCTCTTCCCCTTTGTCCCTTCTCTCCCCATTCCCATTCCCCTTCTCCCCTAGTGCTCATGGCCGGCCTCTATTCCTTTCCTCTTCTACTCTTCTTCTCTCTCTCTCATCCCTCTCCCTTGTCTTGTCCTTCCATTAAACTTCTCCATGTGCAACCATATTGGCCTGGTGTGGTTTATCTGGTTGAGCTGAGATTTCTACCCCAACAGAGACGCATTTCATTGGCAAGAATCAACCTCTGACACTGTTAATGATACTCTGTTATGCTTGCAGACAGGA
This sequence comes from Rattus norvegicus, assembly GCF_021556685.1. Lineage (NCBI taxonomy): Eukaryota > Metazoa > Chordata > Mammalia > Rodentia > Muridae > Rattus > Rattus norvegicus. The sequence continues at coordinate 75,234,703 of NC_141536.1, read as the reverse complement.
ACCTAGCATAAATGTCCTTGGAGAAGCTCCACCTAGAAGCTGACTGAAACAGATGTAGAGAGCCACAGCCACAGCCACAGCCACAGCCAAACATTGAACATAGCTCTGGGAGTCCAACAGAAGAGTTGAGGGAAAGATCAAGGAACCCAGAAAGCATAGGAACGCTACAAGAAGACAAACAGAATCAACTAATCTGGATCTTTTGGGGCTCTCAGTGATTTGAACCACCAACCAAAGAGCACACACAGGCTGGACCTAGGCTCCCTGCACATATGTAGCAGATGTACAGCTCAGTCTTCATGTAGGTTCCCCAACAACTGAAGTGGGATCTTGTCCCTAAAGCTGTTGCCTGTCTGTGAATACAGTTCCCCTAACTGAGCTTCCTTGTCTGACCTCAGTTGGAGAGCATGGACCTGGCTCTGTAGAGACTTGAGAAGTGAGGTGGGGAAAGGGTGGAGAGAAGATTATGTTTTGGGGACTGGGAGGGAGAGCAGCAATCAGGACATAAAATGAATAAATAAATTAGTGGAAAAAAGAAGGGCATCAAGTTGGGAAGGAGATGACATGGGAGCACTAGGGTGATTTAGAGGGAGATAGTGGTAGGTGGATGTGATCAGTGTATAATATATAAATGTATGAAATTTTGAAGAATGAAAAGGTACATAAAATACTAAAAGACAGACAGACAGGAAAAAGGGCTGAAAAGAATTAGCTTTAGGGAGTTTCTCACCCAGGGACTTTTAAATGAAATGCTGATATTCTGGTGACTTAGGGTTACTATTTTTGAGATAAACACAATAACTAAAGCAACTTGAGGAGGAAAGGTTTATTTGGTTTTTCTACATCCAAGTACATCATTAACAGAAGTTAGGATAGAAACTCAAGCAGGGCAGAAACCTGGATAGAGAAGCTAATGCAGAGAGGATGGAGGTGCTGCTTCCTGGCTTGCTCTGCAGGTCTTACTAAGTCTGCTTTCTTATAGAAGCCAGGACCACCAGCCCAAGGACAGATGGCACCACCCATAAATGGATAGGCCTTTCCTCATCAATAACTAATTAAGAAAATGCCCTATAGGTTTGCCTATAGCCTACTCTTTGCAAGCATTTTTTTAAATTATTTTTATCTTTAACTCATGATATTTGATATTACCAAACTAAGTAGCAGTAATGATATTACACACTCACAAAATATAAAATATCACATGAGTTTATTATTATTATTATTTTTTATTAACTTGAGTATGTCTTATATACATTTCAAGTGTTATTCCCTTTCCCGGTTTCTGGGCAAACATCCCCCTCCCCCTTCCCCTTCCTTATGGGTGTTCCCCTCCGAACCCTCCCACCATTGCCGCCCTCCCCCCATAGTCTAGTTCACTGGGGGTTCAGTCTTAGCAGGACCCAGGGCTTCCCCTTCCACTGGTGCTCTTACTAGGATATTCATTGCTACCTATGAGGTCAGAGTCCAGGGTCAGTCCATGTATAGTCTTTAGGTAGTGGCTTAGTCCCTGGAAGCTCTGGTTGCTTGACATTGTTGTACTTTTGGGGTCTCGAGCCCCTTCAAGCTCTTCCAGTTCTTTCTCTGATTCCTTCAACGGGGGACCTATTCTCAGTTCAGTGGTTTGCTGCTGGCATTCGCCTCTGTATTTGCTGTATTCTGGCTGTGTCTCTCAGGAGCGATCTACATCCGGCTCCTGTCGGTCTGCACTTCTTTGCTTCATCCATCTTGTCTAATTGGGTGGCTGTATATGTATGGGCCACATGTGGGGCAGGCTCCGAATGGGTGTTCCTTCAGTCTCTGTTTTAATCTTTGCCTCTCCCTTCCCTGCCAAGGGTATTCTTTTTCCTCATTTAAAGAAGGAGTGAAGCATTCACAATTTGATCATCCGTCTTGAGTTTCGTTTGTTCTAGAGATCTAGGGTAATTCAAGCATTTGGGCTAATAGCCACTTATCAATGAGTGCATACCATGTATGTCTTTCTGTGATTGGGTTAGCTCACGCAGGATGATATTTTCCAGTTCCAACCATTTGCCTATGAATTTCATAAACTCGTTGTTTTTGATAGCTGAGTAATATTCCATTGTGTAGATGTACCACATTTTCTGTATCCATTCCTCTGTTGAAGGGCATCTGGGTTCTTTCCATTTTCTGGCTATTATAAATAAGGCTGCGATGAACATAGTGGAGCACGTGTCTCTTTTATATGTTGAGGCATCTTTTGGGTATATGCCCAAGAGAGGTATAGCTGGATCCTCAGGCAGTTCACTGTCCAATTTTCTGAGGAACCTCCAGACTGATTTCCAGAATGGTTTTACCAGTCTGCAATCCCACCAACAATGGAGGAGTGTTCCTCTTTCTCCACATCCTGGCCAGCATCTGCTGTCACCTGAGTTTTTGATCTTAGCCATTCTCACTGGTGTGAGGTGAAATCTCAGGGTTGTTTTGATTTGCATTTCCCTTATGACTAAAGATGTTGAACATTTCTTTAGGTGTTTCTCAGCCATTCGGCATTCCTCAGCTGTGAATTCTTTGTTTAGCTCTGAACCCCATTTTTTAATAGGGTTATTTGTTTCCCTGCGGTCTAACTTCTTGAGTTCTTTGTATATTTTGGATATAAGGCCTCTATCTGTTGTAGGATTGGTAAAGATCTTTTCCCAATCTGTTGGTTGCCGTTTTGTCCTAACCACAGTGTCCTTTGCCTTACAGAAGCTTTGCAGTTTTATGAGATCCCATTTGTCGATTCTTGATCTTAGAGCATAAGCCATTGGTGTTTTGTTCAGGAAATTTTCTCCAGTGCCCATGTGTTCCAGATGCTTCCCTAGTTTTTCTTCTATTAGTTTGAGTGTGTCTGGTTTGATGTGGAGGTCCTTGATCCACTTGGACTTAAGCTTTGTACAGGGTCATAAGCATGGATCGATCTGCATTCTTCTACATGTTGCCCTCCAGTTGAACCAGCACCATTTGCTGAAAATGCTATCTTTTTTCCATTGGATGGTTTTGGCTCCTTTGTCAAAAATCAAGTGACCATAGGTGTGTGGGTTCATTTCTGGGTCTTCAATTCTATTCCATTGGTCTATCTGTCTGTCTCTGTACCAATACCATGCAGTTTTTATCACTATTGCTCTGTAATACTGCTTGAGTTCAGGGATAGTGATTCCCCCTGAAGTCCTTTTATTGTTGAGGATAGCTTTAGCTATCCTGGGTTTTTTGTTATTCCAGATGAATTTGCAAATTGTTCTGTCTAACTCTTTGAAGAATTGGATTGGTATTTTGATGGGGATTGCATTGAATCTATAGATTGCTTTTGGTAAAATGGCCATTTTTACTATATTAATCCTGCCAATCCATGAGCATGGGAGATCTTTCCATCTTCTGAGGTCTTCTTCAATTTCTTTCCTCAGTGTCTTGAAGTTCTTATTGTACAGATCTTTTACTTGCTTGGTTAAAGTCACACCGAGGTACTTTATATTATTTGGGTCTATTATGAAGGGTGTCGTTTCCCTAATTTCTTTCTCGGCTTGTTTCTCTTTTGCATAGAGGAAGGCAACTGATTTATTTGAGTTAATTTTATACCCAGCCACTTTGCTGAAGTTGTTTATCAGCTTTAGTAGTTCTCTGGTGGAACTTTTGGGATCACCTAAATATACTATCATGTCATCTGCAAATAGTGATATTTTGACCTCTTCTTTTCCGATCTGTATCCACTTGATCTCCTTTTGTTGTCTGATTGCTCTGGCTAGAACTTCAAGAACTATATTGAATAAGTAGGGAGAGAGTGGGCAGCCTTGTCTAGTCCCTGATTTTAGTGGTCGAGGCACGATCCTCTCTGATGACCCTATCTTATGTGAAATTTACATAAAACTAGCCAGTCCAATCGGTAACTGGATTTTCTTTCCTAGCTTTAAAAACGGCTTTCAGCACAACCAATCAAAATGCAGAGGTGTGGAGGCCAACATCTAAGGCTCAGGGAACATTGCAGAAGAGGGGGCAGAAAGATTGTAAGGGCCAGAATCAGGGAGTTTGCTGTGATACTGGGTCTCTTATGAATATCAGAAACTATACCCATAATGTCTCACCAACATGATTGCCCAAATGTGGACTGAGAAATGATGACATCAATAGACATACCAATATAGATGGGGGAAAGACCATAAAGCCTGCACAAAGAACTATGGACAAATAGAGAATGTTGAGTGGGAAAAATATTCTTCTCCGTGGAAGAACACACCAATTAATTGGTTATCTAATACCAAACTGTCAGCTATGAAAACATATATTTAGAGTAACATTATATAGACTGTGGCTCTCTTTGACTACACATGCATGCCTTTATCTATCCATTCATCATCTCCTGTTGATTTCATGGCTTTAGCAAAACGTGATGAATAAAAGATCCTGAAAAATAAAGTATGTTGATTAATTATAATGAATTACAGAATATTTCTTTGTTATATGAAGACACTGTAAAAATATCTTTTCTTTATCTGACAGAATTGTCATCTCCAAGACTTACTGCTAAATAAGCTCACCCTTTTTAACTCTTTCTGAACTCTGGCTGGCTGGTTCAATTCAGCTCTTCTGGCTCAAACTCCTTTCCCAGCTGACTGATTCAAGCTATCTTCTCTTAACTTCTAAGTGAATTGCCCAGCTTGTCTTTAAAATAACTCTAGCAATCTGTTCTAATTTTCTGGCTTCATCTCATTCTCTGCTTCATTATGTCTTCACTTGTATCTATCTAGCTTGTTCTCTCAGCAACTTGTCTCTATAAAACTGTCTCTGTAAAAACTGCCTCTGAGCTCCACATACTGAACTGCCATGAACTCCATTCCAATGCACGGCCTTTCAACTACTGGCTCAACCAAACTGACTGACTAGAACACAGAGATCTACATGCCTCTGTATTCTGAGTGCTGAGATTAAAGGGATGTGCTACTATACTTGAACCTATTCTTTACCTGAAACCTGCTCTGTACCGGGCTTTCTTCGAACTCAGAGGTCTGCTTGCCCGTGTCTCCTGGGATTAAAGGCATGTCTATATTTCAGACAGATTATACAGATCTGGAAGTTCTTTGGATATGATCCCTTGCCAGAGCAGTAATGTTGCAGGATTAAAATTCCTCCACAATACATGTATATTATAATATAATCATAATATAATAATATATGATATGATTATATAACTTTCTTTATAGTATTATGGATTGAACTCAGGGCCTTGTGTATGAAATATAAGTATTGTATTCTGAAGTCATATTTCTTTCATATAGTTATGGAAGATGAAAATTTCTAAGGTCTACAAATAACTATGGACCTAGCAGAATTTGTAGCATAGTTGTGGCCTAAGACTGACACAAGAAAAAGAACAGCCAACAGTGTAGTTTCAAGGCAAATGCTGGCAGAAAAAGCTGCTGTTACATATCAAAGACAGGAAAAATAGCTGATGTCTCAGATCAGGAGAAATTAATAATTCATCCTTTCGATATATACAGGCCTTTAACTGATTGGGAGAGGCTTTTTCCATAGGTAAGAGGATTCTTGTACCTTATCCCATATTTTAAGGTCCCTCATTCTCCAGTGATATAAATCAGAAGCTGTTTTATTTATGTTTTGTCTAACATTCATTCTATATACAATCTTTTTGTTTATAATTAGTATGTGTTTCTTGAATTCTATTTCAGATTATTAGTTTAGGTAGCGGTATGTAGGTGGAGATCCTGAGATGGGCATTTTGAGGATAATGAATTATAAGGAGAATGAATTAAAGGAATCTGATTGTAGCAGGGGGAAAGGATGTGGCCTCAACTGCAATTGGCTTTAGCCTAGAGTTTGGAAATCATTTTTGTGTGCTACAGAACTGTTTTCCCTTGGACACAAGGAAGCAACTGTTTTCAAATTTGTATTGGGCTTTTGGAAGTTCAGAAATACATTTCCTTACATTTGTCCTTATGCACTGTACAGAGATGGATTGGATTATAAACTGTTAGCAATCTAGACTTGTGATGGTTGGAGCATAGGTGTGTTCTAGGCTGGTAGAACAGATTTAAACTGGATGAAATAGAATCAGTCACACTCTCCATCTATATTCTCCACAGAATTCATGCTTTAGTCGTTATAGTAAGCAGAAGCTACTTTCGTGCTTCCAATCCTGTTTCTTTTATTTCCTCTCCAGTGCTGTGGTTAGAGTAGATCATGGGGAACCCTGCTTCAGTGGATACCTCTATAACATAGCTCCTGCATCCATGACTCAGGGAATATAAAGAAGAGGGGGGTGGGAAGATTGTAAGAGCCACAACATCAAGAAACCTTCCTCAAAACAATCTCTCATAGAAATGCCCTAATTAAAAAGACCTAGTGTTTTTGCATGCATTTCTTCTGTTTGAAATACTTTCAGATCAGCTTCATGTCCAGGCATCCTACTGACACTTTTATGTGTGTAGTTAGTGTATGTTTCTTCATGTTTTTATGTATATAGGCATATGTGAATGTATGTACATGTGTGAGGATGCCATTGGTGAACATTCAGTATTTTCCACTTTCGTTAGCCTTCTCTTTTGAGGAAGGTTCTCTCTTGAAGCTGGAGCTCATTGTCTAGCTTGTCTGGCCAGTCAATGAGCTCTGAGGTCTTCTGGTCTCTGTTCTACCAGTGCTGAGGTTTCAGAATCAAGAAACCATGCACAGATTTAAAATACTTTCCTTTATTTTTGAGATTATGACATAATTACACTATTTTCCCCTTTCTTTCCTTTCCTTTCCTCCCTCCAAGACCTTCCAAATACCCTGCTTGCTTTTTATTTTTCACCATTTATTGTTACATATATCAATGTATACACATATATATTCCTAAATGCATAAATATAACCTGTTAAGTCTGTATAATTACTTGTATTATGTTTTTTAGGGATAATCATTTGGTAGTGGACAATCGAAGAATGTGATTTTCTGTGAGGAAGACTATTTCTCATGTTGCTGATAGAGTTCTGAGGATTTGGGATCAGGTCCTCATGCTTGCACAACAAACACTTTATAGTAAGTGAGCCATCACCCTTTGTCTGACTTTTCCTAACTCATTGGCTCCTATTCTTCTTTCTTTACATAAGAATTCTTTTCTAGGATTGTTCAATTTTGTGTTAACATGCTTTAACAACGCAATGTACTTTACTGTCTTATTTATGTGATTATTTGTCTTTTTTTTTTCAGAATATCCTAAGCTAAGTCAAGCAAGGACCTGGATTTCTCATTATTTATCATTAAAACAACAATAAAGGTCAATGTTTTTGATAGGTTTCTTGGGCTCAAGGTAATTGTTGATTACTACATAAGAGACATTAAAAACTAGAATGTATTCATTCTGGTGTGTGTGTGTGTGTGTGTGTGTGTGTGTGTGTGCATGTGTGCATGTGTGTGTGTGTGTGTGTGTTCGTGTGTGTTCGTGTGTGTGTGTTTGGAGCTATATGTATTCATAATTTTTCTATTGGTGTGATCAAGTGCAACTTGTAGAAGAAATAGTTCAATTTAGTTTATGGTTCCTGAGGATAAGAACCTATTATGATGGGAAGGCATAGAATCAAGTGGTTGATAAGGCTGCAAGAACAGGGAACTGGGAATTCACATCTTCAGCTGTAAAAAAGAAGGTGGAGACAACAAACTAAAAGTAGGGCAAAGCTATGAATTCTCAAACTCACCCTGCTAAATTTATTTAGTTCAGCAAGGCTGTATCACTTCCCTAAACATGACAAACAACTGGGAACCAGTGTTCAAGTATCTGAGCCAATAGGAGATATTTATCATTTAGGCTACCACAAGGAGACATACATTTTAAATGTATTTTAATTTTAATTAACACACAAAAATTGTACATGTTTCTGGGGTACAATATGGTATTTTAATACATGTATATGATATGCAATATAGATTAGTATATCTCTTCTCAGATATACATTCTTTTTATTTGGATCATTCAATTTCTCTTTACTGGCTATTTTAGAATTCAATTAATTGTCATAAACTTTCATCATCTACATGATGTTATAGAACAGAAAGAGTTATATATACCTCCAATTCAGCTTCATCTATTTATCCACTATTATTAACCACTCACCTCTATGTTTCTCTCTCTCCAAACCATCCCTAGGGATAACCACACTTTGAAAATAGCCTTCAATAATAAAACTGGACTCAGAGTAATTGTTGATTAGTACATGAGACATAAAAACTAGAATGTATTCATTCTGGTGTGTGTGTGTGTGTGTGTGTGTGTGTGTGTGTGTGTATTTGGTGCTGTATGTGTCCATTATTATTTTATTGGTGTGATCAAGTGCAACTTGAGGAAGTTGTTATTTAAAAGTAAAGTGGTAAAAACAGATTATTGCTCTTCAGAAAATAAAATCTTTCCTAGAACACAGGGAATATTAAGGCAAAAACATCATTCACATACTGTGAATCTGAGTTTATATCATCATTCTGTTGCCATCAGCTCACAAGACTGGTCTGGAAAATTAGTCATGTTCTGGCCACTGATTCATCAATAACAATGCCTAAGGTTTTGATACTCGCCTTAGGGTTTACTGCTGTGAAAAGACACAACAATCATAGCAACTCTTGTAAGGACAATATTTTATTGGGGTTCACTTACAGGTTCAGAGATTCAGTCCATTATCATCAAGGCAGGAGCATAGCAGCATCCAGGCAGGCAAGGTGCAGGAGGAACTGAACATTCTACATCTTCATCTGACGGCTGCTAGAAGACTGGCTTCTAGACAGCTAGGACAAGTGTATTAAAGCCCATGCACACAGTGACATACGTATTCCAACAAGGCCACACCTCCTAATAGTGCCATTCCCTGGGCCAAGCATGTACAAACTATCATAGTTCTTTCCCTGGTCCCTAAAAATGTGAAGACTATCAGTAACTCCCTTTGGATTGTCAGAGAGATTATATCTCACCACTGATATGTATTATTTCTTCCCCATTTTATTATTGGTAACTGTACAAGTACATATATGAGGATGAGTGATTGAAAAAGTCTAATTTTATAGAATTTCCCAAATATGCAAGGAATACATGCTGTCTTTCCTTGCACCCATTTCTATACTGTTTAGTGAAGAATTTGTAAATAATTTGCATTAGCTAGTTTTCTTCTTATTCAATAAATGAGTCTTGTCAAAATTGTAGAAAGTACCTCTTTTATTTTCCAATTCAGTTTAATTAATGCTGTGTTCCAGGTATGTTCATTTATTACTTGAAAGAATTTTAGTGCTACCCAATTTCTTAATAGCATCTTTCATTTGAGCATTTCTTAAGGTGTATATTAGGGGGTTTAACATGGGTGTTATCATAGTATAGAACATAGCAACTGCTTTATCAATGGGTAAGGTAGCTACAGGTCTCATGTATACAAATATGCAAGGCACAAAGAACAAGACAACTACTGTTATGTGTGAAATACAGGTAGAGAGGGCTTTGCGCCTTCCCTCTGCACTGTGGTTCTTTAGGGAGCGCAGGATGGCAACATAGGAGACCAACAGAAGAAGGAAGTTTAGCAGACAAATGAAGCCACTGTTGGCTGCAACAAAGAGTCCAAGAGTGTGTGTATCGGTGCAGACAAGGTTGAGCAAAGGATTAAGATCACACATAAAGTGATCTATTACATTAGGGCCACAGAATGGTAATTGGAAAATAAACAGGATCTGTATGGTGGCATGAAGAAAACCTCCTAACCATGACACTCCTACTAGCAGGCTGCATAGTCTTCGACTCATGATGGTTGCATAATGGAGGGGTTTGCAGATGGCCACATAGCGGTCATAGGCCATTACTGTCAGCAGGATGATTTCAGCACCTCCAAACAAATGCTCCCCAAAGATCTGAGTCATGCAACTATTAAAGAGAATGGTCTTCTTTTCACAAAGTGAATCTGTTATCAGTTTAGGGGTGCTAACAGAGGAATAGCAGGCATCAATAAAGGACAGATAAGCCAGGAAAAAGTACATGGGGGACTGTAATAATGATGTAGAAATTATGGTGACCACAATGAGCACATTTCCGGTTATAGAAATGATATAGATAAGAAGAAACACAATGAATACAATTTTCTGCATCTTTGGATTCTCTGTGAGTCCCAGAAGGATAAATTCTGTCACATTGTTTTGGTTCTCCATTTATTTCATGTGATGGCTAGTTATATCACCTGAAAAATATTAATGCGACCAGTATTAAAATTCTGCAACTTAATAGGTTTCAAACATAATGTTTATCTATGAATTTTCATAAGATTTTTGAATTCCAAAAAAATGTTCAATTCTTCAAATTGCTTCTCAGGTGACAACTCTCTTAAGAGACTCAATGTGAGGAACTTTTGTAAGTGTGCAGTACAGGAGACAGCTGAATATGTTACTTCAGAAGATTATATGCTAGTGCCATCTAAGTTTTAATACGGAGGTAAATGGTATGTATAAAGATCATGAATGAAAGCTAAAGCATTGTCCCTATGTCAATATAAAATAAAGAAACTTGGCAGGTATATGAATGTAAGTTGAATGGTAAGAGGACATTGAAGAAGGGAAAATGTAAATATAATGTAATAACTATGTCATTACAACATAAATAACACTTAACGTATATGTGAGGTGGGTGAGAAAGTCTGAGGTTGAGTACTTGAATTGAAGCCAGAGATCGGAGGTCAAGCCTTATTTAGAGTAGGGGGTAACTGATGACAACGCAGAGGCTGTAAGGGCTATGGTGAAAGTAAAAAGAAAGGGGAGAGGAGTGTGGGAGAAGAGGGGGGAGATAAAAAACCACATAGATTTTTTTTGCTTGAAAATGATATAGGGAAGCCTCATAGTGTTCTAATAAAAACCTGAACATTAAAAAGTAAAAATGCTTATTAAATCTAATGATGTCATAGCAGTGCTGTATGCTTTCGTGTGGTTGAGTTTTATGAGGCATGACCATTTCCTGCACATGTTTCTTTCTTAACATTTAAAACAAACTGCGTGGTTGACATTGTTTTATCCTTTTTTAAAATGAGGCAAGAGTCATGAAAATTGAATGTTATTTGTCACAACAAGAACAACATTGCTAAAATGACTGATCTTCTAGTGCTTTCTGAATTTGTAGATATTTTCCAATTTAATTCTCATATTTTTAAAGAGATGTTTACAATAGCTATTTTTACATTACTTAAAATACTAGACAAATAGAACCACATACATTAGCAGTTGAATTCATAAACCAAGGAAATAATAAAAAGCAGTCAAACTTGCATTTCGGTTAGTTTTATGTATTTATCATTTTATTTTAAAGTCTTGACTTAAACTTTATATCATAATAAGTGAACTTTAATCATTCTAGTCTTTTTATTGTGACCAAAATAACATAATTATTTTGAGACTATTGTGAATTTATGTGGAACATTTTGGCCTCTTTCATGGTCCCACTCATCTCTTATTTAATATAAGTGCAAAATCAAGAGCTCCAGGATTGTACTTCAAAACATTGATATCAGTTTTATAAGGAGATAAAACTCCAGTTTAGAATCCTGGTTCTTTCATATGCGATTTCTTTTTTTTTTAATCTTAGGTGCATTTCTTGTTATGTTATGTTCTTATTTCCTCTTCTATAAAGTGAAAATATTATGAAACATTTTACAGATTGTTATGAGAATTATTGCAAAGAACATATAGGAAATCACACCACAGTATTATACAGCTAGTATAAAAAGTAGAACAATACTGTAGAGAAATATTTAATTGCCAGTAAGTTCAGGGAGAATTATTATCAATGTTACTCTTCACAGTGCAATGAACTCATGTTATCAATCACAGTTATCTCAGGAAGAGTTTTCTATATGCATTGAGTAAACATTTGATAATTTATGTCACCTAAAATTTGTATTTACATCTTTTGTGCATTTGGAATGTACTGAAACTTTCATAATTTGTCTGGATTTTTTATTTTTGCAGGAGGTATTCCATGGCAAATGCATGACATTTTGCTTCAGAATACTATGTCTTATAAATCCTTTAAAGTGTTAAATTTCAATTGTGAAATCATGTGAGTGAAACTTAATACTTAAGTGTTATAGACTTAAGGTGAGGATAAATAAATATATTTGAAAGACATTGAAAAACAATTATTATCATACATGGAAAGTAATAATCTTCTATAATTATCAACATCAATATAAATCTTACCTTAGTAATCTCAGTTGGTTCTAGTGTCTGAAAATGTTTAGACACAATATCATCTTCAAACTGAACAATTTGCATAATCAATTTCAATGTGAAACATATGCCACACTTAGAAAAAGAATCACTTAGATAAGTTCATATGAAAGCAAAAGTTGAGTCTGCTAACCCAAATCTTTTCTTCTAGAGTAAAGTCTCAAAACGATGTTGCAGAAAACTTGAGGTTTGAATTTTTAATAGATTTTTATGGAGAAATGATATTCCATGTAAAACCGTTGTTCTTGCAGGGCAAAATGCAGAAAGGATGGAAGAAATAAATTTAGACAAACCATTTTACTCATGATGAATCCTGATTTGGAGCTAGTAACAGCAAATCTGTTAGTGTCAACAACTCTACACATATTTAAAGAGGACACTACAAAGATGCAGAGGTATTATCTCGTAGTTGTTGTTTTTTCCTCCTGAGATTAATTATCTTTTTTGATGGAAAGGATTTATCTTGGAAGCAAATTCTGGAGAGACGTTATTGGTTGAATGGGAGTTGTATTTTCTGAATTGGAATGAAAGCTGGTAACAGTCCTCTCTATATATTATCTAAGGTTAGGAAATCCGAGCGTCGTATCAATATCATGGTGACATAACTTCAAGATATTAAACTGTGTTTTAATTTTGTTGTAAAGCCATGCCACTGAAGCAGCTTCAATTTTCTTATAAATATTAAAGTTTCTCAGAAAATTTATTTTGTCTTGATAAAGCAATGAGGACATTAATAGGAGCCTTTAACCTACATCTCTCTAAATACTGGTTTCCTTTCCTGACACCATTACTGAAGCTATGGGGTATTCACAAAATGGGACCTATCATGACTTTCCTCTAAAAGACTCAACAAGCAGCTGAAAAAGTCAGATGCAGATATGTGTACCCCACTAATGAACCCTGTTGCTGACCCTTTTGGTTGAATTAGGAAAAATCTGGAGGAAGTTGAGGGGGAAAGAAATCCTATAGGAGGACCAGCAGTTTCAATTAACCTGGAACCCCAAGATCTCTCAAACACTGGATCACTAACAAGGCAGCATACATCAGCTGAGATGAGGCCTTCAACACATATACAGCAAAGGACTGGGTTCAGTCAGAGAAGAGACCTTCAAGATACTGGAGGCCCCAGGAAGTTTAGAGGTCTGGTGGGGTGGGTGAGGTGGGGACATCCTTGTGGAGACACAGGGGTGGGGTGAGGAGGAGGTATGGAATGTGGAACTTTCAGGAGGGGAATACAATCTGGAATGCAGAAATGAATAAATAAAAATTAAATATAAATACTGGTTTCCTTCCCAACCACCTCTTGATATATTTTATAATAATAATCTAAATTTAAGATTTATTAATTTTTTATATGTATACAATGTAATATAACGACAACAAGCAAGCTCAGTAAAGAATTTAACATTCTGGTTAACTGTTTTTTTTATAGTAAGAAACGTCTGCTCTCATGGTAAATTCCAAGTATGTAATAAAGGGTCACTAAGTAGAATAACTTGACTATACACTGGTTCTCCAGATTTCCTCTATCTTAAGTCCTTGGCACTCACCTTTTTACTTTTGATGTCTGTGACATTGGCTGTTTTCTGTTCCAGAGTATAGGTGCGATTATACAGTTTTGCACTTCATCTGGTTTCTTTCCTTTAATGAAGTACCTTCCAGGTCCGCCAGGATTGCTTCTTATGGCAATATTTCCTTCATTTTCAATATGGAATGGCATTGAATTTTGTATATGAAATCTCCTTCTCTCAATCATTCTTTATTCATTTATACTTTGATGGGCAATTAGACTTATTTCATTTCATGTCTTATAAATAGAGCTGAAACAACCAGTTTTCTGATTGTTAGGCATGATGAACACCTTTTCCAAATATTTATTTATATTTATAATTCTTCTTTGAGAACTGTTATTCAGCTGATTAGTATATTTATTGATTTGGTGATTTTCTATTTAATTTTTCATTTTGTTATATTCTAGATAGATTCTTTATAGCAATCATATTTTTCTCATATAGTATACCCTGATTATGGTATCCTTTCCTATATTCCTTCATGTTCCTCCCTACTTATTCTTCCTTCTGGATCCATTCCCTTCCTGTGTCTCATCATAAAACAGGCTTATAAGACATAATTATAAAATGAAATGAGATAAAATAAAAAATTAATAAGATAAAAGGAAAACAGAATTGGATGAAACAAATAGAAGGAAAGGAACCTAAGAGAAGTCACAAAAAATTACAGATACTGACTTGTTTGTACACTCAGGAACCTTGTGGAAATACTAACCTGGATGCAATGACCTGGTACAGACCTATTCATGCTCTGTGCATGTTGCTTCAATCTCCCAGAATTCATCTTAGCTTGCTCATGCTGATTTAGAGGACTTTGTTTTCTTGGTGTCCTCCATCTCCTTAAATTCTTTCTGAACTTCACAGAAATCACCTAACCTAGGCTGTGTCAGAGACTATAGGTTTCTTTCCACACACTGGCAACAAGGCCTTATTGCTGAATACAACACACACACACACACACACACACACACACACACACACACACACACCACTCACTGAATATGAAAATGTCCAGGCAATGCCTACATAGAACCTGCACTTGATGTTCCAGAATCCTTGGTACAAGACTTTATTCTGTATAATATAAAGATTATTCTGTATAATATAAATATTATAATATAATATAATATTTCTCTTTTTAGAGAAATGAAATCACCAAGCCATCTACAAACCTTTTGGTCTACAGTGCTGACCTGTGTAATTTTAATTTTTTCAATGTCTATTTTTAATGATGGTTCTAAAATACTTTAACCTCCTTAGTAGTTCACCAATCACAAAAAGTAGAGTGGAAATGAAAGGCTATGGGGAAGTGGACCTGTCTGGATCAGGAGTTCAGTTCACAGGTTAGCAGTGGCAGCTGGATCTACTTGCAAACACTTCATGGGTACACTAACAGTCCAGTTCAGTAGAGTGGAGATAGCAAACATGAATCAGCAGCGGTGGCACTAACTGGCAGAGACAGTCAGGCTTCAACCTCAGCAGGAGTCAGCAGGAGAGACCAGCAGGAGTGCCAGAAGTTCTTGGCTGTGTCTCTCTCAGTGAATTGAAAATCATCGAAAACATGACCAATCAGCACTGCACAGTTAGCTCTACAGGCAAGCCCAGCTCTGCCTCAGTCACTGTTCATCCAGTCTATTTATACTCCCTCTAAAAGTCACTTGTCCCCGACACACCTTGCCTCAGCATGTGTGCCTGGCTCAGCTGATGTCACTCTGTCAATCAGCCTGAGTCTGGGAAGCAGGGGTTTGGGGGTGAGGAGAGAGACTGCAACATACCACCAGAAGTTTTTTCGTACATTTCTCTCTATGGAGTCCCAACAAAAGAAGTTCAACTATGCAGTGTAAGGTGGACTAATACATGCATACGATTAGCAAAGAATCCTTCATCATGTGTTCTTTTATGTGCTTGCTTTAGCAGAACATCCTTTCTCCTGTGTCTGCTTCAGGGAAATGTTCCTTCGTGAGTCTGCATTAGCCTTACACCTGTGTCCACTTCAGGAAAACACCCTTTCATGTGTTTGCCCCAGCAAAACATATTCCAACACAACTGACTTTCTAAAGAACCCTTAAGTTTCCACATCAGTCCTGCCTGCCAGATATGCTAGGGCAGTGGAGGTCTAAATCTTGTGGGAGTAAAGAACCAACAACTTATTTGACATAGGGCCCACTCCACAGGATGGAACCTATAACTGACACACACTGCCTGACACAGGGTAAAACCAAGTAACAGTGGTGTAAAAAAATGTAGTGATAAAATGACTCCTAATGATATTCTGGTATATTCACAGATCAATCAGCATCTTATTAAGCTATCATCAGAGAAGTTTCTTCCTGCAGCAGATGGGATCACATCCAGATATTACCCACAGTCAGATATTACACAGAGAGGGAGAAACCTTAGAACACTCAGTCTTACATGAGGTATGTCCAACTAATATATCTGTTATTTGTTAAAAGACAACATCCTTAACCAACTGCTCCTAGGATGGTATAGGTTTAAAGAGCTTCACTTTCCAAGTTACATTTCACAGAGATAATTTATTTTTCACAGTTTCATGTACTTGCTGCATTTATGCACAGCATTTATTTATATTCACGGCCTTACTTGGCCAAGAAAGGTTAAAGCTTTTACCATAATATGTATAGCAAAGGAGTTGAAAGGTCTTAACTCCTTTTCAGTGCCCATAAGTCTTGTTGCCTAGGCATTATGTGTAAAATATTCATAAGGATTGAGCTCATTGGAATAGAATTCCGTCAAGGAAGTATATGAATAGAGACCACATTTTTATTGAATATTTTATAATTGTAAAATATTCAATTACATTTTGATTTTTAGAGGAATTTTCTCACTCTGCCAAACTGGCTGATATTGCTCCTTTCTGGGTGCTGAGGTCACAGGTACACATCCTGTTCAATGTCAGGCAGTCTTTTCCGTTTTTACCTATCCTTCCAACTATTTTAAAGGTTTATGATTTAAGGTGGTATGTGGTTTCAGCCTTATTTTTTAAGAGAAAATCTACATCTTTTCTACTTGATTTGATTCTAAAGGTATTATAAATCAACATTTTAATATCTTCGCTAAAAATACTGAATGCCATTTCTCAATGGTATGTGTATCCTTCTCTGCTATTCTATGAAATTTTGTCAGAAAGAATAGCAACTTACAGTCTATACAGCAAGTAAAGATACGACACTGTTCTCCAAATAGAAAGGTCACTTAGCTCTTCACCGTTCCTGGGAATAGTGACTGAAGGCTACTGTTTAGTAAGATCTGGATTCCCCTTTCTCATGATAATTTTTTTATTGCTTGAAAACTTCATACCTGCATATTCTTTGTTCAAATTTATCCATGTTCCTTGCCACCCAATTCATTGTTTATTTCTTACATCACTGTCACTCCCAACTTCATGTGGTCTTTATTTAAGCCCACTGAGTCCACTTAGTGTTAACCACATGGGCATGGATGTCTTCTGGAGCACTGTCACCTTTCAGGGACCACATCCCAATGCTCCTAATAAGACCCAGCCCGCCCGCCTCATCCATGCTGGGATCTTGGCTGACTTTACTTGTGCTGGTGATGTTCTTACAGTCACAGCTGCTATAATTACCCTTTCTTGTCCTGAAAGCTCTGTTTTATTATTAATAGCTGCTATCCCTAGTTTATGCAATTTTCCATACCTTCTTCACCTATGGTTCCGGTATCTTGTGGGTTGTCTGACTTAGAGTTATGCATTCCACAGGCCCTCATTATCTGCATGATGACCCATTGTGGGTCTTTATGTTACCATGTACAGACAAAAATAGCTTTTTGATGAGAATTGATAAATGTACTAATTGGTAAAAGAAAAGATCATTGGATTTGAGTTTAAATTATAGATTCTTTTTGTTAGAACGGCCATTTTCCTAGTATTGATCCTGGCAATGAGCATGGAGGCCTTTCTACTTTCTTCTATCTTCTTCAGTTTATTTTTTAACTGTCTCAGCTTTCATCAGACAAGTATTTCACTTCCTTAGGTATAGATATATTTCAAGATCTCTCTCTCTCTCTCTCTCTCTCTCTCTCTCTCTCTCTCTCTGTCTTAGGCTGAATGGGATTATTTCCCTGATTTCTTCTTGGGGTGTTTGTCTTTGAAAAATCAGAAGGCTGGGGCTGGGGATTTAGCTCAGTGGTAGAGCGCTTACCTAGGAAGCGCAAGGCCCTGGGTTCGGTCCCCAGCTCCAAAAAAAAAAGAACCAAAAAAAAAAAATCAGAAGGCTGGTGGTTTTCTTTAATTTTGTATCCTGCTACTTTGCTAAACAGGTTTTATCAACTGCACAAGCTCCAAGTTCCTGATGGAGTCTTGGAGGTCTTTTACAAATAAAATTATATCATCAGTAAATAAGTATAATTTGACATTTTCTTTTTCTATTTGTGCCTTTTTCCTCTGCCTCTTCTTTTACTGTTCTAGCTTAGACTTTAAGTACTATGTTGAACAAGAACAGTAAGAGTGGACATCTTTGACTTGCTTATGAAATTAATGGATGTATTTTGTATGCCCCTCCCTCATCACTTAGCAAGAAATTAGCTTTGGACTAACTATATATTTTCTCCATGTCATGATAGACTCTTATTCTTTTGGAACTGTAAATAGAAATAAAATCCTTCCCTCACCCCAAAAGTCTATTTTTGTTATAGTGATATGTATATATATATGTATATATATATTTAAATTTGTCATATATGTATATTTAAATTTGTCTCTTTTAATTATAGCAACATAATTAATTAATTATGTTTTTTAATTAATTATAGCAACATAAAAGTAACAAATACACAAGTATTCAGTTTGAGTCTTCACTCACTAACATTATCACTTGGTAAGGTAAATTGAGGTGTGTAGGATGATGTCACAGGTGAGGCAGGTACAGGATAGAAGGAGGCCTGTCATTGGAGGAGAAGGAATGATGGGCGGGAGAGAAGTTTGAAGGAAGAGGAGGAGACTAAGGGAGAGAGGGGGAGAAGAGGAGACAGAGAGAGGGGAGAAGCCATGGCAGGTGATGTTAAGATTCTGCTCTGTGTATTTACAGGTTGTTATTAATGTTCTCAAGGGATGGATGGTACCGGGCTTTGTATGTTTAAGTGGGCAATTATATTTTACCAATTGGATCTAAGAACCAATTGTTCTTTTATGTGAGGGTTTCAGTGTAAGAAAGTGTGCGGCTGGGCTGTGTTTTCGCCAAGATATCTAGCAGATATCTTGGGACACCGCGGCGCAGACCTAGCGGGGTAAAAAACAACATTACTCCTTTTTATTTTTTTATTTATACACCAACAGAGTTGGAGAAACCTAGATCACATAGTTTACATTAGGGCAGTGGTTTTCAAGCTGTGGCTCATCACCATGTTGGGGGTGTCAAACAACTCTTTCACAGGAGTCAGCAAGACCATTATAAAACACAGGTGCTTACATTGTAATTCCTAAGAGTAGCAAAATTATGGTTCTCAAGTAGGAATAAAAATAATTTTATGATTGGAGGCCACTACAACATGAAGAACTGTATTAAAGGGTTACAGCATTAGGGATGTTGAGAACCAGTTCAGTAGAGGAATGTTGTGTAGCAGTTTTCTCCAAGATTGAAACATTTTAACAGGCATGAAACTTCTTTAACACAGAAGATAAACAACTCAAAATATCTTCATGAAGTCCATGAAACTGACCAAATCTCTAAACTCCTCTTTTCCAGGAATAAACATAAAGACAGATAAAAGTAACTCTCAGATAAACCAAGCTGCAAAGACTCTCAGACATACCATGTTGCAAAGACCTTGAGATCGGACTGTACTGGAAGAAGCAGACAAATCTGCTTGGAAGAGGTTTAGACCAACTGGAAAGGACACTCTCCAACCTGTTGAGCTGCCTACCAACTGTGCTATGGGCTCCATGTTCCAAAATTTGTGACCTGTCACTCATGATGGAGGGATGAAGGGTTCTAACCAACTTAAGAATGCAAACATTGCTCCAGCAGGCCTTGCCCTTCTCCCCCTTTCTCTCTGCCTTAAAAAAACCCATTAGATTACGTTCATGAAGCTAGCTTCCAAGGTAGTTCTTATTTAGCCACTTTTACATCCTGAGGCTGACTACCAAGGACCAGATATCAAAGCATTAATGTCCAGCAATTGTGGTACTGTATGGATCCATGATTCAATGAAGAATGATATCCCAGACTCAAATAGCATGTAAACACAAAGAATGTTTTATTCTGCAAAGTCCAGCCTGCTGGGGTCTCCCAATTACCAAGATAGAGAGACACCCAAGTGAGCTTGCAGGCCTGATTTAAAGCACATTAGGGAATGCCAGGGCAGGTGAACTCTGTTAATCATTTGGGTCTATCTCCACAGACATTCCATTACCAGGGTACTGGGGCCAGAAACTTGCTGGGAAGGTCTGGAAACTGTTGGCTTAGGACGAAGCTGAAGAAGTCTTGAAATTGATGCTGACCCATTGTCCTTGCCTCAGGCCAGGTGGTAGGCCAGGTTCTGGGGCCTGGACTTGCCTGAAATTGCCCAGTTCTTAGAAACAGAGATTTAGGCCTTATCTCCATAACTGTCATTTTGAAGCCTGTTATGGAATCAGCCTGCCTTCTTTTTCCCCCTTTCAGTAATGGGCCATCTTGAATCTTTGAGATGTTTCTGAGGCCCCTATACTCGTAGCTGCAGTCAGCCCTATACCAAGGAAAGAACATAGTAACACAGTGGAAATAGCCACCCTTTTAAACCAATTGATTGGAAGTGTTAGCTGGTTGAAGACATCCTCTTCAGAGTAATAAGTCACTCTGGGTACAAGATGTACTAGAACATAAAAATATTTACAATCAGGCCATAAATGCATGAAGTAAGCCCTGAGGTAGAAGCCCACCAATGGTTCTCTGGGAGTAGTATGTATTCTGCAACTGTAGGGGTTACAATGTGGCTTCAAAGGTTGGAATAGGCCGGGGTATCTTATTCCCAAGGCAGAGTCCCTGTCTGGTAACCAGTAGTTCCATGTTAAGTTTGAAACAAGCAGAGTTAAGAACAGGCAGTCCAGTCAGCCTTCCTGTCAGCCACTGTGGACTCGATGACAAGGTTGTTGCATATTGGTTGTTACTATCTGGGCCAGTGGCTGGCGTGGCAAAGCTGAAGCAGCAAGCAAGCGGGATCAGGAGCACTAGAGTCAAAGGTCAGCGAACTGACAGGGTGTGGGGTGACCTTCCACCATTCTTGTGGTAGTTTGCCTGGAAGTCTCCTCCGCTGAGACCTCAACTGCTGGATCATCTTTTTCCTAGCAGGCTTAATGTGGGAGTGGTGTATCCTGTCCTGATCTCATCCACCTTAACAGTCATAGGTGTGGTCAGGATCATGGTGTGAAGTCCTTTCCATCAAGGTTCAAGAGTCTTGTGGTTTTGTCTCTTAACCCAAACTTTGTCACCTAGGTCATGGGAAACAGATTCATAAACCTGGTGGATTGCTGGCCCTTGCTTCTGGACCCTATGGAGGGCTTCCAAGAATTTAAAAACTTATGTGGATCATATTCAGCTAAGATATTAGACTGGACATTAGGTAGCATGGGAGGAGGCCTCCCATATAGGATCTCAAAAAGAGGGTGAGGAGACCTAAAGCAAAGAAGGTGTTCTTAGCCCTATATAAAGCATAAGGTAGGAGATATGCCTAGTCACTGCCAGTTTCAGGGGTTAATCTGGCCAAGGCCTTCTTCAGGGTCCAATTCATCCTCTATTCTTCCCCTGAACTTTGGAGTCTGTATGTGTAATTTCCAATCAGTCTCCAGAACCTGTGTCTGAGAAATGAGTGCTTGTCTATTGTCAGACTCAAACAGGGTAGGCAATCCAAACCTGGGTATGCTGTCTTCCAGAAGCTTCTTTGTCATTATGTTGGCAGTCTCCTTCTACCAATCCTGAAAAGGTATCTATAAAAACTAGCAAATACTTACATTCATAAGTTCCTGGTTTTATTTCTGTATAGTCTATTTCCCAATTAGCCCCTGGCTGTTGATCCCTGATTCTAGTTCCTGGATTATCTCCTTGACTGGGGCCCGGGGAGATCACAGCCTGGCAGGTAGCACAGTCTGAGATTACCTGATTACCCAAGTGTCCTAAGTCAAATATTTTGTAGCTTGCCCCTCACAGCAATTCATTCAGTTTTCAGTTGTGTGAAACTTGATGAATCTGATGGATGAGTTGCTTAGCAAACTCCTTAGGTAGGATGGTGCAGCCCTGAGAGGTCAGCAATCACCTTCTCGTATGTAAACTCCTTGACATGTCACCCGATGTCATTTGTCTTCACCAGTATCTTTAGGGAAGGCTGGGAACAGCAGGTAAGAGTGGGGGTGCAGCAAAGCTGCTAGAATGTCAACAGTGGAAACTCAGGCAGCCTTCCTTTCAGCTTTATTAGCCACTCTTTCCTCAGGCTGTTTCTGATGTCCCTTTTTGATACTCGGGGCAATGAATTTTGGCCACTTTGAGAGGAAGCCATAATGCCTCCAATAAAGCATGTATTCCTTCTTTGTTTTTGATGTTTTTTCCCCTTCAGCAGTCAATAATCCCCTCTCTTGCTACATGGACCCATGTACATGAACTATCGCAAAGGTGCATCTGCTGTGGCTATGGATTCTTTTGCCAGTTTTAAAGCCTGGGTTAGAGCCTTTAGTTCAGCTTTCTGAGCTAAAGCTCTCAGCCTCAGAGCAGTTGCCCAAATAACAGAGTTCAAGTCCACTACTGCTGCCCATGCATACCTGATTCCACTCTGGATGAAGCTGCTCCTATTTGTGAAGTAGATATGTTTCACATCTGGCGAGGGTATGCCAGTCAAGTCCAGCCTGATGTTCTGGATGTGCCCCAGAACCATAGGGGAATCATGCTGCACATCTGAGTACCTGTCAGAAAGCAGGGTGGCTGGGCACATGATGGGTTATATCTTATGTGAGGGATTCTCAAAAGTAGAGCCTGAAAGTGCACCAATCTGATGTTGGAGAGCCACAAGCTGGGTGGATTCTCGAGGGTCTCCTCAATAGCACGGTACGGTGGTGATAACAAGTTCCTGCCACACGGTTATTTTGTCAGCGTCCTTGACTAGCAGGGCAGTGGCAGCTATGATCCAGAGGCAGGCTGGCCATCCTTGGGCCACCAGGTCCAGCTTCTTAAGGTTGTTTCCAAGGTCTCAACACTTGGGTGAGAACCCCCTTTGCTATCCTCTTTCTCTGATCTACATACAGGTGGAAAGGTTTGTGAATGTCTGGGAGGACCATGGCTGATGCCTCCAATAAAGCTCTTCCTAGAGTCTTAAAAGGCATGTCTATCTCAGGGGTCCATTCTATTTTGTCTTCTTGGCTCCTGGTGGCCTCACCAGTTTGACTATCTCAGTGAACCCTGGTACCCAAAGTCTACAAACCCTGGCAGATCCCAGAAATTTTCATATTTACCTTTGGGTTGATGGAACTGGGATGCTAAAAATGGTTTGCTTCTGGGACATCTGACAGCATGGGTTGGCCAGCTCCCCTTGATTACGTACCCCAGGTAGGTGACCTCGGGTTGACAAAGTTGGGCCTTTATAGCAGACTTATATTCAAGTTGAGGCAGCTCCCGTAGTAGATTTCATGTATCTGTGTGGCCTCCTGGTTTGTCTCCAAGTTGGGAGCTTGAAATACATGATGGAGCACAGTTATTTGGGGGTGGCCTGCCAGTACTTACCCAAGTCCTCATCTTCACCCTGTAAATGATGGGGAGATGGAAAGTCCCCTCTTCAGGCCGTAGGTTGGCCATTCATTCCTGTAAGAGATGGTTAGTTTTCAGGGACTAACAACTAGAGCTGCGTCTTCTGTGACTCAGTGAAAGTTCTTAAAATGGTCCAGGACCAAGCCCAGTGGGGTGCTTTGTGCCTGTCCCATCCTAGAAATCAAATAAAAATTTGTACAAGAGGACAAAAGGCACAAACAATACACACAGACAGACAGAAGAACATTCCCTGCAAAAGAAAAAACTGAAAGGCTGTCTCAGAAGGTCTTCCTCCCTTTGCGTGGGAGGCCCATAAACCCACAGGCAGTAGAGAATCCAGATGAAAACTAGCAAGTTCTCAAGCTTCTGGTAGAGGGTTGGGAACATCTTCTGTTGCCCCGACCTTTATCCCTCTTGACCTCTAGATTAAACTTGAAACAGAATTAAATCCAAAACAGGAACACAAATACAGACAAAAGACAACCACATACCCAGACTTACTAATTGGAAAAATACTATTATTACTATTAGGGTCAGAGGGTCTCCACTGAATCCTGGGATGAGCCCTCTAGTGTAAGGGTCCATGATTCACTGACAAATGACACCCTGGACTCAAATAGTATGCGAAGGGTATTTTATTCTACAGAAGTCCAGCCTGCTGGAGTCTCCCCATTAATAAGATAGATACCTAAGTGAGCTTGCAGGACTGATTTAAAGCACAGGGGATTCTGGGGTAGGTGACTATTTTAGTCAGGGTTTCTATTTCTGCACAATATCACGACCAAGAAGCAAGTTAGGGAGAAAAGGGTTTATTTAGCCTACACTTCCATGTTGCTGTTCATCACCAAAGAAAGTCAGGACTGGAACTCAAGCATGTCAGAAATCCGGAGCTGATACTGAGGCCATAAAGAGATGTTATTTACTGGATTTCTTCCCCTGACTTGCTCAGTTTGCTTTCTTATAGCACCCAAGACTACCAGCCCAGGGATGGTATCGCCCACAACCGGCCCTCCCCAGTTGATCATGTGATAAGTGTCCTTCCTTATCTTTTTAAATGACTTTTGGTTGAAAGTCAATTTTATTTAATATTAGAATGGCAATTCCAGCTTGTTTCTTTGGGCCATTTGATTGGAAAGTTGTTTTCCAGCCATTTACTCTGAGGAAGTGTCTGTCTTTGTCTTTGAGGTGTGTTTCCTGCATGCAGCAAAATGCTGGGTCCTCTTTACGAATTCAGTCTGTTAGTCTATGTCTTTTCATTGGGGAATTGAGTCTATTGATTTTGAGAGATATTAAGGAATAGTGATTGTTGCTTCCTGTTATTTTCCTTTTTAGAGGTGGAATTATGTTTGTCTCTCGTTTGGATTCATTACAAGGAAATTGTATTCTTGCTTTCTTTACGGTCTAGTTTCTCTCCTTGTGTTGGAGTTTTCCATCTATTATCCTTTGTAGGGCTGGATTTGTAGAAAGATATTGTGTAACTTTGGTTTTGTCATGGAATATCTTGGTTTCTCCACCTATGTTCATTGAGAGTTCTATGGATGGAGTAACTTGGGCTAGCATTTATGTTCTCTTAGGGTCTGTATGACATCTGCCCAGGATCTTCCAGCTTTCATAGTCTCTGGTGAGAAGTCTGCTGTATTTCTTATAGGTCTGACTTTATATTTCACTTGACCTTTTTTCCTTACTGCTTTTAATATTTTTTCTTTGTTTTGTGCATTTGGTATTTTAACTATTAAATGATGGGAGGTATTTCTCTTCTTTTCCAATCTATTTGGAGTTCTGTAGGCTTCTTGTTTATTATGGGCATCTCTTTCTTTAGGTTAGGGAGTTTTCTTCTATAATGGTTTCAAATATATTTACTGGACCTTTATGTTGGAAGTCTTCACTTTCTTCTACTCCTATTATCCTTATGTTTGATCTTCTCATTGTGTCCTGGATTTCCTGTATATTTTGGGCTAGGAGCTTTTTGTCTTTTACATTATTTTTGACAGTTGTGTCAATGTTTTCTATTGTATTTTCTGCCCCTGAGATTCTCTCTTCTATCTCTTGTATTTTGTTGGTGATGCTTGTATCTACAGCTCCTTGTCTCTTCCTTAGGTTTTTCTATATCCAGGGTTGTCTCCCTTTGTAGTTTCTATTTCCATTTTCAATTCAGTCACCCGTTTGGTTGTGTTTTCTTGTAATTCTTCCATGGATTTTTGTGTTTCCTCTCTAAAGGCTTCTACTCGTTTACTTGTGTTTTCCTGCATTTCTTTAAGGGAATTCTTTATGTCTTTCTTGAAGTCCTCCATCATTATCAAAAAATGTGATTTTAAACCTAAATCTTTCTTTTCTGGTGTGTTTGGATATCCAGTATTTTCTTTTATGGGAGAACTGGACTCTGGTGATGCCAAGTAGCCTTGGTTTCTGTTGCTTAGGTTCCTGTGCTTGCCTCTAGCCACTGGGTTGTCTCTGATGTTTGATTGTCGTGCTGTTTCTAAGAGTGACTTGACCCTGCTGTAGGCCTCTGTGTCAGCACTCCTGTAGAACTGTTTTCCTGTTTTCTTTCAGTCTTTTTTGAGAACAGGTGCTCTGATTTCAGGTGTGTCGGCGCTTCCTGAGACTTTCTTTTAGCTCTAGACATAGGTAGGAATCAAAGCTCTGCCCCTGATTGCTCCTAGGTCCTTGCACTATGTGATTCCCTCTTGGGTCTGGACTGTGGGCAGAGGGTTGTCTCCTCTGACTTCTCGAGAGCATCCACACTTCTGCCCTACAGGATTTGGGTGCAGGGAGCTGTTTGGCAGGTTCATTTCTGTCCTGGGTACAGACCAGAACCATGGGTTCTGGCAGCTGTCTGTTCCTATATCCCTATGTCCAGAGGCACTATACAGTTTTCCCTTGGACCAGGGATATGAGCAGAGGTGTGCAGAAGTGGCAGTCTGTCCTGTGGTCTCAGGATGTTTGTACTCATGGGTGATCAGCTCTCTTCCCCATGGGATTTGGGTGCGGAGAACTGTGGGATGTTATCAGTTCACTTCCGGGCAGAGCCAGAAACAGGAAGTGCTCTGACCCAGAGGACTTCTGCCTCTGTGTGTTCTGAATCCACCAGGCAGGTCACTTGGTAGCAGAAAAGTGGGTCTTACCTCTCCTCATAGGTGTGTCAGCACTTCTGGAGACTGTCTTTCAGCTCTAGGCATGGGCAGGAATCAAAGGGCCCTGCCCCTGTTTGCTCGTAGGTCTTTGCATTCAGCGTGCACAGTTGGCATTAGGCGATTCTCTCTTGGATCTGGATTGTGGGCAGAGGGTATTATCCTCTGACTTCTCAGGAGTATCCACACTTCTGAAAGTCCAGCTCTCTCCCTCACGGGATATGAGTGCAGGGAGTTGTTTGGCCGGTTCCCTTTGGTCCTGGGCGCAGACCAGAACTGTGGGTACCTGCAGCTGTTTGTTTCCATATCCCTGTGTCCAGAGGCATTGTGCAGTTTCCCCTTGGACCAGGGATATGGGCAGAGGTGTGCAGAGGTGTCAGTCTGTCCTGCTTTCTCAGGATGTCTGCATTCCTGGGTGCTCAGCTCTCTTCCCCACCTCCTTTTTCTTTTATTAATTGTTTTTGTTTGTTATTGCTTTCCTTTTAAAAATATCTTTCTTTGTCCTTTTTTTATCCACCTGTTTGTCTTCCTGAGAGAGAAAGAAACTATGGTGTTGGCAGGATGGGGGCAATGGGAAGGATCTGAGAGGAGATTAGGGAGCAGAAAATATAGTCAGGCTATACTGTATGAAAATAACTTAATTTTCAGTAAAATATAAAATAAAAACTTATGAAAATGCTGGCAAAAATGTGGAAAATGGAACTCGCATTAAGTGTTGGTGGAATTGTAAACTTCTGCAGTCACTTTGGAAATCGGCATGAGTTTTTGGAAAACTCAAAAAAAAAAAATGAAAAGTATGTCCTTGGCACATAATGAAAGGATTCAATAGATTATCTCACAGATACCTCCCAGCCATGTTCATTGCCATTTTGCTTATATAACTAGGAAATGAAAAGAACCTAAATTTTCTTCAACTATTGGATTGGTAATAAGAAAACCTAGTACATATGTACTATATAAATTTCTTCATCTTTTAAGAAAATATAATAATGAAATTTGTAAGTAAGTGTATGGAACTGAAAAATATTATACCAAGTGAGGTAACTGACTCATAAAGTAAAATACCACATGGTGTCTCAGATATGGCTATATGATTATTTAGTGTGTTGTGAATTCATATGTGATCAGTCCTGTTGTGTCTGAAAGACACTGTTTCCTTGATATCATCTCTCCCCTATGACTCTAACAATCATTATCACTCCTCCTTCACATAGCTCTTTGAGTTCTGAAGGGAAGGGTTTGATGAAGATGTCAAATTTAGTACTAAATGTTCTGAGGCCTCTCATTCTCTGCCAATTGTCCCATTGTGAGTCTCTGTGTTTGTTCCCACAGAAACCAGGGAAGTAAAAAGGGATCATGCAGGAGAGGGAGAGAAGGAACTTTAGAGAAAGAAATAAAATGGAGAAAATGAGAAAAATATGGATCTAACTGGAAGGGGAAAGGAGGGCAATGCATAAGGACAGATAGGGAAGGGATAAATAACACTAAGGATGTTTGAAAAAGCCAGAGAAAACCTTATTTTGTAGTTAAAAACATTTATAATATGTTGACAGGAGCCTAGCATAACTGTTTCCTAAGAGGCTTCAGCCAGCAGCCAATGAAAATAGATGCAGAGACCCATAACCAAAAATCAGGCAGAGCTTGTGGAGTCTTGTGGAAGAGTAGTGGATAGCAGTGAACAGGCTTGAGGGGTCAAGGATACCACAAGAAGACTTATAGTGTAAATTATTCTGGGCCCTCCAGAAACTGAACCACCAACCAGAGAGCATGCAGGGGCTGGGCCTAGGTCCCCACCATACTTTTGTAGCAGATGTGAAGCTCGGTCTTCATGCGGGTCCACAAACAATTGGAGCAGGGTCTGTCTCAGACTTTTTTGTCTTCCATTGAATTCTCTTCCTCTAACTGGACTTCCTAGTTAGGCATGAGTTGGAGATGATGTGCTTAGTCCTGCTGAGACTGGATGTCCCAGGGCAGGGATGCTACCCACGTAGGTTTTTTTTTTCTCTGAGTAGAAGGGGACAAGGTAATGGTGGGGAGGGATTTATAAAGGTGGGATTAGGAGGAGAGGAGGGAGGTGGGGCTGAGATCAGGATGTAAAGTGTATAAAGAAATTAATTAAGAAAAGAATGACCAGGAACCACTTTTGTCTGTGAGTATGAATATAGGTATTTAGACAGTTTGCTTCCATGTCATTTTATTTATCCTTTATTTATAAGTTCCTCACATGGCACTACTACCTCCCCTCTCCAGATCTGTGTTGTCAGGCTAACAATGTCAGTCAGTCACAATAACAGTAATTAATCACCCTTCTCCTGTGAGATGTCAGCCTGGGCTCTAACCAAAAGCAGCTGATTGCTCACAATACAGTCACATTTAGCTATTTAAATAAAATTCGCTGAAGAAAAACTGAGATAAATGACTCAGGTTCTGATTGTAGGTTGATTATCAGCTCCGCACTGTAGATAAATTCCCAATCAGTATTATTCACCTTCATAGGGACAGTAGGAGGATGTGATAAAAGGTTGACATTTTGGCACTGACACTTGAAATTAATTGCTCTTCCCATGTGAAAATGGCACAGGGTGGAGTTACCTCTAGCATAAAATTTATGTATTCATGTCCTAAGAATTTAAGCAACTGAGAGTACAGGTTGGTAAGACTTCTGGGTTGAGTGCATATCAAAGGTAGTGCCTTTCCTCTCAGCCATACTGTACAGGTACAACTGGAATTTGAGGGGAAGAAATCTGACTCTTATGGGCCAACTGTGCTGCACTGAGCTTCCTGTCAATGCTCTAAGAGTCTAAGTGAATGCATGAAAGCATTGGCTGAAGACACTTCTCACCCATGAAATGCTTTACCAGCTGCTGATACATGGAAATCAGTGTTACTTTGCTAGCTTTAAAAATGATGACCTAGTACCTAATGTCCAAATCAGGACTATTGGGCAAAAGAATGGATGAAATTTAGGTAAATTCTATGACTTCTCTGAGTCTCACAGAGAAACAGGTAGATCTGGATAGAATGCTGGAACCATTCCTGTCTGTTCAAAATCAGTGGCCATGAATTTAAAGGAGAGTGGGGTGGAGTTTATAGGAAGGCCTGGAGGGAAAAAAAGGAAATGTAATTAAATTCTAATCTAAAAAACATGAATAAAATGTATTTAAACACAGTGTCACAATATCTATTACCTGGGACAGTTCATTATGGGCTAGAATGCGAAGTCTCACACATGCAGAGAACATCAATGTTGGTAAGTAGAATAAACATACATTTTTCTCCTCCATTTTCAAATTTTACTCATGATTTTATTTTTACAGAAACACTATTTTTAAAACAGTAAACCAACATGACAATTACTTTGCACACATTTTTCAGTAAGGCAAATTCTTATAGAAGAGTGAAGAAAATAGGGTACTCAAAGTTTTATTTTTAGGTATTATTGCACCTGTAATTAATGGCAAGGTTGCTGTTTTTAACTCTGTATGTAATTGTGCAGACTGAACCCTTTCCTTGCTAGTCTGTTAGAAGGATGTAGGATACACACTTGCTGATTTTTTTCTAATGTTAATCCTGAGAGCAGTAACGATCAAGTGAATTTGATAAGACTTTGGATTTAAAGTAAAAAAAATTGTTTGAAATATTAGCTATTTATGAATGAAATCTGGTTTGGTAAAATGCAAGTCTGGCAACCTGAGTTTGATTCCTAGAACCCATGTAAAGGTGAAAGAAAGGTAGGCATGAATTTACTCTACAAAACTGTCCTGTGGTCTCCCTACACACACACACACACACACACACACACACACACACACACACACAGAGAGAGAGAGAGAGAGAGAGAGAGAGAGAGAGAGAGAGAGAGAGGAATCCTCAAATAGCTCTGTTCATTCTCTCCTAATTTTCTTCTTTTATGCTCTTTTCTTTCTTTTCTCTTTTTCTATTCTTACTCTTTGTTTTCTTTGCTCCGTTTATTCTCTTTCTGTTCCATACACACTGCTTCCCTGTCTTCAAGTGTTTTACAGCTTCTAGGCCGGCTCTGTAGCCACAGATACAGGTAAGCATTTATTTGAATAGTAAACTTGGCTTACCCTTCACCTTTAGCTGTAGCAGCCAAGGGGGAAGAAATGCATATTCTTCTGGCAAATGGCTTTAACACATGAATCCAGAAATGCATAACTTCAACATAAGAAAGAAAAATGAGTCAAAATTATTTTTATTGTAAAGGATGCTTTTTTTTTTTACTTTTAATATGATGAGCTTTATTTTTGACTTTCATTCTTTTAAGTCTTGGTCACACACCTTGACTATATTTTCATATTTATCCTTTAGACGTCTTCAAAGACATTTTTAAGAAAAAATTCTATTAATACTTCCATGAGAACTGTAAAATTATACAACAAAATAATAGTAAATTAGACACAGTTTTAATTTTTGCAATAATGGTAAATTTAGCTACATTTGTCCTTAGGTTAATAGATTTAAAACTGAAATTTAAAATTTTATGTAGTTAATAATAATAGATGTAGGATTCCAAAATGTACACTTGGAACTTTAAGTTCACCAACCATCCTTTTTCTTAAATACACTGTAAAATGTACTTTTCTTTTTCTCCCTCACATTATCTTCTTTCTCCCTTTTTAGTTAAATGCTTTAGGTATTTATGTTTTGGCCACTACTAGGACTTACTAAAAATAAATGTGACTAGAATGCAGTAAGCAAAATTTTTTTCTTCAAGGATCGTATTGCTGAATGTTGCTAGATAAACACGAGACGATTTCAGTGATGGGTATTTATCATGACCTCTGAGTTTGTGTGCTGAAGACACCAAGAAAATTATAGATAAGTAAAGCAAGAATAAGGATGGCTCATGAAAGAATCTCTGAGTGTTCATGGGTCTTTTATGAGGCATAAAACTAGAAAAAAATGTACTTTTCTCTCAGAGGTTCACACTTTCAGGTAAAAATGCATGGTTTTTTGTGTAGCGTTTATGTGCTAATATCTGGCCACACCATGGATTGGTTCTTAAGTTTTCATGAATGATAGTGTGCTCTTTTAGCTTTAGAAATAACACTTTTTATAGACTTAAAAATTGAAAACATAGGAGGAAATTATAAGTAGAATAAGCATATTTTCACTGATATGTAAAAGTAAAGTAAAAAGGAAATAGTTGTTCTGACATTGTACTTGTTTAAGTTTTTTGTTCTTGAGAATGTTATATATGTATACAATGAAATCTGACCATGTATATCTCCTTACCTCCATTCTCTCCCGTATACTTCTCAATATGTCCCACTCATGACTTCATACACTTACTATTTTTTTTAATTACCCACTAAGTCCAGTTAGTGATTTCCAAATATGCGTGAGTGTGGGGCCTCCTAGGAGTTGTTTTTTTTTTGCTTGTTTGTTTGTTTGTTTTGTAAAGGCAAAAGAACAGAGGCGGCCATAGTTTAAGCGTGTGGGTATGACATTTATTTTTAGGACATTCATCTGTCAGATGAGCTGAATCAATAGAGAAGATGAATAATATCACCGAATTCATCCTTGTGGGCTTGACTCAGAACATGGAGCTTCAGATATTTTCATTTGTCGTATTTTTCATTGTCTATCTGCTCACCTTGGCTGGCAACCTGCTTATCATGGTCACCATCAGCAGCAGCAGAGCCCTGGGATCCCCGATGTACTTCTTCCTCTCTTTCCTCTCTCTGATAGATGGCTGCTGCTCCTCATCCATGACTCCAAAGATGCTGGTCGACTCTCTCTCTGCAAAGAAAACCATTTCTTTCACTGGATGCATGACTCAAGTCTTTGCGGAGCATTTTTTCGGGGCTGCTGAGATTATTCTGCTCACAGTTATGGCCTACGACCGCTATGTGGCCATCTGCAAACCCCTACGCTACACGATCATCATGAACAGATTTGTGTGTGGCCTCTTGGTGGGGGTGGCCTGGGCTGGAGGTTTTGTTCATGCAACCATTCAGATCCTCTTCACAGTCTTGTTGCCTTTCTGTGGTCCCAATGTCATAGACCACTTTATGTGTGACCTGACCCCTTTGCTGAAACTTGTCTGTATGGACACACGCAACCTGGGTCTCTTTGTTGCTGCCAACAGTGGCTTTATCTGCCTGTTAAACTTTCTACTTCTGATGATCTCGTATGTAGTCATCCTCGATGCTCTGAAATCTCACAGCAAGGAGGGAAGGCGCAAAGCCCTCTCTACTTGTGTCTCTCACATTACTGTGGTCATCTTATTCTTCGTGCCTTGCATATTTGTGTATCTGCGCCCAGTAATGACCTTCTCTATTGATAAAGCGGTGGCTGTATTTTATACCATGATAACTCCTATGCTAAACCCCTTGATTTATACCCTCAGAAATACTGAGGTGAAAAATGCTATGAAGAAACTCTGTGTCCAAGTTGATTTAAATTGAGAAATCATGAATTACATAATATAAATTAACTATCTTTCAAATGGTTTAGAGAAAAAATCATCATTCTTAAGATTCTGAGCATAGTGATTACTTATGCTAAAGGGCATTGCTAGTATGTCAAACTCTCTAAAAAATGATATCCTTTAAATATGATTATTAAAATGTCCCTGTTAGATTTATACATTGCTCATTTGCTTGACAACTTTAATGTACTATCAAAGTTGATTAGGGTTCTTATTAAAGTAAATACTCCAAGGCCATAGCTCCAGTATTTTAAAGCAAAGGGCTGTTGTTGACAGACATATCTTCATTTGCGGTATATTTTTTTTCTGGATGAATCAAAGCAAATGCTCTATGACTATGTATACACTTTAAGAAATAATATACTTGCTGATTACAATATTGTATTATTTAATAATTTATTGGGCTGCACTTTTCATAGCAAAACTGGTGACAATTGCAACTTTTAATTCTTCATGAAGTGTGGAATAAAAGGCTGTATTCTGAACTCTTTATTCTGTAGTTAGGTTCCTACTCCCTCAGTGGTCCTTGAACACTCATGTAAAGCCATTCTTCATTATTTAAGCCACTACACACAACTTTAATATTTTCTCAACAACATTTAACAATCTATCTTATCTGGTTTCTAAATTCTATGAAAGTGGAGGCACTGTCTGTTTCATACACTACCACTTTTCTAACACCTAGACTTGGCATAGCACAAATATTTACTAAATAAATGAACATAATGTCCATTTGAAACTCAGAATAAATTCATTTTAAAAAGAGATCTTTTTATTGATTACAATATTGAGCACTTTTGATTCTTGCTAATAAATTAAAATGGATCCATTATGATAAGTTTTGTTTACCAGCCAGAGTTCTTATTTAAATATACAGGGTCATCTGTAGCGTTTTACACAGTGGTTTATATGTACAAAGTACGAAGCTACTAGGAGGGTTAGAATCACAGAGTGAAGTGAACTTCTAGGGATTATTTGCTGAGGGACATATCATAGAGTAGGCTTTCTGGAAAATGCGTTGCTAGTGCTGAGACCATGAATGCATGTTCATAGGCATGAATCTGAAGGGGTGTTGCTTTTCTGATTTGAGGACCACTTAGCTCTATAGATACAAATAAAATCCAAACACAATCACTTCCCAAGTCACTTACATTTATAAAAAGGCAAAAACAAAACAAAACAACAACAACAAAATCAAATAACAACAACAACAAAAGATTTGTACACTCGGTGTATCTGGCATGATGTAAGGTGTTCATCCACATTATATAGTGCTATCATAAAGATTATATAATGTATGCTACATATTATTTCTTACTTTTATAGGAACTCATTCACAATGCAACTCTAGGTTTCAAAGCATTATTCATTCATTGACTTGTAACACACTTACCTCTCAAGTGTGTCACTGTTTCTAATACATAAAATTCGTGGGACATTCAAACCATAGTACCCAATGTCAGTATCCCATATCACACTGGTTAGGCTTTAGCAGTTGATTAGTTCATAACAACATTATTTTCATTGAAGATTCATAGCTTACATTGGCACTCATTTGTGGTGGTATACTTTTGTGGCCTTGGAAAAATGTATCATGATACATATTTAGTACCATAGATAGTATCATACAAAGTAGTTTCACTACAGTGAGTGTCTTCTGTTCCACACCAATTCACTTTCTCCTGAGCTAGTGGTCCTCAACTTTCCTAATACTGTGATCTTTTAGTATAGTTACTCATGTTTCGGTGACCCTCCAACTATAAATATTGCTATTTCTTAACTGTAATTTGCTACTGTTATGAATCATCATGTAAATATTTGATAATTCTGCTGTTTTTAGGTGACCCTTGTGAAAGTATCATTTGAATCCTCAAAGGGGTTACAACTCATAGCTTGAGAACTGTCCTAAACTGATTATATCTGTTGATATTTACTTTCCTTAAAGTTTTTCTTTTAAAAAGTTAGCAAGGAAAGGGAAGCAGGTCAAATGTCCATCAATGGATGAATGGATAGTGAAAATATGGTACATACATACAACAAAGTTTTATTTAAACATAAGGAAAAATGAAAGTTTGTAATTCTCAGGAAGATGGATTGAACTGGAGAACACGATGATGCGGTTTGAGCTCTGAAAGGCAAGCATCGGGTATTCTTTCTCATATGCATGGCTTAGATTCTGATCTTTACATATGTACATAAATGGGAATGAGCACGAACAGATTCCAAGAAACTAGAAAGGGGCTAGGAGAGGGTGGGGAAGCAGTTTTCAACAGGGGAGTGATTAGGGAGGGTAAAGGAATTCACATGATATGAAAGTCAAAGGAGGCAAAATGTTATAAGTAGGGCTCAGGGGTGAGGAGCAGGGAGATGAAGAGAAAAAGTCTGAGAAAAGCCAACAGCAACCAAAACTTATATGAAAACATCATCACAAAACTTGCTAGTCTGTAAATCAATTAAAAGTATAAAGAATAACAAATGTTCCAAGAGACCCAAAACATTTCTCTTATTTCTTCTCTTCTTCCCTCCTCTTGCATTTTACTTCCATTTCCTTCCTCTTCTTCCTCTCCTCTAGTTCATCATTTCCTACTATTTTTTCCTTTATTTATTCCTTCAGTGTTGGAAAATTAATCCAAGACATTGCATTGGCCTTCTTAATGTTCTATTGTGGTGTATTCTAAGTCTTTTACAATGTTCTAGCTACCTAAAAAGATGATTCTCATCTCACCTATTAATTGCAACTTAAAGAAACTTTTTAATAATGATATTAATCATTGTTTATCTAACTGTTATCTGTCATAATACTTGAAATCACAGAGAATTCCATTAAGAGTCTACCTTGGACATACTCCAGAATCTATAATCAATGAGTGCAGTTGTCAGGTATAAAACCATCAGGTGATCTTTGCTTCTGCCAGACAGAATGTGCAGTCCTCTTTATAACTGACATAATTACTAGGAAATGATTTATTTGGCCTAATTCATGCTTTAAAGAAGTCATAAGAATGATGTCTCTCAGTGTCTAGTGTGTGCATTTGTTTATAACAACACAGAAGAAGAGGTAGGTTAAACGTCTGAAGGGGAATTCTTTATTGAAGTTACTAGATATAGGTTAAGAGAGAAAAATATTCCTTGTAATGAAGATTAGATGCTGTTTTATTATGTGGTTTAATTGAATGGCTGTTATTAAACTATACAAATTTTAATTTTTATTTGCATTATGTAACTACTTTGAAGTAGTTCCACAATGAAGACAATGAATTTTTGAAATATTTAAAAGTCCAGAAAACAAACCACATTATTTCAAAATTATCTTCAAGAACTAATTTAGCTTTTTTGGCTTTTATGAGCATACTGGATGGAAGAAGTTATTCTATTATGAAGTAAAAAATCCTTCGAATTGCAAAGAAGCTCTCAAAAGGTAAGACTTCAGCCATTAGTAGTGCAAATCAGACTTTAGAACTGAATACACTTTAATTACACAATTAATCAAGTTTATTACAATTAATATGCCAAGGAAACTTCTGGACCCACACAGTTACTGGCAGATTACATGGGACATGCAATGCATATAGTTTTAGAAAGCCAAAGGAAATTTTTAGGACTTATTTTATGTCTTAAAGCTATAGTTCCAAATTGAAAAGTAGAAGAATCATGCAAAAGTGGTTCCTCAGCCAATGTGAAAGCTCCTGCACTTAGATATGAGGCCCTGGTATAAACCTTGGGTATAAATGTAAGACATTGACTCTTTGTGATGTCTGGAATTCTATCTTGATCATCATCGTGGAATAAGTGTATTTATAGCCATTTGTTGTGCATCACAGACTGTACAGTATTTACCACCATTCCATTTTAGATTGTGTGACATGCTTCCAGTCTCTGAAATTAGTCTATAGAAAAGAGTAAATGAAAAATGAGAGTCAATGGGATTTCTTAAACTGATGAAAAAGTAATATGAAAGTAGCAAAGGAGTGAAGAATAGTTACAGGATTTGTAGTGACATATACCAAAGAGAGCAGTAATATTTCAGTAGAGAAAACCTGGAGGGAAGGGATTCATCTCAACAATTTCAAATTTCTTTTTGCAAATATTAAATGGATATATAATTAGAAATACAGACATCAGGAGAGAGAACAATGAGACATACTACTTTGGAGTACTTTACACATTTATTTAGGTTGGGAAAAGGAGGAATACCTAAGATGCTAAATGAACTTCTCAGTGACCTTGTTAGACATCTGAGATTGTGTTAGTTTGGGTCACACATTTTATTACACAAAACATCATAGTTTTCTTACTATTCATTCCATATATTTATATGTTGAGGTCTTTTCTCCTTCTTATTTATTTATTTATTTATTTATTTATTTATTTATTTATTTATTTATTTATTCACTTACATCCTAATCACAATTCTCTCTCCCTCCTTCCCTCCCAGTCCCATCCTTAGAAATCTCTTCCACCATAACTCCTCGATTGTGTAGCACCCTATCCTGGGACACTAAGTTTCTGCAGGATTAACTACAACCTTTTCTATTGAGATCCATCCAGGCAGTCCAGCTAGCAGAAGGGGATCCAATGGCAGGGAACAGAGTCAGAAACAGATAACAGTTTCAGTTGTTAGGGAAGCCATATGAAAACTAAGCTGTGCATCTGCTACAAATGTGTAGGGGGCCTAGGTCCAGCACAGACACGTTCTTTTGTTGGTGGTCCCATCTCTGGGAGCTGCAGGGGTCCAGTTATGATTAGTTAACTCTGTGATTCTTCTTATAGTATCCTGGACTTCTTCTGCTTGCTTATATCCTTTTTTTCATCTTTTTATTGGATATTTTCTTTACATTTCCCCTCCAGAAACTCCCATCCCATCCCCGAATCCCTGACTCCATAAGGGTACTCCCCCACCACCCACCCACTCTCTCTATCCCCTACCATTTCACAGGACTTTATGAGCTTCTCTTGATGTTTGGCTGTGGGTCTCTGCATCTGTTTCCATCAGCTGCTGGATGAAGACTCTCAGGAGACAGTTATGCTAGATTCTTGTCTTTTCCCAATAATCAAAAATGCTTTATTTCTTTCCTGGTGATTAGCTCCTAAGAAGGTTGGTCCAGTTGAGTCAAATATTTCTCCATCCAAAATGCTTATCTTGCAACCTATAGAAGTTCAGAATGTGACTTTATTTTGTGATAGTGTTAATTTTTTATGCAAGGTAACATACGATTGGATGTCTTTATTATAAAGGAAATTTAGATAAACATTGTGGCACACTATTATAATTCTAGAACTTGAGAGGTAGATGTAGAAGGATCTAGAGTTCAAGTCCATTTTCAGACACATAGCAAGTCAGAGATCAATCCAGGCTACATGAGACTTGCCAAAAAAAGTAAGAAATTTTGGTACAGGAAAAGTACTGTATCAATGCAAAGTTGTTGGTGGATATACTAGGGAGAGAACTGGATCGGATTGTTTCCTAATGGCCTGCTGTAGGTTCTATCACTGTATTTACTTGATTTTTCATTTTTAGCATGCAGAACTTACCAAATCCCAGTTTGTGTTTCTTTTAACTTTTTTTCTTTTTAACAGAAACTCTTGCCAAGGAATGATGATTTAGGTACTAAGAAGTGTTGCTCTTTTCTCCTGTACTACCCAGTGAACATAAAATGACACAGAAAAATTAATTGCTACACATTCAGTTAAATTTAAATGCTTAGCATTTTAAATACATTATTTGGACTTGATGACAGCTACTTACAAGAAAAAGTACTTGAATAACAAAAGTTTTCCTATTTACAAACCAATTAATCAATTTACTCAATTTAAGTATTAAAAGTCCACCATGTTTCAGAAATAAATTTATCTCATAACCTGCTTTCAGTCATTTAACACATGTACAATGGGAATGGTTAATCCTGGTTCCCTTTCAAACATCTCCAGGCTCTTCAAATAGAATTCGTAATAACTAGCTCCTCAAAGTAACATGCAACAAGCTAAATGCTGATCACATATTACTGAGGGTTAGCAAATATGGCAATATAATAATGACACTGGGTAATGAAAAACTTCTACAAAATACAGGAAAAGTAAAACAATTATTAACTCATGTAAAGGTGTTGATATTTTAGTGTGTTCTCTGTCTCTATTTGTCTATAGTGCATATATATATATATAATGTAGTTATAAAGTTAAATAACAGAGAAAGAATGAAAAGTTTAATGAAATGCTATAAAGTAAATATTTCTAAACATCACAAAATGATCAGAATAGAATATCCCCAAGAATTCCCCAAATTCCTCTTCCTAAATATAATGCCATATTCTTAGAACATTATGATTTTTTATGCTTGTGTTTGAAATGAGATAACTTGAGTTCTTGGGAAGAACAGTGGATGCTCTCAACTTCTGAGTCATCTATCTTCCACCTAATTTCGTATTATTTAATTGAAATTATTATTCTAGGTCATTTATACAATTTTTAACAACTTACTAACATGTAATCTGTTTATGCAATCTTAATTTAGCTGTTTTCAAGTTTCATATGAATGGAAGCATATTGCATTTTAAAATTTGTATTTATAAATGAAATACAAAATAAAATAAATCATGTTTAGAGTTGGAGAAAAAAGTGTAGCTGCAATCTAAAGCTGCAGAAATAGCCTTAAGATTAGGTCATGGTTAGATGACGGAATAGTGTTAGCACTCGTGATTAAAGCAAAACAGAACAAAACAAAATAAAACAAAGCAAAGCAAAACAAAACAAACAAATAAGAAAACTTGAAACTCCCTTGAAGAAAGAGACTACATTATGAAGTATGAACATGGAAAGGTGATTGGGGCTAAGAAATGAAAGATGAGAGTTGTAGAATGTACAACACATACACCCTCCCGCACACACACCCTCAACAACATGTTTTCAGATCCATGGACATTAAGGTAACTGTGGCTGAGGTCTCAAATAAAAATGAACATATTGTTAGAAACTGGAAGGAATAGATTCATTCTCTTAAAACAGCAAAGCTAGTAACTAATACAGCAATTTTATTATCTTATGTTTGTAGTCTCCCTAAGAGTGATCACTCTATTTTGTGACTTCACATAAGGTGAACCTATTCATGGAATCTCCTTTCTGTTCTCTGTTGTTCTCTACTTTTCTTTTAAACTCATGTAAGCTTTCTCCCTCTGAGAAGTTTTCCCAGACCTTGTGGATTTAGAAATCTCAATTCTATGAACCTATGGAGGAGCATAAATGTTTGCAATGATGCTTATGAAGCTGTTTTTTGATGGCTGACCCCACCATTATGCATCAAATTACTTAGGGCATGGAACCTTGTCTTAAATGACTTGAAATCCACATGTTTATAACAGTGATCTTGACTTAAGTCTCTCTCTCTCCCTCTCCCCCCTTCTCTCTCTCTCTCTCTCTCTCTCTCTCTCTCTCTCCCCCCCCTTCTGTCACTCCTTCCCTCTGTCTTTCTCTTTCTCCCCCCTCTCTATCTGTATATTTAAACAGATGAATAAGGAAGCACTAATGTCATAATACTCTAAGGAGATCTTTGTTTTGTAGGTAATGTCTTTTCATGTCTGAAATCAGAACCAATGAAAGAATAAATGGAACCAAAGAACAATGTAACCTACTTTGTCCTCTTGGGCCTCTCACAGAATCCAAAGGTGCAGAAAGGACTCTTTGTTCTTTTCTTGCTTTCCTATATTCTGACCATGGTGGGAAATATGCTCATTGTTATGACTGTAACCATCAGTAACAGCTTGGGCTCACCAATGTATTTCTTTCTTGCTAGCTTGTCATTTGTGGATATCATTTATTCATCCGCCATTTCTCCCAAATTGATTTCAGATTTGTTCTTCAGCCAAAACACAATATCCTTTAAATTTTGTATGACTCAGCTCTTCACAGAACACTTTTTTGGTGGTTCAGAGGTTTTTCTTCTGTTGGTGATGGCCTATGATCGTTACGTGGCCATCTGTAAGCCCTTGCATTATTCAACTATCATGAAGCAATGGGTTTGTGTTGTGCTGTTGATATTATCTTGGATTGGAGGATTTTTGCACTCAGTGATTCAGCTCAGCACTATATATGGACTACCATTCTGTGGTCCTAATGTCATTGATCATTTTATGTGTGACATGTACCCCTTACTAAAACTTGTTTGTATTGACACCTATGCCATTGGCCTCTTAGTGATGGCCAATGGAGGGCTGATCTGCACGGTTGTGTTTCTACTCTTACTCA
The DNA here is from genome assembly GCF_021556685.1 of Rattus norvegicus. Classification (NCBI taxonomy): domain Eukaryota; kingdom Metazoa; phylum Chordata; class Mammalia; order Rodentia; family Muridae; genus Rattus; species Rattus norvegicus. The sequence goes on along the minus strand of NC_141536.1, from coordinate 75,193,347 downwards.
TCTCTTATGGTGTCATCTTGTACTCTCTAAAGAGCCTTAATCAGGAAGGGAGGTGGAAAGCTCTCTCTACCTGTGGCTCCCACATCACTGTAGTTGTTTCATTCTTTGTTCCCTGTATTTTCATGTATGCACGACCTGCTAAAACTTTCCCCATTGACAAATTGTTGAGTGTGTTTTATACAGTCATTACCCCCATGATGAACCCCTTGATATATACTCTGAGAAACTCAGAGATGACAAATGCTATGAAGAAGCTGTGGAGAAGAAAAGTTATTTCAGGACACAAATAAGTGAGTCTTCTACAATGAATGAAGTCATCTGATTGTGATGCTGTCTCCTTATGATTCATATCTTCTAAATTGTGATGTTACCTCCCCTTATTTTAAAAATACTTCTTAAAAATACAAATGAACTATGTGTTTGAACTATTAATAAAATTCAATGCCGTATAACTTTTGTAATATCTTGTATATCACTATACCTGGACAGGCATAATGAACTTATAATAGGACATCAACGAATAAGAAGTAATGGATTAGTGAATGAAATATTTATGGATTGCACTGATTTTATCTGTATCTATAGATATATTACCATATCTTGTTTTATTTTTATGTTGATTTATTTTTTATAGCAGTTAAATATTTAAATATCATTAGACTCTTGCCAACATTTCATTTATATGTGTATAATTACAAGTGTCATGATTCTGTATAATAAAAATAATAGGAAAAATAGTAGGGATCGAACCCATAACAGGGGTAAAAAACATAGAATTAGTGTACCTATCCCTAATCTGGATGCCACCACTCTCAGATGCTAAGGCTGTACTATGCTTTAAGAATCCTTAAGTGAGAGCTCTCATCATTCCTGAAAAGGGTGAGCCTGGAGGACACTAGCTAAATAATATAAGCCAGAAATAGGCAGACCAATAACACCCAAAGTAATTTACATGTAGGATACAAAATATACTAATAGGAGCAAAGACAGAATTATGGATGTTATGGGCAGAATAAACAGAAAATGTTGGGAATGTGAAGATTTATTATGAAAGATGAATAATTCCCAGAGTTTAATGTAGAGCATGGCATATATAGCTGATCGTAATGTACTGCATACTTGAGATTTTTGTAACAGGGAAGATCTTAAATGTTCAGATAACAACAAAATTAAGAAAAATTAATCATGAAAGGGGAGGGATCTATTAACTAAGTAGTGATACATTTTATTCTTTAATTGGATAATTTTTTATTTATATTTCAAATGTTATTTCCCTTTCCCTGTTTCCTGGAGATAAGCCCCCTATCCCCTCCCCCTCCCCTTCTTCTATAAGAGTGTTCCTCTCCCCATCTGTCCCCCTTCCAGCCCCCCTCCCCCGAACATAGTGAGGATGTTTCACTCCTTCTTAAAAGGGGGAACAAAAATATTCATGGAAGGGTATAGAGGCAAAGTTTGGAGCAGAGATTGAAGGAATGGCCATTCAGAGCCTGTCCCACATGGGTATACAGCCCATATATGTACAGCCACCAAAACTAGGTAAGATTGATGAAGCTAAGGAGTGCATGTTGACATGAGCTGGATATAGCTGTCTCCTGAGAGGCACAGCCAGAGAATATCAAATACAGAGGTGAATGCTAGCAGCAAACCATTGAACTGAGAACAGGGCCCCCACTGGAAGAACTAGAGAAAGGATTGAAAGGGTTGAAGGGGCTTGAACCCCACGATAACAACAATGCCAACCAACCAGTGCTCCCAGGAACTAAACCACCATCCAAAGAGTACACATGAACAGACCCATGGCACCAGCTGCATATGTAGCAGAGGATGGTCTTGTTGGGTACCAATGGAAGGAGAAGCCCTTGGTCCTGCCAAGGCTGGATTTCCCCCATAGTGGGGGAATCATTTTATATACTGAACATGACCTGCTCACCCTTTTGACAATTCACCCTTAGGTGTACCATGGCACCTAAGAATATGAAATACACACAAACCAATAGGTAATTAAACAAATAGATAAGCAAATACATGCATGTGATAAAAGTTTATAAATATGTTATGTGGCTTTAAATCTCTCAGTCATACATAATGTATTTTTGGTGGCTGAAATGCTGACTAATTAGTTCACTTAAACTGCTTTTATTGTATGTTTTCTCTTTTGAACATAAGATTCCTGTTAGATCCATGAAAGTGATAGATTTAGTAAATTATTTGAAAGACTGCTTTATAGAAACAATTTCAGTTTTCAAATTAATATATTTTCTGACATATTTTGAGTAGGATTTGATATTTTCTTTAAAGTTTATGTATATCAGCTATGCCTAAAATTTATAAAATTTATCATTTTCCAGGAATCACATTAAATAATATTTGTGTTTGGTTACTTATTCTGAACATTGACTTCATTAGGCATATTTTTGAACTCATTTTTTATAAGGACAAGCACTCTTCACAAAGTTTCAGAACCCTCCTCCAAGTTGTTTATCTTGAGGAAAAAAAAACATTGCCAAAAGCTGAGTTGCCAAAGTCCAGTCTTTGTTTATATATGGTAGGTATGGTTACAAGGGGAAATTGCCAAGGACTTCTGACCTACTTACCTAAATTGAGAAAATTGCCTTCATTTATACATATGCACCAATGACACAATACAGTATAGCATGCTGGGTTCTCATATTCTATGAAGAGAACTTTAATAAAAGAAATTGATGAAATGGTAAGCTATTTAGGTCGTATCAATGCTATTTCATTAAAATCTAATTATATTTATTTATTGTGTTTATGAAAAATACATATTTATTTTTCCTGTGCTTATATGTCTATGCTTTTAATGCATAATTCATTTAATGATATAATTTTAAGTACCAGAGAGATTGTTCAGAAAATAAAGGCACTTGTCACCAAGACCAATGAACCTCAATTAAATCCCTGGGACTCACATAATGGAAAGAATGAACCGACTGTCATAGGCTGTCTTCTGTCCTCCACACATTTATCATGGCACCTAAGCACATGAACATGCACACAAATCAATAAATAAAAAAACTAATAAATAAGTAGGTGAATGCATGAATGTGATAAAAATCGAAAGTATTTTATGCATTATTTTAAGTATTATTCAGAATCAGATTCAGTGCAAAAATTCTTGAATAGAACTACCCTGGCTCCCCACAGAATCACATTTTGCGTATTTGGTTTTTGTTATCTTCTTTTTGTATACTTGTACATAGAATATATGCACAAATAATAAATGGCATAATTAAAAAGAGAGATAAGATTAAAAGCAGCCACATAGCTTATTACCCTTTCACCAGCTGTCCTAATAAAGTTCCCCTTGTAGCTAAAGGGAACTCAAGTTGTCACACTGCCTCCATAGTGCGCACATCAAGGCATGCATTCCATCACATAAAGCCATTTCTGAATCTCCTTGCATTTTATCAAATGGATATTTGTGTAGAGTATAGGGCAGTTATTTTGTAGAATATTTGTATATTCTAAATTATGTTTTTCTCCTGTTCCCTATGTTAAGTTCAATTTTGGATCTCACAGGAATATCTTACAAGGGAGGCTGAAGTTTTCTCAGGTACCATATTAGGAGGCACTGACTGTTATTTTTTGGTGAGGTAAATTTTTATCATTTGGTGGTGCTGGTGTTTCCTTATTCCCTTCATTGTGCGTCTGTCATTCAGAACTTTGACCTTACCTACAAAACATGTTTGCAGGCGCTATTGAGATTTGGTACTACTATCTCTTTTGGAGCCTCTGTAAATCTCAAGGGGTAGCCACTACAGAATACTTTGTAGTCTATACTATTTGTTGGTGAGGAATTTTTTTCTGCTCAGAGACAGTTTCTCAGATAAGGCTGGTATATGTAGCCATATTTACTCCAAAATTTTGAGCAATAAAATTTTAATAGATCACAGGCTACCTATATTGGAACGCATAGGGCTTCATTTTGCTTTTTACTTTTAATTGATACTTGTCTCCAAAGGTTTCTAGCAGGTTCATCTAGTATGAAATATCAGACCATGCAACTGGTTTGTAGTGAGCCAAAGTACAAAGGCAGAAATGCTAGTCAGACTACAGACTTGGGGACAGTCATTATGCCAGTGCTTCTTCTCACTCAGAGAAACCGATATATGTCCTTAATTTATTTATGGTGTTGGAGACTTTTTTAAAATTTTATTTAATCTTTTCTTTCACACTTCAGATTTTATCCCTTTTCCCTCTCACTGTTCCTCATGCCATACCTCCCCCCGATCTCCATGACGATGTCCTCAACCCCATCTTCCACCCCACCAGGCCTCCTCACTCCCTGGGGCCTCCTGTCTCTTGAGGTTGAGGTACATCTTCTCTGACTGAACCCAGACCCAGCAGTCCTCTGCTGCATATGTGTCGGGGGCCTCATATCAGTTAATGTATGCTGCTTGGTTGGTGATCCAGTGTCTGAGAGATCTCAGGGGTCCAGATTAATTGAGACGTCTGGTCCTCCTACAGGGTTGACCTCTTCCTCAGCTTCTTCCAGTTTTTCCCTAATTCAACCACAGGGGACAGGAGCTTCTCTCCACTGGTTGGGTGTAAATATCTGCATCTGACTTTTTCAGTTGTTTGTTGGATCTTACAGAGGGCAGTCATGATGGGTCCCTTTTTCTGAACAGTCCTTAGCCTTAGTAAGTGTCAGGCCTTGGAGCTTTCTCATGAGTTGGGTCTCACTTTGGGCCTGTGGCTGGACCTCCTTTTCCTCAGGTTCTTTTCCGTTTTTGTCCCTGCAGTTCTTTCAGACAGGGAACAATACAATTATGGGTCAGAGTTTTTGACTTTGGGATAGCAAACCCCTTGCTCACTTGAAGCCCTGTCTTTCTGCTGCAGGTGGGCTCTACAAGTTCCCTCTCCCCACTTCAGGGCATTTCATCTAATGTCCCTCCCTTTGAATCCTAAGAGTCTCTCACCTCCCAGGTTTCTGGTATAATGTGGGGGGGCCACCCAACCTCCTAACTGCGAAGTTACCTATTTGCATTCTTTCTGCTTACCCCCAGGATGTTCTTTCTCTTAATAGCTGAGTAGTATTTCACTGTGTAAGGGAACCACATTTTCTGTATCCATTCTTCTGTTTTGGGACATCTGGCTTGCTTCCTGGTTCTGGATATCACAAGGGTATCTTTTGGGTATATGCCCAGGACAGGTATAGCTGGGTTCTCAGGTAGTAGAATGTCCATTTTCTATGGAACCTCCAGACTGATTTCCAGAGTGGTTGTATCAGTTTGCAATCCCACCAGCAATGGAGGACTGTTCCTTTTTCTCCACATTTTTGCCAGCATTTGTGTCACCTGAGTTTTTGATCTTAGCCATTCTGATTGGAGTAAGGTAGAATCTCAGGGTCATTTTGATTTGCATTTCCCTGATAACTAAGGACTTTGAACATTTCTTTTTTAAATTTTTTATTGGATATTTTTTAATTTACATTTTGAATGTTATTTCCTTTCCCAGTTTCCTGGACATAGAGCCCTATTCTATCCCCCTCCCCTTTTATAAGGGTGTTCCCCTCCCCATTCATTCTCCTTCCCACATACCCCTGACATTGCCTTGCACTGGGGGTCCAACTTTGGCAGGACCAAGGGCTTCTCCTTCCTTTGGTGCCCAACAAGGCCCTCCTCTGCTACATATGTAGCTGGTGCCATGGGTCAGTTCATGTATAGTCGATGGGTAGTGGTTTAGTCTCTGGGAGCTCTGGTTGGTTAATATTGTTGTTCTTATGGGGTTGCAAGCCCCTTCAGCTCTTTTAATCCTTTCTCTAATTCCTCCAACGGGGGTCCCATTCTCAGTTCAAGAGTTTGCTGCTAGCATTCACCTCTGTATTTGACATGTTCTGGCTGTGTCTCTCAGGAGACATCTATATCTGGTTCCTGTCAGTATGCACTTCTTAGCTTCATCAATCTTATCTAGTTTTGGTGGCTGTATATATATTGGCCACATGTTGGGCAGGCTCTGAATGGCCGTTCCTTTATTCTCTGCTCCAAACTTTGCCTCCATATGATATAGGAAACATATAACATCAGAATCTATTTCTGTTATTACATGAAGATTCTATGAAGAGGAGAAACATTTTATTCTTAAAATGAACTTGAAGGCTTTACAGGGGTAACCTTGGATTTTAGTAGGAAACAGTCTCATAGCAAACTAGAAATATACACAAGCCTTCAACCTTACACAAAGAACTATAGGCAATTAAGGAGTGCTAAACAGGAAAGAAATAGTCTTTTCCAGGGAGGAACACACCAATTGGTCTTTCCTGAAAACATAATACAAAAAGTATACAAATGAACAATACACAGACACAGACACAGACACAGACACAGACACAGACACAGACACAGACACAGACACACACACACACACACACACACACACACACACACACACACCCATGCAGACGTAACACCAATTAATTTAAAGAGATGCCATGAATTTGAATGAGAACAAGGAGGAGCATAGTGGAGATTTTTAAAGGAGAAAAGGGAAGGGGAAAATGATGTAATTCTATTATAATCTCAAAAATAGAGAGAGTATTTCAGAAAAATAACTCAGGGAAAGTAAAGAGAAGTTTTAGTGTTTCATTATTAAACGTAATACTTCTTTGAGTTTAAAGTCTATATATTCATATTATATTAAAAATCATTCCCTTCTCTTAAATGACAAAACAATTCTAAGAATATGATGTTTTCTGTGAAACTTAAGTATGCTTTGAGGATATAGGTTTATCAACTTTTAAATATCACTCATGCTTTCCACGGAAATAAGTGTTGCCAGCCCTAAGTAGGACTATTAATGACATTAGTCATTTAAAGTCTACAAATGTAAGCCCATGGGAAATAGGACCAGAGAGCTGCCACTTGCCTTAAACTCATGGTGTTCATAGTGGTGTTTTGATCAGTGCCAGTCTCTCTCTCATTGTCTTAAGACACACCTTCACCCTATTCCATTGTTTACATGCGAGACAGTATGTATATTTAAAAGAGAGATTAGTGAAACATGAAAATACATACACTTTAATTGAAATAAGGAACATACAGAATTACTTATATTTATTTCAGATAAAAAATATTTGAAAACAAAATTGTAAAGAAAAACACAGAGGGTCATTATATAATGATAAACTATCAGTTCTACAATACTGGATCACCAAATATATATATATTTGTGAATAAAATATATGTATAGTATATATATATTTGTGAAAGGGAAAAGTGAATGACTCCAAAATATAATGCTAGCTAGTGCTTAATATCCTACTTCCACCACAAATCATAGATATAAAAAACAAATACTAAAATTAAGACACAGTGCAGACGAAATAGATATAGCACACATTTACTAAGTATTTCTTCTCAGAGCTTCAAAATATTCTTATCATCACATAGAACATGTTTTAGGATAGAAATTATACTAGCCTATGAATCACATCTCCAGATATTAACAACGTCAAAATAAACCCACATTCTAGAGGGTCCTCCCAACCTCCTTCCTCTGGTGATTGCCTATTTCCATTCTTTTTGCTGACCCTCTGGAGCTTCAGTCCTTTTCCCCTACCCAATACCAGATCATGTTCTCCTCTCCTCCCACCCCTATCCCCTTTCTCTCCCCTATCCCTCCCTCCCTCCCCCCATGTGGATGCTTTCTTCTCCCTTCCAAGTGGGATTGAGGCGTCCTCACTTGGGCCCTTCTGCTTGTTGATCTTTTTGAGTTCTGTGGACTGTATCTTGGATGTTCTGTATTTTTTTTCTAATATCCACTTGTTAGTGAGAACATACTGTGCATTTCCTTTTGGGTCTGAGTTACCTCACTTAGGATGATATTTTCTAGTGCCATCCATTTACCTGTAAAATTCAGGATGTCCTCATTCTTAATAGCTTGAGTTCATTGTGTAAATGAACCACATTTTCTGTATCCATTCTTCTGTTGTGGGACTTCTGGGTTGTTTCCAGCTTCTGGCTATCACAAAGAAGGCTACTGTGAACATAGTAGAGCATGTGCCCCTGTGTCATGATGGGGCATCTTTTGGGTATATTTCCAAGAGTGGTATTTCTGGGTCTTTAGGTAGGTCTATTTCCAATTTTCTGAGGAACCTCCAAATTGATTTCCAGAGTGGTTGTACCAGTTTGTAATCCTACCAGCAATGGAGCAGTGTTCCTGTTTCTCCAAATTCTCACCAACATGTGCTGTCTCCTAAGTTTTTGATCTTAGCCATTCTGATTGGTGTAAGGTGAAATCTCAGGGTCGTTTTGATTTGCATTTCTCTGATCACTAAGAACTTTGAACATTTTCTAGGTGCTTCTCAGCCATTCGAGATTCCTCTGTTATGAATTCTTGGTTTAGTTCTATACCCCCTTTTTTTTTCTTATCAAGACTCAATGTTTACTGTTCAGCACACTGTATGTAAAAGGGAGACTAGAAAACCCATCCCCAGAACTATAGAGTAGGGATAGCAAGAGCACAGCAGTAAATCCAATAAGTTTCATTTCTTTGCAGCGCTTTTACTCCAGCACAACAATACTGGAACTTGTTAGCTCCAGAACATCAAAGCTCATAGCTGGCCCAGGGAGATATTTCTGCTCAGGCCAGTAAGTCCTGTAACTCAAGGTCTGCTGCTGAATTTCCTGTGCATATTCACAGTCTCCCTAGCCTGCCAGGCTGAGGAGGTCACAGTTTCCCCCTTTTTCATTTTTTTAAGGCTGGCAGTACTAGTTGTAGGATGAGGGCATAAGCTTTATTTATTTTTCATAATTCCGTCTAGGACAAAGATTGACCAGGTGACCATGTCTGTCTTAGGTTGGCTTACCCATGTAAGATCTTACCGTCATTGATTAACCAGCCTTCTATAGCACAATCTTTCCCAGTCAGATCGAGGCCACGAAGAACATATCAAAGCCAAGCATGTGCTTAATGCATTTCTTCATAGTGACTAATAACTGCCACGATAAATAGCTGGGCTTGCTGAAAGCGATCCTGTATGAAGGCAATCAATCTATTTAAGATACACGGTCCAGAAAGAATATACACGGACTGCCCCAGGGCTCTAACTGAATATGTAGCAGAGAATATCCGTGTTGAGGCACCAGTGTAAGGGGAAGCCCTTGGTCTTGCCAAGGTTGGACCCCCCCAGTGCAGGGGAATATGGGGGGCAGTAAGGGGTATGTATGGAGGGAATACCAGTATGGGGGTGGGGGAGGGGAGAGGATGGGAGCTTATGGACAGGAAACCAGGAAGGGGAATAGCATTTGAAATGTAAGTAAAGAAATATATCTAGGGTTGGAGATTTAGCTCAGTGGTAGAGCGCTTGCCTAGCAAACGCAAGGCCTTGGGTTCAGTCCTCAGATCCAAAAAAATAAAATAAAATAAAATAAAATAAAATAAAATAAAAATTAAAAAAGAAATATATCTAATATTAAAAAAAGAGAGATACATGGTCCAAAGGTTAAAAGTAGCATAATAATAATCAGGGGTTCAAATAAAGTTGAAATCAAAGTTGTCAACCATGGGAAAGTAGTGAACCAAGACTCAAACCATTCTTGATTCTGGTCTCTGTCTCTCTTCCTTTTGGGTAGTCCTTGCCTAACTTAGGCCATGGAGTCTTTAACTACTCCTAAATGATCAATATAAAAGCAACATTCTTCATTTAGAGTTGCATCAAAATGTAAAAGCTCTGCTTTTTCTAAATTAATAACTTCTTGGTGTAATTTTAGTAAGTCCAAAGATAAATTTGCATGAATTCAAACACTACCCCCTTTTTGATTGGGTTGTTTGGTTTTCTGGTGGTTAGCTTCTTGAGTTCTTTATATATTTTGGATGTTTGTCCTCTATCGAATGGATGTGGGTTAGTGAAGATTTTTTTCTCAATCTGTAGGATGCAGAGACCTTGGAATTGAGAGACTCTCAGGACTCAAAGGGGGTGGGGGACCCTAGATGAAATGCCCTACAGTGAGGAGAGGGAACTTATCGAACCCACCTCAAGCAGAAAGACAGGACATCAAGTGAAGGATGGGGTTGCTATCCCATAGTCAAAGATCTGACCCATAATTCTTCCTGCCTGAAAGAAATGCAGTGATGGAAATGGAGAAGAGCCCGAGGAAAAGAAGGTCCAGTGACAGGCCCAAAGTGGGATCTAGCTCAAGGGGAGACCCCAAGACCTGACACCATTACTGAGGCTATGCAGCATTCACAAAAAGGGACCTATCATGACTGCCCTCCAAAAGACCCAACAAGCAGCTGAAAGAGTCAGATGCAGATATGTGCACCCAACCAATGAACAGAAGCTGCTAGCCCCTCTGGTCTAAGAAAAGCTGGAAGAAGTTGAGGAGGAGGGCAACCCTGTAGGACCACCAGCAGTCTCAATTAACCTGGTCTCCCAAGATTTCTCCGACACTGGATCACCAACCAGGCAACATATACCAGCTGAGATGAGGCCTCCAACACATATACAGCAGAGGACTCCTGGGTCTCTGTTCAGTCAGAGAAGATGCACCTAACCCTTAAGAGACTGGAGGCGCCAGGAAGTTTAGAGGTCCGGCGGAGTGGGTAGAGTGGGGATATCCTTGTGGAGATATGGGGAGCAGATGTGGAACTATGGGGGTGTCAAACTACGTAGAAGGTCATGGACTGGGAGGGTAATAAAATCTGGAGTGTAAAAATAAACAAATAAATTAATTAAAAAATTAAATTACATCTCTTTCATGACCATAGAAAATAAAGCATGCATGTTAATTACAAATGAACTGTGATCATTGGAAGAATACATGAAAAATTATAAATACAGATATAGTAATCCTCAGTAAATGGATAAATGAAGAAATCAATGTGGCAATTAAAACATAAATATAAACATTGAATTAGAGAAGCCAGGCCTGATGATATATACGTTTAACCCTAGATGATAGAATGCAGAGGCAGGTGGATCTCTATGGGTTTGAGGCCTGGTTTGCCTAGTGAGTTCTAGATCAGCCAGGGCTATGTAAAGAAACCCTGTCTCAAAAATTGAAGCACAGCATGCCAAAATTACACAATACCTAACTAAGAACAGCGGGAGGAAAGCCTATGTCATTAAACATCTATGTCCCCTAGCAAGAGATTTCACATGAATATTACAAAAGTACAGCCCAAAGAACTAAGAAAGCAAGAACAAACAAAATAGAAGATCAGTGATAAATCAACTGGTATCATGGCACACATCAATAAAATGAACAATAAAAATTATAACCCCTGGTCTCCCAACCAAAAAGAGCCCAGGTCCAGACGGGTATAGTGCAGAATTCTATCAAACCTTCATAGAAGACCTCATACCAATATTATCCAAACTATTCCACAAAATTGAAACAGATGGAGCCCTACCGAATTCCTTCTACGAAGCCACAATTACTCTTATACCTAAACCACACAAAGACACAACAAAGAAAGAGAACTTCAGACCAATTTCCCTTATGAATATCGACGCAAAAATACTCAATAAAATTCTGGCAAACCGAATCCAAGAGCACATCAAAACAATCATCCACCATGATCAAGTAGGCTTCATCCCAGGCATGCAGGGATGGTTTAATATACGGAAAACCATCAACGTGATCCATTATATAAACAAACTGAAAGAACAGAACCACATGATCATTTCATTAGATGCTGAGAAAGCATTTGACAAAATTCAACACCCCTTCATGATAAAAGTCCTGGAAAGAATAGGAATTCAAGGCCCATACCTAAACATAGTAAAAGCCATATACAGCAAACCAGTTGCTAACATTAAACTAAATGGAGAGAAACTTGAAGCAATCCCACTAAAATCAGGGACTAGACAAGGCTGCCCACTCTCTCCCTACTTATTCAATATAGTTCTTGAAGTTCTAGCCAGAGCAATCAGACAACAAAAGGAGATCAAGGGGATAAAGATCGGAAAAGAAGAGGTCAAAATATCACTATTTGCAGATGACATGAGAGTATATTTAAGTGATCCCAAAAGTTCCACCAGAGAACTACTAAAGCTGATAAACAACTTCAGCAAAGTGGCTGGGTATAAAATTAACTCAAATAAATCAGTTGCCTTCCTCTATACAAAAGAGAAACAAGCCGAGAAAGAAATTAGGGAAACGACACCCTTCATAATAGACCCAAATAATATAAAGTACCTCGGTGTGACTTTAACCAAGCAAGTAAAAGATCTGTACAATAAGAACTTCAAGACACTGAGGAAAGAAATTGAAGAAGACCTCAGAAGATGGAAAGATCTCCCATGCTCATGGATTGGCAGGATTAATATAGTAAAAATGGCCATTTTACCAAAAGCAATCTACAGATTCAATGCAATCCCCATCAAAATACCAATCCAATTCTTCAAAGAGTTAGACAGAACAATTTGCAAATTCATCTGGAATAACAAAAAACCCAGGATAGCTAAAGCTATCCTCAACAATAAAAGGACTTCAGGGGGAATCACTATCCCTGAACTCAAGCAGTATTACAGAGCAATAGTGATAAAAACTGCATGGTATTGGTACAGAGACAGACAGATAGACCAATGGAATAGAATTGAAGACCCAGAAATGAACCCACACACCTATGGTCACTTGATTTTTGACAAAGGAGCCAAAACCATCCAATGGAAAAAAGATAGCATTTTCAGCAAATGGTGCTGGTTCAACTGGAGGGCAACATGTAGAAGAATGCAGATCGATCCATGCTTATCACCCTGTACAAAGCTTAAGTCCAAGTGGATCAAGGACCTCCACATCAAACCAGACACACTCAAACTAATAGAAGAAAAACTAGGGAAGCATCTGGAACACATAGGCACTGGAAAAAATTTCCTGAACAAAACACCAATGGCTTATGCTCTAAGATCAAGAATCGACAAATGGGATCTCATAAAACTGCAAAGCTTCTGTAAGGCAAAGGACACTGTGGTTAGGACAAAACGGCAACCAACAGATTGGGAAAAGATCTTTACCAATCCTACAACAGATAGTGGCCTTATATCCAAAATATACAAAGAACTCAAGAAGTTAGACCGCAGGGAAACAAATAACCCTATTAAAAAATGGGGTTCAGAGCTAAACAAAGAATTCACAGCTGAGGAATGCCGAATGGCTGAGAAACACCTAAAGAAATGTTCAACATCTTTAGTCATAAGGGAAATGCAAATCAAAACAACCCTGAGATTTCACCTCACACCAGTGAGAGTGGCTAAGATCAAAAACTCAGGTGACAGCAGATGCTGGCGAGGATGTGGAGAAAGAGGAACACTCCTCCATTGTTGGTGGGATTGCAGACTGGTAAAACCATTCTGGAAATCAGTCTGGAGGTTCCTCAGAAAATTGGACATTGAACTGCCTGAGGATCCAGCTATACCTCTCTTGGGCATATACCCAAAAGATGCCTCAACATATAAAACAGACACGTGCTCCACTATGTTCATCGCAGCCTTATTTATAATAGCCAGAAAATGGAAAGAACCCAGATGCCCTTCAACAGAGGAATGGATACAGAAAATGTGGTACATCTACACAATGGAATATTACTCAGCTATCAAAAACAACGAGTTTATGAAATTCGTAGGCAAATGGTTGGAACTTGAAAATATCATCCTGAGTGAGCTAACCCAATCACAGAAAGACATATATGGTATGCACTCATTGATAAGTGGCTATTAGCCCAAATGCTTGAATTACCCTAGATCCCTAGAACAAACGAAACTCAAGACGGAATATCAAAATGTGAATGCTTCACTCCTTCTTTAAATGAGGAAAAAGAATACGCCTGGCAGGGAAGGGAGAGGCAAAGATTAAAACAGAGACTGAAGGAACACCCATTCAGAGCCTGCCCCACATGTGGCTCATACATATACAGCCACCCAATTAGACAAGATGGATGAAGCAAAGAAGTGCAGACCAACAGGAGCTGGATGTAGATCGCTCCTGAGAGACACAGCCAGAATACAGCAAATACAGAGGCGAATGCCAGCAGCAAACCACTGAACTGAGAATAGATCCCCTATTGAAGGAATCAGAGAAAGAACTGGAAGAGCTTGAAGGGGCTTGAGACCCCAAAAGTACAACAATGCCAAGCAACCAGAGCTTCCAGGGACTAAGCCACTACCTAAAGACTATACATGGACTGACCCTGGACTCTGACCCCATAGGTAGCAATGAATATCCTAGTAAGAGCACCAGTGGAAGGGGAAGCCCTGGGTCCTGCTGAGACTGAACCCCCAGTGAACTAGTCTATGGGGGGAGGGCGGCAATGGGGGGAGGGTTGGGAGGGGAACACCCATAAGGAAGGGGAGGGGGGAGGGGGATGTTTGCCCGGAAACCGGGAAAGGGAATAACACTCGAAATGTATATAAGAAATACTCAAGTTAATAAAAAAATTATAACCCCTTTATCATATGCAAAATTTAGGGAGACAAAGGCAAGACAATTATATCCAAATAAATAAAAATAAAGAGGAGGAAAAGAAGGGAAGACAACAAATGCCAAAGAGTTATACCCTTCTAAAACTTTAATATACATACAACAATAGCTTAGAAGAAAATCTAGGATAAAGGAATTAATTTCTCCCCATATTAAAAATACTAAGATTTGAGAATTGTCCTTTTAAGGTCTGCAAAGAGTTTTGTTGAATTTTGATGGGGGTTACATTGAACATGTAGATTGCTTTTGGTACGATAACCATTTTTACTATGTCAATTCTTCTGATTCACGAGCAAAGGAGATCCTTGTATCTTCTAATATCTTCTTCAATTTCTCTTTTCAAAGACATGGAGTTTATGTTATACAAGTCTTTCATTGGCTTGGTTAGAGGTACCTTAAGATATTTTATATTACTTGAGGCTACGGTGAAATGTGCTCATTCGTTGATTTCTTTCTTAGTCTGTTTTACATTTGTGTATAGCAGGGCTACTGATTTGTGTGTGTGTGTGTGTGTGTGTGTGTGTGTGTGTGTGTGTGTGTGTGTTTGTGTGTGCATGTTACTTTTGTATCAAACTACTTTGCTGAATGTATTTATCTGCTATACGAGCTTCCTGGTAGAATTTTAGGATCACATCTTTTATGAATACAAATTCTTTGACTTCTTTCTTTCCAATGTGTATCTTCTTGATATCCTCCATTGTCTTTTTGTTCTGTTATCATGTGGTCATCTTCTTTCAGATTCTTTATACAGTGGGTTATGTTTATTGATTTTCAAATATTGAACAATCCCTGCAGATCCCGCTGGAGGGGAGGTGAAGGAGTGTGGTAGCCAGAGAGGATGGAAGATATCTTCAGAATAAGGATTTCTATATCAACTGAGCAAAGTACATGTGAACTCACAGAGACTGGAGCAACAAGCAAGGGCCTACATGGGTCTGTACTAGGTCCTTTGCAAATGCATTGTAGCCTACACTTTCATACTTTTACGAAACTCCTGACTATGTAAATGACTGGGTCTCTGATTGTGTGCCTTCTCTTTCTTTCTGTTGGTTTGTTCTCTCCAAATTAAATGTGATAGTTTTATGTTATTATATTTTACTTAGTTAAAAAACTCAAAAAGGATGACCAAATGTGAATTCTTCACTCCTTTATTAAAAGGGGAACAAGAATACCCTAGGGAGGCAAAGTTTAGAGCAGAGGCAGAAGGAACTCCCATTCAGAGCCTGCCCCACATGTGGCCCATACATATACAGCCACTAAACTAGATAAGATGGATGAAGCAAAGAAGTGCAGGTTGACAGGAACCAGATGTAGATCTCTCCTGAGAGATACAGCCAGAATATGTCAAATACATAGGCGAATGCTAGCAGCAAACTATTGGACTGAGAACGGGAATTCCGTTGAAGGAATCAGAGAAAGGACTGAAAGAGGTTGAACAAGAATGGCAACTGCATAGGTAGCAATGAATAGCCTAGTAAGAGCACCAGTGGAAGGGGAAGCCCTTGGTCCTGCCA
This sequence comes from Rattus norvegicus, assembly GCF_021556685.1. Lineage (NCBI taxonomy): Eukaryota > Metazoa > Chordata > Mammalia > Rodentia > Muridae > Rattus > Rattus norvegicus. The sequence continues at coordinate 75,177,389 of NC_141536.1, read as the reverse complement.
AGACTGAACCCCCAATGAACGGGATTGTTGGGGGTAGGGCGGTAATGGGGGGAGGGTGGGGAGGGGAACACCCATATAGAAGGGGAGCTGAAGGGGAGCTGCCCTGGAAACGTGGAAAGGTAATAACAATTGAAATGTAAATAAGAAATACCCAATTTAGTAAAGTGGAGAAAAAAAAACATTATTGAGATTAAAAGGAAGGACTTGTTCTCAGGATAATAAAATGATATATTTTAATTAAAAAAAATTCCCACCGAACAAACACAAAACCAAAACAAATCTAAAATTCTTTTTAAAATGCTAATATATATATACATTATATATATATATACACACCATGTATACATACATTTTGAATTTATAGACCAAATGTCATTTATTTTTTTGAAAATAATATTAAAATTGGACATATGTTTATATTTTTTCATATATAATAAATAACAAAGTTGCAATAATAATAAATTCTCCTAATAAATAAAATCCAATAAATAGGTGACTTAATTGCAGATTCACACCAAACTTTTAAAGTACTAATTCCTGTATGCTCAACACAGAACAACTGGCAAAGAGGGAATATCTGATACTAGTACTCTGCTGATACAAAAACCTACACATCATTAAAAAGACAAATCTGCATGCTGAAAGGGACTGGATATAGATCTCTCCTGAGAGACACATCCAGAGCATGTCCAATACAGAGGTCAATGCTAGCAGCAAACCACTGAACTGAGAATAGGACCCCCTTGGGGGGAATTAGAGGAAGGATTGAAAGATGAAGGAGCTTGCAACCCCATAAAAGCAACAATGCCAACCACCCAGAGCTTCCAGGGACTAAACCACTACTGAAAGACTAGACATGGACTGACCCAGGGCTCCAACTGCATAGGTAGCAGTGAATAGCCTTGTTGCGGCACCAGTGGAAGGGAAAGCCCTTGGTCTTGCCAAGGTTGGACCCCCAGTGCAGGGGAATATGGGGGGCAATAAGGGGGATGTATAGTGGGAAATACACGTATGTAGGGGGGAGGGGAGGGAATGGGGATTTATGGACAGGAAACTGGGAAGGGATGAATAACCTTTGAAATGTTAAGTAAAGAAATATATCTAATAAAAATTAAAAAAAAGAAAATAAAATTAAAATGGGAAATCAGTAGGTAAAACCACTGCAATAAATTTTATGGCATCACTTTTCTAGATATCAGGCTTAATACTTGTACAAACTCCACTTTCTGTAATATAAGTCAACTGTGAAACCATACTTGTATCTATGCACTGGATTTAGGGCACCCTATGATTCACATGGCATCAGCTTTCTTAGTAACTCACATTCATTTAGAAAGAAACTTAACTTTGCATATTATGGAGATTTTAATATTGTTAACTTTTAATTAATGGACAGGGGATATCTTTTCATTTATGCATTATTACCTTCAATGACATCTATAAATATTTGATAGACTTCATTGTACATATATTACCAGCTTTCATCTCTCTAATTAAATGTACTCCTGAATATTTAATTTCATATGCTTTAATAAATAGGACTTATTTTTTGTCATGTACCTGATCCAATTTGTGCTGTCCATAAACTCATTTTTTAAAATTCTTTGAGAATTTCACACATGTGTAGAATGCATTTTGATCATATTAATCTGTACTCACTTGTCTAACTCAGACCAGACTTACCTTTTATCCGTCGATTCATTTCAATGTCATGAACTCCATCTACCTGTACTGGACTGGGCATGTTCTATCATTGGTACCCTTTTATCCTAGACTGTCAATCTAGGACATAGCTTCTTTCCATCAATCTCAGATATCCTGGTGGAAGGCTCACAACTTACAGTAACAGAATCATTTTTTATATACATGCTTCTGACCAAGAACTATAAACTAGTCCTGGACAAAGAATATATATTGAATATGTCCACCACTTGATAGACAACAACTACACATAATAAATGTATATAATACACACACACACACACACACACACACACACACATATATATATATATGTATGTATATATATGTATATTAGAATGCCATTTTTCAGGAAAGAACTTTCTCTTAAAATATGTACCTTACTTAGATATCCATCTTATATACTCAGGGCATTTTTTTCTTTTTTTGAAGCTGGGGACCAAACACAGGGCCTTGCGCTTGCTAGGCAAGCGCTCTACCACTGAGCTAAATCCCCAACCCCAGGGAATATTTTAATCTCCTATCATTAATTCATTAATAAATTAATTCAGTGTGCATAAACTTCACTTTCAAATCAAAGTGTTGAGTTGGTTTATGTCAATTGGCCCCTAAATGATAAAGTATGGAAACAATACCAGTCAAATTGTTTTGCTATACAACTGATGTTTAATAAATAATAAAATCCACAAAGAATTTATGTGAAGCCAATAGTCCAAAGAAAAAGAATATAACTAAACATATTCTTTTCAGTCATGTGTAATAAGCAAAATCTCAATATTATATAAGATTATTTTACATATCAGTCTAATATTCTATTTTTTTAAAAAAACATTGAGTTTTTTTCCAGTTTATATTTATTTACTAGAAAGCAACCAATTGTGAGTGAAGAAATGATTCAGCAATTAAGAGCAGTTGATCCTTTGGTAGAAGATGAGGGTTTGCTGCTGATAACTCATGAGTGGCTCAAAAAATCCTGTACCTTCAGTTCCAGGGACATCTAAGGACTCTCTGTCCTCCATGCACAAGTGTTACTACTATGTGCACACACATGCATTCAGATACACAGATATACTTATAAAATAAACAAATAAATTCAAAAGAGAAAAGGGAATTTGATTATGATGATAAAAGTATGAGAAAAAGAAAAGATATGGATTACAATCCCAATTTAACCTCTTCTCTAATAACTATCTCAAAATAATGTCCAAATATTCATTATAGTTGATATTACCAGCTATTAATAAAAAGTTGAAGAAGAGACTTAATACATTACCCATGTATGTAATGTCCAAAGACCCTTGTTTAATTATTATTTGAATTTATAATTTTTTCCTCCAGAGCTTCCTTATTGCATTTTTTACCTCAGAATTCCTGAGAGTGTAGATTAAAGGATTCAGTAGAGGGGCCACCATAGTATAAAATACAGCAACACCTTTATCAATTGGCAGGGTGGTCACTGGGCGTAGATACACAAATATGCAAGGAATAAAGGATAAGACAACTACTGTGATGTGAGACACACAGGTGGAGAGGGCTTTGCACCTGCCCTCTAAGCTATAGTTTTTCAGAGAGCGCAAGATGATCACATAGGATCCCATCAAGAGCAGGAAGTTAAATAGGCAGATGAATCCACTGTTGGCAGCAACAAAGAGACCAAGGGTGTGTGTGTCCATGCAGACAAGTTCCAACAAGGGGTACAAATCACACATAAAATGGTCTATGATGTTGGGGCCACAGAAGGGCAACCACACTGTAAAGAGGATCTGAATAGATGCATGGAGAAATCCTCCGGTCCAGGCCACGCCCACCAGGATAATGCATAGCTTGTGGTTCATGATGGTCGTATAATGGAGAGGTTTGCAGATGGCCACATAGCGGTCATAGGCCATCACTGTCAACAGGATGATCTCAGTAGCACCAAAAATGTGCTCTGCATAGACTTGAGCCATGCATCCATTAAAGGAGATGACTTTGTTCTCTTGAAGGGAGTCCACAATCAGTTTTGGAGCTGAAGAAGAAGTATAAATTGTATCTATTAAAGACAGGTGGCTCAGGAAGAAATACATTGGGGAACTCAGAGCCTGACTGTTGATGACAGTGACCACAATGAGCAGGTTGCCTGAAATTGTTATGAGGTACAAAACCAAAAATGACACAAACACTACTTTCTGCATTTGGGGGTTCTGTGTAAGACCTATCAAGATGAACTCAGTCACATTCCTTTTATTCTCCATGTGTGCAGTATAGTTTGTTTTTAAATCCAGAAAGGGCTATTTACCTTTAGAAAAGAAAGGAATCATAAAATAATTACGTATTTCTCAAATAAACATCTTTCCTACCTTCTTGTTTCAAAGATATAATCCCCCATTTTTTTTCAAATTTTCTGGAAATCTCAAACTTATTTGTCTTTTCTAGTCTTTTACTTTTTTAACTTCAAATTATTCTTATAAGATACGAGACATGAAGAAGAAAGGAATAACATTCTTTGGGGGGTAAATTAAAATTTTAAATTAAAATCTTCAGTTTACTCTGAAATTATAGAGTACTGTAATCATTAAAAATAATTTTAAAAATTAGAAACACCTAAAACTATATATGAAACAAGATCAATTAAAACCACAAAATAGTTCCTTTACCCCATTCATAATAATATAAATATGGCAGAGGTAAAAGTGATAATGATTACTTTTAACTATAGTGAAAAACTAATTCAAAGACTCCATGTTTTACATATTTATTTCAAGAGTTAAACTAAAATTGAAAAATTTATAATCAAATTGCTATATATATATATATTGCATTTTACAGATGTTAAATTATATCTATATGAGTTTTCTTTTCTTTACATCTTTAGAATAATGGGTGGCACAAAATATTACATTTTCTTTCATAATGAGTACTAAAATTAAAGTCACTATAAAGATAGAATGATCCATAAAGACTGTTACGTACAAAGATAGTACTGAGGTGTGCTCCACAGTGTAGTTGGAAAAGCAAATGATTACACTGATTTGATAACTACATACCATGAATATATGTTGAAGCATTACATCATGACCTACACTGGGAAAAATTAGAAAATAAATTAATATATTTAGGATATTTATCTCATAATATTTATATCCATAATATTTATATATTATGGGAATTTTTATTTTTATATAACTTATTTCCTAAATTTCTTCAGATCCCACTACTAATTTTGAGATTGAAAAAATATAATCTTGATATTTTTCTTGAAGTCCTGTAACTGAATACATGAGTATTCAAGTTGAATAAAATATGAGATATGAAACTGGAAATTTTACATTGGGACATTATGGAAGCCTAGGAAATACCTTAATATGGTTACATAATATCATAATGTGCCTAGGAAATTTTAATTACTAATTTATGAATCATTTTGAAGATTAGAACAGAGATTGTCATGACTGTCTCGCAGAATACCTAGCGTTATCCTGAATGACATCTTTTTATTAAATATCTTATACCATATATTATGCTCATGTTTTTTCTCTTTCTCCAACTCCTCCAAGATCCTTCTCCCCTTCCTATTCACCCAAATTATGTTCTGTCTTTTCAAGTCCCTCCAAATCGACCCCCCAAAGAAGGAACAAAACTGAAAATAATAAATAAACTCTCAACAAAAAGTAACCCACACTCCAAAAGAAAAATGTTACATGTCTTCCAAAATATGGATGTTAGGTATTAAGCTTTTGTATATGTGTGCTGGATGTCATCTTTATTGTACCAGCTAAATTTGTTCTCTCATTTTGACTAATATCATTAGTCAACAATGATTTACATAGGTGACCATTCATTCTACTTTGAGTAAAGTAGTAGTCACTTGATACAAATTCTCTTTTATTTATTTGATGAAGATGCATATATCACCCATACTTCAGAATAGTATTTAAAACTTTACAATTATTAAATCTTACAGTTTCCTAAACTTCAGGTTTAGTACATTGTTTTCTGTGTTCCTAGAATAAAAAGAAGAGTAAAGCAATTTGTCCCCATCTAATGTGAATGTGATATATAATTAAGACCAGGGAAAGGATACCATACTCTATTTGAATGAGTGAATGGAACATTGACACAATAACTTTACAGCACTGAGCCCATGATTATGGCCTCCCTTCTAAATAGTCAAAACTACCAGAGAATCCACCTAGGACCAAGAACCCCTGAGAATAAAATGGAGTGCATTTCTAATTGCTAGATATTTTCTAGAGGAGTTAATCCTTTGGATAACAAAAACTGGACTAAAATGTTTTTATAGTCACTCAAACGTCTGTGATAAAGTCATATTTTATGATTAAAACTACATATAATATCTAGACCTTGATTGTCCATCATTACTTCAGTTAATATTTCTAATTCCTGAAAGTTTTCAAATAATTTGAATACATTTTAATTCTCTTTTAAAACACTCAGATTCCTCATTTTCCCTCACACCATGTAGAAACAAAGACAAACTGAACAACTAAGCCATATGTCAAAACTGATGTCTTTAATGCTCAATGGAAGAGTAAAGAAATCAATGAGTTTCATTCACTGTACTGGTTCAAAGATTAATAACATACCCTGTGGTATTTGTAGAGGAGTGAGGAGAGATTGATCTTCCATAGAAGACTGTAAATGAAGAAGCAAGTATCTAAATGGATAACCAAATTCCAAACTGAGAAAACCTGGTCATTTTTTAAAATTTCTATGCTCAGAAGTTTGGACATGAAACATTTGCTGTGCTCTGCTTTCTCATGTTTTGTGCAGTATGCTGAGGCTTACTTGTCATGTGCAAGCTTCCTGTGGGACTGTGCAAGCTTCCTGTGGGACACCCTTACACTGAGCACTGGCAATTCATAGGCACTGTACTAAGTGATTTCTGTGTAGTATTTCACTTGTTCCTAACAACAGTGTCAAAAATGTTCAAACACTATTGAAGGTATATTTTTAAGAAAAAAAAAAAGACTTACCTAAAGTCCAAATTATAAAATAGAGAGGACCCTGTATTCAAATCTAGGATACCTGTCTTTAGCTGTTTAGCATTTATTCAGCACCTGTGTCTCCAACACAGATCAGTTCACTTTTAAGGTTAGCATGGCAAAGAAGTAAGTTAGTACTTAAAACTACTAGTTATAGTCACAGGAAACCTCCACAATACTATGCTAAGCTCCGAAAGAAAGCCAGATGGTAAAAGAGGTCTCTAGTTTGCAATTCTATAGAACAGCTTTACATTAGAAATCTTATTTTTCACAATAAAAGAAATTCTGGGGGAATCACCATCCCTGATCTTAAGCTATACTACAGAGCAATAGTTATAAAAAGCAATTATATTGGTACAGAGACAGACACATATATTAATGGAATAGAATTAAAGACCCAGAAATGAACCCACATGACTATGGTCACTTGATCCTTGACAAAGGAGCCAAAACCATCCAGAGGAAAAATGACAGCATTTTCAACAAATGGTGCGGGTTCAACCCATTCTTTTCACCCTGTAAAAAGCTCAAGTCCAAGTGAATCAAGAACCTCCACATATAAGCAGATACACTGAATCTAATAGGAGAGAAAGTGGGGAAGAGCCTTGAACACATGGGCACAGGGGAAACTTTCCTGAACAGAGCACCAAGGGTTATGCTCTGAGATCAAGAATTGACAGAATAGACCTCATGAAATTGAAAAGCTTCTGTAAGGGGAAAGACACTGTCAATAGGACACAACAACAATTCACAGATTGGGAAAAAATCTTTACCAAACCTACATCCAATAGTGGGCTAATATTCAAAATATACAAAGAACTTAAAAAGTTAGGCTCCAGACAACCAAATAACCTTATTAAAAATGAGGTACAGAGTTAAACAGAGAATTCTCAGTTGGGAAACTTTGAATGGCTGAGAAGCACTTAAAGAAATGTTCAACATCCTTAGTCATCAGGGAAATGCAAATCAAAACAACCCTGAGATTCCACCTCACACCAGTCAGAATGGCTAAGATCAAAAACTCAGGTGATAGCAGGTGTTGGTGAGGATGTGGAGAAAGGGGAACACTCCTCCATTGCTAGTGGGATTGCAAGCTGGTACAATCACTCTGGAGGTTTCTCAGAAAATTGGGAGTAGTTCTACCTGAGGACTCAGCTATACCACTCCTGGGATATACCCAAAAGATGTTCCAACATATAACAAGGGCATATGCTCCACTGTGTTCACAGTAGCCTTATTTGTAATAGCCAGAAGCTGGGAACAACCCAGATGTCTTTTGACAGAGGAATGGATACAGAAAATGTGGTACATTTATCCAATGAAGTACTACTTAGCTGTTAAAAACAATGATTTCATTAAATTTGTAGGCAAATGGATGTAACTTGAAAATATCATGCTGAATGAGGTAACCCAGTCACAAATGAACACACATGGTATGTACTTACTGATAATTGGATATTGGCCAAAAAGAGTCTGAGAATACACATGATACAAATCACAGACCATATGCAACTCAAGAAGAAAGAAGATTACACCAAAGTGTGAATGCTACAGAACTACTCAGTAGCAGGAACAGACTAATCTCTGGGAAGTAGATGGAGAGAGCAATCCGGGTGGGAGAGATGAGGGGAAGGGAAAAAGGGGGTCAGTTCAGATATGGAGGGAGTTGGGGGAGAAGTACAGAGGGTCAGGAATTTGAAAGTAGTTGTATAGCAGTAGCAGAGGGGGAACTAGAGGTAGTCACTAGAAAGTACCAGATGCTAGGGATCCAAGAGGTTTCCAGGACCCAACAAAGGGGAGATAGAACTTGTAGAACCCATATCCAGTAGGTAAGCACTGCCCCCCAGTTGAGGGATGGGGCCAGCCACCCACCTCAAAAATACTAATCCAGAATTTCTCCTGTCAAAAGGAAATGCAGTGACAAAGAGTGTAGCAGAAACTGAAGGAGACCCATCCCCTCAAGATTCATCCTATATGCTGACACCAAACACAGACACGATTGCTGATGCCAAGAAGTACTTACTGACAGGAGCCTGGTATAGCTGTCCCCTGAGAGTTTCTGCCAGAGCAGGACCAATGCAGGGCAGATCTACACAGCCAAACATTGGACTGAGCGGAGGACCCCAAAGAGGAAGTTAGGGCAAGGACTGTAGGAGCTGAAGAAATTTGCAACCTCATAAGAAGAAAAAACAATTGACCAATCAGACCCCACAAAGCTCCCAGGGACTAAACCACCAACCAAAGGAACACAGGGGTTACCCATGGCTCCAGCTGGATATGTAGCAGAGGATTGCCTTATCTGGCATCACTAGGAGGGGAGCCCCTTGGTCTTGTGGAGGCTTGATGACCCAGGATAGGGGAATGCTAGGCCACTAAGCCAGGAGTGGGTGAGTGGGTGGGGGAGCACTCTAATAGAGGCAGGGGGAGGGAGGAAGGGATGGAGGCTGGTGGAGGGGAAACTGGGAAGGGGGATAACATTTTAAATGTAAATAAATAAAATAACCAATTAAAAAATTCCTTAGGTACCTTGTATTTGATCAGCTTATACACATGTTAAAGTTGTTAGCTATATACTAGGCAGATTAATTTCAAGGAACCAGAGCTCTTCAAACAATGACAGAAGTTGTTCTTGACCAGCCTAGGTTTGCTAAACTGTAACACTGATATTTTCTACCTCAGGTCGCACTTTTCTTAGGATGATATGGTATAAATATATACAAGTACTTACCAAAAGCTGTCTTGATTCTTTAAAAAGCCAAATTTTGCTTTAAGAAACAAGAACGCATGTTCCATTATGTTCATAGCAGCCTTATTTATAATAGCAGAAGCTGGAAAGAACCCAGATGTCTTTCAACAGAGGAATGGATACAGAAAATGTGGTACATCTATACAGTGGGGTTCTACTTAGCTATTAAAAACAACCATTTTATGACTACATGAAATTCTTAGGTAAATGGATGGAGCTAGAAAATATCATCCTGGGCTGGAGAGATGGCTCAGGGGTTAAGAGCACCCGACTACTTTTCCAGAGGTCCTGAGTTCAATTCCCAGCAACCACATGGTGGCTCACAACCATCTGTAAAGAGATCCGAGGCCCTCTTCTGGTGTATCTGAAGACAGCTACAGTGTACTCATATATAATAAATGAATAAATCTTTAAGAAAAAAAAGAAAATATCATCCTGAGTGAAATCACCCAGTCACAAAAGAACACACATGGTATGCACTCACTGATAAATGGGTATTAACCCAAAGACTTGGAATACCTAAGGAAAAAAATCACAGATCATATGAAGCCCAAGAAGAAGGAAGACCAAAATGGGGATGCTTCATTTCTTCTTAGAAGGGAGAACAAAATACTCATGGGAGGAAATACAGGGACAAAGAGTGGAGCAGGGACTGAAGGAAAGGTCATCCAGAGACTGCCCTACCTGGCAATCCATCCCATATGCAGCCACCAAACCAGCAAACTATTGCTGAAGCCAAGAAGTGATTGCTGACAGGAGCCAGATATGGGTGGCTCTGCCAGAGTCCTACTGATAGAGATGAGGATGGTTGCAGCTAACCATTGGACTGAATAAGGGCACCCCAATGGAGACGTTTTTCCTTCAGAAAAGACTGAAGGAGCTGAAGGGGTTTGCAACATCATAGGAAGAACAACAATATCAACCAACCAGACCCCACCAGAGCTCCCAGGGACTAACCACCAACCAATGAGTACACATGGAGGGACCCATGACTCCAGCCACATACATAACAGAGGATGGCATTGTCCAGCAACAATAGGAAGGAAAGCTCTTGGTCCTGTGAAGTCTCATTTCCCCAATGTAGGATAATACCAGGGTGTTGAGGTTGGAGTGGATAGGGGAGAGCATCCTAATAGAAGCTGGGTTGGGGGAAGGGATATGCGAGAGAGGGGAAAGGGGATAACATTTGAAATGTAAGTACATAAAGCATCCAATAAAAATAAAATTTAACAACAACAAAAAAGAAATGCAGAAATCTTACTGTATAGCTAGAGCTTTATCTGCTGTAAGAGAAACATATCTCAACATACAAAAATGTTTTAAACAAAATTAAAAGTGTTCTTGATTCTGAATTTTAGGACTTATTTCAATTCATGGTTAAAAGTATGGACATTCCTCTTAAAAATAGAATTTTTAGGGCATCAGTCTTTTGATATTAACTTCAGAGTTGAAAGGGTTCCATTGAAAAAGGAGTTCAAATAGTTCTTCCCACTCTGACCTGCCTTCTTGGTGGCAAAGGCCATATCCCTGTCACAGATCTACTTTTAGTGAGCATTTCAAACTTCTCAGTTGAATCCTGTCTACCTCTATTGATATAAAGTGAGATTTCCCTTTTAGATGTCCTGAAAATACTTGTTTATATATTAAATAGTAGGTATGACTTTGTATAAATTAATAAATTATATGGGCTACCAAACACAGATCACATACCTTACATAGGAAGAAAGTTCTGTAATTTACTGGCTTCTTAATTCTCTTTGCATCCTCTGTATAAATCCTAGATTTCATACATTATCTGTAGATACATTTATAGTTAGGTTATTTAATTACTTTAATTATAAAATCATTGCAGGAAGAGAATGAAAATATGATAAACTAGCTTAAAAACCAGAATTCTGGGTAACCTACCTTGGATGCAGCTGTAGTTGAAAATGTCCAGTGTGTTCGGAAACACATAGTAATCATTACATACATTAGCCAGCATTTCATGTAATGCATGTGTCCAAAATCTATAATGATTAATGATACTTCAGGAGACACTATCAAATGACATGAGTGTTTCAGATACACTTAACAATTTAAAAGATCTGATGTATTTATAATTCTTACAAAAACTGAAAAAAAAAAGAAGAAAAAAGAAAGGAAGAAACATGTTATATTGAATTTGAAACTGTAACTCTTGGGGAAATATAAAGAATCTTTTGATTTTCTGTACTTATAACAACAACTAAAGAACAAGAGGCACAAATATTTCTAACACTTAATTTCATTTTTTCAATGAAATAAAAATGAACAAATAGCTTGTTCTGAAAAATATTGTGTGTAGAAAGGCTACTGAGGACATTATTAATAGATGAATCTTTCTCACTTTTGCCCTCCCAGGAATTAATTATTTTTAATTTTTTATATTTTATTTTAGAAACATATTTTTTGACATATTTATTTTTTCACAACTCACCGATTAATTCTTTTCCCTGCAGTTGAAACTAATTTACCAAAAGTCTGAATCTCTGGTTTTGGATATTTTGGAATGAAGTATGTATTTCATAAGCCCTTGAGGGTGATGAATGACTCCCATTACTATATAGATAACAAGCTGGGGGTTTGTTTAGGTTGTGTCCCTGAGGAAGATTTCTCATTCTGAGGTCATGTAGAAGACAGAGATACTTATCTTTGAACTGTACTAGAATGTATCACACTTGTTCTGTTCCTAAGAATGAATTTTTAAAACTGACACACTTTTGATAAATGTGCAGTCCAGAGCTAGATGCCCCATGTAATTTCCCTCACCCTTATTGACATATCAGCTGATGTCATTGTTTAGAACTTAAAAAAATGTTTTATTGGTTCTTTGTGAAATTCACTTTATGCACCCAAAGCCTACTCAGTTCCCTGTCTCCTCATCCTCACTCTCCACCCTTGCAACCTACCCCCCCCACAAGGAAAAAATTTGTGGGTGTTGTAGTGTATCCCAGTGTATACCCTTTTGACAATGCTACTTTGCTTGCAAATGTTCATTGTAATAAATCATTACTTTGATTTGGGCCTCTGCCATCTACCTCATAATACTGGAAACTCACTGAGACTCATACTGGATATCCTGCTGTTTCCCTGTGTCATGGAGATCCTATAGTTTTGTATCTAGGGCTGGCCCCTTCATAAACTCCAGCAGTTCATCAATGGGGTAGATGTTGGGATGATCCAACTCAAAGCCCTGGATCTGGGCCTGAAAGATATCTTAGTTGCTCAGCCCACCCAGCTCTCCTTCACCCACACCACCAGTTTTGCCACAGCTAGTTCACCCAAAGTTGCAACTAGCAAGGAGCAAAGCCAGGTTTCCTGTTCTTGTGTCCCTGGGGCCAGCTCATATACTCCCAGCCAACAGGGCCAACTCTACTGAGCTACTCAGTCAAGGTTCAGAGCTATCACAGGTACTGCAGCTGATGAGGGACAAAGCCTGTTCTCTCACTTTTATGACCCTAGGATCATCCCTCTCGCATGCCATAGGTGATTAGGGACTACAGATAGGAGGAGACAGAATCTCTCCCTTGTTCCTGTGCTACTGCATCATGGAAGACACATCACAGTACCAGCTCTCCCACAATCCAACTTTTGGGACACTTCATCAGTGCTTTGCTACTAGGGTCAGATCCACTGTGTTGCCCAGCAGAGGTTCAGGGCCTGCTCTTCTGAGTGGTACAGCAGATGAGGAACAGGGCCAGCTCTTATGACCTGCGGCCAGCTCTCGTGCCCACTGCAGCTGGCAAGGAAAACAATGGGTAGGAGAGCACAAGGGCAGAAGGACAAGAGAGCAACTCTTCCTAACCCATGCCTCTGCACATTAGATAAGATTCAGGGATAGCTATCCTGTACTCTTGCTTTGGTGTAGGTAGTCTATAAGTAGCCATATTGGGTAGACTTACATTTTTCAAAACCCACTTTAATAAGGGTTCCTAAATGCTTTAGATTCTTTCTTTTTTGTTTCTTTTATTGGATATTTTCTTTATTTACATTTCAAATGCTAACCCTTTTCCCAGTTTCCATTCCAGCAACCCCTTATCATCCCCCTCCCTGCTTCTCTGAGGGTGCTCTCCCACACACCTACTTATTCCTTCCCATTTCCCTACCTTGGAATTCCCCTATACTAGGGCATCTAGCCTTCACAGGACCAAGGGACTCTCCTCTCATTGGTGCCCAATAAGGCCATCCTATGCTACATATGCTGCTGGAGCCATGGGTTGCTTCATGTATACTCTTCTGTAGGTGGTTTAGTCCCTGAGAGTTCTGAGGAATCTGGTTGATTGATATTGTTATTCTTCCTATGGGGTTCCAAACCCCTTCAGCTCCTTTAAAATTTTTCTATCTACTCTGTTGGGGATCCCATTTTCAATCCAATGGTTGGTTTTGAACATCTGACTCTGTATTTATTAGGCTTTGGAGAACCTCTCAGGTGACAGGTATATTAGACTCCTGTCAACATGCACTTCTTGGCACCTGTGATAGTGTCTAGGTTCGGTATATGGGATGGATCCCAGGTGAGGCAGTCTCTGGGTGACTTTTCATTCAGTCTCTGCTCCATATTTTATCTCTGTATTTCCTCCTGTGAGTATTTTGATCCCCCCTTCTAAGATGGACTGAAGCATCCACATTTTGGTCTTCCTTCTTCTTGAACTTCATGTGGTCTGTAAATTTTATCTTGGATATTCTGAGATTTTGGGCTAATATCCTTTTATCAGGGATTGCATACCATGTGTGTTTTTTGTGATTGGGTTACCTCACTCAGGATGATATTTTCTAGTTTCATCCATTTGCCTATGAATTTCATAAAGTCATTGTTTTTGATAGCTGAGTAATATTCCATTGTGTAGATGTACCACATTTTCTGTATCCATTTCTCTGTTGAAGGACATCTATGTTCTTTCCAGCTTCTGACTATTATAAATAAGGCTGCTATAAACATAGTGGAGCATGTGTCCTTGTTAAATATTGGAGCATCTTTTGAGTATATGCCCAGGGTATAGATGGGTCCTCAGCTAGTACTAAGTCCAATTTTCTGGGGAACCATTAGACTGATTTCCACAGTGGTTGTACAAGCTTGCAATCCCACCAACAATGGATAAGCATTCCTCTTTCTTTACATCCTCACCAGCATTTGCTGTCACCTGAGTTTTTGATCATAGCCATTCTTATTGGGGTAAGGTAGAATCTCAGGGTTGTTTTGATTTGCATTTTAGGGAAATGACAATAGTCACAAGTAATATATAATACATTGGTGTGAATCTTATCAAGCAAGTGAAAGAACTATATGACAAGAACTTCAAGTCTCTGAAGAAAGAAATTGAAGAAGACCTCAGAAGATGGAAGGATCTCCCATGCTCATGGATTGGCAAGATTAATATAGTAAAAAGGGCCATCTTGCCAAAAGCAATCTACAGATTCAATGCAATCCCCATCAAAATTCCAACTCAATTCTTCAGAGAGCTAGAAAGAGTAATTTACAAATTCATTTGGAATAATAAAAAACCCAGAATAGCAAAAACTCTTCTCAACAGTAAGAGAACTTCTGGAGGAATCACTATCTCTTACCTCAAGCTGTATTATAGGACAATAGTGATAACTGTGTGGTATTGGTACAGAGATAGGCAGATAGATCAGTGGAATAGAATTAAAGACCTAGAAATGAACCCACACACCTATGATCTATCTTTGATCTATGAGCTATCTTTGACAAAGGAGCTAAAATCATCCAATGGAAAAAAGACAGCATTTTCAAGAAACAGTGCTGGTTCAACTGGTTGACAGCATGTAGAAGAATGCAAAGCAATCCATTCTTATCACCCTTGTACAAATCTCAAGTCCAAGTGCATCAAGGAATTCCACATAAAACCTGGTACACTGAACCTAATAGAAGAAAAAGTGGGGAAGAGCCTTGAACACATAGGCACTGGGGAAAATTTCCTGAACAGAACACCAATGGCATATCCTTTAAGATTAAGAATTGACAAATGGCACCCCAGAAAATTTCAAAGCTTCTGTAAGTTAAAGGGTATTGTCAATAGGACAAAATGGTAACCAACAGTTTAGGAAAAGATCTTTACCAATCCTACATCCAATAGAGGGCTAATATCCAATATATACAAAGAACTCAATAAGTTATACTCCAGAGAATCAAAAAAATGCAATTAACAGTTGGGGGACAGAGCTAAACAAAGAATTCTTAACTGAAGAATATTAAATGGCTGAGAAGTACCTAAAGAAATGTTCAACATCCTTAGTCATCAGGGAAATGCAAATAAAACAGCCTGATATTCCACCTCACACCAGTAAGAATGGCTAAGATAAAAATCTTAGGTGACAACAGATGTTGGCAAGGATGTGGAAAAAGAGGAACACTCAGAAAAACCTTTCACAAATCACCAACAGCGATTTGATCCAGAAGAAACCATGAGGTTCTGCCAATTGACTGCAGTCTGCTGAAGCTGCAAGAAGTTGCCAAAACAGCATCAGAAATTCTTTGGTGTGTTTCTCTCTATGAAGTCACTGCCAATGATGGTCGGCCAGAAGGCAAGTTGAACCAATGCCACAGCATCATCAGTGACAGCAAGACCCAATGAAGTCCAGCAGAGTGACAAGGTGAACCAATGCCATACAGCATGGTTCACTGTCTGTTGGACTATGTGTATACCCTTTCCAATATCTTATGTTCTCTTATGCATCTGATCTAGAAAAACATCACATGCCCTTTTTCTGTGCAGCTTCCAGAAAAATACCACATGTCTGTTCTCAGAAAACATCCCCTCACATGTCTGCTTCAGGAAAAACACACTCTCATAAGGCAGTTTCCAGAAAAACATCACATGACACAACTGAGTTTCCAAGGAAAACAGAAATTTCTACTTCAACATTGTAGAGATTTTACTGGTATAGAGTCTGTGTCATGTACTGCAGACTAAATCTTGCAGGAGATTTTCTGGTCTTAGGTCTTTCTCTTCCTCCATGATGTTCTGTCATCCTTAGGTATAAATATTGTGCTGTAGGAATATCAGTTGGCACTAGGCAGCCTATAGTCAGTTGTTCTCCACATTTTGACTAGTTATTGGGTTTTGATTTTGCTAATAGTTGCTTTCTGCTATGAAAAGAAACTTCTTTTCCCCCCAACATAAGGTTTTTATTAATTATTTGGGAATTTTATACCATGTATCCCAATCACACTTGCTTCACATTCCAGGAAGGTCTACAATCCCATCCTTGTGACTTCCCCTAAAAACAGACACAAACACACAAAACACTGAATTCAATTTGTGTTGCCCATATACTAATTGGAGTGTGATCAAACTTCATTGGTCAGTTCCTTTAAGAATACTGAACCCTTCATCCCCTGCCCCTCACTAAAAACCAACAACTCTAAAGAGCTATATACTTCAAAACTGAATCATATCTTTTTAGGTTTTATAAAGGGTTTAATATTACTTTTCCCCATTCTTCTCTTATAAAATACATTCTGACTGCATCCTTCCCATCCCCTCTTCCAAACCCCTCAGATCCTCTCCTCTGTTTCCCTAAAGAGCAATGATATTAAATGAACATTGCTTAACAAGACACAATAAGAGAAGGCATATTGGGTACAGAGCTAAACAGAGAATTCTTAACTGAGGAATCTGAAATGGCCAACAAGCACCTAAAGAAATCTTCAACAATCGTAGTTATTAGAAAATGCAAATCAAAATAACCCCAAGATTCCACCTCATACCAGTCAGAATGGCTAAGATCAAAAACTCAGGTAACAAAACATGCTGGTGAGGATATGGAGAAAGAGGAATACTCTTCCTTTGTTGTTGGGATTGCAGTCTGGTACAATCACTCTGGAAATCAATCTGTCGGATTCTCAGAAATTTGGATAGTTCTACCTGAAGACCCATCTGTACCACTTTCGAGTCTATATCCAAAAGATGCTCCACCATACCACAAGGACACATGCTTCCCCATGGTGAAGGTGGAATCTCAGAGTTGTTTTGATTTGCATTTCACTGATCACTAAGAACTTTGAACATTTCTTTAAGTGCTTCTCGGCCATTTGAGATTCCTCTATTGTGAATTCTGCTTAGTTTTCTATCACATTTTTTGAAGGTTTGTTTGAGTTTTGGGAGGTTAGCTTCTTGAGTTCTTTATATATTTTGGCTATTAGCCCTCTATAGGATGTAGGGTTAGTGAAGATTTTTTTCCCAATCTCTAGGTTTTTGATTTGTCCTCGACTATGTCCTTTGCCTTACATAAGTTTTTCAGTTTCATGGGTCCTGTTTATTAATTATTGATCTTAGAGTCTGAACCATTGGAGTTCTGTTTAGGAAATCTCCCCCAACCCCCTGGCCAATGGGTTTGAAATTCTTTCTCACATATTCTTCTGTTAGATTCAGTATATCTGGCTTTATGTGGAGGTTCTTGATCCACTTGGACTTGAGCTTTGTGCAAGGTAACAAATTGTATCTATTTTCAAGTAGAGAGATAGAGTTGCTGTCCCACAGATAACTGTGACCCAGAATTATTCTTGTCTATAAGAACTTCAGGGACAAAAATGGAGAAGTGACTAAGGAAAAGGAAGTCCACTGACCAGCCTAAATTGGGACCTAACTCTAAAGGCTCTGAGTCCTGACACTATTACTGATGCTATGCTGTGCTTTCAGACAGGAGCCTAGCATAGCTGTCCTCTGAGAGGAAAAAGAAGCAACTGAAAGAGTCAGATGTAGTATTTATGCCCAATCAATGGACAGAAGCTGGGGACCCCGGTGGTTGGATTGGGAAAGGCTGGAAGAGGCTGAAGAGGAGGGTGACTCCATAGGAAAATCAGCAGTCTCAACTAACCTGGACTCCTGGGAATTCTCAGAGACTCAGGTACCAATCATATAGCATGAACAGGCTGGTTCAAGGGCCCTGGGAAATAATCTCTCTCTCTCTCTCTCTCTCTCTCTCTCTCTCTCTCTCTCTCTCTCTCTCTCAGAGGACTGCCTGGTCTGACCTCAGTGAGAAAAAATGGTCCTAATCCTCAAGAGACTTGAGGCCCAGAGGAAGGGTATGTGCCTGGTGGGCCAGTAAAGAAGGGAGCACCCTCTCTGAGATAAGGGGCAGATGAATGGGATGAAGAAATGTGGGAGAGAGGGACTGAGAGGTTGGCAATGACTGGAACATAAATGAATAAAATAATTAAAAATAAGTGAAAAATATTAGTTGAGAATTCAGTGAGGCATTGACTGTGCACTTTTCTGTAGCATGTTACATGAACTGAGTAATTTCTATACTTGTTGCTTTGTACCTGTAGAGTCCTAAACATCTTTTATTACCTCTCATTCATGGTATGATGAAATTGACAATTCTATGGGATCCACTGAGTCCATCTGTTGCCATTTAGACCCAGGATGACAAATTCTTTCTCATAGGGCAGTCAAATTCCAGGATTCTCAGTTATCTTAAAGTAGGAATCAGTTATCACATCAGTAAAGGGTTTTCCCAGAGGTGAGACAAAATCACTCTCACAACCTTCTTATGGACAAGGCAGTCTCATCCAATACATTTTTATCATAGAATTGGTTTAAGTGTATTTATATTTTTAATATTCTTTGCTACTAGGTCAAACATTTGCACATTTAAGTTTCTTCTTTGATATACAACTTTTTCAAAATCATTGCTACATTTAATAATGATACTTTCTCCATATATATATATATATATGTATATATATCCTCAGTGATACCACATTTCATAGTTAAACCAGGATCAGCTAAACCATCCAAACAGTCCTATAACCCCTAAAGAAATAGAATCATTCAATAAAAGTCTCCCAACAAACAAGCAAACAAAAAAAACCCAAAACAACAACAACAACAACAACAAAGCAAAGCCCAGGACCAGATGGGTTTACGGTAGAATTCTATCAGACCTTCAAAGACCTAATACCAATACATATCAAACTATTCCATAAACGAAAAACAGAAGGGACACTATCCAATTTGTTCTCTGAAGAAATAATTACACTTATACCTAACACTAAAAAGAAAAACAACTTCAGACAAACTTCCTTCATGAATATTGATGCAAAAATACTCAATAAAAATTTTGCAATCTGAATCCAAGAACACATCAAAACCATCATTTACCATGATCAAGTAGGTTTCAACCCAGTGATCCAGGGATGGTTTAATATAGGGAAATCTGTCAAAGCAAATTCAAGAACACTTCAAAACAATCAGGTGTCATGTTCAAGTAGGCTTCATCTCAGGTATGCAGGGATGGTTCAATATAACGAAATCCATCAATGTAATCCACTATACAAACAAACTCAAAGGAAAAAAACACATGATCGTCTCATTAGATGCTGAGAATGCTGAGAATGCATTTGAGAAATTTCAACACCACTTCATGATAAAAGTCTTGGAAAGATCAGGAATTCAAGGCCCATACCTAAACATAGTAAAAGCAATATACAGCAAACCAGTAGCCAACAGGAAACTAAATGTAGAAAAATTTGAAGCACTCCTACTAAAATCAGGGACTAGACCAGGCTGCCCACTCTCTCCCTACTTATTCAATATGTTGCTCAAGAGCAACTAGACAACAAAAGGAGGTTAACCGGATACAAAGTGGAAAGGAAGAAATCAAAATACCACTATTTGCAGATGATATGATAGTATACTTAAGTGACCCCAAAAATTTTACCAGGATGCTGTTTTTTTTTAGCTTTCTCCCCAACGTTATTAAATTGGGTACGATTTATTTACATTTCAAATGTTATTCCCTTTCCCAGTTTCCATGCCAACATTGGCCTAACCCCTCCCCCTCCCCTTCTATATGGGTGTTGCCCTCCCAATCCTCCCCCAATTGCTGCCCTCCCCCTAAGAATAACGTTCACCGAGGGTCCAGCCTTGGCAGGACCAAGGGCTTCCCCTTCCACTGGTGCCCTTACTAGACTATTCATTGCTACCTATGCAGTTGAAGCCCAACTTTGGGTAGTGGCTTAGTCACTGGAAGCTCTGGTTGGTTGGCACTGTTGTTCATATGGGGTCTCAAGCCCCTTCAAGCTCTTTCAGTCCTTTCTAAGATTCTTCAGTGGGGGTCCGTTCTCAGAACAGCAATTTAATGATGGCATTCGCCTATGTATTCGTTGTATTCTGGCTGTGTCTCTCAGGAGAGATCTACATCAGGATCCTGTCAGCCTTTACTTCTTTGCTTCATCCATCTTACCTAGTTTGGTGGCTGTATATGCATGGGCCACATATGAGGCAGGCTCTGCATGGGTGTTTCTTCTGCCTCTGTTCTAAACTTTGCCTCCCTATTCCCTGCCAAGGGTATTCTTGTTTCTCTTTTAAAGAAGGAGTGAAGCATTCACATTTGGGTCATCCTTCTTGAGTTTCATGTGTTCTGTGCATTTAGGGTAATTCAAGCATTTGGGCGAATAGCCACTTATCAATGAGTGCATACCATGTGTGTTTTTCTGTGATTGGGTTACCTCACTCAGGATGATATTTTCCAGTTCCATCCATTTGCCTATGAATTTCATAAAGTCATTGTTTTTGAGAGCTGAGTAATATTCCATTGTGTAGACGTACCACATTTTCTGTATCTATTCCTCTGTTGAAGAGCATCTGGGTTCTTTCCAGCTTCTGGCTATTATAAATAAGGTTGCTATGAACATAATGGAGCATGTGTCTTGTTATATGTTGGATCATCTTTTGGGTATATGCCCAGGAGAGGTATAGCTGGGTCCTCAGGTAGTTCAATGTCCAATTTTCTGAGGAACCTTCAGACTGATTTCCAGAATGGTTGTACCAGTCTGCAATCCCACCAACAGTGGAGGAATGGTCCTCTTTCTCCACATCCTTGCCAGCATTTGCTGTCACCTGAGTTTTTAATCTTAGCCATTTTCACTGGTATGAAGTGATATCTAATGGTTGTTTTGATTTGTATTTTTCTTATGACTATAGATGTTGAACATTTCTTTAGGTGTTTCTCAGCCATTCAGCATTCCTCAGCTGTGAATTCTTTGTTTAGCTCTGAACCCCGTTTTTTAATAGGGTTATTTGTCTCCCTGCAGTCTAACTTCTTGAGTTCTTTGTTTATTTTGGAAATATGCCCTCTATCTGTTGTAGGATTGGTAAAGATCTTTTCCCAATCTGTTGGTTGCTGTTTTGTCCTAACAACAGTGTCCTTTGCCTTACAGAAGCTTTGCAGTTTTATGAGATCCCATTTGTCAATTCTTGATCTTAGAGCATAAGCCATTGGTGTTTTGTTCAGGAAATTTTCTCCAGTGTCCATGTGTTCGAGATGCTTCCCCACTTTTTCTTCTATTAGTTTGAGTGCATCTGTTTGATGTGGTGGTCCTTGATCCACTTGGACTTAAGCTTTGTACAGTGTGATAAACATGAATCGATCTGCATTCTTCTACATGGTGACCTCTAGTTGAACTATCTCCATTTGCTTAAAATGCTATCTTATTTCCATTGGATGGTTTTGGCTTCTTTGTCAAAAAACAAGTGACCATAGGTGTGTGGGTTCATTTCTGGGTCTTCAATTCTATTCCACTGGTCTATCTGTCTGTCTCTGTACCAATACCTTGCAGTTTTTATCACTTTGCTCTGTAATACTGCTTGAGTTCAAGGATAGTGATTCCCCCCGGGCGTCTTTTTATTGTTGAGGATAGTTTTAGCTATCCTGGATTTTTTGTTATTCCAGATGAATTTGCAAATTTTTCTGTCTAACTATCTGAAGAATTGGATTGGTATTTTGATGGAGATTGCATTGAATCTGTAGATCGCTTTTGGTAAATGGCCATTTTTACTATGTTAATCCTCCAATCCATGAGCATGGGAGATCTTTCCATCTTCTGAGAACTTCTTCAATTTCTTTCTTCAGAGGCTTGAAGTTCTTATTGTACAGATCTTTTACTTGCTTGGTTAAAGTCACACCGAGGTATTTTATATTATTTGAGACTACTATGAAGGATGTCGTTTCCCTAATTTCTTTCTCGGCTTGTTTCTCTTTTGTGTAGAAGAAGGCTACTGATTTATTTGCATTAATTTTATACCCAGCCACTCTGCTGAAGGTGTTTATCAGGTTTAGTAGTTCTCTTGTGGAACTTTTGGGATCACTTATATATCATATCATCTGCAAATAGTGATATTTTGACTTCTTTTTCAATCTGTATTCCTTTGATCTCCTTTTGTTGTCTGATTTCTCTAGCTAATACTTCAAGAACTATATTGAATAAGTAGGGAGAGAGTAGGCAGCCTTGTCTAGTCCCTGATTTTAGTGGGATTGCTTCAAGTTTCTCTCCATTTAGTTTAATGTTAGCTACTGGTTTGCTGTATATGGCTTTTACTATGTTACGGTATGGGCCTTGAATTCCTAATCTTTCGAGGACTTTTATCATGAAGGGGTGTTGAATTTTGTCAAATGCTTTCTCAGCGTCTAATGAAATGATCATGTGGTTTTGTTCTTTCAGTTTGTTTATAGAATGGATCACGTTGATGGTTTTCTGTATATTAAACCATCCCTACATGCCTGGGATGAAGCCTACTTGATCATGGTGGATGATTGTTTTGATGTGCTCTTGGATTCGGTTTGCCAGAATTTTATTGAGTATTTTGCGTTGATATCCATAAGGGAAATTGTTCTGATGTTCTCTCTCTTTGTTGGGTCTTTGTGTGGTTTAGGTATAAGAGTAATTGTGGCTTCATAGAAGGAATTTGGTAGCGCTCCATCTGTTTCAATTTTGTGGAATAGTTTGGATAGTATTGGTATGAGGTCTTTAATGAAGGTCTGATAGAATTCTGCACTGAACCCATCTGGTCCTGGGCTCTTTTTGGTTGGGAGACCTTTAATGACTGCTTGTATTTCCTTAGGAGTTATGGGGTTGTTTAACTGGTTTATCTGTTCCTGATTTAACTTCGGTACCAGGTATCTGTCTAGGAAATTGTCCATTTCCTGCAGATTTTCAAGTTTTGTTGAATATCGGCTTTTGTAGTCACATCTGATGATTTGTTGAATTTCCTCTGATTCTGTAGTTATGCCTCCCTTTTCATTTCTGATTTAGTTAATTTGTACACACTCTCTGTGTCCTCTTGTTAGTATATCTAAGTGTTTATCTATCTTGTTGACTTTCTCAAAGAACCAACTTTTCATTCTGTTGATTCTTTCTATGGTTCTTTTTGTTTCTACTTGGTTGATTTCAGCTCTGAGTTTGACTATTTCCTGCCTTCTACTCCTCCTGGGTTATTTGCTTATTTTTGTTCTAGAGCTTTTAGGGTGCTGTCAAGCTGCTGATATATGCTCTCTCCTGTTTCTTTCTGCAGGCACTCAGAGTTATGAGTTTTCCTCTTAGCACAGCTTTCATTGTGTCCTATAAGTTTGGGCATGTTGTACTTTCATTTTCATTAAATTCTAAGAAGTCTTTAATTTCTTTCTTTATTCTTCCTACACCAGGTTATAGTTGAGTAGAGCATTGTTCAACTTCCATGTATATGTAGGTGTTCTTCCCTTATTGTTATTGAAGACCAGCTCTAGCCCGTGGTGGTCTGATAGCACACATGGGATTATTTCTTTTTTTCTGTATCTATTGAGGCATGTTTTTTGAGCAATTATATGGTCAATTTTGGAGAAAGTACCATGAGGTGGTGAGAAGAATGTATATCCTTTTGTTTTAGGATAAAATGTTGTATAAATATCTCTTAATTTAATTTGGTTCATGATTTCTCTTATTCTGTTTATTCCTCTGTTTAATTTCTGTTTCCATGATCAGTCTGTTGATGAGAGTGGGGTGTTGAAATCTCCTAGTATTATTGTGTGAGGTGCGATGTGTGCTGTGAGCTTTAGTAAGGTTTCTTTTATGTATGTAGGTGCCCTTGTATTTGGAGCATAGGTATTTAGGATTGAGAGTTCATCTTGGTTGATTTTTCCTTTGGTGAATATGAAGTGTCCTTCTTCGTCGTTTTTGATGACTTTTGGTTGAAAATTGATTTTATTCGATATTAAAATGCCTTCTCCAGCTTGCTTCTTCAGACCATATGTTTGGAAAGTTGTTTTCCAGCCTTTCACTCTGAGGTAGTGTCCGTCTTTGTCTCTGAGGTGTGTTTCCTCTAGGCAGCAGAATGCAGGGTCCTCATCGCATATCCAGTTTGTTAATCTATGTCTTTTTATTGGGGAGTTGAGACCATTGATGTTGAGAGATATTAAGGAATAGTGATTATTGCTTCCTTTTATATTCTTATTTGGATGTGAGATTATGTTTGTGTGCTTTTCTTCTCTTTGTTTTGTTGCCAAGACGATTAGTTTCTTGCTTTTTCTAGCATGTAGCTTGCCTCCTTTTGTTGGGCTTTGCCATTTATTATCCTTTGTAGGGCTGGATTTTTAGAAAGATATTGTGCAAATTTGGTTTTGTTATGGAATATCTTTGTTTCTCTATCTATGTCAATTGAGCGTTTTGCAGGATACAGTAACCTGGGCTGGCATTTGTGTTCTCTTAGGGTCTATATGACATCTTTCAGGGATCTTCTGACTTTCATAGTCTCTGGTGAGAAGTTCGGTGTGAATGTTATAGGTCTGCCTTTATATGTTACTTGACCTATTTCCCTTACTGCTGTTAATATTCTTTCTTTGTTTTGTGCATTTGGTGTTTTGACTATTATATGATGGGAGAAGTTTCTTTTCTGGTCCAATCTTTGGTGTTCTGTAGGCTTCTTGTATGTTTATGGGCATCCCTTTCTTTAGGTTAGGTAAGTTTTCTTCTATGATTTTGTTGAAGATATTTACTGGTCCTTTGAGCTGGGAGTCTTCACACTCTTCTATACCTATTATCCTTAGGTTTGATTTTCTCATTGATTCCTGGATTTCCTGTATGTTTTGGACCAGTAGCTTTTTCTGTTTTACATTATCTTTGAGCGTTGTGTCGATGATTTCTTTGAAATCTTCTGCTCCTGAGATTCTCTCTTCTCTCTTATATTCTGTTGGTGATGCTTGTATCTATGGTTCCTTGTCTTTTCCTATGGTTTTCTATATCCAGGGTTGTTTCCCTTTGTGCTTTCTTTATTGCTTCTATTTACATTTTTAATTCCTTCACCTGTTTGATTGTCTTTTCTTGGAATTCTTTCAGGGATTTTTGTGATTCCTCTCTATAGGCTTCTACTTGTTTATGTTTTCGTCCATTTCTCTAAGGAAGTTCTTCATGTCTTTCTTGAAGTCCTCCAGCATAATGATCAAATATGATTTTAAATCTAGATCTTGCTTTTCTGGTGTGTTTGGATATTCAGAGTTTGCTTTGGTGGGAGGATTGGGCTCCGATGATGCCATGTAGTCTTGGGTTCTGTTTCTTGGGTCCTTGCACTTGCCTCTAGCCATCAGGTTGTCACTGGTGTTACCTTGTTCTGCTATTTCTGACAATGGCTAGGCTGTCCTATAGGCTTGTATGTCAGGAGTGCTGTAGACCTGTTTTCCTGTTTTCTTTCAGCCAGTTATGGGAACAGAGTGTTCTGTTTTCGGGCGTGTAGTCTTTCCTGTCTACTGGTCTTCAGCTCTTCCTGTGGGCCTGTGTCCTTAGTCTACCAGGCAGATCGCTTGGAGCAGAAAAGTTGGTCTTACCTTTGGTCCCGTGGCTGAAGTTGCTCCTGGGGGGCTGCTTTTGAGCTCTCTGTGAAGGTGGCAACCAGGAGGGCCTGCACTGCCTTTTCCATGGGCCCCCGTGCACCAGGGTCCCAGATGGCTTTAGGTGTTTTTCTCTGGAGTCAGAAATGTGGGCAGAGTGTAGTCTCTTCTGGCTTCCCAGGCGTGTCTGCCCCACTGAAGGTTTAGCTCTCCCTCACATGGGATTTGGGTGCAGAGAACTGTTGATTAGGTCCCTTCAGGTCCGGGTGGTGTCTGGAGTGCCTTTGAATGTCTTTATATAGTTGATTATGTTGATAATTTTCCATATATTGAATCATCCCTGCATACCTGGGATGAAGCCTACTTGATTATGATGGATGATCATTTTTATGTGTTCTTGGAAACAGTTTGCAAGAATTTTATTGAATATTTTTGCATGAATGTTCATAAGGGAAATTGACTTGATGTTCTGCTCCTTTTTGGGTCTTGTGTGGTTTAGTATATGAGTATTATGGCTTCAAAGAAGGAATTTGATAGTGCCCCATATGTTTCAATGTTGTGGAATAGTTTGTACAGTATTGGTATGAGGTCTTTTATAAATGTCTAATAGAATTCTGTACTAAATCCATATGGTCCTGAACCCTTTTTGGTTGGCAGACTTTTAATGACTACTTCTTTTTCTTTAGCACTTATGAGGTTGTTTAAGTGGTTTATCTCTTCCTGATTTAATTTTGGAACCTGGTATTTGTCTAGAAAATTGTCCATTTCCTCTTGATTTCCATGTTTTGTTGAATATAGGCTTTTGTAGTAGGATCTGATGATTTTTTTTGAATTTCCTCTGATTTTGTTGTTATATCTTCCTTTTCTTTTTTGATTTTGTTAATTTGGACACTCTCTCTCTGCCCTCTGCTTAATCTGGCTAAGTGTTTATCTAGCTTGTTGATTTTCTCAAAGAACTAGCTTTTGTTTCTGTTGATTCTTTGTATCATCTTTTTTGTTTCTACTTGACTGATTTCAGTCCTGAGTTGGATTATTTTCTGCCATCTACTTCTCTTGAATGTAATTCCTTCTTTTTGTGCTAGAGCTTTTAGGTGTGCTGTCAAGCTGCTGATGTATGCTCTCTTCTATTTTTTTTTTCTGCAGGCACTCAAAGGTATGAGTTTTCCTCTTACCTCAGCTTTCATTGTGTTCCATAAGTTAGGGTATGTTGTACCTTCATTTTCATTAAATTCAAGAAGTCTTCAATTTCTTTTTTTATTTTTTCCTTGACTAAGTTATCATCGAGTAGAGCATTGTTCAACTTCCATGTATATGTGGGTGTTCTTTCCTTATTTATTTTTTTTTTTATTAAAGACCAGTCTTAGTCCGTGTTCGTCTGATAGGATGCATGGGACTATTTCTATCATTCTGTATCTGTTTGGATATCCATTGTTTGCTTTGGTGGAAGAATTGGGCTCTGATGCTGCCAAGTAGTCCTCGTTTCTGATGCTTGGGTTCCTGTGCTTGCCTCTCGCCAGGTTGTCTCTGGTGTTAGCTTGTCTTGCTGTTTCTGATGGTGTCTTGATGCTCCTGTGGGCCTGTGTGTCAGCAGTCCTGGAGACCTGTTTTCCTGTTTTCTTTCAGCCAGTTACGGGAACAGAGTGTTGTGCTCTCCGGCATGTAGTCACTCCTGGCGGCTGGCTTTCAGCTCTCTGTGAGGGCAGCAAGGAGAAGGAAGGTTCCTGCCCCTACTGCTCTTAGGTCCCTGTGCACAAGGGGCATAGGTGGCATTAGGCATTTTTCCTCTTGAGTCAGGAATGTGAGCAGAGTGTAGTCTCCTTTGGGTGTCTGCACCTCTGAGGGTCTAGCTCTCCCCTTCATGGTATTTGGGTGCAGGGAGTTGTTTGACTGGTTCAGCTCAGATCCACACACAGATCTGGACTGCGTGTCTCCTGCAGCTGATTGCTCCTATATCCCTGTGTCCAGAGGCACTATGCAGTTTCCTCTTGGGCTAGGGATGTGGGCAAAGGTGGGCAGAAATGGCATTCTGTCCTGTCCTGCAGTCTCAGGATTGCCAGCACTTGTGGGTTTTCAGCTCTCTCTCTCTCACAGGATTTGGGAGCAGGGAGCTGTGGGCTGGGATCAGAGAAGTTCAGAATATAGCCAGAAACTGTAAATGCCCGGTCCCAGAGGACTGCCACCTTTGCATGTCCTGAGTCCACCAGGCAGGTCACTTGGAGCAGAAAAGTTGGTCTTCCCACTGCTCTCAGGTGTGTAGTCACTCCTGGCAGCTAGTTTCCAGCTCCCTGTGAAGGCAGGAACTGGAAGGGTCCTGCCACTATTTCTCCTAGGTCCCTGTGTGCAGTGGGCACAGATTGCACATGTTGTTTTCTTCTTGAATAGGGGATGTGGGCAGAGAGTGTCTCCTCTGGTTTCACAGGAGTGTCTGCACCTCTGATGGTTTAGCTCCCCGAACTCTGACACAGGATTTGGGGGCAGGGAGTTATTTGACCTGTTCAGTTCAGAAACGGGCACAGATGTGGACCACGGGGCTCCTGCTGCTGACTGCTCCTATTTTTCTGTGTCCAGAGTCACTATGCAGTTTCCTCTTGGGCCAAGGATGTGGGCAAAGGTGGGCAGAAGTGGTAGACTGTCCTGCCCTGCAGTCTCAGGATTGCCCGCACTTCTGGGTGTTCAGCTCCCCCCCCTCCCCCACCAGGATTTGGGAGCAGGGAGCTGTAGGCAGGGATCAGAGAGGTGCGCCAGAAACCGGAAGTGCCTGATACAAGAAGACTTCTGCCTTTATGTGTCCTGAGTCCACTTGGAGTAGAAAAGTTGGTCTTACCTCTGCTCTCACACGTGTAGTTATTCCTGGCAACTGGCTTTTCAGTTCTCTGTGAAGGCAGCAACCAGAAGGGTCCTGCTCCTACTGCTCCTAGGTCCCTGTGCACAGGGGGCACAGATGGCACTAGGCATTTTCATCTTCAGTTGGGAATGTGAGCAGAGTTTTCAGAGTGTCTGCCTCTCTAAATTGACCCATTTTTATCTCTCTGTACAAAGCTCAAGTCCAAGTGGATCAAAGACCTCTGCATAAAACCAGATATGCTTGAAACCTGTAGAAGAATAAGTGAGGAAGACCCTTGAACACATAGACATAGGAGAAAATTTCCTGAACAAGACACCAATGGCTTATGCTCTAAGATCAAGAATTGACAAATGGGACCTCATAAAATTGCAAAGGTTTTGTAAGACAAAGGATACTGCTATTAGGACAGAATGGCAACAGAGAACAGATTGGAAAAGATTGTTACCAATCCTCTGTCTGATAGAAGGCTAATATCTAATATACACTATGAATTCAACAAGATAGACTCCAGAGAACCAAATAATTGCACTAAAAATAGGGTAGAGAGCTAAACAAAGAATGCTCAACTGAGGAATATGGAATGGCTGATAAGTGTTCAACATCTTTAGTCATTGGGGAAATGCAATTTAAGATTCCACCTCGAACCAGTTAAAGTGGCTCACATCAAAAACGTTAACTGGCTTTGTTGGTGGGATTGCAAGTTGGTATTCTTGAAATCAGTCTAGTGATTCCTCAGAAAATTGGACATAGTTCTAACTGAGGACCCAGCTATACTACTCCTGGGCATATGTCCAAAAGATGCTCCAACATCCATCTTTAGTGAGTTAACCCAGTTACATAAGAACACACCTGGTATGTACTCACTGATACGTGGATATTAGCTCAAAAGCTTGGAATAACCAAGATATAATTCACATACCATTTGAAACTCAAGAAGAAGAAAGAACAAAATTTGGATGCATCCGTCCTTCTTAGAAGGGGGAACAAAATGCTCATGGGAAGAAATACAGGGGCAATGAGTGGAGCAGAGACTGAGAAAAAGGCCATCCAGGGATTGCCCCACCATTCCATATGCACTATTGTTGATGCGTAGAAGTGCTTGTTGACAGGAACCTTAAATGGATTTCTCCTGAGATGCTCTGCCAGAGTTTTATTGATACTGATTCAGATGCTTGCAGCTAACCAGCAGTCTGTATGGAGTATGGAGACTCCAAGAGAGGAGTTAGAGAAAGGACTGAAGATGCTGGAGGGGTTTACAACTCCATAGGAAGAACCATAATATTAAGCAATCATACATGCCAGAGCTCCCAGGGACTAAACCACCAACCAGAGTACACATGGGGGGCATGGCTCCAGTTGCATATATCACAGAGGATGTCATTGTCTGGCATCAATGGGGGAGAAGCCCTCGGTCCTGTGAAGGCTCTTTTCCCCGGTGTGGGGGAATGCCAGGGTGATGAGTTGGGAGTGGGTTGGTGGGAGAGGGGGGAACTGGGGAAGGGATAACATTTGAAATGCAAATAAATAAACTACCCAATATAAAAAGTTATCAAATAAACTACTCTTAGATCCAAGCCTCTAAAAAATTTGGATAAAAGGCATGTGTTAACCTACCTCAAGTTCCAGATCAAACCCTGTGTCATCCAGCCTTAAGATCTGGATCAAATGTATGTTGTTTTTCTGCCTCAAAGTTCAGATCACAGGTGTGTACTCTATATTTGGAGTGTAGTTCATTCCAGATATAGTAAAATTGACAGCTCAGAATAGCCATTGCAGTGATAATGGTTTTAGCTTTTTGAAACCTCAAAGTCTGCCTCCTAGTGATATACCTTCTCAAACAAGACCACACCTTCTAATCCTTCTTAAACAGTTATATTAACTGGGAATTCAATCATATGTGTCCACCAGGCTACTCTCATCCAGACAATCACACCATGTATTCTTCAGAGTGTGATTTTACACTAGAACATGCTTGATTTTGATGGTTATTCTAGGATATTAGCCTAAGTACCTCTGGAATTAGCTAAACTCAAGTGTCTAGGAATACAGGTCGGGGATTTTCTTAAATTATTTGAAATAGAATAACCCACTACAAATTTAGATCATTTGAGGTAGAAAGATTCACTTTCAGTTTGGGCCACATATTCTAGCTGAAGACTGTATAAATGACATGGAGGAAAAAGCTTTTATTCTTTGCCTGCTTTTCTTTACTCTTGCTGGCAAGCCTAGTTTTTTTCCACTGGCATTATCACCTACTCTTTTAGAATTATTTTGTACACTGAAGACTAGATGAAACATCCAGCTTCACGGATTAAACAGCTACTGGATTTTTTTAACTTTCCTTGGTAGACAATAGAAATCTATTTAGTAAAGGATTATGTCCAGATATGAACAGGTTGTCACTTATGTAGCCCTCTTATATCTATCTTATGAAACATTCTAATACTTGTAGGTTGAATAAAGATCTACTTGGTGACACAAAACTATCTTATAGTTTCTTTAGGTCTGAAATTTGGGCATTGATTAACAAGTACCTTTGCTTCTGATACTCCAACAAATCTGTAATGAAAATGGAGCTTGAGTTTGTATTCTCATCATAAAATACTTTTTCTAATTTTTTCCAGAATAATTCAGTTTGTTGTATATATTAGAATATCTTGAAAATGTAGTTATTCATCCCTTAGATTTTAAAATTATTACATATTTTATTGCTACATTCTTTAAAATACTCAACATATTGTTCTTAATTTCCCTTAAACATTTTTAAAACATTGAAGTAAATAATTTATTTAAATGAGAGACATTATTTACTTTATTTTTTCATTTTTTCCTGTTAATTGAAATTTGTATGTGACATTGTTCTTGTCTATCTTAAGAAGGAATTCTGCATTCCTTATACCACTGATACTTTGGCTGTGACTTTGTCCAACCCTCATACATTTAGCTGATTACTAAATTGCCTATAGGTAGATTGAAATGATAGTCTTCACTGCCAACCAATAAGAATGAAAAATAGATGCCAGGATTAAAAGTTCTAGTAGAAAATTTAGCTACACCTTTGAGCAGACTTGTATTCAAAGAGTTTGAAGTTTCAGCTATTCTTGGTGTCATGAGACAGTAAATGCTTCAATTTTCAATTTAAACTATAGTTGTATTAAAGTTATAATTTAATGATTAGTGCTTACCTAGCATGTTCTAAACCCTAATTAATGACACAGTAGACATAATAAACTCAAGAAAGCTCATACTCTAGTCCAAATACCTATATTTTATGATGAATCATTACATAAGATTTTTGGCATTTTTTTATTAATTAAACTAATTTCAGTATTGTTTTCATCCCCATGGTTA
The DNA here is from genome assembly GCF_021556685.1 of Rattus norvegicus. Lineage (NCBI taxonomy): Eukaryota > Metazoa > Chordata > Mammalia > Rodentia > Muridae > Rattus > Rattus norvegicus. The sequence goes on along the minus strand of NC_141536.1, from coordinate 75,145,138 downwards.
TCAAATTAATATTGTATAGAAATTAAATCAAGAGAATGCATATCATTGTGATTCCACTGATAAGTGCCACTAACAAAAGCTTCCATATATGCTGAGAAGTAATTATAATTGCTAACCTCTCCAAGAATTAGAACCTTAATGCAAACTCTAGAAGGCTCCTCACTTCTCAGCTTTGCACTTCAGCACCTAAAGTTTCTTTGACAGAATGTCTCTCACAGCCATTGGAAGACTATGATTTGATGGGGTGTAGATGGATATCTCAACCAAGACTGCTTTCTCTTTTACATGGTCTAAACATTACTTCCTTTATGATTCATAATGTGCATCTTATAGTTTCCCAGAAATTATACTTTGGAAATTTTCTTTTCAAGTTATAGGTTTTCCAAGTCAACGTGTTGGTAACTATTCATTCTTGGCAAGATTCAAGGCTATTACCTCCAGAGATTGGTGAAGAGAAGAAATCTGTTCAAGAGACATTACCTTATTTGAATTCATTCCAAATATTATAATAAGCCTATTTATTAAAATAGCAATCATGCACATATATCATACTATATCATGAACATAAATGGAAGAACTTGACCCAGAAGTTCTTTGGAAACTCAGATTCTGCTCATCTAGGGTATGCCCTCAGTTGGTGTTTAGTTCTTAAGGTACATATTTTGTGTTGTTGAATTAATCTTTGCTTATCAGAGTTCATGGAAGATATCAATTTCTGGTTCCTTCCATATATTGGGATATGTTTTATTAGAAAGAAGTAGGCTTTAGAATGATTCTAGTTGAATTCTTTAAAGACTAAAGACATATTCTAGTCATGAAGAACCTTCTTTATCAGTTTTCAAGAACTGAGATCACAGCCTTCACTTATTGTTTACTTAGCATATTCTTGAGGCACAGAGATACTCTTAAATCAAAGTCCTTTTGGAGGACTTCACTGATAGAGAAAAGAGAAAAGTGTGGTTAAAATTTTATCAATATATGTCAGTATTACTAATGAGGCTGGCACATTCATTTTTATTTAATATTTTACATAAAAATGTAATCTTAGTGTATTTGTTATATATGAAGACATTTTCCTGAAGGTGAGAATTTTCAACTACTTTTTATATGAAGTTTTGAATCAATACTTAATGTGCTTTTGATATTTTAAATTGTCATTTAGATGTTTTTATATTTTCCTGAAATACTGAGATAAAGGGAGTTTTGTTGAAACATGTTTGTTGGAAACAAAGTGAATTTGGAAATACTTTCTGTGTGTCAAACAACCAAAAAACGCACATAGATAAATGAAATATTTGTTGTTAACATAGTAAAAAATATATTTTTTTCTCAAAGAAGAATAAGATTGAAGATGGGAGTATTGTGAGATCACCCTCAAGAGCTATTAGCTAAACATGTCTGGATACACTTAAATGCAGTTGCTATTTTAATATATATTTTAAATGTATATAAATTAATTAATGGAGGAACAGATTAATAAGATTATATATCATGTATTTTGTCTTTGTTGCAGAATGATTTTGTTTGTTCTCCAGTATGATAAGAAACCATCATTGACTTATTACTTTAGTTTATGTGATATTATATTTATTATATTTTACATGATATACTAACTATATATATGTATATGTTATATACACATATGAAATTCTAAATTTCAGATTATCCTAATTGCTTACAGTATAACAGGAAAGATGTTTATTTATGTTTGATAGCTCCATGTAGGGTTTTATATGTATATCTTAAAATAGACCTGGATGTAGAGAACTGTGTTATATAATGTAACCTAGAATTATTATACATGGTAGCTCAATTGTTTGATTTTTCCAGGTTACACTGGCCACTTTCCTGAGGTATATCATGCAATTTGAGCTGATCCATCATTCTTTCTCTATGTCTTCCTTTCTCCACAGCATGCAATTTTAGCCGATTCTTCTTTCTCCACCTAACTCCCTTTCCTCTAGTCCTACTGGTTCCATACACAGATTAGTTTCTATATTTATGTCACCATAAATGAAAGAAAATATTCAATTACCATTTTTGAAATTGACTTAATGAGCTTAACGTCATTATGTCTAGTCTATACCATATCTTTCAAATGACATAACTTCATCCAATTTTAATGGTTGTAAAAATCTATTATTTTAACACATCTACCTTACCTTTTACATTTTACTATTATGTTAAATGTATTTCACAATTAGAATATAATTATATAACTTCCATCTTCCTTTTATTTTCCCCAACTCCTCCCTTGTCCACCTTATTACCTCCCAAATCAAGCAGCTTCTTTCTTTTATCTCTCTTTAAAGTGTTGTTAGCAAACTGGGTTAGTTATTTCTTGAAACTGTTGCCAGTCATTTAAATTGAAGAGATTTATATTATTCAATTTTTTTGATAGAACAAAATCTTTGATAATTTTGTTTAGTTTCATGCACTTAAGTATGATATAGTTTAAGTACCCTCTTTCTACTCTATTATATAAACAATTACATGAGTCACTAGAATTACCCTAGTGATGCAGAACTGATAATGTAGACAATGTAGGAAATGGCATATTAAAGGGACATTGTCAAACACACGTTATTTTATACTCCTGTGCATTACAACAGGGATTCCTTTATCAGACTTATGTCTTCAAGGACAACAGCATCCACTGAGTCAGACGGAAGTGGTAATGTAGATGAGACACGGAGAAGGTGCAAGTACAGTGGCCTCTCAAGAGAGCTCTGACTCTGTACAAGTCCTGCTGTACCACCAAGTGCATGTGAATGAATTTAACCTGCTTTCTTTAAATTAAAATAATTCCCTCCAGGTAAATGTTGTTGGTACCTATGCATACTTAATGTCTTTGTATACTTAAACAGATAATTTAAAGATATATACTTTTTAATCTATGTCCCGAGGTGGTCCTTGAAGTATGCTATACTAGTCTTAGAATGTTAGGCTTTGTTCGCAATCTTTTTTGAAATAGAATGCTTATAATAAATTAATTCTGAGCTGATATTTCCAGTGAAATACTCAAGAACATCAGCAGGAGCTACCATACATTTAAATTTCATCAATGCTTTAGGTATTTCGCGTGAAAAAAAATCAAATTAAAAAGCCCTATAAAGTGGATGTTGATGTTTCCATGGTTAACTAATTAAATGGAGACAGAAGGATGGTGACATTTCCCAGTGTCAAACAGTTAATGAATGAACCTGACATGATACTTCTGTACACATGTATGGTTCATGGGTCTATAGTGATTTCTCTTCTTTCAAGTGTGGCTTCGGCTCTATCACATGAATAAAAAGTGACAGTAATTATTTAGTCACAGTAGTTTCAACATACCATTTATTCTTTGTTAACTTTATTCAGGAAACAGTAATAAGTTTGGAAATTATTATTCGATTACACAAATATGAAAAAAAAAGCTTTCCAGAAAGTCCATAAGTGTAGGTCAGAAATACTGTATAGTTTTGACTAGAAGGGAATCTAAATTAATGTATTTAATCTTTTTATTTTTAAACTACAACCTGAGTTTATTTGTAAATACCTTTAAATGTTATCTAAATGCAGACTTGATTATGTATTTTTAATTGAGTGTCGTGTGTTTAGTCATCCAGATGCTGAACTTTTACTTGAACACTCTTAGTACTTAGGACAAGTATTATACTTAAAATCATGCCCCATTCTTGAGTATCTTTATAATTTCTATTTTCTATAACAACCGAGTTATAAAGCAAATATACTACTAGCCAGAGATATTATAGTGAGTGTCAGTCAGGGGGTGAGTTAAAGTCAGGTTAAAACATTTGTAAAAATCCTGATAGTGTATTATTTTGATAAGAATTGATATGTGCAAAGATGAAATGAATAAAACAATAGCTCCTGAAAGGCCTAGCTGTCAGATGAATTAACTGATATAGGTAGCAATGTGCTAATTAATGTTGGGGTTATTTGGTACAGTTCAAAATTCAGATTTTAGTGATCAAATGATAGATACATAAACAACACGTCTTTTAAGATGTGAAGAATCTGTATTTTTCTGGGAGGTCTAATTGCATTAATCTGGTTGTTACAGTATGGGTGCTTTTGAATGCTGCACAATCATATTGTAAAATATTCTTCATAATGATAACCAACTAAAAAGACTTGCTATCTCTTAGTCAAAGTATTTAGCATTTGTTATCACTCCTGTTTGCAGATGTTTTAAAAGGAGGAACCTTTCCCTGCATAGTTATTCTCTGTACATGAATAGAATTGTATAGCTACAATACATAGCTACACTGTATACACATTCCTCACCCCAGTGGCTATGCCCTTTCATTTCAGGGTATTTGGGTAGCATATGTATTTAGCTAATAACACTACTAATAACATTTTTAGGTGGCTTTAACTGAAGATGAAACCACAATAAAATGTGTTTTAGTAGTTTTAAGTATCTGAATTACTGTAATACCATTGTCTACCTTTCTATATGGTATTCCATTGAGGTCTTGAGATAGAATTTAGCCTTTATGACATTATTAAGAGTTCTATGGTGATATTTATGAGAGGAACTCAATAGCTTCTTAACAAAAACCTAACTACAATTCACCCTAGAGAAGGAAGTAATAAAGATGTGTTTTAAAACCAACAGATTCATGGTCTTATTCACAATTCATGGCAGGTCCTGTTTTCGTAATCTGTCTCTGAAATAAGCCTCACAGAAGAGTAAATGGGAAAAAATAACAATGTCACAGAATTTATCCTACTGGGTCTCACTCAGGATCCTGTTGGGCAAAAAGCATTATTTATCTTGTTTCTACTCATGTATGTTGTGACCATGGCAGGCAATTTGCTCATTATGGTGACAATCATTGCCAGTCCCTCCTTGAGCTCCCCAATGTACTTCTTCCTTGCCTATCTGTCACTCATGGATGCTGTTTATTCCACTGCCATCTCACCCAAGTTGATTATGGACTTACTCTGCAATAAAAAGACAATCTCCTTCAGAGCTTGCATGGGTCAACTCTTTGTAGAACACTTATTTGGTGCAACTGAGATCTTCCTTCTGGTGGCAATGGCTTATGATCGCTATGTTGCCATCTGTAAACCACTGCACTATTTGACCATCATGAATCACCAGGTTTGCATCCTCCTGTTGGTTGCAACCTGGGTTGGAGGGTTTGCACACTCTGTGGCTCAAGTTCTCTTTGTTTATGACCTTCCATTCTGTGGTCCCAATGTCATTGACCACTTTGCCTGTGACATGTATCCATTATTGGTGCTTGTGTGCAGTGACACATACTTCCTTGGTCTTACTGTCATTGCCAATGATGGGGCAATCTGTATGGTGGTGTTTATTATTCTGCTAGCCTCCTATGGAATCATTCTAAATTCTCTTAAGACTCACAGTCAGGAAGGGAAGCGCAAAGCCCTATCTACCTGCAGCTCTCACATCATGGTGGTTGTCCTATTTTTTGTTCCTTGCATTTTTATGTATGTTAGACCTGTTTCCAATTTTCCTATTGATAAATCAGTTACTATTTTTTACACAGTTGTCACTCCCATGTTGAATCCCTTAATATATACCTTGAGAAATTCAGAAATAAAAAGTTCTATGCTTAAACTTTGGTCTAAAACGTTACATTCAGATACACTAAGGAAATCTTGTTTTTAAAGAGGATAGTCATTCTAGGGCAACATCAAACAGTAAGAGATCACAATGATTGTGCTTGCTCAATGAATTCACTAGGGACAGTTTTTACAAAATAATTATTTATTTATTTTATATATGTGAGTATACTGTAACTGTCTTCAGACACACCAGAGGAGGTCATTGGAACACATTACAGATGGTTGTGAGGTACCATGTAGTTGCTGGGAATTGAACTCAGGACATCTGAAAGAGTAATCAGTGCTCTTAACTGCTGAGCCATCCCGGTCTCTACTAGGAATATTTTTAATATACAAAACATAAAGCAGAACAATTTATTTGTTTATGTTTAGGGTTGGTTCAATAAATAACTCCTGCAAGAGAAAAGGCACTGGGTCTACTTTCTGTTACAATAGAGTTTAGTTACTATTGCAATGAAAGAGAAAAATAAACTGATCTTGCCCATCATTTTTCTCAGTTAAAAGTGTAGTAGGACATAGAGGAAAATGGTTTAATATTTTTAATGAAGAAATCATAATTTTGGAAATGCTCAATCACTTAATTCATTACAAAGAAATGTGGTAATACAGTTTTGGAACCGAGTGAGGTTTTTATATTAAGTTTGTTTTGCTATGTCTGTACATAATGCTATTTATATAGTTACATTGTGAACATTGATTTAGGCTTATCTTCATTCTCCACCAGAGTGTCTACATGCTTCCGTTTGAGGATATTTGGGTAATATATTTCGGTAGCTAAGAATACTTCCAGTGAACATTTTGTTAGATAGCTTTCAGTTAATGTAACCAGATATTAGTTCTTGAATATGACACTAAGATCAGCCAGAAATATTTTAATATTCTTTACTAATTAACATATTCAATTTTCTTATTATTCAAGATAGTCATTTTCATATTTTTATACATTTTCAATAACCACCATATTTCTTCATATTTGTGTTCAACTTCAATATTTCACTTATTGAATTTAAATAAATATGTTAACATAATCACAAGAAATTGTAATTAATTTGCATCCATTTCCCTCCACTTATCTTTGCAGAAGATAAAATAGCTGTCATTTTAATATAGAAACCAGCTATGTTGTACAATTCTGTTTTTGCTTTCATTGTTGTTTTATATCTTGGTATGTATAATTAAGACATGCAATATAATAAATGTATATGAGCAATGAAAGACTCAATTGAAGATAATAAATTTCTCATAATTTTGCTTAATATATATACAAAATCTTTTGTTGAAAGAACACTAAAATATATTTATAAAACATTTAATACAATGTAATATCATTGCTTTTAATTATGTCCATTAGTGAGACTATTCAAAGTAGCTGATTTAGATATAAAAAGTCAATAGAAATTGAGGTTCAGCATAAAATATCTTCACTTTTATAAGTGCAGGTATATATTGCAGCTTTTATTTTAAAATATTATATCATAATTTTATATATTCATTAATATATGTAGTTGATTCATAGTTTCAGTTTTTTATTATTTATTTTATTATTAGATTATTATCAAAATCATTGAATAACATTATACATGCCTTCCCAATACTATTCTGATATCCTTTCCCAATGAGATTTTTAGTTCATTGTGGTTAGGTTATCCAATACATCATAGTCAGTATATGCACACAAAACCAAAAGCCAACTCAGTATGTTGTACTCATATATTTCTACACATACATACATACATTCATACATACATACATACATACATACATACATACATACGTACGTACGTATCAAGTAACAATAATAGCTGAGAAAAAGAAGCTATTAATTTGGAGTGAGGGAACATGAGGGAAATTAGAGGGAGAACTTCTGGGATAGACTGGAGGGAGTGGTAAAAAGGAGAAAGACTGATGCAATATTCTTTCAATTAACATATTTTAAAGTATACTTTGATTATACGTGTATATATTTTGAACTGTATAATTTTTATTTAATTAAATTATTAAATTATTGTATTTATTTACATGCCAAATACTGCCTCATTTCTGGTCCCCCTTCCCAGAGTTCTTCACTCCCTACTCTTTGCTTCTGAGAAGGTGCCCCCCAACCCCCTTTCACCTCACCCTGCTAGCATCCTCCTTCCCTGGAGATCTACTTAATCGCATCCATTTTCACTGAATCCAGACAAGGCAGTCCTCTGCTGTACTATGTACTGGGGGCCACACACCTTCCCATATGTATGCACTTTGGATGGTGGCTTAGCCTCTGGGAGTTCTGAGAGGTTTGGGTTAGTTCATACTGTTGTTCTTCCTATGGAGTTGCCATCCTCTTATGCTCCTTCAATCCTTCCCATAACTCTTCCATAGTGGTCCCTGACCTCAGTTTAAAGATTGACTGTAAGTATCTGCATGTTTCTCAGTCAGCTGCTGGTAGAACCTCTCAGAGGACAGCCTTGATAAACTCCTGTCTGGAAGCACAATGTGGTATCAGTAATAGCATCAGGGTTTGGTGTCTGCCCTTGGGATAGATCCCAAGTTGGACCAGTCTCTGGATACCCTTTTTCAGTCTCTCCTCCATTTTTGTTCCAGCATTTCCTTTAGACAGGAACAATTCTGGATCCTAAAAGTTGAAGACTGGTCAGTGACCCCATCCTTCCAATGGGACCCTGTCTATTTACTGGAGGTGGTCTTTTTGGTCCCATCTGCCAGAGAACTCCTATGATTGATAAACAACTTCAGCAAAGTGGCTGGATATTAAATAAACTAAAACAAATCAGCAGCCTTCCTTTATACAAAAATGATAAATGGGCAGAGAAATAAATTAAGGAAACAATACCATTCACAATAGCCACACATGGTATTAAATATCTTGGTGTAATTCTAACCAAGCAAGTGAAAGGTCTGTATGACAACAACTTCAAGTTGCTAAAGAAAGAAATTAAAGAAAACCTTAGAAGAAGGAAAGACCTCCCATGCTTATGGATTGTTAGGATTAACGTAGTAAAAATGGCCATCTTGCCAAAAGCAAACTACAGATTCATTGCTATCCCCATCAAAATTCCAGCAGAATTCATCCCAGATGTGGAAAAAGCAATTTTCAATTTCATGTGGAAGAACAAAAAACCTAGGATAGCAAAAACAATTCATGACAAAAAAACCCCAAAAAACAAACAAACAAACAAAAAAAAAAAAACAACATGTGAGGCAATCACCAACCCTGACTGCCAAGCTGTACTGTATAGAGGGAAATATTAAAAAAGGAACAACACCTCATGCTAGTGTTGGCACCAGCGGGCCACATGGCACCAGTGGGTGTCCTCATTTTGGCAGACTCTCTCTCCCGAAGCTCCTGGAATGTCTCTATCCCAAGGTGGGTTGCTGCCATGCCAGCCCCATGTAATGAAGGCCCATCTCACCGTTAGCTGTCACAAATCCCTGTTCCCCAGCAACATCAAAACTCTAGATTGTAATTTATCAAACAGATTTATATCAGTAAATTCTCACCCCACAAAATGTCTTTTTGATTTCTTCAATTTTTGTTGTTATGTTTGCTTTTCATTTCTGATTTTGTTAATTTTTATACTGTCTCAGAACTTTTTTGTTTCTCTAGCTAAAGGTTTGCTTATCATATTGATTTTTCTCAAAGAATCAGATCTTGGTTTGTTGATTTTTTGTTTTGTTTCTAATTGATGGATTTCAGCCCTGAGTTTTGCTATTTCCTGCCATGTACCCCTCTTTGGAGTGTTTGTTTATTTTTGTTTATCAGTCAGTTTTATTGTTTCTCTGTTAATTTTCTGTGTCTATAGCTTTTAGGTGTGCTGTCAAGTTGTTAGCATGAGATCTCTCAAATTTCTTTATGAAAGCACCTAGTGCTATGAATTTTCATCTTACCATCACTTTCAACAGGTCCCAATAGATTCCTTATGTTATCATGTTTTCATTGAATAGATAGTTGATCAGTTTCCATGAGTATGTGATGTGGACCTGCTGTTTTGTCTGTTGCTGTTGAATTCCAGTCTTTATTTGTGGTGATCTAATAGGACTCAAGGGGTTGTTTCAATCTGCATGAATACATTGAGGCTTACTTTGTGCCTGCTTATATTGTTCATTTTGGAGAAGTTTTTGTTCTTTTCCATTCTGAGAAGAAGAAACTATATTCTTTTTGTTTTGGGTGAATGGTTTTCTAGATATCTGTTAAATCCATTTGGTTCATAACATCAGTCAGTTTTATTGTTTCTCTGTTAATTTTCTGTGTTGAGGCCCCATCCATTGGTGAGAAAGGGGTGTTGATTTGTGGGGTTCAATGTGTTTTGAGTTTTAGTAAAGTTTCCTTGATGAATGTGGGTATTCTTACATTAGGGACATAGAAGTTCAGGATTGAGATTTCATCTTATTGTATTATTCCTTTGATGAGTATGAAGTGTCCTTCCCCAACTTTTATAACTTTTGGCTGAATATCTATTTTGTTAGGCATTAGAATGACTACTACAGCTTTTTTCTTGGATCCATTGGCTTGGAAAAACTTTTCCAGTCCTTTACTCAAGGTAGTGTCTATCTTTGTTGTTTAGGTATGTTTCTTGCATACAGCAGATTGATGGATCCTGTTTATGGATGATCTGTTAGCCTGTGTCTTTATTGGTGAATTAAGCTAGTTGATGATCAGAGATATTAATGACTGATGATTTCTAGATACTATTATTTTGATGTTGGAGGTGGTATTGAGTGTGTATGATTCTCTTCTTTTGGTTTTTCTCTGGCGTGATTAATTTCTTGAGTTTTCTTTGGCATAGTTACCTTCTTTATGTTGGAATTTTATTATCCTCTTGTATTATCCTCTGTAGAGCTGTTCTGGTTGAAAGATCTTGCTTAAATTTGGTTTTGTCATGGAATATCTTGGTATCTTCATATATAGTGATTGAGAATTTTGTTGGATATAGTAGTTTGGGATGACAACTGTGGTCTTTTAGTATCTGTAAGACATCACCCAGGATCTTCTGGCTTTTAGAATCTCTGTTGAGAAGTCAGGTATAATTCTGATAGGTGTGCCTTTTTTGTTACTTGCCTTTTTACATTGCAGCTTTTAATATTCTTTCTTTGTAATGTACATTTAGTGTTTTGATTATTCTGTTGCAGGAGGATTTTCTTTTGTGGTCCAATTTTCTTGGTGGTCTGTAAGCTTCTTCTATGTTTAAAGCCTTCTATTTAGCTTAGGGAAGTTTTTTTCTATGATTTGTTGAAAATGTTTTCTAGATCTTTGAATTGGGAATCTTCTTCCTCCTCCATTCTTATTACTCTTGGGTTTGGTCTTTTCATAGTGTTCCTAATTTCCTGGATGTTTTGAGTTAGGAACTTTTACATTTGGCATTTTATTATTTGATCGATGTACCCATTCCTTCTATGGTATGTTCTATGCCTAAGATTCTCTCTTCTATCATTTGTTTTCTGTTGGTGATGGTTGTGCCTATAGTTACTGTTCTCTTTCCAAGGTGTTCTATCTCCAAGTTTGTCTCTATCTGTCTTTTCTTTATTGCTTCTATTTCCATTTTTAGATTTCAGACCATTTCCTTCATTTCCTTCACTTCTTTTGCCTGCTTGATGGTATTTTCCTGTATTTCTTTTCTTTTTAATTTTATTTAATCTTCTTTTATAGTCCAGATTTTATCGACCTCCTGGTCTATCCTCTGCCTGTTCCACATCATATACTTCCTTCTCCCATCACCACAAAGATATCCCCATCCCTCTACACCACCACCACACCAGATCTTCCCACTCCCTGGAGCCTCCAGTCTCTTGAGAGTTAGGTGTATCTTCTCTGACTGAGTCCAAACCCAGCAGTCATATGCTATATGTGTTGGGGGCTTCATTACAGCTGGTGTATGTTGACTGGTTGGTGGCACAGTGTCTGAGAGATGTCAATGGTTGAGGTTAGTTGAGACTGCTGTCCTCCTACAGGGTTGCCCTCCTCCTCTGCTTCTTCCAGCTTTTTCCCAATTCAACCACAGGGGTCAGCAGCTTCTATTAATTCCATTTGTAGGGTGTAAATATCTGCACCTGAGTCTCTCAACTGCTTCTTGGGCCTTTCAGAGGGCAGTCATGATAGGCCTCTATTTGTTAACACTCCATAGCCCCAGTGATAGTGTCAGGCCTTGGGCCTTCCCCTTGAGCTAGATGTCAATTTAGGCCTATCACTGTACCTTCTTTTCTTCAGACTCTTCTCTTCTCTTCTCTTCTCTTCTCTTCTCTTCTCTTCTCTTCTCTTCTCTTCTCTTCTCTTCTCTTCTCTTCTCTTCTCTTCTCTTCTCTTCTCTAGTTTGTCCCTGCAGTTCTTTCAGACAAGAACAACTAAAGGTCAGTTTTTGACTGGAATGTCAACCCCATCCCTTACTTGATTCCCTCTCTTTCTGCTGGAGGTGGGCTCTGCAAGTACCCTTTCCCATTGTAGGGCATTTCATTTAGGGTTCCTCTTTTTGAGTCCTGAGAGTCAACCCTATCTTAGGTCTCTGGTACATTCTGGAGGGTCTTTAGACCTTCATTCTCTCTATGTTGCCTGCTTCCACTCTTTCTCCTGTGTTCCCCTCTTCCCTTTGCTCTCCTCTTTCCCACCCAGGTGCCTTTCTCCCTTCCTCTGCTATGATTGTTTTCTTCTTCCTCCCAAGTGGGTTTGAGGTATTTAACTTGGGCTCTTTGGCTTGTTAACTGTTTTGAGTTCTGTGGATTGTATACTGGGTATTATGTACTTTTTTTTTCTTGGCCAACATCCACTTATTAGTAAGAACATACATATGCATGTCCTTATGGGTCTGAGTTACCTCACTTAGGATGATATTTTCTAGGTCCATACACTTGCCTGTAAAAGTCAAGGGTCCTTGTATTTAATAGCTGAGTATTATTCCATTGTGTAAATGAACCACATTTTTTGTATCAATTCTTCTGTTGTGGGACACCAGGGTTGTTTCCAGTTTCTGGCTATCACAAACAAGCCCACTATGAACTAGTGAAACACATGCCCCTGAGGTATTGTGGGACATCTCTTGGATATATGCCCAAACGTGGTATAGCTAGATCACCAGGTAGATCTATTTCCAATATTCTAAAGCATCTCCAGATTGATTTCCAAAGTGGTTGTACCAGTTTGCAATCCAACTTCAATGGAGCAGTGTTCCTGTTTCTCCAAATTCTTAAGAACATATGCTGTCTTCTAAGTTTTTGATCTTAGCAATTCTGATTGGTGTAAAGGTGGAATCTCAGGATTGATTTAATTTGCATTTCTCTGATCATAAAGGACTTTGAACTTAGCCATTCTGACTGATATGAGGTGAAATCTCAGACTTATTTTGGTTCGCATTTCCCTAATGACTAAGGATGTTGCACAGTTCTTTAAGTGCTTCTCAGCCATTCAGTATTCCTCAGTTGAAAATTCTTTGTTTAGCTCTGTACTCTGTTTTTAATAGGATTATTTGGTTCTCTGGAGTCAAACTTCTTGAGTTCTTTGTATATCTTAGGTATTACCCCACTATTGGATGTAGGATTGGTAAAGATCTTTTTCAAATTTGTTGGTTGCCATTTTGTCTTATTGACAGTGCCCTTTGCCTAACAGAAGCTTTGCAATTTTATGAAGTCCCATTTGTTGATTCTTGATTTTAGAGTTTAAGTCTTTGGTATTCTGTTCAGGACATTTTTTCCCTGTGCCTATGTGTGTTCGAGGCTCTTCCCAATTTTCTCTTCTATTAGTTTCAGTGTATCTGGTTTTATGTGGAGGTCTATTTGGACTTGAACTCTGTAACAAGGAGACAAGAATGGATTGAATTGCATTGTTCTACATGCAGACTGCCAGTGGAACCAGCACCATTTGTTGAAAATGCTGTCTTTTTTCCCCAGTGGATGGTTTTAGCTCCTTTGTCAAAGATCAAGTGACCATAGGTGTATGTATTCAATTCTAGGTCTTTGATTCTGTTCCACTCGTCTACCTGTCTGTCTCTGTACCAGTATGATGCAGTTTTTATCACGATTTCTCTGTAATATAGCTTGAGGTCAAGGATGGTGATTTTCCCAGAAGTTCTTTGATCGTTGAGAATAGTTTTGGATATCCTCGGTGTTTTGGTATTTCAAATGAATTTGAAAATTGACCTTTCTAACTCTATGAAGAATTGAGTCAGAATTTTGATGGGGATTTCATTGACTTTGTAGATTGCTTTTGGCAAGATAGACAATCCAGGAGTATGGGAGGTCTTACCATCTTCTAAGATCTCAATTTCTTTCTTCAGAGACTTGAAATTTTTGTCACAAATCTTTCACTTGCTTGGATAAAGTAACACCAAGGTATTTTATATTATTTGTCACTACTGTGAAGGGTCTCATCTCCATAATTTCTTTCTCAGCCTGTTTGTCCTTTGAGTAGAGGAAGGCTACTGATTTTTCTTGTGTTATTTTTATATCCAATCACTTTGCTAAAGTTGTTTATCAGCTTTAGGAGTTCTCTGATGAAATTTTTGGGGTCATTTAAGTATACTATCATTTCATCTGCAAATAGTGATACTTTGACTTCTTCCTTTCCCATTTATAACCCTTTGACATCTTTTTGTTGTCTAATTGCTCTTGCTAGGAATTCAAGTACTATAATGAATAGGTAGGGAGAGTGGGCAGTCTTTTCTAGTCCCTCATTTTAGTGGAATTGCTTCAATTTTCTCTCCATTTATTTTGATGTTGGCTACTGGTTTGCTGTATATTGCTTTTACTATGTTTAGGTGGTAGCCTTGAATTCCTGATCTTTCTAAGGCTTTTACCATGAAGAAGTGTTGAATTTTGTTACATGATCTCTCAGCATCTAATGAGATCATCATGTGTTTTTTTTCTTTGAGTTTGTTTATGTAGTGGATTATGTTGCTAGATTTTGGTATATTGAACCATCCCTGGATCCCTGGGATGAAGCCCTACTTGATCATGGTGAATAATTGTTTTGATGTGTTCTTGAATTCGGTTTGCAAGAATTTTATTGAGTATTTTTACAGTGAATTCATAAGGGAAATTGGTCTGAAGTTCTCTTTTTTTGTAGGGTCTTTATGTGGTTTAGGTATAAGTGTAATTGTGGCTTCAAAGAACAAATTGGGTGGTCTTTCTTTCTTTCTTTCTTTCTTTCTTTCTTTCTTTCTTTGTGTGGAATAGCTTGAAGTGAATTGGTATTACATCTTCTTTGAAGGTCTGATAAATTTCTGTACTAAACCATCTGGTCCTGGACTTTTTGGGTTAGTAGACTTCTAATGCCTTCTTCTATTTCTTTAGCGTGATATGGGACTGTTTTTCTGTTCCTAATTTAACTTCGATACCTGATATCTGTCTAGAAAAATGTCCATTTCCTCCAGATTTTCCAGTTTTATTGAGTATAGGCTTTTGTAGTAGGATCTGATAATTTTTTAAAACATTTCCTTGTTTCCTGCTTTTATGACTCCCTTTTCATTTCTGATTTTTTTTTTAATTTGGATACTGTCTCTGGGTGCCCCCTGTTTAGTCTGGCTAAGGTTTTATCTATCTTGTAAGATGTGCTTGATGACAGAAGCCTGATATGGATGTCTCCTGAGAGGCTATGTCAGAGTCTTACTGGTACAGATGAGGATGCTTACAGCTAACCATTCAAGTGAGTAAGGGGACTCCAAGGGAGGAATTAGAGAAAAGACTGAAGGAGCTGTAGTGGTTTGCAACCCCATAGGAAGAACAACAATATCAACCAACCAGACACCCTAGAACTCCCAGGGACTAAACCACTAACCAAAGAGTGCACATAGAGGGACCCATGGCTCTAGCTGCCTATGTAGCAGAGGATGGCATTGTCTGGCATCAATAAGAGGAGAAGCCCTTGGACCTGTGACAGTTCATTTTCCCAGTGTAGTGTGTTTAGGTTGGAGGGGGAGCATCCTTATAGAAGCAGGAGAAGCGGAATGGGAGAGGGAGATCCAGGAAAGGGGAGAACATTTGAAATATAAATACATAAAATATTCAATTAGAAAAGAACTTTGAACATTTCTCTAAGTACTTCTCAGCCTTTTGTGATAGCTCCGTTGTGAATTCTTTGCGTAGTTTTATACCCCATCGTTTGCATGGGTTGTTTGGCTTTAGCTTCTTGAGGTTTTTATGTACTTGTGATATTAACCCTCTATGGAATGTAGGGTTAGTGCTGATTTTTTTCCAATCTGTTGGTTGTCTTATTGACTAAGTTCTTTGCTTTACAGAAGCTTTCCAGTTTCATGAGGTCCCAGTTTTTAATCTTGATCTTAGAGCGTGAGGCATTGGAGCTCAGTTTAGGAAATATTTAACTGAATTTCTTTGCCCTGTGACAATGAGTTCAAGGCTCTTTCCTATTTTCTCTTCTGTTATATTCAGTGAATATGGTTTTATGTTGAAGTCCTTGATCCACTTGGACTTAAACTTAGTGCAAGGTGACAAATATGGATCTATTTTTATTTTTCCACATACAGACTGCCAGTTAGATCAGTAAAATTTGAAGGTGCTTTCTTTTTTTCCTTTGTATATCTTTGGTTCTTTATCAAAGATCAAGTGTACCTAAGTATGTGATTTATTTCTGGGTCTTCAATTCTATTACATTGATCTACCTGCTTGTCTCTGTACCAATACCATGTGGTTTTTATCACCATATCTCTGTAGTATAGCTTGAGGTCTGGGATAGTGATTCCTCCAGAAGTACTTTTATTGTTAAGGATTTTTTTTTGCTACTCTGGGTTTTTTGCTTTTCCAGATGAATTTGAGAATTGCATTTTCCATAATTTTGAGGAATTGTGTTGGGATTTTGATGGGGATAACATTAAATCTGTAGATTGTTTTTTATAGGATGGCCATTTTTACTATGTTAATTATGCAGATCCAAGAGCATGGACAATCTCTTCATTTTCTGAGATCTTATTCAATTTCTTTCTTGAGAGTCTTGATATTATAATTGTATAGATCTTTCACTTTTTGGTTAGAGATACCCCAAGATTTTTTATATTGTTTGTGGCTATTGTGAAGGGTGTTGTTTCCCAAATTTCTTTCTCAGCACATTTATCATTTGTATAAAAGAGGGTTACTGATTCATTTGAGTTAATTTTATATCCAGCCACTTTGCTGAAGTTGTTTATCAGTTGTTTTTGTTCTCCAATAGAATTTTGGGTTGCTTATGTGTACTATCGTATCATTTTCAAATAGTGATAACTTTACTTCTGCTTTGCAAGTTTGAATCCCCTTGATCTCTTTTTGTTGTCTTATTTTTCTAGTTAGAACTTTGAGTACAATTTTGAATAGATATAGGGAGAGTGGGCATCCTTATCTTGTACCCTGTTTTAGTGGGATTGCTTTAAGTATTTCTCCATTTAATCTAATATCGATTGTTGTTTTCCAGTAAATTGCTTTTATTAGGTTTATGTATAGGTCCTGAGTTCATGATCTCTTCAATACTTTTAATATGGAGGGGTGTTGTATTTTGTCAAATGACTTTTCAGCAACTAAGGACATGATCATGTAATTTTTTTTCTTTGAGTTTGTTTATACAGTGATTTTCTAAGGGACTTATTTCTTTTTCCTTTAAGGGTTTCCACCTGTTCAATTTTACCCTCTATTTTTAAAGGAAATTTTTATATTCTCTGCAAAGGCCTCTATCATCTTCAGGACGTAAGGATTTAAGGGAACAGACTTGCTCTTCAATCATGTTAGGATATCCAGGGCTTGTTGTTGTAGGATAGTTGGGTTTTGAAGATGCCATATTACATTGGCTTTATTATTATTATTATTATTATTATTATTATTATTATTATTATTACTATTATTATTTTTATTATGTTCTCGTGCTGTTTCACTATCTAATTTTCTTTGGTGTCGGTTGGCCTGAGTGTCTTGAATTGGAGTAGGCCTCCTGGAAGGCAGGGTTTGAGACGGATTTTTTTTTTATTTTGGAGCAATCAGAGCTGTAAGATGGGGCACCGTGAACTACTCACTGACCTCTGCTGGTTCATGCATGGACAGGAAAGACTACTGAGCACAGACTGGGGATGGAAAGGCTCCCAGCTGCCAGTCTTGCTAGTGTCCTGGCAGACAGGGATATTGGGGTGGAGAAATTAGGGTGTTTCACCAGAGTCTACCTCTTGGGAGGTTGGTACAGCTGTGGGGTAGGGTGTGGTGAGCTGCTTGGTAAATACTACTGGAACTGGTGTTGACTGGAGGCCATATAATGTATTTTGATCCTACTTACCAACCTCTACTACCTCTTCTCAGATCCACGCAAACCTCCCTACACACCCAAGTTCATGGTTTTCTTTTCCTGACTAAAAGCATGGAATCTGGTTTGTGTTTCCCAGCTACTCTCAAAGGTGAGGCATGTCTTCCTGTGAACATTTACTAGGGTTCACACCATTAGTGAAAACTTATTCTTCTCCTAGCAGTTATTAAATGCCAATAAATTCTTAGCTAATGGTGATAGTTTGTTCCTACCTTCTCTCCTTTGCATCAGGATTTTATGACTTAATCTTGAGCAGGTCTTGTGCATGTTGTCACAGTAGCTGTGAGTTCATGTGTACAACCACCAATTTGTGTTCAGAAAACACTGATTTCTTGAAGTTATCTACCATGTCTGTCTCTCATAACATTTCTGCCCCATTGTGCATGAGGTCCCTGAATCTTATAAGGAGCAGTGTAGTATATATGTTCCATTTAGGCATGACCACATGCAAGTCTAATTCTTTGCAAGCTAACTAGTTTTGAGTAATGTGTTAATTGTCCTTTACTACAAGAAGAGTCTTCTTTGAAGAATGTTGATAGATTCAATGGCCTATAGTTATTCCAATAAGTTATTAGGCATTTTTTATTATGCTCATTTATCAGAATAATAATATTAGGTTTTATATTAGGACCTATATTCCTATATGTTCCTAGTCATGTTAGCAGAGGTACCATTTCACAAGATGGACCTTAGAGCTGATCCAAAAGCAGTTGCTACTCTCATAAAATCCGTGCCACTGTTGTATCAGTAGGCATATTATGGCAGGCTGGTCATTATTTTAACCTGCACAGTTCACAGCTAAGTGATATTAATGATTACTTTTCTCCTTAAGTAGCATGAGTGACACCTTTTAGTAGCATAAGAGCTAGCCAGGTCAGTAACAAATTGCTTTCTCCATGTCCTATGACTCCAGAATATAGTATCTTCAGGATTAGGTCTTAGTGTCAAGTTATGAGATTCGGGTAAAAGAGAGACATGTCAGCCATGTAATAATCTAATGTTTGGGATATATAAGATCCCATTATCCAATAACTCTACAATACAGAGCCTTTTTACTCATACTTGGGTCATACTTACTAGCACACATTGTCCAGTTGGAGTATTATCTTCCATTCATCTCACATCTTCTCCATTTAAAGTCTTTTATATATGTCTATATTTTGTAATATTTGTTTAAAAGGAAAGTAATTGTTTTATATATGGCTTTTCCAAAAGGCCTTTAGCATTAACTATGATATTTTTAAAGGATAGTAGGTAAATGCACATATGGGATATGATGCACTTATTTGATGTCGTTGAGAAGAATTTTCAATTGGAGTACATGATGATAAGAAATGTTTTTGATTTCTCAAGAAAATGTGTAGAAAAGTCTCAAATACATGGGCACTGGGGAAAATTTCCTGAACAAAACACCAATAGCTTATGCTTTAAGATCAAGAATTGACAAATGGGACTCCATAAAACTACAAAGCTTCTATAAGGCAAAAGACACTGTCATTAGAACAAAACAGCAAGCAACATACTGGGAAAAGATCTTTTCCAATCCTACAACTGATAGAGGGCTAATATCCAAAATATACAAAGAACTCAAGATGTTAGACTCTAGAGAGCCAAATAACACTATTAAAAAATTGGTACAGAGTTAAACAAAACATTCTCAGCTGAGGATTATCAAATGGCCCAAAGAAATGTTCAACATTCTTAGTCATAAGGGAAATGCAAATCAAAACAACCCTGAGATTCCACCTCATACCAGTCAGAATGGCTAAGACCAAAAACTCAGGTGACAGCAGATGCTGGCGAGGATGTGGAGAAAGAGGAACACTCCTCCATTGTTGGTGGGACTGTAAACTGGTGCAACCATTCTGGAAATCAGTCTGGAGGTTCCTCAGAAAATTGGACACTGAACTACCTGAGGACCCAGCTATACCTCTCTTGGACATATACCCAAAAGATGCCCCAATATATAACAAAGACACTTGTTCCACTATGTTCATAGCAGCTTTATTTATAATAGCCAGAAGTTGGAAAAATCCCAGATGCCCTTCAACAGAGGAATGGATACAGAAAATATTATACATCTACACAATGGAATATTACTCAGCTATGAAAAACAATGACTTCATGAAATTCATAGGTAAGTGGAATGAACTAGAAAATATCATCCTGAGTGAGGTAACTCAATCACAGAAAAACACACTTGGTATGCATTCATTAATAAGTGGATATTAGCCCCAAAACTCTAATTGCCCAGGATGAAATCCATAGACCACAGGAAGCTCAAGAAGAAGAATGACCAAAATGTGGATGTTACCACTCCTTCCTAAAAGGGAAAAAATATCCATAGGAGAGGATATGGAAGCAAAGTTTAGAGCAGGATCTCAAGGAAAGGCAATTCAGAGCCTGCCCCACATGTGGCACATATATATATACAGCCACCATAACTAGATAAGATTGATGAAGCTAAAAAATGCATGCTGAAAGGGACCGGATATAGATCTTTCTTGAGAGACACATCCAGAGTATGTCCAATACAGAGGTCAATGCTAGCAGCAAAACACCGAACTGAAAACAGGACCCCCTTGGGGGGAATTAGAGAAAGGATTGAAAGAGTTGAAGGAGCTTGCAACCCTATAAGAACAACAACGCCAACCAACCAGAGCTTCCAGTGACTAAACCACTACATGAAGACTATACATGGACTGACCCAGGGCTCCAACTGCATATGCAATAGAGAATAGCTTGTTAGGGCACCAGTTGAAGGAGAAGCCCTTAGTCTTGCCAAGACTGGACCCCCAGTACAGAGGAATATGGGGGACAATAGGGGAGAAGGATGGGGGCAATACCTGTATAGGGGAGGGAAGGGAATGGGGACTTATGCACAGGAACCTAGGAAAGGGAATAACATTTGAAATGTAAGTAAAGAAAACCCTGAACTCAAGCAGTATTACAGAGCAATAGTGATAACTGCATGGTATTGGTACAGAGACAGACAGATAGACCAATGGAATAGAATTGAAGACCCAGAAATGAACCCACACAACCTATGGTCACTTGATTTTTGACAAAGGAGCCAAAACCATCCAATGGAAAAAAGATAGCATTTTCAGCAAATGGTGCTGGTTCAACTGGAGGTCAACATGTAGAAGAATGCAGATTGATCCATGCTTATCACCCTGCACAAAGCTTAAGTCCAAGTGGATCAAGGACCTCCACATCAAACCAGACACACTCAAACTAATAGAAGAAAAACTAGGGAAGCATCTGGAACACATGGGCACTGGAAAAAATTTCCTGAACAAAACACCAATGGCTTATGCTCTAAGATCGAGAATCGACAAATGGGATCTCATAAAACTGCAAAGCTTCTGTAAGGCAAAGGACACTGTGGTTAGGACAAAACGGCAACCAACAGATTGGGAAAAGATCTTTACCAATCCTACAACAGATAGAGGCCTTATATCCAAAATATACAAAGAACTGAAGAAGTTAGACCGCAGGGAGACCAATAACCCTATTAAAAATTGGGGTTCAGAGCTAAACAAAGAATTCACAGCTGAGGAATGCCGAATGGCTGAGAAACACATAAAGAAATGTTCAACATCTTTAGTCATAAGGGAAATGCAAATCAAAACAACCCTGAGATTTCACCTCACACCAGTGAGAATGGCTAAGATCAAAAACTCAGGTGACAGCAGATGCTGGTGAGGATGCGGAGAAAGAGGAACAGTCCTCCATTGTTGGTGGGATTGCAGACTGGTACAACCATTCTGGAAATCAGTCTGGAGGTTCCTCAGAAAATTGGACATTGAACTGCCTGAGGATCCAGCTATACCTCTCTTGGGCATATACCCAAAAGATGCCCCAACATATAAAAAAGACATGTGCTCCACTATGTTCATCACAGCCTTATTTATAATAGCCAGAAGCTGGAAAGAACCCAGATGCCCTTCAACAGAGGAATGGATACAGAAAATGTGGTACATCTACACAATGGAATATTACTCAGCTATCAAAAACAACGACTTTATGAAATTCGTAGGCAAATGGTTGGACCAGGAAAATATCATCCTGAGTGAGCTAACCCAATAACAGAAAGACATACATGGTATGCACTCATTGATAAGTGGCTATTAGCCCAAATGCTTGAATTACCCTAGATGCCTAGAACAAATGAAACTCAAGACGGATGATCAAAATGTGAATGCTTCACTCCTTCTTTAAAAGGGGAACAATAATACCTTTGGCAGGGAAGAGAGAGGCAAAGATTAAAACAGAGACTGAAGGAACACCCATTCAGAGCCTGCCCCACATGTGGCCCATACATATACAGCCACCCAATTAGACAAGATGGATGAAGCAAATAAGTGCAGACTGACAGGAGCCGGATGTAGATCGCTCCTGAGAGACACAGCCAGAATACAGCAAATACAGAGGCGAATGCCAGCAGTAAACCACTGAACTGAGAATAGGACCCCTGTTGAAGGAATCAGAGAAAGAACTGGAAGAGCTTGAAGGGGCTCGAGACCCCATATGTACAACAATGCCAAGCAACCAGAGCTTCCAGGGACTAAACCACTACCTAAAGACTATACATGGACTGACCCTGGACTCTGACCTTATAGATAGCAATGAATATCCTAGTAAGAGCACCAGTGGAAGGGGAAGCCCTGGGTCCTGCTAAGACTGAACCCCCAGTGAACTAGACTGTTGGGGGGAGGGCGGCAATGGGGGGAGGGTTGGGAGGGGAACACCCATAAGGAAGGGGAGGGGGGAAGGGGATGTTTGCCCGGAAACCGGGAAAGGGAATAACACTCGAAATGTATATAAGAAATACTCAAGTTAATTAAAAAAAAAATATATCTAATAATAAAAAAAAGAAGAGAGGATAAGATTTCCACATTATAAAAAGAAATGTTCTTTATTATATTTACCACATTAGTTTTTTAATAATTATATGCACATTAGATTTGTGATGGTTTATAAGCTATTAGAAAATATATTTTCCTCAATGTTAAGCTAAAACATTTTCTGGGTTCTACTGTGAATTATTTTCTCAATGTGCTGTTAGAAAATATCACTTAATTATGAAATATGTATAGATATACTGACAACATGTATTTGTTAATATGAATTTCTTACAGAAAAATAAATTCACACGTGGGAGGTGTTAGGTATTATCTAATATAGAAAGTTATTTTTATTTTATCATGGGTACTGAACATTTATTTGTTTTGTGAACATGAAAGGAAGAGAATGATGTCTTGCTATACATCAGTTCTCCATATTTAACCCTATGCAAGCATAATACTTGCATAGACATTATACATGTTCTTTATCTCATAAGTGATTTACTTGCATTTGCTTGATTGAATGTATTGATGCATTTTAAATTACCATCTTTTAATTCAGCACATAATCTGACACTCGTGAGCCTGGGACAAGGTCTTTTTGACACAGAAGATTCAGCACATTGCTAAATATAGAGTACTAGAGAACATATGCTCACTGGAGCTCATAACGAGCTATGATAAGGGATAGTCATGGAATGCACCTACACTATAGATTTTCAGAAAATATTTACTTTGTAGTAAAAATAGTTATTCAGTTAATATTAAGTAGAAATTGAGGAGATAAATGAACAGACTGAAGGTTGTTTTTATTCCATTTCACTGAGATCCATGCCTCATTTGAAAGCTTTCATATTCATGAATGGCAGAACCATGACTGTATATCTTTCCAATAAATAGATAAATTACATTTTGATTCTTACAGACTCTACATTTTGCAATTCTCTCCTTCACGTCAATGCATCTTGGGAAGATTCCTTCTATTAGAAAGAAATGGTGTTGCAGGGAGTGTTTGATGTTATGGACCAAGGCTGCTGCCTCTTTCTGGGTAGATTAAATATTACTTGCCTTACTTAAATTTACTTATTGATGTGCGGCTCAGTATTCTTATCAATATAGTTTCAATATACTTTGATGGGTTCTTTCAAGTCAACTTGGCAGTCAGTTACTCGTGTTTGGCAAGATTCAAGTCTTCTAGCTCTAGGGACCCTTGAGATAAAGAGATGTGTTCAAGAGAGATTATTACTTCATTTGAATTTGTTCCAAATATTCTAACAAGCTTATTGATTAAAATAGAAATGGTATAGAACTATTATAGGCTGCAGAGAAACTAGAAATGAAAGATCACTTTCCTGATTATAGGACAGAAGACATCTCTGAGAACTCAAATCTTACCAAGCTGCAGTATATCTTCAGTTCATTTTAGTCCTTGAGGTATTATGTTTTGTTGTGTGCTTAATATTGCTTAAGAAGGTATCTGAAACTTGTTTTGACTAGAGAATGTTGTTCTAATAATTTTAAATACTGAAGATGTCTGCTTATGGGAAACCAGTATTAGTGTGCCCCCAAATTTTAAATTGTCACCTTTGTTTTGCTGATGCTCAGTTGTTTGCAAATGCTAGTTTTCTTTTGGAAAGCCAAGATTGCTCTGATGGCTTCATATTTGTTTAAAAAATTGCATGATCAATTATAGTGTTGTCTGACCTTTCATTTTTGTCAGCAAATAAAAGGGTTGAGTTGTTGCCAATTTTGGAGACAGAGTATCTTTGCTTTTCTATGATAACATTTTCCCAGGGTGTGAGGATATGAAACTTCTGCTTAAGTAAGTTTTGATAGTCTATGTAAGTCTTTTAGTTTAATTTTTCATATTAAACTTTTTACTAGATATACCTGAAAGAAATAAGTGAATTAATATAGAAACATGTTTTCTGCATCCAGTTGGTACTTTTTTATTATTTGAAGAATATCTATAAGTTATCATGTCTTCTTGACATCACATGTATGTACAAAGCATTTATAGACAACCCAGTAAAAACTATAGATTTTCTGTAAGGAGAATAATATCCAAGGGTAAACACATGAACCCTCCAAGAAAAGATACAAGCTAAACATTCCTGTGATGTACTTCAATGCCTTATAGGTCATAGATTCTCACAAAGATGTCTGGGGAAATTGAAAGTGTGAGTATACAGAAATTATTTTAAAATAAGCATAGTGTATGTATTTGGTCTTAGTGTTATTGGTTGGAGTTTCAACTTGAAAATTTAAAATGGCATATCAATATAAGTGTTTAGAGTATAAGGAAACAAATTTTACTGTGTATTCTGATATCAAAATGTGAGCTTTACATCTATTAAAATGACCCTAGCAGAATACTAATATGCATGAACATTCCTAGAGAAGTATTTCATCCAATCTCTTATAATTGTTAGTTTGCTACTGTTTAGTTATGCACAGGATACCTTTATAAACAATTTTATGATAAAGTTTTATATAGGTCCACTTTCTATTTAAGTTTATAGTAGATTTTGAGTGTATGCCTCTTTTCTTGAGTGTTTCTCTTTTCATTCCTCTTCCTCACTATGCCCTAATTCTTTACTTCTACTTTTACGTTTTCTATGCATAGATGATTTCATGAATCTATAACAAATTTGCAGTCAACAAATAAGAGAGAAAAACATATCACTTAATGTTCCAAGACTGATTTAATTCACTTTATATTGCTATTACAAATTGCATCTATATTTCTGCAAATGATTAACCTCATGCTTCATTATAGCTGAAACCATTCCATTGATGCACAGGATTGTATCTTTCAATATCTTTAAACATCTTTAAACATATCTTTTAATTCACAATCTTAAGTATTATACTTGGAAACTTTTTAATAAATTGAAGGCAGGAATAATATTGTTAAATTTTTATGGGAACAATTATTTGATTAAATTACAGTGTGGTTTATACAACTTAAGTATACTACAGATTAATTATTATTTTTATTTTATTAGCTAAATAATTATATTGGCTTCTAGAAGATTCATTCTAATGAAACCAAATGTAAGTAATGAAAGGTACTAAGACATATACGAAATGAGACACAGAGTTGGATATAAATTATTTTATACAATAGAAAGGTTTTAGGTTTCAAGAATGACAAGTCTAGGTCCCCTGAGTGAGGTAGAAGTAGCAATGTGAAGGAGATTTATTGAGCGTGCATCATAATGTTATTTAAGAGAGCTCAAACTCTGCATATATCTTCACCTCAACTGCACATGAATGTAATTGCCTGTTGCTAGTCAAACTGCTTAACAGTTAAATGTTAGTAATATAATGAAATTGATAATTCTCAAAACATAATTCTGATCTGTGTTCAAGAAATGGTTCATGAGGTATGTTTGTTCTGTTCTTTATACACTAGAGTGTGCCAATAAATTATTAAGTTTAATGAAATCCTGATGACTGATTGTGTGAGCTGATATTCACAATGAAACCCTAAGAACATTAATCATAGCTCATTCATTTAGATTTCATATTCTCTGAGTATTACTTCAGGCACTATGCATGAAAATAAGAAAACCAAACAAAACTAGGTATTAGTTGATATGTAAGTTCCTATAGTAAAAATGAAGGCAAAGGTAAAGTCAGTAAGTTGTGATAATGATAAATGGATGAGCATTGCACTGTAACACATGTATATGACCCCAGTAACCACAGGGTTCCCTGTTTACTACTTTCTTTCCTTGTCTATGTTAGATTCTATTTTTTGTTTTGTTTTGTTTTTGTTTCTTTATATACCATGAACAAAAGAATTATAGCCATCAGTTAGTCATAGTAATAATTACATCCTATTCACACCTGAATAGTATTCCAGAAGCTATAATAAAGCTAGAAATCAACCATGCAAATATATAAATCATTGATAGCCAACTAGAAACAGAAACAAAGTAATAGTGCTGCAGATTATGAAATCTTTGTAACTAATCCTTTTGTTTTTCAGGTTGCAGACTGAGGCATACATTTTGTATTTTAGTAGATATTTAATTAAAAATGATTGCAACTGGTTTCCTCTTAGACCTAAACCCCTAAGCTCCTCACAGGTACTATGCCTCTAACTCCAGCCCTTTCCAATTACCTCCTCTCTAACTCTTTCATGTCTTCCCTTGAATTCTCAAATTGATAGGTGTGTGTGTGTGTGTGTGTGTGTGTGTGTGTGTGTCTGTATCTCTGTATCTGTGTCTGTGTGTATTGAGTCCACTTTTGTTGTTTGTTTATGGTTTTAGGGCTGACCTCTTTGTATCAAATAACAAATATTTCAACTACAATTAGAAAATGACCCAATCCCATGACTTCTCATATCGGTTATACATTTTTTTTAAATGAATGCAATGTTTTTGGTCTTTGGATGGTGAATTTCTATGTGAGCATTGTCACCACTTAGGAAGCATTCTGTAAGAACTGTGCTCCCTTGTTCATTATCCCTTTTCTTCAGTTTCTGTTTTTACTGTCTTACTATCTATTCTATTCCATGTATCATAAAATATATATCATGGTTGCTGGTGCAAGGCACCAGTTTCCTCAGATTAAAAATATTTATGAAATTCTATTAGTATATGTAACTCTTCTAACATTTCTAAATGTTATATCAATACAAGTGTTAACAGTATAAGGAAATAAATTTTATTGTATATTCTCATATCAGAATGTGAGCTTATATACTCTTTCTTAACTGTTCCACAGGAGTTCACATATACAATTTGTGTGTGTGTGTGTGCACGCGCGCACGCGTGTTTGTGTGTGTGTGTGTGTGTGTGTGTGTGTGTGTGTGTTTTAGTGTAGGCATGTTGCTCTGGATACATCATGTGGAGGTCAGAGGACAACCCATGGATTAGGTTCTCTTCCAACATATGAGCAGTGGGGATCAAACTCATCAGGCTTGGAGGTGGTAATCTTTACCTGCTGAACAAATTCACATGTTTTCTTTACAGAATTCTTAAAAGGAAGACTATTTCCTGTTTACTGATATCTATGCCAAGATATAATTAGTTATAAGTAACTAATTTCAAGTATGTGAATGACTGAGATACCTTTGTCTGTTTTTCTGTCTAGAATTCAACTGAGTCTTGAGATACAATCTGATGCTCACAAGTATTTTAGATACCCAAAGCGAAAGGTCTATAGAGATGCTTACAAGAGAATCCCACTAGATGCTGGCTGAACTTTGACTGCTAGTACATCACTGTAGAGCTCAGTGAAGAAGATCAAATTCATGAGAGAACTGATTCAAGTTTGGGTCAAAATTTATGGAAGGTCTTTTTCTACTGAGCCTCCATCTCTGAAACAGATCTGCTAGAAGAACAAATGGGACAGAATAACAGTGTATCAGAGTTTATACTCTTGGGACTCACTGAGGATCCTGCTGGGCAGAAAACATTATTTGTGGTATTTTTACTCATCTATATTGGAACAATGGTGGGCAACCTGCTCATTGTGTGGACAGTGATTGCCAGCCCTTCTCTAGACTCCCCAATGTACTTCTTCCTTGCCTATCTGTCACTTATAGATGCCCTTTATTCCAGTACTATTTTACCCAAGTTACTTATAGACCTACTCTGTGATAAAAAGACCATTTCCCTCACAGCTTGCTTGGTACAATTGTTTGTAGAGCATTTATTTGGTGGTGTTGAGATCTTCCTTCTAGTTTTTATGGCCTATGATCGCTATGTGGCCATTTGTAAGCCCCTGTACTATTTGACCATCATGAATCAACGGGTCTGTGTCTGTTTGGTGGTGGTGTCTTGGATTGGAGCATTTGCCCATGCTCTGGTTCAAGTTTTCTCTGTGTATAAACTTCCTTTCTGTGGCCCTAACATCATTGATCACCTTGCTTGTGACATGTACCCATTGTTAGGACTTGCTTGTACTGACACTTACTTCCTTGGGCTCACTGTAGTTGGCAATAATGGAGCAATATCTGTAGTGGTCTTTATGCTCCTCCTTCTCTCTTATGGAATAATTCTAAATTCTCTGAAGACTCACAGTCAGGAAGGGAGGCGCAAGGCCCTGTCCACCTGCAGCTCCCATATCATGGTGATTGTTCTCTTTTTTGTTCCTTGCATTTTCATGTATGTTAGACCTGTTTCTAACTTTCCTCTTGACAAATTCATTACTGTGTTTTATACAGTGTTCACTCCAATGTTGAATCCTTTAATATATACTTTGAGAAATTTAGAGATTAAAAAATCTATGGAAAAACTCTGCCGTAAAATATTTACTTCAGACAGAATAAGAATTTCTTCTTGTTATTCCTAATTTTAAAGTAAATATCATGAATATACTGTAGTAGAAAGTTTTATGAGTTTTACATTCTTATTAAAATTGACATATGTATTTTGCTATTTTGTGAATGAATCCTTTGTGATTTAGATTTTATTTACTATTGGTATAATTGAGTGTGCTGTCAGCCATTTGTTGGATTTCCTAATTTTACTATTTTCTATAAAATGTTTCTATTTCTTTTCAGGTTTGAATAAAGTCTTTTTGAGATATCATGGAATGGTGGTTTTTAGGTTGTCTTTATCTGATTTTTTGAAATTCTTTTTTATTCCTTTATTACTATGAATGGTATTTTCAATTGGATATTTTATGTATTTACATTTCAAATGCTATCCCCTTTCCTGGTTACCCCCTCTCCCATCCTTCTGCCACTGCTTCTATGTGGATGCTCCCCTTCCCACCTACCCACTCCTACCTCAATACCATGCAATTCCCCTACAATGGAGAAATGAGCCTTTACAGGACCAGGGCTTCTCTTCCTATTGATGCCAGACAATGCCATCCTCTGCTACATATACCTCTGGCATCATGTACTCCATGTACATGTACTCCATGTACTCCATATGTACTCTTTGGTTGGTGGTTTAGTCCCTGGGAGCTCTGGAGGGTCTGATTGTTTAATATTATTATTCTTCCTATGGGGTTGCAAACCCCTTCAGCTCCTTCAGTTCTTTACCTAATTCCTCCATTGGGGGTTCCCATGCTCAGTCTGATGTTTAGCTGCAAGCATCCTCATCTGTATCAGTAAGGGTCTGGCAGAGTCTCTCAGGAGACATCCATATCAGGCTCCTGTCAGCAGACGTTTCTTGGCATCAACAATAGAGGCTGGGTTTGTTGGCCGCATATGGGATAGATTCCCAGTTGGGGCAGACTCTGGATGGCCTTTCCTTCAGTCTCTGCTTCATTCATTGTCCCTGTATTTCCTCCCATGAATATTTTGTTCCCCCTTCTAAGAAGGACTGAAGCATCCACATTTTGGTCTTCTGTATTCTTGAGCTTCATATGATCTGTGAATTGTATCTTTGATATTCTGAGCTTTTGGACTAATATCTACTTATCAGTGAGTGTATGCTGTGTGTTCTTTTGTGACTGGGTTACCTCACTCAGGCTGATATTTTCTAGTTCCATCTATTTGCCTAAGAGTTTCACAAAGTCATAGTTTTTAGTAGCGGTGTAGTACTCCATCGTTGAAATATACCACATTTTCTGTAATTTTTGTATGTATTGCAAAGTCATCTATCTGTAAACTTTGTTTATAGCATTATCACTAATTTAAATATTTTGATTAATACAAACTTCCAATTAAATTTAGCTTTATTAAAAACTATTTTTAAGTATTTTACAAAGCCAAACTCCCCTGTACTTCATGCACTTTATTTCCTTTTGAAAACAAACAGACATCTGAGAGATAATAGTAAACTGAACTAAAATATAATAATATAAAAGAAAAACAAATTGGTATAGGATAAAACAAATGACCAGAAGGAAAAGAGCTGAGAAAAGGCAAAATAAGCAGATATAGACACCACAGATACTCAAATAAAACCCCTGATTACATTATGAGGCAAGTATCCTCCAAAGATGATGTTTTTTGTTTTCTGTTGGCCATCTCATGATGAGTATGGGACATATTCTTAAGACAAGTTTGTTTTCTTACTGAGACTTCCTTAGAGTCTCATTAAGACTCTAAGTCTTCCTTGCAAATGGTTGCCAGTTGGAGATAGCTTCTGGTTTAGGGATGGAAATGTATTTACTTCTGCTTTCAACTATAGGACTCCATCTGGTGTAAACTCACATGGGCCTCACACTGCTTTAATCTTAGGGAATTCATATGCACTTTAGTATATTTTGTTTAGAAGACCTTATTTTCTTGCATTCTCTATCACTTCTGACTTTTATGCCCTTTCTACCTCCTCTTGTTCAGGATTCCCTGAGCTCTGAGGAGAGGGATTTAATAGAGACATCACATTTAGGAATGAATAATCCAAGGTTTCTTATTCTCTGCACATTTTCCAGATGTACATTTCTGTATTTGTACCATCTGCTGCAGGAGGAAATGTCTCTAAAGATGTCTGAATGAGGCCTTGATTAATGAGGATAGCAGAATGTCATTAGGACTAATTTTATTGCTACAGCCCTGCAGTAAAACATTAGTATGTTCCTAGGCAGTCTATTGTCAGGTTTTTGGTTACTCAAGGAATGTTGAGCATGGGATAGGTTACATGGAGTATGCCTTAAGACACATCAGATATTGATTGGTTATACCTACACACTTAGTACAACCATTGCCCTAGCTTATGATGGAGGCAGAACACAACTCTAGATCAAAGGGTTTGTAGCTGTGTTGGTGTTTAACTTTTTCCTTTAATAGTATCCATATGGTACCAAGTCCTGTAGGAGTAATGACTCTAGAGAGGTGCCAGCTCAACTTCTTCCAGTGTGCAATGACTTGTGTCTGTGTTGTATTCATCAATAAGGCCTTTCTGTCAGTTTGTGGTAAGAAACCTACAGTCCTGGCAACAGGCTGTTTTTTGTGGGTTTCCATGGGAACCCTTTGGCCAGCAACTCAATTGGATTCTATACACTTTTGATATGGAAGCATCATATAGTAAAAAGAGATGCCAAGTTGAGGATTTGTTTGTCCCCTGTTATTCAGTGATTTTATTTAGATGGCCTTCATACATGTATATGGAGCATCTAAAGTGTTAGGCCTCTATTCTATCTTTAAAATGACCCATAAATTCAGCTGACTTTCCTGGTATTTGGTCTCTTCTCTACAGAGTTTCCATGTCATCCATGAATGTTTAGTCTGGTATGTTTGAGTGACCCATTCTTGTTTTTCTCTAGCTAGCCAGAGCTATTAGGGGTTCCATTGACAATGTTATCATCCTATTTTGACCACCCCTTTTGATCAGTATCCAGTCTCTTGTCCCCTAGCAGGATCTTCCCTAACTGCAAGATACATAGATTCCTTTGAACCACCTCAGGCACCCAACCTGATTTCCAGAATTCCCACGCCATTCTCTAGGGTCTACCCTGGTGGGAATTCTAGATATCCATATCCACTCCTTGCTTTAAAGCCTACCAGATTTAATCTTGGTTCACAACCACTGATTAAGACTAGTTTGGTCTTCTCTAAGTCCATGAGAAAGGGACTCTAGGTTTTGACCAAGAAACCTACCTCCATCTGTCCACAAAACCAAAAGGGTCTTTAATGCAAAATTAAAATTTTTCACTCAGATCTATTGCCATTCTTCAATATACAGTCGGTTTGTAACTAGAAGTTTATCCTGTATATCATACCAATTCTTTCTTCCCACTTTGTTCCACCTAAGACATATCCAAACCAACCTGCTTTATCTATAACAAACTCAGAACTACAAAAGGACATACACATGTCCAGACTGCATCGAAAGGATATCAACAATATCAAAGATGAAAGAAATATTTTCTCTCCAAATCTTGCCTTGCTGAATTGATCATTTCTAGATATCTTATAGAAATTAAGGAATCTTTAAAGTTTCAAGAGCAATGTGAGGGCATTAGGTGATTGCTACTAAATAAATTGTTGATGTGTATCTGTTTATTTCTCAAGTTTATAAAGATGAAGCCCAGGTAGGAAGGAAATGTGCAACCTACTAGCTATGAACAGAACGTTTTGTGAAAGACCATCCCAAGTTGAACTGCACTTTCAATTTTATATTCAAGCTGCTAATTAAAATAGGTAGTTACCTATCAGATTCCAGCTTACTTTCTTACACATACTGTGTTCTGGACATCTTCAGTTCAGAGATTTTCATCAGGAATTACCTGCACCTTGGGATGGAACTGGACTTCTCAGAAACTCACTCTCTCCATGGGATCTGGGTACAGAGAGATGTGGGACTGGGTCAGCTTTGGGCACAGGAAGAAACTGTAAGGATCCTCTCTTAGACTAATCCTGGGTTTCTATGTCCTGAGGGCTCCAGGCAGTTCCTTTGGAGCAGAAGTGTTGGTCTTACGTCTGCTCTCATGTGTGTCAGTGCTCCAGGAGACTGTCTTTCAGTTTCAGGCATAGGCGGAGACTCTAATGATACTGTCCTTGACTGCTTCTAGATTCCTATGTCCAGAGGGCTCCAGGCAGATTCCTCTTGGGCCAGGGATGTGAGCAGAAGTGGTGGTCTCCCCTGTGCTTTCAAGATTGTCTGCACTTTTGAGAGTCCAGCTCTTTCCCCTACAGGATTTGGTTACCAAGATGTGATTTTCAGTTCAACTCTTCCTTTCCTGGAGTGTTGAGAAGTTTAGGACTTGCTGTGGAGGTAGACCTGGGTTCTGATGATGTCAAGTAGCCGTGGTGTTTATTGCTTATGTTCTTGTGCTTGCCTCTGTCCATCTGTTTATCTCTGGTGATAGTTGGTCTTGCTGTCTCTGACAGGAGCTTGTCCTTCTTGTTGGCCTGTGGGCCTGTGAGCCTGTTATTTTAGGAGTGAGAGCACTCCTGGGCAAGATCTGTGTACAGAGGACTGTGTGAGAGCCTTATCTTTGGGTGCAGATAGTAGTGCAGAAAGTATCCTGTCCCAGAATGCTCTGTGGTTCCATGTCCTGTGTGCTCCTAGTGGATTCCTCTTTGAACATTTATTAGAGTGAACGTGGTGTCTCAACTGTGGACTTAGAAGTGAGAGCACTCCTTAGGAGGCCAGCTGTCTCAGGTCAGGATTTGTGTAAGGAGGAGCCTTAGTCCTGTGTGCAGATAGAGAATGGACGGGTCCAAGTTCTTTCTTAATAACAAGGCAGGCTTAATCCTATTAAAGGAACAAGATTTTTTTCTTACAATTTTGGTTTAATTAATTTAGCATTAAAAGGGTAGAAGCTTTTTCTTTATGCAATAAGAATCAGAACTCATTTTTTTAAAAATCTAGAATGAGTGCGTTCTTTCTGCACCAAAAGGAGATCAAAGGGATACAGATTGGAAAAGCAGAAGTCAAAATATCACTGTTTGCAGATGATATGATAGTATATTTAAGTGATTCCAAAAGTTCCACAAGAGAACTATTAAACCTGACAAACACCCTCAGCAAAGTGGATGGGTATAAAATTCACTCAAATAAATCAGTAGGCTTCCTCTACACAAAAGAGAAACAAGCCAAGAAAGAAATTAGGGAAATGACACCCTGCATA
Source organism: Rattus norvegicus (assembly GCF_021556685.1). Lineage (NCBI taxonomy): Eukaryota > Metazoa > Chordata > Mammalia > Rodentia > Muridae > Rattus > Rattus norvegicus. The sequence goes on along the minus strand of NC_141536.1, from coordinate 75,110,938 downwards.
ATAGTCGCAAATGATATAAAATACCTTAATGTGAGTTTAACCAAGCAAGTAAAAGATCTGTACAATAAGAACTTCAAGACTCTGAAGAAAGAAATTGAAGAAGACCTCAGAAGATGCAAAGATCTCCCATGCTCATGGATTGGCAGGATTAATATAGTAAAAATGGCCATTTTACCTAAAGCGATCTACAGATTTAATGCAATCCCCATCAAAATACCAATCCAATTCTTCAGAGAGTTAGAACAATTTGAAAATTCATCTGGAATAACAAAAAACCCAGGATAGCTAAAACTATCCTCAACAATAAAAGGACTGCAGGGGGAATCACTATCCCTGAACTCAAGCAGTATTACAGAGCAATAGTGATAAAAACTGCATGGTATTGGTACAGAGACAGACAGATAGACCAGTGGAATAGAATTGAAGGCCCAGAAATGAACCCACACACGTATGGTCAATTGATTTTTGACAAAGGAGCCAAAACCATCTAATGGAAAAAAGGTAGCATTTTCAGCAAATGGTGCTGGTTCAACTGGAGGTCACCATGTAGAAGAAGGCAGATCGATCCATGCTTATGACCCTGTGCAAAGCTTCAGTCCAAGTGGATCAAGGGCCTTCACATCAAACCAGATACACTCAAACTAAAAGAAAAAAAAGGGGGGAAGCATCTCGAACACATGGGCACTGGAGAAAATTTCCTGAACAAAACACCAATGGCTTATGCTCTATGATCAAGAATCGACAAATGGGATCTCATAAAACTGCAAAGTTTCTGTAAGGCAAAGGACACTGGTTTTAGGACAAAATGGCAACCAACATATTGGGAAAAGATATTTACCAATCCTACAACAGATAGAGGGCTTATATGAAAATATACAAAGAACTCAAGAAGTTAGACTTCAGGGAGACAAATAACCCTATTAAAAATGGGGTTCAGAGCTAAACATAATTCACAGCTCAGGAATGCCGAATGGCTGAGAAACACCTAAAGAAATGTTCAACATCTTTAGTCATAAGGGAAATGCAAATCAAAACAACCCTGAGATTTCACCTCACACCAGTAAGAATGGCAAAGATCAAAAACTCAGGTGACAGCAAATGCTGGCGAGGATGTGGAGAAAGAGGAACACCCTCCATTTTTGGTGGGATTGCAGACTGGTACAACCATTCTAGAAATCAGTCTGGAGGTTCTTCAGAAAATTGGACATTGAACTACCTGAGGCCCCAGCTATACCTCTCTTGGGCATATTCCCAAAAGATGCCCCAACATATTACAAAGACACATGCTCCACTATGTTCATAGCAGCCTTATTTATAATAGCCAGAAGCTGTAAAGAACCCAGATGCCCTTCAGAGAGGAATTGATACAGAAAATGTGGTATATCTACACAATGGAATATTACTCAGCTATCAAAAACAATGGCTTTATGAAATTCATAGGCAAATGGATAGAACTGGAAAATATCATCCTAAGTGGGGTAACCCAATCACAGAAAAACACACATGGTATGCACTCATTGATAAGTGGCTATTAGTCCAAATGCTTGAATTGCCCTAGATGCATAGAACATATGAAACTCAAGAGGGTTGACCAAAATGCAAATGTTTCACTCCTTCTTTAAAAGGAGAACAAGAAAACCCTTGGGAGGGAATAGGGAGGCAAAGTTTAGAACAGAGGCTGAAGGAACACCCATTCAGAGCCTGCCCCCCATGTAGCCCATACATATACAGCCACAAAACTATCTAAGATGGATGAAGCAAAGAAGTGCAGGCTGACAGGAACCGGATGTAGATCTCTCCTGAGAGACACAGCCAGAATACAGCAAATACATAGGCGAATGCCAGCAATGAACCACTGAACAGAGAACGGGACCCCCATTGAAGGAAGCAGAGAAAGGACTGGAAAAGCTTGAAGGGGCTTGAGACCCCATATGAACAACAATGCCAAGCAACCAGAGCTTCCAGGGACTAAGCCACTAACCAAAGACTATACATGGACTGACCCTGGGCTCCAACTGCATAGGTAGCAATGAATAGCCTAGTAAGGGCACCAGTGGAAGGGGAAGCTCATGGTCCTGCCAAGACTGGAACCCAGTGAATGGGATTGTTGTGTGAGGAGGGTGGTAATGGCGGGAGGATGGGGAGGGGAACACCCATATAGAAGGGGAAGGTTAGGGGTTAGGGGGATGTTGGCTTGGAAACCAGAAAGGGGAATAACAATTGAAATGTAAATAAGAAATACTCAAGTTAATAAAGATGGAAAAAAATCTTTTCCCAATCTGTTTGTTATCATTTTGTCTTAGGGCATTGTCTTTTGCCTTACAGAACCTTTGCAATTTTATGAGGTCCCATATGTGAATTCTTGATGTTAGATCATAAGGCATTGGTGTTCTGTTCAGAAAAAATTCACTCTGTTCAAAGCCCTAACCAATTTTTCTATTAGTTTCAATGTATCTGGTTTTTTGGAGGTCTTTGATCCACTTGGATTTGAGCTTTGTACAAGGAGATAAGAATGGGTTGATTTGCATTCTTCTATATGCAGACCTCCAGTTGAACCAGCACCATTTGCTGAAAATGCTGTATTTTTTTAATTGGATATTTTTTATTTACATTTCAAATGTTATTCCCTTTCCCAGTTTCCTATCTATAAGTCCCCTATTCCATCATCCTCCCCCTTCTTCTATGAGCGTGTTCCACCTCCCCAGCCACTCCTTTTCCTGCCCTGACATTCCCCTACACTGGGGAGGTCCAGCCTTGGCAAGACCAAGGGCTTCTCCTCCCATTGATGCCCAACAAAGCCATCCTTTGCTATGCAGTTGGGGCCATGGGTCTGTCCATGTGTACTCTTTGAGTAGTGGTTTAGTCCCTGGGAGTTCTGGTTGGTTGGTATTATTGGCCTTATGAGGTTGCAAGACCCTTCGGGTCCTTCAAACCTTTCTCTAATTCCTCCAATGGGGACCCCATTCTCAGTTAAATGGTTTGCTGCTAGCATTCGCCTTTGTATTTGTTATGCTGTGGTTGAGCTGCTCAGGAGACACCTATATCAGGCTCCTGTCAGCATGCACTTCTTGGCTTCACAAATATTGTCTAGGTTTAGTGGCTGCATATATATATATATATATATATATATATATATATATATATATATATATGCTTGATCCGCAGGTATGGCAGGCTCTGTATGAGCTCTGCTCCAAACTTTGTCTCCACACCTCCTCCTATGAATATTTTTATACCCTCTTTTAAGAAAGACTGAAGCATCAGCACTTTGGTCATCCTTCTTCTTTTTTTTTTTTTAATTTTTTTTTTATTTTTTATTTTTTTATTAACTTGAGTATTTCTTATATACATTTCAAGTGTTATTCCCTTTCCCGGTTTCCGGACAAAATCCCCCTCCCCCCTCCCCTTCCTTATGGGTGTTCCCCTCCCAACCCTCCCCCCATTGCCGCCCTCCCCCCATAGTCTAGTTCACTGGGGGTTCAGTCTTAGCAGGACCCAGGGCTTCCCCTTCCACTGGTGCTCTTACTAGGATATTCATTGCTACCTATGGGGTCAGAGTCCAGGGTCAGTCCATGTATAGTCTTTAGGTAGTGGCTTAGTCCCTGGAAGCTCTGGTTGCTTGACATTGTTGTACTTTTGGGGTCGCGAGCCCCTTCAAGCTCTTCCAGTTCTTTCTCTGATTCCTTCAACAGGGGACCTATTCTCAGCTCAGTGGTTTGCTGCTGGCATTCGCCTCTGTATTTGCTGTATTCTGGCTGTGTCTCTCAGGAGCGATCTACATCCGGCTCCTGTCGGTCTGCACTTCTTTGCTTCATCCATCTTGTCCAATTGGGTGGCTGTATATGTATGGGCCACCTGTGGGGCAGGCTCTGAATGGGTGTTCCTTCAGTCTCTGTTTTAATCTTTGCCTCTCCCTTCCCAGCCAAGGGTATTCTTTTTCCTCATTTAAAGAAGGAGTGAAGCATTCACATTTTGATCATCCGTCTTGAGTTTCGTTTGTTCTAGGGATCTAGGGTAATTCAAGCATTTGGGCTAATAGCCACTTATCAATGAGTGCATACCATGTATGTCTTTCTGTGATTGGGTTAGCTCACTCAGGATGATATTTTCCAGTTCCAACCATTTGCCTACGAATTTCATAGACTCGTTGTTTTTGATAGCTGAGTAATATTCCATTGTGTAGATGTACCACATTTTCTGTATCCATTCCTCTGTTGAAGGGCATCTCGGTTCTTTCCATTTTCTGGCTATTATAAATAAGGCTGCGATGAACATAGTGGAGCACGTGTCTCTTTTATATGTTGAGGCATCTTTTGGGTATATGCCCAAGAGAGGTATAACTGAATCCTCAGGCAGTTCAATGTCCAATTTTCTGAGGAACCTCCAGACTGATTTCCAGAGTGGTTTTACCAGTCTGCAATCCCACCAACAATGGAGGAGTGTTCCTCTTTCTCCACATCCTCGCCAGCATCTGCTGTCACCTGAGTTTTTGATCTTAGCCATTCTCACTGGTGTGAGGTGAAATCTCAGGGTTGTTTTGATTTGCATTTCCCTTATGACTAAAGATGTTGAACATTTCTTTAGGTGTTTCTCAGCCATTCGGCATTCCTCAGCTGTGAATTCTTTGTTTAGCTCTGAACCCCATTTTTTAATAGGGTTATTTGTTTCCCTGCGGTCTAACTTCTTGAGTTCTTTGTATATTTTGGATATAAGGCCTCTATCTGTTGTAGGATTGGTAAAGATCTTTTCCCAATCTGTTGGTTGCCGTTTTGTCCTAACCACCGTGTCCTTTGCCTTACAGAAGCTTTGCAGTTTTATGAGATCCCATTTGTCGATTCTTGATCTTAGAGCATAAGCCATTGGTGTTTTGTTCAGGAAATTTTTTCCAGTGCCCATGTGTTCCAGATGCTTCCCTAGTTTTTCTTCTATTAGTTTGAGTGTGTCTGGTTTGATGTGGAGGTCCTTGATCCACTTCGACTTAAGCTTTGTACAGGGTGATAAGCATGGATCGATCTGCATTCTTCTACATGTTGCCCTCCAGTTGAACCAGCACCATTTGCTGAAAATGCTATCTTTTTTCCATTGGATGGTTTTGGCTCCTTTGTCAAAAATCAAGTGACCATAGGTGTGTGGGTTCATTTCTGGGTCTTCAATTCTATTCCATTGGTCTATCTGTCTGTCTCTGTACCAATACCATGCAGTTTTTATCACTATTGCTCTGTAATACTGCTTGAGTTCAGGGATAGTGATTCCCCCTGAAGTCCTTTTATTGTTGAGGATAGCTTTAGCTATCCTGGGTTTTTTGTTATTCCAGATGAATTTGCAAATTGTTCTGTCTAACTCTTTGAAGAATTGGATTGGTATTTTGATGGGGATTGCATTGAATCTGTAGATTGCTTTTGGTAAAATGGCCATTTTTACTAAATTAATCCTGCCAATCCATGAGCATGGGAGATCTTTCCATCTTCTGAGGTCTTCTTCAATTTCTTTCCTCAGTGTCTTGAAGTTCTTATTGTACAGATCTTTTACTTGCTTGGTTAAAGTCACACCGAGGTACTTTATATTATTTGGGTCTATTATGAAGGGTGTCGTTTCCCTAATTTCTTTCTCGGCCTGTTTCTCTTTTGTATAGAGGAAGGCAACTGATTTATTTGAGTTAATTTTATACCCAGCCACTTTGCTGAAGTTGTTTATCAGCTTTAGTAGTTCTCTGGTGGAACTTTTGGGATCACTTAAATATACTATCATGTCATCTGCAAATAGTGATATTTTGACTTCTTCTTTTCCGATCTGTATCCCCTTGATCTCCTTTTGTTGTCTGATTGCTCTGGCTAGAACTTCAAGAACTATATTGAATAAGTAGGGAGAGAGTGGGCAGCCTTGTCTAGTCCCTGATTTTAGTGGGATTGCTTCGAGTTTCTCTCCATTTAGTTTAATGTTAGCAACTGGTTTGCTGTATATGGCTTTTACTATGTTTAGGTATGGGCCTTGAATTCCTATTCTTTCCAGGACTTTTATCATGAAGGGGTGTTGAATTTTGTCAAATGCTTTCTCAGCATCTAATGAAATGATCATGTGGTTTTGTTCTTTCAGTTTGTTTATATGATGGATCACGTTGATGGTTTTCCGTATATTAAACCATCCCTGCATGCCTGGGATGAAGCCTACTTGATCATGGTGGATGATTGTTTTGATGTGCTCTTGAATTCGGTTTGCCAGAATTTTATTGAGTATTTTTGCGTCGATATTCATAAGGGAAATTGGTCTGAAGTTCTCTTTCTTTGTTGTGTCTTTGTGTGGTTTAGGTATAAGAGTAATTGTGGCTTCGTAGAAGGAATTCGGTAGTGCTCCATCTGTTTCAATTTTGTGGAATAGTTTGGATAATATTGGTATGAGGTCTTCTATGAAGGTTTGATAGAATTCTGCACTAAACCCGTCTGGACCTGGGCTCTTTTTGGTTGGAAGACCTTTAATGACTGCTTCTATTTCCTTAGGAGTTATGGGGTTGTTTAACTGGTTTATCTGTTCCTGATTTAACTTCGATACCTGGTATCTGTCTAGGAAATTGTCCATTTCCTGAAGATTTTCAAATTTTGTTGAATATAGGTTTTTATAGTAAGATCTGATGATTTTTTGAATTTCCTCTGAATCTGTAGTTATGTCTCCCTTTTCATTTCTAATTTTGTTAATTTGGACGCACTCTCTGTGTCCTCTCGTTAGTCTGGCTAAGGGTTTATCTATCTTGTTGATTTTCTCAAAGAACCAACTTTTGGTTCTGTTGATTCTTTCTATGGTCCTTTTTGTTTCTACTTGGTTGATTTCAGCTCTGAGTTTGATTATTTCCTGCCTTCTACTCCTCCTGGGTGTATTTGCTTCTTTTTGTTCTAGAGCTTTTAGGTGTGCTGTCAAGCTGCTGACATATGCTCTTTCCTGTTTCTTTCTGCAGGCACTCAGCGCTATGAGTTTTCCTCTTAGCACAGCTTTCATTGTGTCCCATAAGTTTGGGTATGTTGTATCTTCATTTTCATTAAATTCTAAAAAGTTTTTAATTTCTTTCTTTATTTCTTCCTTGACCAGGTTATCATTGAGTAGAGCATTGTTCAATTTCCACGTATATGTGGGCATTCTTCCCTTATTGTTATTGAAGACCAGTTTTAGGCCGTGGTGGTCCGATAGCATGCATGGGATTATCTCTATCTTTCTGTACCTGTTGAGGCCCGTTTTTTGACCAATTATATGGTCAATTTTGGAGAAAGTACCATGAGGAGCTGAGAAGAAGGTATATCCTTTTGCTTTAGGATAGAATGTTCTATAAATATCCGTTAAGTCCATTTGGCTCATGACTTCTCTTAGTCTGTCGACATCACTGTTTAATTTCTGTTTCCATGATCTGTCCATTGAAGAGAGTGGGGTGTTGAAGTCTCCCACTATTATTGTGTGAGGTGCAATGTGTGTTTTGAGCTTTAGTAAGGTTTCTTTTACGTATGTAGGTGCCCTTGTATTTGGGGCATAGATATTTAGGATTGAGAGTTCATCTTGGTGGATTTTTCCTTTGATGAATATGAAGTGTCCTTCCTTATCTTTTTTGATGACTTTTAGTTGGAAAGTGATTTTATTTGATATTAGAATGGCTACTCCAGCTTGTTTCTTCTGACCATTTGCTTGGAAAGTTGTTTTCCAGCCTTTCACTCTGAGGTAGTGTCTGTCTTTGTCTCTGAGGTGTGTTTCCTGTAGGCAGCAGAATGCAGGGTCCTCATTGCGTATCCAGTTTGTTAATCTATGTCTTTTTATTGGGGAGTTGAGGCCATTGATATTGAGAGATATTAAGGAATAGTGATTATTGCTTCCCTTTATATTCATATTTGGATGTGAGGTTATGTTTGTGTGCTTTCATTCTCTTTGTTTTGTTGCCAAGTCGATTAGTTTCTTGCTTCTTCTAGGGTATAGCTTGCCTCCTTATGTTGGGCTTTACCATTTATTATCCTTTGTAGTGCTGGATTTGTAGAAAGATATTGTGTAAATTTGGTTTTGTCGTGGAATATCTTGGTTTCTCCATCAATGTTAATTGAGAGTTTTGCTGGATACAGTAACCTGGGCTGGCATTTGTGTTCTCTTAGGGTCTGTATGACATCAGTCCAGGATCTTCTGGCCTTCATAGTTTCTGGCGAGAAGTCTGGTGTGATTCTGATAGGTCTCCCTTTATATGTTACTTGACCTTTTTCCCTTACTGCTTTTAATATTCTTTCTTTATTTTGTGCGTTTGGTGTTTTGACAATTATGTGACGGGAGGTGTTTCTTTTCTGGTCCAATCTATTTGGAGTTCTGTAGGCTTCTTGTATGTCTATGGGTATCTCTTTTTTTAGGTTAGGGAAGTTTTCTTCTATGATTTTGTTGAAGATATTTACTGGTCCTTTGAGCTGGGAGTCTTCACTCTCTTCTATACCTATTATCCTTAGGTTTGATCTTCTCATTGAGTCCTGGATTTCCTGTATGTTTTGGACCAGTAGCTTTTTCCGCTTTACATTATCTTTGACAGTTGAGTCAATGATTTCTATGGAATCTTCTGCTCCTGAGATTCTCTCTTCCATCTCTTGAATTCTGTTGGTGAGGCTTGTATCTACAGCTCCTTGTCTCTTCTTTTGGTTTTCTATATCCAGGGTTGTTTCCATGTGTTCTTTCTTGATTGCTTCTATTTCCATTTTTAATTCCTTCAACTGTTTGATTGTGTTTTCCTGGAATTCTTTCAGGGATTTTTGCGATTCCTCTCTGTAGGCTTTTACTTGTTTATTAATGTTTTCCTGTGCTTCCCTAAGTGTGTTCATGTCTTTCTTGAAGTCCTCCAGCATCATGATCAAATATGATTTTGTAACTAGATCTTGCTTTTCTGGTGTGTTTGGATATTCCATGTTTGTTTTGGTGGGAGAATTGGGCTCCGATGATGGCATGTAGTCTTGGTTTCTGTTGCTTGGGTTCCTGCGCTTGCCTCTCGCCATCAGATTATCTCTAGTGTTACTTTGTTCTGCTATTTCTGACAGTGGCTAGACTGTCCTATAAGCCTGTGTGACAGGAGTGCTGTAGACCTGTTTTCCTCTCTTTCAGTCAGTTATGGGGACAGAGTGTTCTGCTTTCTGGCGTGTAGTTTTTCCTCTCTACAGGTCTTCAGCTGTTCCTGTGGGCCTGTGTCTTGAGTTCACCAGGCAGCTTTCTTGCAGCAGAAAATTTGGTCTTACCTGTGGTCCCGAGGCTCAGGTTCGCTCGTGGGGTGCTGCCCAGGGGCTCTCTACAGCGGCAGCAACCAGGAAGACCTGTGCCGCCCCTTCCGGGAGCTTCAGTGCACCAGGGTTCCAGATGGTCTTTGGCTTTTTCCTCTGGCGTCCGAGATGTGTGTGCAGGGAGCAGTCACTTCTGGTTGCCCAGGCTTGTCTGCCTCTCTGAAGGTTTAGCTCTCCCTCCCACGGGATTTGGGTGCAGAGAACTGTTTATCCGGTCTGTTTCTTTCAGGTTCCGGCGGTGTCTCAGGCACAGGGGTCCTGCCGCTCCTGGGCCCTTCCCCACGGGAGCCCAGAGGCCTTATACAGTTTCCTCTTGGGCCAGGGATGTGGGCAGGGGTGAGCAGAGTTGGTGGTCTCTTCCGCTCTGCAGCTTCAGGAGTGCCCACCTGACCAGGCGGTTGGGTCTCTCTCTCACCGGGTCTGGGACCAGAGAGCTGCTGCGGGCCGGGATCCGCGGGTGTGGGACTTCCGGTAAACACAGAACGTGCCCGGTCCTACAGAAATTCTGCTTTCCTGTGTCCCAAGCTCACCAGGCAGCTTTCTTGCAGCAGAAAATTTGGTCTTACCTGTGGTCCCGAGGCTCAGGTTCGCTCGTGGGGTGCTCCCCACGGGCTCTCTGCAGCGGCAGCAACCAGGAAGACCTGTGCCGCCCCTTCCGGGAGCTTCAGTGCACCAGGGTTCCAGATGGTCTTTGGCTTTTTCCTCTGGCGTCCGAGATGTGTGTGCAGGGAGCAGTCACTTCTGGTTTCCCAGGCTTGTCTGCCTCTCTGAAGGTTTAGCTCTCCCTCCCACGGGATTTGGGTGCAGAGAACTGTTTATCCGGTCTGTTTCTTTCAGGTTCCGGCGGTGTCTCAGGCACAGGGGTCCTGCCGCTCCTGGGCCCTTCCCCACGGGAGCCCAGAGGCCTTATACAGTTTCCTCTTGGGCCAGGGATGTGGGCAGGGGTGAGCAGTGTTGGTGGTCTCTTCCGCTCTGCAGCCTCAGGAGTGCCCACCTGACCAGGCGGTTGGGTCTCTCTCTCACCGGGTCTGGGACCAGAGAGCTGCTGCGGGCCGGGATCCGCGGGTGTGGGACTTCCGGTAAACACAGAACGTGCCCGGTCCTACAGAAATTCTGCTTTCCTGTGTCCCAAGCTCACCAGGCAGCTTTCTTGCAGCAGAAAATTTGGTCTTACCTGTGGTCCCGAGGCTCAGGTTCGCTCGTGGGGTGCTCCCCACGGGCTCTCTGCGGTCATCCTTCTTCTTATACTTCATGAGGTCTCTGGATTGCATCTTGGGTAATTTGAGTTTTTGGGTTAATATTCACTTCTCAGTGAGTGCATAACATGTATTATTTTTGTGATTGGGTTATGTCACTCAGGATGACATTTTCTAGTTTCATATATTTGCCTATGAATTTCATGAAGTCATTGTTTTTGATAGTTATATAGTAATCAATTGTGTATATATACCACATATTCTGTATCCATTCCTCTGTTGAAAGGCATCTGGGTTATTAAGAGCTTCTGGCTATTATAAATACAGCTGCTAAGAACATAGCAGAGCATGTGTCTTTGTTATATGTTGGAGCATCTTTTGGGTATATGCGCAGGAGTGGTATATCTGGGTCCTCAGGTACTAATATGTCCAGTTTTCTGAGGAACCTCCAGACTGATTTCCAGAGTGGTTGTACCAACCTGCAATCCCACCAACAATGGATGAGTGTTCCTCTTTCTCCACATCCTCACCAGCATTTGCTGTCACCTGAGTTTTTGATCTTTGCCATTCTCACTGGTGTGAGGTGGAATCTTAGCATTGTTTTTATTTTCATTTCCCTGGTGACTAAGGATATTGAACATTTCTTTAGGTATTTCTCAGCCATTTGATATTCCTCAGGAGAGAATTCTTTCTTTAACATTGTACCTCATTTTTAATAGGGTTATTTGTGTCTCTGGTGTCTTACTTCTTGTGTTCTTTGTATATATTGGATATTAGCCCTCTATCAGATGTAGGATTGGTAAAAATCTTTTCCCAATCTGTTGGTTGTTGTTTTGTCCTAATGACAGTGTCCTTTGCCTTACAGAAGGTTTGCCATTTTAAGAGGTCCGATTTGTTGATTCTTGATCTTAGAGCATAAGGCATTGGTGTTCTGTTCAAGAAATTTTCCCCTGTACCCACATGTTTGAGGTTCTTCTCCACTTTCTTGTTTTATGTGGAGGTCCTTGATCCACTTGAAATTAAGTTTTGTATAGGGCAATAAGAATGGATTGATTTGCATTCATCTACATGCTGACCTCCATTTGAACCAGCACCATTTGTTGAAAATGCTATCTTTTTTCCCTTAATAGTCACAAGTCCTTTGTCAAAGATCAAGTGACCATAGGTGTGTAGGCTAATTTCTGGGTCTTCAATTCTATTCCATTGATCTTCATGCCTGTCTTTGTACCAATACCATACAGTTCTTATCACTACTGCTTTGTAATACAGCTTGAGGTCAGGGATGATGATTTCCTCAGAAGTTCTTTTATTGTTGAGTATGGTTTTTGATATCCTGGGATTTTATTATTTCAGATAAATTTTCAAATTGTTCTTTCTAACTCTATGAAGAATTGAGTTGGAATTTTGATGTGGATTGTGCTGAATTTGTAGATTGCTTTGGGCAAAAATGGCCTTTTTAGTGTATTAATCCTGCCAATCCATGAGCATGGGAGATCTTTCCACCTTCTGAGATCTTCAATTATTTCTTGAGGGACTTGAAGTTCTTGTCATACTGATCTTTCACTTGTTTGGTTAGAGTCACACCGAAGTAATTTATGTTATTTATGACTATTGTGAAGGGTGTCATTTCCCTAATTTCTTTGTCAGTTTGTTTGTCCTTTGAGTAGAAGAAGATTACTGATTTGTTTAAGTTAATTTTATAGTTATCGACTTTGCTGAAGTTGTTTATTAAGCTTAGTAGTTCTCTATTGGAACCTTTGGCGTAACTTAAGTATACTATCATATCATCTGCAAATAACAATATTTTGAATCCTTCCTTTTCAATTTTATCCCTTTGACCTCCTTTCATTGTCTGATTGCTCTGTGTAAGACTTTGAGTACTATTATTGAATAAGTAGGGAGAGAGTGGACAGCCTTGTCTAGTTCCTTATTTTAGTGGGACTGTTTCAAGTCTCTGTCCATTTAGTTTGATGTTGGCTACTAGTTTGCTGTATATTGCTTTTATTATGTTTAGGTATGGGCCTTGAATTTCTGATCTTCCCAAGACCTTTAATATGAAGGGGTGTTGAATTTTGTCATATGCTTTCTCAGCATGTAATGAGATGATCATGTGATTTTCTAGAGTTCCTTTACATAGTTCATTACATTGATGGGTTTCCATATATTGAAACATCTCTGCATTCCTGGGATGATGTCTACTTGATCATGATGAATGGTTGTTTTGATGTGTTTTTGGATATGGTTTTCAAGAACATTGTTTTGTACATTTATGTAGCTATTCATAAGGGAAATTTAAAGTTCTCTTTCTTGTTGGGTCTTCGAGTGGTTTAGGTATAATCGTAACTGTGACTTTATGGAAGGATTGGGTAGTGTTCCTTCTCTTTCTATTTTTTGGAATACTTTGGACAATATTGGTATTAGGTCTTCTATGAATGTCGGATAGAATTCTGCACTCAACCCATCTGGTCCTGGGCTTTTATTTGTTGGGAGACTTTTAATAACTGCTTCTATTTCTTTAGCTGTTATGGGACTGTTTAGATGGTTTATCTGATCCTGATTTAACTTTGGTACCTGGTATGTGTCCAGAAAATTGTCCATTTCATACAAATTTTCTAGTTTTGTTGAATATAGGTTTTTGTAGTATGATCTGATGATGTTTTAATTTCCTCAGATTCTGTTATTTTGTCTCCCTTTTCATTCTGATTTTTTATTAAAATTTGGATACACTCTTTGTAACCTCTGGTTAGTCTGGCTAAGAGTCTATCTATCTTGTTGAGTTTTTCAAAAACAAGTTCCTGGTTTTGTTGATTTTTTTGTATAGTTCTTTTTGTTTCATTTTGCTGATTTCAGCTCCGATTTTGATTATTTTCTGTTCTTGTCTGTATTTACTTCCTTTTGATCTAGAGCTTTTAGATGTACTGTGCATCTGGTAGTATATGCTTTTACCAGTTTCCTTTTTGCGGCCCTCAGTGCTATGGCTTTTCCAGTTAGCAGCGCTTTCATTGTATTGCATAAGTTCGGGTATGTTGTGCTTTAATTTTCATTAAATTCTAAAAAGTCTTTAATTTCTTTATTTTTTCCTTGACCAAGTTATCATGGAGTAGACTGTTGTTTAGCTTCCATGTATATATGGGCTTCCTGTTGCTTTTGTTGTTATTAAAGACCAGCCTTAGTTTGTGGTAATCTGATATGATGCATGATATCATTTCATTCTTCTTGTATCTGCTGAGGCCTGTATTGTGACCGATTATATGGTCTATTTTGGAGAAGGTTCTATGAGGTGCTGAGAACAAGGTGTATTCATTTGTTTTAGGATGAAATGTTGTATAGATATCTGCTAATTCCTTTTGGTCCATAGCTTCTGTTGATTTCACTGTGCCTGTGTCTATTTTCTGTTTCCATTTTTTCTGTTTACTGTTGAGTGTGGATTGTTGAAGTCTACAGCTTTTTGAAGTATAACTAATTTTTTATCTCTGATTTTGTTACTTTCGATACTTTTACAGTGCCATTTACTTAGTTTGGCTAAGGTTTTGTCTATCTTTTCTCAATGAATCAGCTCTTTGTTTTATTTATTCTTTGTGTTGCTCTCTTTGTTTTTAATTTATTGATTTCAGCCCCAACTTTGGTTATTTCTTCCTATTTACTCCTCCTGAGTATGTTTGTTTTCTTTTGTTCTAGAGCTTTCAGATGTGCTTTTCAGTGGCTATTATGACATCCGATTTTGTTATGAAGGCACTTACTGTTATGAATTTTCCTCTTCCTTCTACTCTTATTGTATCCTGTAAGTTTGAATATGTTCTGCTTTCACTTTCTCTGGATTCTAGCAAGTCTTTAGTTTCTTCTTCGTTTCTTCTCTAACAAAGTGGTCATTCAGTAGAGAGTTGTTTTGTTTCAATGTGTTTGTAGGCTTTCTTTTGTTCTTGAAGTCCAGCTTTAATCCATGGTAGTCTGATAAGATAGAAGGGGTTATGTCAGTTTTCTTGTATCTGCTGAGGTATCCTTTGTGATCTAGTATATGGTCAATTTTGGAAAAGATTCCATGAATTGGTTTGAAAGCAGAATATTCTTTTGTGTTCATGCAAAATGTTCTGTAAATAACTGTTAAGGCCATATGATTCTTTATGCTCTTAGTTTCATGTTTCTTTGTTTATTTTCCTTCTCAATGAACTATCCATTGGTGAGAGTCAGGTGTTGAAGCCTCCCAGGTTTAAGGCGTAGGGATCAATGTGCAATTAAGTATTTAGTAATCTTTCTTTTATGGATGTGGGTGCCCTTGTATATGGGGCACAAATTTTCAAAATTGACAACATCTTAGTGGATTTTTCTGTTGATGAATATGAAGTGTCCTTCCCCACCACTTATGATTAAATTTCGTTAAAAATCAATCTTATTAGATATTAGAATGGCTACTCCTGCCTGCTTCTTTTTTTTTCTTTTCTGTTTTTTGGAGCTGGGGACCGAACCCAGGGCCTTGCACTTGCTAGGCAAGCGCTCTACCACTGAGCTAAATCCCCAACCCCCTTCTGCCTGCTTCTTTTGATCACTTACTTGGAAAACATTTTCTAGTCCTTTATTTTGAGATAATATCTATCATTATTTCTGAGATGTGTTTCTTGTATGTAACACAATGATGAGTGCCGTTATTCACATCCATTCTGTTAGCTGTGTCTTTTTTATTGGGAAACTGAATGCAATGATGTTGAGAGATGTTCGTGGTGGCAGTGTGTGTGTGTGTGTGTGTGTGTGTGTGTGTGTGTGTGTGTTTGTGTGTGTGTGTACATACTTCCATTCCTTTTCATTACTAGTACGGGGTTATTTATTTCCTGTGTTTTCTTGGGTGCTGTTAGTCTCTTTGAGTTGGAGGTTTTCTTCTCAAATCTTTTGTAGGGATTTGTAGATATATATTGCTTAAATTTCTTGTCATGCAATATCTTCTTTCTCCACCTATTATGACTGAATATTTTGCAGGGTACATTAGGGCTTTCATTTGTGATATGCTAGAGTCTGCAAAACAGTTGCCTAGGTCCTTCTTTTTTTAGAGTCTCTATTGAAAAGTTATATTTCTGTCACAAAATGTAATTCCCCCATCAAAACTTTTCATACCTACAGAAACATGTTTTCTTTCCCACAATTAGAATGTACGTCCCAACTTAGTCATCTTTGATGGTCAGTACAGGACTATGCTCTGCTAGAGAGATGCTGGGAACTGAGACTCAGGTTGCTTCCTCCTCTTGAGAGTTTTAAATATTACCTGCCTTACTTAAGTGTTTTACTTCAAAATTACTTCGTAGTTTCTTAATTAACATACCTTTAATTTTATTTTCTTATTATAAAATTTTCAAATCAACTAGGCTATTAGCTACTCATTCTTGGCACAACTTAATGCTTTTACCTCTAGGGACTATTGAAAATAAGCCTGTTCAAAGAGATGATCTCATTTGAAATTCTTCCAAATATTTTAACAAGCTTATCTATTTAAACAGCGATGCTGTAAAAGAACCATGAATAGAATTGTGAATGTAAAAGACAAAAATATTTTCCTGATGAAATGACCTAAAAAGTCTCTCTTTTTTTAACTATTTATGTATCCTGTCCTGTATTTTTAAAAAATTGTTTCTGACAGCCTGTGGAAGTTTTCAGCTTCCTGGGGTGTTCTTTATAGAGAGACATGTTTTTAACAAGAAAATAAAGGGTTTTGTGGAGAGTCTATATGAGTGGTAGCGCTTGAAGGCTTCCAGCTATATTCATGAGAAATCTTCACCAGTAATGCTTCGGTAATTTAAGCCACTGATTTTCTTGCTGAGTACCTTGCTTATTTGTGGGCCACATATGAATGCTACAATACTTTATTAAATTCAAGACGTTTTTGATGCCTTTAATACAATTGACTCAAGATAAATATTCAAATAATTAATTTTAAGTTGTGAATTTTATTTAAATAAGATCGTATAAATAGGAATGACAATTTCTAATTATTAGGTAGACTTTTTATACATGTGTAATTAATACGTCTTTGTGTTTTTATGAAGAATATTTTTAGAAGGTAGCAATATCTACTTACTTTTAATAGTAAGTTCTGAAATTAAATTTAAAGATTTTGTATTGAAGTTTTGACTTGAATGTTCTTACATTACAGTAAAAGACTGAGGTAATGTGACATTTTGAGGAAATGTATTTTCTGTAATCTCTTGGTGCTATTTCCTCATCTATTGAATGTTCATAGACTGTCATCTACTTAAGATATATCGGCAAAGCAACCTTCAATTTTTCTCAAATAAAAATAAGAAACATGTTGTGAGTTTATGGGAACTCAAACAAAAATGTTGAGTAATGATTCCTGTGTACACTGAAATACAGTTGTTATTTTAGCTCATATACTCTCATAGGAATTATTAAATTGGGAAAATTAATATGCTATACAAATTAAAATAAACTGCAAGTATATTTGCTATTAGTGGTCACATAATATATTGGGGGGCAGGTTATGTCTCATTTTGCCAAAAAGTAAGAGAGACATTTTATATTTTATAAGTGACAATGATTTATGACTTTCATTTTATGACACATTTTGTTTTCTGTGCTTTGTTTAAAAGGATACATAATCACTTTAGATATATTGAAATTGGAAAAATTAAAACTGTATTAACACAAGTGCTTTATGTGCACACAAACCTATCATATTTCAATTATGTGATGTTGTATTTTATGTGTATATCTTGAAATTGTCCAAAGAATATGTTAGTATATGAAAATAGAGAAAACTATAAAAATATACATCACCTACCACACACATTTGTTAGCTTTTTATAAGTAGTACTATATAGGGTATTTAAAAACCTTTATTTTATTGGATTACGTAAGATATTTTCATAAGAGTAATGTTGTTATTGGAGCAATCACATCCTTCATGTTCCTACTCTCTGTTTTACCTCCTTTTCCCCCTTCGAGTGTCATTTGTTTCCTTTTAACTCTTATTCTTCTGGGATACAGGATTTTATGTATCTACTGAAAGTCTAAAACTACAAATAAGAGACAATGTAATATTTCTCCTTCTGATGTGAGTTAAATTGAGTGAGGTGTTTATTTCCGGTTATATTTGTGTTTTGGCAAATGATGTAACTTCACTCCTCTTCATTGTTGACAAAAGTGCATCACTAGCAAAAGTACTTTTTAAAATAAAAGACTATGTTTCAAAAGTGATATGGTCTTAGTAACTGAATTATACTATTATTTTTCTAAAAGTGTGATAACATTATTTTAATATGAAAGTAGGCATTTTATTTTTCCATATGTAAATTATCAATTCTTTGATAATTTATATTATGTACAAGTCTGGTACAGTATGGCTTATGTAGTTTTATGCACATTTTTCCTACTATCTAAACAATCACACTTGGTAGTACAAGATTTGGCCTGGTAAAAACCAATATTTATCAATACTAAACTCAACTAAACTGTGTAGAAAGTAAAATGTAGAAGGCCAAATTGGACCTGTTATGTGATGCTCCCATGTTCTGTGACAGACATGCGTATAATACTTGGAAACTTTAAAAATGGCAGTGATGATGTTCTGCCTCAGACGGAAGCGGAGCTGTGACTGAGACATCTATAACACGCATCCCACCTGCTTCTAAAGCACGTGTGAGTCTTCACATGTCTTTCCCTGATACCCAGTCCATGCAGATGGGATTTTCTTGCTTGCTGATAGTGTAAGCATATATCTCCACAGGTGAGTATTGACAGTATCTTAATGAGTAAATTATTAATGATGAGTAAATTATTATGTATAATAAAACACAATTTCTAAATATATGATTTTAATCTAAATCCAGAAAGTGGTTCATAGTACACTATATGCTTTGTTTTTTTTTTAAACCCATACATTTACATTCTTGCTTATATCTCATGACTTATTTTCAGGTTTTGTTCACAGTAAAACATCCAAAAATAGTAATCACAAGCACCCTTGAGATGTCTGAATTGCTGAGCTGTGCTTTAGGCACTCCCTAGGAAAATAAGAACATCATCAGACTACCCTTGGAGAGGGACAACAAGGGAGCGACTGTGGTATACATAGAGAATCAGAGGCGGAGGGAGACTTACTAAGATGGTCAAGATCAGGATGATACTATCTGAATGCACCTTATGCTGTAAGCAGGTGTGTGGCTTCATGATCCACAGCTTTCATCACTGTTCCTTTTCTATCTTAGTCTATTTAGACTCTTGCTACACAATGTACAATATAATTAGAGTTATTGTTTAGTCACAGTAGTTATTAAAATCCATTTTACATTATTAGTATCATTCAGGAAGCCATGATAAATTTAGTAATAATGTCTAAATGTGTAAAAATATTACAGCAGAAGAGAAAGGGAAGTGGTCAGAAGGAACAGTGTATAGAGGATTAGAGATTGCGAGACAGGGAGATTCTGAAATACTCCCTCATCCCCTCATATTTCAGGATGCAATGACAGATATATTTCTAATTATGTTTATAAAATGAACACAGCTCACACTCTCACGTACTGGTTTGGCATATTCTTTGAGTGTTCTTCTTTTGGTATTCTGGACAAAGAATTCCTATGTGAGGACTCTCAGCAGCCCTACCCTAAATGCTTAAAATAATTAAGACTAATTTAAATCTTATTTAATCTTAAGATTCAAAACATGTCCTTTCACTATTAAATCTCTCTTTTCTGTTTCTTTTGTCAATCTGTCTCTCTGCATAGTTTTATCTGTGAATTCTGGAAAAGGTATGATTTCCGCTGATTCAGGATTTGTTAGGAGCCATGATTTAGTTCCGGTAAAGTAAAAATAGCTTTGAAAATTCTGCTGGTGGATATAATTGTGTTACTGATTAGTATAAGCAAGAATGAAATGGAACTGTAACTAGTAAAATATGACAGAATTAGATGAAGCAAGTTATACAGGTTGCAGGTAATAATATCTGAATAATATTTGAATTCTTTGATGAAATTAAAATCCTCCCTAATTATGTAGATTAAATAAGATATATATGATGACTAAAATTGTCTTGTGAGGTTAAGTATCTATGTCAAATAGTCCAACATAATAATAGGCTTGGTATGGATCCTCAAGGAATAGTGCTAATATTGGTACCACAAAAGTTCAAATATTAGAATCTTTTTCAAAGATATTACCAGCTAGAAAGTTTGCTCTTTCTTAGTGGATAAACTCAGGGTTTAATGGTACAACAATTTATCAACTCTCTTTAGGAGAAACATTTCTATATTTATTTGGTATATCAAAACCAAGGAGTAATGTGTTTTAAATAACTTTTTATGGGTGACAGAGATATCTCTATCTGAATTTCTCTCTAGAGATCTACTGTTATTTTTTATAACCTTAGCACTCAGAGACTTATTAACAGAAAACAAATGCAGCTTGTTACAAGATGAAGCTCAATACATATTTATTAAATGTCTACTATTGGTTAACTACTGTAAAGACACTATATGCCCCATGACAGGATGGACTCATGGTCCTGTTAACATATCATGTGAGGTCTGATTTTCCTGAGCTCTTTGTTTGAAACAAGACTGATAGAAGAATAAATGGGCCAGAGCAACAATGTCACAGAATTTGTCCTGCTGGGCTTCACCCAAGATCCTGCTGGGCAAAAAGCTTTATTTGTTATGTTTTCACTGATGTACATTGCAACAATGGTGGGCAACCTGCTCATTGTAGGGACAGTGATTGTCAGCCCCTCCTTAGGCTCCCCAATGTATTTCTTCCTTGCCTCTCTGTCATTCATGGATGCTATTTATTCCACTGCCATCTCACCCAAGTTGATTGTAGACTTGCTCCGTGAGAAAAAGACCATCTCCTTCAGAGCTTGCATAAGCCAGCTCTTTATAGAGCATTTATTTGGTGGGGTTGACATTGTCATTCTGGTGGCAATGGCCTATGATCGCTATGTGGCCATCTGTAAGCCACTACATTATTTGATCATCATGAATCGTCGGGTATGTATCCTCTTCTTGGTGATGGCCTGGGTGGGAGGTTTTGCACATGCTTTGTTTCAAGTTCTTGCTGTATATAATCTTCCTTTCTGTGGTCCCAATATCATTGACCACTTTGGCTGTGACATATACCCGCTCTTGCTACTTGCATGTACTGACACCTACCTGATTGGTCTCACTATCATTGCTAATGGTGGAGCCATGTGTATACTCATCTTCATCTTACTTCTACTTTCTTATGCAATAATCCTAAGATCTCTCCAGAATCACAGTCAGGAAGGGAGGCGCAAAGCTCTGTCCACCTGCAGCTCTCATGTCACTGTGATTTTTCTCTTTTTTGTTCCCTGTATTTTCATGTATGTTAGACCTGTTTCTAGTTTTCCTATTGACAAATCCATCACTGTAATTTATACTGTTGTCACCCCCATGTTGAATCCTTTAATATATACTTTGAGAAATTCAGAGATGAAAAATTCTATGAAAAAGCTCCTGCAGAAAATATTAAGTCCGAATAGACTAAGGCTTCTTTGCTGCTTATATTATTAAGCACTAGGCATCAATCCCATTTAAACCATTGTGGTGTGACTTGAACAGTCACACTACCACTTGGTACTCTGAAATTACTAGTATTATCAAGATAGTTTTCAAATATTGTTGTATAGTTTTTGTAAGTAGTACAGTTGCTTCCATATAATACATTTTTGATGAATTGCATATCATATTTTTATTTTTCTTTTCAATAAATAATTTTCTTTATTTTTCACATATTTTGATCATTGTTTTTCTATTTACTCTGTCTTTCATGCTCTTTCTCCTCTCTTCATGTTCTTTTTCTCTTTCTCTCTGTCTCTCTCTGCCTCTTTCTGTCTCTTCCAGTCTGTCATCTGTGTGTCTGTCTGTGTGTCTGTCTGTGTGTCACTCTCTTACTCTCTCTCCTTTTCCTCTTAACTCTCTTAATATCACCCCCCCAAAAAAACCACCAAAACAAACAAAAAAGTAAATAAACAAAATGAAACAAAATGTTCCCCTTCAGCAAACCAAACCCATGGAGTTAATTTTCTGTTGGTTTACTACTCTTAGGCATGAGGTGAGCCCTGGGTTTCAGATGATATATCCAGTGACACTCCATTGGAAAATACTGTTCTTTCCTTTCCCAGCTGGCAACAATCATAAATAGCTTGTTGGTAGGCAAATAACTTTTTGTGTACTTTCTCTTTTCAGTACTTGGATTTTTGTGTGGCCTGTATCTATACAGGTCTTGTGCATCCTTTCACAGCCTCTGTGAATTGATACATGCACTGTGTCTTAGAAGTCATCTGTCACTTCTGTCTTTTTTTAATCTATCCACCTCCTCTTCTACATAGGTCCATGAGCCTTGAAAGGAGGCATTAGATGAAGATACTTCATTTAAGACCAATTTGATGTATTTTTCCTAAATGGTTTTGTTAATATAATTCACTTGGTGGACTTCTTTAGGCTTCCTATCAACTAATTACATATTTTACATGTTTTATAAAAATCTCTTACTCTGATAGATTTTCTCCACTCTTATTTATTTTGATCAATAACTATTCTCAATTAATTAAATTTCAGCTTAAAATAATTCTGTTTATCTGCTTTTATTATTTTATTAAGATACTCATAATCTGTGATGTAGTTATGTTGTTTTGAAATGTGTAAGCTCTATACAGTGGTAAGGACATAATTTCCTTTTTATTGTTTATTTCTATGTGTTGAGAAAACTCATGATCTATTTGCTATGCCTTGTAAACTGGATATTATTTCTCATTATTTTTATAATTGTCCTTTTTGGTTGTCCTAAAAGGATTTCCTTGTTTGAAGACAGAGTATATTCTTTATATTTTATGTTCATTTTGTTCAGGGCCTCTTTCTAAACCATTTAATTTGGTGAATCAACATTTTCCCAATTAATAGTTTATTACTAGATGCCAATGAAGCAAGCTTCTAAAAGCAAGAAAATATTTATATGAATAGTTATATTCATTCTAATTAAATAATTATATTCAAACAACATTTCAAAATTAGAAAGTATATTGGCAGATGGCTTGTTGAATATGTAGGCAGTTTAGAGAATGGCTGATGTTTTGATCTCATTAAATCTTTCTTTGGCAGAGAGCTATCTTTCTGTAGTGGTAGAATCCTTCATTACATTTGGTCTCAGTTTGCTTTCATCATTTAGAAGTTTCATGTTTTTCCTTTGAGATTTTTACAATTTGTGTCATGTTAATTAAAAGTGTGCTTTCTATCTTACAGTTTCTAATGAATGTGATAAATAGTAATGAAGTTAAACCACGAATTCTGAGACTTTATCAACAATCTTTATGTAATATGATGGCATTTTTGTTAATTCCTTGGATTTCTTAGATTAAAAAAATGGTACCATTTGAAATTATTTTTCCACCAATATTTATCTTATAATCTATTTCCTCATCCTGCTGATGTATTAGTTAAAATTAAACAGTAAATATCATCATTAGGATGATACTAATTTTAAAAAGCCTTAGTTTGTTTCATGGAGGCAATCAAAATTTGTTTGTAAAGCTTTCCCCACTAACAAGACTTTGTGTTTATTTTAAATGGCCTTAACCCCCTCATGGACCATTGAACTACACTCTGAGAAGAGAACCGCAGGAATTGCAGGTATACATGAGAAGCTTCAATATAGACAAATATAACATAACATAAAGTTAGGTTAGGCTTCACATAACTGAATCAGACTCAATGTAAAGGGATTTATCTATTGGTTACACGGATATACTGGTTATATCTCGAGCAAGAAATCTTCTTAATGCAATCCTATTTTTCCTTTCCTTCAACATACTTACGGTAATTTTAACTGATATATGAACCAATGTTTGTGTTATCAGTAATAGGGTACTTTCATAATAAAAACATTAAGTTATTGTGTTTAAAAATACCTGAATCATAATATGAAAATTACTTTAAAAGAATTACCGAGTGAAGTTTTTTTTTATTATTGTTTTTTTCTCCATCTTTATTAAATTGGGTATTTTTTCTTTTTTTATCTTTATTAACTTGAGTATTTCTTATTTACATTTTAATTGTTATTCCCCTTCCCAGTTTCTGAGCCAACATTCCCCTAACCCCTCTCCATTCCCCTTCTATATAGGCTTCCCCTCCTGATCCTCTCCCCATTACCACCCACCTCACAAAAATCACATTCACTGGGGGTTCAATCTTGGCAGGACCAAGGGCTTCCCCTTCCACTGGGGCTCTTACTAGGCTATTCATTGCCACCTATGTGGTTGGAGCCCAGGGTCAGTCCATGTATAGTCTTTGGTTAATGGCTTAGTCCCTGGAAGCTCTGGTTGGTTGGAATTGTTCATATGGGGTCTGAAGACCTTTCAAGCTCTTCCAGTTCTTTCTCTGATTCCTTCAACGGGGGTCCCGTTTTCAGTTCAGTGGTTTGCTGCTGGCATTCGCCTATGTATTTGCTGTATTCTGGCTGTGTCTCTCAGGAGAGATCTACATCCGGTTCCTGTCAGTCTGCACTTCTTTGCTTCATCCATCTTATCTAATTGGGTGGCTGTATATGTATGGGCCACATGTGGGGCAGACTCTGAATGGGTGTTCCTTCTGCCTCTGTTCTAAATTTTGCCTCCCTATTCCCTGCCAAGGGTTTTCTTGTTCCCCTTTTAAAGAAGGAGTGAAGCATTCACATTTTGGTCACCCTTCTTGAGTTTCATGTGTTCTGTGCATCTAGGGTAATTCAAGCATTTGAGCTAATAGTCACTTATCAATGAGTGCATACCATGTGTGTTTTTCTGTGATTGGGTTACCTCACTCAGGATGATATTTTCCAGTTCCATCCATTTGCCTATGAATTTCATAAATTCATTGTTTTTGATAGCTGAGTAATATTCCATTGTGTAGATGTACCACATTTTCTGTATCCATTCCTCTGTTGAAGGGCATCTGGGTTCTTTCCAGCTTCTGGCAATTATAAATAAGACTCCTATAAACATATGGCTTTCTTATATGTTGGGGCATCTTTTGGGTACCCAAGAGAGGTATAGCTGGGTCCTCAGGTAGTTCAAGGTCCAATTTTCTGAGGAACCGACAGATTGATTTCCAGAATGGTTGTACTAGTCTGCATTCCCACCAGCAATGGAGGAGTGTTCCTCTTTCTCCACATCCTCGCCAGCATTTGCTGTCACCTGAGTTTTTGAACTTTGCCATTCTCAATGGTGTGAGGTGAAACCTCAGGGTTGTTTTGATTTGCATTTCCCTTATGACTAAAGATGTTGAACATTTCTTTAGGTGTTTCTCAGCCATTTGGCATTCCTCAGCTGTGAATTCTTTGTTTAGCTCTGAACCCCATTTTTTAATAGGGTTATTTGTCTCCCTGTGGTTTAACTTATTGAGTTCTTTGTATATTTTGGATATAAGCCCTCTATCTGTTGTAGGATTGGTAAAGATCTTTTCCAAATCTGTTGGTTCCTGTTTTGTCCTAACAACAGTGTCCTTTGTCTTACAGAAGCTTTGCAGTTTTATGAGATCCCATTCATCGATTCTTGATCTTAGAGCATAGGCCATTGGTGTTTTGTTCAGGAAATATTCTCCAATGCCCATGTGTTTGAGATGCTTCCACAACTTTTCTTCTATTCGTTTGAGTGTATCTGGTTTGATGTAGAGGTTCTTGATCCACTTGGACTTAAGCTTTGTACAGGGTGATAAGCATGGATCAATCTGCATTCTTCTACATTCCGACTCCAGTTGAACCAGAACCATTTGTTGAAAATGCTATCTTTTTCCCATTGGATGGTTTTGGCTCCTTTGTCAAAAATCAAGTGACCATAGGTGTGTGGGTTCATTTCTGGGTCTTCAATTCTATTCCATTCGTCTATCTCTCTGTCTCTGTACCATTACCATGCAGTTTTTATCACTATTACTCTGTAATACTGCTTGAGTTCAGGGAAAGAAATTCCTCCAGAAGTCCTTTTATTGTTAAGGATAGTTTTAACTATCCTGGGTTTTTTGTTATTCCAGATGAATTTGCAAATTGTTCTGTCTAACTCTCTGAAGAATTGGATTGGTATTTTTATGGGGATTGCATTGAATCTGTAGATTGCTTTTGGTAAAATGGCCATTTTCACTGTGTTAAATCTGCCAATTCATGAGCATGGGAGATCTTTCCATCTTCTGAGGTCTTCTTCAATTTCTTTCTTCAGGGACTTGAAGTTCTTATCATACAGATCTTTCACTTGCTTCGTTAAAGTCACACCAAGGTATTTTACATTATTTGGGAATATTTTGAAAGGCGTCGTTTCCCTAATTTCTTTCTCGGCTTGTTTCTCTTTTGTGTAGGGGAAGGCTACTGATTTATTTGAGTTAATTTTGTACCCAGCCAGTTCGCTGAAGGTGTTTTTCAGGTTTACTAGTTCTCTGGTGGAAATTTTGGGATCACTTAAATATACTGTCATATCATCTGCAAATAGTGATATTTTGACTTCTTTTTCAATCTGCATCCCCTTGATCTCCTTTTGTTGTCTGATTGCTCTGGTTAGAACATCAAGAACTATATTGAATAAGTAGAGAGAGAGTGGGCAGCCTTGTCTAGTCCATGATTTTAATGGGATTGCTTCAATTTTCTCTACATTTAGTTTAATGTTAGCTATTGGTTTACTGTATATGGCTTTTATTACGTTTAGGCATGAGCCTTGAATTCCTATTCTTTCCAGGACTTTTATCATGAAGGGGTGTTGAATTTTGTCAAATGCTTTCTCAGCATCTAATGAAATGATCGTGTGGCTGTGTTCCTTCAGTTTGTTTATATAATGGGTCACGTTGATGGTTTTCCATATATTAAACCATCCCTGCATGCTTGGGATGAAGCCTACTTGATCAATGTGAATGATTGCTTTGATGTGCTCTTGGATTCGGTTTGCTTTTTATTGAGTATTTTTGCATCGATATTCATAAGGGAAATTGGTCTGAAGTTCTCTTTCTTTGTTGGGTCTTTGTGTGGTTTAGGTAAAAGAGTAATTGTGGCTTCATAGAAGGAATTTGGTAGTGATCCATCTGTTTCAATTTTGCGGAATAATTTGGATAGTTTTGGTATGAGGTCTTCTATGAAGGTCTGATAGAATTCTGCACTGAACCCGTCTGGACCTGGGCTCTTTTTGGTTGGGAGACCTTTAATGATTGCTTCTATTTCCTTAGGAGTTATGGGGTTGTTTAACTGGTTTATCTGTTCCTGATTTAACTTCGGTACCTGGTATCTGTCTAGGAAATTGTCCATTTCCTGCAGATTTTCAAGTTTTTTGAATATAGACTTTTGTAGTAGGACCTGATGATTTTTTGAATTTCCTCTGATCCTGTAGTTATGTCTCCCTTTTCATTTCTGATTTTGTTAATTTGGACACACTCTCTGTGTCCTCTCGTTAGTCTGGCTAAGGGTTTATCTATCTTGTTGACTTTCTCAAAGTTTAATTTTTGGTTCTGTTGTTGCTTTCTATTGTCCTTTTTGTTTCTACTTGGTTGATTTCAGCTTTGAGTTTGATTATTTCCTGACTTCTATTCCTCCTGGGTGTATTTACTTCTTTTTGTTCTAGAGCTTTTTAGGTGTGCTCTCAAGTTGTTGACATATGCTCTCTCCTGTTTCTTTCTGCAGGCAGTCAGAGCTCTGAGTTTTCCTCTTAGCACAGTTTTCATTGTGTCTCATAAGTTTGGGTATGTTTTACCTTCATTTTCATTAAATTCTTGGAAGTCTTTAATTTCTTTCTTTATTTCTTCCTTGACCAGGTTATCATTGAGTAGAACATTGTTCAACTTCAATGGGTATGTGGGCGTTCTTCCCTTATTGTTATTGAAGACCAGCTTTTGACCGTGGTGGTCTGATGGGACACATGGGATTATATCTATCTTTCTGTGTCTGTTGAGACCTGTTTTAGGACCAATTATATGGTCAATTTTGGAGAAAGTACCATGAGGTTGTGAGAAGAAGGTATATCCTTTTGTTTTAGGATAGAATGTTTTATAAATGTCTGTTAAGGCCATTTGGCTCATGACTTCTCTTAGTCTGTCTATGTCTCTGTTTAATTTTTGTTTCCATGTTATGTTCATTGATGACAGTGGGGCATTGAAATCTCTTACTATTATTGTGGGAAGTATAATATGTGCTTTGAGCTTTAGTAAGTTTTCTTTTCTCTATGTAGTTACTCTTTTATTTGGAGCAAAGATATTTAGGATTGAGAGTTCATCTTGGTGGTTTTTTCCTTTGATGAATATGAAGTGTCCTTCCTTATCTTTTTTGATGACTTTTAGTTGAAAATCCATTTTATTTGATATTAGAATGGCTACTCCAGCTTGCTTCTTCAGACCATATGTTTGGAAAGTTGTTTTCCAGCCTTTCACTCTGAGGTAGTGTCTGTCTTTTTCTCTGAGGTGTGTTTCCTGTAGGCAGCAGAATGCAGGGTCCTCGTTGCGTATCCAGTTTGTTAATCTATGTCTTTTATTGGAGAGTTGAGACCATTGATGTTGAGAGCTATTAAGGAATCGTGATTATTGCTTCCTTTTATTTTCATATATGGATGTGAGATTATGTTTGTGTGCTTTTCTTCTCTTTGTTTTGTTGCCAAGACGATTGGTTTCTTGCTTTTTCTAGGGTGTAGCTTGCCTCCTTATCCTGGGATTTACCATTTATTATCCTTTGCAATGCTGGATTTGTAGAAAGACATTGTGTAAATTTGTTTTTTTCATGGAATATCTTTGTTTCTCCATCTACATTATTTGAGAGTTTTGCAGGGTACAGTAACCTGGGCTGGCATTTTTGTTCTCTTAGGGTCTGTATGACATCTGTCCAGGATGGCTTTCATAGTCTTTGCTGAGAAGTCTGGTGTGATTCTGATAGGTCTGCCTTTATATGTTACTTGACCATTTTCCCTTACTGATTTTAATATTCTTTCTTTATTTTGTGCATTTGGTGTTTTGACTATTATGTGACAGGAGGAGTTTCTTTTCTGGTCCAATCTATTTGGAGTTATGTAGGCTTCTTGTATGTTTATGGGCATCTCTAATTTTCGGTTAGGGAAGTTTTCTTCTATGATTTTGTTGAAGATATTTACTGGTCCTTTGAGCTGGGAGTCTTCACTCTCTTCTATACCTATTATCCTTAGGTTTGATCTTCTCAATTCTCCTGAATTTCCTGTATGTTTTGGACCAGTAGCTTTTTCCGTTTTACATTTTCTTTGAAAGTTGAGTCAATGATTTCTATGGAATCTTCTGCTCCTGAGATTCTCTCTTCTATCTCTTGTAATCTGTTTGTGATGGTTGTATCTCTGGCTCCTTGTCTCTTCTTTTGGTTTTCTATATCCAGGTTTGTTTCCCTTCGTCCTTTCTTTATTGCTTCTATTTCCATTTCTAACTCCTTCACCTGTTTGATTATGTTTTCCTGGAATTCTTTCATGGATTTTTGTGTTTCCTCTCTATAGGCTTCTACTTGTTTATTTATGTTTTCCTGCCTTTCTCTAAGCAAGTTCTTCATGTCTTTCTTGAAGTCCCCCAGCATAATTATCAAATGTGATTTTAAATCTAGATCATGCTTTTTTGGTGTTTTTGCATATTCAGTGTTTGCTTTGGTGGGAGAATTGGGCTCTGATGATGCCAAGTAGTCTTGGTTTCTGTTGCTTGGGTTCCTGTGCTTGCCTCTCGCCATCAGGTTTTCTCTGGTGTTACCTTGTTCTGCTATTTCTGACAGTGGCTAGACCATCCTATAGGACTGTGTGTGAGGAGTGCTTTAGACCTGTTTTCCTGTTTTCTTTCAGCCAGTTATGGGAACAGAGTGTTCCGCTTCCGTGCATGTAGACTTTCCTGTCTACAGGTCTTCAGCTGTTTCTGTGTGCCTGTGTCCTGAGTCCACCAGGCAGGTTGTTTGGAACAGAAAAGTTGGTTTTACCTGTGGTCCCGTGGCTCAAGTTGCTTGTTGGGGCTGTTTTTGAGCTGTAGGTGAGGGCAGCAATCAGGAGGGTCTGCGCCGCCTTTTGCTGGAGCCCCCATTCACCAGGATCCCAGATGGCATTAGGTGTTTTCCTCTGGAGTCAGAAATGTGGGCAGAGTGTAGTCTCTTCTGGCTTCCTAGGTGTGTCTGCCTCTCTGAAAGTTTAGCTCTCCCTCCCACAGGATTTTTGTGCAGAGAACCGTTGACAGATTCCCTTCAGGTCTGGAAGGTGTCTGGACTGCGGGGGTAGGGGGGTCTGCCATTCGAGTGCCCCTATCTTCCAGTTCCTAGAGGCCATATACAGTTTCCTCTTGGGCCAGGGATGTGGCCAGGGGTGGGCAGTTTTGGTGGTCTCTCCTGCCCTGCAGTCATGGGAGTGCTCAGTTGTCCAGGCGGGGAGTTCTCTCTCCCAAGGGGTTAGGGAGCAGTGAGCTATGGGCCTGGATCAGTGAGGCTGGGGCTCCAGCTCCCGAGTGAAGTTTTTATACTCATACAGATACAAAGTTATTTTTAAATACTGGAAAATCAAATAACCTCTTGTTGCATAAAAGATGATACTAGACTTAAATTATACTAAAGACCCCACCAGTAAAAGCTTAATTATTTTCAACAAAGAGATTTACAAATTCTAAGTAACTTATACTGGCAGTTCTGTCAGAGTTACACCAGACTTCTCAACAGAGACTCTAAAGGCCAGATTATCATGAACAGTTGTCATGAAGACCCAAAGAAAACACAAATGGCAGCCCAGGCTACTATACCCAACAAAATTCTCTCAGTTACCATAGATGAAGAAACCAAAATATTCCATGATGAGAACCAAATTTAAACAATATATATCTACTAATCCAGCCCTGCAGAGGTTTCTAGAAGGAAAACTCCAACAGGAGAGTATTTATCCCAAAGATAAAACAGGAAATTAATCATTTTACAACTAATCCAAAAGGAGAGAATCATGTACATAATTTCAACTCCAACAACAAACATAACAGGAACAATCATCTCTCTTTAATATTTTTCAAAATCAATGTAATCAGTTCTCCTGTATAAAGACATAAGGTAACAGACTGGATGAGCAAGCAGAAGCCAGCATTTTGCTGTATTCATGAAATACACCTCAATGACAAAGACAGTCATTACCTCACAGTAAAATATTGGAAAAATTCCAAACAAATGGTTCTAAGAAACAGGTGGGAGTCACCATTCCAATTTCCAATAAAATAGACTTTCAACCAAAAGTTATCAAGTTATCAAAAGAGTTGTGGAGGATACCTCATATTCACCAAAGGAAATAGCCACCAAGAAAAAGTCTCAATTCTGAACATTTATGATCTAAATACAACGGCACTCATATGCATAAAACAAACTTTACTAAAGCTCAAAACACATATTGGACATCACACAAGAAGAGTGGGAAACTTCAACATTTTACTCTCAACAATGGACAAGTCACTGAAACAGAAACTAAACATAGACACAGTAAAACTAAGAGAAATTATGAACCAAATGCACTTAAACAATATATTCAGAACATTTCACCACCAAAACAAAACAAAAATACCTTCTTTTTAGCACCCGACAGTAACTTCCAAAAATTGACCATTTAATTAGTCACTAAACACGCATCTACAGATATGTAAAGATTGAAACAGTCCCATGCATCCTATTGGATCACCACTGACTAAGGCTAGTCTTCAGTAACAACAAAAACGGCAGAAAACCTACACACCTATGGAAGCTGAGTAACTCTCTACTCAATGACAACTTGGCTGGGGAGGAAATAAAGAAAGAAATATCTAGACTAGAAATATCTAGAAAGAATATCTAGAATTTAATGACAACAAAGACATAGCATACCCAAACTATGGGGCACAATGAAAGCAGTGCTAAGAGGAAAATTCATAGCACTTAGTGCCCTCATAAAAAAACTGGAGGGATCCTAGACTAGAAACTTAACAACACACCTGAAAAGCCCTAGAAAAAAGTGAAGCAAATATACCCAAGATAAGTAGATGGCAGGAAATAGTCAATGCAGGACTGAAACCAATCAAGTAGAAACAAAGAGAATGATAAAAAGAATCAACAAAACCAAAAGATTGTTCTTTGAGAAAATCAACAGTATAGATAAACCCTTAGCTGAGCTAACTAAAGGATCAGAGACAATATACAAATTAACAAAATCATACATGAAAAGAGAGACATAACAGAAACTGAGGAAATTCAAAAAAATCATCAGATCTTACTACAAAATTCTTTACTCAACAAAAGTTGAAATATATAATAAATGGATGACTTTTTATATAGTATTGTTGAAGCAGAGAAATGCATGCTTATAGGAGCCTGATATAGCCATCTCCTGAGAGGCTCAGCCAGAGCATGTCAAACACAGAGGCAAATGCTAGTAGCATACCATTGAACTGAGAATGGGGTCCCTGTTGGAGGAATTATAGAAAAGACTCAAGGAGCTGGAGAGGCTTGCAACCCCATAATAACAATGCCAACCAACCAGTCTCAAAGACTACACATGGACAGAACCATGGCTCCAGGTGCATATGTAGCAGATCATGGCCTTGTTTAACACCAATGGGAAGAGAAGCCCTTGGTCCTGCCTAGGCTGGACCCACAGTGCAGGGGAATGTCAGGGAGGGTGGGAAGGGAGGTGGTTGAGGAGGGGGAACACCCTCATAGAAGAAGGGGAGGGGTATGGGACAGTGGGTTTAGGGCCAGGAAACCAGGAAACGGAATAACACTTGAAATGTAAATAAAAATATACAATAAGAAAAGTAAAAATAAAAAAGTGAAAAAAAGAAAACAAAAGAAAATATCATCCTGAGTGAAGTAACCTAGATCCAAAGGACATGCATGGTATGTATTAGGTGATAAGTGGATAATAGTCCAAATGCTCAGAATACCAATAATCCAACCCTAAGACCATCTGAAGTTTAACAAGAAGGAAGGCCAAAGAGTGGATGCTACAATCCCACTTAGAAGGGGGAACAAAATAATCACTGGAGGCATAGGGAGAGGGTAATGAAATGGCAAAAAAGTGAGGGCAGGTTCCGGTATGGGAAGAGACAAGAAAAAAGTACAGAAGACTAGGAAAATGAATAGAAATTTGTAGCAGGGGAGGATGGGGAATGGGGGAGAACCACTAGAAAGTCCTAGATTGCAGGGATATCAGAGGCTCCCAAGACCCAATAGGTAATACATGAGCCAAAATACCCAACAGAGGGGGAAAGAACCTGAATAGACTACTTCTAGTAGATAGGCATGGCCCCAAGTTGAGGGACGGAGTCACCCACTCATCTCAAAAGTTTTAACCTAGAATTGTTCCTGTCTGAAGGAAAGCAGAGACAAAAATGGAGCAGAGACTGCAGGAAATGCCACCCAGAGACTGCCTTACTTTGGAATGTATCCAATTTGCACACACCAAATACCAGTACTATTGCCAAGATGTGCTTGTAGACAGGATTCTGGTATGACTGTCGTCTGAGAGGTTGTGCCAGCACCTGACTAATACAGATGCAGAAACTCACAGCCAACCATTACACAGCCGTAAACCCCAATGGAAGGAATAGGGAAGAACTGGCGAGATGAAGGGGGTTGCAACCCCACAGGAAGAACAATATTAACTGACTGGATCCATCGGAATTCCCACAGAATAAATCACCAACCAAATATTATGCATGAGTGAGTCCATGGCTCCTGTTACATACGTAGCAGAATGACTTGTCTGATCTGGAATCAGTGGGAGGGGATGTGCTTGGTCCTTTTGCAGCTTGTTGCCCCAGTGAATGGGCATGCTAGAGGGGTGAGGCAGGATTGAGTGGGGGTGAGAGTACCCTCTTAGAGGGAAAGGGGAGGGGAGACCAGTAAGGGGGCAACATTTGAAATATACACAAATAAAATAATCTATAAAAAAGATTTATAAAACCATTATTCAAAATAAGTGGAATAGGGAATGGGAGGCAGAGTAGTGGATAGAATAAGGGGATGATACTCACTGATTCAAATCTTTCAGTTGTGCTATTTTAATCATGTTACAGATGTCACAGCAGTATTATATCATAAATGTGTAGAAATCATGTAACTATTAGATCAAGTAGCAAATATACTCTTGTGAAGTTCTCTCAAGTAGATGAGAAAGTGCTAATGACTTTTTCTTGATTCTACTGATTCCTGCCACACACAAGAGAACAAAAATTAAGATTTTGATTCCTTCTAGGCAAAAAGAGTATAAAACTCAGAGATTTGAGAAGATGGTTTTAAGGCAGTATCTTTTCAACATGACAAGGTCTCTGCATTATTGATATGACAGAGCACCTGGGTTTTCCTGAACAAGATGAAGTCAGTTAGTACTCTACCATGTTTGACCTCATTGGTGCTATCCCTGCCTGTGGATCCAATGATAGTTGAAACTTTCTCTCTGGGTGAGAGAAAGTTTTCTGCAGTTTTTGACCCCTAGTGGGTTAATAATACTTGTGAATAACCCTACATCAATGCTTATATAGAAAGTCTAATTAAACTCAGTGGATTGTGTAAATGAATGAATGAGCTTGTCTCACCAGAGAGAGGGACCTCAGCTGAAATGCCCAACATTG
The DNA here is from genome assembly GCF_021556685.1 of Rattus norvegicus. NCBI lineage: Eukaryota > Metazoa > Chordata > Mammalia > Rodentia > Muridae > Rattus > Rattus norvegicus. The sequence continues at coordinate 75,076,906 of NC_141536.1, read as the reverse complement.
GGAAAGGGAACCTGTAGAGTCTACCTCCAAAAGAAAGATAGAACAAAAAGTAGGGGCATGGGGGTTTCCATCCCACAGTCAAAAACTCTGACCCAGAATTGATCCTGTCTAAAAGAGCCGCAGGGACAAACCTGGAGAAGACACTGAAAAGGAGGTCCAATAACATGCCCAAATTAGGATCCAGCTCAAGGGGAAGCTCCAAGGCCTGACCATATTACTGATGATATGCTGTGCTTACAGACAGGAGCCTTGCATGGCTGCCCTCTGAGAGGCCCAACAAGAAGCTGAAATAGTCAGATGCAGACACTTATACACAACCAATTTACAGATGCCAGAAGCCCTTGTGGTTGAAGTAGGGAAAGGTTAGGAGTAGCTGATGGGGAGAGTGACCACATAGGAAGACAAGCAGTCTGAATTAGCCTGGAACCCCAAGATCTCTTAGACACTGAGCCACAAACCAGACAGCATACATCAGCTGATATGATGCCCCAACACAAATACAGCAGAGGACTGCCTGGCCTCAGTGAGAGAAGACACACCTAACCCTCAAGGGACTTGAGACCCCAAGAAATGCAGATGTCTGGTGGGGTGCGTGTAGGTGGGCACATCCTCTTGGGGACAGGGGAGGAGGAATTGGATGAGTAATTTTAGGAAGGTGGACTGTAATAAACTGTAATAATAATAATAATAATAATAATAATAATAATAATAGACTTCTTTCAAGACACCGCAGTCTGAAGCCTCCAAGGAGTTCTGCTGCATGCAGGACAACTGACCCAACTGTCTGAAAGCCTCCCAGGAGAACAGCTCCATGTTGTGTGGCAGCTTAACTGTTCCTCTGAAGACACAGCAGACTAAAGGACACACAAGAGATCTTCTGTTATCAGGGCAACAGATCAGCAGCTTATGTACACCTCTGGAGACATTCCAGTTAGAAGGCCCCATGGGAATTCTGCTATAGCCAGGGCTGCAGGCCTACCAGGAGACCTGTTGCAACCCAGGGACAAAAGAGGCAGACTCCAGACAGAGTCACTCAAACAAGCAAAAACTAAGGATAACTAGATGGTAAGAGGCAAGCATAAGACCAGAAGCAACAGAAGCCAATATATGTGGTCATCATCAGAACCTATTTCTCCCTGGTATAGCATGCCCTGAATACACTAACAGACCAGAAAAGTTAAGAAGATGACCTAAAATTCTATCTCATGAAGATAATAGAGTCTTTAAAGGAGGATATAAATAACTCACTGAAAGAAATACAGGGAAACATAGGGAAACAGATAGAAGCCCCTAAAGAGGAAACAAATAAATCCCTTAAAGAAATACAGGAAATACAACCAGGTGAAGGAATTGTATAAAGCAGTCCAAGTCCTAAAAGTGGAAATAGAAATAATAAAGAAAACACCAATGGAGGCAAACCAGGAAATGGAAAACTTAGGAAAGAGATCTGGAATTACAGATGTAGGCATCACCAATAGAACACTAGAAATAGAAGAGAGAATCTCAGGTGTAGAAGTACCATAGAAAATATTGACACCATTGTCAAAGAAAATTCAAAATATAAAATTTCCTAACCATAAACACCCAGGAAACCCAGGCATAATGAGAAGATCAAATTTAAGGATAATAGGCATGGAGAAGAATGGAGGGAGATTCACAGGTCGAAGGACCCAAAAAATCTTCAACAAATCATAGAAGAAAACTTTTTCACCCCCAAAAAAGAGATGGCTATAAATGTAAAAGAAGCCTATAAAACACCAAATAGATTGGACCAGAAAAGAAAATACTGATAATATTTTAGTCATATAATAATCAAAACACTAAATGCACAGAATATTAAAGAAAGAATATTAAAAGCTTCAAGGGAACAAGGGCATGTAACATATAAACACAAACCTATCAGAATTACACCAGATTTTCTCAACAGAGACACTAAAAGCCAGAAAAACCTGGACAGAGGTCATGGAGACCCTAAGAGAACAAAAATGGCAGCCCAGACTACTATACCCTGTAAAACTATCAATCAACATAAATGGAGAAACCAAAATATTCTAGGACAAAAACCAATTTCAAACAATATCTATCAACCAATCCACACCTACCAAGGATTCTAGATGGAAAACTCCAATACAAGTAGAATACCTACATCAAAGGAAAACAGATATTAATCATCTCACAACAAAGCAGAAAGAAGAGACTCGCATACACATGCCACCTACAACAACAAAAATAACAGGAACTAACATTCATCTGCCTTTAATATAGCTCAGTATCAGTTGCCTCAATTCTCCAATAAAAAAAATCATAAGCTAACAGACTGGATACACAAACAGGACCCAGCATTTTGCTGCATATAAGAAATACACCTCAATGACAAAGACAGACCCTACCTCTGAGTAAAAAGTTGGACAAAAAGCCTTCTAAGCAAATTGTTCCAAGAAACAAGCTGGAGTTGCTAATAGCCAATAAGGTAGAGTTTCAACCAAAAGTTTTCAAGTGGTATGGGAAAGGATATTCTTCAAACTAAAATAGAAAATAAAATAGAAATAAAATAAAATAAAATAGAAACAGAAAGAAGGGTACCTAATTCATCCTATAAAGCCACAATTACTCTGATACCTAAAACACACAAGGATCCAACAACAAAAGAGAACTTCAGACCAATTTCACTTATTAATATTGATTAATATTCATATTATTAATATTGATACAAAAACTCAAAAAATTCTAACAAACCAAATTAAAGAGCACATCAAAACCATCATTCACCATGATCAAGTAGACTTTATTCCAGGGATGCAATGTTGATTCAATATATGAAAATCCATGAACTCAATCCACTATATAAACAAACTCAAAGAAAAAAATCACATGATCATGTCTTAGATACTGAAAAAGCAGTTGAGAAAACACAATACCCCTTAATGGAGAAAGTATTTGAGATATCAGAAATTCAAGGCCCATACCTAAACATAATAAAAGTAATATACAGCAAACCAACAGTTGATATCAAATTAAGCAGAGAGATACTTGAAGCAATCCCCTAAAATCAGGGACAAGACAAGGATGACCACTCTCTCCGTATCTCTTCAACATAGTACTTGAAGTTCTAGCTAGAGCAATAAGACAGCAAAAGAGGATCAAGGGCATAAAAAATTGCAAATAAATAAAATTATCACTATTTGCAGATGATATGATCAGATAATAAGCAACCTTAAATAATCTAACAGAGAATGTCTACAGCTGATAAAAAACTTCAACAAAGTGGCTTGATATAAAATTAACTCAAATCAATAAACTTCCATCATATTAATGATAAATGGGCTGAGAAAGAAATTAGGGGAATAATGCCCTTCAAAATAGTCACAAATAATATAACATATATTGGGATAACTCTAATCAACAAGTTAAAGAATGACAAGAACTTCAATTCTCTCACTTAAAGAATCAAAGAAGACCACAGAAAAAGGAGTGATCTCCCATGCTTTAGCCATTTTTAATGGCCATCCTACCAAAAGCAATCTACGTATGCAATGCAATACCCATCAAAATTCCAATATAATTCTTCAAAGACATGGAAAGAGCAATTCTCAAATTCATCTGGAAAAACAAAACACCCAGTATAGCAAAGCAACTCTTAACAATAAAAGAATTTCTGGGAGAAATCACCATTCCTGACCTCGTGCTATACTACTGAGCAATAGTGAGAAAAACTGCATAGTACTGATACAGGTTGATCAGTGGAATAGAATTGAAGACCTAGAAATAAAACCACACAAATAGGGACACTTGATCTTTGACGAAGAAGCCAAAAATATACAATGGAAAAAAGAAAGCGTCTTTAATAATTTGTATTGGTGTAACTGGCAGTCTGTACATAGGAAAATGAAATTAGATTCATATTTGTCACTTTGGGAAATGAAATTAAATTTGTATTTGTCACCTTGCACAAAGCAAAAGTCCAAGTGGATCAGGATCTCCACATAAAACCAGATACACTGATATAATAGAGGGGGGATTGCAAAAGAGCCATGAATTATGGGCATGAGAGAAATTTCCTAAGATAAAAAACTGATAAAAGGGACATCATGAAACTAAAAAGCTATTGTAAAGCAAAGGATATAAGCAATAGGACAAATCAGCAAACTATAGATTGGGGAAAAAACTTCATTAACCCTACATATATAACCACCACTAACCCTACATACATCAGATAGAGGTCTAATAACCAGTATATTGGATATAGCACTAAACAGAAAATTCACAATAGAGGAGACTTGAATGGCCAACAAGCATTAAAGAAATGTTCAAAGTCCTTAGACATCAGGAAAATGTAAACCAAAACAACCCTGAGACTCCATCTTATACTAATCAGTACAGCTAAGATCAAAAACTCAGGTGACAGCACGTGTTGGTGAGGATGTGAAGAAAGAGGAACATTCCTCCACTGCTGGTGGGATTGCAAACTGGTTCAAGCACTCTGGTAATCAATCTGGACATTTATCCAAAAATTAGGAAATAGATGTTCCTGAATATCCAGGTATATTCCTCTTGGGCATAAACCAAAAAATGCTCCATCATGCCACAAGATCACATGATCCACTGTGTCCATAGCTACCTTATTTGTGATAGCCAGAAGCTAGAAGCCAGATGTCCCACAATGGAAAAATAGATACAGAAACTGGTTCATTTACGCATTGCATACTACTCTGTTATTAAGGATGAATCATTAGGAATGACTTGGGAGGTGAGAAACTCACAGGACTCAAAGGGAGGAACCTTAGATGACATGCCCAACAGTGGGGAGAGGGAACTTATAGAGTCCACTTCCAGTAGAAAGACAGGACATCAAGAGGGGAATAGATTCTGTCTAAAAGAACTGCAGGGACAAAAATGGAGAAGAGATTGAGGGAAAGGAGGTTCATGCCCAAATTAGGATCCAGCCCAAGGGAAGGATCCAATATCTGACGCTATTACTGATGCTATGCTGTGCTTTCAGACAGGAGGCTTGCACAACTGCCCTCTGAGAGGCCCAACAAGAAGCTGAAAGAATTAGATGCAGATATTTATACCCAACCAATGGACAGAATATGGGAACCCCTGTGGTTGAACCAGGGAAAGGCGGGAAGAAGCTGAGGAGGAGGGTGACCCCATAGGAAGACCATCAGTTTCCACTAACTTGGACCCCGAAGATCTCTCAGACACTGAGCCACCAACCGGGCAGCATACATCAGCTGATATGAGGCCCGCGACAAAAATACAGCAGAGGACTGCCTGGTAAGACCTCAGTGACAGAAGACATACCTAACTGTCAAAAATTTTTTACTCATTGAGAAGTAGATATTAGCCCAAAAGCTAGAAGATTACCCAAGATGCCATCCACAGACCACAGGGAGCTCAAAAAGAAGGATGACCAAAATGCAGATGCTCCCACTCCTTCCTAAAAGGGGAAAAATATCTATAGGAAGGGATATAGAAGCAAAGTTTAGAGCAGAGACTGAAGGAACGGCCATTTAGAGCCTGCCCCACATGTGGCCCATATACATACAGCCACCAAAACTAGATAAGATGGATGAAGCTTAAAAGTGCATGCTGAAAGGGACCGGATATAGATCTCTCCTGAGAGACACATCCAGAGCATGTCCAATACAGAGGTCAATGCTAGCAGCAAACTTCTGAACTGAGAACAGGACACCCTTGTGGGGAATTAGAAGAAAGATCGAAGAGTTGAAGGAACTTGTAACCCCATAAGAAAAACAATGCCAACCAACCAGAGCTTCTTGGGACTAAACCACTACCGAAAGACTGACCCAGGGCTCCAACTGCATATGTAGCAGAGAATAGACTTGTTGGGGCACCAGTGGAAGGGGAAGCCCTTGGTCCTGCCAAGGTTGGAACCCCCAGTGCAGGGGAATATGGGGGGCATTAAGGAGGATGGATGGGAGGAATACCCGTATGTGGGAGAGGGAGGGGAGCTTATGGGCAGGAAAGCAGGAAAGGGAATAACATTTGAAATGTAAGTAAAGAAATATATCTAATAAAAAATTTAAAAATAGAGTTTTGAGGCCCCAGGGAATGCAGTTTTCTGATGGGATTTAGCTGGAGGGTGTAGACATCCTCATGCAGATGGGGAGGAGGAATGGAATAAGGAACAAAGGGCAGCCTGGGATGTGATAATGACTCGGTTGTTAAAAAGATTAATAATAATAATGATAATAATAATAGTAACAATAATAATAATATCTAAAGAAGAAAGAATGCATGGATGAATCAATAATTAAATAAGTAAATAAAGGAAACATAAATTTCAGAGAGTCATGTGATGTGGTGGTAGTGTTTTAGAATCAGTTGAACTAAAGGAATATTGTGACCATGATCAAAATACATTTTGTTCATATATAGAATTGTAAAGAATATACTAGCAATTATTTGTAAAATGTACAAAGACTAGAGATTCTCTTTATCTTGCAGATAATATAATGATATTGCATGGTTAATCTATTGGTTGCATAAAATTTATAATGCCAGTGTTTAATAAGTCCATCAACTAAGTTGTGGTCCATATCTAGGCCTTTGTGACACAGAAGACCCAATATGTAACTCAATGTCAGGAGGATATGTGCTCTCTGGACTGATGGCAAGTTTGAATAAAAGAATACTGGAAGAAGCCCTTTAGCACTGTGCATTTTAGGACAAGAGTTTCTTTGTAATAGAAATTATTGTTTAATATTGCACAGAAATTAAAGGGTTAGATGAAAAGTATGAAGATAATTTGGTTTCATGTCAACAGAGACAAGCCATAATCAAAACTTTTTCCCCAAACTGAAAAAATCGATTATCAGCTGCAACAGATCCCCATCTCTCAGCCTCTGCATCTCAAGGTGTTTTGGAGTGATTGACACTGCACTTTGCTGTGGTGTCCTTAGCTACATGCAGATGCAGTCCCCTGAATCTGCTGCATGCTTCAGGATGGTTCAAACCTTACCTGCTTCACGTAAATACATCAAGAGACTCACAGTTCCTATACATTGTACTTTGCAAATATGTTTTTCCCATTATAGGTTTAATCTTGGGAGTTAGCTACTCATTGTTGGCAAGGTCTGAACTCTTACCTCTAGGGACTACAAAGGTGAAGAATCCTGTTCAAGAGGCATTGCTTCATTTGAGTTTGTTCCAAATATTATAATTAGCTGATTTACTAAAATAGATGTGCCCACACAGCTGATTTAAATTGAAGAGATATTTTCTTAATTAAATGACCTAGAAGCGTATGAAAACTCAGACTGCCAAGCTGGAGTATACTTTCATTTGATAATTAGTCCTAGAATCATTTTTCTTAGAGTACTTATCATTGATCATGAAAGTTCATCGAAGGTTTTAATTTTCCTGGAATTCCTACATAAAGGGGGATATAGACAGAAAGGAGGAGGACTTCTTGAGAGTCTACTTCAATATCTTTAAAGACAGAAACTTCTTTTACTCCTGAGATTTCTTCATCCTCAAGATGTCAATACATTCAAGATTGTATTGTTAGGTACTATTGTATTTGTGACGTATGACGAGGCTATCATATCTCCTTAAAGCAAGGCCTCTTTTGAGTGCCTTCAATGGACTGAAATGGAAAAATTCACATAATAATTTAGATATCCACATCTAAATTATTGTAACTGAAAGTAATGTAGATGAACATATTAATTGCTATTTATTCAATTAACCCATTACAAACTTAATAAACACAGATTTTTTTGTTCTGACATTTCCCAGATGAAAGTATCCAACTGTCTTATACAGTAAGTGTTAATGCTATTTTCAAATGTTTCTTGATTTTTAGATATTCCCCATGACATACTTACACACCACAAAAAGGGCAAGATAAAGGGAAGCCTTATGAAAATGTGTTGAGGATAGTCACTTGATAATCTTTCAATTTTTACTGAGCAGCTGTAAATTATTATGTGTTCTCAAAGGCACAGAAGCACATGAAGAATTTGTAATCAACACAGTAATAGAACCTTAATTTTCTAGGACAAAAATTAGACCTAATATATATGTATTTGTCTCTAGAAACAAAGCACATTAATCAAATATTCCTTTGTTATTGTTTTAAAGGTTATGCATTGTCATAGGAAATATATAAATTGGTAATGTTAAATAAAATCACACAAAGGCACACACACAAGATCAAAAAAGACATAGAATTTTGCTAAATATAGGTTGATTTGATCATTAACTATTTTACTGAATAACAAGTGAAATGCATCATCAATTGTTTTATTGCTTTCCTTTATTTGATATAGTACATGGAATTTATTAACAAAGAGTAAAATTAATTTAGATACATTTACATTATATAATTTAGATTTATATATCATTTCAAGTACTTAATTCCCATTAAGTACTGTCAACAATACCCATTAAATTCTGTCAACTGTGTTCTTTTGTGGGTAGCTTTAAAACTATGATAGTATGTGTGCAAGTAGAAATTGATAGGAAAGAACATCACCTACAATTACATTGATTTACTACATTGGTATTGCATAGTATTTTAATTAAATATTTGAAATTATGTATTTTAAATTTTATCATGCTAGCCTTTGTAAGACCATTTTCTAGTAAGTGTTGAATACCTTTGAACCTATTCCCTCCAGTCATGTAGCTGCATCCCTTTCACCCCTCTGCTTCCCAATTGTTTCCTTTATGCAGAGAATTCTAGTTTTATATTCATGATATATATTTACATATGATTTGATATTTGTATGGAAATTTAGGTGTCAACAAATAAAAATTATGCAATATTAGTGCTTTAGGTATGGACATAAATTGTTTAATATAATCATTTACAATTGCATTTATTTTCCTGTAATGAACAAAGCATCTGGTACTCTTATCCACCATTAACACCATGTAGATGATTTGTCCCTTGCTTTTTTCAAGTTGAAAGATACTTCTCTAAGATAACTTTAGTGAGCACTTATGTGTAATGGAACAGAAAATTCCTAATGTACTTTTTACCTAAGTCCTCAGTGTGTGTGTATTACCAGACACACTGAGACTCTATTTTCTACCTAGGAGTATGTATGTAATTCTTGTTAAAAGATTCTCATGATTTCTTGTAATTATAATATTGACAAAGAATAGCAGTACTAATAGCTAACATTCAGATGTCACACGTATTGAGGAGAGCATGAAGAAAACTCATAACTAAACAAAGCCCCTTGATGCAGCTATTGTAGATCCCTGTACGAATATCATATAGGTAGTAAGTAAATGATTCTGACACTGTACACAAGCTCATGCCCAAGAGACCACAAAATCCACTACTGTGTTATTCTCTCTCTCTCTCTCAAAGTTTATCTAATATAATTTTATGATACATTAATAAAACCAGAGTCATTATTTAGAGCAGTTGTAGTATTCTATTTCTGATTAGAATCATTAATGCCATGAATATAAACTTAGAGATTGGTTTTTCAAATGTAAAAAACAAAAACTATAACAGCATCATAAAAAAGTTAGTTTTCAACTAAGTACTGTAGACTATGAGACTGGAAAAACTCTTAAATCATGTTGTTTAACTTATAGTGTGCTAGATGAATCATGTTCATAACATGAATAAACATAAATGCTCCATAACCATGTCTCCACACAATAGTTATGAGGTTTTCTTTGAGTATTCTGTGTTTGGAGATCTGGACTTTGAAATTCTATTTGAAACCCTCAGGACCTAGGAAGCATCACTATTATTCTCTCAGTTTCCATTTCTCCTTCCCCATCACTAGTTTATCACATGAGCTCTGAGAAACAAAGCTTCACTACTGGTGCAGAGAGAAAGGACATCTGTGGGTAAGTTCAATTCACGTAAAAGGACTTGAGCAATTATGGTTCATTTGCATTTGTTTAATATAATAATATTTAATAATTTTTAATAATAATAATAATGATGAATGTGAGAGACAGTGATGAAATGTTCAAAATTCAAAATTGCAGGTCCTGAAAACCCTAACAATCAGAATCAGATAATGTAACTGTTGCAGATAGTACCATGTAAAATTATGCTCTAGCTATGTGATATAGTTCAAAACCAGTCTTTTGAGACTGTGTCAAAGATACTTAAAGAATAAAAGTCTTTTAAAGTGTACAGTGTCTATATATAAGAATTACAAAATAATAGCATTGTGAGGATGCTTCCAGGCCAGTGAAACTTTGGATAATACACAGATCATATTGTGGCATTTTCTCCTAAGATATTAACATTGAACACGGTATATATACTAGAATATGGTCTTATTGTTTATTGATATCACCACTTTGCAGGATTATTAAAATGAATAAGAATTCTGTATTTTGTAATGCAACATATTTATTTATTTATTTATTTATTTATTTTCCAATCACTGCCCAAGTTCCAGTCGCACCCCCCCCCCCAGGATCTAGAAAGCATCACTATTACTCTCTCAGTTTCCATTTCTACTGCTCCATCCTTCTTCCCCACATTCTTCCTTTTCTCCTGTGAGACAGTAGACACTCCCTAGGTGTTCACCCAGCCTAGCACATCAAGTCTCTGCATGTTTAGGCACATCTCTTCTCACTGAACCTGCACAAGGGAGCCCTGTTGGGGAACATATTCTATAATCTGGCAATAACATTAGGAACAGACCTTGCTCAAGTTATTTGGGGACCCACATGAATACTAGGGTTAGAGAGATGGCTCAGAGTGTAAGAGAAATGACTGTTCTTCCATAGGTCCTGAGTTCAATTCTCAGCAACCATATAATGACTCACAATGATCTATAACGTTATCTGATATCCTCTTCTGGCAAACAGGTATACATGCAGATAGAGCATTCATATGCAATGCGCTTTTAATAATCAGATTTAAATGTATTAATGATCATGATTCTTTTGCACTTCTGTATCTAAATAAGCTATTTTGAATAAAATCCTAATATCTACAGAATTATTAGACAGAACTATGGAAATACTTCAAGATGAACTAAACAGATGGTTACAGAAAATTTCCGAGGTTGAATGGAAGATATGAATGCAGATGTATTTCCTGGCAAAATGGAAGTCTAGGTTTTGGTTAGGCAAGTCTGCTTTCCTGAGCCGTTCTCACTGAAAAAAGCCTCATTTGAAGAGTAAATGGGACAGAAAAACAATGTTACTGAGTTTATCCTCCTTGGTCTCACTCAGGATCCTGCTGGGCAAAAAGCTTTATTTTTCATGTTTTTCCTCATCTACATTGTGACAATGGTGGGAAATCTGCTCATTGTGGGGACAGTGATTGCCAGCCCCTCATTGGGCTCCCCAATGTACTTCTTCCTTGCCTTTCTCTCACTCATGGATGCTGTTTATTCTACTGCCATCTTGCCCAAGTTGCTTACAGATTTACTCTGTGATAAGAAGACCATTTCCTTCACAGCTTGTCTGGTTCAGCTCTTTGTGGAGCACTTATTTGGTGGTTCTGAGGTCTTCATTTTGGTGGTGATGGCCTATGATCGCTATGTGGCCATCTGTAAGCCACTGAACTATTTGACTATAATGAATCGACAGGTTTGCATTCTCTTATTGGTGGTGTCCTGGGCAGGAGGATTTGCACATGCTCTGCTTCAAGTGATCTCTGTGTATTTACTTCCTTTTTGTGGACCCAATGTCATTGACCACTTTGGCTGTGACATGTACCCACTGTTAGGACTTGCATGTACTGATACCTACTTCCTTGGACTCACTGTAGTTGGAAATAATGGAGCAATGTCTATAGTGGTCTTTATCCTCCTCCTTGTCTCCTATGGAATCATTCTAAACTCTCTTAAGGCTCACAGTCAGGAAGGGAGACGCAAAGCCCTGTCTACCTGCAGCTCCCACATCATGGTTGTCATCCTCTTTTTTGTTCCTTGTATTTTCATGTATGTTAGACCTGTGTCCAACTTTCCAATTGATAAATATATTACTGTCTTTTATACAATTTTTACTCCCATGTTGAACCCTTTAATATATACCTTGAGAAACTTAGAGATTAAAAATTGTATGGCAAAGCTGTGGGGTAAATGTTCACTAAAGACATAAAAAGAGCTTCTCCTCACTAAATATGCTAGGATTGGTAATGAGACATTCCATTTTAAAATTTGGCAGTTTGACTTCAGTGTTTTACATGTGTACTAACACTTGACTTCGTGAGAAGTTTGTTATTTTATGAATACAGTGGATACAAGCCTAGTGTTCCTGGTACTCCTGGTTTTGTCTCTTGCTACTGAAGTTGATGATATCCTCATCTTTTTTGGCCATGCCACTTTTTTCATTCTGTATGATATCTTTGCTTTTTGTCCAATTAACAATAAATTGTACTTCTAGTATAATTTTATTGGTGGGTTATGTTTTATAGCTCTGTGAACTATTTATTTTTATATATCATAAGCTGTCTTGTTTGTCAGATTTGTTTCACTATGGGCATTTATTTCGATGAACACAAACCTATAATTTTTATGAATATTATTTTATAAAAGTTTAAATAATGTTTAGTATTTATCTAGAAAATCATTGCTGTTTAAAATTTACATATTTTGTTAAGAAATATATATGCATCTGTATGCCAAGCCAAGTGTGAAAAGTACCATGCCTGGCAGGTACTATTTAAGAAAGACAATTTATTAAGTAAAGGAGAGAAAGCCATTAAGCAAAGCTCCTGAATGCTTTGTTCTTAGGTCACTGACTTCAGACTCTTGCTTCAGTTTGAGCACTGACTTCCATTCATGATAGACTACAAGTGTAAAATGAAATCCTTTTCTCATCAGGTTGCTTTAGTTATGGTGTTTTATCACAACAATGTAAATTTAATTAAGGCAAAATAATTTAAGAAATGTGATATTAGTGTAATAGGCCAGGAATATATCTTGGGAATCTTGGGTGTTTGTGTTCAGAAAAGTTCTCGAGTGCTCAGAGCTCAGAAGCATGATCTGTGAGATCTTGGAAAGTAAGAATGCTGAAAGCAAGGCTGATGATGGAGCCTTGGTTGTGAACTTTTCGATGGAAGAGAAGACTTTATCTGACATTATATCATAGTTTGAATTAATAATCTGTGGTTACAGCTGAAGAACTGGCTTTGATTTGGAAGACACCAGAACTACTAACATTTGCCTTTTATGGGACAATTTATACTGGTCAGCTAGGGTAAAAGAATCAGATGTGATTAAAACTCAGAGACCAGCATAATAGGCAAAAGCTTCTGGAAAATACTTCCTCATGATCAGCACATTTGTTCTGACCCAGAAAGGAACCCTGGCTGTTCTTCATGTTGACAGCTCCACCTGAGGATATGTAGCATTTCATAGGTGGTACAGGTTTTGAAGTCATAAAATGGTCATTGAGATGGTGTGATTTGGTGCTGTGAGAATTGAGGAAAGGCCATTGGTGAAAGGGTAGCCTCAGTCCCAGTAGAAATCCTAATACAGAATGTATCCTAAAGTGGTAAAGTCTTTGTATATGTGTTATCTTACATAGTATTTTTGGTAGATTTACACAATCCACTTTTAAAGTTATTTTAAATCAGGATATTTGTTTCTTACTACTGTATTAATGGCATTTAAATACTATTGAGTAATATATGATATTTTGATGTTGATTCTGAGAGCTTCAAACTTCTTCAGATTGATTTTAGTGTAATATACAGGTTTTTGTGTATTGTATTTACATTGTATTGTAAGACTCATCAGATTCCCCTCTTGATTTCTATAGTGACCTTTTTATTACTCTGTGATGTGTTAGATACTCTCCTTTTGTTTGTGGATTTAATTTTATTGTGATTATATAAAATATAATGAAATATTACAAATTTTAAAATATTTCTTTTTGAACTAATATATGCTATATTTTAGAGACTGTTTCATGAGCAGCTAACAAATGTGTTTTAACAGTGCTTTGAATGAATGGAAACTGATTTCCATTTGTATATTAATATGTTAGTTATCATGAATATGAAAGGAGAAAACAAAAAATGTAATCATAGTTATTAATTTTTAGGTGATAGAGATAAAGTAGACAGTGGGAAACAGAATAGGCAACTGTGGAGCTCTAAAATGTCCAGAGGAGAGAATTTTACCTAAACAATCTGAAGAGGGAGAAGTAATGATATGCAAGTAGGTAACTAAGAATACCCTTCTTTCAGAACACTGGAAGAGACCCTACAAACAAGGAGAAATGCGAAAGTAAAAGTGAAATATTATGAGAGATTTTGGAAAATAAACAAAACACACTGTATGTACAGAAATGACAAGGAAGAGTTCATTTGACTTTCAATCTCAGTTTTCTAATATTACATTTTGGAAACTTGCTTTTCACATTTCAAGATTTTCAAATCAATTTGGTAGTCAACTATTCATTCTTGACCAGATCCAATATTTTGCCTCTGAAGGGTTATTTAATGGAAGAAATCTATTTAAGAACAATTACTCCTTTTATTTGTTGCAATTATTCTAACTAATGTATCTATTAAAACTAGCAATGATGTAAAACTTCATTATAGGCTGTGTTGCAAATATAAGCAGAAGAAATCCTTTCTTAATTCCATGGCTGAAGAGGTTTGTGAAAGCTCAAATCTGCCCAAGCTGGAGTTCATTTTTTATTTAGTTTTTGAGTTATTATGCTTTTGCTGAGTTTATTGTTTCAGGAATTCTGCGGAGGGTCTCCAATGTCCTGTTATCTTCCACACAGAGACTTTTATTTTAAAAGAGGTAGAAACTAGCCTCAGGGAGAATCTGCTCAAAGGACTCAAAAACTGAAGACTTGGGCGTTCATTCACAGGAAATATTTATCACAGAGTTTCTGAGAACTGAAATCACCTGACTTCTTTGTGAAGCACATAGGTGCTAATTTATCAAGTGACCTTTTGATGGCTGCAGTGTAATTGGCTGAAAAGAGAAATTTTCACATAATTTCAGGGTTGCTCATTTTGTATTTATTTATATCATTAAGAAAAAGTTCTGGGTACGTTCATTTCTATGTATTAAGTAGAGTTTCTACATATTTGTACAAGAACAGTATTTTGATTTTTTACGAACATGATTTTTTACAGATTGTGAACACCCTTTTAGTAAGTTGTGACATTATGGTTTAGTGATCCTTATATTTTGGATATTTATTTGTATACTTAGATACTTTGAAAGATTCGGGATAGTAGCAATGTTGAAATGTGTTTGTTATAGTAATTTTGTACTCTTCCTATTTCTAAGCAATAGACATATGTTATCATGTCTTCTGGGATCACACATAAATATATCATGTATTTTTAGGCAACCCAATAAAAAGGCCTTTGGATTGTGGCAAGAAATATGACCCATGATGTCAATTTGTGACAGACAAAAATAAGAATTTTAGCTAAAATTTCTATGAAGACATCACATAATATAAGACTCTGAGGACCTAATCTGTATGTGACTTGCAATCTTCCCTACTGAAGACTAGTGTGCACAATATTGAAAGATGCAACAAGCTGCAAATGAGGAGAAACAGCTGATATTCTTTCACAAATATGATGCCTATGAACCAAAACAAAGACCACAATTTCAATATATTCCTAAATGTGCAACAGTTATGCTAGTAACTTGGCAGTAATCAAAGCTATCAATAGGGGAATCATGGAAACTTAAATAATTACCTGAAGCAAGTGAAGTCAAGGATCTTAATAAAGAACCATTTCCCACCACTTTATTTAGCCAGAATAATTCCTAATAGTATTTTAAATACGTTTATTTGTACAAAAGTTATGTAGCTTTCACCCCTCATCTACTTCTCTTTACAACAGATATTGGCCAGCCTGCACCAAGAGCAAAAGGCCAATCATCAGAAATGCCAAAACAACAAAAAGCATAGGTAAGACCAAAATTTCTGCTCCAAGCAACATGCCTGATGGTCTCAGGACACAAAAAAGCAGAAATTATCTGGAACAGAACACTTCTGGTTTCTAGCTGCACCCAGAGTTGAACTGCTCCCACAGTGCTCTATACCCAAATCCTGTGGGGAAGAGAGCTGGACCCTAAGAAATATGGACAATCCTAAGAGCTCAGGGGAGACCACCACTTCTGCTCACATTCCTGGCCCAAGAGGAACCTGCCTAGTGCCCTAGGAGCAGACAGGGGAAAGACCCTTCCATTTTTTGCAAAGCCCAGAGCTGAAAGCCAGTTGCCTGTAGCACTGACACATGTGAGAGCAGAGGTAAGACCAACTCTTCTGGTCCAACTGACATTCCTGGAGGCCTCAGGTCACACAAATCCAAGAGCAGTTCTCCCAGATACGGCTGAAAGAAAACAGGTCTAAAGGAGTGCTAATTCACAGGCTTATAGGAGGATCAAGCCACTGTCAAAGTGGGCAAGACAAGCTAACACCAGAGACAACCATTGGTGAGAGGCAAGCACAGGAGCATAAGAAACAGAAACCAAGATTACTTGATATCATCAGAGCCCAGTTCTTCTACCAAAGCAAATACTGGAGATCCAAACATACTGGAAAAACAAGGTTTTGATTTAAAATCACAACTCGTGATGATGATAGAGGACTTTAGGGAGGGCATAAATAACTTCCTCTAAAAAATAGAGGACAACACAGGTAAAGAAGTAGAAGCCTTTAAAGAGGAAACACAAAAATCTCTCAAAGAATTAAAAGAAAACACAACCAAATAGGTGAAGGTAATGAACAAAAACATCTAGGATTTAAAAATCGAAAGAGAAACAATACAGAAAGCACAAAGACAGACAAAACGGGGGATAGAAAAGCTAGAAAAGAGATCAGGAGTCATCACCAACAGAATAAAAGAGATAGAAGACAGAATCTTAGGAGCAGAAGATACCATAGAAAACATTGAAACAACTGTCAATGAAAATGTAAAATGCAAAAATCTCCTAATCTAAATTGTGTCTAGGAAATCCAGGACATGATGAGAAGATCAGACCTAAGGATAATAGGTAAAGAAGAGAATGAAGATTCCAAACTTAAAGGGCTAGTAAATATCTTCAACAAAATCATAGAAGAAAACTTCCCTAACCTAAAGAAAGAGATGCCCATAAACATACAAGAAGCCTACAGAACTCCAAATAGTTTGGACCAGAAAAGAAATTCTTCCTGTCATATAATAGTCAAAACACCAAATGCACAAAACAAGGAAAGAATATTAAAAGCAGTAAGGAAAAAAGGTCATGTAACATATAAAGGCAGACCTATCAGTATTACACCAGACTTCTCAACAGACACTATGAAAGCCAGAAGATCCTGGGCAGATGTAATACAGATACTTAAAGAACACAAATGCCAGCTTATGCTACAATATCCAGCAAAATTCTCAACTAAATAGATGGAGAAACGAAGATATTCTGTGACAAAATTGAATATATACAATATCTCTCTATAAATCCAGGCCTACAAAGGATAATAGATGGAAAACTCCAACACAGGGAAGGAAACTACACTCTAGAAAAAGCAAGAAACTAATTGCCTTGCAACGAAACCAAAAGAAGAGAGGCACACAAACATAATTCCACCTCTAACAATGAAAATAACAGAAGACAACCATCACTATTCCTTAGTGTCTCTTAACACACATAAATGGCCTCAAGTCAGAAAGCATATGACTATTTCAGTAGATGCAGAAATTAAATTGCTAAAATCTAACATTGATTTTTCACTAAAATTATTGAAATGCTAGCATGTAGAGGTTCTATTTCAACATTTAAAGGCTATGTAGTATAAATATATAACCAAAATCATGTTCAATGAAGAAAAACAAAACATTCATAGTAAGACCAGGAAAAGCAACCAAAACAACAGAAAGCCCATATACACAACAATGCTCTACTCAATGATAACTTAGTCCAGGAAGAAATAAAGAAGGAAATTAAAAGACTTTTTAGAATTTAAAGAAAATGAAGACAAACTTACGGGATACAGTGAAAGCAGTATTAAGAGGAAAGCTCCTAGTTCTGAGTGCATCCAAAAAGAAACTGCAGATAATATACACCAACAGTTTGACAGCATACCTGAAAGCTCTAGAAGAAAAAGAAGCAAATGCATTCAAGAGGATTAGACCACAGAACGTAATCAAACTCAGAGCTGGAATCAACCAAGGAGAAATACAAAAGAAGTATAAAAGAATCAACAAAATCAACCAAGAGCTGGTTCTTTGAGAAAATCAGCAAGATAGATAAACCCTTAGCCAGACTAACCAGAAGGCACAGAGAGTGTGTCCTAATTAACAAAATCAGAAATGAAAAGGGAGACAGAACAATAGAAACTGAGGAAATTCAAAAAAATTGTCAGATTCTATTATAGAAGCTCATATTAAATAAAATAGGGATATCTGAATAAAATGGTCACTTTTCTAGAGAAATGTCAGGTATCAAAGTTAAATCAGGATCAGATAAACCATCTAAATAGACCCATAGTACCTTAAGAAAGAGAAGCAGTGATTAAAAGTCTCCTAAACAAAACAAAACAAAACAAAACAAAACAAAACAAAACAAAACAAAACAAAAGCCCAGGACCAGATGGGTTTAGTGCAGAATTCTATCAGATCTTCAAAGAAGACCTAATACCAATACTCCTCGAAATATTCCACAAAATAGAAACAGAAGGAACACTACACAATTCATTCTTTGATTCTACAATTAAACTTATACCTAGGCCAAACAAAGACCCAACAAAGAAAGATAACTTCAGACTAATTTCCCTCATGAATTTTATCTGTGCAAACATACTCAATAAAATTCTTGCCAACTGAATCCAAGAACACATCAAACCCATCTGTCACCATAACCAAGTAGGCTTCAATTCCGGGATGCAGGAATGGTTCAATAAATGGAAATACATCAACTTCATCCACTATATAAAGAAACTAAAAAAAAAATACCACATCATCATCTCATTAGATACTGATTAAAGCCTTTGAAAAAATTCAATATTCCTTCATGTTAAAAGTATTGGAAAGATCAGAATTCAAGGCCCATTCCTAAACATAGTAAAAGCAATATACAGCAAACTAGTAGTCAACATTAGCTGAATGGAAAGAAACTTGAAGCAATCTCACTAATATCAGGGACTAGGCAAGGCTGCCCATTCTCTTTTTCTACCTATAGAATATAGTACTTGAAGTCTTAGCCAGATCAAATAGACAAAAAATAGGTCAAAGGGATACAAATTGGTAAGGAAAAAGTGAAAATATCACTATTTGCAGATGATATGATAAAATATTTAAGTGACCACAAAAATTCCACCAGAGAACTCCTACAGCTGATAAACAACTTTAGCAAAGTGTCTGGTTATAAAACTACTCAAACAAATCAGTAGCTTTCCTCTTCTCAAAGGATAAACAGGCTGAGGAAGAAATTAGGGAAACGATACCATTCACAATAGTCACAAATAATATAAAATACCTTGGTGTGATTCTAACCCAGGAAGTGAAAGATCTGTAGGAAAACTTCATGTCTCTTAAGAAAGAAATCAAAGAAGATCTCAGAAGTTGTAAAGATCTCCCATGCTCATGGATTGGCAGAATAAATATAGTAAAAATGGGCACCTTGTTTTAATCAATCTACAGATTCAATGCAATTCCCATCAAAATTCCAACTCAATTCTTCATAGAGTTAGAAAGAGCAATCTCTAAATTCATTTGGAATAAGAAAAAACCCAAATAGCAAAAAATATCTTCAACAATAAAAGAACTTCTGAGGGAATCACCATCCCTTACCTGAAGCTGCAATAAAGAACAATATTGATAAAAAACTTCATGGTATTGGTACAGACACTGGGTCAATGTGATAGAATTAAAGACCGAGAAATCAACCCACACACCTATGGTCAATTGATCTTTGACAAAGGAGCTAAACCCATCCAGGGGAAAGAAGATAGCATTTTCAACAAATGGTGTTGGTTCAACTGGAGGTTAGCATGTAGAAGAAAGCAAATCAACCTATTCTTATCTCCTTGTACAAATATCAAGTCCAAGTAGATCAAAGATCTCCACATAAAACAAGATACCCTGAACCTAATAGAAGAGATACTGTAGAAGAACCTGGAACACATAGGCACAGGGGAAGTTTTCCTGAACAGAACACCAATGGTTTATGCTCTAAGATCAAGTAAGGGAATTAATGAAATTGTAAAACTTTTGTACAGCAAAGACAGTGTCAGTAGGACAAAATGGCAACCAACAGATTGGGAAAAGATGTTTACCAATCCTATGTCTGATAGGAGGCTAATATCTAATATATAAAAAGAATTCAAGAAGTTAGATTCCAGAGAACTAAATAATCATATTAAAAATGGGGTAGAGAGATAAACAAAGAATTCTCAGCTGAGGAATGTTGAATGGCTGAGAAGGATCTAAACAAATGTTCAACATCCTTAGTAATAAGGGAAATGCAAATCAAAACAACCCTGAGATCCACCTCACATCTGTCAGAATAGATAAGATAAAAAGTTCAGATGACAGCAGATCCTGTTGAGGATGTTGAGAAAGAGGAACACTCCTTCATTGCTGGTGGGATTTCAAGCTGGTACAACCACTCTGGAAATCAGTATAGAGGTTGTTCAGAGAATTGGACACCATACTACCGAGGACCCAGTTATATAACACTCCTAGGCATGTCATGCGCCCAACGTCTCGCCAGCAAGAACACGCGGGGACACCAGGATCCTTCTGCAGCAAAGTGTTTATTACATCTTGAAGAGGAGAGAGCGAGCCCCAGAATGGCGCTGCTTATATACACCCTAATGTGGCGTGTCCACACCTGATTGGTTGCTTACCCATGATCTCATAGGCACGCCCGGAGTGGGCAAAGACCTGGCACGAAGGCACTCTTGCACATACGCACACAGTTAACTTCCTGAAAGGAAGTCGGCTGGCGCAGCGAAGGCTGTTGCCATCTTGTAATGGCAGAGGCTATCCTGGCCTTCCACGTGGGGCGTAGTGGAAGCCAGCGCCATCTAGCGGTGGCGAATGTTATTGCAGCCCTCTACATCTCCCTCTATTTATTTATTTTATAACAAATCAATTATTTTATAACAAATCATGATCACCCTATCGCGTGCAATGAGGAAACCTCAGCGATGTGTAAGGGCTGATCAAAGGATCACTGATTCTCTCTCATCCCAGTGCAATGGATCCACAGATCCATGGAGTGTAAGAGCAGAGAACTCAGATACTGAGAGAGAGTTTCTCTCCTCCCAGTGCAATGGATCCACAGATCCATGGGGTGCAGGAGCAGAGAACTCAGATACCGACTAATTCCTGAGCATAGATAACCAAATTCCAGGGGAGGCCCCTTGTACAATGGCCACAAGTGCTTGAGTGATAACGGCCTTGTCACGTTTCTGTTGAGATCTGAGTTTGCAAACCAAGCATAGTATGAACACTGATCCACAGCATAGGGCTGCTCCAAACAGAGCCACTCCCGATAAGTAATGGGCACCTCATTTGGTACTCCTCAGCTGTTACCACCAAGGGCCGTAGTCAAGCCGCTCCTATAATAAAATTTAGAATTCCCATTTGTTAGTAACTACTCCAGAAAGTTCACCCACTGTACTTGTCTAACAATAGATTGGGGGAGGATAACTCCAGACACTGCAGACACAATGTCTGCAGCAGTAATGGCTGCTACAATAGCAGCGAAAGTGTCAAGGTCTTTTCTAGGACAGTTCAGGATCAGTCATTTTTCTCTGGAACAACCAGCAGACAATGGAACCATTTCTGAGATCTGTATAACCAGGACAGAGTTCCCCAGTCCACTGTAGCTTTACGCAGGTAACATTCCTGTAAAGCTACAGTCTGTAAAATGACCAGTTAAGGCAGCAAGAGTCACCAGGGAAATGAACGGGGGGCAGCAACGGCTGGAGTCCAGTCTTTTCCAGCAAGCAGCAGTGTACAGAGGGTCAGAGAGCAGGCCATAGTGGGACGGGACACACACAGCGGTAACACTGACTGCAGCAACAGCAAAATCTCTGTGATGACAAAGGATGAGGGGGAATCTTCCATCTTCCTCTCAAGGCAGAGGAATGACTCCAGGGACCCGAATCACGAGAGCTGAATCTTCATGTAACCAGGATCAGCAAGTCTCAGCAACCACCTCTGGCAGCTGGCATACTCTTGTAGCATCCTGTAGAAAAAACACAAACATTCCCTCTTCCCCATATAAAATATCTGGACAGGATCATGCCAATATGTGGATCTCTCTATTTCACCTAGGCAGAAGTATGCCTAGTTGTAGGGTGCCATAAACTTTGGCATCCAAATTTTAAAATTGAAATAAAAGGAGTATTATTAAATAATTGTATAGCATACATAGCATACAGGGATATAACTTCCCCTTTTTATTTATTAAGATATAAACTGTCTAGTATCATTGTCCTCCCTCGTTAAGGGGTCCAGGCAATCTAGTTTGAGTTCTTAAATGGCCTATAAAGAAACAGTACTTAGTGCTCTTAACCACTAAGCCATCTCTCCAGCACCTCACAAGTTTTATTTACCTAAACATAAGCATTAATTAGAAATGCCAAATCCTGTAACAAGGTCCAGTTTTAGCCTTATTTAGAAATCCCTGAGTTGGCAGGGTGAGGTTGGGCGTTGAAAGTAAGCAAATGGAGTCTTCCTCTTTTTGTGAGGGTGTGTTATCAACTCTATTACCATTTTCAAGGAGCTGGGTCTATGGTTTTGTTTAGTTGTCTGAGCCAGAGCATTGAAAGGACAGTGAATTGTCAGACAATTCACACTGAAATCATCACTCACTGATTTTATGTAGAAAACCTGCCTCTAATAAAGCATTAAGTAATTGTAAAATTTGAGGGCTAGTAGTATCTAAAAAGATAAAACCTTTTAATCAATTGTAAACCACAAGCCACACATTGGCTATCAGTATATGAATTGAAAGCTTGATTTTTTTAACATTTAAAAACAGTGGCTACAGCATGTAATTTTGTTTACAGGAAGTACAAAAGCATGCAAAGAGTAAAATTATCAATTTTGCCTGAAAAATTTGTATATGTAATAGGCCAAATATTATTATTTTGTAATAACCAATTAACTGTTGTTTAGAATAAGATATGTTCCACCAGGTTTCTTTTTAAAATACTTCCATGACTCTAGTCTACAATTCTGTATTAACACAGCTGAAGCTTTATCTCCAATGTGTATAACAAAGACCTAAGTCCTCTAGTAGGGTGAGGTACTTAGCTAATTAACATATCCTTAGAAGCTTAAAATTAGCTTCAAACATTCTTTTCTGGAATAGTGCAACAGCTACTCCCCAAATATTAAAGCTCATTTTGAGAGCAAAGGTTTGTAGTAAAAATTTCCATATACATTGAAAGATTTAAGGTTCTAACTTCTAACATCGAAGAAGCAACAAAATTACATAATATAAGGCTATTAGCCATTCTTAATGATATCACTCTATGGGCTCTCTAAAATTATAAGCATGCTCACGAAATGAAAACTCAAAATCAATCCTCTAAATCTATCTTGAAATGGCAGTTGGAGTAAGTAAACTGGCTGTAATGTTCTCACAAGTTCCAAAACCTCATCAATCCTTCGTAAATCTTGTAACAATCTCTACCTGTTTGATTTTTTTCTTAATTAAAAATAAGTTTGAGTTTGTCAATGTAACACTGGCAATCCTTAATCACAATCTTTAAGTTCTCTTTGTAACACCACAGCACAACCACAAGGTCACCTGAGTTCTGAGTACGTGATTAGGCAGCTGTCCTTGGGGCAGTGGTATTAGCATTAAAATACAGATAGCTTCAGGGAAAACCACAACTTTGGAAAGCAGAACTCTTTTTTTTTTTCATATGCTATATGTTTTATTGGACTTATTGGACAGTTATATTGTATGTAGTGTAGTTAGGAAATTAAATCTGTGAGTTTGGGATTGTTGTATATATTATTGGGATTAACTTTTCCAGGAGCATGGTAATCCATTCTGTAGGGAAGCTGTGATGGCTTTCTTTCTTTCTTTCTTTTTTTTTTTTTTATTAACTTGAGTATTTCTTATATACATTTCGAGTGTTATTCCCTTTCCCGGTATCCGGGCAAACATCCCCCTCCCCGCTCCCCTTCCTTATGGGTGTTCCCCTCCTGACCCTCCCCCCATTGCCGCCCTCCCCCCACCCTCTAGTTCACAGTCTTAGCAGGACCCAGGGCTTCTCCTTCCACTGGTGCTCTTACTAGGATATTCATTGCTACCTATGAGGTCAGAGTCCAGGGTCAGTCCATGTATAGTCTTTAGGTAGTGGCTTAGTCCCTGGAAGCTCTGGTTGCTTAGCATTGTTGTACATATGGGGTCTCGAGCCCCTTCAAGATCTTCCAGTTCTTTCTCTGATTCCTTCAACGGGGATCCTATTCTCAGTTCAGTGGTTTGCTGCTGGCATTCGCCTCTGTATTTGGTGTATTCTGGCTGTGTCTCTCAGGAGCGATCTACATCCGGCTCCTGTCGGTCTGCACTTCTTTGCTTCATCCATCTTGTCTAATTGGGTTTGGAAAGCAGAACTCAACTTCTAGTTTGTTGGAAAGCAGAACTCAACTTCTAACAAACTAGCTTCTAAAATCTCTAAGACACCTAGTCTATCCTTTATGCTACTAAGTTTGACTATCAATTCCTACATATGAATGCATGATGGTGTAGTCTCCAGTACCGCAACAAGGAGACATTGTCCTAAATTCTTTTAGAAGCCTGGTTTCTAGGATAAGAATTCCATAAAAATATTATCTCAATTTAGATCTGTTTCCCTAGGTTGGCTCATGCCACATGTTGTCTAGAAATGACTCCATCCAAATTACCAGCTTTATGTCAACTTTCTGTTACCAATATTATACCTTTTTAACCATATCCAACAACTTGAAAGCCAATAGTCCATAACCAAGGCAAGTAGAGCATATTTACACATTTAAAACCAATCAGAAAGAAATTGAAGTGGCTACACATATCTTTAATATTTAGACCAAACACCATTTTTACCTTTTTAGCTATGATTTTAAGAGAAGCACCTTGTCACCTGTTCAGTCAAATAATAAATCAGGGATTTCTCTAAGAGAAACAGCTCTCAGTTTCAGTACCATAGAAGCTGTGAAGCTCCTGGTGCCTTAGGATCGGCTAGTATAAACATTTAGCCAGCCCTGTTGGGGAGCTTGCCCAGCAGATTTAGGCTTCTAGCTACAGATGTAGGTTCCAAAAGCCAACTGAAACTGCTTTTTATTCATTGTTCCCTTCTTGAAACGAGTTAAAACCAAGTCAAGGTGTGAACGACCAGCAGATAAAGTTTTTACCATTTTTTCTTTTGAACATGAAACAAAACATTTAAACAATGAGAAACAAGAACCACAGACATAAACTGACAGACATGGGGACATCCTGGTGCACCAGGGACAGACAATAGACAAAGAGGGAAAAAACCAGATGGTGTTCACGGTGACTATCCACTCGATTGGAGTTGATATGAACGATGGATTGTCTCAATTCCTGGACTAGTCCATCAACGTGTTGAAACCCAATTCCTGTAAGATACTGAGATATATTATCTGAGCATCATGACTGACATTCGCCAATGGTATGGAAGTGAAACACAGTCCTGAGTATTTCCACTCACAACCCAATTACATTAACTCCATCAAGCTGTGCATGGGCATTGAGATGTCCTTTTGTTTGATTCTCCTGAATAAATTTTCAGGCAGTCTGCCTCTATCAAGTCTAATCAATATGACTCTGCAAAGCTTATAGAGCCTGATCACACCTTTTACCAGCACAAAGACAAAATTTTTCTCCCAAAATGCTGTGTTCCTTTTATCTCCTTTTCTTTTCATTTTTTCTTTAGAAACCTTTTCTCCCTCCGACATACTTTCTTGTTGCTCTGTAAGGACCCTCTGACCTGTCCTAACGGCTGTAATGGCTTCCCACACAAAGAAAAAATTAAACAAAATTACCAGCCTTGTCCACAAAGGATCCATAACTTTCGGTTTCTTCACAGTGGCTCTCCACCTAGGCCTATATCTTTCTTCTTCATAGCGAGCTGCCTCATCTTCTAAATACTCTTCCTCAGAGGGGCTAAGCTCGTCTGTTTCTGAAGTATCAAGCCCCAAAGCCTCTAACTCCTTTACCGGATAAAGGCTTTTCCTTTTCGGGGCTTTCTCCTCCTTTCCCTGTTCTCTCCCGGGGCGTCCTTTCCTCTATCTCTTGCTTCCTCGGATCTAAAGTCCTTGGAAGGGCCTTGTTTCTTATGTGCACCTTTTCTCTTTGAGCTCTTTAATCTTTCATCCCGCCCTGTTTCTGACATGCTGTATCAAGACCAAACATGCCTCTCAGAGTTTACCTCTCGACCTGCAATTCTGGACCCTCTCCGCCAGTGGAGGCTATCCTCGGCGCCAGCGATGGTGTGGCATTTGTCCCGGGTTTCAGCACCAAATATCGCGCGCCCAACATCTCGCCAGCAAGAACACGCGCGGACACCAGGATCCTTCTGCAGCAAAGTGTTTATTACATCTTGAAGAGGAGAGAGCGAGCCCCAGAATGGCGCTGCTTATATACACCATAATGTGGCGTGTCCACGCCTGATTGGTTGCTTACCCATGATCTCATAGGCACGCCCCGGAGTGGGCAAAGACCTGGCACGAAGGCACTCTTGCACATGCACACACAGTTAACTTCCTGAAAGGAAGTCGGCTGGCGCGGCGAAGGCTGTTGCCATCTTGTAATGGCGGAGGCTATCCTGGCCTTCCACATGGGGCACAGTGGAAGCCAGCGCCATCTAGCAGTGGCGAATGTTATTGCGGCCCTCTACATAGGCCTCTAATCAAAAATGTTCCAATATTTAACAAGGACACATGCTCCACTATGCTCATTGAAGACTTATTTATAATGGCCAGAAGCTGGAAAGAACTCAGATGTTCTTCAATAGAGGAATGGAAACAGAAAATGTGGTACCTTTATCCAATGGAGTACTACTCAGTTATTAAGAAAATGACTACATGAAATTCTTAGGAAAATGGATGGAACTAGAAAATATCATCTTGAGTGAGGTAACCCAGACACAAATGAACACATATGGTATGCACTCAGTGAAAAATGAATATTAGCCTAAAAGCTTGGAACAACCAAGAAACAATTTACAGACCATATGAAGCTCAAGAAGGAAGACCAAAATATGAATTCATCAGTCTTTCTTAGAAGGGGAAACAAAATAATCACAAGACAAAATAAAGACACAAAAAGTGAAAAAGGGACTGAAGGAAAGGTCATCCAGAGACTGCATCATCTGGGAATCCATCCCATATGCAACCATCAAACCCAGTCACTGCTGACGATGCCAAGAATGGTTTGCTTACAGGATCCTGATATGTATGTCTCCTGAGAGCTTCTGCCAGAGCCTTACTGATACAGATGAGGATGCTTGCCCCAACCATCAGATTGAGCACAGGTACCTCAATGATGGAGTTAGAGAAAGGACTGAAGGAGATGAAGTGGTTTGCAACCCCATAGAAAGAACAATATCAACCAACCAACCCCGCCCCAGAACTCCCAGGAACTAAAATGACAACAAAGAGTACACATTGGGGAGGGGGAGCTCATGGCTCCATCCACTTGTGTAGCATAGGATAGCATTGTCTGGCATCAATAGGAGGAGAAGCCCTTGATCCTATGAAGGCTTTTTCCCCAGTATAGGTGAAAGCCATGGAATTAAGTTGGGAATGAGTGTTTGGGAGTGAATAGATAGGAGTGGGAACATCTTCATAGAACCAGGGAGGTAGGAGGGGGTTGGGAAAGGAGATAACATTTGTAATGTACACACATAAAATATACAATAAAAATAAGTAAATTAAGAAAGAAATGATTCAACTGTATAGATTCCTTTTTAATAAAGTATTTTAAACTCTAGCTAGAATAATAAGAGAAAGAAATAAAAAACATTATCTACCAATTATATATACATCTGTGTAATGGAAGATTATTCAGTCTCAAAAAATTACTAATTAAACATGTTTGAATGTGGATGTCTTTACTAAGTGTTGTATGCACACAAACACACATACACACACATACACACTCACACACATGCACATGCACATAAGTTTTACATTTTTGAGAATTTCATATAAAGTATTTTGATCTTATTTACCATCCTTCAGAAACTCCTACCATATCTACTTTCACCCTCTTACTCATCAATCTTCAAGCTTTCTGCTTTTCTCCTAAAAGCATGTAGTCTAGTTTGTGTTCCCTATACATTCTTGGAAATAAGACCTGTTCTCCAGTTTTTCTACATACTCGGGTACACATCATTAGTGCAAACTGATTCTTTTTCTCCTAGGAGTTATTAAATACCAATAATTTCTCAGCTAATGATGATAATTTGTTCCTACCCTTTCTCCTCCTGGGATTTTATATGGCTTGAACTTGTGCATATCTTATGTGTGTTCTCACAATATGTGCACATTCATGCATTTGACCACAAATTTTGGTCCAGAAAATACTTTTCTTTGTAGTTATCTCCAACCTCTGGATCTTCCAAAATTTTTGCCCCATCATCCATGATTTCCCAGATCCTTATAATGAGGGTTGTGATCTATACATACTATTTAGTCATGACTACTCCCAAGACTAATTCTTTGCAAGTTGAAATATTTCAGTTATCTGTATTAATTGTCCTTCACTGCGAGAAGAATCTTCTCTATAGAATGTTGAGAGATGCACTGATCTATGTTTAACCAAAAGACTTACTGGGTATTATTGAAATATTAAGCTTATTATCACAGTAGTATTAGGTTTTATAATAGGGCCTACCTTGCCTTTGGCCATGGTAACATTGCCAAATATGAAATCCATCTCATGGAATGTACCTTAGATCCAATCCAGAAGTTGTTGGTTGTAGGCTTAGATTTTTTCTAAACCTACTTTATTTAGGGTTCTTGAACACTTCAATCTCCCTTCTAATCCACCGATCAGAGGTAGGTGAAAAAGTATATTAATTGGAAAAGGTGAATGTCTAACTGTTTAGAAATAGTTTCTTGGGACAATTCCATTCTTCCTTGTCAGATGGTAAGCAATCCAATTTAATAGGGAACATCACACATTAATCAGCAGTGGTTAAAGGGGACAGAATTAGCTGGAATATCATGAGAAGTTCTGTGGTGCATTTTTCTCTACAAAGTGAAAACCTGTGAAGACAAGCAAAAAAGAGTGAAGTGTTACATGACCAGAAAGAACAGTGAAGCACTGCATAGTGTCACAGGTTTTCTAATGTAAGAGCGACCAATCGTGGCCTGTATGGCTATATTTCTATATTTGATAAACATCATGCACCCTCTCACTTTTCTGTTTTCAGCAACACATCACATACCCTCTTACAAGACACCTTCCAGAAAAACATCGTGTGACAATACTGAGTTTTAAAGAAATCAGAAACTTCTGCTTCAATTGGTCACTCTCCTAATATTCTTGCCATTGTTGCGTCAGTGAACATATCTTTATCCCAGGGATGTAAGGATGGATCAATATACAGAAATCCATCAATGCAATCCACTACATAAACAAACTCAAAGGGGAAAAAACCACTTTACCATCTCATGAAATGCTGAGAAAGCATTTGACAAAATTCAACACCTCTTTATGATAAACATCTTGAGATGATCAGGAATTCAAGACCCATTCCTAAACACAGTAAAAGCAATATACAGCAAGTCAGTAGCCAACATCAAACTACATGGAGAGAAACTTGAATTAATCCCACTAAATTCAGGGTCTAGACAAGGATGCCCACATTCTCCCTACTTATTCAATATAGTACTCAAAGTCCTAGCCAGAGCAATCAGACAACAAAAAGTCAAAGGGATACAAAATGGAAAGGAAGAAGTCAAAATATCACTATTTTCAGATGATATAGGATAGTATACTTAAGTGATCCAAAATTTCCACCAGAGAACTACTAAGCCTGATCAACAGTGTCAGCTAAGTGGCTGGTTATAAAATTAACCCAAAAAAATCAGTAGCCTTCCTCTACTCAAAGAATAAAGAGGCTGAGGAAATATTAGGAAAATGACACCATTCACAATAGTCACAAATAACAGGAAATACCTTGGTGTGGTTCTAAGAAAGCAAGTGAAAGATCTGTATGACAAGAACTACAAGTCTATGAAGAAAGAAATAGAGGATTTCAGAAGATGAAAAGACCTCCCACGCTCATGCATTGGCAGGATTAATATAGCAAAAATGGCCATTTTGATAAAAGCAATTTACAGATTCATGCCATCCCCATAAAATTCCAACTCCTTTCTTCATAAAGTTAGAAAAAGCAATTTGAAAATTCATTTGGAAAAACAAAAAAACCCAAATAGCAAAAACTATCCTCCACAATAAAAGAATTTCTGGGGGTAACACTGTCCCTGACCTCAAGCAGTATTACAGAGCAATAGTGATAAAAACTGTGTGATAATGGTACAGAGATGGGTAGATCAATGCAATAGATCATCAATTGATCTTTGACAAAGGAGTTGAACCATCCAGTGGAGAGAAGATAGCATTATCAACAAATAGTGCTGGTTCAACTGGGGGTCCACAGGTAGAAGAATGCAAATTGATCCAGTTTTATTGCCCTGTACAAAGCTCAAGTCCAATTGTATCAAGGGCCTCTAAATAAAACTAGATAAACTCAAAGTAACAAGAAAAATTGGGGAATACCCTTGAACACATGGGCACTGGGGAAAAGTTCTTGAACCGAACACCAATGGCTTATGTTTTAAGACCACGAATTGACAAATGGGACCACATAAAAGCTTCCATACATACAGAATAGTAGAACCATTGTCTCTCTGATAGTTATATATCCCAACTTCACAGACTGTAGTTCCAACTCTGTAGCTCAAAGCAGCTGGACAGATCCCCTCTGACTACCAGTACAGGACTATGCTTTGTTCGGGTGATGCTGAAAACTGGAAGTCAGGTTGCTTCCTCCTCTGGTGTGTTTTAAATATGTCCTGCCTTACTTAAGTATTTCATAGTTTAACGTTGTCTCATAGTTTCTTGATCAATTTATTTTATTGTAGATTTTTCAAATCAACTTGGCTGTCAGCTACTCATTCTTGGCAAGACTTAAGGCTTTTAACCTCTAGGGATTATTGAAAAAAAAAGTCTGTTCAAAAGAGATGATCTCATTTGAATTTGTTCCTAATAGTTTACCAAGCTTATCTATTTAAACAGTGATGGTACAAAAAGTTCATAGATAAAATTGTGAATGTAAATGAAAGAAATATTTTCCTGATCAAATGGCCCAAGAAGTCTCTGGTATTTAACTCTTTATGTATCCAGGCCTTATGTTTTTAACTTTATTTATGACAGTCTAAAACTCACAAAGGAGAGACAATGTACTCATTTTCCTTGTAATAGTGAGTTAAATTGACTATTTGGTTTTCTTTTACAGTTGTATCTGTGTTTGGCAAGTGATATAATGTCATTCCTCTTTATGGTTGATAAAGTTCATTGTTAAACAAAGAACTTTTTAAAAATATATGTGTATGTTTCAGAAATGAAATGATCTTAGTAACTATTATATTTTAATAATAATAATAATAATAGTAAACTATTATTTTCCTAGAAGTGTGATAGCATTATTTTAAAATGAAAGTATACATATATTCTTCTGTATCTGTAGGGTCAAATTTTGATAATTTATATTGTATGTAAATATAATACGTATAGCATAGCTTATATACTTGAGTATTTTATATTATATAAATAATTATGCTAGTCACTACAAGATTTGGCTTGCTTAAAACCAATGCTCTTCAACTCTGAGATCAACTAAACTATGTAGAAGGTAAAATATTGAAGATAGAATTGGGAATGCTATGTGATGTCTCTATGATCTGTAACAGGTATGCCTATAGCACTTGGGAACTTTACAAATGGCAGCGATGATGTTCTAACTCAGACAGAAGTAGAGACATGACTGAGACATTTATAAGATGCATTCCAACTGCTTCCAAAGGAGTTCTGACGCTGCACCTATCTTTCTCTGATACCAAGTCCATGCAAATGGAATTATCTTGCCTGATGTTGTCCCAATATGTTTCTTCAAAGTGAGTATTGATAGTATTTTATATGTGTATAATGAGTGAATTATTCCATATAATAAAACAAATGATTAAGATTTTAATCATTAAGATTTTAAATCTTAAGATTTAATATGATTTTAATTGAAATCCAGGAAGCAGTTCATGAGGCTCACATTTACTCGTCTTTAAAAATCCAGATGTTTTCTACATACCTACTAAGTGGACAGAAATGATCATGACTTTTTCTCAACTGATGCTCACAGTGAAATATCTGGCAATATGCATCATAGCCAGCACTGAGATGTGTGAGGTGCTGAGATGTGCTTTAGGCACTCCCTAGAAAAATAAGAACACCCACATACCACTATAAGAGAGAGATAAAATGGAAGTCACTGTGGTACATATCATGAATCAGAGGCAGAGGGAAACATAAATATGGTCAAGATAAGGATGATACTAACCAACTGTACCTTATGCTGTAACCAGATGTCTGACGTCATGGTCCATGGCTCTATCATGGTCAATGTTCTGTCTAAGTATTTCTCAGACTCTTGCTTGCTACACCATGTACAATAAAATTAGAGTTATTATCTGATCATAGTAGTTAGTAAAATCATTTTACATTTTTAGCATCATTTAGGAAGCAGTTATAAACTTGGAAATCTTAAGCAAAAATAAGGAAAAAAGAAAGTACAGCAAAAGAGAAATGGAAGAGGTCAGAAATAATGGTGTATAGATCATGAGAGATTTTGAGACTGGGAAAGATTCTGAAATATGGTCTAATCCCCTGGTGTTTCAGAATGCAAAGGGAGATATATTCCTAATTATGTTTAGCAAATTAATCCAGCCTATGCCTTCAACAAACTGGTTTTGAATTTTCTTTGAGTATTCTGCTTTGGTGTTCTGGACAATGAGTTTCCTATGTGAGGACTCTCAGCATTCTTTTTCTAAATTCTTAAATTAATTAAGAATAAATTAAATGCTATTTTAATTTTAATATTAAAAATCATTTAGTCTTACCGTTAATTCTCTCTTTTCTGTTTATTTCTTCCTTCATCTCTATACCTGGTTATTCCAGAAAATTCTGGAAATATATGGTGTCTCATGATGCAGTACTTGTTAGGAGCCATGGATTAGTTCAGGCTTAGTAAAAATACTTTAAAAATCCTGCTGGTGGATATGAGTATGTTACTAATAAGTATAATCAAGCAACAAATGAAACTAAAATATAAAGAAAGTCATTGGTATAAGCCATGATGCCTGAATAATATTGGAGATATTTGATGCACTTAATAATCTCCTGAAACTTTTTAGATCAAGTGATATATGATGACTAAATTCATCTTGTAAGGTGAAGTATCTATGTCAAATAGTTCAATATAATAACACTAATATGGATCCTCTTAAATCAGTGCTAATGTGGATACCACCCAAGCTTAAATTTTAAAATATTCTTCACAGATAATAACGGCTAGAAAAGTTGCTCTTCTTTGGTGGATAAACTCAGGGTGTAATGGTACAACTCTTTATCAAGTCCTTTAGGAAAAACATTTCTATATTCATTTGGTATGTCAAGAATAATGTGTTTTAAGTAACCTTTTATGGGTGACAGAGATATCTCTATCTGAATTTCTCTCTAGAGATTCACTGTTACTTTTATAACCTTAGCATTGAGAGACTTATAAACAGAAAACAAGTGGAGCTTGTTACAAGATGAAGTTCAATATATATTTATTAAATAACTAATATTGGTTAACTACTGTAAAGACACTATATGTCCCATGACAGGATGGAATCATGGTCTTGTTAATAGATCATGGGAAGTTTGATTCTCCTGAGCTCTTTGTTTGAAACAAGTCTGATAGAAAAATAAATGGGCCAGAGCAAAATTGTCACAGAATTTGTCCTGCTGGGCTTCACTCAGGATCCTGCTGGGCAAAAAGCTTTATTTGTTATGTTTTCACTGATGTACATTGCAACAATGGTGGGCAACCTGCTCATTGTAGGGACAGTGATTGTCAGCCCCTCCTTAGGCTCCCCAATGTACTTCTTCCTTGCCTCTCTGTCACTAATGGATGCTGTTTATTCTACTGCCATCTCACCCAAGTTGATTGTAGACTTGCTCCGTGAGAAAAAGACCATCTCCTTCAGAGCTTGCATAAGCCAGCTCTTTATAGAGCATTTATTTGGTGGGGTTGACATTGTCATTCTGGTGGCAATGGCCTATGATTGCTATGTGGCCATCTGTAAGCCACTACATTATTTGATCATCATGAATCGACGCGTATGTATCCTCTTCTTGGTGATGGCCTGGGCAGGAGGTTTTGCACATGCTTTGTTTCAAGTTCTTGCTGTATATAATCTTCCTTTCTGTGGTCCCAATATCATTGACCACTTTGGCTGTGACATATACCCGCTCTTGCTACTTGCATGTACTGACACCTACCTGATTGGTCTCACTATCATTGCTAATGGTGGAGCCATGTGTATAGTCATCTTCATCCTACTTCTACTTTCTTATGCAATAATCCTAAGATCTCTCCAGAATCACAGTCAGGAAGGGAGGCACAAAGCTCTGTCCACCTGCAGCTCTCATATCACTGTGTTTTTTCTCTTTTTTGTTCCCTGTATTTTAATGTATGTTAGACCTGTTTCTAGTTTTCCTATTGACAAATCCATCACTGTAATTTATACTGTTGTCACCCCCGTGTTGAATCCTTTAATATATACTTTGAGAAATTCAGAGATGAAAAATTCTATGGAAAAGCTCCTGCAGAAAATATTAAGTCCGAATAGACTAAGGCTTCTTTGCTGCTTATATTATTAAGCACTAGGCATCAATCTCATTTAAACCATTGTGGTGTGACTTGAACAGTCACACTACCACTTGGTACTCTGAAATTAATAGTATTATCAAGATAGTTTTCAAATATTGTGGTATAGCTTTTGTAAGTAGTACAGTTGCCTCCATATAATACATTTTTGATGAATTGCATATCATATTTTTATTTTTCTTTTCAATAAATAATTTTCTTTATGTTTCACATATTTTGTTCATTGTTTTTCTGTTTACTCTGTCTTTCCTGCTTTGTCTCCTCTCTTCATGTTCTTTTCCTCTTTCTCTCTGTCTCTCTCTGCCTCTCTCTGTCTCTTCCAGTCTGTCTTCTGTGTGTCTGTCTGTCTGTCCTCTTAACTCTCTTAATATCACCCCCCAAAGAAAAACCACCAAAACAAACAAAAAAGTAAATAAACAAAATGAAACAAAATGTTCCCCTTTAACAAACCAAACCCATGGAGTTAATTTTCTGTTGGTTTACTACTCTTAGACATGAGGTGAGCCCTGGGTTTCAGATGATATATCCAGTGACACTCCATTGGAAAATACTGTGCTTTCCTTTCCCAGCTGGCATCAACTATAAATAGCTTGTTGGTAGGCAAAGAACTTTTTGTGTACTTTCTCTTTTCAGTACTTGGATTTTTGTGTGGCCTGTATCTATACAGGTCTTGTGTTTCCTTTCACAGCCTCTGTGAATTGATACATGCACTGTGTCCTAGAAGTCATCTGTCACTTCTGTCTTTTTTAATCTATCCACCTCCTCTTCTACATAGGTCCATGAGCCTTGAAAGGAGGCATTAGATGAAGATACTTCATTTAAGACCAATTTGATGTATTTTTCCTAAATGGTTTTGTTAATATAATTCACTTGGTGGACTTCTTTAGGCTTCCTACCAACTAATTACATATTTCACATGTTTTATAAAAATCTCTTACTCTGATAGATTTTCTCCACTCTTATTTATTTTGATCAATAACTATTCTAAATTACTTAAATTTCAGCTTAAAATAATTCTGTTTAACTGCTTTTATTATTTTATTAATATACTCATAATCTGTGATGTAGTTATGTTGTTTTGAAATGTGTAAGCACTATACAGTGGTAAGGACATAATTTCCTTTTTATTGTTTATTTCTATGTGTTGAGAAAACTCATGATTTATTTGCTATGCTTTGTAAACTGGATATTTTTCTCATTATTTTTATAATTGTCCTTTTTGGTTGTCCTAAAAGTATTTCCCTGTTTGAAGACAGAGTATATACTTTATATTTTATGTTCATTTTGTTCTGGACCTCTCTAAACCATTTCATTTGGTGAATTAACATTTTCCAAATTAATAGTTTATTACTAGATGCCAATGAAGCAAGCTTCGAAAAGCAACAAAATATTTATATGAATAGTTATATTCATTCTAATTCAATAATTATATTCAAACAACATTTCAAAAATAGAAAGTATTTTGGCGATGGCTTGTTGAATATGTAGGCAGTTTAGAGAATGGCTGATGTTTTGATCTCATTAAATCTTTCTTTGGCAGAGAGCTATCTTTCTGTAGTGGTAGAATCCTTCATTACATTTGGTCTCGGTTTGCTTTCATCATTTAGAAGTTTCATGTTTTTCCTTTGAGATTTTTACAATTTGTGTCATGTTAATTAAAAGTGTGCTTTCTATCTTACAGTTCGTAATGAATGTGATAAATA
The DNA here is from genome assembly GCF_021556685.1 of Rattus norvegicus. Lineage (NCBI taxonomy): Eukaryota > Metazoa > Chordata > Mammalia > Rodentia > Muridae > Rattus > Rattus norvegicus. The sequence goes on along the minus strand of NC_141536.1, from coordinate 75,040,298 downwards.
GTAATGATGTTAAATCACGAATTCTGAGACTTTATCAACAATCTTTATGTAATATGATGGCATTTTTGTTAATTCCTTGGATTTCCTAGATAAAAAAAAATGGTACCATCTGAAATTATTTTTACCACCAATATTTATCTTATAATGTATTTCCTCATCCTGTGATGTATTAGTTAAAATTAAACAGTAAATACCATCATTTGGATGATACTACTTTTAAAAAGCCTTAGTTTGTTTCATGGAGGCAATCAAAATTTGTTCGTAAAGCTTCCCCCACTAACAAGGCTTTGTGTTTATTTTAAATGTCCTTAACCCCCTCATGGGCCATTGAACTACACTCTGAGAAGAGAACCGCAGGAATTGCAGGTATCCATGAGAAACTTCAATATAGACAAATATAACATAGCATAAGGTTAGGTTAGGCTTCACATAACTGAATCAGTCTCAGTGTAAAGGGATTTATCTATTGGTAAAACGGATATACTGGTTATATTTTGAGCAAGAAATCTTCCTAAATGCAATCCTATTTTTCCCTTCCTACAACATACTTATGGTAATTTTAACTGATATATGAACCAATGTTTGTGTTATCAGTAATAGGGTACTTTGATAATAAAAACTTTAAGTTATTGTGTTTAAAAATACCTGAATCATAATAATATGAAAATTACTTTGAAAGAATTACCGAGTGAAGTTTTTTTATTATTGTTTTTTCTCCATCTTTATTAAATTGGGTATTTTTTCTTTTTTTTTTAATCTTTATTAACTTGAGTATTTCTTATTTAAATTTCGATTGTTATTCCCCTTCCGGTTTCCGGGTGAACAACCCCCTAACCCCTCTCCCCTCCCGTTTTATATAGGCTTCCCCTCCCCATCCTCTCCCCATTACCAACCTCCTCACAACAATCACATTCACTGGGGGTTCAGTCTTGTCAGGACCAAGGGCTTCCCCTTCCACCGGTGCTCTTACTAGGCTATTCATTGCTACCTATGAGGTTGGAGCACAGGGTCAGCCTATGTATAGTCTTTGGGTAGTAGCTTAGTCCCTGGAAGCTCTGGTTGGTTGGAATTGTTGTTCATATGGGGTCTCAAGACCCTTCAAGCTCTTTCAGACCTTTCTCTGATTCCTTCAACGGGGTCCCGTTCTCAGTTCAGTGGTTTGCTGCTGGCATTCGCCTATGTATTTGCTGTATTCTGGCTGTGTCTCTCAGGAGAGATCTACATCCGGTTCCTGTCAGTCTGCACTGCTTTGCTTCATCCATCTTATCTAATTGGGTGGCTGTATAAGTATGGGCCACATGTGGGGCAGGTTCTGAATGAGTGTTCCTTCTGCCTCTGTTCTAAATTTTGCCTCCCTATTCCCTGCCAAGGGTTTTCTTGTTCCCCTTTTAAAGAAGGAGTGAAGCATTCACATTTTGGTCACCCTTCTTGAGTTTCATGTGTTCTGTGCATCTAGGGTAATTCAAGCATTTGGGCTAATAGTCACTTATCAATGAGTGCATATCATGTGTGTTTTTCTGTGATTGGGTTACCTCATTCAGGATGATATTTTCCAGTTCCATCTATTTGCCTATGAATTTCAAAAAGACATTGTTTTTGATAGCTGAATAATATTCCATTGTGTAGATGTACCACATTTTCTGTATCCAATCCTCTGTTGAAGGGCATCTGGCTTCTTTCCAGCTTCTGGCTATTATAAATAAGGCTGCTATGAACATAGTGGGGCATGTGTCTTTGTTACATGTTGGGGCATCTTTTGCGTACCCAAAAGAGGTATAGCTGGGTCCTCAGGTAGTTCAAGGTCCAATTTTCTGAGGAACCTCCAGACTGATTTCAAGAATGGTTGTAACAGTCTGCAATCCCACCAGCAATGGAGGAGTGTTCCTCTTTCTCCACATCTTCACCAGCATTTGCTGTCACCTGAGTTTTTGAACTTTGCCATTCTCACTGTTGTGTGGTGAAATCTCAGGGTTGTTTTGATTTGCATTTCCCTTATGACTAAAGATGTTGAACATTTCTTTAGGTGTTTCTCAGCCATTTGGCATTCCTCAGCTGTGAATTCTTTGTTTAGATCTGAACCCCATTTTTTAATAGGGTTATTTGTCTCTCTGGTGTCTTACTTCTTGTGTTTTTTGTAGGATTGGTAAAGATCTTTTCCAAATCTGTTGGTTGCTGTTTTGCCCTAACAACAGTGTCCTTGGCTTTACAGAAGCTTTGCAGTTTTATGAGATCCCCTTTGTTGATTCTTGATCTTAGAGCATAGGCCATTGGTGTTTTGTTCAGGAAATTTTCTCCAATGCCCATGTGTTTGAGATGCTTCACTACCTTTTCTTCTATTAGTTTGAGTGTATCTGGTTTGGTGTAGAGGTCCTTGATCCACTTGAACTTAAGCTTTGTACAGCGTGATAAGCATGGATCAATCTGCATTCTTCTACATGCTGACCTACAGTTGAACCAGCACCATTTATTGAAAATGCTATTTTTTTCCGTTGGATGGTTTTGGCTCCTTTGTCAAAAATCAAGTGACTATAGGTGTTTGGGTTCATTTCTGGGTCTCCAATTCTATTCCATTCGTCTATCTCTCTGTCTCTGTACCAATACCATGCAGTTTTATATCACTATTGCTCTGTAATACTGCTTGAGTTCAGGGACAGTAATTCCCCCAGAAGTCCTTTTATTGTTGAGGATAGTTTTAGCTATCCTGGGTTTTTTGTTATTCCAGATGAATTTGCAAATTGTTCTGTCTAACTTTTGGTTGAAATTCAATTTTATTCGATATTAGAATGGCTACTCCAGCTTGCTTCTTCAGACCATTTGCTTGGAAAGTTGTTTTCCAGCCTTTCACTCTGAGGTAGTGTCTGTCTTTGTCTCTGAGGTGTGTTTCCTGTAGGCAGCAGAATGCAGGGTATTCATTGCGTATCCAGTTTGTTAATCTGTGTCTTTTTATTGGAGAGTTGAGACCATTGATGTTAAGAGCTATTAAGGAATAGTGATTATTGCTTCTGTTTATATTCATATATGGATGTGAGATTATGTTTGTGTGCTTTTCTTCTCTTTGTTTTGTTGCCAAGACTATTAGTTTCTTGCTTTTTCTAGGGTGTAGCTTGCCTCCTTATCTTGGGATTTACCATTTATTATCCATTGCAGCGCTGGATTTGTAGAGAGATATTGTGTAAATTTGTTTTTTTCATGGAATATCTTTGTTTTTCCATCTACATTAATTGAGAGTTTTGCAGGGTACAGTAACCTGGGCTGGCATTTTTGTTCTCTTCGGGTCTGTATGACATCTCTCCAGGATTGCTTTCTTAGTCTTTGGTGAGAAGTCTGGTGTGATTCTGATAGGTCTTCCTTTATATGTTACTTGGCTTTTTTCCCTTACTGCTTTTAATATTCTTTCTTTATTTTGTGCATTTGCTGTTTTGACTATTATGTGACAGGAGGAATTTCTTTTCTGGTCCAATCTATTTGGAGTTCTGTAGGCTTCTTGTATGTTTATGGGCATCACTAATTTTCAGTTAGGGAAGTTTTCTTCTATGATTTTGTTGAAGATATTTACTGGTCCTTTGAGCTGGGAGTCTTCACTCTCTTCTATACCTATTATCCTTAGGTTTGATCTTCTCATTGAGTCCTGAATTTCCTGTATGTTTTGGACCAGTAGCTTTTTCTGTTTTACATTTTCTTTGACTGTTGTGTTGATGATTTCTATGGAATCTTCTGCTCCTGACATTCTCTCTTCTATCTCTTGTAATCTGTTTTTGATGCTTGTATCTCTGGCTCCCTGTCTCATTTTTTTTTTTTTTTTGGTTCTTTTTTTCGGGGCTGGGGAACGAACCCAGGGCCTTGCGCTTCCTAGGTAAGCGCTCTACCACTTAGCTAAATCCCCAGCCCCTCCTTGTCTCTTCTTTTGGTTTTCTATATCCAGGTTTGTTTCCCTGTGTCCTTTCTTTATTGCTTCTATTTCCATTTTTAACTCATTCACCTGTTTGATTATGTTTTCCTGGAATTCTTTAATGGATTTTTGTGTTTCCTCCCTGGGCTTCTACTTGTTCATTTATGTTTTCCTGCCTTTCTCTAAGCAAGTTCTTCATGTCTTTCTTGAAGTCCTCCAGCATCATGATCAAATGTGATTTTAAATCTAGGTCATGCTTTTCTGGTGTGTTTGCATATTCAGTGTTTGCTTTGGTGGAAGAATTGGGCTCTGATGATGCCATGTAATCTTGGTTTCTGTTACTTGGGTTCCTGTATTTGCCTCTCGCCATCAGGTTTTCTCTGATGTTACGTTGTTCTGCTATTTCTGACAGTGGCTAGACCATCCTATAGGCCTGTGTGTGAGGAGTGCTTTAGACCTGTTTTCCTGTTTTCTTTCAGCCAGTTATGGGAACAGAGTGTTCTGCTTCCGTGCATGTAGACTTTCCTGTCTACTGGTCTTCAGCTGTTTCTGTGTGCCTGTGTCCTGAGTCCACCAGGCAGGTTGCTTGAAGCAGAAAAGTTGGTTTTACCTGTGGTCCCGTGGCTCAAGTTGCTTGTTGGGGGCTGCTTTTGAGCTCTAGGTGAGGGCAACAACTAGGAGGGTCTGCGCCGCCTTTTGCTGGAGCCCCGGTGCACCGGGGTCCCAGATGTCTTTAGGTGTTTTCCTCTGGGGTCAGAAATGTTGGCAGAGTGTAGTCTCTTCTGGCTTCCTAGGTGTGTCTGCCTCTCTGAATGTTTAGCTCTCCCTCACACAGGATTTTTGTGCAGAGAACTGTTGACAGATTCCCTTCAGGTCTGGAAGGTGTCTGGACTGCGGGGTAGGGGGGTCTGCCATTCGAGTGCCCCTATCTTCCAGTTCCTAGAGGCCATATACAGTTTTCTCTTGGACCAGGGAGGTGAGCAGGGGTGGGCAGTTTTGGTGGTCTCTCCCACCCTGCAGTCTCGGGAGTGCCCACTTGTCTGGGCGGGGAGTTCTCTCTCCCAAGGGGTTAGGGAGCAGTGAGCTGTAGGCGTGGATCAGTGAGGCTGGGGCTCCAGCTCCCGAGTGAAGTTTTTATACTCATACAGATACAAAGTTATTTTTTAACACTGGAAATCAAATAACCTCTTGTTGCATAAAAGATGATACTAGGCTTAAATTATACTAAAGACCCCACCAGTAAAAGCTTAATTATTTTCAGCAAAGAGATTTACAAATTCTAAGTAACATATACTGGCAGTTCTGTCAGAGTTACACCAGACTTCTCAACAGAGACTCTAAAGGCCAGATTATCATGAACAGTTGTCATGAAGACCCAAAGAAAACACAAATGGCAGCCCAGGCTACTATACCCAACAAAATTCTCTCAGTTACCATAGATGAAGAAACCAAAATATTCCATGATGAGAACCAAATTTAAACAATATATATCTACTAATCCAGCCCTACAGAGGTTTCTAGAAGGAAAACTCCAACAGGAGAGTATTTATCCCAAAGATAAAACAGGAAATTAATCATTTTACAACTAATCCAAAAGGAGAGAATCATGTACATAATTTCAACTCCAACAACAAACATAACAGGAACAATCATCTCTCTTTAATATTTTTCAACATCAATGTAATCAGTTCTCCTGTATAAAGACATAAGGTAACAGACTGGATGAGCAAGCAGAAGCCAGCATTTTGCTGTATTCATGAAATACACCTCAATGACAAAGACAGTCATTACCTCAGAGTAAAATATTGGAAAAATTCCAAACAAATGGTTCTAAGAAACAGGTGGGAGTCACCATTCCAATTTCCAATAAAATAGACTTTCAACCAAAAGTTATCAAGTTATCAAAAGAGTTGTGGAGGATACCTCATATTCATCAAAGGAAATAGCCACCAAGAAAAGTCTCGATTCTGAACATTTATGACCTAAATACAAGGGCACTCATATCCATAAAACAAACTTTACTAAACCTCAAAACACATATTGGACATCACACAAGAAGAGTGGGAAACTTCAACATTTTACTCTCAACAATGGACAAGTCACTGAAACAGAAACTAAACATAGACACAGTAAAACTAATAGAAATTAAGAACCAAATGCATTTAAACAATATATTCGGAACATTTCACCACCAAAACAAAACAAAAAATACCTTCTTTTTAGTACCCGACAGTAACTTCCAAAAATTGACCATTTAGTCACTAAACACGCATCTACAGATATGTAAAGATTGAAACAGTCCCATGCATCCTATTGGATCACCACTGACTAAGGCAGGTCTTCAGTAACAACAAAAACAGCAGAAAACCTACACACCTATGGAAGCTGAGTAACTCTCTACTCAATGACAACTTGGCTGGGGAGGAAATAAAGAAAGAAATATCTAGACTAGAAATATCTAGAAAGAATATCTAGAATTTAATGACCACAAAGACATAGCATACCCAAACTATGGGGCACAATGTAAGCAGTGCTAGGAGGAAAATTCATAGCACTTAGTGCCCTCATAAAGAAACTGGAGGGATCCTAAACTAGAAACTTAACAGCACACCTGAAAAGCCCTAGAACAAAGTGAAGCAAATATACCCAAGATAAGTAGATGGCAGGAAATAGTCAATGCAGGGCTGGAACCAACCAAGTAGAAACAAAGAGAATGATACAAAGAACCAACAAAATCAAAAGCTTGTTCTTTGAGAAAATCAACAGGAGAGATAAACACTTAGCTGAGCTAACTAAAGGACCAGAGACAATATACAAATTAACAAAATCATACATGAAAAGGAGACATAACAGAAACTGAGGAAATTCAAAAAAATCATCAGATCTTACTACAAAATCTTTACTCAACAAATGTTGGAAATATACAATAAATGGATGACTTTTCATATAGTATTGTTGAAGCAGAGAAATGCATGCTTATAGGAGCCTGATATAGCCATCTCCTGAGAGGCTCAGCCAGAGCATGTCAAACACAGAGGCGAATGCTAGCAGCAAACCATTGAACTGAGAATGGGGTCCCTGTTGGAGGAATTATAGAAAAGACTTAAGGAGCTGGAGAGTCTTGCAACCCCATAATAACAATGCCAACCAACTAGTCTCAAAGACTACACATGGACAGAACCATGGTTCCAGGTACATATGTAGCAGATCATGGCCTTATTTAACACCAATGGGAAGAGAAGTCCTTGGTCCTGCTTAGGCTGGACCCACAGTGCAGGGGTCTGTCAGGGAGGGTGGGAAGGGAGGTGGTTGAGGAGGGGGAACACCCTCATAGAAGAAGGGGAGGGGTATGGGATAGTGGGTTTAGGGCCAGGAAACCAGGAAAGGGAATAACACTTGAAATGTAAATAAAAATATACAATAAGAAAAGTAAAAATAAAAAAGTGAAAAAAAAGAAAACAAAAGAAAATATCATCCTGAGTGAAGTAACCTAGATCCAAAGGACATGCATGGTATGTATTAGGTGATAAGTGGATATTAGCCCAAATGCTCAGAATACCAATAATCCAACCGTAAAACCATCTGAAACTTAACAAGAAGGAAGGCCAAAGAGTGGATGCTACAATCCCACTTAGAAGGGGGAACAAAATAATCACTGGAGGCATAGGGAGAGGGTAATGAAATGGAAAAAAAGTGAGGGCAGGTTCCAGTATGGGAAGAGACAACATAAAAGTCCAGAGGACTAGGAAAATGAATAGAAATATGTAGCAGGGGAGGATGGGGAATGGGGGAGAACCACTAGAATGTCCTAGATTGCAGGGATATCAGAGGCTCCCAAGACCCAATAGGTAATACATTAGCCAAAATACCCAACAGAGGGGGAAAGAACCTAAATAGACTACTTCCAGTAGATAGGCATGGCCCCAAGTTGAGGGACGGAGTCACCCACTCATCTCAAAAGTTTTAACCTAGAATTGTTCCTGTCTGAAGGGAAGCAGAGACAAAAATGGAGCAGAGACTGCAGGAAATGACACCCAGAGACTGCCCTACTTTGAATGTATCCAATTTGCACAGACCAAATACCAGTACTATTGCCAAGATGTGCTTGTAGACAGGATTCTGGTATGACTGTCGTCTGAGAGGTTGTGCCAGCACCTGACTAATACAGATGCAGAAACTCACAGTCAACCATTACACAGCTGTGAATGCCAATGGAAGGAATAGGGAAGGACTGGCGAGATGAAGGGGGTTGCAACCCCACAAGAAGAACAATATTAACTGACTGGATCCATCGGAACTCCCACAGAATAAATCACCAACCAAATATTATGCATAGGTGAGTCCATGGCTCCTGCTAAATACGTAGCAGAATGACTGTCTGATCTGGAATCAGTGGGAGGGGATGTGCTTGGTCCTTTGGCAGCTTATTGCCCCAGTGAATGGGCATGCTAGAGGGGTAAGGCAGGATTGAGTGGGGGTGAGAGTATCCTCTTAGAGGGAAAGGGGAGGGGAGACCAGTAAGGGGGCAACATTTGAAATATACACAAATAAAATAATCTATAAAAAAGATTTATAAAACCATTATTCAAAATAAGTGGAATGGGGAATGGGAGGCAGAGTAGTGGATAGAATATGGAGATGATACTCACTGATTCAAATCTTACAGTTGTGCTATTTTAATCATGTTACAGATGTCACAGCAGTATTACATCATAAATGTGTAGAAATCATGTACCTATTAGAACAAGTAGCAAATATACTCCTGTGAAGTTCTCTCAAGTAGGTGAGAAAGTGCTAATGACTTTTTCTTGATTCTACTGATTCCTGCCACACAGGAGAACAAAAATTAAGATTTTGATTCATTCTAGGCAAAAAGAGTATAAAACTCAGAGATTTGAGAAGATGGTTTTAAGGCACTATCTTTTTAACATGACAAGGTCTCTGCATTATTGATATGACAGAGCACCTGGGTTTTCCTGAACAAGATGAAGTCAGTTAGTACTCTACCATGTTTGACCTCATTGGTGCTATCCCTGGCTGTGGATCCAGTGATAGTTGAAACTTTCTCTCTGGGTGAGAGAAAGTTTTCTGCAGTTTTTAAACCCTAGTGGGTTAATAATACTTGTGAATAACCCTACATCAATGCTTATATAGAAAGTCTAATTAAACTCAGTGGATTGTGTAAATGAATGAATGAGCTTGTCTCACCAGAGAGAGGGACCTCAGCTGAAATGCCCAACATTGGGAAAGGGAACCTGTAGAGTCTACCTCCAAAAGAAAGATAGAACAAAAAGTAGGGGCATGGGGTTTCCATCCCACAGTCAAAAACTCTGACCCAGAATTGATCCTGTCTAAAAGAACCGCAGGGACAAACCTGGAGAAGACACTGAAAAGGAGGTCCAATAACATGCCCAAATTAGGATCCAGCTCAAGTGGAGGCTCCAAGGCCTGGCCATATTACTGATGATATGCTGTGCTTACAGACAGGAGCCTTGCAGAGCTGCCCTCTGAGAGGCCCAACAAGAAGCTGAAAGAGTCAGATGCAGATACTTATGTACAACAAATGGACAGATGCCAGAAGCCCTTGTGGTTGAAGTAGGGAAAGGCTAGGAGAAACTGATGGGGAGAGCGACCACATAGGAAGACAAGCAGTCTCAATTAGCCTGGAACCCAAAGATCTCTTAGACACTGAGTCACCAACCAGACAGCATACATCAGCTGATATGATGCTCCAACACAAATACAGCAGAGGACTTCCTGGTCTGGCCTCAGTGAGAGAAGACACAACTAACCCTCAAGGGACTTGAGACCCCAAGAAGTGCAGATGTCTGGTGGGGTGCATGTGTGTGGGCACATCCTCTTGGGGACCAGGGAGGAGGAATTGGATGAAGAAGGAGGAATTGTAGGAAGGTGGACTGTAATAAACAGTAATAATAATAATAATAATAATAATAATAATAATAATAGACTCCTCTCAAGACACCACAGTCTGAAGCCTCCCAGGAGTTCTGCTGCATGCAGGACAACTGACCCAACAGTCTGAAAAACTCCCAGGAGAACAGCTTCATGCTGTGTGGCAGCCTAACTGCTCCACTGAAGACTCAGCAGACTGAAGGACACCCAGGAGATCTTCTGATGTCAGGGCAACAGATCAGCAGCTTATGTACCACTCTGAAGACATTCCGGTTAGAAGGCCCCGCGGGAGTTCTGCTATAGCCAGGGCCACAGGCCTACCAAGAGACCTGTTGCAACCCAGGGACAAAAGAGGCAGACTCCAGACAGAGTCACTCAAACCAGCAAACACTAAGGATAACCAGATGGTGAGAGGCAAGCATAAGACCATACGCAACAGAAGCCACTATATGTGGGCATCATCAGAACCTATTTCTCCCACCATACCATGCCCTGAATATACTAACAGACCAGAAAAGTCAAGAAGATGACCTAAAATTCTATCTCATGAAGATAATAGAGTCCTTTGAGGAGGATATAAATAATTCACTGAAAGAAATACAGGGAAACATAGGGAAACAGATAGAAGCCCTTAAAGAGGAAACAAATAAATCCCTTAAAGAAATACAGGAAATACAACCAGGTGAAGGAATTGCATAAAGCGGTCCAAGACCTAAAAGTGGATATAGAAGTAATAAAGAAAACACAAATGGAGGCAAACCAGGAAATGGAAAACTTAGGAAAGAGGTCTGGAATTACAGATGTAGGCATCACCAATAGAATACTAGAAATAGAAGAGAGAATCTCAGGTGTAGAAGGTACCTTAGAAAATATTGACACAACTGTCAAAGAAAATTCAAAATGTAAAATTTCCTAACCATAAACATCCAGGAAACCCAGGCATAATGAGAAGATCAAATTTAAGGATAATAGGCACAGAGAAGAATGGAGATTCACAGGTCAAAGGATCCAAAAAATCTTCAACAAATCATAGAAGAAAACTTTTCCACCCCAAAAAGAGATGGCCATAAATGTAAAAGAAGCCTATAGAACACCAAATAGATTAGACCAGAAAAGAAAATACTGATAATATTTTAGTAAAATAATAAGCAAAACACTAAATGCACAGAATATTAAAGAAAGAATATTAAAAGCTTCAAGGGAACAAGGGCAAGTAACATATGAACACAAACCAGATTTTCTTAACAGAGACACTAAAAGCCAGAAAAACTGGACAGAGGTCATGGAGACCCTAAGAGAACAAAATGGCCATCCTGCCAAAAGCAATCTACGTATTCAATGCAATACCCATCAAAATTCCAATACAATTCTTCAAAGACATGGAAAGAGCAATTCTCAAATTCATCTGGAAAAGCAATACACCCAGTATAGCAAAGCAATTCTTAATAATAAAAGAACTTCTGGGAGAAATCACCATCCTGACCTCGTGCTATACTACTGAGCAACAGTGAGAAAAACTGCATAGTATTGGTACAGGTTGATCAATGGAATAGAATTGAAGACCTAGAAATAAAACCACACAAATAGGGACACTTGATCTTTGACAAAGAAGCCAAAAATTTACAATGGAAAAAAGAAAGCATCTTTAATAATTGGTATTGGTCTAACTGGCAGTCTGTACATAGGAAAATGAAATTAGATTCATATTTGTCACATTGCACAAAGCTCAAATCCAAGTGGACCAGGGACCTCCACATAAAACCAGATACACTGAATATAATAGAGGAGAATTGCAAAAGAGCCATGAATTATGGGCATGAGAGAAATTTCCTAAACAGAACTCCAATGGCCCAGACTCTAAGATAAAAAACTGATAAAAGGGACATCATGAAACTAAAAAGCTATTTTAAAGCAAAGTACATAATCAATAGTACAAATTGGCAATTTATAGATTGGGTAAAAAAAACCTTCACTACCCCTACATACATCAGATAGAGGTCTAATAACCAATATATTGGGTATAGAACTAAACAGAAAATTCACAATAGAGGAGACTTGAATGGCCAACAAGCATTAAAGAAATGTTCAAAGTCCTTAGACATCAGGAAAATGTAAACCAAAACAACCCTGAGACTCCATCTTATACTAATCAGTACAGCTAAGATCAAAAACTCAGGTGACAGCAGACATTGGTGAGGGTGTGAAGAAAGAGGAACATTCCTCCACTGCTGGTGGGATTGCAAACTGGTTCAAGCACTCTGGTAATCAATCTGTAGATTTATCCAAAAATTAGGATATAGATGTTCCTGAATATCCAGGTATATTTCTCTTGGGCATAAACCAAAAGATGTTCCATCATGCCACAAGGTCACATGATCCACTGTGTCCATAGCTACCTTATTTGTGATAGCCAGAAGCTAGAAGCCAGATGTCCCACAATGGAAAAATAGATACAGAAACTGGTTCATTTACGCATTGCATACTACTCTGTTATTAAGGATGAATCATTAGGAATGACTTGGGAGGTGAGAAACTCACAGGACTCAAAGGGAGGAACCTTAGATGAAATGCCCAACAGTGGGGAGAGGGAACTTACAGAGTCCACTTCCAGTAGAAAGACAGGACATCAAGAGGGGAATAGATCCTGTCTAAAAGAACTGCAGGGACAAAAATGGAGAAGAGATTGAGGGAAAGGAGGTTCATGCCCAAATTAGGATCCAGCTCAAGGGGAGGATACAAGATCTGACGCTATTACTGATGCTATGCTGTGCTTTCAGACAGGAGGCTTGCACAACTGCCCTCTGAGAGGCCCAACAAGAAGCTGAAAGAATTAGATGCAGCTATTTATACCCAGCCAATGGACAGAATATGGGAACCCCTGTGGTTGAATCAGGGAAAGGCGGGAAGAAGCTGAGGAGGAGCGTGACCCCATAGGAAGACCAGCAGTTTCCATTAACTTGGACCCCGAAGATCTCTCAGACACTGAGCCACCAACCGGGCAGCATACATCAGCTGATATGAGGCCCGCGACAAAAATACAGCAGAGGACTGCCTGGTAAGACCTCAGTGACAGAAGACATACCTAACTGTCAAAAATTTTTCACTCATTGAGAAGTAGATATTAGCTCAAAAGCTAGAAGATTACCCAAGATGCCATCCACAGACCACAGGAAGCTCAAGAAGAAGGATGACCAAAATGCAGATGCTCCCACTCCTTCCTAAAAGGGGAAAAATATCTATAGGAAGGGATATAGAAGCAAAGTTTAGAGCAGAGACTGAAGGAACGGCCATTTAGAGCCTGCCCCACATGTGGCCCATATACATACAGCCACCAAAACTAGATAAGATGGATGAAGCTAAAAAGTGCATGCTGAAAGGGACCGGATATAGATCTCTCCTGAGAGACACATCCAGAGCATGTCCAATACAGAGATCAATGCTAGCAGCAAACTTCTGAACTCAGAACAGGACACCCTTGTGGGGAATTAGAAGAAAGATCGAAGAGTTGAAGGAACTTGTAACCCCATAAGAAAAACAATGCCAACCAACCAGAGTTTCTTGGGACTAAACCACTACCGAAAAACTGACCCAGGGCTCCAACTGCATATGTAGCAGAGAATAGTCTTGTTGGGGCACCAGTGGAAGGGGAAGCCCTTGGTCCTGCCAAGGTTGCAAGCCCCAGTGCAGGGGAATATGGGGGGCATTAAGGAGGATGGATGGGAGGAATACCCGTATGTGGGAGGGGGAGGGGAGCTTATGGGCAGGAAAGCGGGAAAGGAAATAACATTTGAAATATAAGTAAAGAAGTATATCTAATAAATAATTTAAAAATAGAGTTTTGAGGCCCCAGGGAATGCAGTTTTCTGGTGGGATTTAGCTGGAAGGTGTAGACATCCTCATGCAGATGGGTAGGAAGAATGGAATAAGGAACAAAGGGCAGCCTGGGAGGTGATAATGACTTGGTTGTTAAAAAGATTAATAATAATAATAATAGTAACAATAATAATAATATCTAAAGAAGAAGAAAGAATGCATGGATGAATCAATAATTAAATAAGTAAATAAAGGAAACAAATTTCAGAGAGTCATGTGATGTGGTGGTAGTGTTTTAGAATCAGTTGAACTAAAGGAATATTGTGACCATGATCAAAATACATTTTGTTCATATATAGAATTGTAAAGAATATACTAGCAATTATTTGTAAAATGTACAAAGACTAGAGATTCTCTTTATCTTGCAGATAAAATAGTGATATTGCATGGTTAATCTATTGGTTGCATAAAATTTATAATGCCAGTGTTTAATAAGTCCATCAACTAAGTTGTGGTCCATATCTAGGCCTTTGTGACACAGAAGACCCAATATGTAACTCAATGTCAGGAGGATATGTGCTCTCTGGACTGATGGCAAGTTTGAATAAAAGAATACTGGAAGAAGCCCTTTAGCACTGTGCATTTTAGGACAAGAGTTTCTTTGTAATAGAAATTATTGTTTAATATTGGACAGAAATTAAAGGGTTAGATGAAAAGTATGAAGATAATTTGGTTTCATGTCAACAGAGACAAGCCATAATCAAAACTTTTTCCCCAAACTTAAAAAATCGATTATCAGCTGCAACAGATCCCCATCTCTCAGCCTCTGAATCTCAAGGTGTTTTGGAGTGACTGACACTGCACTTTGCTGTGGTGTCCTTAGCTACATGCAGATGCAGTCCCCTGAATCTGCTGCATGCTTCAGGATGGTTCAAACCTTACCTGCTTCACGTAAATACATCATCAAGAGACTCACAGTTCCTATACATTGTACTTTGCAAATATGTTTTTCCCATTATAGGTTTAATCTTGGGAGTTAGCTACTCATTGTTGGCAAGGTCTGAACTCTTACCTCTAGGGACTACAAAGGTGAAGAATCCTGTTCAAGAGGCATTGCTTCATTTGAGTTTGTTCCAAATATTATAATTAGCTGATTTACTAAAATAGATGTGCCCACACAGCTGATTTAAATGGAAGAGATATTTTCTTAATTAAATGACCTAGAAGCGTATGAAAACTCAGACTGCCAAGCTGGAGTATACTTTCATTTGATAATTAGTCCTAGAATCATTTCTCTTAGAGTATTTATCATTGATCATGAAAGTTCATCAAAGGTTTTAATTTTCCTGGAATTCCTACATACAAGGGGATATAGACAGAAAGGAGGAGGCCTTCTTGAGTGTCTACTTCAATATCTTTAAAGACAGAAACTTCTTTTACTCCGGAGATTTCTTCGTCCTCAAGATGTCAATACATGCAAGATTGTATTGTTAGGTACTATTGTATTTTTGACTTATGATGAGGCTATCATATCTCCTTAAAGCAAGGCCTCTTTTGAGTGTCTTCAATGGACTGAATTGGAAAAATTCACATAATAATTTAGATGTCCACATTTTGTAACGGAAAGTAATGTAGATGAACAAATTAATTGCTATTCATTCAATTAACCCATTATAAACTTACATAAACACAGATTTTTTGTTCTGCCATTTCCCAGATGAAATTATCCAACTGTCTTATACAGTAAGTGTTAATGCTATTTTCAAATGTTTCTTGCTTTTTCGATATTCACCATGACATACTTACACACCTCAAAAGAGCCAGATAAAGGGAAGCCTATGAAAATGTGTTGAGGACAGTCACTTGATAATCTTTCAATTTTTACTGAGCAGCTGTAAATTATTATGTGTTCTCAAAAGCACAGAAGCACATGAAGAATTTATAATCAATACAATAATAGAGCCTCAATTTCCTAGAACAAATATTAGACCTAATATATATACATTTTTGTCTCTAGAAACAAAGCACATTAATTAAATATTCCTTTGTTAATGTTTTAAAGTTCATGCATCCTTATAGGACATATAGAAATTGGTAATGTTAAATAAAATCACACAAAGCCACACACACAAGATCAAAAAAGACATAGCATTTTGCTAAATATAGGCTGATTTGATCATTAACTATTTTACTGAATAACAAGTGAAATACATCATCAATTGCTTTATCATTTTCCTTTATTTGATATAGTACATGGAATGTATTAAGGAAGATGTATAATTAACTTAGATACATTTACATTATATGGTTTAGAATTATATATCATTTCAAGTACTTAATGGGAAAACAAATACCTGTTAAGTTCTGTCAACTGTGTACTTTTTTGGGTAGCTTGAAAACTGTGATAGTATGTGTGCAAGTAGAAATTGATAGGGAAGAACCTCATCTACAATTACATTGACTTACTACGTTGGTATTGCATAGTATTTTAATTAAATATTTGAAATTTTGTATTTTCAATTTTATCATGCTAGCCTTTGTAAGATCATTTTCTAGTACGTGTTGAATACCTTTGAACCTATTCCCTCCAGTCATGTAGCTGCATCCCTTTCACCCCTCTGCTTCTCAACTGTTTCCTTTATGCAGAGAATTCTAGTTTTACATTCATGATATATATTCACATATGATTTGATATTTGTATGCAATATTAGAGTTTTAGGTATGGACATAAATTGTTTAATATAATCATTTCCAATTGCATTTATTTTCCAGTAAGGGACACAGCATCTGGTACCCTTATCCACCATTAAGACCATGTAGATTATTTATCCCTTGCTTTTTTCAAGTTGAAAGATACTTCTCTAAGGTAAGTTTACTGAGCACTTATATGTAATGGACCAGAAAATTCCTAATATACTTTTTACCTAAGACCTCAGTGTGTGTGGATTACCAGACACACTGAGACTCTATTTTCTACCTAGAAGTATGTATGTAATTCTTGATAAAAGATTCTCATGATTTCTTGTAACTGTAATATTGACAAAGAATAGCATTACTAATAGCTAACATTCAAATGTCACATGTATTGAGGAGAACTTGAAGAAAACTCATAACTAAACAAAGCCCCTTGATGCAGCTATTGTAGATCCCTATAGGAAGATCGTATAGGTAGTAAATAATTGATTCAGACACTGTACACAAGCACATGCCCAAGAGACCACAAAATCCACTACTTTGCTATTCTCTCTCTCTCTCAAAGTTTATCTAATATAATTTTATGATACATTAATAAAACCAGAGTCATTATTTAGAGCAGTTATAGTATTCTATTTCTGATTAGCATCATTAATGCCATGAATATAAACTTAGAGATTGGTTTTTCAAATGTAAAAAACAAAAACTATAACAGCATCATAAAAAAGTTAGTTTTCAACTAAGTACTATAGACTATAAGTCTGGAAAAACTCTTAAATCATGTTGTTTAACTTACAGTGTGCTAGATGAATCATGTTCATAACATGAATGAACATAAATGCTCCATAACCATGTCTCCACACACTAGTTATGAGGTTTTCTTTGAGTATTCTGTGTTTCGAGATCTGGACTCTGAAATTCTATTTGAAACCCTCAGGACCTAGGAAGCATCACTATTATTCTCTCAGTTTTCATTTATCACATGAGCTCTGAGAAACAAAGCTTCACTACTGGTGCAGAGAGAAAGGACATCTGTGGGTAAGTTCAGTTCAGGTAAAAGGACTTGACCAATTATGGTGCTTTTGCATTTGTTTAATATAATAATATTTCATAAGTTTTAATAATAATAATAATAGTAATAGTAATAGTAATAGTAATAGTAATAATGATAAATGTGAGAGACAGACAGAAATGAAATGATTTCAAAATTCAAAATTGCAGGTCCTGAAAACCCTAACAATCAGAATCAGATAATGTAACTGTTGCAGATGGTACCATGTAAAATTATGCTCTAGTTATGTGATGTAGTTCAAAACCAGTCTTTTGAGACTATGTTAAAGATACTTAAAGAATAAAAGTATTTTAAAGTGTACAGTGTCTATATATAAGAATTGCAAAATAATAGCATTGTGAGGATGCTTCCAGGCCAGTGAGACTTTGGGTAATACACAGATCATATTGTGCCATTTTCTCCTAAGATATTAACATTGAACATGGTGTATATACTAGATTATGGTCTTAGTGTTTATTGATATCACCACTTTGCAGGATTATTAAAATGAATAAGAATTCTGTATTTTGTAATGCAACATATTTATTTATTTATTTATTTATTTATTTATTTATTTATTTATTTATTTATTTTCCAATCACTGCCCAAGTTCCAGTCGCACCCCCCCCCAGGATCTAGAAAGCATCACTATTACTCTCTCAGTTTCCATTTCTACTGCTCCATCCTTCTTCCCCACATTCTTCCTTTTCTCCTGTGAGACAGTAGACACTCCCTAAGTGTTCACCCTGCCTAGCACATCAAGTCTCTGCAGGTTTAGGCACATCTCTTCTCACTGAACCTGGACAAGGGAGCCCTGTTGGGGAACATATTCTATAATCTGGCAATAACATTAGGAACAGACCTTGCTCAAGTTATTTGGGGACCCACATAAATACTAGGGTTAGAGAGATGGCTCAGAGTGTAAGAGAAATGACTGTTCTTCCATAGGTCCTGAATTCAATTCTCAACAACCATATAATGGCTCACAATGATCTATAACGTTATCTGATATCCTCTTCTGGCAAACAGGTATACATGCAGATAGAGCATTCATATGCAATGTGCTTTTAATAATCAGATTTAAATGTATTAATGAGCATGATACTTTTGCACTTCTGTATCTAAAGAAGCTATTTTGAATAAGATCCTAATATCTACAGAATTATTAGACAGAACTATGGAAATACTTCAAGATGAACTAAACAGATGGTTACAGAAAATTTCCGAGGTTGAATGGAAGATATGAATGCAGATGTATTTTCTGGCATAATGGAAGACTACGTTTTGGTTAGGGAAGTCCTGCTTTCCTGAGCTGCTGTCACTGAAAAAAGCCTCATTTGAAGAATAAATGGGACAGAAAAACAATGTTACTGAGTTTATCCTCCTGGGTCTCACTCAGGATCCTGCTGGGCAAAAAGCTTTATTTGTCATGTTTTTACTCATCTACATTGTGACAATGGTGGGAAATCTGCTCATTGTGGGGACAGTGATTGCCAGCCCCTCACTGGGCTCCCCAATGTACTTCTTCCTTGCCTTTCTCTCACTCATGGATGCTGTTTATTCTACTGCCATCTTGCCCAAGTTGCTTACAGATTTACTCTGTGATAAGAAGACCATTTCCTTCACAGCTTGTCTGGTTCAGCTTTTTGTGGAGCACTTATTTGGTGGTTCTGAGGTCTTCATTTTGGTGGTGATGGCCTATGATCGCTATGTGGCCATCTGTAAGCCACTGCACTATTTGACCATAATGAATCGGCAAGTTTGCATTCTCTTGTTGGTGGTGTCCTGGGCTGGAGGATTTGCACATGCTCTGCTTCAAGTGATCTCTGCATATTTACTTCCTTTTTGTGGACCCAATGTCATTGACCATTTTATCTGTGATATGTACCCATTGTTAGGACTTGCATGTACTGATACCTTCTTCCTTGGACTCAGTGTAATTGGAAATAATGGAGCAATGTCTATAGTGGTCTTTATCCTCCTCCTTGTCTCCTATGGAATCATTCTAAACTCTTTTAAGACTCACAGTCCAGAAGGGAGACGCAAAGCCCTGTCTACCTGTAGCTCTCACATCATGGTTGTCATCCTCTTTTTTGTTCCTTGTATTTTCACGTATGTTAGACCTGTGTCCAACTTTCCAATTGATAAATATATTACTGTCTTTTATACAATTTTTACTCCCATGTTGAACCCTTTAATATATACCTTGAGAAACTTAGAGATTAGAAATTGTATGGCAAAGCTGTGGGGTAAAATGTTCACTAAAGACATAAAAAGAGCTTCTCCTCACTAAATGTGCTAGGATTGGTAATGAGACATTCCATTTTAAAATTTGGCAGTTTGACTTCAGTGTTTTACATGTGTACCAACACTTGACTTTGTGAGAAGTTTGTTATTTTATGAATGCAGTGGATACAAGCCTAGTGTTCCTGGTACTCCTGGTTTTGTCTCTTGCTACTGAAGTTGATGATATCCTCATCTTTTTGCCCATGCCACTTTTTCATTCTGTATGATATCTTTGCTTTTTGTCCAATTAACAATAAATTGTACTTCTAGTATAATTTTATTGGTGGGTTATGTTTTATAGCTCTGTGAACTATTTATTTTTATATATCATAAGCTGTCTTGTTTGTCAGATTTGTTTCACTATGGGCATTTATTTCAATGAACACAAACCTATAATTTTTATGAATATTATTTTATAAAAGTTTAAATAATGTTTAGTATTTATCTAGAAAATCATTGCTATTTAAAATATACATATTTTGTTTAGAAATATATATGCATCTGTATGCCAAGCCAAGTGTGAAAAGTACCATGCCTGGCAGGTACTAAGAAAGACAAATTATGAAGTAAAGGAGAGAAAGCCACTAAGCATATCTCCTGAATGGTTTGTACTTAGGTCACTGACTTCAGACTCTTGCTTCCGTTTGAGCACTGACTTCCCTTCATGATAGACTACAACTGTAAAATGAAATCCTTTCCTCATCTCGTTGCTTTAGTTATGGTGTTTTATCACAGCAATGTAAATTTAATTAAGGCAAAATAATTTAATAAATGTGATATTAGTGTAATAGGGCCAGGAATATATCTTGGGAATATTGGGTGTTTGTGTTTGGAAAAGTGCTCGAGTGCTGAGAGCTCAGGAGCATGATCTCTGAGGTCTTGGAAAGGAAGAATGTTGAAAGCAAGGCTGATGGAGCTTTGGCTTGTGAACTTTTCAATGGAAGAGAATACTTCATCTGACATTATATCATAGTTTGATTAAGAATCTGTGGTTCTGGTGAGTTACAGCTGAAGAACTGGCTCTGATTAGGAAGATACCAGAACCACTAACATTTGCCTTTTGTGGGACAATTTATACTGGTCAGCTAGGGTAAAAGAATCAGATGGGTTTAAAACTGAGACCAGCATAATAGGAAAAAGCTTCTGGGAAATACTTCCTCATGATCAGCACATTTGTTCTGACCCAGAAAGCAACCCTGGCTGTTCTTCATGTTGGCAGCTCCACCTGACGATATGTAGCATTTCATAGGTGGTACAGGTTTTGAAGTCATAAAATGGTCATTGAGATGGTGTGATTTGGTGCTGTGAGAATTGAGGAAAGGCCATTGGTGAAAGGGTAGCCTCAGTCCCAGTAGAAATTCTAATACAGAATGTATCCTAAAGTGGTAAAGTCTTTGTATATGTGTTATCTTACATAGTATTTTTGGGAGATTTACACAATCTACTTTTAAAGTTACTTTAAATCAGGATGTTTGTTTCTTACTACTGTATTAATGCAATTTAAATACTATTGAGTAATGTATGATATTTTGATGTGGATTCTGGGAGCTTCAAACTTCTTCAGATCGATTTTAGTGTAATATACAGGTTTTTGTGTATTGTATTTTCATTCTGTTATAAGACTCATTGGATTCCCCTCTTGATTTCTATGGTGACCTTTTTATTACTTTGTGATGTGTTAGATACTCTCCTTTTGTTTGTGGATTTAATTTTATTCTCATTATATAAAATATAATGAAATATTACAAATTTTCAAATATTTCTTTTTGAACTAATATATGCTATATATTAGAGACTGTTTCATGAGCTGCTAACAGATGTGTTTTAACAGTGCTTTGAATGAATGGAAACTGATTTCCATTTGTATATTAATATGTTAGTTATGATAAATATGAAAGGAGAAAACAGAAGAAAATGTAATAATAGTTAATATTTAGATGACAGAGGGAAAGTAGACAGTGAGAAACAGAATAGGCAACTGTGGAGCTCTAAAATGTTCAGAGGAGAGAATTTTACCTAACAGTCTGAAGAGGGAGAAATAAAGATATGCAAATAGGTAACATAGAATACCCTTCTTTCAGAACACCAGAAGAAATTGGAAAGTAAAAGTGAAATATTATGAAGAAATATTGGAAAATAAACAAAACAAAATAAAACAAAACACATTGTATGTACAGCAATGACAAGGAAGAGATCATTTGACTTTCAATCTCAGTTTTTTATTATTACATTTTGGAAACTTGCTTTTCACATTTCAAGATTTTCAAACGAGTTTGGTAGTTAGCTATTCTTTCTTGACCAGATCCAATATTTTGCCTCTAAAGGGTTATTTAATGGAAGAAATCTATTTAAGAACAATTACTCTTTGTATTTGTTCCAATTATTCTAAGGTATCTATTAAAAATAGCAATATTGTAAAACTTGATTATAGGCTGTGTTGTAAATATAACCAGAAGAAATCCTTTCCTAATTCCATGGCTGAGGAGGTTTGTGTAACCACAAATCTGCCCAAGCTGCAGTTCATTTTTTATTTAGTTTTTGAGGTATTGTGCTTTTGCTGATTTATTGTTTCAGGAAGTCTGTGGAGGGTCTCCAATGTCCTGTTATCTTCCACACAGAGACTTTTATTTTAAAATAGGTAGAAACTAGCCTCAGGGAGAATCTGCTCAAAAGACTCAAAAACTGAAGACTCGGGCGTTCATTTACAGGAAACATTTATCACAGTGTTTCTGAGAACTGAAATCACCTGGCTTCTTTGTGAAGCACATGGGTGCTAATTTATCAAGTGACCTTTTGATGGCTTCAGTGTAATTGGCTGAAAAGAGAAATTTTCACATAATTTAAATGTTGCTCATTTTGTATTTATTTATGTCATTAAGAAAAAGTTCTGGGTACGTTCATTTCTATGTATTAAATAGAGTTTCTACATATTTGTACAAGAACAGTATTTTGATTTTTTATGAACATGATTTTTTACAAATTGTGAACACCTTTTTAGTAAGTTGTGACATTATGGTTTAGTGATCCTTATATTTTAGATATTTATTTGTATACTTAGATACTTTGAAAGGTTCAGGATAGTAGCAATGTTGAAATGTGTTTGTTATAGTAATTTTGTACTCTTCCTATTTCTAAGCAATAGACATATGTTATCATGTCTTCTGGGATCACACATAAATATATCATATATTTTTAGGCAAGGCAATAAAAAGGCCTTTGGATTGTGGCAAGAAATAAGACCCATGATGTCAATTTGTGACAGACAAAAATAAGACTTTTAGCTAAAATTTCTATGAAGACATCACATACAATAAGACTCTGAGGACCTAATCTGTATGTGACTTGCAATCTTCCCTACTGAAGACTAGTGTGCACAATATTGTAAGTTGCAACAAGCTGCAAATGAGGAGAAACAGTTGATATTCTTTCCCAAATATGATGCCTATGAACCAAAACAAAGACCACAATGACATTATATCCCTAAATGTGTAATAGTTGTGCTAGTAACTCGGCAGTAATCAAAGCTATCAATAGGGGGGAATCATGGAAATTTAAATAATTACCTGAAACAAGTGAAGTCAAGGATCTTAACAAAGAACTATTTCCCACCACTTTATTTAGCCAGAATAATTTCTAATAGTATTTTAAATACATTTATTTGCACAAAAGTTATGTAGCTTTCACTCCTTATCTACTTCTCTTTACAACAGATATTGCCCAGCCTGCACCAAGAGCAAAAGGCCAATCACCAGGAATGCCAAAACAACAAAAAGCATAGGTAAGACCAACATTTCTGCTCCAAGCAACATGCCTGATGGTCTCAGGACACAAAAAAGCAGAAATTATCTGGAATAGGACACTTCTGGTTTCTAGCTGCACCCAGAGTTGAATTGCTCCCACAATGCTCTATACCCAAATCCTGTGGGGAAGAGAGCTGGACCCTAAGAAGTGTAGACAATCCTAAGAGCTCAGGGAGACCACCACATCTGCTCACATTCCTGGCCAAAGAGGAACCTGCCTAGTGCCCTAGGAGCAGACGGGGGAAAGACCCTTCTATTTTTTGCAAAGCCCAGAGCTGAAAGCCAGTTGCCTGGAGCACTGACACATGTGAGAGCAGAGGTAAGACCAACTCTTCTGGTCCAACTGACATTCCTGGAGGCCTCAGGTCACACAAATCCAAGAGCAGTTCTCCCAGATACGACTGAAAGAAAACAGGTGCTAATTCACAGGCTTATAGGAGGATCAAGCCACTGTCAAAGACAGCAAGACAAGCTAACACCAGAGACAACCAATGGTGAGAGTCAAGCACAGGAACATAAGAAACAGAAACCAAGATTACTTGATATCATCAGAGCCCAGTTCTTCCACCAAAGCAAATACTGGAGATCCCAACATGCTGGAAAAACAAGGTTTTGATTTAAAATCACAACTTGTGATGATGATAGAGGACTTTAGGGAGGACATAAATAACTTCCTGTAAGAAATAGAGGACAACACAGGTAAAGAAGTAGAAGCCTTTAAAGAGGAAACACAAAAATCTCTTAAAGAATTACAAGAAAACACAACCAAATAGGTGAAGGAATTTAACAAAAACATCTAGGATTTAAAAATAGAAAGAGAAACAATACAGAGAGCACAAAGACAGACAACACTGGAGATAGAAAAACTAGAAAAGAGATCAGGAGTCATCACCAACAGAATAAAAGAGATAGAAGACAGAATCTTAGGAGCAGAAGATACCATAGAAAACATTGAAACAACTGTCAATGAAAATGTAAAATGAAAATCTCCTAATCCAAATTGTGTCTAGGAAATCCAGGACACGATGAGAAGACCAGACCTAAGGATAATAGGTAAAGAAGAGAATAAAGATTCCAAACTTAAAGGGCCAGTAAATATCTTCAACAAAATCATAGAAGAAAACTTCCCTAACCTAAAGAAAGAGATGCCCATAAACATACAGAAGCCTACAGAACTCCAAATAGTTTGGACCAGAAAAGAAATTCTTCCTGTAATATAATAGTCAAAACACCAAATGTACAAAACAAGGAAAGAATATTAGAAGCAGTAAGGAAAAAAGGTCAAATAACATATAAAGGCAGACCTATCAGAATCATACCAGACTTCTCAAAACACTATGAAAGCCAGAAGATCCTGGGCAGATATCATACAGACCCTAAGAGAACACAAATTCCATCTCATGCTCATTTATATCCAGCAAAATTCTCAACTAATATAGAAGGAGAAACCAATATATTCCATGACAAAATCGAATATATACAATATCTCTCTATAAATCCAGGCCTACAAAGGATAATAGATGGAAAACTCCAACACAGGGAATGAAACAACACTCTAGAAAAAGCAAGAAACTAATTGCCTTGCACCGAAACCAAAAGAAGAGAGGCACACAAACATAATTCCACCTCTAACAATGAAAATAACAGGAAACAACCATCACTATTCCTTTGTGTCTCTTAACACACATAAATGGCCTCAAGGCAGAAAGCATATGACTATTTCAGTAGATCCAGAAATTAAATTGCTAAAATCTAACATTGATTTTTCACTAAAATTCTTGAAACGCTAGGCATGTAGAGATTCTATTTCAACATTTAAAGGCTATGTAGTATAAATGTATAATCAAAATCATGTTCAATGCAGAAAAACAAAACATTCATAGTAAGACCAGGAAAAGCAACCAAAACAACAGAAAGCCCATATACACATGGAAGCTGAAAAATGCTCTACTCAATGATAACTTAGTCAAGGAAGAAATAAAGAAGGAAATTAAAGAGTTTTTAGAATTTAATGAAAATGAAGACAAACTTACGGGATACAGTGAAAGCAGTATTAAGAGGAAGGCTCCTAGTTCTGAGTGCCTCCAAAAAGAAACTGCAGAGAACATACACCAACAGTTTGACAGCATTCCTGAAAGCTCTAGAAGAAAAAGAAGCAAATGCATTCAAGAGGATTAGACCACAGAAGGTAATCAAACTCAGAGCTGGAATCAACCAAGGGGAAATAAAAAAGAAGTATAAAAGAATCAACAAAATCAACCAAGAGCTGGTTCTTTGAGAAAATCAGCAAGATAGATAAACCCTTAGCCAGACTAACCAGAAGGCACAGAGAGTGTGTCCAAATTAACAAAATCAGAAATGAAAAGGGAGACAGAACAATAGAAACTGAGGAAATTCAAAAAAATTGTCAGATTCTATTATAGACGCTCATATTAAACAAAATAGGGGTATCTGGATAAAATGGTCAATTTTCTAGAGAGATGTCAGGTATCAAAATTAAATCAGGATCAGATAAACCATCTAAATAGACCCATATAACCTAAAGAAAGAGAAGCAGTGATTAAAAGTCTCCTAAACAAAACAAAACAAAACAAAACAAAAACAGCCCAGACCAGATTGGTTTAGTGCAGAATTCTATCAGATCTTCAAAAAAGGCCTAATACAAATACTCTTCAAACTATTCCACAAAATAGAAACAGAAGGAACACTACACAATTCATTCTTTGATTCTACAATTATACTTACACCTAGGCCAAACAAAGACCCAACAAAGAAAGATAACTTCAGACTAATTTCCCTCATGAATATTATCTGTGCAAACATACTCAATAAAATTCTTGCCAACTGAATCCAAGAACACATCAAACCCATCTTTCACCATAACCAAGTAGGCTTCAATTCCGGGATGCAGGAATGGTTCAATAAATGGAAATACATCAACTTCATCCACCATTTAAACAAACTCAAAGAAAAATACCACATGATTATCTCATTAGATACTGATTAAAGCCTTTGAAAAAATTCAATATTCCTTCATGTTAAAAGTATTGGAAAGATCAGAATTCAAGGCCCATTCATAAACATAGTAAAAGCAATATACATCAAACTAGTAGTCAACATTAACTGAATGGAAAGAAACTTGAAGCAATCCCACTAATATCAGGGACTAGGCAAGGCTGCCCATTCTCTCTTCCTACCTATATAATATAGTACTTGAAGTCCTAGCCAGATCAATTAGACAAAAAAATAGGTCAAAGGGATACAAATGGTAAGGAAAAAGTGAAATATCACTATTTGCAGATGATATAATAAAATATTTAAGTGACCACAAAAATTCCACCAGAGAACTCCTACAACTGATAAACAAGTTTAGCAAAGTGTCTGGTTATAAAACTACTCAAACAAATCAGTAGCTTTCCTCTTCTCAAAGGATAAACAAGCTGAGAAAGAAATTAGGGAAATGATACCATTCACAATAGTCACAAATAATATAAAATACCTTGGTGTGATTCTAACTCAGGAAGTGAAAGATCTGTAGGAAAACTTCATGTCTCTTAAGAAAGAAATCAAAGAAGATCTCAGAAGTTGTAAAGATCTCCCATGCTCATGGATTGGCAGAATAAATATAGTAAAAATGGGCATCTTTTTTAAATCAATCTACAGATTCAATGCAATTCCTATCAAAATTGCAACTCAATTCTTCATAGAGTTAGAAAGAGCAATGTCTAAATTCATTTGGAATAAGAAAAAACCCAAATAGCAAAAAATATCTTCAACAATAAAAGAACTTCTGAGGGAATCACCATCCCTTACCTGAAGCTGCAATAAAGAACAATATTGATAAAAAACTTCATGGTATTGGTACAGACACTGGGTCAATGTGATAGAATTAAAGACCGAGAAATCAACCCACACACCTATGGTCAATTGATCTTTGACAAAGGAGCTAAAACCATCCAAGAGAAAGAAGATAGCATTTTCAACAAATGATGTTGATTCAAAAGGAGGTTAGCATGTAGAAGAAAGCAAATCAACCCATACTTATCTCCTTATACAAATCTCAAGTCCAAGTAGATCAAAGATCTCCACATAAAACCAGATACCCTGAAATTAATAGAAGAGATATTGGAGAAGAACCTGGAACACATAGGCACAGGGGAAGTTTTCCTGAACAGAACACCAATGGTTTATGTTCTAAGATCAAGTAAGGGAATTAATGAAATTACAAAACTTTTGTACGGCAAAGACACTGTCAGTAGGACAAAATGGCAACCAACAGATTTGGAAAAGGTGCTTACCAATCCTATGTCTGATAGGAGGCTAATATCTAAAATATAAAAAGAATTCAAGATGTTAGATTCCAGAGAACTAAATAATCATATTAAAAATGGGGTAGAGAGATAAAAAAAGAATTCTCAGCTGAGGAATGTTGAATGGCTGAGAAGGAACTAAACAAATATTCAACATCCTTAGTAATAAGGGAAATATAAATCAAAACAACCCTGAGATCCACCTCACATCTGTTAGAATAGTTAAGATAAAAAGTTCAGATGACAGCAGATCCTGGTGAGGATGTTGAGAAAGAGGAACACTCCTTCATTGTTGATGGTATTTCAAGCTGTTATAACCACTCTGGAAATCAGTATAGAGGTTGTCCAGAAAATTGGACACAGTGCTACCTGAGGACCCAGTTATATCACTTATGGGCATATACTCAAAAATATTCCAACATATAACAAGGACACATGCTCCACTATGCTCATTGCAGACTTAATTATAATGGCCAGAAGGTGGAAAGAACTAAGATGTTCTTCAATAGAGGAATGGAAACAGAAAATGTGGTACCTTTATCCAATGGAGCACTACTCAGTTATTAAGAAAATGACTACATGAAATTCTTAGGAAAATGGATGGAACTAGAAAATATCATCTTGAGTGGGGTAACCCAGACACAAATGAACACATATGGTATGCACTCAGTGAAAAATGAATATTAGCCTAAAAGCTTGGAATATTCAAGAAACAATTCACAGACCATATGAAGCTCAAGAAGGAAGAACAAAATATGAATGCATCCATCAGTTTTTCCTAGAAGGGGAAACAAAATAATTACAAGACATAATAAAGACACAAAAAGTGAAGAAGGAACTAAAGGAAAGGTCATCCAGAGACTGCCTCATCTGGGAATCCATCCCGTATGCAACCATCAAACCCAGTCACTATTGCTGATGCCAAGAATGGCTTGCTTACAGGATCCTGATATGTATGTCTTCTGAGAGGTTCTGCCAGAGCCTTACTGATACAGATGAGGATGCTTGCCCCAACCATCAGACTGAGCACGGGTACCTCAATTGTGGAGTTAGAGAAAGGACTGAAGGAAATGAAGGAGTTTGCAACCCATAGAAAGAACAATATCAACCAACCAACCCCGCCCCAGAACTCCCAGGAACTGAAATGTCAACAAAGAGTACACATTGGGGAGGGGGAGCTCATGGCTCCATCCACTTATGTAGCATAGGATAGCATTATCTGACATCAATAGGAGGAGAAGCCCTTGATCCTATGAAGGCTTTTTCCCCAGTATAGGTGAAAGCCATGGCATTAAGTTGGGAATGGGTGTTTGGGAGTGAATAGATGGGAGTGGGAACATCTTCATAGAACCAGGGAGGTAGGAGGGGGTTGGGAAAGGAGATAACATTTGTAATGCAAATACATAAAATATATAATAAAAATAAGTAAATTAAGAAAGAAATGAGGCAACTGTTTAGATTCATTTTTACTAAAGTATTTTAAACTCTAGCTAGAATAATAAGAGAAAGAAATAAAAAACTTTATCTACCAATTATATATACATCTGTGTAGTGGAAGATTATTCAGTCTCAAAAAATTACTAATAAAACATGTTTGAATGTGGATGTCTTTACTAAGTGTTGTATGCACACAAACACACATACACACACATACACACTCACACACATGCACATGCACATAAGTTTTACATTTTTGAGAATTTCATATAAAGTATTTTGATCTTATTTACCATCCTTCAGAAACTCCTACCATATCTACTTTCACCCTCTTACTCATCAATCTTCAAGCTTTCTGCTTTTCTCCTAAAAGCATGTAGTCTAGTTTGTGTTCCCTATACATTCTTGGAAATAAGACCTGTTCTCCAGTTTTTCTACATACTCGGGTACACATCATTAGTGCAAACTGATTCTTTTTCTCCTAGGAGTTATTAAATACCAATAATTTCTCAGCTAATGATGATAATTTGTTCCTACCCTTTCTCCTCCTGGGATTTTATATGGCTTGAACTTGTGCATATCTTATGTGTGTTCTCACAATATGTGCACATTCATGCATTTGACCACAAATTTTGGTCCAGAAAATACTTTTCTTTGTAGTTATCTCCAACCTCTGGATCTTCCAAAATTTTTGCCCCATCATCCATGATTTCCCAGATCCTTATAATGAGGGTTGTGATCTATACATACTATTTAGTCATGACTACTCCCAAGTCTAATTCTTTGCAAGTTGAAATATTTCAGTTATCTGTATTAATTGTCCTTCACTGCGAGAAGAATCTTCTCTATAGAATGTTGAGAGATGCACTGATCTATGTTTAACCAAAAGACTTACGGGGTATTATTGAAATATTAAGCTTATTATCACAGTAGTATTAGGTTTTATACTAGGGTCTACCTTGCCTTTGGCCATGGTAACATTGCCAAATATGAAATCCATCTCATGGAATGTACCTTAGATCCAATCCAGAAGTTGTTGGTTGTAGGCTTAGATTTTTTCTAAACCTACTTTATTTAGGGTTCTTGAACACTTCAATCTCCCTTCTAAACCACCGATCAGAGGTAGGTGAAAAAGTATATTAATTGGAAAAGGTGAATGTCTAACTGTTTAGAAATAGTTTCTTGGGACAATTCCATTCTTCCTTGTCAGATGGTAAGCAATCCAATTTAATAGGGAACATCACCCATTAATCAGCAGTGGTTAAAGGGGACAGAATTAGCTGGACTATCATGAGAAGTTCTGTGGTGCATTTTTCTCTACAAAGTGAAAACCTGTGAAGACAAGCAAAAAAGAGTGAAGTGTTACATGACCAGAAAGAACAGTGAAGCACTGCATAGTGTCACAGGTTTTCTAATGTAAGAGCGACCAATCTTGGCCTGTAGGGCAATATTTCTATATTTGTTAAACATCATGCACCCTCTCACTTTTCTGTTTTCAGCAACACGTCACATACCCTCTTACAAGACACCTTCCAGAAAAACATCATGTGACAATACTGAGTTTTAAAGAAATCAGAAACTTCTGCTTCAATTGGTCACTCTCCTAATATTCTTGCCATTGTTGCGTCAGTGAACATATCTTTATCCCAGGGATGTAAGGATGGATCAATATACAGAAATCCATCAATGCAATCCACTACATAAACAAACTCAAAGGGAAAAAAACCACTTGACCATCTCATGAAATGCTGAGAAAGCATTTGACAAAATTCAACACCTCTTTATGATAAACATCTTGGGATGATCAGGAATTCAAGACCCATTCCTAAACACAGTAAAAGCAATATACAGCAAGTCAGTAGCCAACATCAAACTACATGGAGAGAAACTTGAATTAATCCCACTAAATTCAGGGTCTAAACAAGGATGCCCACATTCTCCCTACTTATTCAATATAGTACTCAAAGTCCTAGCCAGAGCAATCAGACAACAAAAAGTCAAAGGGATACAAAATGGAAAGGAAGAAGTCAAAATATCACTATTTTCAGATGATATAGGATAGTATACTTAAGTGATCCAAAATTTCCACCAGAGAACTACTAAGCCTGATCAACAGTGTCAGCTAAGTGGCTGGTTATAAAATTAACCCAAAAAAATCAGTAGCCTTCCTCTACTCAAAGAATAAAGAGGCTGAGGAAATATTAGGAAAATGACACCATTCACAATAGTCACAAATAACAGGAAATACCTTGGTGTGGTTCTAAGAAAGCAAGTGAAAGATCTGTATGACAAGAACTACAAGTCTATGAAGAAAGAAATAGAAGATTTCAGAAGATGAAAAGACCTCCCACGCTCATGCATTGGCAGGATTAATATAGCAAAAAGGCCATTTTGATAAAAGCAATTTACAGATTCATGCCATCCCCATAAAATTCCAACTCCTTTCTTCATAAAGTTAGAAAAAGCAATTTGAAAATTCATTTGGAAAAACAAAAAAACCCAAATAGCAAAAACTATCCTCCACAATAAAAGAATTTCTGGGGGTAACACTGTCCCTGACCTCAAGCAGTATTACAGAGCAATAGTGATAAAAACTGTGTGATAATGGTACAGAGATGGGTAGATCAATGCAATAGATCATCAATTGATCTTTGACAAAGGAGTTGAACCATCCAGTGGAGAGAAGATAGCATTATCAACAAATAGTGCTGGTTCAACTGGGGGTCCACAGGTAGAAGAATGCAAATTGATCCAGTTTTATTGCCCTGTACAAAGCTCAAGTCCAATTGTATCAAGGGCCTCTAAATAAAACTAGATAAACTCAAAGTAACAAGAAAAATTGGGGAATACCCTTGAACACATGGGCACTGGGGAAAAGTTCTTGAACCGAACACCAATGGCTTATGTTTTAAGACCACGAATTGACAAATGGGACCACATAAAAGCTTCCATACATACAGAATAGTAGAACCATTGTCTCTCTGATAGTTATATATCCCAACTTCACAGACTGTAGTTCCAACTCTGTAGCTCAAAGCAGCTGGACAGATCCCCTCTGACTACCAGTACAGGACTATGCTTTGTTCGGGTGATCTAAAACCTGGAAGTCAGGTTGCTTCCTCCTCTGGTGTGTTTTAAATATGTCCTGCCTTACTTAAGTATTTCATAGTTTAACGTTGTCTCCTAGTTTCTTGATCAATTTATTTTATTGTGGATTTTTCAAATCAACTTGGCTGTCAGCTACTCATTCTTGGCAAGACTTAAGGCTTTTAACCTCTAGGGATTATTGAAAAAAAAAGTCTGTTCAAAAGAGATGATCTCATTTGAATTTGTTCCTAATAGTTTACCAAGCTTATCTATTTAAACAGTGATGGTACAAAAAGTTCATAGATAAAATTGTGAATGTAAATGAAAGAAATATTTTCCTGATCAAATGCCCTAAGAAGTCTCTGGTATTTAACTCTTTATGTATCCAGGCCTTATGTTTTACCATTATTTATGACAGTCTGTGGAAGGTCTCAGTTTCCTGGGATGTTCAACATACATAGACATATTTTTAACAAGGAAGGAAAGGATTTTTGTGGAAAGTCTATCTGAGTGATAGAGTCTGGAGACTTCTGATTGTAGCCAGAATTTAAACTATTGATTTGTCTTATTGAGTACCTGACATATTTATGAGCCACATGGATGTTGCTATAACTCATTAAAGTCAAGACCATTTTTATGCCTTTAATTCGGCTTTCTCAGAAGATAAAGTTCATATAATTAATTTTAGTATTGTACATTTTATTTAAATATGACTATATAAAGAGGGTTGACAATTTCTAATTACTAGGTGGAGTTTTATAATACATCTTTGTATTTTTATGAGGAATATGGTGACTATCTACTTACTTTTCATGGGAAATGCTGAAACTAAATTCATATATTTTGCATTTAATTTTTAACTTGGATGTTTTTCCATCACGGTGACAAAATGAGGTAATGTAGAACTTTGTAGAATTGTGTTTCTGCAATCTCTTGGTGATCTTTCTTCAACTATTGATGGTCATACTCCATCACCTGTGCAATGGAGGCAAATAGATAGAGGAAATAAAAAGAACATTCAATTTTTCTCAACTAAAAATAAGAAGCATGTTGGTGTTGTGAGTTCATGGAACCACAAACCAAGTTAGGTAAAGATAGGCTAAAAAACAGCTGGTATTTTAAGTCATACTCTCACAGGAACTATCTGAATTTGGAAAGTAAAACACTACACAAAATTCATCACAAATAAAAAGTATATTTGATATTAGCATTTCATACTTATTTCTTTGGGGGAAGAATATGTTCCATTTGTCTAGAAAGCAAGTGAAACATTTTAAATATTATAATGTTAATAATTTATGATTTTCATCTTATGAGACATTTTGTTTTATATGCTTTGTTTATATAGACACATAATCACTGTAAATATGTTAAAATTGGAAAAATAAAAATTTTGTATCATTAAATAATATTTTGGTAGATAAGGACAAATGGCTGTTATATGTCAATTGCTTGATGCTGTATTTTATGTGTATATCTTAAAATTGTCCAAAGAATAGGTTAGTATTTATAAATAGAGAAAACAATAAAGGAATGCTTCACGTGCCACAGAGATAAGATAGCTGGTTATCATGTAGTACTCTTTAGGTCATTAAACATCTTTATTTTATTGGATTACATAAAATATTTTGATGAAAGCATATGCTGTAATTGGAGTAAACATCCTCCTCTGTATTCCTACTATTCTCTTCTTCACCTCTTTTATTCCTTGAAGCAGCTTTTGTTTCAATCAATAATTTTCCTCCCACTCTTATGTCTTCCATGAATTCATGATTTTATATTTATGTTGAAAGTCTAAAACTCACAAAGGAGAGACAATGTACTCATTTTCCTTGTAATAGTGAGTTAAATTGACTATTTGGTTTTCTTTTACAGTTGTATCTGTGTTTGGCAAGTGATATAATGTCATTCCTCTTTATGGTTGATAAAGTTCATTGTTAAACAAAGAACTTTTTAAAAATATATGTGTATGTTTCAG
Source organism: Rattus norvegicus (assembly GCF_021556685.1). NCBI lineage: Eukaryota > Metazoa > Chordata > Mammalia > Rodentia > Muridae > Rattus > Rattus norvegicus. Next base: position 75,006,040 of record NC_141536.1, on the reverse strand, counting down.
AAATGAAATGATCTTAGTAACTATTATATTTTAATAATAATAATAATAATAATAATAATAATAATAGTAAACTATTATTTTCCTAGAAGTGTGATGACAGTATTTTAAAATGAAAGTATACATATTATTCTTCTGTATTTGTATAATCAATTTTTGATAATTTATATTATATATAAGTATAGTATAGTATAGCTTATGTACTCCAGTTTTTTATATTATATAAATAATTATGCTAGTCACTACAAGATTTGGCCTGTTTAAAACCAATGCTCTTCAACTCTGAGATCAACTAAACTATGTAGAAGGTAAAATATTGAAGATAGAATTGGGAATGCTATGTGATGTCTCTATGATCTGTAACAGGTATGCCTATAACACTTGGGAACTTGACAAATGGCAGCGATGATGTTCTGACTCAGAAGTAGAGACATGACTGAGACGTTTATAAGATGCATTCCAACTGCTTCCAAAGAAGTTCTGACTCTGCACCTATCTTTCTCTGATACCAAGTCCATGCAAATGGAATTATCTTGCCTGATGTTGTCCAAGTACGTTTCTTCAAAGTGAGTATTGATAATATTTTATATGTGTATAATGAGTGAATTATTCCATATAATAAAACAAATGATTAAAATTTTAATCATTAAGATTTTAAATCTTAAGATTTAATATGATTTTAATTGAAATCCAGGAAGCAGTTCATGAGGCTCACATTTACTCTTCTTTAAAAATCCAGATGACTTCTACATACCTACTAAGTGGACAGAAATGCTCATGACTTTTTCTCAACTGATGCTCACAATGAAATATCTGGCAATATGCATCATAGCCAGCACTGAGATGTGTGAGGTGCTGAGATGTGCTTTAGGCACTCCCTAGAAAAATAAGAACACCCACCTACCACTGTAGGAGAGAGATAAAATGGAAGTCACTGTGGTACATATCATGAATCAGAGGCAGAGGGAAACATAAATATGGTCAAGATAAGGATGATACTAACCGACTGTACCTTATGCTGTAACCAGATGTCTGACGTCATGGTCCATGGCTCTATCATGGTCAATGTTCTGTCTAAGTATTTCTCAGACTCTTGCTTGCTACACCATGTACAATAAAATTAGGGTTATTATCTGATCATAGTAGTTAGTAAAAATCATTTTACATTATTAGCATCATTTAGGAAGCAGTTATAAACTTGGAAATCTTAAGCAAAAATAAGGAAAAAAGAAAGTACAGCAAAAGAGAAATGGAAGAGGTCAGAAATAATGGTGTATAGATCATGAGAGATTTTGAGACTGGGAAAGATTCTGAAATATGGTCTAATCCCCTGGTGTTTCAGAATAGAAAGAGAGATATATTCCTAATAATGTTTAGAAAATTAATCCAGCCTATGCCTTCAATAAACTCGTTTTGCATTTTCTTTGAGTGTTCTGCTTTGGTGTTCTGGACAATGAGTTTCCTATGTGAGGACTCTCAGCGTTCTTTTTCTAAATTCTTAAATTAATTAAGAAAAAATTAAGTGGTATTTTAATTTTAATATTAAAAAGCATTTTGTCTTACCATTAATTCTCTCTTTTCTGTTTATTTTTTCCTCCATCTGTATGCCTGGTTATTCCAGAAAATTCTGGAAAAAATATGTGATGTCTCATGATGCAGTACTTGTTAAGAGCCATGGATTCGTTCAGGCTTAGTAAAAATACTTTAAAAATCCTGATGGTGGATATGATTATGTTACTAATCAGTATAATCAAGCAACAAATGAAACTAAAATATAAAGAAAGTCATTGGTATAAGCCATGATGCCTGAATAATATTAGAGATATTTGATACACTTAATAATCTCCTGAAACTTTTTAGATCAAGTGATATATGATGACTAAATTTATCTTGTAAGGTGAAGTATCTATGTCAAATAGTTCAATATAATAACACTAATATGGATCCTCTTAGATCAGTGCTAATGTGAATACCATCCAAGCTTAAATTTTAAAATATTCTTCACAGATAATAATGGCTAGAAAAGTTGCTCTTCTTTGGTGGATAAACTCAGGGTGTAATAGTACAACTCTTTATCAAGTCCTCTAGGAAAAACATTTCTATATTCATTTGGTATATGAAGAATAATGTGTTTTAAATAACCTTTTATGGGTGACAGAGATATCTCTATCTGAATTTCTCTCTAGAGATTCACTGTTACTTTTATAACCTTAGCATTGAGAGACTTATAAACAGAAAACAAGTGGAGCTTGTTACAAGATGAAGTTCAATATATGTTTATTAAATACTAATATTGGTTAACTACTATAAAGACACTATATGTCCCATGACAGGATGGAATCGTGGTCTTGTTAATAGATCATGGGAAGTTTGATTCTCCTGAGCTCTTTGTTTGAAACAAGTCTGATAGAAAAATAAATGGGCCAGAGCAACAATGTCACAGAATTTGTCCTGCTGGGCTTCACTCAGGATCCTGCTGGGCAAAAAGCTTTATTTGTTATGTTTTCACTGATGTACATTGCAACAATGGTGGGGAACCTGCTCATTGTAGGGACAGTGATTGTCAGCCCCTCCTTAGGCTCCCCGATGTACTTCTTCCTTGCCTCTCTGTCACTCATGGATGCTGTTTATTCTACTGCCATCTCACCCAAGTTGATTGTAGACTTGCTCCGTGAGAAAAAGACCATCTCCTTCAGAGCTTGCATAAGCCAGCTCTTTATAGAGCATTTATTTGGCGGGGTTGACATTGTTATTCTGGTGGCAATGGCCTATGATCGCTATGTGGCCATCTGTAAGCCACTACATTATTTGACCATCATGAATCGACGGGTATGTATTCTCTTCTTGGTGATGGCCTGGGCAGGAGGTTTTGCACATGCTTTGTTTCAAGTTCTTGCTGTATATAATCTTCCTTTCTGTGGTCCCAATATCATTGACCACTTTGGGTGTGACATATACCCACTCTTGCTACTTGCATGTACTGACACCTACTTCATTGGACTTTCTGTCATTGGCAATAATGGGGCCATGTGTATAGTCATCTTTAGTCTCCTTTTATTTTCCTATGGAATAATTCTTAGATCTCTCCAGAATCACAGTCAGGAAGGGAGGCGCAAAGCTCTGTCCACCTGCAGCTCTCATATCACTGTGGTTTTTCTCTTTTTTGTTCCCTGTATTTTCATGTACGTTAGACCTGTTTCTAGTTTTCCTATTGACAAATCCATCACTGTAATTTATACTGTTGTCACCCCCATGTTGAATCCTTTAATATATACTTTGAGAAATTCAGAGATGAAAAATTCTATGGAAAAGCTCCTGCAGAAAATATTAAGTCCAAATAGAGTAAGGCTTCTTTGCTGCTTACATTATTAAGCACTAGGCATCAATCCCAAATAAACCATTGTGGTGTGAGTTTGTGCTGTAATATTCATGCTACCACTTGATTCTCTGAAATTTCCGGTATCGCGAATGTAATTGTTAAATATAGTTATTTGTTATAAAATTTATAATAATTAGTATAGTTGTGCATAGTATCATTTATTCATTAGCTACTTGTTTAACCATTTTTGATGAATTTGATATCAAATTTTTTCATTTTTCAATAAACATTTTCTGAAAAATTTTCATGTATTTTGTCCAATAAATATTCTTATTTAATTAAACTTTAGCTTGAAATACTTCTCTTTAAATGTTTTAATGGTTTTATTAAGATACTCATAATCTGTGTTGTACGTCTGTTGTTTTGAAATCTGAAAACATTATAGAGTGGTAATCACGTAATTTTCATTTTGTTTTCTCTTATATTTTTTATTTCTTTGTGTTGAGAAAAGTATGATCTTCTTGCTATTCCTTGTAAACTGAGGTATATTTTTTAATTATTTTAATAACTGTCCTTTTTGGTGGCCCCCAAAATATTTCACTGTGTGATGACATAGCACGTTCTTTATGTTTTATACTCAGGTTATGTATATCTTTCTGAGTCATTTAATTTGGTGAATTAACCTTGTTTCCTAATTAATACTTTATTATTAGATGCCAATGAAATAGTCTTTGATAAGCAACAAAATATTTAATAATTTTATTTAGCCAGTATTTCCAAATAGTAGTAGTTTTTGCTGATAGAGTGTTGAATATGTAGGCAGTTTAGAGGAGAGCGGATATCTTTATCCCATTAAATCTTTCTTTTGGTAAGAGGAGAGTTATCTTTCTGTATGTGCTAGAATTCTTCACTACTTTTGGTCTCAGTTTTTTCATCAATTAGACGTTTCACATTTTCCTTTAAGATTATTTTTAATTTGTGTTATTTTACTTCAATGTGTGCTTACTATCTTAGAATTTCTGATGATTGTGACAAATATCAATGAAGGTAAACCATGAATTTTGATACTTAATCAAAAATGTTTATATAAAATGGAGGAATTTCAGTTAATTCCTTGAATTATTACATGAAATAGATGCCATCTGAAATAATTTTTTAATCTTTATTTTCTTTTTTTTATTAACTTGAGTATTTCTTATATACATTTCGAGTGTTATTCCCTTTTCAGGTTTCCGGGCAAACATCCCCCTCCTCCCTCCCCTTCCTTATGGGTGTTCCCCTCCCCATCCTCCCCCCATTGCCGCCCTCCCCCCAACAATCTAGTTCACTGGGGGTTCAGTCTTAGCAGGACCCAGGGCTTCCCCTTCCACTGGTGCTCTTACTAGTATATTCATTGCTACCCATGAGGTCAGAGTCCAGGGTCAGTCCATGTATAGTCTTTAGGTAGTGGCTTAGTTCCTGCAAGCTCTGGTTGCTTGGCATTGTTGTTCATAAGGGGTCTCGAGCCCCTTCAAGCTCTTCCAGTTCTTTCTCTGATTCCTTCAACGGGGGTCCTATTCTCAGTTCAGTGGTTTGCTGCTGGCATTCGCCTCTGTGTTTGCTGTATTCTGGCTGTGTCTCTCAGGAGCGATCTATATCCGGCTCCTGTCGGCCTGCACTTCTTTGCTTCATCCATCTTGTCTAATTGGATGGCTGTATAGTATGGGCCACATGTGGGGCAGGCTCTGAATGGGTGTTCCTTCTGTCTCTGTTTTAATCTTTGCCTCTCTATTCCCTGCCAAGGGTATTCTTGTTCCCCTTTTAAAGAAGGAGTGAAGCATTCTCATTTTGATCATCCGTCTTGAGTTTCATTTGTTCTAGGCATCTAGGGTAATTCAAGCATGAAATAATTATTTTTATTTTCACCAATATTCATCATATAATGTATCTACATATTCCTGTGATGTGTTAATTTAAACTGAAAAGTAAACATTATGATGTGGAAATAAACGTACCTTCATAGAGAAATTGGAGAGATGTTATATTAGCAACTTAGGAGCATAACTGAAAACTCTGGAACAAAAAGGAAGCATACATTCCCAGGTAGAGGAGATTGCAGAAAATAACCAAGTGCTAGATTTCAACCAATTAGGAACAAAGAAAACAATACAAAGAATAAACAAAACCAAGCAGTGGTTTATTGAGAAAAATCAACAAAACAGATAAACCCTTAGCCAAACTAACTAAAGGGTAAAGAGATAGTATCCAAATTAACAAAATCAGATATGAAAAGGGAGGTATACCAACAGAAACTGAGGAAATTAAAAAAATCATCAGATCGTACTACAAAAGTGTATACTCAGCAAAACTAGAAAATCTAGATGAGATGGATGAGTTTATAGACAGATACAAGGTACAAAAGTTAAATCAGGATATGATAAATTATCTAAACATTCCCATAACCACTAAAGAAATAGACATAGTCATTAAACATGTCCCAATCAAAGAAAAAGCCCAGGGTCAGGTGGTTTTAGTGCATAATTCTATCAGACCTTCAGAGAAGACCCAAACCCAATACTTCTCAAAGTATTCCACAGAATAGAAACAGAAACAATGCTATGTTATTAGTCCTATGAAGCCACAGTTACTCTGATACCTAAACCACAAAAGATATGACAAAGACAGAGAACTTCAGACCAAATTGGCTTATGAATATTTATGCAAAAATACTCAATAAAATCTTATAAACCAAATCCAAGAAGACATCAAAACCATAATGAACTCATCACTATGATCAGCCAGTCTTCATCCCAGGGACGCATGCTTGGCTCAATATTTGGATCTCCTTCAATGTAATCTACTGTATAAACAAACTCAAAGAAAAAAATCACATGATCATCTCAGTAGATGCTGAAAAAGCCTTTGACAAAATACAATAACCCATCATGTTAAAAGTCTTGGAAATATCAGGAGTTCAAGCCCCTATTTAAACATAATAAAAGCAATATGCAACAAAGCAACAACCAACATTACATACAATGGAGAGGAACTTGAAGCAACCCCACAAAATCAGGGAGAAGACAAGGCTGTCCAGTCTCTTCCTATCAATTCAACATAATACTCAATGTTTTACCTAGAGCAATTTGAAAACAAAAGGAAGTCAAGGGGATACAACTTAGAAAGGAAGAAGTCATGGTATCACTATTTGTAGATGATATGCCACGTCAAAAATTCTACCAGAGAATGCCTACACCTGATAAACGACTTCAGCAAATTGGCTGAATATAAAATTAATTCAAAAAAACTAGTGGCCCTCCACTACACAAAGGACAAACAGTTTGAAAAAGAAATTAGGGATGGATTTGAAGGAGCTTGAAACCCTATAAGAACAACAATAGCCACCAACCAGAGCTTTCAGGGACGAAACCACTATCGAAACACTATACATGGACTGACACAGGGCTCCAACTGCATATGTAGAATAGCCTTGTTGGGGCACCAGGGGGAAGGGGAAGCCCTTGGTCCTGCCAAGGTTGGACCCCTGTGCAGGGGAATATGGGGCAGTCAGTAAGGGGGATGTATGGGGGGAACACCCATATCGGGGAGGGGCCTGCCTATAACCCTCCCAAGCTATTCTTGTTCCCCTTTTAAATAACGAGTGAAGCATCCGCATTTTGGTTATCCTTCTTGAGTTTCATGTGTTCTGTTCACCTAAGGTAATTTGAGCATTTGTGCTAATATCCACTTCTCCATAAGTGCATACCATGTGTGTTTTTCTGTAATTGGGTTACCTCACTCAGGATGATATTTTCCAGCTCCATCCATTTGCCTATGAATTTCATACAGTCATTCTTTTTGATACCAGTAGTACCAAAATGATTCCGTTGTGTAGATGTACCACATTTTCTGTATCCATTCCTGTGTTGAAGGGCATCTGGGTTCTTTCCAGCTTCTGGCTATTATAAATAAGGCTGCTATGAACATAGTGGACCATGTGTCTTTGTTATATGTTTTGTGTACATGCCCAAGAGAGGTATAGCTAGGTCCTCAGGTAGTGCAATATTCCATTTTCTGAGGAACCTCCAGACTGATTTCCAGAATGGTTGTATGAGTCTGCAATCCCACCAACAATGGAGGAGTGTTCCTCTTTCTCCACATCCTTGCCAGCATCTACTGTTGCCAGAGTTTTTGATCTTAGCCATTCTCACTGGTGTGAGGTGTAATCTCAGGGTTGTTTTGATTTGCATTTCCCTTATGACTAAAGATGTTGAAAATTTCTTTGGGTGCTTCTCAGCCATTAGGCATTCCTCAGCTGTGAATTCTTTGTTTAGCTCTAAACCCTATTTGTCTCCCTGCAGTCTAACTTCTTGAGTTCTTTGTATATTTTGGATATAAGGCCTCTATCTGTTGTAGGATTGGTAAAGATCTTTTCCCAATCTGTTGGTTGCTGTTTTGTCCTAACAACAGTGTCCTTTGCCTTACTGAAGCTTTGTAGTTTTATTTGATCCCATTTGTTGATGCTTGATCTTAGAGCATAAGGCATTGGTGTTTTTTTTTGTTTTGTTTTTGTTTTTGTTTTTTTTTGTTTGTCTTTTTGTTTTTGTTTTTTTTTTTATTTGTTTTTTTCAGGAAATTTTCTCCAGTGCCTGTGTGTTCGAGATTCTTCCCCACTTTTTTGTATCTGGTTTGATGTGGAGGTCCTTGATCCACTTGGACTTAAGCTTTGTACAGGGTGATAAGCATGGATCGATCTGCATTCTTCTACATGTTGACCTCCAGTTGAACCAGCACCATTTGCTGAAAATGCTATCTTTTTTCCATTGGATGGTTTTGGCTTCTTTGTCAAAAATCAAGTGTGTGGGTTCATTTCTGGGTCTTCAATTCTATTCCATTGGTCTATCTGTCTGTCTCTGTACCAATACCATGCTGTATTTACCACTATTTCTCGGTAATACTGCTTGAGTTCAGGGATAGTGATTCCCCCTGAAGTCCTTTTATTGTTGAGGATAGTATTAGCTATCCTGGGATTTTTGTTATTCCAGATGAATTTGCAAATTGTTCTGTCTAATTCTTTGAAGAATTGGATTGGTATTTTAATGGGGATTGCATTGAATCTGTAGATTGCTTTTGGTAAAATGGCCATTTTTACTATATTAATCCTGCCAATCCATGAGCATTGAAGATCTTTCCATCTTCTGAGGTCTTCTTCAATTTCTTTCTTCAGAGGCTTGAAGTTCTTATTGTACAGATCTTTTACTGGCTTGGATAAAGTCATACCGAGGTATTTTTATTATTTGGGACTATTATGAAAGGTGTCGTTTCCCTAATTTCTTTCTCGGCTTGTTTCTCTTTTGTGTAGAGGAAGGCTACTGATTTATTTGAGTTAATTTTATACCCAGCCACTTTGCTGAAGTTGTTTATCAGCTTTAGTAGTTCTCTGGTGGAACTTTTGGGATCACTTAAATATACTATCATATCATCTGCAAATAGTGATACTTTAACTTCTTCTTTGCCAATCCGGAACCCTTTGATCGTGTGTTGTCTGATTACTCTGGCTAGGACTTTGAGAACCATATTGAATAAGTAGGGAGAGACCCTAAAAATAATAGTTATTTTTTAACTATTTTTTCTTGGATATTTTTATTTACATTTCAAATGTTATCACTTTTCCCAGTTTCCTGTCCATAAGCACCCTATTCCAACCGTCTCACCGATGTTCTATGAGGGTATTCCCCCACCCATCAACCTAACCCTTCCTGTCTCACTGCCTTGACATTTCCCTACAATGAGAGGTCCAGCCCTGGTAGGACCAGGGACTCCTCCTCCCATTGGTGCCCATCAAGGCCATCCTCTTCTACATATGCAGCTGGGGCCATGGGTCTGTTCATGTATACTCTTGGGATAGTGGTTTAGTTCCTGGGAGCTCTTGTTGGTTAGTATTGTTGTTCTTATGGGGTTACAAACCCCTTCGGCTCCTTCAATCCTTTCTCTCACTTTTTCAATGGAGACCCTGTACTCAGTTAAATTGTTGGCTGCAAACATTCCCTCATGTATTTGTCTTGCTCTGGCAGAGCCTCTCGGGGGAGAACTATATCAGGCTCCTGTCAGCATGCACTTCTTGGCATCAGCAATATTGTCTGGGTTTGGTGGCTGTATGGTTATGGGCTGAATCCCTAGGTGGGGCAGGCTCTGAATGACCATTCATTTAGTCTCTGCTCCAAACTTTGGCTCAGTATCTCCTCTGAATATTTTTGTTCCCCATTCAAAGAAGAACTGACGCATCTGCACTTTGGTTCTCCTTCTTGAGCTTCATGTGGTCTATGGATTGTATCTTGGGTAATTTGCGGTTTTGGGCTAATACTTACTTATGAGAGAATGCATACCATGTGCTCTGTGTGTGTGTGTGTGTGTGAGAGAGAGAGAGAGAGAGAGAGAGAGAGAGAGAGAGAGAGAGAGAGAGAGAGAGAGAGATTGGGTTACCTCACTCAGGATATTTTCTTTTTCTTTTTTTTTTTATTAACTTGAGTATTTCTTATATACATTTTGAGTGTTATTCCCTTTCCTGGTTTCCGGGCAAACATCCCCCTCCCCCTCCCCTTCTTTATGGGTGTTCCCCTCCCCATCCTCCCCCCTTGCCTCCCTCCCCCCAACAATCTAGTTCACTGGGGGTTCAGTCTTAGCAGGACCCTTCCACTGGTGCTCTTACTAGGATATTCATTGCTACCTATGAGGTCAGAGTCCAGGGTCAGTCCATGTATAGTCTTTAGGTAGTGGCTTAGTCCCTGGAAGCTCTGGTTGCTTGGCATTGTTGTACATATGGGGTCTCGAGCCCCTTCAAGCTCTTCCAGTTCTTTCTCTGATTCCTTCAACGGGGGTCCTATTCTCAATTCAGTGGTTTGCTGCTGGCATACGCCTCTGTGTTTGCTGTATTCTGGCTGTGTCTCTCGGGAGAGATCTACATCCAGCTCCTGTCGGCCTGCACTTCTTTGCTTCATCCATCTTGTCTAATTGGATGGCTGTATATGTATGGGCCACATGTGGGGCAGGCTCTGAATGGGTGTTCCTTCTGTCTCTGTTTTAATCTTTGCCTCTCTATTCCCTGCCAAGGGTATTCTTGTTCCCCTTTTAAAGAAGGAGTGAAGCATTCACATTTTGATCATCCGTCTTGAGTTTCATTTGTTCTAGGCATCTAGGGTAATTCAAGCATTTGGGCTAATAGCCACTTATCAATGAGTGCATACCATGTGTGTTTTTCTGTGACTGGGTTACCTCACTCAGGATGATATTTTCCAGTTCCGACCATTTGCCTACGATATTTTCTAGTTTCTTCAATTTGCCTAAGAATATCATGATGTCGTTGTTTTTAATAACCGAGTCATATTCAATTGTGTGGTGTAGATTACCAATTTTCTGTATTCATTCCTCTGTTGATCCTCTGTTGAATGACATTTGGGTTCTTTCCAGCTTCTGGCTATTATGAATAAGGCTGCTATGAACATAGTGGAGCATGTGTCCTTGCTATATGTTGGAGCAACTTTTGGGTATATGCCCAGGAGTGGTATAGCTGGGTCCTCAGGCAGTACTCTCTTCAATTTTTTGAGCAACCACCAGACTGATTTCCAGAGTGGTTGTACCAGCTTGCAATCTCACCAATAACGGAGGAGTGTTCTTCTTTCTCCACATCCTCTCTGGCATCTCTTGGCACCTGAGTTTTTATCTTAGCCATTCTGACTGCTGTAAGATGGCGTCTCAGGGTTGTTTTTTTTCACGATGAGTAAGGATGTTGAGCATTTCTTTAGGTGCTTCTCAGCTTTTCAGCATTCCTCAGATGAGAATTCTTTATTTACCTCTGTACTCCATTTTTAATAGGGTTATTTGATTCTCTGGAGTCTACATTCTTGTGTTCTTTTTATATATTGAATATTAACCCTCTATTGGATGTAGGATTGATAAAGATCTTTTCCCAATCTGTTGGTTGCAGTTTTTTCCTAATGACAGTGTCCTTTGCCTTACAGAATCTTTGCAATTATATGAAGTGTATTTGGTTTTATGTGGAGGTCCTTGATTCACTTGGACTTGAGCTTTGTACAGGGTGAAAAGAATGGACTGATTTGCATTCTTTTACATGCTTACCGCCTATTGAATCAGCACCATTTGTTGAACATGCTATCTTTTTCCCCTGGATTCTTTTAGCTCCTCTTTCAAATATCAAGTGACATTGGTGTGTGGGTTAATTTCTGAGTGTTCAATTCTATTCCATTGATCTACCTGCCTGTCTCTGTTCCAATAGCATATAGTTTTTTTCATCAGTATTTCTCTGTAATACATCTTGAGGGGAGGGATGATGATTCCCCCAGAATTTCTTTTATTGTTGAAGATAGTTTTCACTATCCTGGTTTCTTACTATTACAAATGAATTTGCAAATTGCTCTTTTTAACTCTATGAAGAATTGAGTTGGAATTGTGATGGCTATTACATTGAATCTGTAGATTGCTTTTTGCAAGACAGCAATTTTCACAATATTAATCCTGCCAATTCATGAGCATGGGAAATCTTTCCATCTTCTGAAATTTTCAATTTCTATCTTCATAGACTTGAAGTTCTTGTCATACAGATCTTTCACTTGCTTGGTTAGAGTCACACCTAGGTAACTTATTTTATTTGTGGCTATGTGAAGTTTCCCTAATTTTTTTCAGCCTGATTATTTTTTGAATACAGGAAGGCTACTGAGTTGTTTGAGTTAATTTTATATCCAGCCACTTTGCTAATGTTGTTTATCAGGCTGAGGAGTTCTCTTGGGGAACTTTTGGGGTCACTTAAATATACTATCATATTATTTGCATATAGTGTGATATTTTGACTTCCTCCTTTCCAATTTGTATCCCTTTGACCTTCTTTTGTTTTCTGATTGCTCTGGCTAGTACTTCAAGTGCTATATTGATTAGGTAGGGAGAGAGTGGCCAGCATTGTCTAGTCCCTGATTTTAGTGGGATTTTTTCATGTTTCTCTCCATTTAGTTTGATGTTGGCTACTGCTTTGCTGTATATTGCACTTATAAGAAGAAACAATATAGTCACTTGTGGCAATTGGATGGAGGCTCCTGGGTTGGAGAGGGGAGAGGGAGGGAAAAAGGCGTTCCAGATTTGGAGTGACAAGATTTGAAATGTAAATATATAAAGTAATCATTAAAAAGACATTTATGAAAGCATTATTCAAAGCAAATGGAATGGGGAATTGGAAATAGTGTATTGGACAGACTATTTGTATGAATAACAACTTCCATATATATTTATTTGACTAATAAATTTTACAGTGATGAATTTAGTGATATATTCACTTTCAAGGTCCAGGGGTCAACATTATGCATAAGCAAGCTGGAGAGATTACAAAAACCAAGTTAATGCAGGACTGGAAGGATTGAGTGTCTTCTGGTCATGAAAGAATGCAATTCACAGAATTGCAAACTGCCCGTGATTTAGAATTAATAGCTACCACATACGGAGAAGACTTACTAAATAATATGCTTCAAAACTCAGTAATTAATTGAAATCTTTTCATAACTTCTATTTTTCAGTTTTGCTATTTTAATTAGGTTATAACAGTGTTGCATCATACATTTGTAGAAATCATGTAACTATTAGGACAAATAGCAAATATACTTCTGTGATGTTCTCTCAAATAGTTGAGAAAGTACTAATGACTTTTTCTTGATTCCACCAATTCCTGCCACAAATAAGAGAAAAAAATTAGGAATTGGAATCTTTCACGGTAGAAAGAGTGTAAAACTCAGAGATTTGAAAAGACGGTTGTAAAACACTATCTTCTCAACATGACAAGGTCACTGTATTCATGGATGTAGATTACCAGCACCTGGGTTTGCTTACAGAAGATGAGGCCGTTTAGCATTCCTATTGTGGGGGATGACCTCAGTGGTGCTATCCCTAGCTATGGTTCTAATGACAGTTGATAGTTTCTGGATAGTTTCTGCGTGAGAGAACTTTTCTTCAGTATTTGGCTCCTAGTGGGTTAGAAATGCTTGTGAATGGCCCTATATCAATGCTGATGTAGATAGTCTACTTGAACTCAGTAGATTGTAAAACTGAATAAAGAATGAATGAATAAATAAGTAAATCAGTAAAAAAAATGAATCATGAATTTTAGAAGGACATGTGGTGGTAGGGTCTTAAGACTAGCTGGAGCAACCAGAGCTTCCAGGGACTAAGCCACTACCTAAGGACTATACATGGACTGACCCTGGACTCTGACCTCATAGGTAGCAATGAATATTCTAGTAAGATCACCAGTGGAAGGGGAAGTCCTTGGTCCTACTAAGACTGAACCCCCAGTGAACGTGATTGTTGGGGAGAGGGTGGCAATGGGGGGAGGATAGGGAGGGGAACACCCATAAAGAAGGGGAGGGGGAGGGATTAGGGGGATGTTTGCCCGGAAACCGGGAAAGGGAATAACACTCGAAATGTAAATAAGAAACACTCAAGTTAATAAAAAAAAAAAAGACTAGCTGGAGCTATGGAACAGTGTGAGGATGATGAAAATATATTTTGTATATGTATTAGTTTGTGAAGAAAATACTAACATTTTTAAAGACACAAAAAATAGACATTCTTTTTATCCTGTAAATAACATATTTGATATTTGATATTATGATTTATCTATTGGTTGCATAAAATTTAAAGTGCCAGTGTTTAGGTCCATCAACTAACAGTTGTGGCCCATATCTAGGCCTTTGTGACACAGAAGATCCAATATGTAGCTCAATGTGAGAAGGATATGTGCTCACTGGACTGATGACAAGCTTGAATAAAAGAATACTGGATGAAGCCCTTTAGCATGGCGTGTTTTAGGGCAACAGTTTCTTTGTAATAGAAATTATTGTTTAGAAATTAAAGAATTTGATGAAAAGAATGAAGATCATTTGGTTTCATGTCAACAGAGACAAGCCATAATCAAAACTTTTTTTTTCCCAAAACTTATAAAATTGATTATCAGGTGCAACAGATCCTGATGCCCCAGCTCTCAGCCTCTGCATCTCAGGGCTTTTTGGAGAGACTGACACTGCACTTTGCTGTTGTGTTCTTAGCTACTGAGACTGAATCTGCTGCATGCTTCAGGATGATTCAAACCTTACCTGACTCATGTAAATGCATCATGATGTGCAACTCACAGTCCCTACACATTATACTTTACAAATGTTCTTTTCCCATTATAGGTTTTCAAATCATCTTGGGAGTCAGCTATTCATTGTTGGCAAGGTCTGAGCTCTTACCTCTAGGGACTACAAAGGTGAAGAAGCCTGTTGAAGAGGCATTGCTTCATTTGAATTTGTTCCAAACATTCTAACTAGTCTATCTACTAAAATAGATGTGCCCACCCAAATTAATATAAATGCAAGAAGTATTTTCTTAATTAAATGATCTAAAGACCTTTGAAAACTCAGACTGCCAAGCTGGAGTATGCTTTCATTTTAACATTAGTTTTTAATGTATATTTTCCTAACAGTTTATCATTGATTATGAAATTTTGTGGAAAGGTTCAATTTTCCTGGACCTTCTATATATAAGGAGATGTTTCTATACAGAAAGGAGCAGGCCTTGCTTAGACTCTACCTCAATATCCTTAAAGAAAGAAACTTCTTTTACTCATGATAATTCTTCATCCTCAGCATTTCAAGATTGTATTATTTAGGTACTATTGTATTTGTGAAGGATAAAGGCTATCATATCTCCTTAATGCAAGGCCTCCTTTGAGCGCTTCACTTCAATTTACTTTAAGCAAAAACAATTCTCTAATTATTTACATGTCGATTTTTTGCATCAGAAAATAATGTAGTTGAACAAATTCATTTCCATTTATTCTATTAACTTGTTACATACTTGTATAAGCCAGATTCTTAATTTTTGTCTGAAGATATTTTCCCAGAAGATTGGACTATCCAATTGTCTTTTACAGTAAGTATGGATACAATATTTAAATGTTTCTTGATTTTAGATATTCGCCTGAGTACACTTATACCTCTCAAAAAGAATGTCCTAAATTGTTTTATGAAAATGTGCTGTGTAAAGTCATTTGATAATCTTTCTGGGTTTATTGAAGAGGTGTACGTAATCATGTGTTCTCAAAAGTACACAAGTAAATGGAGAATTTGCAGTCAATACAGTAAAAGAGCTTTCTTTTTCCAGAATAAAAGTTAGAAAATATATGTATATACATCCTATTCATACATATATTCTATTCTGTTCTATTATATGTATATAATTATCCATATATGATGCAGGCAATAAAGCACATTAATTAAATAAATCTCCACTAATATATCAGAGATGTGCATTCTCATAGAAAATATGAAATTAAGGATATTAAAAAACACACAAAAACATACACTTACAAAATCAGATTATACATGTTATTTTTACTATAGATTGATTTGAATTACTTTATATTTTGCCTAGTAAAAAATAAAATGAATTTTGTGTATTAAAAAACCAAATTGTTTTATTATACTATTTTATTGGGCATTTTATATAGATGTGTTTAGAAAAATATTTAATTTTAGATATATTTAAAATAGGAGATCTAGAATTGCATATCACGCAAGTGCTTAGCATATAAGAGAGCAAATATCAATCAAGCTCTACAATTGGATGTGATCTTTTAGGTGTAATTTGAAACCATTCAATATGATGGTATGTATGCAAGGAGAAATCCATAGGGAAGTACCTCATCTGTCATCAGTCACTCGGAGTTGTTATTTTGTTATGTACATTATTTTAATTAATATTTTATATTATTGGCTTTCCTAAGATAACTTTAGTGAGTTTATGAAGCCCCTTGAGCCTATCTCCTCCATAGCCATTTACTTATATTTCTTTCACCCCTCCTTCTTATTTGCTTCTTTCATTCATAGGGTTTCAATTTTATATTCATAACATCAATACATATATGATTTGATATTTCTATGAAAATTCTTGATCAACAAGTTGCAAAAACATGCAACCTTAGTGTTTCAGATATGAAGTTAATTTATCTAATATAATCACTTCTGGTTGCTTTATATTCCTCTATGTAAGACAGGTTCATTCATCTTTTTGGTTGAAAATTGATCCAGACTTATGTGACTATCTTTTTGCAAAAGATAGTCTTATGTCATTAATTATAATTTTATAATAATGGTTTAATTATTATTTTTCTGAACATAATAACAATTTAAATTGAAAGCATTCATAGTCTTCAATCTTTATGAAATTTGATTTTTAATAATCTATGGAATAGTTATATGAATTTAAATGATACAACTGAAGAACTCTCTTCTCACTTTGCTGTGTTTTAATTATATTGGCTTCTAGAAAACTCATTCTGGTGTAACCCAATGCTGACCAAAGAATGAAAGGTGACAAAGAACATAGAAAAGAAAGTGTGAAAGTGACAACTCTGGATGCTCTTCTATGTTTATGTTCTTTTACATGTGTGCTTTCATCAGTCCAAAGATTCAAGATAGGCAACTGTCGATTATCTGTATCAGAATACAAGCAGAGATGTGCTTGAATCATGCAGGTTCATCACAGCTGCACTCTGAAGCAAGTGCAGACACTGTGTGGACCTTTATCTACTATTAATTCCCTGTAGATAAATTGTCCCTTTCTTGTTTCAAGTTGAAATATATTCCTTCACAGGTAGCTTTTATGGGCCCTTAAACTTAATGAGATAAAAATTCCTAATATATGCCTCACCTGTGTCTTAATGTGTATCACAAAGCACTCAGAGTATTCTTTCTACCCAGGAGTATGTTTATAAATCTTGTTAACAAAGTCTCATGATTTCTTGTAAGTGAAATGACAGTATTGCTAAGAGCTAAGGTTCATTTAAATGTCACAAGTATTGAGCAGAGCTTGAAAAACAAAACCAAACAAAAAAACTTCAAAACTAAACATACCATTCTGCATAGTGACACTGTAGATGCCTGTAATATGGTCCCTGCAGTAATTAAGTAAGTAAATGATACTGAAATGGTAACACAGAATTTACCACTGTGCCTCTCTCTCTCTCTCGCTCTCTCTCTCTCTCTCTCTCTCTCTCTCCCTCCCCCCCCCTCTCTCTCTCCCTCCCTCTCTCTCTCTTTCTCTCATGTGTCTGAGTTATTTCATGATACATTATGAATAATAAAACCAGAGTCATTATTCAGAGCAGTCATAGTATTCCATTTATTTCTGATTAAAGGCATGAATATATGCATAGAGATTATTTTAACATGTTTGGTAAATAATCCATAGCTATGCCTTCCCACACTAGTTATGAAGTTTTCTTTGAGAGTCTATGTTTGGACATCTGGGTTCTGAATTTCTATTTGAACCCTCAGGACCTAGGAAGCATCACTATTACTCTCTCAGTTTCCATTTCTCCTCCCCTATCACTCATTTATCACATGAGTTCTGAGAAGCAAAGTTTCACTACTGGTGCAGTGGTTGAGGACAGTTGTGGATCATTTCAGTCCAGATAAAAGGATTTGGGCAATTATGGTTCATTTACACATTTTTAATAAATGTGGGAGACAGTGATGAAATGAACAGGATTGCAGCTCCTGAGAACCCCAGCAATCAAACTCAGATAAAGTAATTGATACAGGCAGCACTGGGCTAAATACTGCTATGTTATACAGTTCAAAACCAGTCTGTGACGAAATAAAAGATATTTAAAGAATGAAGTCTTTCAGAATGTACAGGGTCTATGTATAAGAATTACAATATAATAACATTGGAAGGATGTTGCAGGACCAGTGTTGTTTCAGGTAATACACAGATCAGATTGTGACATTTTGTTTTAAGATATTAACACTGAACACTGTGTGTCTATACTAGCTTATGGTCTTATGATTCATTGACATCATTAATTTGCAGGATTATTAAAAAGAGTAATACTCCCGCATTTTGTGGAAATGTGTTCCAAGATAAAATTTGTTTTAAATAAGCAGTTTTAAATGTATGAATAAAAGAATACCTTTGTCTGTTCTTTTGTATATTAAATAAGTTGAGGTTTTAAAAGAAACCCTAACACATACAAAAAATTATTAGAGCAGAACTATGGAGATTCCTCAAGAGGAACTAAACAGATCGTTACTGAACAACGTTGAGTGTCACCAGTGTAGAAGATGCTGATGAAGTTGCATTTTTTTTGGAAGAATGGAAATATAGGTTTTGTTCGGAACTCAAGTCAAGTACTGTTCTTCTGAGTTCTTAATCTCTGAAACAAACCTTATTGAAGAGTAAATGGAAGAGACTAACAATGTTACTGAGTTTATCCTCCTGGGTCTCACTCAGGATCCTGCTGGGCAAAAAGTATTATTTGTCATGTTTTTACTAATCTACATTGTGACAATAGGGGGCAACCTGCTCATTGTGGGGACAGTGATTGCCAGCCCCTCCTTGGGCTCCCCAATGTACTTCTTCCTTGCCTTTCTCTCACTCATGGATGCTGTTTATTCTACTGCCATCTTGCCCAAGTTGCTTACAGATTTACTTTGTGATAAGAAAGCCATCTCTGTCAAAGCTTGTCTAGTTCAGCTTTTTGTGGAGCACTTATTTGGTGGTTCTGAGGTCTTCATTTTGGTGGTGATGGCCTATGATCGCTATGTGGCCATCTGTAAGCCACTGCACTATTTGACCATAATGAATCGGCAAGTTTGCATTCTCTTGTTGGTGGTGTCCTGGGCTGGAGGATTTGCACATGCTCTGCTTCAAGTGATCTCTGTGTATTTACTTCCTTTCTGTGGACCCAATGTCATTGACCATTTTGCTTGTGACATGTACCCATTGTTAGGACTTGCATGTACTGATACCTACTTCCTTGGACTCAGTGTAATTGGAAATAATGGAGCAATGTCTATAGTGGTCTTTATCCTCCTCCTTGTCTCCTATGGAATCATTCTAAACTCTCTTAAGACCTACAGTCAGGAAGGGAGACGCAAAGCCCTGTCTACCTGCAGCTCCCACATCATGGTGGTCATCCTCTTTTTTGTTCCTTGTATTTTCATGTATGTTAGACCTGTGTCTAACTTTCCAATTGATAAATATATTACTGTCTTTTATACAATTTTTACTCCAATGTTGAACCCTTTGATATATACCTTAAGAAATATGGAGATTAAAAATTGTATGGCAAAGCTGTGGGGTAAAATGTTCACTAAAGACATAAAAAAAATTTCTGCTCACTGAACATGGTAATAATGGTAAAGGCACATTTAATGATAAATTTTGGCTCTCTTCTCTCTTGCTTTCTTTTTGTTCTCTTCTCTTCCTCTCTTTGCTCTTCTTTCTCTCAACCCTTCCCCACTTCCCTCCACTTCCTCTCCTCTACTCATCTTCTCTCATTAAAGCTCTCCACATGGAAAAAAAATAATAAATTTTGTCAGTTGACTTCAGTGTTCTACATTTATTCCAACACTTGTCATTGGGAACTGTTTGGTATTTTTGTGAATTCAGTAGATAAAAGCCTGGTATTCACTGATATTCTCGATTTTTCTATTGCTACTGAAAGTGATCATATCTTCATGTTTATTGGGCATCCCACTTTTTCGTCCTCTATATTTCTGTTTTTGTCAAATTTCCATTGCATCTGCATCTAATATAATTTCATTGATAGGATATTTTTCTTCTACTGTATATATATATGTATATATATATATTACAGCATTTCTTGTTTGTGAGTTTTGTGCCATCTTTGCCTTTTATTTTGGTGAACACATACTTGTGATTTAACTTTATTACATAAGAATTTAAATATTTTTAGCTTTTATGAAGAAATGTCTTTACATTTACAATGTATATGTTTTGTTTAAAACTATGTATGTGTTGGATGGCCTAGGCTACTGTCGGCATCTCTGGGCAAGTGTTTTACTAAAAAAAAAATGATTAAGGA
Source organism: Rattus norvegicus (assembly GCF_021556685.1). Taxonomy (NCBI): domain Eukaryota; kingdom Metazoa; phylum Chordata; class Mammalia; order Rodentia; family Muridae; genus Rattus; species Rattus norvegicus. The sequence goes on along the minus strand of NC_141536.1, from coordinate 74,985,818 downwards.
ATAGGGAACAAACCACTAAGTAAGGGTTCTGCATGGTCTGTGCTTCAGTCACTGACTCTAGCTCATACCCCTGGTTCCTGCTTGGACTTCCCTTTAAGATAGACTACAACTGTAAGATAAATTAGACACTTTTCTCCTCAAGTTGCACTGGTTGTGGTATTTTATCACACCAATAGAAGTTTAATTAAGGTAAAAGTTTCAGGAGTGTGATATCACTATGACTGATCTGGGTACTCATTTTGCTGAGTATTATGGTGGCATTAGAATTTTGGGCTGGAAAGGCCATGGGGTACTCAAAGCTTAATGGGTGTTCTGTTAGATCTTGTAAACAAAGAATATTGAGAGCAATGCTGATGATGGAGCCCTGGCCTGTGGAGTTTCAGAGGGAAGGAGAGACTCTTCAGGGACACTGTGTCATAGTTTGAATTAAGAATCTGTGATTCTGGTCAATTTGAACTGAAGAATCAACTCTGATTAAGAAGAAACCAGAATGACTTTTGCTTCCACAGCACAATTTATACTGGTCAGCTATGGTAGAAGAATCAGATGTGATTAAGAATAGAGCAGTGTAAAGGAACTAACATGGTTTACACTCACTGATAAGTGGATAGTGGGCAAAAAGCTAGAATACACATGCTACGACTCACATACCATACGAAGCTCAAGAAGAAAGAAGACCAAACTGTGGATGCTTCAGTCCTACTTAGAAGGGAGAACAAAACCATCACTGGGGATAGAAGGTGGGAGGGACTTGGAAGCAAGAGAGGAGGGGGAGAGGGAAAAGCTGGGCAGAATCAGGTATGGAAGGAGACAGGAGTGATGTACAGAGGGTCAAGAAATCAGAGGTGTGGGGTTGGGGATTTAGCTCAGTGGTAGAGCGCTTGCCTAGCAAACGCGAGGCCCTGGGTTCGGTCCCCAGCTCCGAAAAAAAGAAAAAGAAAAAGAAAAAAATCAGTGGTGTGTAACAATGAGGGATGGGGAACTGGGGGTAGCCACCAGAAAGTCCCAGATGTCAGGAAAGCAAAAGGTTTCCAGAACCCAACAGAGATAACAATATCTGAAATATCCAACAAAGGGAAGGGAAAACCTGTAGAGACTATATCCAGAGGTTAGGCACAGCCCTCAGTTGAAGGATGGGCCCACCCACTCATCTCCAAAATTTTAACCCAGAATTTCTCCTTTGTAAAGGAAATACAGGGACAAAGAGTGGAGCAGAGACTGAAAGGAAGGCCATTCAGAGACTACCCCACCTGGGGATCCATCCCATATGCAGATACCAAACCCAGTCACTATTTTTCTTTTCTTTTTCTTTTTTCTTTTATTGGATTTTTTTAAATTTACATTTCAATGTTATTCCCTTTCCAAGTTTCCTGAACATAAACCCCTATCCTAGCCCCCTCTTCTTTTAAAAGGGTGTTCCCCGCCCAATCAACCCCTCCTTCTGCCACCACCCCGACATTCCCCTACACTGGGAGTTCAGCCTTGGCAAGACCAAGAGCTTCTCCTTGCATTGGTCCAACAAAGCTGTCCTCTGCTACATGTGCAGCTGGAGCCATGAGTCAGTCCATATACATAGTCTTTGGGTAGTGGTTATTCCCTGGGAGCTCAACCCAGTCACTATTGCTGATGCCAAGAAGTGCTTGCTGACAGGAGCCTGTTATAGCTGTCTCCTGAGAGGCTGTGCTCTTGCAAATACAGATGCAGATGCTTGCAGTCAACCATAAGACTTAGCAGGGGACACCAATGGAGGAGTTAGGGGAAGGACTTAAGTAGCCTAAGGGGTTTGCAGCTCCATAGGAAGAACAACAATATCAACCAACCAAGCCCCTCAGAGCTCCCAGGGACTAAACCACCAACCAAAGAGTATACATAGAGGGCCCCATGGCTCCATCTGCTTATGTAGCAGAGGATGGTCTTATCTGGAGTCAGTGGGAGGGGAGGACCTTGGTCCTGTGAAGGCTCAATGCTCCAGTGTAGGGAAATGCTAGGGAGGTGAAGCAGGAGTGGGCAGGTGGGTGGGTTAGCACCCTCATAAAAGCAGGGTGGGGATGGAATAGAGGGTTTGCAGAGGGAAACCAGAAAAGAGGATAACATTTGAAATTTAAATAAATAAAATATCAAAAAAAAGACAGAAAAAGAATATGTGGGTCTGGTCAGTTTGAGTTGAAGAGTGAGCTCTGATAAAGAAGAAACCAGAACCACTTTTGCTTTCCTGGGACAATTTATACTGGTCAGCTACGGTAGAAAAATGGGGCAATTTATACTGGTCAGCTATGGTAGAAAAATCAGATGTTATTAAGAAGAGACCAGCATAATTGAAGCAAAATCTTCTGAGAAATATTTCTTCATGATCAGCACATAGAAGCTGTGATTCAAAGAAGGCTAAGCCTTTTCTTCATGTTGGCAGAGTAATTTTGTGATATGTACTATTTTCTCAGATTGGAAATATTTTGAAGTCATGAAGAAGTCATGGAGATATTGGGATTTGATGCTATGAGAGATTAGAAAAGGCTATTGGTGAAAGGGTAGTCTCAGTTGCAGCAGAAACCCTAAGAAAGAATGTATTATAAAGTGATAAAGTAGTCTTTATATGTGTTATCTATTTAGAATTTTCAGTGGACTTGAATAATTCATTTGAAGTCATTTTAAGTTGGAAAACTTTCTTACTACTGTAATAATAAAAATATTTCCAACACATTAATAAAAAATAACCTCTTGCCCTAGTTGACTATAATCCATATTCATTATTCGTTATGTGAAAATGTCAATGCAGCTTTCACAACTGTTTATTTGGTTGAATATTATTTGTTATGTTACAATATGTCAGTTAAGTAGATTTTAACACAGTCAAGGCTTGTCTTATAATATTTTTATTAAAAAACATACTCCAGCATTGAAGCAATTTCAAAGTCTGAATGAATGTAGTACATTTATAGACTAAGAATAAATTAAATGTAAATAATTTGGAAAGTAATGATTTCTTCAGGACCCCCAAATATATTTTTGTTGGAAATTCTTTGTTTCACTGATTCTCGGCCATTTGAGGGTGCGGGTTCATTTAATTAGTTAGTGCCGAACTAGTTAGTTAATGTCCACTCTGTTTAGGTTTCCCCTGCTATTGTTTAGCTGGGGGAAGAAGACCATGGATGGCAGGGGGAGTTAGACATGATGGAGTCAAGTAAAATCTGACCCTAGAGTCCAGCAACTGGGTGAAGATCTGAGTTTATTGTCCAGCCCACATGCTTGTATACTCTATGTAAGCCAATCCCAAACTTCTAAGACCTTGGCCAATTGTATCATGCCACACCATCACCATGCTTCAATGAAAGCCCTGCCTGATGAGGTAACTCAGAAGGAGTGGGAGAGTATCATCACCTGTGAGTATGCCTCTAAAGTTGGGTAAGTGGCAGCTGCCCTGGCTTCAGTTCCTTTTTGCTGTCTTACCAGTGTACCAGGTGCCATCTTAGATCTAATGACACGTATGGAAGATGGGGATCTTCCGAGAGTTTCAGGAACCTGTTGCACCTTGGTCTCCATTCCACTTTTTCCTTCACAAGGTTGACTTCCACATCCCCTACATTTTGCCAAGGCAATAATGCACATAATTAATAACGCACATAATTAACTCAAATTAAGTTATTTGAGTCTTTTCAGGTATTTTGATGTTGCCACTTAGAACTATAAACTTCCTTCTTTAAATTGCTTTCAGCATAATATATAGGTTTTAGCGTGTCTTATTCAATTCTAAGACTCATTGGATTTCCCTCTTGATTGCTATAGTGACTGACCCATTTACTACTCTATGGTATGTTATATACTCTCCACGAGTTTATGAGCTTCATTTTATTATGGTTATAGAGAATATAATGAAATATTTTAATTTTTCTAAATTTTTAAATATTTGCATTGTGATCTAATATATGCTATATTTTGGAGAATGTTCCATGGGACGCTGAAAAATGTGTCTTCTGCAATGTTTTCATTTAATGGAAGTTGATTTTCTTTGTATATTATTATATAAGTTATTATGGATATGAATGGAGAGAATGGTAGAAAAAACGTAGTAATGTTAGTTATTAGTATTAAGATGATAGAGGGAAATTAGGCAACGGGAAACAGAAGATGTTTCTCTAAAGACTCAGTAAGTTTAGAGGAAGGGAATTTTGCCTAAACAGACTGAAGAAGGAGAGGTAAAGACATGCTATTGGGTAACGTAGAATATCCCAACTTTCAGGATTCCGTGGAAAGGACCCTGCAAATCAGGCCCAAGAATATTTTGGAGAAAGAAGAATGTGAAATGAAGGATTAAGGAGAGGTTAGTGAAAAAGTAGAAAATGAAACAAAACAAAACCCAACAAACAATGCAGAGAAAGAACAGAGTGGAGTTGAAGACCTGCAGTTTTTAGCTTTTTAATATTACATTTTGAAAATCTTTTCACACTTTAAGATTTTCAAATCTACTGTCAGTTAGCTGCTTACTCTTGGCAAGATCCAGTTTTTCATCTCTAGGGATTATTTAGAAAGTAAATTATTGAAGAGAGACTATTTTTGAATTTGTTCCAAATATTCTAACAAGTTAGTATATCTGCTAAAAGTAGCAGTGATGTAAAATCAAGTAATAGCTTGTGTTGCAAATACAAACGGAAGGAATATTTTTCTGTTTTAATGACCCAAGAGGTTTCTGAAAGCTCAAATTTGCCTGAACTGGAGTTTTCTTCATTTTGCATTTAATCCTTGAGGTACCACACTTTTGCTGAATTCATTATTTTGGGAAGTCTGTCAAGGGTCTCAATGTCTTGGAATCTTCTATAAACCACCTGTTTTAAATGAGGAAGAAACTAGCCTCAGGGAGAATCTGCTCAAAGGACTCAAAAACTGAAAACCTGGCCTTTGAGCCACAGAAAGCGTCAACCACAGTGCTTTTGAGAACTGAAACCACAGTTTTGATGATTGGGGGCCTGGCTTCTTTGTGAGGCACAGGAGTGCTAATGCTAGTTTACTTCCGTTACCAAAGCCTTTTGATGACTTCAGTGTGATTGGCTGAAAGGGGAAAATTTCACATAATTTCAGTGTTGCTCGTTCTGTAATTATTTATGTCATTAAGTAAAAGTGCTGGCCAAGTTAATTTCTATTTTTTTAAATTAAATTTTTACATATTTGTACAAGCATAGCATAACATTTACTTTGTACAAAGATGTTTTTCCAGATTTTGAAGATCTTCAACCACCTCTTCAGTAAGTTTTGATGTTATGGTTCAGTATTACTTATATTTCAGGTATTTATTTGTATACATGGACACTTCTCTGAAAGACTGAGTATAGTAGTGATAGTAAAATGGGTTTGTTATAGTAGTTTGGTACTCTTCCTACATCTAAGCAACAGCCATAAGTTATCATGTCTTCTGAGAATGCACATGGAAATATGAGGTATTTGTAGGCAATCCAGTGGAAAAATGTCTTCTGTTTATGGCGATAATAAGACCCATAACATCAATTATGACAGACAAGATTTGTAACTAAAATTAGTGTGAACTATTGAAACATAGTTAAACATTTAAAGGTTGTGAAATTCTCATTAAAAGCTCCTAAATAGAAAATATTAAGGTAACAATACATAAAACTAACCAAAATTAAGAGTATATATTTGTCATAAACTGCTTGGTTTTATTTTCCACTTTGCCAAATAACAATGAACAGATTTTTATGTAGTAAAAACCCAGTGTTTCTGTTATTTTTATTGTATTTTATGAGATTAATTTTCATTAGATGTTAATGAAGATATATGATTATGTTTGGATATATTTCAATTTGAAAATTCGAATTTTCTCAGCATCTCAAGTATTAGTATACATGAAGAAAAAATTCAATTAAACTCCACTAGCTATATGTAAGCTTTTGTCTGTTTCTTAAACTCTTTCCTGAAAAAATGTTAGTATCCCTACATTTAAAAACTCATACTGGATTACTTTCTCTTTACAGATCCTAAATTTGTTGTTGTATATTCCTTTATATATTATTTTATAATGCATTTTAATTTTCATTACATTTGTTTATATAAGGAAACATTCCTATAAGTTATTTATGCATTTTGAGCCTTGACATCTACTCCATTTTTTCCTATTTTCCCTGTTTTCTGTCCCTTCTCATTTCAGAGTCCTTTAGTTTTACTTCTACTTTTAGATCTTCTATACATATATGATTTTAGTATCTATATTAAATCTAGAACATAAAATGAAATAAAAATGATATTTGTCTTTATTAGACTGATTTAAATCATTTAATGTGTTTGTGTCTGGTTATATCAATATTTCAGAATGATTTAATATCACTCTTGTTCATAGCTTTACATAACTTCATGGTTATACAGGGTCTTTTTGAAATTATAAGACCATTTTTAAGTCTATGTTTTTTCCATCAGCTTACTTATTCACCACATATCCTAATCACAGTTCCTTTTCCCAGGCTTAATAACTATATTACATCATTAGTTTTTAGACTAGTATTAAGGACAGATAAACCTGAAAGCAGCCGTATTACTTCTCAGATTTTTATGGAACTAAATCTTTGGTAATTTATAATACAGTTTACACAAGTGTAAAATTGGTATAAATAGACTAAGAACTCTATTTTCAATTTATTGTATAAATAATTACTATGGCATTCAGCTTTGTCCTAGTGAGACTCAGCATTATTGAAAACATGATATCAATAATATTAATAAATATAGAAAGGGATACAGGAAACAAATGAGGCAAAATTGACATAAATCATGTTATATCCCTGTGTTTACAACAGGCCAGCTCTTTTCAGCCCGTGGACTGAAAGACTTACATAGATCTGACACAGAAGAAGCACTAATGTGACTAAGGAATGCAGAAGAAGTTGCATCGTAACTACTTTTAAGAGTTTTAACTCTGCACAGGCCCTCCGCAACCAAGTCCACATGCATGGAATTTACTTGTTAAATCAAGCCAAAATAGAATTCTTCTCAGGTAAATATTGGTAGTACTTATACACAATGAAAAGACAGTCTGTAGAGATATAATTTTAGCCTATGTCTAAGACCTCACAGGTTAGTCCAGGTCAAGTAAAAAAACTAAAAACAAAACAAAAACAAAAACAAAACAATAACCAACAAAAACAAACAAACAAAACCAAAGTAGTGTGAAAATTCCAATAGTATCTATAATTGTGATAACAACTGATATTGACAATGATGAAATGACAGAACTATAATTCTAGGAAAACTTAATAAACTGAGAGAATTGCTGTAAGTAGCAATATGTTAAATCACATTGGGGTTGTTTAATACAGGTTTAAAACTTTCCAGAGATAAATGGGATATATTTGAAGAATATTTGCATTTGAAAGGAGTGGGGGCCATTTTTAATAGCACATTATCACACTGTCACAGAATATGTAGCATACACAGAGTATGCTTTAAAATATCTTCACAGAGGGCTAGCTCAAAATTGGCTCTATGTAAGTTGCTACAATTAGCTGAATACATCTTCTGCAAAGGATACGACGACTTCTTTGCAGATAAAAAAAATGACCTTTTGTTAATTCTTTGAGAATTTCATACAATATGATTTGATATCATTCACCCCAATGTCTTCTCACCTTTCCACCTGCTCAAAATTATTTCATTTTCTTACAATAAGACTTTGATAACCCATTGATTTTAATTTGTGTTACTTAGCTACTTTTGGAGTGAGGCCTACTAGGGGGTCATACCTTAAAATAACACTGAATCTTCTTCTCCTGGCAGGTATCAAATGCCCAAATCACTCAAGAAGTGATAGGATTTCTTTTTTGTTTGTTTGTTTTGTTTTCTTATTTATTTATTTATTTATTTATTTATTTATTTATTTTTGCAATCCAGATTTTATTCCCCTCTCAGTCCAACCTCCAAGAGTTCCATATCCCCTACCTCTTCCCCTCATCTCCTCGAAGATGTCCCCACGCCACCCACCCCGCTAGACCTCTAAACTTCCTGTGGCCTCCAGTCTCTTGAGGTTTAGGTACATTAGTCACCTCTTCTTCATGCTGGATTTTGCCTGGCTTGATCTTGAGTATGTCTTGTGCATTTGTCATAATGGATTTGAGTTCCTACGTGCAATTCCTGTTTTGTCTGAAAAATACTATTCCTTGAAGTTACCCATTATTACTGAACTTACAATCTTTCTATCTTCTCTTCGTGGAATATCCAATAACTTTGGCAGGAAGGGTATACTATGAATATCTTATTAAGGCTGAGCACTCCATAGTGTCTCATTCTCTTGGGGAGTTTATAGGATTCAATTCACCAACAACAGCACTAATTCACCAAAAGTGGCAACCTATTCCTGATATTGGGATTTTATTTGTTAGCATGTGGTATCTAGTTAAAAGAGGAACTATTCCTCCTGGTTTATTGATGTTTGTTTGAAGATGAGTGTGTATTAAATATTAATTATTGAGATACCTCTGTTTGCTCTTCTGAATAGTTGTGCACTGAAGTGCTGAGATAGAAATGTGTACATAGAGACTTATTAACAGAAAATGATGGAGCACTTTGCAAGAAGAACTGAATAGACTTTTGTTACACACCTTTCATGGGTTCATCATTGTAAAAGGTAATAATGAAAATATGCTTCTGAAGGGAATGGATTAATAGCTTTTATTTTTAGAGTTTATAGCAGGTCCTATTCTGAAGTATTGTTGCAACAAGACAGACGAGTAAATGGGAGAGAATAACAATGTCACAGAATTTGTTCTCCTGGGCCTCACTCAGGATCCTACTGGACAAAAAGCATTGTTTGTCATGTTTTTGCTCATGTACATTGTGACAATTGTGGGCAACCTGCTCATTGTGGGGACAGTGATTGCCAGCCCCTCCTTGAATTCCCCAATGTACTTCTTCCTTGCTTTTCTGTCACTCATGGATGCTGTTTATTCCACTGCCATCTTGCCCAAGTTGCTTAAAGACTTAGTTTGTGATAAAAAGACCATCTCTTTCACAGCTTGTCTGGTTCAGCTTTTTGTAGAGCACTTATTTGGTGGTGCTGAGGTCTTCCTTCTGGTGGTGATGGCCTATGATCGCTATGTAGCTATTTGTAAGCCACTGCATTATTTAACCACCATGAATCAACAGGTTTGTATCTCACTTTTGGTGGTAGCCTGGGTTGGAGGATTTGCACATGCTCTAGTTCAAGTTCTCTCTGTATATAAACTTCCTTTCTGTGGACCTAATGTCATTGACCACTTTGGCTGTGACATGTATCCATTATTGGCACTTGTGTGCACTGACACTTACTTTATTGGCCTCACAGTTGTTGCCAATAATGGAGCCATGTGTATGATAGTCTTTGTCCTTCTTCTATTCTCCTATGGAATTATCTTAAGCTCCCTTAAGACTCACAGTCAGGAAGGAAGGCGCAAGGCCTTGTCCACCTGCAGCTCCCACATTATGGTGGTTGTCCTTTTCTTTGTTCCCTGCATATTCATGTATGTTAGACCTGTCTCCAACTTCCCTATTGATAAATCTATTTCTGTTTTTTATACAGCTATCACTCCCATGTTGAATCCTTTAATATATACATTGAGAAATTCAGAGATTAAAAATTCTATGGGAAAGCTCTGGTATAAAATGATAAGTATAGGGAGAGTAAGAATTTTTGCATGTTGAATGTGTTACTAATTGGAAAGTAAAAATTATAAGTTTTAGTAGTGTGTGTTTCAAGTTCTAAATTGGTTACAGTAGTTGAAATTGTTAGTCGTTTTGTATTTTTGTAAAGATGATGTGTAAAATACTGATGTTAACTGTTTTTCTTATTTTCTTTATGGCTACTGAAGTTGAGCACATTGTCATATGTTTGTTGGGCATCCCACTTTATCAGTTTCTATGAAATGCATATTTACATCTTTTCAAAGTTCAATAAATTATTTTCCTATATAATTGGTTTACTGGAGTTTTTTGAGTCCAGTCACTAGGTATTCATGTTTATGTGCACCACAGAGTTTTTCTAGTTTTGTTTTATTATGCTATTTTATTATTTATTATTAATGATAATTAACCTTAACAAATATTAACTTCTAATTTATTGTAAATTGTTTTTCATTAAATATTCTTACAAATTTATTAAGAAAATGTTTTAAAATAATTATGTGCTGCTTGAAGTTTAAAAGTATCACAGGAAGGTACAATTGACTTAGTTTGCCTATGTTCCATCACATATCATTTGATTGTAGTTGAAACACATAGTCTTCATTTTTTTTAGTTTTTATTTTTCTTGGATGCTTTATGTATTTACATTTCAAATGTGAACCCCTTTCTCCCCTCTTCCAAACCTCCTTCCCCCTCCCCCGCTTCTATGAGGATGCTCTCATCTTAAGTTAATGATTATGATGATACACATTTCTCAGGATCATGATAGTTTTGCCTTTTTGGTAGCTTTATAAGCATTATTGAAATTTTAAAAATATATTTCCATAATCTGATTATATCATATTTTTATTATATTTTATGTTCAACAACTTATATATCGCTATCTATTCTATTTCAATTAGGTTAACTGCTCACTTTGAGTGAAATCTTTATCACCAAAGGAGTTTTCAAACGATAGTAACAAAAAGGATTTCATTCTATATTTTTACTTAAACATTTTTAAACATTGAAAATAGTTTCAGAATATGTCAATAGTGTAATAGATTCATTCACATGCATAATGGGTTTATTGACTGTTATTACACTAAATGCATATGGCTTTGGAAATTGAGATCTTGAGCACATTAAATTTTTGACACTATATAAAATCCTTTCATTTTAGTTCCTTTGATACTTTAGCAATTTTTTTATTCCTTTGTTTTCATCATATTTTTCTTATGGTTTGTTTATATTTACTACCTTTTAATCAGAGTTGTCTTAAATAAATCAAAGACTTTCACATTATATTTTCCAAATGGCTGTGTCTAGTCTTTGAGTAAAATGAAACATGACTTTAGATACTTTGTTGATATTCCCCTATTCAATGTGTTAGGTTTTCTGTTAACTTTTAGATCACTGTAAACGATATTATTTGAAATAATTATCTAAACCAATAATTTCTTTATAATATTTATGATACAAATTACATTATTTTGGTATTGCTCTAATTAAAGTTGGAAAACATGCATTAGTGACTAAAAGTTTCTTCTTGGCCTAGTTCTCATGGTGATGCTTATGGTATCTCTCTTTATAGAGTATTTATGACCATGACAACTTGTATGCCAATATCGTAGCAAGAATATACACATTTTCTAAAGAGTAATTAAAAAATATTTACAAGTTTTCTCCAGTACCAAGTAATTAAGTGTATTTTCTACAGTCATAAACTCTATGCAAACATCAATGAAGACAGGGGTTATGCAAAGGCACTATTAAAGAACACATAATGAGCTACTCTCCATAAGAAGGGACTTGAGACAAAGGGGAAAGGGGAGAGAGGATATGGGATGGGCAGTTTGTTGAAGGGTAAATGAGAAATGGGATATCACTTGAAAATATTAGCAAATAAAATGTTAATAAAAATTTTATTAACCCAAAGAGACTTAACTGTTGGACACAGGATGTTTGAGTTAGAAAGTTCCATTGGATCAGAAAGCCTGCTGCATAATAATCAAAACACTAAATGCACATAACAAATAATATAAAAAGCTACAAACAAACAAACAAACAAACAAAATAACCCCAAGTAACATATATATGTAGACCTATCAGAATTATACTGACTTCTCAACAGACTCTAAAAGTCAAAGGGCCTGGACTGAGGTATTGTAGACTCTAAAAGACCATAGATCAGTCCATACTACTATACCCAACAAAACTTTCATTCCATGAAAAAAAAAAAACAAATTTAAGCAATATCCTATCCACATATCCAGCCCTACAGAAGATACTAGGAGGAAAACTCCAACCCAAGCAGGCTAAGTGTACCCAAGAAAACACAGGAAATAAATAACTCCACACTAGTAGACTAGAGGAAGAGAAGCACCACACACACACACACACACACACACACCCATCACCACCACCACCACCACTACCACCACCACCACCAACACCACTACCACTAGTACTTCTACTACTACTACTATCAACAACAATATCAAAATAATAAGAATTAAGAATTGCTGGTGATTAATATCAATAAATGGTGCTGGTCTAACTGGCAGTCTGCATGTAGAAAAATGCAAATAGAATCATATTTATCACTCTGCACAAAATTCAAGTTCAAAAGGCTCAAAGACCTCAATAAAAAAACTGGACAAATTACAGTCTAACAGAAGAGAAAGTGGGGAACATGTTAGCACTGGAGAAAAATTCCTGAACAGAACAATAGCTCGGGCACTAAGACCAACATCTCATAAATGGCATCTAAGGAAACTGAAAAGCTTCTACAAGGCTAAAGACACCATCAATAGGACAAAACAGCTGCCTAGAGAATGGGGAAAGATCTTCAACAACACTACTTCTGGCAGAGGACTAATATATAAAATGTATAAAGAACTAAAAAATTAGACACAAACAAACAAAATAACCCAATTAGAAAATGGGGTACAGATCTAAACAGATTTATCAACAGAGGAATTTCTAGTGGTTGAGAAGCACTTAAAGAAAATTTCAATATCCTTAGTCGTTAGGGAAAGGCAAATCAAAACAACACTGAGATTTCATCTTCCACCTGTCCGAATGGCTAATCAAAATCTCAAGTGACAGCACATGTTGGTGAGGAAATAGGGCAAGTGTAACAATCCTCTGTTGCTGGTGGGAGTGGAAACTAGTAAATCAATTTTGGAAATCAATTTGGCAGTTTCTCTGAAAACTGAGAATAATTCTACCACAAGGAATGCTATACATAATTAAAATATATTTGTATTATTAAAAAAAAAAGAAATGCTATACCACTCCTGGAAATAAACCCAAAAGATGCCCCACTATACCACAAGGGCACTTGCTCAACTATGTTCATAGCATCTTTTCTTATAGTAGCCAAAACTGGACATAACCTAGATTCTTTTTTTTTTTTTTTTCTGGAGCTGGGGACCGAACCCAGGGCCTTGCGCTTGCTAGGCAACCGCTCTACCACTGAGCCAAACCCACAACCCTATTCATTTATTTATTTATTTTTTTATTTTATTTTTTTTATTAACTTGAGTATTTCTTATATACATTTCGAGTGTTATTCCCTTTCCCGGTTTCCGGGCAAACATCCCCCTTCCTCCTCCCCTTCTTTATGGGTGTTCCCCTCCCCATCCTCCCCCATGCCGCCCTCCCCCCAACAATCTAGTTCACTGGGGGTTCAGTCTTAGCAGGACCCAGGGCTTCCCTTCCATTGGTGCTCTTACTAGGATATTCATTGCTACCTATGAGGTCAGAGTCCAGGGTCAGTCCATGTATAGTCTTTAGGTAGTGGCTTAGTCCCTGGAAGCTCTGGTTGCTTGGCATTGTTGTACATATGGGGTCTCGAGCCCCTTCAAGCTCTTCCAGTTCTTTCTCTGATTCCTTCAACGGGGGTCCTATTCTCAGTTCAGTGGTTTGCTGCTGGCATTCGCCTCTGTGTTTGCTGTATTCTGGCTGTGTCTCTCAGCATAACCTAGATTCTTAATTGAGGAATGAATAAAGAAAATGTTGTAGTCTACATAATGGAATACTATTCAGCCATTAAAGTCAAGGACATTAAGAAAATTTCAGGCAAATGGAATGAACTAGAAAATACTACCCTGAGTGAGGTAAGTCAAACCCAGAAAGATGCACATGGTATATACTCACTTATAAGTAGACATTAGCCATAAAGTACGGCATAACCATGCTACAATTCACAGACCCAAAGAAGCTAAGTAATAAGGAGGGCTCAAGCAAGGAGGCTTGAATCTCACTCAGAAGGAGAAATAAAATAGATATAGGAGGTAGATGGAGGGAGGAAATTGTGTTGAGATGGGAGAAAGGAGGGTGATGGGGATGGATATCAGGAAGAGGGCAGAGGAGGGCAGGAAGATAAAATAGAAATTGGTTGGGGCATCTCTGGGACTAGCTAGAGAACTGAGATGCAGAGCTCTGGCCAATCTGTGGGAATAATTCTAATTGAAATTCCTAGCAGATGGGGGTATGGTGACTGAAGTGGCCACCTCCTATAGCCAGGTAGAACTTCCAGTGGAAGGAGGGGAATATCAACCTGCTCAGAAAACTTTTAACCCTAAATTTGTCTTGCCTACAAAAAAGAAATGCAGGGATAAAGATATAGCAGAGTTCAAGAGAATGTCCAAGTTGAGACCCATCCCATGGAAGAGTGCCAACCCCTGACAGTACTAGTGATACTCTGCTATGCTTGCAAAGAGGAGCCTAGCATGACTGTCTCCTGAGAGGTTTCATCCAGTAGCTGATGGAAACAGATGCAGAGATCCACAGTTAAACATCAAACAGAGCTCAGGTGGAAGAATGTGGGGATAGGATTGAGTAAGCCAGGGGATTCAAGGACACCACAAGAAACCCTACTGGGTCAATGAAACTGGATCTGTTTGGGATTCATAGAAACTGAACTTCAACCAAAGAGCATGCAGGGCAGGACCTGTGCCACCTATACATTTATAGCAGATGTGTTGCTTGGTCTTCATGTTGGTCCTCTAACAATTGGAGTAGGAGCTGTCTCTGACTCTGTTGCCTGCCATTCGATCTCCTTTCCCTTTCTGGTTAGGTTCTGGGAGAGGATGCACTTAGCCCTGCTGCCACTTGCTGTCAGAGGTGTGGTACCCAATGGGGGTTTCCCCTTCTCCTCAAAGAAGACGATAATGAGGGGAGGGCTCTGTGAGAGTGGAACTGGAAGGAGAGGGACCTGTGTCAGGGATGTAAAGTGACATAAATAAACAAACAAACAAACAAATAAACAAACAAACAAATAAATAAATAAATAAATAAATAAATAAATAACTCATTAAATTCTATGGTAATTTGCCTTCCCAAAACAGTTATAATTAGTCAGTGGCAGGAACCTGCTGGTTTCTGCTTGATAACGGAACTGAACTGAACCAGTCCCACAGCTCCCTGTGGCCAAATGCCCTGCAGGAGACAGCTGAACTCTCAGAAGTATGGACAATGCTGAGAATTCAGAGGAGACAACTACTTTATGCCCACATTCCTCACCCAAGAGTACCATCTGTGCCCTCTGGCCAGAGGGACCTAGTAGCAGTCAGTGGCAGGATCCTTCAGGTTTCTGCCTGCTCAGAGAGCTGAAAGCCAGTCATCAGGAGTGCTTACACACCTGAGAGCAGAGGTAAGACCACCTCTTTTGTTCCAAGCAACCCACCTGGAGGCTTCAGGTCACACAAACCCAGGAGCAGTTCTCTGATCCTAGAACCAGCTGAAAGAAAACAGGTCTACAGGAGTGCTGTCACACAGGCCTACAGGAGGGTCAAGCCACTGTCAGAGACAGCAAGGCGAGCTAACACCAGAGAAAACCTGATGGTGAGAGGCAAGCACAGGAACTTAAGCAACAAAAACAAAGGCTACCTGGCATCATCAGAGCCCAGTTCTCCCACCAAAGAAAATATTGGATATCCAAACACACCAGAAGAGCAAGATTTGAATTTAAAATCACATCTTATGATGATGATTGAGGACTTTAAAAGAACATAAATAACTCCCTTAAAGAAATACAAGACAATGCAAGTAAATGAGTAGAAGCCCTTAAAGTGGAAACACAAAACACCACACCGTTAAAGAATTATAGGAAAACACAACCAAACAGGTGAAGGAATTGTAAAAAATATCCAGTATTAAAAAATGCAAATAGAAACAATAAAGAAATCACAAAAAGAGACAACCCTTGAGATAGAAAACCTATGAAAGAGATCAGGAGTCATAGATGCAAGTATCACCAACAGAATATAAAAGATAGATGAGAATCTCAGGGCCAGAAGATACCATCGAAAACATCGACACAACTGTCAAAGATATTATAAAATGTAAAAAGCTCCTAGTACAAAATATCCAGGAAATCCAGGACACAATGAGAAGATCAAACCTAAGGATAATAGGTATAGAAAAGAGTGAAGACTCCCAAAATAAATAGCCAGTAAATATCATCAACAAAATTATAGAAAAAACTGCACTAACCTAAAAAAGAGATGCCCATAAACATACAAGAAGCCTACAGAACTCCAAATAGATTGGACTAGAAAAGAAAGGCTACCATGTTTCAATGTTATTACTTTCTAGGAAAGGTTAATAGCTAGTGTTAAATGCCTCTATACTGTTCTTTATTGTTTGTAATATCCAATCTTCGTATGTGCAAACTTTATAGCATACTAAATAGTTTGAGGGCTTCTATATTTGCTATGTTTTGGAAACATTCTGGAGATTCATCTTGTTGAACTGCGGTCATGACAATTAATGATATTAAAGGTGTTAAAATTTTCAGGAAAGAAGATCTGAAAGTCTGTGTATTTATTGATAGGTGAAAGTTGTAGGTGCTTCAGTATAGAGAGAAGCTCAACAAGATGCTAGGCCTTCATTTCCCTAAGAAGCAGAGCGGGGGTCAACCTTCTCAAAAGAGACTGACACCCAAGTAGCTTACTCTAGTTACTTTACTCAAGCATGGAATGTTAACTGGGGATGGGAAAGGTTCCAACTATCAAAGTTTTCTTTCCCTTGCTGCCTATGAGAGCAGTCAACTCACACAAATCTAGGAAAATCCATGGCTAGCCGTACTCAACAGGACGAACTCCAGGTTTGTCAGGAGTGTCTTAGGACCAAGGTTGGTGCAGCTGTAAGCTTTCCCATAGTATCAAATGCAGACTTTCCAGAGATATAGCATTTCTTCAAGGTTCGAACAGTCTCAGAATAAATTTTCAGCCTCTACTGATTTACCAAAACAGCAAAGTCTCTGCAGAAACATTTCACTCAAACCAGACACAAAAGCTTCATTTTATGGATGGTGTTTGTGATGGTTTATTGTCTTTGGTCAGAGTAATTTCTTTAAAGCATTGATAACTTTAATTATCAATTTATATTTTTATGACAGTAAAGCATTTCACTTAAACCCAGATATAAAGGCTATACCAATCACTACATGTATTAGACATCAAATGTTTTAACTGTCGTGCCACACGGCAGCTGTGCTATGTCCAGACTGTAACTTCTGTAGTCTAAGTCTCCTGAAGCAGTCGTTGGTAGTAAGAGGAATGATACCCTTAGAAGTTGCATCATGGCTTCTAAAGAATTCTCAGACTCTCATAAGTTTTCCTTCTCACAGCACTTAATATATCCATAGGCACAAGATCTTGACTGATTCTATACAAAATGCATTTCTTAACAGGTACATATTTCTAGCATTTACATGTGATAAAATACATAATTCCTAAGATACAATTTTGTTTATCTCTCAAATAATATTCTTGAATTACAAGATATACTACTGTTTACATCCTGGATCATGGAAATTATTCTTATTTTATCGACAGCAATTATGAGGATTTACTGTTTTTGGTCAGAGTAAATTCTTTAAAGCATTGATAACATTAATTATCAGTGTATATTTTTATCAGACACTAGGAGATTCTTTAGTCATTACATATAAGAAGAATAAGTATTGCAGAGTATATGCTAAAGCTGAACCTCCTTTATCTCCTGCTCTTCTCCATTTTTATCCTTGCAGTTCCTTCAGACAGGAACAATTCTGGGTCAGAGCTCTTGACTGCGGGATAACAATCCTTCCACTTGGTGTCCTGTTTCTCTACTATACAAGTTCCCTCTCTCCACTGTAGAGCACTTCATCTAAGTACCCACCCTTTGAGTCCTGAGAGTCTCTTACGTCCCATAACTCTGGCACATTTTAGGGTGTCTTACGACTTGCTACTTCCCAAGGTCACCTGTTTCCATTCTTTCTGCTGTCCTTCAGGGCTTCAGTCCTGTTTTCCCCCCAATATTAGATCATCTCTTTCACTTCCCCTCTCTGTCTCCTCCACCACCCAAGTCCCTCCCTCCCTTTCCCCTGTGTCTGCTTTCTTCTCCCACCCAAGTGGGATTGAGGCATCCTCACTTGCGTCCTTCAGCTTGTTAACCTGGAGTCCTGTTGGTTGTGTCCTGGGCATTCTGTATAATTTTGGCTAATATATACTTAGAAGTGATGCATTCAATGCATGTTCTCTTGGATATAAGTTTCCTCGCCCAGGATGATATTTTTATTTCATACACATGCCTGCAAAACTCAAGGATGTCCTTGTTCTTTTTTTTCTCCATCTTTATTAAATTGGGCATTTATTTACATTTTGATTGTTATTCCCTTTCCCGGTTTCTGGGTCAACATCCCCCTAACCCTGCCCCCTCACCTTCTATATGGGTGTTCCCCTCCCCATCCTCCCCCAATTACCTCCCTCCCCGCAACAATCCCATTCACTGGGGGTTCAGTCTTGGCAGAACCAAGGGCTTCCCCGTCCACTGGTGCCCTTACTAGGCTATTCATTGCTACCTATGAGGTCAGAGTCCAGGGTCAGTCCAAGTATAGTCTTTGGGTGTGACTTAGTCCCTGGAAGCTCTGGTTGGTTGGCATTGTTGTTCATATGGGATCTCAAACCCCTTCAAGCTCTTTCAGTCCTTTCTCTGATTTGTTCAACGGGGGTCCCATTCTCAGTTCAGTGGTTTGCTGCTGGCATTTGCTATGTATTTGCCATATTCTGGCTGTGTCTCTCAGGAGAGATCTACATCCGGTTCCTGTCAGCCTGCACTTCTTTGCTTCATCCATCTTATCTAGTTTGGTGACTGTATATGTATGGGCCACATGTGCAACAGGCTCTGAATGGGTATTCCTTCAGGCTCTGTTCTAAACTTTGCCTCCCTATTCCTTCCCAAGGATATTCTTGTTCCCCTTATAAAGAAGGAGTGAAGCACCTGCATTTTGGTCATTCTTCTTGAGTTTCATGTGTTCTGTTCATCTAGGGTAATTTGAGCATTTGGGCTAATATCCACTTCTCCATAAGTGCATACCATGTGTGTTTTTCTGTAATTGGATTACCTCACTCACGATGATATTTTCCAGTTGCCTCCATTTGCCTAGGAATTTCATAAAGTCATTGTTTTTGATAGCTGAGTAGTATTCCATTGTGTAGATGTACCACATTTTCTGTATCCATTCCTCTGTTGGAGGGCATCTGGGTCTTTCCAGCTTCTGGCTATTATAAATAAGGCTACTATGAACATAGTGGAGCATTTGACTTTGTTATATGTTGGGGCATCTTTTGGGTATATGCCCAAGAGAGGTATAGCTGGGTCCTCAGGTAGTTCAATGTCCAATTTTCTGAGGAACCTCCAGGCTGATTTCCAGAATGTTCGTTCCAGTCTGCAATCCCACCAACAATGGAGGAGTGTTCCTCTTTCTCCACATCCTCGCCAGCATTTGCTGTCACCTGAGTTTTTGATCTTAGCCATTCTCACTGGTGTGAGGTGAAATCTCAGGGTTGTTTTGATTTGCATTTCCCTTATGACTAAAGATGTTGAACATTTCTTTAGGTGTTTCTCAGCCATTCGGCATTCCTCAGCTGTGAATTCTTTGTTTAGCTCTGAACTCCATTTTTTAATAGGGTTTTTTGTCTCCCTGCGGTCTAACTTATTGAGTTCTTTGTATATTTTGGATATAAGCCCTCTATCTGTTGTAGGATTGGTAAAGATCTTTTCCCAATCTGTTGGTTGTCGTTTTGTCCTAACCACAGTGTCCTTTGCCTTACAGAAGCTTTGCAGTTTTATGAGATCCCATTTGTTGATTCTTGATCTTAGAGCATAAGCCATTGGTGTTTTGTTCAGGAAATTTTTTCCAGTGCCCATGTGTTCCAGATGCTTCCCTAGTTTGTCTTCTATTAGTTTGAGTGTGTCTGGTTTGATGTGGAGGTCCTTGATCCACTTGGACTTAAGCTTTGTACAGGGTGATAAGCATGGATCGATCTGCATTCTTCTACATGTTGACCTCCAGTTGAACCAGCACCATATGCTGAAAATGCTATCTTTTTTCCATTGGATGGTTTTGGCTCCTTTGTCAAAAATCAAGTGACCATAGGTGTGTGGGTTCATTTCTGGGTCTTCAATTCTATTCCATTGGTCTATCTGTCTGTCTCTGTACCAATACCATGCAGTTTTTATCACTATTGCTCTGTAATACTGCTTGAGTTCACGGATAGTGATTCCCCCAGAAGTCCTTTTATTGTTGAGGATAGTTTCAGCTATCCTGGGTTTTTTGTTATTCCAGATGAATTTGCAAATTGTTTTGTCTAATTCTTTGAAGAATTGGATTGGTATGTTGATGGGGATTGCATTGAATTTGTAGATTGCTTTTGGTAAAATGGCCATTTTTACTATATTAATCCTGCCAATCCATGAGCATGGGAGATCTTTTCATCTTCTGAGTTCTTCAATTTCTTTCTTCAGAGGCTTCAAGTTCTTATTGTACAGATCTTTTGCTTTACAGAAGCACTAGTTTCATGAGGTTGTATTTATCGATTCTTGATCTTAGAGCCTTTCAGTTCAGCTTAGTAAATTTCCCCCTGTGCCAATGAGTTCAAGGCTCTTTCTTTTACTTTCTCTTCTATTACATTTGTGTATATGGCTTTAAGTTGCTGTCCTTGATCCACAGGGACTTGAGCTTTGTGCAAGGTGACAAATAGGATCTATTTTCATTTTCTCACATACAGACTGCCAGTTAGACCAGCACAATTTATTAAAAATGCTTTCTTTTTTTCCATTGTATAATTTTGGCTTCTTTGTCAAAGATCAAGGGTCCATAGTGTGTAGTTTTATTTCCGAGTCTTCACTTCTATTTTGTTGATCAACCTGTCTGACTCTGTACCAATACCATGCAGTTTGTATCACTACTGCTATGTAGTAGAGCTTGAGGTCAAGGGATGGTGATTCCCCAAGTCCTTTTATTGATAAGACTTGTTTTTGATATTCTAGATTTTTTTCAGATAAATTTGAGAACTGCTCTTTTCATATCTTTGAAGAATTGTGTTTGGATTTTGATGTAGATTGCATTGAATCTGTGACTGCTTTTGGTAGAATGGCCAATTTCACTGTATTAACTCTACCTCAGCGTGGGAGATCTCTTCATTTTCTGAGGTCTTCTTCTATTTCTTTCTTGTGAAATTTGAAGTTCTTTTCATACAGATCTTTCATTTCTTTTGTCAGAATTACCCCAAGATATTTTATACTATTTGTGACTATTTTGAAGTGTGTTGTTTCTCTAATTTCTTTCTCAGCCCATTTATCATTTATAAAAAGGAAGGATGATTTGTTGGAGTTAATTTTATATCCTTCTACTATGATGAAGTTGTCAATCAGCTGTAGAAGTTCTCTGGAAGAATTTTGGGGTTACTTATGTATACTATTGTATCAAATACAAATAGTGATGCCTTGATTTGTTCTTTGCCAATCTGTACCCCCCTTCTGTTTTCTTATTGCTCTAGCTAGAACTTCGAGTAGATATGAATTGAATAGATATGGGGAGAGTGAGCATCCTAGTCTTGTCCCCCATTTTAGGGGCATTGCTTCAAGTATCTTTCCATTTAATTTTGTATTGGCTATTGTTTTCCTGTATATTGCTTTTATTATATTTAGTTACTGGCCTTGAATTCATCTCTCCTATACTTTCAACATGAAGGGGTGTTGTATTTTGTCAAATGCTTTTTTGGCATCTAGAGAGATGATCATGTGATTTCTTTCATTCAAATTTGTTTATATAGTGGGCTATTTATTGGATTTTTATATATTGATCTAACCATGCATCCCTGGGATGAGCCTACTTGATCATGGTGAACGATGATTTTGACATGTTCTTTGATTCAGCTTGGGAGAATTTTATTGAGTATTTTTGCAATGATTTCATAAGTGAGATTGGTCTGAAGTTCTCTCTCTCTCTCTCTCTCTCTCTCTCTCTCTCTCTCTCTCTCTCTGATTGGGTCCTTGTGTGGTTTAGGTGTTAGAGTAATTGTGGCTTCATAGAATGAATTAGATAATACTCCTTCTGTTACTATTTTATGGAATAGTTTGAGGAATATTGGTATGAGGTCTTTGAAGGTCTGGTAGCATTCTGAACTAAATCCATTGACCCTGGGCTTTTTTTGGTTGGGAGATTTTTAATGAATTCTTCTATTTTCTTATGGGATATAGGCCTGTTTAGAAAGTTTACCTGTTCTTGATTTAACTTTGGTATGTTGTATCTGTCTAGGAAACCATCTATTTCATCTGGATTTTCCAGTTTTGTTGAGTATAAGCTTTTATAGTAGGATCTCATGATATTTTAAATATTCTCCATTTCTGTTGTTATATCTTCCTTTTCATTTTTGATTTTGTGAATTTGGATACTGTTTCTGGGCCCTTTAGTCAGTTTGACTAGGGGTTTATCTATCTTGTTGATTCTCTCCAAGAACCAGCTTTTGGTTTTGTTGATTCTTTATATTATTCTCTTTGTTTCTATTTGGTGGATTTCAGCCCTGAGTTTGACTATTTCCTACTTTCTACTCTTCTTGAGTGACTTCTCTTCATTTTGTTCTAGAGCCCTCTGGTGTGCTGTTAAGTTACTAGTATAAGATCTCTCCAGTTTCTTTACCAGTGCACTTACTGCTCTGGACTTTCCAGATTACTGCTTTCATTGTGTCCCATAAGTTTAGGTATGCCGTGTCTTCGTTTTCATTGAATTTCACTAAGTCTTTAATGTCTTTTTATATTTATTCCCAGACCAAGTAATCATTGAGAAGAGAGTTGTTCAGTTTCCATGATATGTGGGTTTTCTGTTTTTTTTTGTTTGTTTGTTTGTTTTTGTTTGTTTTTGTTTTGTTTTTTTGTTGTTGTTGTTGTTGTTTATGTTGAAGACCGGCCTTAGTCTGTGATGATCTGAAAGGGTGCATGGGATTATTTCAATCTTCTTGTATTGGTTGAGGCCTGTTTTGTGACTGATTATATGGTCAATTTTGAAGATGGTACCATGAGATTCTGAGAAGAAGGTATATTTTCTGGTTTTAGGGCGAAATGTTTTGTAGAAGTCTGCTAAATCCTGTTGGTTCATAATCTTTATTAGTTTCACTCTGTCTTTGTTTAGCTTCTGTTTCTATGATCTCTCCATTAGCGAAAATGGGGTGTTGAAGTGTCCCACTATTATTGTGTGAGCTTCGATGTTTGTTTTGAGCTTAGGTAAAGTTACTTTTATGAATGTGTCACCCTTGCACTTGGGGCATATCCATTCAGGACTGAGATTTTTGTCCTGGTGGATTTTTCTTTTGATGGATTTGAAGTGTCCTTC
Organism: Rattus norvegicus; assembly: GCF_021556685.1. Lineage (NCBI taxonomy): Eukaryota > Metazoa > Chordata > Mammalia > Rodentia > Muridae > Rattus > Rattus norvegicus. The sequence goes on along the minus strand of NC_141536.1, from coordinate 74,962,522 downwards.
TTCATCTTGCTTGATAACTTTTGGTTAAAAGGTTATTTTATTGGATATTAGAATGGCAACTACAGCTTGTTTTCTGGGATCATTTGCCCAGAAAACTTTTTTTCAGTCTTTTACTCCAAGGTAGTGATTGTCTTTGTTATTGAGGTTTGTTTCTTGCATGCAGTGAAATGCCACATCCTTTTTGCATATCCCGTCTTTTAGCTTATGTCTTTTTATAGGGGAATTGAGTTTGTTGATATTGAGAGATATCAAAGAGAAATGATAGTTAGATCTTGTCATGTTTTTGTTGTAGGTGCCATTATGTGCTTGTGATTCTGTACTTTTGCCTTTGTGGTAAGATTTTTTTTCTTTTTTTCTTTACTAACTTGAGTATTTCTTATTTACATTTCAATTGTTATTCCCCTTCCCGGTTTCCAGGCCAACATCCCCCTAGCCCCTCCCCTCCCCTTCTATATGGGTGTTCCCCTCCCCATCCTCCCCACATTACCGCCCTCCTCCCAAAAATCACATTCACTGGGGTTCAGTCTTAGCAGAACCAAGGGCTTCCCCTTCTTCTGGTGTTCTTACTAGGCTATTCATTGCTACCTATGAGGTTGGAGCCCAGGGTCAGTCCATGTATAGTCTTTGGGTAGTGGCTTAGTCCCTGGAAGCTCTGGTTGCTAGGTATTGTTGTACAGCCCCTTCAAGCTCTTCCAGTTCTTTCTCTGATTCCTTCAACGGGGGTCCCATTCTCAGTTCAGTGGTTTGCTGCTGGCATTCGCCTCTGTGTTTGCTGTATTCTGGCTGGGTCTCTCAGGAGCGATCTACATCCGGCTCCTGTCGGACTGCACTTCTTTGCTTCATCCATCTTGTCTAATTGGATGGCTGTATATGTAAGGGCCACATGTGGGGCAGGCTCTGAATGGGTGTTCCTTCTGCCTCTGTTTTAATCTTTGCCTCCCTATTCCCTGCCAAGGGTATTCTTGTTCCCCTTTTAAAGAAGGAGTGAAGCATTCGCATTTTGATCACCCATCTTGAGTTTCATGTGTTCTGTGGATCTAGGGTAATTCAAGCATTTGGGCTAATAGCCACTTATAAATGAGTGCATACCATGTGTGTTTTTCTGTGATTGGGTTACCTCACACAGGGTCATCTTTTCCAGTTGCCTCCATTTGCCTATGAATTTCATAAAGTCATTGTTTTTGATAGCTGAGTAATATTCCATTGTGTAGATGTACGTGGTAAGATATTTAATACCTTGTTTTATCTTTTGTGTAGTATTTATTCTAAGATATGAGAATTTTATAGACATATACAATGTATTTTTATTATATACTGTCCCTATTCCCTTCTTCCTATACCTTCTAAACCCCAATCTGAAACTTTCCCTTCTCAACTACATGTTCTTTTTGAGTCCAATTAATGTTGTCCATGTGTATATGAGTAGAGGGCCAAGCTAATTAACTTTCAATTACAAATATCTCCTCAGATAAATGTGAGACCAAAGATGTTGCCTGGTTGAATGATTTGATCTTGTAAAGGTATTATGCAGCTATCTATGGCCTCTGTAAATGCCTGGTGAACGGCTGTATCATGTTAGGGTAAAAGTGATTTGACATATTTCTCATGAATCAGTGGTGCTTACAGAGTTTGGATCTTGCCTTTGGATCTTTCCTGAGCTGTAGAGGAGAAGATAAGTTAGAGACATCCTATGTAGGGTTGAACACTCCATAGCCACTTCTTTCTCTGACTAGTTGTGGTTCTCTTTACTAACGTTTGTTACTGCAAAGAAAATTTGCTTTGATATGGGGACAAAAGTTGCACTAGTCTATGAATATATGGATAAGCACTTAGAATGCAAGTTGAATACTCTTCTAAATTTAACTAAATTGTAGAGGTAGGATTTCCTGGAGTGTTTATGAACTTTCAGGCCTATGTTCTTGGCTATGTCAACAATAGAAGGGATGAGTTCCTTCCCTCTATTGCATCATTTTGCATGTCTTGATAGGGCAGTCATGTTTTTGGGAGCATAGATTTGTAGGGCTGTTGATAACTCCCACCCCCCACCAGAATGCAGAGTACCTTCTGATAACAAGAAAGGTAGCTGTCAGGAAAATAGCGAGACTTTAAGTTAGTGTGCATAAATAACATTACTGGTTTCTCATGTCCCTTGGTGTCTAACTACTCTCCTTGTAATAACTTAGCCCCTTTCCCCTAGAGATTGTTCAGGAAAATAAACCTGTCCAGGAGAGATTTCATTTGAACATCTTTCATGCCTTCTAACAAGCTCATCTGTTGAAAATATTGATGACATAAAGTCACACACAAATATGTAAAATGATCTGCATACAGAAACGTGACAACTATTTTTACTTTCGAATGACCCAATAGATATTTGGAAACTCAATTATACCCAAGGTGAAAGACGTCTTAGTATTTAGTCCTTAATTTCTTGTCTTCTCTTTTATTTATCACTGCTTGTTGAAGCTTGTGGAAGTTGTCAGTTGTCTGGGATTTAGTAAAAAACTGAAGAGGTCTCTATATTTATGAGAAAACTATCATCAGCTTTTCTATGTGCTTAATCTCAGCTTTTTGTTGTTATTGTAAATGTTAAAAACATTTAATAGCTAGGCACAGGTTAGCTTCTATAAATCCTCAAAGAAATACCCTTCTTGCTGCTTCACCAAAACACACTGAAAGAAAAAAATTCATGCAGTTCCCTTTAATGCTTACCTTTTTTATGTGTGACTCTAAATGGGTTTGAATAATTAGTTTCCACAAATTTAATCAATTTTATACATATTTTTGCAAACTAAGTATCTTTACTTTTTTTTTTTTTATTTTCACAGGGACCAAGAATTTTGAATTGCATTTCTACAATAAAGTAGTGGTAATGTTTTAGCATATTTTTGTGTTTGTATTCACAAACGTGATTGTTTAATTCAGCATAGCATTTATTAATAAAAGAAGTTGTGACTTCCTCCACTGAAGGCAAATGCAAGGTATGTGTTCTTGAAACCACAGACTTGGAATACAAGGTAAATATTCTTATCGTGTACTACGCTATTTCTTTAAGGTTAGATAGTCTCACAAGGGAATGTGAATAGAGCAAATAATGTGTGCTCCTTGGTAAAATGATGGAGTGAAACGTTGGTAGGTTTATCATATGGGTCAAGGTCACTGTCACAACAAGGGAATCTACTTGAGACTGAAGTGTAGCCAAAACATTGCAAAGTCCATATTATTCAACAGTGAACTAGGTTCTTCATCCAAATATGTTATGGTGCCTTTCTACACACTATCAATGAGCTAACTGAAGTCATTATTTGAGTACTACAGTTACTGTATCCTATTTATCAGTGATTATGTTTTCTAAAAACAGTAATGAACTTAGGGATTTTAATATGACCGAAAAAAATGAAAAAGAAAAGAAAATCATAGCTAAGTGTGAAAAGATGGGTTGATTAAGTCTCTTCTAGACAATTTGTAAAGATTATGAAATCATCCCATTTAATTCTTTTCTCTGTAACTAACTTAGAAAATGATCCAGACACATGCCTTCCTATCACAAGGATTGACTTTTCCCTATGAGATACTGCTTTCGTGAATGTGGACAAATATTTCTAACTGAGCATTTTACACCCAGGAAGATCATACTTAATACTAATAATTAGCGTTCTCTACTGCAGTTCTTAGTTTCTGTTTTCTCATGTTTTACTAATTATGTCATTTAAGAACAAGAAAAATTAATTTTTGATTAAGAAGTTGATATCATGGGCTAGATAAGTTATTTGAATCCAATAAAATCAAGGAGGTGTAGTCAGAATTGTGATTTCTGAGAAGTCTCATAAGAAGTAGTTGAAATCATTGCTATAGACAGAAATATGACAAATACATTTGTAGTTCTTAATGCAGTTTCAAGTCAATTCTCTTCAGATTTCCTGATAGTCCCATGTAGACTGAAAGTCTTTTGAGAAGTACAGGTCATCTGCCTAGTGTTACAATATTATGAAATGAGCTTTATGATCATATAAATCAAAATTATATTTTGAAGATATTCTTATGAGATAAAATGAGTTACAGAAATGTTTCTGTAGCATTTGATATAATGAAGTTTTATTAATGGCATGGAAACTTAATTTTTGAAAAGTAAGAGTTATGTTTCAGTCATTCCTGATAACTCTGATAATTCAATATGTTTTAAATAATTGAAGTTCAGGGATGACAACAATGCATAGAACCAGTGAGGTCATGAGAAACAGTACTATTTGTACTGTTAATAAAACCACAGTAAGGCTCCAACCTCATAGGTAGCAATGAATAGCCTAGTAAGAACACCAGTGGAAGGGGAAGCCCTTGATCCTGCCAAGACTGAACCCCCCAGTGAACGTGATTGTTGGGGGGAGGGCGGTAATGGGGGGAGGATGGGGAAGGAACACCCATAGAGAAGGGGAGTGGAAGGGGTTAGGAGGATGTTGGCCCAGAAACTGGGAAAGGGAATAACAATCAAAATGTAAATAAGAAATACCCAATTTCATAAAGATAAAAAAAAATAAAACCACAGTAAGAGGAATAGAATTAACAACAGGAAATCTGTTTGGACTATTATAAGGAAAACTCCAGAATTGTTTACTAAATATTTACTGCAAGTTCATCACTGTAAAAGAAAATGATACTTCCCATGTCATAATGGAATCATGCTCACAACTTCACAGCAAATCTTCTCATGAGATGCCATCTTTGATAATAGCCCACTGAAAGTGTCAATGGGAGAAAGAAACAATGTCACAGAATTTGTCCTTCTGGGACTTACTAAGGATCCTGCAGGTCAAAAAGTATTATTTGTCATGTTTTTGCTCATCTACATTGTGACAATGGTTGGCAACCTGCTCATTGTGGTGACAGTGATTGCCAGCCCCTCTTTGGGCTCTCCAATGTACTTCTTTCTTGCCTGTCTTTCATTCCTTGACATTGTTTATTCCACTTCCATCTCACCAAAGTTGATTTTCGACTTGCTATGTGATGAAAAGTCCATCTCCTTCACAGCTTGTATGAGCCAGCTCTTTATAGAGCATTTATTTGGTGGTACTGAGATTGTCATTCTGGTGGCAATGGCCTACGATCGCTATGTGGCAATCTGTAAGCCACTGCACTATTTGACCATCATGAATCAAAAGGTTTGTATCATTTTGTTGGGATTTTCCTGGGTTGGAGGTTTTACACACTCCATGATTCAAATTGTCTTTGTTTTCAACCTTCCTTTTTGTGGTCCAAATATTATTGACCACTTTATGTGTGATATGTCCCCATTATTGGGACTTGTATGCACTGACACCTATGTCATTGGTCTCGCCCTCATTGCCAATGGTGGAGCCATGTGCATTGTAGTCTTTATAGTTCTTATAGTGTCCTATGGAATAATCCTTAGATCTCTTAAGAATTATAGTCAGGAAGGGAGACGCAAAGCTCTGTCCACCTGCAGCTCCCACATCATGGTAGTTACCCTCTTTTTTGTTCCCTGCATTTTCATGTATGCCAGACCTGTTTATAACTTTTCTAGTGACAAATATATTACTGTATTTTATACAGTATTCACTCCCATGCTAAATCCTTTAATCTACACTTTAAGAAATTCAGAGATGAAAAGTTCTATGCAAAAACTCTGGTGTACAATGTTAACTATGGATACAATAAGATTGCCTTGTCATTGAACATAACTATGTATGAACAATCAGTGAAAAATTCTAACAGCAGATAGTGTCAAGGATTTATAGGCAATTAATTACTGCTGAGACAATTGGCCTCTCTCAGGGGTTAGATGCCTTATTTGATAGTTCAAGGCAGATTGGTCATCCCTGAAACCATAATACATACATATATACATACATACATACATACATACATACATACATACATACATGTGTGTGTGTGTGTGTGTGTGTGTGTGTACATATACATTCAAGAAAACTCCAGAGGCTATCAACAAGAATGAGTGGACAGAAGAAAGACTTAGGTGAGAGCAGCTGAGAGGCACTGAAGGCAAGAATGAGGGTCATAGTATAATTCTATTTCATTTAAAACATAACTAACAACAAAATAAGCTAATAACTTCTACTCAACACATCTCTCTGTTTATACTTTTTTCAATGTAAATTCCTCAAAAAGAAGAATAAATAACCTTTGGTTTTATAATCAATTAAAAGTAAATTTCAGGAAATGTACAAAAGGCATATGATTTTCTTCCATAATACAGAAGGATAGCTCACTTGCTTATAACTTATCTCAGTTAATATTGAAACAAGAATTAGCAGAAAGTTGTTAATTATTATTGTTTGAGAAATAAAGCAATTTTGAGTTATGACCATTCACATTCATAAGAAAGGATTATGGTTAATAGATATACTATGTAAATTTTGAATCTGTTTTATTTTCTATGATATAATGCCAATTTATGTGCTAGATTTATTTTTTTGCTTATATCATTTTATTGAATAGTAATAGTCTATCTTGTGTATATTTAACAATTTACTTATCTTTTCCACTTGGAGTTATTTATGTTGTTTCTGATACCTAAAATTATAAGTATAAATTGTACATGCATATTCATGGATGGGTTTACTTTAAACATGGATAAATATATATGAGTAACAGAACTAAAATTAGTGGTCAACTTACCTTTGCTTCATAAGAAACTGGTCAACCTTTTCCATAATGCAATTATTTTTTTCTTTTGAGCTGATGACAATTTAATGTTTGTACGTACTTAATACTGCTGAAAATGTTAGTTATTGTTTTAAATTATTACAAATACTAATTATCATATTTGCAGATGCATGTATCATTGAGATTTGTTCATATTATTCCACAAAAGATTCTCCCTATCTTGCCTTTCTTCATTTTGTTCTTTCTTTCCCCAAATTGCTCTAATTCTGTTATACATGTTTCAGCTAAATTTAGATTATATGGATTGATCCCCTCCATGAGCCATCTTCCTTTTACTCTGAAGACATTTAGAGACTTCCTTTGCTGAAATGAATTTTTTTTTCATTTGAAGAAAGATTTTGTGAATCTGAGGGATGTTTTAAGATCTGATTTACTTTGATTAAACATATGGTATTCAGTTCCACTCATTTTCCCTATTAGGAAATTATCTAAATTTCTAAAATAAAATGACATTTTAAGTAGTGTACAGTGGTATGTTGAATTTTAAATATTTATGATTATTGTGTCTGACAAGCAATAAATGTGGTGTGCAAGTATCTCTCAGAAACATTAATTTAGAATGTTTAGAGTGGTGGAAATGTGTTCCATGGAAGTTTTATTTTTAGTTTTGTAATGGAGAAGGACCTGGGGCAGGTGGAGATGTTAGCAGGATGGGTGGGTTAGGCTTGGAGAAAGGAAATGTGAGTAAAGTGACCTGGAATTGGGGGCATTTGGGGACATTTGGAAGGCAGTGTGAAAATCTAGTTTAGTGGAAATTTCTAGGAATCTACAAGGGTGACCCTAGTGGGAATTCCTAGTAATGGTGGATAGAGAGTCTGAACGGGCCATCTTTTGCAGTCAGGCAAAGTTTCCAGTTGTGAAATTGGGTTGAATTTGATTGAGTTATTAACAGAGCAGGTTCCCAAACAATCCAGAATGATGCAACAACAGAAGGATGATCCTAAAAACTGAAATTAGGACTCCTTCTTCCTTTCCCCCTCCCAGGAAGTTCCACCTTCCATTCAGTGTCCAGTTAATTGGCCATCCGATTTTTATTAAAGTCAATAAGAGAATGGCTTAGGTAAGGGAAGAAGGACAGAGACACAATTTCACACCTCAGCATCACAGGGCTGATGTATACATGAATACATAAAATTTCTGGCAGTAGACATAGGTCTGGGTCGGATGGGTTCCCAGTGGTAAGACGGGAAATGGACAATGATCCCCATTGTTAACTCAGAAGATATATTCAATTCATAACCACTTGCAAATGATAACTTAGCTTTTTCTAAGAGGGTCACAGCAGGTACACAAACCACTCTTAGGGACAGTAGGTGGTCATCATAAAATTAACTGAATGGCATGTTTGGAGTTTCTTTGTATCATAATGCTCAATCAGGTTTTTTTTTCTTTTTTTTTTAAATAAATCTTACAGGTCCTTTGCACATCTTTTGGTTTTTGTGACTCTATGTGATTTCTCTCTGTGTGAATATGTGTGTCTCTTTATCTAATGAAAGAGAGAAAGAAAGGAAGAGGATTTTGGTGGGTAAAGAAGTGAGGAGACTCTGGGAAGAGTTCGGGGAGGTGAAATTATAATTGTATTAAAATATGTTTTAATTTAAAAAGAAAGGGGAAAGAAAAACAAAATAGCATGCTTTGTACATAAAAAAGAGACACAGACAAATAGAAGATAACAGATCCCAGAAATGAATCCTTGGATATAGCCACAGGATTTTCAAGAAAAGCTAAAACATGTACACTGTTAGATAAACTGCATTTTCAGCAACAGTGTTAAGAAAAATGTATATCTAATCATAGAAGAATGAAACTAGATTTCCATTATCAGTGTAGATCCAACATTTGTTGTACTACTAAGGCTATCGTCTACCATGTCTGTAGTGCTTTCTTTCCTGAGCTTCCACAAAATATAAAACTCCATTTTCTTCTTCTTCCTCCACTTCTTCCTCTACTTCTTCCTCCTCCTCCTCCTCCTCTTCCTCCTCCTCCTCCTCCTCCTCCTCCTCCTCTTCTTCTTCTTCTTCTTCTTCTTCTTCTTCTTCTTCTTCTTCTTCTTCTTCTTCTTCTTCATTTTGATTTTTTATTGGATATTTTTTATTTACTTTTCAAATGTTATCCACTTTTCTGGTTGCCTGTCCATAAACTCCCTATGCCATCCCCCCTTCCCCTTCGTCTATTAGGGTGTTCCTCCTTCCCAAACACCCACCCCTTCCCACCCCCCCTACCCTGACATTTCCCTATACTGGGGGGTCCAGCCTTGGCAGTACCCAGGACTTCTCCTCCCATTGCTGCCCAACAAGGCCATCCTCTGCTACATATGCAGCTAGAGCCATGAGTCTGTCCATGTGTACTCTTTGTGTCTTGTTTTAGTCCTTGGGAGCTCTGATTGGTTGATATTGCTGTTCTTATGGTATTGCACGCCCCTTCAGCTCCTTCAATTCTTTCTCTAATTCCTCTGACAGGGGCCCTGTTCTCAGTTCAATGGCTTGATGCTAGCATTCACCTCTGGCAAAATTCCTTTTTCTTAGTGGGGCTTCCTTTTTTCTTCTTGGTCCAGAAAGCCCAACCTACCCTCTGCCTGGGGAATGTCTATTAATCCCTACTTTAATTACAGGTTCAAATTCCTGGAATGCCTCTCCATGCAAATGAGGTATCTCTAGTACCTTACTCCTCAGCTAATGAAACATCATCCTAAGAAGAACCCCTTTCTACTCTCCAACACTCACATAGAGAGCTGGTTCTCCCCAATAAAGATATGAGTACAAGCCAACCCTCAATATAGCCTGGTGTGCATCAGCATCTATACACCCTAAGAGGGACGAAATGGAGGATATAAACCCCATTGCTGGATCTCAACACACATACCACAGCTGGTGCCCATGGAGAACCAACAGGACCTCCAGTTCAGAAAAAAAGGGAGTAGGGATGAGTGCTCCTGGCCCTCAGCAGCTCCTTTGGCCTTTGGCATCAGTCCAAAGACCCAAGCCTCCACACTCTGAGGGAGAGCAGTTTTATCTTTTCCTGCTATATTCTTCTCTGGATGTAGAGTTCCCTTTAATTTTTCATGATGGGGAACACTTCTTCTCATAGTAAACACCTTTTTAGATTGAAAACTTACAGGCTATACTAGGATCACTATTGAACAAACAAACAAAAATCAAACACCTAACCAAAATGTGATGTAGGTTCTCAACCACATCTGCTTCCTTCCCCAACTCCTCTCCCCCATCACTCTCCTCAGAGCAGCAATCCTTCACTCCGTAGGACACCATTACAAAAGCAGGTGAGTTGCCACACAAATTGGTGGCTTTTCTCAATCATTCTCCCCAACCCCTGCCCGCCACCAAAGTAGAGAGAATATTCCCTGCTCCTCTTTCCTCTGACCCACATAGCTACAGTCTCCAAGAATTTTAGTTCAATAAACAGTGCAGAATAAGTGAATATTGGATACAATGCTGAGTCATTTGGGCATATGTTAAAAAGTGATAAAGATGGGTTGTATGGTAGATTTATGTTTACTTTTTAAGGATTCTCCATTGTTTTAATTTAAGGATGATGAACAATTCTGGGGTTTTACTTTAACCATAGGCTTTTCTACCTGTATCCCAGTTCCAGAATAACAACTCAGAGGCTTATAATTTATTAATAAATGCCTAGACCTTAATTAAGCTAGGGTTGTTCTCCAACTAGCTTGTAACTCAGTTATCCTATTTATACTATGCTATGTCTGCTACATGGCTGATTACCTCTCCTGATTTCTCATATGCACAATTTCCTCCCAGCCCAGATGGAGAATTCTCCCACACCTGGCTATTTCCCAGAGTACCTCTCTTTCTGCCAGGTTTCTCACCTTTTAATCTTGCGTCAGTTTATTTGGCCATCAGATTTTTATTAATAGGTAATGCTTTAACACAATGCACAACGCATTATCTCTAAATACTCTTTTTTAATATCAATAATATATTATTATTTATATATAAATTTCAGGTAAGAATTACACTAATTATGTTAGTTCATATGCATTTGGCAATCTTGGAGAAAGTATTCCATTAACTACCCTTTCTAGGTGAGTCTAAATTTCTGTAGTTAAATCATTTTCTATCATGACTTGTATCACCAACTAAATATCTTCTTAGACTTTAAAACATTTTCTTAAATACTAAACAACTTAAGCTCAGTTGCAAAACTATAACTATTTAGTCTTCAACTCCATCATGAAAGGATAAATATTACCTGAGTAAACAGGAAGTGCAGAGGAAGAAGCTTCCAAAACTATAGAAATGACAGAGGTTTCTGGCTACCTGGACAGTCAAGCAAGGTCTCTCTGTGTGGCTGGAGCATGTGTCTTTGGCCTTCTGGCCCACTGTATCTGACAAATCTTTCTTTGAAGTGGAATTAAAAAGGAGTTGCCTATCTTGCCCTTGCAAAGCTCAGCAGTTGACTTCTTCCATGTCGTGCTTGTATAGCATGTTATGGGCATTTGAAGCAAAGGTAGGTTTTTTTTTTCCCCAGTGACTACTTGCCATGTATTTAAGCAAACTCTATAAGGAGTACTTCAATATTCATCATCTTCTTTGAAGTAGTATGGGGTGCTGCCAGGAGTAGTTATGCCTCACTGTCATAGAAATCCTGTTTTTTTTTTTTTATCTTTATTAACTTGAGTATTTCTTATCTACATTTCGATTGGTATTCTCCTTCCCGGTTTCTGGGCCAACATCCCCCTAACCCCTCCCCCTCCCCTTCTATATGAAAAAGCCTGTTTTAAAGACCATTTATTTATCTATAGTACACTAAATAGGCAACTGTTGCTTGTTTCTAGCTATCTATCACCTGCTTAACTTGAAAACATCTATAGAAAGTCAAATAAAACTTATTTCTGTAATTAACTTAATTGAATTCTAACCTGACCACTAGTTTGTTTTATTGATGACTACTTTGCATTTTTAATTATCCTAAAGAGTTTGCAATAGCAACTTTCAAGGACTAGAACTTTACATTATATTTTTACATGAGTTGCATAGGTACAATACCTTAACTAAGATTTGAAATATAATACAGTGTGTTGTAACAAAAATAATCATAAATTTTTATCGATATACAAAAGTTCAGATGATATAAAAACATTTTTGGCTTTTTGTTGCTTTCTTGACTAAAAGTAGATTCAATAAACCACCTTTGTATCCTGTATTTCTACATACTTTTTTCTTTTTCCCACTTCTTCACGTAACACTAGATAGAAGTAAAGGATAGAGTACAGAAAAAAAAAGAGAGAAAAATCCTTCACTATCCATTGACAATATGCAAAAAAAATCACCCTTAAACAATGACAAACATCTATCACCCACCAAACAACCAAACACAACCCACTCCAATTTTTTGGGAATGGGCATTTTTCTGTTAAAATTGTTGTTGATATTGGACAACTCTTAGAAGTTGAAGGTAAATGTCTTTTAGTGAAGATTCTGTACACATAGAAAGTAGAACTCAGATAATTCAAGCTTGATGTAATCTAGAAACCTTCTTCCTTCCACCTAGAGTGTATAATAACAGATGGTATCATACAGGTTGACAATGGAAGGAAGCCATTAATAATCCTGCCCAGCTGTGACATCTGTGATCTGCAATAATGACGAATGTGTCATGATGTTTTAGTTAGAATTAATACTGCAGTGATTAATGTCATGACCAAAAACAACTTGAGGACAGTTTATTTCATCTAATACTTCCAGGCCAAAGGCCATTGTTGAGAGAAATCAAGGCAAGAACCCAATCAAGGTAGGAACATGGAGGCAGGAACTGATACAGAGGCCATGGAGGAGTACTCCTTACTGGCTTGGAAATGAGGAAAATAGACTTAATCTAATTAAGGGAGAGAGAGAGAGAGAGAGAGAGAGAGAGAGAGAGAGAGAGAGAGAGAAATGCAGAAGGACAGAGGAGGACAAAATAACAGTAAGTGGATAGCTAAATTATTTATAAATAATTAGTCAATGATATATATATATATATATATATATATATATATATATATATATATATATTTATCATCAGTTTTGACCAGATATGAAAAGCTCTTTTGAGTTGTTGTTCTGGGAGTTGTACTAGAGACTCCCAACATTTTATAGGTTATTGGTATTGCCCTTAGTTGCTCTCTAGAGGTGGAAGGTAAGTCCCTATTACTGACGACACCATGCATTTTCGGCACAGGACCCAAAGTTCCATGCATGGGATCTGACCTGAATGCCTACTGTCTGAGGACTACCTTTCATGGTATCAGAAGGCTCAGAGAATATAGCTGAAGAGAAATTGGAACTACTGCTAAGATCCAGAGGAACAGGGAGTTTGTGCTATTGAGTCTCCAATAATGTCAGAAGTCCCACCCATAATATCTCTCTAACATGATGGCCTAAACATGAGCTGATCAAGGACAACAATAAATATTCCACAGTTGATGGTAGAATATCAGAGTGGTTTAACACTACACAAAAACTATAGGCAACTAACAAATGCTGAGCATACTAGAAAGTCTTCCCTAGGACAGGGATATCCAATTGCTTATTAAATGCAAAATGATCAGCCCTAAAATACACATACAAGTAACATTATATAGATTAGGCAGGCTATATTTAGGATTATATTTGTATATACTTATACATATATGCTTGTAAAAACAACTAGTGAGGAGGGGAAAGCCCACGAATTTGAATGAGAGAAATGAAGAGTATTTGGTATAGTTTAAAGGAAGAAGAAATAGAGAGCTATTAAGAACAAGGACATCCAGAGTTTTGGATAGAACTAAAAAATATCCTGAGTGAGGTAACTCAGACTCAAATGCATGGTATATACTCACTAGTTAGCAGATATTGGCCAAAATACAGAATACCCAGGACACAGTACACAGAATTCAAAAAGGTTAAGAAGCTAAAGCACCCAAATGAGGATGCCTCAATCCCACTTGGGAGGGAAAAGAAAGCAATCATAAGACGGGGGGAGGAAGGGAGTGATCCAGGTGGGAAAGGGGACAGGGAGAAGAAGAGTGGGATATGATCAGGAATTGGATGAGTGAAAATGACTGAAGCCCTGAGGACCAGTAGAAAGAATGGAAATAGGCAATTTTGGGAAGAAGGAGGTGGGGCGACCCTCCAGAATGTACCAGAGACCTGGGAGGTGAGAGACTCTCAGGGCTCAAAGCCAGGCGCCTTAGATGAAATGCCCTACAGTGGGTAGAGGGAACTTGTAGAGTCGACCTCCAGCAGAAAGACAGGACATCAAATGAAGGATGGGGTTGCCATCCCACAGTCAAAAACTCTGACTTTTGTTCCTGTCTGAAAGAACTGCCGTGACAAAATTGGAGAAGAGCCTGAGGAAAATGAGGTCCATCGACAGACCCAAGGGAGAAATCAGTTCAAGGGATCACAACTTCTGAGGCTATGAAGTGCTCTCAAAAAGGGGCCTATCATGACTACCCTCTGAAAGACCTAACAAGCAGCTGAGTCAGATGCAGATATTTATACCCAGCCAATGAACAGAAGCTGGCGACCCCTGTGGGTTGAATTATGGAAAAGCTGCAAGAAGGGTGGTCCTCCACCCTGTAGGAGAACCAGAAGTCTCAATTAACCTAGACCCCTGAGATCTCTTAGACACTGAACCCTAACCAGGCCGCATACACTAGCTGATAGGAGGCCCCCAACACATATACAGCAGAGCACTGCTGGGTCTGGGTTTAGTTAGATACATCTAACCCTCAAGAGATTGGAGACCCCAGGGAGTGAGGAGGTCTGGTGGGCTGGAGGTCAGGGGGGATGGGAACATCCTCTTGAAGACAGGAGTTGGGGGACAGGAGGAGGTATGGAATGTGGAACAGTCAGATGGTGGTCCAGGAAGGTGGTAAAATCTGGAGTGTAAAACAAAAAAGATTAAATAAAATTTAAAAAGTTATTGCAAATAAAAGAAATAATTTTGAAAAATCAGAAATATAGTTATAGTATGTCATTGTGAAGTATATAAAGTACATGAAATGCAAATACAAAAGAGATATATGTAGCTTAAGTATATTAAATCTAGAAACAATAGCTCAATTTGAAATCAGTAGAGGTAGGTTATATGATATTATAAATAGAATGGGGATGGTAGCTTAAAAACATGAAAAAAAGGTCAACTGACACAAAGTAGCAAATATATAGTATATTTGGAAAGATCTAGTGCAAAGGTTGTCAACTTTTGTCATCAATAATGTAGTTTTGACTTTTTTATTGAATTAAAAAGCTTATTGTATTTCTTGCCACAGAAGAGAAAAGTAATTAAATATAAGGAGTAGAAAAATAAATGCATAAAATCAAAGATAATTGTATATGAATGTAAATTTATGCATTTGTAGCCTGATACTATTTGTTTAACATATATAGTAAATAGGAATACAGTTAAGGAATTGGCTAATTACTAACAAGGTTGCCATGATACTAATTTCATATATTTTTATGATATTTGGAACTCCATCATCTATTCCAGGTCTTCTGTTTGTCGGTTACAGGCTTACTGTGTTCAGCAGCTCATTTAGGGGCTTGTAACACGTTCTTCTGATAGTATAGCCTGGACCTAATCTCAGCTAGGCAGCTGGCAGGACAATTAGTCTCCTGGTAACCTGAGGTAGGTAGAGATTCCATGGTTCAAGATATGTTAGGAGCTTTAGGTTCTAAACCTAAGAAGAGGGACATGGTATTATCGGTAATTTCTGGAAAGCAGCTGTAGATCTTAGGTGTCTTGAATGGAAGGAGGGAGGAAGGGAGAGAAAGGCATTGAAAACTGCAGGCAAATAAGCCAGGTCAGCTATAAAAACAGTTCCTTTCCAAGTACACTTGATTATTTGACAGAAACCTTTAGGGTCTCAAAAAATGTATTTGAAGTTATAAGAGACCACAACTGTCAGCCTAGATTATTATACCCAGCAAAATTACCCACGATATAGAAAACAAACAAACAAACAAACAAACAAACAAAAAACCCAAAACTAAAGGATTTTGTGACAACTAAGCTATGTCTATATAGAACACTACAAGTGATAGATTAGTTTTTTTTAAAAAAGAAAAATTTGCCTAAGTAATCATAGGAAACAAATAAAAATGCTAGGATACAACATGAAAGAAATCTGAGAATAAACCCCATTT
The DNA here is from genome assembly GCF_021556685.1 of Rattus norvegicus. NCBI lineage: Eukaryota > Metazoa > Chordata > Mammalia > Rodentia > Muridae > Rattus > Rattus norvegicus. The sequence continues at coordinate 74,946,662 of NC_141536.1, read as the reverse complement.
TATTTTCTTATAGGAGCATATACCAATCTTGAGTTCCTAAAGACATTGTCTAATATATTGATGTTCTACTTTCATTCTCATAGACTAAGACAAAAAGTTTTCTGAATAAGACAAAAAGGGATATATATGTATATATATATATATGTGTGTGTGTTTATATATATATATATATATATATATATATATATATATATATATATATAGGTTGGTTTTATCCATTTTCAAGCTAAGTTGAAAATAGACAGTTCTTAGGCCATAAGGCCCTTGTGACACAGAAGAACTGATTGGAAAATGAATACAGGATCATGATATCTACTCACTGGACTTGATGACAAGCATGATTACAAGGGAAACAATGTAAACTTAGAAATTTTTCCTATTTCAAAAGTAACAATTTCTTTCACATAGAAACAGTTATTCAATTAATAATTGCTTGAGATTAAAGAATTTAATGAATGGAATAAAAACATTTTGATGTGTGTGAGGTGAAATCTCAGGGTTGTTTTGATTTGCATTTCCACGATGACTAAGAATGTTGAGCATTTCTTTAGGGACTCCTTGGCCATTTGATATTCCTCAGCTGAGAATTTTTGTTTAGCTCTGTACCCCATTTTTTTTAAACTTTTTTTTAAGATTTATTTATTATATATAAGCACACTGTAGCTATCTTCAGATATACCAGAAGAGGCCATCAGATCTCATTACAGATGGTTGTGAGCCACCATGTGGTTGCTGGGATTTGAACTCAAGATCTCTGGAAGAGCAGTCAGTGCTCTTAACCACTGAGGTATCTCTCCAGCCCCCTGTACCCCATTTTTAATAGGACTATTTGGTTCTCTGGAGTCTAACTTCTTGAGTTCTTGTATATATTAGATATTAGCCTACCTCACACCAATCAGAGTGGCTAAGATCAAAAACTAAGGTGACAACAGATGGTGGCAAGATGTGGAGAAAGAAGAACACTCCTCCATTGTTGGTGGAATTATAAGCTGGTACAACCCCTCTGGAAATCAGTCTAGCAGTTCCTCAGAAAACTCTGAAGACCCAGCTATACCGCTCCTAATAATGTAAGTAAAAGATGCTCCAACATATAACAAGGACACAAGATCCACTATGTTCATAGTAGCCTTATTTATAATAGCCAGACTCTGGAAAAAACCCAGATGTCCTTCAATAGAGGAATAGATGCAGAAAATGTGGTACATCTGCACAATAGAATACTACTCAGCTATTAAAAACAATGAGTTCATGAAATTCTTAAGCAAATGGATGGAGTTAGAAAATATCCTGAGTGAGGTAACCTAGTCACAAAAGAACACACAGAGTATGTACTCACTGATAAGTTGATATTAGAGCAAAAGTTCAGGATACACAGGATACAATACATATACCATATGAAACTCAAGAAGAAGGATGACCAAAATGTTGATGCTTCAGTCCTTATTAGAAATGGGAACAAAATACTCACAGGAGGAAATACAGGAACAGAGTGGAACAGAGACTGAATGAAGGGCCATCCAGAGACTGTCCCATATGAGGATCCATCCCATATGCAACCACCAAAACCAGTCACTAATGGTGATGCCAAGAAATGCTTGCAGACAGGAGGCTGATAAGGATATCTCCTGAGAGGCTCTGCCAGAGCCTTACTGACACAGATGAGGATGCTTGCAGCTAACTATCAGACTGAGCATGGGAACCCCAATGGAGGAGTTAGAGAAAGGACTGAAGGAAGTGAAGGGAAGAAAAATAATATTGAGAAGCCAGACTAGCCAACATTATCTGGTACTAAACCACCAACCAAAGATTACACATAGAGAGCCCCATGGTGCCAGGTGCATATGTAGCAGAGGATGGCATTGTCTGGCATCAATAAGAGGAGAAGCCCTTGATCCTGTGAAGTCTCATTTCCCCAGTGTAGGGGAAAGCCAGGGTGTTGAGGTAGGAGTGGGTGCATGGGAGGGAGAGCATTCTCACAGAAACAGAGGGAGGGGGGATGAGAGAAGGGAGAACCTGATAAAGGGATAACATTTGAAATGTAAATACAAAAAGTGTCCAGTGAAAATATTCCACCAAAGTGTCAATCGAAAAAATATGACTTCATGATTCAGAATTCAAACAACTCCACTTCTTCCAAATTACAAAACTGTGATTGCCTCTTTTTTTCAAAAATTATGATATCAGATACAGCAGCTATTTAAGTTCTAAGTTGTCTTCCTTGGAGCCTCATTGTTTCTTGGTTAGAGTCTCTCACTCTCAGAGTAAGGGTGTCCTCTGCAATATGCATCTTGTTAAGGTGACTGGATTAGCTTTCCTCATTAGCATGTGTTACACTGAACTTGCCTTACCTAAGTATATCATAATGTGTAACTCTTAGTTACTAATAATCTTATTTTGGATTTTTTTCTTTCACATTATGAGTATGTAATGTCCCTTGGCATTTATGTACGTTCTTTCTTTGCAATATCTGCACCTTTATCCTCTGGAGATTATTCAAAGAAAAAACCTATCCAGGAGAGATTTCTCCATTTGAATTTGCTCCAAGTATTGTAACAAACTAATTTGCAGTGATATTGAAGTCTTTTATGTTGCATATAGTAATAACGCAATGCATTGTCTGCCCATGAAGAATTATCTACACACTTAAGTGGATGCCCCAGAAGATGAAAACTCAACCCTCTTTACTTATTTACATATTTAGTCAGTGAGATGTCAAGTTTTCTAGAAATGTGTATCACTTCTCAAAGAAGTGTATATAAAATACAATTTGCCTTCGGTGATAATTTTGAGATAGAGTAATTATTTTCAAGTAGAGAGAAGATAATTGGGAAGAATTGTGAATGAATAAAAGACTAAAGAGATCTCTCTCAACTTGTAAGAATACTTTTTCCCCAGATTTGTGAGATTAATCTGATTTTTCCTTGTTAGATAAAATATTTAGTAGTTAAGTTCATAGAATTTACACTCAATCATAAAATCAAGATCTTTTATGATTATTCACCAAATGAAGAAAAAATTACATAGCTATCATTACTTAAATTCTTCTTAGTCCATGTTGTTCACTTGCAATATCAAATATATGTTTGGAACAATTAATTTTAATTTATGTTTACAACTATAGCACCTTTACTTTTTGATATTTTTATAGAAAATTTATTCAGCTACCTACAAGCATTGATATTATATTTAGGTGTCTTTATATAAATTAAGGTCACAAGTTCACTTATGTGTTTATACTTAAGACCCATTTGTATTATCATAAGTCATAACTTTTCCTTCAAGGTAAAATCCAAGACCTGCATGAAAGACTTGAATTCTTGAAATCAGGTAATAAGTGGTGACAGGTAAATATTCTTTACCTGTTTTCAAGTGCATGTGTTTTTTTTTCAAAATTCCAGTGTCTTACAAGAGACACACAGATAGGGAAAATGACAAATACAGAAGTTAATTGGAGCATATCTGTGGAAATTTTGTTTTTAGTTTCATAATCTCATTAGTATTTATTTTTCATATTAGCATATAAAAAGTTTTAAATATCATATATAACAGTAAAACAAAACTACATTTTTACTTGGTTTTATAGATTATATTTTATGTAATGTTTGACCGATGTACAATATATTTTTACACAAAAGTATATATTTTGCTTCTTAGAATATAAAAAAATTATCATTTGTTTTGGAGACCTAGTATACATTTTGTATATACGTCTTAAAATGATGCCAGATAATTTGTTAGTACATACTCATATCAAAACTTTTGGCCAGAATATTCCTAATAAACAATAACCTAGATTAATATCATTATCATGTTAAGTTTCTACCATGTTATTAAATATTGTATTAAGTTATTTTTAGAATTTTTTTTCATTTTTGATTTTCTTTTTTTGGATTTTTTAATTACATTTCAAATGTTATTCCCTTTTCCACTTTCTGGACATAAGCACTCTATCACATCCTAATGTTTAAAATACAAATTTACTCTTCTACAGTTTTATAGCACTAACCGTTGAAAATGTTGTTAACAAATTTAAGGAATCTGCTTTGATTGTAATGTGGTAATTATTAAACTGGACATAGGAGATTTGACCAAGTGAAATTCAGCACTGGTAGTTAATGAAAGTGAAGGTGTAACATATGACAGGAATATGCAAGGATCAGTACTGGGCACAGTGCTTTACTCTTAAGTTACTGACCAGCTGAGCTGTCCTCTGTTTGTAGCTTCTACAAGTCTAGATCTTAATGAGATGCTGTCCACAATGAGAATGATACACACAGATGTAACATCAGGTCTGGCTTCTCAAGAAAACTTCACATGCTCTTTCACTATGAGACACATTCAAACATCATCATACTTGCTTGTTCACCCCTTCTCAGGTAAATATTCTTCATACCAATTAGTGGTAAAGTAGATAATTCCTGGGACACACATAATGTTAAAAGCATAGTGTTATTTATACCTCAGACTAAAGGCAATAGTTAATTCGTTGAGATGAATTGTGATGTCTTAGCATTGGTGGTCACAGTGAAATACTGGGAAGTTTTTCTAAGAGCTATCACCTTCATGTTAACTAGGCTGCTTTTTATGCTTTAAGAAAAAGGAGATTCTAGGCGTACTCTCCTGGCAAAACTGAGCAAGTAGGGCATTGACAAGATTAGTATGTGGTAGAAGTTCATCTTCACAACAATGGAAAGAAGGTCAGATTCAAAAATTAACCTATATGGCTTCACAGACCATGTTATTTATCACTGGCCCAGGATTGTCTTTTCCTGTGAAAATACTGCTTTAATGGATGTGACCACAGCATTTCTAAGAAATTTCTACCTTGTAGGATGATATTTAAAACCAGTAATATGTGTTCTTTACTCAGTTCTCAATTTATGTTTTCTCCTGTTTTACTATGTCATTTAAGAGTGAGAAAAAGCTAACTGATGATAAAGTATTTGATGTGGTCCTAGATTGATTTCTGAATTATTTGAATTGAGTAAAGTCAAGGAAGTGTGACCAGAATTGTAGATCGTGTTACGTCTCAAAAAAAAAATTGTTGAAGTACTTGCTGTAGGCAGAACTGTTACAAATGCATTTGTAGCTATTTGATTCAGTTTTAAATCAAATCTTTTAGGATTTCATGACAGTTCCATGCTTTGTGAAAGTCTTTTGAGAAGTGTGGGTCATCTGCCTAATGTTACAGTATCATGGCAATCAGCTTTATGAGTCAGAAATCAAGATTATACTTTGAAGATTCCTTTACCAGATGAAATAATTTACACAATTAATTTAGATGTCGAAGTTTGTGGTAACTTAGAGACTAGATTCGTGAACTGAAAACTGATGGTACAATGGGATTTTAATACTTCAAAGTGTACAGATTACTATAATACATAGAGCCAATGAAGTCATGAAAAACAGAACACTACTTGATAAAACCATCAAAGTTTTATCTAATTTCTTGGTGGAACCAAAGTCTTGTTTACTAATTTCACACTGGAGCCTATCACTGTAGAAGACAATGATAAAGATTTTCTCCATAGCCTATTAAAATCATGTTCCTTACATCAGATTCTGTTCTTAGGAGCTGCCATCTCTGATATAGTTCACTGAAAGGACAGATGGGAGAGAACAATAATATCACAGAATTTATTCTGCTGGGTCTCACTCAGGATCCTGATGGGAGAAAAGCATTGTTTGTCATCTTTTTCCTCATCTACATTGTGACAATGGTGGGCAACCTGCTCATTGTGGTGACAGTCATTGCCAGCCCCTCCCTAGGCTCCCCAATGTACTTCTTCCTTGCCTCTCTATCACTCTTGGATGCTCTTCTTGCCACTGCCATCTCACCCAAGTTGATTGCAGACTTACTCTATGATCAAAAGACCATCTCCTTTAGAGCCTGCATGAGCCAGCTCTTTATAGAGCATTTATTTGGTGGTGTTGATATTGTTATTCTGGTGGCAATGGCCTATGATCGTTATGTGGCCATCTGTAAGCCACTGCACTACTTGGCCATCATGAATCGAAGGGTTTGCATCACTTTGTTGATATTTGCCTGGACTGGAGGTTTTACACACTCTCTGATTCAAATTGTCTTTGTTTACAACCTTCCTTTTTGTGGCCCTAATGTCATTGATCATTTCATTTGTGACATGTCTCCATTATTGGTACTTGCATGCACAGATACCTACTTCATAGGCCTCACTGTTATTGCTAATGGCGGAGTCATGTGTATTGTGATCTTCACCCTCCTCCTAGGCTCCTATGGAATCATCCTAAGATCTCTTAAGACTCAAAGTCAGGAAGGGAGGCGCAAAGCCCTGTCCACATGCAGCTCCCACATCCTGGGTTGTCATCCTCTTTTTCGTTCCATGTATTTTTATGTATGCCAGACCAGTTTACAACTTTCCTATCGATAAATGTATTACTGTTTTTTATACAATTATCACTCCCATGTTGAATCCTTTAATATATACCTTAAGAAATTCAGAGATAAAAAGTTGTATGAAAAAGCTCTGGTGTAAAATGCTACCTGCTGATTAAATTGGAAAGTCTCTCTGGTGAAATTACTTTTCTTTTTATTTGAACAAAATCAATTCGAAATACTTATCATAAAGGATGGCACCATCTACTTGTTTTATATATCCAGAATACATTTATGCAAATTCTTTGAAAATGAATATTTCCACAGAGATTTCAATCAGTACTGCATTATTTCACTATTATGAACAACGAATGTGTGGTCTTGACCATCACAAAACAAAACTATGCTCCTTGTGAACATATTTGTTCTTTCTTGAAATTTATATAGGAGTCAATACAAAAGGATTCTTTCTTATAAATTAGGAACTGATAAAAACAATATTTGTTGTGTTACAAAGGCAACTTGTACTGGGACAGATCACACCAGGCCATCACAGCTCCACAGGAAAGGAAAGTGTATTTGGGGAGAAGGGGAAAATAGAAAAGGACAAAGGGAGGCAATGAAGAAGAAAAATAAGAAGGGGTGAATGCGGAGCATAGTGGCTCTGCCTTTTATTTGGGCCATGATATAGTCACACGCACCACCTCACAGCACAGCATAGATGGGTCTGTGGGTTGGCCAACTGGCAGGTGAACACTGGAAATGTATGGTGGTTTCCATGGAAACAGATGCTTATGTTGACATCATAACTGGATTCTGAGGCTTGCTTCTGATGCCAACAAAATTGAATGTTTATGCTCACTCAATCTATCCTGAACTTTCTAGTACTATAACATACATTTCTTGGACTAAAAGAAAGATTTGAGATAGCAATTATTCATTAATTCATATGAACAGCACAATTGTGTAACTACAATATGCACATGACTATAAGATGACTCCCTTTCCTCACAGCACAGTTGTGCAACTACAATATATACATTGACTCCTATTCTTCATGCCAGTGTCTTTATTCTTCCAGTTCAAGTTTTTGGATTTAAAATTATGTTGTGTGTAGTATAGGACACTAATAGTTTAGGAAACAATTAATGAGCAGTTTGTAGTTGGTGATTAAATCAGATTCTAGTTCTTAAATGTACTGTAAACTGATAAGTAACTTTTTGTGATCTTTTTGACTAACATGTTCTATTTTCCCAAATTTTTTAAAGGTCATTCTTCATGCTATCTTAATGATTGTGAATTGACAAGGTAGTTTAGAGGCATCATCTTCCCAAATGTGTATTCACCATTTTACCCGTACATTTCCAATAATGTACTTTGTGTTTTCAATTTAATACATGCAAAACAACCCTGTGTATTATCAGTACATAATTATTCCAGAACAAAAGAGGAGTAGAGATTGTTTTGATTGTAATATACAACCATTATCTATGGTTGGTAGGAGTTTTGCTTTGTGTGTGTGTGTTTTTAAATAAATTTTATTGTGTATTTAATGTATCTTTAGGTGGATAAAATAGCAGTGTCATCACCTGGCATATTTAATCTTAGTTTTGGTTTGGTGGCAAGGCTATGACCAAGGCCACCTAATATGTATGCCACTGGAATCTATCAAATGCAGGTCACATTCATTACCTGTCAGCCTATGTTCACTAGCTGGAGCATTTGATGAAAAGAAACAGGTTAGAGAGCTAATTGTGATAAGATTAATTTCTTTTTATATAAATTTAACTTAAAGGTTTTTAAACATTGTGTTTATAATTTTCCATCTCCTCCCACTCCAATATCTCTGTACCTTTCCCACCTTCCTATCCATCCATATTTATGTTTTCTCTCTTTCTTAGTCAAATGAAAAAAGCAAAAGGAAATAAAAACAAATGAAACAAGAGAATCTACTAAGGCAAAAAATATCAAGTAAACAAGCATTCAAAATACATGGAGCCCTTTGCTGTTGGTCAACTTCTCCTAGGCCTGTAATGTGGTTATATACCCAGTCATTCTCAGTTTGAAAAAAAAATGGATCCTTTTTTCTTTTCCGTCTGGAGGTATCAGTTTCAAGTAGCTCCTTGGGTAAGGATGAAACTTTGTGTCCTCTTCATATTTATGTTTTTGGACTTTGTCTAATTTGAACCTGTGTATGTCTTGGCTGTTCTGTCCAAGATGCCCTGTGTTTATATGTGTTTCAACCTGTTGTGTGTGGTAGATATCCTTTTCTTGAAATGTTCCACCATTTCTGGCTCTTACAATCTATCTGGCTCTTTTTTTTCATGCAGATCCATAAGCCTTGAGGGTAGGGTTTTGAAGAAGACACGCTATCTCATTTTAACTTAAAATTTTGGGGGAGTATAATATAATTAGAGAATTTTTCTCTTCATTTCCTTGAAACACTTCTCATATACTCTCCTTTGCTACCTTTAAAATTAATGTCCTCTTTTTGTGATTGTTTTACATATGTGTTTGTTTATATAAATATATATATGTATATTAATATGTATAAATTCTGTTTGTATAACGGTATTAACATTTGTGTTTTTAAGGTTGACAATTTGGTATCAGGTAACCAATTGGTAGGCTCTTTCCAGGGAAGACTGCTTTTCTCTGTCACAACATTCTTTAATTGCTTATTGTTCTTTGTGTAAGGTTGAGGTCTTCTGGACTTTTAGAACCAAGTATGTCTACCACATTTGGTATCCAAGGATAGCAGGAATAAGTCGTATATCTGAAAGTCACTTAACCCTAGCAATGACTCAAAAGAGGGCTTCTCATGTCTGGTATTAGAGTCTTGGACTTTTGGAGGGAACACTATCAGCACAGATGAGAAAAATTCATTAAAACAATATTTGTATTTTATATATTGAATTACATACAGTTTAGGATATTAGGTCAATACTTAATAGTATGATTCTGGTTTGCTTTTTCAGCCATCCACATTGTTATTTTACCTACTTCCCTCCTCCAGTATTTACCTCTTATCACTTTCCCTAACAATTTCTGTTTCCTGTCTTCCCATCAGATAACCTGTATACTACTATCCCCTTCATCCTCTCCCACTTCCCTCTTGCTTGATAAAAGCACTCTTTTTTGCCCATTTCCCTCACCAAATTGTTTGTATTGTTACTCTTCTCTTTATTGCTCTCCAACATCCATAGCCTGGCAATGGGCCATTTACTGTCTTGGTTTCTGTAGATACTATAGTTTATTTACTCATGACTGAAGAAGTGGAGGATAGAATCTCCAATGAGTAAAAAAATATAACTTTTTTGTCTTTCTATATTTGGATTATATCACTCAACATGATCTTTTCTAGTTCTGTGCATTTACATGCAAAGTTCATGATTTTGCTTTTCTTTACTGCTGAGTAGTGTATGTGTGTCACAAACATTAAGGTTGTTTCCACTCCCTAGTCATTGTGACTAAAGAATAATGACATGCCTTACAGGATGTCCAGTCCTTTGGGCATATGCCAAGCAGTGGTATAGCTAGATCATATGGAAGATTTAATTTTAGCTTTTTGAGAATTCTTCATACTAATGTCTATAGTAGCTGCATGAGTGGGCAATCTACCAACAGTGAACAACATTTCCATTTTTCCAGTATTCCCTCCCAATTGGTTGTCTCCTTTTCCATTGATCTTAGCCATTATAACTGGGATAAAATAAAATCTTAAAGTGGTTTTGATTTGTATTTCCTAGTACTAGTGTTGATGAACAATTTTTGTGATATTTCTTAGTAATAGTTTTTCTTGTTGATCACTTTCTATAGGACCATTTGTTTTTGAATATGGCTCCTTCTTCTCTCCCTCCCACCCTCACTCCCTCACTCCTTCCCTCCCTTCCCCTGTTCCGTCTCTCTTCCTCTCTCTTATTTGACTTTGTTTTTCTAGTGCACTCTGTATATCCTGGATATTAAGCTTCTGTCTGATATAAAGCTAGAAAACGTTGTCTTTCATTCTGTGTAATTTTTCTTTTGTCACCTGGTTGATTGTTTCTTTTGTTCTGCAGAAGCTTATTGGTTTCATTAAGTCACATTTGTCAAATGTTGAACTCTTGGACAAATGGAGCTCTATTCAGAAGTCCTTTCATACTTCTACACGATGGAGAGTATTGTACATATTTTCTTCTAGCACTTTTAGTGTCTCAAGTTTCAGGTTTAGGCATCTGATCCATTTGTATTAAAGATTTTTTTGTAAAGTTTATAATTACAGACAAATTTCACCTTTTGTTCTGCAGATGGACTTTCATTATTTTCAGAACAATTTGTTGAAGTGTTGAAGATGCGTTTTTTCCATGTATATATTTAGTGTCTTTGTCAGTTACTATTTGGAATATATATATTTTGGTCTTACATCTTGCCCTATTTGTCTACAAAAATATTTTGTGCCACTGCTACATTGTTTTATTACCATGGTTCTGTAATATATTTTAAGATTTAGAATTGTAATAAACACAACATTGTGGGTTTGCTTTTTGTTGTTTGATTGATCACATATTTTGGCTAAGGATTATTTTTGCCATCTGGAATATTTTGTAGTTTCATATGAATTTTAGAATTGTAGTCTATTTTTTACTTTGAAGAATGAGATGAGGATTTTGACTTGAACTGCAATAACATCTAAGTAGATATCGATAGAATGATAATATTTACAGTAGTAATTCAAGCACTTTATGAACATTTGATGTGTTTCCATTTTTGCAATGTCCTTTTCTATTTATTTTTTCCTAAGATTAAAGTTTTAATTGTAGATGTCTTTCACTCCCTTGGTTAGGGTTATGTATAGATACTTAATTTTTATTTAGGACAATGGTACTTTTCTCTGTATTTTGTGGTAGTGTAAGGAAAAACAATTGGTTTTTGCATGTTGATTCTGTATCCTGCCCCATTGTTGAATTTTTCAACATTTCTAGATGTTTGCTGGTACAATTTTTGGCATCGCTAATGTATAATAGGATATCATCTACATATAGGGATATTTGACTTTTTTATTTGCATCTCTTTAAGTTCCTTTCCTTGCTTTTGTCCTCAAGCTAGTAATTTAATCACAATATTGAGAATGAGAGGGAATAGTGAACATTCCTGTCTCTGTTCTTATCTCAGTGGAATTGAGTCAATAGTTTCTCCATTTAGGATGATGTTGGCTGTGAGTTTCTCCTACATAGTTTTTATTATTTTGAGAAATGTGCCTTCTAACCCTACATTCTCTAGGACTTTTAGTCATGAAAGCATTTTGTATTTTGTCAAAGGTTTTAATCAACTGTTTAGGTGGTCACATGATTGCCCTTATGTCCCTTTATGTTTTGTAATTACATATATTATCTTTGTTTGTTGAATCTTAACTGCACTTCAGGCATAAAGGCAAATTGGTTATGGTGAACAATATGTTTGATGTACACCTATATTCTGATTACAAGTATTTTAAATCTGTGTTTATCATGGTTATTGGCCTGTAGTTTTCTGTCTTTCCTGTTTTTATGATTTTCCTGGTTTAGAAAGTAAAATGATACTTGATTTATGGAAGAAATTTGAAAGGGTTCTCTGTCTCTCTTTTCTTAATTTCTTCTCCTCCTCTTCCTCCTCCTTCTCTGACTTCTTGTTCTTGTTCTTCTCTTTCTTGTATTCCTTCTCCTCCACCTCTTCCTCCTTCTTCCATTATTTAATAGTTTATGAAAGAGTGCCTGAAGTTTTTTAAATGTCTTGTCAAATTTTTCTCTAATAAAACAATTATTACTATCTGTAAGAAATAGCATTTAGAACACAAGTATTCACAATTATTGGAATACAACCTGACAACATTGAATACTATTAATGATATAAAGAAATAGTTATAATTTTATGGAAAATCTGTAAATATTATAAAATATTATCTTATGTGTTATGTGATTATCTGTCAGGTATCATCTATTATAGTATATGCCATAAAGCCCATCCTGTAATGACACACTTCCTTTAACACAATAGTACCTTCTCCAGAAAGGTCACATACTTCCTAATACTGCCAGTTACATTGGAACAAGTATTCAAACACATTGAAGTCTATGGGGAGTCATTCATTTCAAATCACCACAGTTCCTTTGAGTAGATGGAAGCATTTTTAAAAAATGTCTTCTCATTAGTTTTAGTTTCAAGTTTATTTTGTCAGATATTAGGATATTGATGCCTGCTTGCTTCATGGTCCCATTTGATTGGATTCCTTTTGTTTACCCCTTTACTCTAAGGTGGTTCCTATGTTTAAACTAATATGTGTTTCTCATAGGCAGCAGATAGATGCATTTTGTTTCCTAATCAATTCATTCAGTCTGTGTTACATGACTGGAGAATTACGGTTATTGATCTTTAAAAGTTATTGAAATGTGTGTGCTAGACAGTCATTGTATTATTGATTTTTGATGTTGTTCTAAAATGTCAGAAAAGCTTTAGAACTGAATTATATGTCATCCATGAATGTGCCATCTTTATTTGGTACCAACAAATAGTCTCTGATCCACCAGCTTGACATATATTTATTTATGAATGCTAAGCTTTATAGCTTAACCTTGTTCCCAATTAGCTTATATAACTTAATTAATCCATTTATTCTAATTGAAGTTCTGCTACGTAGCCCATTATCTCTCCTTTATTCCTTGCACCCATTCCTTCTTCCAGGTGTAGCTGATAAAAAAACAAAAATTGAAAAGCAACCTTCCCAAAAGAAAACGTTTGTTCATTCCTGATTCTTTCACAGAGTTCCTATCTCTGTTACCTTTCCTCTTCTGCCCCAATATAGGCTGTCCAATCTTTATTAGATCAGTCAGAAGATAATAGAGAACAGTGTTTATAAAACACTGAGATAGGTGATGCCCCATAAAGATAGCAACAGTCCAGAGAGTACTCAGAACTCTACTGGTATAAATACCAACCTTTGAAATAATACAAAGACAACCTTTATGCAATATACAGGAAGATTATTCCTAATTCTTCCCCTCTTTATTCAGTAAAAAAAACCATATTTCTCTAATATCAATAAACTATATATAAAAAGAACAATTAAAAGAATTCCCAGGTAAGAATTACAGTCACAATTCCACTTGTACTTAGCTTATTTGTAGAAAGTATTCCATTCACCATCCTATGTAGGTGAGTACAAATTTATGTACCTAAATCAGTTTCTATCAAACCTTGCGTATATCAACCTAAAAACATCTTTAAACTGTAAAATATCTTGTAAATCTTAAACAACTTAGGCTTAAGTGAGACTATAAACATTTAGCCTTAAAAGCCATCAGAGAGATAAGTAGAAATAATATTAAACAGTATGTCCAGAGCAAGCAACTATATAAACTACAGAAATGATGGAGTCCTCTGGATGCATGGACTTTTTTATTGGGTATGTTTTCATTTACATTTCAAATATTATCCTCTTTCCATGTTTTTGGTCCATAAAACTCCTATTCCATCTCAACTCCACTTTCTTCTGTGAGGGTGTTCCCCTCCCCAACCACCCCTGACTACTTCCACACCCTGACATTCCCCTACACTGTGGTATCCAGCCTTGGCATGACCAAGGGCTTTCTCCTTCCACTGGTGCCCAATAAAACCATCACCTGCTACATATGCAGCTGGAGAATGGGTCTGTCAACATGTACACTTTGGATCATGGATTAGTCCCTGTGTGCTTTGATTGGTTGGTATTATGGGGGTTGCAAGCCACTTCAGTTTCTTCAAACATTTCTCTAACTCCTCCAATGGGTTCCTCATTCCCTGTTCAATGGTTTGCTGCAAGCATTCACTTCTGTATTCATCATATTCTGGCAGAGCCTATGAGGAGATACCTATATCAGGCTCATGTCACCAGGCACGTTTTGGCTTCATCAATAATACCTGGGTTTGGTGACTGTATATATATGGGCTGGATTCCCAAGTTGGGCAGATTCTGAATGGTCATTCCTTCAGTCTCTATTCCAAACTTTGTCTCCATATCTCCTTCTATGAATATTTTTGTTCCTCCTTTAAAGAAGGTCTGAAACATCTGTACATTGGGCTTCCTTCTTCTTGAGAATCATGTGATCTGTGTATCTTGGATAATCTGATCCTTTGGGCTAATATCCACATATCAGTGAATGCTTACCATGTATGTTTTTTGTGATTAGGTTACCTCACTCAGGATGACATTTTCTACTCCATTTATTTGCCTATGAATTTCATGAAGTCGTTTTTGATAGCTGAATATTACTCCATTTTGTAGATATACCACTTGATTATTTGACAGAAACCTTTAGGGTCTTAAAAAATGTATTTGAAGTTATAAAAGACCATAAGTGTCAGCCTAGACTCTTATACCCAGCAAAATTACCCACAATATAGAAATAAAAAAAAAAACTAAAGGATTTTGTGACCACTAAGCTATGTCTATATAGAACACTACAAGTGATTGATTAATTTATAAAAAAGAAAAATTTACCTAAGTAATCATAGGAAACAAATAAAAATGCTTTGATAGGACACCAAAGAAATGTGACAATAAATCCCATTTTTATTTTCTTATATGACCATATACCAATCTTGAGTTCCTAAAGACATTGTCTAATATATTGATGTTTTAACTTCATTCTCATAGACTGAGACAAAAAGTTTTCTGAATAAGATAGAAAGGGATATATATATATATATATATATATATATATATATATATATATAGTATATATGGAGGTTGGTTTTATCCATTTTCAAGCTAAGTTTAAAATAGACAGTTCTTAGGCCATAAGGCCCTTGTGACACAGAAGAACTGATTTGAAAATGAATACAAGATCATGATATTTACTCACTGGACTTGATGACAAGCATGATCACAAGGGAAACAATGTAAACTTAGAAGTTGTTCCTATTTCAAAAGTAACAATTTCTTTCACATAGAAATAGTTACTCAATTAATAATTGCTTGAGATTAAAGAATTTAATGAATGGAATAAAATCATTTTGATGTGTGTGAGGTAAAAATATAAGGGTTGTTTTGATTTGCATTTCCCTGATAACTAGAATGTTGAGCATTTCTTTAGGTACTCCTTGGCCATTTGATATTCCTCAGCTGAGAATTCTTTGCTTAGCTCTGTACCCCATTTTTAATAGGACTATTTGGTTCTCTGGAGTCTAACTTCTTGAGTTCTTGTATATATTAGATATTAGCCTACCTCACACCAATCAGAGTGGCTAAGATCAAAAACTCAGGTGACAACAGATTGTGGCAAGGATGTGAAGAAAGAAGAACACTCCTCCATTGTTTGTGGGATTGTAAACTGGTATAACCCCTCTGGAAATCAGTCTAGCAGTTCCTCAGAAAACTCTGAGGACCCAGATACCACTCCTAATCATATAAGCAAAAGATGCTCCAACATATAAGAAGGACACAAGATCCCCTATGTTCATAGTAGCCTTATTTATAATAGCCAGATTCTGGAAAGAACCCAGATGTCCTTCAAGAGAGGAATAGATGCAGAAAATGTGGTACATCTGTACAATAGAATACTACTCAGCTATTAAAGTCAATGAGTTCATAAAATTCTTAAGCAAATGTATGGAGGTAGAAAATACCCTGAATGAGGTAACCTAGTCAGAAAAGAACACATAGAGAATGTACTCACTGATAAGTTGATATTAGAGCAAAAGTTCAGGATACACAAGATACAATACACGTACCATATGAAACTCAAGAAGAAGGATGACCAAAATGTTGATGCTTCAGTCCTTATTAGAAATGGGAACAAAATACTCACAGGAGGAAATACAGGAACAGAGTGGAACAGAGACTGAATGAAGGGCCATCCAGAGACTGTCCCACATGAGGATCCATCCCATATGCAACCACCAAAAACAGTCACTAATGCTGATGACAAGAAATGCTTGCAGACAGGAGGCTGATAAGGATATCTCCTGAGAGGCTCTGCCAGAGCCTTACTGACACAGATGAGGATGCTTGCAGCTAACTATCAGACTGAGCATGGGAACCCCAATGGAGGAGTTAGAGAAAGGACTGAAGGAAGTGAAGGAAGAAAAACAATATCGATGAGCCAGACCACCCAACATCATCTGGTAATAAACCACCAACCAAAGAGTACACATAGAGAGCCCCATGGTGCCAGGTGCATATGTAGCAGAGGATGGCATTGTCTGGCATCAGTAAGAGGAGAAGCCCTTGATCCTGTGAAGTCTCATTTCCCCAGTGTAGGGGAAAGCCAGGGTGCATGGGAGGGAGAGCATTCTCACAGTACCAGAGGGTGGGGGGATGGGAGAGGGGAGAACCTGAAAAAGGGATAACATTTGAAATGTAAATACATAAAGTATCCAATGAAAATATTCCACCAAAGTGTCAATCGAAAAAATATGACTTCATGATTCAGAATTCAAACAACTCCACTTCTTCCAAATTACAAAATTGGAAATTTTTTTTGTCAAAAATTATGATGTCAGATACAGCAGCTATTTAAGTTCTAAGTTGTTTTCCTTGGAGCCTCATTGTTTCTTGGTTAGAGTCTCTCACTCTCAGAGTAAGGGTGTCCTCTGCAATATGCATCTTGTTAAGGTGACTTGATTAGCTTTCCTCATTAGCATGTGTTACACTGAACTTGCCTTACCTAAGTATATCATAACGTGTAACTCTTAGTTACTAATAATCTTATTTTGGAATTTTTTCTTTTACATTATGAGTATGTAATGTCCCTTGGCATTTATGTACGTTCTTTCTTTGCAGTATCTGCACTTTTATCCTCTGGAGACTATTCAGAGAAAAAAACCTATCCAGGAGAGATTTCTCCATTTGAATTTGCTCCAAGTATTGTAACAAACTAATTTTCAGTGATATTGAAGTCTTTTATGTTGCATATAGTAATAATGCAATGCATCATCTGCCCATGAAGAATTATCTACACACATAAGTGGATGCCCCAGGAGAATTCAACCCTCTTTACTGGTATTTAGTCAGTGAGATGTCAAGTTTTCTAGAAATGTGTATTACTTCTCAAAGAAGTTTATATAAAGTACAAATTGCCTTCGGTGATAATTTTGAGATAGAGTAATTATTTTAAAATAGAGAGAAGATAATTGGGAAGAATTGTGAAAGAATAAAAGACTAAAGAGATCTCTCTCAACTTGTAAGAATACTTTTTCCCCAGATTTGTGTGAGATTAATCTGATTTTTCCTTGTTAGATAAAATATTTAGTAGTTAAGTTCAGAGAATTTACACTCATTCATAAAGTCAAGATCCTTTATGATTATTCACCAAACGTAGAAAAATTTACATAGCTATCACTACTTAATTTCTTCTTAGTCCATGTTGTTGTTCACTTGTATTATCAAATGTGGGTTTGGAATAATTAATTTTAATTTATGTGTACAACTATAACAACTTTACTTTTGATATTTTTATAGAAAATTTATTCAGCTACCTACAAGCATTGATATTAAATTTAGGTGTCTTTATATAAATTTAGGTCACAATTTCACTTATGTGTTTATACTTAAGAACTATCTTTATTATCATAAGTCATAACTTTTCCTTCAAGGTCAAATCCAAGACCTGCATGAAAGACTTTAATTCTTGAAATCAGGTATTTATGTGGTGACAGGTAAATATTCTTTTCATGTTTTCAAGTGCACGTGTTTTTTTTTTCAAAGTTCCAGTGTCTTACAAGAGACACACAGATAGGGAAAATGACAAATACAGAAGTTAATTGGATCATACCTGTGGAAATTTTGTTTTTAGTTTCATAATCTCATTAGTATTTATTTTTCATATGAGCATATAAAAAGTTTTATACGTCATATATGTAACAATAAAGAGAAACTACATTTTAACTTGGTCTTATAGATTATATTTTATGTAATGTTTGACAGATGTACAATATATTTTTACACAAAAGCATATATTTTGTTTCTTAGAGTATAAAGAAAATTATCATTTGTTTTTGAGACCTAGTATACATTTTGTATATACATCTTACAATGATGCCAGACAATTTGTTAGTACATACGCATAACAAAATTTTGGCCAGAATATTCCTAACAAACAATAACCTAGATTAATATTATTATTATGTTAAGTTTCTACCATGTTCTTATATATTGTATTAAATTAATTTTACAATTTTTTTATTTTTGATTTTTCTTTTATTGGAATTTTTAAAATTATATTTCAAATCTTATTCCCTTTTCCACTTTCTGGACATAAGCCCCATCCCATCCTAATGTTTTCAAATACAAATTTACTCTTCTACAGTTTTATAGCACTAACCTTTGAAAATGTTGTTAATAAATTTAAAGAATCTGCTTTGATTGTAATGTGGTAATTATTAAACTGGACATAGGAGATTTGACCAAGTGAAATTCAGCACTGGTAGTTAATGAAAGTGAAGGTGTAACATATGACAGGAATATGCAAGGATCAGTACTGGGCACAGTGCTTTACTCTTAAGTTACTGACCAGCTGAGCTGTCCTCTGTTTGTAGCTTCTACAAGTCTAGATCTTAATGAGATGCTGTCCACAACGAGAATGATACACAAAGATGTAACATCAGGTCTGGCTTCTCAAGAAAACTCCACATGCTCTTTCACTATGAGACACATTCAAACATTGTCATATTTGCTTGTTCACCCCTTCTCAGGTAAATATTCTTTATACCTATTAGTATTAAAGTAGATAATTACTGGGACACACATAATGTTAAAAGCATAGTGTTATTTATACCTCAGACTAAAGGCAATAGTTATTTCTTTGAAGTGAATTGTGATATCTTAGCTTTGGTGGTCACAATGAAATACTGGGAAATTTTTTTAAGAGCTATCACATGCACATTAACTAGGCTGCTTTTTCTGCTTTAACAAAGAGGAGATTCTAGGTGTACTCCCCTGGTAAAAATGAACAAGCAGGGCACTGACAAAGTTATTATGTAGAAGTTCCTCCTCACAACAATGGAAAGAAGGTCAAAAATTAACCTATATGGCTTTACAGACCATGTTATTTATCACTGGCCCAGGATTGTCTTTTCCTGTGAAAATACTGCTTTAATGGATGTGAACACAGCATTTCTGAGAAATTTCTACTTCGGAGGATGTTATATGAGATATATTTTCTTTACCCAGTTCTCAGTTTATGTTTTCTGCTGTTTTGCTAACTATGTCATTTAAGAGTGAGAAAAAGCTAACTGATGACAAAGTATTTGATGTTTTCCTAGGATGATTTCTGAATTATTTGAATTCAGTAAATTCAAGGATGTGTGAACAGAATTGTAGATCCTATTAAGTCTCAAAAAATGGTTGAAGTACTTGCTATAGACAGAAATGTTACAAATGCATTTGTAGTTATTTGATTCAGTTTTAAATCAAATAATTTAGGATTTCATGACAGTCCCATGCTGTGCGAAAGTCTTTTGAGAAGTGTGGTTCATCCGCCTAATGTTATAGTATCATGGCAATCAGCTTTATGAGTCAGAAATCAAGATTATATTTTGAAGATTCTTTTACCAGATAAAATAATTTACACAATTCATTTAGATATTGAAGTTTGTTATAACTTAGAGACTGGATTTCTGAACTGAAAACTGATGGTACAACATGTTTTAAATACTACAAATATGGTTTTCTATAATACATAGAGTCAATAAAGTCATGAAAAACAGAACACTACTTGATAAAACCATCAAAGTTTTATCTAATTTCTTGGTGGAACCAAAGTCTTGTTTACTAATTTCACACTGGAGCCTATCACTGTAGAAGACAATGATAAAGATTTTCTCCATAGCCTATTAAAATCATGTTCTTTACACAAGATTCTGTTCTTAGGAGCTGCCATCTCTGATATAGTTCACTGAAAGGACAGATGGGAGAGAACAATAATATCACAGAATTTATTCTGCTGGGTCTCACACAGGATCCTGATGGGAGAAAAGCATTGTTTGTCATCTTTTTCCTCATCTACATTGTGACAATGATGGGCAACCTGCTCATTGTGGTGACAGTCATTGCCAGCCCCTCCCTGGGCTCCCCAATGTACTTCTTCCTTGCCTCTCTATCACTCTTGGATGCTCTTTTCTCCACTGCCATCTCACCCAAGTTGATTGCAGACTTACTCTATGATCAAAAGACCATCTCCTTTAGAGCCTGCATGAGCCAGCTCTTTATAGAGCATTTATTTGGTGGTGTTGATATTGTTATTCTGGTGGCAATGGCCTATGATCGTTATGTGGCCATCTGTAAGCCACTGCACTACTTGGCCATCATGAATCGAAGGGTTTGCATCACTTTGTTGATATTTGCCTGGACTGGAGGTTTTACACACTCTCTGATTCAAATTGTCTTTGTTTACAACCTTCCTTTTTGTGGCCCTAATGTCATTGATCATTTCATTTGTGACATGTCTCCATTATTGGTACTTGCATGCACAGATACCTACTTCATAGGCCTCACTGTTATTGCTAATGGCGGAGTCATGTGTATTGTGATCTTCACCCTCCTCCTAGGCTCCTATGGAATCATCCTAAGATCTCTTAAGACTCAAAGTCAGGAAGGGAGGCGCAAAGCCCTGTCCACATGCAGCTCCCACATCCTGGTTGTCATCCTCTTTTTCGTTCCATGTATTTTTATGTATGCCAGACCAGTTTACAACTTTCCTATCGATAAATGTATTACTGTTTTTTATACAATTATCACTCCCATGTTGAATCCTTTAATATATACCTTAAGAAATTCAGAGATAAAAAGTTGTATGAAAAAGCTCTGGTGTAAAATGCTACATGCTGATTAAATTGGAATGTCTCTCTGGTGAAATTACTTTTCTTTTTATTTGAACAAAATCAATTAGAAATAAAAATCAATTAGAAATCATAAAGGACGACACCATCTACTTGTTTTATTTATCCAGAATACATTTATGCAAATTCTTTGAAAATGAATATTTCCACAGAGATTTCAATCAGTACTGCATTATTTCAATATTATAAACAACGAATGTGTGGTCTTGACCATCACAAAACAAAACTATGTTCCTTGTGAACATACTTGTTCTTTCTTGAAATTTATATAGGAGTCATTACAAAAGGATTCTTTCTTATAAATTAGGAACTGATAAAAACAATATTTGTTGTGTTAGAAAGGCAGCTTGTACTGGGACAGATCACACCAGGCCATCCCAGCTCCACAGGAAAGGAAAGTGTATTTGGGGAGAAGGGGAAAATAGAAAAGGACAAAGGGAGGCAATGAAGAAGAAAAATAAGAAGGGGTGAATGCGGAGCATAGTGGCTCTGCCTTTTATTTGGGCCATGATATAGTCACACGCACCACCTCACAGCACAGCATAGATGGGTCTGTGGGTCGGCCAACTGGCAGGTGAACACTGGGAATGTATGGTGGTTTCCATGGAAACAGATGCTTATGTTGACATCATCACTGGATTCTGAGGCTTGCTTCTGATGCCAACAAAATTGAATGTTTATGCTCACTCAATCTATCCTGAACTTTCTAGGACTATCACATACATTTCTTGGACTAAAAGAAAGGTTTGAGATAGCAGTTGTTCATTAATTCATATGAACAGCACAATTGTGTAACTACAATATGCACATGACTAAAAGATGACTCCCATTCCTCACAGCACAGTTGTGCAGCTACAATATATACATTGACTCCTATTCTTCATGCCAGTGTCTTTATTCTTCCAGTTCAAGTTTTTGGATTTAAAATTATGTTGTATCTAGTATAGGACACTAATAGTTTAGGAAACAATTAATGAACAGTTTGTAGCTGGTGATTAAATCAGATTCTAGTTCTTAAATGTACTGTAAACTGATAAGTAACTTTTTGTGATCTTTTTGACTAACATGTTCTATTTTCCCAAATTTTTTAAAGGTCATTCTTCATGCTATCTTAATGATTGTGAATTGACAAGGTAGTTTAGAGGCATCATCTTCCCAAATGTGTATTCACCATTTTACCCATACATTTCCAAAAATGTACTTTGTGTTTTCAATTTAATACATGCAAAACAACCCTGTGTATTATCAGTACATAATTATTCCAGAATAAAAGAGGAGTAGAAGTTTATTTACTCATGACTGAAGAGGTGGAGGATAGAATCTCCAATGAGTAAAAAAATATAACTTTTTTGTCTTTCTAGATTTGGATTATATCACTCAACATGATCTTTTCTAGTTCTGTGCATTTACATGCAAAGTTCATGATTTTGCTTTTCTTTACTACTGAGTATTGTATGTGTGTCACAAACATTAAGGTTGTTTCCATTCCCTAGTCATTGTGACTAAAGAAGCAATAACATACCTTACAGGATGTCCAGTCCTTTGGGCATATGCCAAGCAGTGGTACAGCTAGATCTTATGGCAGATTTAATTTTAGCTTTTTGAGAATTCATTATAATAGTTTCTACAGTAGCTGCATGAGTTTGCAATCCACCAACAGTGAACAATAGTTCCATTTTCCCAGTATTCCCTCCCAAATTGTTGTCGCTTTTTCCATTGATCTTAGCCATTCTAACTGGGATAAAATAAAATATTAAAGTGGTTTTGATTTGTATTTCCTAGTACCAGTGTTGATGAACAATTTTTGTTATATTTCTTAGCCATTGTTTTTCTTGTTGATCACTTTCTATAGGACCATTTTGTTTTTGAATATGGCTCTTTCCTATCTCCCTCCCTCTCTCCCTCCCTCCCTGTCTCCCTCCCTCCTTCCCTCCCTCTCTCCTTCCCTCCCTCCCCCTCTCCCATCTCTGTCTCCCTCTCTCTTACTTGACTTTGTTTTTCTAGTGCACTCTGTATATCCTGGATATTAAGCTTCTGTCTGATATAAAGCTAGAAAACATTGTCTTCCATTCTGTGGAATTTTTCTTTTGTCACCTGGTTGGTTGTTTCTTTTGTTGTGCAGAAGCTTATTGGTTTCATTAAGTCCCATTTGTCAATTGTTGAACTCTTGGACAAATGGAGCTCTATTCAGAAGTCCTTTCATACTTCTACACAATGTAGAGTATTGTACATATTATCTTCTAGCACTTTTAGTGTCTCAAGTTTCAGGTTTAGGCATCTGATCCATTTGTATTAAAGATTATTTTGTACAAGTTTAAAATTACAGACAAATTTCACCTTTGTTCTGCAGATGGACTTTCATTATTTTCAGAAAAATTTGTTGAAGTGTTGAAGATGTGTTCTATTTCCAGTGTATATATTTGGTGTCTTTGTCAGTTACTATTTGGAATATATATATTTTGCTCTTAAATCTTGCTCTATTGGTCTACAAAAATATTTCTGTGCCAATGCTGTATTGTTTTTTTTTCTTTTTCTTTTTTTCGGAGCTGGGGACCGAAACCAGGGCCTTGCGTTTGCTAGGCAAGTGCTCTACCACTGAGCTAAATCCCCAACCCCACTATATTGTTTTATTACCATGGTTCTGTAATATATTTTAAGATTTAGAATTGTAATAAACACAACATTGTGGGTTTGCTTTTTGTTGTTTGTTTGAACACATATTTTGGCTAAGGATTATTTTTGCCATCGGGAATATTTTGTAGTTTCATATGAATTTTAGAATTGTGGTCTTTTTTCCATTTTGAAGAATGAGATGTGGATTTTGACTTGAACTGCAATAACATCTAAGTAGATATCGATAGAATGATAATATTCACAATAATAATTTAAGCACTCTATGAACATTTGATGTGTTTCCATTTTGTAATGTCTTTTTCTATTTATTTTTTCCTAAGATTAAAGTTTTAATTGTAGATGTCTTTCACTCCCTTGGTTAGGGTTATGTATAGATACTTAATTTTTATTTAGGACAATGGTACTTTTTATGGTATTTTTGTGGTAGTGTAAGGAAAAACAATTGAGTTTTGCATGTTGATTCTGTATCCTGTCCCAATGTTGAATTTTTCAACATTTCTAGATGTTTGCTGGTACAATTTTTGGCATCGCTAATGTATAATAGGATATCATCTACATATAGGGATATTTGACTTTTTTATTTGCATCTCTTTAAGTTCCTTTCCTTGCTTTTGTCCTCAAGCTAGTAATTTAATCACAATATTGAGAATGAGAGGGAATAGTGAACATTCCTGTCTCTGTTCTTATCTCAGTGGAATTGAGTCAATAGTTTCTCCATTTAGGATGATGTTGGCTGTGAGTTTCTCCTACATAGTTTTTATTATTTTGAGAAATGTGCCTTCTAACCCTACATTCTCTAGGACTTTTAGTCATGAAAGCATTTTGTATTTTGTCAAAGGTTTTAATCAACTGTTTAGGTGGTCACATGATTGCCCTTATGTCCCTTTATGTTTTGTAATTACATATATTATCTTTGTTTGTTGAAACTTAACTGCACTTCAGGCATGAAGGCAAATTGGTTATGGTGAACAATATGTTTGATGTACACCTATATTCTGATTACAAGTATTTTAAATCTGTGTTTATCATGGTTATTGGCCTGTAGTTTTCTATCTTTCCTGTTTTTATGATTTTCCTGGTTTAGAAAGTAAAATGATACTTGATTTGTGGAAGAAATTTGAAAGGGTTCTCTGTCTCTCTCTTCTTCATTTCTTCTCCTCCTTCTCTGCCTTCTTGTTCTTGTTCTTCTCTTTCTTCTTCCCCTTCTCCTCCTCCTCCTTCCATTATTTAATAGTTTAAGAAGGAGTGCCTGAAGGTTTTTGAATGTCTTGTCAAATTTTTTCTATAAAAATATTTATTACTATCCACAAGAAATAGCATTTAAAACAGAAATATTCACAATTATTGGAGTAAAATCTGACAACATTGAATACTATTAATGATATGTAGAAATAGTTATAGTTTTATAGAAAAATCTGGAAATTTTATAAAATATTATCTTATGTGTTATGTGATTATGTGTCAGGTATCATCTGTTATAGTATATGTCATAAAGCCCATCCTGTAGTGACATACTTCCCTTAACAAAATAGTACCTTCTCCAAAAAGGCCACATACTTCCTAATACTGCCACTTATATTAGACCAAATATTCAATCACATTGAGTCTATGGAGGGGGGTAATTCCTTTCAAATACCACAGTTTCTTTGAGTAGATAGATGCATTTTTTAAATGTCTTCTCATTAGTTTTAGTTTCAAGTTTATTTTGTCAGATATTAGGATATTGATGCCTGCTTGCTTCATGGTCCCATTTGATTGGATTCCTTTTGTTTACCCCTTTACTGTAAGGGGATTCCTATGTTTAAACTAATATGTGTTTCTCATAGGCAGCAGATAGATTCATTTTGTTTCCTAATCAATTCATTCAGTTCGCATTACCTGACTGGAGAATTATGGTTATTGATCTTTAAAAGTTATTGAAATGTGTGTGCTAGACAGTCATTGTATCATTGACTTTTGGTGTTGTTCTAAAATGTCAGAAAAACTTTAGAACTGAATTATATGTCATTCATGAATGTGCCATCTTTATTTGGTACCAACAAATAGTCTCTGATCCACCAGCTTGACATATATTTATTTATGAATGCTAAACTTTATAGCTTAGGCTTATTCCCAATTAGCTTGAATAACTTAATTAATCCATTTATTCTAATTGAAGTTCTGCCACATAGCCCATTATCTGTCCTTTATTCCTTGTACCCATTCCTTCCTCCAGGTGTAACTGATAATAAAACAAAAAATGAAAAGCAACCTCCCCAAAACAAAACGTTTGTTCATTCCTGATTCTTTCATGGAGTTCCTATCTCTGTTACCTTTCCTCTTCTGCCCCAATATAGGCTGTCCTATCTTTATTAGATTGGTCAGAAGATAATAGAGAACAATGTTTATAAAACTCTGAGATAGGTGATGCCCATTAAGATAGCAACACCAAAGTCCAGACAGTACTCAGAACTCTACTGGTATAAATACCAACCTTTGAAATAATACAAAGACAACCTTTACACAATACACAAGAAGATTATTCCAACATCTTCCCCTCTTTATTCAGTAAAAAAGCTATTCCTCTAATATCAGTAAACTATATATAAAAAGAACAATTAAAAGAATTCCCAGGTAAGAATTACAGTCACAATTCCACTTGTACTTAGCTTATTTGTAGAAAGTATTCCATTCTCCATCCTATGTAGGTGAGTCCAAATTTCTGTACCTAAATCAGTTTTTATCAAACCTTGTGTATATCAACCTAAAAACATCTTTAAACTGTAAAACATTTTTTTAAATCTCAAGCAACTTAGGCTTAATGTGAGACTATAAACATTTAGCTTTAAAAGCCATCAGAGAGATAAGTAGAAATAATATTAAACAGTATGTCCAGAGCAAACAACTATAAAATTACAGAAATGATGGAGACCTCTGGATGCATGGACTTTTTTATAGGGTATTTTTTCATTTACATTTGAAATATTATCCTCTTTCCAAGTTTCTGGTCCATAAAACTCCTATCCCATCTCAACTTCACTTTCTTCGGTGAGGGTGTTCCCCTCCGCAACCACCCCTGCCTACCTTCACATCCTGACATTCCCCTACACTGGGGTATCCAGTCTTGGCATGACCAAGGACTTTCTTCTTCCACTGGTGACCAACAAAGCCATCACCTTCTACATATGCAGCTGGAGAATGGGTCTGTCAACATGGATCAGGGATTAGTCCCTGCGTGCTTTGGTTGGTTGGTATTGTTGGGGGGTGCAAGCCACTTCAGCTTCTTCAAACATTTCTCTAACTCCCCCAATGTGGCCCTCATTCAATGTTTTGCTGCAATATTCACTTCTGTGTTCGTCGTGTTCTGGGAGAGCTTCTGAGGAGATTGCTATATCAGGTTCCTCTCAGCAGGCACATTTTGGCTTCATCAATAATGTCTGGGTTTGGTGGCTGTATATATATGGGCTGGATCCCCAGATTGGGCAGGCTCTGAATGGTCATTCCGTCAGTCTCTATTCCAAACTTAGTCTCCATATCTCCTTCTATGAATATTTTTGTTCTTCCTTTTGAGAAGGACTGAAACATCTGTACATTGGGCTTCCTTCTTCTTGAGAATCATGTGGTCTGTGTATCTTGGATAATCTGATCCTTTGGGCTAATATCTACTTATCAGAGAATGCATACCATGTATGTTTTTTGTGATTAGGTGACCTCACTCAGGATGACATTTTCTACTCCATTTATTTGCCTATGTATTTCATGAAGTCATTTTTGATAGCTGAGTAGTACTCCATTTTGTAGATATAACATATTTTCTGTATCCATTTCTCTTTTGAAGGGTGTCTGGGCTGTTTTCAGCTTCTGGATATTATAAATAAGGCTTCTATGAACATACCAGAGTGTCCTTGTTATATGTTGGAGCATTACTTGGGTATATACTCAGGATAGGTAGCTGGGTCCTCAGGTATTACTATATCCAAATTTTCAGATGAATCTCTAGACTGATTTCCAGAGTGGTTGTACCAGCTTGCAATCTCAACAACAAAGAAGGAGAGTACCTCTTTCTCCACATCCTCACCAGCACCTATTGTCACCTGAGTTTTTGATCTTAGTCATTCTTACTGGCATGAGGTGGAATCTCAGGGTTGTTTTGATTTTCATTTCCCAGATGACTAAGGATGTTACATTTCTTTAGGTACTTCTCAGCCATTTGACATTCCTCAGCTCAGAATTCATTGTTTAGCTCTATATTGCATTTTTAATAGGATTATTTGATTTTCTGGAGTGTAACTTCTTGAGTTCTTTCTATATATTAGATATTAGCCCTCTATCAGAGGTAGGATTGGCAAAGATCTTTTCCCAATCTGTTGTTTGCTGTTTTGTCCTAATGACAGTGTCCTTTGCCTTACAGAATATTTGGAATTTTATGTAGTCCTATTTGTTGACTCTTTATCTTAGAGCATAAGGTATTGGTGTTCTGTTAAGGATTGCCCAGTGCCCGTGTGTTCAAGGCTCTTTCCCACTATTTCTTCTTTTCCATTTGAGCATATCTCATTTTATGTCGAGGTCCTTGATCCATTGGACTTAAGATTTGTACAGGGTGATGAGAATGGATCAATTTGCATTTTCCTACATGCTGACCTCTAGCTGAACCAGCACCATTTGTTGAAAAGGCTGTCTTTTTTCCACTGAATGGTTTCAGCTCCATTGTCAAAGGTCAAGGGACCATAGGTTCACTTCTGGGTCTTCAATTCTATTCCATTGATCTACGTGCCTGTCTCTGTACCAGTACCATGCAGTTCTTATTACTATTACTCTGTAATACAGCTTGAGGTCATGGATGGTGATTCTCAGAGAAGTTCTCTTATTGTCAACGATAGTTTTCACTCTCCTGGGTTTTGTGTTTTTCAAGATGAAATTGAAAATTGTTCTTTCTTTCTAACTCTATGAAGAATTGAGTTGAAATTTTGATGGATATTGCATTGAATCTGTAGATTGCTTTTGGCTAGATGGCCATTTTTACTATATTAATCTTGTCAAGTCAGGAGCATGGGAGTTCTTTCTATCTTCTGAGATCTTCCTTGATTTCTTTCTTCAGAGATTTGAAGTTTTTGTCCTACAGATTTTCACTTGCTTGGTTAGAGTCACACTGAGGTATTTGTGACTATTGTGAAGGATGTCATTTCCCTAATTTCTTTCTCAACCTGTTTATCCTTTGAGTAGAGGAAGGCTACTGATTTGTTTGTGTCAATTTTATATCCTGGCACGTTGCTGAAGTTTATAAGGCTTAGTAGTTCTCTGGTGGAAGTTTTGTGTTCACTTAAGTATACTATTATATCATCTGCAAATAGTGATATTTGACTTCTTCGTTTCCACTTTGTATCCCTTTGACCTCCTTTCACTGTCTGAGTACTCTGGCTAGGTCTTTTAGCACTATATTGAATAAGTAGGAAGAGAGTGGGCAGCCTTGTCTAGTACCTGATTTTAGTGGAATTGCTTCAAGGATTTCTCTATTTAGTTTGATGTTGGCTACTGGTTTGTTGTATATTGCTTTTACTATATTGTTTAGGTGTGGGCCTTGAATTCCTGATCTTTCCAAAACTTTTTACATGAATGAGTGTTGAATTTTGCCAAATGTTTTCTCAGCATCTAATGAGATGATATTGTGGTGTTTTTCTTTGAGTTTGTTTACATAGTGGATTATGTTGATGGATTTCCGTATATTGAAACATCCCTGGGTCCCTGGGATGAAGCTTACTTGATCATGATGGATGATCATTTTGATGTGTTCTTGGATTCAGTATGTGAGTATTTATTGAGTATTTTTTTGTGTGTGTTGATAACCATAAGGGACATTGGTCTGAAGTTCTATTTCTTTGTTGCATCTTTCTGTGGTTTAGTTTTAAGTGTAATTATGACTTCATATAAGGAATTGGTAGTGTTCCTTTTGTTTCTATTCTGTGGAATATTTTGGACTGTATTTGTATCAGGTCTTATATAAAGGTCAGACAGAATTCTGCACTAAACCCATCTGTTCCTGAGCTTTCTTTCGTTGGGAGACTTTTCTTTTTGGAGACTCTTAATAACTGCTTCTATTTTATTTAAGAGTTAAGGGACTGTTTAGATAGTTTATATGATCCTGACTTAACTTTGATACCTAGCGTCTGTCCAGAAAATTGTCCATTTCATCCACGTTTTCCAGTTTTGCTGAACATAGGCTTTTGTAGTAGGATCTGATGATTCTTTTGAATTTCCTCAGATTATGTTGCTATGTATCCCATTTCATTTCTGATTTTGTCAGTTGTTATACCCTCTCTGTGCTCTCTGGAAAATTTGGCTGTAGATTTATCTATCAACTTGATTTTCTCAAAGAACAAGCTACTGGTTTTACTGATTCTTTGTATAGTTCGTTTTGTTGCTACTTGGTTGATTTCAGCCCTGATTTGGATTATTTCCTGCCATCTTGAATATATTTCCTACTTTTTGTTCTAGAGCTTTGAGGTGTGCTGTCAACCTGATAATGTATGCTTTCTTTGGTTTCTTCTTGGAGGCACTCAGAGCTATGTGTTTTCCTCTTATGACTGCTTTCATTGTGTCCTATAGATTTGGGTATGTTGTACCTTCATTGTCATTAAATTCTTAAAAATCTTTAATTTCTTTCTTTATTTCTTCCTTGACCAAGTTATCATTGAGTAGAGAGTTTTTCAGATTCCATGTGTCTATGGGCTTTCAGTCATTTTTGACTAAGAACAGCCTTAGTCCGTGGTGATCTGTTAGGATACATGCGATTATTTCAATCTTCTTGTATCTCTTGAGGACTGTTTGTGACTGATGATATGGAGAAGGTACTATGAGGTGCTGACAAGAAGGTATACTCTTTTGTTTTAGGATGAAATCTTGTATAAATATTTGTTAAGTCCATTTGGTTCATAACTTCTGTTAGTTTCTCTATGTTTCTGTTTAGTTTGTGTTTCCATCATCTGTCCATTGATGAGAGTGGGGTGTTGAAATCTTCCACTATTTTTGTGTGAGGTTGAATGTGCTTTGAGATTTTGTAAGGTTTCTTTTATGAATGTAGGTGCCCTTGCATTTGGGGCATAGATACTCAGGATTGAGAGTTCATCTTGGTGGATTTTTCCTGTGATGCATATGAAGTGTCCTTCCTTATCCTTTTTGATAACTTTTGGTTTAAAGTAGATTTTATTGCATATTAGAATGGATACTCCAGCTTGTTTCCTTGGGACCATTTGCTTTGAAAATTGTTTTCTATCCTTTTAATCTGAGGTAGTGTGTGTCTTTGTCTCCTAGGTATGTTTCCTGTATTCAGCAAAATGCTGGGTCTTCTTTACATATCCAGTCTTTCAGTCTATGTCTTTTTATTGGGTAACTGAGTCCATTGGTTTTAAGATATATTAAGGAATAGTGATTGTTGTTTCCTGTTATTTTTGTGGTTAGTGGTGAAATTATGTTTGTGTGTTTCTCTTCTTTTCAGTTTGTTGCAAGAAGATTACTTTCTTGCTTTTCCTAGGGTGAAGTTTCTCTCCTTGTATTAAAGTTTTCCATCTATTATCCTTTGTAGAGCTGGATTTGTGGAAAATATTGTGTAAATTTAGTTTTGTCATGGAATATCTTGGTTTCTCCATGTATGTTAATAGAGAATTTTGCTGGATATAATTGTGTGGGCTGCCATTTTGTGTGTGTGTGTGTGTGTGTGTGTGTGTGTGTGTGCATGTGCGTCTGTATGACATTTGCCCAGGATCTTCCGACTTTCATAGTCTCTGGTGAGAAATCTGGTGTAATTTTGATAGGTCTGCCTCTATATGTTTCTTGATCTTTTTCCTTTACTGCTTTTACTATTCTTTTTTTGTTTATGTGACGGGAGAAGTTTCTTTTCTGTTCCAACCTACTTGGAGTTCTGTAGGCTTCTTATATAATTATGGGCATTCTTTTTAGTTTATGGAAGTTTTCTTCTATAATTTTGTTGAAGATATTTACTGGTCCTTTAAGTTGGGAGTCTTTGAGAGGTACCATGAGGTGCTGAAAAGCATGTGTACTCTTTTGTTGTAGGCTGTAAGGTTTTGTAGCTATCTGTTAAATCCATTTGTTTTATACCTCTATTAGTTTCCCTGTGTCTTTGTTTAGTTTCTGTTCAATGACCTGTCCATTGGTAAGAGTGGGGTGTTGAAGTCTCTCACTATTATTTTTATGTGCATGAAACCTTAGACAAGAGATGAAATATATTCAGTTTGCATGTAGTAATAAAAACAACCTTAAATTTCTATCAATATACAAAATCTATACCCATGTAAAAACATTTGACTTGTTGTTGCTTTCTAGTCTAAAAGTAGATCAAATAGTCAATACTTTTATCCTATCATTCCTACACCTATTTTACATCCCCCTGTGTCCCCTAAAACTATACCAAAAAGAAAGCATATAGAGAAAAAAAGAACAAAGAGAGGAAAAAATTCTGACTCCTCTTTATTGTGTTTCCTCCCTGATCACGACCATTAACAACTTGTGACCAACCCTCCAAAATGATGAAAAACATCCACAACCCATTAATAACCAAAAACACCCACCATATCTCTTGAAAATGGGGTCATTGTGCTCTGAAATATTGCCTGCCATGTGGGGGCATTGCCATTCTTTGGGAAAACAAAGAAAATTGTGATATTGGGCAGGTCCTAGGAAAGCTAGCTGTATCATTTGCTGTCCAGTTTCTGTGTGATAGGAAAGTGCAAGACTTATTTGAAGTCCTGGCTGGAAGTGTCTGTGAGGCTGGTTGTTTTGAAGTTGTCCTGAATGTAGAGTTTTGAGGAAACAGCTATTGAAGCAGCCTGTAATGTTAGATCACCTGGGCTACTGGTCTTGACTTCATTGTCTGTTATTTTTGCTCTGAAAAATCCATAACCTTTTAAAAATAAAATATATATATACATATATATACATATATATATATATACATATAGGTTAAATAACCATATACATATATATTTGTTTAACACATGCATGGAATGTGCAGTTGGGTCAGATCAGTTAAGATGATTCTCTGCTCTTTGTTTTAGCAGGAAGGGTTTCCAACTTCATATGTCCATTTGAACTGCAATATAATCTGTAATATAGATCTCCATCCATGCCATATGAAATATTTGCATATAATAATAATACCTGAGGACTCTGTAGTCAACAAGATTTACTGGCTATGCATAGAATTTCATGTTTTAACTAGTCTCAGAGCTGTTACCATGTAGAAGGATCAGTATATATGCCATCTGTTTTCTTGTCCCTTCCTTCATGCCTGCAGCCAAGATTTTCAGAAAATCTCCCTCTGTCAAATATAATCTTTATTAATTTTGAAGGAATCCACAGTTTCCATTTCCTGTTGGAACAAAGACATCCTCTCACCCAGCACACTACAGTTCCTGACTTTCATTCTGAAATTAATAAATCCTTAAAATATATAAGCTGGCTTAATTCAGTAGTCCTTTCTAAAATCCAGTGTTTTTCAACATCTGTGCTCACTGACATTTAAAAATATAAAGTTAATAAACATTATTTAACCTATCTCTGGGTTAGCTTATATCTCCCTTCTTTTTAAGGAACATTTTCTTTAAAGTCCTGTTAGATCTCTCCACAACTGGATATACTCTAAAATTGTCAGATATGCCAGTAATATATTTTATGTTATAACACTTAAAGAATTCCTGCATTTTACTGGATACATATGCCAAAGCATTATAAGGATTTGTTTTTGTTGTTGTTGTTGTTTTTGTGGGAAGGGTTTTATATTTATATCATTGAAGTTACATGCTGGAAAGGCATAAGGGACATTATAATAACAAAGAAATTATTCAATGTATACGGTTGCTTTACAGAAAAGTTTTTCCTTGGCTGACAGAAAATGAATGGCTCATATTTGATTTTTGTTGCTATTGTTTTTGTTTTTTGTTGTTTTGATCAGGCCTTGAGTGAGACCTCTTAGTCAGTTTAAGGAATTGCCTGACATGTGGCCCATACATATACAGCCACCCAATTAGATAAGATGGATGAAGCAAATAAGTGCAAGCCGACAGGAACCGGATGTAGATCTCTCCTGAGAGACACAGCCAGAATATGGCAAATACATAGGTGAATGCCAGCAGCAAACCACTGAACTTAGAACAGGACCCCGGTTGAAGGAATCAGAGAAAGGACTGGAAGAGCTTGAAGGGGCTTGAGACCACATATGAACAACAATGCCAACCAACCAGAGCTTCCAGGGACTAAGCCACTACCCAAAGACTATACATGGACTGACCCTGGGCTCCAACCACATAGGTAGCAATGAATAGCCTAGTAAGAGCACCAGTGGAAGGGGAAGCCCTTTGTCATGCCAAGACTGAACCCCCAGTGAACAGGATTGTTGGGGGGAGGGCAGTAATGGGGGGAGGATGTGGAGGGGAACACCTATATAGAAGGGGAAGGGGAGGGGCTAGGGGGATGTTGGTCTGGAAACCTGGAAGGGGAATAACAATCGACTCCTGTTTGAGGTTGTGTTCTGAATTCCTTGAATGATCAACAGTGATATGGAAGTATACACCAAATAAATCCTTTCCTTTCCAAAAGAAAAAAGAAAAGAAAAAAGAAATAGTCAAGTTAATAAAGATGGGAAAAAATAAAAAAAAATTAAAAAAATGAATTGCCTGGAATGTCTTTGTAGGACCTACATTCATAAGCTCTGTGTCCATTCCTGCCATATCTTCTACATAACAGAGAAAAGTTTCTCCCTGAATCATTATTAGTGAAGGATTCATCCTTAGGAACTGTTTGCTTATAGGAAATGACTTGATCTTTCACATCCACAGCATCAGACATTTTGAGCTCTCATATCTTTTATAATTGTCCAACCACAACTGAATTGTAAACAATAAATTGTGAACAATAGACTCGATATTTGTAGTAATTTTATTCCATTTATAAAGAGTAAGGATCGTGACTTTAAAGCCTTTTTGCATTCAGCATTAGCATTTTCTTTCTTTCTTTCTTTCTTTCTTCCTTCCTTTCTTTCTTTCTTTTCTTTTTTTTTTTTTTTTTGCTTTTTTTCCTCTCACCCTCTCTTTTTTTTTATTTGGTATTTCTTATGTACATTTCAAATGTTATTCCCTTTCCTGGTTTCCTGACCATAAGCCCCCTAACCCCTCCCCCTCCCCTTCTATACGGGTGTTCTCCCCCCTCCCCTGTCAATCCCCTACACCTTGCAGGACCAAGGGCTTCTCCTTCCATTGGCGTCTAGCAAGGCCATCCTTTGCTACATACAGCACTAGCATTTTCAAAGGCTAAAGATTCATTTAAAATTTCTCTAGAATTTGGACCTTTTATTGCCCTATTTATCAGTGAAAAATTCATTTAAATCCTGGGTTATCTTTTTAAATGATTCAGATTGCCCCTGGAGTTCAACTGTGTCCCAAGCATTTAAAGCTATTGTATGACATTGTTCTAAGATGACATCATCATATTAACATGTACTCTTAATTCAGAATATGGGCCTTCACCTAGTTACTGATCCTTGACAACATTAATGCCTCTAGTTATTTTGTTGCTTCATAAGCAAAGCCTCATTTTTCTGTCATGTTAGACATTAGAGTTCAGGACTGCATGGATTTTATCAAATCTCTTGAATCTTTAGGAATTATCTGATTTGTATGTGATTATCTGTTTTTATATATGGTGAATATAAGCTATAGTTCACTGCTGCTTTTTAAAATCTCTTTAAGTGTAATGCCACTACAGGCTGCCCCCAAATTCTTCATAAAATTGTAGATTTCTTACATATGCATATAACTCCCTTATCATAGCTAGAAAAAATCATTTTAGGTTTTTGAATGGACTCAGACTGTCATTTTTGCAGTCTTATCACAAGGTGGCAATGTAGGCTTTAGTTTGGATTCTTCTGAAAATCCTTCATGATTCAAAGGATTGCTTAATTTTTATTCTATTGTTCGAAACTTGGCATGGATTTCTTCAGCCCTTTTCTTACCAAGTCTGATTTATTCTGATCACTTTTAAATAGGACATATACAATTGCATCATTACCAAAAGTTATCATTAATGTGCCAATAACAAAGCCAAATGATACAGGATCCAAATGCCTTTGTCATTATGATTTCCATTTTTAACACAGAACATACTTTTTCTTTTATTCTAACACTCTCCTTTCTTCAGAGACTTCACTTTATTATTTTCAAACTAATTTTTCTACGATGTTTTTCTATACCTAGTTTCCTTTATACTCTTTTCAAACTTAATACCTTACCAGTTCTGAAATTCAGAGCTTCTCACTCTAACCCTGGCTCTGGGAAAAAAGTTTCTTTTGCCCTTCTAGGGTTTAACTTTGAACACGGAACTAGCTGCTGGCTCTGCCCTCTCAGGTTGGTCCAGACTTCTGTTCTACTCTGCCTCAACACTCTGCCAACCCACACGCCGAACTTTCCCTCTTTCAGCCCTCTGAATGAGTGCTAGTTGAGCCACTCTGCTCAAAGTGCTTGTTCTACCACTCAGCTCTTGAAGCACCTGACCAGGGAAACCTAAGCTTCTGTGCAGGACCTCTTCTGACCGCTGTGGTGCCTGCTCCTAGTCTCTCTCTACCACCCAACTGTCCAACTCTGGGCTGGGCCGGTGCCTCTGACCTCTGCCCACTCTGGACCTGCAGTAGCCCCAGGCAGAGCAGCATGGTCCAGGAGGGTGGAAGGACTTCCATGAGTGATTGCACTTAAATGCTGTGAGTGCTCACAAGCCCCTTAGGACAGGAAGGGGCCAACTAATCACACTGCAGCCTTCTGAGAACATGCAGCAGGCTTTGCTCTAAGGTCCTGCTCATTCTTAAGGGAGACGAAGCTCCCAGTCAGCTAGGTTGCTAGGGAAAGGTTTTACCCACTTTCCACACGTGACTTTTTTCAGGCTATAAGCCCTCACATTTGGATGCCATATGCAGCTTGTCTGACACACGAGCCTGAATAATGACACAGAGACTCATTTTTATTTATGGAAGCCAGGCCTTATGGCTCAGTTTTTTTTCCCAATTAGCTGATATATAACATTTTTTACATTGGAACTTTTTTATATTGGAACTTTTTTATTTGGATATTTTTTATTTACATCTCAAACGTTATCCCCCTTCCCGGTTTCATATCCATAAAACCACTATCTCATTCCCCTTTCCCCTTCTTCAATGAGGGTGTTCCTTGACTCATCAATGCACTGCTTCCCGCCTTCCTACTCTGACATTTCCCTACATTGGGACATAGATCCTTGGCAGGAACAAGGCCTTCTCTTCCCATTGGTGCCCAACAAGGCCATCCTCTGCTACATATGCAGCAGAAGCCATGGGTCTGTCCATGTGTACTCTTTGGATATTGGTTTAGACCCTGGAGGCTTTGGTTGGTTGGTATTGTTGTTCTTTTTTGGTTTGCAAACTCCCTTAGCTCCTTCTATCCTTTCTCTAACTCCACCAATGGGTACAGCATTCTCAGTTCAATGGTGGCTGCAAGCATCCACTTCTGTATTTGTTACGCTCTGGTAGAGCCTTTCAGGGGATAGCTATATCAGGCTCTTATCAGCATGTACCTCTTTGTATCAGACATATTGTCTGGGTTTGGTGGCTTTATGTATATGGGCTAGATCCCCAGGTGGGGCAGTCACTGGATGGCCTTTCCTTCAGTATCTGCTTCAAATCTTCTCTCCATATTTCTTCCTATGAATATTTTTTACACCTTGTGAGGAGGACTGTAGGATCTGCACTTTGGTCATCCTTTTTCTTGAGCTTCATGTGTTCTGTGAAAATGTATCTTGGGTAATCTGAGCTTTTGGACTAATGTCCACTTATCATTGAGTGCATACCATATGTGCTTTTTTATGATTTGGTTACCTCAATTAGGATGATAATTCCTATTCCATCCATTTGCCTATGAATTTCATGAAGTCAATGTTTTTAATAGCTGAGTAGTATTCCACTGATTAAATGTCCAGCATTTTCTGTATCCACTCCTTTGTTGAGGGACAGCTGGGTTCTTCCCAGCATCTGGATATTAAAAATCAGGCTACTATGAACGTAGCAGATCATGTGTCTTTGTTATATTTTGGAGCATCTTTTGGGTATATGCGCAGGAGTGTATAGCTGGGTCCTCAGGTAGTAATATGTCCAATTTTCTGAGGAACCTCCAGACTGATTTCCAGAGTGGTTGTAATCCTTGCAATCCTACTAAGAATGAAGGAGTATTCTTCTTTCTCTACATCCTTGCCAGAATCTCTTATCACCTGAATTTTTGATCTTAGCCATTCTGACTGGTGTGAGGTAGAATCTCAAGACTGTTTTGATTTGCATTTCCCTGATGACTAAGAATGTTCAACATTTCTTTAAGTGCTTCTCAGTCATTTGATATTCCTCCACTTAGAATTTTTGTTTAGATCTTTATCCCATTTTTAAAAGAGTTATTATACTCTCTGGAGTCTCACTTCTTGAGTTCTTTGTATATATTGAATATTAGCACTCCATCAGATGTTGGATTGGTAAAATTCTCTTCCCAATCTGTTGGCTGCCATTTTGTCCTAATGACAGTGTCCTTTGAAACAGAGAAGATGGAATTTTATGAATTCACATTTGTTGATACTTGATTTTAGAGCATAAGTCATTGGTGTTCTGTACAGGAAATTTTCTTCTGTGCCTATGTGTTTGAGGCTCTTTGCCAGGTTCTCTTCTATTAGTTTCCGTGTATCTAGTATTATATGGAGGTTCTTGATTCACTTGGACTTGATCTTTGTACAGGGTGATAAGAATGGATCAATTTGTATTCTTCTACATGCTGAACTCCAGTTGAGCCTGTACCATTTGTTGAAAATGCTGTATCTTTTCCATTGGATAGTTTTATCTCCTTTGTCAAAGATCAAGTGACCATAGATGTGTGGATTCATTTCTGGGTCTTCAATTCTATTCCATTGCCTCTCTCTGTACAAAAACCGTGCAAGTTTTATCACAATTGGTCTGTTATACTGCTTGAGGTTAGGATGATGATTCCCCCAGAAGGTCTTATATTGTTGAAAAATGGGGTACAGTTTTTGATATCCTGGGTTTTTCATTCCAAACGAATATGAAAATGGCTCTTTCTAACTATATGAGGAATTGAGTTGGAATTTTGATGGGGATTGCTTTGAATCTGTAGATTGCTTTTGGCTAACTGGCCATTTTTAAAATTTAATTCTGCCAAACCATGAGCATGGGATATCATTCCATCTTCTGAGCTCTTCTTCAATTTTGTTCTTCAAAGACTTGAAGTTTCTGTTATACAGATCTGTCACTAGTTTGGTTAGAGTCACACTGAGGTATATTATTTGTGACTATTGTGAAGGGTGTCATTTCCCTAATTTCTTTTTTAGATTGTTTGTCTTTTGGGTAGAGGAAGGTTACTGATTTGTTTGAGTTAATTTTATATGCAGTCACTTTGCTGAAGTTGTTTATCAGCTGTAGGAGATCTCTGGTGGAACATTGGGTTCACTTAAGTATACTTTCATACCATCAGCAAATAATATTTGACTTCTTCCTTTTAACCCTTTGACCTCTTTTTGTTGTCTGATTGCTCTAGCTAGGAATTTGAATACTTTATTCAACAGGTAGAGAGAAATTGGGAAGCCTTGTCTAGTTCCTGATTTTAGTGGTATTGCTTGAAGTTTTTCCATTTGATTTGATGTTGGCTATTGCTTTTACTATGTTTAGGAATGGGCCTTGAATTCTTGAACTTTCCTAGTCTTTTAACATGACAGTTGTTGAATTTGGTCAAAGGCTTTCTCACTATCTAATGGGAGGATTAATGTTTTTTTTGTCTATGAGTTTGTTTACATAGTGGATTACATTGAGACTTCTGTATGTTGAAACATCCCTGCATCCTTGGGATGAAACCTACTTGATCATTATGGATAATCATTTTGATGTGTTCTTGGATTAGATTTGCAAGAATTTTAATGAGTATTTTTGCATTGATATTTACAATGGAAATTGGCCTGAAGTTCTCTTGCTTTGTTCAGTCATTGTGTGGTTTAGGTATAACCTTAATTGTGGCTTTATAGAAGGAACTGGATAGTGTTCTTTCTGTTTTTAGTTTTTAGTTTTGTAGAATAGTTTGGACAATATTGGTATTAAGTCTTCTGTGAGGTTATTATAGAATTCTGTACTAAACTCTGGACTAAATTCGGTTTTTGTTGTTGTTGTTTTGTTGTTGTTGTTCTTGTTGGTAGACTTTTAATGATTGCTTCTATTTCTTGGGACAGTTTAGATGGTTTATCTGATCTTGGTTTAACTTTGGTACCTAGAAACTGTCTAGGAAATAAT
The DNA here is from genome assembly GCF_021556685.1 of Rattus norvegicus. Taxonomy (NCBI): domain Eukaryota; kingdom Metazoa; phylum Chordata; class Mammalia; order Rodentia; family Muridae; genus Rattus; species Rattus norvegicus. The sequence continues at coordinate 74,906,505 of NC_141536.1, read as the reverse complement.
CAATTTCATCAGTATTTTCCAGTTTTGTTGAATATAGTCTTTTATAGTTAGATGTGATAATTTTTTTAATTTCCTCATATTATGTTGTTATATATCCCTTTTTGTTTCTGATTTTAATAAATAGTATACAATCTCTCTGCCCTCTGGTTAGTCCTGAGTCCGCCAGGCAGGTCACTTGGAGCAGAAATGTTGGTCTTACATGTGGTCCCGTGGCTGGAGTTGCTCCTGGGGGACTGCTTTTGAGCTCTCCTAAAACTTTTTAGAATTTAATGAAAATGAACACATAGCATTGCCAAATTTATGATAGAAAATGAAAACAGTACTAGGAGAAAAACTCATAGCTCTGAGTGCCTCTAAAAGGAAACTGGAGACAGCATAGCCTAGCAGCTTAACAGCACACCTAGAAACTCTAAAATGAAAAGAAGCAAATGCACCCAAGAGGAGAAGATGGTAGGACATAATCAAACTCATGGATGAAATGGACGAAGTAGAAACAAAAGGAACTATATAAAGAATCAAGAAAACTGGGAACTGTTTCTTTGAGAAAATCAACAAAATATATAAACCTTTATGTAGAAACCAAGACTACATGGCATCATCAGAGCCCAATTCTCCCACCAAAGCAAACACTGAATATCCAAACACACCAGAAAAGCAAGATCTAGATGTAAAATCACATTTGACCATGATGCTGGAGGACTTCAAGAAAGACATAAAGAACTCCCTTAGAGAAACAGAGGAAAACATAAATAAACAAGTAGAAGCCCATAGAAAGGAATCACAAAAATCCCTGAAAGAATTCCAGGAAAAAAATCAAACAAGTGAAGGAAATAAAAATGGAAATAGAAGCAATAAAGAGAGCACAAAGGGAGACAACCCTGGTTATAGAAAACCAAAGAAAGAGACAAGGAGCCATAGATACAAGCATCAGCAGCAGAATACAAGAGATAGAAGAGAGAATCTCAGGAGCAGAAGATTCCATAGAAATCAACGACACAACCGTCAAAGATAATGTAAAACAAAAAAAGCTACTGGTCCAAAACACACAGGAAAGCCAGGACACAATGAGAAGATCAAACCTAAGGATAATAGGTATAGAAGAGAGTGAGGACTCCCAGCTCAAAGGACCAGTAAATATCTTCAACAACCTCAAAGAAGAAAGCTTCCCTAACCTAAAAAAAGAGATACCCATAGGCATACAAGAAGCCTACAGAACTCCAAATAGATTGGACCAGAAAAGAAACACCTCCCATCACATAATAGTCAAAACTTCAAATGCACAAAACAGTGAAAGACTATTAAAAGCAGTAAGGGAAAAAGGTCAAGTAACATATAAAGGCAAACCTATCATAATCACACCAGACTTCTCACCAGAGACTATGAAAGCCAGAAGATCCTGAACAGATGTCATACAGACCCTAAGAGAACACAAATGCGAGCCCAGGTTGCTGTATCTGGCAAAACTCTCAATTAACATAGATGGAGAAACCAAGATATTCCATAACAAAACCAAATTTACACAATATCTTTCTACAAATCCAGCACTATGAAGGATAATAAATGGTAAAGTCCAACATAAGGAGGCAAGCTACACCCTAGAAAAAGCAAGAAATAAACATCTTGCCAACAAAACAAAGAGAAGAAAAGCACACAAACATATAACCTCACATCAAATATGAATATAACAGGAAGCAATAATCACTATTCCTTAATATCTCTCAACATCAATAATCTCAACTCCCCAATAAAAAGACATAGATTAACAAACTGGATACGAAATGAGGACCCTGCATTCTGCTGCCTACAGGAAACACACCTCAGGGACAAAGACAGACATTATCTCAGAGTAAAAGGCTGGAAAACAACTTTCCAAGCAAAGGGTCAGAGGACTCAAGCTGGAGTAGCCATTCTAATATCGAATAAAATGGATTTTCAACTAAAAGTCATCAAACAAGATAAGGAAGGACACTTCATATTCATCAAAGGAAAAATCCACCAAGATGAACTCTCAATCCTAAATATCTATGCTCCAAATGCAAGGGCACCTACAAAGGTAAAAGAAACCTTACTAAAGCTCAAAACACACATTGCACCTCACACAATAATAGTAGGAGATTTCAACACCCCATTCTCATCAATGGACAGATCATAAAAACAGAAATTAAACAAAGACGTAGACAGACTAAGAGAAGGCATGAACCAAATGGACTTAACAGATATTTATAGAACATTCTATCCTAAAGCAAAAGGATATAACTTCTTCTCAGACCTCATGGTACTTTCTCCAAAATTGACCATGTAATTGGTCAAAAAACGGGCCTCAAAATGTACAGAAAGATAGAAAAAAATCTCATGCATCCTATCAGACCACCACGGGCTAAAGCTTGTCTTCAACAACAATAAGGGAAGAACGTCCATATACATGGAAATTGAACAATGCTCTACTCAATGATAACCTGGTCAAGGAAGAAATAAAGAAAGAAATTAAAGACTCTTTAGAATTTAATGAAAATGAAGATACAACATACTCAAACTTATGGGACACAATGAAAGCTGTGCTAAGAGGAAAACTCATAGCACTGACTGCTTGCAGAAAGAAACAGGAGAGAGCATATATCACCAGCTTGACATCACACCTAAAAGCTCTAGAACAAAAAGAATCAAATATACCCAGGAGGAGTAGAAGGCAGGAAATAATCAAACTCAGAGCTGAAATCAACCAAGTAGAAACAAAAAGGACTATACAAAGAATCAACAAATCCAAAGGTTGGTTCTTTGAGAAATCAAAAGGATAGATAAACCCTTAGCCAGTCTAATGAGAGGACACAGAGAGTGTGTCCAAATTAACAAAATCAGAAATGAAAAGGGAGACATAACTGAAGAATCAGAGGAAATTCAAAAAATCATCAGATCCTACTACAAAAGCCTATATTCAACAAAACTTGAAAATCTGCAGGAAATGGACAATTTCCTAGGCAGATACCAGGTACCACAGTTAAATAAGGAACAGATAAACCATTTAAACAACCCTATAACACTAAATTAATAAAAGCAGTCAGAAAAGGTCTTCCAACCAAAAAGAGCCCAGGTCCAGATTGGTTCAGTGCAGAATTCTATCAGACCTTCATAGAAGAACTCATACCAATACTATCCAAATTATTTCACAAAATTGAAACAGATGGAATGCTACAGATTTCCTTTTATGAAGCCACCATTACTCTTATACCTAAACCACAGAAAGATCCAGCAAAGAAAGAGAACTTCAGACCAATCACCCTTATGAATATCGACGCAAAATACTCAATAGAGAACTACTAAACCTGAGAAACACCTTCAGCAAAGTGGCTGGGTATAAAATTAATTCAAATAAATCAGTACCCTTCCTCTACACAAAAGAAAAACAAGCCGAGAAAGAAATTAGGGAAACGACACCCTTCATAATAGTCCCAAATAATATAAAATAGATCGGTGTGACTTTAACCAAGCAAGTGAAAGATCTCTATGATAAGAACTTCAATCCTCTGAAGAAAGAAATTGAAGAAGATCTCAGAAGATGGAAAGATCTCCTATGCTTATGGAATTGCAGGATTAATATAGAAAAATGGCCATTTTTCCAAAAGCAATCTACAGATTCAATGCAATCCCCATCAAAATACCAATCCAATTCTTCAGAGTGTTAGACAGAACCATTCCCAAATTCATCTGGAATAACAAAAAATCCAGGATAGCTAAAAATATTCTCAATAATAAAAGGAATTCTGGGGGTAATCACTATCCCTGAACTCAAGCAGTATTACAGAGCAATAGTGATAAAAACTGCATGATACTGGTACAGAGATAGACAGCCAGACCAGTGGAATAGAATTGAAGACCCAGAAATGAACCCACACACCTATGGTCACTTGATTTTTGACAAAGGAGCCAAAACCATCCAATGGAAAAAACATAGCATTTTCAGCAAATGATGCTGGTTCAATTGGAGGTCAGCATGTAGAAGAATGCAGATCGATCCATGCTTATCACCCTGTACAAAGCTTAAGCCCAAGGAGATCAAGGACCTCCACATCAAACCAGATACACTCAAACTAATAGAAGAAAAAGTGGGGTAGCATCTCGAACACTGGGCACTGGAGAAAAATTCCTGAACAAAACACCAATGGTTTATACTCTAAGATCGATATTCAACAAATGGGATCTCATAAAACTGCAAAGCTTCTGTAAGGCAAAGGACACTGTTGTTAGGACAAAACGGCAACCAACAGATTGGGAAAAGATCTTTACCAACCCTACAACTGAGAGAGGGCTCATATCCAAAATATACAAAGAACTTAAGAAGTTAGACTGCAGGGAGACAAATAACCCTATTAAAAATGGGGTTCAGAGCAAAACAAAGAATTCACAGCTGAGGAATGCCGAATGGCAGAGAAACACCTAAAGAAATGTTCAACATCTTTAGTCATCAGAGAAATGCAGATCAAAACAACCCTGAGATTCCACCTCACACCACTGAGAATAGCTAAGATCAAAAACTCAGGTGACAACAAATGCTGGCGAGGATGTGGAGAAAGAAGAACACTCCTCTATTGTTGGTGGGATTGCAGGCTGGTACAACCATTCTGGAAATAAGTTTGGAGGTTCCTCAGAAAATTGGACATTGAAATACTTGAGGACCCAGGTATACTTCTCTTGGGTATATACGCAAGAGATGCCCCAACATATACCAAAGACACATGCTCCACTATGTTCACAGCAGTCTTATTTATAATAGCCAGAAGCTGGAAAGAACCCAGATGCTCTTCAACAGAGGAATGGATACAGAAAATGTGGTACTTCTACACAACGGAATATTACTCAGCTATCAAAAACAATTAATTTATGAAATTCATAGGCAAATGGATGGAACTGGAAAATATCATCCTGAGTGAGGTAACCTAATCACAGAAAAACACACATGGTATGCACCCATTGATAAGTGGCTATTAGCCCAAATGCTTGAATTACTCTAGATGCACAGAACACATGAAACACTAAAAGGATGACCAAAATGCGAATGCTTCACTCCTTCATTAAAAGGGGAACAAGAACACCCTTGGGAGGGAGTAGGGAAGCAAAGTTTAGAACAGAGGCAGAAGGAACACCCATTCAGAGCCTGCCCCACATGTGGCCCATACATATACAGCCACCAAACTAGATAAGATAGATGAAGCAAGAAAATGCAGGCTGACAGGAACTGAATGTAGATCTCTCCTGAGAGACACAGCCAGAATACAGCAAATACATAGGCGAATGCCATCATTAAACCTCTGAACTGAGAACAGGACCCCCGTTGAAGGAATCTTAGAAAGGACTGAAAGTGCTTGAAGGGGTTCGAGACCCCATATGAAAAATGCCAGCCAACCATAGCTTCCAGGGACTAAGCCACTACCCAAAGACTATACATGGACTGACCCTGGGCTCCAACCTCATAGGTAGCAATGAATAGCCTAGTAAGAGCACCCATTGAAGGGGAAGCCCTTGGTCCTACCAAGACTGAACCCCCAGCGAATGTGATTGTTGGGGGAGAGCAGTAATGGGGGGAGGATAGGGAGGGGAACACCCATATAGAAGGGGAGCGGGAGGGGTTAGGGGGATGTTTGCCAGGAAATCGGAAAGGGAATAACAGTCAAAATGTAAATAATAAATACCCAACTTAATAAAGTTGAAAAAAAAACAGAAATCAATGCGATTTATTATTATTTCTATTATCTGTATTTATTTGAAGAACACATCCAAACCTTCTTGATCCATATGCACATGCAGAAACAGCACTTTTGGAAGACATGTAAATCATTGCATTCATTTGTTTTATTGTACAAAATAAACAGTGAACTTTATTGAAGTTTTTCAACAGGCAATCTGTATTAAAACCTTATAGAGAGTCATTTGAAAGTAACATAGCCTTAACCCAGAATGAATGAATTTCAGAGGCTGATTCTAAGGAATGTGGGAATATGGATGTTTTAATTACCACTCACAGAATTCTAATGCTTAAAACATTTGCAAACAGAATGTCAAATGGCCAAGAAGCACCTAAGGAAATGTTCAACATCTTAGTCAGTGAAATGCAAATCAAAACAACCCTGAGACTCCACCTCACACCAGTCATAATGCCTAAGATCAAATACTCAGGTGACAGTAGATGCTGGAGAAAATGTGGAGAAAGAGAAACACTCCTCCACTGTTGGTGGAATTGCAAGCTGGTACAACCACTATGGAAATCAGTCTGGACATAGTACTGAAAACTGGACATAGTGCTACCAGAGGACCCAGCTATACCATTCCTGGCATACACCCAAAAAGATGCTTAAACATATAACAAGGACACATTCTCCAGTATATTCATAGCAGCCTTATTTATAATAACCAGAAGCTGGAAAGAACCCAGACGTCCTTCAACAGAAGAATGGATTCAGAAAATGTGTTACATCTACACAATGGAGTACTGCGCAGCTATTAAACATAATGACTTCATGAAATTCTTAGGCAAATGGATGGAACTAGAAATATCATCCTCAGTGAAGTAACCGTATCACAAAAGAAATCACATGGTATGCACTCACTGATAAGTGGATATTATCCCAAAAGCTTGGATTACCTAAGATACAATTCACAGACCACATGAAGCTCAAGAAGAAGGACAACCATGTATGCTTCAGTCCTCTTAGAAGGGGGAACAAAATATTCAAGGGAGGAAATACAGAGACAAAATGTTAAACAGAGACTGAAGGAAAGGTCATCCAGAGACTGCCCAACCTGGGGATCCATTCCATATACAGATACCAAACTCAGACACTATTGTGGATGCCAAGAAGTGCATGCTGACAGAAACCTGATATAGCTGTCTCCTGAGAGGCTCTGTTAGAGCCTGGATGCTTACAACCAACCATTGGACTGAGAATTTTGGTCCCCAATGGAGGAGTTAAGAGAAAGGACTGAGGTAGCTGAAGGGATTTGCAACCTATAGGAAAAACAACAATATCAACCAACCAGATCCCCCAGATCTCCCAGGGACTAAGTCACCAACCAAAGAGTACACATGGAGAGGCTCATAGCAGAGGATGGTCTTGTGGTACATTAATGGGAGGAGATGCCATTGGTCCTGGGAAGGTTCAATGCCCCAATGAAGAGGAATGCCAGGGTGGAGAGGAGAGGTGGGAAGGAGTGTGTGGTTGGGTAGGGAACACCCTCATAGAAGCAGAGGAAGGGATCTGGGATAGGGGGTTTCCTGAAGGGAAACTGGGAAAGTGGATAACATTTGAAATGTAAATAAATAAAACACTTAATAAAAAGATATAAAAAGTTACAAACCACTATGTAGATTATTTCCCCCTTCTGAGGATAGTGTCCTCCTATGCAACATGAAGAATAGGGGGCTGTTATGTATAACTATTGAAGTTCACACCTATATAAAACTTTTCTGTGATAAAAATAGTCCTAAATGCCAGATGTATTAAAAATTCTAAAAAGTTTTAAATTTATTTTGTTATTCCTTTCTTGACCAAGTTATCATTAAGTAGAGCATTGTTCAATTTCCATGTATATGTGGCCTTTCTGTAGATATTGTTGCTATTGAATACCAGCCTTAGTCTATGGTGAGCTGATAGGATTAATGGGATTCATTCGATTTTCTTGTATCTGTTGAGGTCTGTTTTGTGACCAATTATATAGTCAATTTTGGAGACAGTACTATGAAGTGCTGAGAAGAAAGTATATTTTTTGTTGCACGATGAAAAGTTGTATAGATATCTGTTAGATCCATTTGGTTCATAGCTTCTGTTAGTGTGTCTCTGTCTATTTAGTTTCTGTTTCCATTGTCTGTTATTGCTGAGAGTAAGGTGATGAAGACTCCCACTAATATTGTGTGAGGTGCATTGTGCCCTTTGAGCTTTAGTAAGGTTTCTTCCATGAATGTAGGTGCCTTTGCATTTAGAACATAGATAATCAGGAGTGAGAGTTAATCTTGGTGTATTTTTTCTTTAATGAATATGAAGTTTCCTTCCTTATCTTTTTTGATAAGTTTTGGTTGAACATTGATTTTATTTGAAATTAGAATGGGTACTCCAGCTTTCTTCTAGAAACATTTGCATGGAAAATTGTTTTCCAGCCTTTTATTCTTAGGTAGAATGTATTTGTCACTAAGGTGTGTTTCCTATAGGCAGCCAAATTCTGGGTACCCTTTAAATATCCAGTCTATTAACCTATGTCTTTTTATGTGTAAATTGAACCCATTGATATTGAAAGATAATCGAGACTAATGATTATTTTTTCCTGTTATTTTTGTTATTACAGGAGGAATTATGTTTGTGTGGCTCTTTTCTTTTGGGTTAGTAATCACCTCACAATGAAACTAAAAGAAGAGAGACACACAATCATAATTCTACCTCTAACAATGAAAAAAACAGGAAGCAACAATCACTATTCCTTAATATCTCTCAACATCAACAGACTCAATTCTCAAATAAAAAGACATAGACTAGCAGACTGGATACATAAAGGGGATCCAGCATTTTGCGGCATGCAGGAAACACACCTCAGAGAGAAAGACATACACTACCTCAGAGTAAAAAGCTGGAAAATAACTTTCTAAGCAAATGGTCTTAAGAAGCCAGCTGGAGTAGGCATTCTAATATCAAATAAAATTGACTTTCAATCAAAACTCATTAAAAAAAATAAGGAAGGACATTTTCTATTCATCAAAGGAAAAACTCAATAAGATGAACTCTCAATCCTAAATATCTATTTTCCAAATGCAAGGGTACCTACATTCATAAAAAGAAACCATACCAAAGTGCAAATCACACATTGTACCTCATACAATAATAGTAGGAGATTTCAACGCCCCACTCTCATCAAAGAATAGATCACGGAAACAGAAATTAAACAGAGACATAGAGAAACTTACAGAAGTTATGAACCAAATGGACATAATAAATATTTATAGAACATTTCATCCCAAAGCAAACTTCTTTTCAGCACCTCAAGGTACCATCTCCAAAAATGACCATATAATCAGTCACAAAATAGGCCTCAACAGATTCAGGAAGATAGAAAAAATCCAATGCATCATATCAGATTAACACTGACTAAGGCTGGTCTTCAATAACAACAAAAATGACAGAGAACCCACATATTCATGGAAGTTGAAAAATGCTCTACTCAATGATAACTTGGTCAAGGAAGAAGTAAAGAAAAAGATTAAAGACATCTTAGTCTAATAAAAATGAAGGCATAACATACCCAAACTTATGAGACACAATGAAAGCAGTGCTAAGAGGAAAACTTACAGCTCTGAGTGCCTAAAAAGAGTCAAGAGACAGCATACAACAGAAGCTTAACAGCACACCTAAAAGATCTAGAACAAAAAAAAGCAAATACACCCAAGAGGAATAGAAGGCAGGATATAATCAAACCCAGGGATGAAATCTACCAAGTAGAAACAAAAAGGACTATGAAAAGAATCAACAAAACCAGAAGCTGGTTCTTTGAAAAAATCAACAAGATAGATAAGCCCTTAGCCAGGCTAACCAGAGGTCATAGAGAGTATATCCAAATTAACAAAATCAGAAATGAAAAGGGAGACATAACAACAGAATCTGAGGCAATTCAAAAAATCATCCGATACTAGTTCAAAAGCCTATATTCAACAAAACTGGAGAATCTGGATGAAATGAACTATTTTCTAGACAAATACCAGGTATCAAAGTTAAATCCAGAACAGATAAGTCATGTAAACAACTCCATAACTCCTAAAGAAATAGAAGCAGTTATTAAACGTCTCAACCAAAAAGAGCCCAGGATCAGATGGGTTTAGTGTAGAATTCGATCAGACCTTCATAGAAGACCTCATGCCAATACTGTCCAAACTATTCCAGAAAATAGAAACAGATGGAACACTACCGTATGAAGCCACAATTAGCTTATATCTAAACCATACAAAGAACCAAAGAAGAAGGAGAACTTCAGACTGATTTCCCTTAGGAATATCAATGCAAAATTACTCAATAAAATTCTTGCAAACCAAATCCAAGAACACATCAAAACTATTCTCCAACATGATCAAGTAGGCTTCATCCCAGAGATGCAGGGATGGTTCAATATATGGAAATCCATCAACATAATCCACCATATAAACAAATTCAAAGAAAAAAACAGCATGATCATTTCATTAGATGCTGAGAAAGCATTTGCCAAAATTCAACACCCCTTCACGATGAAAGTCATGGAAAGATCAGGAATTCAAGGCCCATGCCTAAACACAGTAAAAGCAATATATAGCAAACTAGTCACTAACACTAAACTAAATGGAGAGAAACTTGAAGCAATCCCACTAAAATCAGGGAATAGATAAGGCTGCCCACCCTCTCCCTAATTATCCAGTATAGTACTTGAAGTTGTACCTGGAACCATCAGACAATGAAAGGTCAAAGGGATACAAATTAGAAAGGAAGAAGTCAAAATGTCAATATTTGCAAATGATATGATAGTGTACTTAAGTTATCCTAAAAGCTCCACCAGTGAACTACTTAACCTGATAAACAACTTCAGCAAATTGTCCGGGTATAATATTAACTCAAACAAATCAGTAGTCTTCCTCTACTCAAAGGATAAACAGACTGAGAAAGAAATTATGGAAATGACACCCTTCACAAGAGTCCCAAATAATATAAAATATCCTGGTGTGACTTTAACCAAGCAAGTGAAAGATCTTTATTACAAGAACTTCAAGTCTCTGTAGAAAGAAATTGAGGAAGATCTCAGAAGCTGGAAAGATCTTCCATGCTCATGGATTGGCAGGACTAATATAGTAAAGATGTCCATTTTGCCAAAAGCAATCTACAGATTCAATGCAATCCCCATCAAAAGTCCTACTCAATTCTTTATAGAGATAGAAATAGCAATTTGCAAATTCATTTGGAATAACAAAAAACCCAGGATAGTGAAAACTATACTCAACAATAAAAGAACTTCTGAGGGAATCACCATTCCTTACTTCAAGCAGTATTACAAAGCAATAGTCATAAAAATTGTACAGAGACAGGCAGATAGATAAGTGGAAGAAAACTGAAGACCCAGAAATGAACCCACACATCTATAGTCACTTGATATTTGACAAAGGAGCTAATACCTTCCATTGGAAGAAAGATAGCATTTTCAGCAAATGATGCTGGTTCAACTGGAGGTCGGCATGTAGAAGAATGAAAATCGATCCATTCTTGTCACCCTGTACAATGCTTAAGTCCTATTGGATCAAGGACCTGCACATAAAATCAGATACACTTAAACTAATAGAAGAAAAAGTGGGGAAGAATCTCAAACACATTGGCACTGGAGAAAATTTCCTGAACAAAACACCAATGGTTTATGCTTTAAGATCACAAGATGATGCCCTTGGTGGGCACTAAAGGGAGAAGCCCTTGGTCCTGACAAGGTTGGACCTCCAGTGTAGGGAAATGCCAGGTGGGCAGGAATGTGGAATTGAAGAGGCGGGGAACATCCTAATAGAATAAAGGGAGGAGGCTGGGATAGAGAGCTTATTTCTGGGAAACTGGGAAATTGAATAACAGAAGTGTAAATAAAAAAATCCAATAAAAATATTTTTGAGGATTTTATTAATTTTGATAGTAAAGAAAATTAATGGCACATATGTCATCTTTTAATAATTCTTATGCATTCAGAGTCTATATATTTAGCATTGTCTTATGTTATCCACAAGTATAGCCTATGTCCTCCATAGATACTATTTAATGGAAAATTTTAGTCACTATTTGACCACAGTATTTACTGTATTTTATTTATACTAGATGACATTTATGTGGAAAAATGAAAGCCCAAAGGTTTTTGTATGATTCAAGAAATATATGTGTAATTACACTTAGAATGTTATAGGCTTCCTGCTTTGGGGGACAAAGTCAAATAGAAAGAAGTAGGGCTGTACAGATGGTTGTGTACATAGTTTCTATACTCTGGGTTCTAGAATTGCATTCTTTAATCGCATATATTTTTGATGTACCTTCTGAGGCATATATTTAATTTCATTTATAAAGTGATCCAGACCTATGTATTTTGTTCTGAATATAGACTATTCCTTTTATTATGCTGATCTTGGTTATTGTTATACACTTGGTGTATTTTATTTTTCCCAGGAATGACCATATTTAACAACATAATCAAATGTTCTCTACTGAATTTTTCAGTGTATATTTTCTCCATAATTTACAACCTATCCCTTTCTATAAGGTAAAGATTTTATATCTTCTGAAAATAATTTATTTAAATATTAGGACTTTACTAACATTTGAGAGGATTAAACAAATCCTGAACATTTGAGAAGAGTAAGCAAATGGTAACTTCTTTTTCAGTGTATGGAGGTTTGGTTCCTAACATTCACAGCAGTTGGCTTACAACTGTCTAAAGTTTCAGGAGATATGATGCCCTTGAATTTCTGTGGGTACCTGAATGCTCACGGCACACAAACATTCAGTGGCTTAAACTTACATATAAACATAAATTTAAGAATAAACCTTAGAAAATCAAGACACAATAAGAATATATACTGGATCTAGTAATGCAGAGATTTGCAGCTGTTGGAAAACCTCAAAGTGTGGGTCAGATGAGGCAATTGCTACAGATATAAACATGAAAGATACTTTTATAGCAACTAAATGCTGTCTAAAGTCAATAGTTTTAAGATTCATTGAGAGTCTTATGAATATTGAAGTAAACAAAGATAGGGAATGTCACCTCTAATAGTCCATAAAAACAATGGGTTGGATGCTCCTAAAGGCTAAGGTTGTGTTTCAAAAGTAAACATTCCAAATGTGAGCACTTCAATACATGATTGATGTTGTATTAACTGATATGTGGAGGTTTGTTCATAGATTTCAGAAAAGGAAGGTTCTCCACTGAGTTTCATTCTTGGCAACTGTTCTAAAATGTAACATTATAAATAAGAAATTTAGTGTGTTGTTGACTTAAACACAAAGATTCATAGATATTTTGCTTTCAAGTCATTTATAATTAAGTTCATGATGCCATCCCAAGTAACAGTTTTTATCATATAGTCTTATATACATGGGCTTTATATATTTTCAATTGTTTGCTCCCCACAGTGGCCTCTTGTGTGTTAAACTGTTCCAATTTTTTCCTTTTCTTTTTCTTCTGTTATTCACCTCTTCTTTGCTTTTATTGCACACATTCAGTCATACTCTCTGTTTACCATCTCCCTTAAGAACTCTTCTAATGTACAATTTCTATTATTACCCAGGCCCAAAAGGAGACTATGCCAAGATATAATGGAGAAATTAACAAAATTTAAACATCATGAAAATACATTAAGTTTATTACTCAAAGTATGCATTTCTTTCTTTATGTGGCCTTGTTTTACTTTTGAGAATATAATTACATCTTTTCTTTCTGTTTACTTCTTCCAACCCCTCTCATAAACTCCTTCCCATTCTCTTTCAAATCCATGGCATTTCCTTTCATTAATTGTTACTGCATTCATATGTTTATATGTTCACACATACATATTCCTAAATATAACCTGATCATTTTATGTAATGTACTTGTATTTTTCCATCTGAGTTCTGGGTGTTGGATAAGCAGGTGGTGTACTCTTCATTAAGGAAGACCTCCTTTGCCATTACCAGCTTTCCTCTTGTCTATAATTCTTGGTGTAGGGTCAAAGCCTCATGGTTTTTCCCTGCCAATTTGGCATGTCCATTGATGTTGTTCTTTTTGTCTCACATTTAGGCAGTCACGCTGCTGAGATCTTATGGGTATAGCTTCTGATATTAGTGTGAGGTACACTTCACAGCTAATCTGTGAGCCACTGAATCTTAGAATATCTTCACTTCCTGTTGTACAATGTTTCCTGAACTTTAAGTGTGGAAGTGTTTTGTAGATATTTTTACTGGGGCAGGGTTTCACAATTCTGCATTTTAAAGTGCATTGTCCTTTTGTGTAGTGGTCTCTGACAAGGTATAATTCCTTTAAAAATGAACAAAAATGACCAGCCCTTAACCAAAGTATCTACGGAAGTCTCAAGAGAGCACCAAAATTATTAGGATCAACAAAAACAACAAATGGGAAATACAATTGGCATCAGGAATAAATTTGATTGCTTGAATGAGGACATGTGGACTGGTCTCCGAAACTTTCCTTCAGGTTCACAAGTGTATAAGATAAAAATAAAGATGTGTTCAATGTTGTGATGTGTTCACAACCATGAGAAGTTCACAATAAGCTCTGTTTTGCTGAGCATTCATCTATGAGACAGAACTCATGAAAAAATCCATAAGGTATAACAAAAAGAATTGTTTGCCATGGTTTTGTTCATGTACATTATAACAATGCTGAAAAATGTTACTGTGATAACAGTTATGGTTACTTATCTCTGCGGGCTCTCCAACGTATCTTCTTCCTTACCAGTCTTTCTCTTGTGGATGCTGTATATTATACAGCCATAGACTCAAGTTGATTAGAAGTATGGTGGCCCTTTTCCTTCTCATAATGTACATTGTTATTGGCATAGGAGGAATTTTCCTAAACATAACTCCAAAAGCTTATGTGGCACGATCAATAATTGATAAATGGGACCACATGAAACTGGAAAGCTTCTGTAAGGCAAAGGACATAGTCAATAAGACAAACAGGCAACCTACAGATTGGAAAAAAGATCTTTACTAATCCCACATCTGATAGAAGGCTATTATATAAAGAAATGAAGAAACGAGCCGCCAGAAAACCAAACAGCCCAATCAAAAAGTCTGGTATTTAAATTAAACTGAGAATTCACAATAGAGGAATCTCTAATGGTTGAGAAGCACCTAAAGAAATGTTCAAAGTTCTTAATGATTAGAAAAATACAAATCAAAATGACCCTGAGATTCTTACTAATTAGAATGGGTAATATAAAATCATCAGTTGACAACACATGTTGGCAACGATATGGAGAAAGAGGAACACTCCTCCATTGCTGCTGGGATTGCAAACTTGTACAACCACCCTGAAAATCAATCTGCATGTTCCTCAGAAAATTGGAAATAGATCTACCTGAAGACCCAGCAATAACACTCTTGGGAATATACCCAACTGATGCCCACCAGGCCACAGGGACACATGTTCCAGTATGTTCATAGCAGCCTTGTTTATGAGAGCCAACAAACTAGAAACAATCCAGATAACCCACAACAGAAAAATGTATATACAAAATGTGGTCATTTACACACAATGGAATAGTTCTCAACTGTTAAGAATAAAAGCATCATGAGTGTGGCAGGCAAATGGAGGGGACTAGAAAATATCATTCTGAGTGAAGTAACTCAGACCCAAAAAGACATGAATGGTATATACTCACTAATAAGTGGATATTAGCCAAAATGAAGTGAAGAATACCTAAGATACAATCCACAGAACTCTAAAATTTCAACTCACTGAAGGGCCCAAGTCAAGACACCTCAGTCCCATTTTGGAGGAAAAAAAATGCAATCAGTACAGGGAAGGGAGGGTGGGATGTGGGAGGAAAAAGAGTATGTGGGGTGGGAAGAGGGGAGCATGATCTAGTATTGGCTGGGGGAAAAGGACTGAAGCCATGAGGGGCAGCAGAAAG
This sequence comes from Rattus norvegicus, assembly GCF_021556685.1. Classification (NCBI taxonomy): domain Eukaryota; kingdom Metazoa; phylum Chordata; class Mammalia; order Rodentia; family Muridae; genus Rattus; species Rattus norvegicus. The sequence goes on along the minus strand of NC_141536.1, from coordinate 74,890,856 downwards.
AATGGAAACAAGCAACATTTGGAGGTAGGAGACTTGTGGAACCTTCCAGAATGTACCAGAGACCTGGGAGATGAGAGACTCTCAGGACTCAAAGGGAGGGACCTTAAATGTAATGCACTACAGTAGGGAGAAGGAACTTGTAGAGCCCACCTGCAACAGAAAGACAGGGCATCAAGTGAAGAATTAGGTTTTTATCTTACAATCAAAACTCTGTCTGAAAAAACTTCAGGGATGGAAATGGAGAGGAGCCTGAAGAAAAGAAGGTCCAGTTACAGGCCCAAAGTGGGATCCAGATCAAGGGAAGTCCCTAAGACCAGACACTATTACTGAGGCTATGTAGCACTCACAAAAAGAGACCTATCATGACTGCCCTCTGAAAGACCCAAAGAGCAGATGAAAGAGTCAGATGCAGATATTTGCACCCAAACAATGGACAGAAGCTGCTGACCCCTGTGGTTGAATTAGGGAAAAGCTGACAAAAGCTGAAGAGGAGGGCAACCCTGCAATGGTCTAACTGTCTTATTTAACCTGGACTCCTGAGACTTCCCAGACACTGGACCACCAACCAGGCAGTATACACTAGCTGATATGAGCTGATCTGAAGGACCACAGCTAAGCTGAGTATTGGTGCTGCAGCCAATCCAACAGTGTTGGGGTCTGTTCCTGGGGGAGTACAGCTGAGTAACGCAGAGTTCTACCAGACTTTCAAAGAAGAGCTCATTAAACTATTCCACAGTGCTCTTTATACAATTCCACAAAATAGAACAGAAGGAACTCATTCCTGATACCTAAACCATACAGAGACTCAAAGAGAAAACTTCAGCTTCCTGGTTGCTGCCACTGCAGAGAGCCCATGGGCAGCACCCCGCGAGCAAACTTGAGCCTCGGGACCACAGGTAAGACCAACTTGTCTGCTGCAAGAGAGCTGCCTGGTGAGATCGGGACACACAGAGGCAGAGTTCATCTAGGACCAGGCACGTCCTGTGTTTGCCGGAGGTCCCACGCCCATAGATCCCGGCCTGCAGCAGCTCTCTGCTCCCAGACCCTGTGGGAAAGAGACCTCACCGCCTGATCAGGTGGGCACTCCTGAGGCTGCAGAGCGGAAGAGACCACCAACACTGCCCACCCCTGCCCACATCCCTGGCCCAAGAGGAAACTGTATAAGGCCTCTGGGCTCCCATGGGGGAGGGCCCAGGAGCGGCAGGACCCCTGCCTGAGACACCACCGGAACCTGAGGGAAACAGACCGGATAAACAGTTCTCTGCACCCAAATCCCATGGGAGGGAGAGCTGAATATTCAGAGAGGCAGACAAGCCTGGGAAACCAGAAGAGACTGCTCTCTGTACATACACCTCGGACGCCAGAGGAAAACACCAAAGGCCATCTGGAACCCTGGTGCACTGAAGCTCCCGGAAGGGGCGGCACAGGTCTTCCTGGTTGCTGCCGCTGCAGAGAGCCCGTGGGCAGCACCCCACGAGCGAACTTGAGCCTCGGGACCACAGGTAAGACCAACTTTTCTGCTGCAAGAAAGCTGCCTGGTGAACTCAAGACACAGGCCCACAGGAACAGCTGAAGACCTGTAGAGAGGAAAAACCACACGCCCGAAAGCAGAACACTCTGTCCCCATAACTGACTGAAAGAGAGGAAAACAGGTCTACAGCACTCCTGACACACAGGCTTATAGGACAGTCTAGCCACTGTCAGAAACAGCAGAACAAAGTAACACTAGAGATAATCTGATGGCGAGAGGCAAGCGCAGGAACCCAAGCAACAGAAACCAAGACTACATGCCATCATCGGAGCCCAATTCTCCCACCAAAACAAACATGGAATATCCAAACACACCAGAAAAGCAAGATCTAGTTTCAAAATCATATTTGATCATGATGCTGGAGGACTTCAAGAAAGACATGAACACACTTAGGGAAGCACAGGAAAACATTAATAAACAAGTAAAAGCCTACAGAGAGGAATCGCAAAAATCCCTGAAAGAATTCCAGGAAAACACAATCAAACAGTTGAAGGAATTAAAACTGGAAATAGAAGCAATCAAGAAAGAACACATGGAAACAACCCTGGATATAGAAAACCAAAAGAAGAGACAAGGAGCTGTAGATACAAGCCTAACCAACAGAATTCAAGAGATGGAAGAGAGAATCTCAGGAGCAGAAGATTCCATAGAAATCATTGACACAACTGTCAAAGATAATGTAAAGTGGAAAAAGCTACTGGTCCAAAACATACAGGAAATCCAGGACTCAATGAGAAGATCAAACCTAAGGATAATAGGTATAGAAGAGAGTGAAGACTCCCAGCTCAAAGGACCAGTAAATATCTTCAACAAAATCATAGAAGAAAACTTCCCTAACCTAAAAAAAGAGATACCCATAGGCATACAAGATGCCTACAGAACTCCAAATAGATTGGACCAGAAAAGAAACACCTCCCGTCACATAATAGTCAAAACACCAAATGCACTAAATAAAGAAAGAATATTAAAAGCAGTAAGGAAAAAGGTCAAGTAACATATAAAGGCAGACCTATCAGAATCACACCAGACTTCTCACCAGAAACTATGAAGTCCAGAAGATCCTGGACTGATGTCATACAGACCGTAAGAGAACACAAATGCCAGCCCAGGTTACTGTATCCTGCAAAACTCTCAATTAACATAGATGGAGAAACCAAGATATTCCATGACAAAACCAAATTTACACAATATCTTTCTACAAATCCAGCACTACAAAGGATAATAAATGGTAAAGCCCAACATAAGGAGGCAAGCTATACCCTAGAAGAAGCAAGAAACTAATCGTATTGGCAACAAAACAAAGAGAAAGAAAGCACACAAACATAACCTCACATCCAAATATGAATATAACGAGAAGCAATAATCACTATTCCTTAATATCTCTCAACATCAATGGGCTCAACTCCCCAATAAAAAGACATAGATTAACAAACTGGATACGCAACGAGGACCCTGCATTCTGCTGCCTACAGGAAACACACCTCAGAGACAAAGACAGACACTACCTCAGAGTGAAAGGCTGGAAAACAACTTTCCAAGCAAATGGTCAGAAGAAGCAAGCTGGAGTAGCCATTCTAATATCAAATAAAATCAATTTTCAACTAAAAGTCATGAAAAAAGATAGGGAAGGACACTTCATATTCATCAAAGGAAAAATCCACCAAGATGAACTCTCAATCCTAAATATCTATGCCCCAAATACAAGGGCACCTACATATGTAAAAGAAACCTTACTAAAGCTCAAAACACACATTGGACCTCACACAATAATAGTGGGAGATTTCAACACCCCACTCTCTTCAATGGACAGATCATGGAAACAGAAATTAAACAGAGATGTAGACAGACTAAGAGAAGTCATGAGCCAAATGGACCTAACAGATATTTATAGAACATTCTATCCTAAAGCAAAAGGATATACCTTCTTCTCAGATCCTCATGGTACTTTCTCCAAAATTGACCATATAATTGGTCAAAAAACGGGCCTCAACAGGTACAGAAAGATAGAAATAATCCCATGCATGCTATCGGACCACCACGGCCTAAAACTGGTCTTCAATAACAATCAAGGAATAATGTCCACATATACTTGGAAATTGAACAATGCTCTACTCAATGATAACCTGGTCAAGGAAGAAATTAAGAAAGAAATTAAAAACTTTTTAGAATTTAATGAAAATGAAGGTACAACATACCCAAACTTATGGGACACAATGAAAGCTGTGCTAAGAGGAAAACTCATAGCGCTGAGTGCCTGCAGAAAGAAACAGGAAAGAGCATATGTCAGCAGCTTGACAGCACACCTAAAAGCTCTAGAACAAAAAGAAGCAAATACACCCAGGGGGAGTAGAAGCCAGGAAATAATCAAACTCAGAGCTGAAATCAACCAAGTAGAAACAAAAAGGACCATAGAAAGAATCAACAGAACCAAAAGTTGGTTCTTTGAGAAAATCAACAAGATAGATAAACCCTTAGCCAGAATAACGAGAGGACACAGAGAGTGCGTCCAAATTAACAAAATCAGAAATGAAAAGGGAGACATAACAACAGATTCAGAGGAAATTCAAAAAAATCATCAGATCTTACTATAAAAACCTATATTCAACAAAACTTGAAAATCTTCAGGAAATGGACAATTTCCTAGACAGATACCAGGTACCGAAGTTAAATCAGGAACAGATAAACCAGTTAAACAACCCCATAACTCCTAAGGAAATAGAAGCAGTCATTAAAGGTCTCCCAACCAAAAAGAGCCCAGGTCCAGACGGGTTTAGTGCAGAATTCTATCAAACCTTCATAGAAGACCTCATACCAATATTATCCAAACTATTCCACAAAATTGAAACAGATGGATCACTACCGAATACCTTCTACGAAGCCACAATTACTCTTATACCTAAACCACACAAAGACACAACAAAGAAAGAGAACTTCAGACCAATTTTCCTTATGAATATCGACGCAAAAATACTCAACAAAATTCTGGCAAACCGAATCCAAGAGCACATCAAAACAATCATCCACCATGACCAAGTAGGCTTCATCCCAGGCATGCAGGGATGGTTTAATATACGGAAAACCATCAACGTGATCCATTATATAAACAAACTGAAAGAGCAAAACCACATGATCATTTCATTAGACGCTGAGAAAGCATTTGACAAAATTCAACACCCCTTCATGATAAAAATCCTGGAAAGAATAGGAATTCAAGGCCCATACCTGAACATAGTAAAAGCCATATACAGCAAACCAGTTGCTAACATTAAACTAAATGGAGATAAACTTGAAGCAATCCCACTAAAATCAGGGACTAGACAAGGCTGCCCACTCTCTCCCTACTTATTCAATATAGTTCTTGAAGTTCTAGCCAGAGCAATCAGACAACAAAAGGAGGTCAAGGGGATACAGATCGGAAAAGAAGAAGTCAAAATATCACTATTTGCAGATGATATGATAGTATATTTAAGTGATCCCAAAAGTTCCACCAGAGAACTACTAAAGCTGATAAACAACTTCAGCAAAGTGGCTGGGTATAAAATTAACTCAAATAAATCAGTTGCCTTCCTCTATACAAAAGAGAAACAAGCCGAGAAAGAAATTAGGGAAACGACACCCTTCATAATAGACCCAAATAATATAAAGTAACTCGGAATGACTTTAACAAAGCAAGTAAAAGATCTGTACAATAAGAACTTCAAGACACTGAGGAAAGAAATTGAAGAAGACTTCAGAAGATGGAAAGATCTCCCATGCTCATGTATTGGCAGGATTAATATAGTAAAAATGGCCGTTTTACCAAAAGCAATCTACAGATTCAATGCAATCCCCATCAAAATACCAATCCAATTCTTCAAAGAGTTAGACAGAACAATTTGCAAATTCATCTGGAATAACAAAAAACCCAGGATAACTAAAGCTATCCTCAACAATAAAAGGACTTCAGGGGGAATCACTATCCCTGATCTCAAGCAGTATTACAGAGCAATAGTGATAAAAACTGCATGGTATTGGTACAGAGACAGACAGATAGACCAATGGAATAGAATTGAAGACCCAGAAATGAACCCACACACCTATGGTCACTTGATTTTTGACAAAGGAGTCAAAACCATCCAATGGAAAAAAGATAGCATTTTCAGCAAAGGGTGCTGGTTCAACTGGAGGGCAACATGTAGAAGAATGCAGATCGATCCAAGCTTATCACCCTGTACAAAGCTTAAGTCCAAGTGGATCAAGGACCTCCACATCAAACCAGACACACTCAAACTAATAGAAGAAAAACTAGGGAAGCATCTGGAACTCATGGGCATTGGAAAAAATTTCCTGAACAAAACACCAATGGCTTATGCTCTAAGATCAAGAATCGACAAATGGGATCTCATAAAACTGCAAAGCTTCTGTAAGGCAAAGGACACTGTGGTTAGGACAAAACGGCAACCAACAGATTGGGAAAAGATCTTTACCAATCCTACAACAGATAGAGGCCTTATATCCAAAATATACAAAGAACTCAAGAAGTTAGACCGCAGGGAAACAAATAACCCTATTAAAAAATGGGGCTCAGAGCTAAACAAAGAATTCACAGCTGAAGAATGCCAAATGGCGGAGAAACACCTAAAGAAATGTTCAACATCTTTAGTCATAAGGGAAATGCAAATCAAAACAACCCTGAGATTTCACCTCACACCAGTGAGAATGGCTAAGATCAAAAACTCAGGGGACAACAGATGCTGGCGAGGATGTGGAGAAAGAGGAACACTCCTCCATTGTTGGTGGGATTGCAAACTGGTACAACCATTCTGGGAATCAGTCTGGAGTATCCTCAGAATATTGGACATTGAACTGCCTGAGGATCCAGCTATACCTCTCTTGGGCATGTACCCAAAAGATGCCCCAACATATAAAAAAGACACGTGCTCCACTATGTTCATTGCAGCCTTATTTATAATAGCCAGAAGCTGGAAAGAACCCAGATGCCCTTCAACAGAGGAATGGATACAGAAAATGTGGTACATCTACACAATGGAATATTACTCAGCTATCAAAAACAACGACTTTATGAAATTCGTAGGGAAATGGTTGGAACTGGAAAATATCATCCTGAGTGAGCTAACCCAAACACAGAAAGACATACATGGTATGCACTCACTGATAAGTGGCTATTAGCCCAAATGCTTGAATTACCCTAGATGCCTAGAACAAATGAAACTCAAGACAGATGATCAAAATGTGAATGCTTCACTCCTTCTTTAAAAGGGGAACAAGAATACCCTTGGCAGGGAATAGAGAGGCAACGATTAAAACAGACACAGAAGGAACACCATTCAGAGCCTGCCCCACATGTGGCCCATACATATACAGCCATCCAATTAGACAAGATGAATGCAGCAAAGAAGTGCAGGCCGACAGGAGCCGGATATATATCGCTCCTGAGAGACACAGCCAGAATACAGCAAATACAGGGGCGAATGCCAGCAGCAAACCACTGAACTGAGAACGGGACCCCTGTTGAAGGAATCAGAGAAAGAACTCGAAGAGCTTGAAGGAGCTCGATACCCCTTATGAACAACAATGCCAATCAACCAGAGCTTCCAGGGACTAAGCCACTACCTAAAGAATATACATGGACTGACCCTGGACTCTGACCTCATAGGTAGCAATGAATATTCTAGTAAGATCACCAGTGGAAGGGGAAGTCCTTGATCCTGCTAAGACTGAACCCCCAGTGAACGTGATTGTTGGGGGGAGGGCAGTAATGGGGGGAGTGTGGGGAGGGGAACACCCATAAAGAAGGGGAGGGGGAGGGATTAGGGGGATGTTTGCCTGGAAACCGGGAAAGGGAATAACACTCGAAATGTAGGGGCTGGGGATTTAGCTCATTGGTAGAGCGCTTACCTAGGAAGCGCAAGGCCCTGGGTTCGATCCCCAGCTCCGAAAAAAAAAAGAACCAAAAAAAAAAAAAAAAAAAAAAAACCACTCGAAATGTAAATAAGAAACACTCAAGTTAATAAAAAAAAAAAAGAGAAAACTTCAGATGGATTTCTTTTCTGGACAATAATGCTAAAATATTTAATAAAAATCTCTCAAACCAAATCCAAGAACACATAAAAAACATCATCCATCAAGATCAAACAGTCTTCATCCCATACAGGGATGGTTCAAAATACAAAAATTCATCAACATAATTTACCATATAAACAAACTGAAAGGAAAAAGCACATGATCATCAGGTGCTGAAATGGCCTTTGACTAAAATCTAACATCCTTTCATGTTAAAAGTTTTAGAGAAATCAAAAATACAAGGTACATACTTAAACATAATCAAAGCATTAGTCAATAACCACCATTGAGCTAAATGGAAAGAAACTTGCAGCAATCTCTCTCTCTCTCTCTCTCTCTCTCTCTCTCTCTCTCTCTCTCTCTCTCTCTGAAAGCCCTCTCATTTAACCTGGACTGAAAGTCCTAGTGAGAGAAATAAAACAACTAAAGGAGATCATGCTGATACAAATTGGTAAAGAAGTCAAAGTATCACTATTGCTATTTATAGATAATATAATTGTGTATGTAAACAACCCCCAAAATTATGACCTGCATAAAACTCAAGTCCAACTAGATTAAGGACTTCAACATAAAACCAAATATAATCAATACACACTGATCCTCATAGAAGGGAAAGTGGTAAATAGCCTCAAACTCATTGATATAGGGAGAAATTTCCTGGCCAGCACACCAATGGCTCAGGCTCTAATATCAATAACTGATAAATGAGATATCATGAAATTGAAAAACTTCTGCAAGGCAAAGGACACCGTCAATAGGGCAAAATGGACACCTACATATTTGGAAAAGATTTTCCCCAACCCTACATCTGACAGAGGACGAATATCCAAAACATATAAAGAACTCAAGAAATCTGAGTCCAGCAAACCAAATAATCCAATTTAAAAATGGGGTACAGAGTTAAACCAAGAATTCTCGACAAAGGAATCTCAAATGGCTGAGAAGTACTTAAAGAAATGTTCAACAACTTCCTAGTCTACACCTTCCACCTTGGCAGAACATCAGCTTGTTTGTTATTTTGAACACACATAGTCTGAAGGCCTCACAGGAGGTCTGCAGCAACATAGGAACACAGAAGCAGGCTTCAGACAGAGACACTTAGGTCACTTAACACCAGAGATAACCAGATGGTGAGGGGCAATCACAAGACCATAAACAACAGTAGCCAATATTCTCTAACACCGTCAGCACTCAGTCCTCCCACTACAGCAAGCCATGGATATACCAACACAACTGAAAACCAGGATGCTGACCTAAAATCCTATCCTATGAAGATAATACAGTCCTTTAAGAAGGATATAAATAACTCACTAAAGGAATTACAGTAAAACACATGTAAACATGTAGAAGCCCTTAAAGAGGAAACAAATAAATCCCTTAAAGAAATACAGGAAAGCACAATCAAACAGGTGAAGGAATTTAACAAAGAAGTCTAAGACTTAAAACAGAAGTAGAAAAAATAAAGAAAACACAAATGGAAGCAATCGTGGAAATGGAAAACCCAGGAAAGAGATCAGGAACAACAGATGCAAGCATCACCAACAGAAGACAAAAGATAGAAGAGAGAATCTCAGATGTAGAAAATACCTTAGAAGATATTGACACAAAGATTAAAGAAGATTCAAAACAGAAAAAGACTTCTAACCCAAAGCATCCAGGAAATTCAGGACACAATGAAAAGACCAAACTTAGGAGGGAGAGGGGTTAGGGGGATGTTGGCCTGGAAACTGGGAAAGGGAATAAAAATCGAAACGTAAATAAGAAATACCCAAGTTAATAAAGATGAAAAAAAATAGGAATAGAAGAGAGTGAAGATCCCAGCTCAAAGAACCTGAAAACATCTTTAACAAAATCATAGAAGAAAACTTCCCCAACCCAAAGTAAGAGATGGCCACAAATGTATAATAAGTCTATACCACACCAAGTAGATTGGACCAGAAAAGAATATCCTCTTAGCACATAATAATCAACACACCAAATGCACAGAACTAAGAAATAATATTAAAAGTTACAAGGGAAAAATGTCAAGTAACATAGAAAAGCAGACCTATCAGAGACTCTAAGTCAGGAGTTCTTGGGATGATGTCATACAGACCCTAAGAGAACACAAATGTGAACCCAGACTATAATAACCTGCAAAACTCTCAGTTTTCATATATGGAGAAACCAAAATATTCCAGGACAAAACCAAATTCAAACAATATCTGTCTACCAATCCAGCCCTACAGAGAATTTTAGAAGAAAAACTCCAAAACACAGGATGGGTACCGATACTGAATTAAAAACAAGATATTAATCATCTCACAACAAAACCCAAAGGGTAGAATCACATACACATAGTGCCACTTACAACAGCAAACATAACAGGAACTAACGATCATCTGTCTTTAGTATTTCTCAATATCAACAGACTCAATTCCCCAATATAAAGACATAAGGTAACGGACTGGATATATGAACAGGATCCAGGACTTTGCCCCATATATGAAACACACCACAATGACAAAGACAGAAAATACCTCAGAGTCCAAGGTTGAACAAATGTTTTCTAAGTAAACAGTCCCAAGAAACAAGTGGGAGTTGAAATCCTAATATCTAACAAAATAGATTTTCAACCAAAAGTTATTAAGCAAGATTGGGAAGGACATTTCATGCTCATCAAAGGAAACATCCACCAAGAGAAAATCTCAATTATGAACATCTATACTCCAAATGCAAGGGCACCCACATTCATAAAATAACATTATTAAGCTCAAAACACACAATGAATCACACACAATAATAGTGGGATACTTTAACATCCCACTCTCATCAATGGACAGGTCATGGAAACAGAACCTAAACAAAGAAACAATAAAACCAATAGAGGTTATGAACCAAATGGATTTAACAAACATATACAGAACATTTCACCCTAAAACAAAACAATATACTTTCTTCTCACCACCTCATAGTAAGTTTTCCAAAACTGACAATATAATAGGTCATAAAATAAGCTCAATATATGCACGATGATTTAAATAATTCCATGAATTTTGTCAGATCACCAGGGACAAAGGACAGACTTCAATAACAGAAACAACAACAGCAACAACAGCAACACCAGAAAACCCACATACCCATGGAAACTGAGCAACTCTATTCAATAATAAGTTGGTTAAGGAAGAAATAAATAAAGAAATTAAAAACTTCTTGGAATTCAAAGAAAATGATGACACAGTATAACCAAATTTATGAGACACAATGAAAGCCATGCGAAGTGAAAAATTCATAGCACTAAGAACCCTGGTAAAGAAATTGGAAAGAGTCTACAGTAGGAATTTAACAGCACACCTGAAAGCTCTAGAACAAAAAGAAGCCAACACACCCAAGAAGAGTAGAAGGCAGTAAATGGTAAACTCAGGGCAGAAATCAACCAAATAAAAACAAAGAGAAGAATATAAAGAATTAAAAATAATTAAAAATTGTTTCTTTGAGAAAATCAACAAAATAGATAAACCTCTAGGCAAACTAACTAAAGAGCACAGAGACAGTATTGAAAGTAACAAATTCAGACATGCAAAGGGAGACATAACAATAAAAATGGAAGAAATTTTAAAAAATTATCAGATCCTACTACAAATACCTATACTCAACAAAACTGGAAAATCTAGATGAAATGGATAATTTTCTAGACAGATACCATGTACCAAAGTTAAATCAAGGCATGTCAACTAATCAGGCCCATATCCCCTAATAAAATAGAAAAATCCTAAAAACCTGCCAACCAAATAAAGCCCAAGGCCAGATAGTTTAGTGCAGAATTCTACCAGACCTTCAAAGAAGAGCCAATACAAATACTCATCAAACTATTCCATAAAATAGAACCAGAAGGTATGCTATCTAATTCATTCTATGGAGCCACAATTACTCTAATACTTAAACAAGAGACCCAACTAAAAAAGAACTCAAGATCAGTGTCCCTTATGTGTATCAGTGCAAAAGTACTCAATAAAATTCTCACAAACCGAACCCAAGAACACATCAAAATGATGATTCTCTATGATCAATTAGGCTTTATTCTAGTGATGCAAGGTTGGTTCAATATAACAAAATCCACCAATGTAATCCACTATAGAAACAAACTCAAAGAAAATATCTCATGATCATCTCATAAGATGTTTAAAAAGCATTTGGCAAAATACAAGCCCCCTTCGTGATAAAAGTATTGGAGTGATTAGGAATTTATAGTCCATACCTAAACATAATACAAGCAATATACAGCAAAATATCAGCCAACATCAAATAAGTGGAGAGATACTTGAAGCAATTCCACTAAAATCAGGGAGAAGACAAGGATGCCTACTCTCCTATCTATTCAATATACTCCTCATCATTCTAGCTAGAGCAATAAGAAAAAAAGGAGATCAAGGGGATGCAAACTGGCAAAGAATTCAAGGTATCACTATTTGCAGATGATATGATAATATTCATAAGGGAACCCAAAATTCTTCCAGAGAATTTCTACAGCTGACAGACAACTTCAGCAAAATAGGAAATAAATTTGGCTTAAGCAAATCACTAGCCTTCCTTTCTAAAATGATAAATAGGCTGACAAAGAAAATATGGAAACAACACCCTTCACAATAATCACAAATAATATAAAATACATTGGGGTAATTGTTTCTTTTATTGGATAATTTTTATTTACATTTCAAATGTTATCCCCTTTCTCAGTTTCCTGTCCACAAAATACCTATCCCACCTCCGCTTCTACGAGGGTGTTCCCCTACCCAACCACCCACCCTTTCTTACCTTCCCTCCCTGACATTCCCCTGACACTGGGGGTGAGGTCTAGTCTTGGCAGGACCAAGGGCTTCTCCATTCACCATTGGTGCCCAAAAAGGCCTTCCTCTGTTACACATACACCTGGAGCCATGGGTTTGTCCACGTGTACTCTTTGGGTGGTGGGTTAGTCCCTGGGAGCTCTGGTTGACTGGTATTGCTGCATTTATGGGGATGCAAACACATTCAGGCCGTCAATCCTTGCTCTAACTCCTCTAATGGGGAACCCATTCTCAGTTCATTGGTTGCCTGTGAGCATTCACCTCTATATTTGTCATGTTCTTCCAGAGTCTCTCAGAAGACAGCTATATCAGGTTCCTGTCAGCATGCACTTCTTGGCATCAGCAATATTGTCTGCATTTGGTGGCTATTTGAATATGGGCTGGATCCCCAAGTGAGGCAGGCTCTGACTGGCCATTCCTTCAGTCTCTGCTCTAAATTTTGTCTCCACATCTTCCTATGAATATTTTTGTTCCCCTTCTAAGAACTGAAGCATCCTCATTTTGGTCTTCCTTCTTTTTGAGCTTCATGAGATCTGTGGTTTGTATCTTGGGCAATCTACTTTTGGATTTATATCTACTTATCAGTGAGGACTTACCATTTGAGTATTTTTGTGATTGAGTTCCCTCACTCAGGATGACAGTTTCTAGTTCCATCCATTTGCCTATGAATTTCACAAAGTCATTGTTTTTGATAGCTGAGTAGTACTCTATTTTTTTTCTTTTTTTTTTTTTTATTAACTTGAGTATTTCTTATATACATTTCGAGTGTTATTCCCTTTCCCGGTTTCCGGGCAAACATCCCCCTCCCCCCTCCCCTTCCTTATGGGTGTTCCCCTCCCAACCCTCCCCCCATTGCCGCCCTCCCCCCATAGACTAGTTCACTGGGGGTTCAGTCTTAGCAGGACCCAGGGCTTCCCCTTCCACTGGTGCTCTTACTAGGATATTCATTGCTACCTATGGGGTCAGAGTCCAGGGTCAGTCCATGTATAGTCTTTAGGTAGTGGCTTAGTCCCTGGAAGCTCTGGTTGCTTGGCATTGTTGTACTTTTGGGGTCTCGAGTCCCTTCAAGCTCTTCCAGTTCTTTCTCTGATTCCTTCAATAGGGGACCTATTCTCAGTTCAGTGGTTTGCTGCTGGCATTCGCCTCTATATTTGCTGTATTCTGGCTGTGTCTCTCAGGAGCGATCTACATCCGGCTCCTGTCGGTCTGCACTTCTTTGCTTCATCCATCTTGTCTAATTGGGTGGCTGTATATGTATGGGCCACATGTGGGGCAGGCTCTGAATGGGTGTTCGTTCAGTCTCTGTTTTAATCTTTGCCTCTCCCTTCCCTGCCAAGGGTATTCTTTTTCCTCATTTAAAGAAGGAGTGAAGCATTCACATTTTGATCATCCGTCTTGAGTTTCGTTTGTTCTAGGGATCTAGGGTAATTCAAGCATTTGGGCTAATAGCCACTTATCAATGAGTGCATACCATGTATGTCTTTCTGTGATTGGGTTAGCTCACTCAGGATGATATTTTCCAGTTCCAACCATTTGCCTACGAATTTCATAAACTCGTTGTTTTTGATAGCTGAGTAATATTCCATTGTGTAGATGTACCACATTTTCTGTATCCATTCCTCTGTTGAAGGGCATCTGGGTTCTTTCCATTTTCTGGCTATTATAAATAAGGCTGCGATGAACATAGTGGAGCACGTGTCTCTTTTATATGTTGAGGCATCTTTTGGGTATATACCCAAGAGAGGTATAGCTGGATCCTCAGGCAGTTCAATGTCCAATTTTCTGAGGAACCTCCAGACTGATTTCCAGAATGGTTTTACCAGTCTGCAATCCCACCAACAATGGAGGAGTGTTCCTCTTTCTCCACATCCTCGCCAGCATCTGCTGTCACCTGAGTTTTTGATCTTAGCCAATCGCACTGGTGTGAGGTGAAATCTCAGGGTTGTTTTGATTTGCATTTCCCTTATGACTAAAGATGTTGAACATTTCTTTAGGTGTTTCTCCGCCATTCGGCATTCCTCAGCTGTGAATTCTTTGTTTAGCTCTGAACCCCATTTTTTAATAGGGTTATTTGTTTCCCTGCGGTCTAACTTCTTGAGCTCTTTGTATATTTTGGATATAAGGCCTCTATCTGTTGTAGGATTGGTAAAGATCTTTTCCCAATCTGTTGGTTGCCGTTTTGTCCTAACCACAGTGTCCTTTGCCTTACAGAAGCTTTGCAGTTTTATGAGATCCCATTTGTCGATTCTTGATCTTAGAGCATAAGCCATTGGTGTTTTGTTCAGGAAATTTTTTCCAGTGCCCATGTGTTCCAGATGCTTCCCTAGTTTTTCTTCTATTAGTTTGAGTGTGTCTGGTTTGATGTGGAGGTCCTTGATCCACTTGGACTTAAGCTTTGTACAGGGTGATAAGCATGGATCGATCTGCATTCTTCTACATGTTGCCCTCCAGTTGAACCAGCACCATTTGCTGAAAATGCTATCTTTTTTCCATTTGATGGTTTTGGCTCCTTTGTCAAAAATCAAGTGACCATAGGTGTGTGGGTTCATTTCTGGGTCTTCAATTCTATTCCATTGGTCTATCTGTCTGTCTCTGTACCAATACCATGCAGTTTTTATCACTATTGCTCTGTAATACTGCTTGAGTTCAGGGATAGTGATTCCCCCTGAAGTCCTTTTATTGTTGAGGATAGCTTTAGCTATCCTGGGTTTTTTGTTATTTCAGATGAATTTGCAAATTGTTCTGTCTAACTCTTTGAAGAATTGGATTGGTATTTTGATGGGGATTGCATTGAATCTGTAGATTGCTTTTGGTAAAATGGCCATTTTTACTATATTAATCTTGCCAATCCATGAGCATGGGAGATCTTTCCATCTTCTGAGGTCTTCTTCAATTTCTTTCCTCAGTGTCTTGAAGTTCTTATTGTACAGATCTTTTACTTGCTTGGTTAAAGTCACACCGAGGTACTTTATATTATTTGGGTCTATTATGAAGGGTGTCTTTTCCCTAATTTCTTTCTCGGCTTGTTTCTCTTTTGTATAGAGGAAGGCAACTGATTTATTTGAGTTAATTTTATACCCAGCCACTTTGCTGAAGTTGTTTATCAGCTTTAGTAGTTCTCTGGTGGAACTTTTGGGATCACTTAAATATACTATCATGTCATCTGCAAATAGTGATATTTTGACCTCTTCTTTTCCGATCTGTATCCCTTTGATCTCCTTTTGTTGTCTGATTGCTCTGGCTAGAACTTCAAGAACTATATTGAATAAGTAGGGAGAGAGTGGGCAGCCTTGTCTAGTCCCTGATTTTAGTGGGATTGCTTCAAGTTTCTCTCCATTTAGTTTAATGTTAGCAACTGGTTTGCTGTATATGGCTTTTACTATGTTTAGGTATGGGCCTTGAATTCCTATTCTTTCCAGGACTTTTATCATGAAGGGGTGTTGAATTTTGTCAAATGCTTTCTCAGCATCTAATGAAATGATCATGTGGTTCTGTTCTTTCAGTTTGTTTATATAATGGATCACGTTGATGGTTTTCCGTATATTAAACCATCCCTGCATGCCTGGGATGAAGCCTACTTGATCATGATGGATGATTGTTTTGATGTGCTCTTGAATTCGGTTTGCCAGAATTTTATTGAGTATTTTTGCGTCGATATTCATAAGGGAAATTGGTCTGAAGTTCTCTTTCTTTGTTGTGTCTTTGTGTGGTTTAGGTATAAGAGTAATTGTGGCTTCGTAGAAGGAATTCGGTAGGGCTCCATCTGTTTCAATTTTGTGGAATAGTTTGGATAATATTGGTATGAGGTCTTCTATGAAGGTTTGATAGAATTCTGCACTAAACCCGTCTGGACCTGGGCTCTTTTTGGTTGGGAGACCTTTAATGACTGCTTCTATTTCCTTAGGAGTTATGGGGTTGTTTAACTGGTTTATCTGTTCCTGATTTAACTTCGATACCTGGTATCTGTCTAGGAAATTGTCCATTTCCTGAAGATTTTCAAATTTTGTTGAATATAGGTTTTTATAGTAAGATCTGATGATTTTTTGAATTTCCTCCGAATCTGTAGTTATGTCTCCCTTTTCATTTCTGATTTTGTTAATTTGGACACACTCTCTGTGTCCTCTCGTTAGTCTGGCTAAGGGTTTATCTATCTTGTTGATTTTCTCAAAGAACCAACTTTTGGTTCTGTTGATTCTTTCTATGGTCCTTTTTGTTTCTACTTGGTTGATTTCAGCTCTGAGTTTGATTATTTCCTGCCTTCTACTCCTCCTGGATGTATTTGCTTCTTTTTGTTCTAGAGCTTTTAGGTGTGCTGTCAAGCTGCTGACATATGCTCTTTCCTGTTTCTTTCTGCATGCACTCAGCGCTATGAGTTTTCCTCTTAGCACAGCTTTCATTGTGTCCCATAAGTTTGAGTATGTTGTATCTTCATTTTCATTAAATTCTAAAAAGTTTTTAATTTCTTTCTTTATTTCTTCCTTGACCAGGTTATCATTGAGTAGAGCATTGTTCAATTTCCACGTATATGTGGGCATTCTTCCCTTATTGTTATTGAAGACCAGTTTTAGGCCGTGGTGGTCCGATAGCACGCATGGGATTATTTCTATCTTTCTGTACCTGTTGAGGACCGTTTTTTGACCAATTATATGGTCAATTTTGGAGAAAGTACCATGAGGAGCTGAGAAGAAGGTATATCCTTTTGCTTTAGGATAGAATGTTCTATAAATATCCGTTAAGTCCATTTGGCTCATGACTTCTCTTAGTCTGTCTACATCACTGTTTAATTTCTGTTTCCATGATCTGTCCATTGATGAGAGTGGGGTGTTGAAATCTCCCACTATTATTGTGTGAGGTGCAATGTGTGTTTTGAGCTTTAGTAAGGTTTCTTTTACGTATGTAGGTGCCCTTGTATTTGGGGCATAGATATTTAGGATTGAGAGTTCATCTTGGTTGATTTTTCCTTTGATGAATATGAAGTGTCCTTCCTTATCTTTTTTGATGACTTTTAGTTGGAAATTGATTTTATTTGATATTAGAATGGCTACTCCAGCTTGCTTCTTCTGACCATTTTCTTGGAAAGTTGTTTTCCAGCCTTTCACTCTGAGGTAGTGTCTGTCTTTGTCTCTGAGGTGTGTTTCCTGTAGGCAGCAGAATGCAGGGTCCTCGTTGCGTATCCAGTTTGTTAATCTATGTCTTTTTATTGGGGAGTTGAGGCCATTGATATTGAGAGATATTAAGGAATAGTGATTATTGCTTCCCGTTATATTCATATTTGGATGTGAGGTTATGTTTGTGTGCTTTCATTCTCTTTGTTTTGTTGCCAAGACGATTAGTTTCTTGCTTCTTCTAGGGTATAGCTTGCCTCCTTATGTTGGGCTTTACCCTTTATTATCCTTTGTAGTGCTGGATTTGTAGAAAGATATTGTGTAAATTTGGTTTTGTCATGGAATATCTTGGTTTCTCCATCAATGTTAATTGAGAGTTTTGCTGGATACAGTAACCTGGGCTGGCATTTGTGTTCTCTTAGTGTCTGTATGACATCAGTCCAGGATCTTCTGGCCTTCATAATTTCTGGCGAGAAGTCTGGTGTGATTCTGATAGGTCTCCCTTTATATGTTACTTGACCTTTTTCCCTTACTGCTTTTAATATTCTTTCTTTATTTTGTGCATTTGGTGTTTTGACAATTATGTGACGGGAGGTGTTTCTTTTCTGGTCCAATCTATTTGGAGTTCTGTAGGCTTCTTGTATGTCTATGGGTATCTCTTTTTTTAGGTTAGGGAAGTTTTCTTCTATGATTTTGTTGAAGATATTTACTGGTCCTTTGAGCTGGGAGTCTTCACTCTCTTCTATACCTATTATCCTTAGGTTTGATCTTCTCATTGAGTCCTGGATTTCCTGTATGTTTTGGACCAGTAGCTTTTTCCGCTTTACATTATCTTTGACAGTTGAGTCAATGATTTCTATGGAATCTTCTGCTCCTGAGATTCTCTCTTCCATCTCTTGTATTCTGTTGGTGAAGCTTGTATCTACAGCTCCTTGTCTCTTCTTTTGGTTTTCTATATCCAGGGTTGTTTCCATGTGTTCTTTCTTGATTGCTTCTATTTCCAGTTTTAATTCCTTCAACTGTTTGATTGTGTTTTCCTGGAATTCTTTCAGGGATTTTTGCGATTCCTCTCTGTAGGCTTTTACTTGTTTATTAATGTTTTCCTGTGCTTCCCTAAGTGTGTTCATGTCTTTCTTGAAGTCCTCCAGCATCATGATCAAATATGATTTTGAAACTAGATCTTGCTTTTCTGGTGTGTTTGGATATTCCATGTTTGTTTTGGTGGGAGAATTGGGCTCCGATGATGGCATGTAGTCTTGGTTTCTGTTGCTTGGGTTCCTGCGCTTGCCTCTCGCCATCAGATTATCTCTAGTGTTACTTTGTTCTGCTGTTTCTGACAGTGGCTAGACTGTCCTATAAGCCTGTGTGTCAGGAGTGCTGTAGACCTGTTTTCCTCTCTTTCAGTCAGTTATGGGGACAGAGTGTTCTGCTTTCGGGCGTGTGGTTTTTCCTCTCTACAGGTCTTCAGCTGTTCCTGTGGGCCTGTGTCTTGAGTTCACCAGGCAGCTTTCTTGCAGCAGAAAAGTTGGTCTTACCTGTGGTCCCGAGGCTCAAGTTCGCTCGTGGGGTGCTGCCCACGGGCTCTCTGCAGCGGCAGCAACCAGGAAGACCTGTGCCGCCCCTTCCGGGAGCTTCAGTGCACCAGGGTTCCAGATGGTCTTTGGCTTTTTCCTCTGGCGTCCGAGATGTGTGTGCAGGGAGCAGTCTCTTCTGGTTTCCCAGGCTTGTCCGCCTCTCTGAAGGTTTAGCTCTCCCTCCCACGGGATTTGGGTGCAGAGAACTGTTTATCAGGTCTGTTTCCTTCAGGGTCCGGAGGGGTCCTGCCGCTCCTGGGCCCTCCCCCACGGGAGCCCAGAGGCCTTATACAGTTTCCTCTTGGGCCAGGGATGTGGGCAGGGGTGAGCAGTGTTGGTGGTCTCTTCCGCTCTGCAGCCTCAGGAGTGCCCACCTGACCAGGCGGTTGGGTTTCTCTCTCACCGGGTCTGGGAGCAGAGAGCTGCTGAGGGCCGGGATCCGCGGGTGGGGGACTTCCCGAGTAGTACTCTATTGTGTAGATGTACCACAATTTTTGTATCCATTCCTTTGTTGAAGGACATCTGGGTTCTTTCTAGCTTCTGAGTATTCTAAATAAGGTTTATATGAACATAGTGGAGCATGTGCCCTTGTTATATGTTGCAGGATATTTTGGATATATGCCTAGGAGTGGTATAGCTGGGTCCTCAGGTAGTACTATGCCCAATTTTCTGAGGAACCTCCAGACTGGTTGTACCAGCTTGCAATCCCACCAACAATGGAGAAGTATTCCTCTTTTTCCACATTCTTGCCAGCATCTGTTCTCACCTGAGTTTTTATCTTAGCCATTCTGACTGGTGTAAGGTGGAATCTCAGGGTTGTTCTGATTTGCATTTTCTTTTTAGTGTGAAGGACCATTGAGTTTTGTCAAATGCTTTCTCAGCATCTAATGGTATGATAATGTGTTTTTCTTTTCTTTGAATTTTTTTAATATAGTGGATTACATTGAAGGATTTCCAATAATTGATTATCCCTGCCTCCCTGGGATGAAGCCTACTTAATCATGATGGATGATCATTTTGATGTGATCTTGGATTCAGTTGTAACCAAAGAAGTGAAAGCTCTGTCTGACAAGAACTTCAAGTCTCTCAAGAAAGAAATTGAAGACCTCCAAAAATGAAGAGATCTCCTCTGCTCCTGGCTTGGAAAAATTAACATAGTAAAATTGGCCATCCTACTAAAAGCAATCTACATATTCAATGCAATCCCCATCAAAATTCCAACACAATTCTTCAAAGACATGGAATGAATAATTCTCAATTTTATACGGAAAAACAAAAAAAAAAAAAGCAGGACAGTGAAAAACAATTCCTACCAATAAAAGAACTGCTGGGTAATCACCATTCCTCACCTTAGGTTATACACATAGCAATAGTGACAAAAATTCATGGTATTGGTATAGAGACAGACACATTGAAAATTGGAATAAAGTTGAAGAGCCAGAAATGAAAACTTACTTATGGACACTTAATCTGTAACAAAAAAGCCAAAAATAAATATTGGGGGAAAAATGTTTTCAATAAATGGTGCTGGTCTAACTGGTGGTCATTATATAGAAAACTGAAAATAGATCCTAATTTGTCACCTTGCACAAAGCTTAAGTCCAAGTACATTTAGGGCTTAAACATAAATACATATATACTTAATCTAATAGAAGAGAAAGTGGGAAGGACCTTCAAACTCTTGGGTATGGGGGTGAGGTAGGATTTTTTAAACAGAACTCCAATGGCTCGGGCATAGATCAACAATTGTTAAATGTGACTTCGTTACTTAAAAGCTTCTGTAAGACAAAAAACATATCCATTAGAACAAATTGACAACATACAGATTGGAATAAAAACTTCATTACCCCACATCTGATAGAGGGCTAATACCCAAAATATATTTTAAAAAACTCAAGAAACTAACCTTCAAGAAACCACACAATCCAATCAAAAAATCAAGTACAGAATTAAACAAAGACTCAGCTGAGGAATATGGAATGGCTGAGAAGCACCTAAAGAAATGTTCAATATCCTTAGTCATCAGAGAAATGCAAATTAAAACAACACTGAGATTTCACCTCACACCAGTCAGAATTGCTAAGATCAAAAATTCAGGTGACAACCAATACTGGTGAGGAGGTGGATAAAGAGGAACATGCCTCCATTGCTGGTGGGATTGCAAGCTGGTACAACCACTTTGGAAATAAGTTTGGAGGTTCCTCAGAAAATTGGACATAGTATTACCTGAAGACTCAGCTATACAACTCCTGGGCATATACCTAAAGGATGCTTCAACATATAACAAAGACACATGCTCCACTATGTTCATTTCACCCTTATTTAGAATAGTCAGAAGTTTGAAACAACCCTGAAGTCCCTCAACTGAAGAATGGATACAGAAAATGTGGTTCATTTACCCATTGGAATGCTATTCAGGTACAGATAACAAAATCTTCACAAATTTGAAAGGCAAGTGGGCAGAACTAGACAACATCATTCAGCATGAAGTAGCCCATACCCCAAAGGACGTGCATGGTATGTACTCTCTGATAAATGCATATTAGCAAAGGGGATAGCATTTGAAATGTAAATAAATAAAATATCCTATAAAACTTTTTTTAAAAAACACACTCAATGAAGCTAAACAGAAATGGAGTCCCAAGAAAGGATGTTTGAATATCACTTAGAAGAGGGAATAAAATAATCATAGATACCAGAGAGAGAAAGGGTACTGGATGGAAGAAAGAGGATGGGAGGGAATGGGCAGGGGTCAGGATCAGGTGTGAGGAGAGACAGAAGAGAGAAAAAGTGGGACAAGTGAATGAATAGAAACATGAAGCTACTGGGAATGTGTGCAATTGGTGGGGGATCTCTAGTCCATAGAGAGTCCCGAGATGGGGAAGGTTCCCAGGAGCCAATGCAGGTGACCTTATGTGAAGTGCCCAACAGTGGTATAGGGAACCTGAAGAGACCACCTCCAGTAATCAGACAGGACTCCTAGCAGAAGGGTCAGAACACCTGCCCTCCTACAAAATTTTCTACCCAAAATCTGTCCTGTCTAAAAGAAAATGCAGAGACAAACAAAGATGCAGCAGAGACTGAAGGAATAGTCAACTAGTAACCAGTTTAACTTGAGACCCATTCCATGGTCAAGCACCAATTCCTGACTCTATTAATGATACTCTGTTATGCTTGTAGACATAACTGTCATAACTCTCCTCTGAGATGCCCTATCAAGCAGCTAACTGAAACAGACGCAGATAACCACAGCCTAATATTGGATGGAGGTCAAGGACTCTTATGGAAGAGTTAGGGAAAGAATTGAAGGCCCCAAAACAGTTAGGAACTCTACAGGAAGACCAACAGTGTCAACAAACCTGGACCCTTAGAAGCTCTTAAAGACTGAGCCATCAACCAAAGAGCATACACGGGCTGGACCAAGGCTCCCCAGGCACAGATTTGCAGCTCAGACACCATTTGAGTTTCCCAACAACTGGAGAAAGGTCTGGCCCTAAAGCTGTAGCCTGACTGTGGAATCCATTCCCCTACAGGGTTGCCTTTTCTGACCTGAATGAAAGAGGATGTGCCAGGGTAAGGGAATAACCAGGTATGGAGGTAAGGCCCATGCCTTAAGAGGAGGAACTGGGGGAAGGACTCTATTAATGGGGACTATGAAGGGTTCAGTGTTTCAAGTATAAAAAAACATGCAAACAAATAATAATTAAAAAAGAAATCTGAATCCACAGATGAGAAAAATCATGCAGCATTTTTCTTTCTGCTTTTGACTTACATTAATATTTAGTTACATCTGTTTTTCAGGAAATGATATAATTTCATTCTTTTTCATGGATGAATGGAAAGCCATTGTCTATATATATTTTATCCTGTTATGAATTGTACATCTAGGCTGATTGTATAACATGGCTATTGTGTTCAAAGAACCTGGCTATATGAGGGGAAAAGTCAAAGTAGCACAAATAAGCATTTGATTAGAATCAATTAATACATAATTTCTGAAGATGATTGAAAAGTACAGGGCTTTTTTTCTATTATAAGTAAAGATAAAATTAAGTGTTCAACTTTAACTTTTTGCATTTGAGTTTGAAATACACCTTGAAATAACATGATTCATTCTTGTTTCTCTTGTTTATCGTTATTTCTTTATTTTTGAAACCTTATTATAATTACATAAATTCTCACTTGCTCTTTTGCAAGTTCATTACCTTTTAAAAATTACTTGTTGTTACACTGTTACATATTTTTATCTATGTATTTATAAATAATTCAAGTACAAACTTTTTAGCCTCTATAATTTTACTTGTATTTTCTTTTTTTTTCACCATTTTTATTGAATTTTTTAAATTTACAATTCAAATATTACTCCCTTTCCTGGCTTCCTAGACTTAAGCCCCCTATCCCATCCTTCTCCCCTTCTTCTATAAGGGTGTTCCTCTCCCTATCCACCCCTCTACGCTGACATTCCCCAACACTGGGAGTTCAACCTTGGCAAGATTTTCTTATTTGATCATATGCAGTTTCTTAGTTTCGGTAACGAATTGCCATATTATTTCTGGGAAAGAATATTTCTCCTGCTCTTAGCTTTCCTGAGGTGCCTCTCACAACATCACCTAAAATATTTCTTGTAGAATAATTCTTTTTAGAGACAAATCTTCCTTGGCTAAGTCTCTCTCAGTGTCAGAGAATGATATACGAAGCTGTGTGTAGTTTCAAAAAAAGGACTAGGAGTGTTGCCTTTATGAGGTTGGATTGCATTACATACTATCATAATAGATAGCTTCCTCGTTTTTGAAATTTCTCTTTTCACATTATGGAGTTTTTATATTACTTGTCAGGAGTCACTTTGTAATGTTCAACTGTATATATTTTTCTCAAGAGTGCTTTTTAGGAAAAGAAATCTATCCAAGAAAGTTTTCTTGTCTTGAATGTATTCCACACTGTCTAAAAACCTCATCCCTAATGATGCAGTAATCTAGCTCATTGGACATAGAGATGATGTAAAGAGTTACTTACTCATGCAAAATTATCTACACAAATAAACGGTGAAATTGTTTTATTGTTCTGACAGAACTTGACCCAAGGGGTTTCTTAAAACTCAGTTATATCCATGCTGGAGGATGAGTTAAGTAGGATTTAATCTTGGAGATGCCATGTTCTCCTGTATCCATTACTGCTAATGAGTCCTGGACAGTATTTGTATCTTAGGGGAGACTGAGGAATGATATGAAGAATGACCTTAGGAATACAGTGAATTAGTAAAATGCTGTAGAATTCTGTCCTGTGTAAAGGAAACCTTATCACTTACTTCTATTAAAGGCATGATCTCAGGTTTTTCTATTGCTGTATGAATACTTTAGCCCCTAGGCAGATACTGTCCTTAAAACAAACCATTTCTGTTGTCATTTATTTTGTTTCAGTGTAATTGTCCAAAAGGATTTTGGACACTTTACTTAGGTCATTTTGTAGTTTAAATTTAATCTCGTTGTAGCATCAAATATTTGCTTGGACAAGTTAATTTCCATGAATTTCACCAATTTTATACAAATATGGCCCCTTTATTTTTCTATGAAAGTATTCAAGAAGCATAACGTTAATAAAGCCCTATGTAATCTATCTTGGGGAAATCTTTCCTGTTTGTTTACTATGAATCTATTTCTTAAATCTGTTCTTGTATCCAATAAGCCTTCCATCTAACCTTCATTTTAACTTTAGTCTCTTATTATTTACAGCTATTTAATTTATTATTTGAATTATTATTTATTATTTATAAATGTATAGTTATTTATAATACATATATATTTATTATTCATATTATTATTTATAGCAATTGTCCAAAGTACTTGGTTTTTGGTCTGTTTTGAGTTTTATATTTTGTCTTTAGAAGATTTTCTGGCCTTGATATCTAAGGGATTAATGTCCATATCCAAAAACATGCTATTTAATTTTTGTGTGGATGAGTATCTCCACTGCTGACCTTAAAGGCTGATCTGAATTTAATATTGGGGTCTACAAGGGGCTCCTCCAGGAGTTTGCCAACAAGGGATCATCATGTTTGTACTTTTTTCATTTACATTCATTAATCTAGTTCTGCCTTTTACCTCACTTGCACACTCCAGAAGGCTGATGCTTTCTTTTGGAACTATACTAGTTTTGTTTACAATTCTTTTTGAAATGACCTTGTTCACCACAATTAAAACATTTGTTATTTCGGATTTTTTCAAAGCCTTTTTTGAGTACTTCTTTTAGTAAAGTCATATATGAATGAGATGCAACTTAAATTGTATTTCTATTTTCTTTATCTAGTGGTGCTGATCTTTCCTTTAAATGCCCGATCACTCTGTTGCATTCGACATTAGCCTTTTCAAAGGCAAAAGATTCAATCAGTGTTTTCATAGCTTGTGGATCTGATAACCTTCTATCTATAGCTGAAGTCAATCTTAGTAAAAAGACAGTGATGGTTTCTTTTGAACCTTGAATAATCTGAGTAAATGGTTCAAGTCTGTTTCTTCAACCTTGTCCCATACACTTAAAGCTGCCATATTCCATGGTGCCAATGTTGCTCATTCATACACAACTTGCATCTGGACCACTGCATATGACCTATACCTAGGTTGAGCTTAAGAAATATTATCTCTGGTATTATTTCTATTTTCTATCTTCTTAGCTCCTTCTCTCTACCATGAAGGCCATTGTAATCGAGGACCTCATTCTAGTATTACTTATCATGTTTTTCCTGTCTTGGGAAATTATTCTATTTTGAATTGCCTAAGAATTTAATATCTGCTTCACATATAGTATGTACATACCATAAGAGTTCACACTTTCTTCAAATTTTCTTAAATACAGTATATCTACAGGGTGATACCCATGTTCTTCAAATCCCTGGGGGTGTCCGGTATCTGATGGTATTTGCTGTTTACCAACAGGACAAGCTCAAGTAGGTTTTCTAACGATATTTGGGTGACTTTCCTGATTTTCATTGACAGTGCTGTAGTCTTTAACCTTATCTCTTCTGCCTTGATCTTAGTAGTTTTATAAATTAATTTATATTGTTTCTAATTTTTATTCTAAATATTATCTCTATTTTTGCATATTCTTTTACCTGTATCTCTACTATTTTATTATTCTCCTCATTTTTATTTATAAGTTTTTCTGATTTTTCTTCTAAGGCTTATTTTTAAAGCCCTCTTCTTCAAGAAGACACAGAAAGCCATGATGATTACCAAGATAAGGATTACTAGCATGTCAATAATCATAATTGATAATGTGTCCATCCCAGTTAAGTCATCTATCTCTTTCTCCTCTGTTTCTATCTTTAAGCCATTTAAAGGGTTTTATGACATAGAGATCAGAAACTCTGTGTTATTGATTTTTTCATCTTTGTCTCATTCCCTTTAATTTTATTAATTTTTAAATTCTTTTTATCTGTCTATGATGTTTCATACCCATTCTCGTTTCCTCTTAATCATTTAAAAATAATTCTAGTGCCTTACCTTGGGGTTTGGAAACTTGTATTTCCACAAATTAGGTCAATTTCATTCATAGTTTCTCATATCATGGCATCTTTATTTTTCTACAAAAATATTTTAAGAACAGGTATGTTCAACTAGCTTTGAAATTGAGTATTGGATGTATATTTAAAGCCCTTATATGCATTTTTACAACTTTTTCTACTGTAGTCATCATCTGTGAAAGAGGTAATTTAATGAGAAACCAACAAGATGTCCACTCTGCAGTTCTTGAGCTAATGCAGCAGGTAAGGTGAGTAAATATTTTTGTGATACATGAAGTACAACTAATGCTTTACATAATAGATACTAAACACAAAGGTATCTGAATGGAAATAATTAGAACACAAAAATTATCAGAACTATCTTTGTTGTATTATATCATGGCCTGTTTGGTATGTTTTCCACAAGGGAAAGTAACATTTATCTGTTACATGAGCAAACATACAGTCTGAATGTATTTATTTAACATTTATTTGTGTGTTTGGCATTTTATGAAATGTTAACAAAGAAATGTAGTTTATAAGGCATGCTTGTACCTGAAAATTTAGTCACACATATAAAGACATTAGAGAACAATATTTGTTCTAATATTTACTTAAAATCTGAAGCCTTCATATGGGCTTTTATGTGTGAATCTCAAATTGACCACTAACAAGATGTTAGGATGTATATAGATGTAAATCCATGATCAAAGACTGCCACATCTACTGCCACCTAGGTTCATATAAATGTTAATATACTGTTATGATCTTAAACTATAAATTATTTTTCTAGACGTATGTTACAGATCTATTGAAAACATAATAGTACAGTATTTCATACTACCAAATTTCTGAAAGCTTTTTACAGTGTAACATATAACTTAATAAATATTTTTGCAGTATTATGGTAATGATAAACTGAGCAATAGTAGATTTGTCTTATGGAATACAGTATTAATAGTTAAAGATAGTTAACAAAGCACTACTTTGAGGAAGGTAAAATGTGAAAACAGGAATAATATAGAATATTTTTATTCATGTCATTCAACAGGTATGCTCATTTCAGTCTGTAGAAGTGCAGATTTCCTAAATCAGATGTTGACAGTAATAGGAGTGATACACACAGAAGGACCTCCATAGTAAGCCTCTAAATTAAGCACAGATTTGTCTTGTGCCCTATTTCACTACAATATCTATGTGAGCTGAATCTTCTTGCATATATATACATATATATATACACATGTATACATACATGTGTGCACTGCCTTAGATAATTTCTAAAGCTTATAAGGCTTATAATTTAACTGTTCTCTTCTTTGTCAAAAAATACTGGTTCATATCTCTAATACCTGATGAATAATTAGAAGCATAATTTGGTTATAGTATTAATCACAACATAATTACAATTGATCAGCAGTTTAAATTAATACTCATAAGCCTGGAAAAATGTTTTGCATTCTTTAAGTGTATCTTTATAAAATAGTCTGAGTGAATAAGGCAGTGCTGCACTCATGCATTTTAGATATTTTCTTTGGAAAATATCCTGACTACATCTTTTATTTTTTATTTTTCAATGTGTACCCTGAGACATACCTGACAATGACATGGTTCATGCCTTTTTCACTGAGCATGAATTTTACCATTTATTATGGTTCTCTTTGATCCTGGCCACAGAATTTTCATTTGGGCTCTCTATACTCAGGATAATTTATGAATTACACCAAGATATATAATTCCCTTTTTCTCAATTTCTATTACCTCTAGTTTCAGCACCCAGGTACTACTTGGACTAAATATAATTTACTAGCTATTGTTGAAGTAGTTGGTGACAGTCATGGTAGAACACCTGAATTAGTTCATATTTCTACATAATCAGTATAGTGAATAAAATTGTGTTCTGATTTGTGAATGGCATAGATGAAGTTGTTGTAATTACTGCTCTTGTAACACCAGTCAGTCAGAGTCAGATAAGTTAAATCTTCAAGATATGTCTCTGAATACAAATATCATGAAATGTAAAATGAAATCTCTTAAAATGGAAAAGAGCTGTGTGAAATCGATAAGCCTTTTAGAATTGCAGCTAGGGCAATATTAGCAATGAAGTGTGTTTTGGAAGATGCAGATATCTTATAGATAATCTCCACAATACAGTCATCTGTAACTAGTGACTCTATATTAGTTATATATTGTTTTTTCATCATGGAGTGTACTTTTTTGAACAGTGGGGTCACTTTCAGTGTTTTATTTGATATAATGCTAAGGGTAACCTATTTTAAATAAGTTTAAATTTATGAGTGTCTGTTGTACAGAGGCTCTCTGAGTCTGGGGATAGTTCCTTGCATGTTCCTGAAACATTTCAGATCTAATAGAATTGTCAGTAGAGGCTCTACCACATTTCTAAAGAGAGGAACTCAGAACTACCTATTGAAGGTTAACTGCAGGTTAACCACCAGAGAAGCTTACGATGAAAGTGTGCCCATGTCCCAGGGGACTTACATCCATGCTCACAAATTTAAGTCATGTTCTAGTCTACTGAATGTTACCTCTGAAACAAACCTTATCAAAAGGTCAATAGTAAAGGGAAGTAATCTTACAGAATTTGCCCAAACTGACTTTACACAATATCCTGTTTGCTAAAAGCACTATTTATAATGGTGTATTCAACTTCGTTTTCATAACTGTGAGCTATGTGACCATTGCAGTGACAGATATGGCAGTCACTCCTTAGGTTATTCAGTGTACCTCTTGCTGCCTGCTACCCCTATGTGCTGCTTATGCCACTTACCTCTCTCCAAATTTGGTTATATACTTAATCACTGATAAACTTACTATCTCTCCATCATACCTTTTATGGGACAGCTCCTTACCAAATAATTATCTATTGGTACTTAGAACTTCTTGGTGGTGATGGCCTATGGTTGCTATTGGGGCCATCAGTAAGACATTGAAATACATGCTAAACATGAGCTCTGTTGCATTTGTTTGCATCCTTTTGTGTTGTTGGCATGGGCTGGAAGTTTTATGCACTCTTTGGTTCAATATTTTTATGTTTATAGTCTTCCATTCTGAGGTCCTAATTTCATTGACCATTTCATATATGGCAATTATCCAGAATTAGAGTTTACTATTGATAAATCTTTTAAAATATACTATCACTTCAATTTTGAATCCTTTAACATCTTCAGAAATTATGAAACGAAAACTTCTGTGAAAAATCTCTGGTATGGAATTTCAACTGCAGATACTATAAGACTGTCTCCTCATTGGACTTGTTAATAGTTAAGCAAAAATTGTAAATTAAGAGTTCTTGGTCTCCTTGTGATGGCTTTAGAGCATTCTGAGATGGACGTTTTTCCAGGCTGTGGTCTGTTGCCATGATTCCAAGGATGACTGCTTTCACAAGACTGGAACGTGCTGATATGATTCAGGGAAAGAATTCTTCAATTGGGTGGGAGTCTTAAACGACCTCACTCGTACTCAGAGTTCTCAGTATTGAGTACCCCATGATATGTCAGAAATTGGCTGTTTTACAGGACAAGAATTCCAGAAGTTGTTATTTCTGTGTTCTAGGATATCTGCAGTGTACTTAGGGAAAGCTGCCATAGGCAGATTGAGAATGGTGGTCTCCAGTGGGTGATGGTTGTTGATGGTGCTCTTGTTAGGCAGTTCACATAGGAAAATATGTCCTTTCCTGTGTTTCTGTAGTGCTGATTTGAGGCTGCTGCCAATGAAAACATAGAACTCAGATAAGAAGAGTTTTCTCCAGCATAAAGAGTAATTGCTTGTCAATACTTGAATGCTGGAGTGACTGTTCGGCTGGCTGGGAGAGCTTTTATGATTCCAAGTTTTTGTTACGTTTATCCTTCACTTTATAAGCATGGATTCTACTCCACTTTTATCCAGAAGACAACAACAACAAAAATCCTCTTCCCTGCCATCTTGAAATATATTTTGAAATGAGCTGCTACATTGGGTTTTCAAAGCTTTTCTTGTAAATGCTTTCCTTGTAAATGCTAGTTGATTGACTCAAACTGTATGTTTCATATTCCACATTTCTAACCTCAAAATATTTTTGGGATTGTAGTGTGGCTTATTTTTGTAGGTGCTGTTAAGAAATTCATTGCTAAATTATCAAACATAGTAATTTTCTTGCTAACATCTGTATCTGTATTACTCTTATTGGAACTCACAAGTATCATCTGATATAGCAACTTCATCAGATAGAGAAAACATGTCAGTAGTACTTTGAACTCAAGTTAATATGTGAAACAAAATAATGTGAAAATATGTTAGTTTCTTTATCTTTAAGCAATAATCAAATTTCAGAAATTTAATCTTGTTAGATTATTATCCCAACTTAAGGATATACTTGAGTGTACCTTTCTAAACTTACCAGTGAGAGACAGAGGCACAGCAATAAGCATAGCTGTATATGTCAGAAGTTGTTGATTTATCTGGATTAGGTATGCAGAAATAGTAAAGTCTTAGTGGAACCTATGAGGCCTTTGTGCCACAGGACAGCAATTTCAAACTAAAATCATGATGAGTTGTGCTCAGTGGAGTACATGACAAGCACAGTTACAGGGATAGCACTAGAAACTCTAGGCATTGTAGTGGTTGATGTCCCATGGGCAGAAACAGTTATTCTACTAGTATTGTGTTAGAATAAGGGATGAAATGAGTGGACTAAATTCACTACTACTCCACAGAGATTTTGGCATCATTTAAATGTCTCTAATTCATTCAAATGTGCAGAACTATGACTGGCTGCCTTTTCAAGAATTTTAATGTCAACTACAACAGACTGCAGTTTAAAATTTCCTCAGAGTCTTAGAGCTTCTTTGATAGAGACTCTTTTACTTCAGAGTAAGGCAGTGCTCTGCTGAGGTATGGCTGAGTAATGGGGTAGGGATGCCTTTGTTTTTAAACTGGTTCACACATGTCTTGCTTTATCTCAGTACTTTATAACAATTTATGACAATAGATTGTTATTAGTCTTACTTTCAAATTGTTCTGTTCATAGTAAAGTCTATGTCACTTGGCACTTAACTACTTTTGTTGTATCAGCTAAGTCTTTTCTCCCTAGAGATTATTCAAGGAAAGAAACCTTTTCAGAAGAGAGTTCTTCATTTGAATTTGATCCAATATTTTAACAAAAGATTTATAATTATCTTAGTGTTATTTATATATTCTTATATATTGACGGGTAATCTCAGTTGCTTTGGCATAAAACTGAGGGAATATGGGGATATGACTTAAGAAAGGTGAGAAAAGTATTTTATAGATTTTTACTGAGTGCATTTTTGAAGACATGTTCCTCTGCTCAGGAGAAAAGTGTATCGCTGTTGTATATGGGGTAAATCTGAAATCTAAACCTGTCCATCATTATATAGAAGTAGAGTAGAGAGGCACATGGACCGTATTGTACATCTTTCATGTGAAGTTTTTTCCCTGTAATTTACTGCAATGAAAAAAAAAACACATAATTGATATATATCTATATCGATATCTATATCTATCTATATATCTATATCTATTTCTATATCTATATATAAAACTTTTGCTTACTGCTCCCTTTAACGTTGGGATTGAAAACTTTTATTTCCCCATATTTGGTCAATTTCACTCAAAGTTGTGCAAATCATAGCATATTTATTTCTCTTCAAAAATATTTTCAGAGCAGGTAAGAATGTTTAACTAGATTTGTACATTAAGTATTGATATTATACTTAAAGGTCCTTATATAAGTTTTTATAAGTGTAACCACAACTTTATCACAGTCATCTTAAGTAAGAGAGGTCATCATTTCCTCCACCAATGAGAAGTCCACCAAGAAATCCAACATGTGAGTTCTTGAGCTAATGGAGTAGCCAAAATGCGTAAATATTTTTGTGATATACAAAGTACGACCAATAGTTTAAATATTAGATACTCCACACAAAGGCATCTGAGTGAAAAAAATGTTAGAACATAGAAATTAATCAGAACTATGTTTGTTATGTTATGGCCTGATTGTCCTTTTGTACACTTACTTATAATGTTAATGATACAAATTCAATTTCTTTAATATTGATTCATGGTTCTTACATTTTGTATAGCATGTTAACAAAGAAATATAATCTATAAGGTATGTTTATATGAGAAAATTTACTCATATACATTTATAAGTATATTAGAATATAAGGGAACAAATATATTTATCTATGTTTGGTTGCTTTCATATGGGGTTTTATGTATGAATTTTAAATTGATGATTATAAAAGTGTTAAGGCATACATGAGGTAAATCCATGATCAAAGACTGCCACGTCTGCCATCACCTAGATTTATATAAATGTTAACCTATTATTTTGAGCTTAACCTATGAATTAGTTTTTAAGAAATGTGTTACACTTTTATTAGATATGTAGTGTAACTATTCCATTGTTTTCATAGTACCAAATACTTGAAAGCATTTTACAGTATAACATATGGTTCAATAACTATTTTTTACAGTATTATGGAAATGTGAAACTGAGCAACAGTAGATTTGTCCTAGGGAAATGCAGCACTAATAGTTAAAGATAGTTAAAGAAACACTACTTTATGGAAGGTTAAATGTGAAAGCAGAAATAGTAGATATAAAATAATTTTGGGAAGTCTCTACTGTGTTTTTTATTGCTTCTTTGTGATTGTGAGATTGTATTACAGTTTTATAAGTAATTACTCACTGGAGGAACTTGAATTGCAGGCACTTGGAATCTCTGTTTTGCTTCTTTTTTAATGGTTATTTTACTTATTTACATTTCAAATGTCATCCCTCTTCCCAGTTTCCCCTCCATAAGCCACCTATTCCCTTCTCCCTCCCCCTGCATCTATGAGGGTCATGCACCCACTCCTGTCTCAGCGGCCTAGTGTTCTCCTATCCTGGGTCATCAATCCTCCACAGGACCAAGGGTCTCCCTTCCCAGTGATGCCAGATAAGGCAATCCTCTGTTACATGTACAGCTGGAGCTATATGTACCCACTGTGTACTCTTTGGTTGGTGGTTTAGTCCCTGGGAGCTTTGGGGGAGTTTCTCATGTCCTTTAACAGGTGTGCTGTTTTCAGTCTGCGGATTCTGCAAGTGCAGAATCATATGGACACTCCTAAATCAGATGAATGGTATACACAAAAGAGCCTTTATAGTCAGCTTCTAAATAAATTCCAGATTTGTGCCATGTGTCCTATCTCATGCCCACATCTATGTGAACAGAATCTTCTTGCTTTTAGAATTGGGGCTGGAGAGATGACTCAGTGGTTAAGAACATTGACTGCTCCTCCACAGATCCTGAGTTCAAATCCCAGTAACCACATGGAGGCTTACAACTATCTATAACGAAATCTGTTGTCTTCTTCTGGTATGTCTGAAGACAGCTACAGTGTACTTATATATGATAAATAAATAAATCTTTTTTAAAAAAGACAAGATACATTTCTGGATAGAAAAATATTTCATATATATATGGCTTTTAATTTAACTGTACACTTCATGAATTTTAATATATATCATATATGTATATATATATTTCTCAAATACATTTGTATATATTTGTAATAATACTTAGAAAATGATGAGACATATCATTTCCTTTCACCAGTAGTAAAACTTTGAGGAAACTGAACAACCCCCTCCACACACACACGCACATTTTACATCCAGATATATTAAAGAACATAATATTTCCTCGTCCCTGGCAATAATCTTTATTATGTGGTTGACTGAGATGATGTATTCTCTTTGGTCATGGAACACACTCAAAAGAATTGACAACTGCTATCATCTATATAGATTTTATCAGGTATGTGAGAAGTAATTTAGGAACATTATGTACACTACCACCAACACCAAAAACAAAGTATTAAAGACTGTATATATAAGAATATTCCAGTGGTAGAAATGGTGAAGTTGGCATACAAGGAGGTTTATCATGTGGTCCAATATTCCCTCCATAGCCAAGAAAAGAACCTGAGACAACATCAGAAGGCACATGGCACAGAGTTCACAATATTCCCCAGTGATTACAGTTCTATAGCAAGAATATCCAAGAACCTCTCTGGATACTGTGCAAGAAGAGAAATGAAGTAAGTATTAACCTACTAAATCTCACTTGTCATCGGTAACCTGTTTTTAAGAAATCTTAAATTTGGAAATATTTGCAGGATTCTGTAGGTCTCATAAAATGTAAATGGAATATAAAGAGATAAGGCTGCACTACTACACTTTTGGTAGTGCCCTGGAAATGAGTTTGACTGCATCTCTTTGAATCCTTTTAATTTTCAGTGAAGAAGGAAATATATTTTTAATTATATTCAGAAAACTATGAGGCATACCTTTCCTTTCACTATATATAGTTTCGCTTTAGTAAGTTTTTGCGGAACCTGAACAATGCACTTCTGTTTGCTAACTCCCTGCCTATAAAGGCATATACATAATGTAATTCTCTACATTTCTCTACTTCTGCTCTTTCATTAGCTAATTGTTACTTACATTAAGGGGTTGTAGCAGACTAAATGATATTATTAAAAATGAACCGTGTGTTAGGAATGGGTCTAGGCATGGTAAAATGGACAGGATTAAGATGCCAGAAATAGCTGGTAATCTGAGATAAATAAATCCATTCCATAAAACATCAGTGTGGTATATAGTAATGTAGTTACAAGACAGTTTAAAGTCATCCTTTTAAATTTAATATGAAGATTATAACGCTGTCAGGCTTCTTTGAAATGCATACAGATGTTTAATAATGCAACAGAATCAATGATCTGGTTGATCACAGATATCCAGATGATGATTTTAATATGTTCTCCAAAAAATACCTTCAAACAGTGACTCTATATTACTTGATATACTCATTTTAAAAAATAATCCTTTTATGTGTTTGTCTGCATGTATGTACGTGTCTCACATGTATGCCTGGTGTCATGTAGGTCAGAAAAAATATTGAACCAATGGGAATAAGAGTTGCAGATGGTTGAGAATCATTATGTGTGTGTGCTAGGAATTGAACGAGGGTCCTCTGTAAGAGATAATTTTGTTCTTAACTACTGAACTAAATCTGCAGCCATCTATTCAAGGCTGTTGACATAATAGAGAGTATATTTCTGAAAAGCAGGCACCCTTCTTAACATTTCTAACATGTTTGTCAAAAGCAACACATTTTATGTAAGAAGTTTATGTACAGGAGTGTACTGAAGAGATAGATTGAGACTTAAAATAAACACTTGTACTTGCAGGCACAATTAAAATTCCCATGGAGAAATAGAGTCATCAACAGGAACTCAGACTGCTCACTGAACACCTACTGTATGTTCACCATTGTAAAAGAAATGGAGGCAATGGTTTTCACATTAAAAAGGATTTATGACTACATACACATTTTGGAATAAGTCTTGTTCAAGCTCTCATCTCTGAAATAAGTCTCCTAAACAGGTCAATGGGACAGGGCTACAATGTCACAGAATTCATTTTTGTGGGCCTTACTCAAGATCCTGCTGGACAAAAAGCATTATTTGCCTTGTTTTCACTCACCTACATTGTGACAATGCTGGGCAACTTGCTCATTGCAGGGACAGTGATTGCCAGCCCTTCCTTAAAATCCCCAATGTACTTCTTTCTTGCCTGTCTGTCAGTCCTGGATGCTCTTTATTGCAATTCCATCTCACCAAATTTGATTATAGACTTATTATATAATAAAAAGACTATTTCTTTCAAATCATGCATGCTCCAGCTCTTCGTAGAGCACTTATTTGGCGGTGTTGAGGTCTTCCTTCTGGTTTTCATGGCCTATGATCGCTATGTGGCCATCTGCAAGCCACTGCACTATTTGACCATTATGAACCAGCGGGTGTGCATTCTCCTTTTGCTGGTCGCTGGTGTTGGAGGCACAGTACACTCAACGATTCAAGTTCTGACTGTGTATAAACTCCCTTTTTGTGGTCCCAATGTCATTGATCACTTTATGTGTGACATGAATCCACTACTGGGACTTGCGTGCACTGACACCTACTTCCTTGGCATCACCGTCATGGCCAATGGTGGAGTAATCTGTGTGGGAATTTTCACCTTTCTCTTAGTCTCCTATGGAATCATTCTAAACTCTCTTAAGACCCACAGTCAGGAAGGAAGGCGCAAAGCTCTGTTCACCTGCAGCTCCCATATCACGGTGGTTGTGTGTTTTTTTGCTCCCTGCAGTTTTATATATGCTAGGCCTGTCTCCAACGTTCCTATTGATAAATATATCGCTGTGTTTTATACAGTTGTTAGCCCCATGTTGAATCCATTGATATATACCTTGAGAAATTCAGAGATGAAAAATTGTATAAAAAAGCTCTGGTCTAAAACTTTAACAAAATAAAATAAGATTGTTTTCTCACTGAATATGTTATTAAGTATAAATTGGAAATTAGAGATAAATTCGAACTAGGGATGCTGTGCAGATTTTGTTATACAAAGTCATTGGAAATCAAGACTAAATTTTCAGTTGACATTATGATCAAGGTAAGAGTGAGTCTTATTCCTCTAGGGAATGTTTAGAGATGAAAACAGTTACATGACTCCTTCATACTACAAATAACAATAAAACAGAGTCACGTTGAACCTTATTTTTCTCAGGTAGCATTGAAGTGAGATTAGAAAAATGTCAGTATTGGAAATTTTGAATCACCAACATTCATGAGAAAATTAAAAATTACAATACCCGCATTTCAGGAATTAAAGGAAAGTTTTTGAGTTAGCAATTTTTGACTAATGTACCAGTAATGTGTCTATATCATACATATTGCTTTATGAGTATTCCCATTTTTACCACAAGGTCTCTTCTATTTTTTTGTATGTGTATTTATATAGCAGTAAAACTGTGCCTAGCTGATGATATCAGCAGTCAATAATTTCATCTGATAATATGCTGCTGCAACTGAGTTCTACATTCTTAGTTAAGCTGCATTGAGCACATATTTCTATATCTTTATTACCAATTAACACATGTAATATTTATATTTTCTAAAAATTAAAAACTGCGTGATATTGGTACAGAGACAGACAGATAGACCAATGGAACAGAATTGAAGACCCAGAAATGAACCCACACACCTATGAGCACTTGATTTTTGACAAAGGAGCCAAAACCATCAAATGGAAAAAAGATAGCATTTTCAGCAAATGGTGCTGGTTCAACTGGAGGTCAACATGTAGAAGAATGCAGATCGATCCAGGCTTATCACCCTGTACAAAGCTTAGGTCCAAGTGGATCAAGGACCTCCACATCAAACCAGATACACTCAAACTAATAGAAGAAAAACTAGGGAAGCATCTGGAACACATGGGCACTGGAAAAAATTTCCTGAACAAAACACCAATGGCTTAGGCTCTAAGATCAAGAATGGACAAATGGGATCACATAAAACTGCAAAGGACACTGTGGTTAGGACAAAATGGCAACCAACAGATTGGGAAAAGATCTTTACCAATCCTACAACAGATAGAGGCCTTATATCCAAAATATACAAAGAACTCAAGAAGTTAGACCGCAGGGAGACAAATAACCCTATTAAAAAATGGGGTTCAGAGCTAAAAAAAGAATTCACAGCTGAGGAATGCAGAATGGCTGAGAAACACCTAAAGAATTGTTCAACATCTTTAGTCATAAGGGAAATGCAAATCAAAACAACCCTGAGATTTCACCTCACACCAGTGAGAATGGCTAAGATCAAAAACTCAGATGACAGCAGAGGCTGGCGAGGATGCGGAGAAAGAGGAACACTCCTCCATTGTTGGTGGGATTGCAGACTGGTACAACCATTCTGGAAATCAGTCTGGAGGTTCCTCAGCAAATTGGACATTGAACTGCCTGAGGATCCAGCTATACCTCTCTTGGACATATACCCAAAAGATGCCCCAACATATAAAAAAGACACGTGCTCCACTATGTTCATCGCAGCCTTATTTATAATAGCCAGAAGCTGGAAAGAACCCAGATGCCCTTCAACAGAGGAATGGATACAGAAAATGTTGTACATCTACACAATGGAATATTACTCAGCTATCAAAAGCAATGAATTTATGAAATTCGTAGGCAAATGGTCGGAACTGGAAAATATCATCCTGAGTGAGGTAACACAATCACAGAAAAACACACATGGTATGCACTCATTGATAAGTGGCTATTAGCCCAAATGCTTGAATTACCCTAGATGACTAGAACAAATGAAACTCAAGACGGATGATCAAAATGTGA
This sequence comes from Rattus norvegicus, assembly GCF_021556685.1. Lineage (NCBI taxonomy): Eukaryota > Metazoa > Chordata > Mammalia > Rodentia > Muridae > Rattus > Rattus norvegicus. Next base: position 74,852,012 of record NC_141536.1, on the reverse strand, counting down.
ATGCTTCACTCCTTCTTTAAAAGGGGAACAAGAATGCCCTTGGCAGGGAATAGAGAGGCAAAGATTAAAACAGACACAGAAGGAACACCCATTCAGAGCCTGCCCCACATGTCGCCCATACATATACAGCCACCCAATTAGACAAGATGGATGAAGCAAAGAAGTGCAGACCGACAGGAGCTGGTTGTAGATCGCTCCTGAGAGACACAGCCAGAATACAGCAAACACAGAGGCGAATGCCAGCAGCAAACCACTGAACTGAGAATAGGACCCCTGTTGAAGGTCAGAGAAAGAACTGGAAGAGCTTGAAGGGGCTCGAGACCCCATATGTACAACAATGCCAAGCAACCAGAGCTTCCAGGGACTAAGCCACTACCTAAAGACTATACATGGACTGACCCTGGACTCTGACCCCATAGGTAGCAATGAATATCCTAGTAAGAGCACCAGTGGAAGGGGAAGCCCTGGGTCCTGCTAAGAGTGGACCCCCAGTGAACTAGATTGTTGGAGAGAGGGCAACAATGGGGGGAGGATGGGGAGGGGAACACCCATAAAGAAGGGGAGGGGGTAGGGGATGTTTGCCCGGAAACTGGGAAAGAGAATAACACTCTAAATGTATATAAGAAATACTCAAGTCAATTAAAAAAAAGAATTTAACAACAAAAAAAATAGATATCTCTCATGTTGGTGAAGAATTTTTCAAAGAACAATTTTGTGTAAATATTATGTTTAATTAAAATTGTAGTGCACTTCAACATTTTACTTATATATAAAAGCAATTTATTTTGGAATAATCAAAATTTTATCCTGTAATTTCTGTAAAAATAACTACTAAATTTCTTTTTAATCATCATCCATTTTGGGAGATTATAACCAAAATATGGATAACATTGTTTTCATTGCAATATGGAACATTAACTAGCGTTGCCTCTATTCTTCCATCTGGTTTTCCTGTTTATCCTTGCTTTTGAATAAATATTATTGTGATTCAATGTCTACACTGTGACGTTTTGATAAACATATAATCCATAATAAAGACAATCCTGACGTGAAGAAATAATTTTCCAATATCTCACATGTAGCTTTTCACATTGTTTGCTTCTTAAGAACCTAGCCAGCAAAAATCTACTGTTTTAGCATTACTCCCAGGACAGTTGAGTTTTCTTACCTAGAGTTTCACATTCATTCACTAGAGCAGACAAATAGTCCATTCATATACACGAGAAGAAAAAGTCGTGATCTACACATAAATGTTGCCTTACAACTTTCATCATTTAGAAACAACTGTATTAATCAAACTGACCTGTACTATATGAAGTTCATTTCTAAATTTTATAGGGGCTCACCTATATTGTAAAAATTACCAAAACTAGTTTCTGTATCTTTCTGATACAGTTCATATAAACTTAATCAGTTTAATATCACATTTATATATCTTTAAAATATATTTTGATACTTTTATTAATTTTCGATAATAAATAGAATTCATAGCACACAAATAATTTTGCAACAACCCTCATGACTCCAGAATCCACATATTTCCCTGGTCTTAGGTTATCTCTAAGGGTATACTATAGGTCCTCTCTGGACACTATTTAATGAAAAATTGGAGTCAGTATTTGGTTGCAGTAGTTGGTACATTGCATTTGCACTAGTTGGCACTTATGTGGAAGAGTAAAAGCCCAAAGTGTTTTTATATATATATATATATATATATATATATATATATATATATATATATATATATAACACTTAGACAGTTGTAAGCTTCCTGCCGTGAGTGCTAAATTCTTTTGTGTGTTGTTAGTAAAACAGAAAGAAGTAGGGCTGTACCTACCTTCTGAAGTTATTTGTTTATATGATTATGTTAGAGTTTTCCATATTAATAATATCAGGATTTTATTAAATGTCTGGACATTGGAGAAATGGGTCATCAGTTAAGCAAATAACTCTTTGATTAGAGTATGGAAATTTTTGTTCCTAGCCCCTACACAAGGTGGTTTACAACTGTCTAAATATAGTTTCAAGGGATCTGATCCCTTTAAGCTTCTGTGTACCTTAATTCTCATGGCACAAATATATTCAGACTCATAGACATACACATAAATTCAAAAATAAACCTTAGAAAATCAAGACACAGTAAGAATTTGTACTATAGTTATGCAGAGATTTGAAGCCATTGAAGAACCTCAAAGTGAGGATCAGATGAAATAATTGCTATAGACATAAACATGTAAAGCACTTTTATAGATACTAAATGTGGTATAAATTCAAACGTTTCAAGATTCATTGAGAATCTTATGAAGACTGAAGTGATTAGAGACAGGGAATTTCACATCTAACAGTCCATTTAAATGATGTGTTGCATGTTCCTAGTGGCTAAGGTTATTTTTAAAATTAAACATTCCAAGAACGATAACTTCAAGTACAAGATTGATGCTGCATTAACTAATATTTGGAGGGTTTGTTGACTGTCAGAGAATAGATTGCTGGAAAGGAAGATTCTCCACCAAATTTCATTTTCGGTAACTGTGCTAAAATGTAACATTTTAAATGAGAAATTTAAGTTTATTAGTGACTGTCTTAGATATTTTGCCTTAAAGACACTTATAATTAAGCTTTAGAATGCCATCCAGAGTAAAAGTTTGCATCATGCAGTCTTATTTGCATGGGCTTTATAGTTTTTCCATTGCTTCCTCCCTGCAGTGATCTCAGTGCGTCATTCTGTTCCAACCTGTTTCTTTCTTATCTTCTGTTATTCACCTCATCTTTGCATTTGTTGCACACATTCCATCACACTCTCTGTTTACCATTAAGAGCTTTCCTAATGAAGTATTTCTAGTACTACCCAGGCCCAAATGGAGACTATGTCAAGAATAGTGAATCTTGTGCTTGAAGTGCTCATATTTGGAATGTTTACCTTTGTAATATAATCTTAACCTTTAGAAGCATCAATCTAATGGACTATTAGAGGTGACATTGCAGTTTTCAACTGAAACACACTCAGGAGTTCCACAAAAACACAAAATTGGAAGCATGTGTGTGTGTGTGTGTGTGTGTGTGTGTGTGTGTGTTTGTGTGTGTGCCTGTGTGTGTATGCTCAGAATCTTTGGGATAAAATAATGAGAAAATGTTAAAAGTAAAAATATTAAAAGAAAAATCCTTGATATGATATTATAAGACAAGAAAGTTCCCCATATGTAATTTAGTTTGTTTTCTGTTGATCATCCACTGCTAAGCCTAAAATCTATTGTTAAGAGTAGTTCATTTCTTCAGTGGGACTACATTATAAAAAAAATTTCTAAATGCAGGTGGTTAACAATTGGACATTGTTTCTGAGTTAGGAATGGGAGCATGTGTCCACTTCTACTTTCACCTCTATGACACCATCAGATACAGGCCCTGTGAGTGCTCCCCTTCTATCCATTTATTTTATATGTGCATCAATCCAACTCTGTTTAGAAGGCCTTCTTTCTTGGTGTCCTCCATCCCCTTTGCTTTTACACTCTTTCTTCCTCCTCTTCCACAATGTTCCCTTGGTTATGAGTGGGTCTGTACTCTTGTGCCTTCTCTTGGGCTCTTTTCCTTCTGCTTATTTGTTTTATCCTATTTAGATTTGTTTTTATCTTATCATATATTATTATTATTATTATTATTATTATTATTATCCATTGTTTATTTTTTAATGAGGGACATAAAGATGGTAGGTCTGGATGAGAACACAGGTGGTGAAGTACTAGGAGCTGTGGAGGGAAGGAAAAGAGTAGACAGAATATATCACATGAAAAAAATCAATTTTAAATAAAAGAAAAAAGAATGTCTTCTCACTGAACAAGATACCATTCATAAGGTAACAAGACACAAAGTCCTGAGGTAGGATGTAGATTGTATCTCTATGGAAGGGTTTCTTGATATAAATGTGTTAGAAATCAAAATAGCACAAATATTCATTTGATTAGAATTAATTTAATATCAAATTTCTGAAAGATTATTGAACAGCAGAGGGTTTTGTTTTCTTACAAGTACTTAATTTTAATGTTTTGCATTTGAAATAACATGATTCATTCTCTTTTTTGTTCATCATTAATTATTTTATTTTTTTGTTTGTGATATAATTATATAAGTCCTCTCTTGGTCTTTTTCAAGTTCATAATCTTTTTAAAAATTAATTGTTGTTGCACTACTAAACATGCACGCACACACACACACACACACATTCAAGAACAACCTTTTCAGTGTGTATAATGTTACTTTTTTGTATTTTCAGAGTCGATACTTGGTATTGTATAACCAATTGCTCTGTTATTTCCTGGGGAAGACTATTTTCCTGCTCTTAGATTTCCTGAGGTGTCTCTCACACCATCAACTAAAGCTATTTTTTTTTAGAACAAATTCCTTTGGAGACTGAGATCTTCTTTGACTGAGTCTCAGCTTCAGAGAGTGACATATGCAGTGGTATTTGGCTTCAAAATAAGAATAGGAGTGTTTCATTCTTTGGGTGGCATTACTTAGTATCATAACATATATCTTTTCACATTATAGAGTTGCATATCATTTGTCAGGAGTCCACTCCATCTTTGAATGTTCAGTTATATATTTTTCATAAGGATATATTTTCATATTGAGGGTAATAAATCTATCCAGGAAAATTTTTTTTACTTGAATATGTTCCAGTCTAACAACCTCACCCCTAATGATGCAATAGTCTGGCCCATTGGAAGTAGAGATGTGAAGAGTCTATGTAAATAAATAGAGTATTGCTTTCCTATTCTGACAGGATATGACCCAGGGGGTTTCTGAAAACTCAGTTATATCCATGCTGGAGGATGTCTTAGTTAGGACTTAATCTTTGAGATGCTGTTTTCTCATGTATCAATTACTGCTATTCCAGTCCTGGATGAAATTTGTATCTTAGGCAAGGCTGAAGAGTGATATTAACAGCCTAGTCAGTCAGAAAGAATGACCTTAGGAAGATTGTGAATGAATAAAATGCTGTAGAATTCTGTCCTGTGTAAGAGAAACCCTATCACTAACTTCTATGAAAGATAATACCTCAGGCTTTTCTGTTGCTATATGAAAGCTTTATCACTTGGGCAGATGGATACTATAGTCAGTCTCTAAAACAAACCATTTATGTTGTTGTTTTAAGTGCAATTGTCCAAAAGGAAACAGTTTGCACAGATAATTTTGTGATTTGTATTACTTTTTTTTATAGTATCAACAATGGGCTTGGACAATTTCTATGAATTAGATGAATTTTATACAAATACAGCAATTTTCTTTTTCTATGAAATTATTTTCAGTATCTGAGGATGATCATTTACTTTTGTACAGTAACTAATGACATAATATATAAGAAATTTTAACTGCCTTCTTGGTGTATTTATATCTTCCTATCCAATACTCAGTCTCAATAAAAGAAGTGGTTTACCTTATCCAAATCCAAATGTGAGGATAGTTACTGAGGCAACTATCTGTGGATAGTAGTGCGTGAGTATTATTTTGACATGCTAGAGTGAACAGTATCTTAGACAATATTAATGGAGTCTACATTAGGGAAATTAAATTTGAAAAACACAGAATTAATTGGAATATGTACAACACATTATAAATTATAAATATTATAAAAATCCTGATTGCTATTTATTTCCCAATTTTTCAATATGTTTAAATATACATGTATAACATTGATAATCTAATTTATCTATGACTTTATTTTGCTGGTTTGTACTTGTAATATGTTACCAAGGAAATGTGATTATCTTACAATATTTGCATTAGATGATTTAAATTGCATAGATCAAATATGATAGCGTGCAAATAAAACTGTTTTATGTGTGTAATATATATTCTTTTATTAATAATTCTTAAAGTGAATTACAGCTCTTCACAGAGAAAAGCATGGTTAGAGAACATAGTATCTACTGTCATATAGATTAAAACATGTGTTTATAAAATTGTAGTAAACTTTATTTTATAGAAATATACATGATAGTTTAAATTAAAATATAGCTTTACTACAGAGTAGACTTATCAAATCTTTGATAATCTAAACTACTTAGTATACTAAATTTAAGTCTAAAATTAATATACTATGTTCAGACTTAGGTTAATGATTAGGCTAGACAAAATAGACTTACTAACAGTTTATTATTATACTAACAGTTTATTATTTCAGAATAATGTGAAATAAATTGTTGGACATGGAGTAGATTTACAGTTATGCCATTCAACAGGTGGACAAATTGAACAACTGCTCTCTCTCCTGTGTCAGACGTTGGCCGTAATGATGAGGAAACACAAACAAAGTGCATCGCAGAAAACTTTGAAATAATGTTCAGATTCTTACATCACATGCTCTTTATACTACTAAGTGCACATGAACAGAATCCCCCTGATTCTAGGAAAATGCAATATTCTACAGGTAAATATTCTCTGTACTTACTTATGACAAGATATAAAATTCTTTTTAGGGGGTGGGGTGGGATAACTTTAAAATATTTTCTTTTTTTAATTAGATATTTTATTTATATTTCAAATGTTTTCCCCTTTCCTGATTTCCCATCCATAAACCCCCTATCTTATCTCCTCTTCCCCTTCTTCTAGGAGGGTGTTCCTCCACCCATCCACCCACCCCTTCCCGCCTACTCTTAAAAATATAACTTAATCTCTATCTCAAAATGTGTTCAATAAGTGTATAGTTTTCTATTATTTATATTCTTGTGAGTAACTTATTAACAGGTATTGTGATGAATTCTCTCCTTCCTCATATTGAAAACAGCATCAATAACAGCTATTTATTTATTTAGATTTTAGCGGGTTCTAAGCTGGACTTTAGGAGCTTTATATGCACAATAGCACCAGCAACAAAATGATTCCACCAGAGCGAGTAGATGTTAGCTGTGCCTCTGCAGAGCAAATGATGAGTCAGAGGCATAGGGATGCTTGTTCCTGAGCCCAAAGTCACTCTTACAATTGTGCGAACCTGGCTTTCAACACTTGTCTGGCTGCAGAATTCACATAATTCCCCACTGGCCTATTCACTGCCTCTGTGTATCTGTCTGAGTTTTCCAGACATCATTTTGTGGAAAATTGGAAGTCACTTTTTAGTTACAAGAGTAAGTACATCCCATTTTCTACTGGTTGACACTTAGACCCCAAACAGCAATAAGTCTTCCAAATTTGCATGACCCAGCAAACATTAAAAAAAAAAGCATCAGAATTGAAAGAACTAGACCAGAACTACTACTCTTTAAATTAAAAATAATTTAAATTAATAGATTTACTTATTTTATTATTTATGTGTGTGAATGTCTTGACTGCGTGTATGTTTGCCTGCCATGTGCATGCTTAGTAACCTTGGAGATCAGAGGAAAGCATTGGATACTTTAGAACTCGGGATAAAAGTGATATAAGCCATATGGCTATTTGAACAGTACCTGGTGCAGTATGAAAGTGCCTTCATCCACTGCTCACCTTTGCACTTTTCTGCACTAATACTCTTGTAAATAGCTGACTGGAAAGGATTTTGGAATCTTCATATTTAATTCCTACTTATTGCTGCATGAGAAATTTGTCACATATTTATAAAAACATTTAGAAAAAGACTGAAGCACATTAACTTTTATATCTAGTCTACACTATTCTTTTTAATTTCCACATCTTGGAAATCTCAGTACAGAATTTTCACGTGAATATTCTCTACTTAGGATCAGCAAACTCAGTTGCCTCTATAGCTGATTACAGTTTCTGTTTTCTTATGTTGCACTACCCAGCTCATTTAAGAGTTTTGAAAATAGAAATGTCTATCTTATTTCTCATGCTATACTACCCAGATCATTCCAAGAGTTTTGAAAACAGAAATTTCTGTCTGATGAAGTACTTGTTTGCATTCACTAGTTTAAACTGTTCAGTTAAACCATACTTGCTCAAAATTGGACAGTGAATATAGTTATGAATTCTCAGAGAAGGCAATGATAGAAGAAACAAAATTTTGGCCTAAAGAGTCAAATAAAATAACTGCTACAGATATAAGTGAGATAATTAATTTATTAGTTATATGAGACTGTTTAAATTCAATCCTCATTAAATTCATTGAAAAAGCTTTGAAGATTGCAAGCCCACTGAGATATGATTGTCAATATCTAGTACCACAATATAATATCAATGAACTGGATGCTTGAAGAAATCAAGATTATATTTTAAAGATAAACTCCACAAATATCTTCGTCTTAAGGAAAGACTATATTAGTCAATAGAGTAATAGCCCATTCATGATCTTGAGAGATTTCTCAAAGATATCAGCCTTGAGTTTGCTTTCTACTGCGAATATCTGTGCTAAAAAGTAACGTTTTTCATTTTAAATTTTTATTTATTTATTTATTTTTACACTCCAGATTTTATTCTTCTCCCAGCTCACCTCCTGACTGTTCCACATTCCATACCCCTGCCTCCAGTCTCCACAAGGATGTCCCACCCTACCTACCCCACCAGATCTCTAAACTTCCGAGACCTCCAATCTCTTGAGGATTAGGTGCATCTTCTCTGACTTAACCCAGATCCAGGAGTCCACTGCTGTATACATGGTGGAGGCCTCGTTTCAACAGGTATATGCTGCCTGGTTGGTGATCCAGTGTCTAAAAGCTCTCAGATGTTCAGGGTAATTGAGACTGCTGGTCTTCCGTCAGGGTTGCCCTCCTCCTCAGGTTCTTCTAGCTTTTCTCTAATTCAACCAGAGGGGTTTCTGTTCATTGGTTGGTTACACATATCTGCATCTAACTCTTTAAGCTGCTTGCTGAGTCTTGAAGGGCAGTCATGATCGGTCCCTTTTTATAGATGCCCCATAGCTTCAGTAGTGTTGTCAGGTCTTGGACCTACCCTTGAGCTGGATCCCACTTTCGGCCTGCTGCTGGACCTTCATTTTTCTTCAGGCTTTTCTCCATTTCCACCCCTGTATTTCTTTTAGACAGGAAAAATTATGGATCAGAGCTTTCACTGTGGGACAGCAGCCCCATCCCTCACTTGATGGCCTGTCTTTCTGCTGTAGGTGGGTTCAAAAAGTTCCCTCTCCCCACTGTAGAGCATTTCATCTAAGGTCCCCTCCTTTGAGTCCTGAGAGTTTCTCACTTCCCAGGTCTCAGATACATTCTAGAGTGTACTCTCAACTTCTTTCCTACCAAGCTCACCAGTTTCTATTCTTTCTGCTGGCCCTCAGGGCTTCAGTCCATTTCCCCCACCTAATACCAGATCATGTTCCCCACTCCCCCAATCCCCATCCCCATTCACTCCCCTGTCCCTCTCTCCCTTCCCACTTGGGATTGCTTTCTTTTCCCTCTCAAGTGTGACTGGGGCATCCTCACTTGGGTCCCTCTGCTTATTGACCTTTTTGATTTCTGTGGACTGTATTTTAGGTATTCTGTATATATTTTTGCTAATACCCACTTATTAGTGAAAACATACTGTGCATGCCCTTTTTTGTCTGAGTTACCTCACTCAGGATGATATTTTCTAGTCCCATCCATTTGTGTGCAAAACTCAAGATGTCCTTGTTCTTAATAGTTGAGTAGTATTCCATTGTGTAAATGAACCACATTTTCTTTATCTATTTTTCTGTTTTGGGACATCTGGGTTGTATCCAGCTTCTGGCTATCACAAATAAGGCTGCTATGAACATAGTGGAACATGGGCCCCTGTGGTATGGTGGGGCATCTTTTGGGTATATTCCCAAGAGTGATATTGCTGGGTTTCTGAGAAACTTACAAATTGATTTCCAGAGTGGTTATACCAGTTTGCAATAGCACCAGCAATGGAGGAATATTCCTCTGTCTCCACATCCTGGCCAACATGTGGTTTTGATCTTAGTCATTTTGACTGGTATAAGATAGGATTTCAGGGTTGTTTTGATTTGCATTTCTCTGATCACTAAGGACTTTGAACATTTCTTTAGGTGCTTCTCAGCCATTTGAGATTCCTCTGTTATGACTTAGTTCTATACCCCATTTTTTTAAATTGGGTTGTTTGGCTTTTTTGATGATTAATTTCTTGAGTTCTTTATATATTTGGATATTAGCCCTCAATGGGGCTAGTGAAAAAAAATTTTCCCCAATCTGTAGGATGCCAATTTATCTTATTATGTCCTTTGTCTTACAGAAGCTTTCTTATACATTTTAAACAAGAAGAAAGATCTTCACCTATATCTTTTTTAGTTTTTTATAATTAGATTTTAGATTAACACAGTAATCCATTTTATCATGACAGCTTTATGCATACAAATTGCTATACTTGTTTTATATTTGTTCCCTTTGACTATTACTATAATTATTCCTTTTACCACTTAGGCTGCTTATTTTGCTTTCTCCGTTTTGTTGTCACTTGGTCTGTTTCCTGATCATATACATCGAAGTAATTCACTTTACCTAAGATCTATTTTAATAATGCATCTTGAATCTGTAAGAATAATCCAAACCCAAAGCAGTAGATAACCAAAAAATATTGAAGACATGGCGTATTTGAATGAAAAGGAGAGAAGAATATATGGAGTTGGTCAATCAGGTGGTTCGTTAAAAATTAAGAATAACAAGTTGAATAAAACCCTAGGTAAACTACCCACTGCATCTTGACATATGACATTACATTTGTAGGTTCAACAAAATCCTCTGAGGGGAAGGAGTTAACAGAAGATGTCTGGAGATCATTGGAAGAAGAAGGAGAAATGGTTATCTATGGGACAGATAGTGATGATGAGTTTAATGCAATAATGGCATTGAACTGATGGTCAAGATCCCAACTTTATGGCAGACTCTGTTCAAGACCTTTAATCAGTAAATCCAGACTTTTAAGAGGGCCAATGGGACAGAGAAGTAATGTCACAGAGTTTGTTCTCCTGGGTCTCACTCAAGATCCTGCTGGGCAAAAAGCATTGTTTGTCATGTTTTTACTCATCTACATTGTGACTATAGTAGGTAACCTGCTCATTGTGGGGACAGTCATAGCCAGTCCCTCCTTAGGGACTCCAATGTATTTCTTCCTTGCCTATCTGTCACTTCTGGATGCTGTTTATTCCACTTCTATTTCACCCAAGTTGATGATAGACTTGCTCTGTAATAGAAAAACAATTTCCTTTTCGGCTTGTATGACTCAGCTCTTCTTAGAGCATCTACTTGGTGGTGCTGAGGTCTTCCTTCTTATGGTGATGGCCTATGATCGTTATGTGGCCATCTGTAAACCACTGCATTATTTGATTATCATGAATAGGAGGGCTTGCTTCCTCCTATTGGTGGTTTCCTGGGCTGGAGGCCTTACCCACTCTGTAGCTCAACTTCTCTTTGTATATAACCTTCCCTTTTGTGGTCCAAATGTTATTGACCACTTCATCTGTGACATGTACCCATTATTAGGACTTGCATGCACTGATACATATTTTATTGGCCTCACTGTGGTTGCCAATGGTGGAGCAATATGTATGTTAGTCTTTATCATTCTCATAATTTCCTATGGAATCATTCTAAAATCTCTTAAGACTCACAGTCAGGAAGGGAGACAGAAAGCCTTATCCACTTGCAGCTCCCACATCATGGTGGTTGGCCTTTTCTTTGTTCCCTGTATTTTCATGTATGTTAGACCTGTTCACAACTTTCCAATTGATAAATCCATTACTGTTTTTTATACAATTGTCACTCCTATTTTGAATCCTTTAATATATGCCTTGAGAAATTCAGAGATGAAAAAGTCTATGGAAAATCTAATGTATAAGGTTTTTCGTAGAGTTTGAATAATAATGTCTTCTCACTGTTGGTGCTAGTAATCAATGTAACAAAAAAAGCAACCCATTTTAAGCAGCTGTGATAGAATTCATTCAATGTATCTATATGGGTAATTTTTCTTTAAAGAATTCCATTAGAAATAAATATTGAAATAATCTCTTATGTATAAAATTAAGTCTTTGGCTGTACAACAATGAATGTGCCTGATCTCATCTATTAATTAATGTAATGGATATTTTATGGAATATTAATAAAGGACATAAGGCTTATTTATTAAAAGAAAATTATGCTCAGTGAATTTTATTTTTCTTAGGATCAAAATAGGTGTTAGAATGAAGTGTTTCATTATTTTTCTCCAGTGAATAAGATTTTTATCTATATTTCATTATTGACGCTGTTGATAATAGATATATTTCTGGAATCAAAGAGATGTTCAGAAACTTAATTTTTCATTATTCTCTCAGAATAACTGCTTACAAAACTGCTTGTTGTTTTAGGATTACTCTTGTTACTTTGGTGTCTGTCTTTCTAGTTTATGGCATAGTCATATACCCCATATCAAGGCTAAATAAGGCGACCCCAGTAGGAGGAAAAGTGTCTCAAAAGTAGGCAAAAAGTCAGAGTTATCCCCAGTACTGGCTGGTTTTGTATGTCAACATTACACAAGTTAGTTAACAAAGAGAAAGGAACCTCAGATGAGAAAAGGCCTCCATGAGGTACAGCTGTGAGGCATTTTCACAATTAGTGATCAATGGGGTAGGACCCAGCCTTTAGGAAAAAGGGTCAAGTTACATATAAAGAAAAGCCTGTCAGAATTACACCAGACTTGTCAACAGAGACACTAAGAGCCAGAAGAGCCTGGACAGAGTTCATGGAGACCCCAAGGGAATACAGATGCCAGAGCAAGCTACTATTCCCAGCAAAACTCTTAACCAATATAAATGAAGAAACCAAAATATTCCAGGACAAAAAATTCAAACAGTATCTATCTACCAATAAAGCCCTACAGAAGCTTCTAGGAAAAAAAAAACTCCAACACAATAAAGTCACTACACTGAAGAAAGGATAAGCTATTAATCACCTCACAACAAAGCCAAAAGGAAAGAATCACATGCCCATAATGCCACATACAAAACCAAATATAATAGAAACTAACAACGATCTGTCTTTAATATCTCTCAATATTAATGGACTCATCTCATCTATAAAAAAACATAAGCTAACATATTTGATACATAAAAAGAATGCAGCATTTTGTTGCATACAAGAAATATACCTCAATAACAAAGATAGTCATTACCAATGAATAAAAGGCTGGAGAAAAGTTTTCCAAGCAAATGGTCCCAGAAAACAAGCTGGAATTGTCATTCTAACATGCATTAAAATAGACTATAAACCAAAATTATCAAGATAAGAAAGGACACTTTATTATTATCAAAGGAAAAAATCCACCAGGGGAAAGTCTCGATTCTGAACATGTATTCTTCAAATGCAATGGAATCCACATTCGTAAAACAAATGTTACTAAAGCATTGAACCCCACCCAATAATAATGGGAGACTTCAACACCTCATTCTCACTAATGGACAGGACATTGAAACAGAAACTAAACAGAGACAGTGGTAAACTAATAAAGGTTATGAACCACATGTATTTAACAGACATCTACAGAACATTTCACCATAAAACAAAAATACATCTTCTCAGCACCTCATGGTACCTTCTCAAAAACTGACCATATAGTTGGTTGCAAAACAAGCCTCAGCATATACATGAAGATTGAAATAATCCCATGCATTCTATCAGGTAACCACAGACTAAGGCTGGTCTTCAGTAACAACAAAAAACATCAGAAAGCCCATATACCCATGGAAACTGAACAACTCTCTACTCAATGAGAACTTGGTTGGGAAAAAAAAGAAATTAAAGACTTTCTGGATTTCAATGAAAATGAGGATGCAATATATACACACCTCTAGGACACAATGAAAGCAGTGCTAAGAGGAAAATTCATAGCACTAATTGCTCTGGTAAAGAAATTAGAGAGATACTACACTAGCAATTTAACAGCATACCCAAGAGCTCTAGAAATAAAGAAACAAACACACTAAGAGGAGCAGGTGGCAGAAAATAATAAAACCCAGAGCTGAAATAGAAACAAAGAGAAATATACAAAGAATCACCAAAACCAAAAGCTGGTTCTTTGAGAGCATCAAACAAGATAAATAAACCCCTAGCCAAACTAACTAAGGGAGCTAGAGGTGGTATCCAAATTAGCAAATTCAGAAATGAAAAGGGAGACATAATAACAGAATCTTGGAAAACTCAAAAAAATCATCAGATCCTACTACAAAAGCCTATACTCAACAAAACTGAAAAATCTAGATGAAATGGATGATTTTCTAGACAGATACCATGGCCCAAAGTTAAATCAAGAGCAGGTATACTATCTAAACAGGCCCATATCCCCTAAGGAAATAGAAGAAGTCATTAAAAACCTCTCAAAAAAAAAAAAAAAAAAGAACCCAGGGCCAGATGGTTTAGCTTAGAATTCTACCAGATTTTCAAAGAAGACCTAATACCAATATTGCTCAAACTATTCCATAAAATAGAAGTAGAAGAAACAGTACTTAATTCATTCTATGAAGTCACAGATACTCTGATACCTAAACTAAACAAGGACCCAACACATAAAAGAGAACTTCAGACCAATTTTCCTTATGAAAATCAGTGCAAGAGCACAGGAACCCCAACGAAGGAGTTAGGGGAAGAACTGAAGGAGCTGAAGGAGCTGAAGGGATTTGCAACCCCACAGGAAGAACAACAATATAAACCAACCAGACACCCCAGAGCTCCCAGGAACTAAACCAGCAACCAGAGAACACATGTGGAGGGACCCATGGCTCCAGCTGCATATGTAGCAGAGGATGGTCTTATCTGGCATTAACTGGAGGAGAAACCCTGAGTCCTGTAAATGCTTGATGTCCCAGCATAAGGGAATGATGGGGCTGTGCAGCGGGAATGGTTGGGTGGGTGGGGGAGCACACTCAATGGAGGCAGGAGGAGGGAGTGGAATAGGGGGAAACGGGGAAGGGAAATATCATTTGAAATATAAATAAACCAAATATCCAATTTAAAAAAAATCACTCCATAAAATTCTCTCAACAGAAAGACAGGACATCAAGAGGAAGGATGGGAGTGCCATCCCACAGTTAAAAACTCTGACCCAGAACTGTTCCTGTCCTAAAGAACTGCAGGCATAGAAATGAAGACGAGCTAGAAGAAGAGGAGTTTGAGCGACAGGCACAAAGTGAGATCCAACTCAGGGGAAGGTCCCAAGACCTGATACTATTACTGATGTTATTGTGTGCTTACAAACATGGGCTTATAATGATTGCCTATAATGAGGGCCAAACAAGCAACTGAAAGACTCAGATGCAGATATTTACACCCAATCGATGGAGCGAAGCTAGTGACCCCTGTGATTGAATTAGGGAAAAGCTGGAAGAAGGTGAAGAAAGAGACCCCATAGGAAGATCAGTGGGTTGGGAATTTAGCTCAGTGGTAGAGCGCTTGCGTAGCAAGCACAAGGTCCTGGGTTCGGTACCCAGCTCCGAAAAAAAAAAAAAGAGGAAGATCAGCAATGTCAACTAATCTGAACCCCTAGATCTCTAAGACAGTGAGCCACCAACCAGGCAGCATACACCAATTAATATTACCCCCATCCCCCAACACATATATATCAGAGGACTGCCTGATCTGGACTCAGAGAAGATGCATTTAATCCTCAGAAGACTTGGGACAACAGGGAGTGTAGAGGTCTGTTAGGAGGGGCATCCTCTTGGAGACTGGGGGAGGGGAGGAGGTGTGAGATGTGGAACAGTCTGAGTGTGGAGCAGGAGGGGCATAAAGTCTGGTCTGTAAAAACAAGGTTAAATAATGATGATGATGATGATGATGATGATGGTGATGGTGGTGATAATATAATAATAATAATAATAATAATAATAATAATAATAATAATAAAAGAATCATTCACCAAGATCAAATATTCTTCAAAGCATGGATATAGGGATGATTAAATATGTGGAAGTCTATCAACTTAATTCTCTGTATAAACAAACTGAAAGGAAAAAGAAAATCAAATGATCAGTTCATTAGATGCTGAAAAATCCTTTGAAAAACACAACACTACTTCTTGTTAAAAATCATAGATTTTATTAATAGTATAGCTGTATGATTCTCTCTGTGTGTCCTTGGTATCTGTTCTTATGGCCCACTCATTGTCTTTAATTTTGTGAATTTGAATGGTTTCCTTTTTGTGTATTTGATTTTTGTTAAGGTAGCTAAGGGTTTGTTGGCCTTTTTATTTTCTTGAAGCACTAATTTTTTGTTTCATTTACTCTGTATAAATATTTTTATGTTATTGATTTTAACCCTGAGTTTATACCTAAACTATACAAAGACCCAACAAAGAAAGAACTTCAGACCAATTTCCTTTATGGATATTGATGCAAAAATACTCAATAAAATTCATGCAAACTAACCAAGAACACATCAAAACAATCATTCACCTTGATCAAGGAGGCTTCATCACAGGGATGCAAGGATCGCTCAGTATATGAAAATCCATTAACATAATCCACTATATAAACAAACTCAAGGAAAAAAAACCATGACTGTTTCATTACATGCTGAGAAAGCATTTAACAAAATCCAACACCCCTTCATGTTGAAAGTCTTTGAAAGATCAGGAATTCAAGGCCCATACCTAAACACAGTAAAATCAATATACAGCAAACCAGTAGCCAACATCAAACTAAATCAAGAGAAACTTGAAGTAATCCCACTAAAATCAGGGACTATACAAGGCTGCCACTCTCTCCCTACCTATTCAATATAGTACTTTAAGTCCAAACTAGAGCAATTAGACCAAACAAGAGGTCAAAAGGATACAAATTGGAAAGGAAGAAGTCAAAATATCACTATTTGCAGATGATATGATAGTATACTTGAGTGACCCTAAAAATTCCATTAGAGAACTCATCCAGCTCATAAACAACTCCAGCAAAGTGGCTGGATATAAAATTTACTCAAACATATCAGAAGCTTTTATCTACTCAAAGGATAATCAGGCTGAGAAAGAAATTAGTGAAATGACACCATTCACAATAGCCAGAAATAATATAAAATACCTTGGTGTGACTCTAACCAAGCAAGTGAAAGATCTGTATCACAAGAATTTCAAGTCTCTGAAGAAAGAAATTGAAGATCTCAGAACATGGAACGATCTCCCATGCTCATGGATTGGCAGGATAAACATAGTAAAAATGGCCATTTTGACAAAAGCAATTTACAGATTCAATGCAATCCCCCATCAAAATTCCAATTCAAATTGTCATAGAATTTGGAAGAGTAATTTGCAAATTCATTTGAAAAAGAAAAATCCCAGGATAGTGAAAACTGTTCTTAACAATCAGAGAAATTCAGGGGGAATCACCATCCCTGGCCTCAAGCTGTATTATAGAGCAATTATGATTAAAAACTGCATGGTGTTGGTACAGAGAAAGGCAGGTAGATCAATGAAGTAGAATTGAAGACACAGAAATAAACCCACACACCTATGGTCACTTGATCTTTGACAAAGGAGCTAAATTATCCAATGGAAAAAATACAGTATTTTCAACAAATGGTGCTGGTTCAACTGGAGATCAGCATGTAGATTATTTCAAATTGACCTGTTTTTATCTCCTTGTAAGAAGCTCAAGTCCAAGTGAATCAAAGATGTCCATATAAAACCAGATACACTGAAACTAAAAAAGAGTAAGTGGGGAACAGCCTCAAATACACAGGCACAGGGGAAATTTTACTGAACAGAACACCAATGGCTTATGCTCTAATATCAAGCATCGACAAGTGGGACCTCATAAAATAGCAAAGCTTCTGTGAGGGAAAGGACACTGTCAATAGGACAAAATGGTAAGCAACAGATTGGAAAAAGATCTTTACCAATCTTACATCTGATAGAGAGCTAATATCTAATATGTAGAAAGAACTCAAGGAGTTATACTCCAGAAAATCAAATAATCCTATTAAAAACGAGGTACAGAGCTAAATAAAGTACAGTCAACTGAGGAAAATCGAATGGCTGAGAAGCACCTAAAGAAATGTTCGACATCTTTAGTCATCAGGGAAATGCAAATCAAAACAACCCTGAGATTCTACCTCACACCAGTCAGAATGGCAAGATAAAAATTTCAGGTGATAGCAGGTGCTGTCAAGGATGTAGAGAAAGAGGAACACTCCTTCACTATTGGTGGGATTGCAAGCTAATACAACCACTCTGGAAATTAGTCTGGTGGTTCCTCAGAATATTGGACATTGTACTTCCTGACAACCACTCCTGGGCATACGTCCAAATGATGCTCCAACATATAATAAGAACACATGCTCTACTATGTTCATAGCAGCCTTGTTTATAATAGCCAGAAGCTGGAAAGAAGTCAGATGACCCTCCCCAGAGGAATGGATAGAGAAAATGTGGTACATTTACACAATGGAGTACTACTCAGCTATAAAAACAATGACTTCATGAAATTCATAGGCAAATGGATGGAGCTATAAAATATCATCCTCAGTAAGGTAACCCAGTCACAAAAAAACACACATGGTATACACTCACTGATAAATGGATATTAGCCCAAAAGCTTGGAATACCTAAGAAAAAAAAAAAACAGGTCATATGAAGCCTGAGAAGAAGGAAGACCAAAATGTGGATGTTTCATTCCTTCTTAGAAAAGAGAACAAAATACGCATGCGATGAAATACAGGGACAAAAAAGTGGAGCAGGGAGAGAAGATATGGTCATCCAGAGACTGCCCCACCTGGGGATCTTTCCCATAGGCAGCCACCAAATCCAGTTACTACTGCTGATGCCAAAAAGTACTTGCTGAGAGGAGCCAGATATGGTTGTCTCCTGAGACACTGTAGCAGAGCCTTACTGATATAGATCAGGATGGTTGGAGCTGACCATTGAACTTAACGATGGAATTCCAATGGAGGAGTAAAGACTGAAAGAGCTGAATGGGTTTGCAACACCATCAAAAGAACAACAATATCAACCAGCTAGACCCCACCAGAGTTCCCAGGAACTAAACCACCAATCAATGAGTACACATGTAGGGACCTAGGACTCTAGCTGCATATGTAGTAGAGAATGGCATTGTCCAGCATCAGTAGGGGGAAAAGCCCTTGATCCTGTGAAGGCTCTTTTCGCCAATGTAGGGGAATGCAAGGATGTTGAGTTGGAAGTGGGTAGGTGGAAATGAGAGCAACCTCATAGAATCAGGGGGAGGGTGAAGGGGGTCCCGGAAAGGGGGGAAAGGGGATAACATTTGAAATGTAAATACAGAACATAGCAAAGAAATTAAAATTTAATAAAAAAATTTTTCAAAAAAGTTTTTAATTTCTTAATTTCTTTTTTGACTCATTTTTACTCAGTAATGAATTGTTCAGTTTCCACGAGATTCTAAGCTTTATGTTATTTTTGTTTTTGATATCCAGCTTTATTTACCCTGTGGAAGTCATATAGGCTATAGGGAGATATTTGAATTTTCTTGTATCTGTTGAGACTTGCATTCTATCCCATCATGTGGACAGTTTTATAGACAGTTCCACAAGGTTCTGAGAAGTTATATTTATTTTGACTATGACTTTATTTAGCTCCAACATTTCTCTCTTTAG
Source organism: Rattus norvegicus (assembly GCF_021556685.1). NCBI lineage: Eukaryota > Metazoa > Chordata > Mammalia > Rodentia > Muridae > Rattus > Rattus norvegicus. Next base: position 74,832,507 of record NC_141536.1, on the reverse strand, counting down.
CCGTACTCTAGATGGCCTCTTTGTTGGTGAGAGAGTGGTATGAAAGTTATTCACTCTCGGTGTGTGACTATCAATATGTGCATTTATTTGCAATAGTGCTTCATTTATGAACTTGCATTTTCTTGTGCTTGATGCAAGAGGTTTAGGTTTTCAATATTCCCTCGGTTATTTATATTTAATGAGAATGTACTTTTCAAAATTATTATATATTCGGTGGTTTTAGTTTTTCATTAATATTATACATGAAGAACAAAATATTTGATTTAATTGGGATATTTTCAAACATATATGTCATTTTGTTTTGCTCATATGCACACCCCCGTTACCATGGTTATTCTTCTTCTGCCCCTCCTACTTCTTTCCATCTCTCTAGTGAAAGGTCCTGTGCTTTAATTATATATATTATATATAACTAAATATAGATTGTATATATCAGAAACCATGAGATACTTTACATATTTCCCTCAAGGACTATTTCTTTTTTTTTACTCTTCTTTTATTGGATTTTTAAATTCATTTATATTTCAAATATTTTTATCTCCTTTCCTAGTTTCCTGTCCATAAACCCCCTATCTCCCCAAGCCCTTCTTCCATGAGCATGAGGATATTCCACTATCCATCCACCCACCCTTTTCTACCTCCCCCCTGACATTCCCCCACACTGGGGGGGGGTCTAGCCTTGGCAGGACAAAGGACTTCTCCTTCCACTGGTGCCCAACAATGCCATCCTCTGCTACATATGCATCTGGAGCCATGGGTCTGTTCATGTGTACTCTTTGGGTGGTAATTTAGTACCTGGGAACTCTGGTTTGTTGGTATTATTGTTCTTATGGGGTGGCAAATCCCTTTAGCTCCTTCAATGAAGACCCTGTTCTCAGTTCAATGGTTGGATGTATGCAGCCACCTCTGTATTTGTCAGGCTCTGGCACTGCCTGTGAGAAGAAAGCTATATCAGGCTCCTGTCAGCAGATACTTCTTAGCATCAGCAATATCGTCTGGGTTTGGTGGCTGTTTGTATGTGAGCTGGATCCCCAGGTAGAGCAATCCCTGAATGGCCTTTCCTTCAATCTCTGCTCCAAACATTGTCTCCATATCTCCTCCTATGAATATTTTTGTTCCCCCCTCTAAGAAGGACTGAAGATTCCTCACTTTAGTCTTCCTTCTTCTTGAGCTTCATGTGGTCTGTAGATTGCATCTTGGGTAATCTGAGCTTTGAGCTAATATCCACTTATCAGTGCCTCTGCTGTCACCTGAAATTTTTATCTTGCCATTCTGACTAGTGTGAGGTAGAATCTCAGGGTTGTTTTGATTTGCCTTTCCCTGATGACTAAGGATGTTGAACACTTCTTTAGTTACTTCTCAGCCATTTAATATGCATCAGTTGAGAATTCTTTATTTAGCTCTGTACCTCATTTTTAATAGGGCTATTTGATTCTCTGGAGTCTTACTTCTTGAATTCTTTGTATCTATTGGATACTAGTCATTTAGAGATGTAGGATTTGTAAAGACCCATTCCCAATCTGTGGGTTGCCATTTTGTCCTAATGACAGTGTCCTTTGCTATATAGAAGCTTTGCAATTTGATGAGGTCCCATTTGTCAATTCTTGATCTTAGAACATAAGACATTGATGTTATGTTCAGGCAATTTTCTCCAGTGCCCATGTGTCCAAAGCTCTTCCACACTTTTTCTTCTAATAGTTTTGAGTATCTGGTTTTAAGTGGAGGTCCTTGATCGCTTGTTTCCTGGTAAATGCATCTATCTGTTTACTTGTGTTGTCCTACTATTTCTTTATGGCAGTTATTCATGTCCTTCTTAAAGTCCTCTAACATCATAATGAGTTGTGATTTTAAATCAAAGTGTTGCTTTTCTGGTATGTTGGGGTATCCAGGGCTTGCTGTGATGGGGGAACTGGATTCTGATAATGCCAGGTAGCTTTGGTTTCTGTTGCTTAGGTTGTTGTCATTGCCTCTCTCCATCTGCTCATCTCTGGTGTTAGGTAATTTTGTTTTCTCTGTCAGTGACTTGATCCTTCTCTAAGCCTGTGTGTCAGCACTCCTGGAGACTGGCTTTCTCACAGCAAGATTTAGGTACAGAGAGATGTGTCACAGGGTCTGCTCTTGGTGCAAGTGGAAGCTGGAAGGATCCTGTCTGAGACTGCTCCTTGGTTTCTGTGTCTAAAGGGCTCCAGGCAGGTTCCTCTTGAGGCAGGAATGTGAGCAGAAGTGGTCGTCTCACCTGTGCTCTCAGGATTTTCCACATGTCTGAGAATCTAGCTCTCTATCCACAGGATCTGGGTACAGAGAGCTATGCCACAGGGTCAACTTTGGGCAGAAGGAGAAATTGGAAGCCAAAGACTATTTTTTGTTTCTCATCCCAAGAACTTTAAATCTTCTTCCTCCCACTTAGCCACTTGTCGCTTTTCATGTCATATTTATATTTCTGTCTCTCTGTATCATTGTATCTCTCTCTCTCTCTCTCTCTCTCTCTCTCTCTCTTTCTCTCTCTCTCTCTCTCATTGTTAGTGCATTTTGAATCCAGATTCTGTATATAGGGGGCTTGTGGAGGGGAATCTGGAAAGGAGGATAACATTTGAAATGAAAATAAATATAATAACCGAAAAAGAAAAAAGAAAAAAATTGATAATTTTCCAAGTCTGGTTTATTTTATTAAACTTGAAAACTATCTGTTTTCCTTTAAACACCATGATTTTCAGTTTTAATTTTCAACATTCTAACTAGTAAATAGGAATATAATATAATAAAGAATAGAAATATAATCTTAGAGAGCCACTTCTGTTTATATTGTTCCCATCCAAGCATTTGGAAAGGTGAAAGAAAAAGAAAACAGAGAAAAGATATATACAAATGAGTGCTAGTTGTGTGGGAAAGTCTAGGAATAAGGGACCCTGAATAGCTATGTGATCCATACTCTTTTGGCTAAACTTGCTGTGCTTTTGTGCCAATGACCCAACCCTAGCCACTAAGCCAGCCTTCCTTCCAGGAGTAGCTTTTTTCTCTATTTAAGAGCAAGGTTCTTCTTATTCTAAGTACAAATTTAGCTAATGATCCATGGAGCAAGGAGAGACTCTGTACTCTCTAAAGAAAGACAGAGGAAGTTTAATCAGGCCTTCCAGAGAAATCAGTGGTTTTTCTTCAGTGAAGGGTGAGCATAGCGGAGAAAGGGAACACAGGAAGTAGTAGAGCTTGTATTGCTGACCATGATATCATAGGTGCTGCAGATCTGAATTTTGAAGGAAGAATGTGGAAAATAAAGATGGAAAATTAAAAGTGTAACGAAATAGAACATTGGTTGCTTACTCACCTCTATTTCATAGACCGTGCACTGCAGTGATCTGGGGAAAATTACGGGGTGTTGACTCCTTTAGAGTAATGGGAGTTTCTGCCCTCAGATGATTATGACTTGTAGGTATATAGTCCCAACACTCAAACGAATGACACCTACTCCAGTCCAAAGGTCTCTGCAATTTCAAAGAATACATTTCAAATACAGTTGGAAAAAGAGTTTTAAGAGTTTATTACAGGTTCTTGATAAGTTTTTCAGAGAATGTAAGCAACTAAGCCAATATAAAGGAACAGCAAATCCCATTAAACAGTTGTTACTTGAAGTCATTGTTGATAGGGTTAATAAGTGCTCAATTGTTTGAAGTATAAGTCCGTCCTGCTGTCCCACCTATGAGGTGTTCTGTGCCTAAGAGTCAGGACTGAGTGCAGAACATTCACATAAACAGTTTTACAAGCATTTATATCCATTGCTATATAAGAGGATAACACAGACATTTGTAGCACTTATGGCCACAATCAAACAACTTTCAGAAGAAAGGACATTTCTGACTTCTGGCCTAGGACAGAACTGATTATTAAGGATGAGATGCAGAATCACTAAAATGTAAAGTTCTGCTCTAAAACTTTCTGACTGCTTTCCTTCTCCTGTTATCCTCACTATGGTGTTATATACTTCAGATCTCAAGAATATTCTCTTTTCTCTCTCTCTCTGTTTTTCTCTGTCTCTCTGTCTCTCTGTTTTTCTCTGTCTCTCTGTCTCTCTGTCTCTGTCTCTCTGTCTCTCTCTCTCTGTGTTTTCTCTCTCTCTGACTCTTGCTCTCTATTTCTCTGTTTCTCTCTGTCTCTCGGTCTCTGTCTCTGTCTCTCTGTCTCTCTCTCTCTCTCTCTGTGTGTCTTCTCTCTCTCTGACTCTCGCTCTCTATTTCTCTGTTTCTCTGTTTCTCTCTGTCTCTCTGTCTCTCTCTCTGTCTCTCTCTCTCTCTCTGTGTCTTCTCTCTCTCTGACTCTCGCTCTCTATTTCTCTGTTTCTCTGTTTCTCTCTGTCTCTCTGACTCTCGCTCTCTATTTCTCTGTTTCTCTGTTTCTCTCTGTCTCTCTGTCTCTGTCTCTCTGTCTCTGTCTGTCTTTCTGTCTCTGTCTCTGTCTCTCTGTGTCTCTGTCTCTGTCTCTGTCTCTGTCTCTGTCTCTGTCTCTCTCTCTCTCTCTCACTCTCTCTCTCTCTCTCTCTTCCTTTTTTTCTCACTCTCTCTCAAGACAGGGTTTCTCTGTGTAGTAATTCTGGCTTTCCTGTAACTTGCCATGAAATAAAAGATCTTCCTGTCTATGATTTCAGAGGGTTGGGATTACGGTGTGACCATAACATTCTTGATAGAATGTTTTGACATTTGAAATGATGTACACTATGATAGTATCAGGCAGAGATACAATTTCTTTTTTATTGGAAATTTTTATATATATTTAAAATGTTATCCCCTTTCCTGGTTTCTTGTCCATAACTCCTCTACCACATCCACCCTCTTCCTTCATCTATGAGGGTGTTCCTCCATCTAAAACACACCCCTTTTCTCCTCTCTGCCCTGGCATTCTCCTACACTGGGGTGTCCAGCCTTGGCAGGACCAAGGGCTTCTCCTTCCATTGGTGTCCAACAAGGCCATCCTCTGATACATATGTAACTAGAGCCATGGGTCTGTCCATGAGGCCTCTTTGGGTGGGGGTTTAGTCCCAGGGAGCTCTGACTGGTTGGTATTGTTTTTATGGGGTTGCAAGCACATTCAGTTCCTTTAATCCTTTGTCTAACTACTCAAATGGGGACCCATTCTCAGTTCAATGGTTGACTGTTAGCATTCGCCTCTGTTTTTGTAATGCTCTGGCAAAGCCTCTCAGGAGACAGCTATATCAGGCTACTATCAGCATGCACTTCTTGATATCAGCAATACTGTCTGGGATTGGTGGCTATACCTATATGGGCTCAATCCCCAGGTTGGGCAGTGCCTGAATGGCCTTTCCTTCAGTCTCTGCTCCAAACTCTGTCTCCATATTTCCTTCTATGAATGTTTTTGTTCCAGTTTCTAAGAAGGATTGACGAATCTGAACTTTGGTCATCCATCTTCTTGAGCTTCATGTGGTCTGTGTATTGTATCTTGGGTAGTTTGAGCTTTTGGGCTAATATCTACTTATCAGTGAGGACTTACCATGGGTGGTTTTCTCTGACTTATTACTTCACTCAGGATGATATTTTCTGGTTCTATCTATTAGCCTATGAATTTTATGAAGTCACTGTTTTTAATAGCTGTAGATTAAATTGTATAGATTTACCAAAAATGTCTGTATTCATTCCTCTGTTGAAGGACATCTGCATTCTTTCCAGCTTCTGGCTATTCTAAATAAGGCTGCTATTAACATAGTGGAGCATGTGTTCTTGTTATATGTTGGACCATCATTAGGGTATATGCCTAGGAGTGATATAGCTGGTTCCTCAGGTAGTACTGTGTCCCATTTTCTGAGGAACCTCTACACTTATTTCAAGAGTGGTTGTACCAGCTTGCAATTCCACCAACAAAGTAGGAGTATTCCTCTTTCTCTACATCCTAACAGCATCTGTTGTCACCAGAGTTTTTGATCTTAGCCATTCTGATTGGTGTGAGGTAGAACCTCAGGGTTGTTTTGATTTGCATTTCCCTGATGACTAAGCATGTTAATATTTCTTTAGGTACTTTTCAGACATTCGGTATTCCTCAGCTGAGAGTTCCATGTTTAGCTCTGTACCTCATTTTTTAAATAAGGTTATTTGATTCTCTGGAGTCTAATTTCTTGTGTTCTTTGTATGTATTGAATATTGGCCCTCTATCAGATGAAGAATTGGTATAGATCTGTTGCGAATCTGTTGGTTGCGTTTTATCATAATGACAGTGTCCTTTGCCTTAGAGAACCTTTACAATTTTATGAGGTCCTATTTGTCAATTCTTGATCTTACAGCATAAGCCATTGATGGTCTCTTCAGGAAATTTTCCCCATGTGTTTGAGGCTCTTCTCAACTCTTTCTTTTATTAGTTTGAGTAAATCTGGTTTTATGTAAAGGTCCTTGATCCACTTGGACTTGAGCTTTTTACAGGATGATAAGAATGGATTGATATGCATTCTTCTACATTCTGACTTCCAGATGAAACAACACCATTTAATGAAAATGCTGTTTTTTTTCCACAGGATGGTTTTGGCTCTTTTTCAAAGATCAAGTGGCTATAGGTGTGTGGGTTCATTTCTCGGTCTTCAATTCTATTCTATTGATCTACTTGCCTGTCTCTGTACCAACACCATGCAGTTTTTATCACTATTGCTCTATAATATAGCTTGAGGTCAGGGAGGAAATTCTCCTAAAGTTCTTTTATTGTTGAGGATAGTTTTCACTATCCTGGGGTTTTTGTTATTACAAATGAATTTGCAAATTGCTCTTTTTAACTCTATGAGGAATTGAATTCAAGTTTTGATTAAGATTGCACTGACTCTGTAGATTTTCTTGGTCAAAAATGGCCATTTTTACTATTTAATCCTGCCGTTCATGAGCATGGGAGGTCTTTCCATCTTCTGAGATCTTCAATTTCTTTTTCTTTTTTTGATATTAATTGCTATCTATGAGGTCAGAGTCCAGGGTCAGTCCATGTATAGTCTTTAGGTATTGGCTTAGTCCCTGGAAGCTCTGGTTGCTTGGCATTGTGGTACATATGGGGTCTCGAGCCCCTTCAAGCTCTTCCAGTTCTTCCTCTGATTCCTTCAACGGGGGTCCTATTCTCAGTTCAGTGGTTTGCTGCTGGCATTCGCCTCTGTATTTGCTGTATTCTGGCTGTGTCTTTCAGGAGCGATCTACATCCGGCTCCTGTCGGTCTGCCCTTCTTTGCTTCATCCATCTTGTCTAATTGGGTGGCTGTATATGTATGGGCCACATGTGGGGCAGGCTCTGAATGGGTGTTCCTTCAGTCTCTGTTTTAATCTTTGCCTCTCTCTTCCCTGCCATGGGTATTCTTGTCCCCCTTTTAAAGAAGGAGTGAAGCATTCACATTTTGATCATCTGTCTTGAGTTTCATTTGTTCTAGGCATCTAGGGTAATTCCAGCATTTGGGCTAATAGCCACTTATCAATGAGTGCATACCATGTATGTCTTTCTGTGATTGGGTTAACTCACTCAGGATGATATTTTCCAGTTCCAACGATTTGCCTACGAATTTCATAAAGTCGTTGTTTTTGATAGCTGAGTAATATTCCATTGTGTAGATGTACCACATTTTCTGTATCCATTCCTCTGTTGAAGGGCATCTGGGTTCTTTCCAGCTTCTGGGTATTATAAATAAGGCTGCGATGAACATAGTGGAGCACGTGTCCTTTTTATATGTTGGGGCAACTTGTGGGAATATGCCCAAGAGAGGTATAGCTGGATCCTCAGGCAGTTCAATGTCCAATTTTCTGAGGAACCTCCAGACTGATTTCCAGAATGGTTGTACCAGTCTGCAATCCCACCAACAATGGAGGAGTGTTCCGCATCCTCGCCAGCATCTGCTGTCACCTGAGTTTTTGATCTTAGCCATTCTCACTGGTGGGAGGTGAAATCTCAGGGTTGTTTTGATTTTCATTTCCCTTATGGCTAAACATGTTGAACATTTCTTTAGGTGTTTCTCAGCCATTTGGCATTCCTCAGCTGTGAATTCTTTGTTTAGCTCTGAACCCCATTTTTTAATAGGGTTATTTGTCTCCCTGCAGTCTAACTTCTTGAGTTCTTTGTATATTTTGGATATAAGGCCTCTATCTGTTGTAGGATTGGTAAAGATTTTTTCCCAACCTGGTGGTTGCCGTTTTGTCCTAACCACAGTGTCCTTTGCCTTACAGAAGCTTTGCAGTTTTATGAGATCCCATTTGTTGATTCTTGATCTTAGAGCATAAGCCATTGGTGTTTTGTTCAGGAAATTTTTTCCAGTGCCCATGTGTTCCAGATGCTTCCCTAGTTTTTCTTCTATTAGTTTGAGTGTATCTGGTTTGATGTGGAGGTCCTTGATCCACTTGGACTTAAGCTTTGTACAGGGTGATAAGCATGGATCGATCTGCATTCTTCTACATGTTGACCTCCAGTTGAACCAGCACCATATGCTGAAAATGCTATATTTTTTCCATTGGATGGTTTTGGCTTTTTGTCAAAAATCAAGTGACCATAGGTGTGTGGGTTCATTTCTGGGTCTTCAATTCTATTCCATTGGTCTATCTGTCTGTCTCTGTACCAATACCATGCAGTTTTTTATCACTATTGCTCTGTAATACTGCTTGAGTTCAGGGATAGTGATTCCCCCTGAAGTCCTTTTATTGTTGAGGATAGTTTTCGCTATCCTGGGTTTTTTGTTATTCCAGATGAATTTGAAAATTGTTCTGTCTAACTCTTTGAAGAATTGGATTAGTATTTTGATGGGGATTGCATTGAATCTGTAGATCGCTTTTGGTAAAATGGCCATTTTTACTATATTAATCCTGCCAATCCATGAGCATTGGAGATCTTTCCATCTTCTGAGGTCTTCTTCAATTTCTTTCTTCAGTGTCTTGAAGTTCTTATTGTACAGATCATTTACTTGCTTGGTTAAAGTCACACCGAGGTACTTTATATTATTTGGGTCTATTATGAAGGGTGTCGTTTCCCTAATTTCTTTCTCGGCTTGTTTCTCTTTTGTGTAGAGGAAGGCTACTGATTTATTTGAGTTAATTTTATACCCAGCCACTTTGCTGAAGTTGTTTATCAGCTTTAGTAGTTCTCTGGTGGAATTTTTGGGATCACGTAAATATACTATCATATCATCTGCAAATAGTGATATTTTGACTTCTTCTTTTCCGATCTGTATCCCCTTGACCTCCTTTTGTTGTCTGATTGCTCTGGCTAGAACTTCAAGAACTATATTGAATAAGTAGGGAGAGAGTGGGCAGCCTTGTCTAGTCCCTGATTTTAGTGGGATTGCTTCAAGTTTCTCTCCATTTAGTTTAATGTTAGCAACTGGTTTGCTGTATATGGCTTTTACTATGTTTAGGTATGGGCCTTGAATTCCTATTCTTTCCAGGACTTTTATCATGAAGGGGTGTTGAATTTTTCAAATGCTTTCTCAGCGTCTAATGAAATGATCATGTGGTTTTGTTCTTTCAGTTTGTTTATATAATGGATCACGTTGATGGTTTTCCATATATTAAACCATCCCTGCATGCCTGGGATGAAGCCTACTTGATCATGGTGGATGATTGTTTTGATGTGCTCTTGGATTCAGTTTGCCAGAATTTTATTGAGTATTTTTGCGTCGATATTCATAAGGGAAATTGGTCTGAAGTTCTCTTTCTTTGTTGGGTCTTTGTGTGGTTTAGGTATAAGAATAATTGTGGCTTCATAGAAGGAATTCGGGAGTGATCCTTCTGTTTCAATTTTGTGGAATAGTTTGGATAATATTGGTATGAGTTCTTCTATGAAGGTTTGATAGACAGGCTCTGGACCTGGGCTCTTTTTGGTTGGGAGACCTTTAATGACTGCTTCTATTTCCTTAGGAGTTATGGGATTGTTTAACTGGTTTATCTGTTCCTGACTTAACTTCGGTACCTGGTATCTTTCTAGGAAATTGTCTATTTATGTAGATTTTCAAGTTTTGTTGAATATAGGCTTTTATAGTAAGACCTGATGATTTTTTGGATTTCCTCTGAATCTGTAGTTATGTCTCCCTTTTCATTTCTGATTGTGTTAATTTGGAAACACTCTCTGTGTCTTCTCGTTAGTCTGGCTAAGGGTTTATCTATCTTGTTGATTTTCTCAAAGAACCAACTTTTGGATCTGTTGATTCTTTCTATGGTCTTTTTTGTTTCTACTTGGTTGATATCAGCTCTGAGTTTGATTATTTCCTGCCTTTTACTCCTCCTGGATGTATTTGCTTCTTTTTGTTCTAGAGCTTTTAGGTGTGCTGTGAAACTGCTGGCCTATGCTCATGATGCTGGATGACTTCAAGGAAGATGTGAAGAACTCCCTTAGAGAAACACAGGAAAACATTAATAAACAAGTAGAAGCATACAGAGAGGAATCGCAAAAATCCCTGAAAGAATTCCAGGAAAACACAATCAAACAGTTGAAGGAATTAAAAATGGAAATAGAAGCAATCAAGAAAGAACACATGGAAATAACCCTGGATATAGAAAACCAAAAGAAGAGACAAGGAGCTGTAGATACAAGCTTCACCAACAGAATACAAGAGATGGAAGAGAGAATCTCGGGAGCAGAAGATTCCATAGAAATCATTGACTCAACTGTCGAAGATAATGTAAAGCAGAAAAAGCTACTGGTCCAAAACATACAGGAAATCCAGGACTCAATGAGAAGATCAAACTTAAGGATAATAGGTATAGAAGAGAGTGAAGACTCCCAGCTCAAAGGACCAGTAAATATTTTCAACGAAATCATAGAAGAAAACTTCCCTAACCTAAAAAAAGAGATACCCATAGGCATACAAGAAGCCTACAGAACTCCAAAAAGATTGGACCAGAAAAGAAACACCTCCCGTCACATAATAGTCAAAACACCAAACGCACAAAATAAAGACAGAATATTAAGAGCAGTAAGGGAAAAAGGTCAAGTAACATATAAAGGCAGCCCTATCAGATCACACCAGACTTTTCGCCAGAAACTATGAAGGCCAGAAGATCCTGGACTGATGTCATACAGACCCTAAGAGAACACAAATGCCAGCCCAGGTTACTGTATCCTGCAAAACTCTCAATTACAATAGATGGAGAAACCAAGACATTCCATGACAAAACCAAATTTACACAATATCTTTCTACAAATCCAGCAGTACAAAGGATAATAAATGGTAAAGCCCAACATAAGGAGGCAAGCTATACCCTAGAAGAAGCAAGAAACTAATCGTCTTGGCAACAAAACAAAGAGAAGAAAAGCACACAAACATAACCTCACATCCAAATATGAATATAACAGGAAGCAATAATCACTATTTCTTAATATCTCTCAACATCAGTGGCCTCAACTCCCCAATAAAAAGACATAGATTAACAAACTGGATATGCAACGAGGACCCTGCATTCTGCTGCCTACAGGAAACACACCTCAGAGACAAAGACAGACACTACCTCAGAGTGAAAGGCTGGAAACATCTTTCCAAGCAAATGGTCAGAAGAAGCAAGCTGGAGTAGCCATTCTAATATCAAATAAAATCAATTTTCAACTAAAAGTCATCAAAAAAGATAAGGAAGGACACTTCATATTCATCAAAGGAAAAATCCACCAAGATGAACTCTCAATCCTAAATATCTATGCCCCAAATACAAGGGCACCTACATACGTAAAAGAAACCTTACTAAAGCTCAAAACACACATTGCACCTCACACAATAATAGTAGGAGATTTCAACACCACACTCTCATCAATGGACAGATCATGGAAACAGAAATTAAACAGAGATGTAGACAGACTAAGAGAAGTCATGAGCCAAATGGTCTTAACAGATATTTATAGAACATTCTATCCTAAAGCAAAAGATACACCTTCTTCTCAGCTCCTCATGGTACTTTCTCCAAAATTGACCATATAATTGGTCAAAAAACGGTCCTCAACAGGTACAGAAAGATAGAAATAATCCCATACGTACTCAGACCACCACGGCCTAAAACTGGTCTTCAATAACAATAAGGGAAGAATGCCCACATATACGTGGAAATTGAACAATGCTCTACTCAATGATAACCTGGTCAAGGAAGAAATAAAGAAAGAAATTAAAAACTTTTTAGAATTTAATGAAAATGAAGGTACAACATACCCAAACTGATGGGACACAATGAAAGCTGTGCTAAGAGGAAAACTCATAGCGCTGAGTGCCTGCAGAAAGAAACAGGAGTTCTTCAATTTCTTTCTTCAGAGACTTGAATTTCTTTTTATACAGATCTTTTGCTTGCTTGGTTAGAGTCACACTGAAGTATTTTATGTTATTTGTGACTATTGTGCAGGATGTAATTTCCATGATTTCTTTCTCAGCCTGTTTATCATTTGGGTAGAGGAAGGCTACTGAGTTCTTTGAGTTAATTTTATATTTAGCCACTTTGGTAAAGTTGTTTATCAGTCTTAGTAGTTCTCTGGTGGAACTTTTGGGGTCACATAAGTATACTATCATATCATCTACAAATAGCGACAGTTTGACTTCTTCCTTTCCAAATTGTATCCCTTTGACCTCCTTTTGCTGTCTGATTGCTCTGGTTAGGACTTTGAGTAATATATTGAATAAGTAGTGAGAGAGTGGGCAGCCTGAGATATAATTTCTTAAAATTACATTTACTCCATGAATTCTTTAATATTCATAGTTTCAAATATATGAGGAGATGTTGTTGGCTATTACACATTTGTTTTCAGCACTGTAATTTCAACATAATTTTCATTTCAATTTTGTTATATTTTCTCTCTTCCTCTTTGAACTGCACTGTTTCTTTTTATTGTCTTCCTTTTTTATTTAAAATTTTTTATATAATGTATTCTGATCACTGATTCAACTTCTGAAACTTTTCCGAGTTACTTCAACCTCTCTACCCATGTATATCCTTCCTTCCTTCCTTCCTTTCTTTCCTTTTTCTTTTTCTTCCTTCCTTTTCTCCCTCCCTCGCTCCCCTCTCTTCTTCTCTCTCTTTCTTTCTCTTTCTTTTTACTCTCTTTCTTTTTCTTTCTCCTTTATAAGGCAAACAAAGAAACAAGGTGTATAGAACATGACAACAGAGAAAACAAAAACAATTACAAGAAATACACCCACACACACACACACACACACACACACACACAGAGAGAGAGAGAGAGAGAGAGAGAGAGAGAGAGAGAGAGAGAGAGAGAGAGAAGACACAAAGAGAGACCATAAAACAGAGAAAGGAAGAGCAGACCTACAACAAAAATGCCATACCAGACAAAAGTCTCCAAAACAACCATAGAGATCTTTTCATGTTTTCTGCCTATATATGGGCAAGGGACCTACCTTAAAGCATGGTTAATATACACAGTGAGACCCCATTGGGGAAAAATATGTTTTCCTTCATAAATAGTGTAAGCTGCAGATAACTTCTTGATTAAAGAAATGAAAGTTTATGTCTAGATCTTCCTCTCAGGACATGGACCTCATTTGGCTTGAGCATTGCAGGCCATGTGTATGGTGCTACAGTCATATGTGTATCAATCTGTGTCTGGAAAAATACAAACACTATTGTTCTATTAAAGGACCATAGCAAGAAAGATGATTCCTAATGATATTCTGCTATTCTCATAGATGAGTACCTCTCAGCATCATCAAGAAGCTTCCTTTGCATTAGATGAAAACTAATTCAGACATTGATGTGAGACTGAGACTTTGCAACACTCAGTTGATATGTGGTGTCTTCTTGAAAACCTTCCCCTCAGTGTTAAGAGAGCTATATGGAAGAGGGTTAGAAAGTTAGTAACAGATAAATTATGTATGACTCCAAGGAAAATGTACTATTTTATTCTAGATATGTGGAGATTTTCTTTCAACATCATGTATGTTAATATTTTAATGCAATTTTCAGTTAAAATATTTTTTGAGAATTTTTGTTCATAGTATTTTCGTCATATTTACCTTCTTCTCTTATTTCTCTCCCAGTTCCACCCTCATTCCATATCCATACAACAGTGTGTCCTCACTCATTTATTTTCATATCCATCGAGTGCAATTAAAACTGCCTATATACTCTTGGGTATGTGGCTAACCATAGGAGCTGGTTATAGTTACTGCAAACATATTCTTAAAAGAAATGACAACAACAAAGCAATCTCATGGCAGCTACTAATCTTGTAGCTTCATCCTTTACTCTGAGGCACCAATACTACTAAAGTTTAGAACTATCTCAACAGTGTTCCAAGAATTAGAGCATAGACTAAATCATACTGAAATTGCAAGCTCTCAGCCTCTGTGCCTTAGAAATTGTTGAAGAGTGAGTATCTGGTTAAGAGTGGATTTTGATGGGATTTTGGTGGGTCAATAATCGTGAGTTCTTCCTTCTTTGAGCTGATTTAAATGTTCCTATATTCATGTATTTCATAATGTGTAGCTCATTGATTTGCAAACATTGTGTGTTTGTGTGTGTATATGTATGTATATATCAGGTTTTTGTGTGTTTACAACATAATTTCTATATCCTGTGGAACAGTTAGCTATTGTCTCTATTCTCTCCTACCTATATCCAGGTCACTTTTTCTCTAGGGATTTTCCAAGGGAAGAGAGCAGGTTGAGGAGTGTTTGATTTCTTAATTTGAATTTGCTTCAAGTGTTCTAACTGCTAACCTGTGGAGACCTATCCTTCCCTTCCATTAGCAAAGAGATAGTCTGTAGCCACCTAATAAGTTAAATGAACTATTTTTTTCCTGTTAGAATATCTCAAGAGATTCTGAAAACTCAGTTATGCCAAAATGTCTCAGTTCAAATTTAGCCTTTGAAATGTCAATTGTTTTGCGCATCTATCACTGCTTAGAGATGTTTTGGAATGTCTTGACTTGTTGAGATGAGAGAATGGAGAAAAGGAGTCATGGTCTTAACTAGAAAAGGCTTTTTTGGGACTTTGGAACGAGAAAATGACTGAAGAGATCTGAACATATTGATTAAAATCTTGTCAGTTTTGAAAGAGGTTATTTTCAGATTTTCTTTTGTTAGGGTAAACCATCAATAGCTAAAGTTCATTGATGTTACTGTCAACCCTTATAGCAAGGTTCTCATGATGGAATGAAAGTAGAAAATTCACCTTCCTAAATGTAGTGTTTACTGTGTAATTTAATTATTATATAGTCCACTCAATACAGGCTTATAAATTAATTGTTTAATTAGGTCAATTTTTACAGACTTTTGCTAACATTACATCATTGTTCTTTATGAGAATATTGTCAGAGAGGGTAGGAATATTCAGTTACTTTATAAAGTAACTATTGGAGTAGAAGTTAAGGAAGGGTTTTTATATTTGTCAATTAATGTTTTTTATAGGTATGTATAACCAATTCATCCTTTCTATAGATAAGAATAATTTCTGGATCAAAGTCAAACTCAGGATATCAAATATTGAAACAAAAGTCTGGGGATAATAAACTATTCTTATAATGTTAATGAACAGAACTAGGTGGCTTACAAGTCTCATTGGCAATTACTGAATTTAAAAGAAAAGTCTTAAGGTATTACAAAAGATTAACTGGCATGTGCATCTTACATTGTATTCATTACAATATAATTATTGTTTAATTTTCACAATGTCAAATAATAAGTAATATATGCTATTATATGTATAACAGGAAATATCATTTATCCTCTCATTTATGGTCATTGTCATTTATCACCTTATTTATGGTTATTGTATTTTATATGATTATAACAAGAAAAATAAGTTATCTTGGGTATATTAGTTAATGTATTTTTATTATAGAATGAGCTAGAATGTAGGGAAATAAATGTAAACTGTGTTGGGAAACTTGGTATGTACTTTTATTTATGAAACTAAAATGACCCAAGGAAAGTTTTTTTGACATATATAGACAGTCATTATACCCAATAAGCAATATTCATAAAATTACTGTTTTAAATTACAATTATCTTTTAATAACTACATTGCATTATTTATTAAATAAGTTTTCTAGAAGAATGTTAATCCTTTAATATTAAGTAAAAAATATAGTAACATAGCTTTTATAGCAATCAAACCCTTAAATGATATCCTTCCAAGTTAAGTACTCTAGCATAGCTTCTTGATGTATTTAAGTCAAGCACCTTAATGTGAAACATAAAAAGAACTAAGTCACTTGAAATCTTTAGCTCTCCTATGTAATTGTCCAATGTAAATGACAATTGTTTGGACAAAACGTACAATAGCTTTGAGATGGATGTTCCTAGAGCAGAAGACAATATTACAAAGATAGGTCTGAGAAAACAACACCCAACTCAAAGAACAGATTATTTTAGTTGATTCACGCAAATTTATTTTCAACTAAGTGTGTGGTGGATTTCTTAAATTAATAACTTCTTTTGTCATTTCTAAGACCTGCGAAAAAATAATGTTTTAAATAAGAAGTCTAAGGATATTAATGACTTAAACTCTTGTTTGCTCTTAGGTACAAACATTCACTTAGGTCTTGACAACAAACCTATTAGCTGTGGGCTCAACAAAATGAACTTATGGGAAATATTGTTATGAAAAACCAATGGTATAACATGAAAGAGGGATTTGTTAAATGTTTATTAAAAATTACTTGGTATTCACATCTAGAAATGTAAATGAAGATGTTGTCCATGATAAAATGATTCTTGGTGATGTTTACAATTTCATGGCAGGTATTATCCTGAGTTCTTATCTCCAAATCCACTCCTGATGATTTGGAACAGATTAAATGGGAAAGAGCAACAACGTGACAGAGTTTATCCTGCTGGGTCTCACTCAGGATCCTGCTGGGAGAAAAGCACTGTTCGTCATGTTTTTATTCATCTATATTGTGACCATGGTGGGCAACCTACTCATTGTGGAGACAGTTATTGCCAGCCCCTCCTTGGGCTCCCCAATGTACTTCTTCCTTGCCTCTCTGTCACTCATGGATGCTGTTTATTCCACTGCCTTCTCACCCAAGTTGATTATGGACTTAATCTGTAACAGAAAAACAATTTCTGTTTCAGCTTGCATTGGCCAGCTCTTTGTAGAGCACTTATTTGGTGGTGCTGAGGTCTTCCTTCTGGTATTCATGGCCTACGACCGCTATGTGGCTATCTGTAAACCCCTGCATTATATGACCATCATGAATCGTCAGGTTTGCATTCTCCTATTGGTGGCAGCCTGTGCTGGAGGTTTTGGCCACTCTTTGGTTCAAGTTATTGTTGTCTACAACCTCCCTTTTTGTGGCCCAAATATCATTGATCACTTTATCTGTGACATGTACCCATTACTGGGTTTAGCATGTATTGACACATACTTAATCGGGTTCACTGTGGTTGCCAATGGAGGAGCAATTTGCATGACAGTCTTTATCCTTCTCCTCCTTTCCTATGGAATAATTCTAAACTCTCTTAAGACTCACAGTGAGGAGGGGAGACGCAGAGCCCTGTCCACCTGCAGCTCTCATATCACAGTGGTGGTCTTATTTTTTGTTCCCTGTATCTTCATGTATGTTAGACCTGTCTCCAACTTTCCTATTGATAAATCCCTAACTGTAGTTTATACAGTTATCACTCCCATGTTGAATCCTTTAATATACACTCTGAGAAATGCGGAGATGAAAATCTGTATGAAAAAACTTTGGTGTGAAAGATTAACTATGGAAAGATTAAGAGTGTTCCCTCACAGAACACATACTAATTGCAAGCTACAAATAGGCAATAAGTTCTTTTAAAGGATGATGCAGTCTGCCACTGGAATTCTTTAGTTTTGCTTTTCTTTATGCAAAGCCACTAAGAGGAGAGTAAAATTTTATTGAGATTAGAAATAATGTTTAAAGAATTACCTGAAGATGAATAATAAAGATAAAGATTTTTGCATATTATACATAATGAGAGAAATAAGCTAATTTTGTAACTATTTTTTATTAATTCTGGATAGGATATAAAAGTGAGTTTATTATTTTCTAAACCATCATCAAATGATATCTACTTTCATGAGAAACTAATGAGAATAACACCTCAATAAAGTTTTGTGGGAAAAAGAGATTCTCTATTATAACTATTTATAATTTGATCTGCATGGCAGATATTTATACCAGCTCAGGTGGGGGATTTCTTTTATTTCCTGGCCCAAAGTCTATATTTTCTGTCTCATATATATTAATGCTAGACCATATTGTGATAAACTAAAGATATGAATACTTTTGCTCTATGAGATGCAGTTGAAGATAGCACCAGATTACAGGTCTTGGTGAGAGAATTCTTATTATTTGGAAACCATATTATGCCATATTATGATCCCATTTTTGTTATCCTTCACTAGTTGTCATGTATGATTTTTCTGCCTTAAAAAGAATAGATATATGTCATTATTCATATTATTAAAATCAATAAAAGATATGATTAATATAAGAGTGTTTATGCTAAATGTGGTTACTTCAGTTAGTCAATTTTTTAATGATAGATTTTAAACTTATCCTTTTTCAATTTTAGAAGCATTTTTCAGTCTACAACAATGTTGGATCAAATATACTCTAGAAATAATATATTTTATTATCAATAGTCCTAATTCTGTTATTGGGAGGATATTTAATAATAGATGAGGCTGTGTAGAATGAATAAGGCTAGTAATCTAAGATGCAATGATTTCTTTTCTTTTCTCAAATATTAAATCCTAACCAGTTTCCCATCCCTTCACTCCTCCCAGTTCTGTCCAATCCTCAGCCTTCTCTCTCCTACCAATCTATTCCTTCTCCCATTTTCCTTCAGAAAAGAGCAGGTCCCATATGGATATCAATGAAACATGGCACAAGAATTTAACAAAAATTCCTTATATTAAGACTGAAAAAGGCAGATGGTATGAAGAAAAGGATCCCAAGAGCAGGCAAAAGTCAGAAACAATCACCACGTACACTGTTAAAAGTCTCACAAGAACACCAAGCTACATAACAATAGCATATATGTATAAGACCTAGTTCAGACCCATAAAGGCTACCCGGTGGTCAGTTAAGTCTCTGTAAGACCTAGGGATTGTTAGTTGATTCTTTTGGTTTCCACATTGCCCCCAAATGCTCCCATTTCCAGTCATCTTTCCATGTACTCTTTTCATTTATAATTTCCCCACCCATTACTACCTGCCCCTAGTCCACCTGTGAATTTTATTGTATTTCCTCTTCTCAGGAATATCCATGTATCCCCCTTGAGCCCTCCTTTTTATTTGCTTATCTGGGACTGTAACATGATAATTCTTTACTTAACAGTTAATATTCACCTATAAGTGAGTACATACCATGTTTGTCGTTCTGGGTCTGGGCTAGCTCAGTCAGGATAATATTTTTCTAGTCCTGTCATTTTGCCTGCTAATTTCATGATGTCATTGTTTTTATCAGCTGGGTAATAACACTTTGGTGTATAAATCTATCTGTTTTTTTAAATCTAGTATTCAGTTGAAGAACATCTATGCTGTTTTCAGTTTCTGGCTATTATGAATAAATCTACTATAAATAAAGATGAGAAAGTGTTTTTTTAGTATGATGGAGTGTCCTTTGGGTATGTACTCAAAGGTATATATTTGATCTTGAAATAGCTTGATTCACAATTTTCAATTTTCTGAAAAATTGATATATTGATTTCTGTAGCGGCTATACAAGTTTATTCTCTGCATAGCAATGGATGAGTGTCCCACATGGTTTTAGTATAGAATTCTACCAGATTATCAAGGGAGAGCTAATGCCAATGTTACTCATGTTATTCCACTAAATAGAAAGTGAAGGCATAGTACCAAATTCATTTTAGGAGGTCAACTGGAAATCAAGTGGATACATGTTTGGTAGAAAGAAGTTAAAGTATTGTTATTTGCCTATGTTATGATAGTATACATAAATGACCCAAAGATTCTACCAGAGAAGTCCTATAGGTAATATATACCTTTAGTGAATTAGCTGGATACAAGATTAACTAAAAAGAATAAATAAATCAGTAGCCTTTATATATAAATGGCAAAGGAACTCAAAATGAAATCAGGGAAACAACACCTTTCACTATTCAAGAAAATATTGCCTTTGATTATTCAATTCCCAAATAAAAGACACATGCCACCGTTAGTTTATAATAAGACTTTATCAGCACTAAAGCTGGACAGATATCTCTCCTAGATGTTATTAGTATATACTTTTCTATCAATAATTCCAAGTTATTATTTACTACTGTCCATCTGGACTGTTCTTAACTCTAACTGGCCAGCCCTCATTGCCAAGATTTTAAGATCTTTACCCCATGGCAACTTCTTCTCTCTCCATCTTCCTCTCCTCTCACAGTCTCCTGTGATCTCAAGCTCAGGAACCCCAAACCCTGACTATGTATCTTCTGCAACCTACTGGCTGTCAATATCTTTATTTAACCAACAGTTTTAAATTATGGAGCAAAAGATTGCTGTGAGAAACTATGTCTTGCGGGCCAGTATTTGTCATAAAAATATGTATCAAAAGAGAAAGTCTCAACACTTCACAATAGCCACAAATAGCATAAAATATCTTGGGGTTACTCTAAACAAGCAAGCCAAAAAATTGAATGACAATAACTTCAAGTCTTCAAGGAGAGAAATTGAAGAGATATTGAAACATGGAAATACTTTCACATTCATGGATTATTAGGATTTACATAGTAAAAGTGCCCTTCTTACCAAAAGCAAGCTACAGATTCACTGCAATTTCTATCAAAATTCCACCGAAATATTTTACAAATCTTGAAAGAGGAATTCTCAACTTGATTTGAAAGAACAAAATTCCTTGGATTACTGGAACAATCTGATACAGTAAAGAACTTCTGGGCATATCACCAATCCCTCTTTCAAGTTGTACCCCAGAGGTATAATAATAAACTCCCCCATGGTATTGGCATAAAAACAGACAGGTTGATCAATGGAGTTAAATGGCAGACCCAAAGATAAATCCACACATCTATCACCACCTGTTTTTTGATAAAATAGCCAGAAATATACAATAGAAAAACACATCTTCCATAAATTGTGCTGATCTAACTGGATATCTTGATGTAGAAAAAGTGAAAATAGATCTGTATCTATTAACCTGCATAAAACTCAAGTGCAAGTAGGTCAAAGACCTCAACCAAAACCAGATACACTGAACCTGATAGATCAACAACACAACAATGCAACAACAGCAACAACAATACAACAGCAACAACAACAACGACAACAACAACAAGGAACCACAACAGCTACAACAAAAATAAAGCCCGATAAACTACAAAACTACAGTGCATCCATTGTCAATGATGACAAATGAAGAATGTCCTTACTTACTTGTCCAAGGTCACCTGACATAGCATGAAGAACTCAGTCAGGCAGGTTGGGAGGGGCCACAGCAAAACTGAGGCTGTGACAATTTTTATTTATTTATACCTTTATCAAAAAGAGAATGTAATGGCAATTGCCAGGATTGATACAGTTTTAATTTTCAGGATACAGTGAAGTTAGAAAAGCTACACAGGAAACATAAGAGTTATGTCTAAAACCGATTGTCCTGTCAAACTTCAATGTTTTCTTGACTTCCGAGGGAACATCAGTGAAGCACAAAGTGGCCAGAACACTTGACTGCCTGAGAAAGTGCATGGGTTTCGGAGGAACTAGAAGGTACATAGTGCCTAGGAGCGATGGACTCTAACCTGAAGAACTTAACATGTATGTTTCTCAAGGCAGCCTGGCCAAGCCCACTTCATGGTACCCTGCAATGGAGAAATGGATCAAGGAACAATCATGGATGTCTTTTGGACAGAGAATACCTTTCAGATATGCTGTATTTTCCTTTTTTTCCAGAACACATATAACAAATTCAATTAATGCTGAAACTATGTATTATTATTATTATTATTATTATTATTATTATTTTACAATTTAATTAATATAATATACTGGTGGTAAATAAAACTCACATGAACATAGCTTTATGATATAGTGTGTGTATAGGATATGTGGAACCCTAATTCAATCCTAAGTACTGCAAAAACAAAACTAAACTGATATGGCTGGAAATGGTAGCATGCATTTGAAATCCCAGCACCTGGGAAGTGGAAACAGAGTAATCATGAGTTCAAAGTCATTCTGGATGAGCTCCAGTGCCAAAAGTAAAAATAATTATCAACAAAAGTCATATGTTTGAAAGAGCACAAGGAGGGGTGTATGGATTTGTTTGGAGGGAAGAAAAAGTAGAGGATAAACATAATTTCAAAAATAGAAGAAACACCTAATAAAAGAAGAGAAAAAGAATGAAAGAGAAAGAAAACCACTACCACCACCAAAACCGATGACAATAATCAATAAACTAGAAAACTCCAGTGGATTCATTCTCATCAGACATTATTAGGAGACTTGGAACTATTCTGAGTAGCCACTAAGTGTTTCATCATATTACTAATCATCAGAAAAGGGCAAATGATAGCTAGAAGGAGATGCCATTTCATATCTGTCAGAATAGTTGCTAGCAAAAGACAAAAGTCCTGGAGTTGGTGATACGAGCTTGTTATTCCAGCATCTGGGAGACAGAAACAAGAGTATCAGAAATTGGAAACCAGCTAGAGCCCCATGGTAGACTCCCTATAAACAACAAAACAGCGAAATACTACATAAATTGTATATGTCAAACACAAAATTAAATGGATGTTGGAAATGGGTGGAGAAAAAAATCCTTATGCACTCTTCTTGGAGATATTAACTCACATTGTTATTATAGAAATGAGTTTGGAGGTTTTAAAAAAAAATGATAGAAAGGAGCCAAATTCAGTTCCCAGTACCCATTTCACAACTCCCTCTTCTGGACTTCTTGGACTAACTTGTATGTGAATTCTGGACTAACACTAACTTGTATGTGAATTCACATGTAGACAACCATACAAATAATTAAAAGTAAAACTTTTTAAAGATGAAAACACTTATCATCAAAGAATCCTACTTCTAAGAATTTTGACAAACAAAAAGTGAACAATATTTCAAAGAGCTCTGCATATCCATATTTATTATTGTGATATTTTTAATGATCAGCATATGAAAACACTAAAATTTCTAGCACCAGAGGAACAGATAAAGTGATATACAGTGACACCCATTCAGACATAAGAATGACAGATACATAGCTAATTGTTACAATGTATATTAAGTTTCTATATGAAATCCTGTCTCTTATCTCAGGCAAAAATAAAAATAAAATAAAATAAAAAACAGGTAATGCATTTTTTCACTTGTGTATAATATTTTTTCTTTCTCCATTAATTTATTTATCCTGACTGAAGCCTCCTTCTCCTCCCAACCCATCTTCCTTAGATGACTTCTTCCCTATTCTTCCTTCCCTTTACCTCTGAGAAGTGGGAGTGCTCCCACCTCCCCAACCCTGGAATCAACCTACTGCAATACCTCAAGTTAATACAGAATTAGGCATATCCTCTCCCTCTGAGACCAGACAAGGCAGCCCAGTTAGGGAAACAAGATCCTCAGGCAGGCAACAGTCAGCATAAGCCTCTAGGTATTGGGGAACTCACATGAAAACTAAGCTGCACATTTGATACATACGTGCAGGGGCCCTAGGTCCATCCCATGTAAGCTCTTTGGCTGATGGTTTCATCTCTGGGAGCCACCAAGGATCAAGGATAATTGACTCTGTTGGTCTTATGGGTTCCTATCCCCTCTAGGTCTCTGAATACTGACCACAGCTCTTCTGCCAGATTCCCCACCTCCCTCTAAAGTTTGGCTGTGGGTCTCTACATCTGTTTTAATCAGTTACTAGGTGGAAACAGAGGACAGTTATGGTAGGCTCCTGTCAGCAAGCTAACAGAGTATCATTAATACTGTCAGGGATTCAGTTTCATGAGATAGATCTCAAGTTGGGCCAGTCATTGATTAGCCATTTGCTCAGTCTCTACTCCATCTTTGTCCCAGTACTTCTTGTAGGCAGGATAAAATTTGAGTAGATGGTTTTGTGAGTTGGTTGGTGTCCTTATAGCAGTCTTGCTTGGCTATAGGAGGTGGCTGCTTCAGGTTCCATATCCCCTCTGCTGGATGTCTTAGCTAGAGTCACCCCAATAGACTCATACATTCAATGTCTCTGACACATTCTAGATATGTGCCACCCCTGGCGAATTCTGTTCACTCTCCTGGTCCTCCCTCATCTTCTCCACACATTCCCCTTCCCATGCTCTCTTCCACCTAGTTCCCTTTCTCCATTTACTTCCAATGATTATTTCACTTCTTTTTCTGAGTGAGATTCAAACATCCTCCCTTGGGCCCTCCTTTTTTTTTAGCTTCTTTGGGTCTATGGATTATAGTGTGGGTATCCTGTATATTATGGCTAATATCTACTGTCTGTGAATTACCTCATAGTCAGACAATATTTTCTAGTTCCTTCCATTTGTCTGAAAATTTTATGTTTTTGTCTTTAATAGCTAAATAGTGTTCAATTGTATAATGAACCACATTTTATCTATTCTTCAGGAGAGGGGCATTTTGAGTTGTTTCCACATAGGTTGGACCAGGAAAGAAAATCCTCCAGCCACATAATAATGAAAACATGAAATATAAAGAGCAAAGAAAGAAAAACTATCTACAAGGGAAAGGCAGACTTATGAGAATTACAAAGTACTTCTCAACAGAAACTCCAAAAGCCAAAAGGGCATAGACAGACTGAAAGTAGATCCTAAGAGACCACAGATGTCAGCCCAAACTACTATACCCAGCAAAACTTTCATTCATGATAGATGATGTGAGATGTTTAATAGACCTACAGAAGCAGAGCATAATGCTTGTTAGTTGATAAAATATAACGTTGTAATATTAACTGTATTAAGAAGAATAATTCTTGATTACAGCTGTGATGACTAATCCTGGTATTCATCTTTATTACATCTGGAAACAACTAAAACTTGAGTAGGTGGTCTCACCTCTGAAGAATTTTCTTTACTGGATCATTTAAAGTGATAAAATATAATCTTGTCTACACCTGCATTGACCTCCGTACAAGGACATAGAAGGACGCTTTTGCTTTTACCTGCTTGCTCTTACTCTTGCTGACAAGTGTGTTTATTCTACTGCAGAGACATTCCTTAAACATCATTAGAGCTCCATTCTTTAGGATTTAATATAGACTGAGGACCAGCTGAGATATCTAGCACTGTGGACTGAACAACTACCAGATTCTTGTACTTTCCATTGGAAGGCAATTATTAATTGGTCTAGCTGTCACAGCTTGGAATTGACTTCAATCAATCTATTTCCAATATATTCTTCTATCAGTTCTGTTTCTCTAGAGAACCCTGACTAATAAAATTTTCTACAACATTAACTACTGTTTGTACTTATGAAGATCAGGAAGAATAGAACTTAATTTTTCTAGCCATAAACATACATCTTAAAGAGAATCAGTCATCTGAAGTGATGAGTGTATTATTGACTTGCTTATAACAACCATGTCAATATACTTCAATTTTAATGGTATACTTAAAATACAACACACACATGCACACACACACACACACACACACACACACACACAGACACACGCACGCGCGTCAAAGAATTTAATGCACGTGAAATACAAATCTATAGGAATTTAGCTGTAAATTTATATAAAAATATAACTAAAATTTGACTAGTTGTTTACAAATCTGGCTACCTAATGCATAAGTCTGCTTTGGAACATACTCTATGCATAAAATTTTCTACAAAGAAAACTAAACTGCATAGTCAAATTGCATATATTTGTATTTTATTGTTTACTTTCTTTTAAGTATTTGATGAGTTTTATGGGGATAAAAGTGAAAAGGTCCTTTTTAGTGGCTATTCTCTGAGGTATCTGAAAGACATAGATCAGTCCCCACCTCTTTCTATTTCCTCCCCTACCCTCCACCCCCAGTACTCATACACAGTCTACCATCTGACCTCTAAAACTTTACATAAACTTAAACTGTTTACCTCTTAAGGGAAATCTCTACATTTGAATTAAGCCTTTGTCAACTAACTCTGAAAATAATATTCCTCTTATTCTGCGTATAAGATCAATTGTCAACAAAGAAAGTATATGTTAAACTATATAATCACTATGATTTTCATATATGCACTTTAAGTTTTGAGCCATGCTGGACTTTATTATTTAGGAATTTTCCCTCAAGTTGTTCATTCATGACATTTTTCTCAAACGTTATATTCCTGTAAAGTGTATAGTGATTTTTGTCCTTAGGAAATCTCTGGAGATGCAAACCCTGCCTTCACAATTAAAATTAAGGTCCCAATGAATCTAATTAGAAGAAAATTACTATTGGACTTACAATGATAGGATGGTTTGTCATTGTGTGCTGTATAAAATATCCACAGACTTTGTTGTCTCTTAAGAAATAGAGTCAAATGTGCAAAACTGTCATCATTCAGGACTACTAGTCAGGTATCACATTCCTGAATTTGGGCCTAATGACTACTCCTTACTTAAATAACTAAAGGTATAGACTTGTTTGTAAGGGTCTTTAAAAATTCTCCTGTGGTTGATAATCCTCCCCATTAAGGGTTCATTGTGACTTTTAAAATGTATGCAGTTCCATGTAAAGCTGTAATGCTTTTGGATGACTTAATATTATAAAAATCCACAATATATTTTTCTGTTTACTATTCTTAGCAATTAGTTCCTAGTGTAACTACTTGAGGGATCTTCCTCTGAATAGACAGCTGATAGTGTCATGTCAGACCTTTTCTTAGCATTGTTTAATGTGTAAGGCATTGGAGAATGATGCAGCTCTGCAGTTGTTGAGTGAGTGCATTTAAAGAAACTAACATAAACCTTAAGCATGCTGCTACTTCAGGTGATTTAAGTGGCAGGACAAAAAAGAGGAAGAACAAAACCAGTCAGGTTTAGTGAAGTGAGGAGTATAAATGAGCATAGAATGTAGGAAGGAACCTCATTGAATATAATGTACAACAAGAGGACAGATTTTTTTTAATGGACTCTATGTAAGTATTATGACAGACTAATGAAATAATATTGGGAAAATATGATTTAGAAAAAGGAGGGAAAATGTAAGAGTAATGTTCTCAAGAGTGGTAAAGAGAATGGCTATTTAGATGACTCAGCTTGTAATGATGCCTGCTATGAAAACTTATGAGTTGAATTTCATTGTCCTCTAGGACCCACATGGTGGATAAAGAGAACTGTCTTCTGCAAATTGTGCTCTGACCTCATCATGTGTGCCATGGCATGTGCCCATGTATATGGTATAGTTTTTTGTTACATGAAATCAAATTGTCTTTCTCTTCCACTTTCATTCCCTCTCGCAATTCTTTCCTCCTGTCAGCTTCATCCCTTCATATAAAACTCCTTGATTCTTCCTATATCAATAGTAAAAATGTATCATATATTTGCAGCAAAACATATTCTTTTATATCTTCTCATGCAAACCATTTACAATAAACATGTGTGTCATGTTATACTTATTTATGTTATTGAACAGTCTTTTGGAGTAAATGTTAATCTTTTACATGGACATTTTATATTTAATACATTTTGTATTTTATTTATTACCATTTAACTTACTATTTTAAAGTTTGTTCCTTCATGTGATTATAAAAAAAACAATAAAATATGTTCTTGTGTAGCTTAACTTTAATTTCTATAGAAAAGATTTTAAAGGATAAATTGGTGAGATAATATGTTCTTATATTTTCTCATTCAATATTGTCAAATATTCAATATTATCAAATTGTGTCCAAAACATAAAGTTTAAATATTCTTTTCAACTACATGAGTAATTTATTGCTGACTTGATAGGTATAGACGCACATATATCTTTTTCATTTTCTACCTATATTTGTGTTTCAACATCCTATAATGTGTTTCATATATTTAAATGTATTTCTTTTAATTGTTTTGTAAATATTAAAGTTAAGTTTTATGTAATTAAAATCTTATTTTTTATTTTAGAGATTACAATGTAATTTACTGTATGCCTAATTATTATTTAATTTCTTGCATGCTTTTTTTTCTAAATATTAAGATATTTTAATTTTACATTATATCTTTAAACTATCTTTATTCTGCTTATGCTCATTGTACTAGTTTCATGTCAAATTTCAGCAGTTGCTGGGTAGTTGTAAAATTAATTATGACATATCACTTATGTCACAACCTGTTCTTTTCCTGAATATGTCTTTATTTCTCTTTCAGTTGACCCGTAATGCCATTGAAATTTGGAGACTCCTTTTTATGTTATTAATAAGTTCTGGAATAAAATAAGCTATGACTTTTATTTTCTTATTTCTAGAATGAATAAACATTATTTTAAAATTTCATGACGTTGCTGCTATCATTTCCAATACTTTGCTTGAACACTGAATAAAGATATACAGAAGAATACATGGAACAGAGAAACAATGTGACTGAGTTTTTTCTCTTGGGCCTTACTCAGAGTCCTGAAGGCCAGAAAATATTATTTGTTGTGTTCTTGGTCATCTATGTTGTGACAATGGCAGGCAACCTACTCATTGTTGTGACTGTTGTGGTCAGTCCAAGTTTAGATGCCCCCATGTACTTCTTTCTTGGCTACTTATCATTTATGGATGCTGTTTATTCAACCACAGTTACACCAAATATGATTATAGACTTACTCTATGAGAAGAAAACTATTTCCTTCAAAGCTTGCATGAGCCAGCTTTTCATAGGACACTTGTTTGGTGGAGCTGAGATCTTACTCTTAGTTGTCATGGCCTATGACCGGTATGTAGCCATCTGTAAACCCTTACATTATCTGACTATCATGAGCCAACGTGTGTGTGTGTTGCTATTGTTGTTGGCCTGGTTTGGGGGTTTCTTGCATGCTGTAGTCCAACTTCTATTTGTATATAACCTTCCTTTCTGTGGCCCTAATATCATTGATCACTTCATCTGTGACATGTACCCTTTATTAAAATTGGCCTGCACAGACACTTATGTTATTGGCCTCACAGTTGTTGCCAATGATGGGGCAATTTGTGTGGTCATCTTTATAATGTTGGTGATTTCTTATGGGGTCATTCTTCACTCCCTGAAGAATCTCAGTCAGGAAGGGAGGCGCAAAGCCCTATCCACCTGTGGCTCCCATATTACTGTGGTAGTCCTCTTCTTTGTTCCCTGTATTTTTATGTATGTGAGGCCTCCTTCTACTTTACCCATTGATAAGTCATTGACTGTATTTTACACCGTTATCACCCCAATGTTAAATCCCCTCATATATACTCTGAGAAATGCAGAGATGAAAAATGCCATGAGGAAACTTTGGACAAGTAAAGGGAAATGAAGTGGAAGAGAAATAGAGGGAGTCAATTTTCTAGGGACTGTCACCCTAATAGAATATCTAATTCTATATACAATATAGAAGTCCATAAGAAAGCGAGAAAATTATTTTATTACACTAAGTTTCTCCTCAATGTTTGTAACTTAAGAGCAATAAGAACAATTACTATGTGAATTCTTTCAGTGAACAACATGCATTTTTAAGATTTTCAGAATAAGTAGAAAAAACACATTAAATTTGAGCAACAAAATAGTTTTACACAGACTAAAGAGTTATGTGCCATAATTAGTACTGTAAATTTATTTTAATTTGTGGAAAATTCTTTTGTGTTTCTTAAATAAATTTAATTGGTTTTGAGAGCTGAGAAAGCTTCTTGCCAAGAATAAAGAAATAATATGAAGCTACTTGGATCATTATTTGCCTCTCACACTATTAAAAGCACATTAATATTTAAAATAATTTTAATTTTATGTTTAAAAGAGAACTTTTGATATAATTTTGTTAAAATTCTTGACATATTTGTATTAAATAGAAGTAATATTGAAGTTTTAATGTTAATGATAAGGAGGCATAGACAAAATATCTAAATGAACAATGGAGAAATATACCAAATCTTATTTTCACAATTGGAAAGTCATATGAATTCATTTGGTGGCTGGTATCTTTGCTAGCAGATTTTATAGTTATAAAAACATCCTATCAAAGTTCTGAACTTAGAATGTCTGATACTTTGCTGTTTTTCAACTTCTGTTTCCTTAAGAGCTCATGGCATATTGAAAGAGAACAGCTTCTGACGTTCATATATAAAAATAACAGAATTCAGCCCATGAAGTATAGTAATACAATGCATAGTCTGTATTAGATATTTTAGAAAATACCATCGTCAAGAAAGCTCTTAGGAAAATATAGTCAAGAGAAAGAAAGTAGTGAATTTGTTCAGATTCTTCCTGGATCCATCCTACAATCTCCAGGTCTAAATATCAGCCCCTAGGAATGTTGTTCCCACAGAAGCCTAGCCTAATCCTCCTGTACAGAGTGATGCACTGCTAAATACTGTCACTGCCAACCTCACAGCTCCCCAATAGGAAGTCCAATCCTCTTGTCCATGTTAGAGGGATAATTCAAAGTGATTGGAATGCAACAAGGAACAAAAGAAGTTAGCAATGCCCTCAATAACCATGTGCTTTATGTTGTTATAAGCTAGATAGCAAACATCAGTTTTCCTCGCTGATTAGAACTTAGGATTAAGCCTTCAAGAGTAGGTTTCTTGTGGAGTGTGTCTTAAATCCAACCAGAGAGTGGTTAGTTAATCAAACAATGTTTGTGACAGGATTGCAGCAGTGTATCATGCTGGCTATAAATCATAGTGGTTGCAGCTAAGTTGGTGACTGTTACCATCTGAAAGCATGCAGTGTACCTTCCAGTACCATGATCACTAGTCAGCAGTGGTAAAGTCTCTAGTTAGGCACTAGCTTGACCTTTCTGTGAGATATGTGAGTGTTGTCTTCAGTAATAGGGCCTTGAATCAGTTTATGGAAAGCAACCAATAGCTTTGGCAATAGCCTGAGTTGTTTGGGGCCTTCCACAGAACTGCTTTGATTAACGACTAAACCAGATATAACCCGTATCTGGCAGTGGAGTTAGGGCAGTATCTCCCTTGTGCTTAGAGTGATTTTATTTATATTTTTACATGTCATATTTATATTTTTAGAAGATTTTGAGGTAGTAGGATTTCATGCAACCATGCGAATGGTCCTTAGTGTTAGTTGTCCCTCAATAACATCTCTCCATCAGTCCATCCATATTTAATCCTTTAGCTTCTTTTTGTCCCTGTTTATCCATTACTGTATATTCTCTTTCTCTTTCCTTAGAAGACCTTGTTGACATCCACATGTAGAACAAAACCTACAATGATTTAGGGAGACTTTTATACACCTCCCCAGGATGATTTTTTACTTTGGATTCATCCATTTAAGTGAAATTTTCATAATTCCATTTTAACAGCTGAATAATATTTCATTGTGCAAATCTGCCACAATTTCATTATATATTCTTTCATTGATGGCTATTTCAATTTTCTGGCTATTATGAATAGAGCACTTAGTCCTAAATGGATTATCTTCATTAAACTCAGGGATCAGGGAGATATAGAAGAGAAGACCAAAAGATTATAAGGAAGTAGATGATTTCAAGGAAACACTGTAAGATGAAACAGGACTGATGGACCAAAAAATTTATAGAAACTCTGATAATAGAGTGGTTCTCGCACTGACGGGGCAAGTGCGCATGAGTCCCAAGCCAAATGGTTTTGGTTTGTGTTTTTATGGTGTGCGTGTGTGTGTGTGTGTGTGTGTGTGTGTGTGTGTGTGTGTGTGTGCACATTATATTTTCTTTTGTTTCAATTTTGACTTTTCTAAAAAGAGAAATATAGATAATGAAGTTAGGTAGCGCAGGAGGAGAGAGGTTTCTGGGAGGAGTTGGTGAAAGGAAAAGCCAAGGTTAGAATATTGTCTATATATAAACAAGGTATGTAAGGTATATGCCTATGCTATATCTAATAGCTCCTCATATTCTGTATTTATTGAATTGAACAGAAGTTTTAATTTCCAATTCAGCATGCTCAATTGATTGATTTTGCAAATTGGTCATTTATTGTGTTCTTCCATACCCCATATCCCATGATTATATGTTTCACATGCAACTAATTTCTAATTTAAAGCACTAAAAAAGGCTGTCCAATAAGAAATTTACACTACTATCTTCCAAAACAAACAAACAAAAAACAAGGAAAGAAAGAAAGAAAGAAAGAAAGAAAGAAAGGAAGGAAGGAAGGAAGGAAGAAAGCAAGCTAGCCAAAAATTCTTCCAAACCAAAATATGAGCAAATCGCAGAACATAGAAGCAAGAACAGTGAATATCAGGGCAACATGGTCTCATCAGATGACTGTGATTTCTCAACCTCTAACCTAAAAGATACTGAAACTAAGAAAGTTCTAGAAGACAATAATTTTAAAATCTAGTAAAATGATCAATGACCTGAAAACAAACACAAATAATCAGATGATTTTGTTCAGAACATAGTGAAGAAAGTTAGCAGTGGAGAATATATCAGCAAAATGGTTGATGAAATCAACATGAAAGTTCAGCAAGGAAACAAAACATGAAAAAAGAAAATATTTTAAATGATAAAACTAAATAAGGCAAATGAAAATCAAAAAGAAAATATTACTAACAGTCTCCACCAAGCATAAGAATACCATACATGGAGGACAAAGTTGAGAGTATTGTGGGCTAAGATTTATGAGGCAACTTAATAGGACTACCATATTCAAGAACTATGTGTTATAATTAAAATTCCTAACCACATAACTGAAGGAGCTAGTATAAAGGCATAATAAATATACCAATGTCATAACAGAGAATTTCTGAAATTTATTTTTCTTTTTCAGATAAATGTAACTTTATACACGAGTGCTGAAGTTCCATCATCCATATCCAACTTCTCTCATCACCCCCTACCTACCCTCAGATTCCTGACCACCTTTTCTTAAGATATATATGAGTCAATTTAGCATTATTTATTTCTTTGTGTGCCCAGATGGCCATTTGGAATTGGACAATTTACATGGGAGGTCTTCTCTAAACAAAATTGATTTTCTTTCTCAGCAGCTATTAACCACTTGTAGCTCTTCATCTGGGGCAGGGGGAAATGTAGAATTTTCCTCATCTATGTTAGTATGAAAAGTAGTGTTATCATTATACAAGTTTTGTTCAAACAAACTAGAGTTAAGTTTTAATGGGTGCATATTCCTTCTCATGTCTAGGGAATCTATCTAGGTTGAGACATCTTGCACCTAGGGCTTATCATTCCGACTCATCTTCCATGGATTCTTTGAGCCTTAGGTGTAGGGGTTTGCATTGTATATCTCTCAATTGGGGCTGCCTTTTACAATCACTTATTCAACTTTGAGGATTCACACACCTCTCTAATCGTTTCCACCTGGTATAAGAGAAAGGCCTCTTTGCTGAGGAGTAAGAGCTATACTAATCTGTGTGTATACAGGTAACTATTTAGAATGTAGTTAGAAATTAGAATAGTTTAGGAAGCTGGCATTAGTCAGTTATCCTCTATGTCTGTTACATCACCTGTCTTGGGTGGTTGGGTAGGTTTATAGTGTCAGGGATGAATTCCCTTCCATTGATCACATCCTCATTCCAACTAGATAGCTGCACAATGACAGCCAATCATCAGAGAGGAGGGTTCCAGATGAATTTCTAGTTCAATTCCTCCCAGGCCTCTGTGTGACGTGTGTGTTGTCATCAGCAATAGTGTATTACCTTCAACTTCTGGAAGCAACTAAGGGCAATGACAACAACTCATATATTATTTTAAAAATATTCCTTTCACTTATTTTGTTGTTTGTTTTTTTTTGTGTGGGGTATGCAAATATGACATTCCTTCCATTTGACTAATTTTTTTATCATGCATTTCTAATCTACCATTAAATCTAAATATTGAGTTCTTGATTTCAACTAATATATGTTTTAGTATTTAAACTTACAAAATTCATTTAATATCTCTAATGATTTATAGATTCTTATAGTTTAAGTTCATCATTAAATATTTAATTTCTTATTATCTGTATCAACTATGTTTTTCCTTACTCTGTCTTTCAGTCACATTTTTGTGTTCATCATTTTTATTCTTTTACTTGAATGACAGATCTGGTATATAAAACAATTGTACAGACAAGTCAAGCCTGCTTGTTTACAGTGTTCACTTCTTTGCAGACAGTGAACTCATTTTGTTGTCTCTTACAACATCAGCCCCATAGGTCATCAGTTGTTTTATTTGTAAGGCTTTTGATTGCATTTCATTATCTCTCCTCATAGTTCATTTTTTGATATTTGATACTGAGAAATGTTCCTTTTTAATTTCATGAGTGACAAACACATAATCTCTTTCTAGTATTCTGGAGTGGATCACATCTTGGTTATAGAGAATTACCATGAATTTGGTGCATTTAAAAGAAATGCACTATGATAATACTCTTCATATATTTTTCTTAAAGAAGCAAGCAAATTTCAATTTTGACCTAGTGTAGGCATCATATGATCTACAAACACTCTCATTTATTCAAACTAAAAGAAGTACTTGTAGTTCTCTGAATTCAAGTATGGAGAGACTTAGGAAATTACATCCATTAAATAACTTCATCAAGTGATACATTCTTTTGAAATTTTCAGTTTTCAATTTGTCAGAAAGATGAAATAAGTCCAGCAACGTCAAATGTAATTTTTTATTTCTTACGACCACATTTGTTCTGGCATACATATTAGCTCATAATTACATAATGATAATGTATTTCATGATGACTTTATGTCTTGATAATATTTACAGAATTAAATATGTTTCATAGTATTTAGTGTTTAACTTAGAAGAAATACATATAACCTTTGGGATTGATAGCTTTATTTCATTTATTCGGTAGGTTGAAAACAGACAAGTTGTAATGAAGCATGTTTACATGGGTATTTATGACATCAAAGATCCAGTGTGTAACTAAGCATATGATATCTGTTCACTGGAGCTGATGGATCCCCAAGATAAATGAGTTACAGTCGAAGACTTTCGAGCACTTGTACATGCACTAAAAACTGATTGTTTTCCCTGTCTTTAGTTTGTTATACAAATCTAAATTCAATTCATAGTATACTGAAAAGAAGGAAAATTATTGACACCGTAAATATTCTTACAACTTCTTTGGATTCAGAGTTAGAGCTTATCAAAGCCTACAGTCTATCTAACATTGCACAACTTATACAGACTGTCTTCTGAAGAGCTAGATATCACTGCTGGAGTCTAAAGTTCTGAGCTCTGTGGCTTTATACACAAAGTTTATTGGTTGGAATGAGACTCACAGAGGAATGCTATGGTGTGCTTGGTGTTTGGAAAAGAGGATGGGCATGCTCTCTCCTTTAGAATGTTCTAAATACTATTGTGCTTACTAAATATTTGATCATTTACAATTCACATATTATCAATTATAGCAGATCACAAATTTTCACTTTATATTATAGGTTCATCATATTACAAATAAGTCAGAATCTCTTGGCAGCCCTTTTTTTCTCTAGGGAATTGACCAGGGAAAAAAACTTGTTTGGAAGAGCTTGCTGCATTTGAATTTGTTCCAAATAGTCTAACAGATCTATTATGTTTACAGTCTGTAGTCTCTTAATGTTAAACTAGTGATGATGTAATCTGTACATATAAAGGAAGGAATCATTATTTAGAATGGCCTGAGGCCATTTTGAGAACTCCATTCGGTCCAAAAAAGAGGATGTCTTAGTTGAGCCCCAGTCTTCATACTAACATTCTCTTTTCTCATATCTCTGACTGCTCCCAGAATTTTTTGTAAGGTTTGAATTCCCTTATTGAAATCGTACAGATATTCAAATAGTTACTTAAATGTTTGAAGGAAGAAGTATTTCCCCCAAAAAAATGATGCTTGAAAATAAAATAGAAATCTGTTTATACTTGTGGAAAACCTCAATCATCTTCTTATCTAAGATACTAATTTGAAGTTCTGGCTTGGTAAATAGAGGGACTAACACCTAGGTACTTAAATGGTCAATCATGAGTCCACATAACATAGTCAGTTTTCATTGTTTCACAAGAAATGATTGACAGAAAAAAATGTGTAAAATTTTAAGAAAAATTGTGTTGCTAAATTTTGAGTTTGTATATTTGATATACCAAATAATATCCCACATTAGGTTGATTTGCCTAACATCTAATTTTGCACAGCAATGAAAATATATAACTTGTTTCTCCAAGAAGAAACAAGAAAGAAACAAGAAGAAGTTTTTGTTTACTAGCAGGTAAGAGTTTTAATCTACTGTTATATAGTAAATGTTGATTTTATTGATTTTACATTATAAACATTCAGTTGGCTGTTTTATACCTCTCTGGTAGAATAAGTTAATGGGAAGCTGGTGTTGAAATATAGAAATAGTCATCAGTAGTGATTATTTCTAGACCTATGAATGTTATTCATATATTTTATTATCACACCGTAGATATAAAAATGAAAGAAACATTAATTTTGTATACCTAGGACAAGTCCCAAAATACACATCTACAAAATAACTGAGAGTGATGCAAGATAAATTCCTATGAAACCTTGAAATATAACAAATGGCTAAAACATCATATATTCTTTCTGAAGGCAACTGAATTCAATAGCAAATTTACTAAACAGAATTAACTTGCAAAATACCAAACATAGGCTGTTTTAGTTTTATATTTAACATGTATTTATTTTTTTGTATTGACAACAACAAAGGATATATGCTAAATAAATAAAAGACAAACCAGTTTGGTACCTTATATTTTTCTTTATGAGAGATTATATTTTGCCTAATATATTTACGTGTAATTTGTTTTAGAATTTGAATTTGTAAAAAAAAATGTGTCTTAACAACTATGCTACAATGTAAAAGAAAGAATCTCTACAATGTCTTTGAAAGTTATATGACCTAAATGACCTAAGTAAGCATGTTAGTATGTCCTTAGAGACAAACTCAGGCTCAGGATAATATGTAACTGATGTTAACTAAACATATATTTAAAATTATTATTAAAATTACTAGTGTGGGAATTTTGTTAATGTCTATTTTATTTTGGGAAAAACATATTCTTTTTTCTTTTATATTTAAGATTACAATATAATTACATTTCTGTCTTCAATCATCTTCCACATTCACAGTAACCCCCTTTACTCTTTGAGAAAAAATATTCTTAATAACCTGTGTTAATATTTTAAAGATATTAAGACTCTAATTTGGAAGTATGTCAAGACTATTTAAATTTTTACTGCAAAATATTTGAAAATTGACACAACAAACTGTAGTTCAAATACTAGACTTCACTGTGCTATATTAATAAGTACACAATTAAATAATAATTACATAGTAATAATTACTATAGAACCTCTATCTTATTAAACTAGAGCAAAAGGTTAAAAAGAAATAAACATACACAAAATGGGCTGTAAGTTAAGGAGAACCGGCATAATCTTTTCACAGCTTTATGACCTGAAAACGGTGTACTTTTGTCAGTCTGTTTCTTCAAGGAGGATCTCCTAATGAGACGAAACAGTTATGTGAGTGAGACAGAGGGGAGGCACATCATGGTTGCCATCTAGTGAAATAGCATATTCTCTTTTTTCCTTGTTTTATTTTATCTTCCTAGAGTTATTTTTCTTATTTTATTTCCAGTCTTCCTTTGGTTAGGCTTGTCATTCATGTGTGTGTGTGTGTGTGTGTGTGTGTATGTGTGTGTGTGTGTGTGTGTAGTGTGCACATATCTCTCTTCATATCTATCTCCTGGTATCTTTGTGTGGAATCTACTTATTTGCTTCTATTTAAGATGGATAAATATTATACTTTCTTATGAATGTATTTATACCAAAACAAGTACGTCTAAAATAG
The DNA here is from genome assembly GCF_021556685.1 of Rattus norvegicus. Taxonomy (NCBI): domain Eukaryota; kingdom Metazoa; phylum Chordata; class Mammalia; order Rodentia; family Muridae; genus Rattus; species Rattus norvegicus. The sequence goes on along the minus strand of NC_141536.1, from coordinate 74,794,714 downwards.
ATATATTCTAACATAGTAGATTCTAATGTAGCAGTTGCCATAGCCATGAATTTATTTGTTAGTTGAAAATTCCTAAAACCAAGTGTCATAAATATAATTTTTTTAAATCAGTGTATTAAACAGGCAATGGACAAGATTTAAAAAGATGACAGGCCAAGGAATATGAAGTAACTGGTCTATGTAACAGTAAGTGGGTTACTTTTTTATAGTAATATTTGCTTTTTTACATGTGTTATATCCCAACTTCATGTTCCACTTTTCCAAATTTCCTCCACCTGCCCCATGTCCATTCTTCCTTTATTTCCCTTCAAAAACCAAAACCAAAAACCAAGAAGAATAGTCCGTCTGGGGATATCAACCAAACACATCATAACAAATTACAATAAGACTAGGCACAAACACTCATATCAAAACTAGATGAAGTGACCCAGTAGGAGGAAAAGTGTTCCAAGCTCAGGCAAAATAGTCAGAGTTGCCTCCTCTTCTACTCTTAGGAGTCTTACAACAATACCACAGCAACACAACCATAATTTAAAGGCAGAGGACCTAGCTCAGACCCATAAGGCTTTGTGATTGCCGTGCTACTCTCAGTGTTTTTCTGTGTCAACTTGACATAAGCTGAAGTTATCACAGAGAAAGGAGCCTCAGTTGGGGAAATGCCTCCATGAGACCCAGCTGTAAGGTATTTTCTTAACTAGTGATCAAGGGAGGAGGGACCATTGTGGGTGGTGCCATCCCTGGGCTGGTAGTCTTGGGTTCTATAAGAGTGAAGGCTGAGCAAGCCAGGGGAAGCAAACCAGTAAGAAATATTTCTCCATGGCCTCTGAATCAGCTACTGCTTCCTGACCTGCCTGAATTCCAGTCCTGACTTCCTTTGGTCATGAATAGCAGCCTGGAAGTGTAAGCTGAATAAACCCTTTCCTTCCCAGCTTACCTCTTGGTCATGATGTTTGTGCAGGAATAGAAACCCTAATTAAGACATTCAGTAAACCCCTATCTGTACTGCTTAGCTGATTCTGAATAACATGTTTTCATGGTATATTCAACCCCTTTTGCTCTAGATTTCTTCCTTTTCCTTTTCTGGAAGGTTCCTCTGACTTTGCCTGGTATTGGTGGTGGGTCTCTGCATCTGCTTTCATGAGTTGCTGAATGGTGGCCTCGGATGACAATCAGCATAGATTATGAGAACAGCAGAATATCATTAGGAATTACCTTATTGATTTTTTTTTACCAGTTATATTTGGGTTTATCCTGGGCTCCTGGGGCTGAGCAAACTCTGGTTCCTGGCTCTTCATACAGCGTCAGCGGGTTTCCTCTCATAGCATGGGCCTTCAGGTGGACCAGTTAGAGGTTGGCCACCCCTACAAATTCTGTGCCACCACTGTCCCAGTACATCTTGTAGGTCAAAGTTTTGGTTATTGTATCCAGTATCTTGTGATTCAATGAGTGAGTTTTGACTGAGCATCCTTTAGACTTGAATGACTGACTACTAATTTATATTGTAAGATATTTCAAGAAGATATTAATTTTGGTGATATATAGATCTTATTCATACATACATTTTATATACCTGTCAACAGATACAACTCTATCAGTTCAAAGAACTGACTCTATATCTTCTTATATATTTGTCAATAACTGCCATCACGAATAAGTGAGTTTGTTGGAAGTGAGAACTCATTTTTTCTTTATTGTGGCTTGGTTCTTTGTTAATTTATGAAGAGTTGGAGTCAAAGACTTTAATTATAATGCTTCAAATGAAATAATCTGAGGAATGCAAAATTTCTAAGGGAAAATCTACTGGCTAGTTAGATGAGGACCTGAATAGATGTTACTAAAGGTTTCCAGCATGTCCTCTACTATAAAAGATAAACCTGAAGATGTGCTTAAGAAGAAAAGAAATTCATGGTCTTTTAATTATATCATTACAGATCCTGTTTTCCTGAGTTATTCACTGAGAAGCAATCCAAATATACTTAAATGGGACAGAGAAACAATGTCACAGAATTTATCCTCCTGGGACTCACTCAAGATCCAACTGGACAAAAAGCATTATTTGTCATGTTTTTACTTATCTACATTGTGACAATGGTGGGCAATCTGCTTATTGTGGCCACAGTGATTGCCAGCTCCTCTTTGGACTCCCCAATGTACTTCTTTCTTGCTTATTTATCAATCATGGATTCTGTTTATTCTACTTCCACATCACCAAAGTTGATTATGGACTTACTCTCCGACAAAAAGACCATCTCATTCACAGCTTGCATGGGCCAACTCTTTACTGAGCACTTATTTGGTGGTGCTGAGGTCTTCCTCCTGGTGGTGATGGCCTACGATCGATATGTGGCCATCTGTAAACCCCTTCACTATTTGACCATCATGAATCGACAGATTTGCATCCTTCTGTTGGTGATAGCCTGGGTTGGTGGGTTTGCTCACTCTGTGATTCAACTTGCTTTTGTGTCTAATTTGCCTTTCTGTGGACCCAATGTCATCGACCATTTTATCTGTGACATGTACCCACTATTGAGACTTGCATGCAGTGACACTTACTTCATTGGCCTTACTGTGGTTGCAAATGGTGGAGCAATCTGTATGGTCATTTTTATTCTTCTTTTAATCTCCTATGCATTCATCCTAAACTCTCTTAAAAACTACAGTCAGGAAGGGAGACGTAAAGCCTTGTCCACCTGCAGCTCCCACATCACTGTGGTTGTTCTTTTTTTCGTCCCCTGCATTTTCATTTATGTTAGGCCAGTCTCTAACTTTCCCATTGATAAGTCAATAAGTGTGGTTTTTACAGTTATCACTCCCATGCTGAACCCTTTAATATATACTCTGAGAAATGCAGAGATGAAAAATGCCATGCAAAAACTCTGGTGTAAAACATCAACTACAGGCAGAGTAAGAGTGCACTCCACACACTGAGGACTTCTGTTGTAGTGAAGGACCCTAGGGGATTTTGACAGTCTTACACCACCTGCCTCAGGTCAAGACTAAGCCAAGTTCCATTCTCCACCCACAGTTCTCCAGAGGATCAAGAGCATTCTTTAAAAACCACAGAATGTACTGACCGATAGTCACTTGACTCTCTTGTCCCAGATAGAGTTAGAATGCAAGTCATAATCTGCTCACGCTTGTTAGCCAATAAATTTAAAGGTCAATATCCTTAGCCAATAAGTTTAAACTGGCGTACCATAGCAATTTCCTAATGAAGTCTCAGACTGTACATGTCCTTTTGTGCTAATAAATTGCTAATTGTAGATTTCACTTACTGGTTTCTAGTCAAATAGCCTTCACATACTGGTAAGTGTTATACTCATATTTTTATATGAAATAGATATCTCTTAATAGATATAATTTTATCCTTTATCCAAAAGTCAGTCAAGAGGTATATTGTAGACCAGGTCCCTATTTTCAATTAAATTAACACAGATCCTGACTATTTATTTTTATTCAATACTCAAGATATTGCCAAGGCATAGATCTAAGTTCCTAAGATTTAATTTAAAAACAAAACAACATAACACTAAGGATTAGTTGCTTTGGATTTTCCCATGATAAAAGTAACAAAAGAGACAAACCTGGAAGTTTATTAAGTTGCTGATGGCCACCTAGGTGAGATAAACTGTGAGTGTAGTGTATTGGTCCATTGTTCATCCCTCTGTTTTCTCTTTCCAGAAAAGACACCTCCATTATCTTCTCTCAAGTCCAAGCTGGATTTGAAATGCAGAGGTTTTTTTTGTCATTATAGTCATTGAATTCTTCATCTCAGTTACTATTGCTGGAGGTTTTTCAAGTAATGCAATTAAGTTGATAATTGCTGTTATACAATATATAATAGAAAAGTATTTTATTCAGAATGAAAGAAAGCTTCATTCTTGAGCTTTATAGTTTCATGCAGGTCCTGTTTTTTCTGAGCTCTTGTCTGTAACATGTCTTATAAAAGAGTAATGGGACAGAGAAACAATGTCACAGAGTTTATCCTCTCCAACTCATTCAGGATCCTGTTGGCATGCACCTAGTATGCTGGAGAGTTTGAATGGGAAGGGTTCAGAGGTCACCCAGTTCAATTTCTTTATCTTCCGATCTGCAAACAGAAACATGTAACTATACTTACAGCCAATGTCTTTGTGGAGCTTTCCCTAAACTATTTTTTTTCTGAATCCTTACATGAAGGTTCCATTTTTGTGCAATGTTAGTCTCTAGAAAACCATATATTTTAACTATCTGTCTTTCGAGTTTCCATTTTCTCCAGTCTCACTGCATATCTTACTATAAGAGTCTGAAAAATATCATATCAGATTCTAACACAGCAATTGGTAATAGAGATGAGTTGGTTTTGTTTGGGTAAATAAAACTAACAAGGTCAAGATCATACATAGAGATGGGGTATGACTTTGGAATAGGTAGGTGTGTGATGTACAGTACAGGATTACAGCTCAGCACACATGAGACGCCTTATGAAATAATTGTCCTACGTAACACTATTTTTACGGGTCTCAGGTCTTTTTCCCGATGGTGATAGCTTATGATTAATATATAGCCATCTGTAAGCCTGCACTATTTGCCCATTATGAACTGTCAGGTTTGTTCCAGGAACCTTACCACCTGGAGAGAGAGAGAGACAGAAAGAGAGAGAGAGAGAGAGAGAGAGAGAGAGAGAGAGAGAGAGAGAGAGAGAGAGAGAGAGAGAGAGGACACAGAGTAGGACTCTGTTGTGGCTCTAAGGACTGAGGATCTCCAGTCAGTTAGAGTCTCTAACTATACTGAAATGCTGATAACTTGTAAAAAGCCCTAAAATCTTTCTTGCTTATTCTGAGGGTAAAAAACTGCTGGCTTAGGTGATTGACACCTGTAGCCTAACAGGAGGGGATCAAGTAATGAGGCCTTTGTTCTATCTCAGCAGGAACTGCGAGTCTCTAGCTTTCAGTCTGCTAGTAGAAGTTGCAGGAAGAAAATAAGACACTCTGAAAACTGGTTATAACATTTATTTCTAAACTGCAAAAAAATTACCTATGAAAGCTTTCTAAGAAAAAGGGGAAAGTGGAAAGATCCTAACCAAGGCAGGGGAAATTTTTTTTTCTCTTTGTACTCAGTACTTAGATATTTCTCAGAATACATGATCATGCAATAAAAGTTCAGCACAAGTTAACAAAAGTTCAAATCATAAATCAAATAAGTTTACATGCATATCCATTTGGAGTAATTATCTGACTAAACATCCATCACCTGTCTCAGCTCCTGTGGAACTCCTGTGGTTCATTGAAAGTTAAAAACCATAACTAAGTTATTAGTGAAGTTTAAATAGACAAACTCAGTTAATGTTTTATCCTCTGTCCTAGCACCTATAATAAATTGTTAGGTCCCTTTTTATGACCTTTGGTTAATTGACTTACAAACTCTTGGAAAATTCTCTGAGTAGTAGAAAGTCTGGTTACTATCTAGAAGCAATTAACTGATGACACAGTGGGGGATGAGGAGAGTTCTCATTGCAGTTTTGACTATTGGAAAAGGACTAAATAGCAGTCCTAGTATAAAAGAGCTTAATAAATACTGATTTAGGAATTTAGTAATTCTTTTAGGATCATCATAAAGAATTGAGAAGCCATCTGTTTGTCTATATAGTATCACTACAGGACAGTACATCTTAGTAGTTCTGCAAGGATCTGCTCAAAAGGGGTGGGCTAATACCTAATGATTGTCATACCTGAAGCTCTCATATCACTGTGCTTGTCTGTGTTTTACGTAATATTTGTTTCCATCTTTCCCAATAATAAATCCATAAGTGAAATTTTACAGCTATCACACCTATGTTGAATCTTTAATATGCACCTGAAGAAATTGAGAGATAAAATGCTACAAGAAAATTTTGGTGTTAAAAAGTAATTATAGGTATAATATTAAAAATAATTTCCTCACACAGATATATATTCTGAAGCAAAGTATAGAGAGAAGCTTCTTTTATTCATTAATGTATTGTTTGCTTTGTTTTTAGAGCTAGAGTTTCTCTGTGTAGTCTTGGCTGTCTTGGAACTTACTGTGTAGATCAGGATAGCCTCCAGATCAGAATTCCATCCCCCTCTGCCTCCTGAAAGCAGGTATTAAAGATCTGTACCACCACCACCCGTCTCAAGGAGGAACTGTTGGTAAAGATGTCATCATTAAGTCAATCTGTTCTCTATAGGTGTGACTCTTCTGTCTATAGATTATTAAAACTAGAGTAAATAATTTATTGATTTTAAGATTAATTTTCTAGGAAATTAAGATATCAATATAAAGGTACAAAAGCAAAACTGTGATCATTAAAATGTATTTTTCAATTGTATTCAATTTCTGCAGCTTTTCAAGTAAAAATGAATATTTTAAAAAGATTTATTAATTGTGTATACAGCAGTCTACTGGCATGTATACCTGCAGGCCAGGAGAGGGCGCAGATCTCATAATAGACGATTGTGAGCCACCATGTGGTCACTGAGAATTGAACTCAGGACCTCTGGAAGAGCAGACTGTGTTCTTGACCTTGGAACCATCTCTCTAGCTCCAAACGAGAGCTTCTTATTCTGTCTTCATAATTCCAAATGAAGTTTCACATTATTTTACATAATGGTCACATTCCTTAATATTGTATTCAACTGAAAGAGTTTGCTTACATATTTAAAACTCAGTTCACTGTATTATGAATTTTTTCAATTTTATGTATAAATAAACAACCTGTTTTTCATGGTGTTTGGTTATCTTGTAGTATCTTTATTAGAATATAGAAGTGTTTTCTTTGTTAAGTTGTTCTTTGAATTCCATATGTACACTTTTACTCACAGAAATACATAACATTCACATGATAATGATGAATAAAATTAAATAATATAACAATTTTTGTATTATCTGAATGGTCTATTTGTGGTGTCATTGTAGCTGTCTTTCATTCATTCCTGGCCTGCTGCATTTTGTTATTTTTATGTAGGTTTCAGATTTGTTATATATAAACCCTCAATAGTGACTTCAAGCCTGGTTGTTTAGAGTCTACTATTTTTCTCACCACATTTTCATTTTTTTCATTTTGGTCACAAAGTTTAGGAATCTACCACACAGGTGTTCACTCTTCCATTGACAGGTTAATGATTTTAGCACATACAATTGCATTTGTCTAGTTCTTTCCGATCTTATTTGAAATACATATATATATTATATTGAAGGCATTGTAGTTTGGCAATATACAGGGGTTATAGATAATTGATGTGATCCTAGAATATATTTATATAGGGGCTAATAACTCTAGTTTGTGATTTTTTTAAATCTTTTTGAAATTATTTTATTTATTTGCATTCCAAAAGTTGACTCCCTTTCCCTGTCCCACCCCCAGGAGTTTTTCACCACAACCTTCTTTCTCCCCTTCCTCTGAAAGCTAGTTTCCCCACCTGCCCACCCACCCCCACCAGCATCCCTCTTCCTTGGGGCATCAAGTTTCTACAAGATTAAGCACATTCTCTCCTACTGAGGCCATACAAGCCAATCCTCTGTTTTACCTATGTCCTGGGTCACAAACCAGCCTATGTATGCTCCTATGCTCCTTGTTTGATTTAGTCTCTGGGAGCTCTGAGGGGTTCAGATAGTTAACACTGTTGGTCTTCCTAAGGAGTTGCCATTCCCTTTAGTTCCTTCAGTCCTTCCCCTCACTCTTCCATAGGAGCTCCGGACCTCAGTCCAATGGTTGGCTATAAGCATCTGTATTTGTCTCAGTCAGTTGCTGGTAGAGCGTCTAAGAGGACAGCCACACCAGGCTCTTGGCTGCAGGCACAATATGGCCTTAGTAATAGTGTCTGGATTTGATGCCTGCCTATAAGATGAATCCCAAGTTGGGATTACTGGGTGTCCTTTTCTTCAGTCTTTGCTCCATTTTTTGTCTCTGTATTTCCTTTAGAAAGGAACAATTCTGAGGTAAAAATTTTGAAGCTGGCTGGGTGGCCTCAACCCACAATTGGGGACCACGTCTATCTATTGGAGGTGGTCTCTTTAGGTTCTATCTCCCTACTGTTTGACATTTGTCTTCTGGAGGTTCCCCTACACCCTACACCAAACGATGCACATTTCTATTCTTTTCTGAGTCCTCTGGGCATCTCTCCTGTCTCTCCCCATACCTGTTCCTGCCCCACCTCTTCTACTCCCCTCTTCCCCTCCCCTCTCCCTCCCCTCTCCCATCCAGTATCTTTCTACCTCTGAGTCCCATGGTGATTATTTTGTTCCCCTTCTAAATGGATTTCAGGTATCTACACTTGGTTCTTCCTTCTTGTTAAGCTTCTTATGTCTGTGAGTTGTATCATGGGTATTCTGAACTTTTTGGCTAATATATGCTTATCAGTGAGTATATACTTTGCATGTCTTTGGGGTATGTGTTACCTCACTCAGGATGATATTTTCTAGTTCTATCAATTTGCCTGCAAATTCATGGTGTCCTAACTTTTTAAAAGCTAAATAGTATTCCATTGTGTAGATGAATGACATTTTCTTTATTGATTCTTTGTTTGAGGCAAATGTGGGTTGTTTCAAGGTTCAGGCTATTGCAAATAAGACCACTATGAACACAGTGGAACACGTGTCTTTGTGGCATGGTAGAGCATCTTTTGGATATACTCCCAGGAATGATATAGCTGGGCTTCAGGTAGATCAATTTCCAGTTTACTGAGGAACTGCCAGATTGATTTCTAGAATGGTTGTAGCAGTTTGCAATCCCACCAACACTAGAGTAGTGTTCCTACCAGCACTAGAGGAATATTCCTCTTTCTCCAGATCCTTGCCAGTATGTACTGTAGCCTGAGTTTTTAATCTTGACCATTCTGATTGGTGTAAGGTGGAATCTCAGACTTGTTTGATTTGCATTTCCTTGAGGACTAAGGACTTTGAATATTTTTTTAAGTGCTTCTCAGCCGTTCAAGATTACTCTTTTCAGAATTCTCTGGTTAGCTTTGTACCCCAATTTAAACTTCTTGAGTTATTTTTATATTTTTGATATTAGCCATCCACCAGTTGTGGAGTTAGTGAAGATCTTTTCCTAATCTGTAGGATTCCACTTAGTTCTACTGACAGTATCCTTTGTCTTACAGAAGCTTTTCAGTTTCATGAGGTCCTGTTTATCAATTTCATCTTAGAGCCTGAGCTAACAGTTTTCTGTTCAGGAAACCTTACCCTGTGCCAATGTGTTTGAGATTAATTCCCACTTTCTCTTTTATTAGATTCAGTATATCAGTATTTATATGAAAGCCCTTGATCCACTTGCACCTGAGATTGTATAAGAGAAAAATATAGATCAATTTGCAGTCTTCTAAATATATACCTCCAGGAAGACCAGCACCATTTGTTGAAGATGCTTCCTTTTCCCCACTACTGTATAACTACTGTATAATTTTGGCTTATTCGTCAAAGATCAAGTGTCCATAGGCGTGTGGGCTTATTTCTGGATCTTCAATTCTATTCTGTTGATCAATGAGTCTGTCTTTGCTTCAATACCATAGTTTTTGTTTTGTTGTTTTTTTTTTGGTTGTTCGTGTGTGTGTGTGTGTGTGTGTGTGTGTGTGTGTGTGTGTTTGTGTATCACTATTGCTCAATAGTACAGCTAGAGTTGGAGGAGAGTGATTATTCCAGAAGGTCTTTTACTGTTGAGAATCAATATTCATAAGTGAAATGTGGCTTAGGTATCAGAGTAACTGTGGCTGCATAGAATGAATTAGGCTGTGTTCCTTCTGTTACTATTTTGTAGAATAGTTTCATGAGTGTTGGTATTAGCTCTTCTTTGAAGGTCTGGTAGAATTCTGCATTAAACCATCTATCCCTGGTCTGGTTTTGGTTGGGATGTTTTTAATGACTACTTCTGCTTCCTTAGAGGTTATGGGACTGTTCAGAAAGTTTACCTTGCTTTGATTTATCTTTGATATGTGGCATCTGCCTAAATTAGCCACTACACCTTTATTTTTCAGTTTTGTTGATTATCTATCAGTTTGTAGTATGATGTGGTAATTTCTAAATTTCCTGTTTCTGTTGTTATATCTCCATTTTCATTTCTTCTTTTGTTAATTTGGGTACTATCTCCGTGGTTTATCTATCATGTTGATTTTCTCAAAAGAACCAGCTCATAGTTTTGTTCATTCTTTGTATTGTATTCTTTATTTCTAACTGGTGGTTTCAGCCTTGAGTTTGATTATTTTCTGCTGTCTATTCACCTTGGCTGTGCTTGCTTCTTTTTGTCTTAGGACTTTCACATGAGCTGTTAAGTTGTTAGTGTAGGAGCTCTCCAATTTCTTCAGGAGGGTATTGGTGCTATGAATTTTCCTTTTAACACTGCTTTCATTGTGTCCTATAAGTTTGTGTATGCTGTGTTATCATTTTCATTGAACTCCAGGAAGTATTTAATTTCTTTTTTCTTCTCTGACCAAGTATGGCAGTAGAGAGTTGGTCAGGTTCCATGGGTTTGTGGGCTTTCTGTTGCTTTTGTTGTTATTGAAGTCTAGCTTTAGTCCCCAGTGATCTGATAAGATGCATATGATTATTTCAGTCTTTTTCTATCTTTGGAAGCCTGTTTTGTGACAGATTATATGGTTAGTTTTGGAGATGGTTTCATGAGGTGCTGAAAGAAGGTAGATTCTTTTGTTTTAGAATGAAATGTTCCTCTGGGGTGGGTCGGGGGAGGAGCAGTCACCACTGATCTGCCCCTAGCCAAGGTGCAGGCAAGAAGGGAGAAGGGGTTTGCTCATAGACGAGTTGTCCTGCATCACCTGGACTCTGTGGTAACCCTAGTTGCAGCACTAATTTGGTGTTTCACCTCTCTCCCTGGTTGTGGCAGATTTCCTGGGATACTTGTAGACTGTGATGTGGGGAGAGGGGCAGCGATGCCTATCTGCCCCAGCAGAAGTTCCTAGTCTGTACTGTTAGAGTCATCTCATATAAAACTTGACATTGCTTCTCTCAGACAACCTAAAACCATAATTCTTAGAATTCATAAGAGACATTGTAACTTTGTATTATTGTATATATTGTGTATTTTTCGTTGATAATTTGCACCGTGGTAGGTTCATTTGTGTTTGGCCAGTGATTAATATTTACCATAGTGAAAAATCATATTAACTTTGCAGTTGTTCCGTTTGTTCCACTTGGTAAGTTGAAACCAGTACCATGTAAGATAGCCCACCAGTTAATAAAGATATTTGACTATTCAAATAAAAATTTTTGTATCCCTGTATTTATATCAGATCCAATGCAAATCTAAAATACCATGAAGATGTACATGTTCATAGTTGATGGCATAATAAGGTAAGGGAGTGAATAGCTCATTGATTTGAAAAATTATGGTTTATTCTTCTCACAACAGTTATTTAATTAATATGAAATGGACTTTTAAAAATTGAAGATCCTTACACTCTTTTCTTACACAAATTATGTCTTGTAAATAGAATTGAAGAACTATGGCCACTTGTCTTACTGAGACTGAGGATGCCAATTTCACAAGATTTTGTAGTTCTTATTTCATTGACTCTGGATCTTCCAGCTCTTGGTTACAGTCTGTATTGTAGTAAGATTTTAGCCATGTTGTGCTAGAGTATAGGTGGGGAAAATAATTAGGGATGCTCCTTCCTTTAAATACATTTCAGGAGATGTATCTAAATTTGAGTTCATTCCAAATTTTCTAATATAAAAATATCTAATGACCTTTCAGTATCCTCCATTTACAATCCTGATAATTTTTTTTTATCTTTGTTAACGAGTATTTTTTATTTACATTTCGATTGTTATTCCCTTTCCTGGTTTCCGGGGTCAACATCCCCCTAACTTGTCCCCCTCCCCTTCTACATTGGTGTTCCCCTCCCAACCCTCCCCTCATTAATGCCCTCCCCACAACAATCATTTCACTGGAGGTTGAGTTTTGGCAGGATCAAGGCCTTTCCCTTCGACTTGTGCTCTTACTAGGCTATTCATTGCTACCTATGAGGTTGGAGCCCAGGGTCACTCCATGTATAGTCTTTGGGTAGTGGCTTAGTCCCTGGAAGCTCTGGTTGGTTGCCATTGTTGTTCATAAGGGGTCTTGAGCCCCTTCAAGCTCTTCCAGTACTTTCTCTGATTCCTTCAAAGGGGGTCCCGTTCACAGTTCAGTGGTTTGCTGCTGGCCTATGTATTTGACATATTCTGACTATGTCTCTCAGGAGAGATCTACATCCGGTTCCTGTCAGCATGCACTTCTTTGCTTCATCCATCTTATCTAATTGGGTGGCAGTATAAGTATGGGCCACATATGTTGCAGGCACTGAATGGGTATTCCTTCTGCCTCTGTTTTAAACTTTGCCTCGCTATGCCCTGCCAGGGTATTCATATTCCCCTTTAAAAAAAGGAGTGAAGCTTTCGCATTTTGGTCATCCCTCTTGAGTTTCATGTGTTCTGTACATCTAAGGCAATTCAAGGCTTTGGGCTAATAGCCACTTATCAATGAATGCATACCATGTGTGTTATTCTTTGATTGGGTTACCTCACTCAGGATATTTTCCAGTTCCATCAATTTGCCTATGAATTTCATAAAGTCATTGTTTTTGATAGCTGAGTAATATTCCATTGTGTAGAAGTACCACATCTTCTGTATCCATTCCTCTGTTGGAGGGCATCTAGGTTCTTTCCAGCTATTGGCTATTATAAATAAGGCTGCTATGAACATAGTGGAACATGTGTCTTTGTTATATGTTGGGGAATCTTTTGGGTATATGCCCAAGAGAGGTATAGCTGGGTCCTCAGGTAGATCAATGTCCAATTTTCTGAGGAACCTCCAGACAGATTTCCAGAATGGTTGAACCAGTCTGCAATCCCACCAACAATGGAGGAGTGTTTCTCTTTCTCCACATCCTCGCCAGCATTTGCTGTCACCTGAGTTTTTGAACTTAGCCATTCTAACTGGTGGGAGGTGAAAGATCTCAGGGTTGTTTTGATTTGCATTTCCCTTATGACTAAAGATGTTGAACATTGCTTTAGGTGTTGCTCAGCCATTCGGCATTCCTCAGCTGTGAATTCTTTGTTTAGCTCTGAACCCCATTTTTAATAGGGTTATTTGTCTCCCTGCAGTTTATCTTGTTGAGTTCTTTGTGTAATTTGTATATAAGCCCTCTATCTGTTGTAGGATAGGTAAAGATCATTTCCCAATCTGTTGGTTATCATTTTGTCCTCACCACAGTGTCCTTTGCCTTACAGAAGCTTTACGGAAATTTCCTCCAGTGCCCATGTGTTCGAGATGCTTCCCCACTTTTTCTTCTGTTAGTTTGAGTGTATCTGGTTTGATGTGGAGGTCCTTGATCCACTTGGACTTAAGCTTTGTACAGGGTGATAAGCAGGATCAATATGCATTCTTGTACATGTTGACCTCCAGTTGAACCAGCACCATTTGCTGAAAATGCTATCTTTTTTCCATTGGATGGTTTTGGCTCCTTGGTCAAAAATAAAGTGATCATAGATGTGTGGGTTCATTTCTGGGTCTTCAATACTATTCCACTGGTCTATCTGTCTGTCTCTGTACCAATACCATGCTGTATTTACCACTATTTCTCGGTAATACTGCTTGAGTTCAGGGATAGTGATTCCCCCTGAAGTCCTTTTATTGTTGAGGATAGTATTAGCTATCCTGGGTTTTTTGTTATTCCAGATGAATTTGCAAATTGTTCTGTCTAATTCTTTGAAGAATTGGATTGGTATTTTAATGGGGATTGCATTGAATCTGTAGATTGCTTTTGGTAAAATGGCCATTTTTACTATATTAATCCTGCCAATCCATGAGCATGGGAGATCTTTCCATATTCTGAGGTCTTCTTCAATTTCTTTCTTCAGTGTCTTGAAGTTCTTATTGTACAGATCTTTTACTTGCTTGGTTAAAGTCATACCGAGGTATTTTTATTATTTGGGACTATTATGAAAGGTGTCGTTTCCCTAATTTCTTTCTCGGCTTGTTTCTCTTTTGTGTAGAGGAAGGCTACTGATTTATTTGAGTTAATTTTATACCCAGCCACTTTGCTGAAGTTGTTTATCAGCTTTAGTAGTTCTCTGGTGGAACTTTTGGGATCACTTAAATATACTATCATGTCGTCTGCAAATAGTGATATTTAGACTTCTTCTTTACCAATCTGTATCCCCTTGATCTCCTTTTGTTGTCTGATTGCTCTGGCTAGAACTTCAAGAAGTATATTGAATAAATAGGGAGAGAGTGGGCAGCCTTGTTTCATCCCTGATTTTAGTGGGATTGCTTCAAGTTTCTCTCCATTTAGTTTAATGTTAGCAACTGGTTTGCTGTATATGGCTTTTACTATGTTTAGGCATGGGCCTTATATTCCTATTGTTTCCAGGACCTTTATCATGAAGGGGTGTTGAATTTTGTCAAATGCTTTCTCAGCATCTAATGAAATGATCATGTGGTTTTGTTCTTTCAGTTTGTTTATATAATGGATCACGTTAATGGTTTTCCGTATATTAAACCATCCCTGCATGCCTGGGATGAAGCCTACTTGATCATGGTGGATGATTGTTTTGATGTGTTCTTGGATTCGGTTTGCCAGAATTTTATTGAGTATTTTTGCGTCGATATTCATGAGGGAAATTGATTTGAAGTTTCCTTTCTTTGTTGGCTCTGTGTGTGGTTTAGGTATAAGAGTCAATTGTGGCTTCATAGAAGGAATTCCGTAGTGCTCCATCTTTTTCAATTTTGTGAAATAGTTTGGATAGTATTGGTATGAGGTCTTCTATGAAGGTCTGATAGAATTCTGCACTAAACCCGTGTGTACCTGGGCTCTTTTTGTTTGGGAGACCTTTAATGACTGCTTCGATTTCCTTAGGAGTAATGGGGTTGTTTAACTGGTTTATCTGTTCCTGATTTAACTTCGGTACCTGGTATCTGTCTAGGAAATTGTCCATTTCCTGCAGATTTTCAAGTTTTGTTGGATATAGGCTTTTATAGTAAGATCTGATGATTTTTTGAATTTCCTCTGAATCTGTAGTTATGTCTCCCTTTTCATTTCTGATTTTGTTAATTTGGACACACTCTCTGTGTCCTCTCATTAGTCTGGCTAAGGGTTTATCTATCTTGTTGATTTTCTCAAAGAACCAACTTTTTGTTCTGTTGATTCTTTCTATGGTCATTTTTGTTTCTACTTGGTTGATTTCAGCTCTGAGTTTGATTGTTTCCTATCTTCTACTCCTCCTGGGTGTATTTGCTTCTTTTTGTTCTAGAGCTTTTAGGTGTGCTGTCAAGGTGGTGACATATGCTCTCTCCTGTTTCTTTCTGGAGGCACTCAGAGCTATGAGTTTTCCTCTTAGCACAGCTTTCATTGTGTCCCATAAGTTTGGGTATGTTGTACCTTCATTTTCATTAAATTCTAAGAAGTCTTTAATTTCTTTCTTTATTTCTTCCTTGACCAGGTTATCGTTGAGTAGAGAATTGTTCAACTTCCATGTACATGTGGGCGTTTTTCCCTTATTGTTTTTGAAGACCAGTTTTAGGCCGTGGTGGTCTGATAGCACGCATGTGATTATTTCTATCTTTCTGTTCCTGTTGAGGCCCGTTTTTTTTTTTTACCAATTATATGGTCAATTTTGGAGAAAGTACCATGAGGAGCTGAGAAGAATGTATATCCTTCTGCTTTAGGATAGAATGTTCTATAAATATCTGTCAAGTCCATTTGGTTCATGACTTCTCTTAGTCTGTCTATGTCTCTGTTTAATTTCTGTTTCCATGATCTGTCCATTGATGAGAGTGGGGTGTTGAAATCTCCCACTATTATTGTGTGGGGTGCAATGTGTGTTTTGAGCTTTAGTAAGGTTTCTTTTACGTATGTAGGTGCCCTTGTATTTGGGGCATAGATATTTAGGATTGAGAGTTCATCTTGGTGGATTTTTCCTTTGATGAATATGAAGTGTCCTTCCTTATCTTTTTCGATGACTTTTAGTTGAAAATTGATTTTATTTGATATTAGAATGGCTACTCCTGCTTGCTTCTCCTGACCATTTGCTTGGAAAGTTGATTTCCAGCCTTTCACTCTGAGGTAGTGTCTGTCTTTGTCTCTGAGGTGTGTTTCCTGTAGGCAGCAGAATGCAGGGTCCTCATTGCGTATCCAGTTTGTTAATCTATGCCTTTTTAATGGGGAGTTGAGACCATTGATGTTGAGAGATATTAAGGAATAGTGATTATTGCTTACTGTTATATTCATATTTGGATGTGAGATTATGTTTGTGTGCTTTTCTTCTCTTTGTTTTGTTGTCAAGACGATTAGTTTCTTTCCTTTCCAAGACGATGGTCTTCTTTCCTTGTGTTCTTTCTTGATTGCTTCTATTTCCATTTTTAATTTCTTCAATTGTTTGATTGTGTTTTTCTGGAATTCTTTCAGGGATTTATGAGATTCCTCTCTATAGGCTTCTACATTTTATTTATGTTTTCCTGGAATTCTTCCAGGGATTTTTGTGATTCCTCTCTGTAGGCTTCTACTTGTTTATTTATGTTTTCCTGTGTTTCTCTAAGGGAGTTCTTCATGTCTCTCTTGAAGTCCTCCAGCATCATGATCAGATATGATTTTGAAACTAGATCTTGCTTTTCTGGTGTGTTTGGATATTCCGTGTTTGCTTTGGTGGGAGAATTGGGCTCCTATGATGCCATGTACTCTTGGTTTCTGTTGCTTGGGTTCCTGCACTTGCCTCTTGCCATCAGATTATCTCTAGTGTTACTTTGTTCTTCTATTTCTGACAGTGGCTAGACTGTCTTATACGCCTGTGTTTCAGGAGTGCTGTAGATCTGTTTTCCTGTTTTCTTTTAGCCAGTTATGGGGACAGAGTGTTCTGCTTTCGGGTGTGTAGTTTTTCCTATCTACAGGTCTTCAGCTGTTCCTGTGGGCCTGTGTCTTGAGTTCACCAGGCAGGTCGCTTGGAGCTGAAAGGTTTGTCTTACCTGTGGTCCCGAGGCTCAAGTTTGCTCATGGGGTGTTGCTTATGAGCTTATGAGTTGCTTATGAACTAGGAAGATCTGCGCCATCCCTTCCGGGAGCTTCCGTGCACCAGGGTTCCAGATGGCATTTGGTGTTTTCCTCTGGTGTCAGAGATGTGGGCAGAGTGCAGACTCTTATGGTTTCCCAGGCATGTCTGCCTCTCTGAAGGTTTAGCTCTCCCTCCCATGGGATTTGGGTGCAGAGAACTGTTTATCAGGTTGGTCCCTTCAGGTTCTGGCAATGTCTCAGACGCAGCGGATTTCCTGCTCCTGTGCCCTTATCCAAGGGAACCCAGAGGCTGTATACAGTTTCCTCTTGGGCCAGGGATGTGGGCAGGGGTAGGCAGTGTTGGTGGTCTCCTTTGCTCTGTAGTCTCAGGAGTGTCCACCTGTCTCGGCGGTGAGCTCTCTCTCCCATGGGGTCTGGGATCAGTGAGCTTTTCCAAGACTTTTAACATGAAGGGGCATTGAATTTTTTCAAATGCTTTTTCAACATCTGATGATCTAATGATCTAATGATCCTGTGTTTTTTTTTCCCTTTGGGTTGGTTTATATAGTGGATTATGTTGATGAATTTCCGTATATTGAACCAACCTTGCATTCCTGGGCTGAAGACTACTTGATCATGACAGATGTTCATTTTCATGTGTTCTTGGATTCTGTTTGTGTGAATTTTATTGGGTATTTTTACATTGATATTCATAAGGGGAATGGGTCTGAATTTCTCTTTCTTTGTGGGGCTTTTGAGTAGCTTATTTTCTGGCTGCATAGAAGGAAATGGGTAGTGTTTCTTCTGTTTTTTATTTTGGTAATAGTTATTGTTATTAGGTATTCTATGAAGGTTTTATTGAATTCTTCCCTAAACCCATCTGATCCAGGGCTTCTTTTGGTTGGGAGACTTTTAATGACTGCTTATATTTCTTTAGGATTTATGGAGCTGTTTAGGTGGTTTATGTGATCCTGAATCAACTTTGGTACCTGGTATCTGTCTAGAAAATTGTCCATTTCATTTAGATTTTCCAGTTTTGTTGAGTATAGGCTTTTATAGTAGGTTCTGATGATTTTTTGAATTTCCTCAGACTCTGTTGTTATGCCTCCCTTTTAATTTCTGATTTTGTTAATTTGGATACTCTCTTTGTGTCTTCTGGTTAGTCTGGCTAAGGGTTTATCTATCTTGTTGATTTTCACAAAGAATTAGGTCATGTTTTTGTTGATTCTTTGTATAGTTCTTTTTGTTTCTACATGATTACTTTCAGCCCCAAGTTTTATTATTTCTTGCCATCTACTCCTCTTCTTTGTATTTGCTTTTTTTGTTCTAATGCTTTTAGGTGTATGTTAAGGCTGATATGTATGTTCTCTCTGATTTCCTTTTGGAGGCATTCAGAGCTATGAGTTTTCCTCTTAGCACTGTTTCCAATGTGTTCCATAAGTTTAGGTATATTGTGCATTCATTTTCATTAAACTCTAAAAAGGCTTTAATTTCTTTCTTTCTTTCTTCCATGAACAAGTTATCATTGAGTAGAACATTTTTCAACTTCCATGTATATATGGGCTTTCTGTCGTTATTTTTGATATTGAAGATAAGCCTTAGTCTGTGGCCTTAGTCTGATAGGATGCATGGGATTATTTCAAACTTCTTGTACCTGTTGAAGCCTGTTTTGTAACCAATTATATGGTCAATTTTGGAGACGGTACCATGAAGTTCTGAGAAGATATATTCCCTTGTATTAGGATGAAATGTTCTATAGATATCTGTTAAATCCATTTGGTTTATAACTTCTGTTAGTTTCCTTCTCTCACTGTTATTTTTGTTTCAATGACTTGTCCATTGATGAGAGTGGGGTGTTGAAGTCTCTTGCTATAATTATGTGAATTGCAATGTGTGTTTTGAGCTTTATCAAGGTTATTTTTATGAATGCAGGTGCCCCTTGCATTTGGAGCATAGATATTCAGGTTTAAGAGATCATTTTGGTGGAGTTTTCCTTTGATGAATATGAAATGTCCTTCCTTATCATTTTTGATCATTTTTTGTTTAAAGCTGATATTATTCCATAATAGAATTGCAACTCCAGCTTGTTTCTTGGGACCATTTGCTGGGAAAAAAATTCCAGCCTTTTACTCTGATGTAGTATGTGTCTTTGTCACTGTGGTGTATTTTCTATATGCAGCAAAATGCTGGATCCTCTTTATTATCCAGACTTTTAGTTTATGCCTTTTTAGTGGAGAACTGAGTCCATTGATGTTGAGAGATATTAGGGACCAATGATTGCTGTTTCCTGTTGTTTTTGTTGTTAGAGGTAGAATATGTTTGTGTGACTATCTTTTTTTTTGTGTTAGTTGAGATTATATTACTCCCTTGCTTTTTCTAGGGATTAGTGTTCCTCCTTGTGTTGGAGTTTTCCATCTATTATCCTTTGTAGGGCTGGATTTGTGGAAAGATACTGTGTAAATTTGGTTTTGTCATGGACTATCTTGGTTTCTCTATCTACAGTAATTGAGAGTTTTTCTGAATATAGTAGCCTGGGCTTCCATTTGTTCTCTCTTAGGGTGTATAAAACATCTGTCCAGGTTCTTCTGCCTTTCATACTCTCTGGCAAGAAGTCTGGTGTAATTCTGATAGGTCTCCCTTTATATGTTTTTGACATTTTTCTCTTACTTCTTTTAATATTCTTTCTTTGTTTTGTGCATTTGGTCTTTTAACTATTATGTGATGGGAGGAAATTTCTTTTCTGGTCCATTCTACATGGAGTTGCATTAGATTCTTATATGTTTGTGGATATGTTAGGGAAGTTTCCTTCTATAATTTTGTTGAAGATATTTACTGGCCCTGTAAGTTGGGAATCTTTGTTCTCTTCTAAACATATTATCTTTAGGTTTGATCTTCTCATTTTGTCCCGATTTCTTGGATGTTTTGGGTTAGGAGCTTTTGGTTTTACAATTTCTTTGACTGTTATGTCAATTTTTCTATGCTATCTTCTGTGTCTGAGATCCTCTCTTCTATCACCGGTATTCTATTGGTAATACTTGCATCTGTGACTTCTAATTTTTTTCCTAGGTTTTTCTATCTCCTGGATTGTCTCCCTTTGTGATTTTGTTATTATTTCTATTTTCATTTTTAGATGCTGGATGGTTTTCTTCAATTCCTTCACCTGTTTGATTGTGTTTTCCTGTAATTCTTTAAGGGATTTTTTGTGTTTCCTGTTAAATGCATCTATCTGTTTACTTGTGTTGTCCTACTATTTCTTTATGGCAGTTATTCATGTCCTTCTTAAAGTCCTCTAATATCATAATGAGTTGTGATTTTAAATCAAAGTGTTGCTTTTCTGGTGTGTTGGGGTATCCAGGGCTTGCTGTGATGGGGGAACTGGATTCTGATAATGCCAGGTAGCTTTGGTTTCTGTTGCTTAGGTTGTTGTCATTGCCTCTCTCCATCTGCTCATCTCTGGTGTTAGGTAATTTTGTTTTCTCTGTCAGTGACTTGATCCTTCTCTAAGCCTGTGTGTCAGCACTCCTGGAAACTGGCTTTCTCACAGCAAGATTTAGGTACAGATAGATGTGTCACAGGGTCTGCTCTTGGTGCAAGTGGAAGCTGGAAGGATCCTGTCTGAAACTACTCCTTGGTTTCTGTGTGTAGAGGGCTCCAGGCAGGTTCCTCTTGGGGCAGGAATGTGAGCAGAATCCGTCATGTCACATGTGCTCTCAGGAATTTCCACACTTCTGAGAATCTAGCTCTCTATCCACAGGATCTGGGTACAGAGAGCTATGCCACAGGGTCAGCTTTGGGCAGAGGCAGAAATTGGAAGCCAAAGACTATTTTTTGTTTCTCATCCCAAGAACTTTAAATCTTCTTCCTCCCACTTAGTTACTTGTCGCTTTTCATGTCATATTTATATTTCTGTCTCTCTGTACCATTGTATCTCTCTCTCTCTCTCTCTCTCTCTCTCTCTCTCTCTCTCTCTCTCTCTCTCTCTCTCATTGTTAGTGCATTTTTGAATCCAGATTCTGTATATAGGGGCCTTGTGGAGGGGAATCTGGAAAGGAGGATAACATTTGAAATGAAAATAAATATAATAACTGAAAAAGAAAAAAAGAAAAAAATTGATAATTTTCCAAGTCTGATTCATTTTGTTAAACTTGAACTATTTTCCTTTAAACACCATGATTTTTGGTTTACATTTTCAATGTTCTTACTAGTAAATAGAAATATAATATAATAAAGAATAGAAATATAATCTTAGAGAGACACGTCTGTTTATATTGTTCCCATCCAAGCATTTGGAAAAGTGAAAGAAAAAGAAAACAGAGAAAAGATATATACAAATGAGTGCTAGTTGTGTGGGAAAGTCTAGGAATAAGGGACCCTGAATAGCTACGTGATCCACACTCTTTTGGCTAATCTTGCTGTGCTTTTTCTGCCAATGACCCAACCCTAGCCACTAAGCCAACCTTCCTTTCAGGAGTGGCTTTTTTCTCTGTATAAGAGCAAAGTTCTTCTTATTCTAAGTACAAATTTAGCTAATGATCCATGGAGCAAGGAGAGACTCTGTACTCTCTAAAAAAAGACAGAGGAAGTTTAATCAGGCCTTCCAGAGAAATCAGTGGTTTTTCTTTAGTGAAGGGTGAGCATAATGGAGAAAGGGAACACAGGAAGTAGTAGAGCTTGTATTGATGACCATGATATCATAGATGCTGCAGATCTGAATTTTGAAGGCAGGAATTTGGAAAATAAAGATGGAAAATTAAAAGTGTAATGAAATATGACATTGGCTGCTTACTCACCTCTATTTCATAGACCATGCACTGCAGTGATCGGGGGAAAATTAGGGGGTGTTGACTCCTTCAGAGTAATGGGAGTTTCTGACCTCAGTTGATTATGACTTGTAGGTATATAGTCCCAACACTCAAACGAATGATACCTACTCCAGTCCAAAGGTCTCTGCAATTTCAAAGAATACATTTCAAAAACAATTGGAAAAAGAGTTTTAAGAGTTTATTACAGGTTCTAGATAAGTGTTTCAGAGAAAAGAAGCAACTAAGCCAATATAAAGGAACAGCAAATCCCATTAAAAGGTTGTTACTTGAAGTCAATGTCGATAGGGTTAATGAGTGCTCAATTGTTTGAAGTATAAGTCAGTCCTGCTGTCCCACCTATGAGGCGTTCTGTGCCTAGGAGTCAGGACTGAGTGCAGAACATTCACATAAATAGTTTTACAAGCATCTATATCCATTGCTATATAAGAGGATAAGACAGACATTTCTAGCACTTATGGACAGAATCAAACAGCTTTCAGAAGAAAGAACATTTCTGACTTCTGACCAAGGACAGAACTGATTATTAAGGATGAGATGCAGAATCACTAATGCTCTAAAACTTCCTGAATGCTTTCTTTCTCTTGTTATCCTCATTATGGTGTTATGTACTTCAGATCTCAAGAATATTCTCTTCTCTCTCTCTCTCTCTCTCTCTCTCTCTCTCTCTCTCTCTGTCTCTCTCTGTCTCTGTTTTCTCTCTCTTCTCTCTCTCTCTGACTCTCGCTCTCTATTTCTCTGTTTCTCTCTGTGTCTCTGTCTCTGTCTCTGTCTGTCTCTCTGTGTCTCTGTGTCTTTGTCTGTCTGTCTGTCTGTGTCTCTCTCTCTCTCTCTCTCTCTCTCTCTCTCTCTGGCTCTCTGTCTTTCTCTCCCTCTCTTTCTCACTCTCTCTCAAGACAGGGTTTTTCTGTGTAGTAATTCTGGGTTTCCTGTAACTTGTCAGAAATAAAAGGTCTACCTGTCTATGATTTCTGAGGGTTGGGGTTAAGGTGTGACCATCACATTCTTGATAGAATGTTTTGACATTTGAAATAATGTAGACTATGATAATATCAGGCAGAGATATAATTTCTTTTTTATTGGAAATTTATATATATATTTAAAATGTTATCCCCTTTCCTGGTTTCTTATCCATAACTCTTCTACCACATCCACCCTCTTCCTTCGTCTATGAGGGTGTTCCCCCATCTAAAACACACACCCCTTTCCTCCTCTCTGCCCTGGCATTCTCCTACACTGGGGTGTCCAGCCTTGGCAGGACCAAGGGCTTCTCCTCCCATTGGTGCCCAACAAGGCCATCCTCTGATACATATGTAACTAGAGCAATGGGTCTATCCCTGAGGACTCTTTGGCTGGGAGTTTAGTCCCAGGGAGTTCTGACTGGTTGGTATTGTTTTTATGGGGTTGCAAGCACATTCAGTTCCTTTAATCCTTTGTCTAACTACTCGAATTGGGACCCCATTCTCAGTTCAATGGTTGACTGTTAGCATTCGCCTCTGTTTTTGTAATTCTGGCAGAGCCTCTCAGGAGACAGCTATATCAGGCTACTATCAGCATGCACTTCTTGGTATCAGCAATATTGTCTGGGATTGGTGGCTATACCTATATGGGCTAGATCCCCTTGTCGGGCAGTTCCTGAATGGCCTTTCCTTCAATCTCTGCTCCAAACTTTGTCTCCATATTTCCTTCTATGAATGTTTTTGTTCCAGTTTCTAAGAAGGATTGAAGAATCTGAACTTTGGTCATCCTTCTCCTTGAGCTTCATGTGGTCTGTGTATTGTATCTTGGGTAATTTGCGCTTTTGGGCTAATATCCACTTATCAGTGAGGACTTACCATGTGCAGTTTTCTGTGATTTATTACTTAACTCAGGATGATATTTTCTAGTTCTATATTAGCCTATGAATTTTATGAAGTCACTGTTTTTAATAGCTGTAGATTAAATTGTATAGATTTACCGAAATTTCTGTATTCATCCCTTCGTTGAAGGACATCTGCGTTCTTTCCAGCTTCTGGCTATTCTAAATAAGGCTGCTATTAACATAGTGGAGCATGTGTTCTTGTTATATGTTGGACCATCATTAGGGTATATGCCTAGGAGTGGTATAGCTGGTTCCTCAGGTAGTACTGTGTCCAATTTTCTGAGGAACCTCCACACTTATTTCAAGAATGGTTGTACCAGTTTGCAATCCCACCAACAATGTAGGAGTATTCCTCTTTCTCTACATCCTAACAGCATCTGTTGTCACCAGAGTTTTTGATCTTAGCCATTCTGACCGGTGTGAGGTAGAACCTCAGGGTTGTTTTGATTTGCATTTCCCTGATGACTAAGGATGTTAACATTTCTTTAGGTACTTTTCAGACATTCGGTATTCCTCAGCTGAGAGTTCCATGTTTAGCTCTGTACCTCATTTTTTAAATAAGGTTATTTGATTCTCTGGAGTCTAATTTCTTGTGTTCTTTGTATGTATTGAATATTGGCCCTCTATCAGATGAAGAATTGGTATAGATCTGTTTCCAATCTGTTGGTTGCTGTTTTATCCTAATGAGAGTATACTTTGCCTTAGAGAACCTTTGCAATTTTATGAGGTCCTATTTGTCAATTCTTGACCTTACAGCATAAGCCATTGATGGTCTGTTCAGGAAATTTTCCCCATGTGTTTGAGGCTCTTCTCAACTCTTTCTTTTATTAGTTTGAGTAAATCTGGTTTTATGTAGAGGTCCTTGATCCACTTGAACTTGAGCTTTTTGAGGGTGATAAGAATGGATTGATATGCAGTCTTCTACATTCTGACCTCCAGATGAAACAACACCATTTGTTGAAAATGCTGGTTTTTTTTTCCACAGGATGGTTTTGGCTCCTTTTCAAAGATCAAGTGTCTATAGGTGTGTGGGTTCATTTCTCAGTCTTCAATTCTATTCTATTGATCTACTTGCCTGTCTCTGTACCAACACCATGCAGTTTTTATCACTATTGCTCTGCAATAAAGCTTGAGGTCAGGGATGGTAAATCTCCCAAAATTTCTTTTATTGTTGTGGACAGTTTTCACTATCCTTGGTTTTTTGTTATTCCAAATGAAATTGCGAATTCTCTTTTCAACCCTATGAAGAATTGAAATCAAAGTTTGATGAAGATTGCATTGACTCTGTAGATTTTCTTGGTCAAAAATGGCCACTTTTACTATATTAATCCTGCCATTCATGAACATGGGAAGTCTTTCCATCTTCTGAGATATTCAGTTTTCTTTCTTCAGAGAGTTGAATTTCTTGTCATACACATCTTTCACTTGCTTGTTTAGAGTCACACTGAAGTATTTTATGTTATTTGTGACTATTGTGCAGGGTGTAATTTCCATGACTTGTTTCTCAGCCTGTTTATCCTTTGAGTAGAGGAAGGCTACTGATTTCTTTGAGTTAATTTTGTATTTAGCCACTTTGGTAAAGTTGTTTAACAATCTTAGTAGATCTCTTGTGGAACTTTCGGGGTCACATAAGTATACTATCATATCATCTGCAAATAGCAACAGTTTGACTTCTACCTTTCCAAATTGTATCCCTTTGACTTCCTTTTGCTCTCTGATATCTCTGGATAGGAATTTGAATAATATGTTGAATAAGTAGGGAGAGAGTAGGCAGCCTGAGATATAATTTCTTAAAATTACATTTATCCATGAATTCTTTAATATCCATAGTTTTCAAACATATGAGGAAATGTTGTTGGCTATTACACATTTGTTTTCAGCACTGTAATCTCAACATAATTTTCATTTCAATTTTAATATATTTTCTCTCTTGCTTGTTGAACTGCAAGATTTCTTTTTATTGTCTTTCTTTTTTATTTAAAATTTTTTATGTAATGTATTCTGATCACTGATTCAACTTCTGAAACTTTTCCGAGTTACTTCAACCTCCCTACCCATGTATAGCCTTCCTTCCTTCCTTTCTTTCCTTTTCCTTTTTCTTCCTTCCTTTTCTGCCTCCCTTGCTCCCCTCTCTTCTTCTCTCTCTTTCTTTCTCTTTCTTTTTACTGTCTTTCTTTTTCTTTCTCCTTTATAAGGCAAACAAAGAAACAAGCTGTATAGAACATAACAACAGAGAAAACAAAAACAATTACAAGAAATACACACACACACAAAGAGAGAGAGAGAAAGAGAGAGAGAGAGAGAGAGAGAGAGAGAGAGAGAGAGAGAGAGAGAGAGAGAAGACAGAGAGAGAGACCGGAAAAGAAAACAGAGAAAGGAAGAGCAGACCTACAACAAAAATGCCATACCAGACAAACTCTACAAAACAACCATAGAGATCTTTTCATGTTTTCTGCCTATATATGGGCAAGGGACCTACCTTAAAGCCTGGCTAATATACACAGTGAGACCCCATTGGGAAAAATATTTTTCCTTCATAAATGGTGTAAGCTGCAGATAACTCCTTGATTAAAGAAATGGGAGTTTCTTTCTAGATTTTCCTCTCAGGACATGGACCTCATTTGGCTTGAGCTTGTGCAGGCCATGTGTATGGTGCTACAGTCATATGTGTATCAGTCTGTGTCTGGAAAAAACAAACACTATTGTTCTATTAAATGACCATAGCAATAAAGATGATTCCTCATGATATTCTGCTATTCTCATAGATGAGTACCTCTCAGCATCATCAAGAAGCTTCCTTTGCATTAGATGAAAACTAATGCAGACATCAGTGTGAGACTGTGAGACTTTGCAACACTCAGTTGATATGTGGTGTCTTCATGAAAACCTTCCCCTCAGTGTTAAGAGAGCTATGTATGATTCTAAGGAAAATGTACTATGTTATTCTAGATATGTAGAAATTTTCTTTCAACATCATGTATGTTAATATTTTAATGCAATTTTCATTTAAAATATTTTTATTGTTTTTGAGAATTTTTGTTCATAATATTTTGGTCATATTTACCTTCTTCTCTTACTTCCCTCCCAGTTCCACCCTCATTCCATATCCATACAACAGTGTGTCCTCACTCATTTATTTTCATATCCACTGAGTGCAATTAAAACTGCCTATATACTCTTGGGTGTGTGGCTAACCATAGGAGCTGGTTATAGTTACTGCAGACATATTCTTAAAAGCAATGACAACAACAAAGCAATCTCATGGCAGCTATTAATCTTGTAGCTTTATCCCTTACTTTGAGGCACCAATACTACTAAAGTTTAGAACTATTTCAACAGTGTTCCAAGAATTAGAGCATAGACTAAATCACACTGAAATTGCAAGCTCTCAGCCTCTGTGCCTTAGAAATTGTTGAAGAGAGAGTATCTGGTTAAAAGTGGGTTTTGCTGGGATTTTGGTGGGTCAATAATTGTAAGTTCTTCCTTATTTGAGCTGATTTAAATGTTCCTATATTCATGTATTTCATAATGTGTAGCTCATTGATTTGCAAACATTATATATATATAATTATAATTAAATATATATATATATATATATATAATTTCAGGTTTTGTGTGTTCACATCATAATTTCTATATCCTGTTGAACAGTTAGCTATTCTCTCCTGCTTATATCCACGTCACTTTTTCTCTAGGGATTTTCCAAAGGAAGAGAGCAGCTTGAGTAGTGTTTGATTTCTTAATTTGAATTTGCTTCAAGTGTTCTAACTGCTAACCTGTGTTGACCTATCCTTCCCTTCCATTGGCTAAGTGATAGTCTGGAGCCACCTAATAAGTTAAGTGAAATATTTTTTCTTGTTAGAATGTC
This sequence comes from Rattus norvegicus, assembly GCF_021556685.1. Lineage (NCBI taxonomy): Eukaryota > Metazoa > Chordata > Mammalia > Rodentia > Muridae > Rattus > Rattus norvegicus. The sequence goes on along the minus strand of NC_141536.1, from coordinate 74,767,192 downwards.
TCAAGAGATTCTGAAAACTCAGTTATGTCAAAGCTGGAAATGTCTCAGTTCAAATTTAGCCTTTGAAATGTCAATGGTTTGTGCGCATCCATCATTGCTTCGAGAAGATTTGGAATATCTTGACTTGTTGAGATGAGAGAATGGAGAAAAGGAGTCATGGTCTTAAGTAGAAAAGGTTTTATTGGGATTTTGGAATGAGAAAATGACTGAAGAGATCTGAACATATTGATGAAAAATCATGTGTCAGTTTTAAAAGTGGTTATTTTCAGATTTTCTTTTGTTAGGGTAAAGTATCAATAGCTAAAGTTCATTGATGTTACTGTCAACCCTTACAGCAAGGTTCTCATGATGGAATGAAAGTAGAAAATTCACCTTCCTAAATGTAGTGTTTACTGTGTAATTTAATTATTATATAGTCCACTCAATACAGGCTTATAAATTAATTGTTTAATTAGGTCTATTTTTACAGACTTTTGCTAACATTGCATCATTGTTCTTTATGAGAATATTGTCAGAGAGGGTAGAAATATTCAGTTACTTTATAAAGTAACTATTGGAATAGAAGTTAAGGAAGGGGTTTTATATTTGTCCATAAATGTTTTTATAGGTCTGTATAACGAATTCATCCTTTCTATAGATAAAAATGATTTCTTGATCAAAGTCAAACTCAGGATATCAAGTATTGAAACAAAAGTCTGGGGATAATAAACTATTCATAATGATACTGAACAGAACTAGTTGGCTTACAAGTCTCATTGGCAATTTCTGAATTAAAAAAAAAGTCTTAAGGTATTACAAAACATTAACTGGCATGTGCATCTTACATTGTATCCATGTTACAATATAATTATTGTTTAATTTTCACAGTCAAATAATAAGTAATATATGTTATTATATGTATAACAGAAAATTTCATTTATCCTCTCATTTATGGTTATTGTCATTTATCACCTCATTTATGATTATTGTATTTTATATGTTTATAACAAGAAAATGCAATTATCTCGTGTGTATTAGTTAATGTACTTTTATTATAGAATGAGCTAGAATGTAGGGAAATAAATGTAAACTGTGTTTGGGAAACTTGGTATGTACTTTTATTTGTGAACCTTAAAATGACCCAAGGAAAGTTTTTTTGACATATATAGACAGTCATTATACCCAATAACCAATATTCATAAAATTACTATTTTAAATTACAATTATCTTTTAATAACTACATTGCATTATTTATTAAATAAGTTTTCTAGAAGAATGTTAATCCTTTAATATTAAGTAAAAAATATAGTAACATAGCTTTTATAGCAATCAAACCCTTAAATGACATCCTTCCAAGTTAAGTACTCTAGCATAGCTTCTTGATGTATTTAAGTCAAGCACCTTAATGTGAAACATAAAAAGAACCAAGTCATTTGAAATCTTTAAGACAGAATGTAAATGACAATTGTTGGGACAAAATGTACAATAGCTTTGAGATGGATGTTCCTAGAGCAGAAGACAATATTACAAAGATAGGTCTGAGAAAACAACACCCAACTCAAAGAACAGATTATTTTAGTTGATTCACACAAATTTATTTTCAGCTAAGTGTGTGGTGGATTTCTTAAATTAATAACTTTCTTTTGTCATTTCTAAGACCTGTGAAAAATAATATTTTAAATAAGAAGTCTAAGTATATTAATGAACTTAATATACTCTTGATTGCTCTTAGGTACAAAAATTCACTTAGGTCTTGACAACAAACCTATTAGCTGTGGGCTCAACAAAATGAATTTATGGGAAATATTGTTATGAAGAACCAATGGTATAACCTGAAAGAGGGATTTGTTAAATGTTTATTAAAAATTGCTTGGTATTCACATCTAGACAATGTAAATGAAGATGTTGTCCATGATAAAATGATTCTTGGTGATGTTTAGAATTTCATGGCAGGTATTATCCTGAGTTCTTATCTCCAAATCCACTCCTGATGAATTGGAACAGATTAAATTGGAAAGAGCAACAAGGTGATAGAGTTTATCCTGCTGGGTCTCGCTCAGGATCCTGCTGGGAGAAAAGCACTGTTTGTCATGTTTTTATTCATTTACATTGTGACCATGGTGGGCAACCTACTCATTGTGGTGACAGTTATTGCCAGCCCCTCCTTGGGCTCCCCAATGTACTTCTTCCTTGCCTCTCTGTCACTCATGGATGCTGTTTATTCCACTGCCTTCTCACCCAAGTTGATTATGGACTTAATCTGTAACAGAAGAACAATTTCTGTTTCAGCTTGCATTGGCCAGCTCTTTGTAGAGCACTTATTTGGTGGTGTTGAGGTCTTCCTTCTGGTATTCATGGCCTTTGACCGCTATGTGGCTATCTGTAAACCCCTGCATTATATGACCATCATGAATTGTCGGGTTTGCATTCTTCTATTGGTGGCAGCCTGTGCTGGAGGTTTTGGCCACTCTTTGGTTCAAGTTATTGTTGTCTACAACCTCCCTTTTTGTGGCCCAAATATCATTGATCACTTTATCTGTGACATGTACCCATTACTGGGTTTACCATGTACTGACACTTACTTAATTGGGCTCACTGTGGTTGCCAATGGAGGAGCAATTTGCATGACAGTCTTTATCCTTCTCCTCCTTTCCTATGGAATAATTCTAAACTCTCTTAAGACTCACAGTGAGGAGGGGAGACACAGAGCCCTGTCCACCTGCAGCTCTCACATCACAGTGGTGGTCTTATTTTTTGTTCTCTGTATCTTCATGTATGTTAGACCTGTCTCCAACTTTCCTATTGATAAATCCCTAACTGTAGTTTATACAGTTATCATTCCCATGTTGAATCCTTTAATATACACTCTGAGAAATGCGGAAATGAAAACCTGTATGAAAAAACTTTGGTGTGAAAGATTAACTATGGAAAGATTAAGAGTGTTCCCTCACAGAACACATACTAATTGCAAGCTACAAATAGGCAATAAGTCCTTTTAAAGGATGATGCAGTATGCCACTGGAATTCTTTAGTTTTGCTTTTCTTTATGCAAAGCCACTAAGAGGAGAGTAAAATTTTATTGAGATTAGAAATAATCTAATAAAGAATTACCTGAAGATGAATAATAAAGATAAAGATTTTTGCATATTATACATAATGAGAGAACTAAGCTAATTTTGTAACTATTTTATTATTAATTCTGGATAGGATATAAAAGTGAGTTTATTATTTTCTAAACCATCATCAAATGATACCTACTTTCATGAGAAACTAATGAAAACACCACCTCAATAAAGTTTTGTGGGAAAAAGAGATTCTCTATTATAACTATTTATAATTTGCTCTCCATGGCAGATATTTATACCGGCTCAGTTTGGGGATTTCTTGTGTTTCCTGGCCCAAAGTCTATATTTTCCATCTCATATATATTAATGCTAGACCATATTGTGATTAGCTAGAGATATGAATACTTTTGCTCTATGAGATGCAGTTGAAGATAGCACCAGATTACAAGTCTTGGTGAGAGAATTCTTATTATTTGAAAACCATATTATGCCATATTATAATCCCATTTTTGTTATCCTTCACTAGTTGTCATGTATGATTTTTCTGCCTTAAAAAGAATAGATATATTTCATTATTCATATTATTAAAATCAATAAAATATATGATTAATAGAAGAATGTTTATGCTAAATGTGTTTACTTCAATTTTTTAGTGATAGATTTAAACTTATCCTTTTTCAATTTTAGAAGCATTTTTCAGTCTACAACAATGTTGGATCAAATATACTCTGGAAATAATATATTTTATTATCAATAGTCCTAATTCTGTTATTGGGAGGATATTTAATAATAGATGAGGCTGTGTAGAATGAATAAGGCTAGCAATCTAAAATGCAATGATTTCTTTTCTTTTCTCAAATATTAAATCCTAACCAGTTTCCCATCCCTTCACTCCTCCCAGTTCTGTCCAATCCTCAGCCTTCTCTCTCCTACCAATCTATTCCTTCTCCCATTTTCCTTCAGAAAAGAGCAGGTCCCATATGGATATCAATGAAACATGGCACAAGAATTTAACAAAAATTCCTTATATTAAGACTGGACAAGGCAGTTGGTATGAAGAAAAGGATCCCAAGAGCAGGCAAAAGTCAGAAACAATCCCCACGTACACTGTTAAAAGTCCCACAAGAACACCAAGCTATATAACCTTAAAGGATATGTATCAGTCCTAGTTTAGACCCATAAAGGCTACCCAGTGGTCAGTTAAGTTTCTGTAAGCCCTAATCATCATTAGTTGATTCTTAATGTTTCCACATTGCTCCCAAATGCTCCCATTTCCATTCATCTTTCCATGTACTCTATTCATTTATCCTTTCTTCACCCATTACCATCACTACCTGCCCCTAGTCCACCTGTGAAATTTATTGTATTTCCTCTTTCCAGGAAGATGCATGCATCCCCCTTGAGCCCTCCTTGTTACTTGCTTATCTGGGTTTATGGACTTTAGCATGATAATTCTTTACTTAACAGTTAATATCCACTTATAAGTGAGTACTACCATGTTTGTCATTCTGGGACTGGGTTACCTCAGTCAGGATAATATTTTTTCTAGTCCTGTTATTTTTCCTGCTAATTTCATGAGGTCATTGTTTTTAACAGCTGGGTAATAACACTTCGGTATATGAATCTGGTTTTTTTTCTTTATTAACTTGAGTATTTCATATTTACCTTTCGATTGTTATTCCCTTTCCCGGTTTCCGGGCGAACATCCCCCTAACCCCTCACCATCCCCTTCTATATGGGTGTAGCCCTACCCATCCTCCCCCCATTACCACCCTCCCCAGAACAAACACATTCACTGGGGGTTCAGTCTTAGCAGGACCAAGGGCTTCCCCTTCCACTGGTGATCTTACTAGGATATTCATTGCTACCTATGAGGTCAGAGTCCAGGATCAGTCCATGTATAGTATTTAGGTAGTGGCTTAGTCCCTGGAAGCACTGGTTGCTTGGCATTGTTGTTCATAAAAGGTCTCGAGTCCCTTCAAGCTCTTCCAGTTCTTTCTCTGATTCCTTCAACAGGGGTCCTATTCTCAGTTCAGTGGTTTGCTGCTGACATTCGCCTCTGTATTTGCTGTACTCTGGCTGTGTCTCTCAGGAGAGATCTACATCCGGCTCCTGTCAGCCTGCACTTCTTTGCTTCATCCATCTTGTCTAATTGGGTGGCTGTATATGTATGGGCCACATGTGGGGCAGGCTCTGAACTGGTGTTCCTTCTGTCTCTGTTTTAATCTTTGCAAATTGTTCTGTCTAACTCTTTGAAGAAATGGATTCGTATTTTAATGGGGATTGCATTGAATCTGTAGATTGCTTTTGGTAAAATGGCCATTTTTAATATATTAATCCTGCCAATCCATGAGCATGGGAGATATTTCCATCTTCTGAGGTCTTCTTCAATTTCTTTCTTCAGAGTCTTGAAGTTCTTATTGTACAGATCATTTACTTGCTTGGTTAAAGTCTCACCGAGGTACTTTATAATGTTTGGGTCTATTATGAAGGGTGTCGTTTCCCTAATTTCTTTCTCGGCTTGTTTGTCTTTTGTGTAGAGGAAGGCTACTGATTTATTTGAGTTAATTTTATACCCAGCCACTTTGCTGAAGTTGTTTATCAGCTTTAGTAGTTCTCTGGTGGAACTTTTGGGATCACTTAAATATACTATCATATCATCTGCAAATAGTGATATTTTGACTTCTTCTTTTCCTATCTGTAGCCCCTTGACCTCCTTTGTTGTCTCCATGGGGGCTGCAACCAGGAGGATCGGCGCTGCCCTCTCCAGGAGCCCTCGTGCACCAGAGTCCTAGATGTTGTTTGGTGTTTTCCTCTGGAGTCAGAGATGTGGGCAGAGTGTAGTCTCTTCTGGTTTCCCAGGCATGTCTGGCTCTCTGAGGGTTTAGTTCTCCCTCCCACGGGATTTGGGTGCAGAGAACTGATTATCCGGTTGGTCCCTTCAGGTTCTCGCGGTGTCTCAGATGCAGCGGACTTGCTGCTCCTGTGCCCTTATCCAAGGGAACCCAGAGGTCATATACAGTTTCCTCTTGGGCCAGGGATGTGGGCAGGGATGGGCAGTGTTGGTGGTCTCCTCTGCTCTGCAGTCTCAGGAGTGCCCACCTGTCTGAGCAGTGAGCTCTCTCTCCCCACAAAGAAAGTTAAACTGCATAGTCAAATTGCATATATTTGTATTTTATAAGCAACAATACTATTGTTTACTTTTTTTAAGTATTTGATGAGTTTTATGGGGATAAAAGTGAAAAGGTCCTTTTAGTGGTTATTCTCTGAGGTATCTGAAAGACATAGAGCAGTCCGCACCTCCTTCTATTTCCTTTTCCACCACACCCCCAGTACTCATATGTTCTTGTAAAAATATAAAAATAAAAAAGTATTGCTGTCTTTCTCCCCGCTAGGTCCGCACAGCAGTGCCCCAAAATATCTGCTAGATATCTTGTCGGAAACACATCCCAGCTGCACACTTTCCTACACTCAAACCTTCACATAAAAGAACACACAACACAATAATCTTTGATCCAATTGATAAGATATAATTGCCAACTTAAACATACAAAAGCCCGGTACCATCCATCCCATAGTAACATCGATAACAACCTGTAAATACACAGAGCAAAATCTTAACATCACCTGCCATGGCTTCTCCCCTCTCTCTCTCTCCTCTCTCTTCTAGTCTCGTCCTCTTCCTTCAAACTTCTCTCCTGCTCATCCTTCCTTCTCCTCCAACGATAGGCCTCCTTCTATCCTGTACCTGCCCCTCACCTGTACTTTACAAATTCAATGGGGAGGTGGTTCTGGAGAAGTCACCTGAGTTCTGAGTATGTGACTAGTCAGCTGTCCTTGGGGCAGTGGATTTAGCATCAAAATACAGATAACTTCAGGGCAAACCACAACACTCATACACAGTCTACCATCTGGCCTCTAAAACTTTACATAAACTCAAACTGTTTACTCCTTAAGGGAAACCTCTACATTTGAATTAAGCCTTTGGCAAGGAGCTCTGAAATTAATATTCCTCTTATCCTGCTTATAGGATCAATTGTCAACAAAGAAGGTATATGTTAAACTATACTTGTTTTTTTTACATTTTTGAGCCATGCTGGACTTTATTATTTAGGAATTTTCCCTCAAGTTATTCATTCATGACATTTTTCTCAAAGGTAATGTTCCTGTAAAGTGTATAGTGATTTTTGTCTTTAGGTAATCTCTGGAGATGCAAAGCCTGCCTTCACAATTAAAATTAAGGTCCCAATGAATCTAATTAGAAGAAAATTACCATTGGACTTACAACAATAGGATGGTTTGTCATTGTGTGCTGCATAAAATATCCACAGACTTTGTTCTCCCTTAAGAAACAGAGTCAAATGTGCAAAGCTGTAATCATTCAGGACTACTAGTCAGGTATCACATTCCTGAATTTGGGCCTAATGACTACTCCTTACTTAAATAACTAAAAATATATACTTGTCTGCAAGGGTCTTTAAAAATTCTCCTGTGGTTGATAATCCTCCCAATTAAGGGTTGATTGTGACTTTTAAAATGTATGCAGTTCCATATAAAGCTGTAATGCTTTTGGATGATTTAATATTATAAAAATCCAGAATATATTTTTCTGTTTACTATTCTTAGCAATTAGTTCCTAGTGTAACTACTTGAGGAAGCTTCCACTGAATAGGGAGTTGATAGTGTCATGTCAGACCTTTTCTTAGCATTGTTTAATGTGTAAGGCATTGGAGAATGATGCAGCTCTGCAGTTGTTGAGTGAGTGCATTTAAAGAAACTAGCATAAACCTTAAGCATGCTGCTACTTCAGGTGATTTAAGTGGCAGGACAAAAAAGAGGAAGAACAAAACCAGTCAGGTTTAGTGAAGTGAGGAGTATAAATGAGCATATAATGTAGGAAGATGCCTCATTGAACATGATGTAGAATGAGAGGACAGATTTTTTGTAGTGGACTCTATGTAAGTATTATGACAGAATAATGAAATAATATTCAGAGAAATATGATGTAGAAAAAGGAAGGGAAAATATGACAGTAGTGTTCTCGAGAGTGATAAAAAGAAGGGCTATTTAGATGACTCAGCTTGTAATGATGCCTGCTATGAAACCTTATGACTTGAATTTCATTGTCCTCTAGCACCCACATGGTAAAAAGAGAATTGTCTTCTTCAAATTGTCTTCTGACCTCATCATGTATGCTGTGGCATGTGCACATATATATGGTATAGTTTTTTGGTACATGAAATCAAATTGTCTTTCTCTACCATTTTCATTCCCTCTCTCAATTCTTTCCTCCTGTCAGCTTCATCCCTTCATATAAAACTCCTTGATTCTTCCTATATCAATAGTAAAAATGTAACATATATTTGTAGCAAAACATATTCTTTTATATTTTCTCATGAAAAGCATTTATAATAAACATGTGTGTCATGTTATACTTATGTTATTGAACAGTCTTTTGGAGTAAATTTTAATCTTTTATATGGACATTTTATATTTAACACATTTTGTATTTTATTTATTACCATTTAATTTACTATTTTAAAATTTGTTCCTTCATGTGATTTTAAATAAAACAATGAAGTATGTTCTTGTGTACCTTGACTTTAGTTTCTATAGAAAAGATTTTAAAGGATAAATTGGTGAGATAATATGTTCTTATATTTTCTCATTCAATATTGTCAAATATTCAATATTATCAAATTGTGTCCAAAACATAAAGTTTAAATATTCTTTTCATGAATAATTTGTTGCTGACTTGATAGGTATAGACTCACCCATATCTTTTTCATTTTCTACCTATATTTGTGTTTCAACATCCTATAATGTTTTTCATATATTTGAATGTATTTCTTTTGTTTTGTAAATATTAAAGTTAAGTTTTATGAAATTAAAATCTTATTTTTTATTTTTGAGATTATAATGTAATTTACTGTATGCTTAATTATTATTTAATTTCTTGCATGCTTTTTTCTATATATTAAGATATTTTAATTTTACATTATATCTTTAAACTATCTTTATTCTGCTTATGCTTATTGTACTAGTTTCATGTCATATTTCAGCAGTTGCTGGGTAGTTGTAAAATTAATTATGACATATCACTTATGTCACAATCTGTTCTTTTCCTGAGTATGTCTATATTTCTCTTTCAGTTGGCCTGTAACACCATTGAATTTTGGAGACTCCTATTTATGTTATTAATAAGTTCTGGAATAAAATAAGCTATGACTTTTATTTTCTTATTTCTAGAATGAATAAACATTATTTTAAAATTTCATGACGTTGCTGCTATCATTTCCAATACTTTGCTTGAACACTGAATAAAGATATACAGAAGAATACATGGAACAGAGAAACAATGTGACTGAGTTTGTTCTCTTGGGCCTTACTCAGAGTCCTGAAGGCCAGAAAATATTATTTGTTGTGTTCTTGGTCATCTATGTTGTGACAATGGCAGGCAACCTACTCATTGTTGTGACTGTTGTGGTCAGTCCAAGTTTAGATGCCCCCATGTACTTCTTTCTTGGCTACTTATCATTTATGGATGCTGTTTATTCAACTACAGTTACACCAAATATGATTATAGACTTACTCTATGAGAAGAAAACTATTTCCTTCAAAGCTTGCATGAGCCAGCTTTTCATAGGACACTTGTTTGGCGGAGCTGAGATCTTACTCTTAGTTGTCATGGCCTACGACCGGTATGTAGCCATCTGTAAACCCTTACATTATCTGACTATCATGAACCAACGTGTGTGTGTGTTGCTATTGTTGTTGGCCTGGTTTGGGGGTTTCTTGCACGCTGTAGTCAAACTCCTATTTGTATATAACCTTCCTTTCTGTGGTCCTAATATCATTGATCACTTTATCTGTGACATGTACCCTTTATTAAAATTGGCCTGCACAGACACTTATGTTATTGGCCTCACAGTTGTTGCCAATGATGGGGCAATTTGTGTCATCATCTTTATACTGTTGGTGATTTCTTATGGGGTCATTCTTCATTCCCTGAAGAATCTCAGTCAGGAAGGGAGGCGCAAAACCTTATCCACCTGTGGCTCCCATATTACTGTGGTAGTCCTCTTCTTTGTTCCCTGTATTTTTATGTATGTGAGGCCTCCTTCTACTTTACCCATTGATAAGTCATTGACTGTATTTTACACCATTATCACCCCAATGTTAAATCCCCTCATATATACTCTGAGAAATGCAGAGATGAAAAATGCCATGAGGAAACTTTGGACAAGTAAAGGGAAATGAAGTGGAAGAGAAATAGAGGGAGTCAATTTTCTAGGGACTGTCACCCTAATAGAATATCTAATTCTATATACAATATAGAAGTCCATAGGAAAGCCAGAAAATTATTTTATTACACTAAGTTTCTCCTCAATGTTAGTAACTAAGAGCAATGAGAACAATTACTATGTGAATTCTTTCAATGAAAAACATGCATTTTTAAGATTGTCAGAATATGTAGAAAATAAACATGAAATTTGAGCAACAAAATAGTTTTACACAGACTAAAGATTTATGTGCCATAATTAGTACTGTAAATTTATTTTACTTTGTTGAAAATTCTTTTGTGTTTCTTAAATAAATTTAATTGATTTTGATAGCTGAGAAAGCTTCTTGCCAAGAATAAAGAAATAATATAGAGCTACTTGGATCATTATTTGCCTCTTACTCTATTAATAGCACATTAATATTTAAAATCATTTTAATTTTATATTTAAAAGAGAGCTTTTGATATAATTTTGTTAAAATTCTTGACATATTTGTATTAAATAGAAGTAATATTGAAGTTTTAATGTTAATGATAAGGAGGCATAAACAAAATATCTAAATTAGAACAATGGAGAAATATACAAAAATACCAAATCTTATTTTCACAATTGGAAAATCATATGAATTCATTTGGTGGTTGGTATCTTTGGTAACAGATTTTATAGTTATAAAAACATCCTATTAAAGTTCTGAGCTTAGAATGTCTGTTACTTTGTTTTTTTTCATTATCTGTTTCCTTAAGAGCTCATGGCATATTAAAAGAGAACAGCTTCTGACTTTCATATGTAAAAATAACAGAATTCAGTCCATGAAGTATAGTAATACAATGCATAGTCTGTATTAGATATTTTAGAAAATACCTCGTCAAGAAAGCTGTTAGGAAAATATAGTCAAGAGAAAGAAAGTAGTGGAATTGTCCACATTCTTCCTGGAACCATCCTACAATCTCCAGCTCTAAATATCAGCCCCTAGGAATGTTGTTCCTACAGAAGCCTACCCTAATCCTCCTGTACAGAGTGATGCACTGCTAAATACTGTCACTGGCAACCTCACAGCTCACCAATAGGAAGTCCAATCCTCTTGTCCATGTTAGAGGGATAATTCAAAGTGATTGGAATGCAACAAGGAACAAAAGAAGTTACCAATGCCCTCAATAACCATGTGCTTTATGTTGTTATAAGCTAGATAGCAAACATCAGTTTTCCTCGCTGATTAGAACTTAGGATTAAGCCTTCAAGAGTAGGTTTCTTGTGGAGTGTGTCTTAAATCCAACCAGGCAGTGGTTAGTTAATCAAACAATGTTTGTGACAAGATTGCAGCAGTGTATCATGCTGGCTATAAATCATAGTGGTTGCAGCTAAGTTGGTGACTGTTACCCTCTGAAAGCATACAGAGTACCTTCCAGTACCATGATCACTAGTCAGCAGTGGTAAAGCCTCTAGTTAGGCACTAGCTTCCCCTTTCTGTGAGATATGTAAGTGTTGTCTTCAGTAATAGGACCTGTTCATGTTTTGATATTTGGTACTGAGAAATGTTCCTTTTAATTTCATAAGTGACAAACACATAATCTCTTTCTAGTATTCTGGAGTAGATCACATGTTGGTTATAGACAATTACCATGCATTTGGTGCATTTAGAGGAAATGCACTATGATAATACTCTTCATATATTTTTCTTAAAGAAGCAAGCAAATTTCAATTTTGACCTAGTGTAGGCATCATATGATCTACAAACACTCTCATTTATTCAGACTAAAATAAGTACTAGTAGTTCTCTGAATTCAATTATGGAGAGACTTAGGAAATTACATCCATTAAATAACTTCATCAAGTGATACATTCTTCTGAAATTGTCAGTTTTCAATTTGTCAGAAAGATGAAATAAGTCCAGCAACTTCAAATGTAATTTTTTATTTCTTACGACCACATTTGTTCTGGCATACATATTAGCTCATAATTACATAATGATAATTTATTTCATGATGACTTTATGACTTGATAATATTTACAGAATTAAATATGTTTCATAGTATTGAGTGCTTAACTTAGAAGAAATACATATAACCTTTGGGATTGATAGCTTTATTTCATTTATTCGGTAGGTTGAAAACAGACAAGTTGGAATGAAGCTTGTTTACATGGGTATTTATGACATCAAAGATCCAGTGTGTAACTAAGCATATGATATCTGTTCACTGGAGCTGATGGATCCCCAAGATTAATGAATTACAGTCAAAGACTTTTGAGCACTTGTACATGCACTAAAAACTGATTATTTTCCCTGTCTTTAGTTTGTTATACAAATCTAAATTCAATTCATAGTATACTGAAAAGAAGGAAAATTATTGACACCGTAAATATTCTTACAACTTCTTTGGACTCAGAGTTTATCAAAGTCTACAGTCTATCTAACATTGCACAACTTATACAGACTGTCTTCTAAAGAGCTAAATATCACTGCTGGAGTCTAAAGTTCTGAGCTCTGGGGCTTTTTACACAAAGTTTATTGGTTGGAATGAGACTCACAGAGGAATGCCATGGTGTGCTTGGTGTTTGGAAAAGAGGATGGGCATGCTCTCTCCTTCAGAATGTTCTAAATACTACTGTGCTTACTAAATATTTGATCATTTACAATTCACATATTATTAATCATTGCAGATCAGAAATTTTCACTTTATCTTATAGGTTCATTATATTACAAATAAGTCAGAATCTCTTGGCAGCCCTTTTTTCTCTAGGAAATTGACCAGGGAAGAAACTTGTTTGGAAGAGCTTGCTGCATTTGAATTTGTTCCAAATAGTCTAACAGATCTATTATGATTGCAGTTTGTAGTCTCTTAATGTTAAACTAGTGATGATGTAATCTGTACATATAAAGGAAGGAATCATTATTTAGAATGGCCTGAGGCCATTTTGAGAACTCCATTCGGTCCAAAAAAGAGGATGTCTTAGTTGAGCCCCAGTCTTCATACTAACATTCTTTTTTTCTCATATCTCTGACTGCTCCCAGAATTTTTTGTAAGGTTTGAATTTCCTTGTTGAAACCGTACAGATATTCAAATAGTTACTTAAATATTTGAAGGAAGAAGTATTTCCCCCCAAAAAATGATGCTTGAGAATAAAATAGAAATCTGTTTATACTTGTGGAAAACCTCAATCATCTTCTTATCTAAGATACTAATTTGAAGTTCTGGCTTGGTAAATAGAGGGACCAACACCTATGCACTTAAATGGTCAATCATGAGTCCACATAACGTAGTCAGTTTTCATTGTTTCACAAGAAATGATTGACAGAAAAAATGTGTAAAATTTTAAGAAAAATTGTGTGGCTAAATTTTGAGTTTGTATATTTGATATACCAAATAATATCCCACATTAGGTTGATTTGCCTAACATCTAATTTTGCACAGCAATGAAAATATATAACTTGTTTCTCCAAGAAGAAACAAGAAAGAAACAAGAAGAAGTTTTTGTTTACTAGCAGTTAAGAGTTTTAATCTACTGTTATATAGTAAATGTTGATTTTAGTGATTTTACATTATAAACATCCAGTTGGCTGTTTTATACCTCTCTGGCAGAATAAGTTAATGGGTTGAAATATAGAAATAGTCATCAGTAGTGATTATTTCTAGACATATGAATGTTATTCATATATTTTATTATCACACCATAGATACAAAAGTGAAAGAAAGATTAATTTTGTATTCCTAGGACAAGTCCCAAAATACACATCTACAAAATAACTGAGAATAATGGAAGATAAATTCCTATGAAAACTTGAAATATAACAAATGGCTAAAACATCATTTATTCTTTCTGAGGGCAACTGAATTCAATAGCAAATTTACTAAACACAGAATTAACTTGCAAAATACCAAACATAGGCTGTTTTAGTTTTATATTTAACATGTATTCATTTTTTTGTATTGACAACAACAAAGGAAATATGCTAAATAAATAACAGACAAACCAGTTTGGTACCTTATATTCTTCTTTATGAAAGATTATATTTTGCCTAATATATTTACATGTAATTTGTTTTAGATATGTGAATTCGTAAAAAAAAAGTCTCAACAACCATGCTACAATGTAAAAGAAAGAATCTCTACCATGTCTTTGAAAGTTATATGACCTAAATGACCTAAGTAATCACGTTAGTATGTCGTTAGAGACAAACTCAGGCTCAGGATAATATGTAATTGATGTTAACTAAACGTATATTTAAAATTATTATTAAAATTACTAGTGTGGTAATTTTGTTAATGTCTATTTTATTTTGGGAAAAACATATTCTTTTTTCTTTTATATTTAAGATTATAATATAATTACATTTCCCTCTACAATCATCTTCCACATTCCCAATAACCCCCTTTACTCTTTGAGAAAAAATATTCTTAATAACCTGTGTTAATACTTTAAAGATATCAAGACTTTAATTTGGAAGCATGTCAAGACTATTTAAATTTTTACTTCAAAATATTTGAGAATTGACACAACAAAGTGTAGTTCAAATACTAGCATTCACTCTGCTATATTAGTAAGTACACAATTAAATAATAAGTATATAGTAATAATTACTAGTAGAACATCTATCTTATTAAACTAGAACCTAAGGTTAGAAAGAAATAAACATACACAAAATGGGCTGTGACTTAAGGAGAACTGGCATAATCCTTTCACAGCTTTATGACCTGAAACAGGTGTGTTTTGTCAGTCTGTTTCTTCAAGGAGATTCTCCTAATGAGACAAAACAGTTATGTGAGTGAGGCACATCATGGTTGCCATCTAGTGAAATAGCACATTCGCTCTTGTCCTTTTTTTATTTTATCTTCCTAGAGTTATTTTTCTTATTTTATTTCCAGTCTTCCTTTGGTTAGGCTTGTCATTCGTGTGTGTGTGTGTGTGTGTGTGTGTGTGTGTGTGTGTGTAGTGTGCACATGTCTCTCTTCATATCTATATCCTGGTATCTTTGTGTGGAATCTACTTCTTTGCTTCTATTTAAGATGGTTAAATATTACACTTTCTTATGAATGTATTTATACCAAAACAAGCACGTCTAAAATAGATATATTCTAACATAGTAGCTTTTAATGTAGTAGTTGCCATAGCCATGCATTTATTTAGCTTAATTGAAAATTTCTAAAACCAAGAGTCATAAATATAAACATTTTTTGAAATCAGTGTCTTAAACCGGCAATGGACAAGATTTAAAAAGATGCCAAGGAATATGAAGTAAGTGGTCTATGTAAGAGTAAGTGGATTACATTTTTATAGTAATATTTGTTTTTTTTTACATCTGTTATATCCCAACTTCATGTTCCACTTTTCCAAATTCCCTCCACCTGCCCCATATCCATTCTTCCTTTATTTCCCTTCAAAAACCAAAACCAAAAACCAAGAAGAACATTCCTTTGGGGGCTATTAACCAAACACATCATAACAAATTACAATAAGACTAGGCACAAACACTCATATCAAGACTAGATGAAGTGACCCAGTAGGAGGAAAAGTGTTCCAAGCTCAGGCAAAATAATCAGAGATGCCTCCACTTCCACTCTTAGGAGTCCTACAAAAACATCAAAGCAACACAACCATAATTAAAGGCAGAGGACCTAGCTCAGACCCATAAGGTTTTGTGATTGTCGTGCCACTCTCAGTGGTTTTGTGTGTCAACTTGACATAAGCTGAAGTTATCACAGAGAAAGGAGCCTCAGTTGGGGAAATGCCTCCATGAGACCCAGCTGTAAGGCACTTTCTTTACTAGTGATCAAGGGAGGAGGGACCATTGTGGGTGGTGCCATCCCTAGGCTGGTGGTCTTGGGTTCTATAAGAGTGAAAGCTAAGCAAGCCAGGGGAAGCAAGCCAGTAAGAAATATTCCTCCATGGCCTCTGCATCAGCTCCTGCTTCCTGACCTGCTTGAATTCCAGTCCTGATTCCTTTGGTCATGAACAAAAATATGGAAGGGTAAGTTGAATAAACCCTTTCCTTCCCAACTTGCTTCTTGGTCATGATGCTTGTGCAGGAATAGAAACCCTAACTAAGACATTCAGTAAGCACCTCTCTAGCCTGCTTAGTTGATTCTGAATAACATGTCATGGTATGTTCAACCCCTTTTGCTCTAGAATTCTTCCTATTCCTTTACCGGAAGATTCCTCTTACTTTGCTTGGTGTTGGTGGTGGGTCTCTGAATCTGCTTTCATCATTTGCTGAATGGTGGCCTCTGATGACAATCAGCATAGATTATGAGAACAGCAGAATATCATTAGGAATCACCTTATTGATTTTTTTTACCAGTTATATTTGGATTTATCCTGGGCTCCTGGGGCTTAGCAACCTCTGGTTCCTGGCTATTCATACAGTGTCAGCGGGTTCCCTCTCATAGCATGGGCCTTCAGGTGGAACAGCTATAGGTTGGCCACCCGTACAAGTTCTGTGCCACCATTATTCCAGTTCATCTTGTAGGTCGAAGATTTTAGTTATTGTATCCAGTATCTTGTGATTCAATGAGTGAGTCCAAAGACTGAGCATCCGTTTAGACTTGAATGACTGACTACTAATAGATATTGTGAGATATTTCAAGAAGGTATGAATTTTGGTGATATATAGATCTTATTCATATGTACATTTTATATACCTGTCAACAGATATAACTCTATCAGTTCAAAGAACTGACTCTATATCTTCTTATATATTTGTGGATAACTGCCATCACTAATAAGTGAGTTTGTTGGAAGTGAGAACTCGTTTTTACTTTATTGTGGCTTGGTTCTTTGTTAATTTATGAAGAGTTGGAGTCAGAGTCATTAATTATAATGCTTCAAATAAAATAATCTGAGGAATGCAAAATTTCTAAGGGAAAATCTACTGGCTAGTTAGATGAGGACCTGAATAGATGTTACTAAAGGTT
This sequence comes from Rattus norvegicus, assembly GCF_021556685.1. Lineage (NCBI taxonomy): Eukaryota > Metazoa > Chordata > Mammalia > Rodentia > Muridae > Rattus > Rattus norvegicus. The sequence continues at coordinate 74,749,957 of NC_141536.1, read as the reverse complement.
TCCAGCATGTCCTCTACTATAAAAGATAAACCTGAAGATGTGCTTAAGAAGAAAAGAAATTCATGGTCTTTTAATTATATCATTACAGATCCTGTTTCCCTGAGTTATTCACTGAGAAGCAATCCAAATATACTTAAATGAGACAGAGAAACAATGTCACAGAATTTATCCTCCTGGGACTCACTCAAGATCCAACTGGACAAAAAGCATTATTTGTCATGTTTTTACTTATCTACATTGTGACAATGGTGGGCAATCTGCTTATTGTGGCCACAGTGATTGCCAGCTCCTCCTTGGACTCCCCAATGTACTTCTTTCTTGCTTATCTATCAATCATGGATTCTGTTTATTCTACTTCCACATCACCAAAGTTGATTATGGACTTACTCTCTGTCAAAAAGACCATCTCTTTCACAGCTTGCATGGGACAACTCTTCATTGAGCACTTATTTGTTGGTGCTGAGGACTTCCTCCTGGTGATGATGGCCTATGATCACTATGTGGCCATCTGTAAACCCCTTCACTATTTGACCATCATGAATCGACAGATTTGCATCCTTCTGTTGGTAATAGCCTGGGTTGGTGTGTTTGCTCACTCTGTGATTCAACTTGCTTTTGTGTCTAATTTGCCTTTCTGTGGACCCAATGTCATCGACCATTTTATCTGTGACATGTACCCACTATTGAGACTTGCATGCAGTGACACTTACTTCATTGGCCTTACTGTGGTTGTGAATGGTGGAGCAATCTGTATGGTCATTTTTATTCTTCTTTTAATCTCCTATGCATTCATCCTAAACTCTCTTAAAAACTACAGTCAGGAAGGGAGATGTAAAGCCTTGTCCACCTGCAGCTCCCACATCACTGTGGTTGTTCTTTTTTTTTTTGGTCCCCTGCATTTTCATTTATGTTAGGCCAGTGTCTAACTTTCCCATTGATAAGTCAATAAGTGTGGTTTTTACAGTTATCACTCCCATGCTGAACCCTTTAATATATACTCTGAGAAATGCAGAGATGAAAAATGCCATGCAAAAACTCTGGTGTAAAACATCAACTACAGGCAGAGTAAGAGTGCACTCCACACACTGAGGACTTCTGTTGTAGTGAAGGACCCTAGGGGATTTTGACAGCCTTACACCACCTGACTCAGGTTAAGACTAAGCCAAGTTCCATTCTCCACCCACAGTTCTCCAGAGGATCAAGAACATTCTTTAAAAACCACAGAATGTACTGACTGATAGTCACTTGACTTCTCTGAGATAGAGTTAGAACGCAAGTCATAATCTCTTCATGCTTGTTAGCCAATAAATTTAAAGGTCAATATGCTTAGCCAATAAGTTTAAACTGGCGTACCATAGCAATTTCCTAATGAAGTCTCAGACATGTCCTTTTGTGCTAATAAATTGCTAATTGTAGATTTCACTTACTGGTTTCTAGTCAAAATGCCTTCACATACTGGTAAGTGTTATACTCATATTTTTATATGAAATAGATATATCTTAATAGATATAATTTTATCCTTTATCTAAAAGTCAGTTCAAGAGGTATATTGTAGACCAGGTCCATATTTTCAATTAAATTAACACAGATCCTGACTATTTATTCTTATTCAATACTCAAGATATTGCCAAGGCATAGATCTAAGTTCCTAAGATTTAATTTAAAAACAAAACAACATAACACTAAGGATTAGTTGCTTTGGATTTTCCCATGATAAAGGTAACAAAATGTGTAGCGAGCGGCACATATAGATAAAGATGGTCCTGACATCTAGTGGTTGTTTGTGGTATACAACCATTACACCACAAAGCGTTTGTCCTTGGCATTCCTCTGGCATCTACAAGGCCAGGGTGATATTCATGCTAATAAGGTATTTCATGCTCCACCAATCCCTAGAGGACAAGTTTACAGCCACAGCTTGTCTTGTATATAAGGCGACTGCCTTTGTTCCTCGCGGTCTCCTGTATCAACAATGAGGTTTTCCTGCAATGAAGGCTGTTGAGAAGAATCCAATGGTGTTGCATCTTCCTTGCTGGTCGAGGTGGGCGCTTCAACTGGTGGCCTGTACGGACACCCGAGAGAGAAAATTCTCTTTTCTCGTGGATTCAGAACTCTTCAATTTCAGGACGGCGACGTTGGTAAGTTCCAGGAAGCGGCAATAAAGCTTCTGGATAAGGGACTATAAAGCTCCCGGGTAATAGGGACTACAAAATTCCCTAATAGGGACAATAAGGTTCTCTGGAGTAAGCAGAAATGATAAAAGCCTTGATTTAGAGGCAAAAGGGTTTGTGGAACACAGCAATGTTGTTTTCCCCAATTGATCCTCTGTGGGTTGGACTAGCACTTTTGCCTTTTACCCTTTTTGTGTTGTAGTGTTGCCTCTGTTTGAATTGCCACTGCCCAGGACACGAGTGCATTTGCTGGGAAGAGCCCACTAATGATGAGCTACAAGATCGTGTGTAAATAAACACGCCAGCTTGCCCTGCTCACAAATCTACATGGGAAACTCACTCACCACCCCACTCCTCTCAGCTCTTCAGGAGCTTCTTGGTCAGCCTAAGCTTAAAATCAAAAAGAAAATCCTGTTGAGTTTTCTTGATGAATGTATGTGAAGAAGCTGTTAGGACAGGTGAAAAAAATCCTTATAGAGCAACAAGAAAGTATATCAGAAGGAGAGAAAGTTTTGAAGGAAGGAAAGAAAAGAAAGGGAGGAAAGGAAGTAAAAGAAAAGACAGACAAGACCAAGGAGAGGATAGACAAAGACAGGAGTAATAATCAGGACCTAGAGACAAAGAAAATATATCCCTCATTAAAGGCATCGACCTTGGGAATGTCTAGTGACTCAGAGCTTAGTGATAATGACTTAGTAGACCTTGAGGAAGGAGCCGCTCGGTATGAGAAAGAGATATATCATCCTGACTGTCCACACACCAACGCTATGTGGAAACAAGTCAAAGAATTAGATAAGAAAGCAATTATACCAATGGCACCCCCTGCACCTCCATATAACTTTCAATGTAAAAGAATGGTGAAGCCTGCAGGAGGTACTTCTTTTTGCCCAGAAGTATGGAAAGAGTTAGGATTGAGTTTTCCAGTTTTTCTGGATGCAAATGGGCAGCAACATCATGAACCTGTTGACTTTAAAACAATAAAGCAATTAGCAGAGTCAGTCAAAACCTATGGAGTCAGCGCAGCTTTTGTTATCGCTCAAATTGAGGCTCTTGGCAGATACTGTCTCACCCCTGGAGATTGGGGGAGTTTAGCTAGAGCTTGCCTCTCTCTGGCTATGGAGCAAGTGTAGTGAGTAGGAAATTTAATTTTATTGACCCCTCTAGTGGCGGTGTGTTGGTTGATAGCCAACGTTAATTTTTGAAGCATAGTGTTTTATCTGTGCTTGTGCTCGTAGCCCACACAGTAGGGGAGAGCAAAACTAGCTGCAGAGCTGCTGCAGCAAGCATGGGGACTTCTCAGTCTCACCCAATTTTTCTGGCTCTTCAAGAGCTATTTGAAAGAAAAAGGCTTAGGATAAAAAGAAGCACTATAGAGAGATTTCTTAGTGAGTGTGATGCCATTGCACCTTGGATCGCTCTCTGGGAATCTCATGGTGGACAGCTGGGATAAGCTGGGGAAGGATTTAAATTTTGCTTGGGAGCAAGGAACCTTAAAGGGACAGACTGTGTTAGAAATGCTACAGGAGGAAGGATCTGAACAGGCTGAGAGTGAGGCAGGGGAGTACTCTAAGGAAAACAAGAACAAGAAAGGAATTTCTGCCTTTAGTGGACTGACCTTCAACTTTTGCTCACAGAAGGAGAGTGTTTATTTAGAGAAGTTCTTTAAGGGAGCCTACCTTATCTGCTGGCCTTATTCCAAGAGAGGAGTTGATCTCCAACATTAAGTTACCTTTCCAGTTGGTCATCATTAACATAGACAGTGCCTTTGATCCTATCCCCTCAGCAGCCATTTCCTGCCCGTGTGCTCAAAATGCCCCAGGTTGGGGAGCAGAGAAGCCCCTAAAATAGTTTCAAAAAAATCTACAACAAACTGTGAAGAACTTTGTTTTACCAGTCAAAATTTAGAATTCAGGCTTTGGCTGTGGCCAAGGTCAAGATTCATGTTTTTCTTTTCCATGGGCCTTTAGCCCACTGAGACAGTTTGATAAGGGGCTGCTACTGAGGTCCTGAAAGTCCCAGGTGAACTGGTTACAATTCTTTTGTCAGCCACTTGGCGAAAAGATAATTTAAAAACATTAAATGACATTCAAAAATTACTAGGAAGCATAAATTGGATTCGACCCTATATTAAAACGCCCAATGTAGATTTACAACCACTCTATGAGATCCTGAAAGGGGATTCTCAGCTTACTTCACCCCGTGCTTTAACCAAGGAAGCACGATTATCCTTAAGGAAAGTAGAAGAAAGACTGGAAAAGGCAATGCTAAGAAGGTACAAGGAAAAGGAAGATCTCCTTTTGTGTATACTGAGAACCTTTCATCAGCCTACAGGAGTGCTATGGCAACAAGGACTGCTTCTTTGGATTTATCCCCATATTTCTCCAAATAAGACCCTTGAATATTACCCTTCTGCTGTTGCACAGCTTGCTATGTTAGGTGTTAAATCTTGCATTCTGTATTTTGGTATTGTACCCAAGAGAATTATTATACCATATACTACAGCTCAGATAGAAACATTGTGTGCCCTGATATATGATTGGGCCATATTATGCTGTAGTTTTGATGGAGAGTTTGACAATCATTATCCTAAGGATCCTTTGTTACAATTTTTTACTGAACATCCAGTGATTTTTCCTAAGGTCACTGCCTCAGAGCCTTTGTCTGGAGCGTTAGATATTTATACAGATGGCTCCAAAACAGGTGTAGGTGCCTATATGGTTGATTCTCAAGAACCAGTATTAATTCAATACAGTCCAAGCACCCCCTAAATTACAGAATGTAAAATTGTATTGGAAGTTTTTAAAAGATTTCATGATTCTTTTAATTTAATTTCTGATTCTGCTTATGTAGTTAATGGTGTGCGCTTACTTGAAATTGCAGGGCCAATTAGGTCGACTAGTACTGTATGTCAAATCTTTTAGAATTACAAAAATTGATTTTGGCCAGAAAAAATAAATTTTTCATACAACATATTCGAGCCCATACTAATTTGCCTGGTCCCATGGCCAGCAATAACGCCCTGGTGGATGCTAGTACTCGTAGAGAGTTTATTTTTCATGCAGCTCCAGTTGATCTCGCTAGAGAATTTCATCAAAAGTTTCATGTTCCTGCTTTCACTCTTCAGCAAAAATTTAAAATCTCTAGAGCTGCAGCTTGTGATGTGGTATTACATTGCCAGAATTGTGTTCAACTTCACCACCCTCCTTAGGTGGGAATTAACCCTCCTGGTCTGATTCCACTAAAAGTTTGGCAGATGGATTGTCACACACATATCTCAATTTGGAAATTTAAAATATGCTCATGTTTCTGTTGATACCTGTTCCGGTATTATATATGCCACTCTGATGACTAGTCAAAAGGCTCATAATGCCATTAGTCATTGCTTAGAGGCATGGGCAGCCTGGGGAAAGCCTGATAGTCTCAAGACAGACAACGGACCTGCCTACATTGCAAAGTCCTTTCAGACATTTTGCCAAACAATGCAGGTCAAGCATACTACTGGATTACCGTACACTCCCCAAGGTCAGGGAATTGTGGAAAGAGCACATCGTACCTTAAAAGAGCTCTTACAAAAACAAAAAGGGGGAATGGCCTATGGCAGAACACCAAGAGAACAGTTGTCATTAGCGCTTTTTACTTTGAACTTTTTAATCTTGGATGTGCATGGCCGCTCTGCTGCGGATCGCCATGCTACTACTAAACCTATGACTAATGCAGAAGTAAAGTGAAAGGATGTTTTAACTGGTGAATGGCGTGGCACAGATCTCGTAATTTCGAGATCTAGGGGAACTGTTTGTCTTTTTCCACAGAATCAAGACAATCTAATCTGGGTGCCTGAACGTTTGACTTGCAAACTGCCTCCTGCTATTCCTGAAGATGAGACTACGAACCCTACTATTACTACTGGGAATGGTAATCCAGATTGATTCACTTACGCTGTGGTCTATTGCCAGATCCTGGCCAGTACTTATGCCAGTTCATAGACATTCTACTGTCTTGCCAACCTTTTTCTCCACCTCCTGTTTGTGTGATGTTCCCTGTATAGTGCCAAATGGAGAATTGCCCCAACGGTATACTGCCACTAATCTTTCTTTATTACATACATTATGTTTCACTCTTACAAATTCCTCCCAGCCTTGTATATGGCTGCGAAGGACCACATTGGCTAATTGGTTAGATCCTGTTAGCAATAGTGGTACGGGCACTTGGACCATCCTGGCTGCTTTGAGTCAAATTACCCACGGAGCCTCTTCAGGCAGTGGAGACACATCAATCAATAATTCTGCTAAGTTGAACATTACAACTTTGATTAGGATGCATAATTGTAGTTTTCCATCACCCCCGGGGCAAGGCAATCACACACTGGATAACTCTACCTGTCATAGAGTCCTACCTACTTGCCCTCCATATCAAGCCTTTCCACATAATTTTACCCCATGTCAGAGTCCATTCCATAGAGCAAAACAATTCTTACCGGGATTTGAATTTTCCCCTCCCCTTGGCAATGTACAGTATGATTGGGAAAAAAAAATAAGACTGACAAGCATAATTTTTGGCCTTGGTATCAATGGGTATTATCAAATGAGCAGGGAGCATACACATCTCTAATGCCTTTTGCTCGATTATTAGGTGAAGAATTTACATTGTATAATATTTCAGCCACTAGGTATTTTTTCTGATGGTGATAGCTTATGATTAATATATAGCCATCTGTAAGCCTGCATTATTTGCCCATTGTGAACTGTCAGGTTTGTGCCAGGAACCTTACAGCCTGGAGAGAGAGAGAGAGAGAGAAAGAGAGAGAGAGAGAGAGAGAGAGAGAGAGAGAGAGAGAGAGAGAGAGAGAGAGAGGACACAGAGTAGGACTCTGTTGTGGCTCTAAGGACTGAGGATCTCCAGTCAGTTAGAGTCTCAAACTATACTGAAATGCTGATAACTTCTAAAAAGCCCTAAAATCTTTCTTGCTTATTCTGAGGGTAAAAAACTGCTGGCTTAGGTGATTGACACCTGTAGCCTAACAGGAGGGGATCAAGTAATGAGGCCTTTGTTCTATCTCAGCAGGAACTGCAAGTCTCTAGCTTTCAGTCTGCTAGTAGAAGTTGCAGGAAGAAAATGAGACACTCTGAAAACTGATTATAACATTTATTTCTAAACTGCAAAAAAATTACCTATGAAAGCTTTCTAAGAAAAGGGGGAAAGTGGAAAGATCCTAACCAAGGCAGGGGAAATTTTTTTTTCTCTTTGTACTCAGTACTTAGATATTTCTCAGAATACATGATCATGCAATAAAAGTTCAGCACAAGTTAACGCAAGTTCAAATCATAAATCAAATAAGTTTACAACAGTGAATGTTTACATGCATATCCATTAGGAGTAATTATCTGACTAAACATCCATCACCTGTCTCAGCTCCTGTGGAACTCCTGTGGTTCATTGAAAGTTAAAAACCATAACTAAGTTATTAGTGAAGTTTAAATAGACAAACTCAGTTAATATTTTATCCTCTGTCCTAGCACCTATAATAAATTGTTAGTTCCCTTTTTATGACCTTTGGTTAATTGACTTACAAACTCTTGGAAAATGCTCTGAGTAGTAGAAAGTCTGGTTACTATCTAGAAGCAATTAACTGATGACACAGTGGGGGATGAGGAGAGTTCTCATTGCAGTTTTGACTATTGGAAAAGGACTTAATAGCAGTCCTACTATAAAAGACCTTAATAAATACTGATTTAGGAATTTAGAAATTCTTTTAGGATCATCATAAAGAATTGAGAAGCCATCTGTTTGTCTATATAGTATCACTACAGGACAGTACATCTTAGTAGTTCTGCAAGGATCTGCTCAAAAGGGGTGGGCTAATACCTAATGATTGTCATACCTGAAGCTCTCATATCACTGTGCTTGTCTGTGTTTTACGTAATATTTGTTTCCATCTTTCCCAATAATAAATCCATAAGTGAAATTTTACAGCTATCACACCTATGTTGAATCTTTAATATGCACCTGGAGAAATTCAGAGATAAAATTCTACAAGAAAATTTTGGTGTTAAAAAGTAATTATAGGTATAATATTAAAAATAATTTCCTCACACAGATATATATTCTGAAGCAAGGTATAGAGAGAAGCTTCTTTTATTCATTAATGTATTGTTTACTTTGTTTTTAGAGCTAGAGTTTCTCCGTGTAGTCTTGGCTGTCTTGGAACTTACTGTGTAAATCAGGATAGCCTCCAGATCAGAATTCCAACCCCCTCTGCCTCCTGAAAGCAGGTATTAAAGGTCTGTACCACCACCACCCATCTCAAGGAGGAACTGTTGGTAAAGATGTCAACATTAAGTCAATCTGTTCTCTATAGGTGTGACTCTTCTGTCTATAGATTATTAAAACTAGAGTAAATAATTTATTGATTTTAAGATTAATTTTCTAGGAAATTAAGATATCAATATAAAGGTACAAAAGCAAAACTGTGATCATTTAAAATGTATTTTTCAATTGTATTCAATTTCTGCAGCTTTTGAAGTAAAAATGAATATTTTAAAAAGATTTATTAATTGTGTATACAGCAGTCTACTGGCATGTATACCTGCAGGCCAGGAGAGGGCGCAGATCTCATAGTAGATGATTGTGAGCCACCATGTGGTCACTGAGAATTGAACTCAGGACCTCTGGAAGAGCAGACTGTGTTCTTGACCTTGGAACCATCTCTCTAGCTCCAAACGAGAGCTTCTTATTCTGTCTTCATAATTCCAAATGAAGTTTCACATTATTTTACATAATGGTCACATTCCTTAATATTGTATTCGACTGAAAGAGTTTGCTTACATATTTAAAACTCAGTTCACTGTATTATGAATTTTTTCAATTTTATGTATAAATAAACAACCTGTTTTTCATGGTGTTTGGTTATCTTGTAGTATCTTTATTAGAATATAGAAGTGTTTTCTTTGTTAAGTTGTTCTTTGAATTCCATATGTACACTTTTACTCACAGAAATACATAACATTCACATGATAATGATGAATAAAATTAAATAATATAACAATTTTTGTATTATCTGAATGGTCTATTTGTGGTGTCATTGTAGCTGTCTTTCATTCATTCCTGGCCTGCTGCATTTTGTTATTTTTATGTAGGTTTCAGATTTGTTATATATAAACCCTCAATAGTGACTTCAAGCCTGGTTGTTTAGAGTCTACTATTTTTCTCACCACATTTTCATTTTTTTCATTTTGGTCACAAAGTTTAGGAATCTACCACACAGGTGTTCACTCTTCCATTGACAGGTTAATGTTTTTAGCACATACAATTGCATTTGTCTAGTTCTTTCCGATCTTATTTGAAATACATATATATATTATATTGAAGGCATTGTAGTTTGGCAATATACAGGGGTTATAGATAATTGATGTGATCCTAGAATATATTTATATAGGGGCTAATAACTCTAGTTTATGATTTTTTTAAATCTTTTTGAAATTATTTTATTTATTTGCATTCCAAAAGTTGACTCCCTTTCCCAGGAGTTTTTCACCACAACCTTCTTTCTCCCCTTCCTCTGAAAGCATGTTTCCCCACCTGCCCACCCACCCCCACCAGCATCCCTCTTCCTTGGGGCATCAAGTTTCTACAAGATTAAGCACATTCTCTCCTACTGAGGCCATACAAGCCAATCCTCTGTTTTACCTATGTCCTGGGTCACAAACCAGCCTATGTATGCTCCTATGCTCCTTGTTTGATTTAGTCTCTGGGAGCTCTGAGGGGTTCAGATAGTTAACACTGTTGGTCTTCCTAAGGAGTTGCCATTCCCTTTAGCTCCTTCAGTCCTTCCCCTCACTCTTCCATAGGAGCTCCGGACCTCAGTCCAATGGTTGGCTATAAGCATCTGTATTTGTCTCAGTCAGTTGCTGGTAGAGCGTCTAAGAGGACAGCCACACCAGGCTCTTGGCTGCAGGCACAATATGGCCTTAGTAATAGTGTCTGGATTTGATGCCTGCCTATAATAGGATCCGAAGTTGGGATTACTGGATGTCCTTTTCTTCAGTCTTTGCTCCATTTTTTGTCTCTGTATTTCCTTTAGAAAGGAACAATTCTGGGTTAAAAATTTTGAAGCTGGCTGGGTGGCCCCAACCCACAATTGGGGACCACGTCTATCTATTGGAGGTGGTCTCTTTAGGTTCTATCTCCCCACTGTTGGGCGTTTTGTCTTCTAGAGGTTCCCTGCACCCTACACCAAATGATGCACATTCCTATTCTTTTCCAGGTCCTCTGGGCATCTCTCCTGTCTCCCCCCATACCTGTTCCTGCCCTACCTTTTCTCCCCCTCCCCCTCCCTTCTCCCTCCCCTCTACCATCCAGTATCTTTCTACCTCTGAGTCCCATGGTGATTATTTTGTTCCCCTTCTAAATGGATTTCAGGTATCTACACTTGGTTCTTCCTTCTTCTTAAGCTTCTTATGTCTGTGAGTTGTATCATGGGTATTCTGAACTTTTTGGCTAATATATGCTTATCAGTGATTATATACTTTGCATGTCTTTGGGGTCTGGGTCACCTCACTCAGGATGATATTTTCTAGTTCCATTAATTTGCCTGCAAAGTTAATGATGTCCCATATTTTAATAGCTAAATAGTATTTCATTGTGTAAATGAATGACATTCTTTATTGATTCTTTGAGGCAAATTTTGGTTGTTTCAAGGTTCAGGCTATTACAAATAAGACCACTATGAACACAGTGGAACACTTGTCTTTGTGGTATGGTAGAGCATCTTTTGGATATACTCACAGGAATGATATAGCTGGGCTTCAGGCAGATCTATTTCCAGTTTTCTGAGGAACTGCCAGATTGATTTCTAGAATGGTTGTAGCAGTTTGCAATCCCACCAACACTAGAGTAGTGTTCCTACCAGCACTAGAGGAATATTCCTCTTTCTCCAGATCCTTGCCAGTATGTACTGTAGCCTGAGTTTTTAATCTTGACCATTCTGATTGGTGTAAGGTGGAATCTCAGAGTTGTTTGATTTGCATTTCCTTGAGGACTAAGGACTTTTAATATTTTTTAAGTGCCTCTCAGCCTTTCAAGATTCCTCTTTTCAGAATTCTCTGGTTAGCTTTGTACCCCAATTTAAACTTCTTGAGTTATTTTTATATTTTTGATATTAGCCATCCACCAGTTGTAGAGTTAGTGAAGATCTTTTCCCAATCTGTAGGATTTTGCATTGTTCTGACAATATCCTTTGTCTTACAGAAGGTTTTCAGTTTCATGAGTTCCTGTTTATCAATTTTTCATCCTAAAGCCTGAGCTAACAGTGCTCTGTTCAGGAAACCTTACCCTGTGCCAATGTTTTTGAGATTAATTCCCACTTTCTCTTTTATTAGATTCAGTATATCAGGATTTATATGGAGGCCCTTGATCCACTTGGACCTGAGGTTGTATAGGAGATAAATATGAATCAATTTGCAATCTTCTAAATGTATTTAGACCAACACCATTTGTTGAAGATGCTTCCTTTTCCTCACTGCTGTATAACTACTGTATAGTTTTGGCTTCTTTGTCAAAGATCAAGTGTCCATAGGTGTGTGGGTTTATTTCTGGATTTTCAATTTTATTCTATTGATCAATGAGTCTGTCTTTGCATCAATACCATAGTTTTTGAGTTTTTTTGTTGTTTTTTGGTTTTTTTTGTGTGTGTGAGTGTGTGTGTGTGTGTGTGTGTGTGTGTGTGTATGTATGTGTTTATCACTATTGCTCAATAGTACAGCTAGAGTTGGGGGATAGTTATTATTCCAGAAGTTCTTTTACTGTTGAGAATCAATATTCATAAGTGAAATGTGGCTTAGGTATCAGAGTAACTGTGGCTGCATAGAATGAATTAGGCAGTGTTCCTTCTGTTACTATTTTGTAGAATAGTTTCATGAGTGTTGGTATTAGCTCTTCTTTGAAGGTCTGGTAGAATTCTGCATTAAACCATCTGACCCTGGTCTTGTTTTGGTTGGGATGTTTTTAATGACTGCTTTTATTTCCTTAGAGGTTATGGGACTGTTCAGAAAGTTTACCTTGCCTTGATTTATCTTTGATATGTGGCATCTGCCTAAATTAGCCACTACACCTAGATTTTTCAGCTTTGTTGATTATCTATCAGTTTGTAGTATGATGTGGTGACTTCTAAATTTTCTGTTTCTGTTGTTACATCTCCATTTTCATTTCTTCTTTTGTTAACTTGGATACTCTCTCCGTGCTTTATCTATCATCTTTATTTTCTCAAAGAACCAGCTCATGGTTTTGTTGATTCTTTTTATTGTATTCTTTGTTTCTAACTGGTGATTTCAGCTCTGAGTTTGATTATTTTCTGCTGTCTACTCACCTTGTCTGTGCTTGCTTCTTTTTCTCTTAGGGCTTTCACATGAGCTGTTAAGTTGTTAGTCTAGGATCTCTCCAATTTCTTCAGGAGGGTATTGGTGCTATGAATTTTCCTTTTAACACTGCTTTCATTGTGTCCTATAAGTTTGTGTATGCTGTGTTATCATTTTCATTGAACTCCAGGAAGTATTTAATTTCTTTTTTCTTCCCTGACCAAGTATGACAGTTGAGAGTTGTTCAGGTTCCACAGGTTTGTGGGCTTTCTGTTGCTTTTGTTGTTATTGAAGTCTAGCTTTAGTCCCTGGTGATCTGATAAGATGCATATGATTATTTCAGTCTTTTTGCATCTTTTGAGGCTTGTTTTTTGGTGGATTATATGGTTAGTTTTGGAGATGGTTCCATGAGGTGCTGAAAGAAGGTATATTCTTTTGTTTTAGAATGAAATTTTCCTCTGGGGTGGGTAGGGGGAGGAGCAGTCACCACTGATCTGCCCCTAGCCAAGGTGCAGGCAAGAAGGGAGAAGGGGTTTGCTCATAGGCAAGTTGTCCTGCATCACCTGGACTCTGTGGTAACCCTAGTTGCAACACTAATTTGGTGTTTCACCTCTCTCCCTGGTTTTGGCAGATTTCCTGGGAGACCTGCAGACTGTGGTGTGGGGAGAGGGGCAGCGATGCCTATCTGCCCCAGCAGAAGTTCCTAGTCTGTACTGTTAGAGTCATCTCATATAAAACTTGATATTGCCTCTCTCAGACAACCTAAAACCATAATTCTTAGAATTCATAAGAGACATTGTAACTTTGCATTATGTATATATCGTGTATTTTTCATTGATAATTTGCACCATGGTAGGTTCATTTGTGTTTGGCCAGTGATTAATATTTACCTTAGTGAAAAATCATATTAAATTTGCAGTTGTTCAGTTTGTTTCATTTGGTAAGTTGAAACCAGTACCATGTAAGATAGCCCACCAGTTAATAAAGCTATTTGACTATTCAAATAAAAATTTTTGTATCCCTGTATTTATGACATTAGATCCAATGCAAATCTAAAATTACCATGAAGATGTACATGTTCATAGTTGATGGCATAATAAGGTAAGGGAGTGAATAGCTCATTGATTTGAAAAATTATGGTTTATTCCTCTCCCAACAGTTATTCAATTAATATGAAATGGACTTTTAAAAATTGAAGATCCTTACACTCTTTTCTTACACAAATTATGTCCTGTAAATAGAATTGAAGAACTATGGCCGCTTTTCTTACTGAGACCGAGGATGCCAATTTCACAAGATTTTGTAGTTCTTATTTTATTGACTCTGGATCTTCCAACTCTTGGTTAGAGTCTGTATTGTAGTAAGAAATTAGCCTCATTGTGCTAGAGTATAGGTGGGGAAAATAATTAGGGGTGCTCCTTCCTTTAAATACATTTCAGGAGATGTATCTAATTTTGAGTTCATTCCAAATGTTCTAATAAAGAAATATCTAATGACCTTTCAGTGTCCTCCATTTACAATACTGATAAATTTAAAAGACATTGAATGAATCTAAACATAGAGACTAAAGATTTTCTTTTCTGTCAAAATGGCCCAAGGTGTTCCTATGAACTTTACTGAATCCAAGTTGGAGTTGGTTTAGTTGGTTTTTAGCCTTTATAGTATCAATCACTTGTCATATCTGTGACAGGTCACAGATGCTTCTGACAGACCTCATTATTGCTGGTATGAGACTGGGGAAATGAAAGAATAAGTTCCTTACTAAAGTATGGGATGAGACTTAGGAAGATTTATTTGAATGAAGATATTAATGAATAAGCTTCCACCTATTGGAGGTTGATTATAAATATTTTTGTCTTAAGAATCTATTTTGGATCGTTTTAAATTTTTTATTTAAAAATTTTCCTACAATTTATTCTGGTCATATTTATTTTCTTCCTCCAAATGCTCTCTAAAATCCTGATTTAATGTGCAGTGGTGAGAAAACACATAAATTGTAACTCATATATCTTCTCATATGCCCACACAACATGATGTGTTTCATGATCCTAAGACAGTTGCAAGAATTATCCTTTTTTTTTTAATAAAAGAAGCATTGATTTTTTCCCCCGGTCTTGGAAAGTACCTAGAATTCACAATCATGCACAATGTGGTCATTGCTAGATGTTCTGAATTTGTTTATGTACAATAAAATCTTCTAAGAATAGAGTAAGTAGAAATGTTGTATGAATTCAGAAGCAACAATTATACAGTAGACGGGATTATAGATCCTAAATAGCAAATAGTCTGAATCATTTGAAGTCATCAGCCCAGGTAACAATATCATAAATAACCTTACTTATTTTATGCAGTTTGCTGACTTTGGATTAAATGAAAGATTCATAGATTGACCATCCTCTAGGACACAAATTACTGACCACTTAAGAAGTAGTGAGATGCAATATTGTTCTGTGTTATATTTCAGTAAATATGGCAGTTTTGATGGTATGGAAATTACACTTAAAATTACTCAAATAAACCTATCAGACTAAAGAACTGACTCTATGTCTACTTAAATATCTATAGTAAATTGCTCCTACTAGAAAGCATCTTGGCAACTGGAATCCTTTCCTTGTTTTAATTGCTAACATCTTTATAAATGTCTGAGTTTTATAAATTGAGTCACCGAACAACTGATGGTGTTTATATTTTCTGTTCTTTAGAGTATTACCTAGAATTTAGAGATTGCTATTAATTTTGTGCCTCCACCTAAGATCTTTTGAAGAAAATAAGAGCTGGTGAAGAGAACTCTTTTAGGATCCTTGGATAAAGATGGCAATAATACATGTTTATGATTCCTGTAAGATCTGCAGAGTGGAAGATAAGGATGAGGACATACATCCTGCCGTAATGCGCTCATGGTACTTTTTATATTTCCATGGCAGGTCACTTAAATCAAAGAGAAAAAAACTCAATAACGTGTTTGAAAAAGATTGTCTGGGACATGAACAAAAAGTTACCAAAGAAGAAAAAAATCGTTTAAGAAATATCACCAAAATTGTTCATTGTCCTTAGCAAATACGGAAATGCAAGTCAAACAACCAGAATAGCCCAAAGTCAACAAAAGAACCAACAACAAATGCTAGAAGATGTGTGATAAAAAGAGAACACTTGTTCATTGTCTTTGAAATTACAAACTGGTGAAGCTACTGTTAAAAAAAAGGTGGTGAACTTTTTTTGAATCCTTATTCTCTCCTTAACATTTTTTATTGAACATTTTCTCATGATGTTCAAATTTATTGCCTCTAAACATAATTTTAATGGTTATATATTTTAAAAAGAATATATGAGCAGCACAAATTAGATTAGATGGGTTTAAAACAAAAAGGGAACAAAAAGTTGGGTGGATAATTTAGGAAGGATAAAGGGGGGCGTGTGGTGAATACAGAAAATATTAAGAACTCAAATTTTATTAAAAAACTAAAGTTGAAAAATAAGGTTTTTGAAATGAATCATCTCACTAAATATAATTTTCTTTTTAATGTTTGTATATGTGTATGCAAATCATGATTAAAAAACTAGACAGGACACTAGGAGAAAAATAACTGAAGTAAAATAAGATAAAAAGTACTGATTTTTAGATACTGATTCATTGATTTATTTAGTGAGTTACTTATAGCACCTCCTGTACTGCCTATTTGTCAAGCATGACGCACTACCTGGAAGGGAATGACCTTGAGAAATAGCTGAAAGAGTGGTTATTGCCTTTGACACCATGGCTGCTGCCATACTTCTGTAAAATCTCCCTTGACTGCTGCCCCATCTTGTAGTGTCAGAGTATAAAATAAGAATGCAAACTCAACCCTCAACCTGAGACACATCAGGAATTAGCCTAACTTTGGTCTGCCAATGAAATCTCCTTACCTTTGCTCTCAATGGTGCCAGAGTGCTTATTCCAGAGAGATCCCTGAAACAAAACAAGAGGTATTGATGAAAGAGAGAGTGAAAGGTGAAAAGGATCAAGGGAGAAAAAAAGGAAAGAAGAAGGAAGGGAGAAAGACCTACAGAAATTGCATGTGAAGAATGTTGTAATGAAAAATAATTATCTATAAGCTATACATAATAAGCTAATAAAGGTAAGGCATAGTAGTTAGAGCTGAGTACAGTACAGTTTGCAGTCAATTAGTTCCATAATGTACAAAACAGTAAATTAGGTTGATAAATTTCAAATATCTGAATGAGTTATAGAAAAAGACTGTACAATTGACTATAGTAAATGACAAAGATTCTGCCATTGAGCACAGTGAAGAGGCAGCATCCATCCAATTGAAAATTTCCTTTGACATCAGGAAATTCATAGGTAAAAGGACTGAAGTAGAAAATATCATCCTGGGTGAGGTAACCCAATCACAGAAAAACGTACATGGTGTATACTCACTGGTAAGTGGATATTAGCCCAAAAGCTTGAATTACCTAAGATACAATCCACAGACCACATCATGAAGCTCAAGAAGAAGGATGTCCAAAGAATGGATATTTCACTCCTTCTTAAAAGGGGGAACAAGAATATTCATAGGAAGGAATATGGAGGCAAAGTTTGGAGCAGAGACTGAAGGAACTGCCATTCAGAGCCTGCCCCACATATATATGCTAGATAAGATTGAAGAAGTTAAGAAAGTGCATGTTGACAGGAGTGGGATATAGATGTCTCCTGAGAGACACAGTCAGAGCATGTCAAAAACAGATGCGAATGCTAGCAGCAAACCATTAAACTGAGAATAGGATCCTCGTTGGAGGAATTAGAGAAAGGATTGAAAGAGCTGAAGGGACTTATAAGCCAATAAGTACAACAATACCAACGAACCAGAGCTCTTAAGGACTAAACAACTACCCAAAGGCTATACATGGACTGACCCATGGCTCTAGCTGCAGATGTAGCAGAGCATGGCCTTGTTGGGCACCAATTGAAGGCGAAGCCCTTGGTCCTGCCAAGGATGGACCTCCCTTTGTAGGGGAATGTGGGGGGGGAGGGTGCGGCAAGGGGGATTAATGGGGAGGGGAACTCCCTTATAGAAGAAGGGGACAGGGATGAGATAGGAGGCTTATGTCCAGGAAACCGGGAAAAGGCATAACATTTGAAATGTAAATAAAAATTTTCCAATATAAAAAAATTCTGGAAAAAAATTTCCTTTGGATAACTAGGATAAAGAGAGGGCCTTGGGAATTTCTCTAATTCTGTTTATTTTAGCCCAATTTCTAAAACCACATGAGAAGCAGATAATAGTAAGAATATCTTGAACATTTTAATATTTATATGCAGGTAAGAAACTGATCATTCTTTGTGTTTAATTCTTAAACCTTCCTACAAATGAAATATTTTATAACCCTCATTCTACACTATCTGTTGAATAATTTATTAAAGTTCATAGAGTTGTTCAATAGAGATTCTCTGTATCATATTCCAAATCAGAATCTGGTGCCTCACATTTCTGAAGCTCCAATAATTCAGGCATCCATGTCTTTTGATGTAAGATATACAAAACAAAAGCAAAGCAAAACAAAACTGCAATAGAATGTAGGAGATATATGATAGAGGAGAACCATGCTCTCTGATTCCTGGTTTTTAGTATTTTTCCATAAAATCCATTCAATTGAGTGTTTTTTGCTTTGAAGAAATTGAAGAATAAAACATTGACTGTTTTTAAAAATGTATATTTAAAGTGAGGTCTGTAATTGTGTTTTCAGCTTCTATTTTTTTCCATTCTTACTACATAGCATAAAAGATTTTATGGAAAAAACTTAGCTTCTATCATAGCAGTTGTTAGTAGTTGTGCATTTCCTTACCTTTTCTACATAAAATTCTCTAAAAATCAATATAATAAATACAAATGTGCTCTGAATTCAGGTTAGACAATGAATCTGAAGGACCCTAGGGGCTTTTGCCAGCCTTACACCCACCCGACTCGGGGCAAGGCTAGGCCAGGTTTCATTCTCCACCTACAATTCTTGGGAGGAACAGGAACATTCTTTCAAAACTGCAAAATGTACTGACTGATAGTCACCTGGCCCTCTGGTCCCAGATAGAGTTCGAATGCTTGTCATAATCTGCCCATGCTTGCTAACCAATAGATTCGAAGGTCAATATGCTTAGCCAATAAGTTTGAACTGTAACCTTGCTGATGTAACCTCTACCCCTAAAAAGTATAAAAACTGCTTGTTATAGCCATTTGGGGTTGCCTTCTAGTTACTTGCCTTGAGGGGCTGATTGAGGGTTGACCCTAACATGCTGGAAAATAAACCTCTTGCATTTGCATGGAACTCTTTTCTTGTTTCTCAGTTGGAGGAGGGGCGTGGGGGCTTCTCCCAGTGGTTCAGACTCATTTTGAGTCTTACAAAACAAAGGGCAGGATTATAACATATGAAAAAACAGACAGCCTAAAGTATGCGAAGCAATTATTCCAGGTAATAGTGTTGGAAATATGTTTGCAATTTTGTTATTCAGGCTAGTATGTTGAGGTTTAATGAAAAATTCATGAAGACTGATCACCTAATGTGTAGTAGGATGAAATTGTATCCAGTGATATGTATAAGGAAGGGTTGTTGTTAAGTTTGGTACTATACAAATTACATTGTGAAGTTATTCCTTCCTATCTATCATCTCCAAAACCTGGTTTTGTTCCGTCTTTTTCTGTATTTGTAGATAATCAACAACAATAGAAAATATATGAGTTTGCTGCAGGAACCATTCCTCCTTATCATTGCTTATTATGTGACAGTTGATAATATATTCAAAATACATAGTTAATTAAATAACTGTGGTACTTTTGATACTGCTTCAAGGATGTTTACATTGGGCTAGGACAAAGAAGTAGGCTTAGGCAAGAATTTGACATTGGGTTAGGACAAGACTTAAGATGAATACACCTGAGGAATGTGCTCTTTGTATCCTGATCATCTTTGTAATGTCCTGAATACAGTAATCCAGAGACCTTTGTTTATGCTTTCTTTGTCCCTTAACTACTTTGTCTATGCCTTGGAACTGACCCTATTCTTTGCATGTACCTAGAATGATAAAAAAGCAGACTGGGAGAAATTAAATGTACATCAGTATTTGCTGACATACTATAATGTCTAATTGTCTTTTCTTTCTTTAATCCTTACTCCTTCACTTGAGATCCTGTTGGCTGATTGAGTGGGCTTTGGTCAAATAATTGACAGTGTTCTGCTATTATCCTCTGTAGTGTCAATTAACATTTAGCGATAAAGCCATAAACCTCGAGGTCTCAAAAGAAGTCATTTGAGAAAACAGATTTGCTATGGGAAGGTCCTTAGGGTCCTTGGACAGAATTTTCAATTGATGCTCATTTAATGTTTCCCGAAGTTTTTTGTATATAGATGATAAAAATGAAGATGTGTTTCATGTCCCAATAAAAGAATGTTTTGTAAGACTGGAGAAGCCCATAACACCTAAGTTCGGGATATCCCACTCACAGAGACACAGAGATGGAGATCCATGCAATAAACAAAAGGTTTATTGATCAAGTGCACTGGGGTCGTTCTGCAGTCGGGGCAGAGGTGACCCTAAAGAACAAAAGCACACACTTTTTATACTTGTTCAGGGTATAGGCTTTAGGTTACAGCATGAGTTGGTTATTTCTCATTGGCAGGACTTATTGCCTTTTGAATTCATTGGTGGCTGCCTATTGTCCTTGGAATTCATTGGAGGCCCTTGGTGGGGAGACACCTTTGTTATGCAGAAGAGGGGGTGGACGGCTCCGCCCTTACTGTGTTTGGGACACTTCTTGGATAAGGTGTTTACTCAGCAAATTCTTGTGAAACTACCTGGCCTCAAGTTTATCAGGAAGTCCCAGTCACCTGATGTTTTCTGAGATAGTTTTGTCAGCTTGATTCCCTCACTACAGAGTTTCTCCTCACAATTTCATAGAGAGCCCTGTTTCTCTGACCTTCCTTCTGAAAAAATAAGCCAAATAGAAAAGTAAATGGAATAAGAAAAAAACAGAATTTGTTTTCTTGGGTAACAATCAGGATTCTGCTGGACAACAAATATTGTCATGCTTTTGTTCATCTATACTGTGACAATAATGGACAGCTTACTTATTCTGGGGGCAATGGTTGCCAGTCCCTCCTTGGGCATTTCATTGTACTTCTTTCTATGTTGTTTATTCCACTGCCTTCTCATCCTAATTAATTTTATAGTTACTATGTGATGAAAAAATTATTTCATTTCCAGTTTGCATGGGGCAGAACCTAATAGCACAATTCTCTGGTGGGGCCGAAGCCTTCCTTTTGATGGTGATTGCCACCTGCAAGCTGCTGCACTATTTGTCATAAATCAGGCTTATATATGCCCATTCGTAGTACAGTCTGAAAGAGGATTTTCATCTTCTCTGGTTTAATTTCTTCTTGTATTTGTCTTTATTTTTTAAAAGGGGAATAACTTCATGCAATATATTTTGATCATGTTTTACCTTCCACCAATTCCTCCCACATCCTCCCCATCTTTCAACTCACACAACCATAATTTTTTTTGAAATAAATAAAAACAAAACAAAAATACCCCATAAAAACATAAAACATATATAAAAATAAATAAGCAAGTGACCAATGAGACCACCCCCAGCCCCCACCCCCCCAAAAAAAAGCAGGAAGAGATAAAAGTCTACAAGAATAAGTCTGAGTTCCTTTTGTGTTGGCCAACTACTCCTAGGCATAGTATACATGGTGAGACTCCTTTGGCAGTGGGTAAAGACTGCAGATAGTTTCTTAGTTAGAGTATTTGTCTTTCTCAGTGTTGGGACCCCATCTAGATTGATTTTGGGTAGGTCTTATTTCTGTGGCACAGTTTCTGTGAACTTATATGTATATTAATCCTGCTGCCTGAAAGTCACTATTCTCTTGAAATCATCAAACTTCTGGGTTTTTTTACATTCTTTTGCATCATTTTCTGCATTGATTTCTCAGTTCATACAGGAGGCATTTGATGAAGATATCTCATTTAGGACTAAAATCTTCAAAGTTTCACTGTCTGCCTATTTTCCAGTTATAGATCTCTGTATTAGTTCCCATATACTATAAGAAGAGGTGACAATGATTCAGCAAGACATTGATCTATTAGTGATCTATTAGACTATCATTAGGAGTCATTTTATTAACATATTCCATTGGTAGAATAATTGGTATTAGGCTTTCCCCTAACTCTATGAACTATCTAGTCTTAGATTCTTGGGCACTTTAGTACGGGTTGTGTGGCATAGAATGGGTCCTGAATTCCATCTGAATGTAGTAGTTATTTCTATAACATTTGTGCCACTACTGTACCAATATATGTACCAGTTGATGGCTGTAGGATTTGTAGATACAGATATTGATGATAACCTCAAGTAGTTTGTAGAGTGTCTCCAGCATCATGAATGCTAGTCAGTATGGATAAAAGGTCTAATTAGATACTAGCTTTCTTCTCCATGTAAATGACATATAAGTGCTGACTTCAGCAGTAGGGTCTAACCATCGGGTTGTGGAAGGAAGCCAATAGCATTAACGACCTATGATGTTTGAGGGTTTCAATGGGGACCCTTACAAAAATAGTAACCTATTACACTGAAAGCTTTACTTGGCAGCATAAATTATTTGTTCATAACCTTCCTTCCAGTGGGCACAACCATTTCATATATGATGTGTCCTCTTTACTCTAGTTTGTGCCACGTACTTTATTGGTATTACTTGATATTGCTAGTAGTAAAGCAGTCTGCATTGTGACAGCATTGCAAAAACTACTAATTGTGCTGATACTTCTGAATAATTTATTCCATTAATATTAGAATAAAACCAAGAGGAATGTATATTTTCTAGAAATGGAGGGTGATGGTGGTAGTAAGCCACCGCCTGCCTGGCATGGCTGTTGTCTGAGGGGTTCTACCAGCAACTGAGTGAGACAAATACAGATACTTTCAGCCAACCATTAGATTGAGGTCAGGGACCAATAGGGAAGAGTTAGAGGAAGGACTGATGTAGGTGAAGGGAATTGCAATCCCATAGGAAGAACAACATTGTTAACTAACCTGAATCCCTCAGAAGTCCAAAGACTATGCCACACACCAAGGAGCATACATGGTCTAGTCTGTAGCCCTGGGCACATGTGTAGGAGAGGACTGTCTTGTATGGCCTCAGAGGTAGAAGATGCACTTAAGCCTGTGGAAATTTGATGCCCCAGGGAAGAGGAATGCTGATGGGACTGAGTTGGCATGTGGGGGGAGCACCCTCTCAGATGCAGGGGGAGAGGAAGGACCAGGAAGGGGGTCAGCTTTTGGAATGTAAATAAATAAAATAATTTAATAAAATTGTTACAGTTAATTTTAATAAGAATTCAACTGGAAAAAATACAGGTGAAGTTTTTTCCACAAATCTCTGATTTTAAAATGCTGACATTGTTTTATCATCATGGAAAATTTCCAACTTGGTTTCTATGTTTCACTTAATGATTTGTTTTTCAACATTTGTTCATTATTCATTCATGTTTAGATCATGAATATTGGATGGCAGAAATTATTAGAATTACCAGGATATTGGCCTATGACTTTAAGCACTTGCGAAGCGGAAGCAGGATTATTAGTTTAAGACAGCATTTGGAAAACTCTAAAACTATTATTAGAAAAGCCCACAAAACACTTTAAAGAAAGACACTATGTATGGTGTCCTAAAATGGACTCTATGAGCTCATGACCTAAAATCAAGATGTTTTGCTCTTTCATTTAAGCTTCTTAATAAAATATATTTTAATAATTTTCTTTCTCCTGTTTTCTTGAGATCTTCCTCATCTCACAACCCACTCAACTTTATGTTCTTTCTTTCTCCCATCTTCATCTCATTAAAATGTACCATAGATACAGAAAATGAAAGTCAAAACAAGCAAACCCAAAAGACAAATAGGTTAAATAAACAAAAGACAACAAAAATCTCATAAAAATAGATTTTCTGAAGTATTGAAGTTACCACTACTGTAATTTTAAATCTAGTAGAATTTGTGCAGAAGAGATCAGTACACACGCAGAATCTATTGGAAGGAACACATAGGACGGATCAGTTCTCTGGGGTATTATTCTTTAGAGATTTAATTTAAAGGAAGCACACTGGGGGCAATTTGAAGAGATCAGTAAAATATTTAGTATTTTATTATGGAATTCTTATAAATGTTTTCCTTTACCTCATAAAGGAATTCTCTTGAGGAATTGATGTTACCATTCATTATAAAACAAAGAGTCAATAACATGGTACATATAAACCAGATTAATGCTGTTTTGTGAATGATCAATAATATAAAATAGAGTCTGTATTTTGTGGCTATACTGTACTGTGCACAACTGAAACACATGCTAAGAGGATTATGTGATTGATTTAATAGTAACCATATGTGTAAAATTAAAATAGAGTCTTAGTATATGTTCCCAAAACAGCTTTCAAATTTCATGATTCATCTTATATATCAACTGTTTTGTTTTGTTTTCTGGATTTCAGTTGTGCAAAAATCAGTAGTCTGACCTCTCAATTGCTCTTTGAAGAATGGAGAATGTTTACCATGCTCTGTGTGAGCCAAAGGAGCTGTAACTATGTGACAAAGCAAGTCTATCTTACAGGACTGAATGTTAATTTGTTTGAAGGTATACCTTTACTGATATGATTGTAGTTTTGACATTAAAGTTAAAAAGATATTTCTTTAGGCTTGAAAATGAAACCACAGAAGCCCGAATTGGAATAAATGAACAAAGAAGAAAAAAAAACCCAGGTAACATATCAGAAAAATCTTTCCAGTGGTATTTTTGTTGTTGTTCTTGTTGTGGTTTGTATTTTGTTTTTGTTTTAAAATAAGGTCAAAGAAGCTTAGTTCAATTGTGTCATTCATAAATAGGTTGATGACTTGTTTCATAGTTTTATTCCAGAGATAGTAGGATAGTGCATGCACTTTATTTACTTTATAGAATATTAATAAAATAAGTAAACTAAAATTTTCTAGAAACTTTATATTATTATTTAAATGCATATAACACAAGTGAGAGTCTGTTGCAAAATATGAACAATGTAACATGAACGTGGTTCATCTTCACAATAATGTGTTTATCAGATATTACAATTTACAGAATGCAACTGTTATTACAAATTGTCACCTCCTTGTGGGATTTTACATTTTCTATGTCTCTGCAGATGTTTCACTCTTTTTAAAATTTAATTTAACTGTTATAAAAAATTTTTATCTTTAAAGTTAAAATATAATGACCATGTTCCTCCCACATTCCCTTTCCTTCCTCCAATTCTTTTCATGCACTGTTCTCCTTATTTTCAATCTAATATGTGGCCTCTATTTGTTCAACTGACTGAACAAGTTGTATTTAAGCATATTATCAATCCAGATATAAATGTATATAAAATACCAAATGTATATTTTACAACAACAAAATTAGTAGAGGCCATTTCTTTTTAGTGAGGCAAATGCAAACAATTTATTCAATGTTGTATCCCCACACTCCATCACACCCTTAATCCTTAACCACAGTGAATTATAACTCCACATCCCTTCCTCCTCCCTTCTCCTAGACCACTGTTGTATTAGTTCTATGAGATATTAAAATATATGTACCCTTGTACTGACCCGATGTAATAATTTGATATAATTTATTCATTTCACCTATTAATTACATTTCTTATTGAAATGGAATATATTACTCATCTATTTCCTTACTAGTCCTACTTGGAAATCTACTTTGATACTAAACCTTTGTGAGTGTGTGTGTGTATGTGTCCTATAGTGTATTATTTATTTGTCTGCTGATGGACAAATGAGATGTTACAATTTTTTTGACTTTTGTGAATAATTCTGCCTTCAAAATCAGTTCAAAATTAATTATGGTTCATTTTTTAATTATTTTATGTATTTACATAAATGGAATTTTGTACCAGAAATTGCTAGGTAATTATTAAATATGCAACTCATGCTCAGAAGTTTATTCTTTTTCTTTTCTTATCTCAAGTTTATTTGTAAAAGCAGCATAGGTCATCAGCACATAGTGTGTGGATAGGTGTGTCACAGCAGTCCATCTGTCTTCACACTGGCAGAAGCCTTTTCTATGGGGTTTTCACAGGGGCCTGGACTCATTTGGGAGCCTGAGCTGGAGCTGAAGCCTGGGCCTTAGCTGGAGCTTTGGCCTCTGCCTTGGTTTGAACCTTGGGCTTTGATTGTCAGAGCCTACAACCCTTGATCTGCTTCCTAAGATTGGGGTGAGCAATGAAAGTCAATGGCTGAGTTTGCAGCTGGGGCCTTTTGGCATCTTGGCCTGAGGCTTCACAAGGACCTTGATGGCCTCTGTGCATGCACTCACTGCCTTTGCACTGTTGGCCTGTCTTCTTCAGGCCTTTCCTGTTGTGCTTCTTGTCAAAGCGCATGTTCCTCAGGAACTTGGGGCCCTTAAAAGAATCATATGTTTGTGACCGGGGTTTCTTGATGCCATTTCTGTCCATTTGCGGGACTGGTTGTGTGTGGTGTGGTTCTTGAACTTGGCCATGTCTGCAAGGTAAACTGCAGCTCTTGCAATGCCTGGGACTGGAAGAGTGAGATTTATTTTTTAAGTATTAATTGAAATACTTTTCCGTATTAGAATGGATAAAGTTTTTTTATAATGATTGATATATACAATTTTCATGAATCTTCAAAAAATTTCACCATCTGATTCTGACTGTTCTATAGTTTTCATTTTAATTGTTTTAAAAACTTCTGTGCTCAGTTGATTCCATAGCTTTAAAACATTAAATTAAATTGTAGAAAGTTTCAGTTCCTTTAGTAATTCACAGAAAAAGAAACACAATGAATTTCCTCATAGTAATGTGTGTGGAAAGAAGGTGCAGGTTCATACCTGTGCACAATAAAATATATAATCTTTCCACCTATTCAATGGGAATTCCTGTTTGGGTAACGAGAAGTGAAGGCTCTTGGAGAGATTCATGAAGATATTTTACATTAACCATGACATTTAAAATTATGTACAGAAACTAATAACGATCAAGATTACTTTGAATTTAGTGTTAATGTCCCAGGTAAGTTTCTTTACACTATATTTTCATTTAAGCCTAGGCACTCCTATAGGGCGTGTCCTATATTAGATGTTTTACAGTTATCATAAAATATATTGTATAATTCACTCAAAGTCACACAATTGCTTAAGATAGATTATGGAGATTGAGAACCCGAACCAGAAATTGGATCGGAATATCTCAAGAGTTCCAAGTACTGTTTCCCATGAAGGCAAAGCAAAATTGTCCACCACCATGAATGACACAGGAAACCCACATTCTTTGATCATTGCTTAACTTGATTTTTCACCAAGTTCATACTTGCTTACAGATTTTAGAGATAACATTTTTTCTATTCTTTGAAGAAACTGAGTAAGAAAACACATAATATTTAAAGAAGTCATATTTGGGATGAGAAATCCAATGATCTGATTTAATTTTTAATTGGGGTGCATGTCTTAGATATGTTAGTGCCATAATTATTGTCCAATATTTGAGGAGAAGTATTGTTTTCAAAGGATATAACTCTTATTATAGAATGATTTAAATAGAAATGCACAACCTTTCCTCATATGATTCAAAATGTCAGAATTCAAACTGAGATCTCATCAATTTTACTTGCAGAAAACTGTTGTTTAAACGTGTTTCTAGTATTTTATGCTCTCAAATTCTATGCAGTCTATTTATCTCTTAGGAGCCTGTCTTGTGCAAGTTTCTTTTATTTATTTTATTTGCCATTAATCAGGTTCACATATTTAAAGCCTCTACTAAAAATCATTTGTTAAGTACTTAGGACGTTGGAAGTATTACCAATGTTTATGTTTCTTTGTTTAATAAAGCCTATCATTGATTCAGAAAATGCATAAATGGAGAGAATAAAATAAGTACAGATATATCAACTTGCAGTCTTTGTAAGAGATTGTCTAAAGAAAGTCACTTTGGGGGAAAGAGAAGACCCTTTTGTCCCAAAGTTTGTGAAAATCAGGTGGAGTACAGTGAGAGGAGAATCCATTTTCTGAGGTGTTGTAGGTGTAAGTAGCATGAAAATGCTCAGAAAGTTTCCACAGTCATTCTCAGTTAGCGGTGGGAATTGGTGAACCAAATCCATATCCATTTTGTGATTTTCCTAGTTTATATATGGTTCTCGTTTATGTAAGTGATACTGACTGTGAGTTCATGTGTGTAGCATCCCTGTCATGTCTGGCTAATACTACTTTACTTCAAAGTTGCACTAATTCTGACCTATATGCATTCCTGACCCCTTTCTGCAACAAAATCTTTGCCTTATGAAGAGATGGATATAAATAATAATAATAATAATAATAATAATAATAATAATAATATATTACATATGGTGATCCAATTAGAGCTAAGACTCTACAATCTCCAATTTTCTGAATGCCCACCAGTTGTGTGTTTTTGTGTGAAATTCTGTCTCCTATAGAAAGAAGATTCTCTACTGAGGTTCGAGATAGGTACAAGTGTATGGATATAAAGATAAAAATCTATGAAATACTTTGATACTATATCATGTTAGCAGTTAGCCAATAATGGAATTTTGGTCATGAAACTTAAGATCACTTCAAATTCAGCATCCACTCTGTCTGCAGGCTCTGGCATCTTTATGAGTTCAACACTCTCAGAAGAGCATATGGAAAAGAATAATGTGACTGAATTTATCCTCCTGGGCCTAACCCAGAACCCAGAGGGCCAAAAGATTCTGTTTGTCACATTCTTGCTCATCTACATTGTGACAGTAATGGGCAATCTGCTCATCATGGTGACCATCATAGCTAGCCAGTCCCTTGGTTCCCCTATGTACTTTTTCCTGGCTTATTTGTCATTTATAGATACTGTCTATTCTACTGCCATTGCTCCCAAAATGATTATTGACTTGCTCTATGAAACAAAGACCATCTCCTTTCGGGCTTGTATGACTCAAGTTTTTATAGATCATTTATTTGCTGGAGCTGAGGTCATTCTTCTGGTGGTGATGGCCTATGACCGCTATGTGGCCATCTGTAAGCCTCTTCATTATTTGACCGTCATGAATCGGCGGGTATGTGTTCTCATGCTGTTGGGAGCCTGGATTGGTGGCCTTCTTCACTCACTAATTCAATTTATTTTCATTTATCAGCTCCCTTTTTGTGGTCCAAACATAATTGACAACTTTCTGTGTGACATTTATCCTTTGCTAAAACTAGCTTGCACCAATACTTACCTCATTGGGCTTTGTATGATCGCTAATGGAGGGGCAATTTGCACTGTCACATTCTTAATACTTTTAGTTTCTTATGGGGTCATTTTACACTCTCTAAAGGCACATAGTCTGGAAGGGAAACGCAAAGCTTTGTACACATGTGCTTCCCACATTGCTGTGGTCATTTTATTCTTCGTTCCCTGTATCTTCTTGTTTGCCAGGCCTACATCCACATTTCCCATTGATAAGTGTGTGACTGTAGTTTTAACTTTAATTACTCCAATGTTGAACCCCTTAATCTACACCCTGAGGAATGCAGAAATGAAAAATGCCATGAGGAGACTTTGGACCACTAAAATTACTTTAGTAGGAGAAATGTATTCTTCCTGCAGAACATGACAATCATTCTTTCATGAAAAGAAGGAATAAATGCCTTGAAGCAATCCATTTTCATTGTTATTCTCTTTTTTATTTATATTGTTTGTTTTTAAACAATGATCTTGATCAATGTATAAATTAATTATAATTTAAAGAACAAGGTCATTGTATAGAGTTAATGCCAACTAATAGAAGTTCTTTTGATGGACTATAATTTTGCCTTTCCATATAATTTCAATTTCTAAATTTATTCTATGAACTTTGAATTTTGTTTTCTTGACAAGTTATAAAGTAATATATGATGTTTTGTTTTTAACATGTATTATAAAATGTTTTAATAAAACTAGTTGACATTGTTACCTCATCTTTTTGTGTGTTTCGTATTTCTAAAAGAGAAAAACATATTTATGTTTATATGCTATGATAAAGTTCAAAACAAAATATGTTTTTGGAGAAATAGTTCTCTTTAGTTCAATGATCAAGTACAATCAGTTTCTAATTTGAGATTCAAAAATATTGTTTATAGTACCTAAAGAAATTATTTGATGCACATATGATTGAGTAATTAGAATTTTTGTCCTATGAGTTTGACCTTTCATTTAATATCATAATCTCAAGCTGGGACAGTTTTCCTTCAAAGTACATAATTTAGTTATTTTTGCTGCTGAATAAAATTTGCTATATATCTGTATAACAGGTTTTCTTTATTTATTTCTCTGTTGCTAGACATCTGAGCCAATTACATCTCTTAGATGATGATTGTGTTATTTAACCACTATGAACTATGCTGTGATAAATACTGATGTGCAAAGATGTCTGGCATATTTGCTTTGGGTAAACACACAGGAGTTATATATGTTAGTTCTAGTTATAGATTTTTGAGCAACTTCCAAGTACTGAATTCAATCATGGCTGTGTTAATCTTCGTAACTCTCAGTAGCGTAGAAGGGTTCTCATTTGACAGCATCTGTCTCAGCATTCGTTAGTTTTATTTTTTTATTTTTTATTACTTTTATTTTTCCATTCCAGTCATTACCACCCTCCTGGTCCACACTCCCATAGTTCTTTATCCCATACCTCCTCCCCATGTCTCCAAAAGGGTATGCCTCCTTTTCTGAAGAGGCCTCTCCCATTCCCAGGGGCCTCAAGTCTCTCCAGGGTTAGGCTCATCTTCTCCCACTGAGGGCAGAGCAGGCAGTCCTCTGCTGTATATGCGTCTCTCCCATTCTAGTCCCTTCCCCCCTCTGCCTCCAGTGATTGCTTTCTTCTCCCTCCCAAGTGGGATTGAAGCATTCTCATTTGGGCCCTTCTGCTTGTTAACCTAGAGTTCTGTGGATTGTTTCCTGATATTTTGTACTTATTTGGCTAATATTCACTTATTAGTGAGTATGTAGCCTTCATATCCTTTTGGGTCTGAGTTAACTCACTCAGGTTTGTAATTTCTAGTTCCATCGATTTGCCTACAAAACTTAGGACGTCCTCATTCTTAATAGCTAAATAGTATTCTATCTTGTAAATGAACCACACTTTATGTATCCATTCTTCTATTGTTTCCAGCTTCTGGCTATCACACATAAGGCCACTGTGAACATAGTGGAGCATACTTGTGGTATAGTAGGGCATCTTTTGCGTCTATGGCTAATGGTGGTATAGCTTGGTCTTCAGGTAGACCTATTTCTAATTTTCTGAGGAACTTCCAGATCGAATTCCAGGTTGATTGTATCAGTTTTCACTCCCACCAGCAATGGAGGAGTGTACCACTTTCTACACATCCTAGCTAACATGTGCTGTCACCTGCAGTTTTGATTTTAACCATTCTAATTGGTGTAAGGTCGAATCTCAGGGTCGCTTTTATTTGCAGTGCCCTGATGATTAAGGACTTTGAACATTTCTTTAAATAATGCTTCTTGGCCATTTGATATTCCAATATTATGAATTCTCTGTTTAGCTCTATACCCCATTTTTTGACCAGGCTGTTTGTTTTTTGTTTTTTGTTTTTTGTTTTTTTTTATTGAGTTCTTTATATATTTTGGGTATTAGCCCTCTGTCAGATGTGGGTTAGTGAAGTTTTTTGTTTTTTTTTTTTTTGTTTTTTTGTTTTTTTGTTTTTTTTTTTGCTAATATGTAGGTGGCCAATTTGTCATATTGGCTATGTCCTTTGCCTTACAGAAAGTTTTCAGTTTCATGAGGTCCCATGTATCAATTGCTGATATTAGAACCTTCACCACTGGAGTTCTGTTCAGGAAATCTGCAATTGCCCCTGACCCCCTGGGCCAATGAGTTCAGGGCTCTTTCCCATTTTCTCTTCTATTAGATTCAGTGTATCTGGTTTTATGTTGAGGTCTTTGATGCAATTGGACTTGGGCTCTGTGCAAGGTGACAAATAAGACAATAGCTTCATTTTTCTACTTACAGACTGCCAATTAGTCCAGCACTATTTATTAAAGATTATTTCATTTGTCCATTGTATATTTTTGGCTTCTTTGTCAAAGATCGAAAGTCAATAAGTATGTGGATTTATTTCATGGTCCTCAACTCCATTCCATTAATCACCCAGTCTGTTTCTGTACCAATACCATTTACTTTTTATCAGTATTGCTCTGTAGTACAGCTTGAGGTCAGGGATGGTGATTACCCCAGAAGTTCTTTTATTTTTAAGAATTACTTTTGCTATACTGGGTTTTATGTTTTTGCATATGGAATTGAGAATTGCACTTTCCATGTCTGTGAAGAATTGTGTTGGAATTTTAATAGGGATTGATTTGAATCTATAGAATGTTTTTAGGAAGATGGCCATATTTATTTTGTGAATCCTACCAATCTATGAATCTCAGAATCTTGAAGTTCCTATAGTAAATATCTTTTACTTGTTTGGTTAGAGTTACCATAAACTATTTTATATCAATTGTCAAGAGTGTTATTTCACTATTTCTTTCTTCACCTATTTATCATTTGTAAAAGAATGATACTGATTGGGTAGAGTTAATTTAATTTTATTGGAAAATTTTATGTTTTTACAGTAAAAATGTTAAACCCTTTTCCACCTCTCCCATTCTTCCTCCACTCTACTTCTATGAAGACGCTCCCAAAGCCACCCACAGACTCACACCCACACACTCCCACTTCAACACACTGGTTTTACACTATGTTGGAGAAACAAGCCTTCACAGGAGAAGGGCTTCTCATATTGACTCAGGACAAGGTCTTAATCTACTACATATGTAGCTGGTGCCATGGGTCCCTCCACATGTACTCTGTAGTTGGTGGTGTAGTTCCCGGGAGCTCT
This sequence comes from Rattus norvegicus, assembly GCF_021556685.1. Classification (NCBI taxonomy): domain Eukaryota; kingdom Metazoa; phylum Chordata; class Mammalia; order Rodentia; family Muridae; genus Rattus; species Rattus norvegicus. Next base: position 74,717,518 of record NC_141536.1, on the reverse strand, counting down.
GGGATGTCTGGTTAGCTGATATTGTTGTTTTCTTATGGGGTTGCAAAGCCCTTCAGCTCCTTAAGTTCTTTCTCTAACTCTTTCATTGGAGTCCCTGTGCTCAGTATGATAGTTAGCTGCAAGCCTCCCCATCTGTATCAATAAGGTCTCTCAGGAGACATCCAAATTAGGTTCCTGTTAGCAAGCACTTCTTTACATCAGCAATAGTGACTAGGTTTGGTGGATGCATATGAGATGAATCCCTAGGTGGGGCAGTCTCTGGATGACCTTTTCTTCAGTCACTGCTCCACTTCTTGTCCCTGAATTTCCTCCTGTGAGTATTTTATTCCCCCTTCTAAGAAGGAATGAAGCACCCACATTTTGGTCTTCTTCTTCTAGAGTTTCATATGGTCCGTGAATTCTTTCTTGGTTATTCTGTGCTTTTGGGATAATACATGGGTTCTTTTGTTATTGGGTTAATTCACTCAGCATATTTTCCAGTTCCATTCATTTTCCTAAGAATTTCATGTAGTCATTGTTTTTAAGAGCCAAGTAGTACTGCATCGTGTAAATGTACCACATTTTCTGTATCCATTTCTCTGTTGAAGGACTACTTGTTCTTTCCAGCATCTGTCTGCTATAAATAAGGCTGCTATAAACATAGTAGAGCATGTGTCCTTGTTATATGTCTGAGAATCTTTTGGGTGTATGCCCAGGAGTGGTATAGCTGGGTCCTCAGTTAGTACTATATCTAATTTTCTGAGAAATCACCAGACTCATTTCCAAAGTAGTAGTACCAGCTTGCAATCCCACCAAAAATGGAGGAGTGTTCCTCTTTTTCCACTTCATCTTTAGTATCTGCTGTCACCTGAATTTTTGATCTTAGCCATTCTGACTGGTGTATGGTAGAATCTGAGTGTTATTTTGATTTGCATTTTCCTGATGACTAAGGATGTTGAACATTTTTGTAGATGCTTCCCAGCCATTTGGTATTCCACAGTTGAGAATTTGTTTCACTCTCTACCCCATTTTTAAACAGGGTTATTTGATTCTCTGGAGTCTTACTTCTTGAGTTTTTGTGTATATTTGATATTAACCCTCTATCAGATGTATGATTATTACAGATCTTTCCCCAATCTGTTGGTTGCCATTTTGTCCTATTGACAATATCCTTTGCCTTATAAAAGGTTTGCAATTTTATGAGGTTCCATTTGTCAACTCTTAATCTTAGCCCATAAGCCATTGATATTCTATACAGGAAAATTCCCCCTGTGCCTATGTGTTCCAGGATCTTTCCCACTTTCTCTTCTATTATGTTCAGGGTATCTTGTTTTATGTGGAGGTCTTTGATCCACTTGGACTTGAGCTTTGTACACGGGGATAAAAATGGTTTGATTTGCATTCTTTTTTTATTGGATTATTTTTGTTTGCATTTCAAATGTTATTCTCTTTCCCACTCTACAGTCCATAAGCCTCCATACTATCCCTCTTCCCCTTCTTCTGTGAGGGTGCTCCCCCTCCCCCTTCTCACCTCCCGGACCTGACATAACCTTACACTGGAGGGGGGGTTGTCCAGCATTGGCAGGACCAAGGACTTCTTCTCTCATTGGTGACCCAAAAAGCCATATTCTATTATATTTTCAGCTGGAGCCATGGGTCTGTCCATGTCTTTGGATAATGGTTTAGTCTCTGGGAGTTCTGATTGGTTGGTATTGTTGTTCTTATGCGGTTGCAAGACCCTTCAGCTCCTTCAATCCTTTCTCTGACTCCTCCAACTGGGACCTCATTCTCAGTTCAAAGGTTTACTGCTAGCATTTGCCTCTGTATTTGTCATGTTCTGGCTGAGGCTCTCACAAGACAGCTATATGAGACTCCCATCAGCATGCACTTCTTGGTTTTATCAATATTGTCTAGATTTGGTGGCTGTACATATACTGTCTTCTGGTCAGTCTGGCTAAGGGTTTATCTGTCTTACTGATTTTCACAAAGAACCAGTTCCTTGTTTTGTTGATTTTTTTGTATTCTTTTTATTTGTGCTTGGTTGATTTTAGTTCTGATTTTTATTTTTTCCTGCTCTCTACTCCTCTTGGATGTATTTGCTTCTTTTTGTTCTTGAGTCTTCAGGTGCGCTATCAAGCTGTCAGTATATGCTTTCTCCAGTTTCTTTTTGAAGGTACTCTCATCTATGAGTTGTCCTTTTAGCACTGCTCTCTCTATATCCTATATGTCTGGGTATATTTTGCCTACATTTTGATTAAATTCTAAAAAGTCTTTTATTTCTTTATTTCTTCCTTGACCAAGTTATCATTGAGGAGAGTGTTGTTCAGCTTCCATGTATATGTTGACTTTCTGTTGTTTTTGTTTTCATTGAAGAGCAGCTTTAGCCCATGGTGATCTGATAGGCATGGGATTGTTTCATTCTTTTAGTATCTGTTCAGGCCTGTTTTGTGACCAATTATGTGGTCAGTTTTGGAGAAGGTACCATGAAGTGCTAAAGAGAAGGTATATTCTTTGGTTTTAGGATGAAACGTCCTAAAGATTTCTGTTAAATCCATTTGGTTCATAACTTCTTTTAGTTTCACTGTGTCTGTTTAGTTTGTCTTTCCATGATCTGCCCATTGAAGAGATTGGGGTGTTAAAGTCTCCCACTATTATTGTGTCAGGTATAATATATGATCAATCTTTACTAAAGTTGTTTTATGAATGTGAGTGCCTTATGTTCGGAGGATAGATGTTCAGAACTGAGACTTCATCTTGGTAGAATTTTCCTTTGATGAGTATGAAGTGTCCTTCCTTATCCTTTTTGTAACTTGTGGTTAAAAGTCCATTTTATTTGATACTAGAATGGCTACTCCAGCTTGCTTTTTGGCATTATTTGCTTGGAAAATTTTTTTCTAGTTTTTTACTCTGAGGTAGTGTCTGACTTTGTAACTGAGGTGTGTTTCCTGTATGCAGCAAAAAAACAGTTCCTGTTAAGTATCTTCTTTGTTAGTCTAAGTCTTTTTATTGGGAAATAAAGTTCATTAATGTTAAGAGATATTAAGGAATATTGATTGTTGTTTCCTGGCTTTTTTTTTGTTGTTGTTAGAGGTGGAATTATGTTTGTGTGGCTATCTTCTTTTGGATTTGAAAGAAGCTTATTTTTTTCACGTTTTCTAGTGTACAGTTTCTTCCCCTCGCATTGCAGTTTTTCATCTATTACCCTTTGTAGTGCTGGATTTGTAGAAAGATATTGTGTAAATTTGGTTTTGTCATGGAATATTTTGGTTTCTTCATCTATGTTAATTGAGATTTTGATGCATATAGAAGCCTGGGCTCACATTTGTTTTTTCATAGGGTCTGTATGACATCTGCTGAGGTTCTTCTAACTTTCATAGTCTCTGTCAAGAAGTCTGATGCAATTCTTATAGGTATGCCTTCATATGTCACTTGACCCTTTTACCTTACTGCTTTTAATATATATATATATATATATATGTATATATATATATATATATTGCATTTGGTATTTCGATGGGTGGAATTTCTTTTCTGGTTTAATCTATTTGGAGTTTGTCTTCTTGTATATTCATGGGCATCTCTTTCTTTAGGTTGGGGGAGTTGTCTTCTACAATTTTGTTGAAAATATTTACTGGCCTTGTTGGGAATCTTTGCTCTCTTCTATACCTATTATCTTTAGGCTTGGTTTTCTCATTGTGTCCTGGATTTCCAGGATGTTTTGGGATAGAAGCTTTTTGCATTTTGCATTTTCTTTGACTGTTGTGTCAATGTTTTCTATAGTCTTCTGACCCTGAGATTCTCTCTTCAGTCTATTTTATTCTGTTGTTGGTGTTTGCATCTGTGACTATGGATCTCTTTCCTAGGTTTTCTATCTATCTCTAGGGTTGTCTCTCTTTTGAATTTCTTTATTGTTTCTACTTCCAGATTTGGATCCTCACTTACTGTAGAGGTTCAGGCTTCATATAGCATCAGACTAGTCAACTGGAAGCAGGGATATCTGGAAGGCACATAATAAATATACACAGCCTAATTTTTTTGTAAACACGTACATGCAATTTTTTCAAGGCTTAAAGTTCTCTCTCTCTCTCTCTCTCTCTCTCTCTCTCTCTCTCTCTCTCCTGCTTGCTTTCTTGCAGCTTGAGGCTACACATACTCTGCATTCTCTTGTATACTATACTTTTTTCCTTTTCCCTTTTCTTTTCTTGAACTCCCACACTCATACACATCTAGGTTTGTTACCTTTACACTCTTACATACAGTCTTCATACACACCTCACACATATCTCATACATACCACATGCACTCTTCTTTCACTCACACAACAATCTTCATATATTCCTCACATTCCCTCTTCACTCACTCTTCTCATGCTCTTTCATTCATTCTTTACTTGCTCCCTTACTTGCTTCCTAGTCTTTCTCTTGACCCAGTCTTTTATTTGTAATCCAAATGCAGGGAGAAAAAAAGACATTGTATAATCGTCGCCAAATCAAATTCAAAAGAATAACCACATCCCACAAAGAATTAAGAATTACAATTTTCCCCAAAGTTTCAAGATTCCCCTATATTAGGTCTGTAGCAAAAATAATAATCGCAAACTTATCATTATTTAGACTTCAACTTTTGGCATATTATACTTCAGAGCTTAGCGTTCTGGGGTCAGCTCCTTGTATTTTCCTGTGATGTTCTAATGATAAATGATGTGGGCAAGGCTGCCAGGCAGTGGTAGGAGAGAATCAATTAACCCTTAACCCAGTAGTTCCACTAGCTTTATGTTCCTTTACATTGCACACAATGACTATCCTAAGAATTTCAGTATTTGCCGTACTTTTACTAGTATGTAATTTTATGCGTTCTATACTTCCTTATCCAGGAACCACTCTCAAATGTTATGCAAAACTTATTTCATAACTTCAATAACTTTTTCCATTCTTAGCATTCCAATGTTGGCTCTAAATCATTTTCCAATAATTTCTTCAAAATCACTTTGTAAGTCAAGCATTAATCTAGAACTACCATTGTGCAGTTATTACATTATTTCCAAGATGAGAACACACAGCATGCACCTGGGCCATTAGGGCTGTGCTGTGCTGTGCCCCTATGCCTTAATTTCCAATTGTTTAAGAATCATTACATCAAGGAACATCTAATTTCATAGAATTCACAAGAGCAGAAGGAGAAAGAAGTAGGAAAGTCAGATATAATAGAATAATTATGCACACCAAGGCCAACTGAAAAGCAGTCACACACAGAAATGAAATCTATTCAGTCGTTATCCAGGGCTAAAGTTAGGAGAAATGGGAACAACTGCTTTTTACAAAGAGCTGCTGCAGGCTACTGAGATGTCTCCATCCTGGCCTACTGCAGGCAGCCTCTTTTTTCAGATGGTGTGTCCCCTGGAGGGTTGTGTCTCCTGCTTCTCAGGGTCCCAGAAGCCACCCCCCCCCTTTTTTTATAAGGAGCTGGTGCTGGCTTCTGAGATGTCTCCATCATGGCCTACTACTGGCAGTCCCTATTATGGTATGCTGTCCTCAGCAAATTCCTTCACCTGTTTGGTTGTGTTTTCCTGTAATTCATTAAGGGATTTTTATGTTTCCTCTTTCAGGGCTTCTACATGTTTACTTGTGTTCTTCTGTATTTCTTTAAGGGAGTTGTTTATGCCCTTCTTAAAGTCCTCTATCATCATCATGAGGGTGATTTGAATCCAAATCTTGCTTTTCCCTTGTGTTGGGATATCCAGTTTTTGCTGTGGTGGGAGAACTGGCTTCCGATGATGCCAAGTAGTTTTGGTTTCTGTTGCTTAGGTTCTTGTGCTTGCATCTTGCCATCTGGTTATCTAGGATGTTAGTTGGTCTTTCTGTCTCTGACTGGAGCTTGTCCCTCCTTTGGGCCTGTGACCCTGTGATCTTAGGAGTACACTCACTCCTGTGAGACCAGCTCTCTCTGGGCAGGTTTTGGGTCCAGAGGCCTATGGGACAACCTTAGTTCTTTGAGTTAATTTTATATCTGACCACTTTACTGAAGTTGTTTATCAGATGTAAGAAGTTCTCTAGTAGAGAACTATAGTAGTAGTATACTATCATATCATCTTCAAATAGCTATACCTTTCCTCCTTTTTTTTTCAAAATTTTTACCTTCCTTAATCTCTTTCTTTTTTCCGTTTATTCTAGCTAGAAGTTCCAGTATTATATTGAATATATATATATATATATATAGAGGGAGAGTAGGCAGCATTTTCTTGTCCTTTGTTTTAGTGGGATTACTTCAAAGTATATCTCCATTTAATTTGATATTGGCTCTTGGTTTGTTGAATATTACCTTTATTATGGTTAAGTACAGGGCCTCAATTTCTGAACTCTCCAATACTTTTGACATGAGGGGTGTTGTATTTTGTCAAATGCTTTTTAAGTGTCTAATGAGAAGATCAAACTCTTTGAGTTTGTTTATATATTGGATTAATTTAATGGGTTTTCCTATATTGAACTATACCTGTATCCCTGGGATGAACCCTATTTGATCATGTTAAATGATCATTTTGATGTTTTATTGGGTTCAGGTTCTGAGAATTTTATTGAGTAATTTTACATAGCTATTCATAAGTGAAATTGGTCTGAAGTTCTCCTTTGTTGGGTCTTTGTGTGGTTTAGGTATCAGTCTCTGCTCCAAACTTTGTCTCTGTATCTCTTCCTATGAGTATTTTTGTGGTCTGTGGATTGTATCTTGGGTAATTTGAGCTTTTGGGCTAATATCCACTTCTTAGTGAATGCATACTATGTGTGTTTTTCGAGAAACCACCAGACTGATTTCCAGAGTGGTTGCACCAGCTTGCAATCCCACCAACAATGAAGGAGTGTTCTTTCTCCACATCCTCACCAGCATCTGCTGTTACCCAAGGGTTTGATCTTAGCCATTTTAACTGTTGTGTGGTAGAATCTCAGGGTTGTTTTGATTTCACTGATGACTAAAAATGTTGAACATTTCTTTAGGTATTTTTCAACCATTTTGTATTCCTCAGTTGAGAATTCTCTGTTTCTCTCTGCAAGTCATTATTTTTCTTTGATTGGATATTTTATTATTTACATTTTATATGTTATGCCCTTTCCCAGTTTCCCCTCCAGAAACCTGCTATCCCATCTGCCCTCCCCCTGCTTCTATGAAGGTGCTCTCACACCCACCCACCCACTCCTTCCTAGCTCCCCTTCATGACATTCCTCTATACTGGGGCATGGGTCCTTCCATTGATGCCAAACAAGGTCATCTTCTCCTACATATGCAGTTGGAGCCATGGGTCACTCCATGTGTATTATTTGGTTTGTGGTTTATTCTTTGGGAGCTCTGGGGCATCTGATTGGTTGATATTGTTGTTCTCATTATGGGGTTGTAAACTCCTTCAGTTCCTTCAGTCCATCCTCTAACACCTCCATCAGAGAACCCTTTCTCAGTTCAATGGTTGTATGTGAACATCAACCTCTGCATTTGTCAGGCTCTGGCAGGCCTCTCTGGAAACAGCTATATCAGGCTACTGCAAGCATGCACTTCTTGGCATCTGCAATATTGTCTGTGTCTGTTGTCTATATATGGCTGGATCCCCAGGTGGGGCAGTCTCTAGATGGACTTTCCTTCAGTCTCTGATCTATTCTTTGTCACTGTATTTCTTCCCATGAGTAATTTTGTTCCACCTTCTAAGAATGTCTGAAGCATCCACATTTTATTCTTCCTTCTTCTTGAGCTTCATGTGATCTGTGAATTGTATCTTGGGAATTCCGAGCTTTGGGGCTAATATCCACTTATCAGTGAGTGCATACCATGTGCATTTTTCTGTGATAGGGTTACCTCACTCAGGACAATATTTTCTAGTTCTATCCATTTGCCTATGAATTTAATTAAATTGTTTTTAATAGCTGAGTAGTACTCCATTATGTAAATGTATCACATTTTCTGTATCCATTCCTCTGTTCGGGGACATCTGGGTTCTTTCCAGCTTCTGACTATTATATATAAGGTTGCTATGAACATAGTGCAGCATGTGTCCTAGTTATATGTTGGAGTATCTTTAGGGTATATGCCTAGGAGTAGTATAGTTAGGAAACTCGAGACTGATTTCCAGAGTGGTTGTACCAGCTTGCAATCTCATCAACAATGGAGGCATATTCCTCTTTCTCCACATCCTTGCCAGCATCTGATGTCACCTGAGATTTTGATCTTAGTCATTTTTACTGGTGTAAGGTGGAATCTCAGAGTTGCTTTGATTTCCAATTCCCTGATGACTAAGGATGTTGAACATTTCTTTAGTTGCTTTTCAGCCACTTGATATTCCTCAATTTATAATCATTTGTGTAGCTCTGAAACCCTTTATTTATTTATTTATTTATTTATTTATTTATTTACTTTTTATTAACTTGAGTATTTCTTATTTACATTTCGAGTGTTATTCCGTTTCCCGGTTTCCGGGCAAACATCCCCCTAATCCCTCCCCCTCCCCTTCTTTATGGGTGTTCCCCTCTCCATCCTCCCCCCATTGCCGTCCTCCCCCCAACAATCTAGTTCACTGGGGGTTCAGTCTTAGCAGGACCCTTCCACTGGTGCTCTTACTAGGATATTCATTGCTACCTATGAGGTCAGAGTCCAGGGTCAGTCCATGTATAGTCTTTGGGTAGTGGCTTAGTCCCTGGAAGCTCTGGTTGCTTGGCATTGTTGTACATATGGGGTCTCGAGCCCCTTCAAGCTCTTCCAGTTCTTTCTCTGATTCCTTCAACGGGGGTCCTATTCTCAGTTCAGTGGTTTGCTGCTGGGAATCGCCTCTGTATTTGCTGTATTCTGGTTGTGTCTCTCAGGAGAGATCTACATCCGGCTCCTGTCAGCCTGCACTTCCTTGCTTCATCCATCTTGTATAATTGGGTGGCTGTATATGTATGGGCCACATGTGGGGCAGGCTCTGAATGGGTGTTCCTTCTGTCTCTGTTTTAATCTTTGCCTCTCTCTTCCCTGCCAAGGGTATTCTTGTTCCCCCTTTTAAAGGAGTGAAGCATTCACATTTTGATCATCCATCTTGAGTGTCATGTGTTCTAAGCATCTAGGGTAATTCAAGCATTTGGGCTAATAGTCACTTATCAATGAATGCATACCATGTGTGTTTTTCTGTGATTGGGTTACCTCACTCAGGAAGATATTTTCCAGTTCCAACCATTTGCCTACGAATTTCATAAAGTCATTGTTTTTGATAGCTGAATAATATTCCATTGTGTAGATGTACCACATTTTCTGTATCCATTCCTCTGTTGAAGGGCATCTGGGTTCTTTCCAGCTTCTGGCTATTATAAATAAGGCTGCGATGAACATAGTGGAGCACGTGTCTTTTTTATATGTTGGGGCATCTTGTGGGTATATGCCCAAGAGAGGTATAGCTGGATCCTCAGGCAGTTCAATGTCCAATTTTCTGAGGAACCTCCAGACTGATTTCCAGAATGGTTGATCTTAGCCATTCTCACTGGTGTGAGGTGAACTCTCAGGGTTGTTTTGATTTGAATTTCCCTTATGACTAAAGATGTTGAACATTTCTTTAGGTGTTTCTCAGCCATTCGGCATTCCTCAGCTGTGAATTCTTTGTTTAGCACTGAACCCCATTTTTAATAGGGTTATTTGTCTCCCTGCGGTCTAACTTCTTGAGTTCTTTGTATATCTTGGATATAAGGCCTCTATCTGTTGTAGGATTGGTAAAGATCTTTTCCCAATCTGTTGGTTGCTGTTTTGTCCTAACCACAGTGTCCTTTGCCTTACAGAAGCTTTGCAGTTTTATGAGATCCCATTTGTCAATTCTTGATCTTAGAGCATAAGCCATTGGTGTTTGTTTAGGAAATTTTTTCCAGTGCCCACGTGTTTGAGATGCTGCCCTAGTTTTTCTTCTATTAGTTTGAGTGTATCTGGTTTGATGTGAAGGTCCTTGATCCGCTTGGACTTAAGCTTTGTACAGGGTGATAAGCATGGATCTATCTGCATTCTTCTACATGTTGACCTCCAGTTGAACCAGCACCATTTGCTGAAAGTGCTGTCTTTTTTCCATTGGATGGTTTTGGCTCCTTTGTCAAAAATTAAGTGCCCATAGGTGTCTGGGTTCATTTCTGGGTTTTCAATTCTGGTCCAGTGGTCGATCTGTCTGTCTCTGTACCAATACCATGCAGTTTTTATCACTATTGCTCTGTAATACTGCTTGAGTTCAGGGATAGTAATTCCCCCTGAAGTCCTTTTATTGTTGAGGATAGTTGTAGCTATCCTGGGTTTTTTGTTATTCCAGATGAATTTGCAAATTGTTCTGTCTAACTCTTTGAAGAAATGGATTCGTATTTTGATGGGGATTGAATTGAATCTGTAGATCACGTTTGGTAAAATGGCCATTTTTACTATATTAATCCTGCCAGTCCATGAGCATGGGAGATCTTTCCATCTTCTGCGGTCTTCTTCAGTTTCTTTCTTCAGAGTCTTGAAGTTCTTATTGTACAGATCTTTTACTTGCTTGGTTAAAGTCACACCGAGATACTTTATAATGTTTGGGTCTATTATGAAGGGTGTCATTTCCCTAATTTCTTTCTCGGCTTGTTTCTCTTTTGTGTAGAGGAAGGCTACTGATTTATTTGAGCTAATTTTATACCCAGCCACTTTGCTGAAGTTGTTTATCAGCTTTAGTAGTTCTCTGGTGGAACTTTTGGGATCACTTAAATATACTATCACATCATCTGCAAATAGTGATATTTTGACTTCTTCTTTTCCAATCTGTATCCCTTTGATCTCCTTTTGTTGTCCGATTGTTCTGGCTAGAACTTCAAGAACTATATTGAATAAATAGGGAGAGAATGGGCAGTCTTGTCTAGTCCCTGATTTTAGTGGGATTGCTTCAATTTCTCTCCATTTAGTTTAATGTTAGCAACTGGTTTGCTGTATATAGCTTTTATTATGTTTAGGTATGGGCCTTGAATTCCTATTCTTTCCAGGACTTTTATCATGAAGTGGTATTGAATTTTGTCAAATGCTTTCTCAGCATCTAATGAAATTATCATGTGATTTTGTTCTTTCAGTTTGTTTATATAATGGATCATGTTGATGGTTTTCCGTATATTGAACCATCCCTGCATGCCTGGGATGAAGCCTACTTGATCATGGTGGATGATTGTTTTGATGTGCTGTTGGATTCGGTTTGCCAGAATTTTAATGAGTATTTTTGCGTCGATATTCATAAGAGAAATTGGTCTGAAGGTTGGGTCTTTGTGTGGTTTAGGTATAAGAGTAATTGTGGCTTCATAGAAGGAATTCGGTAGTGCTCCATCTGTTTCAATTTTGTGGAATAGTTTGGATAGTATTGGTATGAGGTCTTCTATGAAGGTCTGATAGAATTCTGCACTAAACCTGTCTGGACCTGGGCTCTTTTTGGTTGGGAGACCTTTAATGACTGCTTCTATTTCCTTAGCAGTTATGGGGTTGTTTAACTGGTTTATCTGTTCCTGATTTAACTTTGGTACCTGGTATTTGTCTAGGAAATTGTCCATTTCCTGTAGATTTTCAAGTTTTGTTGAATATAGGCTTTTATAGTAAGATCTGATGATTTTTTGAATTTCCTCTGAATCTGTAGTTATGTCTCCCTTTTCATTTCTGATTTTGTTAATTTGGACACACTCTCTGTGTCCTCTCATTAGTCTGGCTAAGGGTTTATCTATCTTGTTGATTTTCTCAAAGAACCAACTTTTTGTTCTGTTGATGCTTTCTATGGTCCTTTTTGTTTCTACTTGGCTGATTTCAGCTCTGAGTTTGATTATTTCCTGCCTTCTACTCCTCCTTGTTGTATTTGCTTCTTTTTGTTCTAGAGCTTTTAGGTGTCCTGTCAAGCTGCTCACATATGTTCTCTCCTGTTTCTTTCTGCATGCACTCAGAGCTATGAGTTTTCCTCTTAGCACAGCTTTCATTGTGTCCCATAAGTTTGGTTATGTTGTACCTTCATTTTCATTAAATTCTAAGAAGTCCTTTTTAAATAGGGTCATTTGATTCTTTGGAGTCTAACTTCATGTGTTCTTTGTATATATTGATATTAGCCCTCTATCATATGGAGGATTGGTAAAGATGTTTTCCCAATGTCTTGGATTACCATTTTGTCATATTGACAGTGTCTTTTGATTTACAGATGCTTTCCAATTTTATGAGGTCCCATTTGTTGATTTTTGATCTTATTAGCACAAGCCATTGTTGTTCTGTTCTTGAAATTTTCCCTTTTGCCCATGTGTTCAAGGTTCTTACCCACTTTCTCTTCTATTAGTTTCAGTGTATAGTTTTATGTGGAGGTCCTTGATCCACTTGACTTGAGCTTTCTACAAGGTGACAAAAATAGTTCAATCTATGTGGTGACCACCTGTTGTACCAGCACCATTTGTTGAAAATTCTCTTTTTTCCACTGGATGGTTCTGGTTTCTTGGTCAAATATCAAGTGTCCATAGGTGTGTGAGTTTATTTCTGAGTCTTCAATTCTATTTCATTGATCTACCTGTCAGTCTTTGTACCAATACCATACAGTTTTTATCACTATTGCTCTGTAATACAGCCGGAGGGTATGGGTGGTGATTCCCCCAAACATTCTGGTTGTTTGGTTCTTAGAATCTTATTTAATAGAGCTCTTCTCTTGAAATCTTAGCAAAAGAAATGAGTACAAGGAATATAATAAATGGATACAATTAGGAAATGAAGCAGAATGTTTCTGAAAACATGATTGTTTACATCAAACCCTGAAGACTCTTTGAGAAAATTCTTAGATAAGTAATTTCAAAAGAGGAGCAGATATAAAGTCAACATGGCATACAGTAGGAAGAGTGATGTCATCATGGGATTGGAGGAGGGATAGAGAGTTGGAAATGCTAAGGATGCATTATATATATGTATGGAATTTACAGAAAATAAACTAAGTTTAAAAAATATGAAACTTAAATCTTGATCCTTGGTGCTTAGAATTAGTGTGACTACTCTTAAGGACATTTCTCTAAATACTCTATCTTCCTTGATTTTTGACACTTTGATTGTGTGGTTTCTTCTAGATTCTGTCACTTTCTTGTCTAGGTAATGTTCATTTCTCTGAAAGTAATTAAAATTCTACAAATAAACCCACAGTCTTTGATGTACTGAATCTGTTATTAATGTATATAATATACTTGAATATTTTGTATTGTATAGATTTCATAGTATATAAAAACAGATTTAAATTTATGGAGTTGAATCTTCCATGTAATTTAAATAGCATGTGACGATTAATGGTTGAATGTTTTTAAATTTATATTATTGTATCACATTTAAATAAAATTGCATTGGACTTATGAGTATTATCTCATCTAAACTGTGTCAAAACTTTTAGTAAATTGATAAATGATGGTTTGTGATGTATTTTTTCTTTATTGAGTATTTTCTTTATTTACATTTCAAATGTTATCCGTTTTCCTGGTAGCATATCTGTTCTATAGAAAGCCTTGTACTTTTCTTTCATGTCAGTCCATTCTAGATTTAAATATTCAATTCCATGTTGATTTAGAAATTGGTTCTTATATAATGTAACATTTTGATGGATAATTTGTTATTTATTGTTAGATTTCTACTTTATTCTACTTGATTTTGATGATGTGTCTTCCCATTTTGATTTATATCTTTGATTTTGATGTATGCCTTTGAACATACAAACTGCATTGGATGGAATATGTAGAAGATACCAGTTCTCTGGGGCATGGATCCTTAGATAATTTAATTTAGAACAAGTGCTTTGGGGAGTGCTTGAAGAATTCAGTGAAATATTTTGAGGCTCATCATTAAGTTCCTTTTCTTTGTTGAAGCATTCTCTTTGGGAATTCATGTTGCTTCAAAATATAAACTAAAAGCCATTACTTACTAGACACAAGCTACATTGGTAGAGACACGTAAATGCCACAGGAATGCAAAAAAGTCTACTTTAAGATTATTCAGTAGTATTCATATCTGACTAAGTATAAAAATTTTATATATTTTTTAGTAAATGAGTAAAGGTTTAATTTGCTTATTCTTGACAAATTCTGTACAAGACTTCTCACATGATATGGCATACTAAGCATTTCAACTTCACTTTTGAAGTCAAATATAGGTAAACCCATAATTTAGTGGAAAGAATATAGTCATCTTAATCCATGCTGAAGGAGCTGTATATATGTGTGAGTAAGATTTAAAATCTCACTAACTGTGTGTGCTCTCATCCTGTTCTTGCCATTATACTTAGATTGATATGGTCACAATATAAATCACTATTAAACATGCCTTTAAGTTATATACAAAGAGTTTCATGCCAGGGCTAATTTTATAGAATAGTGCTAGAAAAAATATAATTGCAATAACATCTTCAAATATTGTGTTATGTTTTAAAGCATGTTCTAAGATAAAGAAGACCTATGGAAAGCATAAAAGTACCATGACATACGTATATTTTATAGTAATATTTCATAATATAAAGTATATATCTTTAATTGGATACCGTCACAGATTTATTTACTTTTCACTGTACATATGGTATTTTAAAATATTCAGATTTCCTGTAGATGTTTCATTATTTTTGATTTTGGTAAAATACACCATACACTGTCAGGGAACCATCACTGTTACTTTTATTTCAAAAAAAATTTCTGTTTAGGATTTTCATGAATAAAACAAATCCACATTTATTTTTGTTCATTTACATCTCTAAGAAAGCTTATATTCAATTAATTAAAGATGAACATTTCATGAACAAACTGTTCTTGAAACAACTGTTATTTATATGTGTTCAGCTCCTCATACTGTTTTGTCAAAAAGGCTCTGTCTAAATGTTGACATAAAATTTTCTAATTTATAGTAGAGATACTATTTCATATAAGTATAACGCATGGTTATATTTTCACTCTATCCTTTCACAGATGAAACACCCAAGTATCTGCCAAAAAGAACCCTGCACATTCACTGTTATTGTTCAGAAAGAAGTTTTTGAAAATGAATCAGAAAACTGGGAAAGACATCCAAACTAACTGTGTAACCAAGCATGGGAGAGTTGGTGAGAAAATTGCCACATTGGACCATGAAGCATGGAATCATTTCAAAATCTGTTGCTCCTGTTTACATGCTCTGGCATCTGAGTGAGTTCAACACTCTCAGAAAAGCATATGGAAAAGAATAATGTGACTGAATTTATCCTCCTGGGCCTCACCCAGAACCCAGAGGGCCAAAAGATTCTGTTTGTCACATTCTTGCTCATCTACATCGTGACAGTAATGGGCAATCTGCTCATAATGGTGACCATCATGGCTAGCCAGTCCCTTGGTTCCCCTATGTACTTTTTCCTGGCTTATTTGTCATTTATAGATACTGTCTATTCTACTGCCATTGCTCCAAAAATGATTATTGACTTGCTCTATGAAACAAAGACCATCTCCTTCCGGGCTTGTATGACTCAAGTTTTTATAGATCATTTATTTGCTGGAGCTGAGGTCATTCTTCTGGTGGTGATGGCCTATGACCGCTATGTGGCCATCTGTAAGCCTCTTCATTATTTGACTGTCATGAATCGGCGGGTATGTGTTCTCATGCTGTTGGGAGCCTGGATTGGTGGCTTTCTTCACTCATTAATTCAATTTATTTTCATTTATCAGCTCCCTTTCTGTGGCCCAAATATCATTGACAGCTTTGTATGTGATATGTATCCTTTGCTAAAACTAGCCTGCACCAATACTTACCTCATAGGGCTTTGTATGATCGCTAATGGAGGGGCAATTTGCACTGTTACTTTTTTAATTCTCCTAGTTTCTTATGGGGTCATTTTACACTCTCTAAAGGCACATAGTCTGGAAGGGAAGCGCAAAGCTTTGTACACATGTGCATCCCACATCATTGTAGTCGTTTTGTTCTTTGTTCCATGCATCTTCCTATATGCAAGGCCTACATCCACATTTCCCATTGATAAGTCTGTTACTGTTGTCTTAACTTTCATAACTCCAATGCTGAACCCCTTAATCTACACCTTGAGGAATGCAGAAATGAAAAATGCTATGAAGAAACTTTGGAGAAAAAAAAATCTAGCTCCATTGTAAGTGGGCTATATCACTCTTGAAAATGGAAACCCAGGATATTATTATTTAACAGAGAGAACAATTTTACTGATGACATTTACTATTTTTTATTATTGATCTCTTTTGCCTATTTAGACACTTATTTAAAAACAAGCACTAAGGATGCTCCAGTCCTTCTTAAATGGATGAGCAAAAATATTCATAGGAGGAGATATGGAGGCAAAGTTTGGAGCAGACTGAAGGAATGGCCATTCAGGGCCTGCCCCACCTGGGAATTTAGTATACACACACACACACACACACACACACACACACACACACACACACACACACGTGAACGCTAGAAGCGAAGCATTGAACTGAGAATGGGGGTCCTTGTTGGCAGAGTTAGAGAAAGAATTGAAAGAACTGAAGGGACTTGCAACCCCGTAAGAACAATACCAAACAACCTGAGCTCCCAGGGATTAAATACTATTCAAAGTGTACATAAGAACAGACCCATGGCTCAAGCTGCATATGTAGCAGAGGATGGCATTGTTGGGCACCAATGGGAGGAGAAGTCCTTGGTCCTGCCAAGGTTGGACCCCAGTAGGGGAATGTCAGGGTAGGTAAGCAGGAAGGGCAGATGTTTGCGGAGGGGACACACTCTCATAGAAGGAGAGGGAGCGGCATGGGATTGGGGCTTATGGACAGGAAACTGGGGAGGGGACTAACATTTGAAATGTAAATAAAAATATTTAATTAAAAAAACAGGCACTACAATTAACATTTAAGGAGATAACATCTACTCTACAGAAAATTGGCATGTAAAACTTAGCATTTTATAAGCAAAGTCAGTCACCATAACTTAAGGTTTATTTTAATTTTGAATTTATAAATCATTCACTCAGTATAGTTAGCAATACTAACATTTCCAGATATCCATGTAAATTGTGTTAATCATAAGAAACTTCTTCAAAAATTTAATACATATTGAATAATTCATGCATAAGATGTTAATTCAATGGTAGAGAAAGTAAAAATTGTATGGATAATTGGTTCCTGTGATAGGAGGCCAACACAAACAATTAAAAAGTCCCTAATTAATAAATTAGAAAGTACAGGAAGTGGGAAATATTTTGAAAATGCTGAGGACCATGGTTTCTCCATTAATGCTGTCAGAGAGTTAGGGAAGCTAAGTTCCTGAAGAAAATCTGCTGCTTCTACTTATAAAGTTCATATCCTGACTCGGTTGTATACAGAGTTAATATAAATCTTTTAAAATTGTGCTTTCCAAATTAAATTCTTTAATGCCCACACTAAGTGTTATCTTTTAGTTATTTTATGAGATGGTAGAAAGATTAATTTCTCCTCAAAAAGTAATTTTCTTAAGACTGCTCTCTAATGACAACCCCACAACACCAACCTTCCACAACATTTGTTTTTTACAACATCCTCTGTTTACAGAGTCTGAACTACTGCACAGTATCAGACACACCTTGTCAGACACCTGAGGTGTCTTAAATTAGCTCAACGTTTGATCATCTGAAAGACGAGATCCATATCATTAGTTTATCAGATATCTTCTGTGGATCAGAAATTTGTATATAGCTCAGTTGGGCACTTCTGCAAAAGCTTAGCATCTCATGAAGCTGAGTCATAAATTAATTGGCTTTCAGAACATCTGTAAGTTTTTCTAGTCACAGGTAAAGTATATCCTGAACAGTAGGACTAAAGTAGGTGCTTTTGGTGGCTCCCAACTCCCCCATCATGTGGTCTTTTCAAATGTTCCTGAGGCATGTGAACTTCAGAGTAATTGGGCATTGCATATGGTATCTCAGAGCTCAAAGAGACCCTTAGCATACTTTATACCCAACCATAGATGTTACACAGGAGCTCTTCTGTTATATCCCATCAGTTAGGGCAGTCATGAAGTATACTGTGTATTCACTCAGCTAGACCCTGGCTTTTGATATAAAATTGATAATATTTTATAGAAGCAACTAAACAGGATTGTACCTTAATAATATTTAATCTGCTATATCTTTTCTCCCCACTGAAATATCTATGCTCTCAAATGTACTTTAAACTCTTCTATAATCTCTATAAGTTACTTTGAATATCTAAAAGAAATCACATCAGGTTTAGAGGAGAGGAAGATTTAGGAGTTTATCTAATTATAGATGTCCCATGGTTGAGGATTTTGTTTTTCTTTTTATGCTATTCTTTGAGTTCTCTGAACTGAAACACCTGGGAACCGAGGGGAAGTAAATGATGTACACTTAAAACACTGTTCCCCAGTAGTGTAACCTTCTTGGATGTATGCGATGGTTAATGTTAATTCTTGATTGTAGTTTGAGATGACTGTGAGAATAGTGATTCACATTTCTGGGTGTGACTGAGACAGTGTTACCAGAGTTGATTGGCATATAAGACAGCATCAGAGTGGAATTTTACCTTGGGATAAGGAAGCACAATCTAGTAGACTGGAATATGAATGGAAAAAAAGCATTCATGTTATATTGAGTATAATATAGGTCTCAGTATATTTTGCTTACTGTAGTCATGATACTATACATAACCAAAGTTCATAGCAATGGAGGCATACACTACTGAAGAGTACCTCTGAAACAATAAAAACAAAATCATTTTTCACTTAAAATCATTTCTCTTAAGTGTTTTCTGACAGCAATGAAGAGTTGACTAGTGTAGTCTAGTTTGTTTAATTTTTAATATTTCCAGAACTTTTGTAGAATATTTGGATTTCTTTTTCTCTTTTGAGATATACAGTAGTCTCCATAAGGGATGAAATGTGTGCAAAGGTTTAGGTCACTAGTTTTTATAATCTGTTTTTTAAAGAGGCAGAAAGGGACTACACTCCTGACATAGATACATTTGGTGGATGGAGTAGAGCAACAGCCACCCTTTATTTTTCTCTCAGCCATTTCATGACAAAAATGCTTTATAAAATTACCTCACAGGTAAAATGTTACACAAAAGAGAGTTATGGAAAGATGTTGAGAGCAACTTCAAAGCAATGTTTCATTCTATAAGCTTACTATAAGTTCAAAGCAACAGTTTCACATGGTCTTACTTTATCACAGTGCACAGCTTTTGCTGTATTCTTGGACTTGAGCTAGAATGAATGTTTTCCTTGGTCAAGTCTGTTCTAAGCTTCTTTCTCTTCTTAGTGCAATTTATGAAAGTTCATCGCATCACTTATTATACGGCCTTACTATTCTATGAGAAGGAGGCATATTCTATTCTTCATTCTAACTATATTACATCTTTCTGACAAAAAACTAAAACCATCTGCTTTCACCTTTTTTCCTAAAATTATTATAAATTCATTAATTCTACAAAGTTACTGATTTAGCTAGACAATATTAATTCAGGAAAGCACATCTTCACATTAATCTACAGAAAATATTCTCAATAGGATAGTCTGATGCCTAGGAATCATTAGGCTATGTAATAATGGCAGGAAAGGCATATCAGCAATGAGAAACAATCCTGAGTGGAACTCTTGGTTGTACCTCTCCACAGTATACCCTTTGCAGCCATGAAAAACAGTGTGCCATCTTCAGAAAACTCACTTGCTCGCCATAGCTTTTCCTATATGGCTTTTGTCAGCTGACCATGTAAAACTGAGTGTGGGAGCACCCTTTAGGATATGGGCAACCTAACAACAGCTCATCTACAAAGAAAATTAACTCAACTTATCATCTATCAACTGCTAGTTTTTCTCAGGTTGAGGTGAAGCCTTGAGAACTCCTTTTTAATACTTCATGACATTCTAGTAATTGTTGAATTTTGAGCAGGTATTCAAAGATGCTGTAAGTTTATGTTGTGTATCTGCAATATTATGTCCAGAATATAGCATGTCATAGTTCTCCCTGTCTTCTGCATCCTACATTCTTTCTGGCCCCTTTCTTTTTATGTACCATCAGTCTTGGTTTGAAGAAGGCTAATACAGATTGATGAAGTATTACCAAACACTCACAGTTACTTATTTTTGTCAATATTGTTACCATCTAGGATAATTGATGAGTCTCCTTTTTCTTCTAGTTAAAGAATTAAGTGTCAAGAAGAAAATCTCTGAGAACCTCTATGGGTAGCAGCAGAAAAATGTCACATATAATAAACAGGATCAGCCATAACCAGCACCTGAAAAAAAGCTTTTATTGGCAGTGAGGAAACACATACCACAGAAAAAGATTTTTCAAAGTAGGGGTAGCAGAACCAAAGAAACTGAAGCCCAGCTTTTTCTTGGGGACTGGGAGATTGTAAGTTCTCTGAAGGTTTTTTTCCTCCCTAATTTAGTGTGTGTCAGTTTGAAGAAAAACAGAATGACTATGATTGATTGTAACTGTGCCCTGATCTGGTCTTGAGCAGGATAAGACAGTAAATCAGTAGGGAACCTATAGACAGGAGAAAACGGCACACAAGACCTCTGTTTTAAGCTGCCAGAATTTGTCTCAGATCATGAGGAGGAAAAATAAGCCTGTTGTCTGGGAAGTTTACAATCTTTATCCTCCATTCCTATTCTCTCTTCCTATCTTTCTAAGTTTTAGGCAGTCTTTCTAAATCCCAGTCCCTCCACATATATACCTTTAAGTCTCTGCATTATTCACTACCCACAGCCCTAAACAAGGTTGAGAAGAATAGAAATCATAAACACAAATATTTAGGAGGAAGTTTAACTATATAACCATTTATTTAAGCAATTTTAGTTGATGCACAACAGCATATATAACTATGGTCTATGTCTATGTCTCTTTACCCATGAATGTTTGACCATATTACAGTATCAAACATGAAATGCCTTCTGGGGATCAGACCAATTTAAAAAAGGAGGTAATTTTATAGGCAACTGTGGATGCTTTATGATACAAAACCAACCTGCTAGGCAAGATGTTACCACTGGTACAACAGTAGCATGGCTGTTATAGGTAATCCTGTGTGTGTTCATTAGGTCTGATGCCATTTTCTCAAATGGAATATTTTATGGCTATTAATATGTACATGGTCAAAGATCCATGGCTTGAGCAGTAGTGAGTCTTAGGGCGACCCATTGCTTCTGTTTCCTATATGGCAGTGTTGTCAAATTTCTTCCTAATATTTATGTTTATACAGTAGTCTAGTGTCAACTTTGTGAGCTTTTTTGTATTTTTTTATTGGATATTTTTTATTCACATTTCAAATGTTATTCCCTTTCTCGGTTTCCCAGATGTAAGCCCACTAACCCATCCCCTTCCCCTTCTTCTATAATGGTGTTCCCCTTCCCATCCACCCACCCTTCCCGCACCACATCCCCTGACATTCCCCTAAACTGGGAGGTATAGCCTTGGCAGAATCAAGGGTTTTTTCCTTTCATTGGTTCTCCTCAAGGCCATCATCTGGTATAAATATATATATATATATATATATCTGGAGTCATGGGTCAGTCCATGTATAGTCTCTGGGTATTGGTTTAGTCCCTGAGAGCTCTAGTTGGTTGGCATTGTTCTTACAGGGTTGCAAGCCCCTTCAGCTCTTTCAATCCTTTCTCTAAATCCTCCAATGGGGATACTGTTCTTAGTTCAATGGTTTGCTACTACGATTTGCCTCTGTATTTGACATGCTCTGGCTGCGCCTCTCAGGAGACATCTGTATCCGGCTCCTGTCAGCATGCGCTTCTTAGGTTCATCCATCTTATCTAGTTTTAGTGGTTCTATATATATGGACTGTATACCCATGTGGGGCAGGCTCTGAATAGCCATTCCTTCGGTCTCTGCTTCAAAATTTGTCTCCATATCCCTTCCTATGAATATTTCTGATCCTCCTTTTAAGAAGGACTGAAGCATCCACACTTTGGTTGTCCTTCTTTGTGAGGTACATGTGGTCTGTGGATTGTATCTTGGGTAATTCAAGCTTTTGGGCTAATTTATACTTCTCAGTGAGTGCGTACCATGAATGTTTTTCTGTGGTTACCTCACTCAGGTCGATATTTTCTAGTTTATTCCATTTGCCTATGAATTTCATGAAGTCATTGTTTTTGATTGCTGAGTAGTACTCCATTGTGTAGATGTACTACATTTTCTGTATCTATTCCTCAGTTAAAGGGCATATGGAATCTTTCCACCTTCTGGCTATTATAGATAAGGCCACTATGAACATAGTGGAGCATGTGTCTTTGATGTATGTTGGAGCAGCTTTTGGGTATTTTCCCAGAGAGGTATAGCTGGGTCCTTAGGTAGTGCAATGTCCAAATTTCTGAGGATCCTCCAGACTGATTTCCAGAGTGGTTGTGCCAGTTTGCAATCCCACCAACAATGGAGGAGTGTTTCTCTTTCTTCACATCCTTACCAGCATCTGTTGTCACCTGAGTTTTTGATCTTAGTCATTCTGACTGGTGTGAGGTGGAACTCAGGGTTGTTTTGATTTGCATTTCCCTTATCACTAAAGATGCTGAGCATTTTGTTAGGTACTTCTGAGCCATTTGATATTCTTCAGCTGAAAATTCTTTGTTTAGCTATGTACCCCATTTTTAAAAGGGTTATTTGCCTCTCTGGAGTTGAACTTCTTGAGTCCTTTGTATATTTTGGATTTTAGCCCTCTATCAGATGGAGGATCGGTCAAGATCTTTTCCCATTCTATTGTTTGCCATTTTGTCCTAAAGACAATGCCCTTTGCCTTATAAAAGTTAGGCAATTTTATGAAGTCCCATTTGTCGTTTCTTGATCTTAGAGCATAGGCCATTGGTATTTTGTCTAGGAAAATTTCCCCTGTGCCCAAGTGATCAGAACTTTTTCTTGCATTAGTTTGAGTGTATCTGGTGAGATGTGGAGGTCCTTGATCTACTTGGACTTAAACTTTTTACAGGGCGATAACAATGGATCGAATTGCATTCTTCTAGATGCTGACCTCCAGTTGGATCAACACCATTTATTGAAAATGCTACTTTTTTCCCATTGAACCATTTTAGCTCCTTTGTCAAGGATCAAGTGACCATAGATGTGTGGGTTCATTTCTGGGTCTTCAATTCTATTTCACTGATCTATTTGACTCCCTTTGTACCAATACCATACAGGTTTTATCACTATAGCTCTGCAATACTGTTTGAGGTCAGGGACGGTGATTCCACCAGAATTTCTTTTATTGTTGAGGATAGTTTTTGTTATCCTGGGCTTTTTGTTAATCCAAATATATTTGCAAATTGCTCTTTCTATCTGTATAAAGAATTGAGTAGGAATTTTGATGGGGATTTCATTGAATCTGTAGATTGCTTTTGGCAAAAAACAAAGCATTTTTACTATATTAATCATGCCTATCCCTGAACATGGGAGGTATTTCCATCTTCTGAGATCTGCAATTTCTTTCTTCAGAGACTTGAAGTTCTTGTTATATAGATTGTTCACTTGCTTGGTTAGAGTCACACTGAGGTATTTTATGTTATTTGGTAATATTGTAAAGGATGTCATTTCCATAATTTCTTTCTCAGACTGTTTATCCTCTGAGTACAGGAAGGTTATGGATTTGTTTGAGTTAATTTTATCCCCAGCCACTTTGCTGATGTTGTTTATCAGCCTTAGGATTTCTCTGGTGGAACTTTTGCGGTCACTTAAGTATACTATCATATCATCTGCAAATAGTGATAATTTGACTTCTTTTTTTCCAATTTGTATCCCTTTGACCTCCTTTCATTGTCTGATTGCTCTGGCTAGGGCTTCGAGTACTATACTGAATAAGTAGGGAGAGAGTAGGCAGACTTGTCCAGTCACTGATTTTAGTGGGATTGCTTCAAGTTTTTCTCCATTTAATTTAATGTTAGCTACTTGTTTGCTGTATGTACCTTTTACTATGTTTAGGTATGGGCTTTGAATTCCTGATCCTTTCTTTTATCATGAAGGGGTGTTCAATTTTATTACATGCTTCTTCAGACCTAGTCTGTGGTGATCTGATAGGATGCGTAGGATTATTTCAATCTTCTTGTATCTGTTGAGGCCTGTTTTGGGACCTATTGTATGGTCAGTTTTGGAGAAAGTACCATGAAGTGCTGAGAATGAAGTGTTTTAGGATGAAATGTTCTATAAATATCTGTTAAGTCCATTTGGTTTTTCTATGTCTCTGTCTGATTTGTGTTCCCATGATTTGTCTATTGATGAGAGTGGGGTGTTGAAATCTCCTACTATTATTGTGGGAAGTGGAATGTGGGCTTTGAGCTTTAGTAAGCTTTCTTCTCTGAAAGTAGGTGTCCTTGCATTTGGAGCATAGATATTTAGGTTTGAGAGTTCATCTTGGTAGATTTTCCCTTTGATGAATGTGAAGTGTCCTTCCTTATATTTTTTGATAACTTTTGGTTGTATACCGCCACCCAAACTAGATAAGATTTATGAAGTTAAGAAATGCATGATGACAGGAGCCTGATATAGATGTCTCCTGAGAGGCACAGCTACAGTACGTCAAATACAGATGTGAATGTTAGCAGCAAACCATTGAACTGAGAATGGGGTCTCTGTTGGAGAAATTAGAGAAAGTATTGAAGGAGCTGAAGGGGCTTGCAACCCCATAGAACAACAATACCAACCAACTGGAGTTCCCAGAAACTAAACCACTACCCAGAGACGATACATGGACTGACCCACGGCTCCAACTGCATATGTAGCAAAGGATGGCCTTGTTGGGCACTAATGGAAGGAGAGACCCTTGAACTTGGCAAGGTTGGACCCCCAATGTAGGGGAATGTTGGGGGTACAGGAAGTGGGTGTGGATGAGGAGGAGACCACCATTATAGAAGAAAGGGAGGGATATTGGTTAGGGAGCTTATGTTCAGGAAACCAGGAAAGGGAATAACATTTGAAATGTAAATAAAAAAATGTCCAAAAAATAAAATAAAATTCTATTATTAGTAAAAAGAAAAATGTCAATTTTATTCGATATTAGAATGGCTACTCCAGCTTGTTTCTTTGGACCATTTGGTTGGAAAGGTTTTTTCTAGCCTTTTACTATTATGTAGTACTGTCTTTGTCTCTCAGGTGTGTTTCCTGGATGCAGCAAAATGCATATCCTCTTTACATATCCTGTCTGTTACTCTATGTATTTTTATTGGAGAATTCAGTCCATTGATGTTAAGAAACATTAAGGAATAGTGATTGTTGCTTCCTACTTTTTTGTTGTTATGGTGGAATTATGTTTGTGTGTCTCTCTTCTTTTGGTTTCATTGCAAGGAAATTACTTTATTGTTTGTCCTAGGGTGTACGTTCCTTCCTTGTGTTAGAGTTTTCCATCTATTATCCTTTGTAAGGCTGGATTTGTAGAAAGATATTGTGTAAATTTGGTTTTGACATGGGATATCTTGGTTTCTCCATCTTTGTTAATTGAGTGTTTTGCTGGATATAGTAGCCTGGGCTGGCATTTGTACTTTCTCTGTGTGTATGACATATGCCCAGGATCTTCTGGCTTTCATGGTCTCTGGTAAAAAGTCTTGTACAAATCTCACAGGTCTGCCTTTATATGTCACTTGACATTTTTCCCTTACTGCTTTTAATATTCTTTCTTTGTTTTGTGCATTTGGTGTTTTAACTATTATATGCTGGGAGGAATTTCTCATCTGGTCCAATCTTTTTAGAGTTCTGTATGATACTTGTATATTTATGGGCATCTCTTTCGTAGGTTAGAGAAGTTTTCTTCTATAGTTTTGTTGAAGATATTTACTGGCTTTTTAAGGTGGGACCCTACACTCCCTTTTGTACCTATTATCCTTAAGTTTGATCTCATTGTGCCCTGGATTTCCTGGATTAGGAGCTTTTTGTGTTTTACATTTTCTTTCGTGGTTATATTGATGTTTTCTATGTCATCTTCTGCCCCAGAGTTTCTCTCTTCTAGTTCTTGTATTCTGCTGGTGATGCTTATATCTATGACTCCTGATCTCTTCCCTCTTCCAGAGTTGTCCCTTTGTGCTTTCTTTATTGTTTCTATTTCCATTTTTAAATTCTGGATGGTTTTGTTCAATTCCTTCACCAGCTTGGTGGTGTTTTCCTCTAATTCTGTAAGGAATTCTTAAAGGGATTTTTGTGTTTCCTCTTTAAGGGCTTCTACTTGTTTACTTGTGTTGTCTTTTATTTCTTTAAGGGAGTTATTTATGTTTTTCTTAATGTCCCCCATCATCATCATAAAATGTGATTTTAAATCCAAATCTTGATTTTCCAGTGTGTTTGGATATCCAGTATTTGCTTTTTTGGGATTGCTTGGCTCTGATGATGCCAAATAGTATTGGTTTCTGTTATTTAGGTTCCTGTGCTTGCTCCTCGCCATCAAGTTGTCTCTGGTGTTAGCTTGTACTGCTGTCTCTGACAGTGGCTTGACCCCCTTTAGGCCTGTGTGCCAGAACTCCTGCAGACCTGTTTTCTTTCAGCTGACTCTGGGAACAGAGAGCTGTTCCTGGGTTTGTGTGACCTGAAGCCCCCAGGCTGTTTGCTTGGTGAAGAAGAGTTGGTCCTACCTCTGTTCTCATGTGTGTAGGCACTCCTGGTGACTGGCTTTCAGCTGTAGGTGCAGGCAGAAACTAGAAGGGTCCTGCCTCTGACTGCTCCTAGGTCCTTGTGCCCAGAAGGCACAGATGGCTCTAGGTGGTTTCCTCTTGGGTCAGGAATGTGGACAGAAAGTAGTTGTCTCCTCTGAGTTCTCAAAATTGTCCATACTTCTGAGGGCCCAACTGTCTCTCCCATGGATTTAGGTGCAGGGAGCTGTGGGACTGATTCTGTTCAGTTCCAGATGCAGGCAGAAACCAGCAGGTTCCTGCTGCTCCCAATATTCCTCTATCCAGAGGCACTATGCAATTTCCTCTTGAGCCAGGAATGTTGGCAGAAGTGGGCAGGAGTGACAGTCTCCCCTGAGGTCTCAAAATTGTCTGCACTTCTCATATATCATCTCTTTCCTCTAAGGGATGTTGGTGCACAGAACTGTGGGACTGGTTCTGTTCAGTTCTGGTTGCAGGCAGAAACTAGCACGTTCCTGCCACTCACTGCTTCTATATTCCTTGCTTCTTTCTTTTAATAAACAGAATTTAATGTAATGACATAATTATGTCTAGTCAAGGGACTGAAAATAAGTTACTTCTAAGTACTTGGCACTCAAAGCAAGTTCCATATTGCCCCCCCCCTCAACTCTTGGAAATATTGCAGAAGAAAAGTAAATTTTAAGCATCTAAAAGATGGGAATCAAGGCTATAAAGCATTGTCTACTAGACAGGTCATGAGTGCTGCACTCATGAACCCACAGTGGCTGTGGTTACCTGAACAAAGTCTGCACAAGACTGGACCCATTAGCAGTCACTCAGTGATGAAAGAGTTGCTACTCATAGTACTCATGCCTTCCTGGAAAAATCTAGCCAACTGATTGTTGCTGGGGGAGGGGAACTCATTGTCTTTAGTGGTTCAGGCACTGGTGAAATAATACTGGTGCTCCAGGGCATAGTTTCTTATTCACACCCCTGCAGCTGACTTAGTTAATATCAATAGGTCGCAAAGCAAAAGTTAAAACAAAATTTATATACATATACCTACATATATCTATCTATAGCTATATTTCTCTCTCTCTATATATATATAATCTCTATATATATATCTATATATATATGTGTGTGTGTGTGTGTGTGTGTATGTGCGTGTGTGTTTGTGTGTGTGTGTGTGTGTGTGTGTGTGTGTGTGTGTGTATCTGGAGACTTGTTGGGCTGGAGGTTAGTGTGTTTGGTGAATGTGAGCAGAGTGTACCATGTACCTGTATGAGACTGTCAAAGTAATTTACAAAATGAAAGAACTTGAAACAATGTTTCCCATTATATTTTTTTCACTGAATTTACTTGTTTATCTTTCGAATATGAATAGAATTAAAGAGACAGGTTTAATCTGGGGCTTTAAAGACATTATTTTGTTAATTATTACTCTTATCTATGTCTTTGTGAAGAAAATCCTACAGAGTTAAAGGATTTTGTTCATTATGTTCACTAACCATTTTTATTTCCCAAAGGACAGATCTCATCTGAAAAACAATGGAGCTAATTGAAGTAATAATATAGTTCATTTAGGCAAACAAACCTGTATCTTTTGTCTGAATTATCCTAGTGAGCATATTAGCTACTCCATATAGAAAACAATAAATCAGACTCAGACAACCTCAATTCTTGTTCTTAAGTTGAATCAACATTTATTCTTTATTTAAAGTTACGTTATTTAAAATAATTTTTCTGTCAATTCTCTGGTAAATATGAATTTTTGACATAATAGAATATTTTACACCTCACAAATATTTATCATTTCTTTTGGTTGAGATCATTAAAATTCTTTTGAACATTTTAAAATATAGAAATATTTCTGTGAACAATATCAATTCTACTGTAAAGAGCATTGGAAGTCATTCCTTTTATTTGATCCAATGTTTTCATTCTCATTCACCAACTTTTCTCTGTTCTGACTCTCCTCCATAAAGGATTAAAGACAAAAGTGTAGCAGAAACTTAAGGGTTCTTTGGAATGTTGGTCGAATGATGTTATACTGGGGCAAACACATGAAGGAACGTTTCACTGAAGTCTACACACTGAAGAGAGAGGATGTTCTGCTAAAGAAAGCACACGAAAGGACATGTGATGAAAGAATCTTTGCTAATGACACATGTGTATTATTCCACCTTACACTGTGTGGTTGAGTTGCATTTGCTGGGACTCCATGAGAAATAAGCACCAAAATCTTCTGGTGGTGTGCTGCAGTTTCTTGCCCCTTCCACAGACTCAGACTTGTTGGCAGATTAGTGTCATCTGATACAGAAACACATGCCAAAGTATGATACATACTGAGGCAAGACCATTGGAAGACCTTGATGTATGGACAGAGTACAAAAGAACTTGAGGGACAGTGACAGAGATGAGGTAAGCTTCCTTATAGAGCTAGCTGTGCAACACTTGTTCTTGTTTTACTGGTCTTTGCTTCACTGAGAGGACATAACTGAGTACTTCTCCTTTTGGTCCTTCCTGCTGATTCATGCTGAGGCTAAGGCCTGGCTATCTCTGCTAGGTAGTGCCAGCACTGCTGATTCACTGCCGATTTGTGTTTGTTTTTCCTGCTTTACAGAACTGGGCCACTGGTGTATCATGAAGTGTTTCTGAGTGAATTGAGCTGCCTCTGCTAACCTGTGAACTGAAACTGCTTTCACAGACAGGAGTTGCTCCAAAGAACCTTTCTAAACAGTTCCACTTCTACTCTGTACCCTTTCTTTCCCACTACTTTTGGTTGGGGGGAGGTGGGCTAAAAGGGTGGTTAAAACATTTAAGAACCATCATTAAAAAAAGGATGTGAAAAGTTAAAATTACACAAAAGATACTGTTTTGTGCGTTTCCTTGCTCTATTTTATTGCTCTATTGTTTTCCTTGAGACACCTATTACTTGGATAATGAAGACATTAAAGATCATAATGAAACATACTTTTAAATTTTATTTTATTATTGGTATTTTATGCATATTAGTGTTTGGTCTGATTGTCTTTGCATCACCATGTGAGCCTGGTGAGAGGGCAGCAAGAAGAGTGTGAGATTGCCTGGGACTGGAATTACATACGATTGTGAGGTATCATGAGGACTCTAGGAATGAAACCTGTGTCCTCCACTTCTTACAGTGCTCAGCCATGACTTGAGACTCTGAATCATATCACTTAACTCTTTGATATAGGATATTTTTGAAAACTTATATCAATAACAATTTTCCTCACAGTCATCAATTTTGCTACAAATACCATTCAGTGTTTTTGAGGATGAATAGTGACCCATTGTATGCTTGTGTCACTTTTTTCTTTACAGATTCTTCCACATGGGAATATAAGTTGATTCTATTTCCAAGTTATTGTGAGTAGAGTCACAATAGACAAGGAGTTCAGATGCATCTTCAACCTCTTAATCACCTTTCCTCAGCATATTTATAAAACCCTTACATCTTGCCTGGCCACTTGGGAAGCCCTGGTCACATGGGAGATTTATCTATAGTTTTCTTTGGAGGATGCAATATATAATTTTTATATTGGCTATATTATCTAAAATTCTCAATAACACAATGTGATGTCAGTCTTTCCATACCATTGTCAACTTTTGTCATTTAGTATCTTCCTCATAATTGTCACTTTAATCAGAGTGAGTTTTAATCTCACTAATGTTTGCATTACTGTGTTGATTAGTAGTGATGAATAGTTTTTCATATATCTCTTAATTCATTGTATCTCTTGTCTTAAAGAATGTCTATTCAGATCTTTTGCCCTTTTTTAAAGCCAGATATATTTTGTGCCAAAAATAACAATGTTATTTATATTTGAAGTTGAATTTATTGTAAAACTTTTATATGTGACATGAAATGGGGATGTGGTTTGGTTTCTATATGTGGATATTGTCTTGATCTTATTCTATTGCTGTGTTAAAGGATGACACCAAAAACAACCGGGGATAGATAGGACTTATTTCTTTTTACAATTCTGATGTCACATTCAACCATGAAAGGAAGTCACAGCAGGAACTGAAGAAAGAATTTGAAGCAGAAACTTGGGCAGAGACTATGGAGAAGTATATTTCTGCTTACTGGCTTTTTTTTTTACTGCTTTCTCAGCATGCTATTTTATGTAACCAAGGATCACTTGCCTTGGGGTAGGTAGCATTTCCCATGGGGAGTTGGGCACCCCTGAATCATCAATAAAGTAAATGCCCAACAAACACTCCCAACTTAATATTATATTTAGGGAGTATTCATTCACTTTTAGTTTTTTTTTGTTTCTCTTTATAAAATATGAAAAGTATGAATTAGATGATGTCCAAAATATTTACTAAATTTTAAATTGGTATTATTTTATGTTGTATTTATTTACTTTTTAATTCATAAGTTAAGCTCTTATCTCTCTATGGTTGAATTTTAAGAAAGCTGTTCTAAAGTAATATGAAACCTGGTTTCTAGGAACCACAAAACTTGGTGATCCAGTCACATTCAGGCTTCAATTCTACCATCATATTATTGTTTCATTTTGGGAATTTTCTTTGCTCATGAATTTTCTATATGTGAAACAAGAGGAAAAACTAGATACTCTGACAAACCTCACTTAATAATCGAGAACTATGGTTTCATATTTATTATTTATTAGGTTTTTTTACAAATAAAATTGATTGTCATGTGTGAAGTGGAAATTTCGGGTTTTTTTTTTGAGACTCAGTTGTGTCGTGTGATGTTTTATGAGAGGATAGTTTGCTGAGGCAGACACATAGACATATGAAAGAATGTTTTGCTGAGAACAAGCATGCTTTTTGGTGTTTTTGTTTGTTTGTTTTTCTGTAAGCTACCTAGAAAAAGGGTATGTGATGTTTTGCTAGAATATAAAAATAGTAGAAGACTTCAACACCCTGGTCATATCATAGTTATCCAGATAGAAACTAAACAGAAATAAAACAGAACTAACAGACATGACTCAAATGGACCTAGTAGATATCTATAAAACATTTCACCCAAAAACAAAAAAATATATCTCCTTCTCAGCACTTCACAGACGCTTCTCCAAAATTGAGCATATACTCATCCACAGAGCAAGCCTCAACAGATACAAGAAGATTGAAACAACCACTTTTATCTTATCACAACATCAGTGATTAAAGCTGGACTTCAACAACAACAAAAACAACAGAAAGCCTTCACATTCACAGAAACTGAATAACTCCTTACTCAGTGACCACCAGGTCAAGGAAGGAATAAATAAATTAAAGAATTTTCAGAATTCAATGAAAATGAATGTACAACATACGCAACTTACCCAAAGAACCATTAGGTCTTACTACAAAAACCTGTACTCTACAAAATTGGAAAATCTAAATGAAATGAACAATATTTTTATAGATCCCACTTTCCATTGTTAAATCAAGAATAGGTAAACAATATAAATAGATGTATAACCCCCAAGGAAATAGAAGCTGTCATTAAAATATTTTAACCAAAGAAGCCCAGGGCCAGATTTATTTATTATTTATTTACTGCCCAGAATTTGATCAGACATTTAAAGGACAACTGATACTGACATTTCTCAAGCTTACAAACTAAGAAATGAAGGAATGTTGTTAAATTAATTTAATAATGGCATAGTCACTATTATACCTAAACCACACAAAGAATCAATAAAGAAAGAGAATCGCAGATCAATTTCTCACATAAACATTGATGCAAAGTATATTCAACAAAATACCCACAAACCAGATATAAGAACATGTCAAAAAAAATAACCAGTATGATTTTAGACTTCATCTAAGAGGTGTAGGATGGTTCAATATATGGAAATCCATCAGTGTGATCCTTTGCAAGAAAACTAACTCCAAGGGAAAAAAAAACCCACATGTTCATCTCATTAGATCCTGAAAAAGCTTTGACAAAATCTAATACCCCTTCATGACACAAGTCTTGGAGAGATCAGAATACCAGTCACACACTAGA
This sequence comes from Rattus norvegicus, assembly GCF_021556685.1. Lineage (NCBI taxonomy): Eukaryota > Metazoa > Chordata > Mammalia > Rodentia > Muridae > Rattus > Rattus norvegicus. Next base: position 74,685,000 of record NC_141536.1, on the reverse strand, counting down.
CACAATAGAGGCAATACAGCAAGCCAATAATCAACATCAAACTAAATCACAAGAAACTTATACCAATTCTGCTACAACCAGGGACAAAATAAGGCTGTTCATTTACTCTATATCTATTTTTAAACATACTTGAAATTTTAGCTAGAGCACTAGGACATATGAAGAAGTGAATATAAATTATAAGGGAAGACATCACAGATCTATTCACATATGATGTGATAGTATAGATAAGTGATTCCAAAAATTCTACAGTGCAGTTTCTACAACTGATAAACACCATTAGAAAAGTGGATAATAAAAAAATTAACTAAAAAACCAGTATTCCTAATATATATGCAAAGAATGAAAAAGCTTGGAAAAAATAAGGAAAACAACAACCTTCACTATAGGCATAAAGATAATGCAAAATATGCTGTGTTAACTCTAACCAAGCAAGTGCAAAACCTGATGGAAAGATTTCCTATGTTCATGGATCTGTAGGATTAACATAGCAAAAACCACCTTCTAATCAAGAGTAATTAAACACAATTCCTATCAAACTTTCAACACACATCTTTATAGATCTTGAAAAACAGTACTCAACTTCTTTTGTAAACAAAGAATGCTAGAGTAGCTAAACAAACAAACAAATCTGTACAATAAAGAACTTCTGGAGATGTAACCATCTCAGATTTAAAACTGTACTTCAGAGCAATAGTAATAAAAACTGCATGGAACTGCCATAAAAACAGACAGGCTGAGCAGTGGAATTGAACACCCAAGAGTTAAACTATATACACTGAGGAATGGATAAAGAAAATGTGGTATATTTACAGAATCTAATACTGATCATCTATTAAAAACAATGGCATCATGAAATTTGCAAGCAAATGGATAGAACTGGAAAAGATTATCCAGAGTGAGGTCATTTAGACCCAGAAATACAAACAGGGTATGTGCTTGCTTACAAATGGATTTTACACATAAAGTACAGATGATCATGCTACTATCCATGGACCCAAAGAAGCTAGGTAACAAGGAAGGCTTATTGAAGGGGGGTGCTTGGATCTCACTGAGAATAGACATTGGGGCAGATAGAGAAAGGGAACAGAGTTAGGGAGATTATAGTGGTGAGTACAGGGAGGACCAAGGAGGGAGAGTGTACTTGAAAAGAAAACTAGAAACAGTAGTTGGGCATTTCTGGGAGATGCTAGAAACCTAAGATAATAGAAATTTCTAGGAATCTATGAAAGTGATCCTAGCTAAGACTCCTAGCCATTGAAATCTTAGGAACCTGCAATCAATGGTCATCTCCTGTAACCAGGTAATACCTCCAATGGAGGAATTGGGACACCAACCCAGCCACAAAATCTTAGACCCATAATGTGTCCAATCTACAAGATATGAAGAGACAAAATATGGAACAGAATTTGAGAGAAGGGCCAACCAATGATTAGTCCAGCTCGAGACTCATGCAAAAGATGTAACCCACCCCTGACACAATTAATGTTATTCAGCTAGACTTGTAGATAGGAGCCTAGCATAACTATTAGTAAAGAGGCTTTACCCAGAAATTAATGGAAACTGATGCAAAGAACCACTGTCAAACATGAGGTGGAGCTTGGAGAATCTTGTAAAAGAGAGAAAGGAAGGAGTATAGGAGCCAGAGGGATCAAGAACACCAAAAGAAAATCGACAGAATCAAGTAACCTGGGTTTATTGGAACTCACTGTGACTAGATTACCAACCCAAAAGTATGCAAGGGACAGAACTAGGCCCCCTGAACATATGCAACAGTTGTGCAGCATGTTCTTCATGTTGAACTCCCAACAGCAGGAACAGGGGCTGTCTCTGACTCTGTTGCCTGCCTTTAGATCCCTTCCTCTAATTGGGCTGCTTTGTCTCCTCAATAGAATACGCCTTAGTCTTACTGCAACTTGTTATGCCAAGGCAGGTTGATATCGATTGGAGCCCTCCAGTTTTCTTAGGAGAAAAGGAGGAGGGCTGGGTGGCAGGGTAGAAGGTGAGAGCAGTTGGGACTGGATTGGGGCATAAAGTAAATAAAGTATTTAAATAGTAAAAAAGAAAGAAAAAATTGGAGAGATCATATAATATAAATGAAAGAGAAGAAATTGGATTGGATTGCAATTCTACATCTTACTTTACACAAGTCTGAGAAAGTGAAATGACCCTCATTAAACCTGCAAATAATGTAATTTTACCATGAATTTATTGTGTAGAATTTATTCTATACAAGATAATAAATTGGCTTTGATATAAAGCATGGTGAATCAGTTTCCTTTAATATGAAGCATTTTCTTTTAATATTAAGTTTAGGGCACATAAGAAATGAAAGAGGACTAATAGTATGTTATTAACTGATTTAACAAAATAAATAAAGTGGTGATTTCAATTCTCCTGATAGTAGAAGTGACATATTCTCAGAGGAATCTGAGAAGGTGACATATTTCAAATTCCCAAGTGCTTCTTGAAATCATTTCCCTTTTTGTTTCCTCCAACTCTATGAATCAGATTCAGAATAATTTTTCTTTGGAAGGTAGTATGAGAAAGGTTAATGCTGACTATTTAGGTAAGTTAATATTTAGAAGTTAATATTGGTTCCATGGAACCAAATTAAGAACAAGCTGTATAGAGACTTTAATTTATTTAGCGCTACTCTTCAGTAAACATTTATGCTGGAGGGCAAGGCTAAACCACTCCATGCTGGATTTTTCCTATTGGTTAAACAGAAATAGTAACAATCAAGCCTGAGTTTACAATTTATCAAATTATCTATATTGCTTATGAAGCAAGTGGGCTAAATTTCTTTAGCTCTTGAACTTTCAAAAACATACATTTCTGTGACCACACAAAAAATATAAAAAATGAGAAAGGAATAATGGAAGGTTCAGAAAGGCATTGTAACTTATTCAAAAATGTATTTCTCATGTGGGAGTAATATATTGTTAAAAATTTTAAATAGAGGTGATAACATGGCTCTGTTGCCTTGGCGTATTCCTTTCCACATTTTTAATGTAAATTCTATGTAAGTACAATTTCATTCAAAATATATGTTTAATAAAATAGCACTTAGCTTGTGTCTATTAAGTAGAAGATTTTGAGTTTTTAATTCCTGAAGGCAGAAAGGGCTGGATTTCTGAAAAGTGGGGATGATTACATGATGCTTACATTGTTAGGTGTTCAGTAATGGTGTCCATCCCTTGCTGACATATATGGAATTCATTTCTTACTGGGAGGGCTGTCCTTGGAAAAGGGTTTAGGTGGTTCTATATGTGTTGCTGTGTGAGAGGTGAGTAAACAATGTGATGATTGTTCAAAACTGCAGCTTTCAGAACTGTGTCTGAGAGAAGCCAAATCCAAGACCTTTCTTGACAAAAGGCAAGAGAATCTGACTCGATAACTGATTGGTGCCTCGTGTTCCCAAGTTCTAATTCTATTGTCATAAGAAGTTAGTCATTTGTATTTCAACACAATGGAAAGCTCAAATGAATCTTTCAAGACCGGGTAGTTACAGTATTATTTCCTAGTCAGACTACCAACTATATCTTTAGTATAAAGACCATTTGGAGGACTTAGATGAGGAGTGATGGAACCAACAAGTAGAGATTTTCTGTGTGTATAGGGAGAAAAAAGGCTGCTAAGCAATGAAGGAGAATAAGTGTATTTTTAAATCAAAGAACAGTATAGTAATAACTTATAAAGTAGCCTCATTTTTTTTTGTGGTTCTTTTTTTTTCCGGAGCTGGGGACCGAACCCAGGGCCTTGCGCTTCCTAGGTAAGTGCTCTACCACTGAGCTAAATCCCCAGCCCCAAGTAGCCTCATTTTTACTGGAAATTACGGGGGGGGGCTTCTTTCCCTTTCATTTTCAGTTACTACAGTCAAGTATCTTCAATTTACAGAATATATTCAAGTGCCTTAGAGACTCCAATAAATTTAACTTATATTTTAAGGTAAAACTAGGGTTATAAGGATCTTCTAAGTGAAATTAAACGGTTTCTTTAAAATCTCTAAGGCTCATTTATTTTACTTATTAAATAAGGATAATAGTCCACAACTCCCTACTGTTATAAAGATTAGTGAAACTGTTTCTTAATAAGCCCTCAAGCCAATGCTGAGTGCCCTATCTGAGGCTTTACACATGAGATTTTCTCAATTAGCAGCAGTACATTCTTTCCTGGTAGTGGTTGTGATAATATGAATAAAATAATTCGAATAATTTTTGCTATATTCTTTTTTCTTATATCTTATGCTAAACACCAGTTTGTACTTGTATCACCCTTTCAATACGATCATGACCTCATGATCTACATACCCCAACTGTTCTCTTACTTCTTCCTCACTCTTACATAACTGATTCATCAAAGAGTCATCAGAGCCATCTTACTAGAGCCTAAAACAGAAGACAGATTATATCGTTCTTCTATGTAAAATGTTCTGGGATCTTAACTCATCATCTAAAATGAGATCACACTTTTGAATGTGATAAAAATGTCTATAAAACCCTGTAAGGTTAACAACTACCTCTCTTTGTTCACTGAAGCCAACCCCACAGTATTATAAATTACTGATACAAACTCTGCTCCTTCCACAGGTATCTCCTTGGTAATATTTCTCTCTGAAGATGTATCATAAATGTATTCTTAGCTCCTTACTCACCTTCAACTAGATAAGTATTTCAACTCAGAGAAGATTTCTTTTATTTCCCTTTCACAGGAAGTGATGGTTTTCTGAAGACTCCATGATAGAGTTATTTTGTTATGCTATTCTCACATCAGGTGCTTCATTCTAATAATCTAGATCATTCTATTTTGACTCATCATATTCACTTGCTGTGAAGACTTGCAAATAGACATCATGTTTATTTTTAATTGATTATTGTCATGTCATGGACTGACAGGTACATTATACATAATAAATATTTCAATGTGACATTTTAAAGAAATTGCTAGACAAATCTGGGTAATAAGCATGTTAAATTATATCTAAATAAATAAATAAAATGCTATATTCTACTTATGTAAGCTTTCTTTTACACACACATGCAGATATACACACACACACTGATATATGACATATATGCTACACTGATTAATTTGAGATTATTTTGATTGATAACTATGTTCAAAGTATTTAATTCCAGATACGCATGAAATTTAGAGTTTCATTTAAAGTTCTTTGTTAGCAAACTATATTTCTGCTAAAGCTCAAATTCAAATAAGTCTCTAATATAGTGACATAAAAACCCATGGTGCAGACAGAGAACAAATGTGTGACTTCGTTTTTTATTTTTTTTCAAATAGATGAAATAGCATGTTTCTTTGCTTTTGCATACCACGAAACACAATAACTTCTGTTATTAAAATGATTCTCATCAATTTTTAATAATATTTTTTCCAGGCTAACTTCTCACTTCAGACCTTCCCAGTAGAATTCAAATGAAAGGAAACAGAATGAATGTGACTGAATTCATCCTCATGGGACTGACACAGAACCCTCAGCTGCAGAGAATTCTTCTTTTGATGCTTCTTATCACCTACATTGTCACTGTCACGGGAAATCTGCTTATTGTGGGGACCATAGTTTGTAGCCAGAGTTTGAACTCTCCAATGTACTTTTTCTTGGCTTTTTTATCTGTGATAGATGCGTGCTATTCATCTTCTATCATTCCTAAGATGCTGGCAGATTTGCTATCAGAGACAAAAACCATCTCATTCCATGGCTGCATGATGCAACTTTTTGTTGAACATTTCTTAGGAGCTTCAGAGATTGTCCTCCTTGTGGTCATGGCCTATGACCGCTATGTGGCCATCTGTAGACCTCTGTACTATGTGACAAGAATGAATCACCACAATTGCTGTCTCCTAGTGGGTATATGTTGGATAATGGGTTTTCTCCACTCTTTTGGACAGATACTTGTTACTCTCTGGATCCCTTTCTGTGGCCCCAATGTCATGGACCATTTCTGCTGTGACATTTTCCCTTTACTACAATTGGCCTGTGCTGACACTTTCCTTCTTGGTCTTCTCATTGCTGCCAATGGTGGTGTAATCCCTGTGATCACCTTCATGATTCTATTGATGTCCTATATGGTCATTCTCTTCTCCTTGAGGACACATAGCACTGCAGGGAGGAAAAAGGCCCTCTCAACCTGTAGCTCCCACATCACAGTTGTTGTCTTGTTCTTTGTGCCATGCATTTATACATATATGCGACCAGTAACAACTTTTCATATGGATAAAGCCATAGCAGTGTTTTACACACTTGTCACTCCCATGTTAAATCCAATTATCTACACTGTAAGGAATGCAGAAGTTAAAAATGCTATTAAAATGATACTAAAAAAGAATCAATTTTAGATAACAAATGATTTTTAATATGAATACCTTATTTTTGTATTTTCTTACAATATTACCCCTTACTAATAAGAAGTAAATGTAAAGATCTTTAGTAGTGTCCAAAATTAATATTATTAAAACCGACATGCATGTTTCTATATATAGATGTATCTATAACAAATTAATTTTTAAATTATACACAATAAAAAAGTTAAATACAATCAATAAACAATTATACTATTAAATTATACTAGTACATGATATTTTATTTTGTGACCATTATTTAGTGAAATCGGGGTTACTAAAACAAAGCACTGTGATAACACGACAATCCATGCTGATACTTCAGCAATTACTTAAATATTAAAAGTGTAATATTGAATATTATGAATTCAAATATGAAAATTATGGACTAGTGGGAAAGTCTATCTTGTCCCAGATGATGTGACATTTCTTCACATGACAAAAGTCATTCAATTGAAATTTATAAATTACTTCTAGAGCTTTCAATTTAATGTTTACATGATTTCTATTCAATATTATCCAAGGGACTATGACCAAATAGACTTTTTCAGTGTAAATTCTTTTCTAGTCTACTTATCTGTTTCTTCCAGCCTATTTTATGATTGCAATGGTTTTATAGAAGAAATAAAATGTAGTTTAGAAAAGTGAAGTAATTAGATCAAGATAGAGTTATTAGTCATATTAACACTTTTTAGATTTAAATTAGATGCTCTTAAACATTTCAAAGAGTGTTTAATTTATGTTTTGGGTCAGAAAATTCTGATTTTGTGTATACTTCTTTTTTATTTTTTAGTAGAGTGCTGCACATTGTACCTGGTTGGTTCTCAAACTGTGCTGTGAGAATCTAAGGTAGAAAGAAGTCCAATTTGGTAGAAAGATAGTTCACAAAAATCTCTTCTCTTGTTACATGTATTTGCTCTATCTGATTTCAAAATTGTATTAGGTTTTCTTTACCATTGGATAGAAGTTGTGTTTCCTAATAAGCAATTTAAGTGCCAGTTAATGATTATATATCTTTATAAAATTAGAATTAGATAATTATTTTAAACACAAAATCTGTATAAGAGCCTTGAACTAAAATATCACTTACTCCAGAGCCAACAGTATTTTATTATATGATATTCCGGATAATGAATTTTAAAATATGGCTTTATGTGCAAATTAACTCTTAATAATGTCACAAACAGTATCACATCTTAAATTAAAAATCATTAGTAGTGATTAGATGCAGGTGTTTCGAAAAGCACGAGATCATACATGAAACAATTTTACTTTTTTTTTATTAGCAAAACGGTTAGTTTTACTATGTATACTTTTAAACATTTTTTAATATTAATCATTCAATTCATTTACAGTGCAAATGATATCCCCATTTCTTGTTACCCCTTCAAAATCCTCTCTCCTGCTTCTGCCCTCTCCCTCTTCCCCTTTGCCTCTATGAGGATGTCCCCCAAAGTGTCAAAGAAACAATTTTACATTTAAGGAGTTGGTTTTATGTTCAGTCCACTGAATACAGACTCCTCTCCAAAACTTTAGGGGCTGGAGAGATTGCTCAGTGGTTAAGATTACTTGGTAGGGGAATAGAAGCTCCAGGTTCATTTTCAGCATCTACATGACAGCTTATGATTATATGTAACTCCAGTTCTAGAGGATCCATCATTCTCTTCTGCCACAAAAGGGTACTACACACATGGAATACTTATGTATGTTCAGGAAAAATACATGTGAAATAAACAACTCTTTTTTTTTTTTCTTTCTTTTTTTTTTTTTTTTTTTTTTTTTTCGGAGCTGGGGACCGAACCCAGGGCCTTGCGTTTGCTAGGCAAGCGCTCTACCACTGAGCTAAATCCCCAACCCCAATAAACAACTCTTAAAAACAAAACTTTTTTAGGAGTTGTGTTACAATTTTAATCACTAGAAAACAGGAATGATTATCTTATATTTGACCAAAGAGAAATGCTTTAGTACTAAACAATGTAGTTTGCTTACAAGATTGTGTTATGAATAACTACAGAACTTTTTTAGAAAAGCAGTTTGTTTTCATAATTCATATATGTAATCATAACTTTATATTGCCACCTTTCAACCACATATAGCTCTTTTTCTCTTGCTGTTAATACATGTTTTGTGATGGAATCCATGGATCCTGTAATGTAACAATACCTAGAAAGCTGAATCAATATACTGGCCCTAGAGAGAAAGAAATATAATTTGGAAGAGAGTTGGCAAATTTTCTTCTTTTGTCATGTTTGTTCTGATTTCAAAATTGTATTGAGCTTCCTTTAACATTAAATAGAAGTATTTCAAATCCCTAATTTTAGTGGGATTGCTTCAAGTTTCTCTCCATTTAGTTTGATGTTGGCTACTGGTTTGCTGTATATCGATTTTACTGTGTTCAGATATGGGCCTTCTCTTCCTACTTCTTCAATATAGTACTCAAAGTCCTAGCCAGAGCAATCAGACAGCAAAAGGAGGTCAAAGAGATACAAATTGTAAAGGAAGAAATCAAAATATCACTATTTGCAGATGATATGATAGTGTATTTAAGTGACCCCAAAAGTTCCAACAGAGAGCTATTAACCTAATAAACAACTTCAGGAAAGTGTTGTGGTATAAAATTAACTCAAACAAATCAGTAGCCTTCCTCTACTCAAAGGATAAAGAGTTTGAGAAAGAAATTAGGGAAACGACACCCTTTACAATAGTCCCAAATAATATAAAATATCTTGGTGTAATTTTAACCAAGCAAGTGAAAGATCTGTATGACAAAAACTTTACATTTCTGAAGAAAGAAATTGAGGAAGATCTCAGAAGATGGAAAGATCTCCCATGCTCGTGGGTTGGCAGGATTAATATAGTAAAGTTGGCCATTTTGCTAGAAGCAATCTCCAGATTCAATGCAATCCCCATCAAAATTCCTACTCAATTCTTTATAGAGAAAGAAAGAGAAATTTGCAAATTCATTTGGAATAACAAAAAACCCAGGATAGTGAAAACTGTACTCAATAATAAAGGAACTTCTAGAGGAATCACCATCCCTGACTTCACATAGTATTACAGAGCAATAGTCATAAAAATTGTATGGTATTGGTACAGAGACAGGCAGATAGAGCAGTAGAACAGAATTGAAGACCCAGAAATGAATCCACACATTATGGTCACTTGATCTTTGACAAAGGAGCTAATATCATCCAATGGAAGAAAGATAGCATTTTCAACAAATGGTGCTGGTTCAATTGGAGGTCAGTATGTAGAAGAATGCAAATCGATCCATTCTTATCACCATGTACAATGCTTAAGTCCAAGTGGATCAAGGACCTCCACATCAAACCAGATACACCCAAACTAATAAAAGAAAAAGTGGGGGAAGAGTCTCAAACACATGGGCACTGGGGAAAATTTCCTGAACAGAACACCAATGACTCATGTTCTAAGATCAAGAATTGACAAATGGGAAAGCATAAAACTGCACAGTTTCTGTAAGGCAAAAGACACTGTCATTAGGACAAAACGGCAACCGACAGATTGGGAAAAGATCTTTACCAATCCTACATCTGACAGAGTATTAATATACAAAATATAGAAAGAACTCAAGAAGTTAGACTCCAGAGAGCCAAATAACCCTATTAAAAATGGTGTACAGATCTAAACAAAACATTCTCATCTGAGGATTATCGAATGGCCAAAAAGCACCTAAAGAATTGTTCAACATCTTTAGTCATCAGGGAATTGCAAATCAAAACTACCCTGAGATTCCACCTCACACCAGTCAGATTGGCTAAGATCTCAGTGACAGCAGATGCTGGCAAGGATGTGGAGAAAGAGGAACACTCCTCCATTGTTGGTGGGGTTGTAAACTGGTACAACCACTCTGGAAATCACTCTGAAAGTTCCTCAAAAAATTGGACATTCCAGTACCTGAGGAACCAGCTATACCTCTCCTGGGCATATACCCAAAAGATGCTCCAACATACAGCAAAGACATATGTACCACTATGTTCAGAGCAGCCTTATTTATAATAACCAGAAGCTAGAAAGAATCCAGATGTCCTTCCACAGAGGAATGGCTTAAAAAAATATGGAACATCTACACAATAGTGTACTACTCAGCTATCAAAAATAATGACTTCATAAAATTTATAGGCAAAGGGAATGAACTAGAAAATATTGTCCTGAGTGAGGTAACCCAATCACAAAACACACACTTGGTATGCACTCATTGACAAGTGGATATCCCAAAAGCTGGATCTACCCAAGATGCAATTCACAGACCACAGGAAGCCAAAAAGAAGGATGACCAAAATGTGGATGCTTGCACTCCTTCTTAAAAGGGGGAAAAACATCCAAAGGAGGGGATATGGAAGCAAAGTTTAGAGCAGTGACTGAAGGAACAGCCATTCAGAGCTTGCCCAACATGTTGCCATCATTTATACTGCCACCAAAACTAGATAAGATTGATGAAGCTAAAAAACATATCCTGAAAGGGACCGAATATAGATCTTTCCTGAGAAACACATCCAGAGCATGTTCAATACAGAGGTCAATGCTTGCAACAAACCACTGAACTAAGAATAGTCCCCCTTGGGGGAAATTAGAGGAAGTATTAAAAGAGTTGAAGGAGCTTGCAACCCCATAAAAACAACAATGCCAACCAACCAGAACTTCCAGGGATTAAACCACTACTGAAAGACTATACATGGACTGACCCAGGGCTCCGACTGCATATGTAACAGAGAATAGCCTTGTTGGGGCACCAGTGGAAGAGGAATCCCTTGGTCCTGCCAAGGTTGAACCCCCAGTGCAGGGGAATATGTGGGGGATGGATGGGGGGAATACCAGTAAAAGGGAGGGCAAAGGGTGGGGCCTTATGGACAGGAAACCGGGAAAGGGTATAACATTTGAAATGTAAGTAAAGAAATATAACTAGTATAAAAAAAAGTATTTCTAAAATTCATTATATTTAGTTCTATATAAGCAATTTAGGTGTCAGGTACATGCATTGGACTGTAGAGACTTGTTTATCTTTTTAGGTCTGGGTTACCTCAGTCAGGATCTTTTCTAGTTTCATGCATGATCTCACTGTTTTTAGTAGCAGATGATACTCCATTGTGTAAATGGACCACATTTTCTTTATCTATTCTTTGGTTGGGGGACATTTAAATTGTTTCTGGTTTCTGGCTATTAGGAATAAAGGTGCTATGAACTTATTTAAGCAGGTTTTCTTGTGGTAGGATAAAGTATCTTTTGGGTATATGTCCAATAGTAGTATAGTTGATTCTTAAAATAGATTGATTTTCAATTTGCTGAGGAATTTGATTTGTCACATTGATTTCATTAGCAGCCATCCTAGTTTGTGCACCCAGCAGTAATGGAGGAGTGTTCCACTTGTTCTACATCTATGCCAGAATGGGCTGTCACTTGCATTTTTGATCTTACCCATTCTGACAGGTGATATGGTGTCCCAAAGAAAGTAGTTTCTATTTGCATTTCCCTGACTTTAAGTGTTTCTCTTTAGATCTGATTCCTAGATCTAAATTTGGAATATTGGATTTGTTAATGACTATCTTTCTGATTCTTTATATATTTTGGACAATAGCCCTCTGTCAGATGTGACAATGGTGAAAATCTTCAATAACTCTGTGGAGTACAGTTTTAATCTATTGATCCTTTGCCTCTTAGAAGCTTCTTACTATTTTAGTCTTGCATTTTAAAATTCACCTTCAGAAATGTTCTTTTTATAAAAATTTTGTTGGATATTTTATTTGTTTACATTTCAAATATTATTTCCTTTCCTGGTTTCCTTTCCTCAAACCCCCTAGTCCATCCCTCATTACCCGGCTTCTATGAGGGTGTTCTCCCATCCACTCACCCACTCCCATCTCACCGACCTGGCATTCCTCTATACAGGTGCATCAAGCCTTCATAGGACCAAGGACCTTTCCTCCCATTGATGCCAGATAAGGCCATCCTCTGCTACATATGCAGCTGGAACCTTGGATCACTTCATGTGTACTCTTTAGTTGGTGGTTTAGTCCCTGGAAGATCTGGAGGGTCTGGTTGGTTGATATTGTTCCTATGGCGTTGCAAAGCCTTTCAGTTCTTTCCCTAACTCCTCCATTGGGGTACCCATGCTCATTCCAATGGTTAACTGCAAGCATCCGCATCTGAATTTGTCAGACTCTGGCAGAGCCTCTAAGGAGATAGCTATATCAGGTTTCTGCCAGCAAGCACTTCTTGGCATCAACAATAATGTCTGGATTTGGTGTTTGTATATGGGATGGATCCTCATGTGTGGCAGTCTCTGGATGACCTTTCCTTCGGTCTCTGCTCCTTTCTTTGTCCATGTATTTCCTTTAGGCAGGAGCAATTCTGGATTAAAAATTTGGAGATGAGTGAGTGGTCGAATCCTCCAACAGGGGACTTTGCCTAACCTCTGAATATGTTTTTTGTCGGGTTCCCCTCCCCTTTTTTGGGCATTTCAGCTAATCTCATCCCTGTTGGCTCCTGAGAGCCTCTTGCTTTCGTGGCATCTGGGACTTGCTGGTGGCTAACCCTAGTTCCCCATCCCCCATTGCTATATAACTCTACCCAAATTCCTGACCCTCTGTATATCATCCTTGTCTCCTCACATACCTGTTCCTCTCTCCTTCCCCCCTCCTTTCTTCCTCCCAAATTCCTCCCACACTCTACCTCCTGTGATATTTTGTTCCCCCTTCTAAGAAGGACTGAAGCATTCATACCTTGATCTTCCTTCTTCTTGGACTTCACATGGTCTGTGAATTGTATCATGAGAATTTTGAGCTTTTGGGCTAATACCAATTCATCAATGAATGCTTTCCATGTATGTTCTTTGGTGACTAGGTTACCTCACTCAGGATGATATTATCTAGTTCCATCCATTTGCCTAAGAATTTCATAAAGTCATTGTTTTGTGTTTGTTTATTTGTTTTTTGTTTTCTTTTTCTTGTATTTTTATTTACATTTCAAATGTTATTCCTTTTCCAATTTCCATACGCTTTCCATCCATAAGCTCCCTATCTAATCCTCCTCCTCTTCTTCTATAAGGGTGTTTCCCCCTCCCCAACCATGTCCCCTTTGTGCCTCCCCATCCTGACATTCCCCTACACGGGGCAGGAGGTGTGCTGCGTCAGGAGGGGGGGAGGTTCCACCTTGGCAGGACCAAGGGCTTCTCCTCCCATTGGTGTCCAACAAGGTCATACTCTGCTACATATGCGGCTGGAGTCATGGGTCTGTCCATGTGTAGTCTTTGGGTAGGGATTTAGTCCCTGGGAGCTCTGGTTGGTTGGTATTATTGTTCTTATTGGGTTGCAAGACCCTTCAGCTCCTTCAATTCTTTCTCTAATTCCTCCAACGGGGACCCCATTTTCAGTTCAATGTTTTGCTGCTAACATTCGCCTCTGTATTTGTCACACTCGAAGCCCTATTTTTCCCCCATCTTTATTAAATGGGTATTTTTTTGGGGGGGTTCTTTTTTTTTTTTCGGAGCTGGGGACAAATGGGTATTTCTTACTTACATTTCAAATATATATGGGTGTTCCTCTCCAAATCCTCCCCCCCCATTACCACTCTCTCTGCCAATCCTGTTCACTGGGGGTCCAGCCTTGGCAGGACCAAGGGCTTCCCCTTCCACTGGTGCCCTTACTAAGCTATTTATTGCTACCTATGCAGTTGAAGCCTAGGGTCAGTCCATGTCCCTTTCTTTGGGTAGTGGCTTAGTCCCTGGAAGCTCTGGTTGGTTGGCAATGTTGTTCACATGGGGTCTAAAGCCCCTTCAGTTCTTTGAGTCTTTCCTCTGATTCCTTCAACTGGGGTCCCGTTCTCATTTCAGTGGTTTGCTGCTGGAATTCGCCTATGTATTTGTTGTATTTTGACTGTGTCAGCCTCCACTTCTTTGCTTCATCCATCAAAACCCTAGTTTTTAATATCTGAGTAGTACCTATTATATAGGTGCAATTATACTACATTTTCTATATCCATTCCTCTGTTGAGGGACATCTAGGTTCTTTCCAGCATCTGGCTATTACAAATAAGGCTGCTATGAACACTATGAAGCATGTGTCCCTTGTTATATGTTGGAGCATTTTTGGGTATATTCCTAGGAGTGGTATAGCTGGGTCCTCAGCCCAGTTTTCTAAGAAACTTCCAAACTGATTTCCAGAGGGTTGTACCAGCTTGCAATTCCACCAACAATGGAGGAGTGTTCCCCTTTCTCCAAGTCCTTGCTAGCATCAGCTCTCACCTGAGTTTTTGATCTTAGCCTTTCTGACTGGTGTGAGGTGGAGTTCCAAGGTTGTTTTGATTTGCATTTCCAAGATGACTAAGAATGTTGAACATTTCTTTTGGTGCTCCTTAGCCATTTGATATTCCTCAGTTGAGAATTCTTTGTTTAGCTCTGTACTCCTTTTTAAATACGGTTATTTGCTCCTATGGAGTCTAACTTCTTGAGTTCTTCATAAAATTGAAAGTTTCTGTAAGGTAAAGGACACTGTCAATAGGACAAAATGACAACCAACAGATTGGAAAAAGATATTTTTAAATCCTACATCTGATAGAGAGCTAATATACAATCTATATGAAGCTTCTTTATTTTTATGAAGCTTCATATGATTTTTGTTCTTAGTGTCTGCGCTATTGGTTTTCATACAGGAAGTTTTGTCCTACTCTAATGTATTCAAGACTATTCTCTACTTTCTCTTTATTAGGTTCAGTGTATCTAGGTTTTATGTTGAGGTCTATGATCCACTTGGACTTGAGTTTTATGCCAGATGATAGATATGGATCTATTTGTACTCTTCTATATACAAAAGTTAGTTGGACTAGCACCGTTTATTGAAGATGCTTTCTTTTTTCTCTTATGTATTTCTGAATTCTTTATAAAAATTATGTGTCTATATATGTACAGATTTATGTTTATGTGTGTCTTTGATTCAAATCTATTGATAAACCTGTCTGTTTTATGCAAATACAATGCAGTTCTTATTACTAAATCTCTTCAGTACAGCTAAAAATCAGGCATGATGATACATCTGAATGTTCTCTTATTTTACAGAATTATTTTAGCTATGGGAATGCATGGATATCCATGGGAAGAAGACATAGGCTAAATAGTGTGAGTAAACTGGGAGCAGGAGGGAATGGGAACAGTTGGGAGCAGGCAACAGTGTTAGGAACACAGGAATTGAGTACTGAGAAATGTAACTGGAATTTGAGGTATTTGGAGGCAATGTAGAAATCTAGTGCAGAAAAACTCCCAAGAATCTATTGGGATAACACTAGATGAGTCTCCTAGTATATGGAACTTGAAAGGGGAATAACCTTTAACCAGGCAAAACTTCTAGTGTGGGACACCAAAACAGCCTCAAAGCCTTTGACCTATAATTTGTACTGCCTATAACAGATATTGTGTGAGTGGCCAACCATTAAGAGGTGGAGCTTGAGATCCATGCCATGAGAGGGAACCCAAACATGAAACTTCATAAAGGGCCAGGACCCAACTAACCTTGCTTTATGGGGTCTCAGAGAGACTGAACCAAGAGTTGCAGAATCTGCATGAATCTCACCTAGGCACTCTACATATGTGTTATGGTTGTGTAGCTTGCTTTTCCTGTGGACTCCTATGAGTGGGAACAGGGGTGTCCCTGACTTTCTGGAATCCTTGTGTCTTTGCCTTCTTTTGGGACCCCTTTCCTCTCACTGGGTTACCTTGTCCATTCTTTTTTTTTTTTTTATTAACTTGAGTATTTCTTATATACATTTCGAGTGTTATTCCCTTTCCCGGTTTCCGGGCAAACATCCCCCTCCCTCCTCCCCTTCCTTATGGGTGTTCCCCTCCCAACCCTCCCCCCATTGCCGCCCTCCCCCCCACAGTCTAGTTCACTGGGGGTTCAGTCTTACCAGGACCCAGGGCTTCCCCTTCCACTGGTGCTCTTGTAGGATATTCATTGCTACCTATGAGGTCAGAGTCCAGGGTCAGTCCATGTATAGTCTTTAGGTAGTGGCTTAGTCCCTGGAGGCTCTGGTTGCTTGGCATTGTTGTACTTTTGGGGTCTCGAGCCCCTTCAAGCTCTTCCAGTTCTTTCTCTGATTCCTTCAACGGGGGACCTATTCTCAGTTCAGTGGTTTGCTGCTGGCATTCGCCTCTGTATTTGCTGTATTCTGGCTGTGTCTCTCAGGAGAGATCTACATCCGGCTCCTGTCGGTCTGCACTTCTTTTCTTCATCCATCTTGTCTAATTGGGTGGCTGTATATGTATGGGCCACATGTGGGGCAGGCTCTGAATGGGTGTTCCTTCAGTCTCTGTTTTAATCTTTGCCTCTCCCTTCCCAGCCAAGGGTATTCTTTTTCCTCATTTAAAGAAGGAGTGAAGCATTCACATTTTGATCATCCGTCTTAAGTTTCGTTTGTTCTAGGGATCTAGGGTAATTCAAGCATTTGGGCTAATAGCCACTTATCAATGAGTGCATACCATGTATGTCTTTCTGTGATTGGGTTAGCTCACTCAGGATGATATTTTCCAGTTCCAACCATTTGCCTACGAATTTCATAAACTCGTTGTTTTTGATAGCTGAGTAATATTCCATTGTGTAGATGTACCACATTTTCTGTATCCATTCCTCTGTTGAAGGGCATCTGGGTTCTTTCCATTTTCTGGCTATTATAAATAAGGCTGCGATGAACATAGTGGAGCACGTGTCTCTTTTATATGTTGAGGCATCTTTTGGGTATATGCCCAAGAGAGGTATAGCTGGATCCTCAGGCAGTTCAATGTCCAATTTTCTGAGGAACCTCCAGACTGATTTCCAGAATGGTTTTACCAGTCTGCAATCCCACCAACAATGGAGGAGTGTTCCTCTTTCTCCACATCCTCGCCAGCATCTGCTGTCACCTGAGTTTTTGATCTTAGCCATTCTCACTGGTGTGAGGTGAAATCTCAGGGTTGTTTTGATTTGCATTTCCCTTATGACTAAAGATGTTGAACATTACTTTAGGTGTTTCTCAGCCATTCGGCATTCCTCAGCTGTGAATTCTTTGTTTAGCTCTGAACCCCATTTTTTAATAGGGTTATTTGTTTCCCTGCGGTCTAACTTCTTGAGTTCTTTGTATATTTTGGATATAAGGCCTCTATCTGTTGTAGGATTGGTAAAGATCTTTTCCCAATCTGTTGGTTGCCGTTTTGTCCTAACCACAGTGTCCTTTGCCTTACAGAAGCTTTGCAGTTTTATGAGATCCCATTTGTCGACTCTTGATCTTAGAGCATAAGCCATTGGTGTTTTGTTCAGGAAATTTTTTCCAGTGCCCATGTGTTCCAGATGCTTCCCTAGTTTTTCTTCTATTAGTTTGAGTGTGTCTGGTTTGATGTGGAGGTCCTTGATCCACTTGGACTTAAGCTTTGTACAGGGTGATAAGGATGGATTGATCTGCATTCTTCTACATGTTGCCCTCCAGTCGAACCAGCACCATTTGCTGAAAATGCTATCTTTTTTCCATTGGATGGTTTTGGCTCCTTTGTCAAAAATCAAGTGACCATAGGTGTGTGGGTTCATTTCTGGGTCTTCAATTCTATTCCATTGGTCTATCTGTCTGTCTCTGTACCAATACCATGAAGTTTTTATCACTATTGCTCTGTAATACTGCTTGAGTTCAGGGATAGTGATTCCCCCTGAAGTCCTTTTATTGTTGAGGATAGCTTTAGCTATCCTGGGTTTTTTGTTATTCCAGATGAATTTGCAAATTGTTCTGTCTAACTCTTTGAAGAATTGGATTGGTATTTTGATGGGGATTGCATTGAATCTGTAGATTGCTTTTGGTAAAATGGCCATTTTTACTATATTAATCTTGCCAATCCATGAGCATGGGAGATCTTTCCATCTTCTGAGGTCTTCTTCAATTTCTTTCCTCAGTGTCTTGAAGTTCTTATTGTACAGATCTTTTACTTGCTTGGTTAAAGTCACACCAAGGTACTTTATATTATTTGGGTCTATTATGAAGGGTGTCGTTTCCCTAATTTCTTTCTCGGCTTGTTTCTCTTTTGTATAGAGGAAGGCAACTGATTTATTTGAGTTAATTTTATACCCAGCCACTTTGCTGAAGTTGTTTATCAGCTTTAGTAGTTCTCTGGTGGAACTTTTGGGATCACTTAAATATACTATCATGTCATCTGCAAATAGTGATATTGTGACCTCTTCTTTTCTGATCTGTATCCCCTTGATCTCCTTTTGTTTTCTGATTGCTCTGGCTAGAACTTCAAGAACTATATTGAATAAGTAGGGAGAGAGTGGGCAGCCTTGTCTAGTCCCTGTTTTTGGTGGAATTGCTTCAAGTTTCTCTCCATTTAGTTTAATGTTAGCAACTGGTTTGCTGTATATGGCTTTTACTATGTTTAGGTATGGGCCTTGAATTCCTATTGTTTCCAGGACTTTTATCATGAAGGGGTGTGGAATTTTGTCAAATGCTTTCTCAGCATCGAATGAAATGATCATGTGGTTCTGTTCTTTCAGTTTGTTTATATAATGGATCACGTTGATGGTTTTCTGTATATTAAACCATCCCTGCATGCCTGGGACGAAGCCTACTTGATCATGGTGGATGATTGTTTTGATGTGCTCTTGAATTCGGTTTGCCAGAATTTTATTGAGTATTTTTGCGTCGATATTCATAAGGGAAATTGGTATAAAGTTCTGTTTCTTTGTTGGGTCTTTGTGTGGTTTAGGTATAAGAGTAATTGTGGCTTCGTAGAAGGAATTCGGTAGTGCTCCATCTGTTTCAATTTTGTGGAATAGTTTGGATAATATTGGTATGAGGTCTTCTATGAAGGTTTGATAGAATTCTGCACTAAACCCGTCTGGACCTGGGCTCTTTTTGGTTGGGAGACCTTTAATGACTGCTTCTATTTCCTTAGGAGTTATGGGGTTGTTTAACTGGTTTATCTGTTCCTGATTTAACTTCAATACCTGGTATCTGTCTAGGAAATTGTCCATTTCCTGAAGATTTTCAAGTTTTGTTGAATATAGGTTTTTATAGTAAGATCTGATAATTTTTTGAATTTCCTCTGAATCTGTAGTTATGTCTCCCTTTTCATTTCTAATTTTTTTAATTTGGACGCACTCTCTGTGTCCTCTCGTTAGTCTGGCTAAGGGTTTATCTATCTTGTTGATTTTCTCAAAGAACCAACTTTTGGTTCTGTTGATTCTTTCTATGGTCCTTTTTGTTTCTACTTGGTTGATTTCAGCTCTGAGTTTGATTATTTCCTGCCTTCTACTCCTCCTGGGTGTATTTGCTTCTTTTTGTTCTAGAGCTTTTAGGTGTGCTGTCAAGCTGCTGACATATGCTCTTTCCTGTTTCTTTCTGCAGGCACTCAGCGCTATGAGTTTTCCTCTTAGCACAGCTTTCATTGTGTCCCATAAGTTTGGGTATGTTGTACCTTCATTTTCATTAAATTCTAAAAAGTTTTTAATTTCTTTCTTTATTTCTTCCTTGACTGGGTTATCATTGAGTAGAACATTGTTCAATTTCCACGTATATGTGGGCATTCTTCCCTTATTGTTATTGAAGACCAGTTTTAGGCCATGGTGGTCCGATAGCACACATGGGATTATTTCTATCTTTCTGTACCTGTTGAGGCCAGTTTTTTGACCAATTATATGGTCAATTTTGGTGAAAGTACCATGAGGAGCTGAGAAGAAGGTATATCCTTTTGCTTTAGGATAGAATGTTCTATAAATATCCGTTAAGTCCATTTGGCTCATGACTTCTCTTAGTCTGTCGTCATCACTGTTTAATTTCTGTTTCCATGATCTGTCCATTGATGAGAGTGGGGTGTTGAAATCTCCCACTATTATTGTGTGAGGTGCAATATGTGTTTTGAGCTTTAGTAAGGTTTCTTTTATGTATGTACGTGCCCTTGTATTTGGGGCATAGATATTTAGGATTGAGAGTTCATCTTGGTGGATTTTTCCTTTGATGAATATGAAGTGTCCTTCCTTATCTTTTTTGATGACTTTTAGTTGGAAATTGATTTTATTTGATATTAGAATGGCTACTCCAGCTTGCTTCTTCTGACCATTTGCTTGGAAAGTTGTTTTCCAGCCTTTCACTCTGAGGTAGTGTCTGTCTTTGTCTCTGAGGTGTGTTTCCTGTAGGCAGCAGAATGCAGGGTCCTCGTTGCGTATCCACTTTGTTAATTTGTCTTTTTGTTGGGGAGTTGAGGCCATTGATATTGAGAGATATTAAGGAATAGTGATTATTGCTTCCCGTTATATTCATATTTGGATGTGAGGTTATGTTTGTGTGCTTTCATTCTCTTTGTTTTGTTGCCAAGACGATTAGTTTCTTGCTTCTTCTAGGGTATAGCTTGCCTCCTTATGTTGGGCTTTACCATTTATTATCCTTTGTAGTGCTGGATTTGTAGAAAGATATTGTGTAAATTTGGTTTTGTCATGGAATATCTTGGTTTCTCCATCAATGTTAATTGAGAGTTTTGCTGGATACAGTAACCTGGGCCGGCAGTTGTGTTCTCTTAGGGTCTGTATGACATCAGTCCAGGATCTTCTGGCCTTCATAGTTTCTGGCGAGAAGTCTGGTGTGATTCTGATAGGTCTGCCTTTATATGTTACTTGACCTTTTTCCCTTACTGCTTTTAATATTCTTTCTTTATTTTGTGCGTTTGGTGTTTTGACAATTAGGTGACGGGAGGTGTTTCTTTTCTGGTCCAATCTATTTGGAGTTCTGTAGGCTTCTTGTATGTCTATGGGTATCTCTTTTTTTAGGTTAGGGAAGTTTTCTTCTATGATTTTGTTGAAGATATTTACTGGTTCTTTGAGCTGGGAGTCTTCACTCTCTTCTATACCTATTATCCTTAGGTTTGATCTTCTCATTGAGTCCTGGATTTCCTGTATGTTTTGGACCAGTAGCTTTTTCCGCTTTACATTATCTTTGACAGTTGAGTCAATGATTTCTATGGAATCTTCTGCTCCTGAGATTCTCTCTTCCATCTCTTGTATTCTGTTGGTGAAGCTTGTATCTACAGCTCCTTGTCTCTTCTTTTGGTTTTCTATATCCAGGGTTGTTTCCATGTGTTCTTTCTTGATTGCTTCTATTTCCATTTTTAATTCCTTCAACTGTTTGATTGTGTTTTCCTGGAATTCTTTCAGGGATTTTTGTGTCTCCTCTCTATGGGCTTCTACTTGTTTATTTATGATTTCCTGGAATTCTTTCAGGGATTTTTGTGTCTCCTCTCTATGGGCTTCTACTTGTTTATTTATGTTTTCCTGGAATTCTTTCAGGGATTTTTGCGATTCTTTCAGGCATTTTTGCGATTCCTCTCTGTAGGCTTCTACTTGTTCTCTAAGGGAGTTCCTCACGTCTTTCTTGAAGTCCTCCAGCATCATGATCAAAAATTATTTTGAAACTAGGTCTTGCTTTTCTGGTGTGTTTGGATATTCCATGTTTGTTTTGATGGGAGAATTGGGCTCCAATGGTGCCATGTAGTCTTGGTTTCTGTTGCTTGGGTTCCTGCGCTTGCCTCTCGACATCAGATTATCTCTAGTGTTACTTTGTTCTGCTATTTCTGACAGTGGCTAGAGTCCTATAAGCCTGTGTGTCAGGAGTGCTGTAGACCTGTTTTCCTCTCTTTCAGTCAGTTATGGGGACAGAGTGTTCTGCTTTCGGGCGTGTAGTTTTTCCTCTCTACAGGTCTTCAGCTGTTCCTGTGGGCCTGTGTCTTGAGTTCACCAGGCAGCTTTCTTGCAGCAGAAAAGTTGGTCTTACCTGTGGTCCCGAGGCTCAAGTTCGCTCGTGGGGTGCTGCCCAGGGGCTCTCTGCAGCGGCAGCAACCAGGAAGACCTGTGCCGCCGTTTCTGGGAGCTTCAGTGCACCAGGGTTCCAGATGGTCTTTGGCTTTTTCCTCTGGCGTCCGAGATGTGTGTGCAGAGAGCAGTCTCTTCTGGTTTCCCAGGCTTGTCTGCCTCTCTGAAGGTTCAGCTCTCCCTCCCACGGGATTTGGGTGCAGAGAACTGTTTATCCGGTCTGTTTCCTTCAGGTTCTGGCGGTGTGTCAGGCACAGGGGTCCTGCCGCTCCTGGGCCCTCCCCCACGGGAGCCCAGAGGCCTTATACATTTTCCTCTTGGGCCAGGGATGTGGGCAGGGGTGAGCAGTGTTGGTGGTCTCTTCTGCTCTGCAGCCTCAGGAGTGCCCACCTGACCAGGCGGTTGGGTCTCTTTCTCACAGGGTCTGGGGGCAGAGAGCTGCTGCGGGCCGGGATCCGCGGGTGTGGGTACCTTGTCCATTCTTAATACAAGGAAGATTCTTAGTCTTATTGTAACTTGATAAACTAGGTTTGGCTTTTATCTTTGGGAGACCATACATATACAGCCACCAAACTAGATAAGATGGATGAAGCAAAGAAGTGCAGGCTGACAGGAACCAAATGTAGATCTCTCCTGAGAGACACAGCCAGAATACGGCAAATACATAGGCGAATGCCAGCAGCAAACCACTGAACGGAGAATGGGACCCCCCATTGAACAAATCAATGAAAGGACTGAAAGGGCTGAAGGGGCTTGAGACCCCATATGAACAACAATGCCAACCAACCAGAGCTTCTAGGGACTAAGCCACTACCCAAAGACTATACATAGACTGCCTTTGGGTTCCAACTGCATAGTTAGCCCTAAATAGCCTAGCAAAGGCACCAGTGGAAGGGGAAACCCTTGGTCCTGCCAAATCTTGATCCCCAGTGAATAGGTTTCTTGGGGGAAGGGTGGTAATGGGGGGAAGATTGGGAGAGGAATACCCATATAGAATCGGAGGAGGAAGGGTTAGGGGGATATTGGCATGGAAACCAGGAAAGGGAATAACAATTGAAATGTAAGTAAGAAATACCCAATTTAATAAAGATGGGGAAATAAAAGAGGGAAGGGACTGTAAGGGGAGAGGGAAGGGGAAAACTTCTGTGTGAATGTAATATATGAGAGAATAGACAGACAGATGATAGATAGACAATTAAATAAATAATCCCTTTTGATATTCTGCTACACACATACATTGATATGTAGCTCAATAGTCATCAAAGAGGTTTCATCCAGCAACTGATGGCCACAGGTGCAGAGATGCACAAACATTAGGTCGAGCCAGGGGAAGCCCACAGAAGATGAGGAAGAATTGTAGGAGCCAGAGACATCAAGGCTATTATGAGAACAGGGGCCACAGAAATAAATAAGCAGGGTTCATAGGGGCTCACAAAAACTGAAACAACAAACATGGTTTGTGGAGGGCCGTCCTCACATTCTCCATTGTAAGATGGCGCCGATATCCGGCAGGATGTACCTAATAAAAGGGCAATACGCAAGCGCCTGGTAAATTCCTCACTCAGGGGGACACGTATGCTGTGGTACGTCATCTGGCACATCTGGCAGCGACCAGCCAGAGAGTGACACGTCCTAGGCAAGGATAGTTTCCTATATAAAGGATGGTCTTTCCCTCACTCGGGGTCTCCGTATTGTAAGCTTGTGCTCTCGCTCTCAAGATGCATTAAAGCTTTTTCTGCAGAAGGATCCTTTGTGTCCTGCGTTATTCTTGCTGGCGAGACGTAGCGTGGGACATTTGGTGCCAGAAACCCGGGAAAAAGACCTCATCAGCACCTCCGGAGACCCCTTGGTGACAAGGAGGATTCAGAACTGCAGGTAAAAAAAAAATATGTTCAGAGAGGCATGCCTTTCTTGGATTTTGGTCTGGGGTTGTCGCCGCCTTGGGAAGGATTTGTTGAGGCTATGGTATTTGTTCTCGGAGCCACCCTACTCTTTCTTATTATTATGTACTGTTTTCACCGTTTCTGATGCTAAAAGGACAGCAGCTGGAGGCGCGTCTCAGTCTCGTAAATAAGTGAGCTTCGCGAAGCTCCCCTTTACTGTTGGGGAGCAGGGATGCGATAGCAACGCCCGGGAAGTGCGCGTAAGACTCCCGTATATAAGAGAGCAGCATGTCTGTTTCTACTCACGCCTTGTCAGACGGACGTAGATAAGCCGCTGGGCGTTCTTGGTCCCTCATGGGATCCTCACAGTCTGTGATCACGGCTCTGGAAACGGTGCTAAAGCAGAGGGACATTAAAATTGGAGGAAGAACACTTAAAAACTTTGTGAAAGAAGTGGACAGGGTGGCTCCGTGGTTTGCCTGCTCAGGCTCGTTTACAATTGCCTCATGGGACAAACTTGGAAGGGACCTAGACAGAAAATTGGCGGAGAAAGATCTGCGTCTAGGAACTAAAGCCATATGGAAACTAGTCAAAAATTGCTTAGCAGATGAAGTGTGCAAGGCAGTAGTTGTAGGAGGGCAGACCACACTTGAGATATTTCGAGACAGTATGTCAGAAACTGAACGTAGTGAGAGATTAGACGCGCGTAAGAAAAAGGACGTCCTGAGAAAGAAAAAGAGCCCTCCCATTAAGTCCGCGGATAAGGGAGTGTTAAAGTTTTCAGATTCTGGCACTTCCCTCTCTACACAGCAACCGGGAGGGGGAGCCAGCATATACCCTGTGAAAGAGCTAGAAGCGCTGAACCTCGACAGTTCTGATAGCTCTGAGAATGGAATCTTAGATTCAGAGGAGGAGGCCTAGTTAGATGAGGAAGCAGCTAGATATGAGGAAGAGAAATATCACCCCGAGGAACAAAAGAAAGGTAATAAAAAGCTTCTGCCGCGGCAGTCGCCAACCGCACCCCCTCCGTATGAGGCGCGCTCTTGCACATTCTCTTTAGTCCCCGATAGGGTGAGAAGGAAGCTGCGGATGACATTCCCGGTCTTTGAAACGCAGGAGAGTGAGCGGGTTCATGCCCCAGTCGAATATAACCAAATAAAAGAGCTGGCGGAGTCTGTCAGAAAGTATGGAGTTACAGCCAATTTCACCCTAACCATTCTTGAAAGGCTGGCCCTAAATTATTTGACACCCGCCGATTGGCAGATGATTGCAAAAGCCTATCTCACTTGCTACAAGGCTTAGGCTACCAGTCGTGCCCTAAAATCAGCTCTGCCACTCTAACTTGGACGACTGTCGATGGCCGACAGGGACAATTTGTTCCCTATGTACTTCCCCTACCTGTTAATCTTTGGGGGAGAGATGTTATGCAGACCATGGGACTAAACTTATCTAACGAATACCCCCCACAAGTGGCCCACATGATGTCAAGGATGGGCTATAAGGAAGGGAAAGGCCTAGGACGATTAGAACAGGGCTGTCTCACGCCCATTGAACCAGTCGCAAACCCCCATAAACAAGGCCTGGGTTTTTCCTAGGTGCCATTGAGGGTTCTATGCCCATACCCTGGCTTACAGAGGAAGCTATATGGGTTCCTCAATGGCATCTATCCTCTGAAAAATTAGAAGCTGCCACTAAATTGGCTAATGAATAATTGCAGCTTGGTCATTTAGAACCGTCCATTTCACCATGGAATACTCCTATTTTTGTGATAAAGAAAAAATCAGGAAAATGGAGACTTCTCCATGATTTGAGAGCCATTAATGCACAGATGCGTTTATTTGGCTCGATCCAATGAGGCCTACCCTTACTCTCTGCCTTACCTAAGCAATGGAAGATAATAATTATAGACATTAAGGATTGTTTCTTTTCCATCCCCTTGTGTCCACAGGACAAACAGAGGTTTGCATTTACTATACCAGCTACTAATCATCTTGAACCTGATAAGAGATTTCAGTGGAAGGTCCTACCTCAAGGCATGGCCAATAGCCCCACTATTTGTCAGCTATATGTGCAACGAGCCCTTGAACCTATAAGGAAGCAATTTCCATCTTTGCTTCTGGCTCATTACATGGATGACATTTTAAAATGTGATAAAGATTTAACAACCTTACAGACCTCATATCCCATCTTAATCAAAACATTGGGATGATGGGGACTACAAGTCGCTGTAGAAAAGGTTCAAATTGCAGAAATTGGCTCATTTCTGGGATCGGTCATTTATCCTGAAAAAATAGTTCCCCAGAAATTAGAGATTCGCAGAGATCATTTGCATACCTTAAATGATTTCCAAAAGTTATTGGGAGATATAAATTGGCTGAGACCATTTTTAAAGATTTCCTCTGCTGAGTTGAAGCCCTTATTTGATATTTTGGAAGGGGACTTTCATATCTCCTCTCCGAGAGCATTGACCCCAGCCGCAAACCGGGCCTTACAAGTTGTAGAAAAGGCCTTACAGGATGCTCAATTGCAGCGCATTGATGAAACCAAACCTTTTGATTTGTGCGTTTTCAAAACTATGCAATTACCAACAGCTGTCTTGTGGCAGAATGGGCCTTTATTATGGATCCATCCCAATGCATCTCCTGCTAAGATTATTGACTGGTATCCCGATGCGGTCGCTCAGCTTGCACTCCGCGGGTTGAAGGCAGCTATTACTCATTTTGGGAAAGAACCCAAAACTTTGATAGTACCATATACAGCCATTCAGGTTCAAACATTAGCTGCTACCTCAAATGCTTGGGCAGTGTTAGTTACTTCCTTTGCTGGACAGATAGATAATCATTATCCTAAACACCCCCTATTATGTTTTGCTAGATCACAACCTGTTGTTTTCCCTCACGTCACATCCCACAGACCGTTAAAAGAAGGGATAACAGTGTATACGGATGGGTCAAAAACGGGTGGGAGCATATGTGGTAAATTCCCAAGTGTTTTACGAAAATATTTTGAAACCTCACCCCAAGTGGTAGAATGCCTAGTGGTTATGGAGGTCCTTGAAAAATTCCAGATGCCTCTAAATATTGTTTCAGATTCCTCCTATGTGGTCAATGCTGTTAATATCCTTGAAACTGCCGGCGTAATTAAGACAACTAGCAAGGTAGCAGAGATTTTCCAAAAAATCCAAATTATTTTAATAAATAGGAGATTCCCTGTATATATTACTCATATACGGGCCCATTCTGGACTCCCTGGTCCAATGAGTTCAGGGAATGATTTGGCTGACAAAGCCACAAAAATGATAGCTGTGGCCCTGGCCTCTCCTCTAGAGGCCGCTAAAACTTTTCATGGCAATTTCCATGTTACCTTGGAAACTTTACGCCGCCGCTTCTCTATAACTAGAAAAGAGGCACGTGATATAGTCACCCAATGCCAACAGTGCTGCCAGTTCCTCCCAGTTCCTCACATCGGGGTCAACCCGAGAGGAATACAGCCATTGCAAATCTGGCAAATGGATGTTACTCACAATTCTACTTTTGGAAAATTACAGTATGTGCATTTATCTATAGATACATGTTCTGGCATTCTACATGCCACCCCACTTACAGGAGAGAAAAACAACACATGTCATTCAGCACTGCCTTGAAGCATGGAGTGCTTGGGGAAAGCCAAGATGTGTAAAAGCTGACAATGGCCCTGCCTATACATCTCAAAAATTCCATCAGTTTTGTGCTCAGATGCAAGTTACCCATCTGACGGGCCTGCCCTACAACCCTCAAGGACAGGGAATCATAGAGCGCGCTCATCGGACGCTCAAATCATATTTAATAAAACAAAGAGGGGGAATTATGATAGAACTCCCCCCAAAACCCCGAGTGGCCACTGCTTTGGCCCTCTTTACCTTAAATTTTTTAAATCTTGATGAAGCTTTGCAAACAGCGGCTGAGCGACATTGCTCAGAGCCCAAAAGGACAAAAGAATTAGTTAAATGGAAGGATGTATTGACAAACGAATGGAAGGGCCCAGATCCTGTTTTGATAAGATCCAGGGGAGCTGTTTGTGTTTTTCCACAGGATAATGAAAATCCAGTTTGGGTTCCGGGACGACTTACTCGGAATATCAAGACAGAGGACCAAGAAGATGACAACTCTGGTGATCCTCATGCTGATCCAGGGAGTGCCAATAAAAGTGCAGAGCGAACTACGGTGGGGAATTATGTCAACCTTCCCCCTCCCGATGCCGGTGATGTATAATGCCCAAGTGTTTCCACGTTTCTTTACTACCAACAAAGAATTGGGACTAGCCTATTTACCACTAGATTCCCAAATAGAGCACGTAAAAGAAAATAGGATTATTCCCCTTAAGGGCAGCCTTTGTTTTGGCATATTCAACAAAATATCTTCTGATCTTCCTTGCATCATGTTAAGTAATCAATCTTCTGCTTGGTTAAGGGAGGCCACATGGGGAACTGGTGAGGAAGACATTGTGGCTAACGCCACAGTTCTCTATGGTTGGTGGCCTTACATTAACTCCTCCACCTGCCCTCTCTGTCAACCAAAGTTGGCACCCTTTTGTAGAGGGACCCAGGATGAAAAACTTACTTTGCCGTGGACTGGTTGCCAGTCCCGGGACTCTGCCTGGGCAGTCCAGAATTTTTTCTCCTTCTCCCCTGATTTCGGAGGCGGAGTGAACTTCACCACCATTGATCCTAGACTGTCCAATAATAATCCCTTTGATCAATGGATGCTTTGTGGCGTTAATGGTAGCTGCACTGATCTTACACCCATGGCGATGCTACTTGGAGGAAAGGGCGAAAAGGGACGGTTATCATTTTCCTGGACGGGGAATATCCACCCTTCAGCCTCTGTCTGGACAGCTACTCGTATAAAATATAAACCTTACTGGAGCACGGGGTTTAACCCTGCTCCAGTTTGTGTCTGGCCGCCATTTGTGTGGATTATAAGTAATGCCACTAAAGTTTCTAAATTGAATTGTACAGACGGTTCATGTTTTTATGCCCTGTGTTGGGATGCTAGCCAATATCCCATAGCGGTAGTTACCCGTATGCCTCGCTTTATCCCCATCCCTGTTGAGACTCCGGGGACCCTGACCTTATTTAGAGGAAAGAGAGATTTTGGCATTTCTGCAATCATTGTTGGCATTATTGCTACAACGGCAGTTGCTGCCTCAGTTACTGCTTCGGCATTGGCCTTGTCAAACACAGTACAGACAACCCAAACTATCAATGATTTATCGGCTACCGTCTCTGTGGCTCTGGACAGACAGGCCTCGGCTAATACTCAGATACAAGGAGGCCTCATGCTTGTTAACCAACGTATAGATCTGGTCCAAGAGCAACTAGACATCCTATGGCAACTGGCCCAGCTTGGCTGTGAACTAAAGCTCCCCGGCCTTTGTGTCACGTCTACACAGTATGAACAATTTACCAAAGCTGCCAATTTGTCTAAAACCCTTTCACAGCATTTGTTACAGAATTGGACCTCGGATTTTGAGCAGACACTCAGGGAATTGAGAGCGGCCATCATTCAAGTAAACTCTACCCGACTGGATATGTCTTTGACAGAAGGATTGTCATCCTGGATCACCTCAGCAGTCTCTTATTTTAAGGAATGGGTGGGGGTGGGACTTTTTGGAGCAGTCCTCTGCTGCGGATTAGTGTTACTCCTCTGGTTGCTTTGCAAATTAAGATTTCAAACAAAGAGGGACAAAATTGTGATCGCCCAGGCACTTATAGCCCTTGAACAAGGAGCGTCAGCCGATATTTGGTTAACCATGCTTAAGCAATAGGTCGCCGGCTGGACAGCTCTTGCACTCCTAGAACCTCGGTTCATTGCACAGGATTAGAGTGTCCGGCTTGAGCAGCCCATGAGGGATGACGAGCTTAGCATCGCACAGGGAAGCTCTACCAAACACGCTCCCTGGAAGGCATGTCATATTACATGAGGGTATCTGCCCCAGTTTTCCCTCCCTCGAAAAAATGGCAGTGCGACAGGTCGGGAGTGCCCTGGGTCTCAACAACAGCTTAAGGGTATCTCTCTTGTACAGGTTTGCCAACTTTGTGCGAGGATATGACCTCTGCCTTCACCCTCCTGTTTATGGGTGTCCTATTTGCTTAAAAACAGATAAGGGGGAGATGTGGAGGGCCGTCCTCACATTCTCCACTGTAAGATGGCACCGATATCCGGCAGGATGCACCTAATAAAAGGGCAATACGCAAGTGCCTGGTAAATTCCTCACTCAGGGGGACACGTATGCTGTGGTACGTCATCTGGCACATCTGGCAGCGACCAGCCAGAGAGTGACACGTCCTAGGTGAGGATAGTTTCCTATATAAGGGATGGTCTTTCCCTCACTCGAGGTCTCCGTATTGTAAGCTTGTGCTCTCGCTCTCAAGATGCATTAAAGCTTTTTCTGCAGAAGGATCCTTTGTGTCCTGCGTTATTCTTGCTGGCGAGACGTAGTGTGGGACAATGGTTCCTGTATGGGTCTGAGCTAAGTCTTCTGCAAATACTTTATGGTTGTATAGCTTGGTGTTCTGTGGAACTCCCCACCCAAATGGGCCAGGGGTTGTCGCTGATTCTTTTGCCTGTGCTTGAGATCATTTTTCTCCTATGTGTCGCCACATCTAGTTGTGATAAGGGAGGTTTTGCCCAGTTTTACTGCATCTTCTTAGGCCATATTAGATAACTGTTTCTAGGAGAATTGTTCTTTTTTTTCTTTCTCTATCTTTTGAAAAGAAACAGAGGGTACTTGGTCTAGGAGAAACCAAGGGAAGGGACTGTAAAAGTGGAGAGAGGGGAAACTATGGTCATGATGTAATGAATAAAAGAAAAATTAAAGTTTAAAAAAATGAACCAATAAGGTACTTGCTAAGTAGATAAAACTCTTCATTTTGTTTAAAAATAAGTGTAATAAATTATGAATGTTACAAAAAGTTCAAGTTTTGTTTGTTTCTTTTTGTAGATAACTCTGATGTACCTAACAATAGACGTCAGCATAAATGGATCATGACATAGTAACTAGAAATGACAAAATCTAAGAATAAAGGTATTGGCTCATGACTGAGGAGCTTTGGCCTTTATTTTTGTCTTGGCAGATAATGCTCATAATCTGATTTAGTTATTAAGCTTATAATGTTGTAATGCCAATACCTCCTTTTCTTATGTATATTTAATATAAATGGCTAAAGTGAATTTAATAACTCAGAATATAATTCAAGAATTTGAGAACTTTCATTAAAATGATGATAATATAATTCAATAATTAATATGAGGAAAGACTGGTACAAAAAAACTGTAAGTTTTATTTAGTATGATATGCTGTTCTAGTAACACAGGACATAACTAAAACTCATTTCAATATAACAATAATGTATGGGTAGGTAAGTAAAATACCAGAATGAAAAATTCTAAATCACAGAGTAACCACCTAAATGTTTGTTTAAAATACTTATTTCCAGACTCCTCATAAATATTCTTAGTTTATTTTGTCATCAAATATTAAAGTTTATTTATTTATTATTTTACTTTATTTTATTGGTTATTTTATTTATTTACATTCCAAATGTTATCCCCTTTCCTGGTTAACTCTCTGGAACCCCCAATCCCATTCCCCCTTCCCCTGGCCTCTTTGATGGTGCTCCACCACATCCCCATCCATTCCTGCCTAACTGTTCTAACAACCCCTTATGCTAGCCTCCACAGGACCAAGGGCCTCCCTTCCCATTGATGACAGATAAGGGAATCCTCTGCTACATATGTAACTGGAGCCATTGGTTTCTCCATGTGAACTCTTGGTTGGTGGTTTAGTCTCTGGGTGGTTTAGTTGATATTTTTGTTCTTCCTATGGGGTTGCAATCCCCTCCAGTTCCTTCGGTCCTTCCCCTAACTCTTCCACTGGTGTCCCTGTGCTCATGCAGATGGTTGGCTGTGGGTATCTGCATCTATATTGGTCAGGTGTTGGCAGACCCTATCAGGAGACAGCTATACCAAACTCCTTTCAGCAAGCACTTCTTGGCATCAGCAATAGTGAATGGGTTTGGTATTTGCATATGGGATGGATCCCTAGGTGGAGTGGTCTCTGGATAGCCTTTCCTTCAGTCTCTGCTCCATTTTTTTGTCACTGAATTTCATTTAGATAGGAACAATTCTGGATTAAAATTTTTGAGATGTATGTGTGGCCCCATCCCTCAACTGGGGGGCCATGCCTATCTATTGGAGATGGTCTCTATAGCTTCTATCTTCCCATTTTTGGGTATTTCAGCTAATGTCATCCCTATGAACCTCTTGCTTCCATGACATTTGGGACTTTAGTAGCTACACTCAGGTATACCAATACTGGGCATATACCCAAAAGATACTCCAACATATAACAAGAACGCATGTTCCACTATGTTCATAGATGCCTTATTTATAATAGCCAGAAGCTGGAAACAACCCAGATGTCCCCCAACAGAAGAATGGTTATAGAAAATGTGGTACATTAACACAATGGAGTACTACTCAGCTATTAAAAACAATGAGTTTTCTATCTGGGGCCTGAAACTCACTGACCCCGGCCCATAGCTCCCTGCCCCCAAACCACATGGGAGAGAGAACTCATCGCTCAGACAGGTGGGCACTCCTGAGACTGCAGGGCAGGAGAGACCATCAGTACTGCCCACCCTTGCCCACATCCCTGGCCCAAGAGGAAACTGTAAAGGGCCTCTGGGAACAGGAAGATAGGGGCACACAGGCTGAGGGAATGCTACAGTCCAGACTATGCCAGGAACTGAAGGGACCCGGTCAAACAGTTCTCTGCACCCAAATCCTGTGAGAGGGAGAGCTAGAACTTCAGAGGGGCAGACATGCCTAGGTAGCCAGAGGAGACTACTCTCTACCCACATTTCTGACTTTAGAGGAAAACGCATAGTGCCATCTGGGCCTCCTGTGCACAGGGTCCTGAGAGAAGGCGGGCCAGGCCCTTCTGGTTGCTGCCCTCACGGACAGCTGAAACCCAGGTTTCAGGAGAGACTTCAGGTCTGAGACTAGAGTTAAGACCAACTTCTCTGTCCCATGTGTCCTGCCTGGTGGACACAGGACACATGCATACAGGAAGAGATGAAAACCAGTAGACAGGAACGACTACACGCCTGAAAGCAGAACACTCTGTTCCCATAGCTGGCTGAAAGAAAACAGGAAAAGAGGTCTATAGCACTGCAGACACACAGGCCTATTGGAAGGTCTAACCACTGTCAGAAATAGCAGAACAAGGTAACACCAGAGACAACGTGATGGCCAGAGGCAAGCACAGGAACCCAAGCAACAGAAACCAACACTATGTGGCATCATTGGAGCCCAATTCTCCCACCAAAGCAAACACTGATTATCCAAACACACCAGAAAAGCAAGATCTAGATTTTAAATCCTATTTGATTGTAATGATGTAGGACTTCAAGAAAGACATAAAGTACTCCCTTAAGAAAATGCAGGAAAACACAAATAAACAAGCAGAAGCTTATAGAGAGGAAACATAAAAATCCATGAAAAAATTACAGGAAAATACAATCAAACAGTTGAAGGAATTAAAAATGGAAATAGGAACAATAAAGAAAGCACAAAGGGAGACAACCCTGGAGATAGAAAGCCAAAGGAAGAGACAAGATAGAAGAGAGAATCTCGGGACCAGAAGATTCCATAGAAATCATGGACACAACTGTCAAAGATAATGTAAAACCGAAAAAGCTACTGGCCCAAAACATACAGGAAATCCAGGACACAATGAGATGATCAAACCTAAGGATAATAGGTATAGAAGAGAGTGAAGACTCCCAATTCAAAGGACCAGTAAATATCTTCAACAAAATCATAGAAGAAAACTTCCCTAACCTAAAGAAAGATATGCCCATAAACACACAATAAGCCTACAGAACTCCAAATAGATTGTACCAGAAAAGAAACTCCTCCTGTCACATAATAGTCAAAACACCCAATGTACAAAACAAAGAAAAAATATTAAAAACAGTAAGGGAAAAAGTTTAAGTAACATATAAAGGCAGACCTATCAGAATTACACCAGACTTCTCACCAGAGACTATGAAAGCCAGAAGATCCTGGACAGGTGTCATACAGACCCTAAGAGAACACACATGCCAGCCCAGGTTACTGTATCTGGCAAATCTCTCAATTAGCATAGATAGAGAGACCAAGATGTTCCATGACAAATCAAACTTACACAATATCTTTCTACAAATCCAGTGCTACAAAGATAATAAATGGCATAGCCCAACACAAGAAGGCAAGCTACACCCTAGAAAAAGCAAGAAACTAATCATTTTGCAACAAAGAGAAGACAAGCACACATACATAATCACATCCAAACACGAATATAACATGAAGCAACAATCACTATTCCTTAATATCTCTCAACATCAATGGATTCAATTCCCCAATAAAAAGACACAGATTAACAAACTGGATACACAATGAGGACCAAACATTCTGCTGACTACACGATACACACATCAGAGAAAAGGACAGACACTACCTCAGAATAAAAGGCTGGAAAACAACTTTCCAAGCAAACAGTTTGAAGCAGCAAGCTGGATTAGCCATTCTAATACTGAATAAAATCGATTTTCAACCAAAAGTCATCAAAAAAGATAAGGAAGGACACTTCATCAAAGGAAAAATCCACCAAGATGAACTCTCAATCCTTAATATCTATGCTCCAAATACAAGGGCACCTACATACATAAAAGAAACCTTACTAAAGCTCAAAGAACACATTGCAACTCACACAATAGTAGGAGATTTTAACACACCACTCTCATGAATAGACAGATCATGGAAACAGAAATTAAACAGAGACATAGAGAGACTAAGAAAATTCATGAACAAAATGGACTTAACAGATATTTATAGGACATCTAAAACAAAAGGATATACCTTCTTTTCGCCACCTCATGGTACTTTCTCCAAAATTGACCATATAATCGGTCATAATACAGGCCTCAACATATACAGAAAGATAGACATAATCCCATAAGTCCTATCAGACCACCATGGGCTAAAGCAGGTCTTCAAAAACAATAAGGAAAGAACGTACACATATACATGGAAGTTGAACAATGCTCTACTCAATGATAACCTGGTCAAAGAAGAAATAAATAAATTAAAGACTTCTTAGAATTTAATGAAAATGAAGATACAACATACCCAAACTTACGGGACACAATGAAAGCTGTGCTAAGAGGAAAACTCAGGGCTCTGAGTGCCTGCAGACAGAAACAGGAGAGAGCATACATAAGCAGCTTGACAGCACACCCAAAGGCTCTAGACAAAAAGAAGCAAATATATGCAGGAGGAGTAGAAGGCAGGAAATAATCAAACTAAGAGCTGAAATCAACCAAGAAGAAACAAAAAGGACCATAGAAGTAATCAACAGAACCAAAAGCTGGTTCTTTGAGAAAATCAACAAGATAGATAAACCCTTAGCCAGACTAACCAGAGGACACAGAGAATATGTGCAAATCAACAAAATCAGAAATGAAAAGGGAGACATAACAACAGAATCAGAGGAAATTCAAAAAATCATCAGATTCTCCTACAAAAGCCTATGTTCAACAAAACTTGAAAGTCTGTAGGAAATGGACAATTTCCTAGACAGGTACCAGGTACCAAAGTAAAATCAGTACCAGATAAACCATTTAAACAACCCCATAACTCCTAAAAATAGAAGCAGTCATTAAAAGTCTCCCAACCAAAAAGAGCCCAGGTCCAGATGGGTTCAGCACAGAATTCTATCAGGCCTTCATAGAAGACCTCATAACAACACTATCCAAAATATTCCACAAAATTGAAACAGATGGAGCACTACTGAATTCCTTCCATGAAGCCACAATTACTCTTATACCTAAACCACACAAAGATCCAACAAAGAAAGAGAAAGTCAGAACAATTTCCCTTCTGAATATTGAAGCAAAGACACTCAATAAAATTCTTGCAAACCGAATCCAAGAGCATATCAAAACAATCATCCAACATGATCAAGAAGGCTTCATACCAGGGATGCAGGGATGTTTTAATATATGGAAAACCATCAACGTAGTCCACTATATAAACAATCTGAAAGATAAAAAACCACATGATCTTTTCATTAGATGCTGAGAAAGCATTTGAAAAATGTAACACCCCTTCATGATAAAAGACCTGGAAAGAACAGGAAATCAAGGCCCATACTTAAACATGTTAAAAGCCATATGCAGGAAACCAGCAGCTAATATTAAGCTAAATGGAGAGAAACTTAAAGCAATCCCAGTTAAATCAGGGACTAGACAAGGCTGCCCACTCTCTCTTTACTCATTCAATATAGTTCTCTAAGTTCTAGCCAGAGCAATCAGACAACAAAAGGAAATCAAAGGGATACAAATTGGAAAGGAAGATGACAAAACATCATTATTTGCAGGTGATATGACAGTATATTTAAGTGATCTCAAAAGGTTCCCCAGAGAACTACTAAAGCTAATAAACAACTTCTACAAAGTGGCTGGGTATAAAATTAACTCAAATATATCAGCAACCTTTCTCTGCCCAAAGAGAAACAAGCCCGAGAAAGATATTAGGGAAATGACACCCTTCATAATAGTTCCAAGTAAAATAAAATACCTCGGTATGACTTTAACCAAGCAAGTGAAAGATCTGTATGATAAGAACCTTAAGCCTCTGAAGGAAGAAATTGAAGAAAATCTCAAAAGATGGAAAGATCTCCTATCCTCATTGATTGGAAGGATTAATATAACAAAAATGGTCATTTTACCAAAAGTGATCTTCAGATTCAATGCAATCCCCATCAAAATTCCAATCCAATTTTTCAGAGATTTAGACAGAACAATTTGCAAATTCATCTGGAATAACAAAAATCCCAGGATAGCTAAAACTATCCTCAATAATAAAAGGACTTCCAGGGGAGTCACTATCCCTGAACTCAAGCAGTATTACAGAGCAATAGTGATAAAAACTGTATGGTATTGGTACAGAGAGAGGCAGATAGATCAGTGAAACCGCATTGAAGATTCAGAAATGAACCCACACACCTGATTTTTGACAAAGGAGCAAAAACCATCCAACGGAGAAAAGAGCATTTTCAGCAAATGGTGCTGGTTCAACTGGAGGTCAGCATGTAGAAGAATGCAGATTCATTCTTAACACCCTGTACAAAGCTTAAGTCAAGTGGATTAAGAACCTCCACATCAAACCAGATATACTCAAACCAATAGAAGAAAAAGTGGGGAAGAATCTCAAACACATGGGCACTGGAGACAATTTCCTGAACAAAACACCAATGGTTTATGCTCTAAGATCAAGAATCCACAAATGGTATATCATAAAACTACAAAGCTTCTGTAAGGCAAAGGACACTGTTGTTATGACAAAACTGCAACCAACAGATTGGGAAAAGATCTTTACCAATCCTACAACTGACAGAGGGCTCATATCCAAAATACACAAAGAAATCACGAAGTTAGACTGCAGGGAGACAAATAACCCAATTAAAAATGGGGTTCAGAGCTAAATAAAGAATTCACATCTGAGGAATGCCGAATGTCTGAGAAGCACCTAAAGAAATATTCAACATCTTTAGTCATAAGGGAATCCAAATCAAAACAACCCTGAGATTCTACCTCACACCAGTCAGAATGGGTAAGATCAAAAACTCTGGCCACAGCAGATGCAGGCTAGGATGTGGAGAAAGAGGAACACTCCTCCATTGTTGGTGGGATTGCAGACTGGTACCACCATTCTGGAAATCAGTCTGGAGGTTCCTGAGAAAATTGGACATCGATGTACCTGAGGACCCAGCTATACCTACGTCTCTTGGGCATATACGCAAAAGATGTCCCAGCAAATAACTAAGACACATGCTCCACTATGTTCATAGCAGTCTTATTTATAATAGCCAGAAGCTGGAAAAAACCCAGATGTCCTTCAACAGAGGAATGGATACAGAAAATGTGGTACATCTACACAATGGAATATTACTCAGCTATCAAAAACAATGACTTTATGAAATTCATAGGCAAATCAATGGAACTGGAAAATAACATCCTGAGTGATGTAACCCAATCACAGAAAAACACACATGGTATGCACTCATTGATAAATGGATATTAGCCCAAATGCTTGAATTACCCTAAATGCACAGAACACATGAAACTCAAGACGGATGACCAAAATGCAGATGCTTCAATTCTTCTTTAAAAGGGGAAAAAGAATACCCTTGGGAGGGGATAGGGAAGCAAAGTTTAGAACGAAGACTCAAGGAATGTCCATTCAGAGCCTGACCCACATGTGGCCCATATATATATATATATATATATATATATATATATATATATATATATATATATATATATATATATCCACCAAACTAGATAAGGTGGATGAAGCAAAGGTGTGTAGGCTGACCAAACCGATGTAGATCTCTCCTGAGAGATACAGCCAGAATATGGCAAATAAGTAGGTGAATGGCAGCAGGAAACCATGGAATTGAGAACGGGACCCCCTTGGAAGGATCAGAGAAAGAACTGAAAGAGCTTGAACGGGTTTGGGACCCATATTAAAAACAATGTCAACCAACCAGAGCGTCCAGGGGCTATGCTACTAACCAAATAGTATACTTGGAGTCTCCCTGGGTTCCAACTGCATAGGTAGCAATGAATATCCTAGGAAGAGCACCAGTAGAAGGGGAAGCCATTGGTCCTGCCAAGGCTGGACCCCCAGTGAACATATTTTTTGGAGGGAGGGCGGTAATGGGGGAGGTTTGAGAGGGAACACCCATATAGAAGGGGAGGAGTAGAAGGGGTTAAGGGGATGTTGGCCTGGAAACCGGGAAAGGTAATAACATTAGAAATGTGAGTAAAAAAAATGTGAGTAAGAAATACCCAATTTAATAAAGATCAAAAAAATGAGTTTATGAAATTAGTAAAATAGGTGGAACTAGAAAATATCATCTTTTGTAAACCAGTCACAAAAGAACACACATTTTATGCACTTACTGATAAGTGGATATTAGCCCAAAAGCTCAAAATACCCACGATAAATCACATAGACCAAAAGAAGCTTAATAAGGAAGACCAAAGTATAGCTACTTCAATACTACTTAGAAGGGGGAACAAAATAATCACTGGAGGTAGAGGGAAGGAGGGGCCTGAGAGGGCAAGAGTGGGGAGAGGGAAAATGGGGGAAAGGGACAGGATCAAGTATGGGAAGAGACAGGAGAGAAGTCCTGAGGGTCAGGAAATTGAGCAGAAATATGTAGTATTGGGGGATTGGGAACTGGGGTTAACAAATATTAAAGTTTATTAGTAGTTGACTGCTTTGGTTGTTTTTGTTTTTTGTTTTGTTTTGTTTTGTTTTTTGTCTGTTTATTTTGTTTTGTTTTCTTTGTTTCATTGTTTGGTTGTTTTGCATGATGATTCATATAATTCAACTAGACTCAATGAAAAAAATAATTAAATGCAAATGCTGTAGAAGTTTTCTAATATTCAGAAATTGTTTTTAGTAGGAATTCAATGCTCAGTTCAATCCAATAGGTTTTTAAAGTAAGGATGCTTCTGGGAATCACCTCAATTCTGCCTTTTCTTATGAGGTAGGAAAATTAAGTAAAATAAAATATTTGTTCATGAACAAATCACATATTTTTCCTTGTGTAGTCTGTTCTGAATGATTCCATTAAGCACACGGTTTTTCTTATCCTTTGGTTCTAGTTGAATGCAACTCTAACACGCACTAATGAACTCTATATGAATAGAGATAAATTAATTGCCAAATTTTTACATTTGTGTTAAAGCCAATAAAACTTCTAAAATCTTTTTGGAATTAAAACATAATATTTTGAACAGTTGGCAAGTATTTCCATGTATAAACGTGCATTTTAGTTTTTAATATGCATTCAGCTGTTCATGAAATTTTTGTTTTTTTGTTTTATTTTGTTTTGTTTTGTTTTTTTGTTTTTTTGTTTTTTGTTTTTTTTTTTGGAAAGATTTAACCTTGTCTCAGAATTCAGTTCTTTTATATGGAAGCATCTTAAAATTGAAAGCAGAGGTTCTAGGAAAAGAAAAAAAAAACTTCTAATTCTTTGGGGACATGTATATTTATAAACAAGTGAAGAAGAAACACCAATCAAATTTATGTTATGGGAAATCATGATGATGGAAAGTTTCCAAGTCCTGGGCTGGGTGGGGCTATGTGTTCTCAGATCCCATGGAAAACTCTTAAATTCCTGTTGTGAATCAGTAAGGAAAGTTTTGCTTCTCTTGTTTTTCCTTGATACTACAGTGCAGACAGCATTTGAGGGGCATTTTTTTTTTTTTTTTGCTGAAGATGCCTGTCTTTATCTAAGATAAGCAGAAAAATTAAAGGAAGCCTTAGAGTCTGACCAGAAACTGAGTAGACCTATCCCATATAAAACAGGAGAGTGTCATCACTGGGCAATTAGGAAATTGACACAGTGGGGTTAAGAATTCTTTTATTCAGTTCAAGAGGAGACTTTTAATTAGACTGCAGTGCATAAAGTATGGCTGCTATGAGAGAAGTAAAACAATACTCATGAAACCATACAACAGTCCTTGATGCATAATGAAAATGCAAGAAAACCTGCAGTCATTTTAAAATAATCAACATTTTAAAGTGGGGAGGGAAGCAGTCATTCTTACAGGTTTTACAAAAATACTACATTTAAATTTTATCTATAAATACAAATAAGCTAAACTGCTACAATCACATACTTTCTTTTACGTCACCAACAGAATTATTGAAAAGCATATTTCCATTTTCTATCACTTCTTCAATTTTAAGATTAAAAAGTGAATTTTCAGAGAGTGTCTACGGAATCCTCATATAGAACTATGGAATTTTCTCATCTTTATATATAATAATGTACAACATGAAATTTTCCATGTGCACAACCGCACACCAACAACGTCACAGGAATGGATGGTCAGGTAAGAAGAATGACATGTCCCAGAGTGGAGTATTCCAAGGTAAATGTGTCTGCTTAGTGTCCCTAAGAGTGTTTACAGTGTTGGAATAATGCTCGGTTCCTGCCTTAGAATGCTCAGGAGGATGGAACAGCTGAAGCCCTGCACTATGTTGGTGCCAGTCACGGTTTAGGGTCGCCCTTAAAGGACAGGAATCAGCAAGACAACAGGAGAGGCAGCAGGCATAGTCAGGAATGAACACCTGTGGAAACACAGAAATGTTATCACAGCCACCCTTTCCAGAAACAATAAGATTAGGAAAATAGAAGGATTTGGGGTAATCATCAGAGCTTCAGTGAAAGCTGAGAGACGGAACTGAAACTGCAAGAGGTCGTGCTTCCCAGATAGTCACATAAAGAAATATCCTTACCTGGATGGGCGAGGAATAAGTGATTAACTCAGATGAACATATTTCCATGCTTATTTTAGGCAGCTCCCACTTTTGCTAGTATTTGTACTACACTGTCTTCCATTATCTGACTCCCTACCTCACTTCACATTTATAAGTCTTTAAGTCGTAGTTCTAAACGTGTTTATGAGTCTAGAATAGTAGCTCATATGCTTTATAAAACAACTGAATGAACGAGCCATTTTTGTTGCAATTTTAGAGTTATAATTGAACTTTGCATAATTTTAAAGCATATACTTTATTATGTTAATAATTTTTTATTTTTATGAAGATACTTAAATTGGTGCTGATATAATAGCGTAATAGTTTCTATTATTAATACACATTTTGTAAGATGTGATTGCATAACTCTCTAGTACACTTTCTAATGACTCTAAACTTGATCTGTGTTACTGTCTATATTTTATGCATTTTATGAAGAGGATGTAGAATGCTTACTTTGTTAAGTGATATTG
This sequence comes from Rattus norvegicus, assembly GCF_021556685.1. Lineage (NCBI taxonomy): Eukaryota > Metazoa > Chordata > Mammalia > Rodentia > Muridae > Rattus > Rattus norvegicus. The sequence goes on along the minus strand of NC_141536.1, from coordinate 74,643,034 downwards.
ATTGCCACTTGAGCACACTGGCATTGCTAGGTGTTTGATAGTGAAAAATAAACATTTGTTAAAATTAGTTTTTATTTTCAATAAGTTTAAATTATGCAAACTTACAAAAGTGAGTAGGTGATAATACTTATTTAATGAATGTAAGTTTTTCCTTCTTTCCCTTCTCCCACTTAATTTGATTTTCATGATTCAGTGAAGCTATCTGGACTGTCTGAGGACACTTCATTAATTTTTTTTACGGTAAAGGGACAGATATTTAAATTACTGTCGGGGATAATGCTGGTTTAATACAGAGGTATTGACCTACTACCACGGAAACTTCTCTGTGTAAAGGACAAAGACCACTGCAGAAAGCCACAGTCAATAAAAATGCAGAGTTATTGATCCCAATCTGGATGAATTTATCTACACAGCACTCACATACTAATGGCCCAGGGATATTTCTGAGGAGTGGGTGGAAAGATTATTAGAGCCAGATGATCGGAGAGATGTTTGTGAGTTTGTGTCTTTTAGTAGTTTCTGATTCTCAGCCATAAAGAATTCCAATGTAATTCCCTAAACCTGGGTGGAACAAGAATGGCAATGGATGGTATGGCAAGGGAACATGGAAAAGTCCACAAGGCCTCAATCCTACATAGGCACTACAAAAAAACTAAAGAATATTCAGCATGGGAAAAAAGTCTTGTCTTGGAGGAGCACACAAAATGTTTATCTAACACAAGGTAGCTTCTAATACTAAATACTCAGCCCTATAAAAAAATACAATTAGCATTGCCCATATTGAAAAAGGTATGTGTGTGTGTTTCTGTGTGTGTGTGTGTGTGTGTGTATATGTGTGTGTGTGTGTGTGTGTGTGTGTGTGTGTGTGTGTGTGCTCAGGCGTTTAGGCATGTGTGCATATATATATAATCATACTGGCCATGATTTAAAAGATAGCAAGGAGTAGTATAGGGAGGGTAGCAAAAAAGGTAAAGGAGAAATGTAATTATATTATAATCTCAAAAATAAATGTGTAATTCATTTAAAATATATGTATTTTATCAATCTAACTGGACAAATTCTTTTTAAACCCTTTAAAACATAGAAAAATTAAATTTAAGTCATCATTAGTAAAGCTGAAATTAGGACTAAAATGTCATCCTTCTGATTGTAGGGTATGTGCTCACCTCTCAATGTCTTCTCCTGATATTCTGACTGTATTGATGGTATAACTTTTCCCATTCCCTTAAGAAACAATTGAGATACATTTTTATCAAGTTCATCCACAGAAATGTCACATGAAGCTTTGAGAATTTTAAGAAATCTGCTCCAAGCCATTGGACAAATAGCAAATCTTGTCTTGGGTACAGCAGCAAGAGCCAGCAGCTGATCTTTCAACATCTTACACCTTTTTCTTTCCTGCTTTAGCCCTACCCATGCCCTGAGTCATTTATTGACTTTTCTCTATGATAACGATTGGGTGAACCTATGACTGCTTAAATTTATTTATTCTCCCTGTTTCTTGGTTATAGTTTATAAGTAGTTTTGGAATTTATTGTACAGACACCTGGAAGAAATAAATCAGGTTCTTGAGGACAGAAACTAATGTACAATTTTTATATTTATTAGTCATATTAATAGTTAGGTAATTTCTGTTGCCTTCAAGTAGAATTCATCAACTGGAATTATTTTTAATTTTTAAATAGTATTTTTTGGTTTTCCTATTTTTAACAAGCAGGTATGAGCATGTGAGCATGTACTTATATTCATAATCATGTGCTTTTTGATTGATTCATGTCAGTATTATTTGTAAGGAGAACTCACTTATTCTTTTCACCTGTGTGCACAAGTAGAAATAATTGGAGTAATCATCCTGTGTGTAGGGAGTGTTACTAGATTCCCAGATAACTAAGTTTGAAAAGTGCACAAGTACCACAGAGAACCTTGTTATACTTTCAAGTCTGACATGTAATACATGTCAGGAGCTGAGCAGATTTCTTATACCTGGACATTTCTTTTTTATAGCATGGAACTGTTTTATTTGCCATGTACAGAGAGCTCTGAGTTTTAAGATTTACATAATTTTCTCTGCTTAAGTATGACTGATCTTCAATTATCAATCTGAAATTTTTCTATTGTTTTATATTCCCAATGAAACTAAATCACTGAAAGCACTTTGGAACTGGCCTTAATAAATTATTGATGACCAAAAAACCATAAAGTAAATTGAAGCAAATGTTTATCATCGTTGCCACATTATATGTTCTCCTCTATTGGGCATTCAACTTTTCTTTGGAAATCATGCTAAACCAGAGTTTTGTAATGGAATTTGTCTTTCTGGGGCTTTCTCAGAATCCAAATCTTCAAAAACTAATATTTATTATATGTCTAATTGTCTACATTGCAACTATTGGGAGCAATATGATGATTGTGGTGACCATTGTCTATAGCCCTACACTGCTGGGATGTCCCATGTATTTCTTCCTGGCTTTCTTGTCTTTACTGGATGCAAGCTTTTCTTCTGCCATGACACCCAAGATGATTGTAGATTCTCTCTACAAGAGAAAAACCATCTCCTTTGAAGGATGCATGATACAACTTTTTGTTGAACACTTCTTTGGTGGGGCCGAGATGATTCTTCTGACAGCCATGGCCTATGACCGTTATGTGGCCATTTGTAAACCCTTACACTACTCTTCCATCATGACCAGGAAGCTCTGTGGCACTCTGGTAGGGATGGCCTGGGCAGGAGGATTCTTACATTCTACTGTACAAATTATCTTCATTTTGCAGCTACCTTTTTGTGGACCCAATGTCATCAATCACTTCATGTGTGACTTATTTCCATTACTGGAACTTGCCTGCATTGACACTCACATCTTTAGTCTTTTCGTGGTGGCCAACAGTGGGTTGATCTGTATCATAGTCTTTGTTTTGTTGCTTATCTCCTATGCTTTTATCTTGATGTCTCTGAGATCCCAGAGTTCTGAAGGACGATGGAAAGCTCTGTCTACTTGTGGGTCCCATGTTGCTGTTGTGGTCTTGTTCTTTGTCCCATGTATATTTATATATGCAAGGCCTCACAGTGCCTTCTCCTTTGACAAAATGGTGGCATTATTTTACACCATGCTTTCTCCGTTGCTTAATCCTATCATTTACACTTTTAGGAATAAGGACATGAAAAATGCCATAAGGAAATTGTGGAAGAAATTGGTAATTGTTCCAGATGAAAGGTAAAAAGAAGTTACATTTTATTAAAATTAAAATAAAGAGTAAAAGGAATCAAAATTATTTCAGACAAAAACTATAATGTATTATTACCTTTAATGAGTTGATGAAATTTTCAAGAAGTGGCATTATTTTGGAAGTTAGAAAATTTTTTCTTTTCCTTTTATAGTGGGCATGTCCTCTAGGTTGGAAACAATTATATGTATAAATTAAAAAGAATTAAGTTCTATATTTCATTAGAATTTATTAATAAAAAGAATGCAATCCAAATTTCCAATCGTAATATTGGCTATTAATTTCATGATTTCAAAAATTCTGCAATTAATCTTATCAAAGATATTTATCTGAAAATTTGTTTAACCTATGTAAAGAGAAAGAAATATCAGTTTTGATATTGATTTCAGTAACTGCCAGAGTTTAAGATTAACAGAAGAAAAATCTTCCCAGAACTAGTGTTGGTTCCTGTCTAGTGTTATTCCATTATTTCACTGGAGTCCTTTGTAGTTTGCTATAGAAACTGAATCACTTCTTTATATCATTTTAATACATTTTTATTGCATTTTTTATTTATATTTCAAATGTTATTCCCTTTCCCGGATTCCTGGACATAAGCCCCTTATCCCATCCCCTAGTTGGCTCAGTCCAACCTATACATTTTCTTCTTGGGTTAAGTGCCACTTTATGCCAATCAGCCTGGGGAAGGAGATGGAAAGGGACCATAAGTGTTTGTCAGTGAGAATCTTCTAGGAAAAATAACACAAAAGAATTCTAGAGATTACATGGAATTATTCAACCTCCCCACTGATGCTCACTTTATGAGATGGTACCAGTACATGATAATGTTAATGGGTCCAAAAACCTAAAGACAGATTGGTAAAGGGACCTACAGGAAATAAAATACTAGTGTCTGGTCAAATGTATGTTAATGTGATCTCTAATAACCCAAAGATCAGTGCATAAATCAACCCACATAAGAATTTTTTTACAGTATATTGTAATTAACAAAAAGACTCACAGGTAGACAAAGTACAAACAGTAACAAACGTTGTAGCAAACCTCTCCCCTCAAGGTGCAAGTATCTATGTGAAACAGACATATCTTAAGAACCAGAAATGGTGGATGAATTTATGGAAATAAAATTTCGAGATAGAACAGGGAAGACACACATATGAACTCAGAAGTTAGACACATGCACAGAACCATCACAAGCCCAACCAGACTAAATCCTACCGCAGAGACTGAGAAGTGGGCACAAAGTCCTATTTGCAACTGCGCTTCTGGGAGAGAGTATATCAGTTTTCTTTAATGTGGCAATACTAAACATATGAACTACATATCAGGGAAAGCTCATGCTCAGTTGTGTGTGTGTGTGTGTGTGTTGTGCAATATTTAGTTATTTATGATAATTTTATCTTTTGATGTTTTTTATTTTTTCTTAAGAGAATGATAAAGGGTGATAGAACATTGGTTAGATAGGAAGGTGGGGAGGATCTAGGAGGAGTTGGGGAATACAAAGAATATGATCAAAATATATTATGTGAAAAATTTTTATAAAAAAGTAAATGTGGGAAAACTTAATTCCAAAAGAAGTTCTTATGTCATGTTGATCCCAATGATGGGAAAACCCATCAAAACATAGGAGATGTAGCAGAAGTGCACTTCGAGGTCCTCATGACTGGTGTCTCTGTGTTGTGTGGCGTGGGCTTTTATTGTTGTTTTTTTTTATCTTTTTTGTTTACATTTTCTACTTTTATGTATCAGTTCATCCACATTGTAGGCTCTCCTAAAATAGATGTTGTTTAAACTTTTGAATTTATAATTTATAATTTTATTATAAAATTTCTCCTTCCCTTTTCCTTTCTCCACAGTCTGCCAAATACCTCTTCCTGCTGTCCTTCAAATTTACAGTCCTTTGTGTAGTCATAATAATTGTTATTTTAAAGTAGGCTGGTTACTACCCAGTATAGAATCTAAGCTACTCTTTGAATTTATTGACAGATAAAACATGATTGGCCCAGTTTTACCAACGGATAACTCTTCTAGGGTCAGATGAATCCTGTATACTAATAGTTGTGGAAGATAAAATGAAGTTATCTAACACTTTATCACAATACAACGCAAGGATTTTCTTTAGATTCTTCCTTGTCGCTTATTCCAGACCAAGTAAGCTAATTTCTTCACCCCTTACTGATAAATTAGAAGTCATAGCTATATAAAGGTATTAAAAACTTGAATCTGTATAACCAAGTAAAAATAGCTATTTAAATACCAATAAAGCTCATTCATGTTATACACATTATATATGTATGTATTATTATATTGCTCTATATTTCTCAAAAACATTTTTCTTTAATAAACAGTTTTTGATATAGCAGTTTCAAAACAGGACATATAATATAACTTGCAGATTTACGGAAGAATTTATTATAACACAGCTGAGCTTTTATTTTTGTTGGGTACACAGCATTTTTGCTTAAAATCTGCAGAAAAGCTGTAATCCATCTATTACGCAATAGTGTTCTCTCTCTAAATATGATGCTAAAACATTTTCAAAGAGAAATTCAAGAACACTTTCTTTGCAAGACAAAATTAATTTATTATAGACATATGAGGATAGGCACATTGGCAAACATATGAAAACGTCACCCTAATGATTATAAATGTGTCTGTGTTGCATGCTTTCTCTAGTAGTTGGCAAATCTCTCACATAGACACTTTTTCCCATGCAAAGCAGATATTTTCCCCCAAATTTACAGTACTTTTTATCAACTTGACAAATAAACCTTTGTGTGTGTGTTTGGGGGTAGTGATTATGGGATTTTGATGGTGTACTTTGCTTTATTGAGACAGTCTCTCTAGTAGTTCTAACTTGAATTTGATGACCCTCTGGCCTCAGCCTCTTGAATGCTAAAATCACAGACATGTACCATCAAACTTGTTTGATAGCGTTGCTTTGAAATTCTGTTACAATGGCAATTGTGTTTCTATTTCATTACTTAAAAACTTAAGGAAACTTTACAAGAATTTAATTTACTCGTATTAGAACATTTCTCAGGACTAATTGTGACATTCAATTTTTTACATGTGGTCATGTGGTTGGAAATGAACGTTTCCGGGCAAACATTCCCCTAATCCCTCCTCCCCTTCTTTATGTGTGTTCCCCTCCCCATCCTCCCCCCATTGCTGCCCTACTCCCAACAATCTATTTCACTGGGGGTTCAGTCTTACCAGGACCCAGGGCTTCCCCTTCCACTGGTGCTCTTACTAGGATATTCATTGCTACCTATGAGGTCCGAGTCCAGGGTCAGTCCTTGTATAGTCTTTAGGTAGTGGCTTAGTCCCTGGAAGCTCTGGTTGCTTGGCATTGTTGTACTTTTGGGGTCTCGAGCCCCTTCAAGCTCTTCCAGTTCTTTCTCTGATTCCTTCAACGGGGGTCCTATTCTCAGTTCAGTGGTTTGCTGCTAGCATTCGCCTCTGTATTTGCTGTATTCTGGCTGTGTCTCTCAGGAGCGATCTACATCCGGCTCCTGTCGGCCTGCACTTCTTTGCTTCATCCATCTTGTCTAATTGGATGGCTGTATATGTATGGGCCACATGTGGGGCAGGCTCTGAATGGGTGTTCCTTCTGTGTCTGTTTTAATCGTTGCCTCTCTATTCCCTGCCAAGGGTATTCTTGTTCCCCTTTTAAAGAAGGAGTGAAGCATTCACATTTTGATCATCCATATTGAGTTTCATGTGTTCTAGGCATCTAGGGTAATTCAAGCATTTGGGCTAATAGCCACTTATCAATGAGTGCATACCATGTGTGTTTTTCTGTGATTGGGTTGGTGGTATTTTTCCCCTTCTAAAAACCAAAATAATACTTATTAAACCATTGCATTTTACTGAGTACATTTTAAACTCTCTTGAGAAGACTGGTATTTGTGAAAACATTTAATTACCAAAATTTCATATTGTGTACAACACATATGCTAAAATACATGTGTACTTAAATCATATAAAGTGATAAAAATTTACGCACACACACACACACCCATTAAACTATCAAGCAATCAAAATAAAAATAACTGCCTTGAACAGTCAATTTCTTAAAGCTTTTTGGGAACTTCTTCCCAGATTATCATCACACTCCCATAATAACTATCACTAGAGTGCATTGATCTTTGTGACACTGTAGATTGGTTTGCATTTTCTAGAAAACCTTTAATTAAATATTTTATTTATATACATTCAAGAGGTTGTCCTCTACTTGTCTACTCAAGTTCCTCATCCCCTCTTCTTTCTTCTTTTCCCATTGATGCAGACATTATTTAATTATTCATATTCATACAAAATAGAAAATTCAATAAAAATGTTAATTTTCAATCAAGTTTTTTTCCTCAGACCTTTGTTCCTTTTGTGACTTTAGGTCTGTTGTTTTTAATTAAACATTTTATTCATTAACATTTCAAATAAACATTTCTTCCCAGTTATTCCTCCACAATCCCACTCTTCTTTCTTATGTTGCCAATCTTTCCTGTCAGTTTTCATGAGAATTGGGCATAGCTTATCACTTACTCATTCTGTCTTTGATTCTTTTTCTGATTTGTCACTTTGTCTTTCCATCAATTAAGCATCACTTTCAAACATGACCACTTTCTTCTACAAAGTGACTTTACTTTAACCACTTGCAATTAAAAGTGTGTAGTAAAAGTGTCAGTATTCCAGCCATTTCACTTTTGGGTATGATCCCTTGCCAGAGCACCCATGTTCCTAGAATAAAAATCATACTACAGTATTCTGTATTCCATAAATCCATAGTGAGCCATATAGTTCTGGACAGTACACTTAAAATGAATAGAACCTAACCTATCTTCACTGAAAATACTTCTGTTAACTGTTTATTATTATTATTATTCTTTAATCTCTCTCTCTCTCTCTCTCTCTCTCTCTCTCTCTCTCTCTCTCTCTCTCTCAAACAATCTAGACTTTATCCCCTTCCTTATCCACCTTCTGACTGCTCCACATCCTGTATCTTTTCTCCGACCCTCATTATACCCTTTCCTGGTTTCCCCTCCAGAAACCCAATATCTCCCCACCCCCAATTCTATGAGAGTGCTCACTCACCCACACATTCCCTCCCTGCTCCCCGTCCTGACATTCCCCTACCCTGGGTAATCCAGCCTTGACAGGACCAAGGGGCTCTTCTCCCATTGATGCCCAGCAAGCCCATACTCTGCTACATATGAAGTTAAAGCCATACGTAGCTCCATCCCTGTGTACACCTGAGATGGTGGTTTAGTCTCTGGGAGCTTTGGGGGGTGTGATGGATTGATATTGTTGTCTTTCTTTTGTGTTTGCAAATCCCTTCAGCTCACTCTATCCTTTCTCTAACTCCTCCATTGGGGAACCCGTTCTCAGTTCAATGGTTGGCTGCCAGTATCCAACAGTAATTGTCAAGCTCTCACAGAGCCTCTTAGTAGACAGCTGTATCAGGCTCCTGTCAGCATGCAATTCTTAGCATCTACAATATTTCCTGGGATTGGTGTCCTTGATATGGGATGGATCCCTCATATGGGGATATCCCTCTGGATAGCCTTTTCTTCATTCTCTGCTCTACATTTTTTCTCCATATTTCCTCCTATGACTATTTTTGTTCACCTTTCTAAGAAGGACTGAGAATCCACACTTCTGTCTTCCTTCTTCTTGAGCTACATGTGGTTTGTGAATTGTATCTTGGGAATTCAGAGTTTTTGGACTATTATCTACCTTCCAGTGAGAGCATAGGATGTATGTTCTTTTGTGATTAAGTTACCTCACTCAGGATGATATTTTCAATTTCCATCCATTTGCCCAAGAATTTCATGCAATCATTGTTTTTAATAGCTGAGGAGTATACCATATTTTCTGTAACCACTCCTCTGTTGAAGGTTATTTTGGTTATTTCCAGTTTCTGGTTATTATAAATAATGCTGTTATGAACATAGTGAGCATATGTCCTTGTTATATGTTTCAGCATCTTTCAGGAATGTGCCCAGAAGTGGTAGAGCCGGGTCCTCAGGTAATTTTCTGAGGAGCCACCGGACTAATTTCCAGAGTAGTTGTACCAGCTTGCAATCCCACCAACAATAGAGGAGTGTTCCTCTTTTATCACATCCTCTCGAGCATCTGTTGTCACTTGAGTTTTTGATCTTAGTCATCTGACTGGTGTGCGGTGGAATCTCAGGGTTGTTTTGATTTTTATTCCCCTGATGACTAAGGATCCTGAACATTTCTTTAGGAGCTTCTTAGCCATTCTCTATTCCTCAGTTGAGAATTCTTTGTTTAACTCTGTAGCCCAGTTTTCAAAAGGGTTATTTGATTTTTTGGAGTCTAACGTCTTGAGTTCTTTGTATATATTAGATATTAGACCTCTATGAGATGGAGGATTTGTACATATCTTTTCCCAATTTGCTGGTTGCTGTTTTGTCCTAATGACAGTGTCCTTTGCCTTACAGAAGCTTTGCGATTTTATGAGCTCCCATTTGTTGGTTCTTAAAGCATAAGCCATTGGAGTTCTGTTCAGAAATTTTTCTGCTGTGCCCATGTGTTCGAGGCTCTTCCCCACTTTCTCTTCTATTAGTTTCAGTGTATCTGGTTTTTATGTTGGTCCAAGGTCTACTAGGACTTGATCTTTTGAACAAAGCAATAAGAATGGATCAATTTGTATTTTTTATTGGATAATATTTTATTTACATTTCAAATGTTATCTATTTTCCTGGCTTCCTGTCAATAAACCTCCTATCCCATACTCACCCCCTTTATTCTATGAGGTTGTTCACCTTCCTAACCACCCACCCCTTCCTGACATTCCCCTACACCGGGAAGTTGAGTAATGGAACAACAAAGGGCTTTTCCTCCCATTGGTTCCCCCAAAGCCATCCTCTGCTACAAATGCCCCTGGAGCCATGGGTAAGTCTATGTGTACACTTTGGATGGTGGTTTAGTCCCTGGGAGCTCTGGTTGTTTGGTATTGTTGCTCTTATGCAGTTGCAAAACCCTTCAACTCTTTCAATCCTTTCTCTAACTCTCTGATGGGGACCCATTCTCAGTTCAATGGTTGGATACTAGCATTCACCTCTGTATTTGTCATGCTCTGCCTGAGCCCCTCAGGAGACAGCCATATCAGACTCCTGTTAGCATGTACTTGTTGGCATCAGAAATATTGTCTAGGTTTGGTGTCTGTTTGTATATGGGCTGGATCCCCAGGTGAGACAAGCTGTTAATGGCCATCCTTCAGTCTCTGCTCCAAATTTTGTCTTCAAAACTCCTCCTATGAAAACTTTTGTTCCCTTTTAAGGAAGGACTGAAGCATCTGCACTTTGGTCGTCCTTCTTCTTGAGCTTCATGTGCTCTGTGGGTTGTATCTTGGGTAATCTGAGGTTTTGGGCTAATATGCACTTATCAGTAAATACATACCATGTGGTGTGTGTGTGTGTGTGTGTGTGTGTGTGTGTGTGTGTGTGTGTGTGTGTGTGAGAGAGAGAGAGAGAGAGAGAGAGAGAGAGATTGGGTTACCTTACTTAGGATGATATTTTCTAGTTCTATCCAGTTGCCTTTGAATTTCATGAAATCATTTTTTTAATAGCTGAGTAATACTCCATTGTACCACACTCTCTGTATCAATTCCTCTGTTGAAAGACATTTGTGTTCCTTCCAGGTTCTGGCTAATATAAATAAGGCTGCTATGAACATAGTGGAGCATGTGTCGTTGTTATATGTAGGAGCATCATTTTGGGTATACGCCCAGGAGTGGTATAGCTGGGTCTTCACACAGTAATATATCCAATTTTCTGAGGAACCATCCATCAGATTTCCAGAGTGGTTATACAACTTGCAATCCCACCAACAATGGAGGAGTGTTCCTCTTTCTCTACATTCTCTTCAGCATCTGTTGTCACCTGAGTTTCTGATATTGGTCATTCTGACTTGTGTGAGGTAGAATCCAAAGATTGTTTGATTTGCATTTCCCTGATGAATAAGGATGTTGAACATTTTTAGGTAATTCTCATTCTTTCGATATTCCTCAACTGAGAATTCTTTGTTTAGCTCTGTACCTCATTTTTTCATACGGTTATTTGAGCCTCTGCAGTCTAACTTGTTGATTTATATATATTGAATATTAGACCTGTATCAGATGTAGGATTGGTAACAATCTTTTCCCAATCTGTTGGTTGCTGTTTTTCCTAATGACAATATCCTTTGCCTTACAGAAGTTTTGCAGTTTTATGAGGTCCCATTTGTCGATTCTTGATATTAGAGCATAAGTCATTGATATTTTGTCAGGAAATTTTCCCAAGTGCCCATGTGTTCGAGGCTCTTCCCTGCTTTTTCTTCTATTAGTTTGAGTGTTCTGGTTTTATGTGGGCGTCCTTGATCCATTTGGACTGGAACCTTGCACAAGTCAATAAAAAATGGACAAATTTGCATTCTTCTGCATGCTGACCACCAGTTGAACAAGCATCATTTGTTGAAAATGTTATCTTCTTTCTACTGGATGGTGTTAGCTCCTTTGTCAAAGATCAAATGACCAGAGGTGTATGGGTTTATTTCTGGATCTTCAATTCTATTCCATTGATCTACCTGCCTGTCTCTGTACCAATACTATACAGGATTTTTTTTCCACTCTTGGGGTGTAATACATGTTGAGATCAGGGATGGTAATTCCCCCAGAAGTTCTTTTATTGTTGAGGATAGTTTCTGATATCCTGGTTTCTTTGTTATTCCAGATGAATTTGCAAATCTCTTTTAACTCTATGAAGAATTGAGCTGGAATTTTGATGGAGATTGCATTGAATCTGTAGATTACTTTCGGCTAGATGGCCATTTTTATTATATTATTCCTGCCAATCCATGAGCAAGGAAGCTCTTTCCATCTTCTGAGATCTTCTTCAATTTCTCTCTTCATATTTGAAGTCCTATAGATCTTCACTTACTTGGTTAGAGTCACACTGAGGTATTTGTGACTGTTGTGAAGGATGCCATTTCCCTAATTTCTCTTTTAGCCTGTTTATCCTTTGAGTAGAGGAAGGCTACTGATTTGTTTGAGTCAATTTTATATCCAGGCACTTCGCTGAATTTTATCAGGCTTAGTAGTTCTCTGGTGGAAGTTTTGTGTTCACTTAAGTATAGTATCTTATCATCTGCAAATAGTGATATTTTGACTTCTTTCTTTTCAATTTGTATCCCTTTGACCACCTTTTGTTGTCTGATTGTTTTGGCTAGGACTTTGAGTACTATATTGAATAAGTAGGAAGAGAGTAGACTTGTCTTGTCCCTGATTTTAGTAGGATTGCTTCAAGGATCTCTCTATTTAGTTTGATATTGGCTACTTATTTGTTGTATATGCCTTTTACTATCTTTTGGTATGGGCTTTGAAATCCTTATCTTTCTAGGACTTTTATCAAGGAAGGGTTTTGAATTTTGTGAAATGTTTTCTTAGCATCATGAGGTTTTTTCTTTGAGTGTGTTTACATAGTGGATTACATTGACGGATTTCTGTATATTGAACCATCTTTGTGAAACTGGGATGAAGCCTACTTGGTCATGATGGATAATAGCTTTGATGTGTACTTGGATTCAGTTTCTGCAATTTTTATTGACTATTTTTGTTTCAATATTCATAAAGGAAATGGGTCTGAAGTTCTATTTCTTTGTTGGGTCTTTGTGTGGTTTAAGTATAAGCAAATTGTGGCTTCATAGAAGGAATTGGGTAGTTTTCCATCTCTTTCTATTTTGTGGAATGTTTTGTACAGTATTGGCATTACATATTTTTTTATTGTATATCTTTTATTTCCATTTCAAATGTTATTCTCTTTCCTGTTTTTCTGGCCATAAGTGCCCTATCCATTCCCCCATCCCCCTTCTTTATGAGGGTATACCCGCTTCCCAACCACTCACCTCTTTCCACCTCTCCACCCTGACATTCCACTACATTGTATTGGGGTATTTAGAACCTGCTGAGTTGAGCAAATTGAGTTCTGAAGATACCAAGTTGCCTTGGTTTCTGTTTACATTCTCATACTTGCCTCTTGTCATCTAATTATTTGAGGTGTTGGCTGGTCTTGTTTCTGAGAGTGGCTTGACCCTCCTTTAGGTCTGTGTGTCTGTACTCCTAGAAGTCCATCTTTCTCTAGGAGGGATTTGCATACCAAAAGATGTGGCACAGATATGGCTCTGGGAGCACAGGGAAACTAAAAGAATCCAGTCCTAGGTTGCTTTTCAGCTCCTGAGTTCTGAAGGCTCTGGGTGGGTCCCTCAGAGCAGATGGGGTGTTCCCATCTATGCTCCTACATGTGTCAGAACTCCTGTGAGACCACCTCTCTCCAGGAGAGATCTGAGTACAGAAATCTCTGGCACAGGGTTGGCTCCAGGACCATAGGGAAACCAGAAAGATCCTGTCTCATTCTGGTCCTAGACTTCTGTGTCCCTATGGCTGCAGGCAGGTCCCTTGGACTAGAAGTGGTCATCCTACCTGTGCTCTCAAGTGTGTCAGAACTCCTGGAGACCAATTTTCTCTCCAGCTGTCCAATTATTTATGTGATATAAATACTATAGTTTCTGTGAGATCTCTATAAGTTCTATAAAATTTATCTTATTCAACCAAAATGATTTTCACAGTACCACTGAAATAAAATTTTCTTTCCTAGAAATCATATATAGAATTTTTATTTAGAGTAAAAGTCTTTCAATATACCTATATGTATTGAAAGCCAGGGTCTGTTAAGAACAGAAAGAGCTGTATTGAATATTTATGTAAGTTTTACTAAGGTTTTTTAAAATTATATTTTTATTCAATCACTGAAATCTAACTCATCAATCTTATTGAGTCCCTATTACATTTTTCTAACTTCCTTAGGACCTACCACCTTGTCTCACTCATGATTTTCATCATTGTTCAATTATTAATTATGTCATCATTATCACCATAATCATTATGATTATTCTAGTGATTTCAATTAGTCTCAATCATGTACAAATGAGTGTGGGACCAGCCATTAGGTTTTGGTGAATCTAATAGCAGTCACATCTCCAAAGAAAATTGGCTCGCCTTTATCATCTGTCAACTACCAGTCTTTGTTCAGATAGAGCTAAAGCCTTGAGAGTCCCTCCATAAAACTTGATGACATTTTTACATGTCTTGTGCAGGTATTCACACTTGCTACAGGTTTATGTTGTGTACCATCAATATTTTCTTCAGAAGACATCATTTTTTAGTTCTTCTCCTTACCCTCTGCCTTCTACATTCTTCCTGGCCTGTTTATCATTATGTTTTATGAGTCTTGGCTAGGAGAATGCTGACATGAATGGCTAAAGTATTGCTGAGCACTTAGAATCATTTATTCTCAACAATATTGTTACCATCTAAGATAGTTGATGAGTTTCCCTTTTCTTCTAGTTAGAGAATTAAATAAAATCTTCATCTCTTGCTGAGAACCAGCCTCAACCATTTTGGGTTTCTTGAGAATGGGAGGATTGGATGACACAAAATCAGAGCTCAGAGACAGCTTTCAGCTCCCTACATTAACTTTTTAAATTTTTTATTGTATATTTTTATTTATATTTTAAATGGTATCCCTGTTTTGGTTTCTCCTCCAGAAACCTGCTATCCCATCTCCCCTCTACCTATTTCTATGAAGGTAGTCCCCCACCAACCAACCCACTCTCTCCCACCTCCCCTACCTGAAATGTACTACACTGGGGCATTGAGCCTTGACATACCAAGGGCCTCTCCTCCCATTGATGCCTGAAAAAGTCATCTTCTGCCACATATGTGACTGGAGCCATAGGTCCATCCCTGTGTACTCTTGGGATGATGATTTAGTCCCTGGGAGCTCTATTAACTTTTAACTCTTAGAGAAACCTTAAAATCACAGGTCATCTACACATAAGCAGCATTAGCTGGAGAACAGAAAGGTGCTCAACAGGTCAGGGTAGTGTTAATATTTTTAACTTGTCTTAGATTTGGAAAATCTCTTTATTAAGTTCATTGTAATATCTATTTGTATAATGCTTTGCAAACTCTTTTTGATATGCAATATTAATTCTTCTCACAGCTTCCTTCCGGGCTCCTTCACTAGCTTGATTTCTATCTCTTAAAACTTGTATCCTAATTTCCTTAGTCAGGCAATGACAGGGAGTCAAATCAGTATGTCCCAAACTTTGAAGGAAGGGTAATTCACTAATCCAATACCCCCCAGGCAGAGTCTAAACTCTTCTACCCACTCTTTTATCTTTTTTATTATATACATATCTTCTGTTTTTTTCCAATAATATTTCCGGATCAAACTTTCTATTATTAGAGATCTCCCCTCATGATCATTCTCACCATTGCTCACTAATCTAGTAGACCCAGCTATTTCTTCCTCTTCTTTCTCCCTTGTACTCACTATTGACATCCGTGTCTTAGTGACCCAGGCTAATTATTCCTTTTTCCTTGGGTTTCTATAATCTCTTTACTACTAACATTTCAGTTTCTCAAAAACATTTCCTGCTTTAATTGTTTCCTGGTAAAACTTAATCATACTGATTTGGCCAAAATTTCCCAAAGAACAATTAAAGAAATAAGCCTCCACATCCAGAACCGCTCATCCTGTTATTCCTGGGATGGTTGCTCAAGTAGCAATGACCAGAACATTTCTTATAGATATCAAAGCCACTTCTTTTCTAGTAATGTCCTCCCTTTCCCAGGAATTTTTACCAAAGTTGTATTTGAGGATAAATATGGCAGAAGAAGGCAATACAAATAAGGACACAAGAAAGAACAATGCCATCTGTATATTAGAAAGACAGAGATGCATTATTCAAGTTCACAGTGGTCCTGCAGCCAAAACTGTTTCATAAAGCTGTGTTCTCAACCATGTTGCACCCACACCTGACAATCTCTGCAGGTAGAAACAAAAAATCTCATATAGAGTAAACAGAATCAGGCATAATCAATAGCTGAAGAAATGCTTTTAGTGACAGTGAGAAAACACAGGAGAGAAAAAGACTTTTCACAGTAGTGGTGGTAAAATGCAGGAAGCTGAAGCCCAGCTTCTTCTTGGGGACTAGGAGACTGTCAAGTCTCTTGAAGGTTCTACCCTCCGTAATTTATTGTGCATCAGTTTGAAGAAAGACAGGATAACTATGCCTGATTGGCCCACAACACGTATACATGTCCTGATCTGGCCTTGAACTTGTTGAGCCACTCCATCAGCAGGTGGCCTATAGGCAGTAGGAAAAGGTACAGAAATCCTTTGTTTTAATCAGTCTGACATTTCCTCAGAAAATTGATACTACCTGATGACCCAGCTATACCACTTTTGGGCATATACTCAAAAGATGTTCCAGTATATAACAAGGACACATGCTCCACTATGTTCATGACAGTCTTATTTATAATAGTCAGAAGCTGGAAAGAATCCAGATGTCCCTTAACAGAGGAATGGATACAGAAAATGTGGTACGTTTACACAATGGAATACCACTCAGCTATTATAAACAATGGTTTGGGAGAGAACACCCATATAGAAGGGGAGGAGTGGAAGGGGCTAAGGGGATGTTGGCCTGGAAACCAGGAAAGGTAATAACATTAGAAATGTGAGTAAAAAATGTGAGTAAGAAATACCCAATTTAATAAAGATGGAAAAAAACAATGAGTTTATGAAAATAGAAAATAGGTGGAACTAGAAAATATCATCTTTTGTAAACCAGTCGCAAAAGAACACACATTTTATGCACTTACTGATAAGTGGATATTAGCCCAAAAGCTCAGAATACCCACAATAAATCACATAGACCAAAAGAAGCTTAATAAGGAAGACCAAAGTGTAGCTACTTCAATACTACTTAGAAGGGGGAACAAAATAATCACTGGAGGTAGAGGGAAGGAGGGGCCTGAGAGGGCAAGAGTGGGGAGAGGGAAAATGGGGGAAAGGGACAGGATCAAGTATGGGAAGAGACAGGAGAGAAGTCCTGAGGGTCAGGAAATTGAACAGAAATATGTAGTATTGGGGGATTGGGAACTGGGGTTAACAAATATTAAAGTTTATTAGTAGTTGACTGCTTTGGTTGTTTTTGTTTTTTGTTTTGTTTTGTTTTGTTTTTTGTCTGTTTATTTTGTTTTGTTTTCTTTGTTTCATTGTTTGGTTGGTTTTGCATGATGATTCATATAATTCAACTAGACTCAATGAAAAAATAATTAAATGCAAATGCTGTAGAAGTTTTCTAATACTCAGAAATTGTTTTTAGCAGGAATTCAATGCTCAGTTTGATCCAATAGGTTTTTAAAGTAAGGATGCTTCTGGGAATCACCTCAATTCTGCCTTTTCATATGAGGTAGGAAAATTAAGTAAAATAAAATATTTGTTCATGAACAAATCACACATTTTTCCTTGTGTAGTCTGTTCTGAATGATTCCATTAAGCACGCGGTTTTTCTTATCTTTTGGTTCTAGTGCAATGCAACTCTAACACGACACTAATGAACTCTATATGAATAGAGATAAATTAATTGCCAAATTTTTACATTTGTGTTAAAGCCAATAAAACTTCTAAATACTTTTTGGAATTAAAACATAATATTTTGAACACTTGGCAAATATTTCCATGTATAAACGTGAATTTTAGATTTTAATATGCATTCAGCTGTTCATGAAATGTTTGGGTTTTTGTTCTTTGTTTTTTTGGGTTTTTTTTTTTTTTTTGGAAAGATTTAACCTTGTCTCAGAACTCAGTTCTTTTATATGGAAGCATCTTAAATTGAAAGCAGAGGTTCAAGGAAAAGAAAAAAAAACTTCTAATTCTTTGGGGACATGTATATTTATAAACAAGTGAAGAAGAAACACCAATCAAATTTATGTTATGGGAAATCATGATGATGGAAAGTTTCCAAGTCCTGGGCTGGGTGGGGCTATGTGTTCTCAGATCCCATGGAAAACTCTTAAATTCCTGTTGTGAATCAGTAAGGAAAGTTTTGCTTCTCTTGTTTTTCCTTGATACTACAGTGCAGACAGCATTTGAGGGGCATTTTTTTTTTTTTTTTGCTGAAGATGCCTGTCTTTATCTAAGATAAGCAGAAAAATTAAAGGAAGCCTTAGAGTCTGACCAGAAACTGAGTAGACCTATCCCATATAAAACAAGAGAGTGTCATCACTGGGCAATTAGGAAAATTGACACAGTGGGGTTAAGAATTCTTTTATTCAGTCAAGAGGAGACTTTTAATTAGACTGCAGTGCATAAAGTATGGCTGCTATGAGAGAAGTAAAACAATACTCATGAAACCATACAAAGGTCCTTGATGCATAATGAAAATGCAAGAAAACCTGCATCATTTTAAAATAATCAACATTTTAAAGTGGGGAGGGAAGCAGTCATTCTTACAGGTTTTACAAAAATACTACATGTAAATTTTATCTATAAATACAAATAAGCTAAACTGCTACAATCACATATTTTCTTTTACCTCAACAACAGAATTATTTAAAAATACATTTCCATTTTCTATCACTTCTTCAATTTTAAGATTAAAAAGTGAATTTTCAGAGAGTGTCTACAGAATCCTCATAAAGAACTATGAAATGCTCTCATCTTTATATATAATAATGTACAATGACATTTTCCATGTGCACAACCGCACACCAACAACGTCACAGGAATGGATGGTCAGGTAAGAAGAATGACATGTCCCAAAGTGGAGTATTCCAAGGTAAATGTGTCTGCTTAGTGTCCCTAAGAGTGTTTACAGTGTTGGAATAATGCTCGGTTCCTGCCTTAGAATGCTCAGGAGGATGGAACAGCTGAAGCCCTGCACTATGTTGGTGCCAGTCACGGTTTAGGGTCGCCCTTAAAGGACAGGAATCAGCAAGACAACAGGAGAGGCAGCAGGCATAGTCAGGAATGAACACCTGTGGAAACACAGAAATGTTATCACAGCCACCCTTTCCAGAAACAATAAGATTAGGAAAATAGAAGGATTTGGGGTAATCATCAGAGCTTCAGTGAAAGCTGAGAGACGGAACTGAAACTGCAAGAGGCCGTGCTTCCCAGATAGACATATAAAGAAATATCCTTACCTGGATGGGCGAGGAATAAGTGATTAACTTACACGAACATATTTCCATGCTTATTTTAGGCAGCTCCCACTTTTCTAGTATTTGTACTACACTGTCTTCCATTATCTGACTCCCTACCTCACTTCACATTTATAAGTCTTTAAGGCGTAGTTCTAAACGTGTTTATGCGTCTAGAATAGTAGCTCATATGCTTTATAAAACAACTGAATGAACGAGCCATTTCTGTTGCAATTTTAGAGTTATAATTGAACTTTGCATAATTTTAAAGCATATACTTTATTATGTTAATAATTTTTTATTTTTTATGAAGATACTTAAAATGGTGCTGATATAATAGCATAATAGTTTCTATTATTAATACACATTTTGTAAGATGTGATTGCATAACTGTTTAGTACACTTTCTAATGACTCTAAACTTGATCTGTGTTACTGTCTATATTTTATGCATTTTATGAAGAGGATGTAGAATGCTTACTTTGTTAAGTGATATTGATTGCCACTTGAGCACACTGACATTGCTAGGTGTTTGATAGTGAAAAATAAACATTTGTTAAAATTAGTTTTTATTTTCAATAAGTTTAAATTATGCAAACTTACAAAAGTGAGTAGGTGATAACACTTATTTAATGAATGTAATTTGTTCCTTCTTTCCCTTCTCCCACTTAATTTGATTTTCTTGATTCAGTGAAGCTATCTGGAACTGTCTGAGGACAGTGTCATTAATTTCCTTATGGGTAAAGGGACAAATACTTAAATTATTGTTGGTGATAATGCTGGTGTAGTAGAGAGGTATTCACCTATTATCAAGGAGACTTCTATGTGTAAAGGACAGAGACCATTGCAGAAAGCCACAGTCAATAAAAATGCAGAGTTATGGATCCAAATCTGGATGAATTCATCTACGAAACACTCACATACTAAAGGCCCAGGGATATTTCTGAGGAGTGGGTGGAAAGATTATAAGAGCCAGATGGTCAGAGAGATTTTTGTGAGATTGTGTCTCTTAGTAGTTTCTGATTCTCACCCATAACGAATTCCAATGTAGTTCCCTAAACCTGAGTAGAACAAGAACGGCAATGGATTGTATGGCAAGGGAACATGGAAAAGTCCACAAGGCCTCACTCCTACACTGGTACTACAAAAAACTAAAGAACATTGAGCATGGGAAAAAGTCTTGTCTAGGGAGGAGCACACAAAATGTTTATCTAACACAAAATAGCTTCTAATACTAAATGCTCAGCCCTACCAAAAAAAAATACAATTAGCATTGCCCATATTGAAAAAGGTTTGTGTGTGTGTGTATGTGTGTGTGTATGTGTGTTTGTTTGTGTGCATATGCATATATATACATACATATATATATATATATGTATATATGTAATCATAGTGGCCATGATTTAAAAGATAGCAAGTAGTAGTATAGGGAGGGTAGCAAAAAAGGTAAAGGAGAAATGTAATTATATTATAATCTCAAAAATAAATGTGTAATTCATTTGAAATATATGTATTTTATCAATCTAACTGGACAAATTCTTTTTAAACCCTTTTAAACATAGAAAAAGACTGGTTAAATTTAAATCATCATTGGTAAAGCTGAAATTAGGACTAAAATGTCATCCTTCTGATTGTAGGGTATGTGCTCATCTCTCAACGCTGTCTTCTCCTGCTATTCTGACTCTATTGATGGTATAACTTTTCCCATTCCCCTACAAAGCAATTGAGATACAATTTTATCAAGTTCATCCACAGAAATGTCACATGAAGCTTCGAGAGTGTTAAGAAATCTGCTCCAAGCCATAGGACAAATAGCAAATCTTGTCTTGGGTACAGCAGCAAGAGCCAGCAGCTGATCTTTCGACATCTTACACCGTTTTCTTTCCTGCTTTAGCCCTACCCATGCCCTGAGTCATTTATTGACTTTTCTCTATGAACGATTGAGTGAACCTATGACTGTTTAAAATTTATTTATTCTCCCTGTTTCTTGGTTATAGTTTATAAGAAGTTTTGGAATTTATTGTACAGACACCTGGAAGAAATAAATCAGGTTCTTGAGGACAGAAACTAATGTACAATTTTTATATTTATTAGTTATATTAATAGTTAGGTAATTTCTGTTGCCTGCAAGTAGAATTCATCAACTGGGATTATTTTTAATATTTTAAATAGTATTTTTCGGTTTACCTATTTTTAACAAGAGGGATGAGCATGTGAGCATGTACTTATATTCATAATCATGTGCTTTTTGATTGATTCATGTCAGTATTATTTGTAAGGAGAACTCACTTATTCTTTTCACCTGTGTGCACAAGTAGAAATAATTGGAGTAATCATCCTGTGTGTAGGGAGTGTTACTAGATTCCCAGATAACTAAGTTTGAAAAGTGCACAAGTACCACAGAGAACCTTGTTATACTTTCAAGTCTGACATGTAATACATGTCAGGAGCTGAGCAGATTTCTTATACCTGGACATTTCTTTTTTATAGCATGGAACTGTTTTATTTGCCATGTACAGAGAGCTCTGAGTTTTAAGATTTACATAATTTTCTCTGCTTAAGTATGACTGATCTTCAATTATCAATCTGAAATTTTTCTATTGTTTTATAT
Organism: Rattus norvegicus; assembly: GCF_021556685.1. Lineage (NCBI taxonomy): Eukaryota > Metazoa > Chordata > Mammalia > Rodentia > Muridae > Rattus > Rattus norvegicus. The sequence continues at coordinate 74,621,148 of NC_141536.1, read as the reverse complement.
TCCCAATGAAACTAAATCACTGAAAGCACTTTGGAACTGGCCTTAGTAAATTAATGATGACCATAAAACCCTAAATTGAATTGAAGCAAATGTTTATCATTGTTGCCACATTATATGTTCTCCTCTACTGGGCATTCAACTTTTCCTTGGAAATCATGCAAAATCAGAGTTTTGTAACTGAATTTGTCTTTCTGGGGCTTTCTCAGAATCCAAATCTTCAAAAACTAATATTTATTATATGTCTAATTGTCTACATTGCAACTATTGGGAGCAATATGATGATTGTGGTGACCATTGTCTATAGCCCTACACTGCTGGGATGTCCCATGTATTTCTTCCTGGCTTTCTTGTCTTTACTGGATGCAAGCTTCTCTTCTGCCATGACACCCAAGATGATTGTAGATTCTCTCTACAAGAGAAAAACCATCTCCTTTGAAGGATGCATGATACAACTTTTTGTTGAACACTTCTTTGGTGGGGCCGAGATGATTCTTCTGACAGCCATGGCCTATGACCGCTATGTGGCCATTTGTAAACCCTTACACTACTCTTCCATCATGACCAGGAAGCTCTGTGGCACTCTGGTAGGGATGGCCTGGGCAGGAGGATTCTTACATTCTACTGTACAAATTATCTTCATTTTGCGGTTACCATTTTGTGGACCCAATGTCATTAATCACTTCATGTGTGACTTATTTCCATTACTGGAACTTGCCTGCATTGACACTCACATCTTTGGTCTTTTCATGGTGGCCAACAGTGGGTTGATCTGTATCATAGTCTTTCTTTTGTTGCTTATCTCCTATGCTTTTATCTTGATGTCTCTGAGATCCCAGAGTTCTGAAGGACGATGGAAAGCTCTGTCTACTTGTGGGTCCCATGTTGCTGTTGTGGTCTCGTTCTTTGTCCCATGTATATTTATATATGCAAGGCCTCACAGTGCCTTCTCCTTTGACAAAATGGTAGCATTATTTTACACCATGCTTTCTCCGTTGCTTAATCCTATCATTTACACTTTTAGGAATAAGGATATGAAAAACGCCATAAGGAAATTCTGGAAGAAATTAGTTTCAGATGAAAGGTAAAAAGAAGTTAAATTTTATCAAAATCAAAATAAAGAGTAAAAAGAATCAAAATTGTTGCAGGCAAAAACTATAATGTATTATTACCATTAATGAGTTGATGCAATTTTTCAAGAACTGGAATTATTTTGTGGGTTAGAAAATGTTGTTTTTCCTTTTATAGTGGGCATGTCCTCCATGTTGGAAACAATTATATTTTATATTAAAAAGTAGTGAGTTCTATATTTCATTAGAATATATTAATAAGATGAATGCAATCAAAATTCCAAGTATAATATTGGCTATTAGTTTCATGATTTCAAAAAATTTTGCAATTCATCATATCAAAGATATTTATATGAAAATTTGTTTAACCTATGTAAAGAGAAAGAAATATAGATTTTGATATTGACTTTAGTAACTGCCAGAGTTTAGGATTAACAGAAGGAAAATCTCCCAGAACTAGTTTTGGTTCCTGTCTAGTGTTATTCCATTATTTCACTGGAGTCCTTTGTAGTTTGCTATAGAAACTGAATCACTTCTTTATATCATTTTAATACATTTTATTGCATTTTTATTTACATTTTAAATGTTATTCCCTTTCCCAGATTCCTGGACATAAGCCCCCTTATCCCATCCCCTGGTTGGCTCAGTCCAACCTATACATTTTCTTCTTGGGTTAAGTGCCACTTTATGCCAATCAGCCTGGGGAAGGAGATGGAAAGGGACCATAAGTGTTTGTCAGTGAAAATCTTCTAGGAAAAATAACACAAAAGAATTCTAGAGATTACATGGAATTATCCAACCTCCTGACTTATGCTCACTTTATGAGATGGTACCAGTACATGATAATGTTAATGGGACCAAAAACCTAAGGACATATTGGCAAAGGGACCTGCAGGAAATAAAATACTAGTGTCTGGCCAAATGTATGTTAATGTGATCTCTAATAACCCAAGGATCAGTGAATAAATCAACCCTCACAAGAATTTTTTGCTGTATATTGTAATTAACAAAAAGACTCACAGATAGACAAAGTAGAAAAAGTAACAAGCTTTGTGGCAAATCTCTCTCCTTTCAAGGTTCAAGTATCTATGTGGAATAGAGGCATATCTTAAGAACCAGAAATGGTGGATGGATTTATGGAAATAAAACTTCTAGATAGAACAGGGAAGACACACATATGAACTCAGAAGTTAGCATGCACAGAACAATCACAAGCCCAACCAGACTAAATCCTAGTGCAGAGACTGAGAATTGGGCACAAAATCTTGTCTCTATACAGGAAGCTATTTGCAACCGAGCTTCTGGGAGAGTATATGAGTTTTTTTCAATGTAGCAATACTAAACATATCAATTACATATCAAGGAAAGTTCACGCTTAGTAGTTTGTGTGTGTGTGTGTGTGTGTGTGTGTATGTGTATGTGTATGTGTTGTGTAATATTCAGTTATTTAAGGTAATTTTATCTTTTGATGTTTTGTATTTTTTCTTAGGAGAATGATAAAGGGTGATAGAACATTGGTTTGACAGGGAGGTGGGGAGGATCTAGGATGAGTTGGAGATATACAAAAATTATGATCAAAATATATTACATAAAAATGTAATAAAATGGTAAAACTGGGAAAACTTAATTCCAAAAGATGTTTTTATGTCATGTTGATCCCAATGACTGGAAAACCCATCAAACCTAGGAGATGCAGCAGAAGTGCACTTCGAGGTCCTCATGACTGGTGTCTCTGTGTTGCATGGCATGAGCTTTTGTTGGTGTTTGTTTACCATTTTTGTTTAATTTTCTACTTTTATGTATCAGTTCATCCTCATTGCAAACTCTTCTAAAATAGATGTTGTTTAAACTTTTTAATTTATAATTTGTCATTTAATTATAAAATTTCTCCTTCCCTTTTCCTTTCTCCACAGTCTCCCATACACCTCTTCCTGCTCTTTTTCAAATTTACAGCCCTTTGTGTTCTCATACTAATTGCTATTTTGAAGTAGGCTGGTTAGTACCCAGTATAGAATCTAAGCTACTCCTTGAATTTATTGACAGATAAAACATGATTGGCCCAGTTTTACCAACGGATAACTCTTCTAGGGTCAGGTGAATGCTGTATACTAATAGTTACGGAAGAGAAAATGAAGTTATATGCAACATGTTGCATCTTTTATCACAATATAACCAAAGGTTTTTCTTTAGATTCTTCCTTGCTGTTTATTCCAGACCAAATAAGCTAATTTCTTCACCCCTTACGGATGAATTAAAAGTCAGAGATATATAAAGGTATCACAAACTTGAATCTGTATAGCTAAGTAAAAATAACTATTTAAATATCAATAAAGATCATTCATGTTATACACATTTTATATGTATGTATTACTATATTGCTCTATATTTCTCAAAAATATTTTAACGAACAGTTTTTGATACAGTAGTTTCAAAACAAGACATATGATTTACCCTGAAGATTTATGGAAGAATTTATTATAACAAAACTCAGCTTTTATTTTTGTTGGGTATACAGCATTTTTCCTTAAAATCAGCAGAAAAGCTGTAATCCATTCATTACACAACAGTGTTCTATCCTTAAATATGATGCTAAAGAACATTTTCAAAGAGAAATTCAAGAACACCTTTTTTTGTAAAACAAAATTAATTTATTATAGACATATGAGGATAGACACATTGGCAAGTATATGAAAACCTCACCCTAATGATTATAAATGTGTCTGTGTTGCATGCTTTCTCTAGTAGTTGGCAAATCTCTCACATAGACACTTTTTCCCATGCAAATCAGATATATTTTCCCCCAAATTTAAAGCGCATTTATCAACTTGACAAATAAACCCTTTGTGTGTGTGTTTGAGGGTAGTGTTTATGGGATTTTGATGGTGTACTTTGCTTTTTTGAGACAGTCTCAGCAGTAGTTCTAACTTGAATTTGATGACTCTCTAGCCTCAGCCTCTTGAATGCTGAAATCACAGACACGTACCATCAAACTTGTTTGATAGAGTTGCTTTGAAATTTTGTTACAATGACAATTGTGTTTCTGTTTCATTAGTTAAAAACTTAAGGAAACTTTTACAAGAATTTAATTTACTTGTATTAGACCATTTCTCAAGACTAATTGTGACATTCGAATTTTTACATTTGGTCATGTGGTTGGAAATGAAGTATATTTTTCCCCTTATAGAAACCAAAATAATACTTATTAAACCATCGCATTTTACTGAGTACATTTTAAACTCTCTTGAGAAGACTGGTATTTGTGAAAACATTTAATTACCAAAATTTCATATTGTGTATAACACATATGCTAAAATGCATGTGTACTTAAATCATATAAGGTGATAAAAATGTACACACACACACACACACACACACACACACACACACACACACACACACGTACCCATTAAACTATCAAGCAATCAAAATAAAAAATAACTGCCTTGAACAGTCAATTTCTTAAATCTTTTTGGGAACTTCTTTCCAGATTATCATCACACTCCCGTAGTCACTATCACTAGAGTGCATTGATCTTTGTGACACTGTAGATTGATCTGCATTTTCTCGAATACTTTTAATTAAATATTTTATTTATATACATTCAAGAGGTTGCCCCTACTTGTCTACTTAAGTTCCTCATCCCAATCCCCCTCTTCTTTCTTTTTTCCCCTTGATATGAACACTATTTAATTATATCATATTCATACAAAATACAAAATTCAATAAAAATGTTAATTTTCAATCAAGTTTTTTTCCTCAGACCTTTGTTCCTTTTTTGACTTTAGGTCTGTTGTTTTTAATTAAACATTTTATTCATTAACATTTCAAATGGTATCACTCTTCCCAGTTATTCCTCCACAAACTCACTCATCTTTCTTATGTCGCCAATCTTTCCTGTCAGTTTTCAGGAGAATTGGGCATAGCTTATCACTGACTCATTCTGTCTGATTCTTTTTCTGATTTGTCACTTTGCCTTTCCATCAATTAAGCATCACTTTCAAACATGACCACTTTCTTCTACAAAGTGACTTTACTTTAACCACTTGCAATTAAAAGTGTGTAGTAAAAGTGTCAGTATTCCAGCCATTTCACTTTTGGATATGATCCCAGTCAGAGCACCCATGTTCCTAGAATAAAATCATACTACAATATTCTGTATTCCATAAATCCATAGTGAGCCATATAGTCCTGGACAATACACTTAAAATGAATGGAACCTAACCTATCTTCACTGAAAATAATTCTGTTAAGTGTTTTTTTAAATTTATTATTCTTTAATTTCTCTTTTTTTAAACAATCCAGACTTTATCCCCTTCTTGGTCCACCTCTGACTGCTCCACATCCCATATCTTCTCTCAAACATTCATTATAACCTTTCCTGGTTTCCCCTCCAGAAACCCAATATCTCCCCACCCCCAATTCTATGAGAGTGCTCACTCACCCACACATTCATTTCCCCCTCTCCATCCTGACATCCCCCTACCCTGGGTAATCCAGCCTTGACAGGACCAAGGGCCTCTCCTCCCATTGATGTCCAGCAAGCCCATACTTTGCTACATATGAAGCTAAAGCCATACATAGCTCCATCCCTGTGTACACTTGAGATGGTGGTTTAGTCTCTGAGAGCTCTGGGGGGTCTGATGGATTGATATTGTTGTCTTTCTTTTGTGTTTGCAAATCCCTTCAGCTCACTCTATCCTTTCTCTAACTCCTCCATTGGGGAACCCGTTCTCAGTTCAATGGTTGGCTGCCAGTATCCAACAGTAATTGTCAAGCTCTCACAGAGCCTCTTAGTAGACAGCTGTATCAGGCTCCTGTCAGCATGCAATTCTTAACATCTACAATATTTCCTTGGATTGGTGTCCTTGATATGGGATGGATCCCTCATATGGGGCAGTCTCTGGATAGCCTTTTCTTCATTCTCTGCTCTACATTTTTTCTCCATATTTCCTCCTATGACTATTTTTGTTCACCTTTCTAAGAAGGACTGAGAATCCACACTTCTGTCTTCCTTCTTCTTGAGCTACATGTGGTTTGTGAATTGTATCTTGGGAATTCAGAGTTTTTGGACTATTATCTACCTTCCAGTGAGAGCATAGGGTGTATGTTCTTTTGTGATTAAGTTACCTCACTCAGGATGATATTTTCAATTTCCATCCATTTGCCCAAGAATTTCATGCAATCATTGTTTTTAATAGCTGAGGAGTATACCATATTTTCTGTAACCACTCCTCTGTTGAAGGTTATTTTGGTTATTTCCAGTTTCTGGCTATTATAAATAATGCTGTTATGAACATAGTGAGCATATGTCCTTGTTATATGTTTCAGCATCTTTCAGGAATGTGCCCAGAAGTGGTAGAGCCGGGTCCTCAGGTAATTTTCTGAGGAACCACCGGAATAATTTCCAGAGTAGTTGTACCAGCTTGCAATCCCACCAACAATAGAGGAGTATTCCTCTTTTACCACATCCTCTCCAGAATCTGTTGTCATTTGAGTTTTTGATCTTAGCCATTCTGACTGGTGTGCAGTAGAATCTCAGGGTTATTTTGATTTGTATTCCCCTGATGACTAAGGATGTTGAACATTTCTTTAGGAGCTTCTTAGCCATTCTCTATTCCTCAGTTGAGAATTATTTGTTTAACTCTGTAGCCCAGTTTTCAAAAGGGTTATTTCATTTTCTGGAGTCTAACGTCTTGAGTTCTTTGTACATATTAGATATTAGACCTCTATGAGATGGAGGATTTGTACATATCTTTTCCCAATTTGCTAGTTGCTGTTTTGCCCTAATGACATTGTCCTTTGCCTTACAGAAGCTTTGCGATTTTATGAGCTCCAATTTGTTGGTTCTTAGAGCATAAGCCATTGGAGTTCTGTTCAGAAAATTTTCCACCGTGCCTATGTTTTCGAGGCTCTTCCCCACTTTCTCTTCTATTAGTTTCAGTGTATATGGCTTTTATGGAGGTCCAAGTTCTACTTGGACTTGATATTTTGAACAAAGCAATAAGAATGGATCAATTTGTATTTTTATTGGATGTTTTTTATTTACATTTCAATGTTATATATTTTCCTGGCTTCCTGTCAACAAACCTCCTATCCCGTACCCACACCCCCTTATTCTATGAGGGTGTTTCCCTTCCCAACCACCCACCTCTTCCCACCTCCCCTTCCTGACATTTTCCTACACTGGGAGGTTGAGTAATGGAACAACCAAGGGCTTCTCCTCCCATTTGTGCCCACAAAGCCATTCTCTGCTACAAATGCACTTGGAGCCATGGGTAAGTCTATGTGTACACTTTGGATGGTGGTTTAGTCCCTGGGAGCTCTGCTTGGTTGATTGGTATTGTTGTTCTTATGCAGTTGCAAAACCCTTCAACTCTTTCAATCCTTTCCTTAACTCTCCTATGGGAACCCATTCTCAGTTCAATGGTTGGATGCTAGCATTCACCTCTGTATTTGTCATGCTCTGTTTGATCCCCTCATTAGACAGCTATATCAGATTCTTGTTAACATGTACTTCTTGGCATCAGTAATATTGTCTGGGTTTGGTGTCATTGTATATGGGCTGGATACCCAGGTGAGGCAAGCTGTGAATGGCCATCCTTCAGTCTCTGCTCCAAATTTTATCTTCGTATCTCCTCCTATGAATATTTTTGTTCTCCCTTTAAGGAAGGAGTGAAGCATCTGCACTTTGGTTGTCCTTCTTGAGCTTCATGTGGTCTGTGGATTGTATCTTGGTTAATCTGAGATTTTGGGCTAATATCCACTTATCAGTGAATACATACCATGTGGTGTGTGTGTGTGTGTGTGTGTGTGTGTTTGTGTGTGTGTGTGTGATGAAAGAAAGAGAGAGAGAGAGAGAGAGAGAGAGAGAGAGAGAGAGAGATTGGGTTACCTTACTTAGGATGATATTTTCTAGTTCTACCCCTTTGCCTATGAATTTCATGAAGTCATTTTTTAATAGCTGCATTGTACTCCATTGTATAGATGTACCACATTCTCTGTATTCATTCCTCTGTTGAAGGACATTTGGGTTCTTTCCAGGTTCTGACTAGTATAAATAAGGGTTCTATGAGCGTATTGGGGCATGTGTCCTTGTTATATGTAGGAGCATCATTTTGGGTATATGCCCAGGAGTGGTATAGCTGGGTCCTCACATAGTACTATATCCAAGTTTCTGAGGAACTGTCAAACAGATTTCCAGAGTGGTTGTACCAACTTGCAATCCCATAAACAATGGAGGAATGTTCTTCTTTCTCTACATCCTCTTCAGTATCTGTTGTCACCTGAGTTTCTGATATTGGTCATTCTGACTTGTATGAGGTGGAATCCAAAGGTTGTTTGATTTGCATTTCCCTGATGAATAAGGATGTTGAACATTTTTAGGTAGTTCTCATTCTTTCAATATTCCTCAACCAAGAATTCTTTGTTTAGCTCTGTACCTCATTTTTCATAGGGTTATTTGAGCCTCTGGAGTCTAACGTGTTGATTTCTTTGTATATATTGGATATTAGACCTCTATCAGATGTAGGATTGGTAAAAATCTTTTCCCAATCTGTTGGTTGTTGTTTTTCCTAATGACAATGTCCTTCGCCTTACAGAAGCTTTGCAGTTTTATGAGGTCCCATTTGTCGATTCTTGATATTAGAGCAAAAGTCATTGGTGTTTTGTCAGGAAATTTTTCCAAGTGCCCATGTCTTTGAGGATCTTCTCTGCTTATTCTTCTATTAGTTTGAGTGTTCTGGTTTTATGTGGGCATCCTTGATCCATTTGGACTTGAACATTGCACAAGGCAATAAATATGGACAAATTTGCATTCTTCTGCATGCTGACCACCAGTTGAACTAGCACCATTTGTTGAAAATGTTATCTTCTTTCCACTGGATGGTTTTAGCACCTTTGTCAAAGATCAAATGACCAGAGGTGTATGGGTTTATTTCTGGAACTCCAATTTTATTCCATTGATCTATCTGCCTGTCTCTGTACCAATACTATACAGGTTTTTTTTTTCACTGTTGGGCTGTAACACATGTTGAGATCAAGGATGGTGATTCCCCCAGAAGTTCTTTTATTGTTGAGGATAGTTTCTGATATCCTGGTTTTTCTGTTATTCCAAATGAATTTGCAAATTGCTCCTTTTAACTCTATGAAGAATTGAGTTGGAATTTTGATGGGGATTGCATTGAGTCTATAGATTGCTTTTGACTAGATGACCATTTTTACTATATTAATCCTGCCAATCCATGAGCATGGGAGATCTTTCCATCTTCTGATTTCTTCTTCAATTTCTGTCTTCAGAGATTTGAAGTCCTATAGATCTTCACTTGCTTGGTTAGAGTCACACTGAGGTATTTTTGACTATTGTGAAGGATGTCATTTCCCTAATTTCTTTTTAGTCTGTTTATTCTTTGAGTAGAGGAAGGCTACTGATTTATTTGAGTCAATTTTATATCCAGGCACTTCGCTGAATTTTATCAGGCTTAGTAGTTCTCTGGTGGAAGTTTTGTGTTCACTAAACTGCAAATAGTGATATTTTGACTTCTTTCTTTTCAATTTGTATCCCTTTGACCTCCTTTTGTTGTCTGATTGCTTTGGCTAGGACTTTGAGTACTATATTGAATAAGTAGGAAGAGAGTGGGCTTGTCTTGTCCCTGATTTTAGTGGGATTGCTTCAAGGATCTCTCTCTTTAGTCTGATGTTGTCTATGTATTTGTTATATATGGCTTTTACTATGTGTTGGTATGGGCTTTGAATTCCTGATCTTTCTAGGACTTTTATCACGAAGGCTTGTTGAATTTTGTGAAATGCTTTCTGAGCATCTAATGAGATAATCATGTGTTTCTTTTTCCTTTGAGTTTGTTTAGATAGTGGATTACATGGATGGAAGGATTTATGTATATTGAACCATCTTTGCACAACTGGAATGAAGCCTACTTGATCATGATGGATAATAGTTTTGATGTGTACTTGGACTCAGTTTCTGAGAATTTTTTTTTGACTATTTTTGTTTCAATACTCATAAAGGAAATGGGTCTGAAGTTCTATTTCTTTGTTAGGTCTTTGTGTGGTTTAAGTATAAGCATAATTGTGGCTTCATAGAAGGAATTGGGTAGTTCTCTGTTTCTATTGTGTGGAATGTTTTTTACAGTATTGGCATTAGGTCTTTTTTTAATTGGATATTTTTTATTTACGTTTTAAATGTTATTCCCGTTCCTGTTTTTCTGGCTATAAGTGCCCTATCCATTCCCCCATCCCCCTTCTTTATGAGGGTGTACCCCTGCCCAGCAACTCACCCCTTTCTAACTCTCAACCCTGACATTCCACTACATTATGTTGGGGTATTGAGTACTTGCTGTGTTGAGCAAATTGAGTTCTGAAAATGCCAAGTTGCCTTGGTTTCTGTTAGTTAGTTTCTTGTACTTGCCATCTGGTTATTTGTGGTGTTGGCTGGTCTTGGTTCTGAGAGTGGCTTGACTCTCCTTTAAGTCTGTTTGTCTGTACTCCTAGGAGTCCATCTTTCTCTAGGAGGGATTTGCACACCAAGAGCTGTGGCACAGGGTCAGTTCTGGGAGCACAGGGAATCCAAAAGTATCCTGTCCCAGGATGCTTTTCAACTCCTGAGTTCTGAAAGCTCTGGGTGGGTCCCTCAGAGCAGATGGGGTGTTCCCACCTATGCTCCTAGGTTTGTCAGCACTCCAGGGAGACCACCTCTCTCCAGGAGAGATCTGAATACAGAGATCTCAGGAGCACAGGGAAACCAGAAAGATCCTGTCTCATACTGGTCCTAGGCTTCTGTGTCCCTAGGGCTGCAGGCAGGTCCCTTGGACCAGAAATGGTCATCCTACCTGTGCTGTCAAGTGTGTCAGAACTCCTGGAGACCAACTTTCTCTCCAGCTATCCAATTTTTAATGTGATATAAATACTATTGTTTCTATGAGATCTCTATAAATTCTATAAAATTTATCTTATTCAACCAAAATGATTTTCAAAATATCACTGAAATACATTTTTCTTTCCCTAGAAATCCTATACAGAATTATTATTTAGAGTAAAAGTCTTTCAATATACCTATATTTATTGAAAGCCTGGATCTGTTAAAGACAGAAAGAGCTGTATTGAATATTTATGTAAATTTTACTAAGGTTTTCTAAAATTATATTTTTATTCAATCACTGAAATCTAATTCATCGATCATATTAAGTCCCTATTTATTTTTCTAACTTCCTTAGGACCGACCACCTTGTCTCTCTCCTGATTTTCATCATTGAAATTTATTAATTATATCATCATTATCACAATAATCATTGTGATTATTCTAGTGATTTCATTTAGTCCTGATAATGTACAAATGAGTGTGGGACCAGCCATTAGGTTTTGGGCAATCTAATAGCAGTCACATCTCTAAAGAAAATTGGCCTGCCTTTATCATCTGTCAACTAACAGTCTTTTTCAGATAGAAATGAAGCCTTGAGAGTCCCTCCATAATACTTGATGACATTTTTACATGTCTCGTGCAGGTATTTACAATTGCTACAAGTTTATGTCATATATCATCAATATTTTCTTCAGAAGACATAATTTTTTAGTTCTTTTCCCTACTCTCTGTCTTCTACATTTTTCCTGGCATCTTTATCATTATGTTTTATGAGTCTTGGCTAGGAGAATGCTGACATGAATGACTAAAATATTACTGAGCACATAGAATCATTTATTCTCAACAATATTGTTACCATCTAAGATAATTGATGAGTTTCCCTTTTCTTCTAGTAGAGAATTAAATAAAATCTTCATCTCTTGCTGAGAACCAGCCTCAATCATTTTGGGTTACTTGAGAATGGGAGGATTGGATGGCACAAAATCAGAGCTCAGAGACAGCTTTCAGCTCCCTACATTAACTTTTTAATTTTTTTCTTTTATTGTATTTTTTATTTACATTTAAAATGGTATCCCTGTCCTGGTTTCCCCTCCAGAAACCTGCTATCCCATCTCCCTTCTACCTGTTTCTGTGAAGGTGCTCCCCGACCCCCACCAATCCACTTCCTCCCACCTCCCCAACCTGAAATTTTCCTACACTGGGGCATTGAGCTTTGATAGTACCAAGGGCTTCTCCTCCCATTGATGCCTGAAAAAGTCATCCTCTGCCACATATGTGACTGGAGCCATAGGTCCATCCCTGTGTACTCTTGGGATGATGATTTAGTCTCTGGAAGCTCTATTAACTTTTAACTCTTAGAGAAACCTTGAAATCACAGGTCATCTGGACATAAGCAGCATTAGCCGGAGAACAGAAAGGTGCTAAACAGGTCAGGGTACTGTTAATATTTTTAACTTGTCTTAAATTTGGAAAATCTCTTTATTAAGTTCACTTGAATATCTATTTGTATAATGCTTTTCAAACTCCTTTTTATATGCAATATTAATTCTTCTTACAGTTTCATTCAGGACTCCTTCACTAGACTGATTTCTATCTCTTAAAACTTGTACCCTAATTTCCTTAGTCAGGCAATGGCAGGGAGTCAAATCAGGATGTCCCAAACTTTCTAGGAAGGGTAATTCATTAATCCAATAACCCCCTTGCAGAGTCCAAATTCTTCTACTCTTTTATCTTTTTGTATTATATACATATATTCTTTTTTATAATACTATTTGTGGATCAAACCTTCTATTATTAGAGATCTCCCCTCATGAGCATTCTCACCATTGCTCACTAATCAAGTAGACCCAGCTATTTCTTCCTCTACTTTCTCTCTTGTACTCTCTATGGACTTCCGTGACTTAGTGAACCAATTATTCCTTTTTCCTTGGGGTTTTATAATCTCTTTACTACTAAAACTTTATGTTTTTCAAAAACATCTCCTGCTTTAAATGTTTCCTGGTACAACTTAATCATACTGATTTGACCAAAATTTCCCAAAGAACAATTAAAGAAATAAGCCTCCACATCCAGAACCACTTACCCTGTTATGCCTGGGTTGGTTGGTCAAGTAGCAATGGCCAGAGCATTTCTTGTAGATATCAAAGCCACTTCTTTTCTAGTAATGTCCTCCCTTTCCCAGAAAATTTTACCAAAGTTGTATTTGAGGACAAATATGGCATAAAAAGGCAAAGGAAATAAGCACACAAGAAAGAACAATGCCATCTGTATATTAGAAAGACAGAGATGTATTATTCAAGTTCACAGTGGTCCTGCAGCCAAAACTGTTTCATGCAGCTGTGTTCTCAACCATGTTACACCCACACCTGACAATCTCTGCAGGTAGAAACAAAAAAAAAATCTCACATATAGTAAACAGAATCAGGCATAATCAGCAGCTGAAAAAATGCTTTTAGTGGTAGTGAGAAAATACAGAAGAGAAAAAACTTTCCACAGTAGTGGTGGTAAAATGCAGGAAGCTGAAGCCCAGCTTTTTGTTGGAGACTAGGAGACTGTCAAGTCTCTTGAAGGTTCTACCCTCCCTGATTTATTGTGCATCAGTTTGAAGAAAGACAGGATAACTATGCCTGATTGGCCCACAACACGTATACATGTCCTGATCTGGCCTTGAACTTGTTGAGCCACTCCGTCAGCAGGTGGCCTATAGGCAGTAGGAAAAGGTACAGAAATCCTTTGTTTTAATCAGTCTGGCATTTCCTCAGAAAATTGGTACTACCTGAGGACCCAGCTATACCACTCCTGGGCATATACACAAAAGATGCTCCATTATAGAACAAGGACACATGCTCCACTATGTTCATGGCAGCGTTATTTATAACAGCCAGAAACTGGAAAGAATTAAGATGTCCCTTAACAGAGGAATGGATACAGAAAATGTGGTACGTTTACACAATGGAATACCACTCAGCTATCATAAACAATGACTTCATGAAATTCTGAGGCAAATGGATGGACTTAGAAAGTATCATCCTGATAAACAAAAGACACACATGATATGTATTCACCAATAACAGCCCAAAAGCTCTGAATACACAATATAAAATTTAAAGACCACATGAAGCTCAAGAAGAAGGAAGACAAACATGTGGATGCTTCAGTCCTTCTTCGAAGGGGTAATAAAATACAGGAGGAAATATGGAAATAAAATGTGGAGCAGGGACTGAAGGAAAGACCATCCAGAGCCACCCCACCTAGGCATATATAATCACCAAACCCAGTCACTACAAAGAAGGTGGGAACAGAAGAGCCTCTTCCTGAAGCTTGCTTCAAATGTGGCAAAGATGGCTATTGAACAAAATTCTGTGCTTGATTTGACTGCTGACAGCACACTGTCCATTTTGGAGAGAAGAAAGACATTGGGAAGTTGACTGACTTGCTTTGCCTAGATAAGGTAGGACACTCCTTCTTCACAATCCTGCTTCATTGAAGAGTCTATTGGTTTTTCTGGACCCCAGAGCCAAAATTAGATGCCCCACTACCACAGAGGAATGCTAGATGATTGACTAACCAGGTAACTGTGTCATTTTAAAAAGAATTGGAAGCTGCTTACTCCACACTTACTGCTAACTCAGGTAAAATTTATCCTTCTTGGGTCTCTGATAGGTTTGAGGATCAGTATAATAGCTAAAACCAAGGCTTCAACTGCCTTCTCAGTCCTCTTCATATGTAAAAATCAGGCCTCAAGCATCTCTTCTAGAGCTGCCACTAGTAGATCTATATACAATTTACCTTATCACCAGAATCAAAATATTTTTTCAAATAACTTTTTTTTTGCTAGACCTGGATATATTCACTCCACAAACTGTCTCAAGAATTCTGCCACTATAACTGGACACATCTCCATCCTGCTCTTCCTGAGAGTCCTCACTCTTCAAATGGATGGCCATGTTCATAGGACTGATGATACTAATCTAGCTTTTCTTTTAGCAACATGCCTGCTACTCTTCTTCCAGAAATAGACTCATGAAGTCACCCAAATAACAGTCAGCCACATGCTCCTACACCCATACTTCCCCTTGAATACCAGCACACTGATTCCTGACTCCTCTCCTTATTGTCCCATGCCAGCAGGAAGTAGCCCAGATTTGATGGTATACCCAAAGAGGGCAGATGTTAGGTTGGATATTCATCCCCTGAACAAGCAAGGGAACCTCAGCTACCCTACTGTTCCCAACCCTGCCCACTCAGAGTACATCACCCTAGTCACCTAGTTTTAGCAACCCACCAAAGAGTGCCTGCCTAGGGGCTCAGTTTTGACCAGGTATAGGCACAATCCCAGCTCCTAGCAAATATGTCACCATTTCTTGCATAAGTTCTGTACAACCACGTTGCTTTAGCCTGGGCTTGTGACTTCACTGACTTTTACCTCTGAGGTTAGTAAACTCATCCAAGAACTATCTGCATCACCAAAGATGAACAAAAGCCCATCACAGAATTCTACCTGATTTCAAAGAACTATACCAAACTGAAATGTAAAAACGTACCTCAAATTATTTCTCAAAATAGACAAAGGAATAAGTCCAACTTCAATTTAAGAGGCCACAGTCACCTTATACCCAAATAACACAGATTCAAAAAGAAAGAAAATTACAGACCAATTACCCTCATGAACATTGATGAAAAAAATACAAACTGAATCCAAGAACACTTCAAAAAGATCATGCATCATGATCAAGAAGACTTCACTGCGGAGATGCAGGGATACATCAACATGCAATAATCTATCAATGCAGTCCATCATATATACAAACTGAAATGAAGAAAATATAATTATCTCATTAGATGCTGAAAAACTCCTTGACAAAATCTAACACTGCTTTATGGAGAATGCCTTGGAGAGATCAGGAATACAAGGGACATACCTAAACATAGTAAAGGCATGGCAATTTACAGTAAGTTGATAGTAAAAATAAAACTAAGTGGAATGATATTTAAAGCAATTCCACTAAAATCTGGAACAATACAAGGGTGACCACTCTCTCCATATCTATCCAGTACAGTGCCTGAAGCTATAGCTAGAGCAATAAAACAAATAAATTAGGTAAAGAGGATAGAAAATGGGAAGGAAGAAATCAAAGTATTGCTATTTACAGATGATATGATAACTTAAGCAACCCCTAATATTCTACTAGGGAATGCTTATAGGTCATAAACACCTTCAGTGAAGTGACTGGATACAAGGTTTTAAAAATTAAATAGTTCTTCTATCTACAAACAATAAATGGGTTGAGGAAGAAATCATGGAAACAACACCCTTTACAATAGCTACAGATAATATAAAGTATCATGAGGGGAAAATCTAACCATGAACTAATAAATGGTGTCTCATGATCCTGGAACTGAAACTTAAAAGCTTTTGTAAGGCAAAGAACACCCTTAATAAGCCAAAATGGCAGCCTACAGAATGGGAAAAGATTTCACCTACTCCACATATAACAGAGAACTAATATCCAAAATAAATGAAGAGCCAGAGGAGTATAGAGTATAGAACAGCACACACACACACACACACACACACACACACACACACACACACACACACACACACCACAGCATCAACTAACCTGGACTTATCTTATAGGGGGTCATGGAGACTGAACCAACAACCAGGGAGCCTGCATGGTTTTGACCTAGGCTCTCTGCACATATGTTGTGTGTTTGTGTATCTTGGTCTTGTGAGATTCATAAGAGTGGAAGCAGGTGCTTTTTCTTGCTCTTTTGCCTGCTTTTGGGAGCCTTTCCTTTCACTGATCGCCTCTTTAATCTTAATATGAAGGGAAGTATCAGGGCTTATTGTAACTTGAAATGATGTGTTTGGTTTATATCCCTGTGTGGCCTGCCCTTTTCTGAAGGGAAACAATGCAGGAATTGATGAGTCAAGGGATTAGGAAGAGAGGAGGGAAGGGAAATGGTGATTGGAATGTTATATATGAGAAAAATGAACAACAACACAAAACAAACTATAAAAATTTAAAGTTTTCTTCATGGATAAGTATGACTCATTACTCTATAGTCTGGGTCTTCTCTAATTCTTTTTACTTTATATAGAAATCAGTAGCAGTTTTTGTCATCTCTTTCTATCCAGACCTGCCCATATTTCAATATAGATTTGATGACTAATTAATGAGCCATCATCAATGTTTTTCAATATCGCCTCTGATTGCCCATAACAATCTATAAAGTATCCAATGATTCTTCAGGATGACTTTTTCTTTTCTCCTCTGGACTGAAAGTTAAATTTAAGACACTTTTACAGAAGATACTCAGAAAGGAACCTATTCATTACAGTTCTTTAAGTACTTTCAAAACTTCATTCAAACTTATTTCAGCTCGCTAAATACTCTGATGAGACTGAAATATTCAAATCTTGTCAAACTTGATTGAGTCATGTGATCTCAGGTTTTTTTCCTTTATCTTGACATAAATCATATTTTCTCAAGAAAGTAACACACTTTTTTTCTTTTTCTTTTAGTAAATCTATTTGAATGCAACTGGGTACATGTAATTTTATTTAGTAATATGCTTGAATTTATTTGAATTCCATTAAAAGTAATTTTAAATATTTGTATTTGTTTCTTTTAGTAGATAAGTCCAATGCACCTAACAACGATGTCAACATAAATATGACATAATCACTATAAATGACAACATTCTGAGTGTAATGCCATTGGGCCTGGTTTCAGGAAATTTGGCTTTTATTTTGTTTGGGCAGATAATGTTCTGATAACCTAATTCACTTTTCTATATTATAATATATCAGTATTTTGTTCTGTAGATTTAATATAAACAGCTAAAATGAATTTTAAAACTCTTAATATAATTGAAGGATTTGACCAATGTGATGGTTTGAATATGCTTGTCCCATGGGAAATGTCACTACTAGGAGGTGTGGCCTTGTTGCAGGAAGTCCTTCAGTGTATAGGTGAGCTTTGGGGGCTCCTAATGTGAAAATTCTTCCCAGTGCAGAAGAGAGAACCTCCTTCTTGTTACCTGCAGAAGACAGTCTCCTGCTGCTGCCTTTTGATCAAAATATACAACTCTCAGCTCCTTCTCTTGTACCACATCTGCATGAATGGTGCCCTACCTCCCACCCTGATGATAGATTGAACCTCTGAAACTATAAGTCAGCTTCAATCAAATGCTTGCTTTTAGAAGAGTTGCCATATTCATGGTGCTTCTTCTCAGCAATAAAACCCTGACTAAGACAACTTTTTTCATCATCATGGTAATAATATAATGAAATAGTTAGATGACAAAGACTCATTCAACATACTGTAAATTATGTCTGATATGATGTGCTGTTATAACAACACAGATCATAACCAAAACTTATTATGTCTGAAAAATACTACAATATAACAATGAAGTAGGAATTGGTAAATAAAATATTATAATGCAAATTTCAAAAATCACAGTTACCCACCTTAATATTAATGTAAATACTTATTTTCCAGACTCCATATAAATATTCTTACTTCATTTGTCATCAAACATTAAAGTTCATTAGTAATTGTTTTGATTTTTTGCATAGTGATCCAACTCAAGGCAAAGTTAATTAAATTCAAATGCAGTAGAAGTTCTCTTAATATTCAGTGAAATAATTGTTTTAGCAAAATTTACTAATAACGTGGAATGCTCCTGAGATCTAATTAGTCAGATCTAAGAAAGTTCAGTGTGTGATTGCTCATGGGACACATTGGCTACACTTGGTAAGCTCCAGAGAAGGACATTATCCACAAAGCCATTTAAAATCAACAATGACTTAGCATGGCTGAGCTAGTTGGTATCTGTAAGATTATAACTTTATTTCTTAGGGAACTAACAGCTGCCTGGAAACCAAGACATTGAGCTGTGTCAGACGAGTTTATAGGTGAGAATTGTGTACTTTGTAAAGGAAACATATAATTATATACCACAAGGAGTACATGGAACTTAAAATTCATAAAACCACCCACCATCTCAGCCACTCAAGGCTTGTTTGTTCTCAACAAGGCAAACATTATGATTGTTTCACACTTGCAGAAGAAAAGTATTCTGGAATGTTTCCTATATATTTAAATATATTTAAATTAGTAAAAAACACACTATACATTAACTTTTCCAACTAAAGATTGCCAATTGATATTATAATACAAGAGTTTTTCTATTTTTTTTTTTGCTTTCATGTTTTATTGTATAAATTATATTTTGGGGTATGAGAACATTGCATCAATGGAGTTTGTAAAGATGTTCGAGTTGGGTCAAAATAAAAATTTGATATTAAAAAATCTTTAGACCTATACTGTATAAAATATTAGTTTTAATGAGGAATTTTTACAAATATGATGATAGGAGAAGATGCCCAAAATACATTAATGAGTCAGTGCAAATACATTTTGGAAAACACTTTATAGAGGACTCAATACCACTGTTGATACTGTGATTAATTCCTGTGATATTTTAAAAACTAAGAACACCTTTTTATTGTTTCTTTTTATGAACAGGGTATCACATAACAAAGTCTGGTCTAGAACTTGGTACATAGCAGAAGTTGACTCTAAGCTTCTGATATTCCTGCTTCCATACCCCAAGTGCTCAGATTGCAGGTGTACAATATCCTGGCAGGATAAAGCACATCACTGAGAGTTCCAGTATTTCCAGGTGATATGCAATGTTTTATACACATTTATGCAATGTCTGATAGTTCATATAATTTTAATTACCTCTAGTCTTTGATAATTGCACATCAAATATTTCTATAAAATATTCATCTTTAAAAATATTTACCCTATATTTTAAGATTAATATTTGAAAAGTTGTAGAATAAAGGTGAAACAGTTTCTTTTTCTCCAAGTAAGTGGTTTTCAACCTTCCTAATGCTATGACCCTTTAGTATAGTTCTGCATTTTATGGAGACCTATAGCCAGAAAATTTGTTGTTACCTCATAATTGTAATTTTGTACTGTTATGAATCATAATGAAAATATCTGTGCAGGATATCTGACTTATGATCTCACAAGGAGAGGTCATGACCACAGGGTGAGGAACCACTGTTTTAAACTGCTGCAAAGATCACTGTATCCCCTTTGATATGTGCCCTGTCCTCTCTGGACCTGTGCAAGACTCAAAGAAAGAGATCCAGTGATGCTCCACCATATCCTTACATATATATGAAAATTTCACTTTGAATAATAAAAACTAAGTCCTTTATCCATTCAACATAGAAAATATGAAATGCATTTGTCATTGATACGCTTTCTCTTCACTTCTGTAGACATTTGCTTCTGCAAGTTAGAAAGTATTTCCCATGTTAAATGGTTAATTTGATATTGTTAATCCAGAAATGATATATATTGCATATGATATTGGTGGTTGTTGAAGAACTGAGAATATGTAAATTAAAGATACATAAAAATAGGGGTGACAAATCTGTGAATATAGATAAAATGCCAGGAAAGGGACTAGTGCAGGCTGTCAACATAAACATTTTTGTAGACAAATGTGTATTCACACACACACACACACACACACACACACAATGTTTAACAGATATTTACTGAGTAACTACCTAATTGATATTTGCTTACAGTAATGATCACATAAGTGTGTTATCTTACCCAGCAGTTAATTTCTTTCTGTCTCTGTTTTAAAGTTCTGTTTTAAAAGCTTTTAATGAAGTAAAGTCTTTATGAATTTAAAAACCTAAATAGTTGTTTTGCCATGTATTGAAACTGTATGTTTATTTGAAGATGATTGTGCTAAATTAGTTGTCTAATACAAAATCATATATATTATATAATAATATATGATATGAGATATGACATATGATTATATATGAGATATGATATATGATATGTATATAATATATACTGTATATATAATGGTATATACTTGTTTAGACAAAACATATTTTGTTTACATGCTTACAAATACATATTTATATATTCCATGTATTTGCATATAACATTCTGCATATGTGTGTTTGAAAAACAATAGCTAAAGCAAACAGTCCATGATAAAACATTATGAAGAAAATAAATGCTGAAGGGTAAAAATATTTGTAGCTAATATTTAATTTAATTTAATTTAATTTAATTTAATAACGCATTATTTCCTAATTTCTTAAAAGAATTAGCACTGTTGTAACCTTTAAAATATATTAAAAATATTGAATGCACTTTAATTGCAAAAGATTCATTATTTGTATCACAGAGTTTGTAGCATGGATAAATGACTGGGTGGCTGAAGGTGATTAGGTTCTTTGACCCATGGACTGGGAAGCATCTGTAGACTTCCAAACAAAAATCTGTTGAATATGGATATTCATCATGTGTTTCCTCATCATGCAATAGGTAGTAGGCTTTATAGGTGTTATGCTAAATGCTTTACTAATATACCAAGGAAATAGGTGTATATAACATGTATGTATGGTACAAATCATGGACTAAATATTGCTTTCAATTTGTATATCTTGATAAAATTCCTGCTTACCAGATATATGTTATGGTTATGTTTATAAAAATATTAATATTTCTTTATTCTTTAGAATTTTTTATATATATACAATGAAACATGATAACCTACTAAGTCCAATTAGTGTGACCAATTGTGTATGATTGTAGGACCATCCACTGTAACAAGGGAAATCTTCATTTAAATGTGTAATAACAATTCTCTTTCCTCTAGTTACAATTGCCAATAATTCCCTGGCAGGGATGGGAACTTCCTTCCTGTGTGGTGGACATGTGCCTTGTTGCACTTTTGCAGATTTATGCAGTTAAACATAGCTGCAGTGAGGTAGTGAGTGTGATAGCCATTAAGCCATGTCTTTATTTCACAGCAGCATAACTGTGATTAGATGTAAATTCAGAAAGCAGGAATAGTCTTTACATGGATGAGCACTTTTTAGCTTATGAATATATCTCACTCTAAGAAAGTACAGAGACTCAAGGGATAGTTTAGACACACTGAGCATGACAGCCACCCAGAAGCATCACTTAGACCTTGGAATGAAAAAGTCTATGTACAGATCATCATTTTTTCTATAAATTAAATAGTAATTATTGCCCTATAGATGTGCTGCATCTGATAGTATTAGGATATGAAGAAACCATTATAAGGAGATAAAAAAGAATGGGAGCAACTACTGGGTTAAAAGTTTACAAAGTGTGCTCCACAGTTACTGAAAACACGGTTGCACTGTTGCTGTAGTGTGAACGTCAGACTACATGCATTTAGGATTAATAACCTACCTTTATGTTTTTTAGGAGTTCAGTATTTTGACTTTATAACCTGAATGGAGCTCCACAGTCCTACCAGTAATGTGACTGAGTTTGTTCTCCTGGGTCTCACACAGAATCCAAGCTTGCAGAAAATACTGTTCATTGTCTTTTTGTTTGTTTTCCTGTTTACTGTGTTGGCTAATTTGCTCATTGTCCTCACCATCTCCTTCAGCCCCACCCTTTCAGCTCCCATGTACTTCTTTCTCACTTACTTATCCTTCATTGATGCCTTCTACACCTCCGTCACCACCCCCAAAATGATAATTGACCTCCTCTACCAGAGGAGAACAATATCCTTGGCTGGCTGTCTGACTCAGCTTTTTGTGGAGCACTTCCTTGGAGGATCAGAGATTATCCTTCTCATTGTTATGGCCTATGACCGTTATGTAGCCATATGCAAACCTTTGCATTACATGACCATTATGGGTCAAGGCCTCTGTAGAATCCTGGTGGTGGTAGCCTGGACTGGAGGGATCTTGCATGCTACCATGCAAATATTTTTTATGATTAATTTGCCATTCTGTGGGCCCAATATCATCGACCACTTCATGTGTGATCTCTTCCCATTGTTGAAACTTGCCTGCAGAGACACGCACAGGCTGGGCATCATAGTGGCTGCCAACAGCGGGGCCATGTGCTTGCTCATATTTACCATGCTCCTCATCTCATACATAGTTATCCTGCAATCCCTGAAGTCTCATAGTTCTGAAGGGAGACGCAAAGCTCTTTCCACGTGTGGCTCTCACTTTACTGTGGTTGTTCTCTTCTTTGTACCTTGCGTATTCACTTACATGCGTCCTGTGACCACCTACCCTGTGGACAAGCTGGTGACTGTGTTCTTTGCAATCCTCACTCCCATGTTAAATCCCATCATTTACACAGCAAGAAACACGGAAGTGAAGAATGCTATGAAGAATCTATTGAAGAAGCGAGTCACTTAGCCTGTTTCAAAATGACAAGGTGATGACCTGCCTAAAAGAGTAGAATTATTTGTGTGGTAAACTGTGGAAGAGACTTAGCAAATTAAATAGATCATTAACGTATAACAAAGACAAAACTTTCCACAATTAAGGTTTTTCAGTCTTAATGACTAGGTCTTCTTTGTGTCTTCAATAGCTCTAAATGTGTGTTTTCAAGGCTCAAAATTAATGTCCATAGATTCCAGATTTCTAAAAGAAAACACTGAATATACAGTTTTAATGATTTGGGGGTATGTTTTTTTTTCTAGAGACACACAATTACATACTTAATTACTTCATATATATGTTAATTGGGTGATGCTGGCTTTTCTGTACTTTAAGTAAAGTTTGTGTAGCCTGGTAATACAAAAAATAGATAAATGGAAACTAGACATTTGAGAAACAAAAGTAACCTTGAATTTTTTCTCTTTTTTACTTCATTTGTATCTGGTATTACTTATATGAAAATAGTGAAAAATAATACAAGGAAGTATTTAAGAGAAATAAATGATTTTTAACCTGTCCCTTTTTTCCTCTAGGACCAAGTATACAGTAGAAATTTGAAATTATTTTTAATTTCCTCTTATTTTTTGAAATATGTTCATGTCTGAAAGTTTTTTTTTAATATAAGGGATAGGTATTTCTCTCCATTATCAGCACTAGAGTAAGCATTGTAGCAACTTGAGTAAATATTCATCCATTTAATCATACTAGATTATGGCCAATAATCTTCTCATAATGTTACTCTACATGTATGACTCACATGTTTTTATTAAATACGTTATCATCCATCAGACCCATTCACTTAGGTAGAGTGGATAAGCCAGGTTCTGAACTGATCATCTTAAAGATATTGTATTCATCTTATAAAGAAGAAAATAGAGTCTGAGAAGGCTATTAAATAGTTTTCCTTAATTCCCACATCAAATCTGCTGCAGAATTCAAATCTAGTTCTGAACTCTCAGTCTTCCATGAAGATCAAAGCACAGTAATTTTTTTGTTTATTTATACCTAAAGATAAGGAATTGTTACAGTTTCTTAGTGATTTCCTTTGTCCTAAGAAGAAGATGGTTTTTTGTTTTGCATTTGCTGTTGTTGTTTGTGGTCATTGTTGTTTTGTCTCTCCTCACTTGTAGCAGTGTAGTTTAGCAGTGCAGCTACTTGATGTCCACGGATTCACCAGGCTGTTCCACACTGCTACAAAAAACACATTTGTGAATCCAAGATTCATTCATTTTTGAATCCTTATCCATGCTCCCCACAAATATCCCCCTTCTCAAAGTTACTATGCAGTGAGATACTTTTACATAATTTGAGCATGAAGTAATACTGGATCTTGGAACACTTGGTTTTGGAGTATCTGGTCTACCTTAGTGTTTGAATATATCAAATTCATTAGGAAAATGACATTTTCCCACAAAAAATTGAGCAGGCTTAGAAAATGACACAGTAGGCACTTCATGTACTAAAATATAATCTTCTGGTGAGAATTAAACGTGTTAGCAGACTCTTAAGTAAATTATCTGTGGTTTGCTTAGTCTGACTTTTAGATAAGAATTATAAAAACCCAGGGATAAAGAACAGTATTGAGAAAATACCTTGAATTCTAAGACAGAAGAATGATTTCCAGTAGAAAACCAAGGTCAATGACAGTGTCCTGAGCAATATACCGACTTCTTTCCAGATAAGTGAGGGGATGAATTACACAGATTACAATCACAGTAGAAAGCGCAAAAAAAAAAAAAAAAACCTGAAGAGATGCTAGCAAGCTAGACATTCTCAGAGAATGAACTTTGGTGGCTTGCAAATAGTTTTAAGAAATATTAAGGTGTTTCTTAGTACTTCAAGTATAATTCGAAGACTGCTGCCATGTGATTATATTTAGTGAAAAAAATAAGATAGCTAGGTCCAGGGAACAATGGTATGGGGCAGAAAGATTGTAAGATTTGGGATAGGTTAAGGAATGACATTATTTGGATAGAGGGGCCGATTAAGAACAGAGTTAGCAGGGGTAGAAGAAAATAACAAAAAGTAATTGTGTAAATATGAAAGTAATTGTGTAAATATGATCACAATGCATTTTGCATATATATGTATCTATAAAAATAATATAGGAGAAATGTGGCATTTTCCTAAATCTTTATAAAAGAAATAATAATGGCATTTGATATATATTTCAATAACAATATTAAATAGTAAATATATAAGTGAACATGTTAATACTGGATACCTGCTAGATAACTAAGGTAAAAAATACTCCTTTTACTTTATCCATTTTCATTTGGACAGACTGATATGAAGACATTCTGCTCATGAGGAGCATAACAGTTTTGGAATAAAAAATTAAATGCATTCTAATATGATATATGAATTTTGATTGGTTTGTGGAGTGTCAACTTGGCCTTGTTCCAGTTTATTTCTGCCTCTGGGAAAGTCCTCATCAGTGCAGAAGTAGATGGGAAATTACCTGTAAGGTGATTAGGTCAGTGGAGACATGGCCACATAGGAATGTGATTGAAATGAGGCAAATATGCACATCCTCTAAATCTGTGCCTCTAGCAAATGACATTCTGACCTTTGTTCTCACAAGTCCTAAGGGACAGTATGCTAATAACATTCCTTCTAAATTGTGGTTTGGAGACAGTTTACTAGGAATGATCAAAATAGAACCAAATGATAGCCACAGTGCCACGAGTGACTTTTAAGAGATATTTTGCTAATTTCCTTTGGAGAAAACCTACATGGAATGTTTTGGGTCCTTTCCAACCCACAGAGCTGTTTCCTACACAGCTTCTGGAATATTTAATGTATCTGTCAATCTTCCCTTGAAACCATTAGAAATTCTACTGCTGAGAATATCACTAACTGCATGCCCTTCCCTAGAAAAGTTGGCGTGTGAACATCTCTGCTGATGCTGGACTTTTGGCCAATGTGGCCTTAGACCACTTAACTCCTCAGTCTTTGCTTTTCACCTGATTGGATCAAGTGAGTGGTTATTGAGATCACAGAATTGGTGACAAACTGAAGCTGGAGGTGCTTTAAAATGACTTGACAGACATCATGACACTTAGTTTAAGATACGGCACTTGAAATTATTGCAATGATTAAAGTGCAAAGTAAAATTTTATTTGATATGTGTGAGGAATTTACCTATTTTGCTTCTTTGCACATTTGTGGTCTCAGAGCGGAGAAGTCTGAGCAGCAAGGTTCTTTTAATTTAAAAAGATTGGATGGTAGCAGTGGTTTAACACTGAACTAATATGCCAAGGTGGGGTTCAGCTCTTGAATTTGGCCACATTGTGTCTATGAACTGGAGCGTTAAGGGTGAGAGGTGTTAATTGAGATCTCTGAAATAGGCTACCAGGAGGCAAACAGGCAAATTCTGATGTGACATTTTCCTTTCTGTAGACCTGTAATTCAATTCAGCCTTCTTTGAATGAATTCTATGTTTTAAAATTAAAATATAGTTACATAATTTTCCCTTCTCCTCCCTCAACCTTTCTCATGTACTCCATCTCCATTGCACTCTTTTGAATTCACAGCCACTCTTTCTTTAGTAGTTGTTACACATATCTGGATTACATTTAAACAATTATAATGTATAAACCACCGCATTAGACAATTAATGGAAAGTAAAAAATTAATCATCTTTAAACACTGCAACAAGATGATAGCATCTATAAAATTAATTAAATATGAAATCTGTGAAGGTATATGTAATACAGGCCCAGGACGACTATGATGAAGGGAGTCTTGGGGAAGAGGTGAGGTAGTCTTGGAGAAAGAAATGACTATATGATCAGAGGCAACATAAAATCGTGAAACTTACAATGAAAAACTTCATTATGAATAATGGAATACTGCTCTTGAAACATTCATGTGCCCATTATTTCTTTTATATTGATGAAAGAACTATAAAGACAGACAGGATACTTAGAGGAGCACAAACTAAGTTGTACCAAAGATTTATCCAGTAAAGGCATTTAGTTGAGTTTCATGAGTACTAAAAATCTTATTTATTATTTCTGAAAATGATATGATAATAACTTTATCTCAAATAATTGAGTCAGGTACTCACTATACATCCCAGACTTGCCTTCAACTCATAATCCTCCAGGCTCAGATGCAACAAGGTTGAGGTTACATGTGTATGCCGGCATGCACAGCTATCCCTTAGTTTTATAGAAATTAAAAAGAAAATTATATAAGTCTTAGTATTTCATTTCTAATCAGCCCCTGACTCACATTGACTTTGATGGCTATTACTGGCTCTTTCTGAAGTAATGAACATTGAACGGTCAGTAAGGAGCTTCTCAGCCTAAGAGAGCTAAATTTACTACCCTGAAATCAAGGTGTTTCTCACTGCATGGCAGAAAGCTATATGGTGATTCACTGTGTATGTGTGCATAAATGTATATGTGTGATGTGTATGTATCTATGTGTATGGGGACATTAAAAAGTAGAAAAGGAACTATGAAGAATGAAAAAGTTTTTAAGGGTGTGAGGAGAAAAGAGATAGTATGGGATTATGTATAACATTAAAGTAGACAGAAAACTAGTGAAAGTGTGAGGTAGGGGTATGGCAGAGAGAGGTCAAGAAGAATCAACAAAACAAATACTACATGAAACTACTACAATGAAATCCATTGTTTAAAAACAACTTTAAAAAGACATTATATTTATGTTTGGAATACTTAAACAAACAAATATATAATGACAGTTTAGAAGGCAGCTTCTTAGTTGTACTTTATATTTATGGTCCTTAATAATAATAGAAATTCTTCAGACATGACATTAGAATACACTCTTATAAATTTGTATATATAATATAGTTTATTATATAAAACCTATTATTACATATAAGTATATAAGCTTTGTATACTTTCCAAATTCTTGAGTGATTTAATGATAAATGAAGGTCAACAGCTTATCTGAAAGTTTTCCAAACACAGACACCTAGTGAAGGGCTAGATGGATATAGTTAATTTTGGAAAGCAGAGAATAAAGCAGTTGAGGAGAGTGAGATGGAAAGAAAAATGTAAGCCTTGGATTGTTTTAAACAGTTTACCATTCATCAATAGGATCGTATCCACTACTGTCAGACTTCCACAAAGGTGTTAATAATACATTTTTTAATAATACATTTAGTCTATGTATGCTGAAGAATGTTGAAGCAAGAATCCTTGTCACAGAATTAAGCACCATAACAAAGAAATCAAGAGTTAAACCCAGCAGAGGATGTAGTGTTGTGGGATTAGGGCAGAAGCTGCCTTCAGACTTTATTGTTAGCAGCTGAATTTGGGCTTTGTGATACAAATCACACATGGTAGTACGCATAGACAGTTGACGAAAAAGCGAGCTTTAGAGGGTGCGAAATGGTGGGCAACAATGTCTAGTTCATCCAATAGTTACTAGTTAGAAATAACTCTCTTTTCTACAAAAAAGTTCCAGATTCTCCAGTTTAGAACTCTATGTCTTTACCAGCTCAAATCAAATGGAGAATGCAAAGAATGTCACTGACTTTATTCTTTTGAGCATCTCAAAGATTCCAGAGCTAAGAACAATATTCTCTGCTTTGTTTCTTATCATGTATGTGGTCACAATCTTGGGAAACTTATTGATTGTTGTAACTGTAATGAAGAGTTCGAATCTGAGGTCTCCCATGTATTTTTTCCTCATTTCCTTGTCCTTTTTGGACGTCATCTACTCTTCAATCACTGCTCCCAAGTTGATTATAGATTCTCTTTCTGAAAACACTACGATCTCCCTAGAAGGCTGTATGACCCAGCTCTTTGCTGAACACTTCTTTGGTGGGGTAGAGATCATCCTACTCATTGTGATGGCCTATGACCGCTATGTGGCTATCTGTAAACCTCTGCACTACACGACAATTGTTAGTCCTAGAATGTGCTGGCTGATGGTGGGAGGGGCTTGGGTGGGAGGATTTGCTCATGCAACCATTCAGCTTCTCTTTATGTATCAAATACCTTTCTGTGGTCCCAATATCATTGATCATGTGATCTGTGACTTGTTCCCATTGTTGCAACTAGCCTGCACGGACACCCATATCCTGGATCTCTTAGTCATTCTCAACAGTGGGGTGATGTGTGTAACTATTTTCCTTATTCTCATCACTTCCTATGTAGTTATCCTCTGCTCCTTGAAGTCTCGCAGCTCTGAAGGAAGACGCAAAGCTCTCTCCACATGTAGTTCTCACTTCACAGTGGTTGTGCTGTTCTTTGTACCTTGTATCTTCTTGTACATGAGGCCTGTGGTCACTTACCCTGTAGACAATATAATGGCTCTGTGTGCTACCATTGTTGAACCAATGTTAAATCCTTTGATCTACAGTTTGAGGAATGCAGAAGTAAAACAGGCTCTGAGGAAACTGTGGATGAAAAGAGGACCTTGAATGTTACTGATATGCCAAGGAACTAACACTTCTTAAAAGTCTCTTGGAGATACACCTTCTGTACTAATTCCAGATCATTAAATACACAGCAAAAGAGTCAGTTTTGAAGTTTCAAAAGCAGGTTTGATTTGTCTGAGCGTCCTGCTTCATTTATTTCTCTGTGTGTTTCCAGCTCACCACACCATGATATTTTGTATTACATTTCTTCATCAAAAGACTCTAGGCACAGTTATTAAAACAAAAACTAAAACAAAAACAAAACATCCCATAATGTGAATGTTCCCAGTTTATGGATTTTTCTTCTTTATATCTTTGCATGACTGAAGTACTTTTTCAAATGATTTGCTTGACTGGTTTGTTATCAATTAACATTTTTTCATTTCCATATAAACTCACTTTAAAAGAGAGGTAGGTATTTCCTGATATTCCTTAGTCATTTACTTCTTTATTCTATATGTCCACATTAAGTTTATACATTTAAGATTCATGATCAAGAATTTACTTTAGAAATGTTACTTAGAATATTAGAATAGAACACGGAATGTGGATTTCATTTTCTGTCTCCCTGACCTGATTTGTATCCTTGTCACAGCAAGGATTGTGTTTCTCCCTTCATGTTGTATCCCAAGTTAATGGAACACACACCCCTAGCCACCTAATATATGCTTCATAAATACTGCTGGGTGAATGTAAGACTCAAAGAAAATTAAGTTAATAAATTTTCTAAGATAAGGAAGAAAGAAGTGATCAGGATAACCATATTTTAGGACTTAGAATTTCCTAGGATTGCATGCTTTTACATGTTGTGTTTTGAGACAGTTTCTGCTTATTAAAGTACTATTTTAATGCAGTGGCCACCATTCAATGAACTTCCTGTCTAACTGTGGTTTTTTGCTTATATATGTATGCATACAATATATATATATGTGTGTGTGTATATATGCATACAGGTCTGTGGTATGCATACATGCATATATTTTCATGTGCATGTTTATATTTACATGTGTAGTCACTTGTGTGTATCCAGGTAAATATGCATATAAACATGTGTGCTTGAATGTACAGGCATGAGGGGCCTTCCCATTTGGATCTCCACCTTTATTGAGGGAGGACCTTTCACTGAATCCAAAAGTCATGGTTTTGGTGCCTGTGGCCAGCCAACTTCTACTTGGAATTCAATGGCAACCCCACTATGCTTTTATGTAGATGCTTTTATGGAGACCTGAACTATGGTCCTTCTCCTTGCACAGCAAGAACTTGACCCTCTGAATAATTTCCCGAGATTCTCTTGCCATTGTTTAGAGAAATAACCTAGGTCACTTCAAGTTTATGACATATATTTTAAAAGTGTTTTTTCAGTCTTGAAATATATTCTCTACAAAACAAGAACAACTCTATAGACCTGTATATAAAACCTCTATAGTTTATTTCAATGGCTATATTGGATGTAATTTTGCTATTGCATTCAGAATTTTGGATTCCTAAACCAATGCACATTTGTTTTCTTAAATATTTTTTACTATGAAAATCCCAGAAATATATTTTAAATTTTCTCTCTTAAAAAGTGGATAGGAAGCCTAAGGGTTCTGACCTGAATTAATTTTCTGCTACCCTAAAATAAATATGTATAATATATGTAATAACATTAAGTACAGGATCAACTAAAATATTCAAATAAATCATTTAAATAGTGTTTTTCATTTTTAACTAACAGTATTTGCAGTGAAACATTACCCAGGTACAAAAAAAAATCTTCAACTCTAGAAAACAACTAAAAGGTTTTTTTTTGTTTTTGTTTTTTTAACAACTAAAAGTTTTATTCTTTTATTTTGTTACAAATAATTCGGTTTGAACTTTTGGAAACTCTTTTGAGAAGCTCTGTTAAACTAGTGGATGTAGTGGTATTTTCCTTCCATTTGGAACCTTATATTTTAGTTAATGAAGCAAACTATTTGTAAAAACAAATAAAAAAGATGTCTTAGAAAAATAAATAGTTTTCAGATACCTTCATTGAAGAAGTAAATATTTAATTCTAGGAATCAGCTGGTCTTTCCTTAGGGACTTTTAAGCTGAGAACCAAATGAAGACGCTATTCTAAGCAGGCCAGTGTCCACTCTGAACAAAACAGACAAAGAGAAAAAGTTGTTTATAATCGAGGCAGAAGTGAAGTTGTGATTAGTGCTGATTGCTAAGGAGAGGCATCATGGGAAGGGTGAGGCCCTGATGAATAAATTTTGTTTATCCTCAAGTTTAGTAAAGATCAGAGTTATCAAGGACACCTTCTCTGTGTACAGCTGAAATCCAAACCCAACATGGACTTGAATGATTTTAAAAGTTGAGGATGAAAATTTGTGCACATTGTTTGCTTTTTATGTATTAACAATTGAGAATGGTATTTTATGTCTATTTTCAATAACTTAGCATAACATAAATACCTTTAAATTTCATCAGCTTACTTCATCTCTAAGAAGAGAGTGATTTTTCTTATATTGAAGAAGGAAATTTATTTTATTTTATTGATAAATGTATTTGTCATAGTCAAATAAGGAAGGGTGGATGGCTATCACTTTATTCTGCTCTCTATAACTTTTTTCCATTCTTCTTTCTATTTTTTATTAGATATATTTCCTAATTTACAATTCAAATGTTATTCCCTTTCCCCGTTTCTGGTCCATAAGCTACCATCCTCTCCCCATCCCCCCATATGGTGGTCAGCCCCACATCCACTCCCCTGACCACGCCCAATTACCCTGAACTGGGGGTCCAACCTTGGCAGGAACAAGGGCTTCCTTTTCCACTGGTGCCCCAACAAGGCTATTCTCTGCTACATATGCAGGTGGAACACTGGATCAGTCCATTTATAGTCTTTGGGTAGTGGTATAGTCCCTGGAATCTCTGGTTGGTTGGCATTGTTGTTCTTATGGGGTCGAAGCCCCTTCAGCTCTTTCAATCCTTCCTCAAATTCCGCCAAAGAGGGTCCTGTTCTCTGTTCTGTGTTTTGCTGCTAGCATTGACCTCTGTATTTAACATCCTCAGGATGTGTCTCTCAAGAGATATATATCCAGTCCCTTTCAGCATGCACTATTTAGCTTCATCAAACTTATCTAATTTTAGTGGCTGTATATATATGGGCCACATGTGGGGCAGACACTGAATGGCCATTCCTTCAGTCGCTGCTAGAAACTTTGCCTTCATATCTCCTCCTATGAATATTTTTGTTCCAAATTTTAAGGAGTGGGAGTATCTGCATTTTGGACATCCTTCTTCTTGAGCTTCCTGTGGTCTGTGGATTGACTCTAGGGTAATTTGAGCTTTTGGGCTAATATCCACTTATCAGTGAGTGCATACCAAGTGTGTTTTTCTGTGTTTGGGTTACCTCACTCAGGATGATATTTTCCAGTTCATTCCATTTGCCTATGAATTTCATGAAGTCATTGTTTTTTATAGCTGAGTAGTACTTCATTGTGTAGATGTACCACATTGTTTGAATGCATTCTTCTGTTGAAGGACATCTGGGTTCATTCCAGCATCTGTTTATTATAAATAAGGTTGCTATGAAGATAGTGAATCTTTTGGGTATATGCTCAAGAAAAGTATAGCTGTGTCCTCAGGTAATGGAATGTCCAATTTTTTGAGGAACCTCCAGACTGATTGCTAGAGTGGTTGTACCAGTTTGCAACCCCACCAACAATGGAGGAATGTTCCTCTTTCTATACATTCTCGCCAGCATCTGCTGACACCTGAGTTTTCTATCTTCGCCATTCTGACTGGTGTGAGGTGGAATCTCAGGGTTGTTTTGATTTGCATTTTCCTGATGACTAAGGATGTTGAACATTTCTTTAGGTGCTTCTCAGCCATTCGATATTCTTCAGCTGAGAATGTTTTGTTCAGCTCTGTACCCCATTTTTAATAGGGTTATTTGGCACTCTGGAATCTAACTTTTTGAGTTCTTTATATATTTTGAATATTAGCCCTTTATCAGATTGGTAAGATCTTTTCCCAATCTGTTGGTTGCCATTTTGTCCTAATGATAGTGTCCTTTGCCTTATAGAAGCTTTGCAGTTTTATGGTGTCCCATTTGTGGATTCTTCATCTTAGAGCATAAACCATGGGTGTTTTGTTCAGGAAAATTTCCCCAGTGCCATGCTTTAGAGACACTTCCCCAATTTTTTCTATTAGTTTGAGTGTATCTGGTTGTATGTGATGGTCCTTGTCTTTGTTCTACTTGGACTTAAGCTTGTACAGGGTGAAAAGAATGGATTGATTTGCATTCTTCTACATGCTGACCTCAAGTTGAACCAGCACCATTTGTTGAAAATGCGGTCTTTCTTTCATTGGATGGTTTTAGCTCCTTTTTCAAAGATCAAGTGACCATAGGTGTGTGGGTTCATTTCTGGGTCTTCAATTCTGTCCCACTGATCTATCTGCCTGTCTCTTTACCAATACTCTACAGATTTTATGACTATAGCTCTGTAATACTGCTTGAGGTCAGAGATGATGATTCCCCTATATGTTCTTTTATTGTTGAGTACAGATTCCACTATCCTGGATTTTTTGTTATTCCAAATGAATTTGCAAATTGTTCTTTCTATCTCTATAAAGAATTGATTAGGAATTTTCATGGGGATTGCATTGAACCTGTAGATTGCTTTTGGCAAAATGGCCAATTTTAATATATTAATCTTGCCAATCCATGAGCATGGGAGATCTTTAGATCTTCTGAGACCTCCTTCAACATTCTTTCTTCACAGACTTGAAGTTCCTCTCATACAGATCTTTTACTTGCTTGGTTAAAGTCACACCAGGATATTTTATATTATTTGGGACAATTGTGAAGAGTGTCATTTCCCTAATTTCTTTCTCAGCCTGTTTATCCTTAGAGTAGAGGAAAACTACAGATTTAAGTTAATTTTATACCCAGCCACTTTGCTGAAGGTGTTTATCACGTTTAGTAGTTCTGTGGTAAACTTTTGAGGTCACTTAAGTATACTATCATATCATCTGAAAACAGTGATATTTGACTTCTTCCCTTCCAATTGTATCCCTTTGACCTCCTTTTGTTGTTTGATTGCTCTAGCTAGGACTTCGAGTACTATGTAAATAGAGAAAGAGTGGGCAGCCTTGTCTAGTCCCTGATTTTAGTGGGATTGCTTCAAGTTTCTCTCCTTTTAGTTTGATTTTGGTTTGCTGCCTATTGCTTTTTATGTGTTTGGATATGGGCCTTGAATTCCTGATCTTTCCAGGACTTTTATCATTAAGGAGTGTTGAATTTTGTCAAAAGCTTTCTCAGCATCTAATGAAATAACCATGTGGTTTGTAACTGAGTTTTTTATATAGTGGATTGCGTTGATGGATTTCCATATATTAAACCATCCCTGCATCCCTGGGATGAAGCCTACTTGATCATTATGGATGTTCCTTTTGCTGTGTTTATGGATTCGGTTTGCAAGAATTTTATTGAGTATTTTAGAGTAGCTCTTCATAAGAGAAATTGGTCTAAAGTTTTCTCTCTTTGTTGGGTCTGTGTGGTTTAAGTATAAGAAAGCTAGGATTGGCCAGCAAGAGATGGAAGAACGGGCCAGGCTTGCAAAGGAACTTTCTTCATTTCAAGACCAAAGAAAAAAACTTAAGGTAGAAGTGGAAAAATACAGAGAATGTGACCCACAGGTTGTGGAAGAAATACTTCAAGCAAATAAAGTAGCTAAAGAAGCTGCCAATTGATGGACAGATAACATATTTGCAAAAAAATCTTGGGCCAAAAGATAATATTTAGATAATAATATAACGAAAATTGATAAAAAGTTTGGAATTCCAGAAGACTTTGACTACGTAGACTAAAGTGTTTGATGCTGAACAAGGATCTGTGAGCTTGTAAATATGTCAAGCTTTAAACCTCTAACTGATGTTACCCAATTATTGTCTAACTGTTAATTGTTTATTTTAATTTTTCAGTTTTTAATAAAGTATACATTAAGAAAAAATAATTGTGGCTTCATAGAAGGAATTTGGTAGTGCTCTGTCTGTTTCTATTTGTGGAATAGTTTGGAGAGAATTGGTTTGAGGTCTTCTATGAAGGTCTGATTAAATTCTGCACTAAACCCATCTGATTCTGATATCTTTTTTGTTGAGAGACTTTTAATGACCATTCCTATATCTTTAGGAGATATGGGGTTGTTTAGATGGTTTATCTGTTTCTGATTTAACTTTGGTACCCAGTATTTGTCTAGAAAATTGTCCATTTCCTCCAGATTTTCAAGTTTTGTTAAAGATAGTCTTTTGTAGTATGATCTGATGATATTTTGAATTTCCGCAGATTCTGTTGTTATGTCTTCCTTTTCATTTCTTATTTTACTAATTTGGACACACTCTCTGTGCCCTCTGTTTAGTCTGACTAAGGGTTTATCTAATTTTTTTGATTTTCTTAAAGAACCAGCAGTTGTTTCTGTTGATTCTTTATATATTCCTTTTTTTTTCTACTTGGTTGATTTCAGCCCTGGGTTTGATTATTTCCTGCCTTCTACTCCTCTTGGGTGTATTGGCTTCTCTTTGTTCTAGAGTTTTAAGTATGTTGTCAAGCTGCTGACATTTGCTCTCTCCTGTTTCTTTTTGCAGGCACGTAGTGCTATGAGTTTTCCTATTAGTACTGCTTTTATTGTGGCCCATAATTTGGGTATGCTGTATCTTCATTTTCATTAAATTCTAAGAAGTCTTTAATTTCTGTCTTTATTTCTTCCTTGACCTAATTGTCATTGAGTAGAGTGTTGTTCAACTTCCATGTACATGCAGACTTTCTCTAGTTATTGTTGTTATTGAAGACCAGCCTTAGTCCATGGTGATCTGATAAGATGCATAGGATTATTTCTATATTCCTGTATCTGTTGAGGCCTGTTTTGTGACAGATTATATTGTCAATTTTGGAGAAGGTACCATGGGGGTGCTGAGAAGAAGTTATATCCTTTTGTTTTCCATTGAATGTTCTATAAATATCTGTTAAATCAATTTGGTTCATAACTTCTGTTAGTCTTTTGTATATCTCTGTTTCATTTCTGTTTCCATGATCGGTTCCTTGATGAGAGTGGGGTGTTGAAATACCTACTATTATTGTGTGAGGTGCAATGTTTGATTTAGCTTTAATAAGGTTTCTTTTATGAATGTAGGTGCCCTAGCATTTGGAGCATAGATATTTAAGATTCAGAGTTCATCTTGGTGGATTTTTCCTTTGATGAATATGGAGTATCCTTTCACATATTTTTTATGACATTTGGTTGAAAGTTCTTTTTTTTTTTCATTATTAGAATTGCCACTCTAGCTTGTTTCTTCAGGCCATTCGCTTGGAAAGTTTTTTCCAGCCATTTACTCTGAAGTAGTGTCTGTCTTTGTCTCTGAGGTGTATTTCCTGTATGCAGCAAAATGCTGGGTCCTCTTTATGTATCCAGTCTGTTAGTCTATGTGTTTTTACTGGAGAATTGAGTCCGTTGATGTTGAGAGATATTAAGGAATAGCGATTGTCTCTTCCTGTTATTTTAGTTGTTAGAGGTGGAATTATGTTTCTCTTTTGGTTTCTTTGCAAGGAGATTACATTCTTGCTTTCTGTATGGCGTAGTTTCTCTCCTTGTGTTAGAGTTTTTCATCTATTATCCTTTGTAGGGTTGGATTGTAGAAAGATATTGAGTAAATATGGTTTCATCATGGAATATCTTGGTTTCTCCATCTATGTTAATTGAGAGTTTTTCAGGATACAGTAGCTTGGGCTGGCATATTTGTTCTATGTACATGGTTTTAAGTGTCCTCCAAAAGCAATGGGTATGACCTGAAATATTCTCAAGAGGGCTTCAAAATTAACAAACCAGTTTAAAGCTACACAGTGCCTAGAAATCAAATATGATTGAAGAACCGTAGTACTGTGAGATAATATGGCTTATAAACTTGTTAGGCCCTAGGATCTATAGGAAAGCTCCCAGGAAAAAAAACTCCCTCAGGTCAAAGACACTGGAATAAAAGAATGGAGGTAGAAAAGAAAAAAGAGTGAATGTTTGTTAAAAAGTAAAAAGTTTGCTTAATTCTAAAAAATGTTCTCTTTATATTTTATTGTTTCACAGCAATGTGTCACAGTGCTCACTTATTTATTATTACATACCTAAATTATTCAACTTTTATTTAATTGAAAATAGATCTTTGATGCAATGTATTCTGATTATGGTTTCCCACAACCCAGTTTCTCTGTGATCCACTTCACCTTCTCTTCCATCCAAATCCACATTCTTCTCTTTTTAGAAAATGGAGACAACTAAAAGGTAAAAATAAAAGACAAGGCCTGGTGGGGGTGGGGGTGAGGTGCAGACATCCTCTTGGAGACAGAGGAGAGGTGAAATGTGATAAGGGATTGTGGGAGGGAAGACACGGAGGGGGCTAATGGCTGGACTTAAAGAACTAAAAATAACTTAAAAATTTTTAAATCAGAATAGGAGTAACAAATAGAAGAAAAAGAGTCAAAGAAAAAATACAAGAAACACCTAAATACTCAGACACACACACACACACACACACACACACACACACACACACACACACATACACACAAACACAGACACTTACACACCATAAAAATACATAGACAGAAACATAACACATATGAAAAGGACTATTCCATGCTAAGTGGTATAAAATGAACTCACAAAATAGCTTTATTCGCATTTCCCTGCTAACTAAGGATGTTGAACATTTTCTAAGTGTTTCTCCTTCACCATTTGAGTTTCTTCTTTTGAAAATCCTGGGGTGGGAGTGGCAGGATCTTCATAGAAGCAGGAGGAGGGGTAGGGGACATGGGAGAGGGGCGAAAGAGGATAACATTTGAAATGTAAATATATAAAACATCCAATAAGTTTAAAAATAAAAGAAAGAAAAGCAACAAAAAAAAATCCCTGTTTAAATCTGTACCTCATGCATTTGGTTAGATATATTCTACTTTAAAATAATATTTAATTATCGTCTAAGATTTTATTTCCATTTATATTTTTTCTGAAGCATGTACACACATGTGCACATGCGCGAATGTGCACACAAACACACACACACACACACACACACACACACACACACACACACACACACACACCAATTCAAGAATTTACTGATTTTTATGTGGAGACTCTGCCAATTGTATAGACCATTTCTGTAAATGTTTAACTGCTTAGGGGTTTCAGCATAAATGTAAAATTTACATGAAGGTAAACAAGATAAACGTAGGAGGAACTTATTTTTTCATTTCCTTTCACTTGTGGGACCCTTTAAACCGAATTGGAGGGATACCCCATGTTTTCCTGTTTAAAAAGAGCTAGCCCATGTTTCTCTGTTTACTGAGAGGAAGCCCATGGATTTTGTTTAGTTGTTGTTGTTTTTAAAGGTTTATTCATTTATTATATATAAGTACGCTGTAGCTGTCTCCAGACACACCAGAAGAGGGCATCGGATCTCTTTACAGATGGTTGTGAGCCACCATGTGGTTGCTGGGAATTGAACTCATGACCTCTGGAAGAGCAGTCAGGTGCTCTTAACCGCTGAGCCATCTCTCCAGCCCGTTTTGTTTTGTTTTATCAATCATTTCATCCCTTTACATTTCAAATGCAGTTTACGAAGGCAAAAACCACAATGATCTCATGTACAGATGCAAGAAGAGCTGCTGATGGTGGACTCTGACTCAAGCTACTTTAGCTAGCAAAACAAAACATTTCTAACTGGCGTTTATCCTAATTAGTACTAAATGAAGTTTATGGCTGTGGAATTTCTTAGGATTAACAAACCTCACAATATAACAAGGTAGGTTTGGTCAGCTTGACTCGCTCCACTCCAAGCCAAGCTACATTTTTTGTGTCAGTAACAATGTGAAATATCTGGCAGACATGAAGCCATGGTGAGGAAGTAGGTTTCAACAATATTCACACAAACACGTAAAAATGATAAAAATAAATAAATCCTTAAAATTATATAGACATTCTCAATGGGAAGTTGTGTTGATGCTTTGAGTAAAAAATGTTAATAAGTTACACACTCTTTGATTATCACTGCCTCTGATGCAAAAGAACCTGTGAGAGCCATCAGTAAAACATCTGCACGTGCCTCAGCATATCCACACAGATGTCTCTATGTCTCTCTGTCTCTCCCCACCTTTCTCTCTCCCTCCCTCTCTCTCTCTCTCTCTCTCTCTCTCTCACACACACACACACACACACACACACACACACACACACACACACACACGTACATATTTTAACTCCTTTAAAAAATATTTCAAACTACCTGATACTAAATCAAATCAATGAAAACAACTAGTTACTGACAGGTCATAACTAACTTCCTCTGGAAGAAACAGCATTCTCTAACCTGTTTTTCTAGAGGTATCCAGTGAGAATATGGACATTCCAAGTTCCATAGAGAAAATGAAATATAATTATAAGTTTATAGAAAGGTGTGTATTGTTTCTGTGATGCATTTACTTCCAAAAGAAGGATTAGATTTCTCTATCTTAAAAATGTAAAATGTGCTCATTCAAGCCTTGAGATTTACCCTTAGATTCTATAATGTGATCTTACCTCTTAAATAATGAAATATATGGTGTAGGAATGATTTTAAAATGTTACCTTCCACCTTTTGGGTTAGCAAATAACTTTCAGTGATTTTTCAAAAAGAAAATTTGTTTTATTAGTTAATTATATGTTAGTTATACTTAATTTTTAAGAAAAAATAACAAAATAGTATTTCTAAATTAAATGCTATTTCCTAGGAGTGAATTTTTATTTATTAATTTTTTATTTGTTTACATTTTAAATCTTATCCCTCTCTGTTTTCTCTCCATGAAGACCCCACCAATTCTCCCTCCCCATTGCCTCTAAAAGGGTGATCTTCTATCCAACCACCCACTGCTCCCCTCAGTTAACTAGTCGGAAAAATTGATATTTTAATAGTGTTTGGGTAGTTATAAATTTAAATAAATTTTATTGTCCACATCCATTCCACTAAAGACAGTGAAATACAGAAGATTGATAGCATAGTTTCTAGCTATTTAAATACATGTACAAATTTCTATTTTAAAGCCACACACCCTAATTTGTATAGGTAAATAAAATCTTTACTGCACTTTTCATCTCTGCATTTCTCAGCTTGTAAATTGGTAGATTGACATAGGTTTAGTTATGGTATAAAACATTGCAATATAATATTTTCAGGGAAAACGGTAGCAGGTCTAACTTAGGGAAAGATAGAGATCCAAAGACTAAAACTATTAGGGGTATTAGAATGCCACATGTAGCCAGGGCTTTTCTTCTTCCTTCTGCTACATGTGTTCTTAACATGAATAAAATAATGACATAAGAAGCAAACAAAACCATAAGAGCCACTAACGTGATTATACCTGAATTGGCCAGAACAAGGAGACCATTCCTGTAGGTGTAAGTACAGAAAACTTTGAATAGATTTCACAGAAGTAGTGCTCAATTTGGGGTGACAGAAGGGCAACAGTATTACAATAGAAAACTGAGGAAAGAAGTGGGCTGCTCCACCAGCAAGTTGCTAATATTAGAAGTGGCATTTTGTCCTGCTAATGACGACCATGCTGTGGAGAGCCCTGCAGAAGAACACACAGCAGTCACAGAAGATCCTGTCAAGATTAAGATTTCAATTATTCAAAGAAATGCGTAGCAAAGACCTATAGCATACAGTTAGGATGGGAGATGACTTTTTTTCGCTACCAGCAGGTTGCCAGTGAATTTTGGAGTCACACAAGAGGCAAAGTATACTTCTATAAAAGTTAATTCATTGAGTAAAGAGTACATTGGTAGATAAAAAAGAGGCTACATCAAATACAGATAAGAAATGCAATTTTTCCTACCTAAAGAGGCATAGAACAGATGGAGAAAAGAATAAAACAAAATACCTGTATGCCATGGTCATTAAAAAGTCCAAGCAGAATGAATTCTGAGACATTCCTGTGTTTCTCCATCTATTTCCATATCTCATATATATTTAGAAGCAAAAATTTAAACGTCTGAAAATTAAAGAAACAAAATCTCCATAAATTGAGCAAGTAAACGACTATGTAAACTGAATGACAAACGTAAGAAAAATGAATTGATGCAATACAAAAATAGCGTTAATCATCTCTGCTGTACAGTAACTCTAATATGTTAATCACTTTATCTCTTGTATAGAAGTCTACTGAATGATGATTCTGCAGTGAAAAACCTATATTGTTCTCAACATTCTCAAACATAAAAAATAATTTACCATATTTTAAAGGTGACTCTGTTCACAACGAATAAATATAGCTATTAACAATGTTCAATAATAAGTTTAATTTAGGTAATATTAATTATTTTAACACATTAATAATAAATACAAATGTTTCATAAAAAGTTCAATTTAGGTAATATAAAATATTTAAATAGATTATTTATATGTGTGTTTTATCCATTGCTTTAACTTTTCTTCTTTTTGGTATGATTGGAAGAAATGTCCTAAATTATATGTTTACTCACAGATATTTATTTAAATCATCAACACAACTATTTAACACGTGAAAAATGATCACCATTCTCATGTTGAGTCATTATCATGAAGCAACATTAAAAAATGTCAATAAATAAAGAAATATTCACAATAAAAATTAAAATACAAAATAAAAATTTTAAAAAATAAGTACATTCATTGTCATTCAAATTTTACATGATAAAAATTATCTTATCGAAATGTACTTGATACTTGTTATGGAAATATCAAAAATATAAAGCCATAACAAAACCAATAAAATCTTCAAAGCCAGGGTTGGGGATTTAGCTCAGTGGTAGAGCGCTTGCCTAGGAAGCGCAAGGCCTTGGGTTCAGTCCCCAGCTCCGAGAAAAAGAACCAAAAAAAAAAAAAAAAAAAAGCTTCAAAGCCTGTACCACTCACATTATTTAGATCATGAAAACTAAGTTTTTATGGAACTAGAAAAGTGTCCAAAAGTGAGAAATCAAGTTTATTTAAATTTATCATTCAAATGCAAATTCATCAAACAAAAAGCAACAGTGTCCCTGCCCTGATATCTATATTTCTGTAACCTACTTCATAGGTATTTATATTGTTGTTGCCATTTAAAAGCAAAAGTAGCCACTGTTTATGGAGTTCAGAAAGCTAACAGTGTCAAAACTAGAGGTTAATAAGTTTCTGTTACATTGACTAAGTTTGTTCTTGTCTTAATAAAAATAAAGCTGCTTCCTTTTTTGGAAACGACTCTCTGCTTCTTTATGAGAAATGTCTTACCTATAATAACTTAAAAGAAGATAGTGAGGACATTACATGAATATAACTCTGGAGAGCTGGAGCCATGTTTTTCCAGGAATGCAAGTAGAAAAAATCTTATCCTATTTCTCAGGTTCAAAAATTATAATCTGTGGCTACTAAATTCCATAGAATTCGGTGCTCTCCCTTTTTAGGTTTGTATCAATGATTCTGAACCTAGCATAGGATTAATGAATTTTGAGCAGTATAAAGTATTTTGAATCCTCATCTGTGTGGAAAATAACATGAAAAGTAACAGCAGACCACACATTGGGTGTTCTGAATGTCCATGAGTTGTATCTTTTATAAACATATTGCTATAAAGAAATATATGAGGATTTTAAACATTCTATTTTAAACAATGTTTCTTCAGATTTAATAAAATATATATTTCTTAAGTTAAACATGCTTTAAATTAGGCATCTGCCCTTTGTATTGATAATCATAAATGTTTACTTCCCATATCTTTCAAATTTGTATTTTGCACACTAAGAGAATAATGCTATAAACATAATCGGACAAGCGGTTTTTGTTGAGATTTGGTCTTTTGCTATGCATTATAATGTTAAATAGTGCTCCTGAAGGCCTGCTTGCTCCTAGGTATAAGAGAAT
Organism: Rattus norvegicus; assembly: GCF_021556685.1. NCBI lineage: Eukaryota > Metazoa > Chordata > Mammalia > Rodentia > Muridae > Rattus > Rattus norvegicus. Next base: position 74,577,595 of record NC_141536.1, on the reverse strand, counting down.
CCCCATGTATACACTAATGTAGCTATGTAATCTTGCCCACCCACAAGTTATCCCTAATTGGTGAATAAAAGTGCCTACAACCTATAACTGAGCAGAAGAGAAGTAGGTTATGTGGATTGAGGTCTAGAGGCAGGTAAGGGCAGGCACAAGATAAGGCAAGGCCTGTGATTGGGCAGTGAAAAAGAAAGGTGGAGACAGAGTTTTTGAAAGGAGAGAGATAAAGAAGAGGGGACAAAGAGATGGAGGGGGAGAAGGATGACCCACCCCTGTGTGGCTTTAACTAGCCACAGATAGGTATGAATATTGTATAAGGGATGGATTATTATAAGATAATTTGTCTTATCTAGGTGAGCGGTTATATCAATATTAATTGGTTCTGGGTTATCGTGTGGATGCTTTGTGGAGTGAGAATTTACTGATATAAAGCTGATTGATAAGTTAAAAGCTTCTAGAGTTTTGATTTTTTAAATTTTTTATTAGATATATTTCTTTACTTACATTTCAAACGTTATTTCCCTTCCCGGTTTCCTGTTCATAAGCCCCCATTTCCTCCCCTTCCCCTCCCAAATTTTAATGGGTTACTGGGAGTTGTGACTATAACCACTGGGGGCAGATGCTGAGAATGATAGCAGAGTCCACAGCAGAGAGCCATGAGGTAGACAGCTGCTGATGCGGTGAGCAATGGAGGTGGACAGACAGACAGGGCCAGAGAGTAGCAGGAGGCAGAATGACATGGTGTCCGCATCACATTTTTATTTACCACTACAAGGTGATGTTTTAGATTCCCAAGTTTGTGGTCAGAAGAAGAGGACCACAAGAGTGTAGGAGAGAAGGTGGAGAGAGGATGACATGGGGTAGGAAACTTGAAAATATGACACTCAATATGGAAATAAGGAAATCAATCTGGTGGTTCCTCAGAAAATTAGAAATAGTTCTACCTGAGGATGCAGCTATACCACTTCTGGGCATATACTCTAAAGATTCTCCAGAAGAACATATACTCTACTATGTTTGTGGAAGTCATATTCATAATCACCAGAATTTGAAAACAAACCAGATGTCCCTCAACTGAAGAAAGGATACAGACAACGTGGTTCATTTACACAATTAAATACTATTCAGCTACTAAAAACAAGGACATCAAAAATTTTGGAAGAAAATATGTGGAACTAGAAAATATCATCCTGACTAGGTTACCCAGATTCAAAAGTACAAGCATAGTATATACTCACTGAGAAGTGGATATTAGCTGAAAAGTATAGAACACCCATGATATAACCCACAGACAATAAGAAGTTTAACAAGAAGCAAGGCCCAAGTGAGGATGCTTCAATCCCTCTTAGAAAGGGGAACAAAATTATCACTGGAAGCAGAGGGAGAGTGGGACCTGGATGGGAGAGTGGATGTGGAGAGAAGAGGGGGTCAGGATCAGGATGATGTGAGCCAGGAAACAAGCTGAGAGTGCCAAAAAAAAAAAAAAGAAAAGAAAAGAAAAGAAAAGAAAAAAGGAAGGAAATATGTAGCTGCTGGGTGTGGTGGGCGGGGACAGTCTGTAGAAAAATCCCAGAAAAAATCTTACAACTTGGGATTTAAGAAGCTCTGGGTGAGCTTAGCCAAAATGACCAACAGTGAGGAGATGGAACCTGAAGAGGCCACTCTAGTAGATAGAGAGGGCTCCCAGGGCAGAGATGGGGTCACCAATCCATGTTCAAAATTTTTGACGCAGATTATTCCTGTCTAAAAGAAATACAAGTACAAAAATTGAGTAGAAGCTGAAGGAAAGGTCATCCAGTGACAGGTCCAACTGGGGATCCTTCTTATAGTCAGGCACCAAATCCTCACACTATTACTGATGCCAGATTGAAGTCTAGCATGACTGTCCTCTGAGAGGGTCTGCATGCACCTGACTGAGACGGATATACATACTCATAACCAACATTTGGACTGGGGGCGTGGACAGAAATGAAGGAGGTGAGGGGGATGGCAACACCGCAGGATGACCAAAATATGTCCACTAACCCAGACCCTTGGGAACTCCCAGCATTGAAACCACCAACCAAAGTGTATACATGGGCTGGTCCATGGTCCCTGGCACATTTGTAGCAGAGTAGTGCCTTGTCTAGCCTCAGGGGATCAGGATGCACCTAACCTTGTAGAGATTTGATGCCCCAAGTAAAGGGGGAAGGCCAGGGTGGGATGGGGGTGGGTCGGTGCACCCTCTCAGAGGCAAACAAGAGGGAAGATGGTTTGGAGAATGCTGTCTGGGCGAACCAGGATGCAGGACAACATTTGGAATATAAGTAAATAAAATAATCATTTTTTTAAATAAATGACTGGGGAAAGATCAGCAAACTCAACTGACCTGGATTCCTGAGATCTCTCAGACACTGAGCCAGGCGGTATACACCAGCTGATATGAGGTCCTGACACATATACAGCAGAGAACTGCCTGGTATGGCCTCAGTCATAGATGTTGCCCCTAACCCTCTAGAGAATTGAGGCCCAAGGGATGGGGTGGGGTTGGGTGGTAGGGATATCCTTTTAGAGACAGAGTGACATATGGGAAGGGGAGCAGTCAGGGGATACACCAGGAAGGGGATGAAGTCCAGACTGTAAAAAATGATTAAAGAATAAAAACAAAAATAGTAATAAGAACACAACATGGAACCATTGCTTTGGGGGCTAGCCTGCCCCTTGAGAGGATCATACAACCCATAAAGCTTGTCATGGTACTTGACATGTGGATTTCTGCTAAAATCTATGCATATAAGGCTGTCCTGTCACTGTGTATAGACTGCAGCTCATTTCTACTGTGTAAGGTTTAACTTGTGTAAACAGGATCTGACATAGCATATGGCAGGCCAGAAGTAGCTCCTTCTGGATACTTTTTAATGTGGTGGAGTCTGAGTCTTGGTACTTGCAAAGTAAAGGGGTTTATTATGCCATTTGCAAAGTTAGAGGCTCAGACAAGGTTAAGTTCACACTTCCTTGCCATCCCACACAGAGATTTTCTTCTACCTACTTTGGGGAAAACCTAATACAGAGATGTGAATATGCCAATCGAATACCTCACCTCCTTCATTGAGCTGCCTCTTTCTGTGTTAGACTAAGATGCCAGACCCTTGCATGTGTGTAAGTGGTTAATGATCAATACAGTATTTTGGGAGCACAGGTAATGGAAAGCCCTGATGTAGTATTCTTTTCATAATGTCCACATGTTGCATGCATACATACATAACTACATACATACCTACATACACAAATATATATATGCATATTTATATATATGAAAGCTCAAAATATAACACACAAGTAACACTATAACATGTACTGTTGAATCTTATTAAAATATATTATTAGTAGTCACAAGTAATGAATATTAATATTAAATGTGATAGTAATCTTTAATCAAAGAGATAATATTTTCTATTAGTCTATGAGATTAACTATTTTTTATTATTATTGATTAAACATGAAATTTTATATCATCAAATGCTTTGAGATTTAGGAAGACAAACATCCCATTTCAGCTTTCTCATGCTTCTTTAACAGTAGATATCATAAGATTCTCTTTTAAATAAAAATAGCTTGTGGCACCAAACTTTTCTCAAGGCATTCTTCATCTCTGTGTTTCTCAGTGTGTAGATCAAAGGATTGAACATGGGAGCTAAGATGGTGTAGAAAAGAGCAAACACTTTATCTTCTGGATAAGTGGTTGCTGGTCGGATGTAAATAAATAGTACAGGCACAAAGAATAAGATTACAACAGTGACATGAGAACTGCATGTGGAAAGAGCTTTTCTGCGGCTCTCTGCAGGGTACGCCCTAATAGTGTATAATATGAAAGAGTAAGACCACATCAAGACTAAAAATGTGACCAGTCCCATCATGCCTGTATTGGCAACTACCAGAAGTCCAACTCTGCTTGTATTGGTGCAAGCAAGAGTCAGCAAAGGGTAAATATCACAGAAATAGTGATCCATCTCATTGTGGCCACAAAAGGGGAGGCTGATAGCAAGGAGGTTCTGGAAGAAAGAATGTACAAAAGCACCAGCACAGCAAGCAGTGACCATGGCTTGACACCTCCCTCTACTCATGATGATGGTGTAGTGCAGTGGCTTGCAGATGGCCACATAGCGGTCATAGGCCATCGCTGTGAGTATGAGGATCTCAATCCCTCCAAAAAAGTGCAAGGTAAAAAGCTGAAGCATGCAACTGGTATAAGAAATTATGTTCCTTTCTATGATGAGATCACTGAGAAACTTGGGTGTCACTGTGGAGGTATAGCACAGGTCTGACAAAGCAAGGTAATTAAGAAAAAAATACATTGGTTGCTGAACTAGCTGGCTATATGTGATAGAAATCAAAATGAACATGTTTCCTCCCAAAATACCTATGTAACAAAACAAGAACAACGGAAAACATAGAGTATTAATTTTCTTGTTCTGGGAAAGTCCTAACAGTATAAATTCAGTGATGTTATTGGTACTTTCCATATTCCAAAGAAATTACCAGTCAAGGGCATCATTAGCTGAAAGGAAATGACAGAGAAGGATTAGGAATATTTATTAATCATGGTATGATTCATAGTAAATATAATAACTAGTATAATATATTAATTTACCAAAGCATGTTCACATCATGTGTGTGTGTGTGTAGAGAGAGAGTGAGAGAGAGTGTATGTGCATTTGTGTCTATTTCTAATTATATTCTACACAAAATTTTCATCATATTTCAATCATATTTCATCATGATTTCAATCATGTTTTAGTAAAAGTGCATAAAATAAAAAATCATACTAGAAGAAAGCATAATCAGATGTTCCAATACTTTATACAAGTGATTTTTGGGGGGGCATGATCTCCTTATCACTGTGTGATTTGCCCTTTTGGTAGCTTAGAATTGTGAGACTTAAAGTGAATGAAGAAGCACAAATAATATAATATAAAAATATAAGATAATATTGTTGTAGAATTGATATCTGGTGTGAAATTTTTACTTTTGATAGTGAAACATTTGGTTATTAAAGTGTGTGTGGTCATGGAAAGGCTTACAGGTGCCAAATACAATCCAGATCATGGCTTGAATAATATCATATACTTGTGAGTGTCATATGAAGCAGGACCAAGAACATCATATTATGTGAAGGTTAAGTAGTTGTACTATTTTAATTTCACAGATTAAAAATAGTAATCCTTAGACACTGAAGAGAGAAAAGAATGTTGTCACATTATTTTTGAACACTGGTAGACAGTGTTCAAAGCCATGAATAGTAAAAACAAAAGCCAAAAGTTTAATCATGTTTATGTGCATATTTAGAATTAAGAAAGTTCTGATTTTGTAGAAATAACTACATAAAATAAGCATCAGCCTGAATTTTTATACATCATGTAAAAAGTTTTTAGTCTCTATGTCTATTTTTTTAAACATTAAAAACCTAGTTCTTTTCATTGAACTCAAACATACTATGTACTGAACTCAGACTCTCTTGCATGATGAACAATTTATCTCCATGTGGCTTCATCTCTAGACCTGAGTCAAATAACTCAGGCCTGCTCATTATTCTTCCACCCTTAGGAAACTTCCCTAACCTTTGTATTATTGTCCAAGTCTGCATCTCCTCTGATTCCTGCATGATTCCACAAGTACTGTCATTAGCTCTTCTGTGACTCTTCAAGGCAGTTATTCAGACAAGCAACTGCTGTGTCTTTTATTCTTCCTATCATGTTTTGCTGCCATGGTAAATTTATTTCAGTGCATGACTTAAATACTGAGACAGAAGTTCTTGCCATAGTTTAATAGATAATGAAATTAACCCCTGTCATGCTTACCCACTGTTTTTTAGTACAAGTATACCTACTTTCAATCTTCCATGACCACAAAGTGAAATTGGCTAGACTTCAATTGGTAACAAGCACTAGTAGATGATTTTGTCTTTCCAGATAAAAATATATAGTGATTACACACTAAGTATTTAAAAAAAGATTACCAATGGTATATAAATATTTTAATCTAAAGATCACCTGTTTGATAAAAATATTATTTATGTATTTCTCATGGCAACAAGAGAAACGACAATAATAACTAGTATGTGATTACTTTTTATCTTTTATCCAGAATACAACCTCAAGTGTTCTATATCAAATATATCGTTGATATTAGAAGAGCCGAAGATTCTTCTCTCTACTTTTCAAACTATAAACAGTTATTCTTTATAATGTAGATACACACATACTGAAGACTGTCAGGAGCCATAACAGGACATGCTAATAACTAGCAGGTGATCATTCTGAGATGGCCAGCCTTGGATTATATTATAATCTGCAAGTGGTTAGCCTTTATTAAGCAAGGTTGTAAGGGATTCACTTTAGGAAAGATTCCTTCTATTAAAATGTGATTCCTATTGTTATTATTAATTATATACAACAATAATTAAGTAATAGCACACCCCTTTGTATTGGATCTACAAAGATGTACTGTCTCATAGTGATGCTATATAGACAAATAGAAGACTTAAGTGGTTTATTTGTTCCTGATTTAACTTTGGTACCTGGTATCTGTCTAGAAAATTGTCCATTTCCTCTAGATTTTCCAGTTTTGTTGAATATAGGCTTTTGTAGTAGGATCTGATGATGTTTTTAAATGTCCTCAGATTCTGTTTTATGTCTCCCTTTTCATTTCTACTTTTGTTAATTTGGATACACTCTCTATGACCTCTGGTTAGTCTGGCTAAGGATTTATTTATCTTGTTGATTTTCTCAAAGAGCCAGTTCCTGGTTTTGTTGATCTTTTGTATAGCACTTTTCATTTCTACTTGGTTGGTTTCAGCCCTGAGTTTGACTATTTCCTGCCTTCTACTCCTCTTAGGTATATTTTGTAGAGCTTTTAAGTTGTGCTGTCAAGCTGATGACATATGCTCTCTCCTGTTTCTTTTTGCAGGCACTCAGAGTTATGAGTTTTCCTCTTAGCACCACTTTCTTTGTGTCCCATAAGTTCAGAACCTGCCCCACATGTGTACCATTTATATATATATATATATATATATATATATATATATATATATATATATATATATATAGTCAACCAAAACTAGATAAGATTGATTAAGCTAAAAAGTGCTGCTGAAAGGGACCAGATATAGATCTTTCCTGAGAGACACATACAAAGCATGTCCAATACAGAGGTCAATGCTAGTAGAAAACCACTGAACTGAGAACAGGACCCTCTTCGGGGGAATTAGAGGAAGGATAGAAAGAGCTGAAGGAGCTTGCAACCCCATAAGATCAACAATGCCAACCAGCCAGAGCTTCCAGGCACTAAACCACTACCCAAAGATTATACATGGACTGACCCAGGGTTCTGACTGTATATGTAGCAGAGAATAGACTTGTTTGGGCACCAGTGGTAGGGGAAGCCCTTGGTCCTGACAAGGCTGGACCCCCAGTGCAGGGAACTGTCAGGGGGGCAGTAAGGGGGAGGGATGGGGGGAACACCCGTATGGGGGAGGGGGAGGCGATGGGGGTTTATGGATAGGAAACTGGGAAAGGGAATAACATTTGAAATGTAAGTAAAGAAATATATCTAATAAGAAGAAAGAAAAAGAAAAAGACAAAAAAGAAGACTTCTTAAGTCTTAATATGATCCTATAAGATTTTCTAAAATTATAACAGTGATTATTAAGCTCTTTTAAGGTGGGACTGTTATTAATTCTTTTTCTGATAGGCAAAACTGCAGTGAGAACTCTGCCAGTCTCTCAAGTGTTACCAGTTAATTGTTCTTATATGGTAACCAGACTTTCTCCTACTCAGGGTGCATTCCAAAAGGTTGTAATACAATTAACCAAAGGCCATAAAAAGGGAACTAATGATTTATTATAGGTACTAGGACAGATGATAAAATATTGACTGGGTTTATCTATAAAGAACTTCGCTAATAACTTAGTTATGGTTATAAACCTTCAGTGAAACTGTAGAACTGAGACAGGTGATGGATGTTTAGCCACATAATTATGCCTAATGGATATGCATGTAAACATTCTCTGATGTATACTTTTATTTCAATTTATGATTTGATTTTTTGTATGAACTTGTGATGAACTTTGTAACATGTGATCATGTATTCTGAAAGATGTTTAAGTGCTGAAGACGAAGAGAAAAGTCAGGGCTGAGCTGGAGAGGACTGAGCTGGAAAGGACTGAGCTAAGGAGAACTGTGCTGAGAAGAATTGAGCTGAAGTGGCTAAGGAGAATTGAGCTAAGGGAACTGAATGAAGGAGGTCTAGGCTGAGAAGAACTGAGCTGAAGAGAGGATTTTAGATAGAACACCTTTTAGACAGAACTGAACTCAAAAGGAACTTAGAAGTGCAGGCATAGCATTGGGAGAAAAAGGTATTGAGATTAAGAGCATTCATTACTGGGATACAGGGCAGGAAGAGAGAGCAAGATCAGAAGGAAAATGCAGAGTGGAATAACTTAAAGACTATAGGTAACTTTAAATACTAAGATAGCAATGTGTAGAATGCAGAGGGGAAGAGGAAAAATGAAGAAGCTGAGGAGAGCAGAAGGAGCAGGCAGGTTTCTCTTTACCATGCGACAGAACAGGTCTTTTCCTAGTAACAAGGCAGACTTAGTCTTATTAAAAGGAACAAGCCTTTTTTCTTACAAGCTTTCATTTAATTCATTTAACATTAAAAGGGTAGAAGCTTTTTCTTTCTCTATGCAATAAAGATTGGAACTCATCTTTTATCCAGAATGAGTGAATTCTTTCAACACCAGTGCTTGGTCTTTTGCTCCATATGCATATGTAAGCATGGATGTGTGTGTAAGTATGTAACTGTGAGAATGTATACATGTGTATGTGTAAGAATGTAATTGTGAGAATGAATGTACGTTTGGCCCAACTAGTATGAATGGAAATGTATAAATATGCAATCATGAATCAGTTTAAGTTTATGCATGTTTACGTATGTAAAAGTTTTTTTCTTCTGCAAGTGCTATTCACTTCTCTTGGTTCAATATAAGTTTTTTGCTCCAAACTTCCCTCTAGCCTGACAAGCAAGAGGCATAGGGACAAAAGGGAAAATATTCTAGCAATTAATCCTCTACTTTATCTCCTGCTGCTATAGAATGAGGTGCTAAATGCCAGAGACTGCAGTTTCTGGACTCAGAGGAACACAGAAGGCAGGTCAGTTACAGTAGCAGAAGGTAGTAAAGCTTTCTAAGTAGAGCTACAGTAGCATTGTAACTTAGGCTTAGATAAGTAATCTTATTACTATACAGCAACCCTAAATATCTCGTAAGACAAAATCTCACCATCCACCAATGCTCTCCCTCCTCCACTGCCTCAAGAAGAACCAACAAGAAAGAAGACTAATGCTGGAGCTGGCCCCAGGCAGACGACTATTTATATAATCTTCCTTAAAATTTTTCTTGCTTTTTGAATCCTAAATATCTGCTTTATATGACATAATTTTGAAATTTATATTGGCTTATATATTTGTAATTGTTTATCAAATCTCATTAATTCAAAATCATTAATCCTGTTTTATATCAGAGGATCTCACAACCATCAATAGAGAAGCTTTTCCTCACAGAGGATGGGGACTAGCATAGAGACCCACAACTGGTAATTTTTGAGTGCAGGAAAGTGCTTAGCCTTACAATAGATATCCATCCTTCACTCTTACAGTCAGAGAACTTTGCCAGTAAGAAACAGGAAAATTTGTAAGAGGTGGTAGATAATGTCAAAGAAACAGTGTTTTCCAGATACCACCTGATAGTCGCACACAGGAAGTCACACTGATTGGAGCAACATGCCCAAGACGTGTGCAAGCTCTAACTATACAAAATCCCAGCATGGGAGTGCACAGTGGTTATAAAATCCAACCATTAGATGACAAGCTATTTACATTTGATGTCTTCTAATAGGGGGAGAGTCAGACAATTTGTTTTAATAATGTTACTTACCCCATGTATTCTGATCATATACCAGAGCAGACTCCAATCCCAAGACTAGTTGAGCAACACATACAGAACTTGAAGGGGAAAGAGGAAAACAGTCAAAGAAGCGGTGATGTCAAAGTTGGGTGGAACAAAATGAGAGGGTTGAGAAGTGGTGTGTAAATGAGTTGAGGAGCAAATATGTCCAAGAAACAATGTATGACAATATGAAAGAATTAATAAAAATAATTTTAGAGTAAAGGTAAATAATAAGTTGACTCCAAAGTTAGATCACTGTCCCACAGAAAATTCTGAGTCTCTATTAATTTAAATATCATTTAGTTTTTAACTTCCTTTTTGCTCTGATATTTATCCATTAAGTGTGATCCTTATGATGTTCATAATACTTTCACTCTGATTCAAATCTTGACATTTTTCAGTTTTTTCACCATTCACTTTGTATTTTTCTCACAAGACAGAAAAGAAAAAAACTGAATTTGTGTTTTAACAGATTCCATTATTTTTATTCACTTTATCTTATATCTCTTCATTATTCTGTATAAATTAATAGTTCAGAAGTCCCTCAATACCCTTTATTTATACCCTTATTTGAAGCAATATCTAAAATGTTTTCAAAATAGTGAAAAATAGGAATTATAAAATGTGGAGGCACACACATGATTTATACTATACAATATAGGCAATTCATTTTCTTATTTTTTGTAGCTATCACTTCCATCTGGATGCCTATGTTACATACCATGTAATCCATCAGTCTAGATGTGTCCTGGCTCTAGGACTTCCCTGGTCCTTTCTGAAAGAAAACATATTCTCCCACAACAAAACCGTCACTGAGTTTTGTGGAAATAATTTTCATGTTTCTGTCTTTAAGAAATATATCCATTGTGGTTTTAGAGGAGGTAAATATAGTTATAAATTCTCTGGTTAAATTCCAAGATATGTAAAGTGTATTGCCTGGGAGATTAGATCTCAAGGTGTCCTCTTTCTTTTATCTGAGGCATGAGGCATATCCCCAAAGAACAGTGGGCGCATGTGGTACTTTAAATAACTTAATTCCTCTCAGACCTACCCTTCAAACTAGTAAACTTCAAATTCTGTGCTCTATGTTGGCATAAACTCCAAAGAGATGCTAAAGCCTTCTGAGTGTCTAATGACATGACCTAAGAAATTTTGATATGAGGAAGTAAGAACAATTTCTGTGAGTTTGATTTGTTCAAAACCAAAAACATTTTTTAAAGGGTAGGAGGAATGTTTGTATTGAATTTCTTCAAATCTAACATGTTTTCTGACTTAGCAATCAGGCCTGTGTTTTTTTTTTTTCTAGAAGAGATTCAGGAGCCAGATCTGTGAACAAGTTCCAAACTAGGCTTAAAGGGGAGAACCTGAACCCTTGGTCTGAAGGAGCCTCTGCCATGTTGCAGATGCTAGCTTAAAACATTGGATAATTAGCGAATCTGTTCAATATTGCTGGTAGTATTCTCAGATAGGAATGCTGTTGGCCTGAAGACTGAGGATAGCTACATGGTCACATACTTTGAAACCTTTTGCAGGCTCCGGCAAAAAACTTAACATAGAATTTATGGGTTTGAGACATGTGTTTCATCTTGCCTAGAATTCAAATCTACTGGATAAATGTTAAGTGTTTAACCTGGTCTAGTATGCACAAGGCATCGGGAGAGAGTCATTCTGTAGCATGGGTTCTGGAGCCTTGACCATGCCAAATAATGGGTTTCCCTGTGTTAATCACAGAGTTAGTGAGTCAGTTGAGATCTAGTATATACTTTACTCCTTCTACATAATTTCTTCCCTGCTTTGCTGCCTGGTGTGAGTGGGAATGGAGGAACAGGAAAATTCCCTCTTCCTGCTGTTTTGAGCTTTACCTTCTTTTTCTGCTGCATTCAAAATCTTTAGTTTCTTCTCTAATCTTACATTTTGGTACATAGGTAGAGGCTCAAATGGTGTATTTTGGGACTGTGATAGCTAATGTCAGAAAACAAACAGAAGTGAGATGGAAAGAATGTAAGAGCTCGAAGATGAGGATTCCTGGGGATAGACAATGATTTTTTATATATGATGGAGATGCTGTCTCCATGAAATCTCAACATATCAGTTATTGAAAAGGCTGAATTATTATACTCACCACAAGTGAACATACAATTTGGATAGAGGATTTTTATTTATTTATTTTTTGCTATTTTCATACCACCTATTTCTTTTTCTTTCTTTTTTTCATTGGATATTTCTTTATTAATATTTCAAATGTTATTCCCTTTCCCAGTTTCCTGTCCATAAGCTCCCTATCCCCTACCCCTCCTGTTCTTCTATAAGGGTGTTCCCCTCCACATCTAACTCCCCTTAATGACCCCCCTGCCCACATTCCCTTACACTAGGAGTCCAACCTTGGCAGAACCAAGGACTTATCCTTCCGTTGGTGCCCAATAAGGTCATCCTCTACTACATATGCAGTTGGAGCCCTGGGTAAGTCCCTGTATAGTCTTTGGGTAGTGATTTAGTCCCTGTAAGCTCTGATTGGTTGGCATTGTCGTTCTTATGAGATTGCAAGCCTTCAGCTCTTTCAATCCTTTCCCTAATTCCTCCAACAGGGGTCCTGTTCTCAATTCAGTGGTTGACTCATAGCATTTGCTTCTGTATTTGACACGTTCTGGCTATATATCTCAGGAAAGATCTATATCTGGTTTGTGTCAGCATGCAGCTTCATCAATATTATCTAGTTTTGGTGGCTGTATATGTATGTATGTATATATACATACATATGTATGTATATGTGTGTGCATGTGTATGTGTGTGTGAACACACGTGCACATGCCACATGTGAGGCAGGTTCTGAATAGTTGTTCCTTCAGTCTCTAATCTAAACTTTGCCTCCATATCCCCTTCTATGGATATTTTTGTTTTCCCTATTAAGAAGGAGTGAAGCATCCACATTTTGGTCATCCTTCTTCTTGAGCTTCATGTAGTCCATGAATTGCATCCTGGATAATTTGAGCTTTTGGGCTAATATCCACTTATCAGTGAGTGCATACCATGTGGTTTTTCTGTGATTGGGTTACCTCACTCAGGATGATATTTTCTAGTTCAATCCATTTGTCTATGAATTTCATGAAGTCATTGTTTTTGATAACTGAGTAGTACTCCACTGTGTAGATGTACTACATTTTCTGTATTCATTCCTCTGTTGAAGGGCAGAGCTATTATAAATAAGGCTGCTATGAACATAGTGGAGCACGTGTCCTTGTTGTATGTTGGAGAATATTTTGGGTATATGCCCAGGAGGGTTATAGCTGGGCCCTCAGGTAGTAAAATGTCCAATTTTCTGAGGAACCTCCAAACTGATTTCCAGAGTGGTTGTACCAGTTTGCAACCCCAGCAACAATTGAGAAGTATTCTTCTTTCTCCACATCCTCGCCAGCATCTGCTGTCGCCCGAGTTTTTGATCTTAGCCATTCTGACTGGTGTGAGTTGGAATCTCAGGATTGTTTTGATTTGCATTTCTCTGATGACTAAGGATGTTGAATATTTCTTTAGGTGCTTCTCAGCCATTTGATATTCCTCAGTTGAGTATATTTTGTTTAGTTCTGTACCCCATACTGTACTCTCTGTACTCTGGAGTCTAACTTCTTGAGATCGTTGTATATTTTGGATATTAACCCTCTATCAGATTTAGGATTGGTAAAGATATTTTTCCAGTCTGTTGGTTGGCATTTTATCCTAATTACAGTGTCATTTACCTTACAGAAGCTTTGCAGTTTTATGAGGTCCCATTTGTCGATTCTTGATCTTAGATCAGGCCATTGGTGTTTTGTTCAGGAAATGTTCCCCAGTGCCCATGTTTTCAAGACTCTACTCCATTTTTTCTCCTATTAATTTAAGTGTATCTGGTTTGATGTGGTGATCCTTGATCCACTTGGACTTAAACTTTGTACAGGGTGATAAGAATGGATCAATTTGCATTCTTCTACATGCTGACCTCCAGTTGAACCAGCACCATTTGTCAAAAATGCTATCATTTTTCCATTGGATGATTTTAGCTCCTTTGTCAAAGATCAAGTGACTATATGTGTGTGGATTTCTTTCTGGATTTTCAATTCTATTCCACTGATCTACCTGCCTGTCTCTGTACCAATACCATACAGCTTTTTATCACTATTACTCTGTAATACTGCTTGAAATCAGGGATGGTGATTCTCCCAGAAGTTTTTTTATTATCGAGGATAGTTCGTGCTGTCCTTCAATGCAATCCCCATCAAAATTCCAACTTTGTTCTTCGTAGAGACAGAAAGAGCAATTTGCAAATTCATTTGTATAGAGGAATTTTTTACAACTCTCCTCTAAATAAAGCCTTATAAACAATCAGTGGCTGCTGAAAGAGGGTTATATCAACTTTATATCAACAAGCAACCTGAAAGGGATCCAATTTCAAATGATCAGTTCTAAGCATATGAACATAAGAGGAATATTAAATGGTGCAACAATACTAATTATAGAAGAGGCCATGAGCTTGACAGTGAGTCAAGGAGAGGCAATGAGGGTTGAAAGGGTGAGAAAGGAGGACAGGAATTATAAAAAATATTCATGTATGGAATTCTCAAAAATTATTTATTTGTTTAAGATAATCATGTTTTCAACACAATCTGATATTTTTTGTATTGCATAATATGCCTGGGAAATTTGATTGTAGTTGGTATTGAATCAATAACTCAGTTGGATAGAAAATGTCTTCTGTACAATAAACATGCCTTCATTTTACCAAGTTTCCTGTAATGTCTTCCAAAAATACACAGCTTTTGAATCACAATATTTATTTGTGAGTATACATTATATTCTTTAATTATAAACTATATTCAATTGAAAGTTATGATTGAACTTGTTCATGATTATTTTTCATATGACTCATAACTGCACAAGCAATTTTACTTCATTCCCCAATGTTAAGAATGTTAATGCTTTTAATTCCAGACAGTATGTATTTTGTTTATTGATTTATATTTTATGTATTTATTAATTGTACTTAAAATTTTAACTCATACATATTATATTGTCATTTTAACTGGTATTTCATTTTAAACACTTGTTTAAATTCTAATACTATATTAGAAATCTCTGAATACTAGTGGCTACTAGTATTTATGTTCTCAAATGTCTATTAATCCATAGATTTAATAAAACATATTGTTTCTGAGATCTGATAAGTCAATAGCTGGGCAGGAGAGGAGGGAAAACATCTGATCTCAGTGAGGGGATCTCAGGTTTAAAATGGCCAAGGCAATTCACCATGAGCAATTCACCATGAGAATATGCCATGAGCGAGTGGCCATGAGAGAGTTGAGGAGAACACCAGTGGAGTAGAAACAGCCAGGGCAAGATGAAGATGGCAAGTAACAGGGCAATGACTTGGTTGTGGGCAACATAATTAGGTTAGATTAAGGTTAGAATGGATGAGTATCTGCCCAGCTATGGTGCTTGAAGCCTTTTAATAAAAATGTCAGACCTCCATGTTATCATCTCAAAGTGAGAGTAGGGGGAGAAAAGCCCTTTGTACATGGTATAAACTGATAGTATATTAAGAATGCTTATTCACCTTAAGAGGAAGTAGACTGTCTATGTAATAGTAGCCTGAAAAGATTAAACTAAATAGCACGACTATGTAAATTTGCTTTCTATTTTACTGAGATGTCAGAGCTAACATTTGAACCTCAGCAGGTCACTCAGATATCTCTTTAAATATTTTAAGTCAGATTTCAACACACATCTTTGACATGCTGTATACAAAGCTAAAATCTTAACATTTAATCAAACAGTGACATATGGGTATTTGGCAATCTTTCTCAAAAATCTCTATTACTGCCATGTCTTTCCCAATACATGTGGTACATTTTATGTCCTCTTACTGGTCAATCATGTTCTTCCTATAGTACTTTCATACTGGGGCATTCTCCAAACTGTCTTTGTAGTTAACTTGCTGTGTTTTAACTGACAGGAAGACTCAATATGTCAGAGAGTTTGTCCTCATACCGGTGTATGAGAAACTGTTTTCCTTGTTTCTCTATACTACTTGTTGAACTCTTGTTGATATTTTATAAGTGGTTCTTTAGTGTGAGGAACTGGGTAGTATCTTCTGGAGCATTATTCCTGAGCTCTACTGTAAGGACCTTGTGGTTTGAATATGCTTGGCTCAGGGAATGGCACTATTTGTAGGTGTGACCTTGTTGGAATAAGTGTGGCTGTTTTGGAAGAAGTATGTCACTGTCAGAGTAGTCAATGAGACTTCCTTCTAACCACATGGTAGCCAGTCTTCTCCTAGTGGCATTCAGATGAAGACATAGAACTCTCAACAGCTTCTATGCCATTCCTGCCTGGACTCTGCCATGCTGCTGCAGCAATAATAATAGAATGAACCTAAGAACCTGTAAACCGGCCCCAATCAAAGTTTGTTCTTATAAGTGTTGACTTGGCCATAGTCTGTTCACAGCAGAAAAACCCTAACTATGATAGACTTCATCAAAAATTTTCTCATTGATAGGTATCTGGAGTTATCACCTTCTAGGTATTTTTCTTTCTTTTGTTTCATTTATTAGATAGTTTTCTTATTTACATTTCAAATGTTATTCATTTTCCTGGTTTTCTCTCCAGAAACTGTCTATCTGTTCTCCCTCCCCCTGCTTCTCTGAGGGAGCTCACTCACCCACTCCTTCCTGCCTCCCATCCCTGGCATTCATCTACATTGGGGCATTGTGCTTTCACAGGAACAAGGGAATCTCCTCCCATAGATGCCAGACCAGGCCATCCTCTGATTCTTCTGGAGTCATGGGAACTCCATGTATACTCTTTGGTTGGTGGTTTAGTCCCTGGGCATTCTGAAGGGTCTCGTTGGCTGATATTGTTGTTCTTCCTCTAGTGTTGCAAACCTCTTCTGCTCTTTCAGTCCTTTCTCTTGCTCCTCCACTGAGCACTGCATTCTCAGTCTGATAGTTAGCTGCCACCTCTGTATTTGTCAGGCTCTGCAGAACCTCTCAGCAGACAGCTATATCAGGCTCCTGTCAGCATGTACTTGTTGGCATCCGCAATAATGCCTGTGTATGGGATGGAACCCCATGTGGGACAGTCTCTGGATAGCCTTTCCTTCAGACTCTGCTCCATACTTTGTTTTCATATTTCCTCCTGTATTTTGTTCCCCCTTCTAAGAAGGACTTAAGCAACCATACTTTAGTCTTCCTTCTTGAGTTTCATGTTGTCTGTAAGTTGTATCTTGGGTATTCAAACAGTTGGGGTAATATCCACTATCAATGAGTGCATACCATACATGTTCTTTTGTGATTGGGTTCTGGCTATTATAAATAAGGCTGCTATCAACATAGTGGAACATGTGTCCTTGTTACATGTTGGAGCATCATTTGGGTATATGCCCAGGAGTGGTATAGTTGGGTCCTCAGGAAGCATTATGTCCAATTTTCTGAGGAACTACCAGACTGATTTCCAGAGTGGTTGTACCAGCTTGTAATCCCACCAACAATGGAGAAGTGTTTCTCTTTTTCCACATCCTCGCCAACATCTGCTCTCACCTGAGCCATTCTGACTGGTATGAGGTAGAATCTCAGAGTTGTTTTGATTTGCATTTCCCTGATGACTAAGGGTGTTGAACATTTCTTTAGGTGCTTCCAGTCTTTCAATGAGAACAAAAATAGGATAAGGTCCATGTAGTAAATCTCTTCTAATAGATGAATCTATGAATCTATTCCTAGAATCCAGTGGTTGTACCCCCACCCTTTGGTTGCTGCCTACAGGAAATTATATTACTTCCTATAGACAGAATCATATTTAAGGATTGTAGCTTGGCATAATGGCCTCCATTTTGCTTATTTAATTAGATACTTTATAAAATTGTACTAGACCAGTAGTGAAAAAGGCATCAGCGTGATCATTTCCTGATTTAAGTATATGTTTAAAGTTTTCTTCTGGCTTTTGGCAGTGACTATGTATGTTGGACCTACTGAAATTACACCTTTTAATTCTTTGACTGTAATTACAGAAATTACAGCACCACACCCGCTGTAAGTAGTGCCATGCTTCCTTTATCATGTGTTCTTCCATATGATGCCTACAAAGTTATCACAATCTCATAGTAGTCTATACTAAGTATGAGGTGGTTCTGAATGGTGTCTGGAGTTATCACCTTTAAGTTCTTTCAAGTCTATTGTTGTGACATTTTGACTTATCCATTTCCCACCAGGTGAATGGATATATTTTCTTGTTTCCATTGGATGCAATGATGTGATCACCTTCATTGATCAAAGTTTCTGTGATGAGGTCACATTTGTTTGACTAAAATGACTAGGTTTTCATTCTGTCTTCTATGTAGGTTACAAGGTAGGAGAAGCCAGGATTTTATTCTATGTCAGAGTATGTCTCAATGTATGAGTGCTGTGTTTATGGTCTAAGTTCAAGGGAAGACGTGGTCTGAAGATAGGTAATCTATAGTGTACTATCAAATTCTAAGTGATAAAATTGACAAGACTGAAGAAATATTGTTCATATTGCTTGTATTCTTCCTACTGTTTGTAAAATAAATACTTTAATATAAAAGAATAGAAATTGTCTTGGGGGAGTCATTGAAAGCTGATGAAGATGGGACGCCTCATCTGTAATACAACATCATCAATAGTGATGATATAAATGTAAGCACCAGAAGATGTTCCATTGCAACAGGAATAAGTTCTGTGGGGGAAAATAAGAAAAGGATCCTAGAACTGGTGTGTGTGTGTGTGTGTGTGTGTGTGTGTGTGTGTGTGTCTGTGTATAATGAAAAATATGAGGACACTTTGCATTTGCCAAAGGAATAGTTCATAAGTATTTAAGTCTTGATTTATATACACAAGTTTAGATAAATTTGTTACTCCTCTCTTTTGCCTTTACAATGACTAAGTGTTTGCATATAAGAACTGTTATCCCAGTCCTAAAATTTGTATAGCTGTCTATATATACATAAATGTCATAGTAATGAAAATATGTGGGGATAATAATGGAAGACTAGATCTGTTAGACAGCAAAACACAACTTAAAACTCTTATTTGCAAAATTTTATCATTGGCTAAGTAATAAGAATTCTACAGGAAAAAATAAATTACAAAGGAATGAGAACATCTCTGTGGAAACTTACTATATATTTTATCATGACATAAATGATGGTGAGAGATGTTCAGTTAGTGGGAAATTATGGGTATTAGATAAAGTTTAAAATAATAAATGACTCTCTCCTCACCTGTAGTTTCTTATACCTTACATATGGCTCCATCTTTCTCTGAGTTTATCTATTCTGATTTCAACTATAAAATTTGTCTTTTTTCTATACCTCGACAAAATAGTATTTCTTTTATTTATTTATACTATTTCTTTGGTGTTGAAATTATAATATAATTACCATAATTCCTCCCTGATTTTACTTGCTCCAAACCCTCCCATATACTCCTCCATATTTTTGTTCTAATTCATGTTTTAATCGTTAATTGTTGTTATGTGCATATATATGTATATTTTATATTGTATATTCCTAAACACACATATATCCATAGATATATACAGCCATGTATATATTTATATACATACACACATATATATATATGTATATATATATGTTACTAAATATACCCTGTTAATTAGATATTACTTGTGAAATGTTTTAACAGCAATTTTGTATTAAATAAATGAAATAAATGATTAGAATTTTCTTTTCAGGGAAGTCTATTTATTTCCACTCACAGCACTCCTTAGTTTTCTGTAGTTCTTTGTGTAGAGTTTCAAGCTTTGTAACAGAGATACAAATTGTATTTGCAGTGTTATCATGCCAAGTACTCTGTTTTGTAAGAACACAAATGTTAACTGTTAACCAACAGAGGAATAAGAAATAATACAGTTTAATTCTATAGATAATTGAAGGGATGATTCTTCTGAATAAATGTTTTTATATCTATCAGTTCAATTATACTTTTTTCTGTGAAGTATGAAAATTAGTAAAATGTAATATTTAAAGTTGAACAAATCAGAAATATTTTCTTGTAGGTTTCTCTTGAGATATCCAAGTGAGCCAAGTATCAGGTTTTTCTCATGCATCAGGCTCAGTACTATGTTCCACCAACATGACACCAGTAAGTCTTATATTCTCAGCTCTATAAAAAAAGAGAAAAATTAATTCCTAAATGTTTGCATTTAGTTTTAATGTTAAAAAACTTCAAAGTCATTTTCTCGGAGAAAATTATTACATTTTGGACAACCAATAATAAATATTTTTGCTGTAAATATCTGTTTCATTCTTTGGTAAGCATTCCACTGTGCCAGAAAATCATGTTTTGTGTGTGTGTGTGTGTGTGTGTGTGTGTGTGTGTGTGCCATGCGTGTTTCCATGCGTGTGCATGTGCGCATGCATGTGTGTGGATGGGTGCAATATTCTCTCAGAACTAAGCTCTTACATTTGGAAGAATCTTCAATTTGAAGTCAGAACTTCAAAGAGAAGAAAAAAGTTCTCTTATCCTATGGGGACACAAAAATAGAAATTTATAAATAAATGAGGAGGTAACACCACTTAATTTATGTCCTGGAAAATTAGCGTGGTGGAAATTTTCCAAGGCCTGAGGTAGGTAGGGCTACTTTTTCTCAAATCCCATTTAAAATCTTTAAATTCCAGTTGTACATAAAGTAGGAAAGTTTTGCTTCTTTTGTTTCTCCTTGATACCATGTTACAAATAGCATATGAGAGGCAGTGGTTTGCTGAAGATGTCCCTCCTCTTTGTCCAAGATAAGAAAAAAATAGAAGGAGCCTTAGAGTCTTACCAGAAACTGGGTAGACCTACTCCATATAAAAATAAGGGGGTATCATCACTGAAATTGATACAAGTGAGGCTTATAATTCTTTTATTCAATTTTTGCAAAAGATTTATAATTAAGCTATAATATTTAATCTGCAGGTTCTATGTTTGATTGTATGAATAGCAAGTAAAATAACACACATGAAACCTATAGGATAGAGCTTTATGCATAATAGGAATCCTATAAAAACTCAGTCATTAAAAAAATAATCTGAAGTTTGAAGTGCAGTGCAAAACAGCCATTGTTAGAGGTTTAATGACATTAATACCTCATTTAAATTTTATCTATAAATTAAAGCCAAATCAATGAAAATGCAACAAGCACATGTTTTATTTTACCTCACTATCAGAATGATTTTTAAAATATTATCTAACTCTTCCTCATATTTAAGGTTAAATAATGACTTTTCAGAGAATGTCTATAATTTCTACAGGATCCTGATGTGGAATCATGGAACACTGAGTCTTTATTTTTAACAATACACAACATGGAATTTACCACCAAACAACTCCACAAGAACAGACATTAAGGTAAGAAGAATGGCACATGTCCCAGAGTGGAGAATTCTAAGATAAATGTGTCCCCTTTCTATCCCTAAGTGTCTTTGATGTTCCTGAACAATACTTGGATACTGCTTTAGTGTCCTCAGGAAGACTGAAGCCCTGCACTATGTTTGTGTTAGTCACTGCTTAGTGTCTCCCTTAAAACATATGAATTAGCAAGACAATGGGAGAGGCAGCAGGCATCCTCTGGAATGAACAGCAGTGTTAATAAAGAAGTGTTATCACAGCTGTCATTTCCAGAAACAATAGGATTATGAAAATTATACCATTTGGGGCGATCATCAGAGCATTCATGAAAATAAAGAGAAGGAACTGAAATCGAAGAAGACATGTTTCCCAAATAGTTATATAAAGGAATGTTCTTACCTGGATTGGTGAGGAATACATATTTGATATAGATGATCATCTTTCTATGTTTATTTTAGACAGCTTTCTTTTCTACTAATATCTGTAACGTATAATTTCCATTCTATTGTTTTCCTAACTCACATCTTGATTCTAATTAGACTTTGGGGCTGAGTTTATTAATATTCTAAACACTTAATGCTTCCAGAAATATTTACTCATAAGCTTTATGAAATAACTCTATGAATGAACAACTTTTCTTGTAATTTAAGACTTGCAATTGAAGATAGCATATTTTTAGAGAACAAATTATATTTATGACAATTTTATTTTTTATGTGGAAGCTGCTAAAAATCATGCTGACATCAAAATTTTCTATTGTTATTGATAAACGTTTTTCAAATGTGATTATAATAATTGTCAGACTTTTAGTGTCTTTGATTTTGACAGATCTGTATTACTGTCTCCATTTTATGTCAGAGGACATAGAATACCTTATTTTATTTTGACAATGGCTGCCACATTAGCAAGCTAACATTGCTGTTGACAGTAGAAACCAAACAGTTTTTAAATTAACTTTTATTTTGAATACCTTTAAATTGACTAAACATGCTCTGGAAGTAGATGGTAAAAATTATTCAATTAATATAAGCTCTTTGTTCCTTTACTGTCACAGTCAATTCAATTTTCTTGACATAATGAAGATACATGGAACAGTTGGTCTGAGGGTGGTGTCATTCCTTTCTCTGAGTGTAAGGACAGATGTTTAGATTATTTTAGTGATTATGCTGGTTTAATAAAGTTGTCTTTACTCCTCATCAAGCAAACTTCTTTTTTCAAAAGTCTCTGACCAGAACAGAAAACCACAACTAATGAAAATGTTGAGTTGCAAATACATATCTGAATAAATACACCCATAAAACACACACACACACACACACTCACACACAAACACACACACACACACACACACACACACACACACACACACACACACCTAAGGCTCAGGGAATATTTCTAAAGAGTGCGTGGAAAGATTGTAAGAACCAGAGGATAAGAGTGTTTCATATACAATTGTTTCTTGTAATAATTTCTGAACTAACACCCACAGGTCTCACCAACATTACTGCCTAAACATGAGCTGAACAATGACAACAACAGTAGACATGCTAAAGTTGACAGGGAAAAGTCCACAAGGCCTAAATCCTACATAAAGAACTTCAAACAACTATAGAATGCTAAGAGCGGAAGAAATAGTCTTCCCAGGGAAGAGGAAGAGCACACAAACTGTTGCCTAATACCCAATTGTCAGCCTGAAAAATATACATGCAGTTAACATTA
Source organism: Rattus norvegicus (assembly GCF_021556685.1). NCBI lineage: Eukaryota > Metazoa > Chordata > Mammalia > Rodentia > Muridae > Rattus > Rattus norvegicus. Next base: position 74,554,510 of record NC_141536.1, on the reverse strand, counting down.
TACAGACTAAGAACATTATATTTAGAAATATAATTCATACACATGCATGCATATAAAAACAATTAGTTATCACAGAAGCCATGATTTTAAAGAGAATAAGGAATAGTATATGGGAAGGTGTGAAAGGAGGAAAGGGTATGGAGAGATAGTGTAATTATAATAGCAAAAAATATGTCATAAATTAAAAATACTTTTTAATTCTATGATTAGCTACTTGTTTTTACATTTTTAAACATATAGAAAGTTAGTAAAATGTTTTAGAGGTAGAATAACATCCTTCTGATTGTAGGGTGTGTGCTCACCACTCAACACTGTCTTCTCCTGATATTCTGACTGCATTGATGATATAACTTTTCCCATTCCCTTAAGAAACAATTGAGATACATTCCTATCAAGTTCATCAAAAGAAATGTCATATGAGGCTTTGAGAGCTTTAAGAACCTTATGCAATCTGCTCCAAGTCATAGGACGAATAGTAAATCATGTATTGGGTATGCCAGCAACACACAGGAGCTGATCTCACATTTTACCCTATTCTCTTTCCTGCTTTAGCTCTACCCATACCCTGAGTCATTTATTGACATGCTTTTCTCCATGATAGGTATTTTCCATAATTGCTTAAAGTTTGTTTAATCTGACTGCTCCACAGTGATAATTTACAAGTAGTTTTGGAATTCACAGTGTTTACTTATTTAAAAAAAACAGGTAAAAGCATATACGTATATTCACAAGCACATGCTTCTTGATTGATGTATTTCAGTAACACATGTAAGGAGAATTTGATAATTCTTTCCATTTGCATGCACAAGTGGAGATGAATGGGAAAATCTTTGTGTTGGTAAAGCATTTTCCTATAATAACTATAAATAACTTTGAAAATGACAGTTACTACAGGAAATATTGTTATACTTTTAAGTTTGGCATTATAGTCCTAGAAGATGTGGAGATAGAACTTAATAGTTTTTGTTCTTGAGAAGATCATTTATGTTTCAAATATATGAGTCATTAAGAGTTATAATATGGTCAGACCAAGCAGAATTTTATAATCTGTGGAAAATTATTAATAAAGCTGTCACTGAAATTTTGTGTGCTCTTTGTCTTCAGCAATATCATAGCTGTTGAAAACTTGCATATATAGGGTACTAGTTCATTAACTTTTAATCTTTTCTCATTTACTGTGTTGATTTTATTAAAATGTCCTATTCAAACCTGAACAACATATTGTGAATCCTTAATACTTACAGGTAGAAAGGTGCTTGAAGTTCTTAATGGAAAAGGAAAATTGCTATCTTTTCCCAGTCCTTTCAATGGACCACACTTTGGCTTGGAGGCAGAGATCCTGTCCAATATGTAAATAGCATTGGACATTTTCCCACTGACTTCAACTTAATCTCCTGAATCATAAGTTTATTACAAATAAAACAGGTAAAGAATAGCTAGGGCCATGTGGAGTGCTCTTTTTGTATTACTAATCATTAGGGAAAAACTCAGGAGTGGAATTATTTGTATTTATGATTCCATTCCAATTTTAGGTGACAACCTTTAAAAGTTTAAAAATCTTGATATATAATTCTTAAGCCTATATCTCTGCTTATATGTCTTTCTTTTCCATAAAATGTTTTATTAAATTATAATAACAGTTACCATACTAGATTTTAGCCAAAAGTGTAAGAAGGGATAAAAATTAATAAAGGCATGTTCAGTTTATAATTTTTAAACTTTGAAGAAGTACCTATGTTTGTCTCCTAAAATGCAGGCTATTTCTTCTATTTATAGATTACATTTTTTAATCATCTCATCATTACCATGTGCTTTCCTGACAATGGAAGACATAAATAAACACAGTACTGACTTCCTCATAAGATGAACAAAAGGTCAGAAGAGTTTGTAGCAATTTATTTAGGATCTAAAATTCATAGTCAAATCGAGAATTGCATATAAAATACTGTCAGTCTTCTGTGAGTGTAACTGCTTCCATTTCCATATAAAGAGAGCTTAAGATTGTAAGTATTCTATAATTTATCTCTGCTTCAATCTGATCTTCAACTATCACTCTGAAATATTCCTGCTTTTTTATATTCTCAATTAAATTAAGCATTAAATGCAATTTTGGATATTTCTATAAAAAGCTTTTGTGATCTCAAATCTATAAACTGGACTGAAGCAAATGTTTATCATCATTGTCAAATTTATTCATCTTTTCCTTGGAAACTATGCAAAACCAGAGTTTTATAACCGAATTTGTCTTCCTGGGACTTTCCCAGAATCCAAATGTTCAAAAACTAATATTTATCATATGCTTACTTGTCTACATTGCAACTATTGGGGGCAACATGATGATTGTGGTGACTGTTGTCTCTAGCCCTACACTGCTGGGCTCTCCCATGTATTTCTTCCTGGCTTTCCTGTCTTTACTGGATGCAAGTTTCTCCTCTGCCATGACACCCAAGATGATTGTAGATTCTCTCTATGAGAGAAAAACCATCTCCTTTGAAGGATGCATGATACAACTTTTTGCTGAACACCTCTTTGGTGGGGCTGAGGTGATTGTCTTATCAGCCATGGCCTATGACCGCTATGTTGCTATTTGCAAACCCTTACACTACTCTTCCATCATGACCCTGAGGCTCTGTGGTACTCTAGTGGGAGTGGCTTGGGCAGGAGGATTTTTACACTCTATCATCCAAATTATCTTCACTTTGCAGCTGCCTTTCTGTGGACCCAATGTCATTGATCACTTCATATGTGACTTGTACCCATTGCTGGAACTTGCTTGCACTGACACTCACATCTTTGGCCTTTTGGTGGTTGCCAATAGTGGGTTTATCTGCATCATAATCTTCTCCTTGTTGCTTGTCTCTTATGGTTTTATCTTGCTATCTCTGAGATCTCACAGTTCTGAAGGACGATGGAAAGCTCTGTCTACTTGTGGGTCCCATATTGCTGTTGTGATCTTGTTCTTTGTCCCATGTATATTTACATATGCAAGGCCTCCCACTGCCTTCTCCTTTGACAAAATGGTAGCAATATTTTACACCATGCTATCCCCTTTGCTTAATCCTATGATTTATACTTTTAGGAATAAGGACATGAAAAATGCCATAAGAAAAGTGTGGAAGAGGTTGATAATAAATTCAGATAAAAAATAAAAATGTTTCATTTTTATCAAAATAAATATAAAAAGTAAAGAGGTCAAAACTATTTCATTCAAAAACGATAGTGTGTTCATTACACGTATAGAAGTAATGAAATTCTGCAGAAATAGCAATATTTTTGAGATTAGAGAATGTTGTTTTCCCTTTTATATCTAGCATGTCTCCAGAGTAGGAAACTCAATATTAATGTGGTTAAATTTATTTTGCACTTACTTAGAATCTATTGAAAAAAGAATGAACCAAATTATCAGCTATAAGTTAGCTATTAACTCCATGCTTTTAAACAACCTGCACAAGAGTCAAAATGTCTTAGACATTTGGGTGAAAATTTACTTACTCCACCTATTGTAAGTAGAAAGAAATTTCAACTTATGTTAGTGATCTCAGTAACAGTCAGAGTTTAGGAAAGACAGAAGAAAAATCTTCACAGAATTACTGTAGGTTTTCTGTCCTTTGTGACTCCATGATTTCATGGGAGTCCTATATCATTTGCCATAGGGTTTGGGTCATTTCTTTATATCTTGAGAGATAATATGTAGTGAGGCCATCCCTGCCAGTGCGTGCTTGTTTTTTAGGTTGAGAAACATTTTGTCAGCCAGTCCTTTGAATGGAGGTAAAAGGAACCCATAATTGTTTGTGAATAATTATCTCTTAGAAAACAGTCATTCTAGAGATTCTATGAAACTAAAACAGCTAAAGTCAACTAACTCTTTTGGCCCCTAAGATGCAATAAGATATAGGGCCACTATAGAATTAAAAAAGTTTTTGAAAGAGGATTATATTTTGATTTTTATTGGCTTTTATCTTTTTAAATTTGTATCTAAGCTTAAAAACTGTTTTAATTGAATTTAACAGTAATGAAACCATTCATATTTAGATATACCTGCTTGTTGCAGTTTTGAGGAACTGTTCTACTGATTTCTATTACGGCCGAACACAACCTCAGTAACATTGAATAATTGTTTTGTCCTACTATTGAAAAGTGTTTGGAGCTCCAAAAAAAGAAAGGGGTGTGCAGAAAATCAAGGACAAAGAACAGAGGGGTTTCTGATCCATACAACTTCTGAAAATAGAGACATGGACATTTATGTAAACAAAGGTTTTACTGAGTTGGGAGTATTAAAACACTTCCTTAAAGGATAAGGGAGGTAAAAAGTACTTCTTTGTCCTAAAACAAATTTTATAGTGTTCAATAGAAAAAACTCATATTTAGTATTTCTTATACTGCTCACCTTCCTTTGATTTGACATTATACGGTGCTATTTTCTTTCTTGATGATAGCCATTCTAACAGTTGCAAAATAGGATTTCAATACAGTTTTGATTTGAATTTCCTGATTGGATAAATATATATTTTAATTAAAGGTTCAGCTCATTGTTGTACATAATTGTATATTCTTCCTAGAATAGTCTACTCTATGTGATGATAGCAATGTGTGGAGGGCTAGGATGTTGACAATGTCAAAGGATTTTATAATTCCCGGAATGAAATGATTATGGTCTAAGAAGAAATGGAAGATACTATCAGGAAACACATACTTCTTTATCTTTTCTTTAAAAATTCAAATAGACAGCAACCTACTTGGAAGATATGCACACTGCTATAAAAATAGTATGTATGTTATTAGAGTAATCAACCACTTTTTTCTTCCTTTCTTTTTTTTTCCTCTTTTTAACTTTTCTTTTATTTAAGGCTAACTTCATGAGATAGAACCAATATATTACATGATACTTTTAGTTTGTTCAAAAACCAGATACCAGACAGGTCATGGGCCCTACAGGAAAGCTAATATTATTTCACATATTATAGGCATAACGATAAAATTATTCCTAATCGGTGATCAGTGCACTGATTAATATCATTCAGAAAAGGTTCTTCTTGCAGTAGATGGTAATTAATGGAAGGACTCAAACATAGACAACGTGTAGACAGTGATAAGCTTTCAAAATTTCAGTATTAAGTGGGCTGTCTTAATCACACCTCTACCCTCAATTCTCAGGTTTATATGTGGAAAAGAAGACAGAACTTAAGAACCAGGAGTGGTGGATGAATTTATGGAAACAAAATTTATATACATAGGAGGACAGGTTGACATAGGAACTCAGAGGACAGAGAGGATGCACAGGACTAGGACAAGCACAATCATGCAAAATCCTACACAGTCCAGGGGAAGTAGGCATATAGAATCCCTAACTTAGAATTTATTTGTAATTTGATAGTTTCTGGGAGAAGTCAAATCAGGCTCTTTTCAGTGGAGCAACACTAAGCATATCAATCTCATGTTATAGAAGGCCCATGCTCAGAAGTAGATAATTAACACAAAATGGGACTTCAATATTTTTATGCTTCCTTTTGGTAACTTTTTTCTTATTACTTCATTGTTGGTTGGTTTTGGTTTATCTTTTTTTCTTGAGAGAGAAAGAGAAATGGGAAAGAATAGGACATTGGGTAGATAATGTGCAAGACGGATCTGAGAGGAGTTGAGGGAAGGAAAAGAATATGATCAAAATATATTGCATGAAAAAATTAATGAAAAGGTAAAAGAAGAAAAGCTTAATTCCAAAATAAGTTATTTTACATTGATTGCAGTGAGTAGAAAACCCATCAGGAATAAAGAGATGCAAATAAAAGTACAGTCAGAAGATCTCATCATTTGTGTCTGTGTTACATGGCTTGAGTTTTTGTTGTTTTTTTGTTTGGTTCGTTATTATTGTTTTTAACATAATTTGTTTGAATTTATGTGTCAGATAATCTACTTTGCAAGCTCTCCTAAAATTGGATTTTTTGTTAAAAAGCATTTTTTAATGTTATAATTTGATTATAAAATTTCTCTCACTTCTATCTGCAACAGCTCCTTGGAGCAGATTGTGTGCTCCAGCACACCTCCCCACTACTGCCAGGGCATGGGCATCACAACCAAGCTCACAGATGAGACCCTTTGCTCCAATACCTGGCCAAAGAGGAACCCCCTTCAGGGGATGCCCAGAGGACACAGGACCCCTTGCCTAGCCAGAGATGCATCTTCCTTCACTCTGCAAATGTGCCCTGGGGCAGATCATATGCTCCATATCCCACTCAACTCCACACATCACAACCAGGCTCACAGGCTCACAGGCTCACAGGCTCACAGGCTCACAAGAGGGACAGACTCCAGTCAGAGACAGCAAGGTCAGTTAACACCATAGTTAACCAAATGGTGAGAGATAAGCACAAGAACATAAGGCACACAAAAAAAATCAAAAAACAAAAAAACAATGCCACTTGGCATGAGTAGAAACCAGTTCTCCCACCACAGCAAACCCTGGATACCCTAACACATCTGAAAAGTAAGATTTTGGCCTAAATTTCTATCTTAAGACGATGATAGAGCACCTTAAGAAATACATAAATAACTCCCTTAAAGAAATGTAGGAGTGGGATTGGGGATTTAGCTCAGTGGTAGAGCGCTTGCCTAGCAAGCGCAAGGCCCTGGGTTCGGTCCCCAGCTCCGAAAAAAAATAGAAAAGTAAAAAAAGAAATGTAGGGCTGGGGATTTAGCTCAGTGGTAGAGCTCTTACCTAGGAAGCGCAAGGCCCTGGGTTCGGTCCCCAGCTCCGAAAAAAAAAAAAAAAAAAAGAACCAAAAAAAAAAAAAAAGAAATGTAGGAGAACACAGATGAAAATGAAGAAGCCTTTACAGAGGAAACACATAAAACCTTTAAAGAAATAGAGGAAAATACAATTAAGTAGGTGAAGGAATTGAACAAAACCATCCAAGAACTATTTCCAAAACTGGTGGAAAGACAAGAATAAAGAAAACACAAAGGAGGAAACCTTGGAAAAGGGAAACTGAGGAAAAAGAACAGGAATTACAGATATATGCATCCTCAACACAATAGAAGAGAAAGAAGAGCAAATTTCAGACATAGAAATTACCAAATAAGAGACTGACACAACAGTTGATGAAAATACAGAAAGCAAAAAGCTCCTAACCCAAAATATTTAGGAAATTCAGGAAAGAATGAAGACACTAAACCTAAGAATAGTGGGTATAGAAGAGAGTAAAGATTTCCAATTCAAAGGTCTAGAAAACATCTTCTACAAAATTAGAGAAGAAAACTTTCTTAAATTAAGAAAGCGATGGCCATACATGTACAAGAAGCCTATGGAATACCAAATAGATTGGACCAGAAAAAAGTCACCTGTCACATAATAAATTTAGTCCAAATACTAAATGCATAGGATAAAGAAAGAATATTTAAAAAGGAATGGGGAAAAGACCAAGTAACAAATAAAGGCAGACCTATCATAATTACACCAGACTTCTCAATAGAAATCTGAAGATCTTGGACAGATGTCATGCATACCTTAAGAGAACAGAAATGCCAGCCCAGGCTACTATACACACCAAAACTCTCAATCATCATAGGTGGAGAAACCAAATTTAAATGGTATTTTTCTTCTTAATTCAGCCTACAGAGGATAATAGAAAGAAAACTCCAACACAAGGAAACAACAGCCAAGAAAAACAAAGAAATTAATTATCTCAACAAACCCCCCAAAAGAGAAATATACAAATATAGTACCACATAATAACAATAAGATGGCAAGAACCTAAAGTCATTGGTCTTTAATAACTCTTAAATTCAATTGACTCAATTTCCCAATAAAAAATTCTAGTCTAACACACTGGATATGTAAACAGGACCTGGCATTTTGGTGCGTACAAGAAACACAGCACAGTGACAAAGACAGAAGCTACCTCAGAGTAAAAGGCTAAAAAAATTTTTCCCAGGAAATGGTCCCAAGAAAGAAGCTGGAGTAGCCATTCTACTTTTCAATAAAATAGACTTTCAACCAAAATTTATCAAAAACAAAAGATGTAGAAGGACACTTCAAACTCATGAAAAATGCACCATGATGAGCTCTCAATTCTGAACATCTGTGCTCCAACTGCAAGGGCACCAACATTTGTAAAAGAAATATTACTAAAGCTCAAAATACAAATTGATCCTCAAACAATAATAGTAGGGAAATTGAATAGCCTGAACTCACCAATGGGCAGATCATGGAAAGAGAAACTAAACAGATATATAGTGAAACTAATAGAAGTTATCAAACAAATGAATTTAATAGTTTTCTATAGAACATTTTACCCTAAAACAAAAGAATATACCGTCTTCTCAACACCTCATGGTGCCTGCTCAAAAACTGACAATATAATCAGATGCAAAACGTACATCAACAGATACATGAAGATGGAAATGATTTCTTTGATTCTGACAGATCACCATGGACTAAGTCTGGTCTTCAATAACAACAAAAACAACAGAAACAAAATTACTCATGGAAACTGAACAACTCTCTACTCAATGGTAACTTGGTTAGGGTAGAAATAAAAGAAAGAAATATTAAAAACTTTCTCTAATGAAAATGGAGGCATAGGACACCCAAATTTACAGAACATAATGAAAGCTAAGAGGAATTCTCATACCCCTGAGTGCCTTCATAAAAAAAAAAAATGGAGAGATTCTACACTAGGAAATTAAAAGCATATGTGAAAGCTCTAGAACCAAAAGGAGCAAACACATCCAAAAGGAGCAGATGGCAGGAAATAAGTAAACTCAATCAATTAGAAACAAAGAGAACTATACAAAGAATCAAGAAGACTAAGAACTAATTCTGTGATAGAATCAACAAGATAGATAAACCCTTAACGAAACTAACTACATGGCACAGAGACAGTACCTAATTTAACAAAATCAGAAATGAAAAGGGAGACATAATAAAATAATTGAAGAAATTTTAAAAAAATCACCATATCCTCCTACAAATGCCTATATTTAACAATACTGGAAAATCTAGATGAAATGAATGCTTTTCTAGATAGATACCAGGTACCAATGTTAATTCAGTACAAGATAAACTATATAAACAGTCCTATAGACACTAAGGATATGAAAGCAGTTATTAAAAGTCTCCCAACCATCAACAGGCAAGAGCCAGATGGTTTTAGTGTAGAATTCTACCAACCCTTCAGAGAAGACCTACAGCAAGACTTCTCAAATTATTCCACAAAATAGAAACAGAAGGAACCCTATATGATTCATTATATGAAACCTCAGTTCTGCTGGTACCTAAAGCACACAAAGAGCCAAATAAGGAAGAGAACTTCAGACAATCTTCACTTATGAATATTGATGCAAAAATACTCAAAATTCTAGGAAACTGGATCCTGGAGCTGACCATGTACCACAGATCTCTGTGCTAGATCCCTCTGTGAAAAGGCTGGCATCCTAGGAGTGCTGACACACTTGAGAGCACAGGTAATACCACCAGTTCTGCTCCAAGGGACCCGCCCTGAGCTCTCAGAACACAGGAATCTAGGAGCAATATGGGACAGGAGCATTCTGGTTTCTGCCTATGCCTAGAGTTAGTTGTGTGACACAGTTCTCTGTACCCAGATTCCCCTGGGAGAGAGCTGTTCTCCCAATAGTTTGACACACAGTCTTAAGGAGGGTCAAGTCACTGTCAGAGTCAACAAGACAAACAGCAGAGAGAGGCAGATGGTGAAAGACAAGGGTAAGAAAAAAGCAACAGAAACCAAGCCCATTGGCATCATCAGAACCCAGTTTCCATATGACAGCAAGCCCTGGATACCCCAACACAGTAGAAAAGCAAGATTTGGATTTGAAATCACAACTCATGATAATTTTAGAGGACTTAAAAAAAAAAGCAAAATAACTCCCTTAAAGAAATACAGGACTGTAGGGAGCGGCTTGGCAGCTGTATGATAATGAGGTGAATCTGGCACCCTCCTAACAACAGTACTGAGCATGCGTGGGGTTTTGCACCTGACATCAGTCTGGCTGGGGCGGTACTATGCTAAATGGAAGTTCATGCCGCGCCAATCTCTGGAGGACAAGTAGCTGGGATGGCAGTGGGGTGACTCGTGCTCCACCAATCCCTGAAAGAAGATTAGCATACTCTTGTGTATATAAGCTGAGTGGCTTTGCCGCTCGGCGCGCAGTAACACTTAAAGCTGTAACATTTGGAGCTGTAACACTTGGAGCTGTAACAATTAGGGCTGGCTGCCGCTGCCTCCCTGTATCAACAAAGAAGGTGTCCTGCAGTAAAGGCTGTTGAGAAGAATCCAACCATGTTGCGTCTTCCTTGCCGGCCGAGGTGGGCGCGACAAAGTGGTGGCCCCTACGGGGACGAGGACATCCTCGTGGATCTCAGAACTCTTCAGCTTCAGGACGAGCAACGTCGGAAAAGTTCCTGGTAAGGGACGATAAAGTTCTCTGGAGGTAAGCAGAGACGAAAGGTCTGAAGTCTGCAGCAATGTTGTTTCAAGTTGATCCTTTGTGGGCAGGATTTATAATTTTGTTTTTTTTTTTTTTCTTTGTGTGGGATAGAGGAGCCACAGACAGCAAGCTTAAGCCCGGACCAAAACCTCTTTGGCGAATGGTCCCTACCTTCCAGAAACTAAAAATTAAAATAGAAACAATAAAAAAAAATCACAAAGGGAGACAACCCTGGACATAGAAAACCGAGGAAAGAGATCAGGAATCATGTATGCAAGCATTACCAACAGAATGCAAGAGATAGAAGACAGAATCTCAGGGGCAAAAGATACTATAAAAAACAGTGACACGGGGCTGGGGATTTAGCTCAGTGGTAGAGCGCTTACCTAGGAAGCACAAGGCCCTGGGTTCGGTCCCCAGCTCCGAAAAAAAGAACCAAAAAAAAAAAAAAAAAAAAAAAAAACAGTGACACAACAATCAAAATGCAAAATGTTCTTAACCCAAAACATCCAGAAAATCCAGGACACATTGAGAAGATCAAACTTCAGAATAATAGGTATAGAAGAGAACTTCTCTGACTCTCAGAGGTACAGACACTCCTGAGAATTCAGAGGAGACTACTCTGCTCACATTGCCAACTCAAGAGGAAAATGCCTAGCTCCATCTGTGCCTCCTCCACTCAGGGACCTAGAAGCAGTAGGGAGAGGACCCTTCTAGTTACTGCCCTCACACAGAGCTGAAAGCAAACTTCCAGGAGGGACTACACACCTGAGAACAGAGGTAAGGCCAACTCTTCTGCTCCAAGTGATCTGCCTGATGGACTCAAGACATACAATGTCAGAAGTCCTCTGGGACCAGGTACTTCCGCTTTCTGGCTGTTGCCTGAACTTCTCTGATCCCAGCCCATAGCTCCCTGCTCCCAAATCCTGTGGGAGAGAACACTGAACAACCAGAAGTGCCAGCAATCCTGAGACTGTAGGGCAGGACAGACTGCCACTTCTGCCCACCTTTGCCCACATCCCTGGCCCAAGAGGAAACTGAATAGTGCCTCTGGACACATGAATATAGAAGCAGTTGAGCTGCAGGGTGGTCCAGATCTGTGCCCCGGTCTGAAGTCAACCTGTCAAACTGCTCCCTGCACCCTAATCTGGTATGGGGGAGAGCCAGACCCTCAGAAGTGAAGGCACTCCTGTGAAAGTAGAAGAGAACACTCTCTGTCCACATTTCAAACTCAAGAGGAAAATGCCTAGTGACACCTGTGCCTCATACATACAGGGACCTAGGAGAGGTAGGGACAGGACCCTACAAGTTGCTGTCCTCATGGAGAGCTGAAAGCCAGTGACCAGGAGCAACTACATGCCTGAGAGCAGAACACTCTGTTCCCATAACTGGCTTAAAGAAAACAGGAAACAAGTCTACAGGAGTGCTGGCACAGAGGCCCACAGGAAGGTCAAGCCACCATCACAAACAGCAAGACAAACCAACAACAGACACAACTTGATGCCAAGGCAAGCACAGGAACCCAAGCAACAGAAACCAAGATTACTTGGCATCATCAAAGCCCAGTTCTCCCACCAAAACAAACACTGGATATCCAAACACATTAGAAAAGGAAGATCTAGATTTAAAATCACATTGTATTGTGATGATGCAAGACTTTAAGAACTCATAAATAACCCCCTTAAGGAAATACAGGGCAGCACAAGTAAACAGGTAGAAGCCCATAAAGAGGAACCACAAAAGTCCCTTAAAGAACTACTGGAAAAAAACAAGGAAACAGGAGAAGGAAATGAACAAAATGATCAAGGAGCTAAAAATGGAATTAGTGACAATAAAGAAAGTACAAAGGGCGACAACCCTGGAGATAGAAAACCTAGGGAAGAGATCAGGAGTCATAGATGCGAGCATCACCAACAGAATACAAGAGATAGAAGAGAGAATCTCAGGAGCAGAAGATACCATAGAAAACATTGACATAACTGTCAAAGATAGTGTAAAACAGAAAAATCTCTTAGCCCAAAACATACAGGAAATCCAGGACACAATGAGAAAATCAAACCTAAGAATAATATGTATAGAAGAGAGTGAAGACTCCCAACTTAAAGGACCAGTAAATATCTTCAACAAAATCATAGAAAAAAATTCCCTAAACTAAAGAAAGAGATGCCCATAAACATACAAGAAGCCTACAGAATTCAAGAAAGGTTGGACGAGAAAAGAAATTCCTCCTTTCACATAATAGTCAAAAAACCAAACGCACAAAACAAAGAAAGAGTATAAAAAGCAGTAAGGGAAAAAGGTTAAGTAACATATAAAGGCAGACCTATCAAAATTACACCAGACTTCTCATCTGAAACTATTAAGCCTGAAGATCCTGGACAGATGTCATACAGACCCTAAGAGAACACAAATGGCAGCCTAGGTTACTATGTCCAGCAAAACTGTCAATTAACATTGAGGGAGAAACCAAGATATTCCATGAAAAAATGAAATTTACACAATATATTTCTACAAATCCAGCCCTACAAAGAATAATAAATGGCAAAGCCCAACACAAGGAGTTAAATTACAACCTTGAAAAAGCAAGAGAGAAATCTCCTTCAAACAAATTCAAAAGAAGAGAAGCGCACAAACATAATCCCACCTTCAAACATGAAAATAACAAGAAGCAAAATCACTATTCCTTAGTATCTCTCAAGGTCAATGGACTCAATTTCCCAATAAAAAGACATTGATTAACAGATTGGATATGTAAATAGAACTTAGCATTTTGCTGCCTACAGGAAACACACCTCAGAGACAAAGACAGACAGTATCTCAGAGTAAAAGGCTGGAAAACTACTTTCCAATAAAATGGTCTGAAGAAGATAGCTGTAGTAGCCATTCTAATATCAAATAAAATCGACTTTCAATGAAAAGTCACCAAAAATGATAAGGAAAGACACTGCATATTCAGAAAAGGAAAAAATCCCACCAAGATGAACTCTCAATTCCAAATATCTATGATCCAATTACAAGGGCACCTACATACATAAAAGAAACCTTACTAAAACTCAAAGCACACATTGCAACTCACACAATAATAGGAGTAGGATAGTGATAATACCCCACTCTCATCAATGGACAGATCATGGAAAGGAAAATAAACAGAGACATAGAGAGACTAACAGAAGTTATGAACCAAATGGACTTAACAGATGTTTAGAGAGCATTCCATCCTAAAACAAAAGGATATACCTTCTTCTCACAACCTCATGGTACCTTCTCCAAAGTTGACCTTATAATCCGTCACAAAACAGGCCTCAATGGATTCAGAAAGATAGAAATAATCCCATGCATCCTATCAGATCACCACAGACTAAGGATGGTCTTTAATAACAACAAGGAAAGACTGCCCATATATGCATGGAAGTTGCACAAGGCTCTACTCAATCATAACTTGGTCAAGGAAGAAATAAGAAAGAAATTAAAGACTTCTTAGAATGTAATGAAAATGAAGGTACAACATACCCAAACTTATGGGACACGATGAAAGCTGTGCTAAGAGGAAAACTCATAGCTCTGAGTGCCTGCAGAAAGAAAGAGGAGAAAGCATACATCAGCAGCTTCACAGCATACCTAAATGCTGTAGAAAAAAAGAAGCAAATACACCCAAGAGGAATAGAAGGCAAGAAATAATCAAACTCAGGTCTGAAATCAACCAAGTAGAAACAAAAAGGACTATACAAAGAATCAACAGAACCAAAAGTTGGTTCTTTGAGAAAATCAGCAAGATAGATAAATCCTGAGCCAGAGTAACCAAACGGCACAGAGAGTATGTCCAAATGAACAAAATCCGAAATGAAAAGGTATATATAACAACAGAATCAGAGGAAATTCAAAAAATCATCAGATCCTACTACAAAAGCCTATATATAACAAAACTTGTAAATCTGCAGGAAATGGACAATTGCCTAGACAGATACCAGGTACCGAAGTTAGATCAGGAACAGATAAACCAGTTAAACAACCCCATATCTCCTAAGGAAATAGAAGCAGTCATTAAAGGTCTCCCAACCAAAAAGAGCCCAGGTCCAGACGGGTTTAGTGCAGAATTCTATCAGACCTTCATAGAAGACCTCATACCAATACTATCCAAACTATTCCACAAAATTGAAACAGGTGGAGCACTACTGAATTCCTTCTGTGAAGCCACAATTACTCTTATACCTAAACCACACAAAGACCCAACAAAGAAAGAGAACTTCAGACCAATTCCCCTTTTGAATATCAACACAAAAATACTCAATAAAGCAAATATATAAATTAAAAAAGAAAAAAAGTTTCTCCATTCTTTTCTCTTTTTCCAAACTCCCATACAACTCTCTCTACTCTGTTTCAAAGACATAGACTTTTCTTTAGAATTAATTATTTTATTTATTTACATTTCAAATGTTGCTTCTCTCCCAGGCCCCTTCCCAGAATTCTTTACCCTACCCCCTTTTCCTTTGCCTCTGAGATGGTATTCCTTCCTTGCCCCCACCCCCAACATCCTCCTTCTCCAGGACATCAAGTCTTTACAGGATTAGACATATCCTCTCCCACTAAGGCCAGACATGGCAATTCTCTGCTACATATATTCCAGGGTCCTTGGGCTGTAGGCCAGCTTGTGTATGCTCCTTTGTTGGTGAATTAGTCTCTGACAGCTCCCAAGGTTCTGGGTTAGTTGATATTGTTGGTTTTCCTGTGCAGTTGCCACCTGCTTCAGCTCCTTCAACCCTTTCATAGTTCTTTCATAGGGCCCCCCGACCATAATCCAAAGTTTGGCTCTAAGTGTCTGCATCTGCCTCAGTCAAGCTGCTCATAGAGCCTCTCAGAGGACACCCATGCTAGGCTCCTGTCTGCAAGTACAACATAGCATCACTAAAGGGTTAGGTTGAGGTGCCCATGTATGGAATGAATTCCAAATTGGGCTGGTCACTTGGTGGCCTTTCCTTCAGTCTCTGCTCCATTTTTGTCCCTGCATCTCTTTTAGACAGGAACAATTCTAGGTCAAAAAATTTAAAGGTGGGCTGGTGACTCTATCCCTCCACTGGGGGCTCTGTCTACCCTTTCTATTATTTCTCCTTATGTTCCATCTCCCGACTGTTGAGCATTTTGGCTAAGATTACCCCCATTGAGTCCCGTGAGCCTCTAAAGTCCCAGGTCTCTAGGACTTTCTAGAGATTCTTCTACCCTCCATCTCCAGAAACTACATATTTTCATTCATTCTCCTGGCCCTCGGAGCTTTCCTCCTGCTCCCTGCCCCCCAATACCTAATCCTGAATCCCTTTTATTTGTTTTTTTTCTCGTTTGCTTCACTAATTGCTATTTTATGGTGGGGTCTCTTAATATCTAATCTAAGTGACTTTTAAAATTTATTGGTAATTAAAGGCTCACAACTGGAAAATATACTTACACAGTGGAGTATAACTCACCTACTAAAAACAATGACATCATGAAATTTGCAGGCAAATGTGTAGAAAAGTAAAATGTCATCCTGAGTAAAGTAACTCAGAAAGACAGAGTCTATACTCACTTATAAGTGGATATCAGATGTAAAGTAAAGGATAACAATACTGATCCAAAGAAGCTAAGTATCAGGACTGAAGGGCAGAAGCATGAGTCTCATTGAGAAGTGGAAGTAGAATAATTGTTGGATGTGGCTTAAGTAAAGGGACTGGATATAGAAGGGATTGGGATAGAAACAGGAGGGATCAAGTTGGGGAAAGAAGGAGAGGAGAGAACTGGGAAAGATAACTATAATTGGGGGTTGCATCTCTGGGACGAACTAGAAAACTAGGGAAATGAAAATTTCCAAGAATCTGTGAGGATGACACTAGCTAACTAAGACTTCTAGCAGTGGAGGATATGGAAACTGAAAGGTCCATCTCTTGTAGCTAGGCAACAGTTTTAATATAGGGCCTGGAACACCAACCCAACCACAAAACCTTCAACTTACCACTTGTCCTGTCAACAAGATATAGAAGGATAAAGACACAACAGAAATTGAGGGTATACTTAATCAATGACTGGCAGAATTTGAGACTCATGCCATGGAAGGAAGCACACCCATGATATTGTTAACAATATTCTGCTCTACCATCAGACAGGAGCCTACAGAGACTTCACACAACAGTTGACAGAGAGAGTTTTAAAGTTCCACAGCAAAACATTAGGAGGAACTCAGGGAATCTTGTGAAAGAGGAAGAAGATGGAGTCAGAGGGATCAAGGACACCTCAAGAAAGCCTATAGAATCAACTAACCCGGGCTTATAAGGACTCACAGAGATGGAATTGACAGTGAGAGAGAAAGCATGGGACTAATCCCGGTCCTCTGCATATACATAACAGTTGCAAATCTTGATCTTTGTATGGAACTCCTAACAGTGGGGCCAAAAGCTGTCTCCAACTGTTGCTTGCCTTTGAGACTCCTTTGTCCTACTAGACTGACTCTTCTAACCTCAGTAGAAGATGCACCTTGTCATATTGCAACATAATACGTCAAAACTAATTGATATCCATGGGAGGCCTCCTCTTTTCTGAAGAGAAATGGAGAAAGAGTGGATGGAAAGGGGAAAATGTGTGTGTATGGGTGGGTGAAAGTGAAGAGGAAGGAGAAACTGTGGTTAAGATGTAAAGTAAATACATATATTAACTAATTAAAAAATCAAAACAAATAACATCAAATAATGACACTATCTTACAAATTATCTTAAATTTGACAAAAACACTTCTACATTCTATTGTGTATTGAGTACAATCATGTAAAACAGTATTATTATGCTATAAATACCAACCAAACACAACATAGTCAAATAAAACCCAATATTTCTAATGAGTATAGATGTAAATATCCTCAAAACTTCTAACAAATCCAATGAAAATATACATTAAAAGAATTAAAACCTATGACCATAAGAAATTATTTTCTGAGTTCCAACAAAGTGTCTAATTATATAAAAACTTAGGTCAACTCATTTTATTGATAAAAGGAATGACAACAATCAAATTATATCATAGTAACTACAGAGAAAATATTTACAAAATTAACCCTGTTTCATGGTGAAACCCAACACAAACTATGTACAGAAAGAATCTATATTAAAACAGTAAAGGTGATTTATCAATACATGTAGCAGACACCATACTCAATGATGAATGATGAAGGTCTCTCTTAACCTCCTGCTTCACATAGTATTGAGGTTAGCCATACAATTAGGTAATGAAAAACTTATTTAATATAAAAACAGATATAAATTTTTTGAGGAGAACATGTGTAAAATCATAGAGTTTTCTTGAGAAAGCTAGAATCAGTAAAAAAAGTTCAGTAAAGTGACATGATATAAAATATTAAACAGAAGATATTTTGTTATAAATTTACTTAAAACCAATTAGGTGACATATGTTCATATATACACATGCATGTGCACTCTCACAACTCTCACTCATATATATCTCCTAATTTGAAGTCTCTCTAACAGCTGAATACACTGTAATATTTTTGTATGCTTTACGGTTTGTTTTCATGTTCTTCATTTACCCTGAGTATACAAGGGTGAGAGGTAAGAGAACACTTTGAAACTTTCATCTATTTAGAAAAAAGTGACAAGGTCATTCTTAGTTCCATGATCACAAAAAGAACAAACTAAATGAGAAAGAATCTTGTTCTGAAAATTAGGATTATGTGCTTAGAAGATACCAAAATGCTTTCCTTGAACTAAGTTAAGCCTTGCAGATGATTAATTTGATTTCTTCATATTATAGTTAGAGCAGGTCTAACCGAGTTAATACTTTTCCTAGAGTGATTAAACTTAGCTGTCAAAAAGAAAAATGTGCTGAGCAAAAAGTAAGAAAGACTATGTCTAGAAATAAAAATACCCTTAGCATGGAGGCAGATGTATTGGTGTTGTCAGGTGAGGTAGGGAACTGTATGGGCAAACTCCTATTTTAACACACCTTCAAATCGTCCCTCCTTTTATTTTTTCCATTACAACTTAAGCTGCATAACGAGCATGTCAAAAGTTTCTTCTGTCTGCCATAGCAAACTTTGAACATATGCTCCATGTCCATGAGATATGTAATCTCTGAAATATACCTGTCGCCTTCCTTTTTAAGCCATGGCCTTACTGGGTGCATACTCAGGAACATCGCATACAGAATTTTCTTAATGAATTTATGCACCACCCAAATAAACTGACTATACTTTAAAAGTTAAGAGCTTTCTAACCATAATAATAAATGTACTTTAAACATCCAAGCAAGTATAAAACACAAACAGGGTGTCACAACACATGAGGAAAGAAATCTTAAAAATCTAGAAGATTCTGTAGGTTTTCTTGTGGTATCCTAAATGCTCTCATGCTTTCTATACTTTCTTCCTGTCCTCCACAGGGTTCTCCGAGTTCCTCTGAATATTGGGCTGCATTTGTCTTCATCAACTACTGTGTAAGACTTTCAGAGAACAGTTATTCTAGGTTCCTCTCTGCAAGTGTAGACTAACATTAACAGTGTTAGGGACTGTCTCTCTTTCTCTCTCTCATGACATGGGTCTTAGGTTGGGCCAGTCCTTGGTTGGCCAGTCCCTCAATTTTTACTCCATCTTTATCACTGAACATCTTGTAGGCAGGACACATTGTGGGTTGCAGGTTTTATGGATGTGTTAGTGTCCCAATCCCTCCATTGGAAGTCATGCCTAGGTACAGAAGATGGCTGTTTCAGGTTCCATATCCTCTATTGCAAGGGATTTTAGCTAAGGTCACTCAAAGGTCCTGGGAGTTCTCCTTTCCTAGGTTTCTAGTCCGTCCCAGAGATGTCTCCCCCAATCCCAGTTCTCTCTTCCTCTGTCTGTCTTTTCCACAATTGATACCTCCTGTTCCCTTCCACAGCTCCTGTCCCACCAAGTTTCCTCCCTAAATGTACTCCCATTCCTATTTTTATTTTGCCTTCTCTACTAAGCTGGGCACATAGGGGCTCACAGGATCTGAAACACCAACAAAACATCTTGCATGAGGCAGACTTAGAATGCCTTAATGTATGTAAAGATGTCTAGCTTGGGCTACATTTTGGACCCCTAACAACTGAATCAGGGGCTGTCTCTGACTTTGTTGTCTGTCTTTGGACCCTTTTCCCTTAATTAGCTTGCTTTGTCTAGGCTCAGGAAGAAATGATTTGCTTAGTCTTATTGCAACTTGACATGCCAAAGCAGGTTGGTATCTGCACTGCTCCCCTTATTTGAAGAGAAAAGGGGTAGGAAATGGGATGGGGGAGGTGACACAAAGGGACTGGGAGGACAGGAGTGAGGAGAAGCTGCAATTGGAATGTAAAGTCAATAAATAAATTAATAAATATAAAAAATAGCAAAGGAAAATACCCAGGAGAATAAGAATCAGTCTCCCAGGCTGGTCACATCTCAGGGACACCTCTATAAACTCCAGTGACAATAAAGGAAGGAGCTTTGGCTTCTTTCTTTTTCTTGCATCCTGAGATCATGCTGATGGCTTGACCAGAGTGGCAATGCTAACATCCTTTGGGTCAACTTCCAGAATCACTGTCCTTTCTCTCAGAGGTGGATTGGAGTTAGATACGAGTAAAAGTTGGACATCACTGAATGGACTACTCCATAAAGAATAGGACATGCCTATTTTCAGATTTTTCACAGAAGCGATTCAGTGATATATTTCAGGTACATGCTAACATTTTCAGAGATAATTTTAAATTATAACAGAGTACTTTAAATGTGGATGCTGCTTATCAAGTTACTGTGCTTAAAACAAACATGGAGCATCAGTTTATAACTGTGTGTATGTAATTTCATACACTGACTGTTCAGAGTCTTCATCATTAGAGTAGATATTAAAATTATGGGCAATCAGTAAATCAGTGATTAATATGATATAGTCAGAGCTCAGAGACCAGCACATGAAAACTTGTCTTCTCAGAAATTTTCCTTCCTTCTTTTCTTTACCCTTCTCTCATTCTTTTCTTTCTTCCACTTGAGCATCTGCTTCTTTAAGTCTAATGAAATTAAACACATTTCCAATGTTTCATCTTGATGTTGAAAGCAAGTAACAGAGAAATGGCACAAGTGTTAATTTTCTATTGTCTCTCCAACAGAAGTTTATTTGTTCTTTGTAAAAACACTTTCAGTGGGTGACAGTATGTTCTTACTGTTCTGATAACATTGATTGGAAATTAGTATATTTTGAAGTCATGTAGACAGTTATCTATTTGTATAATATAAATATCTATTTGTATAATATAATAATATAAAATGTACTCTTCCAATACCTGGACACTAGGTATAATACAGAGGACACTAAATCAGAAGAGTGGCATAAGTCAAGGTGAAGTCTGCTGTCCACTTAACTTTGTCTAGGTGGTAGAAACTGCCTCTGAACTGCTAAGAAAATGCAATTAGTTAAAGATCTGAACTGTTTCAGGACTCATGATTGTGAGTTGGTCTCTCTTAAACTAACAGAATCGCCCAGACAGCAAAAGAGAAGTTTCAGAAATCCATTAGCAAGGCAGGGTAAGGGGACAGAGAAAGCTGGTTTCTCTATGCAAGAAACAGTACAAGAAATAAGGTGCATGCATTTTGGGAAAGCAGGAGTGAAAACTGGTGTATTGACATGAAGAGTAGTGTGGTTTTCCTCCCTTTGCATTTTCATTGTGTAAAATGCTGCTCCATTCTGACATTTCAAGCATGGGCAACATGCCTTCCTGCCTTCTGATTAATATCTATGCTGCTTTAATTCTGAATGACAACTGGTAAACTAAGTAGTGAACACCTTCATTTATTGTAAATGATTACTGCCTCATCCAGTGACTTTATAGGGTTTATTTCAGAACATTGTTTCCTTGGATATAGCATGTGAGTGACTGGAGGTTATATTATACATGCTAGAGAAGAACTGATTTTAGGACATCGTGAAAATTACTTGTAAGATAAATGAACTGTCACATGACAGATTTATAAACATGTGAAGTAATTTCTACTTTCTTTAGATATCCATTACTGAAACATATAATCTTCTTTTCAGAGAAGATACACATATTATTCTTATGCACACATATATTGTATGCATAAAATACATACACATGAATATGTATAGACACATGTATATTCTATATAAAATATTTTATAGGAAAAGATACAAATGCCTTTTGGGTTGTGACTGCCTACAGAAGATGAATCAGAAAGCTAAAATACTTACCCAAAAGATTTATGGAAATACATTTTTGTGGGAAATAGAGTTTAATTATCTTATGAATTAATTACAGCTAGGGTTGTAAGGGAATGCTATTATTAGTAACACTTTGATATTTTGAATTTGACAGTATAATGGAGATGAGCAGGTAAGGTGTCATGGCTATGTTTTATAGTGAATTATTATAAATTTCAAAGCATATATCTTTGCAAATAATTAAATCAGAATTATATACTCTAAGTTATATTTGAGGGGAGTTTCACTTTTTCAGTTTTGTGTTG
Organism: Rattus norvegicus; assembly: GCF_021556685.1. Taxonomy (NCBI): domain Eukaryota; kingdom Metazoa; phylum Chordata; class Mammalia; order Rodentia; family Muridae; genus Rattus; species Rattus norvegicus. The sequence continues at coordinate 74,532,561 of NC_141536.1, read as the reverse complement.
TCATCAGTTTTCATTAAAGGCTGATTGATTGGTGGTCATCTGATTCTTCATAATTAACTCCATTGCCTCTTTCAGGATGTCTCATTTGGCCAAGGATAAAAAAGAAGATGCTTTAAACTTTACAAAAGAAAGAGACTATAAAGAACATCCTTTTCCTGAAATTTTTATAAAGGAAAAAATTATCTCTTTTTACTTTGTTGATTCTGTAGAATTATCATGCATGTAAGAGTTTGGATCTCTAAAGTCCCAGGTTGAGTGACTTTTGTTTGTTTGAGCATAATATACTTCTGAATACAACTAGTATTTCAAGTCTATAGCAATTGATCTTAATCCTATTTGTATTATTTCACTAAGTCATCGTAAAAACAGAATAAATATTTTACAAAGTTTGTATTATCCTATAAAATGATTCAGTGAAATTTTCACAGTTTTGATATATGCATCATGAAATAGAGTGCTTTGTACGTTCCCACACAATTTTTTGTTTTATGAAGAACAACCTAATTCATTGGCTGTTCCAATTGATTCACAATTTTACATGCATTTCTGATGCATTTATGATTTCAAAGAGTTCCCTAAAGACTCATCACTTTTGCTGGTAAGATAAGGTAGCACAATGCTCTGGTCAGTCAATGAAGACTTAAATTCTGCTCTTCATTTACATCCTGAACTGTTTAAAATGCATTTTGTTCTTTCTCTTCAGGAAGTCCATAAAGACTGATGATAGCTGATCAATCAAATATAGTCTATTCTCTTGTCAACCAAGTAGATGCTTCTATCTCCAATATTCCAGATGTGACTATTTATAGTAGTCAATAATTTATCTCAGTTCAACATTACATATTATAAATTTATAAACTTAAAAAGTTATAAATTTCTGGTTTAATAGCAAAATAAACAAGGACGATTTTCTCTGGTAATTACATAAACTTGAATGTTTTCTTCTTTTCTCATAATTGCAGATTTACACGAACAGATATTACTTTAACATTTTCATGATAATAATGCAAAACCAGAGCTTTGTCACTGAGTTCATCCTCCTTGGACTTTCACAGAACCCAAATGTTGAGAACATATTGTGTGTTGTATTTTTGTTTATCTACCTTGCAACTATTGGGGGCAACATGATAATTGTGGTGACCATCATCTACAGCCCAGCACTGCTGGGCTCCCCCATGTATTTCTTCTTGATATTCTTGTCCTTACTGGATGCATGCACTTCTTCTACTGTCACACCCAAGATGATTGTTGACTTCTTCTATGAGAGGAAGACCATCTCCTTTGAATGTTGCATGACACAACTGTTTGCTATTCATTTTTTCACTGGGATAGAGGTGATTATCTTGTCTGCCATGGCCTATGACCGCTATGTGGCCATTTGCAAGCCCCTTCACTACTCTTCCATTATGACCCGGAGGCTATGTGGAATTTTGGTGATTGTATCCTGGGCAGGAGGCTTCTTACATTCTATCATACAAATTATCTTCACTTTGCAGCTGCCCTTCTGTGGACCCAATGTCATTGATCATTACCTGTGTGACTTGTTTCCATTATTGAAGCTTGCCTGTACTGAGCCACACATATTTGTCATTTTGGTATTTTCTAACAGTGGGTCTATAAGCATCATAATCTTCTCTATTTTGCTTGTCTCTTATGGTGTCATCTTGTTCTCTCTAAGAGCTCACAGTTCTGAAGGCAGACGTAAAGCTCTCTCTACCTGTGGTTCCCACATTACAGTTGTACTTTTGTTCTTTGTCCCATGCTTTTTAATATATGCACGACCCACTTCTGCCTTCTCTTCTGAAAAAAATGCATTTGTATTTGCCACAATCATAACACCACTTCTGAATCCTATGGTGTACACATTCAGGAATAAGGAAATGAAGAATGCCATCAGAAAAATGTGGAAAAGACTAATAATGGTTTCTTGTAACTATTAACAGTACATTTACAATGCTGTAATGGATAAGGGCATTTGTTGTTCAAATATAAACTATTTTCTGATTCCCACCACCCATAGCAGAAGTCAGACATTGTAGTAGAGTTTTAAAGAAATTCTGGGGAAGGAAGGTATTATATAGTCCAAAGGATCTTCCCAAAACCAGTGAGGTCAAAGTTCATATGATCCAATCAGAATGCCAAAATTCTGGATTATAGTATAATCCTCCTGGAATAAACACACCCTAATACACATCTTTAATTCCTAAAAGTGAAGGTAATATTAGTTTGTAGAAGGCAGCATCTATGTTTCAAAGTGGTATCTAAGTAAGAGGGAAGACCAAGTGATGAATCAGAGAAAGATTTAACAGAATGAATCAGAGATAAGATATGCCCATCTCTTAGGAGAAAAGCACAAAAAAGAGAATAACAATTTGTTTTAAAAGCAATATGCTTCACTCCTTCTTTAAAAGGGGAACAAGAATACCCTTGGCAGGGAAGAGAGAGGCAAAGATTAAAACAGAGACTGAAGGAACACCCATTCAGAGCCTGCCCCACATGTGGCCCATACATATACAGCCACCCAATTAGACAAGATGGATGAAGCAAAGAAGTGCAGACCGACAGGAGCCGGATGTAGATCGCTCCTGAGAGACACAGCCAGAATACAGCAAATACAGAGGCGAATACCAGCAGCATACCACTGAACTGAGAATAGAACCCCCGTTGAAGGAATCAGAGAAAGAACTGGAAGAGCTTGAAGGGGCTCGAGACCCCATATGTACAACAATGCCAAGCAACCAGAGCTTACAGGGACTAAGCCACTAACTAAAGACTATACATGGACTGACCCTGGACTCTGACCTCATAGGTAGCAATGAATATCCTAGTAAGAGCACCAGTGGAAGGGGAAGGCCTTGGTCCTGCTAAGACTGAACCCCCAGTGAACTAGACTATGGGGGGAGGGCAGCAATGGGGGGAGGGTTGGGAGGGGAACACCCATAAGAAAGGGGAGGTGGGAGGGGGATGTTTGCCCGGATACCGGGAAAGGGAATAACACTCGAAATGTATATAAGAAATACTCAAGTTAATAAAAAAAAAAAGAATAGTGTTAAGAAAAAAAGCAATATGTAAACAATATATATGAATCTCATCAAAACAAATCTGTAACAAAACATTATACATGATAAGATGGCTCCCAATTCAAATTATGTGTCTATCTTTCTCATAACAGATGCATCTTCTTAATGTCTTTACCATAGGGTTTCTCCTTATTTAGTTCATATGTCCCTAGAAATTAGCTTAAGGTATAATGATCTGATATTAGTGTACTAGTTGCTTTATATGGTTGTTGAATACAATAATTGAAATAAAACTATGAAATAAAATACTGAATATATTAACCAAAACATATTCATTTTGTTCCAGTATACATCACAAGCATTATTTTATATTTTCTTGACTACAGTTGTGTAGGTGTAGATTCTAGTAATTCTATGCTACTAGAAAAGAAGTCACTGATTTTAGCTGTAAAATGAAAACTAGATACCATTTATCCCTTTCTATTCTTACACAATTAAAACTTGAGCCTGGTAAACTTCTCTTATATTTTACTGATACACATGTAAACTCACAGCAACTGCAACAAACATACATACATACTAAAATAAGACTCTGTACTGAAAATAGAAAATTGTCACAAATTTCTACTCCTAACCTAGGAGCTGCTTGGAGTTGATGCTTGCTGGGAAGAAAGGCTATTTTCTTCAGTGGAATGTCATTGGTTATATAACCCATAACCCAAGGCAGGACCTATGCAGATGAGTAGTTTGCCAAGAGAAAATGGAAATCAAATGTTTGGTGGATTGTTTGTTTTGTTCTGGTATTTTCTTTTTAATTTTTTTTATTTTTGATGTTATATCATTCCTCCCTTCTCTTTCTACATCCAACTACTCCAATACACTTTTACGTGCTTTCTTTGAAAATCGTGAACTCTATTATTTATTGATTATTGTTACATGTATATTCATACATATTCCTAAATACAACATGCTCAGTTTGTATAATGTTGCTTGTATATATGTCTTCAAGGCTCAATATTTGGTATTAGATAATTGGCCAAACATTTCCTAGGACAGATCATTTCTTATACTCTTTAGCATTCTATAATTGCTCAGTTCTTTGTGTAGTATTGAGGTTCCATAGCCCACACACTTTGGCATATTTATTGTTGTGTCCTTGTTTAGCTCATGTTTTGGTGGCCATGTTGGTGTGATATTTATGGGCATATGTTCTGACATTATTATGACTCATAGTCTTATAGAAAACACCCTATTGCTCTATCTCTTACAATCTATATGTCTCCTCTTTTACATTGTTCCCTGAGCTATAAGTATAGGAAATAGTTTTATAACTGTATCTTTTGGATTGAGCTCCACAACTGTGCATTTCGTTGGGTTTAGTTTTCTATAATGATCTCCATATGTTGCATAGAGAAATGATTTGAGAGGATAATCTTATTTGTGAATACATTAAGAAACCTAGTGTAGTTAGAGATTATGCTTGTTTACATGAAGCTGCATTGTCAGTTCTCCTTCTAGACAAATGATTTTGGTAGCCAGTGGTATTTGGATAGGTTTCTCATACCAGGTATTATTTATTTCTTCTTGAGCAGGCCTTCAATTTGATTAGACATTTTTAGTTTACTGAAAATGTGTACACAACACTACTGTGCCCTTATGCTTATATTGCTGTGCTGGAAACTGTGGTTCACAGGCACTATAGTCATGAATGATAGGCCTTTTTGGCTCTTGGTTGCATCCTCTTTTGTATGCTTATTTGGTGCCTTCTGGTACCATTACAGTTAGTCCTAAGAGAGGAGGCATTCAGGTAAGTTTTTTTCAGTGGTCTCTGAGTCCTGTGTCTGAAGTTCTCAGTATTTTCAGCAACAGGTACTTAACTTTCTACCAATGGGGGAAACTAAGGACAATAGCAATATACTGGATGATTGGAAGTTTCTTGGACAACTCTGACCAACAACCAAAAATAGGACTTTTCATGCCTGATGTTGGGCATTTGTTTAATGTTCTTTGCCTATAGAAGAAGGCATTATTAGCTCAGGTGTGAAATTTTCATTAAAACTATGTGTATTTATATACAGATGTATGTGTATTGTATTTTAAGAAAACTAGTTATAGCTTGTGAGTTTTTTCAGGCGTCCTTATTGCCGTTTAACTCTCTTCATCCTTATTCGGTATTTATATCCTTGTTCAACTCCTGTATTTGATCTCAGTTTACTCATTCCCTCATCAGTTCATTTGTATCCTGCCATGCCCCTTGCTATTTTCTCACTACCACTTCACCAGTGATTCAGGATATTTATTCAAATTTGAATATTTGAAGCTAGAATCCTCCAATTACATTTGTCTTTGTGGGACTAGGCTACCTCACTCACTATTACCTTTGTAGCTCTGCTTGATTATCCCACAGCATTATTTTCCTCTATAGCTGAACAGCTATATATGCACTATATAGTATATATGTAACACATTTTCATTATCTGTTTGGACTCTTAGGTTGTTTTTTTTCCTAGTTATTGTTATTTTAATTTACTAGTTACTGGGATAGAGCAATAATAAACATGGTTAAGCTAATATCTGTAGTATTTTGAAACATTGTGGCATATAACAAAGTGTGGTAGAGCTGGATCATAGGATAGAATTATTTTTAGTCTTTCAAAAGTTCTACAGACAATTTCTACTGGCATAAGGACTTTGGAATGTTACTAACAGCAAGATTTTATTTTATTTTACTTTACTTTATTTTACTATTGAGACGGCTTCTCTTTATGTATAACTGGCTGCCCTGGAATGTGCTTTGTAGACCAGGCTGGGACCCCAATAGAGGAGTTGGAAGAAGGCTGAAGGAGGAGAAGAGGTTTGCAACTCCATAAGAAAATCAACAATATCAACAAACCAGATCCCCTAATGCTCCTAGGAACTAGACCACCAACCAAAGAGTACACATGGATGGACCCATGGCTCCAGCTTCATATGTAGACAAGAATGACCTTATCTGTCACCAATGGGAGGGGAGACCCTTGGTCCTATGAAGGCTCATGCCTCAGTATAAGGGAATGCTGGGCAGTGATGTGAAAATGGGGGGGTGGTGTAGACAAGCTTCCTCATAGGAGAAGGGGGAGAGGAGGGGATAGGGGTTTGGGAGGGGAAACAGAGAAATGGGAAAACGTTTGAAATGTAAATAAATAAAATAACCAATTAAAAACTGAAAGGCTTACTGTAAAGAAGGTAGCTAGGTTTACAGGAAAATGAACTATTCATAGAATTATTATGACAATGCTATAAATGACATTTTGACTTCATTCAATTTTACTGTTCATATAATGCTTAGATGTGAGAAGGTAAGCACATTGCAAACATGTATTATAGTAAATTTATAACAATAGTAAGCCATGTTGTTGTAGAAATATATTTCTTCAAAGTTACATTGTGAAAATTTTTGAAAAATATTTAAGTCTCAAGACTAAATCATATTAGACCAGTTACTCATGTTTCCTTGTAAATATTCTATGAAATTTTCATACAACATATTTATCCAATTTTTCCTGCCCTCTCATTTTTCTCTTCTTCATCTGTGTATTTTTCACATATAGATGATTGGTCCTAAATGTTTTGATTCTCATTATTTACTAGTACCTTTATCAAGATCCCTCATACACACCCAGAAACAAGGAAGTGACACTTTATGATAACCTTTTGCAGAGTCATACAGGGCTAGAGCTTTGTCACTGAGTTGCTACAGTGGGGCTTTCACTGATTTCAAAGAACCCAAAAACTGAGAAAACATTTTTTATATTTTTAAAGTCTACATTATAAGTGTTAGGGACCACACACACACACACATGCACACATGCGCACACACACACACACACACACACATACACACACACACACACACACACACACACACAGAGAGAGAGAGAGAGAGAGAGAGAGAGAGAGAGAGAGAGCGCCAGTCCTGTACTGCTGGGCTTTCCCATGTACTTCTTGTTCCTCTAGGATGAATGTATTTCTTCTGTTATCACACCAGAGATGGCTATAGACTTCTATGAGAGTAATGCAAAACATAATTATTTGCCATGTACTCTTTTACTGTGTTAGAGGTGAGTGTCTCAACAGCCATAGCATAGAGTCTCTAAATGGAAATTTGAAGGTCCTAGCACTACTGTTTTATCATGAACCAAAGGTTCTTTGGCTTCCTGGTAAGAGTCTTGGGCAGGGGTCTTGTATTCTATAATTGAGATTAACTTGTCTCTGCTTTTTTTGGGCTCAGTACCTGTGATCATTACATGTTTGACTAGTTTCCATTACTTAATATATCCTGCACTGAAATACACAATTTTTGTTATTTTGGTTAATGCCACTAGCAGGTTTATCTACATTTTAATCTTCTTGCAGGTTGTCTCCTCTCATGTTATGTTGCTCAGAAGGGAGATGCAAAGTTCTCTCTACTTCTAGGCCCCACAATACTGTTGTAGTTTTGTTTTGATTTTTGGGGTTTTTTTTTGTTTATTCTGTATTAATTTATGGTATACCTATATCCCATTCTTCTTTGAGAAAATGTTTATTTATGCTGCTCAGTCTTATGGTTTACAATTTCAGAAATAAAGACATGAAGTTTGTCATTAGGAGAATGGGTAAGATATTGATAATGGTTCCTTTTTTTTAATACTCCGTTCTATCTTTTTTCTTTTATTGGATTTTCTAAATTACATTTTGAATGTTATCCCCTTTCATGGTCTCCCCTGCAGAAACCCACTATCTCTCCCTGCTTCTATGAGGATACTCACCCACCCACCCACTCCCTACCACCTCTTAGCCCTGACATTCCCCTACACTTACTCTAACCAGGCAAGTGAAAGATCTGAATATCAGGAACATCAAAATATACAAAGAACTCAAGAAGTTAGACCGCATGGAGACAAATAACCCTATTAAAAATGGGATTCACAGCTAAACAAAGAATTCACAGCTGAGGATTGCCGAATGGCTGAGAAACACCTAAAGAAATGTTCAACATCTTTAGTCATAAGGGAAATGCAAATCAAAACAACCCTGAGATTTCATCTCACACCAGTGAGAATGGCTAAGATCAAAATCCCAGGTGACAGCAAATGCCGGTGAGGATGTGGGGAAAGAGGAACACTCCTCCATTGTTGGTGGGATTGCAGACTGGTACAACCATTCTGGAAATCAGTCTGGAGGTTCCTCAGAAAATTGGACATTGAACTGTCTGAGGATCCAGCTATACCTCTCTTGGGCATATACCCACAAGATGCCCAAACATATAATAAAGACACATGCTCCACTATGTTCATAGCAGCATTATTTATAATAGCCAGAAGCTGGAAAGAACCCAGATGCCCTTCAACAGAGGAATGGATACAGAAAATGTGGTACACCTACACAATGGATTATTATTCAGCTATCAAAAACAATGACTTTATGAAATACATAGGCAAATGTATGGAACTGGAAAATATCATCCTGAGTGAGGTAACCCAATCACAGAAAAATACACATAGTATGCACTCATTGATAAGTGGCTATTAGCCCAAATGCTAGAATTATCCTAGATGCATAGAACAAATGAAACTCAAGACGGATGATCAAAATGTGAATGCTTCACTCCTTCTTTAAAAGGAGAACAAGAATATCCTTAGCAGAGAATAGGGAGGCAAAGTTTAGAACAGAGGCAGAAGGAACACCCATTCAGAGCCTGCCCCACATGTGGCCCATACATATAAAGCCACCCAATTAGACAAGACAGATGAAGCAAAGAAGTGCAGGCTGACAGGAACCGGATGTATATCTCTCCTGAGAGACACAGCCAGAATACAGCAAATATATAGGTGAATGCCATCATTAAACCACTGGACTGAGAACGGGACCCCCATTGCAGTTGTTCAGGACCCACATGAAGACCAAGCGCCACATAGGTCCAGCCCAGGTATGTTCTTTGGTTGGTTTTTCAGTCTCTAAGAACCCCAAAGGTCCAGGTTAGTTGACTCTGTTGGTCTTCCTGTGGAGTTCCTATCCCTGTGAGGGCCCCCAGTCCTTCATCTTATTATTCCATAAGAGTCCACAATCTCCACTCAACCAGAGCTTCCAGGGACTAAGCCACTACCTAAAGACTATACATGGACTGACCCTGGACTCTGACCCCATAGGTAGCAATGAATATCCTAGTAAGAGCACCAGTGGAAGGGGAAGCCCTGGGTCCTGCTAAGACTGAACCCCCAGTGAACTAGACTATGGGGGGAGGGCGGCAATGGGGGGAGGGTTGGGAGGGGAACACCCATAAGGAAGGGGAGGGGGGAGAGGGATGTTTGCCTGGAAACCGGGAAAGGGAATAACACTCGAAATGTATATAAGAAATACTCAAGTTAATAAAGATAAAAAAAGAAAAAAAAGTTAATAAAGATGGAAGAAAAAGAACTTCAAGTCTCTGATGAAAGATATCTAAGAAGCTCAGAAGATGGAAGTATCTCCAATGCTCATGGATTGGCTTGATTAATATTGTAAAACTAGCCAGCTTGCCAAAAGCAATCTACAGATTCAATGTAAATTCCAACTCAATTCTTCACATAGTTAGAAAGAGCAATCTGCCAATTCATTTGGAATAACAAAGAACCCAGGATAGTAAAAATTATTCTCAGCAATAAAAGAACTTCTGTGGGAATCACCCTCCTTAATCTCCTGCAATATTACAGAGCAATAGTCGGGCAAAAAAAAAAAAAGATGGAAAGATGGTATTGGTACAGAGACAGGCAAGTAGATCAATGGAATAGTATTGAAGACTCAGATATGAACCCTCACACCTATGGTCACTTGATCATAGACAAAGGAGTTAAAATCATCCAGTGGATAATGGTTTCTGAAAAATATAATACTATACTTAGAGAGATGATGAGATGGCTCACTAGGTAAGAGCACATGCTGCACTAGTATGTGGGATTGAATCTTGATAGCTTGAATCCAGGTCAAAGACAGACATAGTAGTATATCTTTAATGTAGGAATATGCTCAGGAGCTCAGTGATCCGGAAACCTGATACAGTGAAAGCTTCCCAATGTATAAATACATATGAAGGTGATCTAAATATAATTACCATAAAATAGGAGAGATAGAGTCCCAACTGGATGTCTTTTGTCATCAAATGAAACTTCCATTAGTCAGATTGGGTTGTATATAATTGAGTTGGCAAATGGGTTCCATGAGAATTCCCAAAGATCCTAGGGGGTTGCCAGGACAATAGGCTAGTCTCTATAAATTGATAGGAAGGCCCTTCATAACACATTGAGCATAAAAAGTTCATCTGCAGAGCTGGGACTCTCCCACAGCTCTCAAACCCAAAACCTGCCTATAGAGAGTTGATCTTCCAGGAGTGCTCTTCCTCTTAGGTCACAGATAGGACCCCAATTTTTCACCACTGACTATCCTATGAGAGATCTGCCGGGAGTGCACAGGGCTCAGAAGCAACAGGGCATCCTGGCATGGGACAATTCCAGTCTTCATCTGAGCCCAGAGCTGGGTCTGGACCACAGTTCTCGGGGCCAAAACCTTACCAGAGATTGTTGGTCTCCCAGGAGTGCTCTCACTCCTAAGATCATAGGCTCACAGGCCAACAGGAGGCACAGGTTCCAGTCAAACACAGCAAGACCAACTAACATCAGAGATAACCAGATGGCAAGAGGTAAATGCAAGAACCTAAACAACAGACTACTGGCATCACCAGAAACCAGTTCTCCTATCACAGAAAATACTGGATATCCCAATACTTAAGAAAGTAAGATTTGGATTTTAAAATCACAACTCAGAATGATGATAGAGGACTTTAAGAAGGACACAAATAACTCCCTTAAAGAAATACAGAAAACACAGGTAAACAAGTAGAAGCCCTTAAATAGGAAACACATAAATCCCTTAAAGAAATATAGGAAAGCACAATCAAAGAGGTGAAAGAATTAATCAAAACTGTCCAGGGTCTAAAAATGGAAATAGAAATAATAAAAAAAACCACAGAGGGAGACAACCCTGGACATAGAAAACCTAAGAAAGAGATGAGTAGTCATAGACACAAGCATCACCAACAGAATATAAGAAATAGAAGAGAGAATCTCAGGGGCAGAATATACCATAGAAATAGTCAAAGAAAATATAGAAAGAAAAAACCCTACTATCCCAAAACATTCAGGAAATTCAGGACACAATGAGAAGACCAAATCTAAGAATACTTATGGAAGAGAATAAAGATTCCAAATATAGAGGGTCAGTAAATATATTCAACAAAATTATAGAATAAAACTTCCTTAACCTAAAGAAAGAGATGCCCATGAACATACAAGAATCTATAGAACTCCAAACAGATTGAACCAGAAACAAAATTCCTCCCATCACATAATAGTCAAAACACAAAATGGACAAAACAAAGACCATGGAAAAAGGTCAAGTAACATATAAAGGGAGACCTAACAGAATTATACCAGACTTTGAAAAGAAACTATGAAAATTAGAAGATCCTGGACAGATGTCATGCAGACTGTAAGAGAACACAGATGACAGCCCAGGCTACTATATCCAGCAAAATTCTCAATTATGATAGATGGGGAAACCAAGATATTCTGTGAAAAAAATTACACAATATCTTTCCACAAATCCTTACAAAGGATAATAGATGGAAAACTTTAACACAAGAAGGGGAACTATACCATAGAAAAGCAAGAAAGTAATCTTCTTATAACAAACACAAAAGAAGATAGTCACACAAACATAATTCCACTTGTAACATCAAAAAAAAACCATGAAACAAAATCAATATTCCTTAATATCTCTTAACATTAAAAGACTCAATTTCCCAATAAAAAAAAAAACAGAATCAAACTGACTGGGTATATAAATAGGATCCAGCATTTTGCTGCATACAGGAAACCCACATCAGTAACAAAGACAGACACTACCTAAGAGTGAAAGGCTGGGAAAAATATTTCCAAGTAACTGTCACAAGAAACAAACAGGAGTAGCCATTCTAATATTGAATAAAATCAACTTTCAACCAAAAATTATCAAAAAAGATAAAGAAGGATACTTCATACTCATCATAGGAAATATCTAACTAGATGAACTCTCAATTCTGAACATTTATGCTTCAGATGCAAGGGCACCCACATTCATAAAAGAAACTTTACTAAACCTCAAAGCATACATTTGCACAACACAATAATAATAGTAGGGGACATCAATACCCAACTCTCATCAATAGACTGAGTGTGGAAACAGAAATTATACAGAGACACAGTTAAACTAACAGAAGTTATGAGCCAAATGGTTATAACAGACATCTGTAGAATATTTCATCCTAAATCAAAAGAATACACCTTCTTCTCAGTACCTCATGGTATCTTCTCAAAAACTGATGATATAATTGGTCACAAAACAGGGCTCAGTAGATACAAGAAGATTAATCCCATGCATCCTATCAGATCACCATGTACTAAGGTTGGTCTTCAATAACCACAAAAACAACAGAAAGCCCCCACACATGGAATCTGAAGTATGCTCTACTCAATGATAACTTGATCAAGGAAGAAATAAAGAAATAATTAAACACTTTTCAGAATTTAATGACAATGAAGACACAACATACCAAAATTAATTGGATACAATGAAAGCAATGCTAAGAAGAAAATTCATAGCTCTAGTGCCTCCAAAAAGAAACTAGAGAGAGCAAATACTAGCAGCTTAAAACCATACTTAAAAGCCCTAGAACAAAAGAAGCAAATATACCCAAGAGGAGTAGACAGCAAGAAATAATCAAACTCATGACTGAAATCAACAAAGTAGAAACAAAAAGAATTATACAAAAATAAATAAAACCAGGAGGTGGTTCTTTGAAAAAAATCAACAAGAGAGATAAACCTTAGCCAGACTAACCTGAGAGCAGAGAGTCAATATTTAAACTAATGAAATCAGAAATGAAAAGGGAGACATAACAACAGAAACCTAGGAAATTGAAAAAATGATCAGATCCTACCACAAAAGCCTATATTCAACAAAACTGGGCATTCTGGAGCAACGGGATGATTTTCTAGACAGATACCAGGCACCAATGCTAAATCAGGATCAGATAAACCATGTAAACAGTCTTATAATTGCCAAAGAAATAGAAGCAGTCATTAAAACTATCCTAACCAAGAAAACCCCATGACCAGATGGGTTTAGTCCAGAATTGTATTAAATCTTCAAAGAAGAGATAATATCAATACTCTTCAAACTATTCCACAAAATAGAATCAGATGGTGCACTACCCATTTCATTCTCGTAAGCCACAATTATGTTTATACCTATCCCACACAAAGACTCAACAAAGAAAGTGAACTTCAGACCAAATTCCCTTATGAATATCAGCACAAAGATACTCAGTAAAATTCTTGGAATCTGAATCTAAGAACACATTAAATCAACCATGCATAATGATCAGATAATCTTCATCCCAGGAATGCAGCAATGGCTCAATATAGGGAAACACATCAACATAATCCACTATATAAACAAACTGAAGAAAAAAAAATGATCATTTCATTAGACCTGAGAAAGCATTTGACAAAATTTAACAGCTCTTCCTGGTAAAAATTTTGGAAAGATGAGGAATTCAAGGCCCATAACTAACATAGTAAAAGCAATATACAGCAAACCAGTAACCAACATCAAACTTAATGGAGAGAAACTTGAAGCAACCCCACTAAACTCAGGGACTAGACAATGCTGACCACTCTCTTCCTACCTATTAGTATAGTGCTTGAAGTCCTAGCCAGAGCAATTAGACAACAAAAAGAGGTCAAAGGGAACCAAGTTGAAATGGAAGAATTCAAAATATCACTATTTGCAGATGATATGATAGTATAATTAAAGGACTCCAAAAATCCCACCAGAAAACACCTACAGCTGATAAACAACTTCAGCCAAGTAGTTGGATATAAAATTAACTCAAATCAGCACTCTTCCCTTACTCAAAGCATAAAAAGGCTGAGAAAGAAATTAGGGAAATGACCCTTCACAATAACCACAAATAATATAAAGTACCTTGGTGTGACCCTAACCAAACAAGTGAAAGATCTGTATGACAAAGAACTTCAAGTCTCTGAAGAAAGAAATCAAGAAGATCTCAAAAGATGGAAAGATCTACCATGGTCATGGATTGGCAGGGTTAATACAGTAAAAATGGCCATTTTGCCAAAAAGCAATCTACAGATTCAGTGCAATCCCCATCAAAATTTCTAGTCAATTCTTAGCAGAATTAGAAGAGCAATTTACAAATTCATTTTGAAAAGCAAAACACCCAGGATTATGAAAATTCTTCTCAACAATAAAAGAACTTCTGGGGGAATCACATCCCTGACCTCAAGCTGTATTACAGAACATTCATGATAAAAATTGCATTGTATTGGTATAGAAACAGGCTGTAGATCAATGGAGTAGAAGTAGAGACCCAGAAATGAACCCATATACCTATGGCCCCATAATCTTTGACAAAGAAACCGAATCTATGCAATGGAAAAAAAGACAGCATTTCCAACCAATGGTGCTGGTTCAACTGGACATTACCATGTAGAAGAATCCAAATAGAACCATTCTTATCTCCTTGTATTATGCTCAAATTCAAGTGGCTGAAACACTGCCACATAAAAACAAATACACTAAAACCAATAAAAGAGATAAATGGGAAGAACCTTCTACACATGGGCACAGGGTAAAATTACCTGAATAGAACACCAATGGGTTATGCTTTAAGATCAAGAATTCACAAATGGGACCTCATAAAATTGCAAAGCTTCTGTAAGGCAAAGGACACTTTCAATAGAACAAAACAGCAATCAACAGATTGGGAAAACATCTTGACCAACCCTACTTCCAATAGAGGGCTAATATCCAATATATACAAAGAGCTCAAAAAGTTAGACTGCAGAGAGTTGCATAACCCTATTAAAACTGGGGTACAGAGCTAAACAAAGAATTCTCGACTGATGAATATCAAATGGCTGAGAAGCACCTAAAGAAATGTTCAACATCCTTAGTCATCATGGAAATGCAAATCTAAACAACTCTAAGATATTACCTCACAGCAGTCATAATGTGTCAGGTGACGGCAGATGCTAGCAAGGATGTGGAGAAATAGGAACACTCCTCTATTGTTGCTGGGATTTCGAGATGGTACAACCACTCTGGGAATCAGGTCGGAGGTTCCTCAGAAAACTGAACATAGTACTACCTGAGGACCCAACTATAACACTCTTGGAAATACACCCAAAAGAAGCTCTAAACATATAACAAGGATACATGCTCTACTATGTTCATAGCAGCCTTATTTACAGTAATGTGAACCTGAAAAGAACCCAGATATCCCCCAAGAGAGGAATGGCCACAAAAAATGTGGTACATTTCCACAATGGAGTACTTACTACTCAGCTATTAAAAACAATGACTACACAAAATTCTTAGGCAAATGGATGGAACTAGGAAATATCATCCTGAAGGAGGTAATCAAGTCACAAATGAACACACATGGTATGTACTCACTGATAAGTGGATATTAGCCCAAAAGCTTGGAATACCTTTAAAAAAATCACAGATCACATGAAGCTTAATAAGAAGAAAGACCAAAATGTGGATGCCTCATTCCTTTTTAGAAGGGAGAACAAAATACTCACAGGAGGAAATACAGGAACAGAGAGTAGAGCAGTGACTAGATAAACGGTCATCCAGAGACTGTCCCACCTGGGGATCCATCCCATATGCAGCCACCAAACCAAGTCACTATTGCTGATGCTAAGATGTGTTTGCTTAAAAAAGCCAGACATATCTCCTGAGAGTCTCTACCAGAGCCCTGCTGATACAGATGAGGATGCTTGCAGCCAACCATTGGACTGAATTAGGGGACCCCAATGGAGGAATTAGAGAAAAAACTGAAGAAGTTGAAGTTGTTCGCAATCCTTTAGGAGATACAATAGCAACCAACCAGACTCCCCCAAGAGTTCCCAGGGACTAAACCACCAACAAATGAGCACACATGGAGGAACCCATGACTCCAGCCTCATATGTAGCAGAGGGTGGCCTTATCTGGCATCAATGGGAGGAAAACTCCTTGGTCCTGTAAGACTCGTTTTCCCAGTCTTCCCAGAGGAGTGCCACGGCATTGAGGTGGGTGTGGGTCGGTGGTAGTGGGAACATCCTCACAGATGCAGGGGAGGAGGTAGGAGGTATGGGAGAGGAGAGAAAGCAGATGGCATTTGAAATGTAAATCCATAAAATATCTAAGAAGAGTACAATTTTAAAATAAAAAATAAAAGGTTAATATTGAAGGATTACAGTTATATATATGAATATAATTAAAATATTTAAAAGTAAAAATTAAAAGAAGTTGAGCTGCTTCCTGCATAGAGCCTTCAGTCTTAAGTTCTGGAGCTGTGATAATTGAAGGTACTCTGCCTGCTATCAAGAGAAAAAAAAGGAAAGGAAAATAAGCAACAAATAAGCCAGAAATCATTTGTTTAACCATGGAATCCTACCTGCATGATATATTAGGACACAATGGTGGTACAAAGCTTGTGTGAATAACTAACCAGTAAGTGATTTGAGTCCATTAGATGAAACCCATATTCAAAACTGCTTGGGTGACCAAGAACCTGAGACTAGATAGCCCAGGGACCTTGGGTCAAATCAAATGATACTTTTCTAAATAAATTTTAAAAAGTAGTAACAAAGTGATTCACAATGGTATTCTGCTATATTTATGAATCAGTGCCTTGTTCAGCCATGATCAGAGAAACCTCCGCCTATAGCAGATGGGAAGAAATACAGAGACCTACAGTCAGATATATAGGGAGTGAGAGACCTGTGAATACTCATGCCCAAACATGATGTCTCTCATCATATCTTTTCACTCTGAGCTCAGAGAACCCTGTGGAAAAGAAGACAAAAAGAACATAAGAGCCAGAATGGTTCAAGAAAACAAAACCCAGGGAATATACCCAAAAGATTCTCCAACATACAACAAAGACACGTGCTCCACTATGTTCATTGCAACCTTATTTATAATAGCCAGAAGCTGGAAAGATCCCAGATGCCCTTCAACAGAGGAATGGATACAGAAAATGTGGTACATCTACACAATGGAGTACTAGTCAGCTATCAAAAACAATGGCTTCATGAAATTCATAGGCAAATGGATGGAACTGGAAAATATCCTGTTATTAATAATTAAGGTAACCCAATCACAGAAAACCACATATGGTGTGCATTCATTGATAAGTGGATATTAGCTCAAATGCTTGAATTACCCAAGATTCACAAACCACATGAAACTCAAGAAGGGAGGCCAAAATGTGGGTGCTTCACTCCTTTAAAAGGGGAACAAAAATATCCTTAAGAGGAGATACAGAGGCAAAATTTAGAGCAGAGTGAAGGAATAGCCATTCAGAGCCTGCCCCACATATGGCCCATATATTTACAGCCACCAAAACTAGATGAGATTGATGAAGTTAAGAAGTGCATGCTGACAAGAACCAGATATAGATCTCTCCTGTGAGACACAGCCAGAACATGTCAAATACAGAGGCGAATGCCAGCAGCAAACCACTGAACTGAGAATGGGACTCTCGTTGGAGGAGGTAGAGAAAGGACTGAAAGAACTGAAGAAGCTTGTGACCCCATAAGAACAATGCCAAAAAACCAGAGCTACCAGGGACTAAACCATTGCCCAAAGACTATACATGGACTGACCCTGGGTTCCAACTGCATAGATAGCAGTGAATAGCCTTGTTGGAGCACTAGTGGAAGGTGAAACCCTAGGTCCTGCCAAGGCTAGACTCTCAATTTAAGGGAATCTTAAGGGGATAATAGAAGGTGGATGGGGAGGGGAGAACCCATGTAAAAGGGAGGGGTAAGGGATAGGGGACTGGTGGGCAGGAAACCGGGAAAGGGAATAACATTTGAAATCTAAATAAGAAATACCCAATTTAATAAAAATTGGGAAAAAAAAGAGAAAGAAAACAAAACCCTGTAAATGAATATGTGCAAAGTTTATATGAATTCACGAAGAGGGAAGCAGCATGCAGAGGAACTGCCTGGGTCAGTATGAGGTTCTCTGTCTTTGTATACATTTTAGTTTAGTGTTTTTATGGAACCTCCTAGTCTATGGAACAAGTGGGTCTCTGACTCTTGTGACTTCTTTTTGGCTCTTTCCCTCCTGTTGGTGTATCATATCAAACTTCAATGTGATGGGTTTTCTTATATTATTATATTACGTCTTGGGTTTTTTTTAATCTCTTAAAATACTTTTCTAATGAGAGACAGAAATCGAGTAGATATGGAGGGGTTGTGTTGTGGGGAGGAACTGGGAAGAGTAGACAGAGGGAAAATTTTATTCAAGATGTATTATATTAGTAACAAATCTATTTTCACTAGAAGTGAAATAAAATTATCTTGCAAATCACACTTCCACTCTGAAATGTTATTTAGTATTGTCATATGTGGGGTTGGATCAGTATGGAGGTAGAGAGGGTCTGGTAGCAGATGAAGTAGAGTCAGAATGAATATATTTAATGAAAAAATACCCAAATCATGAGTATTTACTTGCTTCTGTGTATTAACTTCTATAATTGCCTGCTTCTACAATTTTAACCTACACAATTTTACAAAATCATTTTCAGAAGTTGTTGTCAATAATTAAACTTCATCTCTAGAAAATATTATTGGTTTTTACAAATCTAAAACAGGAGGATGGTATTATAAATCAATAGAAAATTGTAGAATACATTATAACTTCTGCAGATCTGATTGCTATCTCAAGGCTATCTTGTTTATATTTTCTTGCTTGGAGCTCCATATTTTGTTTTACACTTATTGATTAGAATTTTAAAATTCTCTACCTATGAATCTTTTGACTGCATGTGTGTATTTATAGCATGTGTGTGACAGCTGAGGTCCAAATATATTGGATCACCTGAAAATATTATTACAGGTGGTTATGAGATACCATGTGGGTGTTAAAAATCACACATACATTCTTGCAAAAACACCACAGTGCTCTTAAGTGCTGAGACATTTCTCTAGTCTTCTCTCCTTTTAGTTTTATTTTTTGAACTTAAAGCATATCATTTCTGCAATATGTACAAATGTTAAATACATATGCAAAAATATTTTCTATTATCTTCTCTAATACACTTTTCAAGAAATATGTGCATTTTACACTCTGCTTTTCTTACCAAAATAGGGAACAAAGAAATAAGTAAAACTATGGGGAAGTAAATGGGGATGTTGAGGAACAGGTGTGGGGAAGGACAGGAGAAATGGCTAGATAGGTATGAAATTGAATGGAAATTTGCATCTAACAGGAGTGAGGGGGTCAGGGGCATGTCCAGGACTAGAAAGAGACCTAGGGTAAGGGAGATCACCAAGAATCAGTGTGGGCAACCTTAGCTGTGACTCACAGCATTTGGGATATGGAAGGCCACCTTCTGTAGCCAGGAAGGAACCTCAGTGGAGTGATAAAGACACCACCCACCCACAAAACTTTCTATCCAAAATTTATCCTGACTAAAAAAAATACAGGGACAGGAACAGACTGAGTGAATAGCCAACCAATAATTGGCCCAACTTGAGACCCATCTCATTGTAAGCACTAGTCTCTGAGATTAATAATGATAGTGTGTTATGCTTGCAGTCAGGAACATATTGTCCTGTGAGAGTCTCTACCCAGCTTCTGACTTCAATACAGATAACCACAGTCAAACATTGGATGGAGATTGTGGACTCTTATGGAATAATAAGATGAAGGACTGGGGGCCCTCACAGGGATAGGAAATTCACAGGAAGACCAACAGAGTCAACTAACCTGGACCTTTGGTGTTCTTAGAGTCTGAGACACCAACCAAAGAACATACCTGGGCTGGACCTATGTGGAGCTTGGTCTTCCTGTGGGTCCTGAACAACTGCAGTGGGGTCTATCCCAAAAGCTGTTTCGTGTTAGTGGGATATGTTCTTCTAACTGGGCTGTCTTATCTGGCATCAGTGGGAAAGGAAGCACCTAACCTTGAGGAGACTTGAAGTGCCAGGGTGGGGCTTTACTCAGTGGGGTCCCCACCTGCTCAGAGGAGAAGGGGAGAGGAGATGGGAGATGGATTGTGAGAAGTGGTGACCAGGAGAGGGACAATGAGCAGGATGTAAAGTGAGTAAGAAAAAAAAGTTAAATTAAATTAAATTTTAAAATTTTCTTCAGCCAAAAGGAGAAGATAGAAATAAGTGAAGTAGAAAAAAGTTAATAAGATTGTATTAACTCTTTGTTAATAAGTTGCTAGTATTTTAAATTGAGCTGGATACAATAATTGTTAATCTCTGGGTGCTGACCATTACAGATCACATGGCCTCATGTACTGTGAGATATAATTCATGTCAGGTGATTATTCTGTGTTGGGACACAGATATAGCATTTACATTAAAGGAAAATAATCAACTCATGTTAAAGTCATAGACTATCATACTAGTGTTGCTTCTGAGTTCTATTATTCACAATTTTCTCATAATTTCTATTAGTTGATATTAAGTATATATAAATACAAAAGGATAGGACCCGATGCTTAAGGACTTTACAGTTTGACAGACTATTTGGTTTCTTTCATCTCTGAAATAATCTAAAGGACAACCTTTAAGTTTTTGCTCCAGCAGCAATGTCAAGACTGAATCCTCTATGTTAAAATGGTCTTCAAGATTCTTTCACATATTATAAAGATACATGATGTCCTTCAAACTTGAGAAAATTTACATTTATTTTATTGCATATGATATAAACCATAGATTTTGGCCCAGGTTTTTAATCCCAGTGTTTGGGAAGCTAAGTCAGAATGATTGCTGTGAATTCAAGTTCAATATGGCCTATGGAAGGAAACAGGCAAGATTTGCCTCCTGCTCTCCTCAAATGTTATATACAGACAAACTCAAGATGATTAGGATAAGTAAACAACATTAAAATTAGAATATACCTTTAAATAAACAACATTAAAATTAGAATATACCTTTAAATATCTTTCATAAAATGTTTTCCTTGAGAAATTGTCTTTGCTATTTTATTTCTCAAAGAATACACATTTCATATATGTAAGTGTAAGAATTTCTTATTTAAGAAGCTAGTTACTATGTTTTGTTGGTACCCATGCATATTGCCCAAATTAAGGAAACATCGTATTCCACCCTTTTTACAGCACTGTTCTCTTTCTCAATACAGTGTTACATAAAACTGTTATCAGATAGGAAACAGATAAATATGTCAAAAGCAAAATAGCACCAATGGGCACATAAAAATCTTATTTTTTAAAAAAATATTGAGTATAAAAGACAAAAAATATAAAAGTCTCTCTAGTGCCAGAATGAAACATTTCAGAAAAAAAATAGAACTTCATTATATAAAGAGTAAAATCTTTCTGACCACAGTAAAAAAAAAGTACTCTAAATACTCAAGCAAGTGTAAAAGTGTAAATACGTCATAATCTCATGCAGAAAGAAATCTTAAAATCCCAGAGGTATACAGATCAGTCTCCCAGGCTGATCACATCTCAGGGATACCTCTATAAACTCCAGCGGTAACAAAGGAGGGAGCTGTGGTTTCTTTGTTTGTCTTGCATCCTGAGACCATGCTGATGGCTTGACCAGAGTGGCAATGCTAACATGATTTGCATCAACTTCCAGAACCACTATTCTTTCTCTCAGAGGTGGACTGGAGTTGGATACGAGCAGAAGTGTGGCCACCACTTGATGGACTATTCCATAAAGAATAGGACACGTCTATTTTCAGATTTTTCACAGAAGCGATTCACAGTGATCTATTTAAGGTACATTTCAACATTTTCAAAGTTGATTTTGAATTTTACAGAGTAATTTATATGTGAATAGTGTTTGTTAGGCTACCGCGTTTAAAGCAAACATTGACTATCAGCGCATAGCTGTGTGCACAGATTTTCATGCACTCAGTGCTCAGAGTTCACATCATTAGTGTGAATACTATGATTGTGGGTTACCAGTGTTTAAAATAATGAATTCAGAGCTCAGAGATCAGCACTTGCCAACTAGTAACTACTCAGTACCCCCAAATCAGTTGTCTAGCTGGAACTTTTTCCTTCTTCCCTTCCTTTTTCCTTTACTCCTTCCTCCCTCCATCCTTCCCCTTAAACATTTGCTTCCTTACATCTAATGAAATTAAACATATTTTCTATTTGTCATCTTGAAGTTGAAAGCACATAACAGAGAAATGGAACAAATGCTAATCTTCTATTATCTCTCTAACAGAGGCTTATTTGTTCTTTGTAAAAGTATATAACACTAGCGTTCTTACTGTTCTGATATTATGGAATAGAAAATAGTTTTATTTTGTAGCTGGGTAAATAATGATAACAATGGAGGCTAGTTAGTTGGTGTGCTGTCTATACTACATAATGATTAATAATATATGTAAGATGTCTTTTTCCCATAACTACATGCTAGGCATGATTCAGAGGACACTTAACCAGGAAGAGTGATTAAGTCAAAGTGAAGTCTGCTGGTTTAAGTATGTCCACTTGATTTTCTCTAGGTGGCAGAGAATTGTTCAGAGAATTCAATTAAATGAACATCTTAACTGCTTCAGTGCTCATGGTTGTGATTTGGTGTTTCTTAAAACTAACACAATCACTCAGACATCAAAAGAGAAGTTTCCAAAATTTATTAGTAAGGCAGTGAGACAGGACAGTGAAAGTTGTTTCCTACATGCCATTGCAGTAAGACAAGCAAAGCTGAAGCATTAGGGAAAAGTGGCGGTGACACAAGGGTCACTACTCTGAAGACACTATATGTGCCACAGAGTGGCTGAAAATAGTTTGCTCAGTTACATATTAGGGGTGTTTTTACTGCTAGATAATAATCTTAGGTGAAAACTATGTTGCACTTGTAGAAATTTAACATGAAATACAATTTCAAGTTTTAAAATTGTGATTATTATTGGTGATAATATTTAGTTTTTTCATTTGAAATTGATTTAAAAATAACTACTTAAAATGTCAACATTTCTGTTTTCTAATTTAATTTATTTTTATTGGATATTTTATGTATTTATATTTCAAATGTTATCCCCTCTCTCCCATGCCCCTCCCTTCCCCCTGTTTCTATGAATATGCTCTCACTCCTACCCATCTACTCCCACCCCACCACCCTGGCACTCCCCTACACTGGGGAAAAAAGCCTTCACAGGACCAAAGGCTTCTCCTGCTATTGATGCTGGAGAAGGCCATCCTCTACTACATATACGGCTGGAGCCATGGATCCCTCCATGTACTCTTTGGTTGGTAGTTTAGTTCCCAGAAGCTCTGGTGGGGTCTGGTTGGTTGATATTGTTGTTCTTCCTATGAGGTTGCAAACCACTTCAGCTCATATAGTCCATTTTTACTAATTCCTCTGATGCTTCTGACTATTTTAATCACTTTAGAGTAAACAAAGGCATTCCATTATTTTACACTATATTATTACAACCAAAACCTCTGTTGCTAAAACAATGTGAAGGAAACAATGGGCAATGTGGACATCATGACACAGGGAGGCACACTATACAAGTTCACTGCTCCATGACCTGGCTCAGTGACTACAGTTATACCGTGTAGGACCCTGAGCAAGACAACAGATAAAACCCAGTTGCTTACAGTCTGTACTTGTTAAAGACAAACAGAAATGGAATGTTTGGGGAAAAATATGGAGAAAATGAGTTGGTTCCTATATCAGAATATGAAAATAAATTCATCAAGTAGAGAAAATTATGAGGTCGAATTTATGATATTGACATCTGGGAAAAGATTGTAATGTTGTAAAAACACAAGTAACATTGTACATGTAGAGCAGTTATATTTAGTAATATATTATATATACATATATATGAATATATATACATATATGCATTGGACAACAATTAATATAAAGAAAGAGCACGAATTTGAAAAAGAACAAGGATGGTTATGTGGTAGAGTACAGAGGGTGACAACTGGAGAGAGGAAATGATATAATTATACTGTAATTTCAAACTTAAATATGTAATTTTTTAAGGAAAAACTACTGCTAGGTGCTGTGTTGTTAGCCTGTTGTTTTCATGATTGCCAGTGAGAGCTTTGCAAGGCTCAGATCACTTCGTAGAATTTTCAGGAAAATAGATTTTATAACTTTTAATTGTAATGTTTAATTTTAAAAATTTGGTTCATAATAACAAAATTCATGTGATCAATAAGGTATCATTTTATGTTCCTTTTTATAATATTAAATACATTTAAATATTCAATAGTGAATATTTAATTTTCCTGGTTTTCCACTTAATTTACTATTACAAAACTTAAAGTTTTCATACTATTAATGCTTTATTAAATGTATTGTATACATTTGTATATTATATGCATTATAATATTTTTTAGCTTATACTTGACTTACATAGTCACCTTGTTTTGACTAGTTTGGATATTTTTCTGTCTTTAGCATTTTTGAAAATGTATTATATTCTAATGTAAACTTTTTCTTCTTATTTTATTTTAGAATATAATTTATGGCTGGGATTCCTGATACAAAAATAATATAAACAAGTTTGTGCCTCTTAATTTGTTTGCTGATTTATTCCCCTAATTATTATTTAAGTGGATTGATTTTATAAAAATTGGAATAATTTTTAAAAAGTGGTTGTTTTCATTTTTGTGTATGGGTGTATGTATGTGTCTGTTTGATATATGTCATTTTTTTCAGGAGTCCACAACATCTAGAAGAAGAAAGTGTACCCCTGAATGTGGGGCTATAGAGGGCTGTAAATACTCTAAT
Source organism: Rattus norvegicus (assembly GCF_021556685.1). NCBI lineage: Eukaryota > Metazoa > Chordata > Mammalia > Rodentia > Muridae > Rattus > Rattus norvegicus. Next base: position 74,507,677 of record NC_141536.1, on the reverse strand, counting down.
TGGGGGAATAAACTTCATGTCAACAGAAAGGACAATAATTGTTCATTGAGCCATCACTCCAAGCTTCTAAAATGTGATTTTTTTTAATCTGATAATTTTTCTTTTGGTTGATTCAATTTTCATAAGCAGATGTACACAGAGCCTGTTTAACTATTCAACATTCTATATTCAAAATATTTTTTATCGATAGTTTGCAGAATGTGTTGGAAAAAAAAAAGAAAAGAAAGAAACATGGGTTTGGCTTGGTGTAGTGACACAAACTTGCAATCCCAGTGTCCAGAGATAGAGGAAAGAAGATCTAAAATTTACAGTCATCCTAGGCTAAGTGGTATGTTGGAGTCCTGCCTAGACTACGTCATACCTTTTCACCCTTCCTCTACTGCCTTCCTGTACCAGAAAAACAAAATCTACTGGTTTGTCTTTCATGGTCCCAACATTTGAAATCTGTTAGATCAATAAATAGTGCATGGCTGTTCTACAGACAGCCTGTCCCTGCTTGTTTAATAACAGAAAGTGAGCTGTTTGTCTTTCTACTTAACATTTTATTTCATCTATTTTTAGCCTACCACATGACAGTATATACAGTTACAGGATATAATTCACACCACTTCACTCATTTCAACTGCTCTGCTGTTCTGAATAATCTTGTCAGTTATATGATATATACATGAACTCACAAGACTTAATGAAACATTTTATTTATATTTAGTTTAATTTTCAGCTATAAACCCTTTTATATTGTAGGATTAAATCTATGCTCCACCTTGTGTTCAGGTCAACTATCTTTTAAATGGTAATTTAAACCTTGTCATAAGTCATGATTACAGTATACTTATTTCCCATAGTGGATGTGTTAACATGAGTTTTCTAATTGTTTCACTGAATAGATGATGGCGTCATTTTGTTTGCAACCAACAAGCATTGAAAATTTTTAATTAAAATTAGAATAATAAAGCTCATTTCACTTAATGTTAAAATTAATACAGGGATATGTTTTCTTTGGAACTTCTCAGTTGTTTTCTTCTTACATGAAGGCTCATGTAGGACTGTCTGTCTTGCGCCAATAATTTTAAAGCACATGAGAAAGTACTGAGCATGTAACAGCAAAAGTTGAGGGTTTAGATCTCAGTGTATGTCTCAAGACTGTAGCGTAGTTTCTATTTTTCCCTTTCATTTTCATTGTGTGAAATACTGAGTTTCATTCTACCAATTGTGCATGTATATCATACCTTGCTGTTTTCTTTCGAAAGTGATTCTTTTGTTCATACTGCTTTAGCTCTGAATGAAACTTGTAAACTAATCAGAGATCATCTCATTTTATTGCAAGTGATTACTGCCTGATCCATTGATTTTACAGGGTTTGCTTCAGACCACTGTTTCTTTGGTTATACTATGTCAGTGGCTAGAGTTCATAGTATATACGCAAGTGAAGAATTGAATTCAGGTCATCATGTAAATAATTGTTGTTAAATAAATGAATTGTCAGGTGATAGGTTTATAAACATGTGAAGTAATGTTTACTTGTTTCAGATGTAAGCCTTTGAAGCATTTCATTTCCTTCTCAGAACACCATGTTCTTATATACATATATGTTTATAACTGTAGGCATTTATGCACACAAATACATAAAGATGAATATGCATATACATGTATACATTCACTCATAAAAATATTTTACAGGAAAAGATACAGACACATTTTGGATTGTGACTGCCAAGAAAAATGAATCTGGAAGCTGGAAGATTTACACATATTTGTGGAATTATATTCTGTGGGTAAACAATAGAATGTCTTTTAAATTAATTATACCTAGAAATGAAAATGAATGCTACCACGAGTGACATTTTAATATTTTCAAATTTGACCGTATAATTACTAGGTATGAGCAGGTAAAGTGCTATAGCTTTATCATGCATTCTTTTTGAATTATTATTTTATTTATTCACATTTCAAATTTTATACCCTTCCCAGTTTCCCCTCCACAACCCCCCATCCCTTCCCTCTTCCTACTGCCTCTCTGGGCCTGCTTCCCCACCTGCCCACCCACTCTTACCTCAGCATCCTAGCATTTCCCTACCTCAGGTTTTCGAGCCTCCAAAGGACCGAGGGGCTTCCCTCCCATTGATGCCAGATAAGGCAATCCTTGGCTACACATCCAGCTGTAGTTATGGGTCCCCCCGTATATACTCTTTGGTTGGTGGTTTAGTCCCTGGGAGCTTTGGGGTATCTAGTTGGTTGATATTGTTGTTCTTCCTATAGGGCTGCGAACCTACATTCTTTGCTCTAAGTTCTCCATTGCAGTCTCTGTTCTCCGTCCTATATTTGGCTGTGTACATCAGCATTTGTATTGGTCTGACTCTAGCACAGCCTCTCAGAAGATAGCTATGCCAGACTCCTGCCAGTAAGCATTTCTTGGCATCAGTAATAGTGTCTGGGTTTGGTGTCTGCAGATGGGATGGATCCCTAGATGGGTCAGTCTCTGGATGGCTTTTTCTTTAGTCTCTGTCCCACTCTTTGTCCCTGCATTTCCTTTTGACAGGAAGAATTCTGGATTAACATTTTTGAGGTGGCTGGGTAGCCCCCATCCCTCAAGCAAGGGGCGTGCCTATCTACTCTATATGGTCTCTACAGGTTATATCTCCCCTTTGTTGGATATTTCAGCTATTGTCCTACTTATTAGGTCCTATGAACTTGGGTCCCTGACATCTAGGATATTCTAGTGACTAGCCCTAGGTCCCCCTCACCCACTGCTACACACCTAGTTTCAAATTCCTGATGCTCTGTCCACCCACATCTGACCTGGCACCTCTTTTCCCTCTCCTTCCTCTCTCTCTCCCAGATCACTTTCTCCTTATACTTCCCATAAATTATCTTCATCTCTCTTCTGAATAGGACTGTAGCCTCGAAACCACACTTTGGTGTGATCTTTTTTCTTGGATTTCATATAGTCGTTAAGTTGTATCATGGGTATTCTGAGCTTCTTTCTGACTACTATCCACTTATCAGTGAGAACATACCATGTGTGTAGTTTTGTGACTAGATTACCTCTCTCAGGATGGTATTTTTAAGTTCTATCTATCCATTTGCCTGTGAACTTTATAATGTCATTGTTTCTAATAGCTGAGTAGTACTCCATTGTGTAAATGTACCACATTTTCCGCATCCATCCATTCCTTTGTCAATGGAGAAGTGTTCCTCTTTCTCCACATCTTTGCCAGCATCTGCTGTCAACTAAGTTTTTGATCTTAGCCATTCTGACTAGTGTAAAGTGAAATCTCAGGATTGTTTGAATTGCATTTCCCTGATAACTAAGGAAGTTCTCAGCCATTTGAGATTCCTCAGTGTGAATTCTCTGTTTAGCTCTGTTCCCCATTTTTAAATGAGGTTATTTGGTTCTCGGGAGTCGAACTTCTTGAGTTCTTTGTATATTTTAGATGTTACTATTCTATCAAATGTAGGGTTGGCACAGATCTTTCCCCAATCTGTGGATTGCAGTTTTGTCCTGTTGACAATGAATTGTTATAAAATTCAAAGCATATATCTTGGCAAGTTAGTCAGAATACTCTAAATAATATTTGAGAGGAAATTTGTCCTTTTAAGCTTTGTGTTGTCAAATATTTTCACTTGGAGCTGACTTGTTCATGACTTTCTGATTCTCATCATTGACTCCATTACCTTTATCAGGATATATTTCTTGCATAAGGACAAAGGATAACAATGTTTTAAGCTTTATAGAAAAGGTAAGACTAGAGAAATACTTCCCTTCCAAGAAGTTCTTACAAAGAAAAATAAAAAATCATTCTTCACCCTGTTGATTGAGTGGTGAGATCACAGATGTCACAGCTTGTGTCTTTTAAGTCCTAAGTAAAGGTACTTTTGTTTGATCATAACAATTTTGTTGTTGACTTTTGCAGAAATGAAATACAGGTTTCTACCCCTGATGACTATGATTAGGACTTTAAGTCTAGAATAATTGCTTTTTTGTTCGGTTGGTGTTTTGCTTGTTTTTGTTTTTGTTTTTGTAGTGTTTTAAGAGTGTACTGCAGACTTTTTTCTTTTATTAAGTAAAAATAAATTCAATGGAAATTCAAATAAAATTCGCACTGTTAGTATACTTGAATCCATGATTTTCAAGTATGACCTAAGTTTCCTCTTGCATCTTGTTTCATTAGATATGAAAGAATTCTGGTCAGTCAAGGAAGAAATAAATTCTGGTCATCATTTACATCAAGAATACTTTAAACTGAATTTTCATAGTCTGCTTCAGGTACCTGATTAATACTGATGAAATATGACTGATCAAATACAGGCTTTTGTTCTCCTCTCACCCAAGTGAATGTTTTATCTCCAATAATTTAATTGTGGCTATTTAAAATATTCAATAAATTGTATCAGCTTCAACATTATATGATATATAAATATAACAAAGTATATGTTTAAAATGTTATATTATTTTTAAATTGAAAACTAATAAAAAGGACCAGCTTGTACATGGTAATTTTATAAACATGAATGACATATTCTTTTCTCATAATTTCAGAATTACATGAACAGATTTTTATTCATCATCTTCTTAAGAATCATGCTAAACCAAAGCTATATCAATGAATTCATTCTCCTTGGACTTTCACAGAACTCAAAAGTTGAAAAAATATTGTTTGTTATATTTTTGTTGATCTACCTGGCAACGATTGGGGGCAACATGATTATTGTGGTGACCATCATCTACAGCCCTGCACTACTGGGCTCCCCCATGTACTTCTTCTTGATATTCTTGTCCTTCCTGGATGCATGCACTTCTTCCACTGTAACACCCAAGATGATGGTAGACTTCTTTCATGAGAGAAAGACCATCTCCTTTGAATGTTGTATGACACAACTGTTTGCTGTCCACTTCTTCACTGGGATGGAGGTGATTGTCCTGTCAGCCATGGCTTATGACCGCTATGTAGCCATTTGCAAGCCCCTTCACTACTCTTCTATCATGACCCGGAGGCTCTGTGGTATTTTAGTGCTGTTGTCCTGGGCTGGAGGCTTCTTACATTCTATCATACAAATTATCTTTACTTTGCAGCTACCCTTCTGTGGACCCAATATCATTGATCACTACATGTGTGACTTGTTCCCATTACTGAAGCTTGCCTGCACTGACACACACATTTTTGTCATTTTGGTGTTTGCCAACAGTGGGTCTATCTGCATCATAATATTCTCTATTTTGCTTGTTTCCTATGGTGTCATCTTGTTCTCTCTGAGAGCCCACAGTTCTGAAGGCAGACGTAAAGCTCTTTCTACTTGTGGATCCCACATTACAGTTGTGCTTTTGTTTTTTGTGTCATGCATCTTAATATATGCTCGACCTACAGCCTTCTCCTCTGAGAAAAATGCTCTTGTATTTGCAACCATCATAACACCACTGCTCAATCCTATGGTTTACACTTTCAGGAATAAGGATATGAAGAATGCCATCAGGAAAATGTGGAAGAGATTGATAGTGGTTTCTGGTGATTATTAACAAATTACATTTACAATGTTTTGGTGATAGACCAGTAGGTAAGAGCATTTGTAGTGCAAACATGAACTATATTTCTGACTCACAACATTCATGGGAGAAATCAGTTATGGTAGCTCAGTTTTAATGCAATACTGGTGAAGTCACATATTATTGAGCCCAATGACTCTTCCCGAACCAGTGTGGCCAAGGTTAATTGGAGACTTTGTCTTAAGTAAATAAGGCAGCAAGAAATAAATGAACATAGTCAGTGCCTTTCTGTGACTTTTCATGCATGTGAAAAGGCTCATACACTATCCACCCATCATGTGTACACACATGCATATACTACTTACACATGTACACAAACAGCACACACAGACATTCATAGGAAGAATAAATAATTACATTTCTAAACTAATCTAAGTACACAATAGGGCACTATTTACTAGGACAATTATTTTTAATTGGTCATTATTTGAAAAGGAAAGCATCAATTTCTGTAGAATGCATTTACATTGGGAGTGGCAAAACTGCTTCTCGGATCACAGTTCATTATGAATTGATTAATTAACATTGACATATATCCAAAGAATTCAAGAAATTAGATTCCAGAGAACCAAATAACCCTATTAAAAATGTGATACAAAGCTAAACAAAGAATTCTAAATGAGGGATAATGAATGGATAAGAAGCACCTAAAGAAATGTTTGACATCCTAAGTCATCAGGGGAATGCAAATCAAAACAACCCTGAGATTGCACTTCACACCAGTTAGTATGGCTAAGATCGAAAGCTCAGATGACAGATGCTGGTGAGGATGTGGAAAAGAGAAACACTCCTTCATTGTTGGTGGGATTGCAAGCTGGTATAACCACTCTGGAAATCAGTCTGGAGGTTCCTCAGAAAATTGGACACAGTGCTACCTGAGGACTCAGCTATACTACTTGTGGGCATATTCTCAAAAGATGCTCCAACATATAATAAGAACATGCTTCACTAAGTTCATAAAAGCCTTTTTACAATAGCAAGAAGCTAGAAAGAACCAAGATGTCCTTCAACAGAGGAATGGATACAGAAAATGTGATACATTTACACAAAGGAGTACTTACTCAGCTATTAAAAATCAATAGCTTCATGAAATTCTTAGGAAAGTGGATAGAACTAGCAAATATCATCCTGAGTGAGGTAATCCAGTCACAAAAGAACACACATGGTATGCACTCATTGATAAGTAGATATTAGCCCAGAAGCTCAGAATACCCAAGATACAATTCACAGACCATATGAAGTTCAATAAGAAGGAAGACCAAAATGTGGAGGCATCAGTCCTTCTTAGAAAGGTGAACAAAATACTCACATGAGGAAGTGCAGGGACAAAGAGTGGAGCAGTAAGTGAAGAAAAGACCATCCAGAGACTGCCCTACCTGTCTGTCAATCTTATATGCAGCCACCAAACCCAGTCACTATTGCTGATGCCAAGAAGCGCTTGCTGAAAGAAGCCTGATATGGGGCTCTCTTGAGAGGCTCTGCCAGAGCCTTACTGATACAGATGAGGATGCTTGCAGCTAACCATCAGACTGATCACTGCAACCCCTATGGAGGAGTTAGAGAAAGGACAGAAGGAGCTTAAGGGGTTTGCAACCCCATAGGAAGAACAATATCAACCAACTAGACTCCCCAGAGCTCCCAGGGACTAAACCACCAACCAATGGGGTGACTTAGGCTCCAGCTGCATAAAGCAGAGGATGGTATTGTATGGCATCAGTAGGGGAAGCCCTGGATTCTGTAAAGGCTGATTCCACAGTGTAGGCAATGCTAGGATGTTGAGATGGGAGTGGGTAGGCAGGAGGGAGAGTAACCTCATAGAAGAGGTTGGGAGGGCAGGTACTGGAAAAGGGGATAACATTTGAAATTTAAATACATAAAAGTTAAAAAATATCTGAAAATGCAATAAATAAATAAATAAATAAATAAATAAATAAATAAATAAACAAATAAACAAAAAGAAAGAAAGAAATGGAGTCAACTGACCCTTAACATTATATATGCCTTTGTTCACACAAATGCATGCAGAGGCAAGAGATAAACATCAGTGTATATTCCTCTATCTTTCCCCCCATAATTTTTCATGGCAGAAAGTTATATTGAACATGGACCTCAACCATGCAGCTTGACTCACTGGCCAGTTCTTTTATGTATCCTCGAGTCTCATCTTTTCAGAACTAGGATGACAGTCATGGCCTCTCTTCCTAGATGTTTAAATGGCTACAAGGGATCTGAACTTAAAAATCCCATGGATTGCAACAAGTAAACTTAGCCACCTTGCACACCATAGGTCTTATTTATTTTGTATATTTATGTTACTTCATGCTACTATATTTATAATTTTTATATTTATTGAAGTTAGAGGAAGAAGAGAAAAAATACTTTTGCCCAGAGTCAGACAGAAATATAATCAGCTGATGATAAAGGTTAGGAAGCTGTAAAAATAATTCAAAGCTCTGGTAAAATAACAGTATTTTCGTAGATAGAAGCATCACATGGTTTGGAAAACTCAGTATTTTCAGCTCATTTCTACTTTATGGAAATATTGTTTCAGAACTTTTTTATTCTTTTAGTTGGAAAATAGCTTTCTATTGCCTTTTTCCAAAGATCTACATGTATTCACATCCCACATTTGCTACTGACAATGTACTTCCAAAAATTTATTGAGCGTAGTCAACTGTGGAGGAGCAGGTGATTAGCATTGCAGAGGCAAACACTGGATCTCTCTGAGTTCAAAGCAAGTCTTTCTCTACACAGCAAGTTCCAGGCCAACAAGGTTATATAATAAGACCTGGTCTCAAATGGGGAAAAAAGGCTTTTAAAGAAGTACACTGTGTGAAAAAAAACCCAATTGAATATTAGCATAAAAGTTATAATTCCTTAAAACTAAAAATATATTAATGAATCTTCCCATTCCTAAATGTTCAGTATAAAACTGAAATGGAAAGCTGAAACTGTTAACAGAACTAGCAAATTCTGATATTTAACCTAGTGTAAATAAAAACAGGGCAGTAGTTTTCAGTATTTATTTCTTGACTTAAAAATATTTTTGTTGGGGTTTGAATTAAGGTTATTTGAGGCTGTAATGAATCTGCAGAACAGTTATGAAAGCATCTGTTGTTGACACTTATCAAAAAGGAAATTTGCCACCTATTGTTGGAAGGAATACATGAATGCCTGCTGCCTTCCTCAATTTTTACAGAGAAGTTACAGTATACCTCAGATGTTTTTCTGAAGAACAAACTGATGCTATTTAGCATTGCCTTGAACATAATGACTTGGATCATGGTTCTCTATTAACTCTGAACTTTTAATTGTTACAAAAGGATTTGTAACTGTTACCCAGGAGTCAGGTCCTTACGCCTGCACAAGTGCAGCATTCCAGTGTGCCTTTCTTCTCCAACCCCACTACACTGAAAACCTCCAAACAAAGAAGGGGCACTAAAAGCTAGTTTCATATTTCTGGCAGTTGATGCAAATAATTCTGGTATGATCAAACAAGTACCCTCCTAGGTGCCCATCTTCCGACAATACTCGGCACAATCCCAATTCCTGGCTGATATGTCATGAACCCTTTCTGGAATCTATAAAACCTCTCTGCCTTAACTCTGTGCCCAATTTTCTCTGGCCTCCTTCACTGAAAATGGTGAGCTTGCCCTGGTTGATCCCAATAAACCTCCTTTTATATTTGTTTGATTTGATTTGATCTTGCTGATTACATCGGCAGAGATACTTATTATCTGGGAAGGAAACTTAATAGTAACAATAAGAAAGAACCTTGATCTGCAGTGTGCATCTTGTGTTCTCTGTCCTTGAGTTCTCAGTTTCCCATTTCAGTTCTTTCACTTCCTACAGGAAAGGTCATTTGCTCAAACCCTCATCCTTTTCTCCTGGTACATCATTACCAGAATCTGCAACTGAATATTCAGGATTAAAATAATAAAGGATCAGGTTTGTTTTTTATGTATAATGAAACAAAATATACCTGTTTTGGATACTATACTATAGTCAAAATAAATTATTTCATTTTTTTCAAACATTGGATTAGCAGCTTCATTAATCAATCAAACCACTGATTTCAGATGCTCATTTTATAAGCTAATTCTTGGGAATGAACAACGTTGATGTAAAGATCCTTACAGAGCAAGGACATCAAGAAGATGCGTCTCCTTTTAGTCTCATGGCAAGGAGGTTAGGTGGGGAAATCATCACACTTAACTCAAAAATATTGGTTTGATTCATATCTTAATTTTTATAAATTTCCAATGGGAATGCGATACCATGTCATGAATCTGTAGGCTCTTGCCCTTTGACCTTTGCCATGGAAAATTAAGGAGAGACAAACATAAGTATTTAGCAATTTTGTCAATAAAATTCAGTTGTCCTGACAGTGCTACTGAAAAGAAAAGCATGCTATACTAACTCACACTCAATGTGAAATTCAATTGATAACCTTCACAAAATAATAAATAACAAATAACAATAAATACAAAATAATGAATAGAATATACACATATATTTCAATGTTTCATTAGGTTTATAAGATTAAACACTTGTGATTCTTTTTACATGAACTGGTATTGTCATGTGACAATAGTACCTAGTCATTTCATAGTAAATGACTAGGATCTCAGGATCCTTCTACCTTGGCCTCTTCAGCGTATATTACCAGGGTATGTCAACATAACTGGGTGACAGGGAGAAAATTTTTCTTCTTCCGGAAAAAAGCACTCAAATTGTTTATCAAATGCCAAATGTTCAGCCCTGAAAGCGTACATATGAGTAAATTTATGTAAACTGAGAGATATATAGGTCAGAATATACATGAATATATATATATATATGTGTGTGTGTGTGTGTGTGTGTGTGTGTGTGTGTGCGTGTGCAAATAATAACAATGAGAAAAAGCACAAATGTGAAAGCCAGTAAGGAAGTGCATCTGCAAAATTCTGAAGGGGAAAAGATTGAGGAGAAATAATGTATTCATATTATAATCTAGAGAATTAAAGAAAAAATAAAAGAAGTTTTCTTACCTCAAACACTGAATGGCCCTCTAAAGAATGATGGTATTCCATTCTGTATATTACTCAAATAATGTAGCAATTGAAAAGTACATATTGACTTCTTTATCATTCCATTAGATTTGATGTATATACTTTGTTTCTTCATGTTTTTATGAGGATAAATAAATTGGCATGTAGGTAGCATACACATTTGTATACATGAAGAGTGAAGGATGTTTGTGCTTTTGCACTTATATACAAATGTGTAAGATCAGATTTTATATATTCATCTGTTATTCACTAACATAATGTTTTGGAAAAGGTTCTAAAATGAGCTTTTAGATTTCTGTGTTAAACTAGACTAACTGTTTTCTTTGAATTGGTGATTAAGTTACCACCACTGAGCCGACACTAGGTTAAAGGGCACTGAGATGCCTGATTTCTGACATGGATGCTAGAAATTGCAACTGATATCTTCTCTTTCTACAATATGGAGTGCTTTTAGCCACCAATCCATTTTCACAGCACTGTATGGGATAAATTTTAGTATTTATTGGAAACTATAATACGTTTCTTCCACATTTTCCTGATGGCATTCTTCATTTCCTTATTCCTGAAAGTGTAAACTATAGGATTAAGCAATGGTGTCAACACTGTGGTAAATACAACAGCATTTTTCTCAAAGGAAAATGCAGATATAGGTCGTGCATATGTTAATATGCATGGGACAAAAAACAAAATCACAACAGTAATGTGGGATCCACAAGTGGAGAGAGCTTTGTATTTCCCTTCAGAGCTGTGGGCTCTCAGAGAGAACAAGATGACGCCATAGGAGACAAGCAAGATAGAGAATATTATGATGCAGATAGACCCACTATTGGCAAACACCAAAACAACAAATAGGTGTGTGTCAGTGCAGGCAAGCTTTAGCAATGGGAACAAGTCACACATGTAATGATCAATGACATTGGGTCCACAGAAGGGTAGCTGCAACATGAAGATAATTTGTATGATAGAATGTAAAAAGCCTCCTGCCCAGGACACCATCACAAGATTGACACAGAGCCTGCGGTTCATGATTGAAGAGTAGTGAAGGGGCTTGCAAATAGCCACATAGCGGTCATAAGCCATGGCTGACAGGACAATCACTTCCATCCCAGTGAAGAAGTGGACAGCAAACAGTTGTATCATGCAACATTCAAAGGAGATGGTCTTCCTCTCATAGAAGAAGTCTACGATCATTTTGGGAGTGACAGTGGAAGAAGTGCATGCATCCAATAACGACAAGAAGATCAAGAAGAAGTACATGGGGGAGCCCAGCAGTGCAGGGCTGTAGATGATGGTTACCACAATTATCATGTTGCCCCCAATAGTTACCAGGTAGATCAACAAAAATATAACAAACAATATTTTCTCAACTTTTGAGTTCTGTGAAATTCCAAGGAGAAGGAACTCAGTGACACAGCTCTGGTTTTTCATGATTCATTAGATGATGTTGCAAGTGATATGTTCAAGTAAATCTATAATTATGAAAAATAAATACTTAATACAATTTACAGAATTAGTATAATGGTGTGCCCTCAGGCAAAATTGTCTTGATTTATTTTATTACTATAAAACAAAATATTAGAATGTTTTATAGTATATAAGTATATAACATGTAGAATTGAAGTTAGAATAAATATTTGAACAAGATAAAATGACCACATTTTTAATACTGGGATGAAATAATCTCCTGTCTGGTGGACAATAGAAACAATATAAATTTGAACAATCACTTTTTATAATTATCTTGATATTTTTGAAGTGAAATGTTAAAAAAATATAGAAACTATATTGAGCTATGAACAAGAGGTCACAATTTAATAATCTTGTCAGATATTGCTTGCATTAGTCCAGGATGAGTAATCATCGGTTCCTAATCAGACCACTGCCTTATATGGTATTAAGAGAGGAGCCAAAATATTCATATGAAGATATGGTTACACTACGAAGGATCTTAAAACATCAAATGAATCAATCTATACTCTGTTAAAGAAAAATGTGTCTGTTGTGTGTTCAAAATTTTGTAAATTAACTGTTGATTCATCATCTTAAAATGGTACCAGAACTTTATTAAAAAAAATACAGACTGCTTTCCTGAAAGCCAAATGAGATTAGCGAGACTACAAACTAATATAAGCTATTCAGGACTCATTCTTTATCAAAATTATGTGGCAAAGCTTATTAATTCTACTTTATTTGCCCAAAATGTATAATGAAATTGTGAAGAAAAACAAAGGATAGATGATTAATCTGGGATCTTAAGAGATTAAGATGCCAATACCCAGGAGATCTCCAAAGAGACAACTGGGTAAAGACTAAGATTGTTTTTCTCAGTAAAAAGTTTACAGTAACATTGTTTTTTCTGCCATTTCCCTCTGTTTGTAAAGGTTAAATAATGTTGTTTCTTTATTCATATGGGAAAGGCATCTTGATAAAGGCAACAGAATATATGTTGAAGAATCAAAAGGCAGGAACCAATCAGCAAGACATGGACACTAGTGGCAGGACATATCTGAAGAAAGACTACTCACTGAAGACAATCTAGGCTCTTGAGACTTAAGTACTTGCTTAGTCTTTTATTAGTATAACTTTTTCAGAAAACAGTTTTTCAACATATATGACAAGAAATCTATATGAATAAAACATGCTCATAAGTGACCTATATGATCTCCAATGATGCAGAAGATCAAAAAAAATCAGTATTTGTCTCATGTGTTTCACTTGCACAAAAAGATATAATAGTAATAAGGTCTATATGGTGATCATGTAAGTATTAATTATGAAACCAAACAATGTAGAAGAGAAGTTAAGGACTAAGAATAAGCAGCCCTAACCAATGACATTCACCAGATAATTTTATTTCAGATATAACTCTTGATTTTTATAGACAAAACTGATATGTGTTGATCTTCATATCTATTCACAAGGTAAAATACTTGATTTTGTAGATGCAAGACATAATGGTGTCAATGCATAGTATGTTATAATGTTCTTAATAATGGTAGAATATAAAGACCATCTTCTGAGGAAATAAAATAACACCTTGACTGATAGGTTCCAAAATAAATAAGATTTAATGCTAATTTTTAAAATGAAGTTAAATTAGCTCTATCTTTTATATTCTATAAAAGGTGCACATTTGTTTCATACAAAGTGGCATTGTCATTTTTCTAATAAAACAAGTTTCTCAACTTGTGTTAAAGCATAGAAAGTGAAGAGCACAATGTATTTATGCTGTTGCCATCATGAGGGTTATGATTTATTTAGGAGATATAAACATAAGGTGTCATGTTAACTTTTAATATGAATTGAATTTTGTTGCATAATAGTTGAAAATTAATGTAAACCTAAATAATTATTTTGTTTGGATTTGCTTCCCTCTATCTTGGTAAGTGAATTCATGATGAAGCTGTGTGGACATATCAAGTGAATGAATACCAGTGAAACTTTGAAACCTTACATTTCATCTTATTTCCATAAATCTAAAATTAGACTTAATACAAAGTAAGCTAGAAATTTAGAAATTGTTTGGTTTCTACCATTAGAGTCTAGGATACATGTGGGAGTGAAAGAGAATCACAATATTCTGTTCATATGTATAAAAATTCTCAAAGAATAAATAAAATTTTATTTTGAAAATAAGTAAAGAAATAGCTTGATATCTAAATAGCCAGAATTATTGAGTGAACCATGACATCTTAAGATTCCTGATACATAAAACACCAAGCTGATAGGGTCTTTTGATTGTTTTAATGGGGTTTACATAGTTCTCTATACCCCATGATGGATCAAACTCACCAGGTAGCCTTGAATGAATTTGTACTACTAATCCTGTGTCTCCACCTCCAAAGTACTGGGATTACAAATGTGTGCTGCCATACTCAACCCTCTTCATATTTTATCATTGTATGATATAAACTATAAATCAAACTGAACCAAAATCCATACTGACATCCACATTATTTTAAACAATGCTTGTGTATCTGAAAGAAAGGAAGAAAGTAGCATCAGTTGAATGGAGTCTTTTTACATTGCATTTTTAAAAGTATCCCTTTGTTCATGCAATTTTTAAAAATATAAATATTAGAAAGCAGTTGCACAACATTTTATATCTTTGAAATGGCACTCCAGTCCCAACATTATATTTTAAAAATAAAGCAAGTTGAAGAAATTTTACAATAGGATGTGTTATGGTGTCAAAATCCTGGAAAGGGAGGAACATTTATGATATTTAAATAAGACTACACCTAATGACTAACAATACAACACTGATAATATGCATATGTCAGGGTTGAAGCTTTTAACTATTAAGTCAGAAGAGCAGAGGAAATTAAATGTTCCTTTATAGGCATTTTACATGTCCGTTTATAGACTTTGTAAATATATTCTGTAATCTAGAAAGTATCACAAGATTTATAGACTTTATTTGAAATAACTAAGCTGTCATTATCAAAGTATTTAAAATTAAAAATCAAGATCAAAACCCAAAAAATGAATTATTTTAAGTTTCTGAAAACAACTGGAGGTCTGCAGACCACTTCCCAGATCACCAAAGAGCTCACTTAAAAAAGTACTTCACATTGACCACTTTGATGTGTTATTATCTTTCCATAATTGGCCATGCACTAGTCTCTATATTTATACATGCCCAATTATTTTTTATTTCAATTCATATTATCATACAGAAACCAACTTATTTTCTCTATACTTTTAAAACGCTTCATGAATTCTTTACTCTAATAACTATACACTTGAATTTCTAGAACGATATAGGGTGTCACTAGCTATTTCCTTGAGTAGTAACTTTGGGAACTTTGCCCATCTGTCCACATAGTCTACTATTTTATCACCAGAGTTAATGGTAGCAACAGTTTATCTGCAGAGAACAGAAGATCTTTGTTAATATAAAATGTTATTTTGAAATATATTAAAAAATGAACACTTATTACAAATTATAATCATCAATTCAAATCTTATTTGAAATTATTCTTGTTAAAGTCCATTTTAAAAAATGTCTACCTTTTCATCTAAGATTGCTAGCTACCTGTAAAAGATTTATGTCTTGTCTGTGTCTCAATAAAAGTTTTGCCATAGCTCTTTGGAAATATGCTCTCCAAAGATGACTAATCACCCTTTCCCCCACTCAGTGTTGACCTTCTAATGCCCCTAAATGTCTTGAATTCCTTATCTGATTTTGAAATGTTGGAGAAAGCACTTTTTTTCTGTTCCCTCTCATCTCCTCCCTAATGGATTTCACAAACATCTAAACACTTTTTCAACAACCTGGTGAACCAACTCATTTGTGGAGAATAATCAAACCAGAACTACCATCATTAAAGCAGTTTAAAGCCTCAATTTGGATTTTCATGAAAGGTTCTGAGGCAGAAGCCTAACACTTATGTGAACTTAAGTAGACATAAATCAGAAGTTCCTTCATTCTGTAACATAATGAATTTGAACATAATGCTCTTCTGTGTGCCCTATTTTAGTGTTAAGTTGTAGATATATCATATATAGTTTTAATATTCATTTCAATATTATATACAGTTTAATAGAACTTCAGTCTTCCATACTGTAAATCAGTTTTTACAAAACCTCAGCGCATACTACCTTTACACCCAATGGTGTATATCTTAATAAATAAATAAACATGTAGTTAGAAGAAAAAATTGTTACAGGGATACTAGAAAACAAGAAATCTGACCTTCTATACATTATTTGGTTTCCACACAAGGGAGAACATGTGAATTAATGGTTGCTTACATTAAACTTGAAAAAAATATGATCATCAGAGGACAGGAAAGGAAGAGAATAGGAAATGTGCAGGGAAGGAGGAGGATGAGGACGAGGATGAGTAGGATGAGGAAGATGAGGAGGAAGAGGAGGGAGAGGAGGAGGAAGAAGAGGAGGAAGAAGAAGAGGAAAATGATGAGGGCAGGATAAGGGAGAGATGAGGGAAAAAAGGAAATTGCAATCTGAAGACTTTTATGGGCATTTGAGCAGTTATTACTTTTAAATGCTATTTTCTGGTCTGTGTATATCATTTTATAGATTTCTATATGTTCTGATTTTCATCACATATAAGATAAGGAATCTGATCATTAGAGTTTATATAAATCTCTCAAAACCACCCTTATAAAGTGCAAAGACAATGAGTGAAGCACACAGTACCTTGACCACAACACCAAAACTATAAATTACTTTACCACAGTTTAACTCATCTCTGAAAATGTAAAAATATACCTTATATGTCTAACCATAAGTCGGTTGTATGAAAAACCTGAACACAGCTATAGTCTGGTTGCTGAAGAGTACATCGGTTCCCTGGTGACTGTGTAGAGTGCTTCCTTCCACTTGTAATAGAGAAGAGTAAGTCTCCCAGAGTAGGAGAATGTTACAAATGCTTCTCTCAAACTGTCTTCAACACATCATGTTTTAACCATAAAAGCGAAACAAAAAAAGTTCCATTTTAATTGCGAATGCAATTGAATGTGGGTTTCTCCAGGGGTGATCCACTTGTGAGACCTATTTCTTTGTTTCCCAGAAGGCTTGTACGATTTATGGCCCCAGGAGTATCCAAGATATAATTTCATGTACTTTTTCACTTGATTATGTGTTGTAACACTCCCATGTTCATCCAAATCCAAGTTTAAAATATTGATGTAGAAATGTTTCTATTTGATGACTTTTAATGTGCTATCAGTCTCAGGAATATAATGAATGGAAGGCAGTATCTCCATGCAGATTTCAAGTATAATTCTTATGTATTAAAAAAATGAGAGCTGATTTTTGTTGTGAGGAACTCTAATAATGAATAAGAATAATTTGATAGTTTTAGAAAAACAATAGCAAGTACTGTATTCATTAGTGATATGTTAATTTCCTCTATGAATATTTTATTTACTTTTTGACAATTTAACAAACATACACAATATATTACCCATCACATTCCCTTGCACTCCTTCAAATCGTGATCACCCCTTCTTCTCAACTGCATCTATATCTTCTATTCCTGATCCTGGCTACAAGGGCACTTGGGTGAATATGGGCATGGGAAGTATTTACTGGCGCTAGTTCAACTTTGCATACCTAAAGAAAATGATACCCCTTCTCAACCAATTTTTAATTGTAAACATCTACTCAATAGGAAGAGAAGACTCCTGAGTCCATCTTATACCCATGAGACAATGATCCAGGATTGGTTCTTGTGTTACTTTTGTGCAGGTATCAATATGTGCTGCTTATTTGTGATTCCAGCTTCCCTACCATACCCAGAGCACACAACTTCATGAATCCTCTCCCTCTCAATTTCTTCCTTTCGTCCCTTCTAAAATCCTTTCTAAATCTGTGGGGAGGGGGCAGGTAATGTAGCTATGCCATTTTGGAATGAGTATTGAATAGCTACTTATTATGAAGTCATGCATCTATGTACTAAATGACCATTGGTATTGGAGAACTAATTGGTTTTCCCCGGAAAAGAAAATCTCTCCCCTTCTCGGTACTTCTTAGTTGGCTGTAGTTCTTTCAGATGGAGGAAAGAGAAAGTGGAAATGATATAATTATTTTATAATCTCAAAACATGAAGAAATAGTTTCATAAACAGAAGCTGCAATGTTAAAGGCTAACAAGTATATTACTCTACATATATAAACATGAATATTTAGAAAGCTGACAAAATTTCCATTTGACAAAAATAATACAGTAATAGATTCTCCCCTAGGACCTGTGACTTCCTTCTTCATAGGCTTTTGACCATATTTATAGTACATTATATGTGTTCTCCCCTACTGATTATCCTTTAAGTTTAGTCTGAAAGTGTTTATACCCAAAACAATCATAACCCTACTTCACCAGTGAATGTATTTTAACTAATTGGTCAGCATTCCAGCATGCTGTGCCCTTAGCTTGCTAAGAAAAAAAGCAGTATTTTAATTAATTTTCTTCACCAATTGACTGTGTAGAACCATCTGGAACTAAGAACACTATCCATTAGAGTTAAATATAGTAAATAATTATTTTTTTACTTTATGTACATTGGGGTTTTCCCTAAATATATGTCTCTGAGAGGGTACCAGATCCCCTGGAATGAGGGGTAAAGACAGTTGAAAGCTGCTTTATGGGAACTGAACTTGGGTTCTCTGGACGATGATCTAGTGCTCTTAACTGCCAAGCTATCTTTCTATAAGTGCGAATGAAATTAAAAACAAGTTACAGATGTCCTATATGTATTTGCACAAGTAGATGTTCCATTCTAAAAGAAAATAATTAGTTTATAGAAAAGAATGATAGTTCAAAAGCTGTACAAAAAGTCAAAAGAGTAGAATAAAATTTTCAGCTCTAAGTATTATGACATCTTGGACTTCTCATATACATCTGAAATCTACAAGTTATTAGTTAGCCCCACCGTTCCTATTTTATAATACAAGCAACCTTTCTCATGACCTGGCTCCATTCTTTACATAGAAACTTCATCTGCTATGTTGCACTACCTGCCATCTTCGGCAGCATTACATCACCATTACCACCAAGGCTTTACCTTCTGAAACATAGGCACTTCTTGTAATAGCTTCAATTCCCACTACGCTTTAGTGTCTCTTGGATACCATAGAACAAGACTTCACAGTCCCCTAGTTTTAATGTCTACAAAACTTCCCAGATATAAATGTTGCTAAAACTAAAGCCATGTGTCCTTTGTTCTAACGATGAAGAAGAAAAACTGTGAGTTTCTCCAGTGGAGCTAGCTTTGAAACCAATTAGAAAGCAGTTGGTTATGCCTATGGCACTTTTGACACTATTACTCCAAGCTTCAAACCTTTTCCATATTAGTGCTCAGAGCTACAAACTGTACACTTACAGTTTTATCATGTCTCATTTTGCTGTAGCTTTATTTTCATTTGATTCTAGATCTTGCCAAAATTTTCAGAATAAATATATTATAAAATTAAATATTTTTTAAAGAAAACAGAAAATTATCAAAGATGACATGCTTTGATTAATGTACAAATGAAAAATAGTTGTCATTTTTTCAAAGCTGAACTATCAATTTTTATATTCCCAACTTTTCTTTTCAAATAGTAGGAAAAAAACAATAAATAAATAAACAAACAAATAAATAAATAAACAAATAAATACATAGAAGTTTGAGAGTTGGTATATAGGAAAAGGATTCATTTGTCTTTGGGCCATTTTTTGTGTAGATGTGTGAACACTATAAAGGTTTTTGAGGCTATGTTTACAGGATTGTAGCTATATAATATTTGTATTTATGAAATTTCAATGTGAATTGTGTTCTATGTAATGCAATAAATTTTACAATAAAAACAATATCTTCATCAAGTTTTATTATTTTTGGTCACTGTAAATTATGAAACATTTTATTTAATAATTGAATACTAAATATTGTATAAAATTTATTTCCAATTTTGTTCTCTAAAATGAACATTTTGAAACTAAGGAAAGACATTTAATTTTTATATGTCCCATAAGAAAAACATTTGGATGCAAACCTTTCTAAGCATTCTGTAAGGGATAAATGAATGTTTACTTGTGTTGTCACAGGCTTATATTCTTAATATAAAGAAGGCCAAAGACAACAGGGACTTTAAAATTAACAAGTTCTACACTTGAAGGGATTTCATCATAAATCAACAAAAATAATAAATAATAAAAATCAAATTGGCATTTTTTTTGAAGTCAGATTCAGTAAAAGCCATGGTTAGTCTACTTTTGTATGTTATTTGGAATTGCTAGGTGATAGGCACAGAATCAGACATTTTACAGTAAGTATCTGGCATCCAGAAGAAGATGGCCTCTTAATTATGATGTTAAAAGTCCCTTGGTATGGAATGTACCTTAAGAAATGATAGGTGTGCTTCTTTGTTGGAAAAACCTCACTAATGTTCACTGTGTAAAAGCATTGCCTATCAATAAATAGCTGAGTGGCCTATATAACAAGGCAGGAGAGAAAGGCAGAACTTCCAGGAAGAAGTAGGAGTTGTCAGAAGTCAGTTGCATCAAGATGAGACAAATGAAACTGCAGAGAGGTAATCAGCCACACTGCAGACATAGAATAATATGAACAGGTTAACTGAGTTATGAACTAGCTGGAGAACAATCCTAGCTTAAGGCCTAGGTTTTATTTCATAAATAAATAAGCTTCTATGTCACTATTTGAGAATGTGGGATGCTACTTGCAGTTGTTTGGGTGCCTGACTCTTTCCCAGAGTGCCTAAATCTGCAGATGGCCTGCTTATTCTCTCCTGCCTTGATTTAGGTCTTTCAGCTCTTTATTGACAGGCGATGCTCTCACATAGTGTAGAAGACACTATCCCTATACTACTTAGTTTCAATCACCAACTTGGCACAGCCCAGGCTTTAGACAGAAAGATCTCAGTTGAAAGTTTTCCTGAAGATTGAGCTTTCATAATTTCAGTGGAGTATCTTGATGGAGGAAAGCCTCTGCTCACTGTAGGTAGAGCTGGTCATGGGAAGATAGTTCGTGGTTACTTGTTTTTGTTTTTGTTGTTGTTTGGGAGGTTGTTTTGTTTGTTTGTTTGTTTGTTTATTAAGAAGCTAAATGAGCAAAAGCCAGAGAGAAACTTCTAGTGCATAATCTATTATTATGGGAGGGAAGGGGAGGAACTCAGAGTACCAAAACCATGGAGGTTGCTTCTTGCCATTTGTCTGACTTTCCTGAACGAAAAGGCTTATGCTCTAAGATCAAGAATTGACAAATGGGACATAATCAAATTACAAAGCTTTTGTAAGAAAAAAGACACTGCCATTAGGACAAAACAGCAGCCAACAGATTGGGAAAAGATCTTTACCAATCCTATATCCAATAGAGGGCTAATATCCAATTTATGCAAAGAACTCAAAAAGTTAGACTCCAAAGAGTCAAATAACCCCATTGAAAATGGGATACAGAGCTAAACAAGAATTCTCAACTGAGGAATATCGAATCTCTGAGAAGCACCTAAAGAAATATTCAGCATCCTCAGTCATCAGGGAAATGCAAATCAAAACAAACCTGAGATTCCATCTCACACAAGTCAGAATAGCTAATATAAAATACTCAGGTAGCAACAGATGGTCACAGGGATGTGCAGAAAGAAGAATACTCCTCCATTGTTCGTGGGATTGCAAGCTGGTACAACCACTTTGGAAATCAGTATGGCGGTTCCTCAGAAATTGGATATAGTATTACCAATTTCCAAGCTATACCACTCCTGGGCATATATGTAAAAGATGCTCCAACATAGAACAAGGACCCATGCTCCACTATGCTCATAGCATGTTTATTTACGATAACCAGGAACTGGAAAGAACCCCAATGTCCCTCAATAGAGGGATGGATACAGAAATGTGGTACATCTACACAATGGAGTACTATTCAGCTATTAAAAATAATAACTTCATAAAATTCATAGGCAAATGGGTAGAACTAGAAAATATCATCCTGAGTGAGTTAAACTAATCACAAAAAACCCCACACATGTTATGCACTCACTGATAAGTGGATATTATCCCAAAAGTTTGGATTACCCAAGATAAAATTGACAGACCACATGAAACTCAAAAAGAAGGAAGACCAAGGTGTGGATACTTCAGGCCTTCTTAGAAGGGGGAACAAAATACTCAAGGGAGGAAATATGGAGACAAAGTGTAAGGCCATTTCAGAGACTGTCCTACCTGGGAATTTATCCCATATACAGACTCCAAATTCAGACACTATTGTGGATGCCAGAAGTGCTTGCTAACAGGAGACTGATGTAAATGTCTCTAGAGTGGCTCTGACAGAGCCTGACAAATATAGAAGGGCATGCTCGCAGCCAACCATTGAACTGAGACTAGGGTCCCCTATGCAAGAGTTAGGGAAAGGACTGAAGGAACTAAAGGGGTTTGTAACCCCATCGGAAGAACAATAATATTAACGAACCAGACCCCCCATATCTCCCAAGGACTACACCACCAACCAGAGAACACATGGAGAGACCACCATGGTTCCAGCTGCATATGGAGCAGAGAATAACCTTGTTGGACATCAATGAGAGGAGTGGTCCTTGGCCCTGGGTAGGGTAATGCCAGGGCGGGTAGGCAGGAGTGGGTGGCTAGGTGGGTGGCAGAGTACCCTCATAGAAACATTCAGAGGAAGAATGGTATGGGGAGTTTTCAGAGGGGAAACCTAGAAACTGGATAACATTTGAAATGTAAATAAATAACATATCCAAAAAAGAGTAATTTGTTTCTCAAGTGAGAGTATCTGAAAAAAAAATAATTTCTCCTTGCAAGTTGGTGATTTCTCTTAGGTTAGAGAATAGAGCATGTTTCTCCTTCCCCTTTCAGCTCTAGGACACCATTGGTGGAGGCACTGGGGATACTACCCTGGTATCAGTTTATGTGTGTGGCAGTTCAACTGGGTTTAGAAAGCTTATTTCCTTGGAGTCCTCTACCCACTTTGGCTTTTACTCTCTTTCTTGTCCTTCTCCCACAATGTTTCCTGAGACTTGAGGGATAGTATTTAATGGAGGTATCCCAATTTAGGGCTGAGTTTTCCAAGTTCTCTCAATTTCAGCCTATGTGAACGTATTTCTTCCTATCTGGGTAGGATGATGATTCTCTGATGATGCCTGAGTAAGGCACTGATTTATAAGTATAGTGACAAATATCATTAGACATCACTTTATTCTATTAGTAGAACATCGCTATGTTGTTTTTCCAAGATCCTTGTTCTATCTAGTCTCAGAGTCTTAGTCAACCAAACATAGTTGGGTATGTGTTCCACCCAGCAGAGTGGGCTTTAAGTCAAATCGGATATTGGTTGGCTTTCTGGCATCATGGAACTACCATTTGTTGCAGATGTGATAAGATTGTATATTGTTGGGGTCAGGGGTGGGGGGTTGTGACTATGTTGGAGAAGACATTCTTATTATATGTGTAGCTAATGTTTTTCATATGTTTTCCATAGAAATTTTCATCCTTCTATTTCCCAATGGATGTTTTAAAGTATTTCAAATGGGAATTACTATTATATAAAAATCAATAATGGGTTTATCAAGAGGATAGTTCAAAACATGTTGCAAACACGAAAATATGGTTACAAAAATCAGACCAACCTCCATTATGTGAGAACTAAGAATGGACAGTGCTTTTTATTTTTTCTCTTCTTGATTGTGTGTCTTCAAAGAGTTTAATATGATCCCAAAGGACATTACATTTTTTTTTATTAACTTGAGTATTTCTTATATACATTTCGAGTGTTATTCCCTTTCCCGGTTTCTGGGGAAACATCCCCCTAATACCTCCCCCTCCCCTTCTTTATGGGTGTTCCCCTCCCCATCCTCCCCCCATTGCCGCCCTCCCCCCAACAATCTAGTTCACTGGGGGTTCAGTCTTAGCAGGACCAAGGGCTACCCCTTACACTGGTGAACTTACTAGAATATTCATTGCTACCTATGAGGTCAGAGTCCAGGGTCTGTCCATGTATAGTCCTTAGGAGGTGGCTTAGTCCCTGGAAGCTCTGGTTGTTTGGCATTGTTGTACATATGGGGTCTCAAGCCCCTTCAACCTCTTCCAGTTCTTTCTCTGATTCCTTCAACGGGGGTCCTATTCTCAGTTCAGTGGTTTGCTGCTGGCATTCGCCTCTGTATTTGCTGTATTCTGGCTGTGTCTCTCAGGAGCGATATACATCCGACTCCTGTCAGCCTGCACTTCTTTGCTTCATCTATCTTGTCTAATTGGATGGCTGTATATGTGTGGGCCACATGTGGGGCAGGCTCTGAATGGGTGTTCCTTCTGTGTCTGATTTAATCTTTGCCTCTCCATTCCCTGCCATGGGTCTTCATATTCCCCTTCTAAAGAAGGAGTGAAGCATTCACATTTTGATCATCCCTCTTGAGTTTCATTTGTTCTAGGCATCTAGGGTAATTCAAGCGTGTGGGCTAATAGCCACTTATCAATGAGTGCATACCATGTGTATTTTTCTGTGATTGGGTTACCTCACTTAGGATGATATTTTCCAGTTCCAACCATTTGCCTATGAATTTCATAAAGTCATTGTTTTTGATAGCTGAGTAATATACCATTGTGTAGATGTACAACATTTTCTGTATCCATTCCTCTGTTGAAGGGCATCTGGGTTCTTTCCAGCTTCTGGCTACTATAAATAAGGCTGCAATGAACATAGTGGAGCACGTGTCTTTTTTATATGTTGGGACAACTTGTGGGTATATGCCCAAGAGAGGTATAGCTGGATCTTCAGGCAGTTCAATGTCCAGTTTTCTGAGGAACCTCCAGACTGATTTCCAGAATGGTTGTACCAGTCTGCAATCCCACCAACAATGGAGGAGTGTTCCTCTTTCTCCGCATCCTGGCCAGCATCTGCTGTCACCTGAGTTTTTGATCTTAGCCATTCTCATTGGTGTGAGATGAAATCTCAGGGTTGTTTTGATTTGCATTTCCCTTATGACTAAAGATGTTGAACATTTCATTAGGTGTTTCTCAGCCATTCGGCATTCCTCAGCTGTGAATTATTTGTTTAGCTCTGAACCCCATTTTTTAATAGGGTTATTTGTCTCCCTGCGATCTAACTTCTGGAGTTCCCTGTATAGTTTGGATATAAGCCCTCTATCTGTTGTAGGATTGGTAAAGATCTTTTCCCAATCTGTTGGTTGCCATTTTGTCCTAACCACAGTGTCCTTTGCCTTACAGAAGCTTTGCAGTTTTATGAGATCCCATTTGTCGATTCTTGATCTTAGAGCATAAGCCATTGGTGTTTTGTTCAGGAAAATTTTTCCAGTGCCCATGTGTTCCAGATGCTTCCCTAGTTTTTCTTCTATTAGTTTGAGTGTATCTGGTTTGATGTGGAGGTCCTTGATCCACTTTGACCTAAGCTTTGTACAGGGTGATAAGCATGGATCGATCTGCATTCTTCTACATGTTGACCTCCAGCTGAACCAGCACCATTTGCTGAAAATGCTATCTTTTTTTCCATTTGATGGTTTTGGCTCCTTTGTCAAAAATCAAGTGCCCATAGGTATGTGGGTTCATTTCTGGGTCTTCAATTCTATTCCATTGGTCTATCTGTCTGTCTCTGTACAAATACCACGCAGTTTTTATCACTATTGCTCTGTAATATTGCTTGAGTTCAGGGATAGTATTCCCCCTGAAGTCCTTTGATTGTTGAGGATAGTTTTAGCTATCCTAGATTTTTTGTTATTCCAGATGAATTTGCAAATTGTTCTGTCTAACTCTTTGAAGAATTGGATTGGTATTTTGATGGGGATTGCATTGAATCTTTAGATCGCTTTTGGTAAAACGGCCATTTTTACTATATTAATCCTGCCAATCCATGAGCATGGGAGATCTTTCCATCCTCTGAGATCTTCTTCAATATCTTTCTTCAGAGTCTTGAAATTCTTATTGTACAAATCTTTTACTTGCTTGGTTAAAGTCACACCGAGGTACTTTATATTATTTGGGTCTATTATGAAGGGTGTTGTTTCCCTAATTTCTTTCTTGGCTTGTTTCTCTTTTGTGTAGAGGAAGGCTACTGATTTATTTGAGTTAATTTTATACCCAGGCACTTTGCTGAAGTTGTTTATCAGCTTTAGTAGTTCTCTGGTGGAAGTTTTGGGATCACTTAAATATACTATCATATCATCTGCAAATAGTGGTATTTTGACTTCTTCTTTTCCAATCTGTATCCCCTTGACCTCCTTTTTTGTCTGATTGCTCTGGCTAGAACTTTGAGAACTATATTGAATAAGTAGGGAGAGAGTGGGCAGCCTTGTCTAGTCCCTGATTTTAGTGGGATTGCTTCAAGTTTCTCTCCATTTAGTTTAATGTTAGCAACTAGTTTGCTGTATATGGCTTTTACTATGTTTAGGTATAGGCCTTGAATTCCAATTCTTCCCAGGACTTTTATCATGAAGGGGTTTTGAATTTTGTCGATTGCTTTCTCAGCATCTAATGAAATGATCATGTGTTTTTGTTCTTTCAGTTTGTTTATATAATGGATCACGTTGATGGTTTTCCGTATATTAAACCATCCCTGCGTGCCTGGGATGAAGTCTACTTGATCATGGTGGATGATTGTTTTGATATGCTCTTGGATTTGGTTTGCCAGAATTTTATTGAGTATTTTTGTGTCGATATTCATAAGGGAAATTGGTCTGAAGTTCTCTTTCTTTGTTGGCTCTTTGTGTGGTTTAGGTATAAGAGTAATTGTGGCTTCATAGAAGGAATTCGGTATTGCTCCATCTGTTTCAATTTTGTGGAATAGTTTGGATAATATTGGTATGAGGTCTTCTATGAAGTTCTGATAGAATTCTGCACCAAACCTGTCTGGACCTGGGCTCTTTTTGGTTGGGAGACATTTAATGACTGCTTGTATTTCCTTAGGAGTTATGGGGTTGTTTAACTGGTTTATCTGTTCCAGATTTAACTTCAGTACCTGGTATCTGTCTAGGAAATTGTCCATTTCCTGCAGATTTTCAAGTTTTGTTGAATATAGGCTTTTATAGTAAGATCTGATGATTTTTTGAATTTCCTCCGAATCTGTAGTTATGTCTCCCTTTTCATTTCTGATTTTGTTAATTTGGACACACTCTCTGTGTCCTCTCGTTGGTCTGGCTAAGGGTTTATCTATCTTGTTGTTTTTCTCAAAGAACCAACTTTTGGTTCTGTTGATTCTTTCTATGGTCCTTTTTGTTTCTACTTGGTTGATTTCAGCTCTGAGTTTGATTATTTCCTGCCTTCTACTCCTCCTGGGTGTATTTGCTTCTTTTTGTTCTAGAGCTTTTAGGTGTGCTGTCAAGCTGCTGGTATATGCTCTTTCCTGTTTCCTTCTGCAGGCACTCAGCGCTATGAGTTTTCCTCTTAGCACAGCTTTCATTGTGTCCCATAAGTTTGGGTATGTTGTACCTTCATTTTCATTAAATTCTAAAAAGTATTTAATTTCTTTCTTTATTTCTTCCTTGACCAGGTTATCATTGAGTAGAGCATTGTTCAATTTCCACATATATGTGGGTGTTCTTCCCTTATTTTTATTGAAGACCAGTTTTAGGCTGTGGTGGTCTGATAGCACCCATGGGATTATTTCTATCTTTCTGTACCTGCTGAGGTCCTTTTTTTGACCAATTATATGGTCAATTTTGGAGAAAGTACCATGAGGAGCTGAGAAGAAGGTATATCCTTTTGCTTTAGCATAGAATGTTCTATAAATATCTGTTAAGTCCATTTGGCTCATGACTTCTCTTAGTCTGTCTAGGTCTCTGTTTAATTTCTGTTTCCATGATCTGTCCACTGATGAGAGTGGGGTGTTGAAATCTCCTAATATTACTGTGTGATGTGCAATGTGTGCTTTGAGCTTTAGAAAGGTTTCTTTTATGTATGTAGGTGCCCTTGTATTTGGGGCATAGATATTTAGGATTGAGAGTTCATCTTGGTGGATTTTTCCTTTGATGAATATGAAGTGTCCTTCCTTATCTTTTTTGGTGACTTTTAGTTGAAAATTGATTTTATTTGATATTAGAATGGCTACTCCAGCTTGCTTCTTCTGACCATTTGCTTGGAAAGTTGTTTTCCAGCCTTTCACTCTGAGGTAGTGTCTGTCTTTGTCTCTGAGGTGTGTTTCCTGTAGGCAGCAGAATGCAGGGTCCTCGTTGCATATCCAGTTTGTTAATCTATGTCTTTTTTGGGGGAGTTGAGGCCATTGACGTTGAGAGATATTAAGGAATAGTGATTATTGCTTCCTGTTATATTCATATTTGGGTATGAGGTTATGTTTGTGTGCTTTTCTTCTCTTTGTTTTGTTGCCAAGACGATTAGTTTGTTGCTTCTTCTAGGGTATAGCTTGCCTCCTTATGTTGGGCTTTACCATTTATTATCCTTTGTGGTGCTGGATTTGTAGAAAGATATTGTGTAAATTTGGTTTTGTCATGGAATATCTTGGTTTCTCCATCTATGTTAATTGAGAGTTTTGCAGGATACAGTAACCTAGGCCAGCATTTGTGTTTTCTTAGGGTCTGTATAACATCTGTCCAGGATCTTCTGGCTTTCATAGTCTCTGGCGAAAAGTCTGGTGTGATTCTGATAGGTCTGCCTTTATATGTTACTTGACCTTTTTCCCTCACTGCTTTTAATATTCTTTCTTTATTTTGTGCGTTTGTTGTTTTGACTATTATGTGATGGGAGGTGTTTCTTTTCTGGTCCAATCTATTTGGAGTTCTGTAGGCTTCTTGTATGCCTATGGGTATCTCTTTTTTTATGTTAGGGAATTTTTCTTCTATGATTTTGTTGAAGATATTTACTGGTCCTTTGAGCTGGGAGTCTTCACTCTCTTCTATACTTATTATCCTTAGGTTTGATCTTCTCATTGAGTCCTGGATTTCCTGTATGTTTTGGACCAGTAGCTTTTTCCGTTTTACATTATCTTTGACAGTTGTGTCAATGATTTCTATGGAATCTTCTGCTCCTGGTATTCTCTCTTCCATCTCTTGTATTCTGTTGGTGATGCTTGTATCTACGGCTCCTTGTCTCTTCTTTTGGTTTTCTATATCTAGGGTTGTTTCCATGTGTTCTTTCTTGATTGCTTCTATTTCCATTTTTAATTCCTTCAACTGTTTGATTGTGTTTTCCTGGAATTCTTTCAGGGATTTTTGTGACTCCTCTCTATGGGGTTCTACTTGTTTATTTATGTTTTCCTGGAATTCTTTCAGGGATTTTTGTGAGTCCTCTCTATGGGCTTCTAGTTTATTTATGTTTTCCTGGAATTCTTTCAGGGATTTTTGCGATTCCTCTCTGTAGGCTTCTACTTGTTCTCTAAGGGAGTTCTTCACGTCTTTCTTGAAGTCCTCCAGCATCATGGTCAAATATGATTTTGAAACTAGATCTTGCTTTTCTGGTGTGTTTGGATATTCCGTGTTTGCTTTGGTGGGAGAATTGGGCTCTGATGATGCCATGTATTCTTGGTTTCTGTTGCTTGTGTTCCTGCGCTTGCCTCTCGCCATCAGATTATCTTTAGTGTTACTTTTTTTCTGTATTTCTGACAGTGGCTAGACTGTCCTATAAACCTGTGTGTCAGGAGTGCTGTAGACCTGTTTTCCTGTTTTCTTTCAGCCAGTTATGGGGACAGAGTGTTCTGCTTTCGGGCGTGTAGTTTTTCCTATCTACAGGTCTTCAGCTGTTCCTGTGGGCCTGTGTCTTGAGTTCACCAGGCAGGTCTCTTGCAGCAGAAAAGTTGGTCTTACCTGTGGTTCCGAGGGTCAAGTTCGCTCCTGGGGTGCTGCCTACGAGCTCTCTGTGGCGGCAGCAACCAGGAAGATCTGTGCTGCCCTTTCCGGGAGCTTCCGTGCACCAGGGTTCCAGATGGCGTTTGGTGTTTTCCTCTGGCGTCAGAGATGTGTGCAGAGTGCAGTCTCTTCTGGTTTCCCAGGCGTGTCTGCCTCTCTGAAGGTTTAGCTCTCCCTCCCATGGGATATGGGTGCAAAGAACTGTTTATCTGGTCGGTACCTTCAGGTTCTGGTGGTGTCTCCGATGCAGTGTATCTGCTGCTCCTGGGCCCTCCTCTATGGGGACCCAGAGGCCGGGGACCCAGTGGCCGTATATAGTTTCCTCTTGGGCCAGGGATGTGAGCAGGGGTGGGCAGTGTTGGTGTTCTCTTCCTCTCTGCAGCCTCAGGAGTGCCCACCTGACCAGGCGGTGAGGTCTCTCTCCCACGGGGTTTGGGAGCAGAGAGCTGCTGCGGGCAGGGATCTGCCGGTTTGGGACTCCTGGTAGACACAGGAAGTTTCGGGTCCTAGAGGAATTCTGCCTCTGTGTGTCCTGAGTTCACCAGGCAGGTCGCTTGCAGCAGAAAAGTTGGTCTTACCTGTGGTCCCGAGGCTCAAGTTTGCTAGTGGGGTGCTGCCTATGAGCTCTCCGAGGTGGCAGCAACCAGGAAGGACATTACGTTTTTATACATTCCTTGTTTTTGTTTAATCCTTCTTATTTTACATTTCAGATTTTTTTTCATCGTGGTCCACCTTCCATCTTTTTCACATCCCATACCTCCTCCTTGCCCCCCTGACTTCATGAGGATGTTCCCTTCCCACCACAAAACCCAACCATACCTCTAAACTTCTAGGGTCCTCCAGTCTCTTGAGGGTTAGGTGCATCTTCTCTGATTGAACCCAGACCTGGCAGTCCTCTGCTGTATATGTGTTGGGGGCCTCATATCAGTTGGTGTATACTGCCTTGTTGGTGGTCCAGTGTCTGGGAGATCTCAGGGGTCCAGGCTAATTGAGACATCTGGTCTTACTACATTGTCGTCCTCCTCCTCAACTTCTTGCAGCTTTTTCCTAATTCAATCACAGAGGTCAGCAGCTTCTTTCCATTGGTTGGGTGCAAATATCTGGATCTGACACTTTCAGTTGCTTGTTTGGTCTTTCAGAGGGCAGTCATGATAGGTCTGTTTTGGTGAGTGTTCCATAACTTCAGTGATAGTGGCCGGTACTGGGGCCTCCACTTGAGCTAGATTCCACTTTAAGCCTGTCACTGTACCTTCTTTTCCTCAGACTCCTCTCCATTTCCATCCCTGTAGTTCTTTCAGACAGGAAAATTATGGGTCAGAGTTTGCCAGTCAGTAAGATAGCAAGCCCATTTATCACTTGATGCCCTGTCTTTCTGCTGGAAGTGGGCTCTACAAGTTCCTTCTCTCCACTGTAAGTCATTGCATCTAAGGTTCTCCTTTTGAGTCCTCAGAGTCTCTTACCTCCCAGGTGTCTGGTACATTCTGGAAGGTTGCTCCCAACCTCCAACCTCCCTATGTTGCCTGTTTCCATTCTTTCTGTTAGCCTCAGAGCTTCAGTCCTATTCTCCCACCCAATACCAAATCTTTTCCCTTCTCCCTTCTCCCCAAACTCCTTTCCTTCTCAGGTCCCTTCCTCCCTCTCCCCTTGTGATTGTATTTTCTTTCTTCCAAGTAGGACTGAGGTATTCAATTAGGCTCTTCAGTTAATTGAACTTTCTGAGTTCTGCAGATTGTATCTTAGGTATTCTGTATTTTTATTTTTTGGTTAATATCCACTTATAAGTGAGTCCATACCATGTATGTCTTTTTAGGTCTGAGTTACCTAACTCAGGATGATATTTTATTCCCTCCATTTGCCTGCAAAACTTATGATGCCCTCATTCTTAAGTTGAAAAGTATTCTGTTGTGTAAATGAACCCCATTTTCTATATCCATTTTTCTGTCATGGGACATCTACATTGTTTTCAGCTTCTGGCTATAATAAACAAGGATGCTATGGACATAGTGGAACAAGTGTCCCTGTGCCCTGGTAGGGCATCTTTTTGGATATATTCCCCAAAGTGGTATTGTTTGGTCTTAGAGAAGATCTATTTTTAATTTTCTGAGGAACCTGCAGTTTGATTTCCAGAGTGGTTGTACTAGTTTGCAATCCCACCAGCAATGAAGGACTGTTCCTCTTTCTCCACATTCACACCAACATGTGTTGTCATTTGAGGTTTTGCCCTTAGCCATTCTGATTGGTGTAAGGTGGAATTTCAGGGTCGTTTTGATTTGCATTTCTCTCATCATTGAGGACTTTGAACTGAGAAGCACCTAAAGATTCCGTTGTTGTGAATTCTCAATTTAGTTCTATGCCCCATTTTTTGATTTGGTTGTTTGGTGTTTTGGTGGTTAGCTTCTTGAGTTCTTTATATATTTTGGATACAAGCTCTCTATTGGACGTGGGATTAGTAAAGATCTTTCCCAATCTGTAGGTTGCCAATTTGTCTTATTGATTATGTCCTTTGCCTTACAGAAGCTTTCCAGCTTCATGAGGTCCCATTTATCAATTTATGATCTTTGAGTGTGAGTCTTTGGAATTCTATTTAGGAAATTTCCCACTGTGGCAATCCCAAAGGATATTATAAGGAAGAAAGGACCACCATACTTCTAATCAACTTGCGTGATATGGTTGTGCAATATACAACATCTATAAGAGTAAGACTGGCAAGGAAGAAGTAAGTACACTGGAGAGCTCACAGAGGTAAGGGACCATAACTTTTTTCACAGTAACATTTTTCAGCATTGTTATAATATACATGAACAAAACCATGACAAATGATTCTTTTTACTAGTGAGAAACCTGAGTGAGTCCCCAAAGCAAAAATTTTGTTATGCCTTATGAATTTTTCATGAGTCCTTCTCAGAAATGAAATGGTCAGCTAAACAGGGCTTATTGTGAACTTGTGGTCATGGCTATGGGTACATCACAACATTGAGCACATCTTTGTTTTCTACAGTTGTGAACCTGAAATAAAGATTCAGAGACCAGTCCACATGTCCTCATTCAAGGAATCAAATTTGTTTCTGACGTTAATTTTATTTCCCATTTGATGTTTTTGTTGAGTCTAAGATTAAAAATGATATCTTGAAACAACAGTAGAGACTTTGGTTAGAGACTGATCAATTTTGTTCATTTAAAAAAATTATCCCTTGCCAGAGACCAATATAGAAAACCAAAATGTACTTTAAAATGCAGAAGTGTAAAGGCCTGTCCCAGTGAAAATATCTACAACATACTTCCAGATTTAAATTTTGGGAAATATTGAACAAAAGTGAGTAAAGAGATTCTAAGATTCTGTGGATCAGGGATTAGCTGCAAAGTATTCCTCGCACTAATGTCAGCAGATGAGCCCATATGGCTTCAGCAACATGACTGTCCAAATGTGAGACAAAAAGGACAACGTCAATGGACACACCAAAGTGGACAAGGAAAGACCATGAAGCGTCAACCCTATACCAAGAACATAGGCAACAAGAGGAAAGCTGGTAATGGGAAAGTAGGTCTTCCTTAATGAAGAGCATACCAACTGCTTATCCAACACCCAGTACTCAGATAAACAAATACATGTACATTATGCAAAATGATCAGGTTATATTTAGGCATATACATGTATGAACATATAAACATATGAATGCAGTAACAATTAATAAAAGAAGAGACCATGGATTTGAAAGAGAATGCGAAGCAATTTATGAGAGGGGTTGGAAGAAGTAAACAGAAAGAAAAGATGTAATTATATACTCAAAAATAAAGCAAGGCCACATAAAGAAAGAAATTCATATGTTGAGAAATAAACTTAAAGTATTTTCATGATGTTTAAATTTTGTTAATTTCTCCATTACATCTTGGCATAGTCTCCTTTTGGGCCTGGGTAGTACTAGAAATGTTCCATTATAATAGCTCTTAAGGGAGATAGTAAACAGAGAGTGTGATGGAATGTGTGCAATAAAAGCAAGGAAGAGGTGAATAACAGAAGAAAAAGAAAAGGAACAGATTGGAGCAGTATAACACACAAGAGGCCACTGTGGGGAACAAAAAATGGAAAGTATATAAAGTACACGTATATAAAGACTGCATGATAAAAACTGTTACTCTGGATGGCATCATGAACTTAATTATAAATGACTTTAAACCAAATATCTATGAATCTCTGTATCAAGTCACTAATACACTACATTTCTTATTTAAGATGTTACATTTGAGCATTGTTGCTAAGAATGAAATTCAGTGGAGAATCTTCCTTTCCTGAAATCTACCAACAAACCTTCCACATATTAGGTAATACAGCATCAATCTTGTACTTGAAGTGCTCATATTTGATATGTTTACTTTTGAACCACAATCTTAGCCTTAAGGAGCATCCAACCAATTGTTTTTATGGACTGTCAGAGGTGTTATTCCCTGTTTGTAGTTACTTCAGAGTTCATAAGACTCTCATGAATCTTAAAACTATTGACTTTAGACAGCATTTAGTTACTATAAAAGTGTCTTGCATGTTTACATCTGTAGCAATTACATCATCTGAGGTTTTCTAACAGCTGCAAATCTCTGCATTACTAGATCCAGTATAAATTCTTATTGTGTCTTGATTTTCTAAGGTTTATTCTTAAATTTACGAGTATGTGTAAGTGTGATCTACTAAATGTATGTATGCCATCAGCATTCAGGGATGCACAGAATCTGAAAGGCATCAGATCCACTCAAACTTTAGACAGTTGTAATTCAACTGCTATGCGTGTTAGAAACCAAACCTCCATACGCTAGAAAAGCAGTTGGCATTTGTTTAATTGATTAATCCTGTCAAATTGTCAGATATTTAGTAAAGTCTTAATATTTAAACAAATTATTTTCAGAAAATATAAAATCTTCACCTTTTAGAAAGGGATAGGTTGTGAATTTATGATACAAAATACACTGAAAATTGAAGTAGAGAACAATTGATTCTGTTGTTAAATATAGTCATTCCTGGGAAAGCTAAAATACACATAAATGTATAATGATACCCAAGATCAGCATAATAAAAGAAATATTTCATAGCCATAAAAAAAGACATTGGTCTTGATCACTTTATTAATGAAATTACAAATATGCTTCAGGAGGTACATCAAAATGTATGAGATTAAAGAAGGCAATTCTAGATCCCATACAAAAGCTATGTACACAACTATCTGTACAGCCTACTTCTTTCTTTCTGACTAACACTTCCATTTTTTGCCCACAGAAGGAAACCTATAACAATCTAAATATAGTTCTATGCATATATCTTGAATCATACAAAAATCTTTAGGCTTTCACTCTTCCACATAATTGTCATCTAGTGCAAATAAAATGTAGCAACTACTGTGACCAAATAGTGCCTCAAATTTTCTATTAAATAGTACCTAGGGAAGACAGTTTTGCACACTGACATTTTTCTAATCTTACTTCAGTGCTATCTGAAAAATAAAGTCGAAGGTGAATTTTTTTATTGTTACTTGTAATATAAAAGAGTCCGATAACCATTTTCATCTTCTAAATATTCTCTAGGCTACACCATTAAGGGCTAAGGCTCACAAACACCTTGATCATAATCTCAATTGAAAATGTATTTTTCACTTTCAATGACTTGGAATAATATCAGTATTCCTACATGAGGAGAGCACAACATATCTTGTTATAATTTTCAATTTTCAGTTAATAGTATTCAGTGAGAAAGCAACCTTCTATGCTGATGTTTTACACCAGAGCTTTTTTATGGAATTTTTCATTTCTGAGTTTCTCAAGGTATATATCAATGGATTCAGCATAGGACTAACAACTGTATAAAACACAGCGATATATTTATCAATAGGAAAGTTGGAGACAGGTCTAGCATAAATAAAAATACAGGGAGCAAAAAAGCAAATAACCACCATGATGTGGGAGCTGCAGGTGGACAGAGCTTTGCGCCTTCCTTCCTGACTGTGGGTCTTAAGAGAGTTTAGAATGATTCCATAGGAGACTAAGAGAAAGGTGAAAATTCCCACACAGATTACTCCACCATTGGCCATGACGGTGATGCCAAGGAAGAAGGTGTCAGTGCACGCAAGTCCCAGTAGTGGATTCATGTCACACATGAAGTGATCAATGACATTGGGACCACAAAAAGGGAGTTTATACACAGTCAGAACTTGAATCGTTGAGTGTACTGTGCCTCCAACACCAGCGACCAGCAAAAGGAGAATGCATACCCGCTGGTTCATAATGGTCAAATAGTGCAGTGGCTTGCAGATGGCCACATAGCGATCATAGGCCATGAAAACCAGAAGGAAGACCTCAACACCGCCAAATAAGTGCTCTACGAAGAGCTGGAGCATGCAAGCTCTGAAGGAGATTGTCTTTTTATCTTTTAAAAAGCCTACAATCAAATTTGGTGAGATGGTATTGCAATAAAACGCATCCAGGACTGACAGACAGGCAAGAAAGAAGTACATTGGGGATTTTAAGGAAGGGCTGGCAATCACTGTCACTGCAATGAGCAAGTTGCCCAGCATTGTCACAAGATAGGTGAGCGAAAACAAGGCAAATAATGCTTTTTGTCCAGCAGGATCTTGAGTAAGGCCCACAAAAATGAATTCTGTGACATTGTAGCCCTGTCCCATTGACCTGTTTAGGAGGCTTATTTCAGAGATGACAGCTCAAACAAGAACTATTCTGAAGCATGTATATGTCCATGAAAAACTCTCTCCTTAGCTTTTCTGATGCTGAGCATATAGTAGGTATTCAGTGAACAGTGTGTTCCTCTTCCAGTAATCACAGTGGACCCTGTGTTGATGTCTATTTCTTCTTAGAAGTTTTAGTTGTGCTTAAAAGTACAAGGGTTTATTTTAAGTCACAGTGTATCTATATACTATAATCATGTATTTTAAAGATCTTAAAGTTTTTACTTTTAGCAACACATTTGAAAGATTAGAAAAGGGCACCTATCTTTCAGAAATATACACTCTATAATGTTAATAACCATCAATATGAAGTGAGATGGCTCAGTGGTTGAGATCACTATTAATTTTATTTTACAGAGGAACCCAGTTCAATTTTCCACATTTACAAAGTGGTCCACAAACATTTATAACTACAGTTTCTGTGAGTCCAATGTCTTTTCTTACCTACACACCACCAGACATGCATGTAGTACACAACCATATGTGCAGACCATCAAATAAAATAACATAAATGATTTTAAAGTACATATACCAAATAACATGGAGTCATTACCTGAAGTTGCTTTATGAAGAACATATTTAAAAGATCATCTGGACATCTATGAGCAATGCTGTGGCACTATTATACATCTTAACACACTTCTCAAATGCTTGCCACCTTTACAAACAGTCCACTAAACTGAAAAGGATGGTCCAAGAGAGGTTCTTGGACATTCTTTCAGGAGAAGAGTCATCGTTGGTGACTCATGTGAATTCTTGTGCCATGTTCCTTCTGATGCTGTTTTGGGTTCTTTTTTTGCTATGAAGGTAAATGTTGGACCACATGATAAACATCCCTGTGCCCAAACTTCATCATTTCTATCATAGTAATATTCTTAAATATACATCCTGTAATACTTTGTTGGTGGTGGTAGTGATGGTGGTAGTAGATATGAAACAGTTCTTAAGTATTTTTCAACACCTGATAAAAAATGACATAGTATGTCTCCCAGACCAAAGAGAATAAGTCATATTTATCATCCACACTGAAGATAATAGCCATAGAACAGAAACTATTATATGTGTATATGGGAAGCCTGTGGATATTCATGTGAGTATGTGTGACATGTAAATACATAAAATATCCAATAAAAATATAAAGAATATTGAAAATTCATGATCACTGCTGAGGTTCACAAATAAATCATAAATCATAGAAGGCTTAGAAATTATCTATGACATCAGAGATATTCATATATATACCTATTTATTTATTATATATTGCATATATACATATGTAATATTTTTCTATGGAGAAATGTATCTTGTCTAGAGGAAAGAATGCATTTACATAGATGTGGGAGTGAGATAGGACACACGAAACAAATCTGGACTTTATTTAGAAGCTTACCATGATCCTGTGTGTCATTCCCATTATTATCAATGTCTGATTCAGAAGATCTTCACTTGCAGAATCCACAGACTGAAAGCAACAGACCCGTTGAATGACATGAGAAAAATATTCTACATCTACTATTCCTGCTTTCACATTTCACCTTCCACAACATATTGCTTCTTTAACTATCTTTAGCTATCAGTGATATATTTCCCTAGGACAACTCTACTATTTCTCAGTTTAACATTCCTATAACATAACAAAAATAATTATTGAACCATATATTATACTTTAAAAGTTTTTAAGAATTTGATTCTATGAAAGTGCTGGACTAGTTATACTATACTTTCAATAATAGCAGATCACATTTCTCGAAAAATAATTTATAGTTTAAGATCATAGTAATATGTTAACATTCATGAATTTAGGTGACAGTAGATGTGAATGTATCTGAATATGAATTTTCCTCTGTATATGTCCTAACATCTTAATAGACATCATTTTAAGATTCACAAATAAAATCCCATAGGAAGCCTCAGAACATAAATAACTATATTTGTTCTCTTATACTAGAATATACTTGTTATATGGAATTACAATTACTTGTATATATGTCCCTTATAAACTACATTTTTTGTTGATATGCAATAAAAATGTTACACACATGAATCAATTTTAAATAAATGAACTGCATCTGTATAGTTAATGATGTATCAGATAAATGTCAATTTCCTACATAAAAAACAGGCAACAATCAGACCATAATATAACATAACAAACATAGTTCTGAATAAGTTTTATGTTCTAACCATTTTCTAATTCAGATACTTTGGGGAGGAGAATCTCATATTAAAAATATTAGTTGTACTTCACATATCACAAAATGCTTTACCTACCATGCCTACTTCATTAGCTCAAGAATTCATATATTGGATTTCTTGGTGTACTTCTCATTGGTTGAGAAAGTAATTGCCTCTGTTACTAACAGTGATTAGCAAATAAAGTTGTTAATATAAAGACTTATATAAGGAGCTTTAACTATAATATCAGTATTTAATTTATGAAGCTAATTGCACATTCTTACCTTCTCTGAAAATACATTTGTAAAAAAATAATGTTGCCATGATTTGCAAAATTATGAATTAAATTGACCTAATTGTGGAAATAAAGGTTCTTCAATCCCAATTTAAAAGCACCAGTAAACAAAGTTGGTCTTAAAATTCTAATTATCAGTTATGTAAATTTTTCTCCTTGTCAGAAATTATTCATGGGAGAAAAGACTTTCCATGAAGAATGACAATAACTTCCAAGAGATTGTCTATTGTAGTTCTATGTAATGATGGTCAGGTTAATATTTACTCATATATAGGACAGATATATACTTTTCTCCTGAATAGAGTAAAATACTTTCAACCACTCATTCACTAAAAATGAATCTTTATAATACTTTTCTAACCTTTCTTAAACTATACACCCTTATTTCCAGTTTCACCTCAAAGCAACAGAGATTATTCATGAATATATAAGAACATATAAATGAGTCTAAGGTCATTATAATTTTTTTTAATATTGGATCAAGTTCAAAGAAAGAACTCTCGTCTGAGAAGGTTTCTTTCCTTGAATAACCTCTAGGGAGAAAAGATTTGGCAGATACAACAACAAAAGTAGTTAACTGCCATGTAACATGGACTTTGCTATGAAAAGAACAATTCAAATGTAGACTATTAATAAAATGTTGTGAATTTTTATAAATGTGTTGTTATAAAATGCTTTGGTAAGGCAAATCATATGTGAACCAAGTAAAGACAAAGATATCCCTACCCCATTACCCAGCCATACCTCAACAGAGAACTAACTGCCTTACTCTACAGTGAAAGAGACTCTATCCAAGAAGCTGTGAGTCTTTGAGGAAATTGCATATGTATGTAACTTATTCACTTTATATTCTGCTCACTGCCCCACTACTAGTCACCCCCTCCCACAATATTTTCCCTGCCCCTCCTCCCCTTCTTCTCGAAGTGGGAGGGAATCCCACTGGGGATCCCACAACCCTGCACATCAAGTCTATGAGGCAAGTCACATTCTCTGCCGAGTTCTAACAAGTAAGCCTAGCTAGAACATAACATATGTATAGGCAAGAGCTTTTGGGATAGGCCGTGTTCCAGTTGTTAGGATTCACATGCAGACCAAGCAGTATGTCTGCTATGTATGCAGGGAGGCCTTGTTCTTGCCTGTGTATGGTTTTTGGTTTGGGCTTCAGTCTCTGAAGCCCTTATGGTCCAAGTTAGTTGCTCTGTTGGTCTTCCTGTAAAGTTCCTCCTATCCATTTCAAACCTGGAATCCTTTCTCCTATTCTTCCATAAAATTCTTAGAAAATTTAAACTGCAGAATATGATATAGTTGACATTAAAATTATTGAAAAGGCAGCCAGTCATAGTTCTGCACATTTGAATGGAGGAGAGACGTTTGAATGATGCCAGAATCTCGGTGGAGCTGTAGTGAATTTAGTCTACTCATTTCATCCCTTATTCCAACACAATACTAGTGGAATAGCTATTTCTGTCCAGAAAATTTCAAACACTACAATGCCTAGAGTCTCATTGATGTCCTGGTAACTGTGCTTATCATTCCTTCCATTGAGCACAGTTTATTATGGTTTTATTTGAAAATCATTCTTCTTCCACTAAAAAGTAGCTATTTCAGTTTATCTAATATGCAGATAAATTAACAACCTCCAACATGTGTAGTTACATTATTATTGTGCCTCTCTCTCAAGGGTATGTTTTCAAAGATATATTAAATGTATATCTAACATGATAAAATTTTCTGAGAGTTTAATTATTACTTGAAGATAAAGAAATTAGACAACACGTGTTTTATTTTTTCCTTTTGAGTTCATAAAATGAGGAGTACTTTTTTCTTATCTGAATGAAGTTGCTATCACATGATGCTTGTGAGTTACCAACACTAACTATCAAGCACTAGAGACCTCCATTACCATTCTACCTGCAGCAGCTTTTACTAAAGGCACTGCAGATAGCCTGGAAGAGAAAGAACACTCCTCGAATGATCACTGCAACTCCTGGCTTGGGAAAGCAGCCATTTTCAAATATACATAACCTACTCAATCCTAGGAAATCAAATGTTATAAGTCTGGTGGTTGAAGACTCTGCCCAACTAATTAACTCATCTCCTGAATCACAGCAGAATATCCTAGTCATATGAAAACAGCCATCCCTGGAATCATGGCAGCAGACACCATCCCAGGAAAACAACCATCTCAGTTTGCCATTCAGCCATTGCAAGGGGACCCAAAACTCTTAATTTATAATACTTGTTTTAAAACTAGTAACATGTCTAATGATGAGACAGTCTTGCACTATCTACAGTTATTCCACACGAGAGTTTTGATGTGAAATTTTTTTAATTAATCTTTTCGACAATCGAGTTGTTATCCCAGTACAGGCCTGCCCTTTAAGAGTTCTTCATTCCATTCCTCTTCCCCCTCTCCAATAAGAAATTCCCACTCCCCACCTCCACCTTTCCAGGCCTCTCCACTCCCTGAGCCTCAAGTCTCTTGAAGGTTAGGTACATCTTCTTTCACTGAGAGCAGACCAGATAGTCCTCTGCTATATATGTGTCAGGGGCTTTGCACCAGCTGGTGTATGCTGCCTGGTTGATGGCTCAGTGTCTGAGAGATCTTGGAGGTCCAGGTTAATTGAGACTGCTTGTCTTCCTGTGGGGTTGCCCTCTTCCACAATTTATTCCAGCCTTTCCCTAATTCAACTGCAGGGGTCCTCAGCTTCTGTACATTAGTTGGGTGTAAGTATTTGAGGCTATCTTGGTCAACTATTTGTTAAGCCTCTCTGAGGGCACACATGTTAGGCTCTTGTCTGTAAGCACATCATAGTATCAGTAATAGGGTCAGGTCTTGGGGCCTCACCTTGAGATGGATTCCAATTTGAACCTGTTACTGGACCTACTTTTCTTCTGTCTCCTATTTTTGTACCTGTACTTCTTTTAGAAAGGAACAATTCTAGGTCAGAGGTTTTGACTATGGGATGGAAACTCCATCCCTCCACTTGATGCCCGGTCTTTCTATTGGACATAGACTCTATAAGTTCCCTCTCACCACTGTTGGGCATTTTATCTAAGGTCCCTCTCTTTGAGACCTTAGAGTCTCTCACTTCCCAGGTCTCTGGTATATTCTAGAGTGTCCTCTTACCTCCTACCTCCTGAGGTATATGTTTTGATTCATTCTGCTAACCCTCAGGTTTCACCCATGCCCCCCCATACGTGATCATGATCCCCTCTTGCCTAGCCTGTTCTCTCACCCAGGTCCTTCACCCTCTGTGATTGTTTTCTTCTCCCTCCCAAGTGGGATTGAGGCATCCTTACATGGGCACTTTAGCTTGCTAACCTTCTTGAATTCTGTGAATATTTCCTGGATATTCTGTAATTTTTGCCTTATATACATTTATTAGTGAATATGTATCATTCATGTCCTTTGAGTCTGACTTAACTCACTTAGGATGATATTTTCTAGTTCTATCCATGTGCCTACAAAACTTATGATATCCTATTTCTTAATAGGTGAATAGTATTCCATTGTGTAAATCAACCACATTTTCTGTATCTATCCTACTGTTGTGGTACTTTAGGGTTGTTTCCAGCTTGTGACTATCAAAAATAAGTTTGTTATAAACATAGTGGAACATATATGCTCCTATGGCATGGTGGGGTATCTTTTGGGACTTTCTCAAGATGTTGGAAGGATTCAAAATGGGAGTAATAACTGCATTTAAAAAGCTACAGATTTATCAGTATCAAGTTCTTATACTGGACACACAAAATGGTCAATTATATTAGAGTCACAGAAAGGAAAATTATTATCAATGAGAATTTGAATAAATGATTATTTGAATGAATAAATAATATAAGTACCAACAAGTAAATATTGGGTAAGGAACTGTTCCATGCAAGGGGTGATAAAAATAGTATTTTAACAGAGAGTAATGATATGATCAAATTTGGAGAGATGTACATATAGGGGTAGTAGGCTGGAAGAAGTACACTGAATAACCTAAGGAATGACTGTCAAGTTCTGTTCCTGCAATGGTCACATAGCTCACAGTTATTAAAATGAAGGCAAGTAAAACATTATAAATAATGCTTTTACCAAACAGGATCTTGAGTAAGGGCCTGGGAGGACAAATTCTGTAAAATTGCTGCTTTTTCTCATTCAGAAGAAGAGGACCTGTCATGAAGTTGTGAACATGGTTAAAAGTCCATCAGAACATCAAGCATATCTTCATCATGATCCATTGTTGAAGTTACAGTACAGCTCTTCATTCCAATCCCATGTTACCAGAAATAAGACTCATGCAAATATATTTACAAATAGGTTGGCCATATAGCTAGGCTCTTTCCGTCTAGATGATAAGTTAAAATAAGCTATGTATTTTAGCTTACATTCTTCCACATGATTGATTACCTGTGCTTAATTACCATGCACCTTTCTCCTCATGTCTTCTGAGGTGGATTTTCCTATGCTTAGCTCTATCCCAGAATTCTTTCTCTTCAATGTATTATCTCCTGGTTCCTGCCTAAGACAAAGGCCATAGGCTTTAATTTAATTGAAAAGCAATGTAGCCATACAAGGCACAAGATATTTTCTCTACAATTTTCTATGGTGGTAAACATGTAGTTAATATTTAATAAGTAGTTCTGAGTTCATCTTTCAAGAAACATGACAGAGCCTTTACTAATGATCTGGTTAACCTTAGATGTTTTAATTTAGCTTCCATATTGAAAGTGGTCCTATCTTTTCATTTCTGATTTTGATAATTTGAGTACTGTCTTTATGCCTTCTGCTTAGTCTGGGTAATCTATCTTGTTGATTTTCTCAAAAAACAAAACAAAACAAAACAACAACAACAAAAAAACAGTTCCTGGTTTTATTGATTCTTTGAGTTCTTTTTGTTTTGACTTGGTTGATTTCAGTCCTGAGTTTGATTGTTTCCAGCCATCTACTCCTTTTGGGTGTATTTGCTTCTCTTCCTTTTCCTGGAGATTTCAGGTATGCTGTCAAGCTGCTATTGTACGCTTTTTCCAGTTTCTTTTTGGAGGCACTCAGAGCTATGAATTTTCCTCTTAGTACTGCTTTCATTGTGTCCCATAAATTCAGGTATGTTGTGCCTTCATTTTTACTAAATTCTTAAAAGTTTTTAATTTCTTTCTAACTTGATCAAGTTTTCATTGATTAGAGCATTGTTTGTTTTCCATGTGTATGTGGACATTTTGTTGTTTCTGTTGTTATTGAAAACAGCCTTATTCCATGGTGATGTGCTAGGATGGATAAGATTGTTTTAATCTTCTTGTATATGTTAAGGATTC
Organism: Rattus norvegicus; assembly: GCF_021556685.1. Taxonomy (NCBI): domain Eukaryota; kingdom Metazoa; phylum Chordata; class Mammalia; order Rodentia; family Muridae; genus Rattus; species Rattus norvegicus. The sequence goes on along the minus strand of NC_141536.1, from coordinate 74,463,305 downwards.
TTTCATGACAGATTATGTGGTCAATTTTTGAGAAGGTACTATGAGGTGTTGAAAAGAAGGTATATCCTTCTGATTTAGGATGAAAAGTTCTATAGGTATCTGTTAAATCCATTTGGTTCATAACTTCTGTTAGTTTCACTGTGTCTCTGTTTAGTTTCTGTTTCCATGATCAGGCCATTGATAAGAATGAGGCATTGAAGTTTCCCACTAAAGATTCAATGAATCCCCACCAAAATTCCAACTCAATTCTTCATGGAGTTAGAAAGATCAATTTGCAAATTCATTTGGAAAAGCAAACCCAGGATAGTGAAAACTATGCTCAAAAAACAAACAAACAAACAAGAATTTCTGTAGGAATAACATTCCTGACCTCAAGTTGTATTACAGAACAATTGTGATAAAAACTGAATGGTATTGGCACAGAGACAGGCAGGTAGATCAATGGAATAGAATTGAAGACTCAGAAATGAACCCACACACCTATGGCCACTTGATCTTTGACAAAGGAGCTAAAACCATCCAAATAGGGGAAAAAGACAGTATTTTCAACAAATGGTGCTGGCACAACTGGAGGACAGAGTGTAAAAGAATGAAAATAGATCCATTCTTCTCTCCTTGTACAAAGCCGAAGTCCAAGAGGATCAATGACCTCCACATAAAACCAGATATACCCAAACTAATAGAAGAAAAAATGACAAAGAGCCTCGAACACACAGGGGAAATTTTCCTGTACAGAACCCCAATGGCTTTTGCTGTAAAATCAAAAATTGATAAATGGGACCACATAATATTGCCAGGCCTCTGTAAGGCAAAAGATACTATCTACCAAAAGAGCAAACTGGCAACCAACAGATTGGGAAGAGATCTTTACCAATCCTATATCTGATAGAGGGTTAATATCCAATATATACAAAGAGCTCAAGAAATTAGATTCCAGAGAAGCAAATAACCCCTTTAGAAATGGGTTACAAAGCCAAAAAAAGAATTCTTAACTGAAGAATATCAAATGTCTGAGAAACACTTAAAGAAATGTTCAACATCCTTAGTGATCAGAAATATGCAAATTAAACAAACCCAAGATTCCACCTCACAACAGTCAGAATGGTTAAGATCAAAAACTCAGGTGACAACAGATCCTGGCAAGGAAGCTGGGGAAAGAGAAACATTACTTCATTGTTGGTGGGGATGGGAAGCTGGTACAACCTCTCTCGTAATCAGTCTAGTGGTTCCTCAAAAAATTGAACATAGTATTACCTGTGGACACAGCTATACCACTCCTGGGCATATACCCATAAGATGCTACAATATATAACAAGGACACAAGCTCCACTATGTTCATAACAGTTTTATTTATAGTAGCCACAAGCTGGAAAGAACCCAGATGTCCTTCAACAGAGGAAAGGAATCAGAAAATGTGGTATATCTACACAATGGAGTAATACTCAGCTTTAAAAAACAATGACTTCATGAAATTCATAGGCAAATGGATGGAACTAGAAAATATCATCCTGAATGAGGTAAGCCAATCACAAAATAAACAAAAACCCACACATGGCATGCACTCACTGATAGCTGGATATTAGCCCAAATGCTCGAATTACCCAAGATACAACAGACAACATGAAACTCAAGAAGGATGACCAAAGTGCAGATGCTTTAGTCCTTCTTAGAAGGGAAAACAAAAATACTCATATGTGGAGATACAGAGACAAAGTTTGAAGCAGAGACTGAAGGAAAGGCCACCCAGTGCCTGCCCCACCTGGGGATCCAGCCCATGTACGAACAGCCACCAAACCCAGACAATATTGCTGATGCCAAGAAGTGCGTGCTGACTGGAGCCTGAGAGGCTCTGCCGGAGCCTGACAAATACAGAGGTGGATGCTTGCAGCTAACCATTGAACTGAGAACAGGGTCCCCAGTGGAGGAGTTAGAGGAAAGATAGAAGGAGTTGAAGGGATTTGCAACTCCATAAGAACAACAATACAAACCAACCAGAACTTCCACGGACTAAACCACCATCCAAAGAGTACACAGGGACAGGCCCATGACTTCAGCTGCATATGTAGCAGAGGATGTCCTTGTTGGGCATCAATGGAAGGAGAAGCCCTTGGTCTGGCCAAAGCTTGATTCCCCAGTGTAGGGAACTGTTAGGATAGGAAAACAGGAAGAGGCGGAAGAACACCATCATAGAAGCAGGGGGAGGGAGGATGGGATAGGGAGTTTATGAACGGGAAAATAGGAATTGAGATAGCATTTGAAATGTAAATTAACAATATTCAATAAAAATAAGAGAAAAGAAAAAAGTTGTCTAAGAGAAAGACAACCTTTATAGAAAATATCATAATATGTGATTAAAAAGTGTAGGGAGCGGCTAAAGAGCCTTATATACAAGACAGACTGTGGCTGTAAACTTGTCCTCTGGGGATTGGTGGAGTATGAAATACCTTATTAGCATGAACACCCTGGCCTTGTAGATGCTGGGGGTATGCCAACACATGCACTGTGGGTGTTTACCACAAACGACCACCGGATGTCGGCGCCATCTTTAGCCGCTCCCTACAATTAAGTACATCAGTTCTTTGCATTACTTAATATATAGCATAGAACACAGTAAAATATTTGATAATTTATAAGGTTACTGACTATTGACTTGTATTTTTACTAAGAATAGTAGTTTTTATGAGATTCGAACTTTAGGTTTCATCCCTGCTAGGTTTGAGTACCAAAAAAATCTGTTTTGAATTGAAGCTCTTCTAGAATCAAAATAAAATTTTATTCTATAAACATAGTTCATAAAAAGACTGAAAACTTTTTGAACTCTATATGGTATATAATTATAGAATATTAATAGTTTTCTGTATAATTTAGCTTATAAATTATTTATAGCTTACAAAATTATAAAACTACATTATATCTTAATTTTAGCAAAATCAAACTAAACTTAATTTAAGGTAGTATTTTTAACCTTTTTAATTTTATTCATCTCCTAAATTTATGAAGAAGTTTAAAATCTTTCAGTTTTGCCCTTAACCAAGATGGCAATGAAGCTATGGCTCTATCTTTTCCAACACTTAGCAAAGATGATGACTAGCCATGTGCTGATTATATTACAGAATAGAGTGTCACATGGTTTCAAATTATCTGAGCATATACTTTCAATTTCTAATCCCAAATTATGAGATTTAATCATATCCAATAATTTATAAGTCAGCAATCCTGTTTTGACTATGGTCTTAAAAACATGCCTGGTCTGTAAAGGGTGAGCAATAACTCATTTTCAGAGCTAGCAATAAAGTGTAAAGGTATAACATAGTAGTAGGACAACATAAAACAACTTCAAAATTATCTATATTTAAATAATGTTGGAATTCCTATTATATTAAATCTGGTAGCCAGAAAACTAAGAGGTAAATAGAGCCTAAGCAGGTGGCAGGAGAAACAATATTCATTTACATATTCAAGACTAGTCAGGAACAAGCATACAGTGGCTAATTGTTAACAAAGACATAAGTAGTTAGACATGCATTTTAAATTAGTTTTATTAATCTGAATATCACCTTGAGATTTCATCATATAAAGAATATTTTAAACCAGGGTTGAATCACACACATAGTATGTGTGTATCATCAAAATCCATACCAAGTTAGAATGAGACATGTTGTTGTTTTCTTAGACTAAAAGAAGACACAATAATAAAGAGTTTATTAAAATTAAGAAGTTTTATAATTGTTGCTTTATACCATGTGGCCATCATAAGATTCCGATGTTGCAGACCAGGTTGAAGGCCATGAGTCCAACATGTTTGCTATTTAAAAATATTTGTTTTTTTCCTTAATAGATCTCTCTATCATCTGCATATTTTTATCATCTATCTATCTATCTATCTATCTATCTATCTATCTATCTATCTATCTAATTATATATAACATAATTGTATACTAATAATGTATTAAATGACATATATGCAATATAGTATATATAACTAGTAGATATATTATTTTTCTTTTTTTCACATTTTGATATGTGGTTTAATAGAGATAGAATAACAAGGAATATTTAATGTTAATACATGTTGCATTTGATAATTTGGTAGAACAATGTAAATGTTAGGTCATTTTCAGAAACACTTTTTAACTCCTAATGTAGAAAGCTTTTCTTAAAAAATTAGCAAGTGCTTAATCAGTGACAGATATATGAACTATCATTGATATTCTTTTTTTCTCCATCTTTATTAAATTGGGTATTTCTTATTTACATTTCAATTGTTATTACTTTTCCCGGTTTCCAGGCAAACATCCCCCAAACCCCTTTGCCTCCCCTTCTATATGGGTGTTCCCCTCCCCATCCTCCTCCCATTACCACCCGCGCCCCCCCCCAACAATCCCATTCACTGGGGGTTCAGTCTTGGCAGGACCAAGGGCTTCCCCTTCCACTGGTACCCTTACTAGGCTATTCATTGCTACCTATGCAGATGGAGACCAGGGTCAGTCCATACATAGACTTTGGGTAGTGGCTTAGTACCTGGAAGCTCTAGCTGGTTGGCATTGTTGGTCATATGGGGTCTCAAGCCCCTTCAAACTCTTTCAGTCCTTTCCCTGAATACTTCAACGGGGGTCCCATTATCAGTTCAGTAGTTTGCTGCTGGCATTCCCCTCTGTATTTGCCATATTCTGGCTGTGTCTCTCAGGAGAGACCTACATCCAGTTCCTGTCAGCCTGCACTTCTTTGCTTCATCCATCTTATCTAGTTTGGTGGCTGTATGTGTATGGGCCACATGTGGGGCAGACTCTGAATGGTTGTCCCTTCAGCCTCTGTTCTAAACTTTGCCCCCCCCTATTACCTCCAAAGGGTATTCTTGTTTCCCTTTTAAAGAAGGAATGAAGCATTTGCATTTTGGTCATCCTTATTGAATTTCACATGTTCTGTGCATCTAGGGTAATTCGAGTATTTGGGTTAATATCCACTTATCAATGAGTGCATACCATGTGTGTTTTTCTGTGATTGGGTTACCTCACTCAGGATGATATTTTCCAGTTCCATCTATTTGCCTAAGAATTTCATAAAGCCATTGTTTTTGATAGCTGAGTAGTATTCCATTGTGTAGATGTACCACATTTTCTGTATCCATTCCTCTGTTGAAGGGCCTCTGGGTTCTTTCCAGCTTCTGGCTATTATAAATAAGGCTGCTATGAACATAGTGGAGCACGTGTCTTTGTTATATGTTGGGGCATCTTTTGGGTATATGCCCAAGAGAGGTATAGCTGGATCCTCAGGTAGTTCAATGTCCAATTTTCTGAGGAACCTCCAGACTAATTTCAAGAATGGTTGTACCAGTCTGCAATCCCACCAACGATGGAGGAGTGTTCCTCTTTCTCCATATCCTCGCCAGCATTTGCTGTCACCTGAGTTTTTATTCTTAGCCATTCTCACTGGTGTAAGGTGAAATTTCAGGGTTGTTTTGATTTGCATTTCCCTTATAACTAAAGATGTTGAACATCTCTTTAGGTGCTTCTCAGCCATATGGCATTCCTCAGCTGTGAATTCTTTGTTTAGCTCTGAACCCCATTTTTTAATAGGGTTATTTGTCTCCCTGTCATCTAACTTCATGAGTTCTTTATATATTTTGGATATGAGCCCTCTATCAGTTGTAGGATTGGTAAAGATCTTTTCCCAATCTGTTGGTTGCTGTTTTGTCCTAACAGCAGTTTCCTTTGCCTTTCAGAAGCTTTGCAGTTTTATGAGATCCCGTTTGTGGATTCTTGATCTTAGAGCATAAGCCATTGGTGTTATGTTCAGGAAATTTTCTCCAGTACCCATGTGTTCGAGACTCTTCCCCACATTTTCTTCTATTAGTTTGAGTGTATCTGGTTTGATGTGGAGGTCCTTGATCCACTTGGACTTAAGAGTCAGATCCTAAAGGAGGCCTTGACCAAATTAAACCCTAAAACTGGTGGTGGTTGGACATTTCTCCTATCTTATGTCTTATATAGGCCTAGGAACACCCCCTAGACTTTAGGTCTCCCCCTTTCAGTTCATATATGGGAGGCCCCCTCCTAGGTTGCCTAATCTCTAGTCTGGTATCTTAGCTGAATATGACTAGCATACATTTTTAAAATCCTTAAAAGTCCTCCATAGAGTCCAGAAACAACTTTGTCCTGCCATTTGCCAGATTTATGAGTCAACTCCTTCCCCTAACTACAACTTCTTTGAACCAGGTACCAAAGATTAGATTAAGAGACATTACTACAAGTCTCTGGAACCTGGCTGGAAAGGACCTTACATTGTGGTCCTGACCAAGCCTGTTGCAGTTAATTTGGACAGGATCAGAATTGAATATACCATTCACTGGTTAAGCCTGCCAGGAGAGATGATCCAGCAGTTCAGGTGCCAGGAAAGGAGACTTCCAGATGAACTGCTACAAGAATGATAGAAGGTTACCCCTCACTCTGTCAAATTTCTTAAACTATGACTCTAGCACTATGGATCCTGCTTGCTTGCTGCTTATACTTTGTTGCTCCAGCCAGTAGCTCCTTGTATCCTCAGAGGGTGGTGCAACAACCTGGTCATCATATTTACAATAGCTGGCAGGAAGGCTGATTAGACTGCCTATTTTTGACTCCTCTCTCCCAGGACTTAACACAAAACTGCAGGTTAATAGATAGGAATACTACATTGAAAATAAAATATCTCCAGCCTATTCCCACCTCTACAACTGCACTGTAACCCCTACTGTTACAGGATACATTTTGCCCCACAGAGAATGCTTGATTGACCAAGCCAACTCAGTCAGTCAATGGATTCTCCAGGCTAGCAGTGAGGATTGAAGAGAAATAAGACAATTAGATAACACTATAACCGAACCCAGCCAGTTCTGAAGCTGAAGATGAGTTTACTTTTTTTCCATCCATTTCTGTATCATTCTGGGTACATACAAAGAATATGGTCAGTCATTAAGGCATAAACAAAGTAGTGAAGGAACAAGCAGGGTAAAAATCAAGGCAGTAAACAAAGTCCTGTGGTCAACATGTTTAGGTGATTATCAGGATGATCCAGAAACAAAGAATATAATAATCCTCAGCTGTACTTTTGCCTTGAGCCTGCTTCATTGTCCCAGCCTGATATCAAATTCCTGCCAAATTCCTCAAAGTACTCCCCAAATTCTCCATACTTGGTGGGCTTTTACATTGGGGCTTACCCATATATTTTTGGCCTGGTTGTAAATATGACTGAAGATTTTTGTGTTCTAGTACAGCTTGTACCTAGAGTGAGTAGAGAGGATGTCATCAACCAGCTAGCGCTTCCAAACAATTAGGTAAAAAGGGTAGGGTTTCAGTTGTGTTACTCAGTTCTCTTCTTGGTGTAGGGCTGGCTGGAGCTGCTAGTGTAGGGGCCTCAGATCTAATTCTCTAAGATTACAATTACAAGGCCATATTGATAGTTGGGAGTCAAGAGCACTTACATACCCTCTGTCTCAGGAACATTTCAGGAATGTCAAGCCCACTTACACCCTCTGGGACACTTAGCCAGTTGTCCCTTCTTATCACTTTTACAGCTTCTGTCTCCAATCATCTGTTCTTATCAGCCTATACCTGAAATGTATGGTTTAGGACTATAGGAAGGGTGGTGGTACTGATGGATTTGCCCTGAGTCCTGTGTGACTTTTCCACCTGCTTGTCTTTATAAGCCACTGTTTTTAATTAAAGTTTGAGAGCTTGATCAGAGATGGAAAAGTCCATCATGGCCCTACAGGATTCCCTCTCCTCCCTGGCAGAAGTAGTCTTACAGAACAGAAGAGCCTAGACTTCCTGTTCCTTCAGCAAGGAGGACTCAGTACAGTCTTGGTAAAAAAATGTTTCTTTGTTGACCACCACTCAGGGGTGGTCAAAATAATCCATGTCCTTAGTCAGAAATAAACAAGAAGACAGATCCTAGTGATGCTAGCTTTGACTATGGTCCCTGTATAATCAACAGTTTATGTAGGTTTGTTTGTATGGCTTGAAGTGAGTCTTAACTACCGGGAGACTCCCTAACCCCCAAGTGAGACAAGAGAATGGAGTTTGATGCAAATGCAAGAGGTTTATTTTTCCAGTGTGTCAGGGTCAACCTTCATTCAGTCCCTCATGGTGAGTTACTAGAAGGTGACCCCAAATGGCTATAACAAGCAGTTTTTATACATTTTAGGGATACAGGTTACATCAGCAAAGTTACAGTTTAAACTTATTGGCTGAGCATATTGACCTTTGAATGTATTGGTTAACAAGCATGGGAAGATTATGACATGCATTCGAACTCCATCTGGAACCAGAGGGTCAGGTGACTATCAGTACTTTCTGCCATTTTACAATAATGTCCCTGCTCCTCCTGTGAACTGTGGGTGGAGAATGGAACTTGGCCTAGCTTTGACCTGAGGCGGGAAGCTGGTATTTGGCCTAATCTTGACCTGAGGCAGTGAGTGTAAGGCTGGCAAAAGCCCCTAGGGTCCTTCACAGGAACCCCATAATCTACCGACTTTTTACCAGGCCAAGCTTCTTAATAACTCTTACACTCAGTAAGAACTAGGTTTCTTCATGTTAAGGAACAAATTTATTCTCAAACAACAATACCACCCCATAAAAACATCTCAAAGATTCAAGATAGCCCAAAACTGAAGAAGGAAATGAGAAAGCTAAGCTGATTCCATGACAGGCTTCAAATTGACTGTTTAGGAGATGAGGTCTCAATCTCCGTTTCCAAGAACTGGGCAAGTCAAAGCAAGTCCTCAGAAGCTACCCTACCACCTGGCCTGAGGCAAAGACAATGAGTCAACAGTAGTCTCCAGACTTCCTCAGCAACAGTTTCCAGCCCCTATACCCTGGTAATGGTTCTAAAATGCCCCTAGAAATAGAACAAGATGAAGGTCACTTATTCCAGAATTTCCCTAATGTACTTCAAATCGGGACTGGGAGCTCACTTGGTTGTCTCCATCCTAGAACGAGAGACCCCAACATGCATACTTCTGTTAGCATTTGTATACTATTTGAGTTCAGGGTATCATTCTTAGATGAATCATAGATCTTTACATAACAAGACACAAGCTTTCATTACATCATTACAGTTGATTTTATCACTTAAGAAAAAAAATTCTTAGAGTTCTGTTTTACTGTTCCAGATAAGTACAGAGGTTTTGCAAATCATGAAAGGTCTAGGATCCCTACAAAGAATCTGTGAAAAACTATCACCTAACAGTATGTAGGTAAACCCTTAGCTACAGTAGAGCCACCAGAGTGCTAAACATGCCAAACCATGGGATATAAGGGAAAAATAAGTTTTCATATAGGGAGTAGAAATAAATCAGGAGAAAGGTTGTTATGAAATAGACAGTAGAGCTAGAGACATGGGGCTACCAAGTACCCCCCCCCCAGATCACTGCAGCAGAAATGCTTCATTAGCCCTAGATGTATGGGTTAATGAAACTATAGGATTTGGAATTTATTGTACTTTACTTTGGTATTCATTATGTCATTCTATAATATGGACCCCACCTCCTTTTTTGGAATGAGAACAGTTATTGTATTGTCTTACTTTGAGGACCCTAGGGGCTTTCATCAGCCTTACACCCACTATCGCAGGTCAAGATTAGGCCAAGTACCAGCTTGCTGCCTCAGGTCAAGGCTAGGCCAATTTCCATTCTCCACTCACAGTTCTCGGGAGGAGCAGGGACATTCTTGAAAAACTTCAGGATGTACTGACTGATAGTCACCTGACCCTCTGGTCCCAGATAGAGTGAACGCAAGTCATATGCTTGCTAGCCAATGGATTCAAAGGTCAATATGCTTAGCCAATAAGTTTAAAGTGTAACCTTGCTGATGTAACCTGTACCCAAAAAATATAAAAACTGCTTGTTATAGCCATTTGGGGTCTCCTTCTAGTCACTCACCATGAGGGGCTGATTGAGTGTCTCCCTTGCGAGGGTGGGGGGGTCTTCACTGACTTCAAGCCTTACAACTTAAGGAAAGCATATAAATTGTTTTCAATTTCATAGTGTTTCACAGTAGAAAACATTTAAAGACTATCTTTTACTGGCTAGATTTCATTGTCCAACATGGTGTGATGAATCAATGTATTGATAGAGAAAAATTATCAAAGGTCTTACTCCTCTGTAAACACCGTATATTGAAATATTGACATGCCAGAAAATACATATTCCCTAGTATAATAGTTACATGAATGTTTAGTCATAACTAAACTTATACAAGTTGGATTTGAGTAGATTTCCACACCAGAAAATATATGTCAGCACTGTAAATGTAGTCATAAGTGTGAGGAACAGATGAAATCTACAGGAATGTGTACTATTGAAATAATCATGGCCATATCAAGGATGCTAATGTCTCAAACCCATGAAAGGTTTCACTGGGTCTAACTCAGAGGAAACAAGTCTTTCTCTTGTACTATTATGGTTATTTAGGAATGACTGAACCTAAGTTAAAATCATTGAAATACAGATACAATTAACTACAGTCTCCTCCTCTAGGATGACTGCAACCTGAGACTGCTGTCTTCCAAAGACCTCTCTAGGAGATCAGTTACTTCCTCTCAGTCTCTTTCCTGTTGTGTATAATGAACATGATGAATTTCCAGTCGCACTTGTCCCACTCCATCACAGCTTTTCTGTAGATGTATGTTATTCTTTTTGTCATTTCCTTAAACCTAATTCATATCAATCCCAAATCAGAAGTTCAAGGCTCAAAGGGAGACTTTACCTTTTTTTTTTTTCTTTTTTGGTCTTATATGAACATGATGGCCACTTTCTATATATTTGCATTTCTATCCACAGTACATTTCTTAGACTACATAGAGTATCTTATGTTTTCAGTGTGAAGTGCTTAATGCAATGAAAAATAAAACTTCCAAGTACAAAGTAAGTGACTATTAAATGTTCATCCCTAAATGGGACAGTTATATTATTCCCTTCCTAGATCCAGGAAATATCTTGGAATAGAACCAAGGAATATCATCTTCTGGATATGAAATGATTATTGCAATCATGAAAAAAAATTAAATCATTCTTTGTTCCATCAAATGGAAGGAACTTGTGATCCAAAGGCCTCATTGAGAAGCTATTGATAATTCAACTTTCCTGGCTAAGCAGCACCATTTTCTTTAAGCAAAGAAAGTTGACCATAATCTAGTAAATAATCCTTTGTCTTCATAAAAGCAACCCTAAAACAATGAGTCAAAACCAAAAGGCTCAATATACAAGAAGATATAGTCACAGGAAGAAGTGGGTCAGTATAACCGGAAAGACCACAAGATTAGTCAGTGTGGTAATAGAACATTTTGTACATGTACATAGGACCTTGTCAAAAATACAAAATATTCCTGGAGGAAATGGATAATTTTTAGGATTTTTTTAGGTTTGAAATGTTACTTTAATGAACAGTCTTTGCTAGTGTTTCCCTGGAACAGGAGATATTATTTTTACAGATTGATTGATAAATTCCTTGTAACAGAACTCAGATTTTATGCTTTGCGAGTATGCAAGCGTTTTACATAAATTATACACAGTGACAATACAGTCTACCCATAACACTACAGTTTTTTAATCGTAAAGTAAAGGTATATGAAATGTTGTTATAGAACCAGCTCCCAAATTTTAAAATATTTGGTGGAAAAAAATTATTACACACCCTCAAGTGAGCAGAAAAAGTTCATAAAGTTATGTCTTGGGTACACTTGGAGTCAGATATTGTCCATACCCCTGGGAACTAAGAGTAATTCTCACAGGTAGATGACCTCTCAGGGAACACCCATTAAACTTCAGTTGTAGTTGGAGTGATATTTGACTCCTTCATTTTCCTTTTATTATTAAATAATGTTGAGTATGGCACGAATGAAGAAGCACTTGTGAATCCTCCACCTTCACTGTCAGAACTGGTCTTCTTGTTTGTGTACTGAAGGAAGAGTTGACTAAAACAAAGAAGTTTCATCACCATTACATGAACTTACCTCAATAGAAAATAGGAGATGCTTATTTTCAGTTTTACACACAGTCAAAACAAGGTGAGACTCATAAGGAACATTTTACATTGTTGGAGATATTTTTAAATTGGGAGAAAAAAGACATTTTAAATTTGAATGCTGTGGTCAGGCCACTGTGTGTTTAATGCAACAGATGACATTTCAGTTTATAACTGTGTTCTTGAAAATTTTACACTGTGATGCTCATATTCCTTATCTTTAGTGAGAATTTTCATGGCCAAATATGACCACATAGATGTGAATGAAATGATTCCCTAGTCAACCCGAAAATAGCATGCAAATGTAATGACTGCTCAAATGCCTAATAAATAATTTGTCACTGTGCAAACCCCTTACTGCTCTCCTTCCTTCAGCCTTCCCCACTCCCTCTACTCCTTACTTTCTTTTCTTCTTGCTTTCGAACATCACAGGCCACCTGTTCTCTTCTTTTTTTCTGTATTTATTCAATATTAATGAAATTAGTTATTTTCAACTCCAAATGGAAACCTTCCAAAAGGCACATTTTTTTTCTGAATAATGTGTAAAGAAAGCAATTTTTGTAAAGACATTCTCCATTAAACAGTAGTTTAATCACAATTCTAATACTTTAATTAAAGGTAGTATGCATTTATGTTTGTAAAGAACACTAATATAGGGTCCTCACAAATTTCCGGTAAGCTCTTACAACATTGAAAATGTATACAAAATGTTCTATTTCCACAACTACACATGTTCCTTCCGAACGGATTAAGATATAGCACAGGAAAGAGTATTATGGCCAAAATGATTCATCTCATAAAGTGAAATCCTTTGATTTAAGTTCCCCACATCCACTTAAGTGTCTTCCAGTATTAGGATTTTACATCTGTTAATGAAACTGACTGTTAGATGCTCTGAACCACTTGAGTGGTGGTAGTCATGGACTGGCCTCTTTCTTAGAATGAGCTGAATAATTTAGATATCAATTGTTAAGTTTCAAAAATCTGTTAGAGAGGAGATGGGAGGAAATAATATTTTTCTGTAAGAATTTACTCATATTACAGAAATAGTAAGACAAGTGAGTTGAACTGTTTAATGAAATCAGCAGAGCAACACTGAGAAGAGAGAAAAGGTCTTAGGAATCTGAAAAGTATTTACTTCCCTGGCAGCCATATAAATTTGATTAGCTACAGACACAAAGTAAAATTTAATTTGAAGATAATAATTTTTGAATAAAATATTATTGATGTTTGGAATTTAACAAAGATGGTAATTTAAAATAATATTTCAACTTCAACTTATTACTTTTATTGGCAAAATAAGATTTCACTTGTTTGAAATATATTTAAAAGCAACTATATAGACAACTTTTTTGTTTATTCACTCTGATAGTTTTAAATATCTACACACTTTGCATTTACTTAAACAATTTATTATTTGGAGATGGACTAGTGCAGCAGTGAACTTTAATACTTAAATCAGTGGGAAGGAAATATTTGACAATCAAGACATTTGGGCACAAGGAAAGACATGTTCCAAGATCACTGCTCAAGGAAATGGCTCAATGAAAACTTTCTACAGTGATATGTAATGAGAAAGACCAGGGACAGGACTTAAATGTTCAAATGCATGACTCTTAGGGACAAGAAGAGCATGGATAATTTTAGAATAAGTTTAAATGTAAGCCCTTACAGGAAAGTGTAGACTTCAAATCCAAAAGAATTTGGAGGCAAGAATGGTTTGACTTAGCACTATGACCAGCTATGGAAAGGGTAATATAGTTTAAGTATGTAATATATGATGACATACTATGTTAGCACATAAACTCCACTTTTGATAATGTAATGAATGACCTGAAAACTCATATTTCTTTTTTCAGAACTTTAAAGGGAAATTGATTTTGTGATTTTAACTTTGATGTTTCTTATAAAATATTTTGATAACAGCAACAAATATTAAAATATTTTCATTGGGCACTATATAATATAGCTACAATATCAATAATTTTCCCTTCTTTCTTCTACCTAGAATACTATAAATTGCTTCATAGTTGAAGCCTTAATATATTAGTGTTTTATTTGTAGTATCATGTGATTCTTTTGCAACAATCTTATTTATATAACATGCTTCCTATAGATATTTTAGGTAATTTTATTATTAACAATTATTTGATTTAGAAACCTCTATCAATTTAATAACAAGGAGATAAATTGATAATCACTATACATAAGTGTTATAAAGTAATAAAATATTATTATATTATGTCATATCCTAAAATTGTCTATTTTTATTTAATTCCTTGAAGAAAATTTAAAATTAATTTATTGGTATAAGAACTATAAACACAGTTATAATGTGACATTATTTCTTATATCTTCTTTAAAATGACTGATTTTTATATCAAATGTACTACATATATACATATATCTATATATGTACATATATAGATATATACCAAATTTATATCACATTGACATTACTTTAAAAATAAAACTTTTTAATTAAAACTTTGTATAATATGATTTAATCATGTTTTCTCCTGCCAAAACTCCTTCCAACTACTTCTCATCTCACTATCCCTCAACTTTATCTCTCTCTAAATGCACACACACACACACACACACACACACACAAACACACACATATACTCACACATGTGTAAATTCACACACACATACAAAAGCACGCCTACACACACAAATATAACACGCACACTTACATACACTCTTACACCCACATATACACAGTGACATTCCTTTTTCTTTTGAGTATTTCAGTTTTCACAACAAGATATGTAGGTACTGTGGTTAAAATAAACAATGCTGACACCAGTCCTCATATGTTCTTGTCTGTTGACAGTTTTTGGAGTATCATGATAAGATTATGGATGTGACAGCTTCGGACGGCATACCTTGTAATCCTAGTACTTGGAGGTGAAGGAGTGATGATTTCAAGTTTAAAACCATCTTTGTCTAAATGGTTATTTGAAGTACAGGTAAAGCTACATTGGAGTTTGCACCTCATTAAGCAGAAGAACCATCTGTTTGTCTTTATGGATCCAAAACCTTGATGTTGGCAGTTCATCTCCTGGTACATATGTGAAAACACATACAGCATTTTTCAGACTATTTGTTTTCATGAGCATTTATACTTTGCATGTTTTATTCAAGAATCATGCAAAACCAGAGCTTTGTCACTGAGTTCATACTCCTAGGGCTTACAGAGAACCCAAAAGTTGAGAAAATACTATTTGTTTGGTTTTTCTTGGTCTACCTTGCAACAATTGGGGGCAACATAATAATTGTGGTAACAATTATATGCAATCCTACACTTTTTGGCTCCCCTATGTACTTCTTTTTGTCATTTCTATCCTTCCTGGATGCTTGTGTTTCTACTGTAATTACACCCAAGATGATTATAGACTTCTTCTATGAGAAGAAGACCATCTCCTTTGAATGTTGCATGATACAACTGTTTGCTGTCCACTTCTTCACAGGGGCAGAAGTGATTGTCCTGTCAGCCATGGCCTATGACCGCTATGTGGCCATTTGCAAGCCCCTGCACTACTCTTCTATCATGACACGGAGGCTCTGTGTCATCCTAGTGGGAGTTGCTTGGGCAGGAGGCTTCTTGCATTCTATCATACAGATTATCTTCATTTTGCAGCTGCCTTTCTGTGGACCCAATGTTATTGATCATTTTGTATGTGATTTGTTCCCATTACTGAAGCTGGCCTGCACCAACACACACATTTTTGTCATTTTGGTGTTTGCCAACAGTGGGTCTATCTGCATCATAATCTTCTCTATTTTGCTTGTCTCCTATGGTGTTATCTTGTTCTCTCTGAGAGCTCACAGTTCTGAAGGGCGGCGTAAAGCACTCTCTACCTGTGGATCCCACATTACAGTTGTGCTTCTGTTCTTTGTTCCTTGCATATTAATATATGCACGAAATAATTCTGAATTCTCATTTGAGAAAAATGTGTTCATATTTGATGATGTCTTGACACCAATGCTAAATCCTTTGGCTTATACTTTCAGAAATAAGGAAATAAAGAATGCCATCAAGAAAATGTGGAAGAGATTGTTTAATATTTCTTATAAGCAGTAAAGTATTTAATTTATGGAGCCAGGGAAATGGCTAGATTTGTAATAAACCTTGCTATACCTGCATGGAAGCCTAAGCTTTGATCTTGATATGCATTTCCATCTCGATGGACATTTCTGATTCCAGTACAACGAAGTAAAATTTAGATATCAATTTAATAGCAACACCAACTTAAAAGCCTATGCTTTTAAGCTGCTTAAGACACCCTTTCTCATACCATCAGCTAGACTCACTCTTACTAACCCATACCCAGATTATCTTGGAATTGTTCCACTGCCCATTAGTTAGGCACTGCTCCTTCTGTATGTATTCTATACCCTTCAGTTTCTGACCCACTGTGTAAGCATATCTCTGCATCAAAATGTAGGCCTTTTGGCTTTTCCTGGATCTCCTTATAGGATTGCCATATTGTCCTGCTCCCGCAGAGCTCCCATAACCTTCCTGTTCCTAAATAATCTTACTCCCTAGACCTTCCTGGTAAGCACTGCCCCTATAGAAGCCGTAGGCTCCCTCAATAAACACCCAGAATTCCAACAACTCCTGTTCCCAATAGGTAGTATAGAGAAATTGTTAGTGTCTGATGGCTCAAATTTATTCAAGGAATGTCAAAAGTTACAGTGTAAAATTATATCAAGTAATTTTTGTGTCAAGACAAAATGTAAATTTATATAGAAATAGTTTATTTCTGTATCTTGAATTTACAGACTATTGAGATTATAGTGCTTTTGTGTCCTATCATTCCTAATACTTTCAAGATCTTTTAAAAATTTCATGTCCTATTGTTTTCGAATTGATCCAAAATGGACATGAATCAATGTTTAAAAATATAAAGTACCAAATAGTTTGTTCTGTTCTGTTTTGGAAGGGTCTAATGTGCAATTAAATGTTTTATATCAAGACATGGATGGACTTGGTGCTTAGTTTTCTTGTATTAAACATGTTTTTAAATCATCGTACAGATAAATGAAAATAATTAATATGCTTTGACATTTGGAGTATATATTTTCAGTTTTTAAATTATTATTCAAATTACAAATAGAATCTTCTTCTTTAATTCCTCTACCTGATAGGCTTTCATGGGAAGATTGCTGCAAATTTCAGGCACACTTGGGCTTCTGAGAGAGGAAGTTATCAAAAAGATCAGAAGACGTATGAATTCTTAAGACGTATTTTGTTAAAGAGGAGAAAAATTTAACACCCACACTAAAATCAAGAATGATTCATAGGTGCCCACTTTTATCACTCTTACTCAGTAATGTGCTTCATGACTTAGTTAAGTCAATGCAACACAACAAATAAATAAGGTGGACTTGGTGACACATATTTCTAATAGTCATCTTCAGAATATTGGCAACTGCCTATTGGACTAGTCTTCAGGCACACTTGAGAAGAATTTTCTTGATTAGGATAGCCAGTAGAAATATCAGTGAGGGCTCCTCTGGAAAAATTTTATTGATGTGGGAAGATCCACCAGAAAAATGGGAGCTATTCTCTTGGTTTATATCATGAATTCTATACAAAATGAGAAAGGTAGCAAAGCATAGATATTCATTGATCTGCTTCCATATTATTAATGTGATGTCATAAAATGTCTCAACCTCCTGATGTTATATTTACCAACCATCATGGACTGTCCCATAAACTATGTAAACCAACATACTTTTCCTTTATTTGATTGCTATTGTGGGAATTCCGATGGAGCAATGAATATCATGACTGATAAAAATTAATATGAGGAGTGAGGTTTTTCTTTTTATTTTTCCTTTTAAAGATTTTTAATAGGTACTTAAAAATGGACAGTTCATATCACAGTTACGGAACTGTGATCCTGTTAGCTATGAGGAGTATGCATTTTTTTTCCAGTAAAACAGTTTCATGCTTATAAAAGTCACCGTAGGTCAAGTTATGGCAAGAGCACGTACAATAGGACCAATCCAAGTAGCAAAGAGGGGGAGGCAGAGAGGTTAGAAAGCAGTCACACCGTTGACACGAAAAGAACAACAAATACACATTTCTGTATTTTGAAGGCAATTCACAATCATTTCCAGGAATTCTGTGAGAATTTAAGGCCATTTGTTCTAAAGAAATGTAGACATGACTTCACAAAACTGTAGTTCGTATAAAAACTGTACATTGAAAACTATTTAGAATTGATTGTGAGCAGGCAGATCAGGGCGGAGGGGTGGGCTATTTCACACACAGGCAGGTCGGGCCACAGGGGTGAGTTTATTTCACAAATGTGTTGTGCGCTGAGTCACGGGGTCATGTAAGTGGAACTGAGGATTCACAAGAGACTTCAACCTGTGCAACCCTTGAGGCGAGGTGGGAGGGTGAGAACGCAAATCCCGAACGAGAGAGCCAGTATCCCTTTGAATTAAAATATCACCTCACACCAGTGCGATTGGCTAAGATCAAAAACTCAGGTGACAGCAGATGCTGGCGAGGATGTGGAGAAAGAGGAACACTCCTCCATTGTTGGTGGGGTTGCAGACTGGTAAAACCATTCTGGAAATCAGTCTGGAGGTTCCTCAGAAAATTGGACATTGAACTGCCTGAGGATCCAGCTATACCTCTCTTGGGCATATACCCAAAAGATGCCTCAACATATAAAAGAGACACGTGCTCCACTATGTTCATCGCAGCCTTATTTATAATAGCCAGAAAATGGAAAGAACCCAGATGCCCTTCAACAGAGGAATGGATACAGAAAATGTGGTACATCTACACAATGGAATATTACTCAGCTATCAAAAACAACGAGTTTATGAAATTCGTAGGCAAATGGTTGGAACTGGAAAATATCATCCTGAGTGAGCTAACCCAATCACAGAAAGACATACATGGTATGCACTCATTGATAAGTGGCTATTAGCCCAAATGCTTGAATTACCCTAGATCCCTAGAACAAACGAAACTCAAGACAGATGATCAAAATGTGAATGCTTCACTCCTTCTTTAAATGAGGAAAAAGAATACCCTTGGCAGGGAAGGGAGAGGCAAAGATTAAAACAGAGACTGAAGGAACACCCATTCAGAGCCTGCCCCACATGTGGCCCATACATATATAGCCACCCAATTAGACAAGATGGATGAAGCAAAGAAGTGCAGACCGACAGGAGCCGGATGTAGATCGCTCCTGAGAGACACAGCCAGAATACAGCAAATACAGAGGCGAATGCCAGCAGCAAACCACTGAACCGAGAATAGGTCCCCTATTGAAGGAATCAGAGAAAGAACTGGAAGAGCTTGAAGGGGCTCGAGACCCCAAAAGTACAACAATGCCAAGCAACCAGAGCTTCCAGAGACTAAGCCACTACCTAAAGACTATACATGGACTGACCCTGGACTCTGACCCCATAGGTAGCAATGAATATCCTAGTAAGAGCACCAGTGGAAGGGGAAGCCCTGGGTCCTGCTAAGACTGAACCCCCAGTGAACTAGTCTATGGGGGGAGGGCGGTAATGGGGGGAGGGTTGGGAGGGGAACACCCATAAGGAAGGGGAGGGGGGAGGGGGATGTTTGCCCGGAAACCGGGAAAGGGAATAACACTCGAAATGTATATAAGAAATACTCAAGTTAATAAAAAAAAAATATCTAGACAGGATACAACGTAATACAAGGTTCAAAATACCTGCTACATGGTTTGGAGTTACAGTCTTGGTTTTACTCATTAAATGATAGCATCGTAAGGATGGTGGTTTTGATACAACGTGTATTCTGTGCATTAACAGTTCACGATGTTTGCCTGTTTGTTGCTTCTAGTTTGCATTGCGAAAGACAAATTGACCGCAGTCTAAATTTAAACCCAAAGGCCATGAAAAGATGCATATTACAGGGCCTCATCTGTTTATAAATAGAAACTCCCGCTATTGGCCAAAACTGATGACGGGTATTAATCGTGAAGGAGATTGCCTTAGTGATCTACCTCCTTCTCTTCCCTCACTCATACTGCAAGTGTCCAGACAGTCATTCAAAGAGATATTGCTCCTGTGGTTATAGCTATTGCAATTTAGAAGACAAAGGATTCAATATTTAAAACTTAGTCTTAAGAACAGTTATAAAAGTATTGAAATTTAAAAAGTAGTAACGTGTAAACATCGACACCGAGACTGCCGGCCTATATATGTAGCAGTCAAGGACAACATTTGTGTTAAAAACGTAGCTTGTGCTTTTTCCCAATAATACATTGGAAATGGACTATTCCGTCGAGAACAAAACAAAAAAAATATTCAAAAATTAGAGAAGACATCTCTACTTCGCTTCAAGCATTTAAACCATTATTTCCCCGGTTGCTCATGCAACAACCATATTTACAGTTTTGGTTTAGGAAGAGAATTAATTTTGGATCCAAGAAAGCACATTTTCCCCAGTACTGCTGAAACCACGCTGAGAAAGTCCCCTTCCCTGGTTCATAGCAGAGCACCAGGATCAAAGAACAGGCTTCGCAGTTCTGACTGGCGTGTGAGGGACGTCGGCATCAGGATGCGGTCATATCTGCGTCTGCAGCACGTGTGTGGGAGGGGTGTAGGGCGGAGGTGCGGGCGATGGCTTAATTCCTCTGGCTCTCATGTAGGAGAGGAACTGCTCAGGGATCTCAGCTAAGACATCTTTGGCCAGTCTAGCCATGCTCAGGATGTGGTTTCCACTTCGGTCAATATAATCCCTGAATGGCACAAACTGTACAATGTCTCTTTCGGCATATTTCCCTTTGGAGGAAACTCTCACATCATCCCCATCCAGTTCAACCATTGCATCAAATTCTGCAGGGCCAACACCTACTATAATTATTGACATGGGGAGCTTGGAGGCGTTCACTATGGATTCTTTAGTCTGAGCCATATCTGAGATGACGCCGTCCGTCACAATGAGGAGCACAAAGTACTGGGAGCCATCTTTTACAGAGGATGCATATCTTGCTACGTGGTTTATTACGGTTTTTCTTATAATAAACATAATCATAGATTTCTGATTTGTAGCCTTTACAACTGATTTGTGGCTTTAATATCAAAGATCTTGGTATATTAAGCTAGAAAAACTGTAGTATGCCAGAAATAGTGTTTCATGGGTCACTCTGGTAAAAGCTTAGAATATAAGAATATGGAAAAACAGTAGACAATGAAAGGTTTATCATGAGATTTCAGGGTCAACAGAGGACCTTACATGAAGCCCAACCACTCAAAGAATCCAACTTGTGAAATGTGACCTTATCCAAAAGGATACACATAGTCACTGAGAGTGAAACAGAAGGAGAAGCAGAAAGAATTCATCTCCTTGGAAGAAACTGCTAGGAAATGGATTCCCTGAGATTAATACATAGAAGACAACAAGACTGTAATCAGAGTGTCAGGCTACATTGCCATCCCCAGCTAGAGGAAGAGTTTGCAGTACTGTCTTTGTGGGGTTGGTTTTGTAGGAATGAAAGATTTAAGATTGTGGGAGAGGGTAGAGCTGTTGCTTTGTTTTGCTGAGTAGCTGAAATTAAACGACGTATGTCCTGGCTGTAGTCCCTAAAAGGGTTCATATAAGGTGACTACTTGAAGCTACCTAGGGGGTATCTAGGATGTAGTGAAAACCTGAGGTATTATAAATGCCAAAGACATAGGACATTCTCTAGCTATCTGCTTTCAGAGACTGGAGCCAACTCATGGGAGAGGTTTGTTCTTTTTGGCAACACATGTGAAGAGAGGGGAGTTAGATGATACACCACATGCTCCAGATGCTACAACATATAGTTTACTCTGTTGAGTTCTTAAATACTGCTGGCACCTGGTAGAACCAGGTAATATTGGTGGAAGTTGAAGTAAGCTGTTGCTAGGTCTCTGGGAGGGGACTAGCAGAATTACCTGCAAGCTAACACTTGTAATGAGAAAAATTAAACCAAGTTTTAATGGATATCAGAAAAAAGATGTGGCATTATGTGTAAGATCAGTGCAAAACCACTGTTGTTCAGGCTCCAAGTCATTCAGTCCTCTTGAACAGAAATATCCCACCTAACTGAAGGCCATGAAAACAAGATCTGAAACCCAGAAACCTTTTCCTTTGGGAAAATCTAAAGTTTGAAAGTATAACCACAAGTTATAAGGTTTTATTAATATTAATTTTATTACTTCAGAAAAACTGTCTTGGAGTCTTGTTTCACTGTCCGGGTCAATACAGAGGTTTTCAAAGTATGAAAGTGCTGGGATCCCTACAGAGAATCCATGAGAGCTACTGCTTAAAATATGTACGTAAAGCCATAGCTGTAATAGAAGCACCAGGGAGCTAAACACGCCAGACCATTGGAAATATGAGAAAAGTAAGTATCCATGTAGGGAGTAGAAACAAATTAGGAGAAAGGTTGTTGTGAAATAGACAGTAGAATGAGAGGCATGGAGCTAGCAAGTAACCCCCAGATCACTGTCTCACAAATGCTTATAAGTCCTAGAGGACAGAGTTCACACAGCTATAGGATTTGTAGTTTATGCTACTTGGTTTTGCTATTACTTTCATTTTTCAGTCTCTTCTATAGACTTCTCTTCAATGGCTAGTTTTCATAGTCCAAGATGGTGCTTTGATTCAGTGTATGGATAGCGAAAAATTATCAAAGGACTTGGTCACCTGTGAATGCGGTAAATTGAAATACTGATGTGCCAATAAATATATACCCAAGAGTGTAAGTAATATTTATGTGAATGTTTTACAGGTAACCAAACTTCTTCAAATTGCATTTGAGGCAATTTCTATTCAAGAAAATACATGGCTGCACTGTATATTCATCAGGAGTTTGGGGAGCAGATGCAGACCAAAGAGAATGTGTATTATCATTATCAACATAATTATGGTAATTTGAAGGATGTTAATGCCTCCAACCCATAGAAAGCTTTCAGGGAGTCAAGTTTATGGATATTCTATTATAGATATTTAGAAATGGTTGAACCATGGTTAAAACTATTTGAATGCAGAAACAATCAGCTACAACAGTCTCCACTAGGATCAGTGCAAGCTGAGACTGCTCTCCTGCAGAGACCTCCTGTGGAGATCAGTTACTCCACCTCCTCTTTCCTGTTGTTTATATTAAACGTGACAAATTTCTAGCTAGCTCTTGTTCAACTCTACCAGAACACGTTTCCCTCAATCACAGCTTTTCTGTAGATGTTTGTTGTTCTTTTTCTCATTTTCTTCAACCTAATCCATGTACATCCAAATCTGGAGGAGGTGGAGTAACTGATCTCCACAGGAGGTCTCTGCAGGAGAGCAGTCTCAGCTTGCACTGATCCTAGTGGAGGATGTTTGTAGATAGCAGCATAAAATTTTATGAAGAAGCTCAAGTCCCTATGGGAGAAAAGGAGAATCTACTCTTTTTTTTCTCATAAGTGGACATGATGGCGACAATATTTGTGTTTATACACACTTCTTAGCCTATATAGAGTAGCTTCTCTTTGCAATGTGTAGAGCATAAGACAAAGATCTATACATCATACCAGTGCAGAGTAAGTGACTTGTTTAATGGCAAACCCTAAATGGGATCTCCTTCTTAGATCCAGGAAATATCTTGGAATAGAAGCAAGAAATATTACATGAGCTTGAGGAAGATTAAGATTTCTGTGAAGCATTGTCTTCTCAACATGACATGATCATTGTAATAATGGCAAAAAAACAAAACAAAACAAAACAAAACACCCCACCCTTCAACACCATTTCTTGATAATTGAACTGGACCTCAAAAATTCTATCATGTGTATGGAGAGGAAGTCATGAATCCTAAGGCCTCACTGAGAAGCTATTGATAGTTCAACTTTCCTGGTGAAGGAGCACCATTTTCTTTAAGCTTGTAGCATCAGGAGAGTTGCCGTGATCCAGTATAATAATCCTCTATTCTTGTTCATAAAATCAACCCTAAAAATAATAGGTCAAAAACTAAAGACTCAATAACAGTCAGGAATAAGAAGGGTCACTATAATTGGAACAGTTAAAAGAGAGTACACTATGTAGTCAATGTGGTCTTAGGACATTCTGCACATTTACATAGGAACTTGGTAAAAATACAAATATTTACTAGAGGAAATAGATATTTTTATTAATGTATACATCTTTAGTTTTTATGTGTAATACATATTTCTTTTATGAACAATCTTTGCTAGTGTTTTCCTGAAGGAGTAGGTATTATTTTTACAAGTTGATTGATAAATTCCTTGTGACAGAACTCAGCTCTTATCATGCTTGGTGAGTATATACAAGCCTTTTACATAAATTATGCATAGTGACATTACAATTTACCTATAATACTGCAGTTTTCTAATACTTAATGTGAAGATATATGAAAATGCTTCATATAGAACCAGCCTCCAAATTTTAAAAGCTTTGGAGGAAAATTAAACAATCATGTCAATGAAAAGTCCACAAAATTATGTCTCAGATATCTGAGTTACAAATTGTCCAAACCCCCTGGGACCTAAGAGTAAATCTCACAGGTAGATGACCCCTCAGGGAACACCCATTAAACTTCAGTTGTAGTTGTAGATATTTGGCCCCATTCTTTTCCATTTATTATTAAATAATGTTGAATATGGCGTGAAGGAAGCACTTGTGAATCCACCTTCACTGTCAGAACTGGTCTTCTTGTTTGTGCTCTGAAAGAAGAGTTGACTAAAAGATAGAAGTTTCATCACCATTACACAAACGTACTTCAATATAAAATAGGAGATGCTTATCTTCAGGTTTTACCTGCAGTCAAAACAAGGTGAGACTCATAAGGAAAATGTATGCATTGTTGGAGATATTTTTAAATTAGGAAAAAAAAAAACTTTTGAATGTTTTGGTTAGACTACTGCGTGTTTATGCAACAAATGACTTTTCAGTTTATAACTGTATTCTTGAAAATTTTTATTCACTATTATGTTCACATTCCTTACATTTACTAAGGATTTTTATGGTAAAAAATGAGGCCACATAGAAATGAATGAAATGATATCTCAGGCAACCAGAAATTAGCACTTAAAAAATAACTTAGTGTACAAACTCATTTACCTCCTTTCCTTCTTCTTTTCTTCATTCCCTCTCTTACTTCCTTCCCTTCATTTTTTCCTTCTTTCTTCATAGACCATTTATTCACTTCCCTTTTATTTAGTTGTTCAATTTAATGCAATTGAAGTTATTTTTAACTTCAAATTGAAAAAATAATACAAAAAGCACCATTTGTTTTCTGCATAATATTCAATAAAATTTTACTATTTTTCTAAATGCATACTCTATTATAAACTAGTCTAGTCACTATCCTAATTCTTACATTAAAAGTAGTATGCTTTGATGTTTGTGAAGAAAAATGATATAGGATCATGCCACAAAAACTGCTGGTAAGCTCAATACAACAATGACAATGAATACACAATATACTATTTCCACAATTACACACTAACACATGGCACAGGAAAGGGCATTAGTGAACTCATCTGATTTAAGTTCCCCTTATCCATTTAACTGTCTCCCAGTATTAGGATTCTACTTCTGAACTGTTTAGGGAATTAAGGGGTTGATGCTCTGAATTGCTTGAGTAGTAGTAGTCATGTCCCAGCCCCTCTCTCAAAATGACCTAGAATCACTTAGATATCAAAGGAGAAGCTCCAAAATAAATCCATTAGGAAGGAGATGGGAAGAAACAGAATTCATCTGTACTACACAAATAGTAAGACAAGTAAGTTGAGCCATTTAATGAAATCAGCAGAGAAAAACTGATGAGAGAGATAAGGGATTAGAACTTTCCCTGACAGTCATTTAATTTGATTAGTTCCATACTCAAAATACTTTTTAACTGGTAAATAGCAAGTTTAGATTAAAATATGATTGGCTTAGTGAATTTAACATGAATGGCAATTTAAAACACATTTCAACATCACTTTATTTTGTTATTGTTATTAACAATGGAATTTAGCTTAAATGGCATTTTAAAATAATACTTTATCATCAACTTATTTTGTCATTGGCAATATTACATACTAATATTACATATGTCATTTTCACATATTTAAAATATGTTTAAAAGCAAGTATACAGAGTGACAACCTTTCTGTATATCCACTCTGATAGTTTTAAATATATTCTCACTTTCTTTTACAAAAACATTCTGTTATTTTCAGATAGATTACTTAGCTTTATTGCTAAAATTACTGGGAAGGAAATAGTAGGTAATACAGACAGTTGGGTAGAAGGAGAGACATTTTCCAAGATCACTGCTCAAGGAAATGGCTCAATGATTAGTTTCTACATTTAGAGGTCCTGAGCAAGACCAGGGACAGCTCTTTAATGTTCTAATGCATGGCTCTTAGGAACAAGAAGACTATGGATAGTTTTAGAATAAATTGAAATGTAATCCCTTACATGAACATGGAGATTTAAAATCCAAGAGTATTTGAAGGCAAGATAGGGCTGAATTAGCAGTATAAGCATTTACAGAAAGAATCTAACCGTTTAGGCATATTATGTATGTATGATGTCCTGCTATGTTAGCACATAGTTCCACTTTTGAAAATGTAAGAATGATCTGAAAACACATATTTCATTTTTCAGAAGTTTAAAAGAAATTGATCTTTTGGTTTTTAAAATTGATCTTATCATAAAAAATTGGGTAATACTAACAATATCTTTATTCAAAATATTTTCATGTGTACACTATGTAATATAGCTAAAATATCAATAAATGAGCATTTAATTATTTCATGTAATTCCTTCCTAAAATACTATGAAAGTGGTTCATTGTGGATGTCTAAATATTAATGTTTTATTTATTATATCATGGGATTTAGTTTTGCAACAATCTTATTTTTATATCATGTGTTTTAGGTATTTAATATCAATGATTCTTTTTAGAAATCTCTATTGAATCCAATAACAAGGAAGGAAATTAATAATTACTAAATGTTAGTTTTATAAACTAAAAGAAAATACGAAGTTGTGTCATGTCCTAATGTAATCAATCTATTCTCATTTAATTCCTAGAATAAAATTTTTAAATGGATTTATAGTCATGCATATCATAAATATGGTTAAAATTTGAAGTTATGTCATATGTCCTCTGAGAGCAATGCTTGAATAAATTTAATCAAATTTGTATTATTTTAAAAATAAGATATTTTAATTTAAAATACCAATATATTTTGATCATTTTTCCCCCATTCCCATTCCTTCCAACTCCTTCCCACTTCAATATCCCTCAACGTTTCTTCTTTCTCTAAACGCACACACACACACACACACACACACACACTCGCATACACACAAACACTCGCATGCACACACACACACACACACACACTCATACTCACGAACACTCGCATGCACACACGCACACAGAACAATGTTCCCCTCTCCTTTTTTTGAGTTCTTCAGTTTTTATATCAGCATATATATATATGTCGTCTTTGTTAAAATAAACAATGCTGGCATCAACAGTTGTTCTTATTGGTTTACATTTGGCAGAACATTTTGATAGATCTATGGGTATGGCAGGTTACAGCAGCATCTATAATAATCCTAGCACTTGGATGTGAATTAAAGTCATTCTTGTCTAAGTTGTTGTTTGGAATCCAGCTTGAGCTTTATCAAATTTTGTCAATACTCTAAAAATAATGAACCATCTGTTTTCTTTCATAGATCCAAAATCTTGAAGTCTAGCCATTTATCTCATGGCACTTACATATTACATATAAAGCTGTTTCCAGAATATTTGACAACAGAAGTGAGAAAATGTGGGAAGTTCTCTATCTATACAATATTTTATTTTGTCTATTTTCTATTTGTTTTTAGTTGCTTTATTGAGATTTTCATATATGTGTACAGTGAAATAGGATAGTATGTAACCCCATATTTCTTTTCCTACTCCTTCAGTATCAAAAGCAAAAAACTCTGCTCTACTTTATTGTGTTGCTTTGAACTCACTAAATCCAGTTAATGCTACTACTGTGGTATGAATATCATGCCATTCATTGGAACATGGGATTTCTCCCAGTGACCATATCCTCTTTAATGGGTGGTTTCTACCTCCTCACAACCAATGCTTTTCAAATGTCAATAACCTTAGAGGACATGTAAAATTTGTTACCTTCACATGACACATTATTTCTTCATTCACATGTCTGTAAGAGCTTGCAAACACACACATATATCACATACATACACACGCATGCACACCTATGTATGCATATAGCTAACTAATCAAAGAAAACATACTTTGTTGATACATTTCAGTTGGGACATAGAAAAGGACAACCTCTAATATTTAATTATATCTATTTAGGCAAAATGAATTAAAAAACTATAATATTTACATAAATGATTTATGAAAGAGTTTTCTGTTGAAAAAGCAACTAGGTTTTCAAGTGGATGAATTATGCTTAGCATTTAAAGGGCATTTTAATGTGAGTCTCATTTAGATGTTTCCAACTTGAAACTCTTCTTATTCTTTGGATAAACAAATGTAAGTTGTTTATTAATGTGTTTTCATAAACATTTCAAATCATATGTCTTGTAAACAGTTCATCAATTTTCACTGTATTCATAATCGTTAAATAATTAAGTTTCAAGCCTAGAAATTATATTCAACTAATTATTTCTTTGTTTTCTGTCATTTTCAATAACTTTAATTTGTACATCATTGGTTGATTGGTTCCTGATCCTTTAACATTTAGTCCTCTGGCTATCAAGATACCGGGCACATACATGAACAAGATAATAGAGTTTTGCACCAGTATATAGAGGAGTAGTATGTAGAAACACTTCGAAGTTCTCACTGACATAAAGTATTTCAATCATCCTCCTCTTCAATCTATGCCATGGTCCTGTGTCCTTTGGCCTGTGTCTTCAAAAATACCAGATTAATAATATTTTGTTTGTTTTCTTGATCGTAACATCTTTAATTATAATTAAATTTAGCACAAATATAATTTAGCACAAAACCCAGCAATACTAACATTTGCCACTTCCTGTTGACAATAAAATTGAGTATGGAGCATTTATTGTATTATTTCAATTGTAAATCACAATATTAAACATATATCAACCAAAAATTTCTCATAATTGCAGGTTTATATGACAATATTTACTTTATTACCTTTAAGAATTATGTTAAACCAGAGCTTTGTCACTGAGTTCATACTGCTGGGACTTTCACAGAACCCAAAAGTTGAGAAAATACTATTTGTTTTGTTTTTCTTGGTCTACCTTGCAACAATTGGGGGCAACATAGTAATTGTGGTAACAATTATATGCAGTCCTACACTTTTTGGCTCCCCCATGTACTTCTTTTTGTCTTTTCTATCCTTCCTGGATGCATGCATTTCTTCAGTAATCACACCCAAGATGATTATAGACTTCTTCTATGAGAGGAAGACCATCTCCTTTGAATGTTGCATGATACAACTGTTTGCTGTCCACTTCTTTACAGGGGTGGAAGTGATAGTCCTGTCTGCCATGGCCTATGACCGCTATGTGGCCATTTGCAAGCCCCTGCACTACTCTTCTATCATGAACCAAAGACTCTGTGTCATCCTAGTGGGAATAGCTTGGGCAGGAGGCTTCTTGCATTCTTTTACACAAATTATCTTCACTTTGCAACTGCCCTTTTGTGGACCCAATGTTATTGAGCATTTCATATGTGACTTGTTCCCATTGCTAAAGCTAGCCTGCACCAATACACAGATTTTTGTCATTTTGGTGTTTGCCAACAGTGGTTCTATCTGCATCATTATTTTTTCCTTATTGCTTGTTTCCTATAGTGTCATCTTGTTCTCTCTGAGAGCTCACAGTTCTGAAGGGCGGCGTAAAGCACTCTCTACCTGTGGATCCCACATTACAGTTGTGCTCTTGTTCTTTGTCCCATGCATATTAATATATGCACGAAATACTTCTGCATTCTCATTTGAGAAAAATGTGTTTATATTTGCTGATGTCCTAACACCATTACTAAATCCTATGGTATACACTCTCAGAAATAAGGAAATGAAGAATGCCATTATGAAAATGTGGAGTAGATTGTTTAATACTTCTAATCAACTTTAATTTATTTAAAGTATAGGGCTAGGGGAATGATTTAATTTGTAATAGAACTTGTTTTGTGTGTGTGTATACATACCTGAACATGGATTTTGATGTGCATGTCTGATTCCAGGACCAGTAAGACAGGTCTTAGACAACAATTTAATGGAAATACCAACTTAAGGTTTCATACTTCCAGTCTCTTTAAAAATCTTTTTCCCACACTAGCAGCTAGCCCCACACTTTTTACCCCAGAAACCTTGATTCTCTGGGAACCATACCCCCTTGCCTATCAGTTAGGTATTGTTCCTCCCATAGGTATTCTGTATCCATTATTTTCTGAAACACTGTATAAACAGTTCTGCCTCACTCCAAAGGCCTCGTAGCCTTTCTTGGATCTTCTCATGATGCTTGCTGTATTGCTCAACTTTCTCTAGAACTTCCATAGGTTTCTTGCTCCTAAACTATCTAACTCCTTATCTATTCCTGGTCCTGTCTCATCAGAATCAAGTTGACCTCCTAAATATAAACCCAGCTTCATAACACCTCCTGCTTTTCATGAGTAGGGTACAGGTACATTTTAATGTCTGATGGTTCACCTTTATTTAATAAATGTTAGAAGATATAGACTACAATTCATGTCAAGTAATTATTTTGTGTGAGGACACAAATGTAAAATTTATGAATGAAGAATATATCTTTTGGAGATCTGTCGCCAAATACCTACCCATAACTATAGACTATGTGTTTCCCAGGATGTCTGCAATAACCAAAGACTTGGGTGAGAATCTTGCCAAAATTCCCTAGCAAGCTGGGACAATGATGGGACCCAGCTGACAAGGGACCCAATCTCCATGAATCCCTGAGTTCCACCTTTCTTCTTGTTTGATTCCTACCCAGGGCCAAATCAGTGGCCTGATACCAGCCCTCTTACTAAAGCCTGCTTGCTTCTTAGGAAGTGTTCGGTAACTGAAGACACAGAGTCCAGCTGACACAAAGTCCACCTGCCCAGCTAAGATCCACTTTCTTTCTAGTCTGCTTCTCCACGTAAGTCAGATCAGCAAGCCTGATACCCT
The DNA here is from genome assembly GCF_021556685.1 of Rattus norvegicus. Lineage (NCBI taxonomy): Eukaryota > Metazoa > Chordata > Mammalia > Rodentia > Muridae > Rattus > Rattus norvegicus. The sequence goes on along the minus strand of NC_141536.1, from coordinate 74,432,139 downwards.
CTTATGCACTACAGGCTGTCATCTTTCAGGAGGTCTGTAACAAACAGGGTCACAAAAGGCCAGCTCTAACCAGAGACAAAAGAAGCCCACCCTATTCATAGACAGCAATGCCTGCCTCCAAGGAGGCCAGTTTTAGTCAGTGATATGCAGACCAGTTAGTACAAGAGATAACTACATGGCTAGAGGAAAGTAAAAAATCAAAGCAACAGAACAAAGTGCAATTCGGCAACACCATAACCAAATTTCCCCACCACAACAAGCCCTATATACCACAACATGACTGAAAAACAAGATAATGACCTAAAATTTTATCTGATGAAAGTGATAGAGGCCTTTAAGAAAGACATAAATAACAACATTAAAGAAATACAGGAGAGCACAGGTAAACAGATAGAAGCTCTTAAAGAGAAAATATTATCCTAAGTGAGGTAACTCAGACCCAAAAAGACATGCCTGGCATGTTCTCACTAATAAATCAATATTAGCCCCTCCCAAAAATTCAAAAAACAAAAATAAATGAACAAACAAACAAACAAACAAACAAACAAACGGGTACATAATACCTAAAATACAGTTCACAGAACTCAAAACGTTCAACAAGGTGGAGGGCCCAAGTGAGGATGCCTCAGTCCCACTTGGGAGGGAGAAGAAAACAACCCCAAGGTGTACGAAGGGAGGAATCAGGGAAGAAACGGGGAAAAAGGGACGAGGTGGGTGGGATAGTAGAACATGATTTGGTATTGGGTGGGGGAAAAGGACTGTAGCCCTGACGGGCTGTAGAAAGAATGGAAATAGGTGACCTCAGGAGTTAGAAGTTTGGGAGGACCCTCTAGAATGTCCTAGAGCCCTGGGAGGTGAGAGACTCTCAGAACTCAAAGGGGGAACCCTAGATGAAATGCCCTACAGTGGGGAGAGGGAACTTGATGAGTCAACCTTAAGCAGAAAGACAGAGCATCACATTAGGGATTGGGTTGCTATACCACAGTCAAAACTCTGACCCATACTTGTTCCTGTCCCAGAGAACTGCAGGGATAAAAATGGAGAAGAGCCTGAGGAAAAGAGGTTCAAGCTACAGGTGCAAAGTGGCATCTAGCTCAAGGGGAGGCCCCAAGACCTGACACTATTATTGAGGCTATGGGGCATTCAGAAAAAGCTACCATCATAACTGCCCTCCAAAAGACGCAACAAGTAGCTGAAAAAGTCAGATGCAGGTATGTGAACCCAGCCAATGAACAGAAGCTGCTGGCCCCTGTGGTTGAATTAGGGGAAAGCTGGAGGAAACTGAAGAGGAGGGCAACCCTGTAGGAGGACCAGCAGTCTCAATTAACCTGGACCCCTGTGATCTCTCAGACACTGGATCACTAACCAGGCAGCGTACACCAGCTCATATGAGACCCCCAACACATATACAGCAGAGGACTCCCAGGTCTGGGTTCAGTCAGATAAGATACACCTAACCCTCAAGAAACTGGAGGCCCCAGGGAGTTTAGAGATCTGGTAGGGTGGTTGGGGTAGAGACATCCTCATGGAGACAGCTGGTGGGGCAGAGAGAAGGTAAAGGATTTGGAACTTTTGGAGGGAGAACTCTGAGGAAATAAAGTCTGGAGTGTAAAAATAAATAAATAAATAAATAAATAAATAAATAAATAAATAAATATGAAACAGGATGCCTTCTTGGAGCTACAAATGACCAGTCTCAAGAAAATATTTAGATACTATCCTTAATATGGCCACAAGTTGTGGGTCTGTCCCCTCAGATCCAAGTCCACTCAGGAGACCAACAATGATAAAGCCAAGTTAGGTTATTTTTTTCTTAACTGCTATAAAGGAAAGTCAGCCCCGTCTCAGCAGCATGGGTTCCTCTCTGGGAACTTGACCACTCCTCTCTGGCCTTACATTTCAATAAATTCAGTTTGTCTGGGAAAAAAAGGAAGCCAAACTATTAAAGCTCAAAGCACATATCATACCCCACACAATAATCATGGGTGACTTCAACACTTCCACTCTTGTTAATGGACAGATCATGGAAACAGAAACTAAGCAGAGACACAGTAAAACTGACAGAAGCTATGAACAAAATGGATTTAATAGACATCTACAGAACATTTCATCCTAAAACAAAAGAATATACCTTCTCAGCAGCTCATGGTACCTTCTCCAAAACTGACCATATTATCCATTACAAAAGACTGCAACAGGTACAAGTAGATTGAAATAATCCCATGCACCCTATCAGAACACCAAGGATAAGGATGGTCTTCAATAACAACAAAAACAACAGAAATTCCACCTTCATATAGAAGCTGAACAACTCTCTACTCAATGGTAACTTGGTTAAGGAAGAAATAAAGAAAGAAATTAAAGACTTTTTAGAATTTAAGAAAAATGAAGGCACAACATACCCAAACTAATGGGACACAATGAAAGCAGTGCCATGAGGAAAACTCACAGTTTTCAGTGCCTCCGAAAAGAAATTGGAGCAAGCATACACTAGCAGCTTGACAGCACACCTAAAAGCTCTAGAACAAAAAGAAGCAAATACACCCAAGAGGAGTAGGAAATATTCAAACCCAGGGTGGAAATTAACCATGTAGAAACAAAAAGAACAATACAACGAATCAACAAAAGCAAGAGCTGTTTCTATGAGAAAATCACCAAGATATATGAACCCTTAGTCCAACTAACTAGAGGGACACAGACAGTATCCAAATTAACAAAATTAGAAATAAAAATGGAGACATAAAAAGAGAAACCAAGAAAATAAAAAAAAGTCAATAGATCCTACTATAAAAGCCTATACTCAACAAAACTGGAAAACTGGATTGAAATGGACAATATTATAGACAGATACCAGGTACCAAAGTTAAATCAGAATCAGATAAAATATCTAAACAGTCCCATAACACTTAAAGAAATAGAGGAGGTCATTAAAAGTTTCCCAACCAAAAAAATTCAGGACCAGATGGTTTTAGTGCAGAATTCTATCAGACCTTCAAAGAAGACCTAATATCAATACTCTCCAAACTATTCCACAAAATAGAAAAAGAAAGAACATTACCCAATTTGTTGCACTTATACCTAAACCACACAAAGACCCTACAAAGAAAGAGAACTTCCGACCAATTTCCCCTGTGAATATCAATGGAAAAATAATCAATTAAATTCTTGCAAACTGAATCCAATAACACAATAAAGCAATCATTCACCATCATCATAAAGCGTCATCCCAGGATTGTAGAGATGGTTCAATATAAGGAAATCCATCAACACAACATACTGTTTTAAAAAAAAACTTAAAGAAAAAAATCACATGATCTAGTCATTATATGCTTAGAAAGCATTTGACACAATTCAACACCTTTCATATTAAAAGTATTAGAAAGATCACGAATTCAAGGCCCATACCTAAACCTAGTAGAGGCAATATACAGAAAACCAGTAGCAAACATTAAACTAAATAGAAACTTGAAGCAATCCCACTAAAATCAAACTCAAACAAATCAGTAGCCTTCCTCTACTCAAAAGATAAACAGGCTAAGAAAGAAGTTAGGGAAACAACACCCTTCACAATAGTCACAAATAATGTAAACTATCTTGGTGTGAGTCTAACCAAGCAAGTCAAAGATTTGTATAAGAACTTCAAGTCTCTGAAGAAAGAAATCAAAGAAGATCTCAGAAGATGAAAAGATTTTCCATGCTCCTGGACTGGCAGGATTAATATACTAATAATGACCATCTTACCAAAAGCAATCTGTAGATTCAATGCAATCTCCATAAAAAATTCAAAATCAATTCTTCACAGAGATAGAAAGAACAGTTCTCAAATTCATATGGAACAACCAAAACCCAGGATAGTCAAAACTATTCTTGAAAATATGATAACTTCTGGGGGAGTCACATCCCTGATCTCTAGCAGTATTACAGAGCAACAGTGATAAAACACTGTATGATATTGGTACAGAGACAGGCAGGTAGTCAGTGGAATAGGACCCACAAATGAACCCACACTCCTATGGTCACTTGATGCTGTCAAAAAGAGCTAAAACAGGGGCTGGTAATTTAGCTCAGTGGTAGAGCGCTTACCTAGGAAGCGCAAGGCCCTGGGTTCGGTCCCCAGCTCCGGAAAAAAAAGAACCAAAAAGAAAAAAAAAAAGGAGCTAAAACAATCCAGTAGAAAAAAGTCAGCATTTTCACTAAATAGTGCCGGTTCAACTGGTGGTCAGCATGTAGAAAAATGTAACCTGACCTATTCTTATCACCCAAAGTGAATGAAATTAGCTGAAATGGCCAACAAAGCTGAAAGAGTACCTGTAAGGAGCATATCAAGAAGTTAGGCAAAATCCCAAGTTGAGGGATGGGCTACCTACTCATCTCCAAATTTTTAACCCAGAATTTTACCTCTCTAAAGGAAATCCAAAAACAAAGTGTGGAGCAGAGAATGAAGGAAAAAAACATCCAGAGACTGCCCTACCTCTGGATCCATTGCTTATACAGATACCAAACCCAGACCAAACCCAGACACTATTGAGGATGCCAAGAAGTGTTTGTTTGGCAGGAGCCTGTTATAGCTGTCTCCTGAGAGGCTCTACATATGTGGATGCTCACAGCCAACCATAGGACTGAGCATGCGTTCCCTAGTGGAGGAGTCAGAGGAAGGTCTGAAGGAAATGAAGGGTTATACATCCCCATAGGAAGAATAACAATATCAACCAACCACATCCCCTCCAAGCTCCCGGGAATAAACCACTAACTATAGAGTACACATGGAGGGACCCACAGCTCCAGCTGCATATGTAGCAGAGGATGGACTTATCTGTCACCAATGGGAGGGGAGGTTCTTGGTCCTGTGAGTGCTCAATGCCCCAGTGTAGGAGAATGCCAGTGTAGTGAGGATGGAGTATGTGGGTGGGTGGGGGAGAACATTTATAGAATCAGGGGGAGTGGTATGGGTTGGGGGTTTAGGAGGGAAAACTAGGAATGAAATAGATAATATTTGAATTGTAAGTAATTAAAATATCTAATTTAAAAAAAAAGAAGAAGAACTTCTGGGAGTATTACCATTACTGACATTAAGCTGTACAATAGTGATAAAAACTGCATGATATTGGTACAGGAACAAACAGGTCGATCAATTGAAGACAAAGAAATAAACCCACACACATATGAACACTTGATCTTTTACAAAGAGGCCAAAAATATACAATGAAAAAATGAAACCATCTAGAATATGTGATGGTGTTCTAATTGACAGTCTGTATGTAGAAAAGTGAAAATAGATCCATATTTATCACTTTGCACAAAGCTCAAGTTCAAGTTTACCAAGGGCCTCAACCTAAAACTAGATATACTGAATTTAATAGAAGGGAGAATGGGAAATAGCCCTGAACTCATTAGCACAGGAGGCAGTTTCCTAAACAAAAATGTACTGACTCAGGCTCTAATATCCACAATTGATAAATGGGACCTCATGAAACTCAAAAGCTTCTGCAAAGAAAAGACATATTCAATGGGACAAACTGGCAACCTACAGATTAGGAACAAAGTCTTAACTAACTCTACATCTGATAGCAAGCTAATATTCAAAATATAAAAAGAACTAAAAACAAACAAAAAACAAAACAAACAAACAAACAAACAAACAAAAAACCCCTAACTTCCTAGAAACCAAATAACTGAATTAAAAATTTTCATGGTGGGTTTTAAGTTACAGTTGCAAAATTAAGAAATAAGCTTTCAGAATTTAGAAATGCTCTTGCTGTAAATTTACCCCGCACTAGATTTGGCACCGCAGTGCCCCAAGATATCTGGTAGATATCTTCATCTCAGTCAGCAAAGCCTCTAACCTGCTCAGCTCCATCCCATATCACACTGCTGATGGCTTTTCTCTGAGTCTGGCAGCAATCTCTCTACCCATCTAGTGACCAAGGGAGGTTGCCACCATGCCAGAAATATACATTCCCTATTCTGTGGTGGCTTAGTATCTCCAGCCTCTACATAGTCCCTTAAACTTAAATTGCCACATGAAAGAACACACAACACATTAACCTCTGATCCAATTGGTAAGATATAGTTGCCCACCTAAACACACAAAGCCCTGTACACACCCATCCCTTAAGAATATTCATAATAACCTGTAAATGTGCAGTGAGGAATCTTAACATCAGCCTTCATGTTCTCTCCGCTGTGTCTCCTCCTCCTGAACTTTTTTCTCCCACCCATCCTTCCTTCTCATCCAATGACAGACCTCATTCTATCTTGTAACTGCCTACACCTGAGTGATAACATCATCCTACATTTCACCCATTTTGTTATAATTAAAAAAGAAAAATTTTCTCTCAAATTTAAGCTGAGCACAACTATTATCATTTTGTAATATTAAAAGTATAAAATATTAACACCCAGTCCAACTCTTTATCAGTTAAACAGAACATTTAGTTATCCATTCCAGGTTAAGAAAGGCTTAAAATCTGTTATATTCTGGCTAGCTGGTATTCTATCTGATAATTACCTAATAAAATATGTATTTTCAGAGTTAAACAGCCTGTTAGGCCATGAGAGTATAATCTTAAATTAATAATCAGTCTTCAACCCCGTCAGAAATCTGAGAATGACCAATTATCTATAAACATAGGAAGCCTAACACAGCTTCCAGAACTGAGAGGTTATAGAGGCAAATCTCCACTAGCATAGTCCTCTGTTAGCAACATGTAAGCGCAAGTCTTCAGCCTTCTGGCCCAAAATCAACTGACAGACTCTTGAAATGCAGAAACCTTGAAGGGCAGATAATTCTGGCTCAGTAGAAATTATCAGTTAACAACTATTCTTCATAAAGTGTCCCATTTTGGACAGTATCAGTCTGCAGATGAAACAGGCAGTTTTTGCCCATGGCTGCCTAGCCACAAAGTATTACTTCACCTGGATATAGAGATGCTGAATTTCTTCATTAAGTTCACCAAAGGGGAACTTGTTAGGAACAGATATGTCTCAAGAAAAGATAAATAACTTTACATCTCATATTTTGTGGATTTCTGATATTTTTGAAAACCATCTATCTATATATGGTAATCTGGACGGTTGTCTGTTAATTATCTTATTATCCTGAAAGTATTCTAACAAACTTAGAGCCATGAATTTGCTATTTGGCCCTAAACTCACATGTGTAATCAATTCAGAAGTTTGTAATGACATCAATAGAAGGACTGGTTCTAAACCTTGTACTTTTCAACTCTTTTAACAAATAAATTCTATACTAAAGCAAAGATACAATTTTAGCTTAGTTACCAAATGAGATTAAGGCTGTACAACTCAATCTAGCTAATTCCTCCCTGTTCCTCATAAAAACAACCTTAAAATAACCACTTTTGCTCCCCCAAAAGTCCAGGAAATTGGGACGATGACTCTTCTATAACTTCTTCTACCTGTACATGTGCGTTGAGTTATCCTTGAGGGGTAAGGAGTAGGAAAATAGAGCAAATGTTGTAACCTTAAGTGGACCCAGCTGAAAGTCCTTGAGATCAGGAATCCAAGTAGGTACATTCTGCAAAATATAATTCTCAGGACAAAAGTTTAGAGTAAAGATATCCTTTTGTTTGATTTTTTGAATCTAGTTATTCAGGCAGTCTCCCTTTCTCAAATCTGATCAATATGACTCTGTGAGGTTTCCAGAGCCTCATCACACTTTTTAAAAACACAAAGACAAAACCTTTCTCCCAAAGTATTGTGTTCCTTAGCCTGTAACCAGAAAAGCTTATATCTTGTACTCTCTCCCAGAATAATATAATTGTAAAACTCAAAATCACATCCATTATGAAGATTAAAAATTTTTAAAGAAGGAAGTAATCTAAACAATACTGTTAAAAATGCGCCTGTGAGGCTTTTTTAATTTGTCATATTGGGAAATAAAACCAAAATTTCTGTGGAGTCCAGGTTAAGAGAATCTGAGCTTCCTGTTGTGGAAAATATCAGAAATAACCACAAAACCTCACTACCGGGCATCAAAGAGCCATATGGCCTTTAGCAGGGTAATTCATAAAACAAATTAAACACCTTCTATAGATTCTAATATCAATAAGCAACATATCAAACTAGAACTTAAACCCAAAATCTATCTGTCAAGCTCTCTACCCATAGCCTCATTTTTATTTAATTTTATTTATTTATTTAACCTTAATTTTTATTTTATTTAACCTTAATTTTATTTAAATTTTTTTAAATAAAAAATTTTTATTTTTATTTTTATTTAACCTTAATAACTTGTAAATATCATAATTCTCCACTTGGAGTCAGTGACTATTTCTCCCTAAATTCTGAACCATGGGTGAAAATTCCTACATGATTCGGGTAATCTCTGGACTCTCTTCTTAAAAACAAACTTAATCACCTTCTAATAATACCTGTCATTAAGAAGTAGCTTGTATAACTAGGATTTTAACCCAAAATCCTTGTGGAGCCCATGTTAGAAGGAATATGAGTATCCTGAAAGACTTTCTAAACAAGTTTATAAAAAAGCAGCTTTTAATCTCTAACTCTCTGAGCTGATACTACTTATCACCCAGCAGGGGACCTACAGCCTGCCAGCCCAGGGTATTTCTGTTTCTTTGTTTAATAGACATCACATGATTCTACCTGGTGCTGGCCTCCTCTTACTTAGAAAAATAAAACTCTTAGGATTACTAGTGGATTCTCACCCACCACAGTGCAGTAACCTCTCTAACCCAAATAAACCCGTGCAAAGAAAACACAACTTGATTAATATGAATATAAGCTGGCACTTAGATTGAACAGATTGACCACTACACTACTCTGTTCCCCAGCTGTGAAATTCCTTCATGTACTTCAGCTCCATCTTCCCTTCCTCCTCTCTCTTTGACCCCCTCTTTCTTCTGCTCCACCTTGCCTTCCCCTGCCCAATCACTGACTTTCGCCTTTATTTTACAAATTAAAATGGGCAGAAGTTTCTGATGAAGTTTCTGAAGTCCTGAGTATCTGACTAGTCAACAGTCCTTGGGGCAGCAGAATTAGCATCAAAATACAGACAACTCTAGGGTAAACCACAACAAAATGCCAATTAAAAAAGAATCTTGAATGGCTGAGGACTTAAATGTTCAAAGTCCTTAGTCATCAGGGAAATGAAAATCAAAATGACCCTAAGATTCCACCTCACACCAATGAGAATGGTTACAATCAGAAACTCTTGGTGAAGATGTGGAGATAGAGGAACACTCCTCCATTGTTGGTGGGATCATAAACTGGTATAACACCTCTGGAAATCAATCTGGTGCTTCCTTGGAAAATTGGAAATAGATCTACCTGAAGACCGAGCCATACCACTCTTGGACATATACCCAAAAGACGTCCCACCACGCCAAAGATCAAGTGCTCCACTATGTTCATGGTGTCCTTATTTGGAATGAACAGAAACTGGAAACAACCCAGAAAGTCCCCCAATGGAAGAATTGATACAGAAAATATGGTTCTTTTCCACAATGAGATACTATTCAGATTTTATGAATGAGAGCATCATGAATTTGGTAGTCAAATGGACAGAAACTAGGAAATGTCATCCTGAGTGAGGTATCCCAGACCCAAAATGCCATGCATAGTATGTACTCACTAGTAAATGGATATTAGCCAAAATGTACAGAATACTTAGCATACATCCTACAGAACTTAAGAAGTTTAACAAATAGAAAGGCCCAAGTGAGGCTGCTTCTATCCCACTTAGAAGGGGGAAGAAAATAATGGGAGAGAGGGGGAGGGAGGTACTTGGGTAAGAGAGTTGAGTAGGAGAGGAAAAAGGGAACAGGATCAGGTTGGGGTGGGGAGCAGGAGAGAAGACCAGAGGGCCAGCAGAATGAATGGAAATATAGAGCCTCGAGATGGGGAGGGTGTCAGTCTAGAAGGTTCCACAGACCTTGGAGGTAAGAGACTCTCAGGACTCAATGGAAGTGACCTTAGATGAAATGTCCAACACTGGGAAGAAGGAACTCAGAGTCCACTAATATGCAGAGCCTCAAGTGGACAGATAGGGTTGCCAAATTACAGTCAAAATTTCTGACCCAGATTTATTCCTGTGTAAAAGAACTGCAGGGACAAAAATGGAGAAGAGACTGAGGGAATGACAGTCCAGTAACCTGCCAAACTTGGGATCCATCTTATGGAGAGGCACAAAGGTCTGAGACTATTACTGATGCCCTGCTGTGTTCATAGACAGGAGTCTAGTATAGCTGTCCTCTGAGCAGCCCAATCAGCAGCTGACTGAGAGAGATACAGATACTTACACCCAACCACAGGACTGAAGTCTGAGAATTCTATGGTTGAATTAGGGGATGCATGGAAGATACTGAAGAGTATGGTGACAGGATAGTAAGAGTGGCAGTCTCAACTGACGTGGTTCGCTGGGAGCTCCCACAGATGGGACCACCACCCAGGCAACATCTACAGGTAGTCTGAGGCCCCTGGACAAATGTATAGCAGAAAACTTCCTGAGCTAACCTTAGTGGGAGGAGATGTGGCTAGTCCTGTAGAGACATGAGTCCCTAGGTCTGGGGGCCCCAGGTGGAGCAAGGGGGGGAGTGCACCTTCTTTGAGACATGGGAAGAAGGAATGGGATGTGGAACTGTGTAAGTGGTGACTGGGAGATGAGACAATGGCTGATTGTAAATAAATACAAAAATAATAACAATAAGATAAGAAAAATTAAAAAACCTAACAACTATAAAAGCAAAAACAAAACAAAACAAAACAAAACAAAAAGCAAGTGACTTGTTATTGTGGAAAGGATTCTAGCAATTTAAGTTTAGTAGTCAATGTATTTGCTTGAAACACAACAAAACAAAACATAAACCCTGTCTGTTTATCAAAACAACAACAAAACAAGAAAAACTTTATGCTGCATTGTAATAATAGCAAGTATGATCCAATGACAAGACCAATCAAAGAATCCAACTTGTGAGATGTGATGTTATTCAAATGGATAAAAATGTTAACTACGAGTGAAGCAGAAGGTAAAACAGAAGTTTATCCCCCTGGAAGCAACTGGTAGAAAGTGAATCCCTTGGGATTATTATACAGAAGACAAGGTTATAGTCAGCATGTCAGGAGTTATGCTGTCAGCTCCAGCTGGAGAAAGATTTGGCAGCATTGTATTTGTGGGGTTGGTTTTGTAGGAATGAAAGATATAAGATTGTAGGAGAGGGTCATAGAGCTGCTGCATCCTTTTGCAAAGACGCTGAAGTTAAGCCATGTATGTCATGGCTGGAGTACTATAATGATTCACAGAGGTGACTACTTGAAGCTGTAAAGGGGATGTCCAAGATGTAGTAGAGACCTAGGGGGACGGTAAAGGCCAAACTCATAGGACATTCTCTGGCTTCAGAGACTGGAGCCAACTCATGGGGCAGGTTGTTTGTTATTGACAACAGATGTGAAGAGTGGGAAAGAGATGATACATTACATGCTCCAAAGGCTAGATCACTTATTTTGTTCCGCTGAGCTCTCATTGTTTAGTCCTGTCATTCCTATGTTTTACATCAGACAAACCTTGTAGAATGGAAATGTTTACTCTACCTCACTTTGTGTGTGAAATTTGTAAGTGCATTTTAATTTCATAGAATCACAAAGTAAGATTCCTTTGAGCATTCCTTTCTATTGGCTGTTCATACTGTCTATAGTCACCAAGGTGGCATATCTGCTTCTGGAGGAGAAAAACATCAAATGTTATACTTATCTTAGGTCATTCCCTGTTAAAATGTGCCTGTCTGATACAACATGCCCACTAAAGCAATATTTTCACGGCAGTTTGTGGTATAACCAGTCACTTTCAGATCTGACTAGAAACATTGCCAAACACATATACCTGATATTATAACCTTTGCTTAAAGTCTGTGGCTAGTGAGGTCACAGACTTTAGGGAGACTGTTTTGTTTGTTTGGCTGGTTTGATTTCTTCTTCTTTTTTAATTGTTTGTTTTTGTTTTATTTTTGTTGCTAAGTTGACGACAAGATGTCCAATTGCCTCTTAAATAAACATTTTTTTTCATCATAAACTATTTAAACTTTCAGCTTCTTTTAGAATTTGGCAGAGGTTAATGTGCAGACCCTTAGCTTTTGTAAATATTGAGAATAAGTAATGATGAATGCTGCTCATCCCTCTATGGGACAGCTAAAATAGCCCCTTCCAATACCAGGAAATATCTCAAAATAGAAGACAAAAGATAATGTAAAACTTGGGGAATATCAAAGTGAGTTATGATACATTGTATGGTAGATATTTAATGGTCATTGAGCCAAGAAAAAACATCATGTATGGATATCTGAAAACAAAAACAAAACAAAACTAACAAAAACCCAAAACGTAGGATATGACCAGGACCTTCAACATTGTATCATGTGGCCTTACTTCTTACTAAGAAGCTATTGACAGTTAAAGGTAAGGAAGGTCCTATTTTCCTCAGGTGTGTAGATGTAGGTGAGTTCTTCATGGTTTAGCAATTAACCACATACCTGTGCATATATAGGCAACTCTAATTAAATGCAGTAGCTAAACAAATGACATGAATATAAGGAAGGGAGTGGTTGATTAAAAAGGTTTCTGGATAATGAGGAAGAGGAAAAGAATCATTGTGATTAGTCACTATGATTAATTAGTCAGTACATTGTATATATTCATAAAATTGTCAAAATCAAGTAAATGATAAAATATTCTTACATAGAATAATGATCTATGAATGTGCATATCTCAGCTATTTATACATATAATGCTTTTTAAGCAAAGAAATGATAATAATATTTTCCAAACTAATGTATATTTTTCTTATATATTCGTTAATAGATGTCATTTACAGAAACATTTTGTCTAAATTCTGCACAGGTACTGCATTCCTTCTATTGTAAAATAGTGTACTTATTTATTAAGATGATGCCATATGAAAGCATATAGAACCCTCCCCAAATTAGATAAAAATGCAACATGATTTTGGATAGACAAAGAACTATAAACAATTATGTGAAAAGATATGCAAATGGTATGTCAGATTCTCATGAGACCAGAAATTTTACAAATCCTGAGGGAAATATTTCGTTTCACAGACTCCTGATGTCTGCAGAAACTTCTTTAAATTGCAGAAGCAGTCTATAACGAATTTTGGATTCTTCAGTTTTGTTTGGTTTGCCACGATGATGAATAGAGCACTCGAGTAACGGAGACAGCATCCTTCTCCTCACTGCAGGAGCTGCTCTCCTGGAAACAAACTGATAACCTTGACTACCACTGAGTGGATATTTGACTACAGATAACAAAGGATGTTTATCTTCAAATTTTTCCCACAATTGACACATGGTAATGTTTATAAAGCTCATTATTTCACTTTCAGAGATGATTTTTAAATTGTGGTAAAACTGTAACATTTAATATAATCATCATCTATTCATTACATATTCTTGAGAGTAGCAAAAATCCTGGTGCTCATATTACTTTCTTTGCATAGATGGTATGACCAATGTCAGTGGTTCTGAAGTGAGTAAAATGACACACAGGGAGATTATAGAAAAGCACTTCACAATGAATACTTGCTAAAGTGATCACAGGGCTCAAATAATGGTTATCATAGTAGAAACTCGTTCCCTTCCTCCTATTATTTTACTCTTTCTTCTTTCCTCCTGTCCAAGAACATGCTGTCTATTTCATTCTGATTTTATTTCTCAAGTTTTATAATATTAAACATAGTTTAAATGTGTCATCTTCAAGTTGGAACCAAACAACTCAGAAATATGATACAAGTCTTAATTTTATCTGTTCAAAGCCTTTCTTTTAATAATAATATTGATTTATATGTTCATTGACTCATAAATATTACATTTACGTTTAAAGCTTGTTTAATTTGAGGTTGTTTAAAGAATTCAGGTATTGAAACATGGTAATTAAAATGCTTTTATATATTTTATAGTTATGGATACCAAATAAACAGGCTGTTTTCACAAATGCAGACTTAACACGTATCACAGTAGTCAACACTAATGCTCAAAAAGTGTGACTTACATCACAGAGTGATTTCTTCTGATTTAATCTTGTCAACTTTATTTCTCCTAATCTTTAGTTTCCAATTCAGACAGGTTGAAGAAACAAACGTGCTTGAAACTCTGAACTGCTTCAGTGCTAGTATCTTTCTCTTTGAATGTAAACTCCATCACCAAGATGTCATCCATTAAATAGGACATTAAAAAAAAAGAGTAGAATCCTTTTGTTCTCATTTTAAAAACTCTATGGCAAGACAAATTGAGACATTTTGGGAAATCTGGAGAACACCAATTGGAAGAGGGAAAAAGAAACTAATCTGAAGAGGTTGTCTTTTCCACAGTATCTTAGAAAGGAGTTTTCTTAGCCATAAATACCGAAAATAGGAATGTTAGGGTAAAAATAAGATGGTCTTATGGAGTTTAATGTATAGAACAATTTTCAGTGAGATTATAATTTCCTGTTACTTGTAAGACATTATTTACTTGTATGCAATATATTTTAAAGCAATTGCTTATATTAATGTAATGCCACTCTGCCCTCTGACATCTTTGTTATATCACAGTTAACAAAGACATCCTATCTGCAGGTAAATTATTGCTATAAATAGCATATAAATAACATTTTGGTAAAATAAGCGCAATGCACACGGTAAAGCGAGCATCTTTCCAAGGCTAGTCATGACTCAAAGTTACTGCTCAGGAGATGTTTCAATGCACACAGGTTGGTTGGTTGGTTTGTTTATTTATTTATTTATTTATTTATTTATTTATTTATTTATTTATTTATTTATTTATTTATAGAACACCCTGAGCTGGATAAGGAAGAGTTTTAGCTGTATCATTTTTTAATTCATGGATGCTTGATCAAAGAAGGTCATAGAATATTTAAGGAGAAACCTAGAGATACCGACCTGGTTCCTATATGAGAGCACAGCCTTTACATCAAAGAGCACTAGAAGTGGGAATGGGTTAAGCTCATCAGAAGACCATTCACGCAAAGATGATCAAAATAGTCCAAGTGTGGCGCTGTGTTATCTGACCGCATTGCTTCTACCTTTTGGTAGCCCAGTGAATGGTCTGCAAGCTTCAAGCTGTTTTCATAAATTTAAAGGCAATTTGATTCTATGTGTTTTAATCTTGGTGTTTAATTTTAAGTAATTTGTTAAAATAACAACATGTTAATTACAAGTAATTTTTATGTTTATTTTTATGTTATAGAATATATTTCAAACATTATAAATGAACCTTTTCCTTTCTTCTGCTCAACAGAAAGTTAAAGCATTTCACTGCTGATATATTCATATTATTAGCTTATTTATATTGTCATATGATAGTAATTTGTAAGGGTCTTATTTATATATCACACCCTTTTGAATGATTTAGATATTTCTCATTTTTCAAATTTTAGATACTATATTATATTCTGTTGTAAATTTCCCTCATCTTATTTTATTTTTAGGATAAGTTTTGGAGCTAGAGTGCTACCTCAATACATTTAACATATTTAGGGTTCTGCAATGATTGTCTAAACTGTGCTCTGAAAGCATTGAACAACTGAAGAAATGGCATTTTGATTTAAAACATTTGAAATTGTGATCATAAAAAGATTTTTCCTTTTGATTTATTCTACTCTTTATCTCAGTTTAGATGGCAGACATTGTTTAAATAATATGAACCTCACTATTCACAAGTACCTTTTGAAATATTGTTTGCAGAATATGATGATTAAAAGCTATGGATTTGGCTGAATGTACTAGCCTAAGTTTATAACTCCAGAATTTGGAGGTAAAGGCAGAAACATCAGGAGTTCAAAGTCATGCTATCCTATGTGGTGAGTTTGAATGCATCCTAGGCTACATTAAATCTTGTCAACTCACACTAAAATAAGAACCAATTGCTTGCCTTTCATGGACTGTATGGCCTGAGGTGTGTTATTCCATTCAATTCTAAAATCAGTATTATACATAAATGTGTTTTGGTACCTACTGTAAAATGTATT
The DNA here is from genome assembly GCF_021556685.1 of Rattus norvegicus. Taxonomy (NCBI): domain Eukaryota; kingdom Metazoa; phylum Chordata; class Mammalia; order Rodentia; family Muridae; genus Rattus; species Rattus norvegicus. The sequence goes on along the minus strand of NC_141536.1, from coordinate 74,416,125 downwards.
TTTATTTACTTTTGAAAATTTAATATATTTAAACAATGTTATATCAGCATATCTACCCTCTTACCCTCTTCCACAACTCTCTCACAACAGAAAATAAAATAAGAAAATATTTTTTATTTAATACTTATTTACTCTAAAATTAGACTAAGAAAAACAAAATAGAAGAGGATATTCCTGAATATCACTGGCATAGATTGACTTGATAATACCACACTGATTCACTGAGAATGCATTTGACAAGATAATAAAGAACATTTGTAGACATTTATCATATATATGTATATCTGCATATATATGATTTTAGTTTCAAAATATCTAGATTAATTTTCCAATATTATTCTTGTATAAATAATTCAATTTAGGTCACTGCTTGTATTTGGGTCACTTTTTTACATTATATAAAATAATAACAATTCTAATTATAAATGATTAGAATGCAGTCTGCATTATGTATATTTTAACACAAATTTTGGAATTTGCTTTACTGTAAAAATGATTATATTGTTTTGTTTTGTGTAACTGGGCCACAGAACTAGAACATAGAAAATGTTAATATTTACTTTGCATATGGTTTGGTTTTCTTTGGATTCTCTCACTAATGTTGGTTTTCTTTGGCAAACGAGGTTATCTGAAACAGAACTATTAGTGTTTTGAAGGCCTTAATACACTAATATTGGTTATTAAGAACATTAGGAAGCACTGTGAACTGAAGAAATCTTGTCTTATTACAGCCTATAAAATAAAGTATATTACTTTGTAAATAAATGTAAAGAAAAGGACTTAGCAGTGTAGCTACATAAAAGTAGGGATAAAATCTAAAAGGAACTTTTCTACTCTGTGTCATTGATTCTTTGAGAAAAACTGTTTTTAATATTTGACATCTCCTCCTACATTCCAATTTTCATGATAATTTTTATATTATTTTAACAAAAGAAATTTGAAAATCCTTCCTAGTATATCATTTGAACAAATGAAACATAAGTCTTATAGAATTGTTAGGAAAGGAGCTTGAGTCGTGCCATTGATTTGGAAATAGTTTGCCTCTGTTTTCTATTTTCAGCAATGTAAGAAATGCTGATGCTTCATTTATGCACTAAGACTTGTGATCTCCTTATTTATTGCAATTCTTCATCCATCTTCACTGGGTCTTGAGTGACAGCTGGTAAATTATGTAGTGACTGTATTAGTCTATCTTAAATGGTCTGCCTGATCTATATTGTTTGTTATTATTAATGTTTCCTGGGGTTTAGCTTCTAAGAAGATGAAGACTTCATATCTTCGATGCTAATGAGAAACTCCCCTGAGACTGTCATGAAAATGTTTGTTTTAAACTAAATATGCGATGTTATAATAATATTTATTAGCAAGTCAAAGTTTTTATTCTTATTACATGACAGTCATTTAAATAATCATAGTTTTCCTCTCAGTACAAATAAGTCATTCTTAATTATGCATTTATACAAATAAAAATAACAATTTATAACAAAATTATAACAATATATGTATATATACACATACCTATATGTGTACATATAACAATATATGTACATATACACATATACATAATATGTATTTATGGAATGAATGCTAGAATCTGTCAGTTCCTACCAACTGAGCTACTGTCCTAGCCCCAAATGGTTTCATTTGGCTATTTAATAGGAGTATGAACACGTTAGCAGTGGTTAAACCACTGAAGAAAATTTCACTTCCCTCTCAGCAACCATTCCATATATGCATATATGCATGAATGCATATATGTACATGGGTACATGTGAGTGTGTGTGTGTGTGTGTGTGTGTGTGTGTGTATCAGTGTATATGTGTATGTGTGTATACAGGTAAATATCCATAACATTTTTATTAAACTTTTATGCTGTTAATAAATGAGAGAACAGAAAACTTTTAAATTATATTTAAATGTAAATATAGTTGTATAATCCCTCCTTTCCCTTTTCTCACTTTAGGTCTTTCCATATAACCCTTAGTTCTTTCTTAAGTTCATTGCTTCTATTTATTTAATTTTTCTTTCACAAACATACACATACACGCACGCCCGTGCGCGCGCACACATAAACACACACACACATACACACACACACTTTCCTAAATATATAAATGCACCTTGATCAGTCCATACAATGTTATTTCTATGTACATGGTTTCAAGCTTATTCACTTGATATTAGAAAACCAACTTTCCCTGGGGACGAATATTTTTCCCATTCTCAGCATTGCTTATTTGTTTATAGTTTTGTCTTGGGTTGAGGCCCATGATATTTTTTCCTTCTCCATTAGCATGTCCATTAGTGTAATCCTTGTTCAGATCTTGTTTCAGTAGCCATGTCAATGAGACATCTCGGGTGTAGCTTCTCTGATTTTATTTGGATATAAATTTGACAGAAAACTTCACTTCTATCATATCTTAAAATTTTTTGTCCCCTTAGGCCTACTCAAAAAGAGAGAAGTCATGACAGATACCAGAAACAAACCAACTATATAGGGCTAGTGAAGTAATTAATCTTGGAGGAGAATCCACAACCAGCACTCTCCTAACTACATTCTTAATATTTTTCCTGCTATCCATAATTGAGTATAGAAATGTCTTCCTGCAATAGACAAAGACCTTTGCAGAAAACCATAGATATACCGTGAGGCTGACATTATCCAGTGAAAACTAACTGAGAGCTGGAATATTTACCCAGATGGTTCATGGAGATTTCTGTGGGTAAAATATCTGTCATTAAAAATGAACCATTTCTTCCCAATATTTATACTGATAATTACCATAAGTAATATTTTGGTATGTTGAAGTTTAATGTTATTGGAGAATTGGCAAGTAAGCTGTTTATAAACATGTTTTATAGAAAGCTTATGTGAATTATAAACCATACATTTCAAAGGATTACATTTTCTGAGAAAGGTTGTATTGTATAAACATCTGGCAAATAATTGAGTCTCAAGAGTCTAAATTATATTCAACAAATATTGTTTCTTCATCAGCTATATGTTGCTATTAGTTTTCTCATCACTGCTTCTGATTCTTGATCATTTTCTCTCTTGTCTTTATCAAGATAAGTCATTAATACACGAACCACATGATAAGATTCTCTAAGCTTTTTGGAGAGTGGGAGATAGCAACTATTCTGAAGTTCTCATTGAGAAAAAAAATCTCCAATTCCATGTTTCTGATGCCCTCTTTGGAGAATTTATATGCATTCAAGCCATTATCTCAAAAAAAAAATCCCAAGGCTAATTGTCTTTTTTTAAACCTCAACCTGTTTAGTTGTAACTTTAGTATAATAAAATAAAATTAATTACATTGTCTCATATCGTTGACTAGAAAACTGAGTCCTAATAATACTTATCTTTGTTAACTTGTATTGATAATTTTTACACTAATTTTATTTAATTGTCATGGAAACATAATTTAAAAATTCTGCTCATTTTAAAAATGCTGAATTAAATGTGAATTTTCAACAGTTACAACCCATATGTCTTGAAAAGTGCTCAGTATTTCTCACAGAGTTCCCTGTTCCAGGATGAATAAGTGCTATTATGGTTTGAAGACCTAAACAATTTTATCTTGTAGCCAGGATTTTCAAATGCACACAAAGTACCTTTTGCCTCTTTAGATAGAGATAGTGTGTGAATTAGTTATCGCAAACTACTTATAACAAAGTTGGCAAACATGACTGGTAATCTTGACTTTTTGATAATATCTAGAATATGGTTTGAAAATGCTCTTTGCTGTTTCAACCCTAAAATTCTCTATAGATTGCTAAGAAAACAGTGTTTCTCTTCTATCATACGGAGTTGTTTAAATCTCCAATATTAAAAATGTAGCTGGTTAAAGTTATAATAATTCTGTTGTCAATTATAATAGTCTTTTTTCTCATTAATGCAGATTTTCTTGAACATATTTTTCATTTACCTTCTTTTTGAGAACCATGCAGAATCAGAGCTTTGTCAATGAGTTCATACTGTTGGGGCTTTCTCAGAACCCAAAAGTTGAGAAAATACTATTTGTTGTTTTTTTATTGGTCTATATTGCAACTATCGTGGGCAACATAATAATTCTGGTGACCATCATCTACAACCCTGCACTGCTGGGCTCCCCTATGTATTTCTTCTTGATATTCTTGTCCTTACTGGATGCATGTACTTCTTCTACTGTCACCCCCAAGATGATTGTAGACTTCTTCTATGAGAGGAAGACCATCTCCTTTGAATGTTGCATCACACAATTGTTTACCAGCCACTTCTTTGCAGGAGTTGAGGTGATTATCTTGACATCTATGGCCTATGACCGCTATGTGGCCATTTGCAAGCCTCTTCACTACTCTTCAATCATGACCCGGAGGCTCTGTGGCACTCTCGTAGGGGTGGCCTGGACAGGAGGATTCTTACATTCTATCACACAAGTTATCTTTACGTTGCAGCTACCATTCTGTGGACCCAATTTTATTGATCATTTCTCATGTGACTTGTTCCCATTACTGCAGCTTGCCTGCACTGACACACACATTTTTGTCATTTTGGTGTTTGCTAACAGTGGCTCTTTCTGCATCATTATCTTCTCTTTGTTGATTGTCTCCTATGGTGTCATCCTCTTCTCTCTAAGAGGTCACAGCTCAGAAGGACGAAGGAAAGCTCTCTCAACCTGTGGATCCCACATTACTGTTATGATTTTGTTCTTTGTCCCATGCATGCTAATATATGCACGGCCTTCATCTGCCTTTTCCTTTGAGAAAAACACACTTATATTTGCCTCTGTCCTGACACCATTGCTCAATCCTATGGTTTACACTTTCAGAAATAAAGAAATGAAGAATGCCATCAGGAAAATGTGTAGGAAATTGATCGTGGTTTCTAATACATTTTAAAATATTACTTTCCATGCTGGGGAGAAGGAGCAGTGTGGAAGAGAACTCTATACAAGCATTAGGTCCTTAGTTCCAGATCCCATGTCAGAAGCCAGGTGGTAGGAAGTTTACTTACTATATAAATAGGATGTCCTATGTGCCAGCACCCATGCCTGGAACCATATCTGAATCCAGGTACAGCAGAGTAGCTTTAACACAGTGCTAATGAAGGGAAGTTGGTGCATTACAAAGGCTCAAGGGATTGCTCATTTGGTAGAGAAACAGTGTTCAAGGTCCAGTGATAACTTTTCCCAAAGAATTTAGTTATAGTATATACCCTTTATAGTGTAAAGCCTTTTCCTTTCTCTATATTCATGTACACAGGCATAAAACCTTCTACCAAAGATGTATACACATATATTTATACTATCCATACATAGACACAAACCAGAACAAATAGAAAAGTTCACTTGGAAAATAATGTAAAAATTAAGCAGTCATCATTTTGTTAAATAAACACTGTGATTATTCACTATACAGAAAAGAATGACATTATTTAATATAACGTATATTAATTGACTAATAAATATCATCATATGAAAATTAAAGCCTGTTTGCTTTTATGTTCATGTAAATGTAATGGTATATTAGAATAGGCTCAAGTATTAAAATGGCAACCCTTCCTTAACTCTATGTTTTATTTTTTAAATTGTTGAAGGGGTAGGAGAGAGCACGTGGAAATTAAAATCACTTATTATTCCATAGAACCTTGATTCAATTTTCTACACCCACAAGGTAGGTTTTAACTGTTTGTACACTCTGATTTCAGGGATCTACCATTCTTTTCTGACTTCTAAATGCAGCAGTCAGCCATATGCTGCACAAACATACATGGAAGTAAAATAGTCATATATATATATATATATATATATATATATATATATATGAGTGTGCGTGTGTGTGTGTGTGTGTGTGTGTGTGCCACATTCATAGGTGACTAAGACCTTTGATAATTTTTCTCTATCCATACACTGAATCAAAGTACCTTTTTGGACTATGAAAACTAGTCAACGGAGAGAAATCAATAGAACATACTGAAAAAAATGAAAGTAATAGAAAAACCAAGTAGCATAAACTACAAATCCTATATTTCTCTGAACTCTGCCATCTATGACTTATAAGCATTTGTGAGACAGTGATCTGGGGTTTCTTTGTAGCTCCACGTCTCTAGTTCTACTGTCTATTTCACAACACCTGTTCTCCTAATTTGTTTGTACCCCCTACATGGATATTTATTTTTCTCTCATTTCCCATGGTCTGACAAATTTAGCTCCCTGGTGTCTCTGTTATAGCTATGTCTTTACTTGCAAATTTTTAAGCAGTGGCTTATTATGGATTCTTTGTAAGGATACCAGCACTTTCATACTTTGAAAAACTTTGAAAAACCTGGAAAGTGAAACAAACATCCAAGACAGTTTGTCTGAAATAATAAAATTAATATTAATAAAACCTTATAACTTCTTGTTATACCTTCAAATTTTAGATTTTGCCAAAGAAAACATTTCCGGGTTTCAGATCTTGTTTTCATGGCCTTCAGTTAGGTGGAATATTTTGGTTCAATAGGACTGAATGACTTAGAGCCTGAATAACAGTGGCTTTGCACTGATGTTACACATAATACCACAGCACCTTTTTTCTGATATTCATTAAATCTTGGTTTAATTTTTCACATTACAAGTGGTAGGTTGCAGGTAATTCTGCTAGTCCCATCCCAGGGACGTAGAAACAGCTTACTTCATCACCTGCCACTATTACCTGGTTCTACCAAGTGCCAGCAGTATTTAAGAATAAGAACTCAACAGAGTAAACTATATTGTAGCATCTGGAGCATGAGGTGTATCATCTATTCCCTTCCTCTTCACATCTGTAGCCAATAGGCTCCAGTCTCTGAAAGCAGATAGGTAGAAAATGTCCTATGATTTTGACATTTATAATACCTCAGGTTTCCACTATATCCTAGATATCTCCTTTGCAGCTTCAAGTAGTCTCCTTCTGTGAGTCCTCATAGGAGCTTCAGCCATGACATACTTGGTTTAATTTAAACTCCTCACCAAAACTAAGCAACAGCTCTTCAAACCCTCTCCCACCATCTTAAATCTTTCATTCCTACAAGACCAACACCACAAAGACAGTACTGCAAATTCTTCCTCTAGCTGAGGATGGCAATATAGCCTGACACTCTGATTACAGTCTTGTCTTCTATGTATTAACCCCAGGGAATCCATTTTCTAGAAGTTTCTTCCAAGGAGATAAATTTTCTCTGCTTCTCCTGCGTTATTCTCAGAGACTGTTTTATCCTTTTGGATAAGGTCACATTTCACAAGTTGGATTCTTAGAGAGGTTGGCTGTGGTCCTGGGATCATATTTTCTATTATTATTATAGTGCACCTTAAAGTGCTTCTCTTTGTGATAGACATCTTTTTCAACACATACCTTGTCTTCTGAGATTATGTTTCTAAAATTTTTCCCCCATAAAAAGTACTTCATTCATTGTGTATGTGTATAAGTACCCATATTTTTGCTCACTTTCATTGTAGACCTGGCCAAGTGCAATTTAAAAAGTAATAAAAGGGCTAATTCATACACTGAATATTCTGTTGTCCTGAAGTGTCTTCTCACCAAATAATTAAACTGTTTTCTTCCACTTCAGCCAGGTTCTCAGGTTGGTTCAGAGACAAAATGACACTCTTCAGCCAAATACCATCTAAGTGGCTTCTTGTATATTTTCTTTTAGATTCCTGTGTTGACTCTGAAATCTCATGATAAAACCTTTCATTGTCTATTTTTTTCCATATTCTTATGTTCTAAGCTCATACCAGAGTGGTACATGAAACACTATCTCTGGCATGCTAGAGCGTTTTTAGCTTAACATGCCAAGATCTTTGAATTAAAGCCACAAATCAGTTTTAAAGGCCACAAATCAGAAATCTATGATTATGTTTATTACAACAAAAACCTCACTCCTCATACTAATTTTTTATCAGTCATGATATTCATTGCTCCAACAGAATTGCCAACACAGCAATCTAATGAAGGAAAAGTATGTTGGCTTACACAGTTCCATAGGGCAGTCCATGATGATTGGTAAATATGACATCAGGAGGGTGAGGCATTTTATGACATCACATTAATAATATGGAAGCAGATCAATGAATATCTATGCTTTGCTACCTTTCTCATTTTGTATAGAATTCATGATATAAACCAAGAGAATACTCCCATTTATCTGGTGGATCTTCCCACATAATGAAATTATTCCACAGAGCCCTCACAGATGTTTCTAGTGGCTAGCCTAATCAGGAAAATTCTTCTCATTTGTGCCTGAAGGCTAGTCTACTAGGCATTTGTTGATCATGTGAGGATGACTATCAGAACTATGTGTCACCAAGTTCACCATATTTATTTGTTGTGTTGCATTGGCTTAACTAAGTCATGAAGCACGTTATTGAATAAGAGTGATAAAAGTGTGTACCAATCAATTATTCTTGATTTTACTGTGGGTGTTAAATTTTTCTCCTCTTTAAGAAAATACATCTTAAGAATTCGTAAGTCCTCTAATCCTTTTGGTAACTTTCACTCTCAGAAGCCCAAGTGTGCCTGAAACTTGCAGCAATCTTTCCACAAAAGCCTATCAGATAGTTGAATTAAAGAAGAAGAGTCTATGTAGTTTGAATCATAATATAACAACTGAAAATATATACTGCAAATGTCAAAGGATGTTAATTTCTTCCATTTATTCGCACAATGATTTAAAACATGTTTATACAAGACAACTAAGCACTTAGTCCGTCCAGGTCTTGACAGAAAACATGAAATCGCACATTAAACCCTTCCAGAAGAGAACAGATCAAACTATTCTGTTCTTTATATTTTTAAATATTTATTGATATTCATTTTGTATCGATTCGAAATCATAGGACATGAAAATTTTAAATGATTCTTGAAAGTATGAGGAATGATAGGACACAAAAGCACCATAATTTCAATAGTCTACAAATTCAAAATACAAAAGATATATTACTTCTACATAAATTTTACATTTTTGTCTGGACAGAAATATTGCCTGATATAACTATACACCGTAACTTTTGACATTCAGTAAATAAATGTGAACCATCCATCAGACACTAACAATTTCTCTATCCTACCTATGGAAACAGAATTTATTGGGATTCTGGGTGTTTATGAGGTAACCTCTGGATTCTATAGGTGCAGCACTTATCAGGAAGGTCTAGGAAGTAAGATTATTTAGGAATAGGAAGGCTATGTGTGCTCTGGAGGCAGCGGGACAATATGGCAATGCTACAACGAGATCCAGGAAAAGCCACGATGCCTACGTGTTGATGCAAAGATATGCTTACACAGTGGGTCAGACACTGAAGGGTATAGAATACATATGGAAGGAGCAGTGCCTAACTAATGGGCAACAGAGTAATTCCAATATAATCTGGGTATGGGTTAGTAAGAGTGAGTCTAGCTGATGGTATGAGAAAGGTTATCTTAAGCAGCTTAAAAGCATAGACTATTGCTATTATAATGATATCTAAACTTTACTTCGTTGTACTGGAATCAGAAATGTCCCTCGAGATGGAAATGCATATCAAGATCCAAGCTTAGGCTCTCATGCAGGTATAGCAAGATTTATTACAAATTTAGCCATTTCCCTGGCTCCATAAATTAAATACTTTAATGCTTATGAGAATTCACAATTATGTCATGCATATATTAATATGCAAGGGACAAAGAACAGAAGCACAACTGTAATGTTGGATCTACAGGTAGAGAGTGTTTTATGCCGCCCTTCAGAACTCTGTGCTCTCAGAGAGAACAAGATAACACCATAGGAAACAAGCAAAATAGAGAAGATTATGATGCAGATAGAACCACTGTTGGCAAACGCTAAAATGACAAAAATGTTGTGTGTTGGTGCAGGCCAGCTTCAGTAATGGAAACAAGTCAAATACAAAATGATCAATAACATTGGGTCCACAGAAGGGCAGCTGGAAAATGAAGATAATGTGTATGATAGAATGCAAGAGACCTCCTGCAGGATGCTACTCCCATTAGGATAACACAGAGCCTCTGAGTCATGTTGGAAGAGTAGTGCAAGGGCTTGCCAATAGCCATATAGCAGTCATAGGCCATGGCTGACAGGACAATCACTTCCACCTCTATGAAAAAGTGGACAGCAAACAGTTGTATGATGCAACAGTCAAAGGAAATGGTCTTCCTGTCATAGAAGAAGTCTTTAATCTTTTTGGGTGTGATTACAGAAGAAACACAGGCATCCAGTAAGGATAGGAAAGACAAAAAGAAGTACATGGGGGAGCCAAAAAGTGCAGGACTACATAGAATTTTACCACAGTTACTGTGTAGCCCACAACAGTTGCAAGGTAGATCAACCAAAAAAAAAAAAAAAAAAAAAAAAACCAAACAAACAAACAGAAAAAAACAAATAGTATTTTTTCAACTCTTGGGTTCTGTGAAAGTCCCAGCAGTATGAACTCAGTGAGAAAGCTATGGTTTTGCATGCTTCTTCAAAAATCATGCAAAGAAAATGTGCTCATGAAAATAGTTTGAAAAATGCTGTATGTGTTGTCACATATGTACCATGAGATGAACTGCCAACGTCAACTCTTCCTTCAGAACACAAACAAGAAGACCAGTTCTGGCAGTGAAGGTGGAGGATTCACAAGTGTTTCTTCCTTCATGCCATACTCAACCTTATTTAAGAATAAAAGGAAAAGGAAGGAGCCAAATATCACTCCCTAACTACAACTGAAGTTTAATGGGTGTTCCCTGAGAGGTCATCTACCTGTGAGATTTACTCTTAGTTTCCAGGGGTGTGGACAATATCTGACTCCAAGAGTATCCCAGACATAACCTTATGAACTTTTCTGCTCACTTGAGGGTGTGTAATAATTTCATTACCACAAAAGATTTTAAAAATAAAACTGATTATAGGACAGCAAAGATGAAGAATTTAATAAGTTGAAGAGAAAAAATAAAATGAAAATGAAATGTTTATTCATAGATGCATTAAATATATTCTATAAGATATATTTAAGGTACCATAAAATGGTAGATTTTATTTGTAGTAATTATTTTAATCAAAATACTTAAAATCGAACATTATTACACCCATAAAATCAAACTACAATTTGAAGCTTGAAGATTAGTCACAAGATTCACCAAAAGTAGATCCAATGAGCTAACAGTCCATCTTATAATAATCATTTTTATTGTATTGTCACCTTGTCATGAATGACTATACCATGGATTCATACTTTCCCACTTGTAACACACTTTGATATAAAGTCCATACTGTCAAGTAGGGGCCAATTCATTTTCTCCATAATTCTCATGTATTTTTTGACTTACCTTTCTCTGAGAGTACTGCACTTCAGGATTCTAGATCTGTTTCTGATCTAATTCAGAGGTCCATCACAGCAGAGACTATGATCACCAATCCATTACAAGAGCAATGACCAGTGTGGTAGAACTCCCTGGCTCTACCATTCATATCATGTCCTATTTCCTTTCCATTCACAGTTATAGACCCAATTTATCCACATTTAGTAGAGTATCTTTGCTATCATATAAAATCATCAGAGGAATGAGAATATTTATCACTAGAAAATGCTGATTTAAAATGTATAAATGTATGCCAAAAGAATACTGTTATTATGAATGAAGAAATCCTATTTCAAAATGTCCATGTCTTTAATTCTGTGAATACATCTTAATTCTTACCTGAGAGGGTTATCTTTCAGTAAATAATATTCCTGTGTGGTGTGTGTGTGTGTGTGTGTGTGTGTGTGTGTGTGTGTGTGTGTGTGTGTGACTAAGCAAGTTCCTTTCTATGACTCTCTAGGAAGGCTGTTCTTTTCACATTCTTTATCATTTTGATTTCTTCTCAACAGTGCTTTTTAATTTCCCTAAATGTATATACTTTACTTCCTTTACTAGTTCTACAGTGTAAGGAAAATATTTTTCACATTTCTCTTAATGTATTTCTCAAGCTGTCTTTGATGTCTTGGTGATGCATTTCATTTTAAGAGCAAGATGAAGCCACAAGTACCAGCACTGAAGCAGTTCATAACTTTAACTATTTAGATTTCCTGATCAGCTCTGAGGTTAAACCTAATGCTTATAAGAAATTAAGTGGAAATAGTTAAACCAGAAGACTTCATTGTGGGACTTTTCACAATCTCTATTAGTGGCATCCCCTGTAACATGTTAGGTGCATTTATGGAAATAGAACACTTTGAATTTACTATCAGTACATCTGTGAGACAGGAGGGCACTTCAGTTCATCACACCCCTGTGCCACACATTTATCACACAAGTTCAAAGCTTTCAATCCAATCATCAAATGCAGTTATCTCAGCTCCATGGGCAGCTGATCAGTTATCTGATGTGAAGGATCCTTCTTACATTTCCTCATGTACTATCTATTAACTTATACCATTGATCACAGGATCATTATTAAGGAAAGAATCTATGTACATGAGTTTAAGTTTCTTTTTCAAAAACAAATAGTTATGGTGCAAATACACCCTGATTGTATTCAGTTCACCTCACTGTCCACAATGCCCAATTATTAAATCATTATATCAGGGGTTGGGGATTTAGCTCAGTGGTAGAGTGCTTGCCTAGCAAGCTCAAGGCCTTGCGTTTGGTCCCCAGCTCCGAAAAAAAGAAAAAGAAAAAAATTAAATCATTATATCACAAATTAAAACTCATTTCTGAAAATTTATAATATACCTGCTGTACCTCACCAAATATCACTTCTGTGAAATATTTGAAGATATCCATCCTTTCTGGTCAGTCTTGACAAAGATTCTCTCCTTGTTTCCATCCATTCCTTCCACATTTGAGGAGATCGGAGGGCAGCTCTGACAGTGAGGGTGGAGGATGTCATCTCTGCTTCTCAAGGGCTCAGTTCATCATGGTTGTTCAATGAAACATAAACTCCCCCCTCACTGCACCAGAAATTTGAAGAAGTTTCCCTGAGACATCCTGAACCTAAGAGATGAATTTTTAGTCTCCTAAGGTTTGTAAAATACCCCCTCCCACGTGAAATACCAAGATACAGTTCTATGCAATTTTTTTTAATTTCTTATATCTAGAAACTTACATTTTCCCAGTCTTATCTCCAATAAGTAAAGATTCACAAAGGAAAAAATACAGGAATATCCACACTTCTGAGGGTCTAGCTCTCCCCCCACCCCCACGGAAATTGGGTGCAGGGAGCTGTTTGATCAGTTCAGTTCAGACCTGGCCACAGATTTGCAGCTCCTGCAGCTTGACTGCGCCTACATTCCTGTGTTCAGAGGCACTATGCAGTTTCCTCTTGGGCCAGGGATGTGGGCAAATGTGGGCGGAAGTGACAGTCTGTCCTGCCCTGCAGTCTCAGGATTGCCTGCACTTCAGGGTATTCAGCTCTCTCTACCACAGGATTTGGGAGCATGGAGCTGTGAGCAGCCTTACTTCTTACTAAGGAGCTATTGACATTTAAATGTAGAGAGGGTAGTATTTTCTTCAGATTTGTAGATGTAGTTGAGTTTTTCATGGTTTATCAATTAACCACATACCTGTGCTCATATAGGCAACTCTAATTAAATTCAGTAGCTAAACAAATGACATGAATATAAGAAAGGGAGTGATAAAAAGGGTTTCTGGTTAATGAGGATGAGGAGAAGAAATTATTATAATTAGTCAGCATGATTATAGTACACTGTATGTATTCATAAAATTGTCAAAATCATGTAAATGATAAAATATTCATAGATAAAATGATGATCTATGAATGTGCATATCTCAGCTAGTTATACATATAATGCTTTTTCTAAGCAAACAAATGCTGATAATATTTTCCAAATCTATCTATATTTTTCTTATATATTCATTAATAGATGTAATTTACAGAAACATTTTGTCTAAATTCTACACATGCACTGCATGCCCTCTACTGTAAAATAGTGTATTTATTTATTAAGATGATGCCATATGAAAGCATTTGAACCCTCCCCAAATTAAATAAAAACACAGCATGATTTTGTGTAGACAAAGAACTATAAATAAACAATTAAGTGAACAGATATACAAATGGTGTGTAGGATTCTATTGGGACCAGAAATTTTATAAATCCTGAGGGAAATAATATTTTGTTTCACAGACTCATGATGTCTGCAGAAACCTCTTTAAATTGCAGAAGCAGTCTAAAAGGAATTTTGGATTCTTCAGTTTTGTTTGGTTTGCCACGATGATGAATAGAGCACTTGAGTAATGGAGACAGCATCCTTCTCCTCACTGCAGGAGCTGCTCTCCTGGAAACAAACTGATAATCTTGACTACCACTGAGTGGATATTTATTTGACTACAGATAACAAAGGATGTCTATCTTCAAATTTTTCCCAAAATTGATACATGGTGAGGCTTATAAAGCACATTATTTCACTTTCAGAGATGATGTTCAAATTGTGGTAAAGCTTTAACATTTAATATAATCATGATCTATTCATTACATATTCTTGAGAGTAGCAAAAATCCTGGTGCTCATATTACTTTTTTTACCTAGATTGTATGACCAATGTCAGTGTTTCTGAGGAGACTAAAATGACACACAGGGAGATTATAGAAAAGTACTTCACAATGAATACTTGCTAAAGTGATCACAGGGCTCAAATAATGGTTATCCTAGTACAAATTCCCTCCCTTCCTTCTATTATTTTACTCTTTCCTCTTTCCTCCTGTCCAAGAATATACTTTAAATGTTTCGTCTTCAAGTTGGAACCAAACAACTCAGAAATATGATACAAGTTTTACTTTTATCTGTTCAAAACTTTTGTTTTTCTAAATAATTTTGATTTATGTCTTCATAGACTCAAAAATATTACATTTATATTTAAAGCTGGTATAATTTGAGGTTGTTTAAAGAATTCAGGTATTGACACATGGTAATTAAAATAAAAATGCTTTTATATATTTTATAGTTATCGATAGCAAATAAACAGGCTGTTTTCACAAATACAGACCTAACATGTAACACAGAAGAGGACACTAATGCTCAAAAAGTGTGACTTACATCACAGAGTGATTTCTTTTGATTTAATCTGGTCTACTTTATTTCTCCTAATCTTTAGTTTCCAATTCAGACAGGTTGAAGAAACGTGCTTGAAACTCTGAACTGCTTCAGTGCTAGTATCTTTCTCTTTGAATGTAAACTCCATCACCAAGTTGTCATCCATTAAATAAGACATTTAAAAAAAAGAAGAGAATCCTTTTGTTCTCATTTCAGAAACTCTATGACAAGACAAATTGAGACATTTTGGGAAATCTGGAGAACAACAGTTGGGAGAGGGAAAAAGAAACTAATTTGAAGAAGTCTTTTCCACAGAATCTTAGAAAGGAGTTTTCATAGCCATAAATACTGAAAATAGGACTGTTAAATTAAAACTATGATGGTCTTTTGGAGTTTAATGTATAGAACAATTTTAAGTGAGATTATAATTTCCTGTTATTTGTAAGACATTATTTACTTGTATGCAATGTACTTTAAAGCAATTGCTTATATTGATACCATGCTACTCTGCCCTCTGACAACTTCGAGTATTATATCACAGTTAACAAAGGCATCCTATTTGCAGGTAAATTATTGCTATAAATAACTTTTTAGTAAAGTAAAGAGTTAGTGGACAATGCACATGGTAATGGGAGCATCTTCCCAAGGTTATGCATGACTCAAGGTCACTGCTCAGGAGATGTTTCAGTGCACACAGTTTTTTCTGTGAGAACTCTGAGCCGGATAAGGAATAGTTCTATAATTTTTAAATTCATGGGTGTTTGATCAAAGAATATTTAAAGAGAAATATAGAGACACTGAACTGATTCCTATATGAGAAAACAGCCTTTAAATCAAAGGCACTAAGAATAGGAATGAGTTGAACTCATCAGAAGACCATTCATGAAAAGATGATAACGAATCAAAATAGTTCACATGAGGTGCTATGTTAAGTGGGCTTGTTGCTTCCACCTTTTGGTAACCAGGTGAATGATCTGCAAGTCACATGCTGTTTTCAGAAATTTAAATGCAATTTGATTCTGTGGGTTTTTATCTCAGTGTTTAATTTTAAGTAACTTGCCAAAATAAAAACACGTCAGTTACAAATAATTTATATGTTTATTTGTATGCTATAAAATATATTTCAAACATTATAAATGAACCTTTACCTTCTTTCTGCTTAACAGAAAGTTAAAGTATTTCACTGCTGATATATTCATATTATTAGCTTTATTTATATAAGTGTCATATGATAGTAAGTTGTAATGGTCATATATATATATATCATACCCTTTATGAATGAGTTAGATATTTCTCATTTTTCAATATTTTAGATTCTATATTATATTCTGTTGTAAATTTCCGTCATCTTATTTTATTTTTAGGATACGTTTTGGAGCTAGAGTGCTACCTCAATACATTTAACATACTTAGACTTCTGCAATGATTGTTTAAACTGTGCTCTGAATGCATTGCATGACTGAAGAAGTTTCATTTTAATTGAAACATTTTAAAATGTAATCATAAAGGATTTTTTCTTTTGACTTATTCTACTTATTATCACGGTTTAGATGTGCAGACATTGTTCAAATAACATGGGCCTCACTATTCAACAGTTCCTTTTGAAATATTGTTTACAGAATATGATGATAGAAACTATGGATTTGGCTGAATGTACTAGCATAAGTTTAAAATTCCAGAATATGGAGGTAAAGGCAGAAATACCAAGAGTTCAATGTCATGCTATCCTATATGGTGAGTATGAATCTATTCTAAGCTACATTAAATTTTGTCAACTCACACTAAAATAAAATCAACCACTTGCTTTTCATGGACCCGATGGCCTGAGGTATGTTAGTCCATTCTATTATAAAATCAATATTTTACATAAATGTGTTTTGTTACGCACTGTACAATGTATTTTTATTTATTTTTGAAAATTTAATTCTCTTAAACAATATTTTATCAGCATATCTACCCTCTTACCCTCTTCCACAAGTCTCTCCTAGCAGAAAAAAATAAGAAAACATTTTCTGTTTAATAATTATTTACTCTAAAATTAGATTAAGAAAAACAAAATGGAAGCAGATATTCCTGAATATCACTGGCATAGATTGACTTGGTAATACCACACTGATTCACTGAGAATGCATTTGACAAGATAATAAAGAACATATATAAAATCATATACATGATTTTAGTTTCAAAATAATTAAGAACATTTGTAGACATTTATTATATATAAATATATTTTTTTAGTTCCAAAATTTGCAGATTAATTTTCCAATGTTATCCTTGTTTAATAATTCAATTTAGGTTACTGCTTATGTTTTGGTCAGTTATCTTCTACATTATATAAAATCATAACCTTCTAATCAAAAATTATTAGAATGTAGTCCCAATTATTGATATTTTAACACAAATTTTAGAATTTACCTTGCTATAAAAATGATTATATTGCTTTGTTTGGTGTAACTGGACTATAGAAAAAGAGTATACATAGAGTTTGGTTTCCTTGGATCCACGCACTCATATTGTTTTTCTTTGGCCAACAAGGTTATCTGAAACAGAACTGTTAGTGTTTTTGAAGGCCTTAATACATTAACATTGATTGTTAAGAACATTAGGATACACTATGTACTGAAGAAATCATGTCTTAATACAGCCTATAAAATAAAGTATATTACTTTGTAAATAAATGTAATGAAAAGGACTTAGCAATGTACTATATAAAAGTAAGGATAAAATCTAAAATTAACTTTTCTGCTCTGTGTCATTGATTCTTTGAGACAAACTATTATTAATATTTGACATCTCCTTCTACATTCCAGTTTTCTTGATAATTTTTATATTATTTTTAACAAAAGAATTTTGAAAATCCTCCCTAGTATATCATTTGCACAAATGAAACCCAAGGCTTATAGAATTGTTAAGAATTAAAAAGTAGCTTGAGTCATGCTATCGATAACTGTGTGGGTTTTGGTCTGAGTGCTATGTCAAGATTCGGAAATAGTTTGACTCTATTTTCTATTTTCAGCAATATAAGAAATACCAGGCTTCATTCTGATGCTTCATGCATGCATTACATACAATTATTACAATATATGTGTATAAATATTTTCACATACATACATGTAATATAACAATATATGTATACATACACTGCTAGATACATATACATATGGATATATTCATAATATACATTCATGAAATGAATGCTAGAGTCTGGCAGTCCCTACCAACTAAGTTACAGTCCTAGCCCCAACCCAGTGAGTTTCATTTGGCTTTTTTACAGGAGCATGAACACCTTAGCAGTGGTTATACCACTGAAGAAAATGTCACTTCCCTCTCTGCAACCATTACATATACGTATTCATGCATATGTATATATACATGCATAAGTATATTTGTATACATGTACATGTGTTCATGTGTGTGTATGTGTGTATCAGTGTATATGTGTATGAAAGTAAATATTCATGCATAAAATTTTATTATACTTTTGTGCTGTTAATACATGATACAACAGAAATCTTTTAAATTATTTTTGAATGAAAATATAGATATATAATCTTCCCTTTCCCTTTTCTCACTTCAGGTTCTTCCATATAGCCCTTAGTTCTTTCTTAAATTTATTGTTTCTATTTATTTAATTTTTGTTTCATACACAAACACACACTTTCCTAAATATATAAATACACCTTGATCAGCCCATACAATGTTATTTTTATGTTTATGGTTTCAAGCTTATTCACTTGATATTAGAAAACCAATTGGAGGCTCTTTCCCTGGGGACAAATATTTTTCCCATTCTCAGCATTGCTTATTTGTTTATAGTTTTGTCTTGGGTTGAGGCCCATGATATTTTTTCCTTCTCCATTGGCATGTCCATTAGTGTAATCCTTGTTCAGGTCTTGTTCTGGCAGCCATGCCACTGAGATGTCTTGGGTGTAGCTTCTGTGATCTTACTTGGACATAAATTTGACAGAAAACTACAGTTCTATAAAATCTTAAAATTTTTTGTCCCCTTAGGCCTACTCAGAAAGAGAGAAGTCATGCCAGATACCAGAAACAAACCAACTATTTAGGACTAGTAAAGTAATGGATCTTGGAGGAAAATCCACAACCAGCACTCTCCTAACTACATTCTTATTATTTTTCCTTATATCCATAATTAAGTATTATCACTCATCAGAGAAATGTCTTCCTGTTATAGACAAAGACCTTTGCAGAAAACTATAGATATGCCATGAGGCTGACATTATGTGGAGAAAATTAATTTGAGAGCTGGAATATTTACCCAGATGGTTCATGAAGATTTCTGTGGGTAAAACATCTGGCTTTAAAAATGAACCATTTTCTCCCGATATTTGTACTGACAATTACCATGAGTAATATTTCGGTATGTTCAAGTTTAATCTTATTGGAGAATTGGCAAGTAAGCTGTTTATAAACATGTTTTATAGAAAGTTTATGTGAATTGCAAACCATACATTTCAAAGAATTATGTTTTCTGAGAACAGTTGTATTGTATAAACAAATGGCAAATAATTGAGTCTCAAGAGTCTAAATTATGTTCAACAAATAATTTTTCATCATCAGTTATGTGGTGCTACTAGTTTTATCATCACTGCTTCTGATTCTTGATCATTTTCTCTCTTCTCTTTATAAAATGAGTCATTAATTCATGAACCACTTGATAAGATTCTTTAAACTTTAAGAAGAGTGGGAGATAGCAACTATTCTGAAGTTCTCACTGAGTAAAAAAATTCCAATCCCATACTGATGAGACCCTCGTAGGAGATCTCATGTGCATTCAGTCCAGTATCTCCGAAAAAAAAAACAAAAAACAAAACAAAAAAACACAAGATTGTCTTTTTTTTAAACCCAAGGTTGTCTTTTTTTAAACCTCAACCTGTTTAGTTATAATTTTAGTATAATAAAATCAAATCAATGACTTTGCCTCATAGTGTTGACTAGAAAACTGAGCCATTAGAGTACTTATTTTTGCTTACTATTATTGCTATTTTTTACACTAATTTCATTTAGTTTGCATGGAATCATTTAGAAATTCTACTCTCATTTAAAATGCTGAATTAAATGTTAATTTTCAACACTTTCAACTGATGTGTCTTGAAAAGTGCTGAGTATTTCTCACAGAGTTCCCTGTTCCAGGATGAATAAGTGCCATTATGATTTGGTGACTTAAACAATTTTATCTTGTAGCCAAGATTTTCAAATGCACACCAAGTACCTTTTGCCTCTTTAGATAGAGGTAGTGTGTGAATTAGTTATCACAAACTCCTTACAATAGAGTTGGCACACATGACTGGTAATCCTGACTTTTTCATAATATCTAGATTATGGTTTCAAAATGAACTTTAATGTTTCAATCCAAAAATTCTCAATACATTTATAATAAAACATTTCTCTTCTATCATACAGAGTTGTTTAAATCACCAATGTTCAAACTGTAGCTGTTTAAAAACGTTTCTACTTTTAACATAATTCTACATTTTCTAGAATTTATAACATTCTGTTCTCAATTGTAATAGTCTTTTTTCTCATTACTGCAGATTTTCATGAACATATTTTAAATTTATATTCTTTTTGAGAACCATGCAGAATCAGAGTTTTGTCAATGAGTTCATACTCTTGGGGCTTTCTCAGAACCCAAAAGTTGAGAAAATACTATTTGTTGTATTTTTATTGGTCTATATTGCAACTATTGGGGGCAATATAATGATTGTGGTGACCATCATCTACAGCCCTGCACTGCTGGGCTCCCCCATGTATTTCTTCTTGATATTCTTGTCCTTACTGGATGCATGTACTTCTTCTACTGTCACCCCCAAGATGATTGTAGACTTCTTCTATGAGAGGAAGACCATCTCCTTTGAATGTTGCATCACACAATTGTTTACCAGCCACTTCTTTGCAGGAGTTGAGGTGATTATCTTGACATCTATGGCTTATGACCGCTATGTGGCTATCTGCAAGCCTCTTCACTATTCTTCAATCATGACCCGGAGGCTCTGTGGCACTCTTGTAGGGGTGGCCTGGACAGGAGGATTCTTACATTCTATCACACAAGTTATCTTTACGTTGCAGCTACCATTCTGTGGACCCAATTTTATTGATCATTTCATATGTGACTTGTTCCCATTACTGCAGCTTGCCTGCACTGACACACACATTTTTGTCATTTTGGTGTTTGCTAACAGTGGCTCTTTCTGCATCATTATCTTCTCTTTGTTGATTATCTCCTATGGCGTCATCCTCTTCTCTCTAAGAGGTCACAGCTCAGAAGGACGAAGGAAAGCTCTCTCAACCTGTGGATCCCACATTACTGTTATGATTTTGTTCTTTGTCCCATGCATGCTAATATATGCACGGCCTTCATCTGCCTTTTCCTTTGAGAAAAACACACTTATATTTGCCTCTGTCCTGACACCATTGCTCAATCCTATGGTTTACACTTTCAGAAATAAAGAAATGAAGAATGCCATCAGGAAAATGAGTAGGAAATTAATAGTGGTTTCTAATACATTTTAAAATATTTCTTTCCATGCTGGATTAAGGATCAGTGTGGAAGAGAACTCTCTATACAAGCATTAGGTCCTTAGTTCCAGATCCCATGTCAGAAGCCAGGTGGTATGAAGATTACTTACTATATAAACAGGAGGTCCTGAAACCATATGTGAATCCAGGTACAGCAGAGTAGCTTTAACACAGTGCTAATGAAGAAGAAACAGGTGCATTACAAAGGCTCAAAGGATTGCTCATCTAGTAGAGAAACAGTGTTCAAGGTCCAGTGATAACTGGTCCCAAAGAATTTAGGTATAGTGTATACCCTTTATAGTGTAAAGCCCTTTCCTTTCTCTATATTCATGTACACAGGCATAAAACCTTCTTCCTAATCTGCGTACATTCATATTTATACTATCCACACCTAGACACAGAGACACAATCACAAATGAACAGAAAAGTACAGTTGGAAAATAATGTAAAAATTAAGCAGTCATTATTTTTAAATAAACATTGTGATTATTCATTTACAGAAAAGAATGATACCATTTAATATAACATATTTCAATTGACCAATAAATATTGTCATAAGAAAATTAAAGATTGTGCATTTTATGTTCATGTAAATGTAATGGTATATTAGAATAGGCTCAAGCTTTAAAATGCTTGCCCTTCCTTTACTCTATGTTTTATTTCTAAAATTTTGAAGGAGTGGGAGAGAAGGCTTGGAAATTAAAAGGAATTTTTGGTATTCTATAGGACGTTGATTCAATTTTCTTTACCCACATGATGGTTTTTAAATGTTTGTACTCCAGTTTCAGGGGATCTACCATTCTTTTCTGGCTCCCAAAGGCTGCAGTCACCCCTGTGGTATACAAATGCACGTGCAAGTAAAACAGCCACACATACTTTAAAAATAGTTGGCAATTATAAATGTGCATTTGACTTTAGAAAACTACTGAAATAATTTTAAGGAATAAAGATTTCTAAGGGAAATTGTGAGACATTAAATGCTGTAAATGCAGAAATATTTTGACAAATAGAACCTAAACTTTATGCCTGTGTTATATAACTATAATGTGGGTTCACTCATTTCTGGGAGAAATTTTGAGTTTGTTCTTAAATTTGATGACAAAGTATTACAAGATGAGCCAGATTTTTTGGGAGGTAAATTGACTACCGCAATCTAATGAGCCCTGTGACCCAGTTCAATAGGAAAATACTCATAAGCACTTTCTGACACAGCAACACCAATGACAGGTATTAGGCATGTGCTAATAGAATTAGTCCTGGTGATATGAGTAGGACTAAAATATTGACACAGGACTCTCTGAGCTCCTCCCAATGTTTGGTTGAGTCTCTGCATCTGTTTTAGTTAACTGCTAGATAAAACCTTCAGCAGACAGTTCTGCTAGGCTCCAGTCTGCAAGCATAACTATGTTTGTTACTCCTTAATTTTAGCTGACAGAGCAAATGTACAGGAGCCTACAAAAGATACATGAGATTGTATTATTTCCCATTGGAAAGTGAATGAAGAATTAGGACAGGGTTTACCACAGTATCTGGACAACCTGTCTAAAGCATAGATGTGCTAAGGATATTTGTCCACTTCTCTGTGCCTGTCCTGATTTCTTGATGACCCTTCCCTATACACAGAAGTTTCTGATGCTGAGTTGTTCTTTTGCCCCCCAGGAATTAGCTGAAAACATGGAGCTCTAACACACTTTGTTCTATCAATAGCTTTATCAAGCTGTGAATCTGGTGTTTCAGAAGAAGTCATTTAATAAAATGTTATTCTGACTACAATGTCATAACCAAAATAGACTTATTTTTGTTTCATTACATTTAATTCAAATATAATTTATATTACTTTAATACCCAATGACCAATTGGGAACTTTACAGGTGAGGTAACAGTAGGAAAATAAAATTCAATTTTCTTTCTTTTTTTTCTTGTTTTTTTTAAATTTATTTATCTTATGTATATGTCCATCACTGTCCTTGACCCACCAGAAAAGGGCATCAGATCCCACTACAGATGGTTGTGAACCACCCTGTGGTTGCTGGGAATTGAACTTTTGGAGGAGTAGCCAGTGCTCTGAACCACTGAGCCATCTCTCCAGCCCCAGGATGAAAGTTTTATCGAAATAGACACTGTAGGGAGTTAAAAAGTGAGGTTTAAGGCATCTAAGAGTTCCCTGGGAATTTACTGGCACAATTCTTTGAAGATCCTAATTAAGGAAGGCTGGTTCTGATTTTAGATAGGGCTGCAATGCAAACTAACTTTGGACATCGTATCTTCAATCAACCATTGAGAAAACTTACTGGTCAGTGTGATCTGTTCTTTGTAACATTTACCATGTTCTTTGTAACATTTGTTGCCACAACTCTGACTCTTTGGCTTCAACCACAGCAAGAGATATGGTTTATTTATATTTGTGTATTGTGTGACTGTATGTATATCTGTGCATAAAGGCACATTCCTCAGCTCCCATGTGGAGGGGAGAGAACAACTGATGGGTTTTTTCTCTTTTTGTCATGTTGGTCTTGAAAACTGAGCTCAGCTTGTCAAGCATGCTGTGTTTCCACTCACCTATCCTGGCTGGCGTATTGTTTTCTTTCTTTTTTTTTTAAATTTTTTTATTATATATTTCTTTACTTACATTTCGAAGGTTATTCCCCTTCCCGGTTTCCTGTCCATAAGCCCCCATTCCCTCCCCTTCCCCTCCCCCATACGGGTATTCCACCTATATATCTCCCTTACTGCTCTCCCCCATATTCCCCTTTACTGGGGGTACAACCTTGGCAAGACCAAAGGCTTTCCCTTCCACTGGTGCCCCAACAAGGCTATTCTCTGCTACATATGCTGTTGGAGCCCTGGGTCAGTCCATGAATAGTCTTTCAGTAGTGGTTTAGTCACTAGAAGCTCTGGTTGGTTGGAATTGTTGTTCTTATGGGGTTCCAAGCTCCTTCAACTCTTTCAATACTTCCTCTAATTCCCCTCAAGGGGGTCCTGTTCTCAGGTCAGGGGGTTTGCTGCTAGCATTGACCTCTGTATTAGACATGCTCTTGATGTGTCTTTCAGGAGAGATCTATATCCAGTCCCTTTACGCACGCATTTTTTAGCTTCGTCAATCTTATCTAGTTTTGGTGGCTGTATATATATGGGGCACATGTGTGTCAGGCTCTGAATGGCCATTCCTTGAGTTGCTGCTCTAAACTTTGCTTCCATATCCCCTCCTATGAATATTTCCCCCTTTTTAAGAAGGAGTGGAAGCATCTGCATTTTGGTCATCCTTCTTCCTGAGCTTCCTGTGGTCTGTAGAATTCATCTTCGGTAATTTGAGCTTTTTGGCTAATATCCACTTATCAATGAGTACATACCAAGTGTATTTTTCTGTGACCGAGTAACCTCACTCCGGATGATATTTCCTAGTTCATCCCATCTCCCTATGAATTTCATGAAGTCATTGTTTTTGATAGCTGAGTAGTACTCCATTGTGTAGATGTACCAAATGAAGACACTTTTATTCACACTAACTTTAAGAATTCGCTGAGGTTGTCTTAACAGATGTTGCTCATCTTTTTGTTCTGTTTTCTGTGTTGATTTTGTTTAGGCAAGTTAAAATTCATCAAAATATTTTAGTTTTGAGGCACTGTAAACTATATTAATACTTTGTTGACTTATTTTAGCTACTGTAAAATTTAAATACAATTTATTTGTTTTAGTTAGCTTTTTGTAGTTTAATACTTTGACAGAGGGTCTGACTATCTAGCTGGCCTTTGACTCAGATATCTGCCAGGCTTGGCCTCTGCATTGTAGAGACTGAACATATTCCTCATCATAACTGGCCATATTTGAATAATTTTTGTAAAAATATTGTTAGTAGTAAAGGAAATAAAGAAAGTGTATTTTCATACCTGGAAGCAGGTAATAGAGAATTATTTTTCAATTAGAAGATGGAAATTATTCCACTCATAGCTCTGAGTGTCTGCAGAAAGAATCAGGGGAGAGCATGTATCAGCAGCTTGACAGCATACCTAAAAGCTCTAGAACAAAAAGAAGCAAACACAGCCAGGAGGAGTAGAAAACAGGAAACAATCAAACTCAGAGCTGAAATAAACCAAGTAGAAACAAAAAGGTCTATACAAAGAATCAACAGAAGCAAAAGTTGGTTGTTTGAGAAAATCAACAAGATAGATAAACCCTTAGCTAGACTAACGAGAGGACACAGAGAGTGTGTCCAAACTAACAAAATCAGAAATGAAAAGGGAGACATAACAACAGAGCCAGAGGAAATTAAAAAAATCATCAGATTCTACTAAAAACGCAGATTCTACTAAATACAACAAATCTTGAAAATCTGGAGGAAATGGACAATTTCCTAGACAAATAACAGTTACTGAACTTAAATCAGGAACAAATAAACGATTCAAACAACCCCATAACTCCTAACGACATAGAAGCAGTCATTAAAGGTCTCCCAACCAAAAAGAGCCCAGGTTCAGATGGGTTTAGTGCAGAATTCTATCAGACCTTCATAGAAGACCTCATACCAATACTATCCAAACTATTCCACAAAATTGAAACAGATGGAGCATGACCGAATTCCTTCTATAAAGCCACAATTACTCTTATACTTAAACCACACAAGGACCAAAGTAAGAAAGAGAACTTCAGACCAATTTCCCTTATGAATATCGATGCAAAAATACTCAATAAAATTCTGGCAAACCGAATCCAAGAGCACATCAAAACATTCATCCACCTTGATCATGTAGGCTTCATCCCAGGCATGCAGGGATGGTTTAATATACGGAAAACCATCAACGTGATCCATTATGTTAACAAACTGAAAGAACAAAACCATATGATCATTTCATTAGACGCTGAGAAAGCATTTGACAAAATTCAACACCCCTTCATGATAAAAGTCCTGGAAAGAATAGGAATTCAAGGCCCATACCTAAACATAGTAAAAGCCATATACAGAGACACAGTCAGAATACAGCAAATACATAGGTGAATGCCAGCAGCAAACCACTGAACTGAGAACGGGACTCCCGTTGAAGGAATCAGAGAAAGGACTGAAAGTGCTTGAAGGGGCTCGAGACCCCATATGAACAACAATGCCAACCAACCAGAGTTTCCAGGGACTAAGCAACTACCCAAAGATTATACATGGACTGACCCTGGGTAACAACCTCATAGGTAGCAATGAATAGCCTATTAAGAGCACCAGTGGAAGGGGAAGCCCTTGGTCTTGCCAAGACTGAACCCCCAATGAATGTGATTGTTGGGGAGAGGGCGGTAATGGTGGAGGATGGGGATGGGAACACCCATATAGAAGGGGAGGGGGGTTATGGGGATGTTGGCCCGGAAACCGGGAAAGGGAGTAACAATTGAAATGTAAATAAGAAATACCCAAGTTAATAAAGATGGAAAAATAAATAAATAAATAAATAAATAAATAAATAAATAAATAAATAACAGAAAAGAGAAAAATAAAAAAGGAACTCATGGGAATTCCTTATTTTACTTTTATTGGATTTTTTAAAATTATATTTCAAATGTTATCCCCTTTCCTGGTTTTCCATCCATAAACTGCATTCCCCTACCCATACCCCTGTTTCTATGAGGGTGTTCCTTCACCCAACCACCCACCGTTTCTTGCCTCCCTGCCCTGACGTTCCCCTACACTGTGGGGTTTAGTCTTGGCAGGACCAAGGTCTTCTCACATTGTTGCCCGACAAAGCCATCCTCTGTGACATATGCAACTGGAGCAGTATAGTCTCCTTGTGTACTCTTTGAATGGTGGTTTAGTCCCTTGGAGCTCTGGTTGGTTGGTATTATTGTACTGATGGGGTTGCAAACCCATTCAGCTCCTTTAATCCTTTTTCTAACTCCTCCAATGGGGACACCCTTCTCAGTTCAATGGTTGGCTGTGTGCATTCGTCTCTGTATTTGCTCTGGTAGAATCTCTAGGAGACGGTTATATTAGGCTCCTGTCAGCATGCTTTTCTTGGCATCACTATATATTGTCTGGGTTTGGTGACTATACGTATATGGACTGGATCCCCAGCTGTGGCAGCCTCTGAATGACCTTCCCTTCAGTCTCTGCTCCAGACTTTGTTTCTGTATTTCCTTCTATGAATATCTTTGTTCCCCCTTCTAAGAAAGACTGAAGCATCTGCACTTTGGTCGTACTTCTTGAACTTCATGTGGTCTGTGAATTGTATCTTGGGTAATCAGAGTTTTGGGGGAATATCCACTTATCAGTGTGTTCATACCACATGTGTTATTTTGTGGTTGGGTTACCTCACTCAAGATGATATTTTCTAGTTCCATCGATTTGCTTATGAATATCATGAATTCACTGTTTTTGATAGCTGAGTAGTACTCCACTGGGTAAATGTACCACATTTTCTGTATCCATTCCTCTGTTTAAGGACATCTGAGTTCTTTTCAGCCTCTGGCTATTATAAATGAGGCTGCTGTGAACATAATGGAGCATGTGCCCTTGTCATCTGTCGGTGCATCTTATGGACACATGCCCAGGAGTGTTATAGCTGGGTCCTCAGGAAGTACTATCTCCAGTTTTCTGAGGAACCTCCAGACTGATTCCCAGAGAGGCTGTACTACCTTGCAATCCCACGAAAAATGGAGGAGTATTCTTCTTTCTCATATCCCGGCCAGTATTTTTTGTCACCTGAGTTTGATCTTAGCCATTATGACTGGTGTGAGGTGGAATCTCAGGGTTGTTTTGATTTCCATTTTCCTGATGATGTTAATAATTTTTTAGGTGCTTATTGGTCATTCAATATTCCTCAGTTGAGAATTCTTTGTTTAGCTCTGTAGCCCATTTTTAACAGGGTTATTTGATTCTCTGGAGTCTAACTTCTTGGGTTCTCTTTCTATATTTTGGATATTAGCCCTCTACAGGATGTAAAATCTTTTCCAGATCTGTTGGTTGCCATTTTGTCCAAATGACAGTGTCCTTGCCTTGTAGAAGCTTTGCAATTTTATGAGGTCACTGTTGTCAATTCTTGATCTTAGAGCATAAGCCATTGCTGTTATGTTTAGAAAATTTTCTCCAGTGCCAATGTGATTGAGATTCTTCCCCAATTTTTCTTCTTCTAGTTTGAGTTTATCTGGTTTTATGTGGAGGTCCTTTACCCACTTGGACTTGAAGTTTATACAGGATGATGAGAATGAATCGATTTTTGTTCTTCTACATGCTGACCTCCAGTTTAACAGGCATCATTTATTGAAAATGCTCTCTTTTTCCAAGGGATAGTTTAAGCTCCTTCCATCAAAGATCAAGTGAGTATAGGTGTGTGGGACCATTTCTGGGTCTCCAATTCTATCCCACTGATTTACCTGCCAGTCTCTGTACCAATACCATACAGTTTTTATCCCTATTGCTCTGCAATACAGCTTGAGTTCAGGGATGGTGATTTCCCGAGAAGTTCTTTTATTGTTCAGGATAGTTTTCACTATCCTGGGTTTTTTGCTATTCTAAACGAATTTGCAATTTGCTTTTTCTAATGCTAAGAAAAATTGAATTGGAATTTTGATGGGGATTGCATTGAATCCTTATATTGCTTTGGTAATTTTTTGTTTTACTGTGTTGAAAAAAAATATTTACCCAACACAAGGTTTCTACCCTGCTTTTGACCTTTCAAGATACACAACTTTATTATTTACGATATACCTCAGCTCTAAAGCTAGACAGATATGTACCCTCTATGCTGCTAAAATCTATTTTCTATTCATATCTCCAAGTAATAACTTATCATGTTTTATCTAGGATGTTCTTAACTCCAGTTGATCAGCCCTCATTACTGTGACTCTTAACCCACAGGGCTTCTCTCCTCTTCCCAGCTTCTTCTTTCTCTTTGCATAGTGTTTTCCAAACCCAAGTCAGGGAACACCAAGCCCTGCCTACCTCAATTCTGTCCAGCTGTATGCTGTAAACATCTTTGTTCAACAATCACAAATAACTTGGGGACAAGTTCACATAACCTCACTTGAATCTTCCAAACTCATCTCTGGGGCAACCAGGCCTCGGGGGCATGCCCTTAGCATTATAATACATAGCAACAGATCAAACCTCTACATTACTGTTCTATTGCTTATGTATTATGTATTATGATTTCTGTTTTCTGTGAATTCTTTCAGTTGCACTTTCTCTCTCTCTCTCTCTCTCTCTCTCTCTCTCTCTCTCTCTCTCTCTCTCTCCCTCTCTCTCTCTCTCTGTGTGTGTGTGTGTGTGTGTTTGTGTTTGTGTGTTTTTCTTGTGCATTTTGTTTACTATCTTTAAATTATGGTTTGTTTGCATTTATTGTTCATCTGTTTGTTTTCTAAAGAGAAAGAAGGAAGATGTGAGGGAATTATGGGTTGGGAGGTGGGAAGGGATGGTAAGAATCAGAGGATGAGAAATCACGATTAGAATATATTATATGATTACATTATTTACAATAAAATTCATTCATAACATATATTCCTCATAATATGTATCACAATGCATTTTCATAATATTAATTATGTTATTTCACTATAATTCTAAAGATAGTATTAATATATAATTAAAGAAAGCAGTGCAATGAATATAAATATATTCAGAATACTTGAATGTGAGGGTTAGGGATAGAGATATTGTGAGGATCAAACTGTGACAATTATTTAACAAATGTCAACTCAATTTATATAAGATATAATTCATGTTAGGGATTTTTCCTGTGTTGGGACAAAGAGTAAATTTCCATATAAAATAAAAATGATCCTTGTATCTTGAATTTATTATCTTTAAAAGTCATGGCATTTCTGGTTATCAAAATTCATAGGTTCTAAAATGCGTTAGGATGAATGTTTTTAATTGTATAATACAACAAAATATTAGGTGAAGTTTTTGAAGTATGGTAGAAAAATCAACTTCAATGATTTTGCTTATGTCCTAGTCTCATGACTGTATTCTATAGTATTAAACATCTCACACACAATTTTTTCAGATCCCATGAAAATGATACATGAGCACAGATGGTCATAACTCGCTTTTTATAGTTGATACCATATAACATTTGCTTCAATCTACTGTGGCAATAATTCCTCCACCATCTGTCTTAGTTAGAATATCCATTGCTAAGAGAAGACACCATGACCAAGGCAACTCTTATAAAGGACAGCATTTAATTGGAACTTGCTTACAGGTTCAGAGGCCTATCCCATTATCATGGCAGGAGCATGACAGTGTCTAGGCATGCAAGTTGCCAGAGGAGCCAATAGTTCTATATTTTCATCAAAAGGAAGCCAGAAGACCACTGTATTCAGGTCTCCAAGCCCATCCCTACAGTGACACATTTCCTCCCACAAGGTCCTATCTCCTAATAGTGTCAGACCTTGTGCTAAACCTATTTAAACCACCACACCATAATAGACTGTATGAAAAACTAAAATCCTGACATTTTAAATTTCTGGTTTTATGAATTGCTTCTCTTATAAAAAGAAATACATTATTTTTATGCTTTTAACAGTTTTGTGGCTTCAATGAATGTAAGTTTGTTCCACTGAGCTACAAAATCTCTAGTATAAAGAATACAGAGAGTCCTAGACCATTTTGTTGGAAGTTTGGATGGCAAAATACTGGAATATAAACATTAGAGGCCCAACTCAGTAAGTCTCAGAGTGATTCAAAGACTCTATTAGAAACTGTAATTTTTGAGCCAAGAATCTGGCTGTAATCTGCTTATGTCCTGAGTGTGTGGGTAAAAGTGATTTTAAAAATAATGATGTAGTTTATTTGGTAGATAAATTTTAAGCAGAAAGAACATTTAGGCTGTAGCACATACTCAAGTATGCAGAGAAAAATGGGAGAGAGATAGACCAATATATTTTTAAGTGTGGGACTTATTGGAAAAGAAATAATTCAAACAAATTAATTTTGACAGACTACATGTCTCTGAAAAGAGGTTTTAAGCTACAAAGACATTCCTCTTACCATTCACTAGAATGATAGGAAACACGCTATTTAACCATGTCTCATCCATTACTGTTTCCAACTTATAGAAAAACAAATACATTTGAAAGTAGAAAGCTTGATATAAAAATGGAGTTGCGTTAAGTCCAATTCTCTTGAAACAACTGCCAAAGAAAGTGACTTCTCTGGACTACACTGTCAGTGTACAGAAGCTCACATTGCTGCTGAACAGTGGTGGGCATTTCCATATTATGCAGTCTTAGAATATTGCACATTGGTACTAGCCTTGTGGGCTTGGAAAAATGTAAGAATTGAGGGTCATGTGATCTTGATCAATTGTTTTATAAAGATACTGAAGGTTTGCAATATATAGAGGGCTTTTGACATTCTTCCAGCAGCTTCTGAAAGGACACTGAGTAACCAAATAATGTGAAACCTAAGGTACAAAGGAGACATCAGGGTTCTTATGGCGCCAGGGCATGGGACATGGACAGAAGTAGTTTCCAAGCAGGAGTATAAACAACTGAGGAGAGAGGATGCTTATATGATAGGCAGAAGAGCTAAACTGGAAGAGTTTTCTTGTGCTTTTATATCTCAAATGATTCTAAGTCTCAAATGCCACAGTGTAGGAAGTTGAAGACTTTGGAGTTGGATCTGTTGTTCTTGCTTCTGTTTTGTTATCACTTAGTAGGATTCCATACCTTTTTTTTTTTTTAATGAAGTAGAAATAGTTACTGTGTGGAATTTTATGTAGGAAGTAGATAAACTACTTATTGTTCCATATGAGTTCACTCACAAATAAGAACCTGTTGAGATCATTCTACCATCCAGGGCAGTTTTCAGAGTTCCAAAACATGTTATACAATTTGCTTTGGGAGAAAAATTAATGGTCTTACCAGCTGTGGATATGGCATACTAGAATACTGACCCAAAATGGAAGATATATTCACTGGTACAATGGTAGCATGGATATTTTGAGGTTAACCAAAATGTTTCAGAATAGATTTTAGATGTATTCAATAAAGGGTATTACTTAGCTGGTACTGTAAATTTGGTCATAGGTCTATGGAAAGGATTACAAGTCCTTGAAGAGCACCCACTGTAGTTTTTCTAAAAGGACATTTTGACTAAAAATTGTGTGTACCCATTGTCCAGTGTACTTCTTACATATTGTTGAAGTAGCTTCTTTTCACAGTGGGTAGGGGCTTACAACTCTGACATTCTGAACTTAAGTACCCATTAAATGCATTAAATGCTCTCTTTTTTTTTGTTTTTGTTTTTGTTTGGAGCTGGGGACTGAACCCAGGGCCTTGCACTTGCTAGGCAAGCGCTCTACCACTGAGCTAAATCCCCAACCCCTTAAATGTTCATTTCTAAACGGAACAGCTATATTATTCCCTCTTAATTGAGGGAATACTGTGAAAGAGAGAGCAGAAAAACTGTCGGAGTTGGGGTATGGGAAGGAATGTTATGAAGTGTTGTCTTTTGTATCTGACCAAGCCATTGTGATTATGAACAAACAGCAATAGGAGATAATTGCACAGCAATGATATAAAACCTTTCCTTTCAACCTTGCTTTATGGATGGGGGAGACACAAATGAGTACCACTGTTTCACTGAAGAGATTTTGACAAAATAAGGTTTACTTGAAAGAGGTATCATTTTCTTTAGGCAAGTAGCTACAGGGAAGTTTCTAGTTTTTATTACCCAATTTGAGAATTAACTTTGGGTTGAAGTATTACAAACACTCTGGCGATTGCAAAAGCACACAAACTTATGTCTTTGAAACTCCTGGGGCCAAAAATTGCCCAAACCTTTGGGGAGCTAAGAATAAGTCTCATAGGTAGATGGCCTAACCTATATTAAATTCCACTTGTGATTACAAAAGAATTTTGGCTCCTTTACTTTTCCTTTATTCTCAATCTTGAAGACAGCACAAGAGAAACACTTTACCCTTTAATACTTTAAAATCTTCTACTTTCACTGCCAGGGATTTTTCTCTTTTAAATGTAGAATGAAGAATTGACTACAATCATATCATTTTGGATAACATTTAATGAACTGGTCTCTAGAGTACAAGAGATGGCTTTTCTCAGATTATAAACACACTGACACGTGGTGAGTTTTCTAAGTCATATATTATATTTTCAGAAATGATTTTTACATTGTGATGAAGTTCCTCAAATTTTGGGTTTGTGGTCATTTTATTACATTTCATACAAATACTTAGTTTTCATTTTACTGCTGTATGCTGTTATTTAAAGTCTGGTGCTTTCAGTGGGAATTTTTTGGGCAAAAACAGGGCAAAGAGCAGTGAATAATAAGATACTCAAGGAGTCCAGAAATAGAACCTCAAAGTCAGAACTGTTTAAGTCCAATAAATAACAATTGTTGGAATGTAAATGCTCCCCTTTTCTATTTCCTTCTTTCCTTCCTTCTTTCCTTCCTTTCTTCTTTACTCCCTTTTATTCCAATGATCTCTTTCTTTAGTTCTCTTCCTTCCCTCTGGTTATTTGTTTCTTTTCTTTAATTAAAATAAACATATTTTCAACTTTATACCTAAAGCAAATCATTAAAGCCATAAGCTTTTTTCTTCTATTATCCCTCAAATAATATGTTTATTTTGGTTTATGTTCTCTAAAACATTGTAATTTACATACTAGTATCCAAAATATTCTTATGCTTGCATAACCTTGAGGCTGTTGTAGGGTCACAGTATATTAAAATGTTGCCAAACTATATAGTATTAATAATGACTATTATAAAATGGTCTATTTCCACCCTAACTCATAGTACACAGAAGAAACACTTTGTTTTCTGAGTGACTTAATTTACAAAGTGAATTGTGCTGATTCATATCCACCTCTATTTCCCTAAGCATTAGATTTCTGCCTCTGAATTCTTCAGAAAAAAACTAAATTGAAGCTTTGAACTGCTCCAGTTCAGCTAATTTTATATCTTGTCTTATTTCTTTCTTAAAATGAGCTGAATCATCAAGACATGTAAAGAGAATTACACAAGAAGAAAGTCCTCTTCCATACATTTCAAAATAGGAATATGGGTAAATTTGAGATATTAAAGGACTCAAGAGAACATACAGAGAGACAAAGGATTAATAATCTGAGGGGAATGCATTTCTTATAGAGTAATGGAAAGGGATTTTCATTGCAATGCAATAATATTTCATTGGTAGGTAATAATCTTAAATAAAATATGATAGACCTATTAAATTTAACATAAAGACAGTTTCAAATAAGATTTATAACCGATGATTCTCATTGCAATAATATTTAAATATTTATTTGAAATTAATTTAAAATTAATTGCTTAGAATGTCAACCCCTCTGTTCATCCCTGATTGTTTTAAATGTTACACACAGTTTACACAGTGTTACAATTAGTTTTATTGCTAAGATTGATGGAAAATAATGGGAAATAGGAATAGTTGGACACAAGGCAATATACATCCCAAGTCCTCAAGGTGATGGTCAAATGAGGGTCAGATCTTTACTACATAGCAATTAGTGAAAAAATGTTGAAGGAAGTTATTATGCTGTTGGTATCTGACTTACTATCCTAATGAATGATTGACAGCTTCACAAACTTTACTAGACCTTTAAAGTTAATCTCATTTTGTGAGTTTTATTTTGATGTTTGATTTTAAATATTTTGATCATAGTTATAGCACATATTGCAAATAAATTCTAAATTTTTAGACAGAATATCACCATGTAACTATGTTTATAGCCCTAGCTGTCCTTGAACATACTCTGTAGACCAGACTATCTTCAAAATCACAAAGATCCACCTCCTGAGTGTTAGGATTAAAGATGTGTGCCACTATACCCAGCTAATTCTCACTTTTGGTCATGTGCTATCTTCTATTTTATATAATGTTATAGGTATGATATTAATGAGGACTTAATTTTCCTATCAATTTGTCACTTAACACACTGGAAACCTGCATCATGGTTCAGGTCTTTCTGTTAGTGTTTAAATTATAGTATCATGTGATTGTAATTTGTTAAGAGTTTCATTTACAAATCATACATACTATGAATGTCTTAGAGCATTTTTCAATACTCTGAACTACATAACCTTCTAATATAAAACTTTATTTTATTTTTAGAATATAATCTGAACCCTGGGCTTATCAGTACAAGAATTTAAATGTGCCTATATTTGGAGATTATTTTCTAGTAAGTTTTAAATAATACAATTAAAGCATGTATTAATTTTCAAATAAGACTTTAAAATATTTCGTAATTATTTTTACATTAATGTTTGTGTAGATGCTATTTTAAAAATACTGACATTAATATATGTATCCTTCTTTTGTTGGTTATGCGGCATATCTTGAAATAAATTTTAGATTTGGCCAGGTATAGAGACACAAGTTTGGAGGTGGAGAAAATGAGATTTGGACTTTAAATTTTTCCAAGGCTAAACAATGAGTGTGAGTCTAACCTGAACTATATCAGAACTGGTTAGGCCTCCACAAAAATGACGAATAATTAATTTGATCTTTAGGGACCAAAGCCTTGAAGTCTGCTAGCTCCTACTACATGTAAAGATCTTTTCACTATTTTTCTATTTTGGATTGTTTGTGCATGTGTGTGTGTGTGTGTGTGTGTGTGTGTGTGTGCACACAAGTATGTATATGTATGTATTCACATGGATGTACATATATGTGTGTGTGTATATGTGTGTGTTGTAAAGAAAATTGACAAATATACATCATGTATGACTATCCGTTTGCTGTTTTACTCTCAGCACCTTGTCCTATAATTTTAGATTAGCATAGATTACAGAGGAGAGAAGACTCCAGGAAATCACACAGAAGAAGCTTGTTTGATACTGCCAGACTTTTTTATTGTGCATCCATGTACCAAGATTATGAAGAAAACATGGATATATTTGCCTTATCGAAATAACAATGTTTACTGATATTTACCCTAAATTTCAACTGTTGCTCTTTTTTATGATATAGGGCTCAATTTAGACTATACCTTGTATTTGGTTCAATCATCTTTTAAAAAAGATCATCATCCTTGTAATCATAAACCACAATTACCCTACTATCCATTGTAAATATCTAAGCAAAATATTAAGATACTGTTTTAATGGAGATATGGCAGTGCCAATGTTTTTGGCAGTACTGAGCATCTGAAGTAGAATATAGAGAATAAAGCTAAGATTTACTCAATTTTAAAATTAACATTGGGTCTTGTTTCCCTTGAAACTTCTCCCTCTGTTTGGTTTTCTTTGTAAATGAAAGGTGTCTGAGTCAAATGTCCCTGTGAGCATCTTCCATTTACAAGTAAATGACATACTTCTAGAGTTTTAAGGTTTCCTTAACACTAATAACATTTGGATATTTTCAAATGGACTCTCCTAGAATTCTTGTAGATGAGTGGGTAAACTGTTTACAAATATATTTTTATAGTTTTATTAATTAATATAAATTTCAGATAGTACATTTTGTAGAATTAATTTTCTTTTAGCATTGTATATGTTAACACTGTATAATAAGCAGCAAATAAAGAAGTGTCAAGACTGGCATCTTTATTCAATGAGTTGTTTCCCTTCTTTAGCTTCCCATTTTCACAAAATAACATAGCTGATTGGTCCATGGTCTCTAAACCATCAGCCTTTTACTTTGTTGCCCTTTTCAAGATATGTCATTCAAGCAGTAACAATGTAAGATGCTTTGATGTCCAAAAGTAGGACACAGAAAGATAGCCCACACACTAAAGTTCTTCAGATAAAAAAATCCCACCATTTCTGTTTTTACATCTTGGGGAATTCAGTTTAAGCTCCTTTCCTTTATATAAAAATATCAACAATAACCCCTGCAATGTACTAGTGAATGGAACCTCGAAAAATGGAAAGTAGGGTTTTTTTTGGAAGTATTGTGTTTTATCACCTGATATCAGCATGATTTTAATAAATTTCTACTGATGTTTTCAGTTGATCACTTAGCAGTGAAATTTGAACACATAAGACCCATCACATGTACCATGTACAGAGCTAAACACTTCCTCCACCAAATTTCCTATTTAAAAAAGATTAATTTATTTGAGATTTAAATACATGTTTTGCTTGTCAACACATTGAAGATGTAGCAATGGTTTTACATGTCCTTACAGGACTTTTGTCTTTTCTAGTAATAACAGAAGAGGCAGGGCCATTGCCGGCCACTCACTGAAGGCTGCTCCGCCCTATGGTGATGGAAGGCATACTTCATGAATTCTGTTGTTTTGCTCATATCTAGGTTTAATGTCAAAAGACATGCTAATCTTTTACTTCTAGAAGTTGATAAAAGCTGACCTTTCAAAAATAAAATGTGACTGTTTTAAAATATTACATAATTTGTCTCAATTTCCATTTAACATTCTATACAACGATACAAATCAAAATTGTATCATTGATTTGATTCATTTGATTATTTCTAATATCTTATTGTCAATGGTAACAAAGTCAATTATTATAACAGCATAAAGATAAAACAACTCGATGGTAATTTTTTTTCTCTTGTCCCTATTTTTTTTTCTTTTCTTTTTTTATTAACTTGAGTATTTCTTATATACATTTCGAGTGTTATTCCCTTTCCCGGTTTCCAGGCAAACATCCCCCTCCCCCCTCCCCTTCCTTATGGGTGTTCCCCTCCCAACCCTCCCCACATTGCCGCCCTCCCACCATAGTCTAGTTCACTGGGAGTTCAGTCTTAGCAGGACCCAGGGCTTCCCCTTCCACTGGTGCTCTTACTAGGATATTCATTGCTACCTATGGGGTCAGAGTCCAGGGTCAGTCCATGTATACTCTTTAGGTAGTGGCTTAGTCCCTGGAAGCTCTGGTTGCTTGGCATTGTTGTACTTTTGGGGTCTCGAGCCCCTTCAAGCTCTTCCAGTTCTTTCTCTGATTCCTTCAATAGGGGACCTATTCTCAGTTCAGATGGTAATTTTTTAAATAATATGACACATTTCCCCCTTATTATTGCAGATTTACTTGAACATATTTTGCTTTCAACTTCCTGAGAATCATGCAAAATCAAAGCCTTGTCAGTGAGTTCATACTCCTGGGTCTTTCTCAGAACACAAAAGTTGAGAAAATATTGTTTCTTCTATTTTTGTTGATCTACCTTGCAACTATTGGTGGCAATATGATAATTGTGGCGACCATCATCTACAGCCCTGCATTGCTTGGTTCCCCCATGTACTTCTTTTTGGTATTCTTGTCCTTACTGGATGCATGCACTTCTACTGTTGTAACACCGAAGATGATCATAGGCTTCTTCTATGAAATGAAGACCATCTCCTTTGAAGGCTGCATGACCCAACTGTTTGCCATACACTTCTTTACTGCAGTCGAGGTGATTGTCCTGTCAGCCATGGCCTATGACCGCTATGTGGCCATTTGCAAGCCCTTGCACTACTCTTCCATTATGAGCAGGAGGCTCTGTGGTGTTTTGGTAGGCATAGCATGGTTTGGGGGATTATTGCATTCTATCATACAAATCATATTTACCTTGCAGTTACCTTTCTGTGGACCCAATGTTATTGATCACTATATGTGTGACTTGTTCCCATTATTGAAGCTTGCCTGCACTGACACACACATTTTTGTTATTTTAGTGTTTGCCAACAGTGGTTCTATCTGCATCATTATCTTCTCCTTGCTGCTTGTCTCCTATGGGGTCATCTTGTTCTCTTTGAGAACCCACAGTTCTGAAGGTCGACATAAAGCTCTCTCCACCTGTGGATCCCATATTACAGTTGTTGTTCTATTCTTTGTTCCATGCATATTAATATATGCACGGCCTTCATCTGCATTCTCCTTTGAAAAAAACACACTTATATTTGCCAATATCCTGACACCATTGCTCAATCCTATGGTTTACACATTCAGGAATAAGGAAATGAAGAACGCAATCAGGAAAATGTGGAAGAGATTGATAGTCGTTTCAGATAAGCAGTAAAGAATACTTTTACAGTGCTGGAGAGATGAACCAGTAAGTATGAGCATTTGGGGTGCAGCCAAGAGGACCTGAGCTCAGTGCAAGCACACATGCAAAACGTTGGATGTGGTAACTCATGTTTAAACCAACAGTGTTGAGGTAGAGATAAGTGAATCCTACAGGCTTGCTAAGCAGATATTTTATCTGAAAAATGGCAAGTTCAATGGTCAGTCCAGTCTTTGACTCAAGAAAATAGAGAACAATGGATGGACATATATATTGTCCTTTCAGATCTCTACGTTCACATGCAGAGGCACAAATACCATCTCCTTCCCATCATGTGTAAAAATATGTATACGTAAACACAACAGCCACCATGTACAAGGAGACAAAAATACTGTAACTACACTTAGAACAGTTAATGTAAAGAAGAAAGTAGTCAGTGTTCATTCACAAAACCATTCCACAACTTACACATAGATAAAAGCATGACATCTTGACATCATTCAGTAGAAAGCGCATCAATATTGTAGTTGAGAAAGCTCTTTCAGAGATGACATGTTCTCTGTCAATTGACTACCTAGTATTATTCCGTAAAAAAGTTCTATTTCATCTTATCTTCCATGTCAAAGAATATTTGAAGAAAATTAACAATTACAATGTGTATCATTATCATATATTTTATATAAAAATGGCTGAAAAGAAGTATTAGTGTACCTGAAACTAGGAAAGCAACACACAAAACTACCCCAAAACTTTCTTAGTGGGTTTCTTAGTGATATTTTGAGAACTGATAACCTTGAAATGCAGAGAATGGAGCAAAAGCAGAGTCATAAGTTTAGGTCTTCTGGCATCATTTGGCTTGATTTTTAAGTTGGGTACTTTCTGTCTAGTAGAAATCATGAGTACTTTTTTTTCTTCTATGGTGTCACTGTCCTGTGCTAATAAATTTAATCACCTGTTTCATATAGAAATACCTGCAAGGCACCCTGTCTTCTAGGTCAAATAGAGGGATGTGTTGGGCTCCATTTACTGTTGGACTAAGACTAACATTCTCACTTAGTGAGCACAATTCTTCTTTATTATTTACATAAGGAACAGAATCCAGAAGACCTATATTTAAAATTAGTATTAAAAAGATTAATAAATTGAATTTGATGATTTTAGGATTTTTACTTTATGTATACATATGAAAATCATTACATTCAAATAACTTTCAATAGAGATTACTAAAATTAACACATGTGCTATGTTACT
The DNA here is from genome assembly GCF_021556685.1 of Rattus norvegicus. Lineage (NCBI taxonomy): Eukaryota > Metazoa > Chordata > Mammalia > Rodentia > Muridae > Rattus > Rattus norvegicus. Next base: position 74,375,421 of record NC_141536.1, on the reverse strand, counting down.
TCATTACTTCAAAGCCAAACTGTCAATTAGAATGTTCAGAAAACTAATTTAATAGCATAATTTCCTTTATAACCAAAAGCACTAACAGGCCAGTAGAATTTTATGTTCAAGATAACTCAAAACTCTTGTTTCTTTTTTCCCTTTATTTACCGGAGTCAAAATACAAGATCTTGTAGAGGATGTGTGATATTGTATTGATTTCCCATTTTAGAATGTTTTAAGAATTAAGGTTTTGGTAGAACAATAACTGAATAAAGTGTATTGAAGAGACCAAATGAATAACAAAAGCATGTATATGTTCAGATGATTTGCTCACCTAATCTCTGTTACTGTCGTGTGTCTGACTCATGTTAGATGTGACTACTTAATGTCCTCACTGAAAACATAGAGGTCCTTAGTGTTAAATCATATATTTGTTATGCATTGGTTTAGAAAATGCAGATATTTTCTTGGTTTGTTCAATTGCTTTATGACATTTTGATTGTGATTTTAATTGAAAATATGAAATAAACTATTCCAATCATAATCTAATAAGCAAAACAGATATTTTATATGTCAATTTCAAGCATTATCTTTTTTTGGTTCTTATTTTTTTCCGGAGCTGGGGACCGAACCCAGGGCCTTGCGCTTCCTAGGTAAGCGCTCTACCACTGAGCTAAATCCCCAGCCCCTTCAAACATTATCTTGATTATTCAATTTATATCCAATATCCAATTGTGGACTCTGTTAAGAATATGCCAGGAGAAAATAAATACAAATTATAGACACAAAATAACACTGAGTGGTCTCTGCTTATTTTCGTTTATAATAGTTTAAAGATTAGAATGTCATAATATTCTCCTAACAATTACTGCTTTAGCTCATTTTTTATATTAAAAATAAACCTTTTTCACCAATATATTTTGATCATTCTTTCTCCTGCCCTAACTTCTTCAAGATCCTCTTCACCTTCCCACTTACGCAACATCCCTATCATATTCTTTCATTAGTAAGGCATCCTAAAATTAATGAATAAGAAAATAATATTATAAAAGCAAAACAGAATAGGACAAATCAAATAAGCAAAAAGATAAAAAGAGCCAACGAAAATGCTCAAGAAACTCATATAGACACAGATACACACACACACACACACACACACACACACACACACACACACACACACAGGCACATGTTTGAATAACCATCAATCCTATAAATAGAACCTCCAAAACACCTTTCAGTTCATTTGCGTTGGACACATACTGCTGGGACAGCATCCTGTACTTAAGTATGGGTTATCTACTAATGAAACTCCACTGGAGAAAACTAATTTTTCCTTTGCGAATCTTTACCTATTGGAGATAAGTCTGGGTAAAGGTAAGTTGCCTGTAGTCCAGGAAAATCCCCCCTTTTCTGTGCTTATGCAAGCAACTGCCTTTAAGTTCAGTGGTCAATAAAAAGACAGGCATATAGTAGAAAGACAAGTGCTAATAATACTAAGACCCTGAAGATTACAAGGAGAAGAAAATGAGTAGATAATGTGATCATAATACATTATACAAAAACATAAAATTATAAACTAAGTAAAATGTAAAAATATTCTTAGAGAAAATTGGCAATCCTATTAACATATACCACATATATTTATATATAACCTACTTCTTTAATGAATAGCCTTTCCACAGTGTTTCATAAATGATGTGTATTTCCCTTACAGATTAATTGGTATATAATTTCTGACAAAAGCAGCCTGTACTAATTTATCATAGAAAATTGAATTTCTTGCAATGTCAAATAGTTTACCATCTTTCAAACTAATGATATAAGAATATATTAACAAATAAAATATGCTCATAGAGAATAAATAACATAATTTTGATGCACATATCACATGTGGCTTCAGTTCTAGAACCCTGTCTAGAACTGAAGGACAGCAAAGGAATAAAGAAAAGACAGAACTGCATGTACATCCAGCAAAGCTAAGGCCAGGTGGGATGTGAACTCTGATGAAGCTGAACGTACTAACACCACAACCTCGACCCTCAGAGCGTTTATTATATACAGTGCAAGGTGAAGGTGACTTAGCTAATCTCTGTAGGAGTTCTCTGTAGATGAACAGTCTTAGACTGTACTTTTGTGGGAAAGCTTTGCCAGAATACCACAGATAGTATGCCTTAGAGTACTCTGTATGGTCATATCTATGTCAAAAAATACACATGCCTTCAAGATTTCACTAAATCATGGCTTGTTTTGCTCTCTACAAACATAGATGTAAGAAAGTTAAAAAATGCATAGAACTGTATCTTGGTAATTCGTGTGGGAGGGGGCATTTTACAAATCTTAGAAGACTAAAAGTTCATCTCATAGGTTCAGGATGTCTCAGGGAAACTTCTTTAAATTTCTGATGCAGTAAGGGAGGAGTTTATGTTTTATTCAACAACCATGATGAACTGAGCACTTGAGAAGGAGAGATGACATCCTCCACCCTTACTGCCAGAGCTGCCCTCCAATTTCCCTCAAATGTGAAAGGAATGGATGGAAACAAGCAGAGAATCTTTGTCAAGACTGACCAGAAAATATGATATCCTCAAATTTTTCACAGAAGTGATAGATACTTGGTGAAGTACAGCAGGTATATTATAAATTTTCGGAAATGAACTTTAATTTGTGATATAATGGTTTAATAATTGGGCATTGTGGGCAGTGAGGTGTACTAAATAAAATCAGGGTCTATTTGCACCATAACTATTTGTTTTTGAGAAAGAAACATAAACTTAAGTACTTAGATTCTTTCCTTAATAATGATCCTGTGATCAATGGTATAAGTTAATAGATAATACATGAGGAAATGTAAGAAGGATCCTTCACATCAGATAACTGATCGGCTGCCCATGGAGCTGAGATAACTGCATTTAATGATTGGATTGAAGCTTTGAACTTGTGTGATAAATGTGTGGCACAGGGGTGTGATGAACTGAAGTGCCCTCCTGTCTCACAGATGTGCTGATAGTAAATTCAAAGTATTCTATTTCCATAAATGCACCTAACATGTTACAGGGGATGCCACTAATAGAGATTGTGAAAAGTCCCACAATGAAGGCTTCTGGTTTAACTATTTCCACTTAATTTCTCATAAGCATTAGGTTTAACCTCAGAGCTGATCAGGAAATCTAAATAGTTAAAGTTATGAACTGCTTCAGTGCTGGTACTTGTGGCTTCATCTTGCTCTTAAAATGAAATGCCTCACCAAGACATCAAAGACAGCTTCAGAAATACATTAAGAGAAATGTGAAAAATACGTTCCCTTACACTTCAGCACTAGTAAGGGAAGTAAATTTATACATTTAAGGAAATTAAAAAGCACTATTGAGAAGAAACCAAAATGATAAGGAATGTGAAGAGAACAGCTTTCCTAGAGAGTCATAGAAAATAATTTGCTTAGCCACAAACACACACAGGAAATGCATCATTTACTGAATGATAACCCTCTCAGATAAGAATTAAGATGTATTCACAGAATTAAAGATATGGGACAATTTGATATGGGATTTCTTCATTCTTAATAACAGTATTCTGTTAGCATACATTTTAAATTAACATTTTCTAATGATAACCTTTCTCATTCCTCTGATGATTTTGTATGATAAATGTACTATATAGACAGCAAAGGCACTCTACTATATGGGGATAAATTGGTTCTATAACTTTGAATGGAAAGGAAATAGGACATGACATGAGTGGTAGAACCAGGGAGACACACTCCCCCCTGTTCACTTCTCAGGAAATGGCTTGATGGCTGGAGTTTCTGCTGTGATGAACCTCTGAACCAGATCAGAAATAGAGAATCCTAAAGTGCAGGACTCTTAGAGGAAAGAAAGTCCTGAAGTATATGAGAATTATGCAGAAAATAAATTGATCCCTACATGACAGTATGGATTTGATATCAAAGACTGTTATAAGTGGGAAAGTATTAATCCATAGTATGGTCATTCATGGGGAGGTGACAATAGAATAAAATGGTTATTACAAGATAGTCTGTTAGTTAGCTCATTTGGTCCTCTTTTGATGAATCTTGTGAGTAATCTTCAAGCTTCAAATTGTAGTTTAATTTTATGGGTGAAACCGTAATGTTTAATTTTAAATATTTTGATTAAAATATTTACTACATGTAAAATCTACCACTTATGGTACCTTAAATATATCTTATAGAATATATGTCATGCATCTATAAATGAACATTTCATTTTCATTTTATTTTCTCTCTTAAACTTATAAAATTCTTCATCTTTACTGTCCTATAATTAGTTTTATTTATACTCATGTGATAGTAATCTGTAATAGTCTTATTTGCATATCTTAACTCTTCTGATTGTTGGCCTTTTTTCATCTTTCAGTATTTTAGAAAACATTAAGTTCTATTGTAAAAGTTTCTCATCTAAATTTTAGAATATAATTTTGGGTGTGGATCCTATTTGAAAACATGCTTAGGGGATCCAATTATTGTCATATGTGTTCTAAATGTCCACATGAATGATGTGGTGTCACAGTAATTGAATACATTTTAAAATTTGATTATAAAAAGACTTTTTCTTTTGATGGATTAATATTTCATTACACTTTGGATATATAGGCACTGATTAAATAAATGCTGATATGAATAGTCACATGTTCTTTTTGATACAATATGCTTACAAATATTATTGATTGGTCTGCATGAGGCAGCAGGAGCTTGTAATCTCAGTACTTGGAGGTGAAGCTTAAGATCAGTAGTTCAATATCATGAGAAGTTACATGATGACTTAGTTTCCAGGCTGTGCTATATCTGACCTTGTGAGTTCTTCTAAAATATAGAACAATCATTTGATATTCTTTGCCCAAACTCTTTGAGGTTTCATGGATGACTCAATTGCACATGGCTATTACATGCCAAATTGTGGAATACCTATAAAATTATATTTAGCTCATTTTTAGAAAATTTCACATTTGTCCACAATTTATGTTAACATATTTACTCCTTCCCTTAGAAGCACCCATAGAGAAAATAGATATTTAGAAACGTCTCTAACAGTTTTATGTAGTCCTATTTTGAATAGCACATACAAAAATGTATAGAAGTTTCTCAGATATCATTCCCTCAGTTTCATTGCATATAGTTACACTGTTTGCCATGTATGCATATGAAAACACAGTGAAGTATACAGGTACACAATTGCCTCAACACAGAAAATTTTACTTGTTTAGACTGAATTTCAACTATTATCCTTGTATATGTTGTGTAACTCAATTCAGCTTACTCATTACTTTAAACCAGTTAACTTCTAAATGATAATGTCATAAACTTTATGATCATAAATATGAATACATAGTACCTTCCATTCTGGATGCCGTAACTTACATTTTAGAAACACTTTAATAAAGAAATGATCACATCATTATTTAAGAACTACTGAGCATCTTTAATAGAACATAAAAGTTAATTACATACATATACATAATTTATAGTAAGCATATTCACTTCTCTTCATATATTAGAAGCACTCACTAAAAATTTGGTATTTAAAAATCTTAACAGAAATGCCTGTGGTTGGATATGGGAGCAAATGCACTGTGGTATGGATTATTGAGATTGTTAGAATCTATTGAGAATTGAAGACATCTTTTCCTACTACAATCAATGAAATTAAACATTGTGTGTATAAATAAAATCACTTATGAACTTTTGCTATACAAATACAAGAGTTGAAACTATTATTATCCTCTAAGCCTTGTGTCATTTCATTAGGCTTCTTATTTTTAATACATAATTTCTCTTCATTTAGTGTTTGATTATTTGGGGGAGGGGATTGTGACATGGTTTCACTATGTACTCTTGCCGGTCCTAGAACTTGCTCTGTAGACCAGGCTCATCTCAAACTCTTAGAGATCTATGTGCCTCTTCCTCCTTAAGTGCTAGGAGTAAAGGCATGTGCCACCACCATGAAACTGTTATCATTATTTTTATGTGATTTTTACAAAAGAGCTTCCCATTAAATCACCTTTTAAAAAACTGGTTATTTTATTTATTTACATTTTAAATTTTGTCCCCCTTCCTGGTTTTCCTTCGGCAAACCCCTCATTTAATTCCCCCTCTCCTTTTGCCTCTATGAGGATGATCTCCAGCCCACATTCCTGCCTCACCATTCTAGCATTCCTTTACACTGGGATATCAAGTCTCCACAGGTCCAAGGGCTTCCCCTCTCATTGATGTTAAATAAGGAAATCCCCTGCTACAAATATAGCTAGAGTCATGGGTCCTGCCCTGTGTACACTTTGGTTGGTGGTTTAGTCTCTGGGAGTTCTGGGAGGTCAGGTTAGTTGATACTATTGTTCTTCCTATGGGTTGCAATCTGCCTCAGTTCCTTCAATCCTTCTCCTAATTCTTCCACTGAGGTTCCGGGGCTATGGGTTAGCTGTATCTGCATCTGTTCTGATTAGGTGCTGGCAGAGCCTCTCAGGGGATAATGAAATCAGAGTTCTGTCTGCAAGCACTTCTTGGATGGAACAGAGACTGAAGGAAAAGTTATCCAGAGACTCTACCACCTAGGGATCCCATTTGTAGACACCAAACCACAACACTATTGCTGCAATCAACATTTGTAGTCGAAGCCTAAGGCTTACAGATTTTTAGGTTTATAACATAACCTGATCTATTGTATAAAAATGGCAAGGAATTGTATCTGAATATAAATATCAGAAGTTCAGAGCAGTTTCTCCTTTTATTTCCAGGTATCATCATTGGAAGAAATGCCATGTTTCATTATGATGTTTTCAAGCATGTATACATAGCATGCCTTGTCTTTTTCTTATTCATTGCACATCTCTGTCTTTTTGCTTTGTCTCCGAATGATAACATGTAAATCAACCTCTTTGTCAATTGTTTTTGATCACTGTCTGATTTAGTTGCTCATAGAATATGTTTATACTGTTCTTTCCTTGGCTTTAGTTTGTGGATGGATACAGGGTTCATACTCACCATCCTCTATTAGTAGTACTTATGCAATGTCTATGGAACAGCTGTCTATAGGTAAGGCAGCTGAGTTTTCAAACTAATAAATTGCTCTTAATAAGGAAATTTTCTATGAATGACATTTTAACATTTTCATTTGACCTTCTACAAAACACTTAGAGATGAGCATATAAGGTATTTATGAACATCCTTTATGGTAACTTAATATAAATTTAAATCATGACATATAGAATAATATTTTCTTAAACAAGTTAACACTGTATAAGTGAATGCCAATTAATTGAGTCTTAAGAATCTAAATTATACTGAATAAGTTATTTCTCTTCAGATATGTGTTGCCAGAAATTTCCATATGTGACTGGTCTATCATCTTCTGAATAAGCATTAACTCTCTTCACTTCATGAATATACTCCATTCAAACACAGACAACATAAAAGGTTGCCTTAATGTTTATAGAAAGTAGACTAGATAGACAACGATGAAATAAAATTGTCACTAAGGGAAGAAACCTTCATACTTTTCTGATTCTAGGAAGACCTGTCAGTATGGAGGCCTCTGTCTCTTAAATTCCTGAATTGTTTTAATTGTTTCCTGTGCCTTAATTATTTATTGTAACTTTTACAGAAAAAGTAACTACCACCCTGCCTCTTACATTGACAATAAGGCTGAGTCTTGAGCAGCAGTCATTTACTTTTTCAGTAATCTCACTCCGATCCCATGACAACAGCATAATCTTCATAAACTTTTGATCATGTTTTTAAATGATGAGTTAAGAGGGAAATGTTTACCTCTTTTAACATATGTATAACTTGATTTGTGATAGTCACCAGCACCACAGCTATTTCATTATGACAAAGAATAAATTAATTTATCTGAAGTTCCAATCTATGTTGTACTTTTAAAGAAATTTAAAATATGAACATAATGTTAAGAGCACCTTATAGCAAATTGCCTTTTATTTCCTATTGGCTGATTAGGCAATGCTTCAATCAGTCACAGCAGGATCCACACTGCTGCATCATCTCATTTGAATGTATGATACAATTAACAAGTTATAGTATTTTGTTCACATGTACAGTATAGTTTTAAGTTATCTTTTAATATTTCATATCAAAAACTCAGCAAATGACAAAAATGGCAACTTCAAAGGTAAACTATTTCTATTATCTAATGCAAGTTAGAGGATATACTTTTAGATTTTTTTATTCTTAATATAAAATGTAATTAACTTTTAGTAATCAATAATTTTATATCTTAATCCTACTTATCTCAAAACTATATCTTTAATTTTTTAATATTCTGCTTGCATGATAATAAAATCAATCAATAATTGTTGATTGAAATATCACAAACTTATATGACATTTTATCATTATTACAGATTTACATGAACATATTTTGCTTCCAGCTTTCTTTTGAGATTCATGGAAAACCATAGCATTGTCAATGAGTTCATACTCCTGGGCCTTTCTCAGAATCCCAGAATTGAGAAGATATTATTTGCTGTATTTCTGTTGGTGTACTTAGCAACAGTTGGAGGCAACATTGTTATTATAGCAACCATCATCTACAGCCCTGCATTGCTTGGTTCTCCCATGTACTTCTTCTTGATATTCCTGTCCTTACTGGATACTTGCACTTCGACTGTTGTCACACCCAAGCTTATTTTAGATTTCTTCTATGAGAGGAAGTCCATCTCCTTCAAAGGCTGCATGACACAACTGTTTGCTTTTCACTTTTTCACTGGTGTGGAGGTCATTGTCCTGGCAGCCATGGCCTATGACCGCTATGTGGCCATTTGCAAACCCCTTCACTACTCGGCCATCATGACCTGGAGACTCTGTGGTGTTTTGGTGGGGGTAGCCTGGGCAGGGGGATTCTTACATTCTATTACACAAATTATCTTTACATTGCAGCTACCGTTCTGTGGACCCAATGTTATTGATAATTATATTTGTGACTTATTTCCATTACTCAAGCTTGCGTGTACTGATACACACATTTTTGTCATTTTAGTCTTTGCAAATAGTGGTTCTATCTGCATCATTATCTTCTCCTTGCTGCTTGTCTCCTATGGTGTCATCTTGTTCTCTCTGAGAGCACACAGTACTGAAGGACGACTTAAAGCTCTCTCCACCTGTGGATCCCACATTACAGTTGTTGTCTTGTTCTTTGTCCCATGCATATTAATATATGCACGAACTACATCGCCATTCCCATACGAGAAATATGTGGTTATATTTGTCAATGTCTTGACACCACTGCTCAATCCTATGGTTTACACATTCAGGAATAAGGAAATCAAGAATGCCATCAGGAAAATGTGCAGAAGATCTAAAGTGGTTTCTGACAATTAGTAAAATATTAAACTTACAGTGCTAATGAGATTGGCCAGTGGATAAGAGCAGTTGCTGATTATGATACGAGTTGGGGTGCTCAGAAACCATGTTAGAAGCAAGCCATATCACTCCACATTTAACCCAATTATTGTGAAATTGAGACCAAACTGCTAATCTATCCGAACAACAACAAATTCAAGAATTAGTGAAGACTTTGGCACAAAGGAATGAGATTTGTTGTCATAGATAGTCATAATAAGTTTTGGCTCTAACTTCATTTGTATAGGAAAAATACTGTCTACCCCTCATATACAAACATGTATATATTATGTCTCGCACCAAATAATAGATATGTAAACATATATAGACACGCATAAAAACTTATACTTAGAAAACCAATATTGAACAAAATATCAATATTGATTTGTACAGGTATGGCATTTATTAAGTCATTCTGAAGATGAAACATCAGTTTTTATATTGTACAATAATTTTGATTTGAGAAAACTGTTTTTCTCTATTCAAGCTTTTACACTGATTTTGCTATTCAATACTTTTACGCGATAATTAAAGCCAGTTTAATTTTAAACTTCCCTGAAGCCAAAAGAATCTTACATTTGGAACTTGTAGAATTCTTCACATTCTCACTATTTTCATTTAAAAAGTTTCCTGACAAAATAAAGTACATTTGAAATTATGAGAAGAAGAGAGAAATATTTCTAAGAGAAAATGGGTACGTGAGATCCTTAAAATGCAGAGAGAGAAGCAAAAACAAAATCTCACCTCTAGATGTCATTGAATCATCTAATTCAATGTCCTCTGTTACCCATGGCATCCCCTGTTCAAAAACAAAGAAAGGGGTATTTGGCCATTATTTTTCATCAATACCCTGTATAAACAAGTGATATCTTGAGCATATGTTTCCTATCATTTCAGAGGGAAAATAATCCAGAGGCAACAGTTTTTAACCTAAAGACCTAGGGTAAAACCAAGTGCCACTGTTTTCAATAAATAAATTTAAAAATAGGAATAAGATGACTCTTAATGATATTCTGTTCTTCTAATAGATCAGGGGCCTTATTCAGGTATCATCTAAGAAGCTTCCTCCTTCAGCATATGGGAGCATACAGAGTCCCCCCCCCCGCACCCCCCCATACATATGGTAGGGTGGTGGGTGGTTGGGAGAGAAAGAGAGAGAGAGAGAGAGAGAGAGAGAGAGAGAGTCCTTGAAACACATAGCATTAAATGAGATATGAGAGTTCTTGGAACACAAAACTCTAAATGGGATGATCCTTTCAAATCCTTATTAGTTCTCAGGAAATCCTGAAGAAGAGGAGGAGGAAAGAGTGTAGAAGCAGAGAAGATGGGAGACAACAAGAAAACAAGGCCCTTTAAAAACGAGTAACACTCATATGAATTCATGGAAAGCAAAGAAGCAAACACAGGGCCTGCATCAGGTCATGTTTACATTTATTATGAGTTCCAGTTTAGTGCTTTTATGGGATTGGTGAGTGTATTAACAAATGATCTCTGAATCTTGAACCCTCTCCTGGACTCTTTTTCTTCTGTTGATTTGCCCAGTCCAAACTTTGAAGTGATGGTTTTAAATCTACTTTATTATGCTTCTTAAGATTAAGTGAATGAACGAATGAATGGATGGATGGATGGAAGGATGGATGGATGGATGGATGGATGGATGGATAGATGAAAACCAATCCTCTATGGGCAAAGCTAATATCATTTATCTCTTGTGGGGAGGAAGAATGAATCCACAATGGAGTGACCGTGTGTATATCAACAGCTTCTTTGCAGGTCTCTCATGTTCAGCAGTAGCTGATGAATGCATAAAGAACTCTAGAGTTTTTGTGTGCCTGTGCATTTACTTGTTTGCAGTTTGATTTTTTTCTTTGTTTGTTTTGCTTATTTGTGTAGTGGTTTATTTTCTTTTCTTGGTTGGGCATATCTTATCGTTTTTTGGTTGTTTGTTTAGGCTTTTTTTCTTTTGGTTTTGTTTTGTTTTGTTTTTTGAGAAAGAACACAAAGTTGGTTGAGTAGGGAGAGGGGGTGGATTTTAGATTCGAGGCTGGAAAGAATATGATTACAATTTAAAATTTGTTTTAAATAATAAAAAATATAGGAGAAAAATAAAATTATTTTTCTAAGATTAATTTATTTCAATATTTCATGATTTTAATATTATCAACTTTGTATGCCCACCTTCAAGTACTTAGCATTCAAATATTTATCAAGAGAGAAAATTGAAAGTTATTCATTTTATATCTCTTGATGTTGTGGTAAAAATAGAAAAGTGGTGGAACTGGTTTCCATGCTTACCCTGGCTCTTGTACTTAAATGCTAGTTCTGGCTCTGGCTGGCCACTTGAACTAGCACTAATTTATCTCGGATTAGTATCTCTCCCGGTGGCTCTCTGCTACCTGTGAACTCGATGGTTCCAGCCACCAGTTAAAATCAAGACTCAACAAACTGTAACCCAACAATCAGATTTACATGTTAAATTCTCAATCTACAGTACATCTACAGAATAAATTCACTGCCAGTTAATAAAGAGAGAAAATGTCCACCTAGACAAGATAAAATCGACCTAGACCATCTGGCATCTCCTCTGTCGCCAACCAGTAGCTGGAACAAGAGAGTTTGTGGCTAGCAGAGAGCCAGAGGGAGAGAGACTAATCTGACATAAATTAGTGCTAGTTCAAATGGCCTGCCAGAGTCAGAAGTAACATTTAAGCATAATTGCCAGAGTGGAAACCAGTTCTGCTACTTTTATATTTTTACCGCACATCTTGACAGTTAAAGTCCATTTCATTTCAGACTGTTGATTGTAGTTTTGCAGGAAATTAACTTTATATAATATACTTTTCCTTTCATAACTAACAGCGCCGCAGGTTAATTGAGTTCTATGGTCAAAAATACTAAATAATGGGTGATTTTGCCAAAGATTCCTAGCATGCAGAATCTTTGTTAGTCTGTATTGATTTTATCATTGGAAAATGTTTGAAGAATTAAAATTTGAGTAAAAAAGCAAAATTGGAACAGTGCAAATAAATCATATGAGATCAGATGTGAAACAACAATTTGTATATGCCACGGTGTCCATTTAGTAGTTTTGTTTCTCATTTGATGTATTTTTGCATTAATATTCATAAGTGAAATTGGTATGAAGGTTTTCTCTTTATTAAGTCTTTGTGTGGTTTAGGTATCAGGGTGACTCTGGCCTCATAGAACGATTTGGGTAGTGTTCCTTCTGTTTCTATTTTGTAGAATTGTTTAAGGAGTATTGATATTAGCTCTAGTAGAAGTCTGCACTAAAACCGCTTGACCCTTGACTCTTTTTTGGTTCAGAGACTTCTTTTTTCTTTTCAGAATAAGTTTATTTTGTTTTTTTAATTTATTTATTTTACAAGTGTATGTGTAGAAGTACATAGTACATACCACGTTTCCAGGTGTCCAACAGACGGTGGAAGTTAGAAGAGGTTGTGAAGTGTCCTGCTTTCACTCTCTGCCGTATCTTTTGAAATGGAGTCTCTCATGAAATCTGTAGTAAGACTGAGAGGAGCAAACCCAAAAGAGCACCCCACTATCTCTGTCCACTTCAGCCCAGGAGGGGTGGAGGTGGGATGGGGGAGTAGAGTCACATGACCATGCTAGATCTTCACTGGATGCTAAGGATTTGACCTCAGGTCTTCATTCTGTTTAGGAAGCACTCCTACTTACTGAATCAATCCTTGCAAATTAACTTTTAAATTAAGTATGGTGACCCACCCCCCCTTTTTGCATTGGATATTTTTTATTTACATTGCAAATGTTATTCCCTTTCCTGATTTTCCATCCATAAGTCCCCTGTTCCATCACCTCGCCTTCTTCTATAAGGGTATTCCCCTCCCCAACCACCCCCTACTTCCCGCCTCACCGCCCTGACATTCCCCTACACTGGGCTGGTCCAGGATAGGCAGGACCAAGGGCTTCTCCTCACATTGGTGCCCAACAAAGCCATCCTCTGCTACAGACACAGCTGGAGCCATGGTTCTGTCCATGTGTACTTTTGGGGAGTGGTTTAGTCCCTGGGAGTTCTGGTTGCTTGCTATTGTTGTTCATATGGGACAACAAGCCCTTTCAGCTCCTTCAATTCTTTCTCTAATTCCTCCAATAGAGACCCTGTTCTCAGTACAATGGTTTGCAGCTGGCATCTGCCTCTGTATTTGTCACACTCTGGCTGAGCATCCCAGGAAACAGCCATACTAGGCTCCTGTCAGCATGTACTCTTTGGCTTTATCAATATTGTTTAATTTTGGTACCTACATATATTTGGGCTGGATCCCCAGGTGGGGCAGGCTCTGAATGACCATTCCTTCAGTCTCTACTCCAAACTTTGTCTGCATATCCCCACCCATGAATATTTTTGTTCCCCCTTTTAAGAAGGACTGAAACATCCCCACTTTGTTCATCCTTCTTCTTGAGCTTCATATGGTCTGTGGATTGTATATTGGGTAATTCAAGCTTTTCAGCTTATACCCACTTATCAGTGAGTGCATACCATGTGTGCTTTTTTTGTGATTAGGTCACCTCACTCAGGATGATATTTTCTAGTTCCATTCATTTGCCTATGAATTTCATGAAGTCATTGGTTTTGATAACTGTGTAAATGTACCACATTTTCTCTATCCATTCCTCTGTTGAAGGGCATCTGGGTTCTTTCCAGTTTCTGGCTATTATAAATAAGGCTGCTATGAACATAGTGGAGCATGTGACTTTGTTGTATGTTGGAGCACCATTTTGGTATATGCCCAGGAATAGTATAGCTGGGTAGGTAGTACAATGTCCAATTTTCTGAGGAACCTCTAGACTGCAAATCAAAAAAAAAAAAAAAAAAACCAAAACAAACAAACAAACAAACCAAAAAAAAAAAAAACATAGATTCCACCTCATACCAGAATGGCTAAGAAAATTAAGAAAATAAATCTCAGGTGTCAGCAGATGCTGGCGAAGGTGTGGAGAAAGAGGAACACTCCTCTATTGTTGGTGGGATTGCAAGCTGGTTTAGAGACTTCTGATGGCTGCTTCTATTTTCTTACAGGTTATGAGGTTGCTTAGATAGTTTACTAGATTTTGATTTAACTTTGTTAAGTGGTATCTGTCTAGAAAATCATCCACTTTAGATTTTCCAGTTTTTTGGAGTATTGGTTTTGAAGTAAGACCCAATCAATCAATCCCTGACACTATAAACTATATTCTCTTATGGCCACAGAAAGGAGCCTAGCATAACTGACCTCTGAGACGCTCTACTCGGTAGCTGACTGGAACAGAAGCAGATAGACACAGCCAAACATTGGATGAAGGTTGGAGACTCTTATGGAAGAGTTGTGGGAAGGATTGAAGGCCTCAAAGAGGATAGGAACTCCACAGGAAGATTAACAGTAGAACCTCTGGGTGCTTTCAGAGACTAAGCGACCAAGCAAAGAGCATATGCTAGTTGTACCAAGGCCCCAGGCACATATGTAGCAACAATATAACTCATTTTCCATCTGAGTCCCCCAACAACTGGAATGGGGTCTGTCCCTTGTGGAATCCATTTCCTAAGAAGACTGCTTTGTCTGGCCCTAGTGGGAAACTATGTATGCAGTGACTTGATGTACCAGGGTAGAGGACTATCCAGGGGAGAAGGAGGATAGGGGATGGACATTGTGAGTGGGGACCATGAAGTTGGGCAGTGATTGGAATATAAATAAATAAGTAAATGAATAAATGAATAAATAAATAATGTGTTTCAGAAAATACATTCTTTTTTGTTTTACACGTTTATTTTAAATGTTAGAGAAAATAATACTCATGTAAAATCAAGGTAAACATTGAAAGGGAAATTATCTTAAGATCATAATGAGAATAAATTATGTAGATATGTAAAATTATGTTAAAATCGCTTAAAACAACGTGAGTTTATGATATAATAAATAGAGTGGGTAAAGGTGGATGCCTGTGTTGTTTCTGTGTGTGTAGGAAGGCACTGAAGTTTCTATGACTGGCTGTGTGCCAGCTGAGAGCTTTATGGAGATATCACTGACCAAAACAAGGAAGGTTCTTTATATCCCTGATTTCATGAACATTTTTGTTTTTTATCAAGAATGGATGTTGGATTTTTGCCAAATGTGTTTTCTGTCTTTAAAATGATTGAATAGCTCAGATCTTTCATTTTTAAGTTTGTCAATATGGTAAATTGTACCACTTACCATTCTTGAAACTTTATTCCTGACACAAAATCCCTGTGTTCATGACTTATACTATTTTTAATATAGTTAGGCGTAGCATGCTGATCATTTGTGTAAAGTGATCTCATCCTTGTTTCTAAGCATTATGGAATGTGTTTCGTTTTCTTGTGATGCCTTTGCTCTAGGTAACAATTGTCCTGGTCCTGCCATGCACAGTCCTTTTAACAGTGACTTGAATTAAACGAGCATTGCATTTGTGATAACCTTTGATAGAATTAATCAAGCATCTATGCCTGGAGTTTTCTTCATGGTGAAATATTTAACTATATATTAATTTTCTTTTTTTCTCTTCCTTTTTTAATGGATATTTTTTATTTACATTTGAATGTTATTCCCTTTCCCTGTTTCCCTTCCAGAAACCCACTATCCCATCCCCCAAGTCACGGCTTCTATGAGGGTGCTCCCTCACTTACCCCCATATCCATTTCTACCTCTTTGCACAGACATTCCCCTACACTGAGGCATCAAGCCTTGACAGGGCAAAGGGCCACTCTTCCCATTGATACCCCAAAGGGCCATCCTCTGCTACATATGCATCTGGAGCCATAGATCTATCCCTGTATACTCTTGGGATGGTGGTTTAGTCTCTGGGAGCTCTGGCTGGTCAGTTTAGTTGATACTGTTGTTTTTCTTACGGGGTTGCAAACCCCTTCAGCTACTTCAGTCTTTTTTCTAACTTCTCCATTGGGGACCCTGTTCTCAGTTCAATGGTCAGCTGCCAGCATCTACCTATGTATTTCTCAGGCTCTGACAGAGTCTTTCAGGAGAAAACTTTATCAGGCTCCTGTCAGGATGAACTTTTTGGCATCTGCAGTATTGTCTAGGATTGGTAGCTGTATATGAGGTGGATCCCCCAGGTGGGGCAGTCTATGGCTGGCCTTTCCTTCAGTCGCAATATGATCTCCATATTTCCTCCTCAGCATATTTTTCCTCCTTCTAAGATGTTCTGAATTATCCACACTTTGGTCTTCCTTCTTCCTGAGCTTCCTGTGTTTTGTGAATTATATCATGGATATTCCAAGCTTTTGAGCTAATATCCACTTGTGGTGAGTACATATTATGTGTGTTCTTTTGTGATTGGGTTACTTCATTCAGGATGATATTTTCTAGTTCCATCCATTTGTCTATGAATTTCATGAAGTGATTGTTTTAATAAATGAGTAGTATTTCATTGTATAAATGTACTACATTTTCTGTAACCATTTCTCTGTTGATGGACATCTTCGTTTTTTCCAGCTTCTGGCTATTATAAATAAGGCTGCTATGAACAGAGTGGAGCATGTGTTCTTGTTTAATGTTGGAGGATCTTTCTGGTATATGCCCAGGAGTAGTATATCTGGGTCCTCAGGTAGTAGTATGTCCAGTTTTTTGAGGAACCACCAGACTGACTTCCAGAGCAGTTGTACCAGATTGCAATCCAACCAAAAATGGAGGAGTGTTCTTTTCCACATCCTTGTCAGCATTAGCTGTCACCTATGTTTTGGATCTTAGCCATTCTGACTGGTATAAGGTGGAATCTCAGGGTTGTTTTGATTTGCATTTCCCTGATGACTAAGAATATTAATCATTTTTTAGGTACTTCTCTGCCATTCAATATTCCTCAGTTGAGAATTCTGTGTTTAGCTCTCTAGCCTATTTTTTAAAAGGATTATTTGATTCTCTGGAGTTTAACTTCTTAATTTCTTTGTATATGTTGGATATTAGCCGTCTATATGTTGTAGAATTGGTTAAGATCTTTTCCCAATATGTGGGTTGCCAGTTTGTCCTATTGAAAATGTCCTTTGCCGTAAGAAAGCGTTGCAATTTTATGATGTCCTATTTGACTATTATTGACCTTAGAGTATAAGTCATTGATGTTTAGTTCAGAAACTTTTCCTCAGTGCCCACGAGTTTGAGGGTCTTCCCTACCTTCGCTTCTATTAGTTTGGTTGTGTCTGGTTTTAGGTGGATAATCTTGGTCTACTTGGACTAAATCTTTGTACAGTGTAATAAGAATGGATTTGTTTTCATTCTTCTACTTGCTGACCTCCAGTTGAACCAGCACCATTTGTTGAAAATGCTATCTTTTTTCCAGTGGATGGTTTTAGCTCCTTTGTCAAAGATCAAGTGACCATAAGTGTATTGGTTCATTTTTGGGTCTTCAATTCTATTCCAATGATCTACCTGACTGGCTCTGTACCAATACCTACAGCTTTTATCACCATTGCTCTGTAATACAGCTGAAGGTTAGGGAAGGTGATTCTCCCAGCAATTTTTTTTTTTATTTTTGAGAATAGTTTTCACTATCCTGGGCCTTTTCTTATTCCAAGTGAATTTGCAAATGCTCTTTCTAACTCTGTGAGTTATTGACTTGGGATATTGATGGTAATTATATTGAATATGTAGATTGTTTTCGGCTAGATGACCATTTTTCCAATATTAATACTGCAAATCCATAAGCTTGGGAGCTCTTTCCACCTTGTGAGATTTTCTTCAATTTCTTTCTTCAGAGCTTGAAAGTCTTATCACACAGATATTTTACTTGTTTTGTTAGAGTCACCCGAAGGTATTTTATAATATTTGTAACTGTTTTTTTTCCATCTTTATTAAGTTGGGTATTTCTTATTTACATTATAATTGTTATTCCCTTTCCCAGTTTCTAAGCCAACATCCCCCTAATCCCGCCCCCGCCTCTTCTCTATGGGTGTTCCCGCATCCATCCTCCCCCCATTACCGCCCTCCCCCCAACAATCATGTTCACTGGGGGTTCAGTCTTGGCAGGACCAAGGGCTACCCCTTCCACTGGTGCTCTTACTAGGCTATACATTGCTAACTATAAATAAGGTAGGAGCCCAGGGTCAGTCCATTTATAGACTTTGGGTAGTGGATTAGACCCTGGAGCTCTGGTAGGTTGGCATTGTTGTTCATATGGGGTCTCAAGCCCCTTCAAACTCTTTTAGTCCTTTCTAAGATTGCTTCAATGGGGGTCCGGTTCTCAGTTCAGTGGTATTTGCTGTAATCTGGCTGTGTCTGTCAGAAGAGATCTACATCCGGTTCCTGTCAGACTGTACTTCTATGCTTCATCCATCTTGTCTAATTGGGTTGCTGTATATGTATGGGCCACATGTGGGGCAGGCTCTGAATGGGTGTTCCTTCTGTCTCTGTTCTAAACTTTGCCTCCCTATTCCCTCCCTAGGGTATCTTGTTCCCCTTTTAAAGAAGGAGTGAAGCATTCACATTTTGATCATCTGTCTTGAGTTTCATTTGTTCTAGGCATCTAGGGTAATTCAAGAATTTGGGCTAATAGCCACTTATCAATGAGTGCATACCATGTGTGTTTTTCTGTGATTGTGTTACCTCACTCAGGATGATATTTTCCAGTACCCTCCATTTGCCTATGAATTTCATAAAGTCACTGATTTTGATAGCTGAGTAATATTCCATTGTGTAGATGTACCACATTTTCTGTATCCATTCCTCTGTTGAAGGGCATGTGGGTTCTTTCCAGCTTCTGGCTATTATAAATAAGGCTGCGATGAACATAGTGGAGCACGTGTATTTTTTATATGTTGAGGCATCTTTTGGGTATATGCCCAAGAGAAGTATAGCTGGGTCCTCAGGTAGTTCAGTGTCTAAATTTCTAAGGAACCTCCAGACTGATTTCCAGAATGGTTGTACCAGTCTGGAATCCCACCAACAAAGGAGGAGTGTTCCTCTTTCTCCACATCCTCGCCATAATTTGTTGTCACCTTAGTTTTTGATCTTATCCATTCTCAATGGTATGAAGTGAAATCTCAGGGTTGTTTTGATTTGCATTTTTCTTATTACTAAAGGTGTTAAACATTTCTTTAAGTGTTTCATGGCCATTGGGCATTCCTCAGCTGTGAATTTTTTGTTTAGCTCTGATCCCCATTTTTAATAGGGTTGTTTGTCTCCCTGCAGTCTAACTTCTTGAGTTCTTTGTATATTTTGGATATAAGCCCTCTATCACTTATAGGATTGGGAAAGATCTTTTCCCAATCTGTTGGTTGCCGTTTTGTCCTAACAACAGTGTCCTTTGCCTTACAGAAACTTTTCAGTTTTATGAGATCCCATTTGTCAATTCTTGATCTCAAAGCATAAACCATTGGTGTTTTGTTCAGGAAATTTTTTCCAGTGCCCATGTGTTCGAGATGCTTCCCCACTTTTTCTTCTATTAGTTTGAGTGTGTCTGGTTTGATGTGGAGGTCCTTGATCCACTTGGACTTAAGCTTTGTACAGGGTGATAAGCATGGACTGATCTGCATTCATCTACATGCTAACCTCCAGTCGAACCAGCACCATTTGCTGAAAATGCTATCTTTTTTCCATTGGATGGTTTTGGCTCCTTTGTCAAAAATCAAGTGACCATAGGTGTGTGGGTTCATTTCTGGGTCTTCAATTCTATTCCATTGGTCTATCTGTCTGTCTCTGTACCAATACCATGCAGTTTTTATCACTATTGCTCTGTAATACTGCTTGAGTTCAGGGATAGTGATTCCCCCTGAAGTCCTTTTATTGTTGAGGATAGTTTTAGCTATCCTGGGTTTTTTGTTATTCCAGATGAATTTGCAAATTGTTCTGTCTAACTCTTTGAAGAAGTGGATTGGTATTTTGATGGGGATTGCATTGAATCTGTAGATCGCTTTTGGAAAAATGGTCATTTTTACTATATTAATCCTTCCAATATGATATATAATATGATATGAGCATGGGAGATCTTTCAATCTTCTGAGATGTTCTTCAATTTCTTTCTTCAGAGGCTTCAAGTTCTTATTGTACAGATATTTTACTTGCTTGGTTAAAGTCACACCGAGGTATTTTATATTATTTGGGACTATCATGAAGGGTGTCGTTTCCCTAATTTCGTTCTCGGCTTGTATCTCTTTTGTGTAGAGGAAGGCTACTGATTTATTTGAGTTAATTTTATACCCAGCCACTTTTCTGAAATTGTTTATTAGTTTTAGTAATTCTCTGGTGGAACTTTTGGGATCATTTAAATATACTATCATATCATCTGCTAATAGTAATGTTTTGACTTCTTTTCCAATCTGTATCCCCTTGATTTCCTTTTGTTGTCTGATTGCTCTGGCTAAAACTTCAAGAACTATATTGAAAAAGTTGGGAGAGAATGGGCAGTCTTGTCTAGTCCTTGATTTTAGTGGGATTGCTTCAAATTTCTCTCCATTTAGTTGAATGTTAGCAACTGGTTTGCTGTATATGGCTTTTACTATGTTTAGGTATGGGCCTTGAATTCCTGTTCTTTCCAGGACTTTTACCATGAAGGGGTGTTGAATTTTTGAAAATGCTTTCTCAGCATCTAATGAAATGATCATGTGGTTGTTTCTTTCAATTTGTTTATATAATGTATTACATTGATTGTTTTCTGTATATTAAACCATCCCTGCATGCCTGGGTGAAGCGTACTTGATTATGGTGGATGATTGTTTTGATGTGCTCTTGGTTTCAGTTTGCCAGATTTTCATTGAGTATTTTAGTGTTGATATTCATAAGGGAAATTGGCTTGAAGTTCTCTTTCTTTGTTGGGTCTTTGTGTGATTTAGGTATAAGAGTAATTGTGGCTTCATAGAAGGAATTTGGTAGTGCTTCATCTGTTTCAATTTTGTGGAATAGTTTGGATAGTATTGGTATGAGGTCTTCTATGAAGGTCTGATAGAATTCTGCACTGAACCCGTCTGGACCAGGGCTCTTTTTGGTTGGACAACCTTTAGTGACTGCTTCTATTTCATTAGGAGTTTTGGGTTTGTTTAAATGGTTTATCTGTTCCTGATTTAACTTTGGTACCTTGTATCTGTCTAGGGAATTGTCCATTTCCTGCAGATTTTCAAGTTTTGTTGAATATAGGCTTTTGTAGTAGGATCTGATGATTTTTTTTAATTTCCTCTGATTCTCTAGTTACTTCTCCCTTTTCCTTTCTGATTTTGTTAATTTGGACACACTCTCTGTCTCCTATCATTTGTCTGGATAAGGGTTTATCTATCTTGTTGATTTTCTCAAAAAAAAAAAACTTTTGGTTTTGTTGATTCTTTGTACAGTCCTTTCTGTTTTTACTTGGTTGATTTCAGCTTTGAGTTTGATTATTTCCTGCCTTCTACTCTTCCTGGCTGTGCTTGCTTCCTTTGTGTTCTAGAGCTTTTAATTGTGCTGTCAATCTGCTGACATATGCTCTCTCCTGTTTCTTTCTGCAGGCACTTAGAGCTATGAGATTTCCTCTTAGCACAGCTTTCTTTGTGTCCCATAATTTTGAGTATGTTATACCTTCATTTTCATTAATTGTAAGAAGTCTTTAATTTCTTTCTTTATTTCTCCCTTGACCAGGTTATCATTGAGTAGAGCATTGTTCAATTTCCCTTTGTATGTGGGCGTTCTTCCCTTATTGTTATTGATGACCAGCTTTAGCCCATGGTAGTCTGATAGGACGCATGGGTATATTTCTATCTTTCTGTACCTCTTAAGGCCTGTTTTATAACCAATTATATGGTCAATTTTGGAGAAAGTACCATTAGGTGGTAAGAAGAAGTTATATCCTTTTGTTTTAGGATAATGTTATATAAATATCTGTTACGTCCTTTTGGTTCATGACTTCGCTTAGTCTATCTATGTGTCTGTTTAATTTCTGTTTCCATGATCTGTCCATTGATGAGGGTGGGGTGTTGAAAACTCCTACTATTATTGTGTGTGGATCATTGTGTGTTTGAGCTTTAGTAAGGTTTCTTTAATGTATGTAGGTTCCCTTGTATTTGGAGCATAGATATTTAGGATTGAGAGCTCATTTTGGTGGATTTTTTCCTTTGATGAATATGAAGTGTCCTTCGCTATATTTCTGATGCCTTTTGGTTGAAAGACTTTAATCGATATTAGAATTGCTACTCCAGCTTGCTTCTTCAGACCATTTGTTTGAAAAATTGTTTTCCAGCCTTTCACTCTGAGGTAGTGTCTGTCTTTGTCTCTGAATGTGTTTCCTGTAGGCAGCAGAATGCATGATCCTCATTGCATATCTAGTTTGTTAATCTATGTCTTTTTATTGGGGGAGTTGAGTCCATTGATATTGAGAGATATTAAGGAATAGTGATTGTTGCTTCCTGTTATATTCATATTTGGGTGTGAGGTTATTTTTGTGTGCTTTTCTTCTCTTTGTTTCATTGCCAAGACGATTAGTTTCTTGCTTTTTCTAGGTTGTAGCTTGCTTCCTTATGTTGGGCTTTACCATTTATTATCCTTTGTAGTGCTGGATTTGTAGAAAGATATTGTGTAAATTTGGTTTTGTCATGGAATATCTTGGTTTCTCCATCTATGTTAATTGAGAGTTTTGGAGGATACAGTAACCTGGGATGTCATTTGTGTTCTCTTAGGGTCTGTATGACATCTGTCCAGGATCTTCTGGCTTTCATAGTCTCTGGTGATAAGTCTGGTGTGATTCGGATAGGTCTGCCTTTATATGTTACTTGAACTTTTTCCGTTACTGCTTTTAATATTCTTTCTTTATTTTGTGCATTTAGTGTTTTGACTATTATGTGAGAGGAGGTGTTTCTTTTCTGGTCCAATCTATTTGGAGTTCTGTAGGCTTCTTGTATGTTTATGGGCATCTCTTTCTTTAGGTTAGGGACGTTTTCTTCTATGATTTTGTTGAAGATATTTATTGGTCCTTTGAGCTGGGAGTCTTCACTCTCTTCTATACATATTATCCTTTGTTTTGATCTTCTTATCGAGTCCTTGATTTCCTGTATGTTTTGGACAAGTTGCTTTTTCTGTTTCACATTATCTTTGACAATTGTGTAATGATGTCTATGGAATATTCTGCTCCTGGGATTCTCTCTTCTATCTCTTGTATTCTGTTTGTGATGCGTATATCTATGGCTCCTTGTTTCTACTTTTTTTTTGTTTTTTTATTAACTTGAGTATTTCTTATATACATTTCGAGTGTTATTCCCTTTCCCGGTTTCCGGGCAAACATATCCCTCCCCCCTCCCCTTCCTTATGGGTGTTCACCTCCTAACCCTCCCCCCATTGCCGCCCTCCCCCCAACAATCTAGTTCACTGGGCATTCAGTCTTAGCAGGACCCAGGGCTTCCCCTTCCACTGGTGCTCTTATTAGGATATACATTGCTACCTATGAGGTCAGAGTCCAGGGTCAGTCCATGTATAGTCTTTAGGTAGTGGCTTAGTCCCTGGAAGCTCTGGTTGCTTGGCATTGTTGTACATATGGGGTCTCCAGCCCCTTCAAGCTCTTCCAGTTCTTTCTCTGATTCCTTCAACGGGGGTCCTATTCTCAGTTCAGTGGTTTGCTGCTGGCATTCGCCTCTGTATTTGCTGTATTCTGGCTGTGTCTCTCAGGAGCGATCTACATCCGGCTACTCTCGGTCTGCACTTCTTTGCTTCATCCATCTTGTCTAATTGGGTGGCTGTATATGTATGGGCCACATGTGGGGCAGGCTCTGAATGGGTGTTCCTTCAGTCTCTGTTTTAATCTTTGCCTCTCTCTTCCCTGCCAAGGGTATTCTTGTTCCCCTTTTAAAGAAGGAGTGAAGCATTCACATTTTGATCATCCGTCTTGAGTTTCATTTGTTCTAGGCATCTAGGGTAATTCAAGAATTTGGGCTAATAGCCACTTATCAATGAGTGCATACCATGTATGTCTTTCTGTGATTGGGTTAGCTCACTCAGGATGATATTTTCCAGTTCCAACCATTTGCCTACGAATTTCATAAACTCGTTGTTTTTGATAGCTGAGTAATATTCCATTGTGTAGATGTACCACATTTTCTGTATCCATTCCTCTGTTGAAGGGCATCTGGGTTTTTCCAGTTTCTGGCTATTATAAATAAGGCTGCGATGAACATAGTGGAGCATGTGTCTCTTTTATATGTTGAGGCATCTTTTGGGTATATGCCCAAGAGAGGTATAGCTGGATCCTCAGGCAGTTCAATGTCCAATTTTCTGAGGAACCTCCAGACTGATTTCCAGAATGGTTTTACCAGTCTCCAATCCCACCAACAATGGAGGAGTGTTCCTCTTTCTCTGCATCCTCGCCAGGTTCTGCTGTCACCTGAGTTTTTGATCTTAGCCATTCTCACTGGTGTGAGGTGAAATCTCAGGGTTGTTTTGATTTGCATTTCCCTTATGACTAAAGATGTTGAACATTTCTTTAGGTGTTTCTCAGCTATTCGGCATTCCTCAGTTGTGAATTCTTTGTTTACCTCTGAACCCCATTTTTTAATAGGGTTATTTGTTTCCCTGCGGTCTAACATCTTGAGTTCTTTGTATATTTTGGATATAAGGCCTCTATCTGTTGTAGGATTGGTAAAGATCTTTTCCCAATCTGTTGGTTGCCGTTTTGACCTAACCACAGTGTCCTTTGCCTTACAGAAGCTTTGCAGTTTTATGAGATCCCATTTGTCGATTCTTGATCTTAGAGCATAAGCCATTGGTGTTTTGTTCAGGAAATTTTTTCCAGTGCCCATGTGTTCCAGATGCTTCCCTAGTTTTTCTTCTATTAGTTTGAGTGTGTCTGCTTTGATGTGGAGGTCCTTGATCCACTTGAACTTAAGCTTTGTACAGGGTGATAAGCATGGATCAATCTGCATTCTTCTACATGTTGTCCTCCAGTTGAACCAGCACCATTTGCTGAAAATGCTTTTTTTTTTCCATTGGATGGTTTTGGCTCCTTTGTCAAAAATCAAGTGACCATAGGTGTGTGGGTTCATTTCTGGGTCTTCAATTCTATTCCATTGGTCTATCTGTCTGTCTCTGTACCAATACCATGCAGTTTTTATCACTATTGCTCTGTAATACTGCTTGAGTTCAGGGATAGTGATTCCCCCTGAAGTCCTTTTATTGTTGAGGACAGTTTTAGCTATCCTGGGCTTTTTGTTATTCCAGATAAATTTGCAAATTTTTCTGTCTAACTCTTTGAAGAATTGGATTGGTATTTTGATGGGGATTGCATTGAATCTGTAGATCGCTTTTGGTAAAATGGCCATTTTTACTATACTAATCCTGCCAATCCATGAGCATGGGAGATCTTCCATCTTCTGAGGTCTTCTTCAATTTCTTTTTTCAGTGTCTTGAAGTTCTTATTGTACAAATCTTTACTTGCTTGGTTAAAGGCACACCGAGGTATTTATATTATTTGGCTCTATTATGAAGGGTGTCGTTTCCCTAATTTCTTTCTTGGCTTGTTTCTCTTTTGTGTAGGGGAAGGCAACTGATTTATTTGAGTTAACTTTATACCCAGCCACTTTGCTGAAGTTGTTTATCAGTTTTAGTAGTTCTCTGGTGGAACTTTTGGGATCACTTAAATATACTATCATGTCATCTGCAAATAGTGATATTTTGACTTCATCTTTTCCAATCTGTATCGCCCTTGACCTCGTTTTGTTGTCTGATTGCTCTGACTAGAACTTCTAGAACTATATTGAATAAGTAGGGTGAGAGTGGGCAGCCTTATCTAGTCCCTGATTTTAGTGGGATTGCTTCAAGTTTCTCTCCATTTAGTTTAATGTTAGCAACTGGTTTGCTGTATATGGCTTTTACTATGTTTAGGTATGGGCCTTGAATTCCTGTTCTTTCCAGGACTTTTACCATGAAGGGGTGTTGAATTTTGTCAAATGCTTTCTCAGCATCTAATGAAATGATCATGTGGTTTTTTTCTTTCAGTTTGTTTATATAATGGATCACGTTGATTGTTTTCTGTATATTAAACCATCTCTGCATGCCTGGGATGAAGCCTACTTGATCATGGTGGATGATTGTTTTGATGTGCTCTTGGTTTCAGTTTGCCAGAATTTTATTGAGTATTTTTGCGTCGATATTCATAAGGGAAATTGGTCTGAAGTTCTCTTTCTTTCTTGGTCTTTGTGTGGTTTAGGTATAAGAGTAATTGTGGCTTCATAGAAGGAATTCGGTAGTGCTCCATCTGTTTCAATTTTATGGAATAGTTTGGATAATATTGGTATGAGGTCTTTTATGAAGGTCTGATAGAATTCTGCACTAAACCCGTCTGGACCTGAGCTCTTTTTGGTTGGGAGACCTTTAATGACTGCTTCTATTTCCTTAGGAGTTATGGAGTTGTTTAACTGGTTTATCTGTTCCTGATTTAACTTCGGTACCTGGTATCTGTCTAGGAAAATATCCATTTCCTGTAGATTTTCAAGTTTTGTTGAATATAGGTTTTTATAGTAAGATCTGATGATTTTTTGAATTTCCTCTGAATCTGGTGTTATGTCTCCCTCTTCGTTTCTGATTTTGTTAATTTGGACACACTCTCTGTGTCCTCTCGTTAGTCTGGCTAAGGGTTTATCTATCTTGTTGATTTTCTCAAAGAACCAACTTTTGGTTCTGTTGATTCTTTCTATGGTCCTTTTTGTTTCTACTTGGTTGATTTCAGCTCTGAGTTTGATTATTTCCTGCCTTCTACTCCTCCTGGGTGTATTTGCTTCTTTTTGTTCTAGAGCTTTTAGGTGTGCTGTCAAGCTGCTGACATATGCTCTTTCCTGTTTCTTTCTGCAGGCACTCAGTGCTATGAGTTTTCCTCTTAGCACAGCTTTCATTGTGTCCCATAAGTTTGGGTATGTTGTACCTTCATTTTCATTAAATTCTGAAAAGTTTTTAATTTCTTTCTTTATTTCTTCCTTGACCAGGTTATCATTGAGTAGAGCATTGTTCAATTTCCACGTATATGTGGGCATTCTTCCCTTATTGTTATTGAAGACCAGTTTTAGACCGTGGTGGTCTGATAGCATGCATGGGATTATTTCTATCTTTCTGTACCTGTTGAGGCCTGTTTTTGACCGATTATATGGTCAATTTTGGAGAAAGTACCATGAGGAGCTGAGAAGAAGTTATATCCTTTTGCTTTAGGATAGAATGTTCTATAAATATCTGTTAAGTCCATTTGGCTCATGACTTCTCTTAGTCTGTCTACGTCTCTGTTTAATTTCTGTTTCCATGATCTGTCCATTCATGAGAGTGGGGTGTTGAAATCTCCTACTATTGTTTTGTGAGGTGCAATGTGTGTTTTGAGCTTTTGTAAGGTTTCTTTTTCGTATGTAGGTGCCCTTGTATTTGGGGCATAGATATTTAGGATTGAGAGTTCATCTTGGTGGATTTTTCCTTTGATGAATATGAAGTGTCCTTCCTTATCTTTTTTGATGACTTTTAGTTGAAAATTAATTTTATTTGATATTAGAATGGCTACTCCAGCTTGCTTCTTCTGACCATTTGCTTGGAAAGTTGTTTTCCAGCCTTTCACTCTGAGGTAGTGTCTGTCTTTGTCTCTGAGGTGTGTTTCCTGTAGGCAGCAGAATGCAGGGTCCTCGTTGCGTATCCAGTTTGTTAATTTATGTCTTTTTATTGGGGAGTTGAATCCATGGATATTGAGAGATATTAAGGAATAGTGATTGTTGCTTTCTGTTATATTCATATTTGGATGTGAGGTTATTTTTGTGTGCTTTTCTTCTCTTTGTTTTGTTTCCAAGACGATTAGTTTCTTGCCCCTTCTAGGGTATAGCTTGCCTCCTTCTGTTGGGCTTTACCATTTATTATCCTTTGTAGTGCTGGATTTGTAGAAAGATATTGTGTAAATTTGGTTTTGTCGTGGAATATCTTGGTTTCTCCATCTATGTTAATTGAGAGTTTTGCAGGATACAGTAACCTGGGCTGGCGTTTGTGTTCTCTTAGGGTCTGTATGACATCAGTCCAGGATCTTCTGGCCTTCATAGTTTCTGGCGAAAAGTCTGGTGTGACTCTGACAGGTCTGCTACTTGACCTTTTTCCCTTACTGCTTTTAATATTCTTTCTTTATTTCGTGCGTTTGGTGTTTTGACTATTATCTGACGGGAGGTGTTTCTTTTCTGGTCCAATCTATTTGGAGTTCTGGAGGCTTCTTGTATGCCTATGGGTATCTCTTTTTTTAGGTTAGGGAAGTTTTCTTCTATGATTTTGTTGAAGATATTTACTGGTCCTTTGACCTGGGAGTCTTTACTCTCTTCTATACCTATTATTCTTAGGTTTGATCTTCTCATTGATTCCTGGATTTCCTGTATATTTTGGACCAGTAGCTTTTTCTGCTTTACATTATCTTTGACAGTTGAATCAATGATTTCTATGGAATCTTCTGCTCCTGAGATTCTCTCTTCCATCTCATGTATTCTGTTGTTGAAGCTTGTATCTACAGCTCCTTGTCTCTTCTTTTGGTTTTCTATATCCAGGGTTGTTTCCATGTGTTCTTTCTTGATTGCTTCTATTTCCATTTTTAATTCCTTCAACTGTTTGATTGTGTTTTCCTGGAATTCTTTCAGGGATTTTTGTGTCTCCTGTCTATGGGCTTCTATTTGTTTATTTATGTTTTCCGGGAATTCTTTCAGGCATTTTTGCGATTCCTCTCTGTAGGCTTCTACTTGTTTATTAATGTTTTCCTGTGTTTCTCTGAGGGAGTTCTTCACGTCTTTCTTGAAGTCCTCCAGCATCATGATCAAATATGATTTTGAAACTAGATCTTGCTTTTCTGGTGTGTTTGGATATTCCATGTTTGTTTTGATGGGAGAATTGGGCTCCGATGGTGCCATGTAGTCTTGGTTTCTGTTGCTTGGGTTGCTGCGCTTGCATCTCGCCATCAGATTATCTCTAGTGTTACTTTGTTCTGCTATTTCTGACAGTCGCTAGACTGTCCTATAAGCCTGCGTGTCAGGAGTGCTGTAGACCTGTTTTCCTGTTTTCTTTCATCCAGTTATGGGGACAGAGTGTTCTGCTTTCGGACGTTTAGTTTTTCCTCTCTACAGGTCTTCAGCTGTTCCTGTGGGCCTGTGTCTTGAGTTCATTATGCAGGTCACTTGCAGCAGAAAAGTTGGTCTTACCTGTGGTCCAGAGGCTCAAGTTCGCTCGCGGAGTGATGCCTAAGATGTCTCTGCGGCGGCAGCAACCAGGATGATCTGCACCGCCATTTCCGGGAGCTTCAGTGCACCAGGGTTCCAGATGGCGTTTGGTGTTTTCCTCTGGCGTCAGAGATGTGTGCAGAGTGCAGTCTCTTCTGGTTTCCCAGGCGTGTCTGCCTGTCTGAAAGTTTAGCTCTCCCTCCCACGGAATTTGGGTGCAGAGAACTGTTTATCTGGTCTGTTCCTTCAGTTTCCGGTGGTGTCTCAGGAGCAGGGGTCCTGCTGCTCCTGGGCCCTCCCCCACGGGAACCCAGAGGCCTTATACAGTTTCCTCTTGGGCCAGGGATGTGGGCAGGGGTGGGCAGTGTTGGTGGTCTCTTCTGCTCTGCATCCTCAGGAGTGCCCACCTGACCAGGCTGTGAGGTCTCTCTCCCACGGGGTCTGGGAGCAGAGAGCTGCTGCGGGCCGGGATCCGCGGGTGTGGGACTCCCAGTTAACAGAGGAAGTGCCCGGTCCTAGAGGAATTCTGCCTCTGTGTGTCCCGAGTTCACCAGGCAGGTCTCTTGCAGCAAAAAAGTTGGTCTTACCTGTGGTCCTGAGGCTCAAGTTTGCTCGCGGGGTGCTGCCCACGAGCTCTCTGTGGTGGCAGCAACCAGGAATATCTGCGCCGCTGTTTCCGGGAGCTTCAGTGCACCAGGGTTCCAGATGGCGTTTGGTGTTTTCCTCTGGCGTCCAAGATGTGTGCAGAGTGCAGTCTCTTCTGGTTTCCCAGTCGTGTCTGCCTCTCTGAAGGTTTATCTCTTCCTCCCACGGAATTTGGGTGCAGAGAACTCCTTGTCTCTTCCTTTGGTTTTCTATATCCAAGGTTCTCTCCCTTTGTGCGTTTTTTTTCTTGCTTTTCTTTCCATTTTTAATTCCTTCGCCTGTATGATGGTGTTTCCCTGGAATTCTTTCACGGATTTTTGTGATTCCTCTCTATAGGCTTCTACTTCTTTATTCATGCTTTCCTCCGTTTCTCTAAGGGAGTTCTTTATGTCTTTCTTGAAGTCCTCCATCATCATGATCAAATGTGATTGTAAATCTAGATCTTGCTTTTCTGGTGTGTTTGGATATTCAGTGTTTGCTTTAGAGGGAGAATTGGGCTCCGATGATGCCATGTAGTCTTTGTTTCTGTTGCTTGGGTTCCTGCACTTGCCTCTCGCCATCAGGTTGTCTCGGTGTTACCTTGTTCTGTTATTTCTGACAGTGGCTAGACTAGGCCTGTGTGTCAGGAGTGCTATAGACCTTTTTTCCTGTTTTCTTTCAGCCAATTATGGGAACAGAGTATTCTGCTTTCAGCCGTGTAGTCTTTCCTGTCTACTGGTCTTCAGCTCTTACTGTGGGCATGTCTCCTGAGTCTACCATGCAGGTTTCTTAGAGTAGAAAAGTTGGTCTTACCTGTGGTCCAGCGGCTTAAGTGGCTCCTGGATGGCTGCTTTTGAGCTCTCCATGAGGGAGGCAACTAGGAGGGCCTGCTCCACCTTTTCCTGGGGCCCTTGTGCACTGGGATCCTAGATGGCATTAGGTGTTTTCCTGTGGAGTCAGATATGTGGGCAGAGTGTAGTTTCTTCTGGCTTCCCAGGCGTGTCTGCCCCTCTGACGTTTTATGTCTCCCTCCCTTGGGATTTTGGTGTAGGGGGCTGTTGACCGGGCCCCTTCAGGTCCAGGCATTTTCTGGATCCCAGGGGACCTGCCGCTTGAGTGCCTCTACTTTATGTTTTAACAATGCATTTTATGATACTTCTGGTTTCCCTTGCTCCAGAGGCTGACACTGTGTCATAGCTCTTGGTACCCAGATCCTGCCTGGAAAGAACTGGTCTCCCAGGAGTGCTGATACACCTGAGAGCTCATGTGAGACAACCACTTCTGCTCACAGGGACTTTTCGAGAACCCTCGGGACACAGGAACCTAGGAGCAGTCTGGGACTGGATACTTCTGGTTTCTATCTGTACCTGAAGCTGAACCTGAGCCTCAGCTCTCTGTACCCAAATCCCATCCAGAGACAGCTGGTCTCCCAGGTGTACTGACACACAGACTTACTGGTGGGTCAACTAACTGTCAAAGACAGCAAGACCAGCTAACCCCAGGGATAAGCAAACGACAAGAGGCAAGTGCCAGAAACTAAGCAACAGAAACCAAGGCCACTTGCCATCTTCAGAAACCAGTTTGCCCACCACAAGTCATAGATACACTAACACACCAGAAAAGCAGGATTCTAATTTAAAATCCCATATCATAATGATGAAATAGGTCTTTAAAGTGGATATAACACCCTTAAAGAAATACAGGAGAACACTAAAGAGGATACAGAAAAATTCCTTAAAGAATTATAGGAAAACACAACCAAAGAGGTGAAGGAATTGAACAAAATGGTCCAGGAACGAAAAATGGAAATGGAATCAATAAAGAAAGCACAAAGCGAGACAATCCTGCAGTTAGAAAACCTAAGGAAGAGATCAGGAGTCATAGATACAAGCATCACCAACAGAATACAAGAGATAGAAGAAAGAATCTTAGGGTCAGAAGATACCATAAAAAATATTGGCACAACAGTCAAAAAAGTGCAAAATGCAAAAAGATCTAACCCAAAACATCCAGGAAATCCAGGACCCAGTGAGAAGATCAAATCTAATGATTAATACATATAGAAGACAGCGAAGACTCCCAAATTAAAAGGCCAATAAATATCATCAACACAATTATAGAAGAAAACTTCCCTAACCTAAAGAAAGAGATCCCCATATACATATAAGTAGCCTAGAGAACTCCAAATAGATTAGAACAGAAAAGAAATTCCTATTGTCACATATAGTGAAAAAACCAAATGCACTAAACAAAGAAGAATATTAAAAGCAATAAGGGGGAAAGGTCAAGTAACATATAAAGGCAGATCTATCAGAATTACACCAGACTTCTCATCAGAGACTATAAAAGTCAGTAGATGCTGGACAGATGTAACACAGACACTAAGAGAACACAAATGCCAGTCCACGGTACTATAATCAGCAAATTCTCAATTACCATACATGGAGAAACTAAGATATTCCAAGAAAAAAGCAATTTTACACAATATCTTTCTAAAAATCCAGCCCCACAAAGGATAATAGATGGAAACCTCCAACACAAGGAGGAAAACTATACTCTACAGAAAGCAAGAAAGTAATCTTTTTTCAATTAACCCCCCAAAAAACATAGTTACACAAATATACTTCCATCTCTAACAACAAAAATTATAGTAAACAACAATCATTGGTCCCTAATAATCTTAACATCAATGGACTCAATTCCCCAATAAAAACACAGGCCAACCAACTGGACACATAAACAGGACCCAGTATTTTACTGCATGCAGCAAACATACCTCAGTGAAAAGACAGACACTTCAGCAGGGTAAAACTCTGGGAAAATTTTTTCCAAGAAATTGGTCCCAAGAAACATGCAGAGTAGACATTCTAATATCGAATAAAATCAACTTAAGATAAGGCAGGATACAACATACTTGTCAAGGAAAAATCCATCAAGATGAACTTTCAATTCTGAATATCTATGCTCCAATGCAAGGGCACCAACATTCACATAAAAACTTTACTGAAGCTCAAATCACACATTGGATCTCACACAATAATAGTGGAAGACTTCAATACCCCACTCTCATCAATGGACATAGCATAGAAACAGAAACTAAACAGAAAAACAGTAAAACTAACTGAAGTTATAAACCAAATGGAATTAACAACTATTTATGGAATATTTCATCCTAAAATAAAAAAATACCTTCTTTTTAGACCCTCATGGTACCTTCTCCAAAACTGACCATATAACCATTCACAAAATAGGCCTCAACAGATAAAAGAAGATTGAAATAATCCCATGAATCTTATCAAGTCACCATGGACTAAACCTGATCTTCAATAACAACAAAACCAACAGAAAGCCCACATACACAGGGAAGCTGAATAATGTTCTACTCAATGATAACTCAGTCAAGAAAGAAAGAAACAAAGAAACAAAGAAACAAAGAAACAAAGAAACAAAGAAAGAAACAAAGAAGGAAACTAAGACTTTTTAGAATTAAATGAAAATGAACACACAACATTCCCAAATTTATGGGACACAAAGTAAGCAGTGCTAAGAGGAAACCTTATAACTCTGAGTGCCTCCAAAAAGAAAATGGAGAGACCATGCACTAGTAGATTGAAAGGATACTTGAAAGCTCTTGAACCAAAGGAAGCAAACACACCCCAGAGGAGTAGAAGGCAGGAAATAATCAAACTCAGTTCTTAAATCAACCAAGTACAAACATAAGATCTGTTCAAAGAATCAGCAAAAGCAGGAAGAGCTTTTTTGTTGAGAAAATCAATAATCATCAATAATAAGTCTGTAGCCAGACAAACCAAAGGGCACAGAGGCAGTTTTCAAATTAACAAAGTTATAAATGAAAAGGAAGACATATGAACAAAAACATAAGAAA
Source organism: Rattus norvegicus (assembly GCF_021556685.1). Classification (NCBI taxonomy): domain Eukaryota; kingdom Metazoa; phylum Chordata; class Mammalia; order Rodentia; family Muridae; genus Rattus; species Rattus norvegicus. The sequence goes on along the minus strand of NC_141536.1, from coordinate 74,341,411 downwards.
TTCAAAACATTACCAGATACTACTACAAAAGCCTATACTCAACAAAACTGAGGAAATGGTCAATTCTCTATACAAATAAAAGTTACCAAAGTTAGATCAGGATCAGAAAACCATTTAAACAGCCCCATAACCGCTAAAGAAATAGAAATAGTCATTAAATGTCTTCCAAACAAAAACATAAACGAAACAAATAAAAGAACAACAACAAAAACAGCACCAAGATGGTTTTAGTGCTGAATTCTATCATACCTTTATAGAAGACGTAACTCTCCAAACTATCACACAACATAGAAACAGAAGGAACACTGCCCAATTTGTTCTATGAAGCCAAAATTATACTTTTACCTAAACCACACAAAGATCCGACAAAGAAAGAGAATTTCAGACCAAATTCCCCTATGAAAATTGATGCAAAAATATTAAAATTCTCGCAAACCGAAGCTATAAACACATCAAAATGATCATCCATCATGATCAACTAGGCTTCATTTCAGAGATTCAGGGATCATTCAATATATATGAATCCATCGACAGCCTCTTCTGGTCTGAACCAGAGCTCTAAGCAGAGCTGGGGTGCTGACTCTGTATCCCTTCTTATAATACTAGAGAGAGCCCGATTCCCAAATGCTCTGAAATGCCCAGGATCAGAGGAACACAGGATCACAGTGGAAGCTCAATTCCCAGAATATTGGACACAACCAAGAACAGTGGACTTCTGACACACTCAAGATCACAGTTGAGGCCACAACATCTTTCCCAACACCAAGCATAATTGAAACCCCCACAGGAAACAGGGGAACCCAATGCCCTCCAGCCAGAGGCATGGGTTCCTTCCAGCTTGCACCTGTGCTTGGAGCAAACCCAGGGTTCTGTCTCTCCACTTACTCCTGCAACAACCAAAGAAAACCTGACTCCCAGGAGCTCTGACACAACAGGATTTCAGGTGCTTGGTCACACCAGGATTCCCTGATCCCAGACAACTTGATTCTCTGGAGCTCTGAAGCACCCAGCATCTCAGGATCACAGGATCCCAGAATCACAGGATCACAGAGACAGCTGAACTCGAGTTCTGACACAACCAGGATCGCAGGAGAGACTTAGGAAGGAAATAAATAACCCCTTAAAGAAATACAAGAAAACATATAGATAAATAGGTAGAAGTCCTCTAACATCATTATCATGATATGTGATTTAAATCCAAATCGTGTTTTTCCCTTGTGTTGGAGTATACAGAACTTGCTGTGGTGAGAGAACTGGGTTGTGATGATACCAAGTAGTCTTGGATTCTGTTGCTTAGGTTCTTGCGCCTGCCTCTGGTTATCAGGTTATCTCTGATATTAGTTGGTCTTGCTGTCTCTTGTCTCTCCTTTTGGGCCTATGAGCCTGTGATCTTAGGAATGAGAGCCCTCTTGGGAGACCAGCTCTCTCAGGGCAGGTTTTGGGTCTAGAGGGCTATGGGATAGCCTTAGCTCTGAGTGCAAATGGAGACTGGAGGAAAATCATGATTTTTTAATGCCCAAACCTAACAGACTTACTTGCAAAAGTCTCTATCATTGAGAAATACCTAATGATAGGCAGTAATTTTCTGAGCGATAATATTTTTAATATGTTTGGAAATATATTTAAGTTGTACTAAGAAGAAGTAACAGTTTATTACAATATTAAACTTTATTTAGCCCCCTGTTTTATGTTAAAAGGTACAATTTTGCTAACTAAATAACTAGACAGACAATGATTGTTTAACTAAGACATGGTAAGTAGGTACTAGGCCTCGGACCTGTCAGAGATGTGCTGAATATGGTATTTAATGTGTTTAAATTTACTATGACAGAGATTCCCAAATCCTAACAGTGAGTCCTAAAGTCTCTTATCTAAGAGCACAGTGACAAAGGAAACAACTTGGATTGTGGTAATGTTAACTCCTGACCATAACTGCTACAATGTTCCACCTGTTAGCAGGACCTGGTCTAAACTGTGGGCAAACAGAAGACACAGGATAATTGATTCCTATACATTGCTTAACATAGTGTGAGTTCAGTCTTTCCAATGTTTCTTCCCCACAGGAAAAGCTTCTAGTCTTCTGGGCCTGACGGCCAGACTGCCTCTGCCCAAGTTTTGATGGAGACCTTAGGATTCGGGAAGAACTGTTTAGGTAGCAAACTGTAGACTAACCTCTGTCATTTCAATTAATATATCTAGAATATAATTTTTTGGGTTACTGATCATGTTGACTACGTTAATTGTAGGTTAACGGCTAGACAATAGATAACTAGCTCCTTATATCAAGGTAATCCACCACTGGGATAAGTTCATTAGTCAATTCATTTGTCAGTTTTTGTTTTTTAATAAAACGAATCACTATGTCTCTTATTTGAAAAAAGAGCAAACAGGTTTGTGTTACAAGCTTCATATTAAATGAATGTTCTTAATAACCTGTGTCTCACGGTGAAGAATTGGACAGGAAAATGTTGTTTGTTCTGAGGATTTGAAAGCTGAGAAAGTATTTGAAATTATATGAAAGTGATTGAGGTTGGTAATGTGAGTGACGCAGGTTAGAGGAGATGAAAAAAAATGATTTGAGACAGAAAATGTTCTAAGATGTATAAGTGCAAACTGTAGAGGTATAAAAATGATTTATGGCACATAAAATGAGGAGAAATGTTTCATATTACCATGCTAGTGTTATATAATATGATTTTAAAGGTTCTGAATTTTAACACTGATCAATGGAGTTCTGATAAGCTAGTGCAGTACAGGGTGCTTACAATCAAAAGGTCAATAGTAAAAATTCCCTTTGGTTGTCAACTAAATATAGACTTAAAGATGCTTCTCACCATACTAAAACATCTGTTTAATTTGTATATTCAGCCTTCTGTCCTGAGAAAAGAATATTCCATGTCTTTTAACTCAAACCTATAGTTTTTATTAGGTCTCAAAGGCAAGAATCTACTTGTGCTTTCTTACATACACCTACTAACTGGTTTTTCTACAAATGTACACACTTTTGTGAACAACAATTCACATAAACTTCAGTAAATGAGAAAGTCATAAGACTTGAACCCACACGCCAGAGATCAAATAGACTCCATGTAAGTGTATCTGTCTACTCTTATAGATGTGATTTCTCCCTTGATCTTGGGATTCCATACTTTCCTCAATTACTAGACATTTCGACTTCTCCTCTAGTCTATATTTGTCTCAAAAGATTTTCACTTGCTGACAAACTACAATCAAACATCACCCGAGGACTGCAAGCTGCTGCACACTGGACTTGCTGAAAGCTGGTATAAACCAGTCTAGCATATGTGATTTCTCCCTTTCTTTCAGCTGGACCAGGTAATCAACTGTTTCTGATAAATGCCCAATTGGCCAGCCTTTGACTAGCATTTCAGTCTTCTTGGGCCCCAATGACAACTGTCCTAATATCGGACAGAATAGTTACAGAAGAGAATATGCTACCATTGTCCCACCTAATAGGCTGAAATGCTAAGTCAAACAGACAACCCCATGGGCCCATGCTGAAAAAGAACAAAACTTGAATTCATAGCTCTCATATAAAGACTGTTCCTGATGGGAGATCAGATGACTTGAACATCAGATTGAAAGCCTCTCAATACCCCAAAGATCTACTAGAGATAGGACTCAAAGCCCAAAGTTTCATTGGTCCCTCCCTTTCTTAGCCCCACTAATCCTAACTCCCTTTTTATTCGTTAACTCTAGTCTCAGCAATGGGACGATGGGCAGACCATTACTTTTTACACCTTACCCTGACTTGTCACCATGACTCATTAACACCCTACCCTGTTTTGTCTATGTCTGCATTTTCCCAGTAAAACTTATGGTTTTTTAGGACTGTATCTATGCTTCCCCCGAAACCTCAGTAGAAAATGTCTCAGACTTTGAGAAAACTGATAAATTGAAGACTTAATCAAGCTACAGCTCAGAGGGGGAAATGAGAGAATATACATGACTTCATTTTAAAATAGTCAGACATGTTAGGCCTTACACTTCAATTTCCCAGAACAACAACCCAGGCTTCTCTGAAAAGCTACAGAAAAAGGGCAGCCAATCAGCAACTGCCCCTACATCTGGCTAGGGGCTTACAACAGATAAGAACTGGTTCCTATCAGGTAGCCCTCCCTTCTTTGAGGTATGAAGAAATCAGAAGTGTACTAATGTTCCATACAATAAGCTCAACCAATCATGATGGTGAACTAAACACACCTGGCAAACCCCTAACTGGCTTTAAAAGGGGCCTGTGAGCTTTCCTCATGATTACTGCCTTTATTTATTTATTTATTTATTTATTTATTTATTTATTTATTTATTTATTTATTTATGAATGGTTGATCCCCACATGGTAGCTGTTTCTGCAGAATAAATGCTCTTATTCTTTGCATACTATTCGAGTCTGGGGTCTTTCAGTGACTCGTACATACTTAAATACCCAATATTTCTTTCCATTAAAACAAATCATAGCAATTTCAAGTCCATGTTGTGTTTTGTGTGTATGGCATGTGTAATTGAGATTTTCTGACCTGCCAGGATTGCATCCTTAAGACAACTGACTAGCTGTCTCCCATCAGATTCAAATGCCAATATCTCCTAAGCTAGAATGCCCTCACCCGCTTACTGCTTCCATGCTGGGATATGATACTTTCCAGACTGTTGCAACTGATGTGATTTCATTCATTTTTTCTCTTCTGTGATGTTCAAAAAGCAGTTTTCTTATAGTCATCCATCATTTCTGTATATTTTTATACAGTTTTCTCAATGGCCTATGAGCCTTGTGGGATGGGATATGATATAGACATCCAACTGGTGCTCAGTGTTCCCACTACTTGTTCTCTTATTCTCTAAAAAAATGACAAGTTATAGGTGTTTGTGTTGTCATCCACAAATAACAAGTTTCTCTGCAAATTGAAAACAGAAAAATGGGAGTTGAAAGATGCCCTAATCTTGGGTCATTTAATACTATGTCCACTGAACAGAATAGTAAGAGGCTTTCCAATAGGACTTATGACTGATGTAACCACTGGTTTTTGCTCTTGTTAACAGTGCAAGGCTTGAGTTTAATCTGTTGAGGCAGGTCTTAAATGTAACCATCAAGTTATTGTTCACTTATTAGTTTTTGTGCTCCCATTGTACCAGTGGACATTTCTTCTTTTTTTTTTTTTACATTTTATTTTATTTTTTTTTATTAACTTGAGTATTTCTTATATACATTTCGAGTGTTATTCCCTTTCCCGGTATCCGGGCAAACATCCCCCTCCCCCCTCCCCTTCCTTATGGGTGTTCCCCTCCCAACCCTCCCCCCATTGCCACCCTCCCCACAACAGTCTAGTTCACTGGGGGTTCAGTCTTAGCAGGACCCAGGGCTTCCCCTTCCACTGGTGCTCTTACTAGGATATTCATTGCTACCTATGAGGTCAGAGTCCAGGGTCAGTCCATGTATAGTCTTTAGGTAGTGGCTTAGTCCCTAGAAGCTCTGGTTGCTTGGCATTGTTGTACTTTTGGGGTCTCGAGCCCCTTCAAGCTCTTCCAGTTCTTTCTCTGATTCCTTCAACGGGGGTCCTATTCTCAGTTCAGTGGTTTGCTGCTGGCATTCGCCTCTGTATTTGCTGTATTCTGGCTGTGTCTCTCAGGAGCGATCTACATCCGGCTCCTGTCGGTCTGCACTTCTTTGCTTCATCCATCTTGTCTAATTGGGTGGCTGTATATGTATGGGCCACATGTGGGGCAGGCTCTGAATGGGTGTTCCTTCAGTCTCTGTTTTAATCTTTGCCTCTCTCTTCCCTGCCAAGGGTATTCTTGTTCCCCTTTTAAAGAAGGAGTGAAGAATTCACATTTTGATCATCCGTCTTGAGTTTCATTTGTTCTAGGCATCTAGGGTAATTCAAGCATTTGGGCTAATAGCCACTTATCAATGAGTGCATACCGTGTATGTCTTTCTGTGATTGGGTTAGCTCACTCAGGATGATATTTTCCAGTTCCAACCATTTGCCTACGAATTTCATAAAGTCGATGTTTTTGATAGCTGAATAATATTCCATTGTGTAGATGTACCACATTTTCTGTATCCATTCCTCTGTTGAAGGGCATCTGGGTTCTTTCCAGCTTCTGGCTATTATAAATAAGGCTGCAATGAACATAGTCGAGCATGTGGACATTTCTTATTCAGGTTAGTAATTTTTGAATCTTTCAGTGATTGCAGTTTGGGGAGATTTTTATTTAACTTTATCGTCTGATATCTTAACTCATAGCTTCAAGCATTATGAGAGCTAGCTAGTGTATATGAGAAATTCTGAGATTCATCAGAGAGGAGGACTATATCTGGAACTGAACTATGGTTAATTTATGGGGTTTTTCTTTTAAGAATCTGGTTTCATTTTGCCTCTTTCCGGGGAAGAGCCTCTCATTATGTATATCACATTCATTTATAAATAAAGTATTTTATTAGTAAACAGTCTCCACATCTTTCCTTACATATTCATTGATACCTTTGACTGACAGCATTTTAATTAAGTTCTGCACTCACTGTAAAATGATCTGCTCTTTCTGAAAAATGATGGTATATGAATTTACTATAAGAAAAACCTCCTCTAAATTGAAAAAAAAAACATACAAGATGGCCACAAAAGCACTGTAAACAGAGGAATAAGTGAAACATTACATAAAATTGGTTCTTGGATCTCATGTGGCCAAAAATTTTTCAAGTCCTGAGAGAGCTAAGAATTAGTCTCACGGATTCATGATGTCTCAGGGAATCCTCTTTAAATTCCACATGTAATGAGGAGGCAATTTTGGATCCTTTGTTATGTTTTTTTTCAGCAGCCATGATGAATACAGCAACCAGGATGCAGAGATAACATCTTCCACCCTCACTGCCAGAGCTCCTCTAGTGTCCTTTCTTAGATGTGGAAGTATGAGCAGGAAAGGAGGAGACAATCTTGAACATAAGTGAATGAAAAGGACAGCAGTCTTCAGATTTCTCACAGAGGGGCCGTTTGGTAAGATACTATGCACCTTTATGAAAGAGTTTTAATTTGTGATAACGTGATTTAACATGTGGATATTGTATGCAGCCTATTGAATTTAGAAAACCATGTGTTTTTCATCTCACATCTATTTGTTATTGAGAGATTTCTATAAACTCTGATACTCAGATTACTTAATCTCAGTAGAGATTTTTAAGACAAATTTAGTGTTTTATAAATTTAAAAAAGGAGACCAGAGAATAATACCTCATAAAAATAATTATTCAATACCCCATGGGGCTCAAATAACAGTTGTAGCAGAAAGTTCTTCCATCTATTTATCCATCCAAGAAAGTTCTTTCCACTAAAAAATTTTAAGTATTTATTCCTTTTCAGGGTTAATGAAATTAAACATACTCTCAAATTTTCAACTTCCTATTAAAATCAACAGTTTACAAATCCAGAAAAAATATATTTTCCTATTATCTGTCTGACAATACTTTGATTATATAAACATATGTTCGTTAATGAACTAGTAACTAACCATTATAAAGTTGTCTTGAAAGACAGAATGCTTTGATGTTGTATAAAGATATTAACATGAGTAATGATAAATAGACACCTCTTTGTAACTTCAGTAGCTATACAAATCCATTATAAAATGTTCTAGTTCCACAAATACACAGGAGTATAGGTGACAGAGAAATACAGGATAAGAAAGTTTAACTCAAGTCATATAGTGAAGACTTCTGATTTAATCTTGTCCACTTTGATTCCTCAATGCATTAGCATTTGAACTCTTCGGAGTTCAAACTAAGTGGATGAAACTCTTTGGTGCTAGGATTCTGGCATGGTCTCTTAAAATGAGCAGAATGTCTTAAGACATCAAAGAGGCTTAAGAAACCTATCAGGAAGGACCTGAAAAGAATGAGAAAAAGTCTCTTTTCCCTAAATTTCAAAAAATATTCAGCCAGCAAAGCTGAGACATTTAGGGAAATAGAGTAACACAGAGCAAGAGAAAAGATCAGTATTTTGATGAAATATATTTTTCCGTAAGTTAAGTAAATAAATCTTGTCAGCTATAATCACAGGAAATGAAGTTGTTACTATTAGATAATAATTTTTGTCTAAAAGTAGGATAGACTCAGGAATTAAACATATGAGATGATTTCATGTATATTTTTAATAAATTATCATCATGTATAAAAACAATAGACCTTTTTGTTTGTTTGTCTTCCTTCCTCCTTTTTCTTTTTTCTGTTTTATAGTCATGTTTAGTTCTATCCTGGGCTCCTGGGGTCTCAGGTTGCACAAGTCATTGGTTCATCACTTCCAGAAGTTCTACACCGTATTTATCCCCAGTACACTTTGTGAGCAGGACAGAGTTTTTGCTTTGTGGCTTGACTGATGTGATAGTCCCAATGCTGGGGCTGACGGTAAGGGTTTGTACCTAGTTTTATTGTAACTTATTACGTCATGTTCCGATGATATCCCAGGGAGGCTTGCTCTTGTTTTTTAAAGGGAAAAAGAGGACGAGTGGATGGGGAGATGAGGAGGTCAGAGGACTGGGAAGAGAAAAGGGAGAGGAAACTTCCATCAGAATGTAATGTATAAGAATAAAAATCACTGATATTTATTTTAATTAACTTTAAAAGCAACTATTCAGAATGGTAATCCTCTATCTACCTCTCTGACCATTTTAAATGTTACTTGTGCCTCACAGTTAATGAAGACCTTCTGTTGTCTGAGGGTATGTTGACACCACAATTATCTGAGCTGTTTACATGAATGGGGAGGAAATACTGGGCAATGTGGATTGTAGATTTCCCTAGGTCACTTCTCTGGAGATAGCTCAGTGACCTCAGTTTCTGCTTTGTGTTACTTGAGAAAATAGTTTACCCCTGTAAGCGTTTCAAATGCATGGCTGCTCTAGAAAAGATAGTGGAATATTTTAGTGTAACATAGTGTATATTATGTACTATATTTATTGATAACCATATAAAATAATTGAGTTGTTCCTAAATGAGATTATGGATTGAAAAACATAGAGGAATGAATTGGGATAGGGTCACATCCAATATGTAGGAAGATTATAATATAATGAAGTAATCAACATAAGATGCCATATTAAATTATTACTTCCAAATTTGATAATCTGGTTGAACAGACAATATGACATTTTTTTTCAGAAATTGAGAGTAAATTACTTTTTGTGCATTTAATCTTGGTATCAAATTTCCAGTTTCTTAATTATAATAAAAACAAAAAATTCTTACTGAAAGAGTTAATCATTTTAAGCTTTCTTCTAGAAAATGGTTTGTATTTATAATGTTTGTGAATGGAAAATTAATGTCCCTTTTATTTTCTCATTTTTAAAACTTTGAGAAAGCATTGTATTGATATTGTATAATTAGCTTTATTTATAGAATCATGTGATACTAATTTGTAATAGTCTTACTTAACTGCATCAACTTTATGAATGTTTTACATTGTTCTTAATTTTCAGTTTTTAGATACGGCATTATATTGTGTTCTCAATTTTCTTATATTTTTTTTGATTTAGAAAAAAATCTGGGGAGAGCTCTTCTTTCAAAAATAAAAACATTTCTCAGGTTCTGCAGCTACATCTAATATCATATTCCATAATTATTGCATGAATAAAGAAATGTCAAAGTAATTAAAGTACATTTTTACATGTAATTTAAATGTACATTTTTTCCCTTGGCTGATTCAATATTTCCTCCAAGTTTTGGCCAGGAAGGGACATTTATAAAATGCTAATGTCAATACTAACATGTATTTTAATAAATAGTTTCTGGCTATATTGATAAAAATCTACACATTTGACTGAATGCAATCACACAACATAATCCCACAACTGTGAGGAAGTGGTATGCAGATTATAAATTCATGGTCATCCTGGGCTACATGAATAGATTGTGAGCATTCAGTTCTACATCAGCCTTTCCACTACCATGGACATAAATGCTACTTGTGTTGAGCTGTGGTTACTTGGTTTATGACACATGAAGATCACAGTTCATGTTTGCTTGTCAACTATATTTATAGGGAATTTTTTCATTTGAGAATTATATAAATATGTACAAGATATTGTGATCATGACATAGCTCCTTCAACAGAAGTAAGAAAAATATTTTTAATTTCAAAGTAATATTTTATTTAGTCCATTTTGAGAGTAGCATAAATAACACAGAACAGAGGGCTGAGGTCATATCTCACAATGATTTTTTTTTATACTAACACAGTACTGTGCATTCATTTGTTAAGATAATGAAGAAAAAATGCAAATATTTGTCTCACCTAAATAATATATTCTAATTACTTTCAGATAAATTTTCTATTACTGTCTTTCGTTTTTACTTATTTTTCAAAGTAAATATAATTACATAATTCTCCCCTTTCATGTTCTTTCTTCAAACCTTCCCAAATCCCTCTCTCTAGGCTTTCTGTGTCTTCTTTCTAAAAAAAGTACAGCTCAGGTTGGGTGAGTTTGTTTATTATTTCACGTGTGTAAATGATATAAGGTTGATCACTTTCTAGGTGTCCATAACTGGGAGCTCATTCTTGGGAAAGACCAATTCTCCCTCCCTCAACAGTTCATTATTTGTCCGTTACACTTTGTATAGAGATAAGGCCCATGGGATTTGTCTTTCACATTAGCATCTTGATTAGTGTCCTTATTCTCCTTTAGACAGCCATATTGCTGAGAGGTACCATAGATTTAATATCTGTGTCATTTTGGGGAGGCATTCTCATAGAAGGGTTCTCTGTCCTCTGGATATTACAATTTTTCTTTAACACTAGAGAATTCCTCCTGAGTCTTAGGTGCTCGATTCGAGTTTTATATGGATTTGTTGGCCACAAAACGATCAGTTCATCTGGATAATCTGACCAGATTTGCTTTTCTGCAAAATGTCCTTCTGTTGCAAGGAAAAATATTTTTATGAGGAATGAGAGCTACACTTATATCTGTGCGTGTAACATTGAGTAGTATAAGGCTTCTCATTTTCATGAAATTCCATTTAATATTTTTTTTTACCTTAGTGCCTGTGATATTGGTGTTTTTAGAAAGTTGTGTCTGATGGCAATGCATTCAAGGGCATTCCCACATTCTCTAATATCAGGTTAAGGGAATCTTGTTTATATTAAGGTCTTGGATCCACTTCAAATAGAGTATTGTTCAGGGTGAGAAATATGCATCTACTTATATTTTTCTTCATGCAGATATCAGTTTGACTAGAAGCATTTCTTTTACATGTTTACTTTTACATTTCCATTCCCACAAAATTAACTGACTGGGATTCAGGAAGGTTGTGGAGATCAGGGAACCTGTAGGGGTCTTACCTAGGAACTGCAGATTTTTTATTGCTGCATAGATTGATATTCTGGTGCAATTCCTAACCCTGGGTACAGGGGTTGTATCTTATTAATTGCATATATGTGACTTCTCTACAAAAAAGCAGGTGACCATTGGTGTGTCAATTGATGTTAGTGTCTCATGTTAGAGTCCATAGATCAACCTGTCTACTTTTATGCCAATATTATGAGGATTTTATTATTATAACTATAATACAGTTTGACATCAGTGTTAGAGATATAGCTAGACATAATTTTACAGCATAGCATTTGTTTTAGATCTCCTAGTTCTTTTTTTTCTTCATATAAAGTTCAGAATTGGTTTTTTTAAATGTCTGTAAAGAATTTGTTAGAATTTTAGTGGGGATTGTATAGAATTCATAGATTTCTTTTAGTATGATGAACATTTTTACTAAGTGTATTCTACAGATTTATGAGTAGATGGGAGATCTTACCCTCATATGATTGATATCTTCTTCAATCTACTTCTTCAAAAACTTGAAGTTTCTATCATACAAGTCTACTATATCATTTGAAAATGATACTTTGACCTCTTCCATTACAATTTGTAACTTTATCGTATTGAATAGACATCGAGCAAGTTGATAGCCTTATCTCGTTCCTGATTTTAGTGGAGTTACTTTGAGTTTCTCTCCATTTAATTTGATGCGGCTACCAGCTTATCTTATTGTAAGTTGCCCTTATTATGTTTAGGTCTATCCCTTCTATCCCTGATCTCTCCAAACTTTTATAATGAAGGGGCGTTGAATTTTGTCAAAGGCTGTCAGTATTAAATGAGATAATCAAGTGTTTTCTTTTTTCTCTCAGTTTGTTTACATGGTAGATTACATTGTGTTTTAGTATGTAGGATGATCCCTGAATTTCTGGCATAAAATCTACTTGATCACGATAGATGATCTTTTTGAAGTGTTGCCAGGTTTGAAGGTCCTGATTTTTCTTTGTTTGCTCTACTCCCACTTTCATGTGCTGTGCTATCTCATTCATTTTTTTCACCTGCTAGTGTTTTCAAAAATTTCTTCAGGGAACTTATTTATTTTCTCTTTAATGAACTCTATTATACTTATAAAGGCAATTTCTGGCAATCATTGATTTTTGCTATTATATTAGTGTGTGGGTATCTAAGTTTGGCATCATTGTAATTGTTGGTGCAAATAACTGTTCCCTTCTCTGGTTCTCAGGAGAATGTCTGTGTGTTTCCTTGTAAGAATATTTCAAAATCCATGCCCAGTGGGAGAAATGAATTTCGGGGCATAACATTTCTAGGAATTGGGAACTGACATATAGGAATAGAAATGATACTAAAGGAGGTGACTGAGCTGGTCCACTGGAGGTATGAATGCAGGGTATGCTACTGGGATCTGCATAATTCAGTGGAGGTGCAGCAGATAAGGAGAGGCTATGCTAAGCAGAGTTTGGGATGAGCCTGTGGGATGAGATTTGGAGGGGAAGACACATAGTGAATATTCCTTTGGCCAATTTAGCCAGCTTGTTTCCAGAGAATGCCAGTGGCAGCTGGTGACAGAAACAATGGAATGGGGTGGTGAGGGAGGTTATTGGAGAAGAACTTTGTGATCTGCTGCAGATAGTGTGAGAAAGGATTTGGATGCAGCAACAAGTTATCTTATGCAGAACAGGGGATGAGGCTAGGGGATTAGAGTTAGAGAAAGGAAAGTGAAATTTACTTGCTTGCCTTTCTGTAAACAACTTCTTCTTAACATTTCACATCTTTCTTCCCACATTCCAAATCCATCATTATTTTTATGTATTTTCCACAAACAACTTTTCCTATTCTTTTCAAAGAAATTTATGTGCACAAGTGAAACCCAAGAATTGCTAAATTTCAGTTGTATAAATTACCGTGTCTTATTATACAGAAAACAGTAAGAGGTTAGGCCTGCTGCGTGGGGGGCGGGGGGTCAGAAGTCTAGTGTAGGTTTTCTTTTTTATTAAAATACTATCATTATATGGAATGTCAATTTTTATTTATTTTTTTGTTTTTTTTAATTTTTAAAGTTTCTCATTGTGTAATTTATGTATTTACATTTCAAATGTTATCCTTTTTGCTGGTTCCTCCCTCTGCTATCCACCCTTTCCCTGCTTCTATAAGACTGCTCTCCCACCCACCCACCCACTCCCACATCAACACCTTGGCATTCCCCTACACTGGGGAAACATGCCTTCACAGAACCTCCTATTCATGCCAGAAAATGTCCTCTGCTACATCCGTGCCTGGAGCCATGAGTCCCTTCATGTATATTCCTTGGTTAGTGTTTTAGCCCGTGTGAGCTCTGGGGGATTTGGTTGGTTGATATTGTTTTTATTCCTATAGGGTTGCAAATCCCTTAAGCTCCTTCAGACCTTTCTCTAAATCCTCCATTGACATCTCAGTGCTCAATTCGATGGTCAGAAATTTTCATGAATGGCACTATGCTTGTGGTCCTTTTAGTTACTCCAGTTTTTGTACCTCTCGTTTTAAAACTGGATGAGAACCCATAAATTCTATAGTGGTTTTCTCAGTCCATGTCAAATATATACATATAGATATATGTATATATACATATGTCTGACACAATGACTTCATAGGGTTAATTTATTCCAGTTTCTCTTGCAGTAGCGTGTGAATACATTCAGATTTCCGATTATAGATTCTAGTGTGTGACTGCTCTGAGAATACCATGAGATGATGCTTTGGTTTAAATTCAATATAGCATCACTTCATGATAGACATATTAGTAAGTAAAATAGTTTCTGTTCCTTAAAATTATAGTCATTAAAATTGTCATATTTTTCTTCACAGTAAAATTGATTTATTTTGAATCTTAAATTTTAAATGGCAAATATGGACCTGTCCACAAAATATTTTATATATGCATATATTTCAAAGGAATTATTTATACTTAAAATCATGTTTATTATGAATTTTCAGTTGTATAGAGAGGAAAGGTAAAAGATACTCTTTGTGTCCATGGAAAAGAGGGGTCATGTACACAGAAGATGGAATATTACCTTAGTGTGTATTAAAGAGGGAGATAGGTTTTTCAAGAGAATCAATTGAATGTAGAATATTGAGATCATGTGACTGTGAATAACATTTTCTTATTTTAAATTTGACCTTCTTCATAATCCTTAATGATGAGCACATAATTTGGTTATGAGCACGTCTAATAGTTATCTCATACATAGTTCCAACTGTGACAAATCTTATTAAATGATAGTTGCTTAAGAAGTAAAAAATCATTATTAAGTAGCAGACTATTAAGTTTCAAGTGTCTAATTCAAAATCAATGGATGATTTCTGTTCTAAAGTTCTGTGTTGTGACCAGTTTTCCCATGTGAGTTTCTCCTCCATCACTTGAACTTTTATCACTTACTGCTGCCTTTGACAAGATGCCACATTTACACGGTGAGATCATAACGGGATGTTTTCTTCTTACTCGTGAGAAAGAGACTAGAAAGAATATCTACCAATACAGCCACGAATGAAAAATTTACAGTTCAAAAAACTGATTCTTTGGAGATCTCAGAAGTCTTGAACATGCATTTCTTAAAACTTCTGGTTATCAATTCCTTGTTCATTCAGTCCTGCAACTTAGAGTAAAACATTGTACACATAAAAATGTAACAGTAAGCTCTGTCTTATAGTGTTTTTCAAGAACTTGAGACCTGATTTATAATATTTCTTTGTTTATTTATGTATTGCTTTGGATTTCTTGGGAAAGGGACCTTCTATTGCAGTTTTTGTTATGGCAACAGTGTACTTCTCATATTGTTTCAGTCTAGTTTCTAAAGGAAGTAGAACAAAGAATGATATATCACTGGGCTTCCTGGTGTAAATTAATTTGTAAAAGTAGCTAAGGGTTTTTTTTTTGTAGCTAAAGTTTTTATGTGTGCCAAAAGTACACTTTGCCTCTTCTTCTGTTTGTACATGAGTGGTCTGACAAGTCACTGCAGTCTCCTCAGCCATGGCTCCTTCCATGAAGAGACAGATATGCTTGAGAAATTCTGGTGTTTTGTTCCTATCTAGGTTATAGTTTCAAAATTTTTTAAAAATTTCACTTGAAGAAAAACAACAGATTTTAAAAAGCTGATTATTGGAAGATGAAGTATTTATTTCCACTCAAACAACTAAACGTCTTTGTAAAATATTTGAAGTTGGATATTTTCAAGTATTTAATCATCCATGTTTATACCAATCCGTCAGGTTGCACAACTATGGCCTTCAAAAACCCTTTTACATCCTTTTATTTTCAATTGCAATAGACCCACTCAGTGAAATTTTCAAACTATATAATCTTGTTGTTGGTGATATCATGAATTTATAAGAAGTATTTTTTCATTGAATATTTTATGTTAAAAAAGTTTACTTCCCCTGTCTTATGAATCATGCAAAAACAAAGCTTTGTCACTGAGTTCATACTCTTGGGGCTCTCACAGAACCTGAATGTGGAGAAAATGCTATTGGTTTTGTTTTTATTTATCTATTTTCCAACTATTGGGGGCAACATGATAATTGTGGTGACCATCATCTACAGTCCAGCACTGCTGGGCTCCCCCATGTACTTCTTCTTGGCATTCCTGTCCTTAGTGGATGCAAGCACTTCTTCTACGGTCACCCCCAAGATAATTATAGACTGCTTCTCTGAGAGGAAGACCATCTCCTTTGAATGTTGTATGATACAACTGTTTGCTGTCCACTTCTTCACTGGGGCAGAAGTGATTGTCCTGTCATCCATGGCCTATGACCGCTATGTGGCCATTTGCAAGCCACTTCACTATTCTTCCATTATGACCCAGAAGCTCTGTGGAATTTTGGTGGTTGTGTCCTGGACGGGGGGATTCTTGCATTCTATCATACAAATTATCTTCTCTTTGCAGCTGCCTTTCTGTGGACCCAATGTGATTGATCATTACATGTGTGACTTGTTCCCATTACTGAAGCTTGCCTGCACTGACACACACATTTATGTCTTTATGATATTTGCCAACAGTGGTGCTATATGCATTATAATCTTCTCTTTATTGCTTGTCTCCTATGGTGTCATCTTGTTTTCTCTGAGAGCCCATAGCTCTGAAGGTCGACGTAAAGCTCTCTCCACCTGTGGATCCCATATAATTGTGCTTTTGTTTTTTGTTCCATGCTTAGTAATATATGCAAGACCCATTCTGCATTTTCCTTTGAGAAAAACATGCTTATATTTATGAATGTCCTTACACCATTGATAAATCCTATGGTTTACACTTTCAGGACTAAGGAAATGAAGAATGCCATCAGGAAAATGTGGAAGAGAATAATAGTTGTTTCTGATGAATTTTAAAATATTCTACTTCAGTGGATAAGGACACTTGTTATACCAACAAAATGATTTGAGATTTTCTTTCCATTACTCTTTTTTTAAAAATCTTTATTAACTTGAGTTTTTCTTATTTACATTTCGATTGTTATTCCCCTTCCGGTTTTCTGTGACAGCATCCCCCTAACCCCTACCCCTCCCCTTCTATATGGGCTTCCCCTCCCCATCCTCCCCTCATTACCAACCTCCCCCATTTGAGAACTACATTCTTAATCCAACACAGTTACACAGGGGATCTATGCATCTGTAAGTTTTAACTCATTGTGGGTTTACCCAATTTGTGTCAGTCCTGTGGCGCCTATAAGGCCTTCTTTCATTGTTGTCTTCTATCCCCACTGTCTATTACAGTTCTTCTGACTTTTCTGCACAGCTCCCTCAGCTCTGAGAGGAACACATTGATGAAGACATCCAATTTAGGACTGAAAGTTCAAATGTCTTTCACTTGTCTGCCTATTGCCTGGTTCTGGGTCTCTGCATTACTTGCTATCACCTGAAGAAGAAGCTTTTCTGAAAATACCTAAGTGAAATATGTATGCATAGATATAGCAGAATTTTATTTCTAAAATCTTTTTGTTGTTGTTGTTGTTTGTTTGGTTTTTTTTTTTTTTTGTTTTTTTCCCGTCATTATTAACTTGAGTATTTCTTATTTACATTTCGATTGTTATTCCCCTTCCCGGTTTCCTGGCCCACATCCCCCTAACCCCTCCCCCTTCCCCTCTATATAGGTCTTTCCCTCCCCATCCTCCTCCCATTACCACTCTCCCCCCAACAATCACGTTCACTGGGGGTTCAGTCTTGGCAGAACCAAGGCCTTCCCCTTCAACTGATGCTCTTACTAGGCTATTCATTGCCACCTATGCAGATGGAGACCAGGGTCAGTCCATACATAGTCTTTGGGTAGTGGCTTAGTACCTGGAAGCTCTGGTAGGTTGGCATGGTTGTTTATATGGGGTCTTGAGCACCTTCAAGCTCTTCCAGTCCTTTCTCTGATTCCTTCAACGGGGATCCCGTTCTCAGTTCAGTGGTTTGCCGCTGGCATTCGCCTATGTATATGCTGTATTCTGGCTGTGTCTCTTAGGAGAGATCTACATCCGGTTCCCGTCGGCCTGCACTTCTTTGCTTCATCCATTTATCTAATTGGGTGGCTGTATATGTATGGGCCACATGTGGAGCAGGCTCTGAATGGGTGGTCCTTATTTCTAAGTTCTTTTATAGTATGCCGTTTCCCCCTAAATAGTAGCTTATAGAATTTCAGGATCTTAGCCAACCAAGAAATGCCAGGTATGTTTTCCTTCTCATGGAGAAAGTGTTAAATCTAAGCAGGTAGGAGTTGGTTGTGCCCAGAACTTTTGTGTACCTATCAAATTTTGTTGATCTATCAAATATTGCAGATATGTAACATTGTAGTCTAAGGATTTGTAGCAAGTTTAGTTATTAACTTTTCCTCTGTTAGTATACAATCTACCTTCCAAGACCATGAACACTATTCGGTAGGAGTAAATGCTTTGGGTAGGAATCAGCTCACATTCTCCATGTTCAATGAGATGTGTAAATGTGGTCTTCAGGAACAGGGTTTTATCATTAGTTTGCCATAAGGAAGCAATAGTCTTGGCAATAACCTGTTTAAGAGGTTTCCTTTTGGCCCCTTTGTCCAAACAACTTTATTAGATACAGACCTTTTCTGGCACTGGATGTTTCACTTGATTATGAGAGGTGTGCTTTGTGTCCCCAATTATTTGATTATTCCATTTACATTTTTTCAAGTGGATATATTTAAAGAAGCTTTTATCATAGCTGGATTTATATGAACCCCTCAAATGGACCCCAGTATTGCTATTCCTTTACACATACCTTCCCTAACTCCCGTTTACTTTACCTGTCCCATTCCTGTCCCTTCTATCCTCCCAAATATACATTCTATATATTCTATAGTTTATCCTTACATCCCATGTTAGCTCTTGCTATATAACTCTATACATAAGATCTATGTTTGTACAGAATGTCATATGAAAGCTTTAAAGATACCTTCTAATAAAATACATACCTACATACCATATTTGTCTTTTCTGGACTGAATTACCTTTCTCATGATGCATGGTTTTTGTTTCTTTGTTTTTATAACTGTATTTAGAGACTTACTGTGATTTCCATAAAAATATTTACATAATTTTTAGTGTTTTTTAAAAAATCTTAAAAATGTTTATAGAAATTTCAGATACTAGGCAAACAAATAAAATCTTGAGTAATAAAATACTGCCTATTATCATCATCACACATTTTACATTATATTAGACTGACATGCTAATAAAACTTTATTACATTGGTACGACATCAGAAATATGGATCAATGGAATAAATTTTAATACCTACACCTATTCGTACTCTAATAGAGCAAACTGAATTTTACCAAAGTCAATAATATGCATTGAAGAATCAAAAACATCTTCAACAAATGAGTGGGGCTGCCCAGTCAGACAACCTAGCCTAGAACTTTTCATCTTATTCTGTGGAAAACTCCTTTTCAAGTGCATCAAAGACATCAAGAGAAGACCCAATATTTTGAAGGTGTTTGAGGAGAAATTATGGAATACCCTTGACCAGTTTGTTTGTCTGTTTTATAACAAGTGAATATTATACTTATGGATCAGTATGGTTGGTGTTGGTGGTTTTTGTTCATTTGTTTTATTTTATTTTGACTATTTAAGAATAAATAGACATTTTTTCCACTTTCTTTTGTATTTGGCCTAATTTTAATGTATGTTTAGTTTCTCAGTATATTACAAAATCTCACATATGTACAATTTTAACTTTTTGTATCTACCATCAACTGTTTTTTTCAAGTAACTTGAGCCATTCAATATTTGAGAACGATACCAACAACAACAACAAAAACAACAACAAAAACTGGGGAAACAAAAGAATCTTCAAACTGGAGAAATGGACATCCACATAGAGAAGAGGTAAATTGTATGTACGTATATCTATGTCCTTACTCAAGTACTAATTCCAGATGAGATGTGTCAAACAGATAAATGTGAAAATGGAGACACTAACATTGCTAGAAGAAAACAACAGTAAACGCCCTGCAGTATATAGCTTTCAGAAATGCATTTCTTGACTTGTACTTTATTTATCCCAATAATAAGACTCCAAAGTGATAAGTGGAATTCATGAAATTAAAAGCCTTCTGTATTGTGATAGGTGAGAAGGAACCTCACAAAATAAGCAAAAATCGTTAAGAGTTATAGACCTTACAATATATTAATATCCAGATTACATAAAGAACAACAACCACCACAACAACAGCAGCAGACAGTAACAACAACAGAGCCCCAAAGAGTCAAAAACCCAATAAACTAAAAAGAAGGAAAGACTTTCCTAAGAAATATATTTTTAAAAAGTGTTTATAATCTCTACCAGTCAGAAAAGTTTAAATCAAAACCCCTTTGAGATCAACAAAACAATCAACAGATGTTGGGATGCAGGTTTTGGAAAAGAGAACTCTACATCCTTGATATTGAATTGCAAACTGTCCCACCACTGTGTAAATCAGTGTGAAATATTTTCAAATAGCTAGATATAATTCTTATACTATGAAATATGACAGGTTATTTTTGACAAAATCAAGTGCTTCACTGACTTAGACATAGTAAAGTTGCTAGGATGTTAGAGATGGATAACACGATTCAGCAGTCAGTAAAGGTAAAGGCAGAGACAAGAAAACACGAGGACCTTAGATTTCCTGTTAGGAATGCTGATAGTTAGAATATCCAGATGTCCACATTCCCTGACAAATCATAAGCTTGAGTGTAAACAACATTATGGATAACTATGAAATTTGAAAGAGGGGTCAGCAAACTACAATTGTATAAAAATACATGGAAATGACTGTTTAATTAGAATATTTTACATTGGCTAATTTTTTATTTACATTTCAAATGTTATCCCTTTTCCTGTTTTCCTGTCCATAAACCCCTTTTTACATTCTTCCTTCCGCTTCTTCTCTGAGAGTTTCCCCCACCAAACCACCCACAACTTCCTGCCTACTCACCCTTACAATCCTCTACATTGGTGGGGGGGGAGTCCAGCCATGGCAGGACCAAGGATTCCTTCTCCCATTCCTGCTCAACAAGCTCAACCTCTCCTACATATGCAGCTGGAGCCATGAGTCTGTCACTGTGTACTCTTTGGATGGTGGTTTAGTCCCTAGGACCTTTGGTTTGTTGGCATTGTTGCTCTTGTGGGATTGCAAACCCCTTTTGCTCCTTCAATTCTCTCTCCTCCAATTTGGGACCCCATTTACAGTTCAATTGTTCAATTGTTGGTTGCAAACATTCACTTCTGTATTTGTTATACACTGCCATAGACCCTCAGGGGACAGCTATATCAGGCTCCATTCATCATGCACTTCTTGGCATCAGTACTACTGTCTAGATTTGTAGCTATTATATACTTATCAGTGAGTGCATACCATGTGGTTTTTTTGTTGTTGTTGCTGTTTTGTTTTATTTTGTTTTGTTTTGGGGTCTGTGTATGTGTGTGTGTGTGTGTGTGTGTGTGTGTGTGAGAGAGAGAGAGAGAGAGAGAGAGAGAGAGAGAGAGAGAGAGAGAGAGAGAGAGAGATTGGATTAAATCACTCAGGATATTTTCTAGTTCCATCCATTTGCTCGTGTCTTCCTGGATTGTATTTCATTTTCTACTTCTCCTTCTCCCCTCTTACTCTCCTCCTCCTTTCCCTTCCTATTCTTTTTGTTTCTTCTTTTGGTTCTTCTTGTCTTTGCTCTTATTCTTGTTGTTGTTTTTGTTTTTTTCTCCTTTTCTACCTTGTCCTCCTACTCCTCTTTCTGTTCATCTTCTGCCTCCTCTCCCCTTTTGTTATAGTTTTGGAATTTAAAATATTTAGGTAAAATCTATGTGTTCCAATATTTGTTCTTGTTTGCCCTCTTCTTATACCTCATGTGTTCTCTCCAACCATCTCTACCATGTGCTTGTACCTTATTGCCTCTGGCATACAGTTGCAACATTTTCATTCAAGTATACTACTACATTGTATAGTCTATTTATTCCTAGACTATGGCAGGGTATGCCAAAATATGTTGTCTGAAATAGATGGAGTGCACATTGTACCCATTAACAAACAGTAGAGAAAACCTATGATAAGATTAAGTTTAGCCTTTGCAATATACCATCACTGATTTAACATGGTCTCATGATTCCCTACTCCTCCTTGAGAAATATTGACAATTCAAATTGTATGAAAGGTGTGTATTATTTTCTTTACCTACAACACTACAGGTTAGTGCCCATGGTATAGAAATTAGGTCCAAATGTGCACATACAAACCACCCTGCATAAATTCATTCATCGGTAAAAGAGACATGATTATTCCAGGCATCATGTGAAAAGAGGATATGATGGGTGGAAAAGGATGAGATGCTGATGTACAGTGTGATCATAAAACTTGGCAAAGCAAAGTAAGACTAATACCTCTGTATGTATTTTTGTAAATGATTTTTATATTGGTGACAAAGTAATTTAGCATGCGGGTATTTTAAGCAGTCTACAACATAAAAGCCCCAACAGAAAGCCCAGATACACAGGGAAGCTGAATAATGTTCTACTCAACGATAACTCAGTCAAGAAAGAAATAAAGAAAGAAATTAAAGAATTTTTAGAATTTAATTTAAGTGAATTCACAGCACACACAAATTTTTGGGATACAAAAAAAGCAATGCTAAGAGGAAACTCATAGCTCTGAGTGCCTCCAAAAAGAAAATGGAGAGACAATGCCCTGGTAGCTTGACAGCATAGCTGAAAACTCTAGAACAAAAAAGAAGCAAATGCACCCAAGAGGAGTAGAAGGCAGGGAATAACCAAACTCAGGTCTGAAATTAACCAAGTATAAAGAAAAAGAACTATACAAAGTATCAGCAAAACCACATGGAGCTGGTTTGTTTAGAAAAGCAGTAAGATTGATAAGCCTGTAGCCAGACAAACCAGAGGGCAAAGACACAGTATTCAAATTAACAAAATCATAAATGAAATGGAGACATATTAACAGAAACTTAGGAAATTCAAAAAATCATCTGATCTTACTACAAAAGCCTGCACTCAACACAACTGGAAAATATGGAGAAATGGGCAATTTTATACGCAGATAAAAGGTAGCAAAGTTAAATCAGGACCATAAAACCATTTAAACAGTCCCATTACCCCAAAAGAAGTAGAAGCAGTAATAAAGTCTTCCAAACAAAAACAAAACAAAACAACAACAAGAAGAAGAAAACCAGCATAGATGGTTTTACTCCAGAATTCTGTCGTACTTGTACAGAAGACGTAATACCTGTGGTCTCCAAACTATCACACAACATAGAATCAGAAGGAACTCTGCCCAATTTCTTCTATGAAGCCAAATTACACTTATACCTAAACCACACAAAGATCCAACAAAGAAAGAACCTCAGACAAATTTCCCCTCTGAATATCGATGCAAAAATAATAAAATTCTTGCAAACGAAATCCAAAAACACATTCAAATGATCATCTATCTTGATACACTAGGTTTATTCCAGAGATGCAGGGATTTTTCAATATATATAAATTCATCAATGGCATCTTCTGGTCTGAACCAGTGCCCTAAGCAGAACTGGGGTGTTGGCTCCCTATCCTTTCTTACATTAACTAGAAGAAGCTCAACTCCCAGGTGCTCTGAAGTGCCCAGGATCAGATCAGAGTATCACAGTGGAAACTCGACTCCCAGGAGATTGGACACACTCAGGAGCAGTGGACTTCTGACACACTCAAGATCACTGTTGAGGCCACAGCGTCTTTCCCAACACCAAGCGTAATTGAAACCCCCACAGGAAACACAGGAAACTAATGCCCTCCAGATAGAGGCATGGGTTCCTTCCAGCTTGTACCTGTGTCTGTGGCAAAGCCAGGGTTCTGTCTCTCCATTTATTCCTGCAACAACCAAAGAAACCTGACTCCTGGGAGCTCTGAGACAACAGGATTTCAGGAGCTTGGTCACACCAGGATTCCTGGATCCCAGACAGTTTGATTCTCAGGAGCTCTGATGTACCCAGCACCTCAGGATCACAGGATCCCAGAAGCACAGAATCACTGAGACAGCTGCACTCTGAGGAGCTCTGACACAACCAGGATCTCAGGAGAGACTTTAGAAAGAATATAAATAAATTCCTCATAGAAATACAGGACAACATAGGTAAACAGATAGAAGTCCTCTAACATCATCATCATGATATATGATTTTAAATCCAAATCGTGTTTTTCCCTTGTGTTGGGGTATCCAGAACTTGCTGTGGTGAGAGAACTGGGTTGTGATGATACCAAGTAGTCTTGGTTTCTGTTGCTTAGGTTCTTGCGCTTGCCTCTGGTTATCAGGTTATCTCTGATATTAGTTGGTCTTGCTGTCTCTTGTCTCTCCTTTTGGGCCTATGGGCCTGTGATCTTAGGAATGAGAACCCTCTTGGGAGACCAGCTCTCTCAGGGCAGTTTTTGGGTCTAGAGGGCTATGGGACAGCTTAGCTCTAAGTGCAAATGGAGACAGGAAGGATCCTATCCCAGGATGCTTGGTGGTTCCTGTGCCATGAGAACTCCTGGCACGTCCCTCTTCAGACAGTTAGTGGAGGAAAAGTGGGGTCTTACCTTTTGGCTTAGGAGTGTGAGCACCTCAGGGAGACCAGCTCTCTCCTGGCAGGTTTTAGGACTGGAAGGCTGTGTGACAGCCTTACCTCTGGGTAAAGCTGGAGACTGGAGGAAAATAATGATTTTTTTAATGCCCAAACCTAACAGATTTTTGCAAAAGAGTCTTTTATTGAGAAATACCAAATGAAAGGCAATAACTTTATGAGTGATATATTCTTTAATATGTTCAGAAATATATTTAAGTTATGCTAAGGAGAAATAAGTTTATTACAATATTAAACTTTATTTAGCCCCCTGTTTTATGTTAAAAGGTACAATTTTGCTAACTAAATAACTAGACAGACAATGATTGTTTAACTAAGACATGGTAAGTAGGTACTAGGCCTCGGACCTGTCAGAGATGTGCTGAATATGGTATTTAATGTGTTTAAATTTACTATGACAGAGATTCCCAAATCTTAACAGTGAGACCTAAAGTCTCTTCTCTAAGAGCACAGTGACAAAGGAAACTACCTAAATTGTGGTAATGTTAACTCCTGACCATAACTGCTACAATGTTTCACCTGTTGCCAAGACCTGTTCTAAACTGTGCTGAAATAGAAGACACAGGATAATTGATTCCCATATATTGCTTAAGACAATGTGAGTTCAGTGTTTCCAATGTACCTTCCCCATAGAAAAATCTTCTAATCATCTGGGCCTGACAGCCAGACTGCCTCTGCCCAAGTTTTGATGGAGACCTTAGGAATCTGGAAGAACTGCTTAGGTAGCAAACTGTAGACTAACCTCTGTCATTTTATCTAATATATGACATCTAGAATATAATTTATCTGGTCACTGATCATGTTGACTAAGTTAATTGTAGATTAGTAGCTAGAAAATAGATAACTAGCTCCTTACATCAAGGTAATCCACCACTGGGATAAGTTCATTAGTTAATTCATTATTTAGTTTAGTTTTGTTTTGTTTTAGCAAAAAAACTACTAAGTCTCTTATTCAAAAAAAGAGCAAACAGGTTTGTGTTACAGGCTTCATTTTAAATGAATGTTATAAATAAGCTAGTTGAGTACTAGGTGCTTACAATCAAAAGCTCAAGAGTATAAATCCGCTTTGTTTTTCTCCTGAATATTGACTTAAAGTGCTTCTCACCATACTATATACATCTCTTTAATTTGTATATTCATCCCTCTGGACGAAGAGAAGAATGTTACATATCTTTTAACTCAAACCTATAGTTTACATTAGGTTTCAAAGAGTCTACTTATGCTGTCTTACGTACACCTACTAACTGCTTTTTCTACCACTGT
This sequence comes from Rattus norvegicus, assembly GCF_021556685.1. NCBI lineage: Eukaryota > Metazoa > Chordata > Mammalia > Rodentia > Muridae > Rattus > Rattus norvegicus. The sequence continues at coordinate 74,315,710 of NC_141536.1, read as the reverse complement.
ATACCCTTTTGTGAACTAAAATTCTCATAAACTTCAGAAAATGAAAAAGTCAGAAGACTTGAACTTACATGCCAGAGATCAAATAGACTTCAGGTACATGTATCTGTCTATTCTTGAAGATGTGATTAACCCCTTGATCTTGGGATTCCATAATTTCATCAGTTACTAGATAGTTGACTTCTGTTTATAGTCTATATTTGTCTCAGAAGAGTTTCAGTTGGCTGACAGACTCCATCCAAAGATCACCTGAGGCCTGCAAGCTGCTGCACACTGGAGTTGCTGAAAGCTGATATAAACCAGTCCAGCCTACGTGATTCTTCCCTGTCTTTCAGGTGGACCAACTAATCCGATGTTTCTGATAAATGCCTCATTGGCCAGACGTTGACTAGCATTTCAGTCTTCTTGGGCCCCAATCACAACTGTCCTAATGTCAGCCAGAACACTTACAAAAGAGAATATGCTTCTATCCATTGTCCCAGCTAATAGGCTGAAATGCTAACTCAAAAAGACAACACCTTTGTCCATGCTGGAAAAGAACAAAACTTGAATTCACAACACTTATCTAAAGACTGTGCTTAATGGAAGATCAGATGACTTAGATGTCAGATGGAAAGCATACCCCAAAGACCTGTTAGAGATAAGACTCAAAGCCCAAGATTTATTGGTCCTTCCCTTCCTTACCTCAGTAACCCCAACTCCCCTTTTATTAGTTCCCTCTAGTCTCAGCAATGAGGCCATGTGCAGACCATTACTTTCTACACCTTTCCTTGACTTGTCACCATGACTCAATAACACCCCACCCTGTTTTGTCTATGCCTGCAGTTTGGCAGTAAAATTTATTTTTTAAGGACTGAATCCATGCTCTCCTAACCCCCCACAGTGGACAGCGACTCAGATTTTGAGAAAACTGACAAATCCAGGACTTGATCTAGTTACAAGTTAGGGGGGAAATGAGAGAATATAGATCACTTCATTTTGAAATAGTCAGACATGTTAGGCCTTACACTTCAATTTCGCAGAACAACAACCCAGGCTTCTCTGAAAAGCTACAGAAAAAGGGCAGCCAATCAGCAACTGCCCCTATATCTGAGTAGGGGCTTACAACAGATAAGAAATCATCCGTATAAGGTAACCCTCCTTTCTTTGATGTATGAAGTAATCAGAAGTGTACAAATATCCCATACTATAAGCTCAACGAATCACAATGAAGATGAAATTAACAGAACTATAAAACCCCTAACTGGCTTTTAAAGGGGAACGTGATCTTCCCTCATGTTCACTGCCATCTTTTTTGATGGTTGATCTCCACAATGTAGCTGTTTCTGTAGAATAAATGCTCTTATTATTTGCATATTATTTGAGTCTGGGGTCTTTCAGTGATTCATACACACTTACACACCCAATTTTCCTTTCCATTAAAACAAACATTAATGACCTAAAGTCAATTTGTGTTGTGTGAATATGGACTGTGTTCTTGAGATTTGCTGACCTGCCAGGATTGCATCCTTAAGACAACTGACTAGCTGTCTCCCATCAGACTCAAATGCCAATATCTCCTAAGCTACAATGTTTACTGCTTCCATGCTGGAATGTGATCCTTTCCAGACTGTTACAACTGATGTGATTTCATGCATACTTCTCTTCTGTGGTGTCAAAAAGCAGTTTTCTTATACTCATCCATCATTTCTGTATATTTTTATAGACTTTTCTCAATGGCCCATGAGCCTTGTGGGATGAGGTGTGATGTAGACATCCAACTGGGGCTCAGTTTTCCCATTCATTGTTCTCTTATTCTCTAAAAAATGACAAGTTATAGGTGCTTGTGTTAATTGTTTTCCACAAATAACACGTTTCTCTGCAAATTGAAAACATCAAAAATGGGAGTTGAAAGATGCCCTAATCTTGGGTCATTTACTACTATGTCCACTGAGCAGTATAATAAGAGGCTATTCAGTAGCACCTATGACTGACGTAACCACTTGTTTTTGCTCTTGTTAACAGAACAAGGCTTGAGTTCAATCTGTTGAGGTAGGTCTTAAATGCAACCACCAAGTTATTGGTCACTTTAGTAGCTTTTATGCTCCCATTGTACCAGTGGACATATTTTATTCAGGTCAGTAATTATTGAATCTTTCAGTGATCTTAGTTTGGGGAGATTTTTGTTTAACTTTATCGTTTGTTAGCTTACCTCATAGCTTCCAGCACTATGAGAGCTAGCTAGTGTATATGAGAAATTCTGAGAATTATCAGAGAGAGGAGGACTATATCTGAAAATGAACTATGGTAAATTTAGGTGGTTTTTATTTAAAGTATATGGTTTCTTTTGCATCTGTCCTAGGAAGATCCTCTTATTATGTACATCTCATTCATTTATAAATGAAGTATTTTATTCATAAACAGTCTTCACATAATTCCTTACATATTCCTTGATACCTTTGACAGACAGAATTTTAATTGATTCTGCGCCCCTTATTAAATGGTGTGCTCTTTCTGTAAATGATGGTATATGAATTTACTATCAAATAAAATCTCCTCTAAATTGAAAAAAATATAAAAGATGTCCATGAAAGCAATGTAAACAGTGGTATAATTGAAACATTACAGAAAATTTCTTCTTGGATCTCCTGTGGCCAGAAAAATTTTCAAGTCCTGAGAGAGCTAAGAATTAGTCTCACAGATTCATGATGTCTCAGGGAATCCTCTTTATATTCCAGATGTAATGAGGAGACAATTTTGGATCCTTTGTTATGGTCTTTTCAGCGGCCATGATGAATACAGCAACCAGGAGGCAGAGGTACCATCCTCCACCCTCACTGCCAGAGCTTCTCTAGGGTCCTTTCTTAGATGTGGAAGTATGAGCTGGAAAGAAGGAGAGAATCTTGATCAGCACTGAATGAAAAAAACAGCAATCTTCAGATTTTTCATAGAGGGGCCATTTGGTAACATACTATGCACCTTTATGAAAGAGTTTTAATTTGTGATAATGTGATTTAACATGTGAGTATTGTGTGCAACCTATTGAATTGTTCAAGATATTGTGATCATAACATAGCTCCTTCAACAGAAGTAAGAAAAAATATTTTTAATTTCAAAGAAATATTTTAATTAGTCCATTTTGAGAGTAGCATAAATAACACAGAAGAAGGCTCAGGTCATATCTCACAAGGATTTTTCTTTTTTGATACTAATACACTACCATGCATTCATTTGTGAAGATATTGAAGAAAAATGCAAATATTTGTCTCATCTAATTAATAAATTGTAGTTACTTTCAGATAAATTTTCTATTATTGTCTTTAGTTTTTACTTATTTTTCAAAGTAAATATAATTACATAATTCTCCCCTTTCATGTTCTTTCTTCAAATCCCATTTCTTCCCAAATCCCATCTCTCTAGTCTTTCTGTGTCTCCTTCCTAACAAAATATCGAATTGATAGCATTCTTTTATTATTATTGTCACCTACTCTCTGAGTGAAAAAAAAGTACAGCTCAGGTTGGGTGAGTTTGTTTATTATTTCACGTGTATAAATGATAAAATGTTGATCACTTTTTAGGTGTCCATAACTGGGAGCTCATTCTTGGGAAAGACCAATTCTTGCTCTCTCAATTGTTCATTATTTGTCTGTTACTCTTTGTCTAGAGATAAGGCCCGTGGATTTTGTCTTTTACATTAGCATCTTTATTAGTGTCCTTATTGTTTTTACACAGCCATGTTGCTGAGAAGTATCATAGATTTAATATCTGTGTCATTTCTGGGAGACATTCTCACAGAAGGATTCTCTGTCCTCTGGATATTACAATTTTTCTTTAACACTAGAGAATTCCTCCTGAGCTTTAGGTACTGGATTTGATTTTTAGATAGATTCATTGGACAAAAAAGAGCAGTTGATCTTTATAATCTGACCCTATTTGCTTTTCTGTAAGTATGCCCTTCTGTTGCAAAGAAAAACATTTTTGATTTTTGATGAGAGATACACTTACCTGTGTGTGTAATGTTGAGTTGAAATGCTTCTGATTTTCATAAAATTTCATTTATAATTGTTTATCTTAGTGCCTGTGATATTGATGTTTTTAGAAATTTGTGTCTGGTGCCAATGCTTTCAAGGGCATTCCCACATTCTCTTATATCAGGTTAAGCGAATCTTCTTTATAATGAGGTTTTTGATCCACTTCAAATAGAGTGTTGTGCAGGGTGAGAACTATCAATCTACTTACATTTTCTTCATGCAGATGTCATGTTAGTCTAGAAGCATTTCTTGTACATGTTTACATTTACATTTCCATTTGCACAAAATTAACTGATTGGGATTCAGGAAGGTTGTGGAGATCAGGGAACCTGTATGGGTCTCACCTAGACACTGCAGATATTTTATTGCTGCATACCTTGGTTTTCTTGTGCAAATCTAACCCTGTGTACAGGGGTTGTCTCTTATTAATTGCATATATGTGATTTCTCTCCAAAAAAGCAGGTGTCCATTAGTGTGTCAATTTATGTCTGTCTTACATTAGATTCCATAGATCAACCTGCCTATTTTTATGCCAATATTATGATGATTTTATTATTATAACTTTAATACAGTTTGACATCAGTGTGGGTGATATAGCTATACATAATTTTATGGCATAGCATTTGTTTTAGATCTCCTAGTTTTTTTTATATAAAGTTCAGAATTGTTTTTTTAAAGGCATTAGAGAATTGTGTTGGAATTCTAGTGGGGATTGTGTACAATTTATAGTTTCCTTTTAGTAAGATGACCTTTTTTACTAAGTTTATTCTACAGATGTATGATGAGATGGGAGATCTTTCCATCATCTGATTGATATCTTCTTCAATCTACTTCTTCAAAAACTTGAAGTTTTTATCATACAAGTCTACTATATCATTTGAAAATGATACCTTGACTTCTTCCATTACAATTTGTAACTTTATAATATTGAATAGACATCAAGTGAGTTGACAGCCTTATCTCATTCCTGATTTTAGTGGAGTTACTTTGAGTTTCAATCTATTTAATTTGATGTGGCTACCAGCTTATCTTATTGTGAGTTGTCCTTATTATGTTTAGGTCTATCCCTTCTATCCCTGATCTCTCATTCATTTTCTTCACCTGTTTGTGCTTTCACAAATTTCTTCCAGGAACTTACTTATATTCTCCTTAAGGACCTTTATTATATTTATGAAGGCAATTCTGGAAATCATTGATTTGTTTTTATATTAGTGTTTAAGCATCTAAGTTTGGCATCATTGTAATTCTTGGTGCTAATAACTGTTCCCTTCTTTAGTTCTCAGGAGAATGTCTGTGTGTTTCCTGGTAAGAATATTTCAGAATTCATGCGCAGTGTGAGGGCTGAAGTTCTGGGTATAACACTTATAGGAATTGGGAGTTGACAATTAGGAATTGGAACGGTACAGAAGGAGGTGACTGAGCTGGTCCACTGGAGGTATAAATGCAGGGTGTGCTACTGGGATCTGCATAATGTAGTGGAAATGAGGCAGAGAAGGAGAGCCTATGCTAAACAGAGTTTGAGATGAGCCTGTGGAATTAGATTTGAAGGGGAAGACACATAGGGAAGATTCCTTTGGAGAGTTTAGCCAGCAGGCTTCTAGAGAATGCCAATGGCAGCTGGTGACAGAAACAATGGAATGAGGTGGTGAGGGAGCCTATTGGAGAAGAACTTTGTGATCTGCTGCAGATAGTGGCAGAAAGGATGTGGAGGCAGCAGCAAGTTGTCTTATGTAGATGAGGCTAAGGGATTAGAGTTAGAGGAAAGGAAAGTGAAATTTACTTGTTTGCCTTTCTGTAAACTTCTTCTTCACATTTCACATCTTTCTTCCCACATTCTAAATCACTCATTATTTATGTGTACTTTCCACAAAGATCTTTTGCTATTCCTTTCAAAGAAATTCATTTGCCCAAGTGAAACCCAAGCATTGATGAATTTCACTTGCATAAAATATCTTGACCTACTCTACAGAAAACAGTAAGAGTTTAAGTCTGCTGGGGTCAGGGATCAGAAGTCCAGTGTAGGTTTTCTTCTTTTTTTATTCAAGTACTATTATTACATGGAATGTGGATTTTTATTTATTTTTTGTTTTTTTAAGTTAAAAAATTTTTATTTTGTAATTTATGTATTTAAATTTCAAATGTTATCCCTTTTGTTGGTTCCTCAATCTCCCATTCACATTCCCCTGCTTCTATAAGGATACTCTCCCTCCAACCTACCCACTCCCACATCAACACCTTAGCATTGCCCTTTCCTGGGGAAACATGCCTTCACAGGACCTCCTATTGATGACAGAAAATATCCTTTGCTACATATGTGCCTGTAGCCATGGGGCCCTTCATGTATATTCTTTGGTTGGTGTTTTAGTCCCTGGGAGCTCTGGTGGATCTGGTTGGTTGATATTGTTTTTCTTCCTATAGGGTTGTAAACCACTTAAGCTCTTTCAGTCCTTTCACTAAATCCTCCATTGACATCTCAGTGCTCAGTTTGATGGTCAGAAATTACCATGAATGGAACTATGCTTGTGGTACTTTTAGTTTCACCAGTTTATTGTCCATCTTGTTTTATAACTGGATGGGAACCAACAAATTGTATAATGGTTTTCTCAGTCCATCATATATATATATGATACGTATGAAATATATATGTAAATATGTATATATATATATATATGTATATTCGTCTGACACAATGACCTCATAGGGTTAGTTTATTCCAGTTTCTCTTGCAGTAGTGTGTGAATACATTCAGATTTCTGATTATAGATTCTAGTGTGTAACTGCTCTGAGGACACCATGAGATGATTCTTTGGTTTGAATTCAATACAGTATCACTTCACGAGAGACATATTAATGAGTAAGTCATTTCTGTTCTTTTAGAGTTACAGTCTTTAAAATTGTCATATTTTTCCTTCCCAATAAAATTGATTTATTTTGAATCTTAAATTTTAAATAACAAATATGGATCTCTCCACAAATATATTTTATATGTGCATATATTTCAAAGGAATTATTAAATCATATTTATTATGAATTTTCAGTTATATAGAGAGGAAAGGTAAAAGATACTCTTTGTAGCCATGGCAAAGAGGGGTAATGTATGCAGAAGATGGAATATTGCCTTAGTATGTATTAAAGAGGGAGATATGTTTTCAAGTGAGTTAATTGAATGTGGAATGTTGAGGTCATGTGTCTATGAATAACATTTTCATATTTAAATTTGACCTTCTTCATAATCCTTAATGATGAGCACATAATTTGTTTATGAGCCTGTCTAATAGCAACCTCATACAATTTCCCAACCTTGTCAAACCTTATTAAATGATAGTTGTTATGAAGTAGAAAATCATTATTACGTAGGAGATTATTAAGTTTCAAGAGTCTAATTCAAAAATCAATGAATGATTTCTGTCCCGAAGATCTGTGTCGTGACCAGTTTTCTCATGTGAATTCTTCCTTCATCACTTGAACTTTTATCACTTACTGCTTGCTGTCTTTGGCAAGATGCCACATTTATACAGTGAGATCATAAGAAGATGTTTTCTTCTTTCTGGTGAGAACGAGACTAGAAAACACATGCACCAGTACAGCCATAAGTAAAAAATTCACAGTTCTAAAAACTGAATCTTTGGAGATCTCGGAAGTCTTGGAATGTGTATTTCTTATGTAATCACTTCCTTTTTCATTAGGTCTTGCAACTTAGACTAAAATGTACAAATATAAATGTAACAATTACCTCTGTCCTATATTGTTTATCAAGAACGTTAAACCTGATTTATAATATTTCTTTGTTTATTTCCTTATTGCTTTGGATTTCTAGGTGAGGGGATCTTCTATTGCAGTTTTTGTGTTGGCAACAGTGTACACTTCATATTGTTCCAGTCAAATTTCAAAGTGAAGTAGAAGGGAAGAATAATTTATCATTGTGCTTCCTGGTGTAAATTAAATGGTAAAAGTAGCCACGGTTTTCATGTGTGCCAAAAAGTAGACTTTGCCTCTTCTTCTGTTTGTACATGCATGGTCTGACAAGTCACTGCAGTCTCCTCATCCATGGCTCCTTCCATGAAGAGACAGATATGCTTTATATATTTAGGTCTTTTGTTCCTATCTAGGTTATGGTTTCAAAATTGTTTTAAAATTTCTCCTAAAGAAAAACAACAGATTTTAAAAAGCTGATTACTAGAAGATGCAGTATTTATTTCCACTCAAACATATAATATCTTTGTAAAATAGTTGAAGTTGGCTATTTTCAAGCATTTAACCATAAATGTTTATATCAATTGTTCAGGTTGCACAACTATGGCCTTCAAAAACCCTTTTACATCCTTTGATTTTCAATTGCAATAGACTCACTCAGTGAAATTTTCAAAGGTATATAATCTTGTTGTTGGTGATATCATGAATTTATAAGAAGTATTTTTTCTCATCATTGAAAATTTTATGTTAAGAAAGTTCAGTTCCCCTGTCTTATGAATCATGCTAAACCAAAGCTTTGTCACTGAGTTCATACTCCTGGGGCTCTCACAGAACCTGAATGTGGAGAAAATGCTATTGGGTTTGTTGTTATTTATCTATTTTGCAACTATTGTGGGCAACATGATAATTGTGGTGACCATCATGTACAGTCCAGCACTGCTGGGCTCCCCCATGTACTTCTTTTTGATATTCCTGTCATTACTCGATGCTTGCACTTCTTCTACTGTCATCCCCAAGATAATTATAGACTGCTTCTCTGAGAGGAAGACCATCTGCTTTGAATGTTGTATGATACAACTGTTTGCTGTCCACTTCTTCACTGGGGCAGAAGTGATTGTCCTGTCATCCATGGCCTATGACCGCTATGTGGCCATCTGCAAGCCACTTCACTACTCTTCCATCATGACCCAGAGGCTCTGTGGAATTTTGGTGGTTGTGTCCTGGGCAGGGGGTTTCTTGCATTCTATCATACAGATTATCTTCATTTTGCAGCTGCCTTTCTGTGGACCCAATGTGATTGATCATTACATGTGTGACTTGTTCCCATTACTGAAGCTTGCGTGCACTGACACACACATTTATGTCTTTATGATATTTGCCAACAGTGGTGCTATATGCATTATAATCTTCTCTTTATTGCTTGTCTCCTATGGTGTCATCTTGTTTTCTCTGAGAACCCACAGCTCTGAAGGTCGACGTAAAGCTCTCTCTACCTGTGGATCCCATATAATTGTTGTGCTTTTGTTTTTTGTTCCATGCATATTAATATATGCAAGACCCACTTCTGCACTCTCCTTTGAGAAAAACATGGTTACATTTATGAATGTCCTTACACCATTGATAAATCCTATGGTTTACACTTTCAGGAATAAGGAAATGAAGAATGCAATTAGAAAAATGTGGAAGAGATTAATAATCGTTTCTGATGAATTTTAAAATATTCTACTTCAGTGAGTAAGGACACTTGTTATACCAACAGAATGATTTGATATTTACTTTCTATTACTTTTAATGTCTTAAGTAAGCACAGAAATACATTCTTAATCCAATACTGGTACACAGGGGTCTGTGAATCTGAGAGTTTTACCTCATTGTGGATTTACCCAATTTGTGTCAGTCCTGTGGCCCCTGTAAGACCTTCTTTCTTTGTTGTCTTCTATCTCCACTGTCTCTTACAGTTCTTCTACCTCTTCTGCACAGCTCCCTCAGCTCTTAGAGGAACAAATTGATGAAGACAATCCATTTAGGACCGAATGTTCAAATGTCTTTCACTGTCTGCCTATTGCCTGGTTGTAGGTCTCTGCATTAGTGGGTATCACCTGAAGAAGAAGCTTTTCTGATAATAGCTAAGTGAAAATAGCTAAGTGAAATATGTATGCATAGATATATCAGAATCTTATTTCTAAGTTCTTTTATAGTATGCAGTTTCCCCCTAAATCCTAGCTTATAGAATTTCAGGGTCTTAGCCAACCAAGAAATGCTAGCTATGGGTCCCATCTCATGGAGAAAGTCTTAAATCTAAGCAGGTAGGAGTTGGTTGTGCCCAGAAATTTTGTGTACCTGTTGAACTATCAAATATTACAGACATGTCACAAATGTAGTCTAAGGATTTGTAGCAAATTTAGCATTGAACTTTTCCTCTGGTAGTATATAATCTACCTTCCAAGACCATGAACACTAGTCAGTAGGAGTAAATGCTTTTGGTAGGAATCAGCTCACATTCTCCATGTTCAATGAGATGTGTAAATGTGGTCTTCAGGAACAGGGTTTTATCATTAATTTGCATAAAGGAAGCAATAGTCTTGGCAATAACCTGTTTAAGAGGTTTCTTTTGGGCCCCTTTGTCTAAGAACTTTATTAGGTACAGACCTTTTCTGGCACTGGATGTTTCACTTGATTATGAGAGGTGTGCTTTGTGTCCCCAATTATTTGATTATTCCATTTACACTTTTTCAAATCGATATATTTAAAGAAGCTTTTATCATAGCCGGATTTATATGAACCCCAGTATTGCTATTCTTTTCCACATACCTTCCCTAACCCCCTCTTTTCTTTACCTGTCCATTTAATCCTCCCATTCCTGTCCCTTATATCCTGCCAAATATACATTCTATATATTCTATAGTTTATCTTTACTTCCCATGTTAACTCCTGCTATATAACTCTATACATAAGGTCTATGTTTGTACAGAATGTCATATGCCTATTCAAAACTTTAAAGATAACTTCTAATAAAATACATACCTACATACTTATTTGTCTTTTCTGGACTGAATTACTTCTCTCATGATGTTTGGTTTTTGTTTCTTTGTTTTTATAACTCTACGTAGATAATTACTGTAATTCCCATAAAAATATTTACATAATTCTTAGTGTATTTTTTTTAAAAATTCTTAAATTTTTATAGAAATTTTAGATACTTGGCTAACAAATAAAATCTTGATTAATAAAATACTGCCTACTGTTATCATTATCACACATTTTACATTATAGTAGACTGACATGCTAATAAAGCTTTATAACATTGGTATTATTTCAGACATATGGATCAATGGAATAAATTTTAAAATGTACACATATTCGCACTCTAATAGAGCAAACTGAATTTTCACAAAGTCAATAATACACATTGAAGAAGCAAAAACATCTTCAACGAGTGGGGCTGCCCAGACAGAAAACCTAGCTTAGAACTTTTCATCTTATTCTGTACAAAACTCATTTTCAAGTGGATCAAATACATCAAGAGAAGACCCAATATTTTGAGGCTGTTAGAGGAGAAATTGTGGAATGCCCTTGTCCAGTTTGTTTGTCTGTTCTATAACAAATGAATATTATATTTAAGGCTCTGTATGGTTGATTTTGGTGGTTTCTTTTTTGTTCAGTTGTTTTATTTTGTTTGTACTATTTAAGAATAAGTAGACTTTTTTTCTAGTTTCTATTGTATTGTATTTGCCTAATTTTAAGGTATGTTTAGTTTCTCAGTATATTACAAAATCTCACATATATACAATTATATCTTTTTCTATCTAAAATCAACTATTTTTTCAAGTAACTTGAGCCATTCAATACTTAAGAATGTACAACAACAACAACAATAACAGCAAAAGCTGCGGAAACAAAAGCATCTTCAAACTCATGGTTCTGGAGAAATGGACATCCACATAAAGAAGAATTAAATTGTATGCACTTATACCTATGTCCTTTCTCAAATACTAATTCCAAATGTGTCAAAGCCATAAATGTGAAAATGGAGACACTAACGTTGCTAGAAGACAAAAACAATAAATGCCCTGAAGTATAGAGCTTTCAGAAATGCATTTCTTGACTTGTACTTTATTTATCCCAATAATAAGACTCCAAAGTGATAAGTGGAATTCATGAAATTAAAAGCCTTTTGTATTGTGATAGGTGAGAAGGAACCTCACATAATGAGCAAAAATCGTTAAGAGTTATAGACCTTACAATATATTAATATCCAGATTACATAAAGAACAACAACCACCACAACAACAGCAACAGACAGTAACAACAACAGAGCCCCAAAGAGTCAAAAACCCAATAAACTAAAAAGAAGGAAAGACTTTCCTAAGAAATATATTTTTAAAAAGTGTTTATAATCTCTACCAGTCAGAAAAGTTTAAATCAAAACCCCTTTGAGATCAACAAAACAATCAACAGATGTTGGGATGCAGGTTTTGGAAAAGAGAACTCTACATCCTTGATATTGAATTGCAAACTGTCCCACCACTGTGTAAATCAGTGTGAAATATTTTCAAATAGCTAGATATAATTCTTATACTATGATATATGACAGGTTATTTTTGACAAAATCAAGTGCTTCACTGACTTAGACATAGTAAAGTTGCTAGGATGTTAGAGATGGATAACACGCTTCAGCAGTCAGTAAAGGTAAAGGCAGAGACAAGAAAACATGAGGACCTTAGATTTCCTGTTAGGAATGCTGATAGAATATTCAGATGTCCAGATTCCCAGACAAATAATAAGCTTGAGTATAAACAACATTATGGATAACTATGAAATTTGAAAGAGGGGTCAGCAAACTACAATTGTATAAAAATACATGGAAATGACTGTTTAATTAGAATATTTTGTATTGGCTAATTTTTTATTTACTTTTCTAATGTTATCCCTTTTCCTGTTTTCCTGTCCATAAACACCTTTTCACATTCTTCCTCCCTCTTCTTCTCTGAGAGTTTTTCCCCACCAAACCACCCACAGTTTCCTGCCTACTCACCCTTACAATCCTTTATACTGGGGGGTCCAGCCATGACAGGGCCAAGGGTTCCCCCTTCCATTGGTGCTCAACAAGGTTATCCTCTGCTACATATGCAGCTGGAGCCCTGAGTCTGTCACTGTGTACCCTTTGGATGGTGGTTCAGTCTCTAGGAGCTTTGGTTTGTTGGTATTGTTGCTCTTGTGGGGTTGCAAACCCTTTCTGTTCCTTCAATCTTTTCTCCTCCAATTTGGGACCCCATTTACAGTTCAATTGTTCAATTGTTGGTTGCTAGCATTCACTTCTGTATTTGTCATACACTGGCATAGACTCTCAGTAGAAAGATATATCAGGCTCCAGCCATCATGCACTTCTTGGCATCAGTACTATTGTCTAGATTTGGTAGCTATTGTCTACTTATCAGTGATTGCATACCATGGTTTTTTTTGTTTTTTTTTTTGTTTTTTTTTTTTGTTTTTTGTTGTTGTTGTTGTTGTTGTTGTTGTTCTGTTTCTGTTCTGTCCTATTTTGTTTGTTGTGGAGTGTGTGTGTGTGTATGTGTGTGTGTGTGCATGCAAGAGAGAGAGGGGGGGGGAGAGAGAGAGAGAGAGAGAGAGAGAGAGAGAGAGAGAGAGAGAGAGAGATTGGAATAAATCATTCAGGATATTTTCTAGTTCCATCCATTTGCTCGTGTGTACCTAGTTGTATTTCATTTTCTACTTCTCCTTCTCCTCTCTTACCTTCCTCCTCCTTTTCCTTCTTCCTATTCTTTTTGTTTCTTCTTTTGGTTCTTCTTGTCTTTGCTCTTATTCTTGTTGTTATTTCTGTTTTTTCTTCTTTTCTACCTTCTCTGCCTCATCCTCTTTTTGTTCGTCTTCTGCCTCCTCTCCCCTTTTGTTGTAGTTTTGGAATTTAAAATATTTAGATAAAATCTATTTGTTCCAATATTTGTTCTTGTTTGCCCTTTTCTTATACCTCATGTGTTCTCTCCAACAATCTCTACCATGTGCCTGTACCTTAGTGCCTCTGGCATACAGTTGCAATATTTTCATTCAAGTATACTACTACATTATATAGTCTATTTATTCTTAGACTATGGCAGGGTATGCCAAAATATGTTGTCTGAATTAGATGGAGTGGACATTGTACCCATTAACAAACAGTAGAGAAAACCTATGATAAGATTAAGGTTAGCCTTTGCAATATACCATCACTGATTTAACATGGTCTCATGATTCCCTACTCCTCCTTTAGAAATATTGACAATTCAAGTTGTATGAAATGTGTGTAGTATTTTCTTCACCTACAATACTACAGGTTAGTGCCCATGGTATAGTAATTAGGTCCATATATGCACATACAAACTACCCTGCATAAATTCATTCGTCGGTAAAAGAGACATGATTATTCCAGGGGTCATGTGAAAAGAGGACATGATGGATGGAAAAGGATGAGATGCTGATGTACAGTGTGATTATAAGACTTGGTGAAGCAAAGTAAGAATATTACCTCTGCATGTATTTTTATAAATGCTTTTTAAATTTGTGACAAAGTAATTTAGCATGTGGTATTTAAGCAGTCTACTTACTATATGTAGCAACATAAAGGCCCCATAATGGTTTCTATGACTGGCTGTTTGTCAGCTGAGAGCTTTATGGAGATATCACTGACCAAAACAAGGAAGGTTCTTTATATTCCTGATTTCATGAACATTTTTGTGTTTTATCTAGAATGGATGTTGGATTTTGCCAAATGTGTTTTCTGTATTTAAGATGATTGGATAGCTCAGATCTTTCATTTTTAAGCTTGTCAATATGGTGAATTGTACCAGTTACCAATATTGAAACTTTATTCCTGACACAAAATCCCTGTGTTCATGACTTATACTATTTTTAAAATAGTTAGGCGTAGCATGCTGATCATTTGTGTAAAATGATCTCATTCTTGTTTCTAAGCATTATGGAATGTGTTTCATTTTCTTGTGATGCCTTTGCTCTAGGTAACCACTGTCATGGTCCTGCCATGCACAGTCCTTTTAACAATGACTTGAATTAAATGAGCATTAAATTTTTTGATCACCATTGACAGAATTAATCAACCATCTACCCGGAATTTTCTTCGTGATGAAATATTTAACTATAATCTTCCTTTTATTTCTCTTCCTCATTTCATGGGATATTTTTATTTATATTTGAATGTTATTCCCTTGCTCTGTTTCCCCTCCAGAAACCTGCTATCCCATCTCTGATTCCCCTGATTCTATGAGGGTGCTCGCTCACCTACCCCCATATCAATTTCTACCTCCCCACACAGACATTCTCTACACTGAGGCATAAAGCATTGACAGAACAAAGGGCCTCTCCACCCATTGATGCCCCAAAATGCTTTCCTCTGCTACATATGCACCTGGAGCTATAGGTCTATCCCTATGTACTCTTGGGATGCTGATTTAGTCCCTGGGAGCTCTGGGTAGTCAGGTTAGTTGATACTGTTGTTTTTCTCATGGGGTTGCAAACCCCTTCAGCTATTTCAGTCCTTTCTCTAACTTTTCCACTGGGGACCCAGTTCTCAGTTCAGTGCTTGGCTGACAGCATCCACCTGTGTATTTCTCAGTCTCTGGCAGATTCTTTCAGGAGACAGCTATATTAGATTCCTATCAGCATGAACATTTTGGCATCCACTGAATTATCTGGCATTGGTGGATTCATATGGGATGGATTCCACAGATGGGGCAGTCTATGGATGTCCTTTCCTTCAGTCTCAATATTATCTCCATATTTTCTCCTCAGAATATTTTTCCCATTCCAAGTTGTTCTGAAGTATCCACACTTTGGTCTTCCTTCTTCCTGAACTTCATGTGGTTTGTGAATTGTATCATGGATATTACAAGCTTTTGGGCTAATGTCACTTATTAGTGAGTGCATACCATGTGCGTTCTTTTGTTATTGGGTTACCTCACTCAGGACGATATTTTATACTTCAATACATGTGCCTATGAATTTCATGAAGTCATTGCTTTAATAACTGAGTAGTATTCCATGGTGTAAAGGTACCACATTTTCTATATCCATTTCAGTGTTGAAGGACATCTGAATTCTTTCCAGCTCCAGCTATTATAAATAACGCTATTATAAACATGCACATAGTGGAGTATGTTTTCTTGCTTAATGTTGGAGGATCTTTCTGGTATATGCCCAAGAGTGGTATATCTGGGTCCTCAGGTAGTACTATATCCAGGTTTCTATGGAACCACCAGACTAATATGCAGAAAAGTTGTACCTACTTGCAATCCAACCAACAATGGAGGAGTGTTTCTCTTTCTCCACATCCTTGTCAGCATTTGCTGTGACCTAAGTTTTTGATCTTAGCCATTCTGAATGGTATGATGTGGAATCTCAGGATTGTTTTGATTTGCATTTCCCTGATGACTAATGTGGAGAGCCGCAATAACATTCGCCACCACAAGATGGCGCTGGCTTCCACTGTGCCCACGTGGAAAGCTGGGATAGCATTTGCCATTACAAGATGGCGCTGGCTTCCGCCGTGCCAGCCCGACTTCCTTTCAGGAAGTTAACTGTGTGCGCATGTGCAAGAGTGTCTTCGTGCCAGGTCTTTGCCCACTCCGGGGCGTGCCTATGAGATCATGGGTAAGCGACCAATCAGGTGTGGATGCGCTGCGCTAGGGTGTATATAAGCCGTGCCATGCTGGCGCCCTGTGTCCCCCTCTTTAAGATACAATAAACGCTTTGCTGCAGAAGGATTCGTGTGTCCCCGCGTGTGTTCTTGCTGGCAAGACGATAGCGCGGGACAGACTAAGAATGTTAATCATTTCTTTAGGTACTTCTAGACCATTCAATATTCCTCAGTTGAAAATTCTTTTTTAGCTGTCTAGCCTATTTTTTAAAAGGATTATTTGATTCTCTGAAATCTAAGTTCTTAATTTCTTTGTATATGTTGGACATTAGCCCTCTATAGGGTGTAGGATTGGTTTTATCTTATCCCAATATGTTGGTTGTCACTTTGTCCTATTGACAGTGTCCTTTGCCCTACAGAAGCTTTGCAGTTTTATGAGGTCCTATTTGACTATTCTTACTCTTATAGTATGATCCATTGGTGTTTTGCTCATAAAAATTTCCCCAGTGCCCATGTGTTTGAGAGTCTTCCCCACTTTCTCTTCTATTAGTTAGGTATATCTGGTTTGGCCTGGAGGTCCTTGATCAACTTGGACTTAAGCTTTGTTCAGGGTGATAAGAATGGATCTCTTTGCATTCTTCTACATGCTGACCTCCAGTTGAACCAGCACCATTTGTGGAAAATACTATCTTTTTTTCTAGTGGATGGTTTTAGCTCCTTTGTCAGAGATCAAGTGACCATAAGTGTGTGGGTTCATTTCCAAGTCTTCAATTCTATTCCATTGATCTACCTGCCTATCTCTTTACCAATAACATACAGTTTTAATCACGATTGCTCTGTAATACAACTGGAGGTTAAGGAAGGTAATTCTTCCAACAGTTATTTCATTGTTTAGAATAGTTTTCACTATCCTGGGCTTTTTGTTATTCCAAATGAATTTGCAAATTGCTCTTTATAACTCTGTGAGGAATTGACTTGGGATTTTGATAATAATTATATTGAATATGTAGATTGTTTTCAGGAAGATGGCCATTTTTACTATATTAATCCTGCCAATCTATAAGCATGGGAATTCTTTCCATGTTCTGAGATCTTCAATTTCTTTCTTAAGAATCTTGAAATACTTGTCACACATATATTTTGCTTGCTTTGTTAAGTGACCCTAACCTATTTTATACTATTTGTGACTATGGTGAAGGGTGTTATTTCATTAAATTTTTTCTCAGTCCATTTATCCTTTGAATAGAGGAAGGCTACTGATTTGAGTTAATTTTTTATCCAGCCACTTTGCGGACATTCTTTATCAGGTGTACGTTTCTCTGGTGGAATTTTGGAGTCACTGAAGTATACTATAGCACTTGCAAATAGTGATATTTTGACTTCTTCTTTTACAATTGACTACCTTGACCCCCTTTTTTTTCCTCATTGCTTTACCTACGACTTCAAGTAACATATTAAATAGGTAGATAGAAAGTGGGCAGCCTTGTCTAGTTCATGATTTTAGTGGGATTGATTCAAGTTTCTCTCCATTTAGTTTGATGTTGGCTCCTGGTTTGCTGTATATTGCTTTTACTATGTTTATGTACGGGCCTTGAATTCCTAATCTTTCCCAGACTTTTAACATGAAGGGTGTTGAATTTTGTCAAAAGCTTTCTCAGCATGTGCATTTTTTTTTTGAGTTTGTTCATATAGTGTAACTGGCAGGGTAGGGGTTTCTGTTTCCCTGGATACTGGGGGACCAAGTTACTCTGGGCTTTGCGGTTGGCATTGGTACAGATGTTTTGGCCTCTCCTGTGATCCTTGGTGTTTAAGAGCATCTGGGAGTCAGGATCCCTCTGGGTGTTGTAGGAATGGGTGCAGAGATAGCTGCCAGTGGTTGCTCAGGGAACTGGTTCATACCTTTCCTTGAATTTTTCATAAATATCCTTGGGCTCAGTATCCTTTCTGGGTGATAAAAGGGGAAATAGAAAAGCACTCCCTCAGGAATTGTCTGAAATTTTATCCTTACATATATAGTTAGTACTTGCGTGATAGATATATATTAGTAAAAGTTGATACTTTCTTTCATACATACAAATTTTGCAATTTTTTAAATAAAATGTTCTAAAATTCAATTTTTTTTATAACTTCCAATTAGGAGATTTTTTTTGTAAGTTGTCATCAATGACTTTGAGTGTAAATACCTAGTCATTTCGTGTTGTCCATACCTTTCCATATTGCAGCAGTTTTCTTCTATTTTTTCTTTTCTTTTCTTGGATATTTTCTTTATATTTCATATGTTATCTCTTTAATTGGTTTCCCCTCTGGAAGTTTCCTATCCCATTCCTCCTCTAATTGCTTCTACGTGGGTACTCCCCCACCCATGTACCCATTCCCTCCTATGTCCCCACCCTGGCATTCTCCTACACTGTGGCATTGAACTTTAAAGGACCAAGGGCCTCTCCTCCCATTGATGCCTGACAAGGCCATCCCCGAAGCAGTTTTCTTCTAATTTTCATGGTAAAGCATCACAAATACATGCACACCTCTTATTTTCATATCATTTAATTCATCATTTCATTAAACATTTTGTGTTTTGATTTCTGTTTTTTTCATGCACTCCAGTATTTATTTATTTGTGTGTGTGTGTGTGTGTGTGTGTGTATGTGCCTGTGGTGTATTCATGTGTTTGTGTGTGCATATGAGTATACGTACATAGATAAAGAGTTACCAATGAGATCTCTTACTTTTTTTCTCTTCACCATATTTTTAAAGTAAGGGATTTTCCTGAATCATAACCCTAATTCTTCAGCTTGTGTCACTGTTCAGTGAGAATTGTCAATGCGTATATCCCATTCTCCCTAAAAAATGAGATTATAAGCATCCTAATATTTCTGACATTTTTACATAGAAGTTAGGTATGTGCAGTCAGATTCTCACTCTTCACAGGAACCACTCTATCAAATGAACAATCTCCAGTTCTTAAAGTTTATTTTGTTTGTTTACTAAAGTTAACTGGTATCATCTTTTATAGTTTTTATGTTTTTTTGGTAATAAAGAAGGAGGAAGAAAACAAAATAATAATATTTTGACTAAGCAACAAATAAGGAAGAAATGTTACAGGATGAGAGAGACTATAGGGATGATAATGATTTAAGACCAGTAGTAATAGTAATACCCTGGGAGATAAAATTTTGAATAAATAATTGCTTTTATATCATTCATGCCTTAGGAATGTATTCTATTATCCTCCTGGTTTCCCTCTGTGCCAGAGGCTTATACTGTGCTCTTGGTCCACAGAACCTGCCTGGAAAGAACTGGACTCCCAGGACTGCTGACACATCTGGGAGCTCAGGCGAGACCACGACTTCTGCTCACAGGGACCTTATAACACAGGAACCTAGGAGCAGTCTGGGACTGGATATTTCTGGTTTCCATCTGCACCTGGCTCTGACACTGAGCCAGGGCTCTCTGTACCCAGATCCTACCCAGATAGAGTTGATCTTCCATGAGTTTTGACATGAATACTTACAGGAGGGTCAAGCAACTGTCAAAGGCAACAAGACCAGCTAACACCAGAGATAACCAAATGACAAGAGGCAAGTGCAAGAAACTAAGCAACAGAAACCAAAGGCCACTTGGCATCTTCAGAAACCAGTTTGCCCACCACAAGTCGTGGATAACCCAACATACAGGAAAAATAAAATTCTGATTTAAAATCACATCTCATGATGATGTTAGAGGACTTTACAAAGGACATAAATAACCCCTTAAGAAATACAGAAGAACACAGGTAAGCAGGTAGAAGCCCTTAGAAAGGAAACACAAAAATCCCTTAAAGAATTACAGGAAAACATAACCAAATAGGTGAAGGAATTGAACAAAAACATCCATGATCTAAAAATAGAAACAATAAAAAAAAATCACAAAGGAGACAACCCTGGAGACAAAAAATAACCTAGGAAAGAGATTAGGAATCATAGATTCAAGCAATGCAACAGAATACAAGAGATTGAAGAAAGAATCTTAGGGTCAGAAGGTACCATAGGAAATATTGACACAACAGTCAAAGAAAATGCAAAACGCACAAAGATCCTAACCTAAAACATCCAGGAAATCCAGGACACAATGAGAAGATTAAACCTAAGGATAACATGTATAGAAGAGATGAAGAATCCTAACTTAAAGGGCCAATAAATATCTTCAACAAAATTAAAGAAGAAAACTTCCCTAACATAACGAAAGAGACCCACATAAACATACAGTAGCCTACAGAACTCCAAGTAGATTGGACCAGAAAAGAAATTACAACTGTCCCATCATAGTCAAAATACCAAATGCACAAAACAAAAAAATATTAAAAGCAGTAAGGGGGAAAGGTCAAGTAACATATAAATGAAGACCTATTAGAATTGCACTAGATTTCTCAGTAGAGGCTATGAAAGCTAGAAGAACCTTGTCAGATGTCATACGGACCCTACCAGAACACAAATTACAGAACCAGCTACTATATCCAGCAAATTCTCAATTACTGTAGATGGAGAAACTAAGATATTCCATGATAAAACCAAATTTACACAATATCTTTCCACAGATCCAGCCCTACAAAGGAAAATAGATGGAAAACTCCAGTACAAGGAGTGTAACTATACCGTAAAGAAAGCAAGAACGTAATCTTATTTCAACTAACCCCCCCAAAAATGTACCTAAGTAAATATAATTCCACCTCTAACAACAAAAATAATAGGAAACAACAATAATTGGTCCCTAATATCTCTTAATATCAATGGACCCAGTTCCCCAATAAAGACAGACCAACAGCCTGGATACATAAACAGGACCCAGCATTTTAATGCATGCAGCAAACATACCTCAGTGACAAAGACAGACACTTCCACATGATAAGAGTCTGAGAAAAAAATTTTCCAAGAAAATGGTCCCAAGAAACAGGCTGGAGTAGCCATTCTGATATCAAATAAAATGGACCCTCAACCAAAAGTTCTCAAAAAAAAAAAAAAGATAAGGCAGGAAACAACATACTCATAAAAGGCAAATCCACCAAGATGCACTTTCAATTCTGAATATCTATGCTCCAAATGGAAGGGCACCAACATACACATAAAAACTTTACTGAAGCTCAAATCACACATTGCACCACACATAATAATAGTTGCAGACTTCAAACCCCACTCTCATCAATGGATCTTGGAGACAGAAACTGAATAGAGACACAGAAAATCTAACCCGATATAATCTGAATGGAGTTAACAGCTATCTACAGAATATTTCATACCAAAATAGAAAAATATACCTTCTTCTCAGCACATCATGGTACCTTCTCCAAAATTGAGCATATAACTGGTCACAAAACAGAGCTCAACAGATCCAAGAAGATTGAAGTAGTCCCATGCATTTTATTAAGTCACCATGGACTAAGAATGATTTTCAATAACAACAAAACCAACAAAAATCCCACATACACAGGGAAGCTTAATAATGTACTATGCAATGATAACTTAGTCAAGAAAGAAAGAAAGAAAGAAAGAAAGAAAGAAAGAAAGAAAGAAATTCAAGACTTTTTAGAATTAAATGAAAATGAATTCACAACACACCCAAATTTGTGGGATACAAAAAAGCAATGTTAAGAGGAAAACTCATACGTCTGAGTGCCTCCAAAAAGAAAATGGAGAGACCATGCCCCAGTAGCTTGATAGCACACCTGAAAGCTCTAGAACAAAAAGAAGCAAAAGCACCCAAGAGGAGTAGAAGGCAGGAAATAATCAAACTCACGTCTGAAATCAACCAAGTAGAAACAAAAAGAAATATACAAAGAATCAGCAAAACCCCAAGGAGCAGGTTTGTTTAGAAAATCAATAAGATTGATAAGCCTGTAGCCAGACAAACCAGAGGGCAAAGATACAGTATTAAAATAACAAAATCATAAATGAAATGGAGACATTTTTACAGAAACTTAGGAAATTCAAAAAATCATCTGATCCTACTACAGAAGCGTGCCCTCAACACAACTAGAAAATATGGAGAAATGGGCAATTTTATACGCAGATAAAAGGTAGCAAAGTTAAATCAGGACCAGAAAACCATTAAAACAGTCCCATATCCCCTAAAGAAGTAGAAGCAGTACTAAAAGTCTTCCAAACAAAAACAAAACAGAACAATAACAACAAGAAGAAAACCAGCACCAGATGATTTTACTCCTGAATTCTATCCTACCTTTACAGAAGACATAATACCTGTGCTCTCCAAACTATCACACAACATAGAATCAGAAGGAACTCTGCCCAATTTCTTCTATGAAGCCAAAATTTCACTTATACCTAAACCACACAAAGATCCAACAAAGAGCCTCAGACAAATTTCCCCTCTGAATAGCGATGCAAAAATAATAAAATTCTTGCATACCAAATTCAAAAACACATTCAAATGATCATCTATTTTGATACGCTAGGTTTAATTCCAGAGATTCAGGGATTTTTCAATATATATAAATTCATCAATGGCATCTTCTGGTCTGAACCAGTGCCCTAAGCAGAACTGGGGTGTTGGGTCAATATCCTTTGTGAAAATAACTGGAAGGAGCCCAACTTCCAGGTGTTCTGAAATGCCCAGGATCAGAAGATCAGAGGATCACAGTGGAAGCTCAACTCCCAGGAGATTGGACACACTCATGAGCAGTGGACTTCTGAAACACTCAAGATCACTGTTGAGGCCACAACATCTTTCCCAAAACCCAGCATAATTAAAACTCCCACAGGAAACAAGGTAACCCCATGCCCTTCAGCGAGAGGCATGGGTTCCTTCTAGCTTGCACCTGTGCCTGGGGCAAACCCAGGGTTCTGTCTCTCCACTTATTCCTGCAACAAACAAAGGAAGCCTGATTCCCAGGAGCTCTGAGACAACAGGATTTCTGGAGCTTGATCACACCAGGATTCCTGGATCCCAGACAGCTTGACTCTCAGGAGCTCTGATGTACCCAGCATCTCAGGATCACAGGATCCCAGAATCACAGGATCGCTGAGACAGCTGCATTCTGAGGAGTTCTGACACAACCAGGAACGCAGGAGAGACTTTAGAAAGAATATAAATAAATTCCTCGTCGAAATACAGGACAACATAGGTAAACAGGTAGAAGTCCTCTAACATCATCATCATCATAATATATGATTTTAAATCCAAATCGTGTTTTTCCCTTGTGTTGGGGTATCCAGAACTTGCTGTGGTGAGAGAACTGGGTTGTGATGATACCAAGTAGTCTTGGTTTCTGTTGCTGAGGTTCTTGCCCTTGCCTCTGGTTATCAGGTTATCTTTGATATTAGTTGGTCTTGCTGTCTCTTGTCTCTCCTTTTGGGCCTATGGGCCTGTGATCTTAGGAATGAGAACCCTCTTGGGAGACCAGCTCTCTCAGGGCAGGTTTTAGGTCTAGAGGACTAGAGGACAGCTTAACTCTGAGTGCAAATGGAAAGAGGAAGGATCCTGTCCCAGGATGCTTGGTGGTTCCTGTGCCATGTGAACTCCTTGCAGGTCCCTCTTCAGACAGTTAGTGGAACAAAAGTGGGGTTTCACTTGTTGGCTTAGGAGTGTGAGCAATCCTGGGAGACCAGCTTGCTTTGGGCAGGTTATAGGACTGGAAGCCTGTGGGACAGCCTAACTTCTGCATGCAGCTGGAGACTGGATTAAAATCATGATATTTTTTAATGACCAAAGCTAACAGATTTTTGCAAAAGACTCTTTCATTGAGAAATACCAAATGGTAGGCAGTAATTTTATGAGTGATATATTCTTTAATATGTTCAGAAATATATTTAAGTTATGCTGAGAAGAAATAACAGTTTATTACAATATTAAACTTTATTTAACCCCCTGTTTTATGTTTAAAAGGTACAATTTTGCTAACTAAATAACTAGACAGACAATGATTGTTTAACTATGACATGGTAAGTAGGTACTAGGCTTCAGACCTGTCAGAGATGTGCTGAATATGGTATTTTATGTGTTTAAATTTACTATGACAGAGATTCCCAAATCCTAACAGTGAGTCCTAAAGTCTCTTCTCTAAGAGCACAGTAACAAAGGAAACAACCTGAATTGTGGTAATGTTAACTCCTGACCATAACTGCTACAATGTTTCACCTGTTGCCAAGACCTGTTCTAAACTGTGCTGAAATAGAAGATACAGGATAATTGATTCCCATATATTGCTTAAGACAATGTGAGTTCGGTCTTTCAATATACGTTCCCCATAGAAAAAACTTCTAATCTTCTGGGCCTGACGACCAGACTGCCTCTGCCCAAGTTTTGATGGAGACCTTAGGAATCTGGAAGAACAGTTTAGGTAGCAAACTGTAGACTAACCTCTGTCATCCTAATTAATATATGACATCTAGAATATAAATTTTCTGGTCACTGATAATGTTGAGTAAGTTAATTGTAGATTAACAGCTAGACAATAGATTACTAGCTCCTTACATCAAGGTAATCCACCACTGGGATAAGTTCATTAGTCAATTCATTATTTAGCTTTTTTTATTGCAAAGAAACTACTAAGTCTCTTATTCAAAAAAAGAGCAAACAGGTTTGTGTTACAGGCTTCATTTTAAATGAATGTTATTAATAAGCTAGTTGACTACTGGGTGGTTACATTTAAAAGCTCAAGGGAATAAATCCGCTTTGTTTTTCTCCTGAATATTGACTTAAAGTGCTTCTCACCATACTCTATACATCTCTTTAATTTGTATATTCAGCCCTCTGGACGAAGAGAAGAATGTTACATATCTTTTAACTCAAACCTATAGTTTACATTAGGTTTCAAAGAGTCTACTTATGCTGTCTTACGTACACCTACTAACTGCTTTTTCTACCACTGTATACCCTTTTGTGAACTAAAATTCTCATAAACTTCAGAAAATGAAAAAGTCAGAAGACTTGAATTCATATGCCAGAGATCAAATAGACTTCAGGTACATGTATCTGTCTATTCTTGAAGATGTGATTAACCCCTTGATCTTGGGATTCCATAATTTCATCAGTTACTAGATAGCTGACTTCTGTTTATAGTCTATATTTGTCTCAGAAGAGTTTCAGTTGGCTGACAGACTCCATCCAAAGATCACCCTGCAAGCTGCTGCACACTGGAGTTGCTGAAAGCTGATATAAACCAGTCCAGCCTACGTGATTCTTCCCTGTCTTTCAGGTGGACCAACTAATCCGATGTTTCTGATAAATGCTTCATTGGCCAGACGTTGACTAGCATTTCAGTCTTCTTGGGCCCCAATCACAACTGTCCTAATGTCAGCCAGAACACTTACAAAAGAGAATATGCTTCTATCCATTGTCCCAGTTAATAGGCTGAAATGCTAACTCAAAAAGACAACACCTTTGTCCATGCTGGAAAAGAACAAAACTTGAATTCACAACACTTATCTAAAGACTGTGCTTAATGGAAGATCAGATGACTTAGATGTCAGATGGAAAGCATACCCCAAAGACCTGTTAGAGATAAGACTCAAAGCCCAAGATTTATTGGTCCTTCCCTTCCTTACCTCAGTAACCCCAACTCCCCTTTTATTAGTTCCCTCTAGTCTCAGCAATGAGGCCATGTGCAGACCATTCCTTTCTACACCTTCCCTTGACTTGTCACCATGACTCAATAACACCCCACCCTGTTTTGTCTATGCCTGCAGTTTGGCAGTAAAATTTATTTTTTTAAGGACTCAATCTATGCTCTCCTAACCCCCCACAGTGGACAGCGACTCAGATTTTGAGAAAACTGACAAATCCAGGACTTGATCTAGTTACAAGTTAGGGGGGAAATGAGAGAATATAGATCACTTCATTTTGAAATAGTCAGACATGTTAGGCCTTACACTTCAATTTCGCAGAACAACAACCCAGGCTTCTCTGAAAAGCTACAGAAAAAGGGCAGCCAATCAGCAACTGCCCCTACATCTGAGTAGGGGCTTACAACAGATAAGAAATCATCCGTATCAGGTAACCCTCCTTTCTTTGATGTATGAAGTAATCAGAAGTGTACAAATATCCCATACTATAAGCTCAACGAATCACAATGAAGATGAAATTAACAGAACTATAAAACCCCTAACTGGCTTTTAAAGGGGAACGTGATCTTCCCTCATGTTCACTGCCATCTTTTTTGATGGTTGATCTCCACAATGTAGCTGTTTCTGTAGAATAAATGCTCTTATTATTTGCATATTATTTGAGTCTGGGGTCTTTCAGTGATTCATACACACTTACACACCCAATTTTCCTTTCCATTAAAACAAACATTAATGACCTAAAGTCCATTTGTGTTGTGTAAGTATGGACTGTGTTCTTGAGATTTGCTGACCTGCCAGGATTGCATCCTTAAGACAACTGACTAGCTGTCTCCCATCAGACTCAAATGCCAATATCTCCTAAGCTACAATGTTTACTGCTTCCATGCTGGAATGTGATCCTTTCCAGACTGTTACAACTGATGTGATTTCATGCATACTTCTCTTCTGTGGTGTCAAAAAGCAGTTTTCTTATACTCATCCATCATTTCTGTATATTTTTATAGACTTTTCTCAATGGCCCATGAGCCTTGTGGGATGAGGTGTGATGTAGACATCCAACTGGGGCTCAGTTTTCCCATTCATTGTTCTCTTATTCTCTAAAAAATGACAAGTTATAGGTGCTTGTGTTAATTGTTTTCCACAAATAACACGTTTCTCTGCAAATTGAAAACATCAAAAATGGGAGTTGAAAGATGCCCTAATCTTGGGTCATTTACTACTATGTCCACTGAGCAGTATAATAAGAGGCTATTCAGTAGCACCTATGACTGACGTAACCACTTGTTTTTGCTCTTGTTAACAGAACAAGGCTTGAGTTCAATCTGTTGAGGTAGGTCTTAAATGCAACCACCAAGTTATTGGTCACTTTAGTAGCTTTTATGCTCCCATTGTACCAGTGGACATATTTTATTCAGGTCAGTAATTATTGAATCTTTCAGTGATCTTAGTTTGGGGAGATTTTTGTTTAACTTTATCGTTTGTTAGCTTACCTCATAGCTTCCAGCACTATGAGAGCTAGCTAGTGTATATGAGAAATTCTGAGAATTATCAGAGAGAGGAGGACTATATCTGAAAATGAACTATGGTAAATTTAGGTGGTTTTTATTTAAAGTATATGGTTTCTTTTGCATCTGTCCTAGGAAGATCCTCTTATTATGTACATCTCATTCATTTATAAATGAAGTATTTTATTCATAAACAGTCTTCACATAATTCCTTACATATTCCTTGATACCTTTGACAGACAGAATTTTAATTGATTCTGCGCCCCTTATTAAATGGTGTGCTCTTTCTGTAAATGATGGTATATGAATTTACTATCAAATAAAATCTCCTCTAAATTGAAAAAAATATAAAAGATGTCCATGAAAGCAATGTAAACAGTGGTATAATTGAAACATTACAGAAAATTGCTTCTTGAATCTCATGTGGCCAGAAAATTTTCAAGTCCTGAGAGAGCTAAGAATTAGTCTCACAGATTCATGATGTCTCAGGGAATCCTCTTTAAATTCCAGATGTAATGAGGAGACAATTTTGGATCCTTTGTTATGGTTTTTTTCAGCAGCCATGATGAATACAGCAACCAGGAGGCAGAGGTAACATCCTCCACCCTCACTGCCAGAGCTTCTCTAGGGTTCTTTCTTAGATGTGGAAGTATGAGCTGGAAAGAAGGAGAGAATCTTGATCAGCACTGAATGGAAAAAACAGCAATCTTCAGATTTTTCATAGAGGGGCCGTTTGGTAAGATACTATGCACCTTTATGAAAGAGTTTTGATTTGTGATAATGTGATTCAATATGTGGGTATTGTGTGCAGCCTACTGAATTTAGAAAACCATGTGTTTTTTTTTTAAATTTACCTCACATCTATTTGTTATTGAAAGACATCTATAAACTCTGTTGTTCAGATTACTTAATCTCAGTACAAATATAATGACAAAAATTAGTGTTTGATCAATTTAATAAAACATTACATGAAGAGACAAGAGAATAATACCTCATAAAAAATAATTGTTTAAGATCCCATGGGGCTCAACTAACAGTTATAGCAGAAAGTCCTTCCATCTATTTATCCATCCAAGAAAGTTCTTTCCAATAATTTTTAAGCATTTATTCTAGTCCAGGGTTAGTGATATTAAACATACTCTCAAAATTTCAACCTCATGTTAAAATCAAACAGTTTACAAATGAGAAGAAATATATTTTCCTATTATTTGTCTGATAGTGCTTTGATTATTTAAACATATGTTCATTAATGAACTAGTAACTAACCATTATAAAGTTGTCTTGGAAGACAGAATGCTTTGATGTTATTTAAAGAATATTAACATACGTAATCATAAGTAGACACCTCTCTGTACCTTCAGTACCTATACAAATCAAATATAAAATGTTCTAGTTCCACAAATACACAGGAGTATAGGTGACAGAGAAATAGAGATTAAGAGAGTTTAACTCAAGTCATATAGTGAATCCTTCTGATTTAATCTTGTCCATTTTGATTCTTAATGCACTAGCATTCTTTGAACTCTTAGGAGTTCAACCTAAGTAGGTGAAGCTCTTTGGTGCTAGGATTCTGGCTTGCTCTCTTAAAATGAGCAGAATGTCTTAAGACAGCAAAAAGGCTTAAGAAACCCATCAGGAAGGACCTGAAAAGAATGAAAAAAAAAACCAGTAAAGTTGAGACATTTAGAGAAAAAGAGTAACACACAGGCAGAGAGAAGATCAATATTCTGATGAAATATATTTTTCCGTAAGTTAAGTAAATAAATCTTGTTAGCTATAATCACAGGAAATGAAGTTGTCACTAGTAGATAATAATTTTTGTCTAAAAAGTAGGATAGACTCAGGAATTAAACATATGAGATATATATTTTCATGTATATTTTTTAGTAAATTATCATCATGTATAAAAACAATAGACCTTTTTGTTTGTTTGTCTTCCTTCCTCCTTTTTCTTTTTTTCCATTTTATAGTCATTTTTAGTTCTATCCTGGGCTCCTGGGGTCTCAGTTTGCACAAGTAATTGGTTGATCTCTTCCAGAAGTTCTACACCATATTTCTGCCCAGCACATTTTATGAGCAGGACAGAGTTTTTGCTTTGTGGCTTGATTTATATCCAAGTTCCAATGCTGGGATTGAATGTAAGGGTTTGTACCCAGTGTTATTAGAACTTATTATGTCATGTTCCGGTGATATCCCAGGGAGGCTTTCTTTTGTTTTTTAAAGGGAAATAGAAGAGGAGTGGATGGGGGAGAGAGGAGGTCAGAGAACTGGGAGGAGAAGAGGGAGGGGAAACTCCCATCAGAATATAATGTATAAGAAAAGAATAAAAACCATAGACATTAATTTTAAATACATTTAAAAGCAAGTATTCAGAATGGTAATCCTCTATCCACCTCTGTGACCATTTTAAATGATACTTGTGCCTCACAGTTAATGAAGACCTTCTGTTGTCTGAGGGTATGTTGACACCACAATTATCTGAGCTGTTTACATGAATGGAGAGGAAATACTGGACAATTTGGATTTTAGATTTCCCTAGGTCACTTTTCAGGAGATAGCTCAGTGACCTCAGTTTCTGCTTTGTGTTACTTGAGAAAATAGTTTACCCCTGTAAGCGTTTCAAATGCATGGCTGCTCTAGAAAAGATTATGGTATATTTTAGTGCAACATAGTATATATTATTTACTATATTTTTAGATAACAATATAAAATAATTGAGTTGTTCCTAAATGAGAGTATGGATTGAAAAATATAGAGAAATGAATTGGGATAGGGTCACATCCAATATATTTTTCATAATATATTATAATATAATGAAGTAATCCACATAAGATGACATATTAAATTATTACTTCCAAATTTGATAATCAGGATGAACAGAAAACATGACTTTTTTTTTAAGAAATTGGAGGAAATTACTTTTTGTGCATTTAATCTTGGTATTAAATACTAGTTTCTTAGTTATAATAAAAACAAAAAAATTCTTACTGGTGGAGTTAATAATTTCAAGCTTTCTTCTACAAAATTGTTTTTATTTATAATATTTGTGAATGGTGAATTAATGTCCCTTTTACTTTCCCATTTATAAGACTTTGAGAAAGCATCATTTTTGATACTGTATAATTAGTTTTATTTATAGAATCATGTGATACAAATTTGTAATAGTCTTATTTAACTGCATTAACCTTTATGAATGTTTTACATTGTTCTCAATTTTCAGTTTTTAGATACTGCATTATATTTTGTTCTCAGAAAATCTGGGGGAGAGCTCTTCTTTCGAAAATAAAAACATTTTTCAGGTCCTGTAGCAACATCTAACATGTATTCCATAATTACTGCATGAAGAAAGAAATGTCAAAGTAATTAAAGTATATTTTTAAATGTAATTTAAATGTAAATTTTCCCTTGGCTGATTGAATATTTTCTCCATGTTCTGGCTGAAAAGCAGGCAGGCAGATTTATAAAATGCTAATGTAAATACTAACATGTATTTTAAAAAATAGTTTTTGGCTATATTGATAAAAATCTACACATTTGACTGAATGCAGTCACACAACGTAATCCCACAACTGTGACGAAGAGGTATGCAGATTAAAAATTCATGGTCATCCTGGGCTACATGAAGGGACTGTGAGCATTCAGTTCTACATCAGCCTTTCCACTGCCATTGACATAAACGCTATTTGTGTTGAGCTGTGGTTACTTGGTTTATGACACATGAAGATCACAGTTCATGTTTGCTTGCCAACTATATTTATAGGGAAATTTTTCATTTGAGAATTATATATATATATATATATATATATGTGTGTGTGTGTGTGTGTGTATAAGATATTGCGACCATGTCATAGCTCCATCAACAGAAGTAAGCAAAAATATTTTTAATTTCAAAGAAATATTTTATTTAATCCATTTTGAGAGTAGCATAAATAACACAGAAGAGGGTTCAAGTCATATCTCACAATGATTTTTCTTTTTTTGATACTAACACACTACCCTGCATTCAGTTGTGAAGATAATGAAGAAAAATGCATATATTTGTCTCATCTAAATAATAAATTCTAGTTACTTTCAGATAAATTTTCTATTATTTTCTTTAGTTTTTACTTATTTTTCAAAGTAAATATAATTACATAATTCTCCCCTTTGATGTTCTTTCTTCAAACCTTCTTAAATCCCATCTCTCTAGGCTTTTTGTGTCTTCTTCCTAACAAAATATCGAATTGATAGCATTCTTTTATTATTATTATCACCTACTATCTGAGTGAAAAAAAGGTACAGCACAGGTTGGGTGAGATTGTTTATTATTTCACGTGTGTAAATGATATAAGGTTGATCACTTTTTAGGTGACCATAACTGGGAGCTCATTCTTGGGAAAGACTAATTCTACCTCTCTCAATTGTTCATTATTTGTCTGTTACTCTTTGTCTAGAGATAAGGCCCTTGGATTTTGTCTTTTACATTAGCATCTTTATTAGTGTCCTTGTTTTTTTTAGACAGCCATGTTGCTGAGAAGTATCATAGATTTAATATCTGTGTCATTTCTGGGAGACATTCTTACAGAAGGATTCTCTGTCCTCTGGATATTACAATTTTTCTTTAACACTAGAGAATTCCTCCTGAGCTTTAGGTACTGGATTTGATTTTTAGATAGATTCGTTGGACAAAAAAGAGCAGTTGATCTTTATAACCTGACCCTATTTGCTTTTCTGTAAGTATGCCCTTCTGTTTCAAAGAAAAACATTTTTTGATTTTTGATGAGAGATACACTTGCCTGTGTGTAATATTGAGTTGAAATGCTTCTCATTTTCATGAAATTTCATTTATAATTGTTTATCTTAGTGCCTGTGATATTGATGTTTCTAGAAATTTGTGTCTGGTGCCAAAGCTTTCAAGGGCATTCCCACATTCTCTTATATCAGGTTAAGCGAATTTTCTTTATAATGAGGTCTTTGATCCACTTCAAATAGAGTATTGTTCAGGGTGAGGATTATCCATGTGCTTACATTTTTCTTCATGTAGATATCATGTTAGACTATAAGCATTTCTTGTACATGTTTACTTTTACATTTCCATTCGCACAAAATTAACTGACTGGGATTCAGGAAGGTTGTGGAGATCAGGGAACCTGTATGGGTCTCACATACAAACTGCAGATTTTTTATTGCTGCATAGCTTGGTTTTCTTGTGCAAATCTAACCCTGTGTACAGGGGTTGTCTCTTATTAATTGCATATATGTGATTTCTCTACAAAAAAGCAGGTATCCATTGTTGTGTCGATGATATCTATGTTTTACCTTAGATTCCATTGA
Organism: Rattus norvegicus; assembly: GCF_021556685.1. Classification (NCBI taxonomy): domain Eukaryota; kingdom Metazoa; phylum Chordata; class Mammalia; order Rodentia; family Muridae; genus Rattus; species Rattus norvegicus. The sequence goes on along the minus strand of NC_141536.1, from coordinate 74,282,991 downwards.
TTAACCTGTCTATTTTTAATGCCAATATTATGATGATTTTATTATTATAACTATAATACAGTTTGACATCAGTGTTGGAGATATAGCAGGATGATATTTTATGGCATAGCATTTGTATTAGATCTCCTAGTTTTTTTTTATATAAAGTTCAGAATTGTTTTTTTAAAGGCTTTAGAGAATTGTGTTTAAATTCTAGTGTGGATTGTAGAGAATTTATAGTTTCCTTGCAGTAAGATGACCATTTTTACTAAGTTTATTCTACAGATGTATGATGAGACGGGAGAGCTTACCCTCATATGATCGATATCTTCTTCAATCTACTTCTTCAAAAACTTTAAGTTTTTATCATACAAGTCTACTATATCATTTGAAAATGATACTTTGACTTCTTCCATTACAACTTGTAACTTTATCATATTGAATAGACATCAAGTGAGTTGACCGCCTTATCTCATTCCTGATTTTAATGGAATTACTTTGAGTTTCTTTTTATTTAATTTGATGTGGCTACCAGCTTACCTTATTGTGAGTTGCCCTTATTATGTTTAGGTCTATCCCTTCTATCCCTGATCTCTCATTCATTATCTTCACCTGTTTGTGCTTTCACAAATTTCTTCCAGGAACTTACTTATATTCTCCTTAAGAACCTTTGTCATATTTATGAAGGCAATTTCTGGCAATCATTGATTTTGTTTTTATATTAGTGTTTAAGCATCTAAGTTTGGCATCATTGTAATTCTTGGTGCTAATAACGGTTCCCTTCTTTAATTCTCAGGCGAATGTCTGTGTGTTTCCTGGTAAGAATATTTCAGAATTCATGCCCAGTGTGAGGGCTGAAGTTCTGGGTATAACACTTATAGGAATTGGGAGTTGACAATTAGGAATTGGAACGGTACAGAAGGAGGTGACTGAGCTGGTCCACTGGAGGTATAAATGCAGGGTATGCTACTGGGATCTGCATAATGCAGTGGAAATGAGGCAGAGAAGGAGAGGCTATGCTAAACAGAGTATGAGATGAGCCTGTGGAATTAGATTTGAAGGGGAAGACACATAGTGAAGATTCCTTTGGAGAGTTTAGCCAGCAGGCTTCCAGAGAATGCCAATGGCAGCTGGTGACAGAAACAATGGAATGAGGTGGTGAGGGAGCCTATTGGAGAAGAACTTTGTGATCTGCTGCAGATAGTGGCAGAAAGGATGTGGAGGCAGCAGCAAGTTGTCTTATGTAGATGAGGCTAAGGGATTAGAGTTAGAGGAAAGGAAAGTGAAACTTACTTGTTTGCCTTTCTGTAAACAACTTCTTCACATTTCACATCTTTCTTCCCATATTCTAAATCACCCATTATTTATGTGTACTTTCCAAAAAGATCTTTTGCTATTCCTTTCAAAGAAATTCATTTACCCAAGTGAAACCCAAGCATTGATGAATTTCACTTGCATAAAATATCTTGACCTACTCTACAGAAAACAGTAAGAGTTTAAGTCTGCTGGGGTCAGGGACCAGAAGTCCAGTGTAGGTTTTCTTCTTTTTTTTTATTCAAGTACTATTATTACATGGAATGTGGATTTTTATTTATTTTTTGTTTTTTTACGTTAAAAATTTTTTATTTTGTAATTTATGTATTTAAATTTCAAATGTTATCCCTTTTGTTGGTTCCTCAATCTCCTATCCACACTTCCCCTTCTTCTATAAGGATACTCTCCCTCCAACCTACCCACTCCCACATCAACACCTTAGCATTGCCCTTTACTGGGGAAACATGCCTTCACAGGACCTCCTATTGATGACAGAAAATATCCTTTGCTACATATGTGCCTGTAGCCATGGGGCCCTTCATGTATATTCTTTGGTTGGTGTTTTAGTCCCTGGGAGCTCTGGTGGATCTGGTTGGTTGATATTGTTTTTCTTCCTATAGTGTTGTAAACTACTTAAGCTCCTTCAGTCCTTTTACTAAATCCTCCATTGACATCTCAGTGCTCAGTTTGATGGCCAGAAATTTCCAGGAATGGAACTACACTTGTGGTCCTTTCAGTTTCACCAGTTTATTGTCCATCTTGTTTTATAACTGGATGGGAACCAATAAATTGTATAATGATTTTCTCAGTCCATCATATAAATATATATATATATATATATATATATATATATATATATATGTCTGACACAATGACTTCATAGGGTTAGTTTATTCCAGTTTCTCTTGCAGTAGTGTGTGAATACATTCAGATTTCTGATTATAGATTCTAGTGTGTAACTGCTCTGAGGAAACCATGAGATGATTCTTTGGTTTGAATTCAATACAGTATCACTTCATGAGAGACATATTAATGAGTAAGTCATTTCTGTTCTTTTAGAATTACAGTCTTTAAAATTGTCATATTTTTTCTTCCCAATAAAATTGATTTATTTTGAATCTTAAATTTTAAATAACAAATATGGATCTGTCCACAAATATATTTTATATGTGCATATATTTCAAAGGAATTATTAAATCATATTTATTATGAATTTTCAGTTATATAGAGAGGAAAGGTAAAAGATACTCTTTGTAGCCATGGCAAAGAGGGGCAGTTTATACAGAAGATGGAATATTGCCTTAGTATGTATTAAAGAGGGAGATATGTTTTCAAGTGAATTAATTGAATGTGGAATGTTGAGGTCATGTGTCTATGAATAACATTTTCATATCTAAATTTGACCTTCTTCATAGTCCTTAATGATGAACATATAATTTGGTTATGAGCCTGTCTAATAGCAACCTCATACAAATTTCCAACTGTGTCAAACCTTATTAAATGATAGTTGTTATGAAGTAAAAATCATTATTAAGTAGCAGATTATTAAGTTTCAAGAGTCTAATTCAAAAATCAATGAATGATTTATGTCCTGCAGATCTGTGTTGTGACCAGTTTTCCTATGTGAGTTTTTCCTCTATCACTTGAACTTTTATCACTTACTCCTGCCTTTGACAAGATGCAACACAGGGAGATCATAAGAAGTTGTTTTCTTCTTATTGCTGAGAAATAGCCTAGAAAAAAATGCACTAGTACAACCATAAGTAAAATATTCACAATTCTAAAAACTGATTCTTTGGAGATCTTAGAAGTCTTGGAATGTGTATTTCTTAAAACCTCTGGTAATCAATTCCTTTTTCAGTAGGTCTTGCAACATAGACTAAAACGTACAAATAAAAATGTAACAATTACCTCTGCCTTACAGTGTTTACCAAGAGCTTTATATCTGATTTATATTTCTTTCTTTATTTCCTTATTGATTTGGATTTCTAGGGGAGGGGATCTTCTAAAGCATTTTTGTGATGGCAACAGAGTACTTCTCACATTGTTCCAGTCAAATTTCAAAACGAAGTAGAAGGGAAGAATAATATATCGCTGTGCTTCCTGGTGTAAATTAAATTGTAAAAGTAGCCACAGTTTCTATGTGTGCCAAAAAGTACACTTTGCCTCTTGTTCTGTTTGTACATGAGTGGTCTGACAAGTCACTGCAGGCTCCTCACCCATGGCTCCTTCCATGAAGAGACAGATATGCTTGAGAAATTCTGGTCGTTTGTTCCTATCTAGGTTATGTTTTCAAAATTCTCCTATAGAAAAACAACAGATTTTAAAAAGCTGATTACTGGAAGATGAAGTATTTATTTCCACTCAAACAATTAATATCTTTGTAAAATACTTGAAGTTGGCTATTTTCAAATATTTAATCATCCATGTCTATATCATTTGTTCAGGTTGCACAACTATGGCCTTCAAAAACCCCTTTACATCTGTTTATTTTCAATTGTAATAGACTAATTCAATGAAATTTTAAAGGTATATAATCTTGTTGATGGAGATATTATGAATTTATAAGAAGTATTTTTTTCTCATCATTGAAAATTTTATGTTAAGAAAGTTCAGTTCCCCTGTCTTATGAATCATGCAAAACCATAGCTTTGTCACTGAGTTCATACTCCTTGGGCTCTCACAGAACCTGAATGTCGAGAAAATGCTATTATGTTTGTTGTTATTTATCTATTTTGCAACTATTGCGGGCAACATGGTAATTGTGGTGACCATCATGTACAGTCCAGCACTGCTGGGCTCCCCCATGTACTTCTTTTTGATATTCCTGTCATTACTCGATACTTGCACTTCTTCTACTGTCATCCCCAAGATAATTATAGACTGCTTCTATGAGAGGAAGACCATCTCCTTTGAATGTTGTATGACACAACTGTTTGCTGTCCACTTCTTCACTGGGGCAGAAGTGATTGTCCTGACAGCCATGGCCTATGACCGCTATGTGGCCATCTGCAAGCCACTTCACTACTCTTCCATCATGACCCAGAGGCTTTGTAGAATTTTGGTGGTTGTGTCCTGGGCAGGGGGATTCTTGCATTCTATTATACAGATTATCTTCACTTTGCAGCTGCCTTTCTGTGGACCCAATATCATTGATCATTACAAGTGTGACTTGTTCCCATTACTGAAGCTTGCCTGCACTGACACACACATTTATGTCTTTATGATATTTGCCAACAGTGGTGCTATATGCATTATAATCTTCTCTTTATTGCTTGTCTCCTATGGTGTCATTTTGTTTTCTCTGAGAACCCACAGCTCTGAAGGTCGATGTAAAGCTCTCTCCACCTGTGGATCCCATATCATTGTCGTGCTTTTGTTTTTTGTTCCATGCATATTAATATATGCAAGACCCACTTCTGCCTTCTCCTTTGAGAAAAACGTGGTTACGTTTATGAATGCTGTTACACCATTGATAAATCCTATGGTTTACACTTTCAGGAATAAGGAAATGAAGAATGCCATCAGAAAAATGTGGAAAAGATTAATAGTCATTTCTGATGAATTTTAAAATATTCTAATTTAGTGGGTAAGGACACTTGTTATACAACAGAATTATTTGAGATTTACTTTCTCTTACTTTTAAGGTCTTAACGAAGCATGAACTACATTCTTAATCCAATACTGGTACTCAGGGGATCTGTGAATCTGAGAGTTTTACCTCATTGTGGATTTACCCAATTTGTGTCTCTCCTGAGGCCCCTGTAAGGCCTTCTTTCATTGTTGTCTTCTATCTCCCCTGGCTATTACAGCTATATTCTGCCTCTTCTGCACAGCTCCCTCAGCTCTTTGAGGAACAAATTGATGAAGACATTCCATTTAGGACCGAATGTTCAAATGTCTTTCACTGTCTGCCTATTACCTGGTTGTAGGTCTCTGCATTAGTGACTATCACCTGAAGAAGAAGCTTTTCTGATAATAGCTAAGTGAAAATAGCTAAGTGAAATATGTATGCATAGATATATCAGAATCTTATTTCTAAGTTCTTTAATAGTGTGCAGTTTCCCCTAAATCCTAGCTTATAGAATTTCAGGATCTTAGCCAACCAAGAAATGCCATCTATGGGTCCCATCTCATAGACAAAGTCTTAAATCTAAACAGGTAGGAGTTGATTGTTGCCAGAAATTTTCTCTACCCATTGAACTATCAAATATTGCAGATATATCACAATTGTAGTCTAAGGATTTGTAGCAAATTTAGCGTTGAACTTTTCCTCTGGTAGTATATAATCTACCTTCCAAGACCATGAACACTAGTCAGTAGGAGTAAATGCTTTTGGTAGGAATCAGCTCACATTCTCCATGTTCAATGAGATGTATAAGTATGGTCTTTGGGAACAGGGCTTTATCATTAATTAGTTTGCATAAAGGAAGCAGTAGTCTTGGCAATAACCTGTTTAAGAGGTTTCTTTTGGGCCCATTTGTCCAACAAATTTATTAGATACAGACCTTTCCTGGCACTCGATGTTTCACTTGATTATGTGAGGTTTGCTTTGTGTCCCCAATTATTTGATTATTCCATTTTTGTTTTTCCAAATTATATATTTAAAGAAGCTTTTACCATAGCAGGATTTATATGAACCCCTCAAATGGCCCCCAGTATTAGCTATTCCTTGCCACATTTCTTCCCTAACTCGCCTCTTTTCTTCACCTGTCCATTTAATCCTCCCATTCCTGTCACTTCTATCCTCCCAAATATACATTTTATTTACTCTACAGTTTACCCTTACCTCTTTTGCTATGTTTACTATATAACTTTTTACATAAAGTCTATGTTTGTACAGAATGTCATATGCCTATTGAAATCTTTAAAGATAACTTCTAATAAAATACATACCTACATACCATATTTTTTTTCTGGACTGAATTACTTCTCTCATGATGTTTGGTTTTTATTTCTTTGTTTTTATTACTCTATTTAGAGACTTACTGTAATTCCCATGAAAATATTTGCACAATTCTTTTTTTTTTTTTTTTTGCAAAAAGAGAGAGAGAGAGAGATTGGGTTAAATCACTTAAGATATTTTCTAGTTCCATCCATTTGCTCATGTCTACCTGGATTGTATTTCATTTTCTACTTCTCCTCCTCCCCTCTTACTTCCTCGTTTTTCTTCTTCCTATTCTTTTGTTGTTTCTTCTTTTTGTTCTTCTTGTCTTTGCTCTTATTCTTGTTGTTGTTCTTCTTTTTTTCTTCTTTTCCACCTTCTCTTCCTACTCTTCTTTTTATTCATCTTCCTCCTCCTCTCCCTTTTTGTTGTAGTTGTGGAATTTAAAACATTTGTAAACTATTCATTCCAATATGTGGTCTTGGTTCCCCTCTTCTTATACCTCATGTGTTCTCTCCAACCATCTCTCCCCATGTGCCTGTACCTTAGTGTCTCTGGCATACAATTGCAATATTTTCATACAAGTATATTATATTCTATATTCTATTTAATCCTAGACTATGGAAGGGTATGCTACAATATGTTGTCTGAAGTAGATGGAATGCACATTGTAACCATTAACAAACAGTAGAAAAAACTTATGATAAGATTAAGTTTAGGCTTTGCAATATACCATCAATGATTTAACGTGGTTCCATGATTCCCTACTCCTCCTTGAGAAGTATTGACAATTCAAGTGTTATGAAAAATGTGTAATATTTTCTTCACCTATAATCCTACAGGTTAGTGCCTATGGTACAGAAATTAGGTCCATATATGTACATACAAACCACCATGAATAAAGTCACTCGTCAGTAAAAGAGACATGAATATACCAGGGATCATGTGAAAAGAGGATATGATGGGTGGAAAAGGATGAGATGGTGATGGACAGTGTGATCATAAGACATGGTGGAAGTATACAGAGTTGTGAAAAATTGTGAAAGTAGAGTATAAAAAAATTTTAAGGTAAAGGAAATACTTCTAATATCATAACACCATTTATTTATACATATTTCCTTACTGAGAAGTTTTCTAACAGTGTTCAACAATATTATGATTAGTTTCCTTACAGATGAATTGATATATTCTTTTTGACACCAGACTTTTCCCTTAAATTCTGCTTGTAGACACTTTTCTACATCAATTAAAGAATGGAACAGTCTACTCTTTCTGAAAATGAAGTATATGGAATTATTTCCATATAAAATCTTGTCCAAATTGTACAAACATACAGCACGTCTTTAGATGGGCATGGGAATATTATAAGCTTTGCAATAAGTAAAAAGTTGCTCAAGAGTATGTCATGGATTCTCATGGGACCAGAGAAATTATAAACCTTGGGGAACTAAGAATTGATCTTACAGATTCAAGATGTTTCTGAGAAAGCTTTTTAACTATCTGAGAGAGTAAAGTAGGGAACATTCAGATTCTTCTTTTATGTTTTTTTCAACAACCATGATGAACACAGCACTAAAGTAACACAGGTAACACCCTATACCAGAGTTTCACTCCTGTTGCCTTTCAAATGTGGAAGGAAGAGTTGCAAACAGTAGAGAATCATTGTTAATGCTGAGCAGAAAGGATGTTTATCACCAGATTTTTCACAGAAGTGACACTTGGTGAAGCAAAGTAAGAATATTACCTCTGTATGTATTTTTATAAATGCTTTTTAAATTTGTGACAAAGTAATTTAGCATGTGTGTATTGAAAGCAATCTACTATATGTAGCAACATAAAGGCCCCATAATGGTTTCTATGACTGGCTGTGTGCCAGCTGAGAGCTTTATGGAGATATCACTGACCAAAACAAGGAAAGTTCTTTATAGCCCCAACTTCATGAACATTTTTGTGGTTTATCAAGAATGGATTTTGGATTTTGCCAAATGCGTTTTCTGTCTTTAACATGATTGGATAACTCAGATCTTTCATTTTTAAGCTTGTCAATATGGTGAACTGTACCAGTTACCAGTATTGAAATTTTATTCCTGACACAAAATCCCTGTGTTCATGACTTATACTATTTTTAATGTAGTTAGGAGTAGCATGCTGATCATTTGTGTAAAATGATCTCATCCTTGTTTCTAAGCATTATGGAATGTGTTTCAATTTCTTGTGATGCCTTTGCTCTAGGTAACAACTGTCATGGTCCTGCCATGAACAGTCCTTTTAACAGTGACTTGAATTACATGAGCATTAAATTTTTTGATCACCATTGACAGAATTAATCAACCATCTACCCGGAATTTTCTTCGTGATGAAATATTTAACTATAAATTAATTTTCTTTAATTTCTCTTCCTTTTCATGGGATATTTATATATGCATTTGAATGTTATTCCCTTGTCCTGTTCCCCCTCCAGAAACCCGCTATCCCATCTCCCATGCTCCTGCTTCTATGAGGGTGCTCGCAAACCTAACCCCATATCCATTTCCACCTCCCCACACAGACATTCTCTACACTGAGGCATCAAGCATTGACAGAACAAAGGGTTTCTCCACCCATTGATGCCCCAAAAGACCATCCTCTGCTACATATGCACCTGGAGCTATAGGTGTATCCCTGTGTACTCTTGGGATGCTGATTTAGTCCCTGGGAGCTCTGGGTAGAAAGGTTAGTTGATCCTGTTGTTTTTCCCACGGGGTTGCAAACCCCTTCAGCTATTTCAGTTCTTTCTGTAACTTCTCCGTTGGGGACCCTGTTCTCAGTTCAGTGGTTGGCTGAAAACATCCACCTATGTACTTCTCAGGCTCTGGCAGGGCCTTTCAGGAGACAGCTATATCAGGCTCTTGTTGCATGAACTCTTTGGCATCCACCGAATTGTCTGGGATTGGTGGATGTATATGGGATGGATCCCCAAGTAGGGGCAGTCTTTGCATGGGCTTTCCTTCAGTCTCAATATTATCTCCCCAGAATATTTTTCCCCCTTCTAAGATGTTCTGAAATATCCACAATTTGGTCTTCCTTCTTCCTGAGCTTCATGTGGTTTGTGAATTGTATCAAGGATATTACAAGCTTTTGGGCTAATATCTCTTATCAGTGAGTGCATACCATGTGTGTTCTTTTGTTGTTGGGTTACCTCACTCATGATGATATTTTATAGTTTCATCCATTTGCCTGTGAATTTCATGAAGGCATTGCTTTAATAACTGAGTAGTATTCCATGTTGTAAAGGGACCACATTTTCTATATCCATTTCAGTTTTGAAGGATATCTGAGTTCTTTCCAGCTTCTAGCTATTATAAATAATGCACTATGCACATAGTGGAGCATGTTTTCTTGCTTAATGTTGGAGATATTTCCGGTATATGCCCGGGAGTGGTATATCTGTGTCATCAGGAGGAACTATGTCCAGGTTTCTAAGGAACCACCAGACTGATTTCCAGAACAGTTTTACCAATCAACAATGGAGGAGTGTTCCTCTTTCTCCACATCCTTGTCAGCATTTGCTGAGACCTAAGTTTCATTATAGATTTTGTGATTTGATTTCTCTTTTCATCATGCATGCCAGTATTTATTTATTTGTGGGTATGTGTGTGTGCATGTGGTGTATTCATGTGTTTGTGTGTACATATGAGTATAGATACATAGATAAAGGGTCACCAATGAGATTTCTTGCTGATTTCTCTTCACCATATTTTTTAAAGTAATGGATTTTCCTCAACCATAACACCTATTCTTCAGCTTAGGTCACTGGCCAGTGAGAATTGTCAATATCATTGTCCCATTGTTCCTAAGAATAAGATTATAAGCATCCTAAAATTTCTGACTTTTTTACATAAAGGCTATATATTTGCACTCAGATTCTCACTCTGCACAGAAAGCACGGTATGAGATGAACAATCTCTAATACTGAAAGTTTATTTTGTTTGTTCACTAAAGTTATCTGCTATCATCTTTTATAGTTTTATGTTTGTTGATAATGAAGAAGGAGGAAGAAAGCAAAATAATAGTATTTTGACCAAGAAACAAATAAGGAAGAAATGTTACAGGATAAAAGACTATAATGATGATGATGATTTAAGACCAATAGTAATAATAATACCCTGGGAGATACAATTTTGAATAAAGAATTGCTTTTATATTATTTATGTCTTAAGAATGTATTTTATGATCTTTCTGGATTCCCTCTGTGCCAGAGGCTGACACTGTGCCATAGCTTTTGGTAACCTGATCCTGCCTGGAAAAACTGGTCTCCCAGGAGTGCTGACACTTCTGAGAGCTCAGGTGAGACCAACATTTCTGCTCACAGGGACCTTTGGAGAGCCCTTATAACACAGGAACCTAGGAGTAGTCTGGGACTTGATATTTCTGGTACCCATCTGCACCTGGCTCTCACCCTGAGCCATGGCTCTCTGTACCGAGATCCTATCCAGAGAGAGTTGGTCTCCCATGAGTACTGACATGTAGACTTACAGGAGGATCAAGTAACTGTCAAAGGCAGCAAGACCAGCTAACACCAGAGATAATCAAATGTCAAGAGGCAAGTGCAAGAAACTAAGCAACAGAAACTGAGGCCACTTGGCATCTTCAGAAACCATTATGCCCACCATAAGTCATGAATACTCCAACACACTGGAAAAGCAAGATTCTGATTTAAAATCACATCTCATGGTGATGTTAGAGGACTTTACAAAGGACATAAATAACCCCTAAAAGAAATACAGGAGAACGCAGGTAAAAAGTAGAAGCCCTTAAAGAGGAAACACAAAAATCCCTTAAAGAATTACAGGAAAACATAACCAAGTAGGTGAATGTATTGAATAAAGACATTCTGTATTTAAAAATACAAATAAAAACAATAGAAAATCACAAAGGAGACAACCCTGAAAAACAAAAAAACAAAACAACAACAACAACAACAAAAAAAAAAACAAAAACCTAGGAAAGAAAGTAGGAATCATAGATGCAAGCATCGCCAAAAGAATACAAGAGATAGAAGAAAGACTCTTAGGATCAGAAGGTACCATAGTAAATACTGACACAACTGTCAAGGAAAATGCAAAATGCAAAAAAAAAAAAAAAATCCTAACCTAAAACATCCAGGAAATCCAGGACACAATGAGAAGATCAAACCTAAGGATAACATGTATAGAAGAGATTAAAGAATCCCACCTTAAATGGCCAATAAATATCTTCAACAAAATTAAAGAAGAAAACTTCCCTAACCTAAAGAAAGAGATCCATATATACATACAAGTAGCCTACAGAACTCTAAGTAAATTGGACCAGGAAAGAAATTCCTACTGTCACATCAAGGTTAAAATAACAAATGCACTAAACAAAGAAAAAATATTAAAAGCAGTAAGGGAAAAAGTCAAGTAACATATAAAGGCAGACCTATCAAAATTACACTAGACTTCTCAACAGAGGCTATGAAAGCTAGAAGAACCTGGTCAGATGTCATACAGACACTAAGAGAACACAAATGCCAGACCCGGCTACTATATTCAGCAAATCCTCAATTATCATAGATGGAGAAACTAAGATATTCCATGATAAAACCAAATTTACACAATATCTTTCCACAAATCCAGCCCTACATAGTATAATAGGTGGAAAACTCCAGTACAAGGAGGGAAACTATACCCTAAAGAAAGCAAAAAAGTAATCTTCTTTCAACTAACCCCCAAAAAATCATACACACACAAATATAATTCCACCTCTAACAACAAAAGTAATAGGAAACATCAATCATTGGTCCCTAATATCTCTTAATGTCAATGGACTCAATTCTCCAAGAAAGAGAGGCCAACAGACTGGATACATAAACAGGACCCAGCATTTTACTGAATGCAGCAAACATACCTCAGTGACAAAGACAGACACTTCCACATGATAAGAGTCTGAGAAAACAGAATTTCCAAGAAAATGGTCCCAAGGAACAGGCTGGAGTAGCCATTCTAATATCAAATAAAATCAACTTTCATCTGGAAGTTCTCAAAAAAAGATAAGGCAGGATACAATACACTCAAGGAAAAATCCACCAAGATGAACTTTCAATTCTGAATATCTATGCTCCAATGCAAAGACACCAACATTCACATAAAAACTTTACTAAAGCTCAAATCACACATTGCACCACACATAGTAATAGTGGGAGACTTCAAAACCCCACTCTCATCAATGGATCACGGAAACAGAATATAAACAGAGACACAGTAAAACTAACCAAAGTTATAAACTTAATGGAGTTAACAGCTATCTATAGAATATTTCATCCTAAAATAAAAAATATATACCTTCTTTCCAGCACTTCATGGTACCTTTTCCAAAACTGATCATATAACTGGTCACAAAACAGGCCTCCACAGATCCAAGAAGATTGAAATAATCCCATGCATCTTATCAAGTCACCATGGACTAAACCTGATCTTCCACAACAAGAAAACCAACAGAAAGCCCACATGGACAGGGAAGCTGAACAACCTTCTACTCAATGATAACTTGGTTAAGAAAGAAATAAAGAAAGTTATTAAAGACTTTTCAGAATTCATTAAACACACCAAATTTATGGGACACAAAGAAAGTAGTGCTAAGAGGAAACCTTATAACTCTAAGTGACTCCAAAAAGAAAATGGAGAGACCATGCACTAGTAGCTTGACTGCATATCTGAAAGCTCTAGAACAAAAGTAAGCAAATACACCCAAGAGGAGTAGAAGACAGGAAATAATCAAACTCAGTTCTGAAATCAACCAAATAGAAACAATAAGAATTATACAAAGAATCAGCAAAAGCAGGAAGAGCTGGTTTGTTGAGAAAATCAATAATAATCAATAATAAGCCTGTAGCCAGACAAACCAGAGGGCATGGAGACAGTATTCAAATTAACAAAACCTAAGTGTAAAGGAAGACATATTAACAGAAAATTAGGAAATTCAAAAAAATCTTCAGATCCTACTACAAAAGCCTATACTCAACAAAACATGAAAATATGGAGAAATGGGCAACTCTCTACACAGATAAAAGGTAGCAAAGATAAATCAGGATCAGAAAACCATTTAAATAGTCCCATATCCCCTAAAGAAGTAGAAGCAATATTAAAAGTTTTCCAAACAAAAACAAAAATAAAAAAAACAAAAACAACAACAACAACAACGAAAATAGCACGAGATGGTTTTAGTGCTGAATTCTATCATATCTTTTTTTTTTCAGAGCTGGGGACCGACTATCATATCTTTATATAAGACTTAATAACAATACTCTCCAAATTGTTAAGCAACATACAGACAGAAGGAACACTGCCCAATTTGTTCTATGAAGTCAGAATTACAGTTACACCTAAACCACACAAAGATCCAACAAAGAAAGAGAACTTCAGACCAATTTCCCCTATGAATATCGATGCAAAAATAATAAAATGCTCACAAACCGAAGGTAAGAACACATTCAAATAATCATCTTTATTGATCCATTATGTTTCATTCCAGAGACACAGGGAAAATTCAATATATGTCTCTTATCTAAGAGCACTGTGACAAAGAACACCACCTGAACTGTGGTATGCTAACTCCTGACCAGAACCTGTTGCCAGAACCTGGTCTAAACTGTGCTGAAACAGAAGACACAGGATAATTGATTCCCATATATTGCTTAAGACAATGTGAGTTCAGTCTTTCCAATGTTCCTTCCCCATAGAAAAAGCTTCTAATCTTCTGGGCCTGATGGCCAGACAGCCTCTGCCCAAGGTATGATGTAGACCTTAGGAATCGGGAAGAACTGTTTAGGTAAGAAACTATAGACTAACCTCTGTCATTTTAATTAACATATGACATCTAGAATATAGTTTATCATTCTTTGGTCCATGATAATGTAGACTAAGTTTAATGTAGATTAACAGCTTGAAAATAGATAACTAGCTCCTTACATCAAGGTAATCCACTACTGGATAAGTTCATTAGTCAATTTATTAGTTAGTTATTTTTTTTAAAACCAAACTACTAAGACTCTTATTTTAAAAAAGATCAAACAAGTTTGTGTTACAGGCTTCATATTAAATGAATGTTCTTAATAACCCGTGTCTCACGGTGAAAAATTGGACAGGAAAATTATATGTACATTCTGAGGATTTGAAAGCTGAGAAAGTATATGAAGTATATGAGGTAGGTATCTGAGTGATACAGATTAAAGGAGATGAAAAATGATTTCAGATGGAAAATGTTCTAAGGTGTATATGTACAAACTGAAGAGGCATAAAAAATTACGGCACATAAAAAAGAGGAGAAATGTTTCATAACTCCCATGCTGTTGTTATAATATGATTTTTAAAAGTTCAGAATTTTAACACAGATCAATGGAGTTCTGGTAAGCTGGTGGAGTACTAGGTGCTTACAATCAAAAGCTCAAGAGGAAAAATTCCCTTAGGTTGTCTCCTAAATATAGACTTACAGATGCTTCTCACCATACTAAAACTTCTGTTTAATTTATATAGTCAGCCTTCTGGAATGAGTGAAGAATGTTCCATGTCTTTTAACTCAAACCTATAGTTTTTATTAGGTCTCAAAGGCAAGAGTCTACTCATGCTGTCTTACATACACCTACTAAATGCTTTTTCTACTAATGTACATCCTTTTGCAAACTACAATTCACATAAACTTCAGAAAATGAAAAAGTCGTAAGACTTGAATCCACACGCCAGAGATCAAATAGACTTCAGGTAAGTGTATCTGTCTATTCTTGAAGATGTTGTTCCCCCTTGATCTTGGGATTCCATACCTTCCTCAATTACTAGACATTTTTGACTTCTTCTTTAGTCTATATTTGTCTCAGAAGATTTTCACTTGGGTGACAGACCACATCCAGGGATCACTTGCGGCCTGTAAGCTGCTGCACACTGGACTTGCTGAAAGCTGATATAAACCAGTCCAGCCTATGTGATTCCTCCCTATCTTTCAGCTCAACCAGGTAATCAGATGTTTCTTATAAATGCCCAGCCATTGACTAGCACTTCAGTCTTCTTGGGCCCCAATGACAACTGTCCTAATGCCAGCCAGAACTGTTACAAAAGAGAATATGCTTCTATCCATTGTCCCAGCTATTAGGCTGAAATGCTAAGTCAAAAAGACAATCCCTGTGTCCATGCTGAAAAAGAACAAAACTTGAATTCATAGTTCTTATATAAAGGCTGTTCCTAATGGAAGATCAGATGACTTAGATGTCAGATGGAAATTCTCTCAATATCCAAAAGACATGTGAGGTAAGACTCAAAGTCCAATATTTCATTGGTCCCTCCCTTTCTTATCCCAGTAATCCTAACTCCCCTTTTATTAGTTAACTCTACTCCCAGCAATGGGGACATGGGCAGACCGCTACTTTCTACACCTTGCCTGGCCTGTTCACCATGACTCATTAAAACCCTCCCCTGTTTTGTCTATGTCTGCATTTTGGCAGGAAAACTTTTGGTTTTTAGGACCAAATTTATGTTCCCCCCGTTACACACACAGTGGACAGTAACTCAGATCTTGAGAAAATTGACAAATTGAGCACTTAATAAAGATACAACTCAGAGGGGGAAATGAGAGAATATAGCTTATTTCATTTTGAAATAGTCAGGCACCTTAGACCTTACACTTCAATTTCCCAGAACAACAACCCAGGCTTCTCTGAAAAGCTACAGAAAAAGGACAGCCAATCAGCAACTGTCCCTACATCTGACTAGGGGCTTACAACAGATAAAAATTGTACCTATCAGGTAGCCCTCCTTTCTTTGATGTATGAAGTAATCAGAAGTGTACAAATATCCCATACTATAAACTGAACCAATCACAATGAAGGTGAACTAAACAGAACTATAAAACCCTTAACTGCTTTTAAAGGGGCCCGTGCTCTTCCCTCATGTTCACTGCCACATTGTTTTGATGGTTGATCCCACATGGTAGCTGTTTCTGTAGAATAAATGCTCTTATCCTTTGCATACTATTTGAGTCTGGGGTCTTTCAGTGATTCGTACACACACACCCAATTTTTCTTTCCATTAAAACAAACCATAACAACTTCAAGTCCATTTTGTGTTGTGTGAATATGGAATGTGTCCTTGAGATTTGCTGACCTGCCAGGATTGCATCCTTAAGACAACTGACTAGCTGTCTCCCATCAGATTCAAATTTTAATATCTCCTAAGCTAGAATGCCCTCACCCGCTTACTGCTTCCATTCTGGAATATGATCCTTTCCAGACTGTTACAACTGATGTGATTTCATGCATATTTCTCTTCTATGGCGTCCAAAAAGTAGTTTTCTTATAGTCATCCACCATTTATATATATATATTTTTTATACAGTTTTCTCAATGGCCCATGAGACCTGTGGGATGGGGTATGGTGTAGACATCCAACTGGGGCTCTGTGATCCCACTCCTTGTTTTCTTATTCTCTAAAAAATGACAAGTTATAGGTGCTTGTGTTAATTGTTATCCACAAATAACACATTTCTCTGCAAGTTGAAGACAGAAAAATGGGAGTTGAAAGAAGTCTCAATTTAATACTATGTACACTGAACAGAATAATAAAAGCCTTTCCAATAGGACCTATGACTGATGTAATCACTTGCTTTTGCTCTTCTTAACAGAACAAGGCTTGAGTTCAATCTGTTGAGGTAAGACTTAAGTAAAACCACCATGTTGTTGGTCACTTTAGTAGCTTTTGTGCTCCCATTGTACCAGTGAACATATTTTGTTCAGGTCAGTAATTATTGAATCTTTCAGAGATCTCAGTTTGCTGAGATTTTTGTTTAACTTTGTTCTCTGATAACTTATCTCATAGCTTCTAATATTATAAGAGCTAGCTGGCATATATGTGAAACTCTGAGATTAATCAGAGACAGGAGGACTATATCTGGAACTGAACTATGGTAAATTAATGGGGTGTTTCTTTTAAGAATCTGATTTCATTTTGCCTCTGTCCTGGGAAGATCCTCTCATTATATATATCACATTCATTAATAAATAAAGTATTTTATTAGTAACAGTCTTCACATAATTCCTTACATATTCATTGATACCTTTGACAGATAGAATTTTAATTAAGTTCTGCACCCACTGTAAAATTGTCTGCTCTTTCTGAAAATGATGGTATATGAATTTACTATCAAATAACAACCTCTTCTAAATTGAAAAAAAAAAGTATACAAGATGTCCATGAAAGCAATATAAACAGTGGAATAAATGAAACATTACATAAAATTGGTTCTTGGATCTCATGTGGCCAGAAACTTTTCATGTCCTGAGAGAGCTAAGAATTAGTATCACGGATTCATGATATCTCAGGGAATCCTCTTTAAATTCCAGATGTAATGAGGAGGCAATTTTGGATCCTTTGTTATGGTTTTTTCAGCAGCCATGATGAATACAGCAACCAGGAAACAGAGGTAACATCCTCTACCCTTACTGCCAGAGATCCTCTAGTGTTGTATCTTAGATTTGGAAGTATGAGCTGGAAAGAAGGAGAGAATCTTGATCTGCCCTGAATGAAAAGGACAGCAGTCTTCATATTTTTCACAGAGCAGCTCTTTGGTAAAATACTATGCACCCTTATGAAAGGTTTTTAATTTGTGATAAAGTGATTTAACATTTGGGTACTGTGTGCAGCCTATTGAATTTAGAAAACCAAGTGTTTTTCACCTCACATCTATTTGTTTTTGAGAGACATCTATAAACTGTGATGCTCAGCTTACTTAATCTCAGTATAAATTTTATGACAAAAATTAGTGTTTTTCAATTTACAAAAACATTACGTGAGGAGACCAGAGAATAATAACTCAGAAAAAATTGTTCAAGATCCCCTGGGTCTCAAATAACTGTTGTAGCGTAATGTCCTTCCATCTATTTATCCTTCCAAGAAAGTTCTTCCCAATAATTTTTTAAGCATTTATTCCTTTCCAGGCTTAGGGAAATTAAACAACTCTAAAATTTTCAACTTCATGTTAAAATCAAACAATTTAAAAATCCAGCAAAAATATAATTTCCTATTATCTGTCTGACAATGCTTTGATTATTTAAACATATGTTCATTAATGAACTAGTAACTAACCATTATAAAGTTGTCTTGAAAGACAAAATGCTTTGATATTATTTAAAGAATATTAATATGAATAATGATAAACAGACACCTCTCTGTACCTTCAGTAGCTATACAAATCCAATATAAAATGTTCTAGTTCTACAAATACCCAAAAGTATAGGTGACAGAGAAATACAGGTTAAGAAAGTTTAAATCAAGTCATAATAGTGAATTTTTCTGATTTAATCTTGTCCACTTTGATTCCTCAGTGCATTAGCATTCTTTGAACTCTTAGGAGTTCAAATTAAGTAGGTGAAGCTCTTTGGTGCTAGGATTCAGGCTTGCTCTCTTAAAATGAGCAGAATGTATTAAGACATAGAAAAGGTGAAGAAACCCATCAGGAAGGACCTGAAAGGAATGAAAAAAATCTCTTTTCCCTAAATTTCAAAAAATATTCAGCCAGCAAAGCTGAGACACTTAGGGCAAAAGAATAACATAGTAGGCAGAGAAAAGATCAGTAATCTGGTGCAATACATTTTTCAGGAAGTCAAATAAATAAACCTTGTTAGCTACAATGACAGAAAATGAAGATCTTACTGGTAGATAATATTTTTTTGTTTAAAAAATAAGATAGACTCAGGAAATTAAACATATGAGATGATTTCATGTATATTTTTAATAAATTATCATCATGTATAAAAACAATAGACCTTTTTGTTTGTTTGTCTTCCTTCCTCCTTTTTCTTTTTTCTTTTTTATAGTCATGTTTAGTTCTTTCCTGGGCTCCTGGGTCCTCAATTTGCACAAGTCATTGGTTGATCACTTCCAGAAGTTCTATACCATATTTGTCCCCAGCACATTTTACGAGCAGGACAGAGTTATTGCTTTGTGTCTTGATTGATGTACTAGTCCCACTGCTTGGATTGACTATATGGGTTTTTACCTAGTATTATTGTAAGTTATTATGTCATATTCCAGTGATATCCCAGGGAGGTGTGCTCTTGTTTTTAATGGAAATAGAGGAAGAGTGGATGGGGGAGAGATGAGATCAGAGAACTGGGAGGAGAAAAGGGAAGGGAAACTCCCATCAGAATATAACGTATAAAAGAATAAACAACATAGACATTTATTTTAAATAACTTTAAAAGCAACTACTCAGAATGGCAATCCTTTATTCACTTCCCTGACCATTTTGAATATTACATGTGCTTCACAGTTATTGAAGACATTCTGTTGTCTGAGGGTATGTTGACACTACAATTATGTTAGCTGTTTGCATGAATGGGGAGGAAAGTGGATTGTAGATTTCCCTAGGTCACTTCTCTGGAGATAGCTCAGTGACCTCCTTTCTGCTTTATGTTACCTGAGAAAATAGTTTACCTCTATAAGAGTTTCAAATACATGGCTGCTATAGAAAAGATTATGGAATATTTAGTGTAACATAGTAGATACCTAGTATATTTATAGATAACAATATAAAATAATTGAGTTATTCCTAAATGAGATTATGGATTGAAAACCATAGAGAAATCAATTGGGATATGGTCACATCCAATATTGGGAAAGATTACAATATAATGAATTAATCCACATAAGATGCCGTATTAAATCATTACTTCCAAATTTGAAAATCAGGATGAACAGAAAATATGACTTTTTTGTCAGAAATTGGGAAGAAATTATTTTTTGTGCATTTAATCTTGGTATTAAATGTACAGTTTCTTAATTATAATAAAAACAATAAAATTCTTACTGATGGAATTGATCATTTTAAACTTTCTTCTGGAAATTAGTTTATATTCATAATATTTGTGAATGGTGAATATTGTTCCTTTTATTTTCTCATTTTTAAAACTTTAAGAAAGCATCACTTTGATATCGTATAATTACTTTTATTTTTAGAATCGTGTGATACTAATTTGTAATAGCTTACTTTACTGCGTCAACCTTTATGAATGTTTTACGTGTTCTCAATTTTTAGTTTTTAAATACTGCATTATATTGTGTTCTAAATTTTCTTATATTATTTTGATTTAGAAAAATATCTGGGGGAGAACTCTTCTTTCGATAATAATAACATTTTTTCAGGTTCTGCAGCTACATCTAATATGTATTCCATAATAATTTCAAGAAAAATGAAATGCCAAAGTAATGGAAGTACATTTTTTTTTATTAACTTGAGTATTTCTTATATACATTTCAAGTGTTATTCCCTTTCCCGGTTTCCGGGCAAAATCCCCCTCCCCCCTCCCCTTCCTTGTGGGTGTTCCCCTCCCAACCCTCCCCCCATTGCCGCCCTCCCCCCACAGTCTAGTTCACTGGGGGTTCAGTCTTAGCAGGACCCAGGGCTTCCCCTTCCACTGGTGCTCTTACTAGGATATTCATTGCTACCTATGGGGTCAGAGTCCAGGGTCAGTCCATGTATAGTCTTTAGGTAGTGGCTTAGTCCCTGGAAGCTCTGGTTGCTTGGCATTGTTGTACATATGGGGTCTCGAGCCCCTTCAAGCTCTTCCAGTTCTTTCTCTGATTCCTTCAACGGGGGACCTATTCTCAGTTCAGTGGTTTGCTGCTGGCATTCGCCTCTGTATTTGCTGTATTCTGGCTGTGTCTCTCAGGAGCGATCTACATCCGGCTCCTGTCGGTCTGCACTTCTTTGCTTCAACCATCTTGTCCAATTGGGTGGCTGTATATGTATGGGCCAAATGTGGGGCAGGCTCTGAATGGGTGTTCCTTCAGTCTCTGTTTTAATCTTTGCCTCTCTCTTCCCTGCCAAGGGTATTCTTTTTCCTCATTTAAAGAAGGAGTGAAGCATTCACATTTTGATCATCCGTCTTGAGTTTCGTTTGTTCTAGGGATATAGGGTAATTCAAGCATTTGGGCTAATAGCCACTTATCAATGAGTGCATACCATGTATGTCTTTCTGTGATTGGGTTAGCTCACTCAGGATGATATTTTCCAGTTCCAACCATTTGCCTACGAATTTCATAAACTCGTTGTTTTTGATAGCTGAGTAATATTCCATTGTGTAGATGTACCACATTTTCTGTATCCATTCCGCTGTTGAAGGGCATCTGGGTTCTTTCCATTTTCTGGCTATTATAAATAAGGCTGCGATGAACATAGTGGAGCACGTGTCTTTTTTATATGTTGAGGCATCTTTTGGGTATATGCCCAAGAGAGGTATAGCTGGATCCTCAGGCAGTTCAATGTCCAATTTTCTGAGGAACCTCCAGACTGATTTCCAGAATGGTTTTACCAGTCTGCAATCCCACCAACAATGGAGGAGTGTTCCTCTTTCTCCACATCCTCGCCAGCATCTGCTGTCACCTGAGTTTTTGATCTTAGCCATTCTCACTGGTGTGAGGTGAAATCTCAGGGTTGTTTTGATTTGCATTTCCCTTATGACTAAAGATGTTGAACATTTCTTTAGGTGTTTCTCAGCCATTCGGCATTCCTGAGCTGTGAATTCTTTGTTTAGCTCTGAACCCCATTTTTTAATAGGGTTATTTGTTTCCCTGCGGTCTAACTTCTTGAGTTCTTTGTATATTTTGGATATAAGGCCTCTATCTGTTGTAGGATTGGTAAAGATCTTTTCCCAATCTGTTGGTTGCCGTTTTGTCCTAACCACCGTGTCCTTTGCCTTACAGAAGCTTTGCAGTTTTATGAGATCCCATTTGTCGATTCTTGATCTTAGAGCATAAGCCATTGGTGTTTTGTTCAGGAAATTTTTTCCAGTGCCCATGTGTTCCAGATGCTTCCCTAGTTTTTCTTCTATTAGTTTGAGTGTGTCTGGTTTGATGTGGAGGTCCTTGATCCACTTGGACTTAAGCTTTGTACAGTGTGATAAGCATGGATCGATCTGCATTCTTCTACATGTTGCCCTCCAGTTGAACCAGCACCATTTGCTGAAAATGCTATCTTTTTTCCATTGGATGGTTTTGGCTCCTTTGTCAAAAATCAAGTGACCATAGGTGTGTGGGTTCATTTCTGGGTCTTCAATTCTATTCCATTGGTCTATCTGTCTGTCTCTGTACCAATACCATGCAGTTTTTATCACTATTGCTCTGTAATACTGCTTGAGTTCAGGGATAGTGATTCCCCCTGAAGTCCTTTTATTGTTGAGGATAGCTTTAGCTATCCTGGGTTTTTTGTTATTACAGATGAATTTGCAAATTGTTCTGTCTAACTCTTTGAAGAATTGGATTGGTATTTTGATGGGGATTGCATTGAATCTGTAGATTGCTTTTGGTAAAATGGCCATTTTTACTATATTAATCCGGCCAATCCATGAGCATGGGAGATCTTTCCATCTTCTGAGGTCTTCTTCAATTTCTTTCCTCAGTGTCTTGAAGTTCTTATTGTACAGATCTTTTACTTGCTTGGTTAAAGTCACACCGAGGTACTTTATATTATTTGGGTCTATTATGAAGGGTGTCGTTTCCCTAATTTCTTTCTCGGCTTGTTTCTCTTTTGTATAGAGGAAGGCAACTGATTTATTTGAGTTAATTTTATAACCAGCCACTTTGCTGAAGTTGTTTATCAGCTTTAGTAGTTCTCTGGTGGAACTTTTGGGATCACTTAAATATACTATCATGTCATCTGCAAATAGTGATATTTTGACTTCTTCTTTTCCGATCTGTATCCCCTTGATCTCCTTTTGTTGTCTGATTGCTCTGGCTAGAACTTCAAGAACTATATTGAATAAGTAGGAAGAGAGTGGGCAGCCTTGTCTAGTCCCTGATTTTAGTGGGATTGCTTCAAGTTTCTCTCCATTTAGTTTAATGTTAGCAACTGGTTTGCTGTATATGGCTTTTACTATGTTTAGGTATGGGCCTTGAATTCCTATTCTTTCCAGGACTTTTATCGTGAAGGGGTGTTGAATTTTGTCAAATGCTTTCTCAGCATCTAATGAAATGATCATGTGGTTTTGTTCTTTCAGTTTGTTTATATGATGGATCACGTTGATGGTTTTCCGTATATTAAACCATCCCTGCATGCCTGGGATGAAGCCTACTTGATCATGGTGGATGATTGTTTTGATGTGCTCTTGAATTCGGTTTGCCAGAATTTTATTGAGTATTTTTGCGTCGATATTCATAAGGGAAATTGGTCTGAAGTACTCTTTCTTTGTTGTGTCTTTGTGTGGTTTAGGTATAAGAGTAATTGTGGCTTCGTAGAAGGAATTCGGTAGTGCTCCATCTGTTTCAATTTTGTGGAATAGTTTGGATAATATTGGTATGAGGTCTTCTATGAAGGTTTGATAGAATTCTGCACTAAACCCGTCTGGACCTGGGCTCTTTTTGGTTGGAAGACCTTTAATGACTGCTTCTATTTCCTTAGGAGTTATGGGGTTGTTTAACTGGTTTATCTGTTCCTGATTTAACTTCGATACCTGGTATCTGTCTAGGAAATTGTCCATTTCCTGAAGATTTTCAAATTTTGTTGAATATAGGTTTTTATAGTAAGATCTGATGATTTTTTGAATTTCCTCTGAATCTGTAGTTATGTCTCCCTCTTCATTTCTGATTTTGTTAATTTGGAAGCACTCTCTGGGTCCTCTCGTTAGTCTGGCTAAGGGTTTATCTATCTTGTTGATTTTCTCAAAGAACCAACTTTTGGTTCTGTTGATTCTTTCTATGGTCCTTTTTGTTTCTATTTGGTTGATTTCAGCTCTGAGTTTGACTATTTCCTGCCTTCTACTCCTCCTGGGTGTATTTGCTTCTTTTTGTTCTAGAGCTTTTAGGTGTGCTGTCAAGCTGCTGACATATGCTCTTTCCTGTTTCTTTCTGCAGGCACTCAGCGCTATGAGTTTTCCTCTTAGCACAGCTTTCATTGTGTCCCATAAGTTTGGGTATGTTGTACCTTCATTTTCATTAAATTCTAAAAAGTTTTTAATTTCTTTCTTTATTTCTTCCTTGACCAGGTTATCATTGAGTAGAGCATTGTTCAATTTCCACGTATATGTGGGCATTCTTCCCTTATTGTTATTGAAGACCAGTTTTAGGCCGTGGTGGTCCGATAGCACGCATGGGATTATCTCTATCTTTCTGTACCTGTTGAGGCCCGTTTTTTGACCAATTATATGGTCAATTTTGGAGAAAGTACCATGAGGAGCTGAGAAGAAGGTATATCCTTTTGCTTTAGGATAGAATGTTCTATAAATATCCGTTAAGTCCATTTGGCTCATGACTTCTCTTAGTCTGTCGACATCACTGTTTAATTTCTGTTTCCATGATCTGTCCATTGATGAGAGTGGGGTGTTGAAGTCTCCCACTATTATTGTGTGAGGTGCAATGTGTGTTTTGAGCTTTAGTAAGGTTTCTTTTACGTATGTAGGTGCCCTTGTATTTGGGGCATAGATATTTAGGATTGAGAGTTCATCTTGGTGGATTTTTCCTTTGATGAATATGAAGTGTCCTTCCTTATCTTTTTTGATGACTTTTAGTTGGAAATTGATTTTATTTGATATTAGAATGGCTACTCCAGCTTGCTTCTTCTGACCATTTGCTTGGAAAGTTGTTTTCCAGCCTTTCACTCTGAGGTAGTGTCTGTCTTTGTCTCTGAGGTGTGTTTCCTGTAGGCAGCAGAATGCAGGGTCCTCGTTGCGTATCCAGTTTGTTAATCTATGTCTTTTTATTGGGGAGTTGAGGCCAATGATATTGAGAGATATTAAGGAATAGTGATTATTGTTTCCCTTTATATTCATATTTGGATGTGAGGTTATGTTTGTGTGCTTTCATTCTCTTTGTTTTGTTGCCAAGACGATTAGTTTCTTGCTTCTTCTAGGGTATAGCTTGCCTCCTTATGTTGGGCTTTACCATTTATTATCCTTTGTAGTGCTGGATTTGTAGAAAGATATTGTGTAAATTTGGTTTTGTCATGGAATATCTTGGTTTCTCCATCAATGTTAATTGAGAGTTTTGCTGGATACAGTAACCTGGGCTGGCATTTGTGTTCTCTTAGGGTCTGTATGACATCAGTCCAGGATCTTCTGGCCTTCATAGTTTCTGGCGAGAAGTCTGGTGTGATTCTGATAGGTCTCCCTTTATATGTTACTTGACCTTTTTCCCTTACTGCTTTTAATATTCTTTCTTTATTTTGTGCGTTTGGTGTTTTGACAATTATGTGACGGGAGGTGTTTCTTTTCTGGTCCAATCTATTTGGAGTTCTGTAGGCTTCTTGTATGTCTATGGGTATCTCTTTTTTTAGGTTAGGGAAGTTTTCTTCTATGATTTTGTTGAAGATATTTACTGGTCCTTTGAGCTGGGAGTCTTCACTCTCTTCTATACCTATTATCCTTAGGTTTGATCTTCTCATTGAGTCATGGATTTCCTGTATGTTTTGGACCAGTAGGTTTTTCCGCTTTACATTATCTTTGACAGTTGAGTCAATGATTTCTATGGAATCTTCTGCTCCTGAGATTCTCTCTTCCATCTCTTGAATTCTGTTGGTGAGGCTTGTATCTACAGCTCCTTGTCTCTTCTTTTGGTTTTCTATATCCAGGGTTGTTTCCATGTGTTCTTTCTTGATTGCTTCTATTTCCATTTTTAATTCCTTCAACTGTTTGATTGTGTTTTCCTGGAATTCTTTCAGGGATTTTTGCGATTCCTCTCTGTAGGCTTCTACTTGTTCTCTAAGGGAGTTCTTCATGTCTTTCTTGAAGTCCTCCAGCATCATGATCAAATATGATTTTGAAAATAGATCTTGCTTTTCTGGTGTGTTTGGATATTCCATGTTTGTTTTGATGGGAGAATTGGGCTCCGATGGTGCCATGTAGTCTTGGTTTCTGTTGCTTGGGTTCCTGTGCTTGCCTCTCGCCATCAGATTATCTCTAGTGTTACTTTGTTCTGCTATTTCTGACAGTGGCTAGACTGTCCTATAAGCCTGTGTGACAGGAGTGCTGTAGACCTGTTTTCCTCTCTTTCAGTCAGTTATGGGGACAGAGTGTTCTGCTTTCTGGCGTGTAGTTTTTCCTCTCTACAGGTCTTCAGCTGTTCCTGTGGGCCTGTGTCTTGAGTTCACCAGGCAGCTTTCTTGCAGCAGAAAATTTGGTCTTACCTGTGGTCCCAAGGCTCAGGTTCGCTCGTGGGGTGCTGCCCACGGGCTCTCTGCAGCAGCAGCAACCAGGAATTCCTGTGCCGCCCCTTCCGGGAACTTCAGTGCACCAGGGTTACAGATGGTCTTTGGCTTTTTCCTCTGGCGTCCGAGATGTGTGTGCAGGGAGCAGTCACTTCTGGTTTCCCAGGCTTGTCTGCCTCTCTGAAGGTTTAGCTCTCCCTCCCACGGGATTTGGGTGCAGAGAACTGTTTATCCGGTCTGTTTCTTTCAGGTTCCGGAGGTGTCTCAGGGACAGGGGTCCTGCCGCTCCTGGGCCCTCCCCCACGGGAGCCCAGAGGCCTTATACAGTTTCCTCTTGGGCCAGGGATGTGGGCAGGGGTGAGCAGAGTTGGTGGTCTCTTCCGCTCTGCAGCCTCAGGAGTGCCCACCTGACCAGGCGGTTGGGTCTCTCTCTCACTGGGTCTGGGAGCAGAGAGCTGCTGCGGGCCGGGATCCGCGGGTGTGGGACTTCCGGTAAACACAGAACGTGCCCGGTCCTAGAGAAATTCTGCTTTCCTGTGTCCCAAGCTCACCAGGCAGCTTTCTTGCAGCAGAAAATTTGGTCTTACCTGTGGTCCCGAGGCTCAGGTTCGCTCGTGGGGTGCTCCCCACGGGCTCTCTGTAGCGGCAGCAACCAGGAAGACCGGAAGTACATTTTTAAATGTAATTTAAAAGTACATTATTTCCCTTGACTCATTCAATATTTCCTCTAAGTTTTGGCTGGCAGGCAGGCACATTTAGAAAAAGCTATTGTCAATATTAATATGTATTTTAATAAATAGATTTTGGCTATATTGATAAAATTCTATACATTTTCTGAATGCAGTCACACAACATAATCCCACAACTGTGAGGAAGTGGTATGCAGATTATAAATTCATGGTCATCCTGGGCTACATGAAGAGATTGTGAGCATTCAGTTCTATATCAGCCTTTCCACTACTATTGAAATAAACACTATTTCTGTTGAACTGTGGTTACTTGGTTTATGACACATGAAGATCACAGTTCATATTTGCTTGTCAACTATATTTATGGAGAATTTTTTCATTTGAGAATTACATATATATGTACAAGATATTGTGATCATTTCATAGCTCCTTCAACAGAAGTAAGCAAAAATATTTTTAATTTCAACTTAATATTTTATTTAATCCAATTTGAGAGTACCATAAATAACACAGAACAGAGGGCTCAGGTCATATCTCACAATGGTTATTTTGATACTAACACACTACTGTGCATTCTTTTGTGAAGATAATGAAGAAAAATGGAAATATTTGTTTCATCTAAATAATAAATTCCTGCTATTTTTGGATAAATTTTCTATTATTGTCTTTAGTTTTTATTTATTTTTCAAAATAAATATAATTACATAATTCTCCCCTTTCATGTTCTCCCTCCAAACTCTCCCAAATGCCTTCTCTCTATGCTTTCTGTGTCTTCTTTCTAAAAAAGTTTTGAATTGAGATCTTCTTTTTTTATTATTGTTACCTACTATTTGAGTGAAAAAAATAAAAAAAGTACAGCTCAGGCTGGGGGAGTTTGTTTTTTATTGTATGTGTGTAAATGATATAAGGGTTGATCACTTTTTAGGTGTTCATAACTGGGAGCTCATTCTTGGGAAAGACCTATTCTCCCTCCCTCAATGGTTCATTATTTGTCTGTTATTTTTAGAGATAATACCCATGGGACTTGTATTTCATATTAGCATCTTTATTTGTGTCCTTGTTCTTGCTTACAGAGCCATATTGCTGAGAGATACAACAAATTTAATATCTGTATCATTGCTGGAAGGCATCCTCACAGAAGATTTCTCTGTGCTCTGGCTATTACAATTTTTCTGTGCCACTCTAGATTTCCTCCTGAGCCTTAGGTAGTAGATTTGAGTTTTAGATGGATTTGTTGGCCAAAAAAAGATCAGTTGATCTGGATAATCTGACCCTATTTGCCTTACTGTAAGGACCTCCTTCTATTGAAAAGAAAAACACCTTTGATGAGGGATGAGAGCTATACTTACCTGTATGTGTAACACTAAGTTGTATAATGCTTCTCATTTTCATAAACTATCATTTATCAATTGTTTACCCTAGTGCCTGTGATATTGATGTTTTTAGAAAGTTGTGTCTGGTGGCAATGCATTCAAGGGCATTCCCACATTCTCTTATATCAGGTTAAGGGAACCTTGTTTATATTGACGTCTTTGATCCACTTCAAATAGAGTATTGTTCAGGGTGAGAAATATGCATCTACTTACATTTTTCTTCATGCAGATATCATGTTAGACTAGAAGAATTTGTTGTAGATGTTTACTTTTTCATTTCCATTCCCACAAAATTAACTGACTGGGATTCAGGAAGGTTGTGGAGATCAGGGAACCTGTAGAGGTCGCATCTAGAAACTGCAGATTTTTATTGCTGCATAGCTTGGTATTCTGGTGCAACCCTGGGTACAGGGGTTGTCTCTTATTAATTGTATATATTTGATTTCTCTACAAAAAAGCAGGTGACCATAGGTGTGTCAATTTATGTCGGTGTCTTACCTTAGACTCCATAGATAAACCTGTCTATTTTTATGCCAATATTATGAGGATTTTATTATTATAACTGTAATACAGTTTGACATCAATGTTGGAGATATAACAGGACGATATTTTACTGCATAACATTTGTTTTAGCTCTCCTAGTTCTTTTTTTCTTCATATAAAGTTCAGAATTGTTTTTTTAAATGTCTGTAAAGAATTGTGTTAGAATTTTAGTGGGGATTATATAGAATTTATAGATTTCTTTTAGTAAGATGACCATTTTTACTAAGTTTATTCTACAGATATATGATGAGATGGGAGAACTTACCCTCATATGATCGATATCTTCTTCAATCTACTTCTTCAAAAACTTGAAGTTTCTATCATACAAGTCTACTATATAATTTGAAAATGATACTTTGACCTCTTCCATTACAATTTGTAACTTTATCATATTGAATAGACATCGAGTGATTTGATAGCCTTATCTCGTTCCTGATTTTAGTGGAGTTACTTTGAGTTTCTCTCCATTTAATTTGATGTTGGCTACCAGCTTATCTTATTGTAAGTTGCCCTTATTATGTTTAGGTCTATCCCTTCTATCCCTGATCTCTCCAAACTTTTATCATGAAGGGGTGTTGAATTTTGTCAAAGGCTGTCAGTGTTAAATGAGATAATCAAGTGTTTTTCTTTTCCTCTCAGTTTGTTTACAAGGTAGATTACATTGTGTTTTAGTAATTAGTACGATCCCAGAATTTCTGAGATAAAATCCACTTGATCACGGTAGATGATCTTCTTGAAGTGTTGCCAGGTTTGAAGGTCCGGATTTTTCTTTCTTTGCTCTACTCCCACTTTCATGTGCTGTGCTATCTCATTCATTTTCTTCACCTGTTAGTGTTTTCAAAAATTTCTTCAGGGGGACTTACTTGTTTTCTCTTTAAGGAACTCTACTATACTTATAAAGACAATTTCCGGCAATCATTGATTTTGTTTTTATATTAGTGTTTAAGCCTCTAAGTTTGGCATCATTATAATTCTTGGTGCTAATAACTGTTCCCTTCTCTGGTTCTCAGGAGAATGTCTGTGTGTTTCCTGGTAAGAATATTTCAAAATCCATGCCCAGTGGGAGGAGTGAAGTTCGGGGCATAACATTTCTAGGAATTGGGAACTGACATATAGGAATAGAAATGGTGCTGAAGGAGGTGTCTGAGCTGGACCACAGGAGGTATGAATGCAGGGTATACTACTGGGATCTTCATAATTCAGTGGAGGTGCAGCAGATCAGGAGAGGCTATGCTAAGCAGAGTTTGGGATGAGCCTGTGGGATGAGATTTGGAGGGGAAGACACATAGTGAATATTCCTTTGGTCAGTGTGGCCAGCAGGTTTCCAGAGAATGCCAGTGGCAGTTGGTGACAGAAACAATGGAATGGGGTGGTGAGGGAGGCTATTGGAGAAGAACTTTGTGATCTGCTGCAGAAAGGATTTGGAGGCAGCAAGTTGTCTTTTGCAGAACAATGGATGAGGCCAAGGGATTAGAGTTAGAGGAAAGGAAAGTGAAATTTACTTGCTTGCCTTTCTGTAAACAACTTCTTAACATCTCAAATATTTCTTCCCACATTCCAAATCCATCATTATTTATATGTACTTTCCACAAAGAACTTTCCCTATTCCTTTCAAAGAAATTTATTTGCACAATTGAAACATAAGGATTGCTGAATTTCAGTTATATAAAATATCTTGACCTACTCTACAGAAAACACTAAGAGTTTAGGCCTGCTGGGGGCAGGGATCAGAAGTCGAGTGTAGGTTTTCTTTTTTATTCAAATACCATCATTATAAGGAATGTGGATTTTTATTTATTTTTTTGTTTTTTTTAATTTAAAAAAATTTTCATTGTGTAATTTTTTATTTACCTTTCAAATATTATTCCTTTTGCTGGTTCCTCCCTCACTTATCCACCCTTCCCCTTCTTCTATAAGGATACTCTCCCTCTCACCCACACACTCCCGCCTCAACACCTTGGCATTCCCCTACACAGAGGGAACATGCCTTCACAGGACCTCCTAATTTTGCCAGAAAATGTCCTCTGCTACATATGTTCTTGGAGCCATGCATCCCTTCTTGTATATTCTTTGGTTGGTGGTTTAGTCCCTGGGAGCTCTAGGGGTTCTGCTTGGTTGATATTGTTTTTCTTCCTATAGGGTGGCAAACTCATTAAATTTTTTCAGTCCTTTCTCTAAATCCCCCATTGATATCTCAGTGCTCAGTTTGATATTCTTAAATTTTCATGAATGGCACTATGCTTGTGGTCCTTTTAGATAGTCCAGTTTATTGTCCATCTTGTTTAATAACGGGATGAGAACCAATAAATTCTATAATGCTTTTCTCTGTCCATCTTAAATATATATATATATAACACATATGGATTTTGTTTTTATAGTAGTGTTTAAGCATCTAAGTTTGGCATCATTGTAATTCTTGGTGCTAATAACTGTTCCCTTCTCTAGTTCTCAGGAGACTCAATGACCTTATAAGGTTAGTTTATTCCAGTTTCTCTCGCAATAGCATGGCAATACATTCGGATATCAGATTATAGATTCTAGTGCGTAATTGCTCTGAGGACACCATGAGAAGATACTTTCGTTTAAATTAAATGTTGCATCACTTCATGATAGATACATTAGTAAGTAAAATAGTTTCTGTTCTTTTAAAATTGTAGACATTAAAATTGCCATATTTTTCTTCAGAGTAAAATTGAATTATTTTGAATCTTAAATTTTAAATAACAAATATGCATTTGTCCACATATATTTTTATACATGCATGTATTTCAAGGTAATTATTTTACTTAAAATCTAATTTATTATGAACTTTCAGTTGTATAGCGAGGAAAGGTAAAAGTTTGTAGCCATGGCAATGAGGGGTGATTTATACAGAAGATGGAATATTACCTTAGTGTGTATTAAAGAGGTTTTCAGGTGAATTAATTGAATGTAGATTGTTGAGGTCATGTGACTATGAATAACTTTTTCATATTTTAAATTTGACCTTCATAATCCTTAAAGATGAGCATAGAATTTGGTTATGAGCATGTCTAATACTAACCTCATACCAATTTCCAACTGTGTCAAACCTTATTAAACGATAGTTATTATGAAGTAAAAATCATTATAAAGTAGCAGATTATTAAGTTTCAAGAGTCTAATTTAAAATCAATGAATGATTTCTGTTCTGCAGATCTGTATTGTTGCCAGTTTTCCCATGTGAGTTTTTGCTCCATCATTGAACTTTTATCACTTACTGCTGCTGCCTTTGTCAAGATGCCACATTTACACAGGGAGATCATAACAAGATGTTTTCTTCCTACTGGTGAGAAAGGCTAGAAAAAATATCCACCAATACAGCCATAAATAAAAAATTCACAGTTCAAAAATCTGAGTCTTTGGAGATCTTAGATGTCTTGGAATGTGTATTCCTTAAAACCTCTGGTTATCAATTCCTTGTTCTTTAAGTCTTTCAACTTAGACAAAAACGCACAAATAAAAATGTAACAATAACCTCTGTCTTATAGTGTTTATCAAGAACTTTAGACCTGATTTATAATATTTCTTTGTTTATTTCCTTATTGCTTTGAATTTCTAAATCATTTTTGTGATAGCAATAGTATACTTCTCATATTGTTCCAGTCAAATTTCAAAATGAAGTAGAAGAAAAGAATGATATATCACTGTGCTTCCTGGTGTAAATTAAATTGTAAAAGTAGCCAAGGTTTTTATGTGTGCCAAAAAGTACACTTTGCCTCTTGTTCTGTTTGTACATGAGTGGTCTGACAAGTCACTGCAGGCTCTTCAGCCATGCCTCCTTCCTTGAAGAGACAGATATACATTATAAATTCTTGACTTTTGTTCCTATCTAGGTAAATTGTTTTAAAATTTCTCTTGAGAGGTTGGGGATTTAGCTCAGTGGTAGAACACTTGCCTAGCAAGTGCAAGGCCCTGGGTTCGGTCGTCAGCTCCAAAAAAAAAAAAAAAAAAGGAGAAACACAACCAATTAATATCTTTGTAAAATATTTGAAGTTGGCTATTTTCAAGTATTTAATCATCCATGTTTATATCAATTCTTCAGGTTTCCCAACTCTGGCCTTCAAAAACCCTTTTATATTTGTTTTCAATCACAATATACTCATTCAATGTAATTTTCATTGGTATATATAATCTTATTGAGGGTGATATCATGAATTTACAACGAGTTATTTTTTCTCATACTTGAAGATTTTGTGTTAAGAAAATTTACTTTCATACTCTTCATAAGAATCATGCAAAACCAGAGCTTTGTCACTGAGTTTATACTACTGGGGCTTTCACAGAACGTGAATGTGGAGAAAATGCTATTGGTTTTATTTTTGTTTATCTACCTTTCAACTATTGTGGGCAACATGATAATTGTGGTGACCATCATCTACAGCCCTATACTACTGGGGTCCCCCATGTACTTCTTTTTGATATTCCTGTCCTTACTGGATGCATTCACTTCTTCAACTGTCACCCCC
The DNA here is from genome assembly GCF_021556685.1 of Rattus norvegicus. NCBI lineage: Eukaryota > Metazoa > Chordata > Mammalia > Rodentia > Muridae > Rattus > Rattus norvegicus. The sequence goes on along the minus strand of NC_141536.1, from coordinate 74,249,546 downwards.
AAGATAATCATAGACTGCTTCTATGAGAGGAAGACCATCTGCTTTGAATGTTGTATGACACAACTGTTTGCTGTCCACTTCTTCACTGGGGCAGAAGTGATTGTCCTGACAGCCATGGCCTATGACCGCTATGTGGCCATTTGCAAGCCACTTCACTACTCTTCCATCATGACCCAGAGGCTTTGTAGAATTTTGGTGGTTGTGTCCTGGGCAGGGGGATTCTTGCATTCTATTATACAGATTATCTTCACTTTGCAGCTGCCTTTCTGTGGACCCAATATCATTGATCATTACATGTGTGACTTGTTCCCATTACTGAAGCTTGCCTGTACTGACACACACATTTATGTCTTTATGATATTTGCCAACAGTGGTGCTATATGCATTATAATCTTCTCTTTATTGCTTGTCTCCTATGGTGTCATCTTGTTTTCTCTGAGAGCCCATAGCTCTGAAGGTCGACGTAAAGCTCTCTCCACCTGTGGATCGCATATAATTGTTGTGATTTTGTGCTTTGTTCCATGTCTGTTAATATATGCAAGACCCACTTCTGCATTCTCCTTTGAGAAAAACATGCTTATATTTATCAATGTCCTCACACCATTGCTAAATCCTATGGTTTACACTTTCAGGAATAAGGAAATGAAGAATGCCATCAGAAAAATGTGGATGAGATTAATAGTGGTTTCTGATGAATTTTAAAATATTCAATTTCAGTGGGCAAGGAAACTTTTTGTACCAAAAGAGTAATTTGAAATTTACTTTTCATTACTTTTAATATCTTAACTAAGCACAGAACCACATTCTTAATCCATTACTGGTACCCAGGTGATCTATGAATCTGAGAGTTTTACTTCACTGTGGATTTAGCTGATGACTAATGAGTTCAAGGTTCATTGGGGATTTATTCTAATAAAAGATAGTATAACAGGTAATGGATAATTATAGAAGTGTGACTTCATTTGGTTATGCATGAATGTTAACAGGCACATATACTATTTATCCTACACATGTAGTCACATATGTTATAACAGGCACACATACCAACAGACACATACCCTACGTCACCTCCTTACATCAACACAATCAATTAAGCAATCAATCAAACAAACAAACAAACAAACAAGTAAAATACTTGGACAACTCAAGGAAAAGAATAAAAATGTCCAAAAATTGATTGGACAAATATTCTCTTAACTCTTTAGAAAGTAATGACACCTTTCAAGACAGAGAGCATCAATAATGGGCATGAGAATTCATATTTCTTCTGAGAAGACCACTGAACATTGAAATATAAAAAGTATTTCTTATTTACATTTCAATTGTTATTCCATTTCCCGGTTTCCAGGCCAACATCCTCCAACCCCTCCCCCCTCCCCTTCTTTATGGGTGTTCCCCTCCCCATCCCACCCCCATTACCGCCCTCCCCCCAACAATCACATTCACTGGGGTTCAGTCTTGGCAGGACCAAGGGCTTCCCCTTCCACTGGTGCCCTTACTAGGCTATTCATTGCTACCTATGAAGTTGGAGCCTTTTTCTATCTACCTTCAACTACTTTTTTTCAAGTGACTTGAGCCATTTAATATTTGAGGAAGACAGCAACAACAGCAACAATAACAACAGCAACAACAACAACAACAACAACAGCAGCAACAACAACAACAACAACAACAACAACAACAACAACAACAACAATAGTTGGAGAAACAAAAGCATCTTTGACCAAACGGTTCTGGAGAAATGGACATCCACATAGAGAAGAATCAAATTGTATGTACGTATATCTATGTCCTTACTCAAATATTAATGCCAAATGGGTCAAAGACATAAATGTGAAAATGGAGATACTAGCATTGCTAGAAGAAAACAAAAGTAAACGCCCTGCAGTATATAGCTTTCAGAAATGCATTTCTTTTTTTTTTTTTTTTTTTTTTTATTTTTCCCCCATCTTTATTAAATTGGGTATTTATTATTTACATTTCTTTTTTTTTTGTAAGTCTATAAATAATTTAATTTTTTTTTTATTAACTTGAGTATTTCTTATATACATTTCGAGTGTTATTCCCTTTCCCGGTTTCCGGGCAAACATCCCCCTCCCCCCTCCCCTTCCTTATGGGTGTTCCCCTCCCAACCCTCCCCCCATTGCCGCCCTCCCCCCATAGACTAGTTCACTGTGGGTTCAGTCTTAGCAGGACCCAGGGCTTCCCCTTCCACTGGTGCTCTTACTAGGATATTCATTGCTACCTATGGGGTCAGAGTCCAGGGTCATCAGAGAAAGAACTGGAAGAGCTTGAAGGGGCTCGAGAAATGCATTTCTTGAATTGTACTTTATTTATCCCAATAATAAGACTCAAAATTAACGAGTGGAATTCATGAGACTAAAAACATTATGTACTGTTACATGTGAGAAGGAACCACAAATAAGCAAAAATCCTTATGAGGTATAGACATTACAGGATATTAATATGCAGATTACATAAAGAACAACAACCACCACAACAACAGCAGCATCAACAACAACAGATCTCCAAAGAGCCAAAAACCCAAATAAACTAAAAAGAAAGAAAAAAGTTCCGAAGAAATATATTTTTAAAAATGTTTATCATCTCTGCCAGTCAGACAAGTTTAAATCAGAACTCCTTTGATACCAACAAAATAATCAACAGATGTTGGGGTGCAATTATTGGAAAAGGGAAACCTCCATCCTTGATATTGAATTGCAAACTGTCCTATCCCAATGTAAATCAGTGTGAATTTTTTTCAAATAGTTAGACATAATTCTTATACTATGATATATGACAGGTTTTTTTTTGACAAAGTCAAATGCTCCATTGACTTAGACATTGTAAAGTTGATAGGATTTTAAAGATGGATAACATCCTCTGACAGTCAGTAAAGGTAAAGGCAGAGACAAGAAAACACAAGGACCTTAGATTTCCTGTTAGGAATCCTGATAGTTAGAATATCCAGATGTCCACATTCCCTGACAAATCATAAACTTAAATATAAACAATATTATAGACAACAATAAAGTTTAAAAGAGGGGTCTACAAAATACAATTATATAAACATACATGTACATGACTGTTTAATTAGAATATTTTATATTGGCTAATTTTTTATTTACTTTTCAAAGGTTATCCCCTCTCCTGGTTTCCTGTCCATGAACCCCCTATCACATTCTTCCTTCCCCTACTTCTATGAGACTGTTCCCCACCAAACTACCCACAACTTCCTGCCTACTCACCCTTACATTCCTCTACACTGGATGGTCCAGCCATGGCAGGACCAAGGGCTTCTCCTTCCAACAGGGTCATCCTCTGCTACATATGCATCTGGAGCCATGAGTCTGTCTCTGTGTACTCTTTGGATGGTGGTTTAGTCCCTAGGAGCTTTGGTTGGTTGGTATTGTTGTTCTTATGGGGTTGCAAATACCTTCTGCTCTTTCAATCCTTTCTCCTCCAATGGGGACCCTATTCACAGTTCAGTTGTTCAATTGTTGGTTGCGAGCATTTACTTCTGTATTTATCACATACTGGCTGAGCCTCTCAGGAGACAGCTATATTAGACTCCGGTCAACATGCACTTCTTGGCATTAGCAATATTGCCTAGATTTGGTAGTTAATATCCACTTATCAGTGAGCACATACCATGAGTTGTTGTTGTTGTTGTTTTGTTTTGTTGTGTTGTGTTGTGGTTTTTGTGTGTGTGATTGTGTATCATCACTCAGGATGATATTTTCTATTTCTATCCATTTCCTCCTTGTCTACCTTGATTGTATTTTATTCTTGACTTCTCCTCCTCCCCTCTTACTTTCGTCCTCCTTCTCCTTCTTCCAATTCTTCTTGTTTCTTCTTGTTCTTCTTTTTTCTTCTTTTTTCACCTTTTCCACTCCTTGTTTACCTTCCTCCTCCTTTTCTTTTTTGTTGTCATTTTGGAATTTAAAACATTTAGGTAAAATCTAGTCATTCTAAATTCTGTTCTTCCTTGCCCTCTTCTTATACCTCATGTGTTATCTCCCACCATCTCTACCCATGTGCCTTTACCTTAGTGCCTCTGGCATACAATTGCAACATTTTCATGCAAGTATACTATATTCTATAGTCTATTTACTCCTAGACTATGGAAGGGTATGCTACAACATGTTGTCTGAAATAGATGGAATGGACATCGTAGTCATTAACAAACAGTAGACAAAAACTTACGATAAGATTAAGTTTAGGCTTTGCAATATACCGTCACTGATTTAATATGGTCTCATGATTCCCTATTTCTTTTTGAGAAGTATCAACAATTCAAGTTGTATGCAAATTGTGTAGTATTTTCTTCATCTATGACACAACAGGTTAAGTGCTCATGGTACAGAAATTAGGTCCATATATGCACATACAATCTACCCTGAATAAATTCATTCGTCGGTTAAAGAGATATGAATATAGTAGGGGTCATGTGAAAAGAGGATATGATGGGTGGAACACGATGAGATTCTGATGGCCAGTGTGATCATAAGACATAGTACAAGTACACAAAACTGTGAAAAATATGTGAAAGAACAGTATAAAAATTTTTTAAAGATAAAACATATGCTTCTAATATCATACACCTCATGTATATTTATATATATTTTTCTACTGAGAAGTTTTCTAACAGTGTTCAACAATACTATGATTAGTTTCCTTACAGATGAATTGATAGATTCCTTTCGACACAAGACTTTTTTCCCTTAAATTCTGTGTAAAGACATTGTCCTACATCCATTAAAGAATGAAACAGTGTACTCTCTCTGAAAATGGAGTTTATGGAATTATTTTCATAAAAAATCTTCTCCAAACTATAAAAACACACAATAAAACTTTAGATGGGGGTGGAAATATTATGAACTTTGCAGTAAGTGAAAAGTTGCTCAAGGTTTTATCATGGATTCTCATGGGACCAGAGAAATTACAAACCTTGGGGAATTAAGAATTAATCTTACAGATTCATGATGTTTCTGAGAAACCTTTTTAACTACCCGATATAGTGAAGTAGGAAATATTCAGATTCTTCTTTTATGTTTTGTTCAACAATCAGGATGAACAGAGAACTAAAGTAACACAGGTAACATCCCATTCCAGAGTTTCACTCCTGCTGCCTTTCAAATGTGGAAGGAAGAGTTGCAAACAATAGAGAATTATTGTTAAGGCTAAGCAGAGGTTTATCACCAGATTTTTCACAGAAGTGATAATTGGTGAAGCAAAGTGTAAGAATATTACCTATGTATGTTTTTTTTTTATTAACTTGAGTATTTCTTATTTACATTTCGAGTGTTATTCCCTTTCCCGGTTTCCGGGCAAACATCCCCCTAATCCCTCCCCCTCCCCTCTGTTATGGGTGTTCCCCTCCCCATCCTCCCCCCATTGCCGCCCTACCCCCAACAATCTAGTTCACTGGGATATATATGTATTTTTATAAGTGTTTTTTTACATTTGTGACATGGTAATTTAGCATGTGGGTATTTTAAGCAGTCTACTGTGTATAACAACATAATAGCCCTTTAAACTTCACAATATTTGAGGATTTTTTTTGAGAACTTCATAGATGCTGATGCTCAAATTACTTATCTTCGTATAGCTATTATGACCAAAATCAGCATTCTACTGAATAAAATATTACATAAAGAGATCATGGACTAGCATTTTATGACAAACAATTGTTTGAGTGTTCACAGGGCTCAAATAACCTGAAATACTACAGTCTTCTTCCACCTATTTGGCCATTTCATTGGATTTTTCAAGCTTTCCTTTTTTAAAAAAAAGTTTAATGAAATTAAACATACCAAATTTTCACCTTCTTACTAAAATCCAAAAATTAAGAAATCCAACACAAACTTATACTTCTATTATGTCTCTGACTATAGTTTGATTATCTGAACATGTACTCATGTAACTCGCAGTTCTGAAGCTTGCCTTGAAAGATAGAATGGGAGCTGGGGATTTAGCTCAGTGGTAGAGCGCTTACCTAGGAAGCACAAGGCCCTGGGTTCGGTCCCCAGCTCCGAAAAAAAGAACCAAAAAAAAAAGAAAGAATGATTTGAGGCTGTATAAATAACGCTGCTATAAGAACATGAAAAACAGAACGAACATTACACCTTTAATATGTATGGAAATTGAATATGATATATTCTAGTTCTAGTAGTTTCTATTAGAAATACACACTACTACATACTATACAGAATGAATGCAAGTTAAGAAAGTTTGAGACAACTCACGTATGAAGGCTTCGGATTTAATTATGTCCACTTAAATTTGTCAAAGCATCACCATTCTTCCTTTGAACTCTTAGGGAAACTATTAGGTTTCAGCACATATTCTGATTCCTCAAAAGTAAAATCATAAACCATAAGTATACTACACTCTCATTTCAGATATTTTAATTATACCATTGTAGATATAGGGTTTGTGGCTGGCTTGATGTATATGTTTCTCTTTATACATTGTGCATGTATGTTCCTCTATAAAATATGCTGGAACATAAGAGTGAAAAATCCAAGTGGGCACTGATTCAACTTCTCCATCTTAATGTATTGAAGGTTTTGCCAGTAAAACCATCTGCCATTAATAATAATACCACAACTTTTCTTGATACTACTATATTATTTCTAACACATATTTTTAAATGCATATTTCCAAAGATGTGCCCTTTAAATACTTGCTTAACATATTAACATAGCATAAATATCATAAGTATGTCTCAGGACTATAAAATTAATTGAATAAATAATTTCCTTTTTTCAGTTATGTGTTATCACAAAATTTCATATGTGAGGTTTTGGCCCATCACCTTCTGATGCTTTATCATTTACCATTGCCTTTGTCAAGATCTCTCATTCACATAGGAAGAAGGTAAGACGATGATTTTGTGTTAAGTTGGAGGAGATTACAAAGAACAACTATTAGTGCTATTGTAAGTAAGGTTAATAATCTCACTTTTTGGACCACATTGGGGAGAATTAGAGGAAGTATTGAAAGAGTTGAAGGAGCTTGCAACCCCATAAGAACAATAATGCCAACCAACCAGAGCTTCCAGGTACTAAACCACTAATGAAAGACTATACATGGACTGACCCAGGGCTCCAACTGCATATGTAGCAGAGAATAGCCTTGTTGGGCCATCAGTGAAAGGGGAAGCCCTTGGTCCTTAGTCAAGCCAAGGTTGGACCCCCAGTGCAGGTGAATATTGGGGGCAGTAAGGGGGTTGTATGGGGGGAATACCCATGGGGGAGGGGGAGGGGGGAGGGGAGGGAGGGGACGGGGGCTTATGGAGAGGAAACCGGGAAGTGGAATAACACTTGAAATATAAGTAAAGAAATATATCTAATAAAAAATAAAAATAATAATTTCACTGTTCATCAAGTTGATTCCAGAAGATCTCATGGTTGTTGGAAATTATGTCTTCTAAAATCCCAGGATAATTATTCCTTGATTCTTTTCTCTTATATTTAGACTGGAACATCAGACTAAATAGTAAAAATGAAATGACCTGTTGATGAAGAGTGTGAAAACACAGAAGACCTATTTTTTTTTAAATTATTTCTTTCTTAGATTTGATGACAACAAGATTGTTTTCATAAAGGTATGGTCATAAATAAAGGGCAATAAAAGTAAAATTTTAACTCATTAATCAAATATATTGTGTATAGTGCTAGAGACGTTCTACAGAATTTTCTTTTGTGCCAAAAAATTTATCTGAGGTTACAATATATTTCTTACTTTTAAACAAATTTAAAATGTAGTCAGGATTTTTGGGTGTTCCCAAACATAGTTTGCCTTTTCTTCTTTTGCTGTATAGGGCAATATTCAAACAAGTCACTGCAAGATACTCAACCCTGGCCTTGAGTTATTCACATCTAGGTGATAGTTTTTAAATGTATTTAATATTTACTTCAGGGAAGCCAAAGTGATTTACAAAAGCTGATGATGCAAAGTCATACTATTTTGCTCCATTCATATAGTGGATATGTGCATAATTAAAATTTAATACATAGCTTATTTAAAATGTACAAAAACTTACTTTGCAATCAATTCATGTTATGTAACTATGCCCTCCACTTTTCTAACATTTTAATTTAAATTATGATAGAATCCTCAATGCAAACATATCTTTTTGTATAGGATATTTTTTGTTGATGGAAATATTACATATATATATATATGAAGCGTTTTTTTATAAATGAAGATTTCTGAGATGACAATTTACTTTGATTGTCTTCTTTAGAATTATGCAAAATCAGAGTTCTGTTACTGAGTTCGTAATCTTGGGACTTTCTCAGAACCCAAAAGTTGAAAAAATACTGTTTTTTGTACTTTTATTGGTCTATCTGGCAACTGTAGGGGGCAACATGATTATTGTGGTGACCATCATGTACAGCCCTGCACTGTTGAGCTGTCCCATGTACTTCTTCTTGGCATTCCTGTCCTTTCTGGATCTATGTGTCTCTTCTACAGTTACACCCAAGATGATTGTAGACTTCTTACACGAGAAGAAGACCATTTCCTTTGGCTGGTGTATGACACAACTGTTTTCAGTCCATTTCTTCTCAGGAACAGAAATGATTGTCCTGGCAGCCATGGCCTATGACCGCTCCGTGGCTATCTGCAAGCCTTTGCATTATTCTTCCATCCTTACCCGGAGGCTCTGCAGCATTTTGGTAGCAATATCCTGGGCAGGGGGCTTCTTACACTCTATCATACAAATTATATTCACATTGCAGCTGCCTTTATGTGGACCCAATATCATTGATCATTATACATGTGATTTGTTTCCATTGCTGAAACTTGCCTGCACTGACACACACATATTTGTCATTTTGGTATTTGCAAACAGTGGTGCTATCTGCATCATAATCTTCTCCATGTTGCTTGTTTCCTATGGTGTCATTTTGTTCACTCTGAGAGCCCACAGTTATGAAGGTCGACGGAAAGCTCTTTCTACCTGTGGAGCCCACATTACTGTTGTGGTTTTGTTCCTTGTTCCATGCATCTTAATATATGCACGGGATACATCTGCATTCTCCTTTGAGAAGGACACACTTTTATTTGTCAATGTCCTTACACCATTGCTCAATCCTATGGTTTACACTTTCAGGAATAAGGAAATGATAAATGCCATCAGGAAAATGTGGAAGAGGCTAATAGTGGTTTTTGTTAGATATTAGTATAGCTTTTATACTGTTGGGGATACAAATCAATGGGAAAGAATACCAGCTATGTCAAAATGAGTACGTGAGTTTTGTTTTTCACTACTCATGTCAGAATCTAAGCACGAAAGCCCAATTTATCTAGTACTGATGTATAGAACATTTGCAGATCCCAGGGTTTTTCTTCACCACACATATAGTTGACAAACAGTGAGTGAAAGCTTCAATGGAGTCTTGCCTCAAGAAAATAAGTTCACCTTCTCTAATGCAAGAAACTAAGATATAGAATGACATAAATGCTCATAATCAATGGTTTCTATTAGGTTGGCCTGCATGTTCATAGACACAGACACCATGTAAACTAGCATGTATAATAAAGTTACATGTAAGCAAACAAAGTACACCTTTAAATACAAGGAAAATAATTTCGTATTTTATTGGACAAATAAAGTAGTGATTTTTTAATGAAGAAATAAAATAATTTATACCTTAATACCTTAATTTTTTAATGAAGAAATAAAATAATTTATACCTTAATAGTGAAAAGTTAAATGTTTCTGGGTTCATAGTTTCATGCTGAATTGGGTCCTCATTGTTGTGTAAAATTAAAGGCAGTTCAATTTTATCTTATCATTACTTTATTGCATATTTTAAATGTTTTAACTATTTGAATGCTTTCTTTTAGTAACTATGCTATATTTAAAATTTGCTTGACAAAATAAATGTGTATTTGGACAAGAAATATAGAAAAGTCATTCTAAGAGAAATAGGTTTTCTTTTTCCTTTTTTATCTTGTGTATTTTATTTATTTACATTTCAGATGTTATCCCCTTTCCTGGTTTCATCAACTGGATGATAGGCCCTTGGTCCTGACAAACAGGTTTCTTTTTCATTCTCCTTCTTTTTTGTTCTTAATAATTTATTTATTTATCATTACACTCCAGCTTTTATTCCCCACAAGGTCTACCCTCCGACTGTTCCACATTCCATATCTCCTTCCTGCCTTCTATCTCCAAGAGGATGGCCTGATCCCACACACCCCACTAGGCCTCTAAACTCTCTGGGACCTCCAGTCTCTTGAGTGTTAGATGCATCTTCTCTGACTGAACACAGACCCAGGAGCCCTCTGCTGTACATGGGTTGGGGCTTCATATCAGCTGGTGTATACTGCCTGGTTGGTGATCAAGTGTCTGAGAGATCTAGGGCGGTCCAGGTTAATTGAGACTGCTGGTCCTCCTACAGCTTCCTCCAGCTTTTCCCTAATTCAACCACAGCAGTCAGCAGATTTTGTTCATTGGTTGGGTACACTATATGCAACGGACTCAGCTGCTAGTTGGTCTTTTGGAGGGCAGTAATGATGGTAGCCTTTTGTGAGTGCACCATAGCCTCACTAATAGTGTCAGGTCTTGGGGCCTCCCCTTGAGCTGGATCCCACTTTGGGCCTTTCGCTGCACCTTCTTTTCCTCAGACTCTTTTCCATTTCCGTCTCTGCAGTTCTTTCAGACAGGAACTATTATGGGTCATAGTTTTGACTGTGGGATGTCAAACCCGTTCCTCACTTGATGCCCTATCTTTCTGTTGGAGGTGGGTTCAACAAGGTTTCTCTCCCCACTGTAAAGCATTTCATCTATAGTCCCCCTTTGAGTCCTGAGGATCTATCACCTCCCAGGTTTCTGGCACATTCTGGAGGGTCCTCCCAACCTCCTTCCTCCAGAGGTCTCCTGTTTCCATTTTTTCTGCTGACCCTCAGGTCTTCAATCCTTTTCTCTACCCCAAACTGGATCATGTTCCCCTCTTTCTCCACCCCTGTCCATCCCAAGTTCTTTCCTCCCTCTTGTGGTTGCTTTTTTCACCCTTCCAAGTGAGACTGAGGTGTCCTCACTTGGGCCCTTAAGCGTGTTAACCTTTTTGAGTTCTGTAGACGGTATCTTGTGTATTCTGTATTATTATTATTATTATTATTATTATTATTATTATTGGCTAATATCCACGTATTAGTGACAGCATACTGTGCATGTTCTTTTGGGTCTGAGCTACCTGTCTCATGATGATATTTTCTAACTCCATGCATTTATCTGTTCTCATTCTTAATAAGTGAGTAGTATTCCATTGTGTAAATGAACCACATTTTCTCTATCAATTCCTCTGTTGTGGGACATCTGGGTTGTTTCCAGCTTCTGGCTATCACAAATAAGGCTGACAGGTTTCTAAGTAACACACTGAGACCTTATAACCTATAAATGCAGAGAGAGAACTTAGAATCTGACCTCTACATTTGCTCCATCATCTGGGCCTGTAGGTAGTCTGTTCATGTCTGCTAGAAAATATGAGTTGTTTCCTCAATTTCTTGACAGATTAAATGCATGAGAACAGCTAGAATTTATCTTGGATGATGTGACTATCCCACTCTAGTGAGCTCTGGGATTTATTGTAGAGAAATACCAATGTAGACTTCCTATTCCAGTACAACACTAAAAGCTTGTGGGCATTAATTTCACAGGAACAGGAGGGCAAAGATAACGACATAATGTATATTTGCCAACATAAGTAGGTATGAAGATAATTTCTAAGATGTTAATTGATTTTAATGTAATATGAGATTATAATATTGATAACTTTGTATGTGCAAGTAATAATTCAATTTTAAACTTATCAGTGGAGGATTTTTATGTCACTTCATGGTTACATTTTGGTTCATTATCAGGAGGAATTTATGTGAAATTAACTTACAGTTAAATTTTTTTCTGTTCAGAATCAACAACACTAACTAGCAACTGAATTTTATGGTAAAAAATGCTGAATATTAATAGTGTTTGTTTCTTATTGATTTTAACTGCCAGCACAATATACATGGAACTACAGAAGACACATCAGAATTACCTACCATTTGGAAAAAAATGTATAGAACTCAGTTTTCGTATATCAGTTAAAGATTAAAGGAACCACAGAGGAGGTATCAAAATGTGTAGATATATTAAGGAACAGAGACAAAAATAATCTTTCTTGGATTAGTTCGACAAAGAGTGAGCCCAAAATTTATTTCTGTTTCTCCAATTTTTTCCTGCCTGTGTATAGTCTGTGATGACTGGCGTGTCTGATGTGTGTCCTATGTGTCTGATCTGTCTGTCCTTTTTTTCTGTTTGGAATGTTGTGCATATTTCAGTTCCAAGTCTGTGCCAGTCTCCTCTGTGTCTGGTTCCTGGGCCTAAGAAAGGGGCTTGCTCTCTGTATATAGAAAAGCAGAAAAATGTGGTGTGGGACAGGGATAAGACATTCTTTATAACAAACTTTACCATATTTTTACAAGGAAAAGTATGTTTAATGATTCCAGATTATACGGAAAAGTATTCAAAAACTGCATGCATATGTTATTAATTTGTATGAACATGCTTTCCCAACATTTGTGGGAAGTTTTGTTTAAGTCTGTTTTCAACCCTTGGGCTACTTTCAGGAAGTGTATATCATGGCACAGATACAGTGTTCTTATTTTCAGATGATGTGATTTTAGACACACACACACACACACACACACACACACACACACACACACACACATCCTAAAATCAAAACCAAAACCAAACCAAACAAATAAACAAACAAAAATACCCCCAAATTTTCTGCACCTGGTAAAAATATTCAGCAAAGTTGGACATTCAGCAGGACACAATACAGACAGACAGACAGACACACACACACACACACACACACACAGAGTAAATTTTCTACACATAAACAACAAATCAACCATGAAAGAAATCAGTGAATAAACATTATTCAAATAGGTTGAAAATACATCTTAGACTAAATCTTAGTAAAGAAGTGAAATATATTTTAAATAAAATTCAATTATCTTTAGAATGTATTTGATTTTTTTTTCAACTGAACACAAGTTACAGTCAGAGTAGAGGGAGCATTAATTTAGAAAGTGGTCCCATCATATCGGCCTGTACCAATTCCTTGATTGGTAGTTGGTATAGCAGTTTCCACCACCCAAGTAGTACAATTCCTGAAAAAGTGGTCTTGAGGTATACGAGAAATCACACTGAGTAATCACACTCAGCAGGCATACAATCCCATAAGCAGTGTTTCTCCACGGTATCTGCTTCACGCCCCACTTCCAAGTTTCTGTTTGAATTTCTGCCCTTACTTCTCTCAATGATAAACAAAGACATGGAAATAGAGGCCAGATGAGCTAATGTGTTGCTGTAAAATTATAAAAACAAGCTGTCTTTTATCCCCACAAGATCCAGCACCACAGTGTCCAAAGATATCTAGTAGATAACTTCATCTTAGTCAGCAAAGCCTCTTACCCTCTTTGTTCCATCCCACACTGCCAATGGCCTCTCTCTGATCCTGGCAACAATCTCTTTACCCATCTAGTTCTGGCCACCATGCCAGAAATATATCCCAATTCTGTGGAGGCCCAGTGTCACTAGCCACCACATACTCTCTTGAACTCAAATTGCCACATTAAAGAACATACAACACAACAACCTCTAATCAATTTGATAAGATATAACTGCCCACCTACACACACAAAGCCCTATATACATCCATACCCAAACTGTGAGCCACAACAAAGCATTCTACTTTAAGTATCTATTGATCTGACTTTAGTTTCAGGAAGAAGAAAAGTAAGTAATATGGTAAATAGGGAAGTGTTTGGTACAGTGAGCTAGCAAAGTGTTCTGAAGATAAGGATATTTTGAGTCATTGTGTTAGAAGCTTGAAAGACCAGCTGCTTAAAGAAATATAGAGGGCTTCTGATGTATTCAAGGGATATGAAGACTAAAATTGAGCATTTATATCTTGTTTGATATATTTGTCAAGAATCTTGTTTCTGTCTACCCATGGTTATGTATTTGAGTGAGGTTGAGTTTAAAGATAATGAACTAGTTAATTTTCCAGAGGAAATTTCAGGACAAGTGAATATTTAGTCACTTTCATGGTTATATATTATTGCACATATTATAGTCTTCAATGAAAGCTGCAGAAACATAGGGATAATTGTTTTTTGAATATGTAGTTTGCCAAGTAAAATAATAGAACAAAATTTTAATATAAATATATACAGTAAAATAACAATGGATTTTCTTTTATCTTAGCTAATTCCTCAATAAAGACACAAGGAGACAAAGATTTATTTAAAGGTTTACCATAATCTGGTCAGCCATTGATCAGTAGTTTAATCCTCTTAACTAATCTCCCTACCTCATAGTCAAAATCCTCAAATTGCTTAACATTTGGAGCTTTATGTGTTTTAGCTGAACTTTCATGATTTCTCCTCTCCTTCTCCGTGGGTCTCAATTTCTCTTACTCATATGTCTCTCCCTACATCACTAGTGGAATGCCCATTCTAGTCTCTCTTCTGCCTAGCCATTGGTTAATGAACTTTTATTGACAAGCCAAAGAATAAATGGTAAGCATTGGTTACACAAACCTGGTACAGGAGATTCATGACATTAGGATTACAATGGAGTGTCCTGTTAGGAATGAAAATATGAGGGCAGGTAATTCAGTATTTGAGTAATACAGGGATAAACTTCATGGAGTGTACAAAAACACTATGTGTACAGAAAAAGACTCTTTATCTTTTAAAATTGTGAATTTTGTCATGTAAGAAAAAATTCACATAGCGAGAGGTATCCTTAAAAAGAGGGTAATTTGCCAAAGAGAAAAATCCATTTCTGGATAGCCAAGACTATATATACAGCCACCAAAACCAGATAATATTAATGAAGATAAAAAGTGTATGCTGAAAGGGACCGGATATAGATCTCTCCTGAGAGACACATCCAGAGCATATGAAATACAGAGGTGAATGCTAGCACCAAACCACTGAACTGAGAACAGGACCCCCTTTGGGGGAATTAGAGGAAGGATTGAAAGAGCTGAAACAGCTTACAACACCATAAGAAAAACAATGCCAATGAACCAGAACTTAAAGAAACTATCCACTACCAAAAGACTATACATAGACTGACCCAGGGCTCCAACTGCATATGTAGCAGAGAATAATAGCCTTGTTGGGGCACCTGTGGAAGGGAAGGCCCTAGATCCTGCTAAGATTGGACCCCCAGGCAGGGGAATGTCATGGGAGTGGTAAGAGAGAGTGGATGTGGGAAACATCCATATGGATGAGGGGGAGGGGATGGGGGCTTATGGACAGGAAACCAGGGAAGGGAATAACATTTGAAATGTAAATACAGAAATATATCTAATAAAAAAAGGAAAAAAAATCCTTTTCTGAACTATGAGAAAATAAATGAGCCTAAGGTATGACACCACCCACAAAAGACTCCAAAATGAGAAAAAGTGAACTTATTTGAAAGGAGAAAGTACCATCTGAGAATATATCTGGAGGAATTCTCTGTCCTTGGAAAGAAAGTGCCTCCCCTTTTGAGAATGTAGAAGTGTATAAAACTATGAACCAAAGACTTCTGACTATATTTTGAAGTGGTAATTTTAGCAGTATTGTACATTTGGTACTGTATTTGTAGTAATGAATTATGTAAGATTTCAAGATTTACATAGTCTTGCTTCTGATTTTCTGATTGGGATGGAATCTTAGCAATTTGCAGAAAATTCAGGGTGCTACAGATAAGCCATTTCTTAAAGCTGTGTAGCCTGATAGGCAATGAAAATACTAGGATTCAGATATTTCAGGCCATGTTATATAGACAATAACATTCTTAGGGTAGAGATGACTCTTTGAGCTGGTTTGCCTTATGATGGTCAGCAGATTTGAAATATTAAAACTATAGAAATTTTACTAATCTCAATTCTTTCAACACAAGTCAAGATGACAGGAACATGTATCATCAGGATTAGTAAATTCTTTAACTGAGTTTTGTTACTGCCTTTGTTCTATGATTTTTTATGGCCTTTTCTCCCTTTTGAAATAGGAATATTTACTTTATGCCACAATAAGTGGGAAATATGAAACTTTAATTAATTTTATAGGGCTTACAGTTAAGAATTTCTTAAAACATTATTTTCTGTTGGCTAGTATATTAAGTCCAAGAAAGTGTTAAACAGTCTCTATTCAGAAAACTAAGCCAAATGAAACAAAAGCAAAACGCACACACACACACACACACACACACACACAAAACAGTTTAATCACTTAGGAGCTATGTGGACCCTGATGCCTGAATACTGACTTATCAGACAAGATATGCATACCCACTAGTATATTGATGACATTAATGTTTGGAGGTTGTTGTGAAAGAATAAAGATTTTAAACTATCCCCCACTGACCCTGCTGAGAGGACAAGTGTACCTCACGGCAAAGAATAACATAACAGGCTTTGGGGATAGAGCCTGGCTATAGCCACCCCAAATCATCTGGACTCGATAAGACCTGACTCAACAGTCCTGAGAAAAGCAAGAACTAGGGGCATCTTGCCTCAGAAGCGGGGTGGACTAGAGTTGAACTGAGCCCAAGTTAGATCATGTGTGCCAGTGTAAACCAACCGATGAAGTTGCTTTGTGTGACTGTTGCCAACTGCCTATGTAATTTCCCCTATAAATCCTTTCTGCTAATTGGGCTCCGGGTCAACTCCTCTGTCTCTTGTGTGAGATACGTGTTGTCCCCAGAGCTCTGGTGCCTCAAATACACCTCTTGCTCATTACATCAAGATGGGTTTCTCGTGAGTTCTTGGGAGTTGTGTAGTCTTGAAATTTGAGTGGTGGTCTTCCCCAACCTGGTGGTCTTTCTTTTGGGGGCTCATCTGGGATTTCACGACCACCCACAACTCCAAAGACGTTCTTGGAGGTAAGGGGGATCCCCAATTGTGTCTGAGTGTGTGGTCGCTGTCTGTGTCTGTCTCTATTCTGGTTCTGGTTAGTATCTGAAAAGCACTTTGGTTCCGCAGCTGCTTTCTGGAGCTATAAAGCTCAGAAGCTGTAATAGAAAGAAGTGTCTGGAGGACCACAAGTCTGCAGCCCTAGGGGATGCTTCAGGGCAACAGGAGAGCCAGGGACACCTGGTGGTCTCCTATTGGGTAGAAGAGGATAGTGTGTTCCTCTTGGAAGAGAAACTTCAAAGACCTCTTCTGTCTGAAATTGCCTTTGGCTGGTGCCTACGGGCTAGGCATGGCAGTTGTTGTCTGGATATTGTGGTCTCTTTGTGTTGTTGTGATAATGAGACAGACAGTAATGACCCAAGCCTGATGTTAGATCATTGGGCTGAAGTTAGGGACAGAGCACATAATATATCAGTTGAAGTTAAGAAGGGAAAGTGGCAGACTTTCTGCACCTCTGAGTGGCCGACTTTCGGTGTAGGCTGGCCCCTTGAGGGCTTTTTTGACCTGACTATGATTCTTGAAGTTAAAGCTGTTGTTTTTCAGGAAAAACCAGGAGCGCATCCTGATCAGCAACCTTACATCTCAGTCTGGCAAGACCTGGTTCAAAATCTTCAGTACCCTCTGCTCCTCCTAAGATCTATTCTGAGATTGAGGAGCCTCCTGAATGGCTAACTTCTCCCTCGTATCCCCCATTTCCTCCGCAGCAGCCTCTAATCTCTGCTCCACAGGAAGAAGCAGGGAGTGGGTGTCCGGCTACAGGTACCCGAAGCTGCAGGGCTCGGAGCCCCACAGAGCCTGACTCCACAGTAGTCATGCCTTTGCTCACTTATGGTGTACCCAACCTCCTGAATCCACTGCCCCTCTGGAGGCAGATGCTTCTGATCTGGCCCAGGGGACATGAAGTCGGCGAGCACTCACGCCTGACTCCTCTACAGGTCCTATTCTTGTTTTTCCCTTGCGGGCTTATAGACTTCCCCCGGGTCTGGGCAAGAGGATGCAGGCACTTTAGTATTGGCCTTTCTCCTCCTCTGATCTTTATAACTGAAAACTTACTCACGGAACTATTTGTTTTGTTCATCAAAGAGTTTTTTTTTTGTTTTTTTTTTGTTTTTTTATTAACTTGAGTATTTCTTATATACATTTCGAGTGTTATTCCCTTTCCCGGTTTCCGGGCAAACATCCCCCTCCCCCCTCCCCTTCCTTATGGGTGTTCCCCTCCCAACCCTCCCCCCATTGCCGCCCTCCCCCCATAGACTAGTTCACTGGGGGTTCAGTCTTAGCAGGACCCAGGGCTTCCCCTTCCACTGGTGCTCTTACTAGGATATTCATTGCTACCTATGGGGTCAGAGTCCAGGGTCAGTCCATGTATAGTCTTTAGGTAGTGGCTTAGTCCCTGGAAGCTCTGGTTGCTTGGCATTGTTGTACTTTTGGGGTCTCGAGCCCCTTCAAGCTCTTCCAGTTCTTTCTCTGATTCCTTCAACGGGGGACCTATTCTCAGTTCAGTGGTTTGCTGCTGGCATTCGCCTCTGTATTTGCTGTATTCTGGCTGTGTCTCTCAGGAGAGATCTACATCCGGCTCCTGTCGGTCTGCACTTCTTTGCTTCATCCATCTTGTCTAATTGGGTGGCTGTATATGTATGGGCCACATGTGGGGCAGGCTCTGAATGGGTGTTCCTTCAGTCTCTGTTTTAATCTTTGCCTCTCCCTTCCCAGCCAAGGGTATTCTTTTTCCTCATTTAAAGAAGGAGTGAAGCATTCACATTTTGATCATCCGTCTTGAGTTTCGTTTGTTCTAGGGATCTAGGGTAATTCAAGCATTTGGGCTAATAGCCACTTATCAATGAGTGCATACCATGTATGTCTTTCTGTGATTGGGTTAGCTCACTCAGGATGATATTTTCCAGTTCCAACCATTTGCCTACGAATTTCATAAACTCGTTGTTTTTGATAGCTGAGTAATATTCCATTGTGTAGATGTACCACATTTTCTGTATCCATTCCTCTGTTGAAGGGCATCTGGGTTCTTTCCATTTTCTGGCTATTATAAATAAGGCTGCGATGAACATAGTGGAGCACGTGTCTCTTTTATATGTTGAGGCATCTTTTTGGTATATGCCCAAGAGAGGTATAGCTGGATCCTCAGGCAGTTCAATGTCCAGTTTTCTGAGGAACCTCCAGACTGATTTCCAGAATGGTTTTACCAGTCTGCAATCCCACCAACAATGGAGGAGTGTTCCTCTTTCTCTACATCCTCGCCAGCATCTGCTGTCACCTGAGTTTTTGATCTTAGCCATTCTCACTGGTGTGAGGTAAAATTTCAGGGTTGTTTTGATTTGCATTTCCCTTATGACTAAAGATGTTGAACATTCCTTTAGGTGTTTCTCAGCCATTCGGCATTCCTCAGCTGTGAATTCTTTGTTTAGCTCTGAACCCCATTTTTTAATAGGGTTATTTGTTTCCCTGCGGTCTAACTTCTTGAGTTCTTTGTATATTTTGGATATAAGGCCTTTATCTGTTGTAGGATTGGTAAAGATCTTTTCCCAATCTGTTGGTTGCCGTTTTGTCCTAACCACAGTGTCCTTTGCCTTACAGAAGCTTTGCAGTTTTATGAGATCCCATTTGTCGATTCTTGATCTTAGAGCATAAGCCATTGGTGTTTTGTTCAGGAAATTTTTTCCAGTGCCCATGTGTTCCAGATGCTTCCCTAGTTTTTCTTCTATTAGTTTGAGTGTGTCAGGTTTGATGTGGAGGTCCTTGATCCACTTGGACTTAAGCTTTGTACAGGGTGATAAGCATGGATCGATCTGCATTCTTCTACATGTTGCCCTCCAGTTGAACCAGCACCATTTGCTGAAAATGCTATCTTTTTTCCATTGGATGGTTCTGGCTCCTTTGTCAAAAATCAAGTGACCATCGGTGTGTGGGTTCATTTCTGGGTCTTCAATTCTATTCCATTGGTCTATCTGTCTGTTTCTGTACCAATACCATGCAGTTTTTATCACTATTGCTCTGTAATACTGCTTGAGTTCAGGGATAGTGATTCCCCCTGAAGTCCATCAAAGAGTTTTATTTGGTCCTCTTGGTGCTTAACTTTGAAGTTAAAGATAATTTGCTTGAGAAAAATTGTTTTCTGCCAGGGAGTTTTATCTTTCTCTCTTGAGCCTCCTCCCCAAGGAGAGACAACCCTCCTTTTGCTCCCCTTGTCCAGTTTAGCTGCTGTTAACAGTTGTGTATGAAGGACGCCAGGTTAGTTAGTGACCCTGTCTGAAGCAGGTATTAACAAGAACCTGAAAGCTTTACCTTGAATCCTGAAGAAAAATTCTCCCTGTTGCTTAAACATTCACAGCTTCCAAGGAAGTGACAACACAGAGTAGGGAAGTGTGGGGCTGAGGGTGGCAAGCATGCAGGCCTGCTGGCAAGCTGCAGGCTGTGCTCGGGCAGCAGCACAGCTCATGCTAAGTCAGCGTAAGAAGAGTTTCAAGGTGATGCGGCTGGCCAAGGCTGATACTTTGACAGCAAAAATATAGTGCAGAGTTTGTGATTATTTTAGATTATTCTGAGACTTTTGGCCCTGAAAAACATTCCAATTGTTGTCTTCAGTGGCCAGACTTTCAACACTTGCTCACAAAAGGAGAGCGTTCATTAAGAGAAGTTCTTCAAAGGAACCTTCGTTATCTGCTGGCTCTATTCCAGGAGAGGAGTCAGTCTCCGACACTAAGTCACCTTCCCTGTTAAGTCATCATTGACATGGAGAGTGCCTTTGATCCTATCCCCTCAGCAGCCAGTTCCTGCCCCTGTGGTCAAAATGCCCCAGGTTGGGGAACAGAGTTTCAAAAAGAATCTACAACAAACTGTGAAGAACTTTGTTTTGCCAGTCAAAATTTAAAATTCAGGCTTTGACTGTGGCCAAGGTCAGGATTAATGTTTTCTTTTCCATGGGCCTTTAACCCAGTGAAACAATTTGGTAAAGGGCTGCTACTGTGGTCCTGAAAGTCCCAGGTGAACTGGTTACAATTCTTATGTCAGCCACTTGGCATCTAGATGCTTGTTAAAAACTGTTACTAGTCTTCTTTACCACCGAAGAAAGACAGAATCCTACTAGAGGCCAAAAAGAATGTTCCAGACGTGGATGGAAGACCTTCACTACTGACTGTTGACTTCAATACCCCTGAAGGTAGGGAGTGCTCCAGGTCTACCGCCAGGCTCCTAGGGTGGGTCTCCAAGGGGCTGGAAAATGCCCCACCAATCTGGCTAAGATAAAAAAAAAGATATAAAGAAAAAGTTACAGAAACTTGAAGAGTTAAGCTAAGTTGCTAAGAGTTAGTGTAAGTGGCAGAAAAAGTAAGGTTAAAGTGTGGTTCAGGGTCTGTGCACATAAGTTGACAGCATGTAGTAGCTATAGAGAAAGATACAAAAGATATAACAGAGTTAGACAGCAGGGAGACAAATAACCCTATTAAAAAATGGGGTTCAGAACTAAACAAAGAATTCACAGCTGAGGAATGCCGAATGGCTGAGAAACATGTAAAGAAATGTTCAACATCTTTACTCATAAGGGAAATGCAAATCAAAACAACACTGAGATTTCACCTCACACCAGTGAGAATGGCTAAGATCAAAAACTCAGGTGACAGCAAATGCTGGCGAGGATGTGGAGAAAGAGGAACACTCCTCCATTGTTGGTGGGATTGCAGACTGGTACAACCATTCTGGAAATCAATCTGGAGGTTCCTCAGAAAATTGAACATTGAACTACCTGAGGACCCAGCTATACCTCTCTTGGCTATATACCGAAAAGATGCCCCAACATATAAAAGACATGTGCTACACTATGTTCATAGCAGCCTTATTTATAATAGTCAGAAGCTGGAAAGAACCCAGATGCCCTTCAACAGAGGAATGGATACAGAAAATGTGATACATCTACACAATGGAATATTACTCAGCTATCAAAAACAATGACTTTATGAAATTCATAGGCAAATGGAGGGAACTGGAAAAGATCATCCTGAGTGAGGTAACCCATCACAGAAATACACACATGGTATGAACTTATTGATAACTGGCTATTAGCCCAAATGCTTGAATTACCCTAGATACACAGAACACATGAAACTCAAGAAGGATGACCGAAATGTGACTCCTTCTTTAAAAGAGGAACAAGAATACCTTGGGAGGGTACAGGGAGGCAAAGTTTAGAACAGAGGCAGAAAGAACAGCCGTTCAGAGCCTGCCCCACATGTGGCCCATACATATACAGCCATCTAATTAGACAAGATGGATGAAGCAAAGAAGTGCAGGCCGACAGGAACCAGATGTAGATCTCTCCTGAGAGACACAGCCAGAACACAGCAAATACAGAGGCGAATGCCAGCAGCAAACCACTGAACTGAAAATAGGATCCCCGTTGAAGGAATCAGAGAAAGGACTGGAAGAGATTGAAGGGGCTCAAGACCCCATATGAACAACAATGTCAAGCAACCAGAGCTTCCAGGTACTAAGCCACTACCCTAAGACCATACATGAACTGACCCTGGACTCTAACCTCATAGGTAGCAATGAATATCCTCGTAAGAGCACCAGTGGAAGGGGAAGTCCTTGGTCCTGCTAAGACTGACCCCCCCAGTGAACCTGATTGTTGGGGGGAGGGTAGTAATGTGGGGAGGATGGGGAGGCGATCACCCATATACCAGGGGAGGGGAAGGGTTAGGGGGATGTTGGCCCAGAAACCAGGAAAGGGAACAACATTCGAAATGTAAATAAGAAATACTCAAGTTAATAAAGAAAAAAAGGAAAAAAAAAGAAATCTCTCTGAATGGGAAAAAAGAAAAAGAGAAATAGAACTCTAAAGGAGACCTTGACAAAATTGGCTTTAGAGACCGGTGGGGGACTATCCTCCTTCCCTACTCTATGTTCCAGGTATGGAACACTCCTGATCCTTTTGGCCTAACACCTTATGAGATTATGTATGGGAGCCCCCCTTCATTGAATTGAGCGGGGCCCCCTACCCTGAGGTTTTGCCTAAAACCCTGTTTGCTCATTGAAAGGCTTTAGAAACCATCCAAAGTGGAATTTATATCTAAGTGAAGGGCGCCTACAAGATGGGAAGTCCAGGGCGCCTCACCAGTTCCCAGCGGGAGAAGCAGTCCTGGTCCAGTGACACCAGGCTGAGAATTTAAAACCTCACTTGAAAGGACCCTATCTAGTACTGTTAGCCACTCCCACTGCTGTTAAGGTAGATGGGATTGCTGCATGAGTCCACGCCTCCCATTTAAAGACAGCACCAGATGTTCTCAGAAATAAATAAAAGTTAAAAAAGACTGCTAATCCTCTTAAGCTTCATCTCATTTGTAATCGTTTATAATCCCCATAGCCCCCAGAAACCGATTTGGCAAGTTTCCTCCCAGGCCGGGGAGGTAATATGGTCCATCTCCAAGGTGGCTCCACCATACACATGGTGGCCCACTCTCACCCCTGACTTTTGTAAGTTGGTAGCTGGGCTGGACACCTGGGACATTCCTGACAGATCCTCAGAGTATGCCCCTAGAAGTCCCAAAGAGATTTTCACCTGGGGACAAGTTCTGATGCTGAAGTCCAGGAACAAGGTGCCAATTGGGGAGACTGAGGTTCTACTTTTGCCCCCAAGATGGCCGAGACCAGGCTACCATCTGGTGTTGTGGGTGCTTAGAAAGTTTATACTGTTCTGTTTGGGGATGTGAGACTAATTTCCATGCTCCTAGGACCCTTAGTTATTCTCTTGTTACTTTTGACATTTGGACCCTGTATTTTTAATAAGTTAATAGCCTTTATTAGAGAAAGTTAGTGCAGTACAGATTTTAATGCTTTGCCAACAATATCATGCCTCAGAAGACCTTAAGAAAAAAAAATTTAAAAAAAGGCCCTGAGTTCTCAGATTAGAACTAGTCACAAGCAGAAGTGGGGAATGAAAGAAAAAAGATTTTAAACTATCCCCCACTGACCCTGCTGAGAGGACAAGTGCACCTCACAGCAAGAATAACATAACACGTTTTGGGGATAGAGCCTGGCTATAGTCACCACAAACCATTTGGCCTCGATAAGGCCTGACTCAACAGTCCTGAGAAAACCAAGAACTAGGGTCAGCTTGTCCCAGAAGCAGGGTGGCCTAGAGTTGAACTGAGCCCAAGTTAGATCATGTGTGCCAATGTAAACCAACCAATGAAATTGCTTCGTGTGACTGTTGCCAACTGCCTATGTAATTTCCCCTATAAATCCCTTCCCCTAATTGGGCTCGGGGTCGACTCATCTGTCTCCTGTGTGAGATACATGTTGCCCCCAGAGCTCTGGTGCCTCAAATACATCTCTTATTCATTACATCAAGATGGGTTTCTCGTGAGTTCTTGGGGGTTGCATCATCTTGAGATTTGAGTGGGAGTCTTCCTCACCCCAGTGGACTTTCAGTTGAACACATACAGACTGTATCTGAGGCCTGTTACCCAGGAGAGGAACAAATACTTAGCATGTTAAAACTGAAAGATCCAGAGGTGGGGCCAATCTATGGCCAGTGGGAAAAACCCCAGCACAAACCTCCAAGCACAAGGACTTCTCCAGGAAGAAAAAAAGCTGGTTTAGTTCCTGGAACAGTTACAGGTCAAATTGTCACACAAAACTACCTATGACTTCCTACTGACCCACTTTGGGAAAGTCTTGAACTGAACACTGAGTCTGATCTGAAAGTTGTTTACCTCCACCAAATGTGCATAGTACCCTGCCTCATTACCATTGTTTGAATTTTGCCCCAATTGTTTGAATTCTGCCCCAATTGTTTACAAGGTACATAACTCTCTGTCAGAGTCTGCTCAGGGTCATCTCTCCTTAAAGAGGAAGGACCCTGACATGTCGGAATTAAACTCCTCATGCTATTACAATGATCCCTGCTTCCATGAGTCTCATTCAATAGGTCCTGAAAGAGGTTCAACTTGAACCTCACAATACTGTTAAGCCTAAGAAGAAGAAAGTCACAGAACTTTGCCAAGAATCAACTGCTTTTTTATAGCTCAAAGAACACAATGGCCTCCATGTCTATCACCTAGAGCATGTCTTAGCATCAGTCAGAGAAGCTTCCTTTTGTAGTGTTTAGTAATAAATAGAGAGACACCTAACTCGGCCAAGTATAGAGAGTGTATGGCTGTATAAAGATCATCACTGACATCTGTTTCTAGAACCAATAAATGTCTTATAAGAGATGATAGCAACATTGTAAAATATGAAAAATTAGGATGGGTACTATGAAATTCTGTCTTCTGGATTGTCTTAGCAAGGGGTTTACAACTATGAACAGACACCAGGACCAAGGAAACTTTTTTAAGTGGACTTTTAAAATTTATTTATATTTCAAATGTTATCCCCTTTCCCAGTTTCCTGTCCATAAACCCCCTATCTCTTTCCCCGTCTCCCTTCTTCTATGAGGGTGTTTCCACACCCATCCACCCACCCCTTCCCACCTCCCCACCCTGACATTGCTCCTACACTGGGGACTGGGGGGGTGTCAGGCCAAGGCAACTCTTATAAGAACAACATTTAATTGGTGCTGGCTCACAATTTCAGATTTAGTCCATTATCATCAGGTGGGAACATGGTAGCATCCCGCATGGTGCAGGAGAAGCTGAGAGTTCTACATCTTCATCTGAAGGCTGCTAGCAGAATACTGAATTACAGGCAGCTAGGATAAGGGTCAAAAAGACCACACCCATAGTGACACATCTACTCCAAAAGGTCACACGTACTCTGACAGGGTCATACACTCACATCGTGCTACTTCCCTAGGCTGAGCATATACAAACCATCACATGGACAAAACATAGATTCTAAGACTGTGAACACACAGCACCTGTGGATACCTGCATAAGACTGACAGAGGATTGGGACTTTCAACATTGTATCCTCCATAGAGGAGCAACTCCTGAGTATCCACTCTTCATTGAGGATCCATTGAGAGTCAAATATGCTAAGAAAAGAGTAACATTTACTTCAGCTATGTATCCATAAGGAAATTTCACAGGTCTTTATAATCCTCTACTCATGTTCCTACAAGTAATCCTAAACGTATTGGGTAAAAGACAAAAGACAGGAATATAGAAATACTATTTGAGAAGAAGGTAGTCATAAACATTGGAAGGAAATAAGAGAGGATATTGAGTGGATATTATCATATAATGTATATATGTGTAAATTGTCAAAAAAATAAAAATGAAGCAAAACATCCTAGAGAAAATAAAGACATTTTTTTTTACTGTATACTGTTCTTACTAGTTTTTCTCAAGAATAATTCATATTATTCTGAAAGATTAATTGATAGAGTCCTTGTGACAAAACCCATCTGTTAAGTTGGGTTAGTATACAGGAATTTCACTTAAATTCTTCTGAGAGACATGCAATTGTCAGTTCCCCTGATATTATGGTAAAAGGAATCATCAATAGAGACTCTCAAAGTACTTTTAAAAGCTCATCTTGGATGTAATAGAATTGTAAACACTATAGCTACTAAAAAAGTATACAGTATTGTTTCTCAGCAACTCAAGGGCAAGAAATTATTCTAACCTCAGAGAATTTAGGTTAAGTCTCAGAGGTAGATCATCTCTGAGGAAAACCACATTAAATTCCATGTGCAATTAAGGAAGGATTTTGAATCTATTGTTTTTCCTTTATCCTTAAAGTGTAATTAAGACTGTGTCAGAGGAACATTGGCAACATTCTCCACCTTTAGTAGTATATGTAAGGGAGAATTGACTACAATTACTGCCCTTTGGTCTGAATGGACTTTTCTTCATAGAGAATAAGAACTAACTGGCTTTCTCTAGATATTTTACCAAAACATTGTGTGGTAGGACTGATAAACCTAGTTTTACATTTTCAGGTTTTTTAATTATGAAAAGGTGCTTTAAATTTGTCTTTGTAGTCAGGACGTTGTGGGTTTAATGATATCATTGTGGTTTTTACTTCATAACTGGGAACTTGAGGGCATCACAT
Source organism: Rattus norvegicus (assembly GCF_021556685.1). NCBI lineage: Eukaryota > Metazoa > Chordata > Mammalia > Rodentia > Muridae > Rattus > Rattus norvegicus. The sequence goes on along the minus strand of NC_141536.1, from coordinate 74,222,553 downwards.
ATGCATACCTTATTTGTAATTCAGTTTAATGACCCAAATCAAGACAAACAGAAGCTAGTAAAAGTATTATAGAAGAACACAAGAAAATAGCACTTAAAAATAGTAACTACATAAGTGTCCCAAAGTATTTGTTAGTCAAGTCCTTCTGCCTTCTCTTCCCTTCTTTTCTTCCTTCCATCCTCTCTTCTTTTTCCATTCCTCAATTCATCTTACCTTCCTTCTTTCCCTCATACCTTTTATCTCTTCTTCCTCCATTTTTCTAATAACACTACTTGCTTGGTTTATTTTTTTTTTTTGCTCATCATTTCTTGTTCTATCTTTTTTCCACTTGCATTTATGTTTAATGTAATTAACCATATTTTACCTTTTCATCTTCGTATAGAAATCAAGTAGCATAGAAAGCATCAATGTTAGGATTTATATTATGTTTACAATAATACTTTGCTTGCTTTCTGAGTACATATTCAACCCTTGTGAGTAAAGTCACCTTCCTGTTTGGATTTAATTGTGGAATTTCTTGAGACTGTATAAAGGATATTGGTAAAGGTCATAGTACATCGACATGCTGTTAATGCAATATTGTAAACAACTATAAAATGTTTGTTTTACACTGTTATATGATAATACCTAGTTAAGAAAATGGACGTATGATCAAAATAAGGTCACAAATTGAATGGTATGAACTAAGTACACTTAATGTCCTCTACCAATTACATTTCTGCCTCAGGAAAATCCTAGATGAAGATCGGATCTGCTTTAGTGCTTGTAGTCATGGCATGATTGCTTAAATATGTCCAAATCACAAAGACATCAAAAGAGGAGTTTCATAATCCATTATGAAAATGGTGGTGGTAAGCAGGGAAAATCCTTTTCTATACATTTCAGGAATAGCAAGAAAGGGCAAGTCAAGATATTTAGGGAATCCAGCAGAGCAAACTAAAAGAGAGAGAAAAACTATTAGTTATCTGAAAGGTAAATAGATCTTGGAGAACAGCTGAAAGAAACTCTGTAGCTGCACATAGCAAGCCATATTTCCTTGGCACTTAACAGTATGAAATAGGTATATGATTGGCTTTTGAAATTTATTATACAATTAATTTATTATCCTTGCTATCAAATAATTTTTATTGGTTTGAAATTAATTGGAGTCCCTTACTTAGATAAAAATATCATTTTTGACCATTCTTCAGATAGCTTTGAATGTTATTCACATTTTACATTAACAATGAAATATTGATATTTATATGTTGATTGGATGTTTTCCAGTGGTGCAGCTGTTTACTGCATGGTGTTTATATACACTGGTTGGCATGACAATTACTTTTGTTACTATCATGAATGAATAGGGAAGAGTTGGATAATGTGCATAGCTGAACACAGGGAGGAACATTTGCTCCTTATGGAGATGACAGTTCCTTTTATGAAGGTCATAGAAACAATGAGGAACAGCTTTTGGATATTTAACTACAGGAATTTTAGGGGCTAGAATGGGTAGGAACATTTTAGGAGGAATGTTGGTAGAGTTAGTTGGTCCTTACATTAAAAAGCAGATGTGAAATCCAAGTGTATACGAAGGTTAGAGAGGGTTGTCTCCTCATTATGGCTATTAAATTTCCCTCATTCTCTTCCATATTCTTCTTTGAGCATTGGTTTTTGGGTGGAGGTAAATATAATTACTCTATGTAGTAATGATTATATTCTCTTATTCTCAGTATTTCCGGTTTTTATGTAAATTCATATTAACACAATAATATCAGACAGGAAAATCTATCATATCCCTTACTTACATGGATTAACAAGATTCTACTACACAACTTTATACTGCATGCAGTAATCAAAATTATGAACAAAACATAGATATATTCACCTATTCTAAATAACAATTTTTTATATTTAGCTTAATTTTCAATCAATATTATCTGAGTGTTAAAGGCTTCAGTTCAAAATGGAGTTCCTATTAGATAAATCATCTTGTAAATAATTTATGACCTGTAACCCTTGTAATTATTAAATATGACCCTGCTATATACTCTGGTGGACATATTAACACAAATTTTAGAACAACTTTATTGGAAATATGGTGGCACAGTTTTATTTATTCCTAGTGATTTCATTAAATAGGACATGAAAGAATCTGAAAATTACCTAACATTTAGGTGAACATGGAGTATATCTTTCTTTCACTCTCCTACTCTATTTGGTGCTGTCTGCAGGATGGCTACCTGAAAGAACTGTGCTTCACCATAGGCCCCACTGATACTCCTTCCTGATAGGAGCATTTACAGATAAGGTACCCTGAGGTCTATAGAATCTGGGAATTATTAGGCATTGTAACTTATGGCACAGTAAAAGGGGAGAGTCTGAATTTAAGCAATAGTCTAAGGAACTTTAAGTTATAACTTTAAGCATATATTCTCACAAATAAATACTTACAGAGAAAAAGACATTAATATTGACTTGTACAGGGGTTGGGGATTTAGTTCAGTGGTAGAGCGCTTGCCTAGCAAGCACAAGGCCCTGGGTTCAGTCCCCAGCTCCGAAAAATAGAAAAGGAAAAAAAATATTGACTTGTACAGGTACGGTGTTAATTAACTCACTCTGAAGAAAAGATATCAGTTTCTATGATATAAAATACTATTAAGTTGAGGAAACTCTGTTTCTGTGTTCAAGCATTCATTCTGAATTTACTGTAACAGCTATTCCTGGTTGTCAACTTGACTATATCTGGAATGAACTACCTCAAGAATTGAAGGCTTCCAGTGTGATTCTGATCTCGATGCTGGAAGACATACGTTTCTGATCTGGATCTTGGCATGGAGATCTTGAGGCACAGTAGTCATGGAGAACTTAGGCCCAGGCAAGGGAGTGCACTCTTTAATCCCAGGAGACTAAAGCAAGGATACCTGTGAGTTCAAAATCAGCCTGGGACAAGGCAAGTCCCAGATCCAGTTTATATCCCTTTAATCTGGGCCACACCTTCTGCTGGAGTCCTATATAAGGAGATTAGAAGAAGAAAGATTCATTCTTCTTTACCTGATTGCAATTACTTGCCAGCACATCTGTTAAAATCTCCTTCTACAGAAGACCAACTGAAACATCTAGCCTTGTGGGCCTGAGTAACTACTAGATTCTTTACATCCCATTCACAGCTGACCACTGTTGGGTTAATTGGACTAGAGACTGTAAGTCATCACAATAAATTCCTTCAATATAGAGAGATGCTAGAGAACCCTGACTAATACAACTACTCAATATTATTATGTGATGAGTAAAGTGAGTTTAATTTTATAATAACATGAATCCAGTGAGATATTGGAAGGGACTCTTCTTATTGGAATTTATTGAGCCAACAGATTTTAACCTACAGACCTTGGAAAAAAACAAGTACTACTGTTCTCAATAAATACATTTAAAAATAGCAATAAAATGACTCTTAATATGGGGCAAGAAAGAGAAGCTCAGAAAACAAGGAGACTGAATGAAATTATGCAGCTGCATGTGGTTGTGGGCTGGAGTGGGAGTAGGGGATGGGGTGGATCCTCTAGAAAGTCCAAGAAACCTGGAATGTGAGAGGATGCCAGGACTCATTAGGGATGACATTAGACAAAATGTACAACAGTGGAGATATGGAACCTGAAGAGACAACCTCCAGTAGATAAACATGGCCTCCAGTTGAGGCATGGGGCAAACCACCCATCTTCAAAATTTTTGACCCCGAATTATTGCTGTCTGAAGAAAATGCAGGGACAAAAATGGAGGACAGACTGAAGAAAAGGCCATCCAGTTACTAGTCCAACTTGATATCAGTCCTATGGACAAGCACAGAAACCTGACTATTACTTTTTTTCTTTTTTTTCGGAGCTGGGGACCAAACCCAGGGCCTTGCGCTTGGTAGGCAAGCGCTCTACCACTGAGCTAAATCCCCAACCCCCCTGACTATTACTGGTGACATGTTGTGCTTGTAGAAAGGAGCCTAGCATAGCTGCTCTCTGAGAGGCTCTACCAGCAGCTGACATAGATGTAGATACTTAAAGGCAACCATTGAACTGATGTCAGAGACCCTTGTGGAGGAGTTAGGGGAAAAAATTTAAGGACCAGAAAGGGACTCTACCCTATAGTAAGATCAACAGTATCAACTAACAAAAACTTCTCAGAGCTCTCAGAGCTTCTAACACACCAAAAAAAAAAAAAATCATACATGAACTGGCTATTGGCCCATGGCACATACATGGCATAGGACTTCATTGTCTGGACTCAGTGGGTAAGGATGTGGCTAATACTATAGACACTTGATGCCCCAGGGAAGGGCGATGCTAGTGCCATCTGTGCCTTCTGCTCATAAGGACCTAGGAGCAGTCAGGGACAGCACCCTTTTGGTCCCTGACCTGCCAAGAGTTGAAAGCCGGCTATTAGGAGCCATTACATACCTGAAAGCAAAACACACTGTTCCCAGAACTGGCTGAAAGAAAACTGGAAAACAGGTCTACAGTAGTGCTGACACACAGGCCCACAGGAGGGTGAAGCCACCATCAGAAAATAAAAGACAAAAGACAACCTGATGGCTAGAGGCAAGCACAGGATCCTAAACAACAGAAACCAGGACTATATGGCATCATCAGAACCCAGTTCTACCACCAAAGCAAATATTGGATATTCAAATATACCAGAAAAAGCAAGATCTAGCAAAATCACATTTTTTCATGATGATGGAGGATTTTAAGAAGGACATAAATAAATCCCTTAAGGAAATACAGGACAACACAAGTAAATAACTAGAAGCCCTTAAGGAGGAAACACAAAAATCCCTTAAAGAATTACAGAAAAGCACAATCAAACAGGAGAAGGAATTGAACAAAATCATCCAGGAGTTAAAAATGGAAACAGAAACAATAAAGCACAAAGGGAGACAAGCCTAGAGATAGAAAATCTAAGAAAGAGATCAGGAGTCATAGATGCAAGCATCACCAACAGAATACAAGATATAGAAGAGAATCTCAGGAGCAGAAGATACCATAGAAAATATTGACACAACCATCAATGATAATGAAAAATGGAAAAAGCCAAAACATCCAGGAAATCCAGGACACGATGAGAAGGTCAAATCTAAGGATAATAATTATAGAAGAGAGCGAAAACTCGCAACTTAAAGGACCAATAATTATCTTCAACAAAATTATAGAAATAAACTTTCCTAACCTAAAGAAAAAAGATGCCCATAAAGACACAAGAAGCCTCCAGAACTCCAAACAGATTGGACCAGAAAAGAAAGTCCTCCTGTTAAAAAATAGTCAAAAGACCAAGTCCACAAAACAAAGAAAGAATATGAAAAGTAGTAAGGGAAAACAGACAAGTAACATACAAAGGCAGACCTACAACAATTACACCAGACTTCTCACCAGAGACTATGAAACCTGGAAGATCCTGGGCAGATGTCATACAGACTGTCAAAGAACACAAATGCCGGCCCAGGCTACTATATCCAGCAAAACTCTCAATTAACATAGAGGGAGAAACCAAGATATTCCATGACATAAACAAATTTACAAGTATCTTTCTCCAAATCCAGCACTACAAAGGATGAAAGATGGAAAAGCCCAACACAAGGAGCGAAATTACACCTTCGAAAAAAACAACTCAAACCTCTCTGATCCTGGCCCACAGCTCCTTGCCCCCAAATCCAGTGGGAGAAAGCTGATCACCCAGAAGCACAGGCAACCCTGAGACTTCAGGGCAGGACAGACCACCACTTTGCCCACCTTTGCCCACATCCCTGGCCTAGGAGGATACTGCATAGTGCCTCTAGACCCAGGAATATAGGAGCAGTCAGCTGTAGGAGACCAAAGTCCAGATTTGTGCCCAGATCTGAACTGAACAGGTCAAACAGCTCCCTGCAACCAAATCCCATGGATTGGGGGCAGGTAGAGCTAGACCATAAGAGGTGCAGACGCTCTTGTGAAATCAGAGGAGATTACTGTTTGCCTACATTCTCGACACAAGAGGAAAACGCCTCCTGCCATCTGTGCCACCTGCGCACAGGGACGTAGGAGAAGGAGGGGTAGGACCCTTCCAGTTCCTGCCCACACAGAGAACTGAAAGCCAGCCTCCAGGAGCAACTACACTCCTGAGAGCAGAACACTCTGCTTCCATAACAGGGTGAAAGAAAACAGGAAAACAGCTCTACAGGAGTGCTGACACAGAGGCCCACAGGAGGGTAAGGCTACCATCAGAAACCTCAAGACAAGTTAACACCAGAGACAACCTGATGGTGAGAGCCAAGCATAGGAAACCAAGCAACAGAAACCAATACTACTTGGTATCATCAGAGCCCAATTCTCCCACCAAAGCAAACACTGGATATCCAAACAAAGCAGAAAAGCAAGATCTAGGTTTAAAAAATCACATTTTATCATGATAATGGAGGACTTTCAAAAGGACATAAATAACTCCCTGGAGAAAATGCAGGACAACACAAGTAAACACCTAGACGCCCTTAAAGAGGAAACACAAACATGTCTTAAAGAACTACAGGAAAAAAAAAAACAACAACAACAGCAAACAAGAGAAGGAAATGAACAAAAGCATCCAGGAGTGAAAAAAAATGGAAATAGAAACAATAAAGAAAGCACAAAGGGAGACAAGCCTGGAGATCGAAAATCTGAGAAAGAGATTCATAGACGTATCATAGGAGTCATAGATGCGAGCATCACCAACAGAATACAAGATATAGAAGAGAATCTCAGGAGCAGAAAATACCATAGAAAACATTGACATAACCATAAATGATAATGGAAAATGGAAAAAGCTTCTAGCCCAAAACATCCAGGAAATCCAGGACACAATGAGAAGATCAAACCTAAGAATAATAGCTATAGAATACAGTGAAAATTCCCAATTTAAAGGACCAATAATTATCTTCAACAAAGTCATAGAAGACTTCCCTAACCTAAAGAAAGAGAAGGCCATAAAGACACAAGAAGCCTCCAGAAGTCCAAATAGATCGGACCAGAAAAGAAATTCCTCCTGTCACACAATAGTCAAAACACCAAGTCCACAAAACAAAGAAAGAATATGAAAATTAGTAAGGGAAAATAGACAAGTAACATATAAAGGCAGAATTACACCAGATTTCTCACCAGAGACTATGAAATCCAGAATATCCTGGACAGATGTCATACAGACCCTAAGAGAACATAAATGCTAGCGCAGTCTAGTGTATGCAGCAAAACTATCAATTAACATTGAGGGAGAACCCAAAATATTTCATGACAAAAGCAAATTTACACAGTATCTTTCTACAAATCCAGCCCTGCAAAGGATAATAAATGGCAAAGCCCAACACAAAGAGGCAAGCGACATGCTAGAAAAAGTAAGAAAGTAAGGCACCTACATTCATTAAACGAACCTTACGAAAGCTCAAACTGCAAATTGTACCTCAAACAATAATAGCAGGATATTTCAACACCCCACTGTCATCAATGGACAGATTATGGAAAAAGAAATTAAACAGGGACATAGAGAAACAGAAGTTATCAACCATATGGATTTAATGGATATTTATAGAACATTCCATCCTAAGTCAAAAAGATATACCTTCTCAGTACCTCATGGTACCTTCACCAAAATTGACCATAAAATTGGTCAAAAAAGAGACTTCAACAGATACAGGAAGATAGAAATAATCCCATGCATCCTATCAGATCACTACAGAAAAGGCTGGTCTTCAATAACAAAAATAATGACAGAAAGGCCACATATACATGGAAGTTGAACAATACTCTATTCAATAATAACTTGGTCAGGGAAGAAATAAAGAAAGAAATTAAAGACTTCTTAGAATTTAATGAAAATGAAGGTACAACATACCCAAATGTATGGGACACAATGAAAGCTGTGCTAAGCGGAAAACTCATATCTCTGAGTGCCTGCAAAAAGGAACAGAAGAGAGCATACATCAGAAGCTAAACAGCACACCAAAAAGCTCCAGAACAAAAAGAAGCAAATGCACCCAAGAAAAGTAGAAGGCAGGAAATAATCAAACTCAGGACTGAAATCAACAAAGTGGAAAGAAAAAGATCTATGCAAAGAATCAACAAAACCAAGAGCTGGTTTTTGAGAAAATCAGCAAGATAGATTAATCCTTAGCCAGAATAAACAGAGGTTCAGAGAGTATGTCCAAATTAACAAAATCAGAAGTGAAAAGGGAGAGATAACAGCAGAATCTATGGAAATTAAAAAAAAATCATATCCTACTACAAAAGCGTATATTTTCAACAAAAATTGAAAATCTGGAGGAAATGGACAATTTTCTAGACAAATACCAGGTAGCAAAGTTAAATTAGGAACAGATAAACCATTTAAACAACCCATAACTCCTAAAGAAGTAGAAGCAGTTATTAAAAATTTCCCATCCAAAAAAGAGCCCAGGACCAGTTGGGATTAATGCGGAATTTTATCAGACCTTCATATAAGATGTCATACTAATACTCTCCACACTAGTCCACAAAATAGAAACAGAGTACTACCAAATTTCTTCTATGAAGCCATAATTACTCTTATACCTAATCCAAACAAAGACCCAACAAAGAAAGAGAACTTCAGACCAACTTCGCTTATGAATATTGACGTAAAATACTCAATAAAATTCTTGCAAACCAAATCTAAGAACACATCAAAATGATCATCCATTATGATCAGTCCAGTTTCATCCCAGGTAGGCAGGAATGGTTCAATATATGGAAAACCAACAACCTAATCCATTATATAAACAAACTCAAAGATAAAACCACACAATCATTTCATTAGATGCTGAGAAAGCATTTAACAAAATTCAACACCCCTTCAATGATACAAATCCTGTGAAGAACAGAAATTCAAGGCCTATACCTAAACACAGTAAAAGCCATATACAGCAAACCATTAGTTAACATTAAACTAAATGGAGAGAAACTTGAAGCAACCCCAATAAAATCACGGACTAGACAAGGCTGCCCACTCTTTCCCCACTTATTCAATGTAATACTCAAATTCCTAGCCAGAGCAATGATTCATTGAAAGGAGATCAAAGGGATACAAATTGGAAAAGAAGTCAAAATATCACTGTTTGCAGATGATATGATAATATTCTTAAGTGACCCCAAAAATTCTACCAGAGAATTACTAAGCCTGATAAATGACTTCAGCAAAGTCTTGGGGTATAAAATTAACTCAAAAAAATCAGTAGCTTTCCTCTACTCAAATGATAAACAGGCTGAGAAAGAAATTAAAGAAAGGACACCCCTCATGATAGTCCCAAATAATATAAAATACCTCTCTGTGACTTTAAGCAAGCAAGTGAAAAATTTGTATGATAAGACCTTCAAGTCTCTGAAGAAAGAAATTGAAGAAGGTCTCAGAAGGTGGAAAGGCCGCCATGCTCATGGATTGGCAGGATTAATATAGTAAAAATGGCCATTTTGCCAAAAGCAATATACAGATTCAATGCAATTCCCATCAACCTTCCAACTCAATTCTAGAGTTAGAAAGAGAAATTTCAAATTCATTTGGAATAACAAAAAAAAAAAAACCAAAAAAAAACACCAAAAAACCAAAACCAAAACAAAAACAAAAACAAAAAAAAAAGCAAAAAACAAAAAACAAAAAAACTCTGCATAGCTAAAACTATGCCTAACAGTAAAAGGACTTCTGGGGAAACCACCATCCCTAATCTCAAGCAGTGTTACAGAACAATAGTAATAAAAACTGTATGGTATTTGTACAGAGACAGGCAGATAGACAAATGCAATAGAATTGAAGAGCCAGAAATGAACCCACACACGTATGATCACTAGATTTTTAACAAAGGAGCCAAAACAATCCAATGGAAGAAAAATAGCATTTTCAACAAATGGTGCTTGTTCAACTGGAGGTCAGCATGTAAAATAATGCAAATTGATCCATTCTTCTTGCCCTGTACAAAGCTTAAGTCCAAGTGGATTAAGAACCATCACATAAAATGAAATATACTCAAACTAATAGAACAAAAATTGGTGAAGATTCTTGAACACATGGGCACTGGGGAAAATTTCCTGAATGGAAAATCAATGGATATGTTCATAGATCTAGAATAGACAAATGGGATCTCATAAAACTGCAAAGCTTCTGTAAGGCAAAGGACACTGACATTAGGCCAAAATGGCAACCAACAGATTGGGAAAAGATTTTTACCAATCCTACTTCTGATAGAGGGCTAACGTCCAAAATATAAAAAGAACTCATGAAGTTAGACTCCAGAGAACCAAATAACCATATTAAAAAAGGGATCCAGAGCTAAATAAAGAATTCACAGCTGAGGAATATAGAATTTTGGAGAAGCACCTAAGAAAATGTTCAATATCCTTAGACATTAGGGAAATGTAAATCAAAACAACCCCGAGATTCCACCTTACACCAGTCAGATGGATAAGATCAAAAACTCGGGCGACGGCAGATGATGGTGAGGAGGTGGAGAAAGAGCAACACTCCTCCATTTTTGGTGGGATTGCAAACTGCTACAACTTCTCTGGAAATCAGTTTGGAGGTCCCTCAGAAAATTGGACATTGTCCTACATGAGGACCCAGCAATACATCTCCTGAGCATATACCCCCCCCAAAAAAATGCTCCAACATACAACAAAGACACATGCTCCACTATGTTCATAGAAACATTATTTATAATAGCCAGAAGCTCAAATGAACCCAGATGCTCTTCAAAAGATGATTGGATACAGAAAAATGTGGTACATCTACACAACAGAGTTCTACTTCATTAAATTCATAGGCAAATGAAATACAAAATATCATCATGAATGAGGTAGTCCAACTACAAAAAAACACACATTGTATGCACTCACTGATAAGTGGATTTTAACCCAGAAGCTTGAATTACTCAAGGTACAATTCACCGGCCACATGAAACTCAAGAAGGATGACCAAAATCTGGATTCTTCACTCATTCTTAAAAGGTGGAACAATAATATTCATAGAAGGGAATAAGGAGGCAAAGTTTAGAGCAGAGACTGAAGAAAATGCCATTCAGAGCCTGCCCTGCATGTGGCCCACATATATACAGCCACCAAAACTAGATAAGCTGGATGAAGTTAAGAAGTGCATGCTGATAGGAACTGGATAGAGATCTCTCCTGAGAAACACAGCTGGAACATGTCAAATACAGAGGCGAATGCCAGCAGCAAAACACTGAACTGAGAATATGAACTCTGTTAGAGGAATTAGAGAAAGTATTCAAAGAGCCGAAAGGGCTTGCAATCCCATAATGCCAACCAATGCCAACCAACCAGAGTTTCCAGTGACTAAACCACTACCCAAAGACTATACATGGACTGGCCTATAGCTCCAATTGCATATATAGCAAAGGATGGACTTGCTGGGCCCCAGTGGAAGGAGAAACCCTTTGATTTGCCAAGGATGGACCCCAGGTGGGAGAGTGTAAGGGGGGTTGATGGGGAGGTGAACACCTTTATAGAAGGGGATGGAGAGTGGTTAGGGGACTTATGGACAGGACACTGAGACAGGGAATAACATTTGAAATGTAAATAAGAAATACTCAATAAAAATATAATTGAATGGACATTTATACCTGCTTGACAAGGGAAAGTTTGACTTCTCTAATGGGAGTGACACTGAGTAAATCAACCACTACTTCAGTGCAGGACCCAAGTTCAGGAGTTGTTTACCAACACATAATATACTGTATAGATTTATGGTTGTGAATTTATTTGTTTGCAGTTTTATAGACTTACATTTTCCAAAACCTACTTTAATAAGTACAGTTAAGTGCTTTATCCTTCCTTCTAGCCCACAGTCCACTGGATATAATGGAAAAAATAGGGCAAAAGAGAATGTGGACCTGTTCAGAAATAGGTATTTTGCTATGAATCTATTCTGTTTTGTCAAGATATCAACAGTTCAGTTCACACAAATCAGCAGCAAATCAGGCAGTTTGATCCCCCCAAAAAACATGAAGCTCTGTCAATTGTATCACCAGAAGTGCTTTGGTGGTGTTTCTCTCTATGAAGTCACAACAAAGGATGACCAGCAAAGAGTGGAGAGGCATATCAAAACCACGTAGTATTGTCCACTCTCTATTGGGTTCAATTTATAGACTTTCAAAATATCACATGTTCTTTCAAGCATCTACTCTAGCAAAACATCACATATTCTTTTTCTATGCTGTTTCCAGAAAAAACTACATGTCTCTTTTCAGCAAAACATCCTCCAACATGGCTGCTTCAGCAAAAACATACTCTTATAAGACAGTTTCCAGAAAAACATCACATGACACAGCTGAATATCCAAAGAAATGAGACATTTCACAGTTTGATGGGTTTTTCTTTGTTCCTTCTATTTGGGTTTCTACTTGCTGGTGTTTTATTTTCTTTTTCTGATTTGCATATGTGTGTTTTTGCATTGGGCTTTTGTTTGGTTGAGAAAGAACTAAAGCTAATTAGGTAGGGAAGGGAGTGAATTTGGTGTTTAAGGTTGGAAGGAATAAGATCAAGATTAAATTTTTTAAATGAAATACAAGAAAATATAAAATTAGTTTTTCAAAATGGAATTCATTTAAAGTTAATTTCATGATTTCAAAATTATCAACTTTGTGTATCCATTTCAAATAATTATCAAGAGAGATAATGGAAAGCTATACATTTTATATCACTTCACAGTTATGTTTCATTACTTTCAGATTATCCACTGAAAGTGTAGAAAATTAACTTTGTATGATATACTTTTTCTTACATAACCAACAACTCATGTCAACTGAATTTTTTGGGCCAAAAATGCTGAATAATTGGTCATTTTGCCGAAAAATCCTAGCATGTAGAAGATCTGTAAGATTGTAATGCTTTATCATTGGAAAAATGTGTGAAAAATTAAAATTTTGGTACAACCTATATCAGAAAAATGCATTAGAATTCCATGAGATCAGAGGTAAAGCAAAAGTTTGAATATGCTGGTGTTTGTCCACCTTGTCTTTGTATCTTTCATCTGACCCATAGCAGGTATAATACCTTTTTTCATTTATAATTTGATTACAACTTTTTTCCCATTTTTCTTCCCTCCAACCCTCTAGAAAACCCTCTGTACTTTTCTACTAATTTATGGACTCTTTTTTAAAGCTAATGTATTACTAACATGTTCAGTGTATATAGTGTTACTAGATTTGCATGTTGTCCAGGCTGACTGTTTGGCACTATTCAACCAATTGGTCTGTTCTTCCTTGGGAAAGATTACTTCTCCAGTTCCTAGCTTTCCTCCATTGCTTATAATTCTTTGTGTAGTTTTAAAGTCTTGTGGGCATGTCTACATGTAGTTTGGCATGTTCATTGGCTTCATCCTTGTTCAGTTCTCATTAAGCTGGTCAAGGTATTACCCTGTGTATAGACCTTTTTGTCATTAAGAACCTAAAATTTAATTTAAGAAATAAAGATCTGATAGTGGTTGTTCAGTTGCTTTACGAAGTTGTACTTCCAATGTAGAAAATTAAATTATGAAACAGCATATTACTTTGAATATGACATAGAAACCCAAAAGATTCACTTTGTTCCAACATACATTGATTTCAACCTTTATTTAGTTTCTTACTCCAAGTGTACACTGATGAAATTTGAAAATAATACGTCAGAACAAAATAAATTAAAAAAATTTAACTGGAAAATAATTGCTGAAAAACATTTATTTATGTTCATAGTAGTTTAAAAATTTAGTTAAAATTTAGTTATTTTATTTTATTCATTATTTGATTCTGTTTAAGTGTTGTCAAATTATTAAAGTAGTTTTAATATTCTAACAGTATAACAGTTTGCTAATTCTATCATTTTATATTTTTTAATTTACATTTCAAATGTTATTTCCTTTTCCAGTTTTCTAGCCATAAGTCCCCTATTCCATCATTCCTCCCCCTTCTTCTATGAGGGTGTTCCCCCTCCCCATCCATGCCCCTTCCCGCCCCTGATTTCCCCTACACTTGGGAGGGGGGTCCAGCCTTGGAAGGACCAAGTGCTTCTCCTCCCATTGTTGTCCAACAAGGCCATTCTTTGCTACATATGCAGCTGGAACCATGGGTCTGTCCATGTGTACTCTTTGGATGATTGTTTAGTCTTTGGGAACTCTGGTTGGTTGGTATTGTTGTTTGTATGGGATTGCTAGCCTCTTCAGCTCCTTCAGTCCTTTCTCTAATTCCTCCAATGAGGACCCTGTTCTCAGTTCAATGGTGTATTGATAGCATTCGCCTCTGTATTTGTCATGCTCTGGCTGAGTCTCTCTAAGACAGCTATTATCAGGGTCCTATCAGCATGCAGTTCTTGGGTTTGTCGATATTACCTAGGTTTGGTGGCTGCATATATATGGGCTGGATCCCCAGTTTGGGGAGGCTCTGCTTGGTCATTCCTTCTGTCTCTGCTCCAAATTTTGTGTTCATATTTCCTCCTAGGAAAAGTTTTGTTCCTCTTTTTAAGAAGGACTGAAGCAACTGCACTTTGGTTGTTCTTCTTCTTGAGCTTCATGTGGTCTGTGAATTGTATCTATGGTAATTCGAGTTTTTGGACTAATATCCACTTATCAATGAGTGCATACCATGTATGCTGCTTTTGTGATTGAGTTACATTACTCAGAATGACATTTTCTACTTCCATCCATTTGTCTATGAATTTCATGAACTCATTGTTTTTGATAGCTGAGTAGTGTAAGTGTAAGTATACCACATTTTCTATATCCATTCCTCTGTTGAAGGGCATCTGAGTTCTTTACAGCTTCTAGCTTTTATAAATAAAGCTGCTATGAACATAGTGGAGCATGTGTCCTTGTTATATGTTGGAGCATCATTTGGGTATATGCTCAGGAGTGGTACAGCTGGGTCCTCAGATAGCACTATGTCTAATTTTCTAAGGAATCTCCAGACTGATTTCCCGAGTGGTTATACAAGCTTGAAATCCCACCAACAACGGATGAGTCTTCCTCTTTCTCCACATCCTCGCCAACATCTGTTGTCACCTGAGTTTTTCATCTTAGCCATTCTTACTGGTGTGAGGTGGAATCTCAGGATTGTTTTGATTTTCATTTCCCTGATGACTAGGGATTTTGAACATTTCTTTAGGTACTTCTCAGCCATTTGGTATTCTTCAAATCAGAATTCTTTGTTTAGCTCAGTACCCCATTTTTAATAGGGTTATTTGTTTCTCTGGAGTTTAACTTCATGAGTTATTTGTATATATTGGATATTAAGCCTCTATCAGATGTAGGATTGGTAAAGATCTTTTCCCAATCTGTTGATTGCCATTTTGTCCCAATGAAAGTGTCCCTTGCCTTACAGAAGCTTTCTAATTGCATGAGGTTCCTTTAGTTGGTTCTTGATCTTAGATCATAAGCCATTGGTGTTCTGAAATTTTCCCCAGTGTCCATGTGATCGAGACTCTTCTCTTCCTTTTCTTCTATTAGTTTGAGTGTATCTTGTTTTATGTGATGGTTCTTGATCCACTTGGACTTATGCTTTGTACAGGGTGATAACAATGGAATGATTTGCATTCTTCTACATACTGACCTTCAGTTGAACCAGCACCATTTATTGAAATTGCTCTCTTTTTTCCCACTGGATGATTTTAGCTACTCTGTCAAATATTAAGTGACCATAGGTATATGGGTTCATGTCTGTGTCTTCAATTCTATTCCATTGATCTACCTGCCTGTCACTGTACCAATACCATACAGTTTTTGTCATGATTCCTCTGTGGTCCAGCTAATTCTTAACTTCCTTATTGTACATTGTGTGACTAGATAAAGATTCTTTTTGAGACATGGGATCGCTCTATAGCACTGACTGCCTAGATGGCTGCATAGTCCATGTTTTCTAGACTTCACAGAAGTAGACATTTCCTGTCCATCCTTGGTATTAAAGATCTGAGCCAGCATCATGATCAGAATGCTTGGAAATAAATTGTGAGTGTAAATTTGAAAATGAAAAATCTGTATGGAGATCCAAAGACTGTCATAAAAAGATGCTTTTCAATTGAAAGAATAAAGTGTTTCAGAAAATACTTCTTTAGAATATTAATTAGATAAATGAAATTCTTAATCATAACCCTTGGTAGTTATCTTCCAGGGTATTTTTACCATTACTGTTTGTCTTGAACCATACTGAGGTTTATATTTTCCATTATCCTGTAACCCTTTTTTGCATATCTGTTGCTTTGTTAAAATACGAATATTTCATTTTCTTCATCTTTGTCTATTATCAACAAACATAAAACTATAAAAGATGATAAAATAAATAAATGTAGTTAGTAAAATATAATTTTCAAGGAGGGAGATAGTTAATTCGATAAGTACTTCATGAAAAGCGTGAGAATCTGATTTCAGATACGTTGCTTCCATGCAAAAATCCAGGAATAGTATGGCATGCCTGTAAACTTTTTGCTAGAGAGAAGGAGGCTTCAGTATCCTCAAAAATCACTGAACAGTGAACACAGTTGAAGACTTGAGGTTCAGGATCAGGACAATCCTTTACTTCAAAAATATGACAAAGAACAATAGAAGAAGAGACCTTGTTGGTGACCTCTTATTTTGCATATGTATTCATATTCATACACAAAGAAACTCATGAATATACCATATACACATACACACAGACATATGCAAATAAACAAATAAATAGCTATTGGAGTTCATGATAAAAAAAATCAAAGTGTATGACCTTTAATGAAGAAGTGGATTAAAAATATGAAAATGAGAGGTATGAGTATAAGTACGATGAGAGAAAGTAAACCATGCTATATAATGAAAATTAAAAGACACCTGTTGCAATATGGAGCAGTATGATCAATGTCAAATCACTAGATATTCAACTCCTACCCAAAGTAATCCATGAAAACTTAGAAAAAAACTCCTCCCAATTAAAAGCTATAAAAACAAAATTTGAATTTTAGACCTTTTTATTTGAAAAATTGAAAAATTAAAAAGCATGAATGATAGAAAATGCCTTTAATCCAAGCACAAATGAGGCTGAGATGGGAGTATAATTCAGGGAAAGTACACATACACAGACAGACCCACACATACAAAGACACACACACACACACACACACACACACACACTCACACACACACACTCTCACACATCACTACCACCACCACCAACATCAACAACAAAAAACAATAGCAACAAATACAAGCAACTAAACAACCAACTTAAGAATTCTCAAGATCATGATTATTCTTTTTAAAAAAAATCAAAGAATGTTTTAGACTTTTAAGAATTTTAAGCCTACTTCCATTCTTTCTGGTGGCCCTCAGGGCTCCAATTCTTTTCCCCCACCCAATACCAGATCATTTTCCCCTCTCCCCTTACCCCCAGCCCCTTTCTCTCCTCTGTCCCTCTCTCCCTCCCTCTTATGGTTGCTTTCTTCTCCCTCCCAAGTGGAACTAAGGTATCCTCACTTGGACCCTTCAGCTTGTTGACCTTTTTGAGTTCTGTGGACTGTATCTTGGTTTTCTGTACTTTTTTTTGGCTAATATCCACTTATTAGTGAAAACATACCATGCATGTCCTTTGGAATCTGAGTTACCTCACTCAGGATGACATTTTCTAGTTCCATCCATTTGTCTGCAAAACGCAGGATGTCCTCATTCTTAATATCTGAATACTATTCCATTGTGTAAATGGTATCTTTGGGAAGAAGGAAGTATGGATGACCCTCTAAAATGTATCAGAGACCTGGAAAGTGAGAGATTCTCAGGACTCAAAGGAGGGGGTTGGTGGATGAAAGGCCCTACAGTGGGGAAATAGTGAATCCACCTCCAGCCGAAAGACAGGGCATTAAGTGAGGGATGGGTTTGCTATCCCACAGCCAAACCTCTGATCCATAATTCTTGTCTGAAAGAAATGAAGAGATATAAATGGAGAAGAGCCTGAGAAAAAGAAGGTCCAGCGACAGGCCCAAATTTACTCAAGCTCAAAGGAAGGCCCCAAAGTAAACCTGACACCTGTGGCTGTCCCACCTGAAGCTGTGGGACATTCACAAAATGGCATGTACCATATCTGCTCTTCAAAAAAAAAAAAAAAAAAAAAAACCAAAAAACCAAGTAGCTGAAAGAGTCAGATGCAGATATGTGCTCTGAACCAACGAACAGAAGCTGCTGACCCCTCAGGTTGAATTAAGGAAGAGCTGGAGGAAGTTCAGGAGGAGGGCAACCCTCTAGGAGTATCAGTAGTCTCAATTGGCCTGTACCCCTGAGATTTCTCAGACACTTGATCACCAACCAGGCAGCATACACCAGCTGAGATGAGGTCTCCAACAAATATACAGCAGAGCACTCCTGGGTCTGGGTTCAATCAAAGAAAATACACCTAATCTCCAAGAGACTGGAGGCCCCACGAAGTTTAGAGGTCTGGTGGGGTGGATAGGTTGGGGACATCCTTGTGGAAATGGAGGGGGGTGTGAGGGGTGTAGTGGGTGCAGGGAGGAGGTATGGGATGTGGGACCCTTGTGCAGTGGACCAGGAGGGGAACCAAATCTAGAGGGTAAAAATAAACAATCAAACAAATAATAGAATTTCAAGCAATGAATTTAATCATGTTGGCCACCTGAACACCTCTGATATCTACCTCCATTTCCTTAGCCACCCAACTTTGTTCTCCTTTAAAGTAACTCCCAAAAAGTTCTAGTCCATTTTGTGCTACCCAAGTTTGGGGTGTGGCCTTGAGAGTTGTTGATGTGCTCTGGATCACGACATTAACAAGAACTGACTTGATGCTTCCAATGAGCTGTCAAACACCAGTTTCTCCTCAGCTGGAGTACTCCCACCCCTTTACCGCCTCCAAGCTGGGGTTTCCTCTGATCTTTTCAGACTCTTACAGCTGATGTGATTGCATGCATGCTTCTGTGCTGGGTGTGGTGTCTGTAAAATAATTTTTTTATGTTCATCCACCAATTTTGGCTCTTATGAACTTTTAATACATTTTCCTCAATAGTCCCTGAGCATTGTGGGAAGCATTTTGACTTCCCACTTGGGGACAGCGTTCATACTCCCTATTTTCTCATTTTCTTATTCTTTACAAATTTACTATTTATAGGTGCATGGTTAATTTTCATCTACTAACAACAAGTTTTTTGAGAATTGAAAGATTAGAAAATGGGAATTGAAAGATGTAATAATCTTGAGCATAACAATAAAGTTTTTTAATATTATGTCTACTTAACAGAATAATAATGAACTTTCCCATAGGACCTATGTTACTACTGGTTCTTGTTCTTGTTAACAGTGCAAGGAATGGGCTCAATCTGGTGAGGCAGGTCTTAAAAGCAACCAGATAGTCTTTGGTTACTTGAATACATTTTATACCCCATGACACCAGTGGACATATCTTGTTCAGGTCAATAAGTATTGAATCTTTCATGGATCACAGTTTATTGAGACACAGGATTAGCTTTATCCTCTGATAGCTTTCCTGACAGGTTCCACCAGGATGAGACATAACTAGTAGAGTTGAGAGATTCTGAGATTCATCAGAGAGAGAATCAGAAACTGAACTATGCTCTAATTTATTTATTTATTTATTTATTTATTTATTTATTTAGAATCTGGTTTCATTTTGCCTCTGTTTGGGAAAACATTCTCTTATTATGTGTATCATGTATGATTATATATAAAATATTTTTTATTCATGAATAGTCTTTGCATATTTCTTTACATATTGATTGATAGAAACCTTTGACAAATAGCATTTTAACTAGTTCTGCAAAGAGACACTTTCACCCACTTTAAAATAATCTACTCTTTCTGAAAATAATGGTAGATGTATTTATTATCAAATAAAATCTTCTCCCAATTGAAAAAAATAATACAAGACAGCTGTGAAAGCACTGAAATTGGGGAATAACTGAAACATTACATAAAATTGTTTCTTGGATCTCATGTGGCCAGAAAATTTTCAAGTCCTGAGAGAGCTAAGAATTAGTCCCCTGGATTCATGATGTCCCCTGGAATCCTCTTTAAATTCCAGATGTAATGAGGAGGCAATTTTGGATACTTTGTTATGGTTTATTCAGCAGCCATGATGAATACAGCAACCAGGAGGCAGAGGTAACATCCTCCACCCTCACTGCCAGAGCTCCTCTCAGGTTTTCCCTTAGATGTGGAAGTATGGGTTGGAAACAGGCAAAGAATTTCTATCAGCACTGAATGAAAAGGACAGCAATCTGCAGATTTTTCACAGAGGTAAAGTAAGATACCATGCACCTTTATGAAAGATTTTTAATTTGGGATAAAGTGATTAACATGTGAGTATTGTGTGTAGCCTACTGCATTTAAAAAATCACGCCTCTTTTTCATTCCAATTATTTATTCTTGAGAGACTTCTATAAACTCTGATGCTCAGTTTACCTATAATAATAAAAATTTTGTAACCAAATTTAATGTCTTATCAATTTAGAAAAACTATATATGAGAAGACCAGAGAATAGTACTTCATAAAAATAATTTTTCAAAATTTCACAGGGCTCAATAACTCTTCTTATAGCAGAAAATACTTTCACCCCTTAATCCCTCAAAGAAAGTTTTTTCAAATAAAAGCAATCATTTTTCCAGGGTTAGGAAAACTGAATGTATTCTCAATGATCAAATTCATATTAAAATAAACTCTTTAAAGTATAGCTCAAATATATTTTTTATTATCTGTCTGATAATCCTTTGATTATGTAAATATAAATTTATTTATGAATAGTAACTAACCATGGTAAAGTTGCATTGAAAGGCATAATATTTTTAGATTATATAAATAATGCTAACATAAGGAGATGATAAAGGAAGCAACTTTGTACCTTAAGTAGCTATAAAAATCAGTTATAAAATGTTGTAGTTCCACAAATACACACTAGTACAGATTACAAAGAAGGAATCCAGGTTAAGGAAGTTTCACTCAAGTCTGAATGAAATCTTCTGATATAATCTTATTCACTCACTTAGATTCGTAAAATTATCAGCATTTGAACTCTTAGGTAAACTAAATGGATGAAACTCTCTTTTGCTACGATTCTGGCTTGTTCTCTCTTTTAAACTGAGCAAAATCACTGAGATATCAAAGAGGTTCTCAGTGAAAAGAATCAAAACCTCTTTTTTCCTACACTCCAGGAATAGTTGGGCAATTAAAGTTGATTCATTTGGGAAATCAAGAGCAATAGGATAGGCAAAGAAAGGATTAGTAATCTGAAGGAAATATATTTTTCAGAAAGTCAAGTAAATAAACCTTGTTACCTTTAATCACAGGAAATGATGATTTAACTGGTAGACATTAATTTTCATTTAAAAAACAGGATGAACTCATGAAAGTAAACACATGGGATAATTTCAGGTTGAATTTTAATAAAATATCATCATGTGTAAAAATAATAGAGCTTTTTGCTGTTTCCTCCTCCTCCTCCTCCTCCTCCTCCTCCTCCTCCTCCTCCTCCTCCAACTCTTCCTCCTCCTCCTCCTTCTTCTCCCCTTTCTCCTCCTCTTCTAGTTATGTGTGTGTATTTGCTTCTATCCTGGGTCTTGGGGCCGTAATTTGGACCAGTCAATGGTTAGTCACTTCCAGAAGTTATTTAGCCCTATCACACCAGCATATTTTGCAGGCAGGACAGATTTTAGTTTTTTTTTAGTTGAGTTGATGTCCCTGTGCCACTGCTGGAATCCTAGATGTGAGGGTTTGTCACTAGGCTTATTGTAACCTGTTATGCCATGTAAGGGTGATATTTCTGTGAGGCCTGGTTTTGTTATTAAAGAGAAATCGATGAGGAATGAATCTAGGGAAGAGAGGAGTTTGGGGAACTTCGAGGAGAGAAGAAAGGGGAAACTACCGTCAGGGTATAATTTGCAAGAAAAGAACAAACAAACATTTATTTTAAATATTTAAAAGCAATTATTATAATGGCAATCCTATATGCATCCTTCTCACCATTTTGAGTGTTACCTGTACCTCACAGTTAAGACATTCTGCTGTCTGAGGGTATGTTGATACTGCACTGAGTTGCTGCTTAAATGAATCAGAAAGTAATACTGGGCAAAGTGGATGGTGGATAAGGAAGAAACACTTCTCTAGGTCACTGCTTAGGAGATGGCTCAGAGATCTTAGTTTCTGCTTTGTGCTTGCTGAGCACAGTAATTTCCCCTGTAAAATTGTCAAGTGCATATCTGCTATGGAAAAGCTCACACGATATTTTAGTGTAAAGCAGTAGATACTAGCTACAAACTTACAGATAATAATATAAAGAAAATGAGACTGTGGATTGGACACTAGAGAAATAAATTGGAATACAGTCAAATCCAATATATGATCATTAAATAAAGAATTCTAATATAACTAGGTAGTTCTGTTAAATTAAACCATTACTTCCAATTTTGGTAATTAGAAGAATGGTTTTAAAATCTGATATTGTTTTCAGAAATTGAGAGGAAATTAGATTTCATGTTTGTCATCTTGGTGTTTAATTTCCAGTTTTTAAATAATAACAACTATATATTTCTCAGTAATTGAATCCATCATTCTAAGCTGCATTCTAGAAAATGGTATATATTTATAAAATCTGTGAATCATGACTTAATGTTCCTCATATTTTCTTAGCTATAAAACTATTTAAAAAGTATTATTATTTATGACATATAAAGTGTTATTTATAGAATCATGTGATGGTAATTTGTAATGGTTTTATTTAACTACACTCACTATTATGAATGTTTTACATTGTTCTCATTTTTTCAGTTTTAAGTACAGTACTATATTACATTGTAAATTTTCCTTATATAATTATATTTAGAACAATATTTCTAGAATGAGTACTTAGTGAAAAATAAAGACATTTCCATGTTCTGCAACTATTTCTAATATGTATTTCATAATTATCACATGAATAAAGTTCAAACTAACTGAAGTACATTTTAAAATGTATATCTTTTTTGTTATTATTGTTACATTCTATTTGAGTGAAAAAAATACAGCTCAGGTTACATGAGTCTGTTTATTGTTGAATGTGTATAAATGATCAGTTATTATTTGAGACCTAACTTGGAGCTAATTTCTGTAAAAGACTAATTCTCCTTGTGGCAACAGGTCAGTATTTGATTATTGTCTTTCACATTAGTATTTCTATTGGCATTCTTCTTATTATTCTGATCTTGTTTAAACAGACATATTGTCTATGTCACTTCTGGGAGAATCTGTCCCCCAGAAGAATTCCTTGTTCCTTGGCACTTATAATTTTTTCTTAAATACAGTATATTCTAATTATAGTTTCCCTTACTCTAACTCCTTCAAGTTTGTTTCAACTCCCCTCTTATACAGATCTATACCCTTTCTTTAAGAGAAAATGGGCTTCTCAGAAATTATACAAAAAAAGAGTAAGATACAAGAAAAATAAAGAAATTGATATATGACTAAACAAACAGAAGAAAAAACAACTAAGAAAAAAATCCTGAAAAATATATAATGACTCAAAGGCACACACTTTGCATACATAATAATCTCATAAAAACAAAAAACTGAAAGTCATAATATATATGCTAAGGACTTGTAAGGTGGAAAAACAGTCTAAAGACAAAGAACCTCTCTAAATGCCATTGAGTTAGTTCTGTTGGCCATGCACTACTGAACTTGGTGTCTATAAATATGGTTTATGTACCCAGGGATACTTCATTGGAAAAAAAAACTAATTTACTTATTTTTAAATTTTTGTTTTTCATATATTACATACTGACTGCAGTTTCTATTATCTGTCCTTATGCTAACCTCTTCCTCCCACTTTCCCTTTCTCACAAATCCACCCCACAGATAAGCACAGGCTTCCCAGGACATCAACGAAACACAGTAAATCGTTACACTAAGGTAAGCATATAACATTATATCACTGCTGAATGAGCCAACCCACTAGGATGAGCATGGTTCTACAAGCATACAGAAGAGTAAGAGACAACTCTTGCTGCCACTGTTAGGAATCCCCCCAGGAACATCAAGCTTTTCAAACATAACATGTATGCAGAGGTTCTAAGTCAGACCCCTACAGACTCCCTGAGCTGTGCTAGCCTTCTTGAGTCCCAGTCAGAAGATTCTCTTAGAATGGGAATGGAAAACATGCATCTGAAACAAATGTTTCTGATCTAACTTGATATATGCATCTATAAAAAGGCAAATAGATCCATACCCATCACTCTGCACAAAACTGAAGTCCAAGTAGAACACAGACCTCAATTTAAACTCAGATACAATGTGGTATCCATGACCTCCTTTGGTCCCTGCTATACTCCCCACTACACAACAGAACTTCCGGAGTTCTGCCTGGTATTTGGCTGTGGAACTTTGCATCTGTTTCCAACATTTTCTGAATGAAGTCTCTCTGGTCTTTCTGATGATAATTGCACTAGGCTCCAGTCCCAGAAAAATATGCAAGCAGGACAAACTGTAAGTTGAAGGCTCATGCTTAGGTTGATGTCCCAGTCCCCTACTTGAGCCGTACCTGGTTACAGACAATAATGGGCTCAGATTCCACATCCCTCATCACTAGAAATTTTTGCTAGGGTTAGCTCGTACAATCCACGGATTTTCCATTGCATTGGATTTCTACATCTCCCCTAAAATGTTCACCAATTCTCCCAAGAATTTTCTTTCCCCTACCCCGATCCCCCAGGTTCCCAGCCCCACATGTCCCCAGTAAACCTGTGAAATCCATTCAATTTGCCCTTCCCATGAGATCCTTGCATTCCCCATTCCCCTCTTAAGCCCTCCTGATTAATAGCCTCCCTGGGCATGTGAATTGTAGCATGGTTTTCTTTTACTTTACAGCTAATATCCATATATAAATAAGTACATACCATGTTTGTCTTTCTGAGTCTGGGGGAGGCTGATTTCTTTTTTTTTTTTTTATTAACTTGAGTATTTCTTTTTTTTTTAAAAAAAACATTTTTTTTATTAACTTGAGTATTTCTTATATACATTTCAAGTGTTATTCCCTTTCCCGGTTTCCGGGCAAAATCCCCCTCCCCCCTCCCCTTCCTTATGGGTGTTCCCCTCCCAACCCTCCCCCCATTGCCGCCCTCCCCCCATAGTCTAGTTCACTGGGGGTTCAGTCTTAGCAGGACCCAGGGCTTCCCCTTCCACTGGTGCTCTTACTAGGATATTCATTGCTACCTATGGGGTCAGAGTCCAGGGTCAGTCCATGTATAGTCTTTAGGTAGTGGCTTAGTCCCTGGAAGCTCTGGTTGCTTGGCATTGTTGTACTTTTGGGGTCTCGAGCCCCTTCAAGCTCTTCCAGTTCTTTCTCTGATTCCTTCAATAGGGGACCTATTCTCAGTTTAGTGGTTTGCTGCTGGCATTCGCCTCTGTATTTGCTGTATTCTGGCTGTGTCTCTCAGGAGCGATCTACATCCGGCTCCTGTCGGTCTGCACTTCTTTGCTTCATCCATCTTGTCCAATTGGGTGGCTGTATATGTATGGGCCACCTGTGGGGCAGGCTCTGAATGGGTGTTCCTTCAGTCTCTGTTTTAATCTTTGCCTCTCCCTTCCCAGCCAAGGGTATTCTTTTTCCTCATTTAAAGAAGGAGTGAAGCATTCACATTTTGATCTTCCGTCTTGAGTTTCGTTTGTTCTAGGGATCTAGGGTAATTCAAGCATTTGGGCTAATAGCCACTTATCAATGAGTGCATACCATGTATGTCTTTCTGTGATTGGGTTAGCTCACTCAGGATGATATTTTCCAGTTCCAACCATTTGCCTACGAATTTCATAGACTCGTTGTTTTTGATAGCTGAGTAATATTCCATTGTGTAGATGTACCACATTTTCTGTATCCATTCCTCTGTTGAAGGGCATCTGGGTTCTTTCCAGCTTCTGGCTATTATAAATAAGGCTGCGATGAACATAGTGGAGCACGTGTCTCTTTTATATGTTGAGGCATCTTTTGGGTATATGCCCAAGAGAGGTATAGCTGGATCCTCAGGCAGTTCAATGTCCAATTTTCTGAGGAACCTCCAGACTGATTTCCAGAATGGTTTTACCAGTCTGCAATCCCACCAACAATGGAGGAGTGTTCCTCTTTCTCCACATCCTCGCCAGCATCTGCTGTCACCTGAGTTTTTGATCTTAGCCATTCTCACTGGTGTGAGGTGAAATCTCAGGGTTGTTTTGATTTGCATTTCCCTTATGACTAAAGATGTTGAACATTTCTTTAGGTGTTTCTCAGCCATTCGGCATTCCTCAGCTGTGAATTCTTTGTTTAGCTCTGAACCCCATTTTTTAATAGGGTTATTTGTTTCCCTGCGGTCTAACTTCTTGAGTTCTTTGTATATTTTGGATATAAGGCCTCTATCTGTTGTAGGATTGGTAAAGATCTTTTCCCAATCTGTTGGTTGCCGTTTTGTCCTAACCACAGTGTCCTTTGCCTTACAGAAGCTTTGCAGTTTTATGAGATCCCATTTGTCGATTCTTGATCTTAGAGCATAAGCCATTGGTGTTTTGTTCAGGAAATTTTTTCCAGTGCCCATGTGTTCCAGATGCTTCCCTAGTTTTTCTTCTATTAGTTTGAGTGTGTCTGGTTTGATGTGGAGGTCCTTGATCCACTTGGACTTAAGCTTTGTACAGGGTGATAAGCATGGATCGATCTGCATTCTTCTACATGTTGCCCTCCAGTTGAACCAGCACCATTTGCTGAAAATGCTATCTTTTTTCCATTGGATGGTTTTGGCTCCTTTGTCAAAAATCAAGTGACCATAGGTGTGTGGGTTCATTTCTGGGTCTTCAATTCTATTCCATTGGTCTATCTGTCTGTCTCTGTACCAATACCATGCAGTTTTTATCACTATTGCTCTGTAATACTGCTTGAGTTCAGGGATAGTGATTCCCCCTGAAGTTCTTTTATTGTTGAGGATAGCTTTAGCTATCCTGGGTTTTTTGTTATTCCAGATGAATTTGCAAATTGTTCTGTCTAACTCTTTGAAGAATTGGATTGGTATTTTGATGGGGATTGCATTGAATCTGTAGATTGCTTTTGGTAAAATGGCCATTTTTACTATATTAATCCTGCCAATCCATGAGCATGGGAGATCTTTCCATCTTCTGAGGTCTTCTTCAATTCTTTCCTCAGTGTCTTGAAGTTCTTCTTGTACAGATCTTTTACTTGCTTGGTTAAAGTCACACCGAGGTACTTTATATTATTTGGGTCTATTATGAAGGGTGTCGTTTCCCTAATTTCTTTCTCGGCTTGTTTCTCTTTTGTATAGAGGAAGGCAACTGATTTATTTGAGTTAATTTTATACCCAGCCACTTTGCTGAAGTTGTTTATCAGCTTTAGTAGTTCTCTGGTGGAGCTTTTGGGATCACTTAAATATACTATCATGTCATCTGCATAGTGATATTTTGACCTATTCTTTTCCGATCTGTATCCCTTTTATCTCCTTTTGTTGTCTGATTGCTCTGGCTAGAACTTCAAGAACTATATTGAATAAGTAGGGAGAGAGTGGGCAGCCTTGTCTAGTCCCTGATTTTAGTGGGATTGCTTCAAGTTTCTCTCCATTTAGTTTAATGTTAGCAACTGGTTTGCTGTATATGGCTTTTACTATGTTTAGGTATGGGCTTTGAATTCCTATTCTTTCCAGGACTTTTATCGTGAAGGGGTGTTGAATTTTGTCAAACGCTTTCTCAGCATCTAATGAAATGATCATGTGGTTCTGTTCTTTCAGTTTGTTTATATAATGGATCACGTTGATGGTTTTCCGTATATTAAACCATCCCTGCATGCCTGGGATGAAGCCTACTTGATCATGGTGGATGATTGTTTTGATGTGCTCTTGGATTCGGTTTGCCAGAATTTTATTGAGTATTTTTGCGTCGATATTCATAAGGGAAATTGGTCTGAAGTTCTCTTTCTTTGTTGTGTCTTTGTGTGGTTTAGGTATAAGAGTAATTGTGGCTTCGTAGAAGGAATTCGGTAGGGCTCCATCTGTTTCAATTTTGTGGAATAGTTTGGATAATATTGGTATGAGGTCTTCTATGAAGGTTTGATAGAATTCTGCACTAAACCCGTCTGGACCTGGGCTCTTTTTGGTTGGGAGACCTTTAATGACTGCTTCTATTTCCTTAGGAGTTATGGGGTTGTTTAACTGGTTTATCTGTTCCTGATTTAACTTCGATACCTGGTATCTGTCTAGGAAATTGTCCATTTCCTGAAGATTTTCAAATTTTGTTGAATATAGGTTTTTATAGTAAGATCTGATGATTTTTTGAATTTCCTCTGAATCTGTAGTTATGTCTCCCTTTTCATTTCTGATTTTGTTAATTTGGACGCACTCTCTGTGTCCTCTCGTTAGTCTGGCTAAGGGTTTATCTATCTTGTTGATTTTCTCAAAGAACCTACTTTTGGTTCTGTTGATTCTTTCTATGGTCCTTTTTGTTTCTACTTGGTTGATTTCAGCTCTGAGTTTGATTATTTCCTGCCTTCTACTCCTCCTGGGTGTATTTGCTTCTTTTTGTTCTAGAGCTTTTAGGTGAGCTGTCAAGCTGCTGACATATGCTCTTTCCTGTTTCTTTCTGCAGGCACTCAGCGCTATGAGTTTTCCTCTTAGCACAGCTTTCATTGTGTCCCATAAGTTTGAGTATGTTGTATCTTCATTTTCAATAAATTCTAAAAAGTTTTTAATTTCTTTCTTTATTTCTTCCTTGACCAGGTTATCATTGAGTAGAGCATTGGTCAATTTCCACGTATATGTGGGCATTCTTCCCTTATTGTTATTGAAGACCAGTTTTAGACCGTGGTGGTCCGATAGCACGCATGGGATTTTTTCTATCTTTCTGTACCTGTTGAGGCCCGTTTTTTGACCAATTATATGGTCAATTTTGGAGAAAGTACCATGAGGAGCTGAGAAGAAGGTATATCCTTTTGCTTTAGGATAGAATGTTCTATAAATATCCGTTAAGTCCATTTGGCTCATGACTTCTCTTAGTCTGTCGACATCACTGTTTAATTTCTGTTTCCATGATCTGTCCATTGATGAGAGTGGGGTGTTGAAATCTCCCACTATTATTGTGTGAGGTGCAATGTGTGTTTTGAGCTTTAGTAAGGTTTCTTTTACGTATGTAGGTGCCCTTGTATTTGGGGCATAGATATTTAGGATTGAGAGTTCATCTTGGTGGATTTTTCCTTTGATGAATATGAAGTGTCCTTCCTTATCTTTTTTGATGACTTTTAGTTGGAAATTGATTTTATTTGATATTAGAATGGCTACTCCAGCTTGCTTCTTCTGACCATTTGCTTGGAAAGTTGTTTTCCAGCCTTTCACTCTGAGGTAGTGTCTGTCTTTGTTTCTGAGGTGTGTTTCCTGTAGGCAGCAGAATGCAGGGTCCTCGTTGCGTATCCAGTTTGTTAATCTATGTCTTTTTATTGGGGAGTTGAGGCCATTGATATTGAGAGATATTAAGGAATAGTGATTATTTTTTCCCTTTATATTCATATTTGATGTGAGGTTATGTTTGTGTGCTTTCATTCTCTTTGTTTTGTTGCCAAGATGATTAGTTTCTTGCTTCTTCTAGGGTATAGCTTGCCTCCTTATGTTGGGCTTTACCATTTATTATCCTTTGTAGTGCTGGATTTGTAGAAAGATATTGTGTAAATTTGGTTTTGTCATGGAATATCTTGGTTTCTCCATCAATGTTAATTGAGAGTTTTGCCGGATACAGTAACCTGGGCTGGCATTTGTGTTCTCTTAGGGTCTGTATAACATCAGTCCAGGATCTTCTGGCCTTCATAGTTTCTGGCGAGAAGTCTGGTGTGATTCTGATAGGTCTCCCTTTATATGTTACTTGACCTTTTTCCCTTACTGCTTTTAATATTCTTTCTTTATTTTGTGCGTTTGGTGTTTTGACAATTATGTGACGGGAGGTGTTTCTTTTCTGGTCCAATCTATTTGGAGTTCTGTAGGCTTCTTGTATGTCTATGGGTATCTCTTTTTTTAGGTTAGGGAAGTTTTCTTCTATGATTTTGTTGAAGATATTTACTGGTCCTTTGAGCTGGGAGTCTTCACTCTCTTCTATACCTATTATCCTTAGGTTTGATCTTCTCATTGAGTCCTGGATTTCCTGTATGTTTTGGACCAGTAGCTTTTTCCGCTTTACATTATCTTTGACAGTTGAGTCAATGATTTCTATGGAATCTTCTGCTCCTGAGATTCTCTCTTCCATCTCTTGTATTCTGTTGGTGAAGCTTGTATCTACAGCTCCTTGTCTCTTCTTTTGGTTTTCTATATCCAGGGTTATTTCTATGTGTTCTTTCTTGATTGCTTCTATTTCCATTTTTAATTCCTTCAACTGTTTGATTGTGTTTTCCTGGAATTCTTTCAGGGATTTTTGCGATTCCTCTCTGTAGGCTTCTACTTGTTTATTAATGTTTTCCTGTGTTTCCCTAAGTGTGTTCATGTCTTTCTTGAAGTCCTCCAGCATCATGATCAAATATGATTTTGAAACTAGATCTTGCTTTTCTGGTGTGTTTGGATATTCCATGTTTGTTTTGGTGGGAGAATTAGGCTCCGATGATGGCATGTAGTCTTGGTTTCTGTTGCTTGGGTTCCTGCGCTTGCCTCTCGCCATCAGATTATCTCTAGTGTTACTTTGTTCTGCTATTTCTGACAGTGGCTAGACTGTCCTATAAGCCTGTGTGTCAGGAGTGCTGTAGACCTGTTTTCCTCTCTTTCAGTTAGTTATGGGGACAGAGTGTTCTGCTTTCGGGCGTGTAGTTTTTCCTCTCTACAGGTTTCAGCTGTTCCTGTGGGCCTGTGTCTTGAGTTCACCAGGCAGCTTTCTTGCAGCAGAAAATTTGGTCTTACCTGTGGTCCCGAGGCTCAGGTTCGCTCGTGGGGTGCTGCCCAGGGGCTCTCTGCAGCGGCAGCAACCAGGAAGACCTGTGCCGCCCCTTCCGGGAGCTTCAGTGCACCAGGGTTCCAGATGGTCTTTGGCTTTTTCCTCTGGCGTCCGAGATGTGTGTGCAGGGAGCAGTCTCTTCTGGTTTCCCAGGCTTGTCTGCCTCTCTGAAGGTTTAGCTCTCCCTCCCACGGGATTTGGGTGCAGAGAACTGTTTATCCGGTCTGTTTCTTTCAGGTTCTGGAGGTGTCTCAGGCAGGTGTCCTGCTGCTCCTGGGCCCTCCCCCACGGGAGCCCAGAGGCCTTATACAGTTTCCTCTTGGGCCAGGGATGTGGGCAGGGGTGAGCAGTGTTGGTGGTCTCTTCCGCTCTGCAGCCTCTGATTTCTCTTTTTTTTAAAATTCTATCCATTTGTCTGCAAATTTTATAATAATATCATTGCTTTTTAACAGTTGAGTAATACTCCATTGTGTCAACGTGCTACATTTTATTTGTCCAAGTTTTGGTTGACCAATATTTAGGTTGTTTCTAGCTTCTGTTTATTATAAATAAAGATGGTATGAACATAGTTTGAGCAAGTGTTCTCGTGATAGAATGGAAGTGTCCTGGATAAATGCCCAGGAGTGGTATAGCTGAGTCCTTAGACAGATCAATTCCCAGTTTTCTAAAAAATATTGATTATCAAATGGCCGTGTGAGTTTTCATTACCTCCAGCAAGGAAGAAGTGTTCCCCTTGCTCCACATTTTTTTTTAAAGATTTATTTATTTATTTATTATATATAAGTACACTGTAGCTGTCTTCAGATACACCAGAAGAGGCATTGGATCTCTTTACAGATGGTTGTGAGCCACCATGTGGTTGCTGGGAATTGAGCTCAGGACCTCTGGAAGAGTAGTCGGGTGCTCTTAACCGCTGAGCCATCTCTCCAGCCCACATCTTTATCAGGTGTCACTTGTGTTTTCTACCTTAGCTATTCTGACATGTAAAACACAGAGTTCCAAATAATTTTGATTTGTGTTTCCATACTAGCAAAGATGTTGAATATTTCTTTCTTTAAGTGTTTTGTGTCTTGGCCATTTGATATTCATCTTTTGAGAATTTTCTATTTAGATTTGAAGCTTATTAATAATTTTTTTTGGTTTGTTGATGGTCCATTTTCTTAAGTTCTTTATATATTTTGATATTATCCTTCTGTCAGATGTAGAGTTGATGAAAATCTTTTTTCATCCTATGGGCTGCCATTTTGGCCTATGGATGGTTTCCTTTGCCTCACAAAAGTTTTTCATTTTCATGAGATTCAATTTCTTAATTGTTTATCCTACTGCCTGTGCTACTGATGTTCTTAGAAAATTGTCTTGTGTGCCAACGCCTCTGAGGGTCTTCCTACTCTCTCTTCTATCAGGTTCAGTATGTTCAGCTTTATTTTTGTGTCTTTGATCCACTTGACTTGAGCTGTGGGCAGGGTGATAGATATGGATTGATTTGCATTTTTGCGTACAGAGATCAAGTTAGACCAGAATCATTGGTTTTCCATTTGCATTCCCACAGAATCAAATGGATGGGACTCAAGAAGGCTGGCAGAGTTTGAGGTGCCTGTAGCGGGTCTGACTTAGGACCTTTGCATATATGTTATGGTAGAGTAGCTTGGTGCATTTGTTGGATTCCTAATAGTTGCAACAAAGGTTGCCACTTACTCTTCTGCATATATTTGGCTACTTAATTAAAAATAAAACAAAAAACCAAGTTTCTGTACGTGTGTGGATTTAAGTCTGAGTATTCCCTTAGATTCCATGGATCAACCTGTCTATTTTTATTCCAGTACCATGTTGATTTTATTACTGTAGCCCTGTCATACAAATTGAAATCAGGGATGGTGATACTTCTCAAAGATATATATATATATATATATATATATATATATATATATATATATTATATATATATATATTGTTTTTAGCTATACTAAGTTTATATTTCCAAATGAAGTTGAGTATTATTTTTTCAAGGTCTGGAAAGAATTTTGTTGGAAATTTGGTGGGTTTTCACTGAATTTGTAGATTGCTTTTAGTAAGATGGCCATTTTTTTTTACTAAGTTTATCCTACATATCTACACACATGGAAAATCTTTTCTTCTTTTGATAAATTCTTCAATCTCCTTCAAAGACTTGATATTTTTATCATACAAGTCTATCATATAATTTGAAGCAATGGATGATGTGTCAACTTCATTCATTCCAATCTGTATTCCCTTGATTTTTGTCATTGTTCTAGCTTGAACTTAAGTATCATATTAAATAGATATTGAGAGCACGGACAGCCTTATCTTGTCTCTGATTCAAGGGAAATTACTTTGAGTTTCTCTTCATTTGATTTGATGTTGTCTACTATCTTGCAATAAATTGACTTTATTATATTTTGGTATGTTCCTTGTATCCCTGATCCCTTCAACAATTTTATCATGAAGGGTTTTAGATTTTTGTCAAAGGCTGTTTACATTTATTGACATGATCATGTACGTTTTTTCTTTCAGTTTGTTTATATGGTGGATTACATAGTATGTTGAACCATCCCTGAGTCTCTGGGATAAAACCAACTTGATCATAGTAGATGATCCTTTTGATATGTTGCTGGGTTTCAAGGTCCTGAGATTTTTTTTTTTAACTTGAGTATTTCTTATATACATTTCAAGTGTTATTCCCTTTCCCGGTTTCCGGGCAAACATCCCCCTCCCCCCTCCCATTCCTTATGGGTGTTCCCCTCCCAACCCTCCCCCCATTGCCGCCCTCCCCCCATAGTCTAGTTCACTGGGGGTTCAGTCTTAGCAGGACCCAGGGCTTCCCCTTCCACTGGTGCTCTTACTAGGATATTCATTGCTACCTATGGGGTCAGAGTCCAGGGTCAGTCCATGTATAGTATTTAGGTAGTGGCTTAGTCCCTGGAGCTCTGGTTGCTTGACATTGCTGTACTTTTGGGGTCTCGAGCCCCTTCAAGCTCTTCCAGTTCTTTCTCTGATTCCTTCAACGGGGGACCAATTCTCAGTTCAGTGGTTTGCTGCTGGCATTCGCCTCTGTATTTGCTGTATTCTGGCTGTGTCTCTCAGGAGCGATCTACATCCGGCTCCTGTCGGTCTGCACTTCTTTGCTTCATCCATCTTGTCTAATTGGGTGACTGTATATGTATGGGCCACATGTGGGGCAGGTTCCGAATGGGTGTTCCTTCAGTCTCTGTTTTAATCTTTGCCTCTCCCTTCCCTGCCAAGGGTATTCTTTTTCCTCATTTAAAGAAGGAGTGAAGCATTCACATTTTGATCATCCGTCTTGAGTTTCGTTTGTTCTAGGGATCTAGGGTAATTCAAGCATTTGGGCTAATAGCCACTTATCAATGAGTGCATACCATGTATGTCTTTCTGTGATTGGGTTAGCTCACTCAGGATGATATTTTCCAGTTCCAACCATTTGCCTACGAATTTCATAAACTCGTTGTTTTTGATAGCTGAGTAATATTCCATTGTGCAGATGTACTACATTTTCTGTATCCATTCCTCTGTTGAAGGGCATCTGGGTTCTTTCCATTTTCTGGCTATTATAAATAAGGCTGCGATGAACATAGTGGAGCACGTGTCTCTTTTATATGTTGAGGCATCTTTTGGGTATATGCCCAAGAGAGGTATAGCTGGATCCTCAGGCAGTTCAATGTCCAATTTTCTGAGGAACCTCCAGACTGATTTCCAGAATGGTTTTACCAGTCTGCAATCCCACCAACAATGGAGGAGTGTTCCTCTTTCTCCACATCCTCGCCAGCATCTGCTGTCACCTGAGTTTTTGATCTTAGCCATTCTCACTGGTGTGAGGTGAAATCTCAGGGTTGTTTTGATTTGCATTTCCCTTATGACTAAAGATGTTG
Organism: Rattus norvegicus; assembly: GCF_021556685.1. NCBI lineage: Eukaryota > Metazoa > Chordata > Mammalia > Rodentia > Muridae > Rattus > Rattus norvegicus. Next base: position 74,187,747 of record NC_141536.1, on the reverse strand, counting down.
AACATTTCTTTAGGTGTTTCTCAGCCATTCGGCATTCCTCAGCTGTGAGTTCTTTGTTTAGCTCTGAACCCCATTTTTTAATAGGGTTATTTGTTTCCCTGCGGTCTAACTTCTTGAGTTCTTTGTATATTTTGGATATAAGGCCTCTATCTGTTGTAGGATTGGTAAAGATCTTTTCCCAATCTGTTGGTTGCCGTTTTGTCCTAACCACAGTGTCCTTTGCCTTACAGAAGCTTTGCAGTTTTATGAGATCCCATTTGTCGATTCTTGATCTTAGAGCATAAGCCATTGGTGTTTTGTTCAGGAAATTTTTTCCAGTGCCCATGTGTTCCAGATGCTTCCCTAGTTTTTCTTCTATTAGTTTGAGTGTGTCTGGTATGACGTGGAGGTCCTTGATCCACTTGGACTTAAGCTTTGTACAGGGTGATAAGGATGGATCGATCTGCATTCTTCTACATGTTGCCCTCCAGTTGAACCAGCACCATTTGCTGAAAATGCTATCTTTTTTCCATTGGATGGTTTTGGCTCCTTTGTCAAAAATCAAGTGACCATAGGTGTGTGGGTCTTCAGTTCTGTTCCATTGGTCTATCTGTCTGTCTCTGTACCAATACCATGCAGTTTTTAACACTATTGCTCTGTAATACTGCTTGAGTTCAGGGATAGTGATTCCCCCTGAAGTCCTTTTATTGTTGAGGATAGCTTTAGCTATTCTGGGTTTTTTGTTATTCCAGATGAATTTGCAAATTGTTCTGTCTAACTCTTTGAAGAATTGGATTGGTATTTTGATGGGGATTGCATTGAATCTGTAGATTGCTTTTGGTAAAATGTCCATTTTTACTATATTAATCCTGCCAATCCATGAGCATGGGAGATCTTTCCATCTTCTGAGGTCTTCTTCAATTTCTTTCCTCAGTGTCTTGAAGTTCTTATGTACAGATCTTTTACTTGCTTGGTTAAAGTCACACCGAGGTACTTTATATTATTTGGGTCTATTATGAAGGGTGTCATTTCTCTAATTTCTTTCTCGGCTTGTTTCTCTTTTGTATAGAGGAAGGCAACTGATTTATTTGAGTTAATTTTATACCCAGCCACTTTGCTGAAGTTGTTTATCAGCTTTAGTAGTTCTCTGGTGGAACTTTTGGGATCACTTAAATATACTATCATGTCATCTGCAAATATTGATATTTTGACTTCTTCTTTTCCAATATGTATCCCCTTGATCTCCTTTTGTTGTCTGATTGCTCTGGCAGGAACTTCAAGAACTATATTGAATAAGTAGGGAGAGAGTGGGCAGCCTTGTCTAGTCCCTGATTTTAGTGGGATTGCTTCCAGTTTCTCTCCATTTAGTTTAATGTTAGCAACTGGTTTGCTGTATATGGCTTTTACTATGTTTAGGTATGGGCCTTGAATTCCTATTCTTTCCAGGACTTTTATCGTGAAGGGGTGTTGAATTTTGTCAAATGCTTTCTCAGCATCTAATGAAATGATCATGTGGTTCTGTTCTTTCAGTTTGTTTATATAATGGATCACGTTGATGGTTTTCCTTATATTAAACCATCCCTGCATGCCTGGGATGAAGCCTACTTGATCATGGTGGATGATTGTTTTGATGTGCTCTTGGATTCGGTTTGCCAGAATTTTATTGAGTATTTTTGCGTCGATATTCATAAGGGAAATTGGTCTGAAGTTCTCTTTCTTTGTTGTGTCTTTGTGTGGTTTAGGTATAAGAGTAATTGAGGGTTCGTAGAAGGAATTCGGTAGTGCTCCATCTGTTTCAATTTTATGGAATAGTTTGGATAATATTGGTATGAGGTCTTCTATGAAGGTTTGATAGAATTCTGCACTAAACCCGTCTGGACCTGGGCTCTTTTTGGTTGGGAGACCTTTAATGACTGCTTCTATTTCCTTAGGAGTTATGGGGTTGTTTAACTGGTTTATCTGTTCCTGATTTAACTTCGATACCTGGTATCTGTCTAGGAAATTGTCCATTTCCTGAAGATTTTCAAGTTTTGTTGAATATAGGTTTTTATAGTAAGATCTGATGATTTTTTGAATTTCCTCTGAATCTGTTGTTATGTCTCCCTTTTCATTTCCGATTTTGTTTGGACGCACTCTCTGTGTCCTCTCGTTAGTCTGGCTAAGGGTTTATCTATCTTGTTGATTTTCTCAAAGAACCAACTTTTGGTTCTGTTGATTCTTTCTATGGTCCTTTTTGTTTCTACTTGGTTGATTTCAGCTCTGAGTTTGATTATTTCCTGCCTTCTACTCCTCCTGGGTGTATTTGCTTCTTTTTGTTCTAGAGCTTTTAGGTCTGCTGTCAAGCTGCTGACATATGCTCTTTCCTGTTTCTTTCTGCAGGCACTCACCACAATTAGTTTTCGTCTTAGCACAGCTTTCATTGTGTCCCATAAGTTTGGGTATGTTGTATCTTCATTTTCATTAAATTCTAAAAAGTTTTTAATTTCTTTCTTTATTTCTTCCTTGACCAGGTTATCATTGAGTAGAGCATTGGTCAATTTCCATGTATATGTGGGCATTCTTCCCTTATTGTTATTGAAGACCAGTTTTAGACCGTGGTGGTCTGATAGCACGCATGGGATTTTTTCTATCTTTCTGTACCTGTTGAGGCCCGTTTTTTGACCAATTATATGGTCAATTTTGGAGAAAGTACCATGAGGAGCTGAGAAGAAGGTATATCCTTTTGCTTTAGGATAGAATGTTCTATAAATATCCATTAAGTCCATTTGGCTCATGACTTCTCTTAGTCTGTCGACATCACTGTTTAATTTCTGTTTCCATGATCTGTCCATTGATGAGAGTGGGGTGTTGAAATCTCCCACTATTATTGTGTGAGGTGCAATGTGTGTTTTGAGCTTTAGTAAGGTTTCTTTTACGTATGTAGGTGCCCTTGTATTTGGGGCATAGATATTCAGGATTGAGAGTTCATCTTGGTGGATTTTTCCTTTGATGAATATGAAGTGTCCTTCCTTATCTTTTTTGATGACTTTTAGTTGGAAATTGATTTTATTTGATATTAGAATGGCTACTCCAGCCTTCTTCTTCTGATCATTTGCTTGGAAAGTTGTTTTCCAGCCTTTCACTCTGAGGTAGTGTCTGTTTTTGTTTCTGAGGTGTGTTTCCTGTAGGCAGCAGAATGCAGGGTCCTCGTTGCGTATCCAGTTTGTTAATCTATGTCTTTTTATTGGGGAGTTGAGGCCATTGATATTGAGAGATATTAACGAATAGTGATTATTGCTTCCCGTTATATTCATATTTGGATGTGAGGTTATGTTTGTGTGCTTTCATTCTCTTTGTTTTGTTGCCAAGACGATTAGTTTCTTGCTTCTTCTAGGGTATAGATTGCCTCCTTATGTTGGGCTTTACCATTTATTATCCTTTGTAGTGCTGGATTTGTAGAAAGATATTGTGTAAATTTGGTTTTGTCATGGAATATCTTGGTTTCTCCATCAATGTTAATTGAGAGTTTTGCTGGATACAGTAACCTGGGCTGGCATTTGTGTTCTCTTAGGGTCTGTATGACATCAGTCCAGGATCTTCTGGCCTTCATAGTTTCTGGCGAGAAGTTTGGTGTGATTCTGATAGGTCTCCCTTTATATGTTACTTGACCTTTTTCCCTTACTGCTTTTAATATTCTTTCTTTATTTTGTGCGTTTGGTGTTTTGACAATTATGTGACCGGAGGTGTTTCTTTTCTGGTCCAATCTATTTGGAGTTCTGTAGGCTTCTTGTATGTCTATGGGTATCTCTTTTTTTAGGTTAGGGAAGTTTTCTTCTATGATTTTGTTGAAGATATTTACTGGTCCTTTGAGCTGGGAGTCTTCACTCTCTTCTATACCTATTATCCTTAGGTTTGATCTTCTCATTGAGTCCTGGATTTCCTGTATTTTTTGGACCAGTAGCTTTTTCTGTTTTACATTATCTTTGACAGTTGAGTCAATGATTTCTATGGAATCTTCTGCTCCTGAGATTCTCTCTTCCATCTCTTGTATTCTGTTGGTGAAGCTTGTATCTACAGCTCCTTGTCTCTTCTTTTGGTTTTCTATATCCAGGGTTGTTTCCATGTGTTCTTTCTTGATTGCTTCTATTTCCATTTTTAATTCCTTCAACTGTTTGATTGTGTTTTCCTGGAAATCTTTCAGGGATTTTTGTGTCTCCTCTCTATGGCCTTCTACTTGTTTATTTATGTTTTCCTGGAATTCTTTCTGGGATTTTTGCGATTCTTTCAGGCATTTTTGCCGTTCCTCTCTGTAGGCTTCTTCTTGTTCTCTAAGGGAGTTCTTCACGTCTTTCTTGAAGTCCTCCAGCATCATGATCAAAAATGATTTTGAAACTAGATCTTGCTTTTCTGGTGTGTTTGGATATTCCATGTTTGTTTTGATGGGAGAATTGGGCTCTGATGGTGCCATGTAGTCTTGGTTTCTGTTGCTTGGGTTCCTGCGCTTGCCTCTCACCATCAGATTATCTCTAGTGTTACTTTGTTCTGCTATTTCTGACAGTGGCTAGACTGTCCTATAAGCCTGTGTGTCAGGAGTGCTGTAGACCTGTTTTCCTCTCTTTCAGTCAGTTATGGGGACAGAGTGTTCTGCTTTCGGGCGTGTAGTTTTTCCTCTCTACAGGTCTTCAGCTGTTCCTGTGGGCCTGTGTCTTGAGTTCACCAGGCAGCTTTCTTGCAGCAGAAAAGTTGGTCTTACCTGTGGTCCCGAGGCTCAAGTTCGCTCGTGGGGTGCTGCTTACAGGCTCTCTGCAGCGGCAGCAACCAGGAAGACCTGTGCCGCTGTTTCCGGGAGCTTCAGTGCACCAGGGTTCCAGATGGTCTTTGGCTTTTTCCTCTGGCATCCGAGATGTGTGTGCAGAGAGCAGTCTCTTCTGTTTTCCCAGGCTTGTCTGCCTCTCTGAAGGTTCAGCTCTCCCTCCCATGGGATTTGGGTGCAGAGAACTGTTTATCCGGTCTGTTTCCTTCAGGTTCTGGTCGTGTCTCAGGCAGGGGTCCTGCCGCTCCTGGGCCCTCCCCCACGGGAGCCCAGAGGCCTTATACAGTTTCCTCTTGGGCCAGGGATGTGGGCAGGGGTGAGCAGTGTTGGTGGTCTCTTCTGCTCTGCAGCCTCAGGAGTGCCCACCTGACCAGGCGGTTGGGTCTCTCTCTCACAGGGTCTGGGGGCAGAGAGCTGCTGCGGGCCGGGATCCGCGGGTGTGGGACTCTGGTAAACACAGAACGTGCCCGGTCCTAGAGGAATTCTGCTTCCCTGTGTCCCAAGCTCACCAGGCAGCTTTCTTGCAGCAGAAAAGTTGGTCTTACCTGTGGTCCCGGGGCTCAAGTTCGCTCGTGGGGTGCTGCCCACGGGCTCTCTGCAGTGGCAGCAACCAGGAAGACCTGTGCCGCCCCTTCCGGGAGCTTCAGTGCACCAGGGTTCCAGATGGTCTTTGGCTTTTTCCTCTGGCGTCCGAGATGTGTGTGCATAGAGCAGTCTCTTCTGTTTTCCCAGGCTTGTCTGCCTCCCTGAAGGTTCAGCTCTCCCTCCCACCAGATTTGGGTGCAGAGAACTGTTTATCCGGTCTGTTTCCTTCACATTCTGGTGGTTTCTCAGGCAGGGGTCCTGCCGCTCCTGGGCCCTCCCCCACGGGAGCACAGAGGCCTTATACAGTTTCCTCTTGGGCCAGGGATGTGGGCAGGGGTGAGCAGTGTTGGTGGTCTCTTCCGCTCTGCAGCCTCAGTGGTGCCCACCTGACCAGGCGGTTGGGTGTCTCTCTCACAGGGTCTGGGCGGTCCTGAGATTTTTTTATTTGCTCTATTTCCACTTTCAGGTGCTATGCTATTTTATTAATTTCCTTCACCTGTTTTTTGTGTTTTCATAAATTTTTTCAAGGGATTTATTTATTTCCTCTTTAAGGACCTCTACTCTTTTCATCAAGGCAACATGAAAGTCCTTTTCCTGTGGTTCAGCTATATTCCATTTCTTAGGGCCTACTGTCACAGGTATGCTGGGATCCAGTGGAGACATACACTCTTGGCAAATATTGATTTTGTGTTCACATTTGAATTGAGGTATCTAAGTTTGGCATAATTATAATTCTTTGTGCTGATATCTGTTCTTGTTTTTGCGGGGTGGATATTCTTTTTATTTCTGTATGCCCCATTCTCTAATTCTAGTTCTCTAGTGTGTTTCCTAGTAAGAATGCTTCTGAAAGCAGTGTGAGGATGACTGATTTTGTGAGTAGAACTTAGCTAAGTATTGGGAGCTGACACTTAGGACTTGGAATTGTGTGGAAGGATTGGCTGAGGGGGTTCCACAGGAGGTAGAAATACAGGGTATACTACCTGGCTCTGCAGAATCCAGTGGATATGCTGCAGAGAGGAGGGAGAGACTAAGGGTCGTGTTATGCAGTGGACTTTGGGACAAGCCTGTGGAATTAGATTTAGAGAGGAAGACATATAGTGAAGAAAGCTTATATGCTTCCTTTGGCCAGTATGGCCAGCAGATCCCAGGGAATTATTGTGCTAGCTGGTGAATGAAACAATATAATGGAGTGGTGAGGGAGGCTATTGGAGAAGAACCTTGTGATCTATTTCGAAGGTGGCAGAAAGAACTTGGAGACAGCAAAAGGGAGTCTCCTGCATAACTGGGGATAAGTCTAAGGAATTAGAATTAGAGGAAAGGAAAGTGAAGGTCACCTGCTAGCCTTTCTGCAAGCCATTAGTCCCTAAAATTTCAAACCTTTCTTCTCACATTTTAATTCATCAGTATTTTCATGTGCTTTCCACAAAGAATATCGCATACTCCTTCCAAAGAAATATACTTGCACATATGAAACCGAAAGATTGTAGAATTTTAAATGTATAGTGACCTATGCCTCCGAAAAGAATAAGAGTTTCAGTCTGCTGAAAGCAAGGAACAGGAGACCAGTGTACATTTTCTTTTTCATTGAAATATCATCAAAAAAAAAGAATGTGGATTTTTTTCAATCTTTATTAATTTGAGTATTTCTTATTTACATTTTGATTGTTATTCCCCTTCCCAGTGTCCTGGTCAACATCCTCCTAATCCCTCCTCCTCCCCCTCCCCATCATCCCCCCATTACCACCCTCCCCCCAACAATTACATTCACTACGTGTTCATTCCTAACAGTACCAAGGGCTTCCCCTTCCACTGGTGCTCTTACTAGGCTATTCATTGCTACCTATGCAGTTGGAGACCAGGGTCAGTCCATTATGGTCTTTGGGGAGTGGCTTAGTTCCTGGAAGCTCTGGTTGGTTGGCATTGTTGTTCATATGGGGTCTCAAGCCCCTTCAAGCTCTTTTAGTCTTTTCTAAGATTGCTTCAATAGGGGTCCCATTCTCAGTTCAGTGGTTTGCTGCTGGTATTCGCCTATGTATTTGCTGTATTCTGGCTGTGTCTCTCAGGAGAGATCTACATCTGGTTCCTGTAGGCCTGCACTTCTTTGCTTCATCCATCTTATCTAGTTTGGTGGCTGTATATGTATGGGCCACATGTGGGGCAGGCTCTGAATGGGTGTTCCTTCTGTCTCTGTTCTAAACTTTGCCTCCCTATTTCCTGCCAAGGGTATTCTTGTTCCCATTTAAAAGAAGGCGTGAAGCATTCCCATTTTCATCATCCTTCTTGAGTTTCATGTGTTCTGTGCATCTAGGGCAATTCGAGCATTTGGGCTAATAGCCACTTATCAATGAGTGCATACCATGTGTGTTTTTCTGTGATTGGGTTACCTCACTCAGGATGATATTTTTCCAGTTCCATTCATTTACCTATGAATTTCATAACGTCATTGATTTTGATAGCTGAGTAATATTCCATTGTGTAGATGTACCACATTTTCTGTATCCATTCCTCTGTTGAAGGGCATCTGGGTTCTTTCCAGCTTCTGGCTATTATAAATAAGGCTGCTATGAACATAGTGGAGCATGTGTATTTGTTATATTTTGGGGCATCTTTTGGGTATATGCCCAAGAGAGGTATAGCTGGTTCCTCAGGTAGTTCAATGTCCAATTTTCTGAGGAACCTCCAGACTGATTTCCAGAATGGTTGTACCAGTCTGTATCCCGCCAACAATTGAGAAGTGTTCCTCTTTCTCCACATCCTCTCCAGAATTTGTTGTCACCTTAGTTTTCGATCTATCCATTCTCAATGGTATGAGGTGAAATCTCAGGGTTGTTTTGATTTGCATTTTCCTTATTACTAAAGAGGTTAAACATTTCTTTAAGTGTTTCTCAGCCATTTGGCATTCCTCATGTGTGAATTCTTTGTTTAGCTCTGAACCCCATTTTTAATAGGGTTATTTGTCTCCCTGCGGTCTAACTTCTTGAGTTCTTTGTACATTTTGGATATAAGCCCTCTATCCGTTGTAGGATTGGTAAAGATCTTTTCCCAATCTGTTGGTTGTTGTTTTGTCCTAACCACAGTGTCCTTTGCCTTACAGAAGCTTTGCAGTTTTATGAGATCCCATTTGTCGATTCTTGTTCTTAGAGCATAAGCCATTGCTGTTTTGTTCAGGAAATTTTCTCTATGTGTTCAGATGCTTCTCCACTTTTTCTTCTATTAGTTTGAGTGTATCTGGTTTGATGTGGAGGTCCTTGATCCACTTGGACTTAAGCGTTGTACAGGGTGATAAGCATGGATCGGTATACATTCTTCTACATACTGACCTCCAGTTAAACCAGCACCATTTGCTGAAATTGCTATCTTTTTTTCATTGGATGGTTTTGGCTCCTTTGTCAAAAATCAAGTGCCCATAGGTGTGTGGGTTCATTTCTGGGTCTTCAATTCTATTCCACTGGTCTATCTCTCTATCTCTGTACAAATACCATGCAGTTTTTATTGCTATTGCTCTGTAATACTGCTTGAGTTCAGGGATAGTGATTCTCCCAGAAGTCCTTTTATTGTTGAGGATAGTTTTAGCTATCCTAGGTTTTTTGTTATTCCAGATGAATTTGCAAATTGTTCTGTCTAACTCTCTGAAGAATTGGATTGGTATTTTGATGGGGATTGCATTGAATATGTAGATCACTTTTGGTAAAATGGCCATTTTTACTCTATTAATCCTGCCAATCCATGTGCATGGGAGATCTTTTCATCTTCTGAGATCTTCTTCAATTTCTTTCTTCAGAGGCTTGAAGTTCTTATCATACAGATCTTTTATTTGCTTGGTTAAAGTCACATCGATGTATTTTATATTATTTGGGACTATTATGAAGGGTGTCGTTTCCCTAGTTTCTTTCTCAGCTTGTTTCTCTTTTGTGTAGAGGAAGGCTACTTATTTGTTTGAGTTAATTTTATACCCAGCCACTTTGCTGAAGATTTTTATCAGGTTTAGTAGTTCTCTGGTGGAACTTTTGGGATCACTTAAATATACTATCATATCATCAGCAAATAGTGATATTTTGACTTCTCCTTTTCCAATCTGTATCCCCTCGATCTCCTTTTTTTGTCTGATTGCTGTGGCTAGAACTTCAAGAATTATATTGACTAAGTAGGTAGAGAGTGGGCAGCCTTGTCTAGTCCCTGATTTTAGTGGGATTGCTTCAGGTTTCTCTCCATTTAGTTTAATGTTAGCAACTGGTTTGGTACATATCGCTTTTGCTATGCTTAGGTATGGGGCTTGAATTCCTATTCTTTCCAGACTTTTATCATGAAGGGGTTTTGAATTTTGTTAAATGCTCTTTCAGATTCTAATGAAATGATCATGTGGTTTTGTTCTTTCAGTTTGTTTATATAATAGATCACGTTGATGGGTTTCCGTATATTAAACCATCCCTACATTCCTGGGATGAAGCCTATTTGATCATGGTGGATGATTATTTTGATGTGCTCTTGGATTCGGTTTGCCAGAATTTTATTGAGTATTTTTGCGTCGATATTCATAAGGGAAATTGGTCTGAAATTCTCTTTTTTTGTTGGGTCTTTGTGTGGTTTAGGTATAAGAGTAATTGTGGCTTCATAGAAGGAATTCGGTAGTGCTCCATCTGTTTCAATTTTGTGGAATAGTTTGGATAATATTGGTATGAGTTCTTCTATGAAGGTCTGATAGAATTCTGCACTAAACCTGTCAGGACCTGGGCTCTTTTTGGTTGGGAGGTCTTTAATGACTGCTTCTATTTAGTTTGGAGTAATGGGATTGTTTAAATGGTTTATCTGTTCTTGATTTAACTTTGGTACCTGGTCTCTGTCTAGGAAAATTTCCATTTCCTACAGATTTTCAAGTTTTATTGAATTTAGGCTTTTGTAGTAGGATCTGATGATTTTTGAATTTCCTCTGATTCTGTAGTTATGTCGCCCTTTTCATTTCTGATTTTGTTAATTTGGACACACTCTCTGTGTCCTCTCAAGAATGTCGATTTTTAATCTGAAATTTTCATACATGGAGCCTTGCTTATATGGTCTTCTTAGTTACTCCAGTTTATTGCCCATCTTACTTTATAACTCGATGAGTACCAATAAATTCTATAGTGATTTTTTTCAGTCTATCATAAAAGATTTTTTTCTGACCCAGTGACTTTGTAGCGTTAGTTTACTCATGTTTTCTTTGTTGTAGCCTGTGAATAATTTCAGATTCTTCTGAGTAACTGCTCTGAGAATATTATGAATTGGTGTTTTGGTTTAAAGTAAATGTAACATTTATACCTGATGGACCCTTAGTAAGTAAAATTATGTTCATTTTAAATTACAGTCATTAAAAATGTCACTTTTTCTTCACAATACAATTAAACTTTTTTATTTACAGATTTTAAATAACAAATATGTATCTGTATAATACATATATACATATGTATATATACATATATACCTATATATGTGTGTGTGTATGTGTGTGTGAGTGTGTGTGTCTATATGTCCAATGAATTTTTATGTATGAAAATCATAATAAGTATGAACTTTCTGTTATGTAGACAGGAAAGGAAACAGATTCTCTTTGAAACCATGCAAGGAGGGAAAATGAATACAGAAGATGGACTGTAACTTTACTATTAAAGAACTCCTTGTATGTGAGGCAAATATGTTTTCAGATGAGTGAATTGAATGTATAATTTTGAAGCCATGCTTTTATGAATAATATTTTTATATTTTTCAGTTTAACTTTTTACATAATCCTTAGAGATGAGCATATAAATTGTTCATGAACATTTTTATAGTAATGTCATACAAACTCCCAAGTATTTTTATCATGTTATTAAATAATATTTGTGTAACAAGTAAACAGTGAATAATTATGTAACAAATTAGTGAAGACTCTAATTCAAATTCAATGAATAATTTCTCTTCCGTAGATATGCTTACCACCAATGTGAGGTTTTTGAACCATCACTTGAACATTCATCATTTACTGTTGCCATTTTCAAGATGCCTCACTGACACAGAAAGATGATAAAAAGATGATTTTGTGTTAATACTCAGAAGAATAGACAGAATATCTACTAATGCAGCAGTGAATAAGAACATTCAACTGTTCAACAAAGTGATTCCTTGGAGACACTAAAGATCTTGGAACATGTATTCTTTAAAATCACTGGTTAATAATTCCTTGTTTGTTTGATTCCATAACTTAGATTAAAACATTATACAAATAAAATAGTAACAATATACTTAGTCACATAGTGTTTACCAAGAGCTTGAAACCTGAGCTATAACATTTTCTTTATTTCCTTATTGGCTTTTTTGGTATTTTATTTTATTATCTCTGTGTGTGTCTATTTGATATCAATAGAGTACTTTTTATATTCTACTCACATTTGTAAATGAGGTAGAAATGAAGGACACATTATTTGAGGTTGTAATCTACTACCTATTATAAAATAAAATTTAAGACTAGCCAAGGTTTTGTTGTGAACCAAAAGTACATTTGTGTCTGTTGGTATATAAGAAGTGCTCTGACAATTGATCACAGACTACCCACCCATGGCTTATCCATGAATAGACACCCATGAGCTATAAACTCTGATTTTCATTCCTACCTAGGTTATAATTTCAATATTTTTTCTAATTTTTTTAAAGAAAACCCAACAGATTTTTAAAAGCTGAGAAATCAACTATAAAATATTTATTTTGACTCACACAACTAAATATCTTTATATAAAGTATTTAAATTCTGACTACTTTCAAATTTTAATAATCCACCTTTACTTTAATTTTCAGGTAACACAACTATAGCCTTCAAAACCTTATCACATTTTATTTTCAATTTCAATAGACTTAATTAAAGTAAATTTCTTAGATATGTACAATCTTGTTGATGATGATATCATGAATTTATAAGAAGTATTTTTTCTCATCATTGAAAATTTTATGTTAAGAAAATTTACTTCTCCTGTCTTATGAATCATGCAAAACCAAAGCTTTGTCACTGAGTTTATACTACTCGGACTTTCACAGAACCTGAATGTGGAGAAAATGCTATTTGTTTTGCTTTTATTTATCTATCTTGCAACTATTGGGGGCAACATGATAATTGTGATTACCATCATGTACAGTCCTACACTGTTGGGCTCCCCCATGTACTACTTCTTGGCCTTCCTGTCCTTTCTGGATGCTTGCACTTCTTCTACTGTCACCCCCAAGATAATTATAGACTGTTTCTATGAGAGAAAGATCATGTCCTTTGACTGTTGTATGATACAACTGTTTGCTGTCCACTTCTTCACTGGGGCAGAAGTGATTGTCCTGGCATCCATGGCCTATGACCGCTATGTGGCTATTTGCAAGCCACTTCACTACTCTTCCATCATGACCCAGAGGCTCTGTGAAGTTTTAGTTGTGGTATCCTGGGCAGGAGGTTTCTTGCATTCTATCATACAAATTATCTTCACTTTGCAGCTGCCTTTATGTGGACCAAATGTCATTGATCATTACATGTGTGACTTGTTCCCATTACTGAAGCTTGCCTGCACTGACACACACATATTTGTCTTTTTAATATTTGCCAACATTGGTGCTATATGCATTATAATCTTCTCTTTATTGCTTGTCTCCTATGGTGTCATCTTGTTTTCTCTGAGAGCCCACAGCTCTGAAGGTCGACGTAAAGCTCTCTCTACCTGTGGATCCCATATAATTGTCGTGCTTTTGTTTTTTGTTCCATGCATATTGATATATGCAAGACCCACTTCTGCATTCTCCTTTGAGAAAAACATGCTTATATTTGTCAATGTCCTGACACCACTGCTCAATCCTATGGTTTACACATTCAGGAATAAGGAAATGATAAATGCCATCAGAAAAATGTGGAAAAGATTGTAGAAAGAATCTCTAATAAATACCATCTGTCAATGAAAAAGTATATGGACAATGAACTGAGCAGGTCATAGGAATTGGGACACTGGAGAATTCTGGAAAATAGTAAGAGATAAAAGACCACCTATGGGACAACCGAGAGAAAGGAGTTGGGAGACAGACAGGGAAAAGGACTTAAAAAAGCAGGGGGACGGAAGAAGCACGCTGGGACTGAAGGAGCGGTAACTAACTATTTCGTAGACATAGAACAGTTAAATGGGTTAAATAATTTTGAACTAGTTAAGGGATGAGTCACAGCTTTCAGCCTAGGCATTTAATAATAACTAACTAGACTCAGAGTCTTTATTGATGGGAACTAAGGAACCAGAAGGAAATATGGATTTAAAATTATTTTTCCAATAGATTAAGTAATTTTTCATAAATTTTACAATATCCACTTCAGTGCCAACATGACAATTTGAGATTTACTTTTCAGAAACTCTTAATATCATAACTAAACAAAGAAGTAAAATTTTAATCCAGTACTGGTACACGGGGAATTTGTGAATGTGAGCATTTTACTTCATTGTAGATTTAGCAAGCTCATGACCAATGAGGTCAAGGTTCAGTAGAGACTTATTCTAAGAAAATAAGGTAGAACACAATTAATGGTTAGAGAAGTATGACTTCTTTTGATTTTGCCTGAAATTTTGTTTTTAGATTTTTTATTGGATTTTTTAACTTAACATTTCAAATGCTATCCCCTTTCCAGGTTTCCTGTCCATTAACCCCCTATTCTATCCCTCTACCCCTTCTTCTATGAGAGTGTTCCCCCAACCAACCACCCACCCTTTCCTGTCTGCCCACCCTGATATCCTCCTACACTGGGGAGTCCAGCCTTGGCAGAACCAAGGGTTTCTCCTCCCATTGGTGCCCAACAAGGCCATTCTCTGCTACATATGCAGCTGGAGCCATGGGTCTGTCCATGTGTACATTTTGGATGGTGGTTTAGTCACAAATACTATTTACACTTCACCAGTACTCACGTGTTATAACAGGCACACATACCAACAGACATCCCCCCCCCATACTAACATGAACAAACAAACATGCAGACAACCAGAACTCCTGTAAAACTTAATGACAAGAATAAAAACATCTATATTATATTGAGCAATCACTATGCTCTTGACTCTTTATTACCTGGTGATATCTTTCAATACATAGGGTATCAATAGATACGGTTTGTGAGAATTTATGTTTCTGAGCTCACACCTTCACTCTAAAATGTTCACTCAGCATAGTTATATGAAAATCAAAACAATTTTAATTCCATCCTCTCATTGATTTAATTAAATATTTGATAAGGTTTGACTATTTAATTGTGTATTATTTATACTGTTTAACTAAAACTTGTTGGCAAAATTAATGTGTATTTGAAAAAAGAAAAATATTGAACTCATTCCATGAAATATAAAATGAATTCCAGAGATTCCAGAACCTATAAATGCAGAGAGATGTTACAACTGAACCTGACCTCTAAGTGTTCTATATCATCTGAGTTCTTTTTTGCTGTTGTTGTTGAACAGTGTTATTTTTTCATATAGTATATTCTAATTGTTTTCATTCCCTTATCTTGTCTCAGGTCCCCACCAATTAAGTGGAAACCTCTCCCTCTGTCTTTCTCTCTCTACCTTTAAAAAAAGAGGCAAATAAAAAGATATAGTAAAACAAAACACAAGAAACATACACATACACACATACATATTAAAATACAAAACCAGAAATCATAACATATAAGCAAATGTTCAGTAAGTTAAAAAATGATCAAACAAAGCTTGGTAAGACTAAAAATTCTCCAAAAATATGATTCAGTTCACTTTGTTTTGGCCATTACAGCTGGGTATGTGGTCTACCCTTAAGTGTGGTTTGTATATTCTTTGAGACTATATTAGAGTAAAATATGGATTTTTTGGAAGTAATTGTTATTTGTAGATAGCATCTTGATTAGTGATGAATGATCATGTCTATTCTACTCCTCAGTACTGAGACCTTAAATGGCTTGAACCTGTATAGGCCCCATATACTTTGAAGCACTCTCTTTTTTATTTGATGTGTGTATCAGTCCTGTGGTGCCTAGAAGCCCATGTTTCCTTGGTGTTTCCATCCTCACTGATTATTACATTTTTTTTGCCTCTTCTGCATAGCTCCCTTAGGTCTGAGGGTAACAGTTTGATGAAGATATACCATTTATGACTCAAAGTTCAAATGTCTCTCACTGTCTACATACTTCCTGGTGGTAGGTCTCTGCATTAGTTGCTATTTAAAGGAGATGGTTTTGTGATGTCAGCTAAGTGAAATGCTGATCTATATATCAGACTTTTATTTCTAAACTCCTCTAGTACAAACATAGTATTTCATTTTCCCCTAGTTCTTATCCTATAGAATCTCACGGTCTTAGTCAAACAAGAAGTGTCAGATGTGGGTTCCATCTCATGGAGAGGGTCTTAAATCTAAGCAGGTAGGAGTTGGTTATGCCCAGAACTTTTGTATACCTGTTGAACTAGTGAATATTGCAGACATGTCACAATTATAGTCTTAAGATTTGTAGCCAGTTCTGTACTTAACTTGCCCTCTGGTAGTATATAGTCTACCTTCCAATACCATGAACACTAGTCAATAGGAGCAAAGGCTCTTGGTAGGAATCAGCTCACTTTCTCCATGTTCAATGAGATTGAGCCCCGTTGTCCAACAACTTCACTAGATATAGCCCATTTCTGACAATGGATGTTTCACTGGTTATGAAAGGTGTGCTTTTGTCTCCCCCATTATTTGATGCTCACATTTATGTTTTTCAAAATGTATATATTTAAAGAAGATTTTATGGTAGTAGGATTTATATAACCCCCTTGAATGGTCCCCAGTATTAGCTATTCCTCTCTATATACCTTTGCTATCTCCCCTATCCTTTTCCCCTCTCCATTTTATCCTCCCACTTCTTTCCCTCCTGTATCTCCATAGCTATGCATTTTTATAATTCTATAGTTTATCCTGTTGTCACATCTCATCACTTATTCTATAACTCTCTATAAAAGTTCTATTTAATACAGTTTGTAACATGCTCATTGAATGCTTTAAGGATAACATCCACATAAAAGAGATTACATGCCATGTTTGTCTTTTCTGAACTGGATTACTCCACTCAAGATGGTTTTTGACCACTCTATTCATTTACAGACTCAATGCAATAGCCATAAAATATTTATACAATTCTTCAGAATATTCCAAAAAATATTCTTAAAATTTCTTATGGAAACATCAGATACTCTGATAGCAAATAAAACCTTTTGGTATCACCATCACAGCTTCCAAATTGTACTACACAGCTATACTAATACAAACTTTATGACATTGATATGAAAACAGACATAGATCATTGGGGTATATTTGAAGATAGTACAGCCATGTGTAGAAAAATCAACTTAGAACTCTACATTTCATTCTGTCCAAAACTCAACTCAAAATAGACCAAAAAATATAAATGTAAAACACAATGCCTTGAAGCTGATAGAGGTGAAGGTATAGAATATTCCATTGGTCTATCTGTTTGTCTCTGTACCAATACCATGCAGTTTTTATCACTATTGCTCTGTAATACTGCTTGAGTTCAGGGATAGTGATTCCCCCTGAAGTCCTTTTATTGTTGAGAATAGTTTTAGCTATCCTGGTTTTTTTGTTATTCCAGATGAATTTGCAAATTGTTCTGTCTAACTCTTTGAAGAAATGGATTGGTATTTTGATGGGGAATGCATTGAATCTGTACATTGCTTTTGGTAAAATGGCCATTTTTACTCTATTCATCCTGCCAATCCATGTGCATGGGAGATCTTTCCATCTTCTGAGATCTTCTTTAATTTCTTTCTTCAGAAACTTGAAGTTCTTATCATACAGATCTTTTATTTGCTTGGTTAAAGTCATACCGAGGTATTTTATATTATTTCAGACGATTATGAAGGGTGTCATTTCCCTATTTTCTTTCTCAGCTTGTTTCTCTTTTGTGAGGAGGAAGACTAATGATTTATTTGAGTTAATTTTATACCCAGCCACTTTGAAGAAGGTTTTTATCAGATTTAGTAGTTCTCTGGTGGAACTTTTGGGATCACTTAAATAAACAATTATATCATCTTCAATATTGATACTTTGACTTCTTCTTTTCCAATCTGTATCCCTTTGATCTTCTTTTATTGTCTGATTTCTCTGTCTAGAAGTTCAAGAAGCATATTGAATAAGTAGGGAGAGAACAGGCAACCTTGTCTAGTCCTTGATTTTAAAGGGATTGCTTCAAGTTTCTCTCCATTTAGTTTAATATTACCTACTGGTTTGCTGTGTATGGCTTTTACTCTGTTTAGGTATGGGCCTTGTATTCCTATTCTTTCCAGGACTTTTATCATGAAGGGGTGTGGAATTTTGTCAAATTCTTTCTCAACATCTAATGAAATGATCATGTGGTTTTTATCTTTCAGTTTGTTTATATAGTGGATTACATTGATAGTTTTCCCTATATTAAACCATCCCTACATGCCTGGGATGAAGCCTACTTTATCATGATGGATGATTGTTTTGATGTGCTCTTGGATTCAGTTTGCAAGAACTTTATTGAGTATTTTTGCATCAATATTCATAAGGAAATTTGGGCTAGAGTTCTTTCTTTGCTGGGTCTTTGTGTGGGTTAGGTATAAGAGTAATTGTGGTTTCATAGAAGGAATTCAGTAGTGCTAAATTCCTGTTTGAATTTTGTGGAATAGTTTGGATAGCATTGGTATGAGGTCTTCTATGAAGGTCTGATAGAATTCTACACTCAACCCATCTGGATCTGGGCTCTTTTTTGGTGGGGAGACCTTTAATGACTGCTTCTATTTCGTTAGGAGTTATGGGGTTGTTTAAATGGTTTATCTGTTTCTAATTCAACTTTGGTATGTGGTATCTGTCTAGGAAATTGTCCATTTCCTGCAGATTTTCAAGTTGTGTAAAATATAGGCTTTTGTAGTAAGATCTGATAATTTTTTGAATTTCCTCTGATTCTGTAGTTATGTCTCCCTTTTCACTTCTGATTTTATTCATTTGACATACTCTTTGTGTCCTCTCATTAATCTGGCTAAGGGTTTATCTATCTTGTTGATTTTCTCAAAGAATCAACGTTTGGTTCTGTTGATTCTTTTTATAGTCCTTTTTGTTTCTACTTGGTTGATTTCAGTCCTGAGTTTGATTATTTCCTGCCTTCTAGTCCTCCTGGGTGTATTTGTTTCTTTTTGTTCTAGAGCTTTTAGGTGTGCTGTCAAGCTGCTGACATATGCTCTTTCCTGTTTCTTTCTGCAGGCACTCAGAGATATGAGTTTTCGTCTTAGCACAGCTTTCATTGTGTCCCATAAGTTTGGTTATGTTGTACTTTCATTTTCATTAAATTCAAAGAAGTCTTTAATTTCTTTCTTTATTTCTTCCTTGACCAGGTTATTATAGAGTAGAGCATTGTTCAATTTCCATGTATATGTGGCTGTTCTTCCCTTATTGTTATTTAAGGCCAGCTTTAGCCCGTGGTGTTCTGATAGGATGCATAGGATTATTTCTACCTTTCTGTATCTATTGAGTCCTATTTTTATGACCAATTATATGGTCAGTTTTGGAGAAGGTACCATGAGGTGGTGAGAACAAGGTATATGCTTTTGTTTTAGGCCAGAATGTTCTATAAATATCCGATAAGTCCATTTGGTTCATGACTTCTCTTAGTCTATCTATGTGTCTGTTTAATTTCTGTTTCCATGATCTGTCCATTGATGAGTGAGAGTGGGGTGTTGAAATCTCCTACAATTATTTTGTGATGTGCAGTGTGTGCTTAGATCTTTGGTATGGTTTCTTTTATGTATGTAGGTGCCCTTGTATTTGGAGCATATATATTTAGGATTGAGAGTTCATCTTGGTGGATTTTTCCTTTGATGAATATGAAGTGTCCTTCCTTATCTTTTTTGATGACTTTTGGATGAAAATCAATTTTATTCGATATTAGAATGGCTACTCCAGCTTGCTTCTTCAGACCATTTGCTTGGAAAGTTGTTTTCCAGCCTTTCACTCTGAGGTAGTTTCTGTCTTTGTCTCTGAGGTGTGTTTCCTGTAGGCAGCAGAATGCAGGGTCTTCATTGCATATCCAGCTTGTTAATCTATGTCTTTTTATTGGGAAATTAAATCCATTGATTTTAAGAGATATTAAGGAATGGTGATTGTTGCTTCCTGTTATATTCATATTTGGATGTGAGATTATGTTTTTTGTGCTTTTCTTCTCTTTGTTTTGTTGTCAAGAAGATTAGTTTCTTGCTTTTTCTAGGGTTTAGCTTGCCTCCTTATGTTGGGCTTTACCATTTATTATCCTTGGTAGCACTGGATTTGTAGAAAGATATTGTGTAAATTTGGTTTTGTCATGGAATATCTTTGTTTCTCCATCTATGTTAATTGAGAGTTTTTCTGGATACAGTAACCTGGGCTGGCATTTACGTTCTTTTAGTGTCTGTATGATATCTGTCCAGGATCTTCTTGCTTTCACAGTCTCTTGTGAGAAGTCGGATGTTATCTTGATAGGTCTGCCTTTATATGTTACTTGACCGTTTTCCCTTACTGCTTTTAATATTCTTTCTTTATTTTGTGCATTTGCTGTTTTGACTATTATGTGACGGGAGGAGTTTCTTTCTGGTCCAATCTATTTGGAGTTCTGTAGGCTTCTTGTATGTTTATGGGCATCTCTTTCTTTAGGTTAGGGTAGTTTTCTTCTATGATTTTGTTGAAGATATTTACTGGTCCTTTGAGCTGGGAGTCTTCACTCTCTTCTATACCTATTATCTTTAGGGTTTATCTTGTCATTGAGTCCTGGATTTCCTGTACATTTTGGACCAGTAGCTTTTTCCGTTTTTCATTATCTTTGACCGTTGTGTTGATGATATCTATGGAATCTTCTGCTCCTGAGATTCTCTCTTCTATCTCTTGTATTATGGTGGTGATGCTTGTATCTATGGCTCCTTGTCTCTTCCTTTGGTTTTCTATATCCAGGGTTGTCTCCTTTTGTTCTTTCTTTATTGCTTTTATTTCCATTTTTAATTCCTTTACCTTTTTGATTGTGTTTTCCTGGAATTCTTTCAGGCATTTATGTGATTCCTCTCTATAGGCTTCTACTTGTTTATTTATGATTTCCTGCATTTCTCTAAGGGAGTTCTTTATGTCTATGTTGAAGTCCTCCATCATCATGATTAAATGTCATTTAAAATCTAGATCTTGCTTCTCTGGTTTGTTTGTTTATTCAGTATTTCATGTGTTGGGAGAATTTGGCTCTGATGATGCCATTGTAGTCTTGGTTTCTATTGCTTGGGTTCCCGCTCTTGCCTCTCACCAATAGGTTTTCTCTGGTTTTGCCTTGTTCTGCTATTTCTGACAGTGGGTAGACAGTCCTAATGGCCTGTGTGTCAGGAGTGCTGTAGACCTGTTTTCTTTCAGCCAGTTATGGGAACAGAGTGTTCTGCTTTCAAGTGTGTAGTCTTTCCTGTCTACTTGTCTTAAGCTGTTCCTGTGGGTGTGTCCTGAATCCACCAGGGAGGTCACTTGGAGCAGAATAGTTTGTCTTACCTCTGGTCCTGGGACTGAAGTTGTTCGTGGGGCATGTTTTTTGAGCTCTCCATGTGGGCAGAAACCAGAAGGCCCTGCCCTGTCTTTTCCCCGGGGCCCCTGTGCACTGGGGTCCCAGATGGTGCTAGATGTTTTCCTCTGGAGTCAGAAATGTGGGCAGACTGTAGTCTCTTCTGGCTTCCCAGCTGTGTCTGCCCCTCTGAACGGTTAGCTCTTCCTCCCATGGGATTTGGGTGCAGGGAGCTGTTGACTGGTTACTTTCAGATCTGGGCAGTGTCTCTGAACTGAGTCTTAAAAATCTAGAGAAATGTTGCTTTCACATATTTGAAAACAGATGTGCTCATTTTGTTAAGTAATTTCGTTAATTTATAGTACTCAATAAGAGTACTCAATTGAGGCAAAATGTAGTAAACCACAGTTACTTCTGCTATAGATTTCAAATAAAGGATGACGTATCGTGCAGTTTTAAGTAAAGCAATTGTTCAGTTTCAGTTTGCAATTAAAAACTTCATGCCAATGGCTTTCTGTTCAAACCCCGAAATAATAATATCCCCTTTTGCGTGAAAAAAAGAAAGCTGTTTGTTTTTGTGGTTGTTGTTTTGTTTTGCTTTCCTTACCTCTTCAAGAATAAGATGTGAATATTTTCCTTTTTTGTATTATATTTGGCCTAAGTTTAATGCATTTGTAATTTTCTGTATATTCAAAATCATACATGTATACAATTATACATTTTTCTATCTATCCTCAACTTTTAATGCCTTTCCCAACTTGATGAATCTCATCCTTTGACATTCAACTTAATCCAGTTGCCCATATGCAAATGTGTGCTTTACTATCCCTTGGAGTATTACTAATAAACAGTTGGCCAGATCCTTAGTAAAGAAAGCTTTTTCGTCTCCTATCAACTATCAAGTGTGACTATCCTCTCATTATAAAAGGGTCCTCCAAATGTTCATCTACATTTTTATCAAAGGTTTTGTCTTTATTGATCCTTTGCAGGTATTTTGCAGACAATCACAGTTGCTGTGAGTTCATGAACGTAGTCACTTCATCATGTCCAGAGGATATTTTAGAGCATCCTTCCCATTCCCTAGCTCTCACATTTCTGCCTTCTCTTTTATATTATTCTCTGAGCATTAGTAAGGGCATGTGTGTCAGTGGGTACATAATTGTCCCATGTAGTACTGATCACATCATCTCTCATTCTCTGTGCTCTTGATTTTGATCTAATTGCAGAGTAACACACATCAGAGAGAACAAAATTTTCCATCATAGGACCTACATGCATTCATTTCATTCTGCTTCATAGTTTTACTTTGCATGGTGCAGCCAAGATTATGAGAAAATATTGGATATGCTAGCCTAATTTAAAAAAATAAAAAAAAATAATTTTATTTATATTTAGCTTAATTTTCGAGCAATATCTTTTGTGTTGAAAAATTATTTTAAGGTGGATCCTTTGTCACATAAACATTTTCATTATGATTTGTGATCATAATCCTTGTGATAATAAAACATGTCCTGGTTATTCTCTCCACTAGATATTATAAAACAAATTTTAGAAAGTTTTTTTTTAATATGGCGGCACTCTTTTGTTTATAATTAGTGAGCATATTAAATAGCACATGAAAGAAACTTAGATTTAACTAATATTTAATTGAAAGTAGGGATATTTAGTTTTCACAGTCTCCTATGGTACTTGGTGCTCTCTACAGGAAGGCTACCTGAAGCCATCATAATATGCACCAAGCCATGATGTTAATCTTTCCTATTAGAAACATTGAGAGATATGAAATTTGAGACACATGTGATTTCAGGAACTTTATGTTTCCACTTTGTTTGTATTTTATTTGCTTGCTGTTCTTCTTGTTCTCCTTCTCATCTCCCTCCTACTCTTCCTGTTGTTGGAGAATTTCAATCATTTTATGAAAACGTAATTATTCATTTCCTCTCTTCTAACACCTAATTTGCTCTCTCCTACCATCCCCATGCATGTGCCTGGAGTTAAATATCTCTGGCATTTAATTGTAATATTTCCATGCCTGTGTACTATACTCTGTAATCTATTCTTGGTTGATGAAATGTATGCTACCATTAGTTGTGTGATGTAGGTTGAATGGACATTGTAGCCATTTTCAAACAGTATATACCAACATATGACAATCTTATATTTAGGTGTTATAACAGGCCATCAGTTATTTAACATCATCTCATGAAGCCCTACTCTTCCTTGAGAAGTATTGACTATTCAAATTATATGGCAAGTGGATAGTATTTTCTTCACCTATGAAGCAACAGGTAAGTGGCCAATGGTCTTAGAAACAAGACCCCTCCACACACATAGAAGGCACCCTGAATAAATTCAGTAGTCAGTAAAATAGTAGGGGGTATGTTGATAATAAAAAGAGGACAGGATGTGTGGGAAGTGGTAAAGGAAGAGATGATTGATGGCCACTGTGATCATAAGATACCATGTATGTGTGTGGGATTGTGTAAGAGAGCATAAAATATAAATATTCTTTGAGACAAAATATTTCAATTACTATATGCCTCACACATATTCCTACATAGATATTTTTCTTTACTGAGCAGTTTTTAAACAGTGTTTAACAACACAGTAGGCATTTTTATTACAGATGAATTAACACATTTCTCCTGACACAATGCTTGTCCCTTATGTTCTGTACAGAGACACAAGACGTTATCCATTAATGCGCAGAACAGCCTACTTTTCTCCAAATGAAATATACAGAATTATTTTTATTTAGAACTCTCTCCAATTTGTAAAAATGCATAGTAAAACATTGGATGGACCTGGAAATATTATAAGCTTTGAAATTAGTGGAAGGTTACATAAAATTATGTCATTAAATCTCCTGAGACCTGAAGATTTACAAACCTTGGGGAACTAAGAGTTAGTCTCATAGATTCATAATGTCTCACAGAAACCTTTATAAATGCTAGCAAGGGAGGAAATATTTGGATTCTCCATTTATGTGTTGTTTAGCAACTGTGATGAACACAACACTAAGGAAACAGAGGTAACAGTCTCAATCGGGGCTTCTCTCCTGCTGTCCCTTAGATGCAGTAGGAAGAGATTAAAACAACAAAGACTCTTGGTTACAACAGAATGGAAAGGTTAGGTATCTTCAGATTTTTCACAGAAGTGACAGTTGGTCAAGCAAGGGACCAACATATGCTTAGGAGATGGCACAGAGACCAGTGTATCTGTTTTGTACCCTTCAGCAATTTAATTTATCCCTATGAATATTTCAAAATGCATAGCTGCTGAGGAAAGGAACAGAATTTTTAGGATAATATATTAGATGTTATTTACTATATTTATAGATAATAATGTAAAGAAATTAGTTTTTCCTAAATGAAAATATGTATCTGAAACAAAAGTACAATGAGTTGGGGAAGGGTTAATTGAAATATATGATTGTTAGTTAAAAAATTAATATAAAATAATCCACATTTTCATGTGCTGTTACAACTGTTCATTACTTCCACTCTTCATAATTAGATGAATGCTTTTAAAATCTAACATTATTTTCAGAAATTGAGAAGGAATTAAATTTTGTAAGTATCATCTTAATGTTTAATTTCCTGTATTTTAATCACAAAACAGCATATTTATCACAAATACTAGGCTCCCTT
Source organism: Rattus norvegicus (assembly GCF_021556685.1). NCBI lineage: Eukaryota > Metazoa > Chordata > Mammalia > Rodentia > Muridae > Rattus > Rattus norvegicus. Next base: position 74,163,191 of record NC_141536.1, on the reverse strand, counting down.
CTAGAAAAATAATTTGTTTAAGAAATAAACATTAACATTTATTTATAGTATTGGTGACTTAATTGTTAACATTCCTCTCATATACTCATTTTCATTTAACAAAGTTTTAAAATGCCTCTTCATTTACGCCATTTACTGAGGTTTTTTTCTTTGTACTACCATGTGGTAGTGATGTGTAATATTCTTAATTATAAAGCTCTTTTAAAACTTTTGTATTTTTTCATTTTCAATATTTTAAACACTCTGTTACATTCTATGGTAAAAGTTTCTCAACTCACTTAATATTTAGAATAGAAGTGTAGGCTGCAGGACAGTTTCAAAGACTAATACAGGCTTAAAGTTCTGAAATAATGTCTAATATGTGTTCTGCATTTACTACATTAATACCATAATCTTAAAGTCATTGAGAGTTATTTTAAAGCATTATTTTTAAAAAGACATTTTTACTAATTCAATTTTTCATTTTATTTTTGGCACAGAATATTTTTTAAAGAACCTTAACATGAAAATTCATGATGTTTTTGACATACAGTTTGCAGAATATGTTAATAAACTCTATGCATTCTGTTGTTTGTGATCACATATGTTTATAATCCCAGAAGTTGGAAGTAGAGTCAAGAAGATCAAGAATTCAAGGACATGGTGAGTTTGTGTCCATCCTGGGCTAACTGTGACTTTTCGTTACTACTAGCTTAATGACTATTTACTCTTATCAGAAAATAAACCCTTCTCCTGTGGTAGGTCAGTACATGGTACATGGGTATTATGCATCAAGCTGTTTTGTTAAGCACATTTATAATGTATTTTCTATTCATTTGATAATTTCAAGTGTGTGTAAAATGTATCAAGACCATATCCCAGTCTTCTCCCAAGGAAGTAAATGATTTTTTAATTTCTATTTAGCATTTCATTTAGTGTGATATTAAACGAACACAGATACCATATGAACAGAGGCTCCATGTTGTATCTCACATAGATTCACTTGAGTCTGCCACACTACTTGACTGTGAACTCATTTGTCAGATCATGTAGAAAAAGTAAGAATATCTGCCTCATCTAAATAAAAATCATATTTATAGTTAGATACATTTCTGACTATTATTCTTTTAAAATTCTATTTTTTAACGGGAATATAGTAAAATAACTTCGTACTCTCATTTAATCCCTCCCACATGAACTGCTGTCATCTTCTTCAAATCTTCTCTTTAACCACTGTAAAAATCCTTGGCCCTGTAAAAAAAACACTATTGTGACATAATACATTAAATATAAAAATTTAATGACACTACCTGCTCAGTCTGTATATTGTTGCATGTAAATAAATGATATAAGGGCTGACCACTTGTTATTGGACACCTAACTGGGAGCTCATCCCTAGGACAGATAATTCTCAGTCACTCAGCAGTCATTATTGACCTGTGGCTGTCTCCCTAAAGGTGGAGCCCATGAGAGTTTCCTCCCACATTAGAGTGTCCATTGTTGTCCTACTCATTATTTGGAGCTTGCTCAGGCAGCCATATTGGAAATGACCTAGGTGTAACTTAGTGCTGAAATTGTGTGGCAGCTGTTTCTGTTAAAATTGGATTTATCGCAATTATTCTACCTGTATATTTTGATCCATTTTCTGTAACATTCTCCATTTGCTGCAAAGACTAACTTCTTTGACAAGGGTGAGATCTAAACTTATCCATGGGTTAAGGATAAGGTTTTGGATTCATTTAGGGGTTGGGATTATCTAGTAAAGAGGTGGTAAAAGACTTTCCTCTAAGACCCATGCCTACACTAAACTTAGGTAGTTGGATAGTAATTCACATAGCTTTCCTCCTGTTGCATTTCGCCCTTAAGTTCAAATTCAAAGCTGCTGTTTACTACTTAAAAAGGAGCACCTCCTTATTCCTATAGGTATATCTTGCCATATTGATGATTGTGATTCATAAGCATCATAGTTGAGTATGAGTTGTTTGATACTCACCTTGCTGGCTGACAAGCAACTCCTGGTGTAATGAAAATTAATATTCAGGGAGGAGGCTTCCAGGTCATGTACAGCATATATCTCACTATTATCCATTTATGTTGCATGATCAGTTTAGACTAGGATTGGATCTTGTGTTTAATTTGCATATCTTCTGATCGCTCTAAAATATAACCATAAACTATAACTACACTGTACTTTCATTTCAGATAGTTCAATTATAACAAAATTAGGATGTGAAGGAAGTGTACCAATCTAAACACAGGGTGTGGCTTGATGTCCATGTTACCCTTTACACATTGTCCAAGTTTGTTACTCTACAAAGATGCTGGAACATAGTGGTGGAAACTTTAAGTAGTCAATGACTAAACTTCTCCATCTTAAATGAATTGTGTAGGTGATAGAAGTAAAATAGCCTGTGTTCTCTTTGCACTATTGTCATTAAGATTGTCACAATATTCCTTTTTGATATAATTGCATTATATTTACTCATAGATTTTTAAAATAAAGATTCCAATCATATGTCTTATGGAGCACTTGCTTAACACATTAATGTCGCATGAGTAACATATTAATATCTCATGTCTGTAAAATTAATTAGATAAATAATTTCTTTTTCAGTTATGTAATATCACCAATTTTCACATGTGACTTTTTGGTGCACTCTCTTCTGAACCATCGTCATTTATTATTTCCTTGGTCAAGATCTCTCATTCACATAGAATCAAAGTAAGAAGATGCTTTTGTGTTAATTCAGAGAAGGAACTAGAAAGAACAACTCCTTGTGCTCCTATAAGCATGATAATCAATCTCACTGTTCATCTAGTTGATTCCATGGAAGATTCATGGTTCTTGGAGCATCTGTCTCTTAAAATGCAAGGTTAATTATTCCTTGTTTCTTTGGTCTTATATTTGAAATTGAATGTCAGACAAATTAAATAGGAAAATTGCCATGTACAGTTGAATGGGAGTTTGAAAATGCAAAGAGATTTTTTTTATATTTCTCTTAGATTTGTTACAACAGGATTACTTTCATCAAGTTATGATCATACTTTGAAGAAAAATGAAAGTGAAAATGTAACCCTTTCAACATATATATCATGTATAGTGCTGGAATATAAAATTCCTAGAGAATTTTCTTTTGTGAATAATATGTTATTTGCGGTTACAATATATCTCTAACTTTAAACAAATTTAAAATGTAGTCAGGATTTTTATGTGCCCCTAATACATAGATTACTTTTTCTTTTATTGCTGTATGGACAGTGCTCCAACAGGACACTGCATGATAATCAACCCTGGCATTTTATACACATCAAGATTATAGTTCTAAAATTTCTTTTACTATTCACTTCAGGAAAACCAAAATGATTTATAAGAGCTGATGATGCAAAGTTAAAGTATTTTATTCTATTCATACAAGTTGATGTGTTTATAATCAAAATTTTATAGATGTTTCCTAGAAATATACAATAATTTAACATTTATTCAATTCATGTTACTCACCTATGCCCTCCATTTTTGTAATATTTTATTTTAAATTGCACTAGACTCCTCAATGCACAAGGATATATTACCTTGCTAATAGAAATATTATAAACACATAAGGGAAATATTATAAACATATAAGAGGCCTTTGTCCATAAATGAAGTTTTATGTAAGGAACATACACTTTGACTGTCTTCTTGAGAATTATGCAAAACCAGAGTTCTGTTACTGAGTTCATAATCTTGGGGCTTTCTCAGAACCCAAAAGTTGAAAAAATATTGTTTGTTGTATTTTTATTGGTCTATTTGGCAACTGTAGGGGGCAACATGATTATTGTGGTGACCATCATGTACAGCCCTGCACTGCTGGGCTGTCCCATGTACTTCTTTTTGGCATTCCTGTCCTTTCAAGATGCATGTGTCTCTTCTACAGTTACACCCAAGATGATTGTAGACTTCTTACACGAGAAGAAGACCATTTCCTTTGGCTGGTGTATGACACAACTGTTTTCAGTCCATTTCTTCTCAGGGGCAGAAATGATTATCCTGGCTGTCATGGCCTATGACCGCTATGTGGCTATTTGCAAGCCTTTGCACTACTCTTCCATTCTTACCCGGAGGCTCTGCAGCATTTTGGTAGCAATATCCTGGGCAGGGGGCTTCTTGCACGCTATCATACAAATTATATTCACATTGCAGCTGCCTTTCTGTGGACCCAATGTCATTGATCATTACATGTGTGACTTGTTTCCATTGCTAAAACTTGCCTGCACTGACACTCATATATTTGTTCTTTTGATATTTGCAAACAGTGGTGCTATTTGCATCATAATCTTCTCCCTGTTGCTTGTTTCCTATGGTGTCATTTTGTTCTCTCTGAGAGCCCACAGTTCTGAAGGTCGACGGAAAGCTCTTTCCACCTGTGGAGCCCACATTACTGTTGTGGTTTTGTTCCTTGTTCCATGCATCTTAATATATGCACGGGATACATCTGCATTCTCCTTTGAGAAGGACACACTTTTATTTGTCAATGTCCTGACACCACTCTTCAATCCTATGGTTTACACTTTCAGGAATAAGGAAATGATAAATGCCATCAGGAAAATGTGGAAGAGGCTAATAGTGGTTTTGGTTAGATATTAGTATTGCTTTTATACTGTTTGGGAAATGAATCAATGGGCAGATATATTTGCTATGTCAAAATGTGTATATGAGTCTTATTTTTCATAAATCATATCAAAATATAATCATAAAGGCACAGTTTATTCTAGTTTTGGCTGATAAGAGATTTGCAGGTCACAGGGTTTTACTTCATCATGAATACATTTGAAAAACAGTGAGTTCAAATTTCAGTGGAGTATTGCTTAAGAGAATAAGATAGATTGCTATGAATGCTCATAATCAGTTCCTTCTTTTGGCTTTGTATGCATTTTCACAGACACAACCACCACGTCTACTATCATGTAAAGAAGAAACAAATATATAGACACACACACACACACACACACACACTCACACACACCTATCTAAGCAAAAATACGGCTCTAAGTCTAAAGAATAAAGGATCCAGTATTTTCAAAAAATAAAGCAGTGACTTTATGAAGATATGGCATAATTTGATATAGACTATCTTAATAGTGATATCTTATGTTTCTGGGTTCATATTTTCACTATGGTTTTTCTACTTACCATTGTTACATAAAATTAAAGGCAATTTATGTTATTGTACATTTGAATTGCTTTAATTTTTGAATTATTTCTATTAACTCTATGCTTTGTTTGAAAATCTGGTTGACAAAATAAGTGTGTATTTTCATATGCAAAATTAAAGTTATTCTAAGAGAAAGCAGGTTTCTAAGTGGTGCATTGAGACTTTATAATGTATAAGTGCAGAGAGAGAGACCCTGAACCTGAGTTTTAGATCTTCCTGCCTCATCTGACTTCATTTTAAGGTAAGCCCATTCATGTCTGCTAGGAAACATTAGTTGCTTCCTGAATTCATGACATAAAATACACTAGACCAGCTGGAATTTCTGTAGGACAGTAGACCATTCTACTCCAGTGAACTCAGGGACTTGATTACTTAACATAATGCCTATGCTGTACTCCTTTTCCAGCACAACAAAAAAATGCTTTCAGACATTAGTTTCCTAGCCATAACAGAGCAAAGATAATGACATTCTGAGAGCATGTTCCCTGCACTTTACGAGAGAAAAATAGAAGCTAGAATAAGCAGATTTAAAATTAGTTTCCAACATGTCAATTAATTTCAATGTATTATGTGATTGTAATATTCATAACTTTGCGTGTACAAATAATAATTAGATTTGATATATTCAATGGAGAATATTTATGCCACTTCATGATTATGTTTTGTTTCATAATCAAGAGGAATTTATGGAAAATTAACTTACTTTTAAACACCTTCTCTTCAGAATCAACATTAGCCAGCAACTAAATTTTATAATAAAGACTTTTCTGAATATTAAAAGTGTTTGTTTCTCATTGGCATTAATTGTCAGAGACAATATACATGGAGCTACAAAAGACACATGAGACTTTCCTTGGGGGGAAACTACAGAAACCACACAGGAAATATTAAAATACGTAGATATCACATTAAAGAACAGAGACATAAACTCTTTCTTGCTTGAGTTTGACAAAGAGTGAGCGTACAATTTAATGATGTATGTCTCTCCCTGTTTTTCTGCCTGTCTGTAGTTTGTGGTGACTGGTGGGTGTGTCTGCTGTATATTGTGTATATCTGATCTGTCTGTCCTCAGTTCTGCCTGATAGGTTGTATGCATATTTCAGTTCCAAATCTGTACTAGTCTTCTCTGGGGTACGTTCCTGAGACAAAGAAAGTACACTCAATGTAGCAGGACACAACATAGACACACAAAGACATCAATAACCTTTCTATACATAAACAAGAAACCTACGAATAAAGATATCATGGATGCCTATTACAAAAATAGCCTAAAAGTATACGAGATTGTTCATGCTGTTAACTCATATAGTTATCTCTCTACTCATATCTACCTCTCATGGATCACATAGACTCCATCCACATAAGTACATCTACTAATCAGTAGCTTACTACCTATTCCATAGGGTGGGATCCCTCTGGGTTTCAAATGTATTTCTAAGGTATTCTGTTCTGGAGGAAAAATGAACGTATCAAGATACATAGGCAGAACAATATCAACAAACCAGATAACCCAGAGATCCTAGAGCCTAAACCACCAATCAAAGAGTACAATGGAGGGACCCATGGCTCCAACCATATATGTAGCAGAGGATGGGTTGGAGGGCATCAATGGGAGAAGAGGCCCTCGATCCTTTCGAATCTAGATACCCCATTCTAAGGTAGTGTTTGGCAGGAGTTAGTGGGTGGGTGGGGGAGCACCCTTATAAAAGCAGAAGGAGTGGGTATGGGATGTGTATTTCTGGAGCAGAAACTGGGAAAGGGGATAACATTTTAAATGCAAATAAAAAATATCCAATAAAAGAGGTTGTATTTACTAAAGAAAAACATCCTTTTCTGATCTGTGATAAAGTAAATGGGTCTAAAACTTGACACCATCCACTTAAGGCTCCAAAATGAGAAAAGTGAACTTATTTGAAGGGAGGAAGTATCATTGGAGAATATACCTGGAAAAATTCACTGCTCCTGGAAAAAATTCTCAGAAAGTGCTTTACCTTTTGAGGACAAAGACATTCATATAGTTATAAGACAAAGGGTTCTGGCCACATCTTGCAATGTCAGATAATTTTAGCAGTATTTTACATCTGGTACTGTATTTATAGTCATGAACTATGTAAGATTTCAAGGTTCATGGAGTCTTACACTGATTTTTTTGACAGGGACTGAATCTTACTTAGCAAAAGGTAGAAGACTTGGAGTCCTTCAGGGAACATCCAATAAGTCATTGCTAAAAGCTTTGGAGGTGAAGCAGTGGAGATATCAGAGCGCAGAGACTCCAGGTCATGTCACATAGGAAGAACAGGTTTCCAAGCTTAGAGTAGAGATGGCTCTTGATGCTATATGCCTCTGCTTAGTCAGAGTTTCTATTCTTGCACAAAACATCATGACCAAGAAGTTGGGGAGGACAGGATTTATTCAGTTTACACTTCCACATTACTGTTCATCACCAAAGGAAGTCAGGACTGGAAATTCAAGCAGGTCAGGAAGCAGGAGCTGATGAAAAGGCCATGGAGGGATGTCTTACCAGCTTGCTTCCCTTATCTTGCTCAGCTTGCTCTCTTATAGAACCTAAAGCTACCATCCCACACTACCCACAATGGGCTCTCTCATCCCTGATCACTAATTGAGAAAATGCCTTACAGCTGGATCTCATGGACGCATTTCCTCAAGGGAGGCTCCATTCTTTGTGATAACTCCAGCTTGTTTCAAGTTCACACACAAAACCAGCCAGTACAGCTTTTGTCGTGGTCAGTAGAATTGGAGTAGTTGAGCTACTTAATCCCTTATGATCTCAATCCTTTTCAGTGTATGTCAAGATGACAGAAACATGGATGAGCAGGATTAGTAAATTGCTCAACTGAGTTTTGTTATTGATTTTGTTCTATGATTTTCTTCCCTCTACCCTCAATGCTCCCTTTTGGTATGGCAACATTTACATTATGACACTCTGTCTACCTAACAAAACATAACCACTGTGATTGTGAATATATGGTGGATACCTGCACAAGACTGACCTAGGATTCGGCCTTTTAACCATACATCACTGATAGAAGAGGAACTCATGGGTACCTACTCCTCACTAAGGAGCTACTGACAGTCAAAGGTTTCTAAAAAGGGAGTATCATTTTCAATTACGTAACAATAGGGAAGATGCTCATGCCTTGATAATCCTATACTCTTGTTTCTACAAGCAATCCTAAAGTCATTCGGTCAAAAACAGAAACAGAAAAAGAGAAAGATTATTTGGAAGGAAATAGTCATCATCATGGGAAGGAGGATATTATGATATAGAGTACATATATGAGAAATTGTCAAAAAATGAAAATGAAGCCAAACAGCCTAGAAGAAAAAAAGATACTGCTATTATTGCAAATTCTCATTGGCAATGTTTTCCCAGAAAACTTCATCTTATTCTTAAAGATTAATTTATAGATTATTTATGACAAAAATCATCTTTTACATTGATATTCAGCAATTTCACCTAAATTCGACATAGTGACACAGTATCGCATCCAGGTTTCAACTGTCAGTTTCCTGATGTGATATTATAAAAGGATCATCAACAGAGCCCCCCAAAGTATTTTAAAGCAGATTTTGGACGTAATAGGAGTGGAACAGTCTAGTTATTGAAAAAATATTAAGTATTGCATCTCAGCAACTCAAGGACAAAAAATTTGTTCAAACCATGTGGGAGTTTAGCATAAGTCTCAGAGGTAGATGCTCTCTCAGGAAAACCATATTAAATTCCACTAGCAATTAAGGAGAGATTTTTGCTCTGTTATTTTTCCTTTATCCTTATAATGTGATTAAGGTTGTAAGAGAGAGACATTAGAAACATTCTCTACCTTCACTAGTGTATATGCTAGATTGGAAGAAATAATTGGCTACAGACATTGCCTTTTGGTCACCACTGAATAGATTCTTCTTCACAGAGAATAAGAACTGGCCATATCTAGATATTTCAACAAAATACTATATGGTAAAACTCATAAACATACATTTTTAGTGATGTTTTTAATTATACAAAGGTACTTTAATATATTTTGTGGACAGGTAATCATATGTTTAATGAAAGTATTGAGATTTTTACTTCATCACTGGGTTTTTGAAGGCATTATATTTACATATATAGTATATATTTCAGATTTTTATGACCCAAATCAAGACATACAGAAACTATTAATATTGTATAGAAAAACAGAAAATAGCACCTAATAGTAGTAACTGCTTATGTGCCCAATAAATAGTTATTTAAAAGTAAAAAAATTCCTTATTTCCCTCCATCTCCCCTTTCCCTTTTCCGTCCCTTCCTCCCTGACTCCCTTCTTCCTTCTTTCCTTCCTTCCTTCTATTTTTCTTTTCTTTATTCCTTTCTTCCTGTATCCCTCCAATAATGCTGCTTGCTTGATTGCCCAATAATTCTTCACCTTCCTTACCTTTGATGTTTAATTTCTTCATGTTTAGTTCAATTAAATATATTTCACTTTTCATCTTCATGTAGAAATCAAGTAGTATAGAAAACATCGATGTTTGGTTTTATAATATCTTTGCAATGATATTTTGCTCATTTTCTAAGTATATATTCTACTATTATGAGTAAAGTCACCTTTCCTATATTTGGATATAATTGTAGTATTTATTGAGACTGTATAAAGGATATTGGTAAAGGGTCATGGTACATTGACATGCTGTTGAACTCTATGCAATATTGCAAGCAACTATAAATGTTTGTTTTACACTGCTATATGGCAATCTATAGTTATGAAAATGGAAGTATGAGCAAAATAAGGTCACAAATTGAATGCTGTGAATTAAGTACACTTAATGTCCTCTACCAATTACATTTCTGCCTCAGGAAAATCCTAGATGAAGATAGGATCTGCTTTAGTGCTTTAGGTATGGCACAATTGCTTAAACATGTCCAAATCACCGAGATATCAAAACAGGAGCTCCATAATCCATTATGAAGATTGTGGTAGTAAGCAGGGAAAAGTCTTTTTATATACATTTCAGAAATGGCTTGAAAAGGAAAGTTAAGACATTTAGGGAACATGGCAGAGCAAACTAGGAAAGAGAGAGAGAGAGAGAGAGAGAGAGAGAGAGAGAGAGAGAGAGAGAGTATTAGTTACCTGAAAGGAAAGTAGTTCTTGGAGAGCAGCTGAAAGGAATTTCTATACTTACAAATAGAAGCAAGCAATATTTCATTGGTAGCTAAAATTATGAAATAAAAATATGATTGGCTTTTGAAATTAATCATAAAATTAATTTATTATCATTGATGATCAAAACATTTTTATTTGTATGAAATGTACCTGATTCAAATCCTTACATTAGAAAATCAGTTCTGCATATCCCTCAGATATCTTTGAATGTTATTAACATTTTACATTAACAAAGAAATCTTGTTATTTATATACAGATTGGATGTTATACAGTGGTGCAAGGTGTCCCTAAGAATGGGACGATGTGCATAGCTGAGCATTGGGAGGAACACTCCCAAATGTTACCCTTCAAGGAGGTGGCACAGAGACCACAGTTCCTTTTGTGAAGGTCATGGATGAAATGAGAAACAGATTTGGAAGTTTGCCTTCATGACTTTTGGGGTATGAAGGGCTAGGGACATTTCAGGAGAATGTTGGCCGAGTCAGCTCGTCATTTTGTTAAAAAGTGGATGTGAAATCCAAGAGTATATGAAGATGTGAGATGGTTGTCTTAATATTATGGCCATTTAAGCTAACATTATAATTGCTCAAAACAATAATGTGTGATAAAATACTATCAACCTATGAGTTCAGTACTATGGTGAACGACTTGCAAATTTCCTAACCTTTTCAGAAGTTCCAAGACAAATAATTTTGTGACTTTTAAATGTGATGATTAATTTTAAATATTTTTACATTAGTCACAATATATATTACAAAATGTATATCATTTCATAATTCACATCTACTTTATAAAATGTAGTAACAATATTTCTAAACAAGCATGTAATTTCCTTGAATTTCTGACTTTACTTACTATGATCCACTTGGGAGTTTCTGACTGCTTCATTTCCAATCTGGGCTAGTTTATCCCTCCCTAAGGCAAAATGGTAGTTCTTCCTCTGCAGGTAGGTCACCATATTGATGCCTTAACTTACTCTGAAAGTGATTCACAGTTGAGGTCTTCATGTGAATGGTATTTTATAAGTAGTGTTATGTGATTTATAATTTTTTTTTATTTAACAATTATCCCATTACGAGATTTTTAGGGATTTCTGTGTTCCAACCTGACACTGTAACATCAATTCATTTCATTGGAGACTGAGTTTACTAGTAAAAAAGTATAAACAGAACTGTTGTTTGGAGATATTTCCTGATATGTTTTCAAAAAGTATTATTGGAATGAACCAATTCTATTATAAATGATGTAAGTTTGAAAATATTCTTGTTCTTTGGGTAATTCTGTTTTTATATCACCATGTATTGCTGTTGCTTAAAATAATGCTAAAATCAATACTCATAAATTCCTTGTAATTGATAGTTTGCAGGATATTTTTATACAAAATTATATATTTGTCTGTGTGTAATGGAATAATGTTTTAATAGCAGAATTCGAAGATGGAGAAGAGAGTACATGGAATGTAAGCCTACCCTAAGCTAATATGTGAGTTTGAGCCCAGCTTGGTTACATTAGTCTTTCTCAATTTTTCACTAAAGTGAAGAACTATCAATTTATCTTTCCTTGAGCCAAAACCTGCAGTTTGTTATTTTTTTTTCTGTGACAAGTTCATATTATACTGAAATTGATTTTATTTATTAGCCTATTTGATAATTGAGTAATTGAACTTTCTTTCTACTCACAATTATGTTTGGCCCAATTTTAACATACTTTCAGTTTTTCTATATATTTAAAATGTTTATACATGTCTACAATTAAACATGATAATATCTACCCTCATTCTCCTCTTTGAATTCTCCCAAGTCAAATTCAACACTTCTTACAACAACATGTTTCCCTTATTTTTGATAAATTACTGTACCCAGTTAGTATTTCCCAAATGTAATATTCCCAGTCTTACACACTGAAACATGGGAAACCAAACATTGATCAAATCTTCAGTACAGAATATTAAGTGTGAACACCTCCTCAGATTAGGAATTAAAAAAAATTAGGTTCCCCATTCATGCTGGGATCTATGGCTTGAGTTTTTGCAGATAATTACAGCTATTTTTATTTCATGAAGTTAATAGCTACATCAAGTCCAGAGGGCATTTTCCTGTGCTCTGGTGATTGCATTTTCCCCGTTCTCCTCCATATTATTCCTGCGCACGGGCATTAGAGTGGAGGTAAATATAATTACCCACTGTAGTAATGATTCTCTTATCCTCAGCACTTTTCTATTTATTTATTTATTTATTTATTTATTTATTTATTTATTTATTTTGGAGCTGAGGACCGAACCCAGGGCCTTAGGCTTGCTAGGCAAGTGCTCTACCACTGAACTAAATCCCCAACCCACCACTTCTTATTTTTATCTAAATTATTATTAATACAAATAAGATTGAACAGGAAAATCCATCATATCACTCACGTAGATTCACAAGACTCTACTACACAGCTGTATACTACATTCAGTAGTCAAAGTTAGGAACAAAACATAGATGCACTTGCCTAATCTAAAAAACAATTTTTATTTATATGTACCTTAATTTCAAATCAATATTCTTTTAGCATTAAAAGCTTCAATTCAGAATAAAGCTTGTTCTAGGTCAATCATTTTCTAAATGATTTATAACCTATAACCCCTTAATAGTGTATATAACCCTATATGTCCTCTGGTGGATATTTTAAGGTAAATTTTAGAAATTTATGCTTTCAAAATAGGATAGCACTGTTCTGTTTGTGATTATATTAAATAGGACATAAAAGAAGCTAAGATTTACTAATTTATAATCACTAATTTAGGGCTTGTCTTACAATCTCCTTCTCTATTTGCTTCTGTATGCAAGAAGGCTACCTGAAAGGACGGTGCTGCCCCATAGTCTATTGATAATCCCTCTTACTAAAGGCATTTACAGATGCGGAAGCTGAGGTTTAGAGAATTTGGGGAACATTTGTAACATAATTCATGTCACAGTGAAAGGGGAGTATCTGAGTTTAAGCATGAGTCTAAGGAATTTAAGTTTTTATACCCTTCCTGTGTATTATCTATTTCTTTTTTTATTTTTTTAATGATGAAGAAGTTATAAATTTGAGAGGAAGCTATGAGGAAATAGGAGTTGGGATGGTAGAGGTGTGTAAATAGTATAAATATTATATTTATGTATGAAACTATCAAAAATTAAACTAAAAATAGTATGTCTTGGGCTGATGGTACCTTCCCACCCTTGCTGTGCTCAGGAGACAGATTAGGAATGCCAATTTCACAACTTGGTGTAAAGAAATGATGACCACTGAAATAAAACAGTTCGGATGAAAAGCAAACCAGATAGAAACGTACAATGAAAATGTCTTTTAGTAAAATGTTAGCATGCTGTACTTGGAGCAGATGCCACATTAATTCAAAAGAGAGCCCAGAAAATGTGGCAACTTTACGATGTCAATTGAGGGAGCTGCAATGCCTCTTGTATGCACTATGTGAAGTTCTTGGCACCGCCTGGCCCTGTCCTGTGCTGCTCAGCCATTTTCTATAGGTATTAAGTGTTAATACACAAATTCTAAAGTCATGGTATGCATTTTATTTGTGTAATTGAATACATTGTCGCCTATTTAGGTATTAGGATAAGGAGCCCAATAACTTACAATATAGCAGTATTTTTTTTTAATTTAGGTATCTATATCAAGATACTTAGAATCTGAGGCAAAAAATTGACTTTTTTCTGCCTCTTCCAGTCACTTTCATCATGAACTTGTCTAAGAATTGAGTATTTCAAAGAAGCCTAGTACTTTTCAGATGTAGGATTTGGATAGGTTACAAAATTATGAGATTTTTGCATTTATTTTTTCTCATTTAAAGTTATAGTTATCATCAGACATTCGTTGGGTCTTTTAAGTAGCTTAGATTCATCATCCCCCCCCCTTTTTTTATGGTGTTTGGGAAGGAAAAGTGTGATAGAAGGGTACTGAACACACGCAGATGATTCCAGAGTGATGTTCATTTTATAGAGGATTGCATTGGGACCTCTCCTAATTGCTTGTTTCTTGCAGTGAATGACTAGTGTGGGTCTGCGTGGAGAGAGGGGTGCACTAGGGGCTTTTAACCAGATTTACAGTGTGGGGCTTCCTGAGTAGAGCAGTGATCTGTTCGTCAGGAATGTACCCATATGCTGTAGAGACGTCTGGTTCACATGCTTAGAAAGCACTACTACTTCCTGTCAGTTAATCCAAGCATACTGTTTGCTCATTTGGTGAAAGGTTAAAAGGTTTGTTTTTTGTGTAATCCAAGGCAGCTCTTCAGCGCAGGAGTAGAATGCAGTGGTTAGGTCCCAGTGTGCAGCAGGCATGAGTCTTGACTGTGTCATGTATTAGCTTTTGACCCTGGACAGTTCACTTCTCCTGCACTTGCCTTGGTTTCTTCATCTGCAGAGTGTGCAGAGGTAACACTTCCCTTCTGAGATTATTTTGAAGAATAAGTAAATAGACTATACTAGGCAGGGTTAGTAAACACCAAGTGGTGGTCCACTGTTGCATTCTGCTCCCCTCTCCTCCCCCCTCAGTGGAGACAGGTGTTAGTTACACTGGGAAAGAACCTGGGCTTTGTGACTTGCCCTGTTGGAATCTCAGTACAACCACTTAAAGGTTGTGCAATTTTGGATTAACAGTTTAAACTGTTTTTCGTAAAGGTACATCAGGTACATGCCACACACTGGCAGTCAAACTGCTCAGGTGGACAAGTTTCTGTGTGTATGGTACAGGGGTAGTAGCAATAGCTGCCTCACCTAGGATTCATGAGAAGAGACAATGAGAGCATCTCAAGATCCTCTGTATTATCTATTTCTTTTCTCGGTTTAGTTATATTTGCAGAGGGGAAACCAGGAAAGGGGTTAATGCTTGAATTGTAAATAAGTAAAATAACCAATAATAAAAAATAGAAAATATTTTAAAATATATTTAACATCATTTCTTCTCTTTTTCTTCCTTCAAGTCCTCCTATCTTCTTTCTCACAACCCCATGCAGAAAGGTCACCCGTAATCCCTTTGGAGTTTCATTGCAACATAAGAACACGGTATACTATGACCTTAACTTTGTATTTTGTCCAGTCCTCTGTCTATCCTGCTTGAGTTCTCATAAACCATTTGTATAAGCATTTAAGTCATTATAGAACATGTTTTATAGTGAATTCATATAAATCTCTAGCCATTTTTCTCAGAATGGTATTTACAAGATAAAGTTGTATTTTTATTTATTTATTTATTTATTTATTTTTATTTTACATGTTTTATCTGTGTACATGCATGTGTACTGGTCTCTGCTTGGTACATACATACAGTTCAGAATAGAACAATATTTCTTCTTGGATGTAAGCCACCATGTGTGTCTGGGAAGTAACCTAGGTTTTCTGGAATAGTGTCACATGCTTTGAAGTATTCTTTTCAAGTAGTACTTCTCCACTCCCACACAAGTTTCCAAAATTGACAAATAACAGAGTCTCAAGAGTCTAAATCATATTCAAGTAGTTTCTCATGCTGTTGTGGAAACTAAATTTCTCAAATGAGAAATGTGAATTTGTTTTTCACTTCAGCTATATGGCTTTTAGTAATTTTCATGTGTTGCTGATTGGTCCAACCTCTAATCTGTTGGCATTTTCCATATGCCTTGTTCATAGATGATCAAACGAAGAACGTTCTCTAAATTTTAAAGAGAGAGCAAGACTACAAAAAAAAAAAAAACAACTGAAGTTCTACCTGAAAAAAACAAAACAGAACAAAATCCATGTTAAGCATCTTTCTTTCATTGTTTAATTTTTCCAATTTTATTTATAATTTTCATCAAATTTCATATAATTTCAGTGTTCTATTTTAGTAACAATGAAACATGCACATAGTATATTGACTAGGACTCTGTCCTGAGCAGTTGTTATCTTTGTATTAGTTTCATTTAGGTATCATGACAACATATTTTTTCTAAAATGATGAAATATAAGTAAAGTTTTCCCTTCTGTTTGACCTTTGGCCCACTGGTTTATCTTGTTCCTTGCATCCTCAGAGGCATGCTGAAAATCCACAGTGTCCAAATCAGTATCATATATTTTATGGGTTGGGGCCAAAAATTTAGGAAGGAAATTATAGGTTTTCTCTCCACACAGTCTGTTAGCAAGTTTCAGAGTGTGAGTTGCTGGACGCTTGCTCACTTTGGCTTTCAGGCTTTGAAACTGTGAATGAATGTCCTCAACAGAACTGAAATGAAAAGTCATAGAGAGCTGGGCTGCAGTGCTGCCTTTGGCCCCAAAGAGATCACAGCCAAGGCAGAAGAATGTTGAAGGGGGAGAAGATGTTTCCTGTAGAGTTGCTTTCATTAAGGATTTTAAAAAGCTCCAAGGCAAAGAAGGTGTAGGTTGAACTCAGCAGCTCCATAGTGAAGGCTACTCTGTATCAGTTCTTGCTCCCCTTGCTAGACACCTAGGAGGAAGCTCTCAGGGCCAACTGCAGCCTTTATTCAGAAAGGAGAGTATCTTACTGGCAAGCACAAGCTGAGAAGAGAGGCTTTTTCTCCTCTAGTGCATGCTTAAAACTGAGCTTGCAAGGCAGACAGCTCTTGTAGTGTCTCACCTATCATCAGGAATGATCAGGTGGCTCTCGTGCTATTGAGCTCACTGAGCACCTGGCATCCCTGTCCACCACTGGGATTCTTTGAAGGAAGGCATCAGAGGAGGCTTCATCACCAGGGCAGAGTCAGAGCTCCTATTTGGGGCACTGGAATTTCAATGGCTTAGATCTGCATGCTGACAGATACATGGGTTGTAAAGGAACTCCAAGTGTATATTCCAATGTGGCACTCTTTGATTCTTCTGTCCTTCTTGAAGTCCTTGAAGTTGTATAAAGATGTCTCAGGTCAGTTGATTGTGAGGAGGGAGCAGTGTGGCACATTCTCTTGGATTTAAAGTGGAGTTACCTCAGAACGATTACTCCTGGAACTCCTGGTTGTGTCACTGCAAAGTTCTCACCAGGAAGGTGATTCATGGAACTAAAGGAACTAAAGGGGGGCCTTCTTCCAAGAATCCTGGACAGAAGAATTGTGTATGGTGTGGTGTGGTGTGGTGTGGGGTGTGTGTGTGTGTGTGTGTGTGTGTGTGTGTGTGTGTGTGTTGGACAGTATGACCAAACTTGTGCTAGTGAATTCCATCTACTTCAAGGGAATGTGGAAGGAGAAATTTATCGGACAGGACACAACAGAATCTCCATTGTGTCTGAATAAGAAAGATTAAAATAACAGTGAAGATGCTGTATCAAAAGAAAATGTTCCATTTCATTACATTTTGGACCTGAAGTGCAAGGTGCTGGAGAT
Source organism: Rattus norvegicus (assembly GCF_021556685.1). Taxonomy (NCBI): domain Eukaryota; kingdom Metazoa; phylum Chordata; class Mammalia; order Rodentia; family Muridae; genus Rattus; species Rattus norvegicus. The sequence goes on along the minus strand of NC_141536.1, from coordinate 74,145,536 downwards.
GCCTTACCAGGGTGGAGAACTTAGTATAATCATCTTGCTGCCCGAAGACACTGAGGACCAGTCCACGGGTCTTGAGCAGATTGAATAGCAAATAATTTTGGAAAAATTTCATGAATGGGTGAAACGTGAGAACTTGGGAAACATTGATGTCCATGCCAAAATGCCCAGGTTCAAGATGGAAGAGATCTACCTTCTCAACTCCAAACTGGCAGCATGGGAGTGCAGGATCTCTTTAACAGTAGCGGAGCTGGTCTACCTGGATGCCAAGATCCAGAGATCTTTTCATATCAAAAATTGTCCGCAAGTCCTTTGTGGAAGTGAATGAGGAGGGAACGGAGGTAGCCGCTGTCAAGACTGGCATAGTTATTGGATACTACCTGAGGACCCAGGAAGAATTCATAATGGACCATTCATTCCTTTTCTTTATTCGGCATAACCAAATGCTAATGTGCTCTTCCTTGGCAGGGTTTATTCCCCATAGAAGAAGACTTTAGATATAAAAGGCAGAACTTAAAGTTTCATTCACTGAGATTTTAATAGTGATCATTTTCATTTTTCCTTGACAATAAAAATATCAGAAACCAAAAAAAAAGAAAAGAAATATAAGTAAAGGTTTAACTCTTTAATAGTTGTAGCATGTGCAATAGCAGACGTTGCTCCACATCACTTTTTCTTTCATGAAATTTAGATTAGTTCACTTTAAGGTCTATTCCACTTCATAGTTTGAAATACAGTTAAAAACAAAGTCTGCACATTTTTGTGCATCCTGAAGTATTTTTCTTTCTTCTTCCTTTGGTAAATAAGATTCTTTGCTCCATTTAGTTTTTGCATATTCCATAGTCTGTGGCACTGCCTCATTAAATGTTGATGAGAGACACAATTAATAAATTATGACACTTTGTGTAACAGGTATATTATTTTAAATGCCTTTCTATGCTGCTTTTCAAAAAGTCCCTTGAGAATTATGAAGTTTGAACCTTCAGAGATAAGCTATTCTTATTTTCTAGCACACATAGAGAGGTTCTACTACAATATTAGAAATGTGATAAAATATTCAGAATTTGTTCTCTTTTACCTGATAATAGAACTCTACTATTAAAATATTCTATTATTTTGTTTCAGGGGTAGTTAAAGTCAGTGAAGATAACTCTGCCAAAGGAAGGAAATTTTTGTTGATGCTGGTAATAAACATTATATGAAAGAACACATATTCTTCATTGCAGATTTACATTAATGTATTTTACTACTTCTCTCTTTGTATGAATCATGCAAAACCAGAGCTTTGTCACTGAGTTCATACTCCTGGGACTTTCACAAAACCCAAAAGTTGAGAAAATCTTATTCATTATATTCTTATTGCTTTACCTTGCAACAATTGGGGGCAACATGACTATTGTGGTGACCATTGTTTGGAACCCTGCCTTGCTGGGCTCCCCTATGTACTTCTTCTTGGCATTCTTGTCCTTACTGGATGCATGTGTCTCTTCTATTGTCACACCCAAGATGATTATAGATTTATTCTATAAGAGGAAGAGCATCTCTTTTGAATGCTGCATGACACAAGTGTTTTCTGTCCACTTTTTCAGTGCTGTGGAGGTGATCATTCTGGCAGCCATGGCCTACGACCGCTATGTGGCCATTTGTAAGCCCTTGCACTACTCTTCCATTATGAACAGGAGGCTCTGTGGCATCCTGGTGGGGGTAGCGTGGGCAGGGGGATTTTTGCATTCTATCATACAAATCATATTCACTTTGCAGTTGCCCTTCTGTGGACCCAATTTTATTGATCATTTCATATGTGACTTGTTTCCATTACTGAAGCTTGCCTGCACTGACACACACATATTTGTCATTTTGGTCTTTGCCAACAGTGGGTCTATCTGCATCATTATCTTTTCCTTTCTGCTTGTTTCCTATGGTGTCATCTTGTTCTCTCTGAGAACCCACAGTTCTGAAGGAAGACGGAAAGCTCTCTTTACCTGTGGGTCCCACATTACTGTTGTGGTTTTGTTCTTTGTTCCATGCATACTAATATATGCACGACCTACATCTCCATTCTCTTTGGAGAAAAATGTATTTATATTTGCTGATGTCTTGACACCATTACTCAATCCTATGGTTTATACTTTCAGGAATAAGGAAATGAAGAATGCCATCAGGAAAATGTGGAGAAAACTATTAGTGGCTCCTAACACATATTAAAAAATTAATGCCTTAGGCTAGGGAATAGTTCTGTGGAAGAAACAAATCCTGCACTGTGTAACTATAAGACCGTTCTGTGCATCCCCTGTGTCTAGGTATATAGTCAAGTATGACAGTGTGCTTTTAACTTAGTGCTGGCATTTCTGAGACAAGTGAGAAGCAGTCAAACTTTGAACAGCTAATCATTTTGAGATCTAGAAAGTTCTGGTTCCATCACAACTCTTGTCTCTAGAAACTAAGACAAACTAAAACAGATGTAAATATTCAACTCCCTTTGATTGGTCTGTATGAAGATTTATGGGCACTGGCAGTGCATTCATTACGCGCACACACACACACACACACACACACACACACTCAGAGAGAGGCAGAGACAGAGAGGCAGAGACAAAGAGACAGAGAAAGAGAGACAGAGAAGTGAGACAGAGAGTCAGACAGAAACCGAGAGTACAGAAAGATTACAAAAGTCAGAGAACCAGGACTCTTGCTGCTAGATTTTACCTTCTCAGCATGACTGGTAAATGCACCCATGTAATATCAGTCATAGGACTGACTAAATGTCCTTGAATAATGATAATGCCAGTCTACTTGTTATATAAATGTGGATCGGGGCATCTTCACAAGTTTACACATCTAGTTAAAATGTGACTGTCAATCAATGTCTGCTGAGAGTACAAAAACAATATTCCCATGGACAAACTGTCTTGTAGGGTATCAAAATGCAAGTGTGCAGCTTTAATACATGCATTTATGGACACCATTTAATAGACTCATTAAGTGCATCTGTCTATCTATATATCTCTGTATATCTGTGTATTATGTAATATGTATATATATGCATGTGTGTATGCCATATATATATATATATGTATATATGATGTAAAAGAATAATTAAAAAAAAAAGAATTGGTCATGAACTTGAGATGGAGAGGAGGGAAGATCTTTACTGATAAAAAAGACATAAATACAGTACCCATGCAAAATATTCTCAAAACTAAATTTAAAATTGAAGAAAAAATATTTACTTAGAAATGCACTTTAGAATTTACTCATATGTAAAGAATTTATTTTATCCTAAGAGACTGAATTAATATTAGGATTAAAAACTTTGCTTTAAGCTCACACTTGTGAACTGACCATTCATTACTGCTATATGACATTTTATAGTCATAAGTGTAATAAAATACCAGAAGATATTAGAATGTGTGCTATTTATATTGTTTGTTACAATGTCAAAAATATGTATTTAAAATTATGGGAAGAAAAATACTGAAACAAAACCAAGTAATAATTGATTTCTCAATATTAGTGTGAGGTCTCAGAATGTAGAAATACAAAAAAAAAAAAAAAAAAAAAAAAAGAGGCCTAAATAGACCCTGGAATGTAGGTGTTTGGGTGTCATTTGACTTGGATTTAAAAGTAGATATATTTCTTTAATGTACAAATTGAGTCACATATTGAACTTTTTGATAGATTAAACATGATTTACCTTTTAGGTTATCAAGCAAAGAACCTATGGTTAAACAGGTCAGAACACCTATTAAAGAACCTACTTCTATTTGCTAAAGTGACACAATAGTAAACTGACTTCTAATGACTTACAATTATACCCACAGGCTAAGGTAACACTCAACGGTAATCACAGTAGATGGTGATCTACTACTTGCCAAATGCACAGAATAAGAAACTGAAAAAAAAATCATCTCTAAAGGAAATATGTACCACAAACCTCCCTCCAAAGGTCCAGTAATCATTTTGAAAGAAGGAAACAGGAAGATTATAAAAGCCAGAGGTACTGGATGACTACAAAAAAACATTTTCTTTCTTTCTTTCTTTTTTTTTTTTTTTTTTTTTTTTTTTTTTTTTTTTTTTTTTTTTACTAACTTGAGTATTTCTTACTTACATTTCGGGTGTTATTCCCTTTATTCCCTTTCCCGGTTTCCGGGCCAACATCCCCCTAATCCCTCTCCCTCCCCTTCTTTATGAGGGTTCCCCTCCCCATCCTCCACCCATTGACGCCGTCCCACCAACAATCACGTTCACTGGGGGTTCAGTCTTAGCAGGACCCAGGGCTTCCCCTTCCACTGGTGCTCTTACTAGGATATTCATTGCTACCTATGAGGTCAGAGTCCAGGGTCAGTCCATGTATAGTCTTTAGGTAGTGGCTTAGTCCCTGGAAGCTCTGGTTGCTTGGCATTGTTGTACATATGGGGTCTCGAGCCCCTTCAAGCTCTTCCAGTTCTTTCTCTGATTCCTTCAACGGGGGTCCTATTCTCAGTTCAGTGGTTTGCTGCTGGCATTCGCCTCTGTATTTGCTGTATTCTGGCTTTGTCTCTCAGGAGAGATCTACATGTGGTTCCTGTCTGCCTGCACTTCTTTGCTTCATCCATTTGTCTAACTGGGTGGCTGTATATGTATGGGCCATATGTGGGGCAGGCTCTGAAGTGGTGTTCCTTCTGTCTCTGTTTTAATCTTTCCCTCTCTATTCCCTGCCAAGGGTATTCTTGTTCCCCTTTTAAAGAAGGAATGAAGCATTCACATTTTGATCATCCATCTTGAGTTTCATGTGTTCTATGCATCTAGGGTAATTCAAGGCTAATAGCCACTTATCAATGAGTACATACCATGTGTGTTTTTCTGTGATTGGGCTACCTCACTCAGGATGATATTTTCCAGTTCCAACCATTTGCCTATGAATTTTATAAAGGCATTGTTTTTGATAGCTGAGTAATATTCCTTTGTGTCGATGTACCATATTTTCTGTATCCATTCCTCTGTTGAAGGGCATCTGGGTTCTTTCCAGCTTCTGGCTATTATAAATAAGGCTGCTATGAACATAGTGGAGCACGTGTCTTTTTAATATGTTGGGGCATCTTTTGGGTATATGCCCAAGAGAGGTATAGCTGGATCCTCAGGTAGTTCAATATACAATTTTCTGAGTAACCTCCAGACTGATTTCCAAAATGGTTGTACCAGTCTGCAATCCGACCAACAATGGAGGAGTGTTCCTCTTTCTCCACATCCTCTCCAGCATTTGCTTTCACCTGAGTTTTTGACCTTAGCCATTCACACTGGTATGAGGTGAAATCTCAGGGTTGTTTTGATTTGCATTTCCCTTATGACTAAAGATGTTGAACATTTTTTTTAGGTGTTTCTCAGCCATTCAGCATTCCTCAGCTGTGAATTCTTTGTTTAGCACTTAACCCCATTTTTTAAATAGGGTTATTTGTCTCCCTGCGGTCTAACTTCTTGAGTTCTTTGTATATTTTGGATATGAGCCCTCTATCTGTTGTAGGATTGGTAAAGATCATTTCCCAATCTGTTGGTTGTTGTTTTTTCCTAACCACAGTGTCCTTTGCCTTACGGAAGCTTTGCAGTTTTATGAGATCCCATTTGTTGATTCTTGATCTTAGAGCATAAGCCATTGGTGTTTTTTTTCAGGAAATTTTCTCCAGTGCCCATGTGTTCGAGTTGCTTCCCCACTTTTTCTTCTATTAGTTTGAGTGTATCTGGTTTGATGTGGAGGTCGTTGATCCACTTGGACTTAAACTTTGTACAGGGTGATAAGCATGGATCGATTTGCATTCTTCTACACGTTGAACTCCAGTTGAACCAGCACCATTTGCTGAAAATGCTATCTTTTTTCCATTGAATGGTTTTGGCCATTTTGTCAAAAATCAAGTGACCATAGGTGTGTGGGTTTATTTCTGGGTCTTCAATTCTATTCCATTGGTGTATCTGTTTGTCTCTGTACCAATACCATGCAGTTTTTATCACTATTGCTCTGCAATACTGCTTGAGTTCAGGGATAGTGATGCCCCCTGAAATCCTTTTATTGTTGAGAATAGTTTTAGCTATCCTGGGTTTTTTGTTATTCCAGATGAATTTGGAAATTGTTCTGTCTAACTCTTTGAAGAAGTGGATTGGTATTTTGATTGGAATTGCATTGAATCTGTAGATCGCTTTTGGTAAAATGGCCATTTTTACTATATTAATCCTGCCAATCCATGAGCATGGGAGATCTTTCCATCTTCTGATTTTTCTTCAATTTCTTTCTTCAGAATCTGAAGTTCTCATTGTACAGATCTTTTACTTGCTTGATTAAAGTCACACCGAGGTACTTTATATTATTTGGGTCTATTATGAAGGGTGTCGTTTCCCTAATTTCTTTCTTGGCTTGATTCTGTTTTGTGTAGAGGAAGGCTACTGATTTATTTGAGTTAATTTTATACCCAGCCACTTTGCTGAAGTTGTTTATCAGCTTTAGGAGTTCTCTGCTGGAACTTTTGGGATCACTTAAATATACTATCATATCATCTGCAAATAGTGATATTTCCTCTGATTCTGTAGTTATATCTTCCTTTTCATTTCTGATTTTGTTAATTTGGACACATTCTCTGTGTCCTCTCGTTAGTCTGGCTAAGGGTTTATCTATCTTGTTGAATTTCTCAAAGAACCAACTTTTGGTTCTGTTGATTCTTTCTATGGTCCTTTTTTGTTTCTACTTGGCTGATTTCAACTCTGATTTGATTATTTCCTGCCTTCTACTCCTCCTGGGTGTATTTGCTTTTTTTTGTTCTAGAGCTTTTAGGTGTGCTGTCAAACTGGTGACATATGCTCTTTCCTGTTTCTTTCTGCAGGTACTCAGAGCTATGAGTTTTCCTCTTAGCACAGCTTTCATTGTGTCCCATAAGTTTAGGTATGTTGTACCATCATTTTCATTAAATTCTAAGAAGTCTTAAATTTCTTTCTTTATTTCTTCCTTGACCAGGTTATCATTGGGTAGAGCATTGTTCAACCTCCACGTATATGTGGGCGTTCTTCCCTTATTGTTATTGAAGACCAGCTTTAGGCCGTGGTGGTCTGATAGCACGCATGGGATTATTTCTATCTTTCTGTACCTGTTGAGGCCCGTTTTTTGACCAATTATATGGTCAATTTTGGAGAAAGTACCATGAGGAGCTGAGAAGAAAGTATATCGTTTTGCTTTAGGATAGAATGTTCTATAAATATCTGTTAAGTCCATTTGTTTCATGACTTCTCTTAGTCTGTCTACGTCTCTGTTTAATTTCTGTTTCCATGATCTGTGAATTGATGAGAGTGGGGTGTTGAAATCTCCTACTATTAATGTGTGAGGTGCAATGTGTGTTTTGACCTTTAGTAAGGTTTCTTTTATGTATGTAGGTGCCCTTGTGTTTGGGGCATAGATATTTAGGATTGCGATTTTATCTTGGTGGATTTTTCTTTGATAAATATGAAGTGTACTTCCTTATCTTTTTTGATGACTTTTAGTTGAAAATTGATTTTATTCAATATTAGAATGGCTACTCCAGCTTGCTTCTTCTGACCATTTCCTTGGAAAGTTGTTTTCCAGCCTTTCACACTGAGGTAGTGTCTGTCTTTCTCTCTGAGGTGTGTTTCCTGTAGGCAGCAGAATGCAGGGTCCTCATTGCATATCCAGTTTCTTAATCTATGTTTTTTTATTGGGGAGTTGAGACATTGATGTTGAGAGATATTAAGGAATAGTGATTATTGTTTCCCTTTATATTCATATTTGGATGTGAGGTTATGTTTGTGTGCTTTCATTCTCTTTGTTTTGTTGCCAAGACAATTAGTTTCTTGCTTTTTCTAGGATGTAGCTTGCCTCCTTATGTTGGGCTTTACCATTTATTATCCTTTGTAGCACTGGATTTCTAGAAAGATACTGTGTAAATTTGGTTTTTTCATGGAATATCTTGGTTTTTCCATCTATGTTAATTGAAAATTCTGCAGGATACAGTAACCTGGGCTGGCATTTGTGTTCTCTTAGGGTCTGTATGACATCTGTCCAGGACCTTCTGGCTTTCATAGTCTCTGGCAAAAAGTCTGGTGTGATTCTGATAGCTCTGCCTTTATATGTTACTTGACCTTTTTCCCTTACTGCTTTTAATATTCTTTCTTTATTTTGTGCATTTGGTGTTTTGACTATTATGTGATGGGAGGAATTTCTTTTCTGGTCCAATCTATTTGGAGTTCTGTAGGCTTCTTGTATGTATGCTTATTGGTATCTCTTTCCTTAGGTTAGGGAAGTTTTCTTCTATGATTTTGTTGAAGATATTTACTGGTCCTTTGAGCTGGGAGTCTTCATTCTCTTCTATACCTATTATCTTTATGTTTGATCTTCTCATTGAGTCCTGGATTTCCTGTATGTTTTGGACCAGTAGGTTTTTCCACTTTATATTATCTTTGACAGTTGTGTCGATGATTTCTATGGAATCTTCTGCTCCTTAGATTCTCTCTTCTATCTCTTGTTAGTGATGCTTGTATCTATGGCTCCTTGTCTCTTCTTTTGGTTTTCTATATCCAGGGTTGTTTCCATGTGTTCTTTCTTGATTGCTTCTATTTCCATTTTTAATTCCTTCAACTGTTTGTGTTTTCCTGGAATTCTTTCAGGGATTTTTGTGTTTCCTCTCTGTAGGCTTCTTCTTGTTTATTTATGTTTTCCTGCATTGCTCTAAGGGAGTTCTTCATGTCTTTCTTGAAGTCCTCCAGCATCATGATCAAATATGATTTTGAATCTAGATCTTGCTTTTCTGGTGTGTTTGGATATTCTGTGTTTGCTTTGGTGGGAGAATTGGGCTCCGATGATGCCATTTATTCTTGGTTTCTGTTGCTTGGGTACCTGCGCTTGCCTCTCGCCATCAGATTATCTCTAGTGTTACTTTGTTCTGCTATTTCTGACAGTGGCTAGACTGTCCTATAAGCCTGTGCGTCAGGAGTGCTGTAGACCTGTTTTCCTGTTTTCTTTCAGCCTGTTATGGGAACAGAGTGTTCTGCTTTTGGGCGTGTAGTTTTTCCTATCTACAGGTCTTCAGCTGTTCCTGTGGGCCTGTGTACTGAGTTCACCAGGCAGGTCGCTTCTAGCAGGAAGGTTGGTTTTACCTGTGGTCCCGAGGCTCAAGTTTGCTCGTAGGCTGTTGATTATGAGCTCTCCGTGAGGGCAGCAACCAGGAGGACCTGCGCTGCCCTTTCCGGGAGCTTCCGTGCACCAGAGTTCCAGATGGCGTTTGGTGTTTTCCTCTGGAATCAGTAATGTGGGTATAGTGTAGTCTCTTCTGTTTCCTTAGGCGTGTCTGCCTCTCGTAATGTTTAGCTCTCCCTCCCATGGGATATGGGTGCAGAGAACTGTTTATCTGGTTGGTCCCTTCAGCAACCAGGAGGACCTGCGCAGCCCTTTCTGGGAGCTTCTGTGCACCAGGGTTCCAAGAGAAAACATTTTCTTCTGGATACAGTGTGATAACTGTATGTATTAACTGAGCATGTCAATGTTAGCATGTACAAGACCTGCGCAAGTCACACTAAACACCAATGTGGACAAAGAAGTTGAAAGGCATTCAAGTCCTGTTCAAGGAGCTTTTAACTTTTAACTGCTTGGAAACGACAGGTTAGTTTACTAAATGTGGAGTCTGTTATAAGCTGGCCACCCTCCAGTAGATGGTCACATATCCAAAAGTATGTGTGCAGTATAAATTGTTCTAGACGGAGTGGTAAGAAACAAAATTTGAATGGGAAGGGAATGGAGTCTGGAAGTGGAAAGGGTAGGGGAAATGAAAATCAATATATTCAAAACTCATTGCACAAAAATCTTAAAAGAATAATTAAAAAAAACTTTTAGAAACATTAATGCAAAGATGGGAATTTCTCTGTGTATAGATATCTTATAGGAGGCAATATTGATGATTTACTTTAATCAATGAAAAGGTTCAATATGCTTTCTCTAGACTTTCATTATACATACTGCAAGCTAATTATGCTCATCCTATCTCACTGGCTCTGTTTTGTCAGGTCTCCATTTTCTGAATATAAGTAGTCTCTGTTCTTGTCTCCATATATGTAACACATTTCCACTTATGTTTCCCTTGTCTAATCAGCTGTGCAAACATAACCACTTAACTCATAGGCCTCCTCAGCTGCGGTTCATCCCAGTGCTGTTAGACTGTCTAGTTCCTCATCTAGAATTCCCTCTCTCTAGGCCTCAAACTAGGTGTATCCGTTTTGAATGCATGTGCCACCTGCTTCTCTAGGATGGCACTTCCTATAGCCCTCAATTGAAACCTGACCCCAGAATTCATAAGCATTTAGAACCTATACTCTGCTTCTCAAGAACTATGGTACCCAAGGACCTATCAAATACAGCTTACTGAAAATACATATTCCCACCAGTATTCAGTATAGGGTAACTCCATTTAAATATTTTATATGTACACTTCACTAATCTTGAGATCAGGTGAAAAACTGCAGATCTTGAAGATGGAATAAAAGATTTGAATTACTCAATAAACATCAATAAAATGTAATAATCAAACATATAAGAAACAACAATATAAGCAGAGTATAGGAGAGTTTCTGGAAATGATGAAAAGTCCTACATTTTAATTTATAACATAGAAAAAGAACATTATCATGATGACATAAAGAATATTATCAATGAATTTATAGAAGAAAGTTTCTGAGACATAAAGATATGCCCATCCACGTATTAATGGCCTAGAGAACACCAAATAAGACAAGTATTGGAGCTCTATATAACATATGATAGCAAAAAAAATTAAAGACACTCTCTTATGCAAGAGGATTTAACGCTGAAAGAGATAAAATTCATATTGTTTATAAACTCTGACTTATCAGAATAACACTTGATCAACAATTCAACAGAAACAAAGTTAGCAGAGTGCGAAGGATTCATTTGAATTTCTAAAGGATCACAGCTATTAATCTGGAACATATATTTAGAAAAATAAATATCAAGTAAAAATCAAGACTTTTCATGATAAAACACATAAAAAGTTATGATCTCTAAGTACAGTATGTTGAAAGAAATACTTTAATTAGAAGAACAGAATGAACACACCAAATATGTCAGAAAAAACACACATAGTATGCAGTCACTGATAAATGTATATTAGTCCAAAAGATCAAATTACCCAAGATACAATCTACAGAACACATGAAGCTCAAGAAGAAGGATGAGCAAAGTGTTGGATGCTTCAGTCCTTCTTAGAAGAGGGAACAAAAGGAGGAGATATGGAAACAAAGTTTGGAGCAAAAAACGAAGGAATAGCCATTCAGAGCCTGCCTAACCTGGGGATACAGCCCATATATATATACAGTCACAAAACCTAGACAATATTAATGAAGCCAAGAAGTACATGCTGACAGGAGCCTGATATAGCTATTTGCTAAGAGGCTCAGCCAGAGCATGACAAATACAGAGGTGAATGTTAGCAGAAAACCATTGAACTGAGATTGGGGACCCCATTGGAGGAGTTAGAGAAAGAATTGAAGGAGATGAAGGGGCTTCCAACCCCATAAGAACAACAATACCAACCAACCAGAGCTTCTAGGGATTAAACCACTATCCACAAACTACAGATGGACAGACCCATGGTTCCAGCTGCATATGTAGCAGAGGATGGCCTTGTTGGGCACCACTGGGAGAAGCCCTTGGTCTTGCCAAGGCTGGTCCTCCCCCGTGTAGAGGAATGTTAGCACAGAAATTAGGGGTTGTTGGGGAGGGGGAACACCCTCATAGAAGAAGTGGGATGAGGGATGGGACAGGGGCCTTATGAAAGAAAACCCGCAAAGGGAATAACATTTGAAATGTAAATAAAAATATACATTAAAAATGAATTTAAATGAAGTTACCGTATACTGAATATTTGTGATGAGAGTATTTATAAGACATGACAGAGCTGTTACAAACAAATTCAAAACTATGATTACATGAATAACATCTGCTAAATATCAAGACACTCAGGATCCCAGCATGCTGAAGGAGATGATCATGATATTTCATCTTTAACTGGGGTGCTATAGACAAAGAATGCATAATGTGGGAGGAAGTCAACTTTCTTTAGTTATGGGGCTCCTGAAAGGCTACGGATGCTCCCAGAAGACTGTTATGCATACATATACATCCACAACATTAAATATACTCAGTGGGTTGTTAAAAAGATCACACAAAGGTGGAAGAAAGATGCAGGTGGTGGGGAATAAAGTAGAAATTAAAGGGGACAGATTTCATCAATCACATATGCATGTATAAAATTAAAAATAGAATATAATCAAGCTTGCCTTTCAACAAAACAACAAAGTAATGAAATGATTCAAAAATACTGACATCTACATCACATTATAATACTCATTTGCTCAAAATCATTTTGTCATTTTCTTTCTCATACATACAAAATGTTCTTTGAAAATTTCACACACACATATATTATGTAAATTGGCCACTCTCATCACTATTCCCCATTCTTCTATCTCCCAATTCTTTTTCCTATCATGGTGAGATCTTAACTCATTCTCACATTCTGCATTCAACTCTCTCAGATCTCCTGAATACTTCTTCCTTTCTGACTATTGTTTAAGATATTACTATATTTATGCTTTATCCTCTGACTTTGTAAGTGTAATGTATGTAACATTTTATTTCATAGGAACTCACATTTAACAGCTCTTGTCCTTTCTGCTGGCTAGCAATCCTGGCAGAAGGTACAATTTAGGTTTTAGAGAAGAGACATCAAATGACATCCTTAGTTGTGAATTTATGTTCTAGAATATGGAGGTTTCAGAAAAGCTATGCTTCTTGGTTCAATAATGTCATACCTCCTTGAAGGGTAATCAATCACTGTTAGATTTTCTGTGAATTGTGTGCTACAGGCAGTAATATGTACTAGCTAATGTAAAGTTGGCCAAATGACTATGCCTTGTGAGGTCATCGGTTTTTTTAAAGCATACAATATATTCATATATATATATATATGTATATATATATATAATATTGTACCAATTTTTAAAGTCATTTATTCTACATTGGAATTATGTAGTACAATATTAGGTAGTACAGCATGGATGATACTTTAACTAAAGGTTTTCAAAATGTTTACTTTTTTTTAAATGTATATTTCTTTATTTAGATTTCAAATGGTATAAATGGTATTCCCTTTCTGGGTTTCCTGTCCGTAAGCCCCCTATTCCCTCCTCCTCCCCTTCTTCTGTAAGCGTGTTCCCCTCTCCATTCACCCCTCTTCCTGCCCCCCCAACGACATTCCCTTACACTGGGGGTCCAATCTTGGCAGGACAAAGGGCTTCTTCCATTGTTGCCCAACAAGGGCATCCTCTGCTACATATGCAGCTGGAGCGATGGGTCAGTCCATGTATAGGCTTTGGGTTGTGGTTTAGTCAATGGTTTCTTGGCATTGTTGTTCTTTTTTTTTTTAAAGATTTATTTATTTTATGTACATATGTACAATGTTGCTGTCTTCAGACACACCAGAAGAGGGCAACAGATCCCACCACAGATGGTTGAGAGCCACCATGTGGCCGCTGGGATTTGAAATCAGGACCTCTGCAAGAGCAGTCAGTGCTCCAAATCGCTGAGCCATCTGTCCAGCCCTGGCATTGTTGTTCTTATGGGGTTACAAACCTCTTTAGCTTTTTCAGTCATTTCTCTAATTTCTGCAACAGGGGTCCCATTCTCAGTTCAGTGGTTTGCTGCTAGCATTTGCTTCTGTATTTGACATGCTAGGTTGTGTGACTCAGGAGAGATCTAGATCTGGTTGCTGTCACCATGCACCTCTTAGCTTCATCAGTCTTACCTAGTTTTGGTGGCTGTATATATGTGTGCCACATGTGGTGCAGGCTCAGAAGGGCCATTCATTTTGTCTCTGATCTAAACTTTGCCTCCATATGACCTCCTATAGATAATTTTGTTACCCCACTTTTAAGAAGGAGTGAAGCGTCCATATTTTGGGCATCCTTCTTCTTGAGCTTCATGTGGTCTGTGGATTGTATCTTGGGTAATTCGATCTTTTGGGATAATATCCACTTATCAGTGAGTGCTTACCATGTGTGTTTTTCTGTGATTAGGTTACCTCACTCAGAATGCTATTTTCCAGTTCAATCAATTTGCCTATGAATTTCATGAAGTCGTTGTTTTTGACAGCTGAGTAGTACTCGATTCTGAAGATGTACCATATTTTCTATATCCGTTCCTATGTTGAAGGGCATCTGGGTTCTTTCCAGCTTCTGGCTACTCTAAATAAGGCTGCTATGAACATAGTACAGCACGTGTCTTTGTTGTATGTTGGAACAAGTTTTGGGTATGTGCCTAGGAGAGGTATAGCTGGGTCCTTACATAGTACAATGTCCAATTTTCTAAGGAATGTCTAGACAGATTTCCAGAGTGGTTGTAACAGTGTGCAATCCCACAAAAATGGAGCAGTATTCCTCTTTGTTCACATCCTAGCCAGCATCTGCTGTCACCTGAGTTTTTTATCTAAGCCATTGTGACTGGTGTGAGGTGGAATCTCAGGATTGTTTTGATTTGCATTTCCCTGATGACTAAGGATGTTGAGCATTTCTTTAGGTGTTTCTCAGCCATTCGATATTCCTCAGCTGACAATTCTTTGTTTATCTCTGTACCCCATTTTTAATAGGGTTATTTGGCTCTCTGGAGTCTAACATCTTGAGTTCTTTCTATAATTTAGATATTAGCCCTCTATCAGATGTAGGATTGGTAAAGATTTTTCCCAATTGATTGGTTGCCGTTTTGTCCTAATGACTGTGTCCTTTGCCTTACAGAAGCTTTGCAGTTTTACGAGGTCCCACCTGTCAATACTTGATCTTAGAGCATAAGCCATTGGTATTTTGTTCAGGAAATTTTCCCCAGAGCCACTGTGATTGGGATTCTTCCCCACTTTTTCTTCTATTAGTTTGAGTGTACCTGGTTTGATGTGGAGGTCTTTGGTCCACTTGGACTTAAGCTTTGTACACTCTCTCCCTACTTATTCAATATAATACTCAGTGTCCTAGGCAGAGCAATCAGACAATGAAAGGAGGTCAAAGGGATACAAATTGGAAAGCAAGAATTCAAAATAGCACTATTTGCAGATGATATAATAGTATATTTAAGTGACCCTAAAAATTCTACCAGAGAAATACGAAACCTGAGAGACAAATTCAGCAAAGTGGTGGGTTATAAAATTAATTCAAACAAATCAATAGCCTTCCTCTACCTAAAGGTTAAACAGGATGAGAAAGGAATTAGGGAAATGACATCCTTCACAATAGTCACAAATAACAGAAAATACCTCGGTGTGAATTTAACCATATCTGTATGACAAAAATTTCAAGTCTCTGAAGAAAGAAATTGAAGACAATCTCAGAAGATGGTCAGACCTCCCATGCTCATGAATTGGCAGAATCAGTATAGTAAAAATGGCCATTTTACCAAAAGCAATCCACAGATTCAATGCAATCCCCATCAAAATTCCAACTCAATGCTTCATAGAGTTAGAAAGAGCAATTTGCAAATTCATTTGGAATAACAAAAAAATAGGATAGAAAAAAATCTTTAACAATAAAAGAATTTCTGGGGGAAATCACCATCCCTGACCTTAAGCAGTTTTATAGAGCAAGCAATATTAAAGAGTAAGGTATTGGTACAGAGACAGGCAGATAGACCAGTGGAATAGAATTGTAGACCCACAAATGAACCCACACACCTATGGTCACTTGATCTTTGACAAAGGAGCTAAAACCATCCAATGGAAGAAAACAGCATTGTCAACAAATGATGCTGGTTCAACTGGAGGTCAGCATATAGAACAGATCATTGGTCTTTATATAGAAACTACTACTATTCTTCTTCTAGATGATTAATGCTTTTTAAAATCCATATTTTTATTTCTCAGTTGTTTTCAGGGTTTTGCCGATAAGGTTCATTTTACTGTGTGTGGGAGTTTATGCAGAGATTTTTAAATTAAGTGCTGGGAGTGAGTAAATGCTCAGTGCTCATACCTTAAAGGGACAGGTATATCAACCTTTCCTAGACTCAGAGATAGCCCCAATATTGAACAATAGAGAATATAAGTCCTGGGGTTTGGTAGATTGCCATAATACAGTATCTGCTTGATGTGATATAGCCATTTTAATCATGAACAAGCAGCATCATATGTGGATACCTGCATAAATTGGCACAATATTCAATATTCTATTATAAATAGAGAAAGAACTCTACCAATCTTGATTTAATTGTTATTAGTAAAGATATCTAGAGAAGTGTAGCTACACTACCTACAGGAGTAAGTCTCTCAATGGTTCAGTCATAATATTCTATCCATGATGATATGAGCTAGCTTAGTTAAACTCATTGGTCAATAAAAATATAAAAATTTAGGAGAGTTACTTGAAAAAGAACATCAACAGGATAAGAAGATGAGACAATTATGTGTTCCATATGATCATAATAAATTTTGTACATATATGAAATAGTAAAAAAAGCAAAAAATATTAAGGAATTAAAATATTCCTTTTAGTATTATTTTATATATTTTTTCTTAAGGAAAAAGGTTTGATAGTATTTCTCAAAAGAGTGGATAATTTCCTGATAGATTGATTTAAAAATTCCTCATGACAGAAAGAAATTTTATTACATACTGCACAGTCATTGAACTCCATCCATCATAGAATCGTGTTTGTTATTTAAAAAAGCTGGTATACAAGAGTACTAGCAACAAAACTTTAATATAGTTTTCTTTCAAGCTCACAATATAAATTTAGATGACCATGAATATTTTTATAAGTGTAAACATGCAGTAAAGTTTGTCTTAGAATCTCATGAGGACACACATTTTTTAAAAACCCAAGGGGGTCAGAGAATCACTCTCATATTCATGATGTCTGGTTACAGTGAGGAGTAATTTTGGTTTCTTCATTTATTTTTTGCTGTAATAACCACAGGAATACAACACTTAAAAAGCAGAGTTACCATCAATCCTCTACCCTCACTGCCAGATCTGCTCTCCTGCTGCCTCTTAGATGTGGAAGAAAGGGCTGGAAACAAGTGGCAGAGGGCACACCTTCGTATTTTCAGAAATGAGTCTATGTTGTGGTATTGATTTATACATAAAACATTTGTACGTTAAAATGCAACTTTTTGAGGGTCTATAGCTGATGTTTAATTTTAAGTAATTTGAAAGTAACAAGTTTCTTGTCAATGAAGTATATAATATTTATTGATTCCTTATGGACTATATATTTTTAAACCCTAAGAATGGACATTTAATTTCTTCTGTTTTATCACTTAGCAAATTATTATAATCCTTCATCTTTCATATTTTAGTGTTTTATTCATACTAGCATAATGTAGTTATTTGTTAGATTCTTATTTTCACAGATGCCATTTGTTAGATTCACATTTCACATAAAGTTTTCATATTTCTTAATGTTCAATAATTTTGACAGGTAGTATTTTAACATAAAATTTCCAAAGTGTAATTTGTGAACTGTAATATCATTTCAAAATTGTAAATAAGATTCTGGAGTAATTTCTCATATGTTTCCCAAGTGATTTGAATGGGTGAATCATTTTAAGGATATTTCATAATGTGATTATAAGAGTAGTATCTTTCTTTTGACTGATTCAACATTTCATCACAGCGTAGTTATATTGGCACTGCTTAAAATAATGTTGGCATTAATAGTGACAAGTTATTTTTGAATTACAGTTTATAGAATATGATTAAGTACATTTGGTTGGGTATGGTGGCACAAGATTGTAACACTATGACCTGAGCAGGAAGTTGGATGTTCAGGATCTAAGTCATTCCAAGCTAGGGTGATGTATCTAACTAAGGTTGTATAAGACCAGAGATTTAGTAGTCTGTACAATCACATGATTATTTCCAAATAAAGCTGTTTTATTAACTCTTTTATAAATATATTTTATAAGTTATTTAAGATTTTCATTTATACAATATGTTGTGTTGATGTACACCTCCATCTTCTTACTCCTAGGTCCTCCCATAGATGAGTAAAAATAAGGTTTAAATTTACTTTCACTTTACATTCACACAAATAAGAGAGAACAGAAGATTTTGGAATATCACTTACTAATATTCACTTGACATTGCCCCAGTGCTTCAATAAGAGTTTATTTATCAAGATTGTGAAATGAGCAAGAATGTATTAGTTTTAACTAAATAAGAAATTTTATGTATATTTAGCTTACATTCAGCTATTTTTAATTTTATTTTATAGAGATATATTTAGGCTACAGCTACTATTAGGCTTATTATCTATTAAATTACAGAAAAACACATAACCCATGATCATAATTATAGTGATTATGCTGTACTCTTTGTTCCTTGTTGACTTCACAAATAATTCAGAAAACTGCTTTCTGGCAAATGACGGTGTCAGTTTTATCAGAAGTATTGAGAATCTTAAGTAAACAGAAAATTCAGTCAACATTGACTTAATTATTAAGTTAACATTGGTCTTTGTTTCCCTTATAATCTTGCACTCAGTTTGGCTGCTTTGTTTGTTTAGTTTTGTTTTAAAGGTTGACAATTAAAACCTGAATATCAATGAGTGAGGGTCAAAGCTTCCCCCTTTCACCATTGATAAAGAACATTAGACCATGCTATGCATTGAAATTATCATATTTTTCTACAACCCATAAAAACACGTATTTTGCCTTGTGAATATGTATATTATATATTTCATATATACACTACTTGCTTTGGTTATTAAAAAAGCAAGACTTTAATGTATAGTATAGTCTTCTCTGCTTTGAATCATTATCTGAGATCCCATTTTCCCTAACACTCAATATATCCTCCAATATTTCTGTTTCCCTCATTATTCTGATGATCTTAGGAGAAACAGACTTTGAATGTCCCTAGGCTTTTTAAATTTTATCAACATCAGGTTCCATACCCATTCTATGGAATAAAGGTGAAGATCTAGATCTCAGAAATAATTCCAAGGATCAGAAGCTATTTCTCTTTATTCCCATACTTTGTCATTGTTAGAAATGTTAATTTTCAATAAAATATTTCATGCATGAACACCATGCCTTATGATCTTCTCACTCATTGCATTTTTTTGTCCATCTTGACTTAGCATAGAATGGATGATGGAACTACAGGATCTTGAAATCCAAGTTTAACCAGCTTATTTCTTTGAACTTAGAATTTTCATTAAGAGTTTTCCAGTTTTTACATATGGCTAGGAAGCTGAATCCTGTACTGTCCCATTTTCTCACTCTGTTGAGTCATCCTGACAAGAGCATCAATTTTCCAAATCTGAAATCCCACTATAAATTAATGAATTAGTGAATTATCAGCATTTTCTTCATTGGCATCATGTTAATGGTAGATATGGTTGTACTGAGATTTCTATGTTAAAAATAAATTACTTGATTTAAATTCTAATGTACTTCATGCTTTGAAAGAAAATTTAAAATGTCAAGGTTTTCAAAGTGCATTTTATCTCTTCTTATTTTGGTAGATGAAAGTTCAGTGCATTACTGTAGACAATTCAGCCCTGCCTAGTTCCATAAAGATGGTATCCATGTTGGATAAAATGTAGCCTTTGGTTTATTATTCAGGTATGGTTTCTAGTTGCTTTTCAATATTTTACTACAGAAAACAGACAATGATGGAAGGTGAAATTTCAAATGTGATTCTTTTGCTAACGCAGATAGATTGTTTTACCCAAATATAAAATTGTGCCTATTTTAAGTTATTTAATAATGTCTACCTCAACTCTATGTCATATCTAAATACATTTTTCAAAAAATTGTCCATTTGAACTATTAATAAAATAGAGCATGATAATTTTTGCATAAAATTTCACCATAGTACTAATGCCTACATTGTAGATTTGTATGATACATGTTTTTCTTATAATTGCAGAATTTCATATAAACCACATTCTCTCAAATTCCTTTGGAGAATCATGTACAACCAGAGTTTTGTCAATGAATTCATACTTCTGGGGCTTTCACAAAACCCCCAAATTAAGAAAATATCATTTGTTATATTTTTATTGGTCTATATTGCAACTCTTGTGGGTAACATGATGATTGTGGTGACCATCGTCTACAGCCCTGCCCTTCTGGGCTCACCCATGTACTTCTTCTTGGCATTCCTGTCCTTCTTGGATGCATGTGTCTCCTCTGTTGTCACACCAAAGATGATCGTGGACATGGTTTACGAGAGGAAGAGCATCTCTTTTGAATGTTGTATGACACAGGTCTTTGCTGTGCACTTTCTTACTGCTGTGGAGGTCATTGTCCTGGCAGCCATGGCCTATGACCGCTACGTGGCCATTTGCAAGCCGTTACATTACTCTTCCATCATGAATCGGAGGCTCTGTGGCACTTTGGTGGGGGTAGCCTGGGCTGGAGGATTCTTGCATTCTATCATACAAATTGCCTTTACTTTGCCTTTGCCCTTCTGTGGACCCAATGTCATTGATCATTTCATATGTGACTTGTTTCCATTGTTGAAGCTTGCCTGCACTGACACACACATTTTTATCATTTTGGTGTTTGCCAACAGTGGGTCTATCTGCATAATTATATTCTCATTTTTGCTAATTTCCTATGGTGTGATATTGTTCTCTCTGAGAGCCCACAGCTCTGAAGGGCGCCGTAAGGCTCTCTCTACCTGTGGATCCCATATTACAGTTGTAGTTTTTTTCTTTGTTCCTTGTATATTAATATATGCACGACCCACATCTGCATTTTCTTTTGAGAAAAATGTTTTTGTGTTTACAGATGTTCTGACACCACTGCTCAATCCTATGGTTTACACTTTCAGGAATAAGGAAATGATAAACGCCATCAGGAAAATGTGGAAGAGGCTAATAGTTGTTTCTGATAAATATTAAAAGATTGTATGCTTCCAACACTGAAATGGCTCAGTAGATAAAGTACTTGCTGTTTAAGAATGAGGACTATTTGGATCCTTACCACTCATGTCGAAAGTCAAGTATGTTAGATCCTTTTTAACTCACTGTGGGTGAACCAGAACCAGGCAGGCCCAGGTTTGAATTGGACTACTAATCACTGAATAGCACAGTTTGCTCAAGACTCAGTCTTTAACAGATCTTTTTCAAGGAAATGAAGTAGAGAAAGATAAACAAGGATATTCAGTGCCTCCTCAAATTCTGCTGGCATACACATGAGTTCCAGTATTTCCTTTCACACGACACACACACACACACACACACACACACACACACACACACACACACACATCAAATAATTAATACTAGTGCATACTTAATGTTTACAGCAGTATAAAAGTAAAAGCACACTTACTTTGTAAAGACCTTTATGTTTACACCTTATAGAGAAGTACACGAAACTATTCTATAGATAATGCATTAACACTGTATATGAGAAATCCATATGCAAGATTACTCTTACACAATATGAATTGAAGAGTTGGAGTGTTATAAAAAGTTAAAGCCCATTTCAATATAAAATTTGAATTGTTTTTGGAAAAGATGCTGTATATCTTCATATTAAAATTAATCAATTGAGTACTGAAAAATATTTTATGCATTAATACAATAAAAATCAAAAATTCCACAACAGAATTAGGAGCAAAAATGTAGAACATTGCATCTTTTATAACTTATAAGTTGTAGAGATTTGGGAGTCTTATTAATTGTGGAGTGTAATATTTTACTTATTTGCAAATATTTTTAAAAAATAAAGTTTTAAAGATAATAAAAATTAAAGTCAAATGAGCCAAATGCTCTCATAAATCTAAGGATTTAAAAAGGAATTTAGCTATTACAATGCTTATTGAAATTTGTTTATGGACTAAATGTGTCTTGAAATTGGGAGAAAAAAAATGTCCTGAAAATCTGTTATCATATTTTTCCAATATTTCCCATATTCCAGAGCAATATAGGTTTCTTAGTGAGATTCTGTTAACTATAAATTCAGAGAGAAGAAAATAATTACAAACCTTATATTATTTTTAAATTTAATATGTGAAGACAGGATTTCTTTTTCACAGTCTCACTCTATATCTCTGGCTGGCTATGTAGACCCAACTGAATTCACTTCACTAATTTTAAGACTGTTTAAAACTATTCCTTATACTCACTTTCCTAATGAGTTTTCACATATTGTTGTTAACTTGATATTCAATATTGCTTCTAACAAAATCATCCAATAGATAACTTAGTTAAGTGGATAGGAAAATGCTAAAAATTGTCTAAAATGACAATCACAGATATAAATATTTTAGTGTCTGATTTCTTATCATCACCTAGTAAAAAATACCTGATGCTCAATATAATTCATATCATGTGATTATTTTGTATTATGACACAGGAATAAAACTTAAATTAACAGAAAATAACCCTTATGTCCTGAACACATTCACTGTAGACAGTTAGTATTTGAAAGATTTTGTTTTGTTGTTATTGTTGTTTTGATGAATCATTTAAGTTTGGCATTTACTGTGGTGTGCTAACAAAGCAAAAATACATGAAACTAGGCTTTAAAACTATGAAAAGTAACAAGCTGTGGAAGTACAAGATTTCTGTTAAGATGTCAACTCAATGTTCTGACCCCTCACATTAAATATTCTTTAATATGGTCTGCCCAATACATGGTAAGAGAAAAAACATTTTTCATTTTTTAGACTCTTTATTTTCCATTTTTAAATTTTGACTCAAGCTTCATTTTCTGACTTGTGCTTCAATTCCACTACTGAAAATGTTGGATAGTTGAAATTGATTCAATTACAAGGCTAGCATGGTTCAAAGAGTGAGAAATTTCTCAAAAATCAAGAAAGTATGTATTCTTGAGAAAAAGACCTAATAAAGGAAGAATGGCTCTTACTATTCAAACTAAATTCAGGAATAAAACAAGAGTATTTTTTGTCTCTATTCCCATTTAATATAGTAAGGTATCTCAAGGCAATACTGTAATGGTTAAAGTTGACAGTTAGTGCGAGGACATGGAACCATCAAGTTCTAGAGCATCCAGATGCACACATGAGGGAATTTTTATTAAGTTAGCTGCTCAGCATACATGTGAGGCTTTCTTTCTGTTAGGTTTATATATGGACAAGCTTCGAGAATTCTGGAATTTTGCTTTCTTTAAAAAACACAGAAATATTATAAGAATGTGCTTTCCTTTTGATCTCAGGTATGGGGGTGTCAGCCTGCTTCAGGTTGATCCCCAGCAACTGCCTATGATTTTGCTTGGCCTCCTGCAGTGGTGTGGTATTGTTAGGTGTAGGTAGTTCTGTGATTATGTGACATTTGGAATTCTGGGGACTTTGCAGAGAGTGTATAAATCATAGTGCTCCCAAAGGGTGGGGTTAGGGGTTGTTGATCATTCTAGGGAGTGGTTTACAGTTTGTTAGTAGTCTTTCTCAAACAAAAAGCAAAGGGAACAACATTAAATTTAGGGAAGTCTCTGTTTCTCTCTCCCCTTTATCTTTCTTTCTCGCTTATCTAGTGATAGTAGATTAAACTGTGGGTGGGAGAAAGAACACACTAAGTATAAAAATAAAATAAAATAAAATAAAAAAACTACAATTTTTTTGTTTTTTGTTCTTCTGTTCTTTTGGAATTTTTTTTTTTTTTGATTTTTGATTTTTGACATGGAAGGATCACTTGAAACATAGGCAATACTGTTCTCTGAGCTTGAGTATCAAACAAACATGTACAGTAACCATTCTATATCTAGGTTGTGAAATCAACATTATCTGCTTCCTCTAGCTCCTATTGCCATGATCTCCAACTCTGAAGCACTTTATTACTGAATTGCGAACCACATGAAGCATTTCCTTAAGTTACAGTTGTCATGAGTTTTAATAGGTTTAGAAAGATCCTATCAAGCGCTATAATAGAGACCATTTAAATGCTATGTTTCCAGCATTGGGCTTTATATTTCCACTGCATTAGTCATATTGTGTGGCACAGAGTTAAGATAGTTCTTTCCTGCTCAAATGATTTAATTAAGGAAAATAACTCACAGGTATATCCAGTTCTTGAGATTTACTTAATTTCAGATATGTCAAGTTGATGACTAAGAATAGCTATCATATTCATGTCCTGAAAACAATAATAAATTGGTATTTAAACATAATGGTATAATTCACTGGATGGAGAAACTTTCAGAACAGACGAGCATGTGACTGGAATCAGTGACATGAATGCATTAAAACATTTTACACTTTATCATGTTACGTGTATGAAAGTTTTTCTTGCTTGTATGTATGTGTGCTATGGGTTTACTGCTCAGCGAGGCCACATGAAGATAAGGACTTTGACACTGAGGTAACAATTGGTTGTGTGACAGTTTTTGTTGGTTATTGCCTCGACTGCCTCTGGAATTAACTAAATCCCAAGTGGCTGAGTACACCTGTGGCTACTGTTTTTCTTAATTAAATATTTTTATGTGAGAAGGAGGATGATGAACACAGATGTTTTGAGGTGAGAAGGTCTGACTTTAGTCTGGGTCAAATTTCTGGTAGGAGCCTATATAAATGACATGAAAGAAGGAAATGCTTGTTCTTTCTCTTCTTACCTTTGCTCTCTCTGACAGGTTAGTGTCTTCATTGACATAAGAATCCACTCTTTTTTTGGGACACCAACTTCTACTGGAGACATGCCGAGACATTCAACCATTGTTGGACTTGCTTAAACACAAACTCTAAGCCTCTCTAATATATATATATATATATATATATATACTTCTAAATAATATATATGTATTTCTAAATTATATATATATATGTACTTCTAAATAATATATATGTATTTCTAAATTATATATATATATATATATATATATATATATATATATATATATATATATATATATATTCCTAGACTCCCCTGCCTAATACACTTGTGATCCAAAAAGTAGAACCTGGTGTTTTGCAAATGCAGTGAGGCTATTTATCATTGAGCTATTTCTCGAGCACAATGGATGTTTTATATACTTTATCTATGTCTATATTTTAAAAAGATAATTGAGAGAAAAGATATCAAAGAGTAATAGAGATTTTAGAGGAAAGAGTTCTGGATGCTTAAAATTTACATCAAGTGGTATGCTAGCAAAAGACTGTTGAACTATTAAAAAATAATGTCCGGGTTTGCACTGGAATAATATACTTGCCCTAAGTGGAAGATCTCACAGAAGTAGACATAGCTGTAATTCTAGGGTCATAGGCTCCATTTCAAGTTTCAGGAAACTTAGACAACATTGTAGGCATGATAATGATTTACTAAACATGAATTTATAAGACAGAGGGGTTATTTAGTGATGTTCCAAGCATTTTTTAAAGGTTCATTTATTTTAGGTATGTGAGTATATTTTTACTTTCTGTAAACACTCCATACAACAAAAATGACACAAATACATATGGCTGAGAGCAAACATATGACTGCAGGGAATTGAACTCAGGACACCTGGAAGAGCAGTCAGTCTTCTTAACTGCTGAGCCATCTCTCTAGGCACTTTTTCACGGTTTTTGAGAGAAGCTGAGGCCACAGGATATATACAAATACTAGGGTCATTGAATGAGTTTTTATGGCTATTTGCTTGAATCTATAAAAGTGAAGACTACATTTTAGTGGGGATCCCAGAGGCTGAGACATGACAACAATGTGGGACACACCCTGAGCAATCTATCATTCCATGAGTATAGCTGGGTGAAGAGAGAAAGAGACTCCTTGTCCTGTTGGCAGCAGATGTGGATGGCGGAGGACACTTTTCTTGTTTTAGATCTCTGTGACTCACCACATGCTAGAAACATGAAGCTGCAAGATTTACTAGTGTTGAGATTCAGGAAGAACCACACACTGACCTCTCAGTCACTGATCTCAGATATGATGAAATTTTATTAATCAATTGATCAGTTTAATACAGACAGATTGATCAGGACCATGGAGAGCACATTGGAGCCAAACTGTGGTGCTCCTTTGTTCTTAGGGTAGGCTTTTTATAGAAAACTCCAGGTCAAAACTTCAGGAGACATGGAGCGAAGACTTATTACGTTTTGTCTAACTATGGAGAGTACTATCAGCTGATTTTCAAGATGATTGGTCCTAAGTAAGGTAAATGGCGTTGGGCATAGTGAATTTCCATAGTTTTGAAAAAGGAGAGCATGAAAATGACAATAGCATATTGACTGACTAGTAGAATTTTTTATTGTCAGCTTGATTAATTTTGTGAAGTAGATGAACTCCATTTTACCTTATGAGCAAAATGGAGCCTAAATACGAAATGGCCACAATTACCTTAAAAGAAACAAATCATATCACTATATGCCTTGCTCAGTTTGGTGTTTAATTCATTCTTATTATTCCTGGCTGTTGCATCATTCCTTCATTTTGGAATGGTAATGTTAATTTGCTGCCTTGAATTTTCAAAATAAATAATCTCTTTTTTATTTTATAAGAACTTATGACTTCCTTCAGAATGTACTTCTCTGATGACTAGTGTTTATGTCCCACAATGCCTTGAAGGCTATTGGAAAGACCAATCCTCAAAGCTGTTGCTTAGATATCAGATTCCGTTCTAGAATACTGAAACAAATTATAAAATTTACCCATTTCAACAATAATGGCATAGCTGATATGGTAAGGTGTAACAAATCACTTTTAGATGAAAATGGAGGTATGTTGCATAAGAGGGAAAATATTTTGTTGATGAAAATCTGCTAAAAGACTATGGTTTGTGAAGTCACATGCCATTGGTGGGAATATGCTGTAACTGTTTGGTAAATAGACAAGGCATCAACCTGCCATCTGAATATATGTATGTATGTATATATATATATATATGTATATATATATATTTGATGTTTTGATGTTTATTCCTAAATGAAGCAGCTTTGTATCACTTCCTCCAAGACCAGTGAATATCGCAAACAGAAAAAAAATGTAGGATCGGAAAGGTAGGCAGGAATGCTATGATATATTTTCTTCTGAATATGAATTAACCATTTAAATAATGAAGACATTACCTGTGTATACCTGTACATATCTGGACCATTCAATATTCCACCTTCGATAGTGGAAGCACTTGTTAGTGTCCTTGGGATTATATAGACAGGTAGTTGTTTCTGGTAAAAGGTATAATTTTTTTTATTAACTTGAGTATTTCTTATTTACATTTCGAGTGTTATTTCCTTTCCCAGTTTCCGGGCAAACATCCCCTAACCCCTCCCTTCCCCTTCTCTATGGGTGTTCCCCTCCCCATCCTCCCCCCATTGCCGCCCTCCCCCCAACAATCTAGTTCACTAGGGGTTCAGTCTTAGCAGGAGCCAGGGCTTCCCCTTCCACTGGTGCTCTTACTAGGATATTCATTGCTAAAAGGTATAATTTTTTTTACCAGTACGTAAATAATGTAAGTTTTCATGACTCCAGTAAGTAACTCCCTATTCATCTTCATTGACTTAACCCTAATTAAAAGCAGGGTTTTCTTTTTTTTTTATTTTTAAAGGTATGTGTGTGGTTCTTTATAGTTGGAAGAGAAAGAGGATTAATACTAATGGGGGTTATAAGAGAGAAGTATTAGTAGTCAATATTATAATAATTCTATGAATATATATGAACTTGTCTAAGAGTGTACAAAAACAAACATTTGTATAGGAAATATAGAATATTCCTATTAATATATAACTCTTTATTTATATATATATATATGTTTTATATATTAAACATAAAATGTACTTCTTTAATGTAAAGTCCTCTATAGGTTTTCCCAAAACAATGCATGTTAAAGATTTATTGAAGATTTATTGAAAAATCCCTTGTGACAGAAGGAAATTTTTGTTAATTCAGCACATAAACACTTTTTCATATGTTATTAAACAGGGTTTGTTTCTGAACCATGATGAGAACATTATTAAATAGAATTCACAGAAAAAAATTAAAAGTACATCCTAATATTGGTGGTGCTTATAAGTATTGTTAACCAGTTGATGAAGTGACAAGGTATACAGAACTATAACTTGGAATCTCAAGGGGCAGAAAATCCCCAAACCCTTTGGGTATTCAGAATCAATCTCATAGATTCATGATGTCTCAGAGAAACATATTTAAATTCCAACAGCAGTGAAGGAGGAAATTTGACTTTTTCATTTTTCTATTACTTGGAGATCATGATGAATACAGTGCTTGTGAAGCAGAAATATTACCCATTCTCTTGGCTAGCCCTTTCTTTCGCATAGAAGTAGACTGCCAGCAGAGTATTTTTGGTCACCACTGAATATCTGCAGTTGAGATTAGAAGATGGCTGTCCTGTCATCAATCTTTTTATTTTTAGAAAACTGAGCCATGGGACAGCACATAAGGTATAATTTTCACCTTCATAAATATTTTAAATTGTGATCAAGTGACATTTAGATGTTGTAATCAGCAAACTATAAATATTTTGCGCCATAAATGTGTTCTTTTTTATTTTACTATTTTTTATTAGTTATTTTATTTACATTTCTAGTGTTGCCTCCCTTCTCATATTCTCCTCCACACACACTCCCTACCCATTGCCTCTATGAGGGTACTCCTCTACCCTCCCACCCACTCACCCACGCACCCACCCACACCATCCTCAAGAGAGTTTTGTAAACTCTGATGTATAAATTCCTTACTCAGTATAGTTGTATGATTAAAGTTAATGAAATAAAAACAGATAAAATGATTCATGAGAAGCCTAGAATTTAGCACTTCATGTATAATAGTGGTACAAGTGCCCAGAGAGCTCAGCAGGAGATCTTAAATTATAAATGCCTTCCCTTCCATTCCCCCTTCCTCCTTTCTTCCAAGGAAGACCATTTTCTTAATTCATTTTAATGTATTTTTTCAATTTAATGAAGTGTAATATATTTTCAGTGTTTTATCAGGTTGAATCCACACAACTCAGAAATGTAACATAAGTTTATTTTCATACTCTCTCTCTCCAATAACAGTTTTTCTAATCTATTTGTTTATATACCCATCTGAAGCTTGAATTGAAAGGTAGTATCCCCTGAGCTTGAGTGAAGAACATTGATATAGGCACATGATAAAATGAAGTGCTGATGTGTTACTGGGAGTGAATATAAAGTGCTCTATTTCCAAAAAATGCAGAGTAACCCATGTTACTTGGAAAGAGAAGAAAAAAAATCATGATTCAAGTCACAGACTTAAATCTTCTGATTTAACCTCATCTATTTACTTTTACCAATCATTAGGATTCTGCCTCAAAATGTTTAGGAAAGTGAAAGTAGCCTGTAGAAAATTGTAAGGTGCATGTCCCAAGGCCACTGCTCAGGGAGTAGCTCAGTGACCACAGGTTTTGCTGTGAGAGACCTCAGAGTAAGACCAGAACCAGGGACAGCTTTAGAATATCCAGTACAATAACTACTAGAGAAAAGGCCATGGACTGTTTTAGGAAAAATACAGGGAGAATGAATAAATAACTAGAGGAGTATATGGATTTGAACCCAAAGATTGCATGGAGTTAAAAATGATTAGGTCCATAGTATAGTCTTTTATGGAAAAAATTGTCAGAGTTTAAGTGTTGATATAAGATACTGTGTTATTTTAGTTTGCTAGCTTTATAACATTTGATCAATGGTCTGGAAAGTTCACCAACTTCTAAAGTAGTTGAAGAAAATTTGATTTCATGGACTTTAATCTGCATGTCTAATTTTGAGGATTTTGACCTCAATTACAACATATTTATTACAAGAGCCTATTTTTTATTTTGTAAATTATATTTATTTATTTTTATTATTCATTTTATTCATCTACATTTCAAATGATATTTCCCTTCCCGACTACCTCTCCACCAACCTCCTCTTCCCATCCCCCCTCTCTTTCCTCCATTTTGCTTCTGTGAGGATGCTCTTCTACCCATTTACCCATTCCCATCTTACCCCTCTAGCATCCCCCTGTGCTGGGGCATCCAACCTCCTCTCCCATTAATGTCAGATAAGTCCATCTGCTACACATGCATTTGGAGTCCTGGCTCCTTCCGTCTCTTTGGTTGGTGGTTTAATTCCTGGGCACTCTGGGTAGTCCATTTAGTTGATATTGTTCTACTTCACTCCTTCTCCTAGCTCTTCCTTTGGGGTCCGTGGGCTCTGTCAAATGGTTGGCTTTAAGTATCTGCATTTGTATTGGTCAGTTGCTAGTTGAAACTTTCGGGGAACAGTCATACCAGATACTAGATTCCTGTCAGCAAGTGCTTCTAGGCATTAGCAATAGCATGGAGGTTTGATGTCTGCAGATGGGATGGATCGATAGATGAAATGGTCTCTGGATGGCCTTTCCTTCAGTCTCTGTGTCTTTCTCTTTTCTTCTTTTTTCGTCCCTATCTTTCCTTGAGACTGGATCATTTCTGTGTTAAAGATTTTGAGTTGCATGGTGGCCGCATCCCTTCACTGGGAGCTGTGTCTTTCTACTGGAAGTGGTTTCCTTTAGCCAAAATATAACCTGAAGAGCCTATTATTTTATGTTTCTTTCTAAATTGTAAGATGTGTTTAAAATAAAACGAATAGCGCATTGGACTTCTAGGGACAAAAAAAATCTGTAAATAAACACTTAATTTTCTTTTTAATAAATATAGTATTGAAGTGTTTCCTTTGATATTCTCATAGTATCAGTGTTTTAATACAGTATCATGCGAAAATAATTTATAATAGTCTTGCATAATCATTCTTATTTTTAATATTTTAGATATTTCTACATTTTTAGAACCTTTAAGGATTGGTTTATTATTACTTTATTTGTATGAGTGAGTGGGACACATATATGTGTACCAGGTATGTGTCTAGTACTCAAGGAGGTGATGAGAAGACTCCAGGAACTGGAGTTAAAGATCATTGGGAAACACTATGAAGGTGCTGGGAGACAAAACCAGGTCCTCATGAGAGAAAAGTGTTCTTAACCTCTTAGCAAAACATTCAAGCTAGTTTTCAATATTTTTGACATACTATAAGGGAAATTGTCCTAGTATGATTTTATTTTCACAATTACATTTTATTTCTGAAATTTATTTAAATTAATTCAAAATTTATGGCTGGAGTTACATGTTTATATTTCTATAATTGTTTTATATTTTAGATACTGACTAAAGAATTTTAAAATTAAAAATAATTTTACAAATGTAAAATTATCATGCATTTTATTAAATTGGTAAAGTTTTTAAAATGTCGTTTAAAGAGACATCTTAGAATGTGATTTTTAATATCTTTCAAAAATAAAACATTTTTAATGATTCAAATTGTCATCAAATTTTGTGTATGCAGACACTGTTTAAAATACACTGATGCACTTTTTATTTAGAGATTATATAATATGTTTATAAAAATATGAATTAGGCTAGCTGTAGCAAAAGTTTGGAATCCCAACACTGGGAGATGAAAGGAGGATCAGGAGTTCAAAGTCATTCTAGGTCACATGATGAGTTTGAGTCAAGGTTGTTGTTATATCAGAGTTGCCAATCTCTCACCAAAACAGTGAATTAAGATCTTGTCTTAAATGGACCAACATGATTCATGTATGACATTTTGTTCCTATTCATATTATATATAAAACTGTTTTGCTAACTTTTATTAAGTATATATCAGTTATTCTTAAAGAATTTCATGCATGTATACAATATATTCTGGACATATTTATTTCTTGTTCTCAAACCTCACACTAGACCCAGACACACCAAAAAGCAGAAGGTGAGTAATGTTTCAAAATTTTTGTTTCACAATTTATTAGGTCTACATTTAAATTCATGCACTTAAGACATTATAGAAAGTTATAGGGGTTAATTGACTGTAGATATCTTAATTTTAACTACATAACATGTTTTATTCAATTTAGCTGAGCTCTCAAGTATGCATTCAGAAGATAATACCTCCTAGTAGATGTCCTGGGCCTCTGACACTTACAAATTGTCTGCCCCACTCTGGCAGTGCTTACTGAGTCTTGGGTCTATGAGATGTATTGTAATATATTATAACTTATTGTGTTGTAGATGGGAACATTTAAATTGCATCCACATGCTGCACAAACAATTGTGATATAATATATACTACAGTTTGTGTTATATCAAGTAACATCTAAAAGCATCATCATGTGACCATTAACTGTAAGTACACTGGACACTTCTCACGATGGATGTCTCACTGTACATTTGGAAATAGCTTTTATTGGGAAAATAATATTGACATTTTGTCTAGCATTGTTGGCCACAATAAATAGGACAAGAAAATGAAGCTAAGAGTTACTTAATTTTTAGGATCAACATAAGGTCTGTTTTTCATGGAACATATGTTCAGTTTGGTTTTCTTTGTATGAAAAAACTCTGATTTAAGAAGACTTAAGAATGTATATGAGGGATGTCATACTACAACATTGATCTTTTGGTATAAAACTTGGTATTTATTATTCTTATATATTAAGAACATTATAATTATTGTACATTGAAGCAACCTTATTCTTTAAACTTTTATTCTCTCATAAAATACATCCTGAAAACATTTCCCCTCCTTCCACTCCTCAGTAGCACAACCCAAGACCCTATCTTATAGAATCCTATCAAACTATAGTCATTGGGGAAAATGCTTAGTTTCATTATGATATTTCATGCATGGATGATGCTATCTCCTTACTCATGGAAGTTCTTCATCTATTCTGCTTTAGCTTTGAATAACAACTAGTAAATTACATTACATAATTCTATATAATGATCCAGTGATCTTAGCATATTGTAAATGATGGTTGTCTAGTGACCCTATGTGCTCCATTTTATACTGCTCTTTTTTTTACAATGCTGTTCATCATAGTTGGCTTTCATTTGGGAATTGCTAAGGAGCTCCCATGCTGGTGAAAGAAGTGGCTTAAGAATATCAAGAGATGGTGTTTTACAATAAACTTGTACATATCCTTGTGATAGAATTTAATATGTAGAATCCTGTTTGTTCATTGAAATTTACAAGCAATAAACCTACCCAATACTGAGATCTTTGTACATACTCTTAAGTCTTTTACTCACAGATTTTAACAATGGATGTAAATATCGATTTATATATCTATTCATGTACACACATATATATTTATATACAAAATTCATATACGTTTTGATTGTGTATACAGAAGATGCCTGTGATAATACAATTGCTGTAATTTTTATCTAAGTGATTCATGAGAGCTCCTTTTCTGATTAATGCAGCTGTGTTTTCAAATGAATTAGTTATATCTACCACTGTAAGATTACCTGATAATATCCTTAAATGCTATCAGGTAAGTTTTTAGTCAATTTGTATAATTTTAAAGCATATATTTTATTAATTTATACTAATTCAAATGAGGTAGGATTATATAAATATCCAATAATAAATCTTGAGAAAATAAATTATAAAATCAACGAATTATTTATTTTCTTCTCTTATCTGGTTTTATACAATTGTAAGTTGGTGGTGACTTTATTCTCTTCTGATTCTCCACTATAAACTCAATTGCTTTAATCAAGATGTTAAACTCCCATTTGGACAAAGAATATAATGTGGTCCCTTAATAGAGAAAGGGACCCTGTTGCAAGGCTATCCCTACTCATATGTACTTTTTGAGAAAAAAAAATGTTTTGCTTGACCCTGTTGATCCTTAGATCAGTTCTGGTGTCTCTTAATATCCAAATTATGCTTCAATTGTTTCTTTAAACTTATGACATTTAGTTAAATTTTTTTGTACCAATAGAAAAGCAATATTAACTTCTGACACTATTGACTACCGGATTGAATTCTGAGTAGAGACTTCTTATGTATTCTTTCAACTAGCTGTCATGACAACAGCATCATTTTTATGAAGTTCTGGTCACACTTTAAAATGATGTTCTAAAAGTGAAATTTCAACTCTTTTAACAGATATGTCACAAGTAGTGTTATAGTGTTTTATGTTATATGAAGAATAGATTCATTCTTATGAAATTCTAGTCCACTGCAGAATTTGAAACACAATTTTAATGTAGCCACAATTTCCAAATATACCCTAAAACAAATTTTACCTGTCCTTTTGCCAGTAAAAAGACAGTACTATGATCAGTCATTCTGTACTCTACATCTGATCCTCATTCCATACAGAGGAGGACATGAAGAATAAATTGTGGTCTTTGGTTTATAATTAGGATATGGATTCAAATGACTTTCAATATTTTACTTTAAGAATCCATAAGAGTTTGGCAAGTTGAAGATGAGTTATTTGTATTCTATAACCCAATTAGATGTATTCCTGCACGAATATTAAAAATGTGGCTATTTCAAGTATTTAAATTTCTTTCTACCTGAATTTTATGCAATAGTCAACAATATACTCAAAATACTTCTAATATTATGTTTAAACAGTAAAAAATAAAGACAATTTTATATAAGGATGCATCAACTGGTTAGTGGTAAAAAGTATAATCTTGTATATAGTATAATCATTTTTTCAAAATTACAGATATAGATGAAAAGAATTCCTTTCACTGTACTTTTGAGAATCATGCAAAACCAGAGCTTTGTGACTGAATTCTTACTCCTTGGACTTTCACAGAATCCAAAAGTTCATAAAATAATATTTATTGCATTTCTCTTTGTATACATTGCAACATTTGGAGGCAACATGATAATTGTGGTTACAATCATAAATAGCCATGCACTTCTGGGCTCCCCAATGTACTTCTTTCTGGCATTCCTGTCCTTCCTGGATGCATGCATTTCCTCTGTCATCACACCAAAGATAACTGTGGACTTGCTTTATGAGAGGAGAACCATTTCTTTTGATGGTTGCATGGCACAAGTCTTTGCTGTGCACTTCTTTACTGGAGTAGAGGTGATTATCCTGATAACCATGGCCTATGACCGTTATGTGGCCATCTGCAAGCCCTTGCTCTACTCTTCCATTATGAACAGGAGACTCTGTGCAATTCTGGTGGGGATAGCCTGGGCAGGGGGCTTCTTGCATTCTATCATACAAATTATCTTCATTTTATATCTGCCTTTTTGTGGCCCAAATGTCATTGATCACTTCTTGTGTGACTTGTTCCCATTACTAAAGCTTGCCTGCACTGACACACATATTTTTGTCATTTTGGTGTTTGCCAACAGTGGCTCTATCTGCATCATCATCTTTTCCTTGTTGCTTGTTTCCTATGGTGTCATCTTGTTCTCTTTGAGAGCCCACAGTTCTGAAGGAAGACATAAAGCGCTCTCTACCTGCGGATCCCACATTACTGTGGTGGTTTTGTTCTTTGTGCCGTGCATACTAATATATGCAAGACCTGCATCTGCCTTCTTCTCTGAAAAAAATGTGTTTTTATTTGCTACCATCCTGACACCATTGCTAAATCCTATGATTTACACTTTCAGGAATAAGGAAATGAAGAATGCCATAAGGAAAATGTGGAAGAGATTGATATTGGATTATGGTTTATCTTAAGATATTAAGTCATTACACTTGGTAGATGGTTCAGTGGGTAAGGGAACTTCCTGTGTATGCATGAGGTACTAATTTCAGATTCTCATCATTATGTGAAAGCCAAATGTGTTATCACAACTGAAACACAGTACTTGCGAACTGGACACAGATTCCAGGGGGCTCTTTACTTAAAACAATCTAACGGTTCAGATATAAACTTTATCTCATGGAAATAATATATTAGAGATTAGTTGTAGATACTTAATTTATGCCTTTGGACTCTTCACTCATGCTTAGGGATATGTACACTCTCCTCCACCATTGTACACACACACACACACACACACACACACACACACACACATATACAAACACAAACACATTCATACACACACACACACACACACACATATTGGAAGAATTATGTAATTGCATTGTGATCAGATAATATATAAAGAAAAAGAGAGTCCTTTTAGGTCTGGATTACCTCATTCAGGATGGTATTTTCTAGTTCCATCCAGCTATACTACTCCTGGGCACATATCCAGAACATTCTTCAATATATAACAAGGAAACATGCTCCACTGTATTCATAACAGTCTCATTTATAATAAGAAGCTGTAAACAACCCAGATGTCTCTCAACGAAAGAGTAAGTAGAGAATATTTATACAATGGCATAATATTTAGCTACTAAAAATGATGACTTCATGAACA
The DNA here is from genome assembly GCF_021556685.1 of Rattus norvegicus. Lineage (NCBI taxonomy): Eukaryota > Metazoa > Chordata > Mammalia > Rodentia > Muridae > Rattus > Rattus norvegicus. The sequence goes on along the minus strand of NC_141536.1, from coordinate 74,109,363 downwards.
TTGTAGGCAAATGGATGGAGCTACTTTTCTTTAGAGATTGGTAACTGATATTGTTTTTATGTTCCAGTTGATGACCACATGGTCACGCATGCATAGTACCACTAATTACAATAATTTGGACAAACAAATAACTATAAAAGGAAGGTATCAAGTTTGGAGGAAGACATAAAAAAGTTCAAGGGGGAGTTAAAGCTGGATATGATAAAGGAACATTTTATATCTGTATGTATTTTAATAATAATAAATAAAAGTAAATGTTTAAAAGTTCTTTATGTATATTTCAGAACCACAACACACATACACATCTTCAATTGGAAAGTTTGTGAAAGATTATAATTTGGGTTTAAAACTTGGTTTGAACAAAGTGTATAAACTACATTAGATTGAATATGCAACACAAGTTTTCAAACATGCTAAGATACTGTCCTTACATAATTTTCTTCCTTACCATTTGCCTATTTCACAGCCTCAACTACTTTTGATTTCAGTTTTCAAAAAATCTTTTCCTACACTTGTACTATATTTATGTCATTTCCACAAGTGTTTCTCTCCTCTTCATGTTCTCCTATGTTCTTCTCCTTCCGTTCAAATTTATGATCTATTTTGTGATTGTGATGTTTAAAAACATACACAGTATATATTATATTTAAAACCTGCAAAGTCTAATATATATATGTACATATATGTGTGTGTGTGTGTGTGTGTGTGTGTGTGTGTGTGTGTGTGTATTTGTAGTTGACCCTTTGGGGTTAGATAATAAATTCCTGGAGAATACTGATGAACTGTCTCAGCCGCCATTGGTTATCTGTAGCTCTTCATCTCGCGGTATGGCCTTAGGAGATTTCACCCATCTATATTGACATATCAACTGCTTTTGTCATATAATTATTGTTAGAAAAACATGTTTTTATTTTAATTGGATATTTTTTTTATTTACATTTCAATTGTTATCCCCTTTCCCAGTTACCCCTCTGCAAACATCCTATCATATTCCTTCTACCCCTGCTTCTGTGAGGGTGCTCCTCCATCCACCTACTTCCTCCTCCCTGCCCTGACATTCCCTTCCACTGGGGCATTGAGCTTTTACAGGACCAAGAGCCTCCCCTCCCACTGATGCCATATAAGGCTATTGTCTGCTACATATGCAGTTGGAGCCATGGGTCTCTCCATGTGTACTCTTTGGTCGGTGACCCTGCTCAGTGTTCTGGGGAGGGGGTCTGGTTGGTTGATATTGTTCTTCCTATGGGTTGAAATACCTTCACCTCCTTCAGTCCTTTCTCTAACTCCCCCACTGGTGTCCCAGTACTTAGTCCAATGGTTGGCTGCAAGCACCTACCTCTGTATTTGTCAGGTTCTGACAGAGTCTCAGGGGACAGCTATATCAGGCTCTTATTCTATTAAAATCTACCATGGATTGCAGGTATCACTTTGATGACAATACTTGGCCTAAAATGCTGATATTGTCAGCCTTATTCTCCTACTCTGAGAAGAAGCAATACATCCCAGTGAAAGCATCTAGTAGATTCTTTAACATTCCAATTTTTGTTGATTTTAATATTCTTAAATTTGCAGTACAACTTTATTTCACTTACTTATTTGTTTGACAATTTCATATAACAAATTGTAGTCAATTTTATACACTATTCTCCTTTTTCTTCTCACTTTCCCTTCTAGTAAAACCCTTCTTTTCAACAAATCCACCTCTTTTTCTCATGTACTTTCTATGTGACTCAGTGAGTATAAAGAGTTTCTTGCCAGAGTAGGAGAAGAAAGTTATCTACAAGAGGAAGAACAATTTCTCAGTGACCACAACTGAGTGACACATCCCTCCAGCAACTGCTAATTATCAATAGTTCCTTAGAGAAGAATCGGATCTCAAATAGATTGATCATAGGTTCAGTCTTAGGCAGATAATATGCATATTTAGAAAGCAGTTTGAAAAGGAGACCACTCAGCAAAATGAGAGTATCAAGATTCTCTCTAGGGCTTATGACCCTACGATACTGGTGACTTTTAGTCTTTAACTACAATTCTTCATGTTCGTTGGTATTGCTTGTATATTTGTGTGTGTGTGTGTGTGTGTGTGTGTGTGTGTGTGTGTGTTGTGTGTGTGTGTGTGTGTGAAGTTGTTTATCCCAAGAAGAGGAAAAGCAGACAAGCATGCCAAAGACATATAAAGAATTTCTGACTTTTTCCTTGGAAAGAATGTGAGGAATTAAGATGTGGCTTTAGAACATTTGAACAAGTATGAGTATTTTCTAGGAACAAGTGCACAACAAAGGGTTGTCTTCTATCTGTCTGCCTTGTAGAAGGTCCTGATCCTTCCCTCCCTCTTTGCATAGTGGTTTTATTGCGGAGTAGATCATTTTTCCCTGAGAATTGTTATGTATATGGTTATCTGGGTTAGCTTGCACAGATAAAACTCCGTTTCTAATGTTTAAAGTAAGACTGCAGAATAAATTCTTTGCCTGGCTTTAATGTTGAAAAAAGCACTGTTTAATTCTGTTCTTTCATATGTAAAAATTGACACATTTTTATTATTTTAACACCCACAGTTTTGACCAGGACTATGGTAATGACATATAAGGAAGAAAATCATTATTTTCAGAAAAAGAGTAAAAGAATAAAATTAATGTAGGATATTTACCCATTTTCATTCCTACTAGCTTAAAGAATAGAATCTTGCAATATTCTGCCAACAAAACTTAATGAGTTTCATTTTCCATGTTATCTTCTATACTAATTTTGCTTTTGTATGATTAAATTCATTCAAGTTTGTTAGGTCTATGGCATTAGAGCTGCCACAATAAATTTAGATTGGCTTGTTATAGTTACTTTAATTTAAAAAAAAGAAAACCACATTATCCAAGTAAAAATATTCGGAGGGTATAAACTTTGTATGAATGGTTAGAAGACTGCAACAGAGAAACTATATTTCTATATTAAAGAATGATATTATTAAAATGACATTCAAATCATAAAAATTACAACTTGATCAAACACAATAGTTCTCATTTTCAAACTTTGTAAATCTCTAGTTCTACTGTAAATCTTTATTTATTTTTCATACTCTTTGTATTTCCCTGTTCTCTCCTTTGGTGATATTTCTAAATCCAGCACTTAGTTAAGTTTTCTTTTTTAAATTTCACTTTTCCCTACATGTTCAGTCTGAGGACTCCTAACTATCACATGTGAACATAAAATGTTCTGTTTCATCTGCCTATGGTTTCTGGGGTCTATGCTGCCCCACCTTGGAATTTGGCATATGATATTTTATATGGCATATGGAGTAGAACAGTACAGAGAAATTTCCATGGGGTTTCAAGACCTTGGATTCTGAATCAAAATGTTCTTTGACTTTTCTCTACTAATTTTCCAGTTTAACTTGAAATTTAGAAAGCAGAATCATGCAAACTTATTTTTGTCTACAAATTTATATTTTGAATTTGAAAAGATACCTATAATTCCAACTTTATTTTCATGATCTTTTGCTAGAAAGATATCTTTTTCAATTTTCCTAGATGACTTCAAGTATATTTTGCTCTTATTTTGGGTATAAAACATACACAATTCTGCTACTGACCTCAAACCCACTTAAATTGAAATTAAAATTTCTCATGTTTATTGCCCTTATGCATTCCATTTTCTTCTTAAACTTTATTTATGTAAATATTCTCCATACATCTGTGCACACAGTATTTGGATATGTATCACATGAACATTTTCACTTAGCATTCATTTGATATAGTTATTTTCCATATTTCAACACATTTTAAATTCAACAAAATTTAGAAAAGCATAGTGTTACATGCACAAAATTTAATAGGCAACTTGTTGCAACATTTCATTTGAGTTACAGGAGTATACAATTAACTAATATAGATTTTTATATGACAATATTAGATACTTTCTATTGCTGTGATAAAACAACATAACCAAAGCAACTTAAAGAAAGAGTTTTGTTGAAACATATGTTACCAGAGAGCTAGAGTCCATGATGATGGAACAGAGGTAGCAAGCAAAAAGTAGCTGCCACAACTGAGAAAATGTATCTTAAACCACAAACATGAAGCATAGAGAGCTAACTTAAATTTAAGAATTTTTCTGAAAACTGAAAAAGCATCTTAGCAAATACTTTCTCCATCAAATCCACATCTCCTAATTCTCTGGAAATAGCCACGAGTAAAAACAAATACTCAATTGTCAAATATTTATAGGACACATTTCATTCAAACTATCACAACTAAGTTGTCAAATCATAGTGTGATTGTCAATCTCCAGTTAAAGACAATTTTTTGACCTACAGTATTGGTGTTCTCTCTATAAAATGGTATCTCCTTTTCCTGTATAATGCACAAGTCATAAAGTACTTGCTGAAGTAAATATTGACTTCCTTATTCTGTACTTTAACAGTTGTGAGCATAAAATTTTAAAATTTATCAGAGACCATCCTAAATCGGTTCCACATTTTCCTTATGGCATTTTTCATTTCCTTATTCCTGAAAGTGTAAATTAAAGGATTGAGCAATGGAGTCATGACGCCATCAAATACAACCACCTTTTTCTCAAAAGATGAGGCAGATGTAGATCTTGCATATATAAATATGCATGGGACAAAGAACAAAACCATAACAGCAATGTGGGATCTACTAGTAGAGAGAGCTTTCCATCGACCCTCAGAACTGTGACTTCTTAAGGAGAATAAAATGACACCATAGGAGATTAGCAGCATAAAAAGGTTATGTTGCAGATAGACCCACTGTTGACAAACACTAGAGGCCATAAACATAAGTGTTAGTGCATGCCAACTCCAGTAATGGAAACAAGTCACACATGAAGTGATCAATGACATTGGGTCCACAAAATGGTAGCTGCAAAGTGAAGATAATTTGTATGATAGAATGTAAGAATCCCCCAGCCCATGCTATCCCTACCAGAGTGCCACAGAGCCTCCAGTTCATTATGGAAGAGTAGTGTAATGTCTTGCAAATCGCCACATAGTGGTCATAGGCCATGGATATTAGGACAATCACTTCCACGGCAGCAAAGAAATGTTCAGCAAAGATCTGTGTCATGCAGCCTTCAAAAGAAATGGTTTTGCTGTCGTTGATTGAGTCAACAATCATATTTGGTGTAATGACTGAAGTAATGCATGCATCCAGGAAGGACAGAAATGCCAAGAAGAAGTACATGGGTGATCCAAGCAGTGCAGGGGTGCAGAGGATCGTCACTGCAATGATTATGTTGCCTCCAATTGTTGCCATGTAGACAAAGGAAAATACAACAAATACTATTTTCTGAACTTTTGGGTTCTCTGAAAGTCCCAGGACGATGAACTCAGTTACAATAGTTTGGTTTGGCATGATTGTCAAGTCAACTTAAACAATTTTTTTTATTTATTTATAGGTATTTAGTCATTTACGTTTGTATGGGAGTACTTTGTGTTCTTTCTGATATATGTGTTTGTGTGTGTGCAGGTGCTATAGACTTTGTGTAGAGGTCACAAAAGAATTAGCAGGAATAAATTTTTTCTCTACTGTGTTAGATGTTACATTTGAACATAGGTGGCTAGTCTTAAGAACAAATATATTTACTGCTGAGATTTCCCTCTTGCTAAAACTGTCATCATTTAAATCTGTAAATATTAGAAAAAAAACACTCAAACAAGTTTACAGTACTTTTAACAGGCATGTGAACTGATATAAAAACTTATATTACTTAATTCCATTGTTATTTAGAATTAAAATTAGAAAAATCATTGAAAGGAACAGTTGATAATCAGATAGAATTGAAGAGATAAATTACAAAATATTAAATATGAGAGATTCTGCCAGAGCATGACAAATACAGAAGTGAATATTAGCAGCAAACCACTGAAATGAGAACAGGGTCCCAATGGAGGAGTTAGAGAAAGTATTGAAGGAGTTGAAGGTGTTTGCAACCCATAGGAACAACAATACTAACCAACTAGAGTTTCCATGAACTAAACCACCATCCAAAGAGTACTCATGGACAAACCCATGCCTCCAGCTGCATCATCATCCAGATGATGGCCTTGTTGGGCACCAATGTAAGGAGAAGCCCTTGTTCCTGCCAAGGACTGACCCCTGAACCCCCAGTATATGGGAATGTCAGGGCAGGGAGGGAGGCAGGAATTGGACGGAGGTTGGGTGGATAAACACCCTCATAGAAGAAGAGGAGGGGGAGGGGATAGTGGATTTATGGACAGGAAACGAGGAAAGGGGATAACATTTGAAATGTAAATAAAAATATATCCAATAAAAATAGTCTCATTTGTGTTATGAGATAAAATTAACCTGTTTGATATAAAGAACGAAACAGTTTATCTTTTTGTGAGCTTTTCTCATTCTCCCGAGGCTTCCTGATGTGAAATGTTAAAAGGCACCCTAAAATTATAAACTATGTATGGACAGAAAGAGCATAATTGATTTATCGTGTCTTTCAGTACCCAACTAAATACTCTGCTATACCAATTACTGATGGGGCAGGCTGTAGTTTAGAATGTACATAGAAGATCTGGACATAGTTCAAATTTTCTTTCTAGTCTGGAATAAACTAAAATCTAAACTGGATTAATTCAAATAGCACAATACAGACATTAATATAGTATAGAAGTGTATTTATGAAGTATTTAGTTCTATACATGATTAAAAATGTATTATGATATCAACTCTAACTCAGCATTTTAAAATGTGACCATAGCTCAATAAAAATAATGTCTGTTGTTATGATAAATAATGCATTACTAAATACATACCTAATTTAAACCATAAAAGAAGTTGTTAATTTGGGAGGGTGTGATAGGGGCCTCTGTGGGTGTGTGAAGAGGTTGAGATGATGAAGATGCTTTTGAACATGTAGGAAATTAAACATAAAGACTTAGAAACTTTGGCCAAGCACCTTTGTATAATTCAGATACATCCAATTAAGAATGTGACAGAAAGGAACAGCAACAGCAGTAACACTATAATATAGAATCTTGACACTTTTTAGTCATTAAATACAGTATGATACCTTGTTTTAGAAAGTATAATTCTGTGACTTACATTGTTTGAAATCTTTATGAATTTAGTATATGCGTGATACTTGTAAACATCTTACCTGTTAAGATGACAGAGCAGGGTCATATTTGAAAATGATAAACATTGCTTTTGACGATATATCTTTATATTTCTAATTAAAATTCATTCTTTAGAGTCCAGCTTCCTTGTCTACTGAAATTCTTTTACAAATCATTCAGATAAATGGCCTAGCTTTTGAGCTCATTTTTTAAATAATGCATAGCTTGCAATATGTCTATATGTTCTGCTTATAAGAAGCATATGAATAATGTATACAGATATACATTTTTTAAAAAAATTTCATAAAGCTATAAAGTATTTGCATGAAGAGAAAAAACAAAGTGATTTTAATGACTGCCACATAGAGTATATAAGTTTTACATGTTTATAAAGTATCATAAAATCAAAACAAATAAAAAACAATGATGTCTAAAACCTCAAAACATCCGTAAACCATTCCCATGTGTTTTAGGTTTGCTTTTCACCACTATAATATTAACTCAGTGTCTTATGCATATACTATGAATAAGGAGATAACAGAATAGAAATCCTAAAATGCATTGTAATCATTCTAAGATAAACACAAATGTACTATTCTCATCTAAATGTAGTATGACCATGTCAGTGTATCCAAATGACTAACATTCTGGAACTTCTCCTAGTACTTCTGTTAATGTGAAATCAAACAAATAAAATATTATGTAGAAAACACAAGATGGTTAAGTTGGCTACCAAAAAGGTAGGGAAAAGTCTTCATACATGATAACCATTTGTTCTTGAACAAATTGTCTCATATAGTGGGCCACAATAGAAACATTTAATATTTCATTCTCATGAACAGTTTTTTTAATCAAAAATAAATATTTTGCTACTATTGTTGAAATATCACTGAAGTAATGGTTGGACCAACCCTCACTCAGGGTTCTTGTACAGAAGCAACTGTGGTCACTTGGTGACTGAGTCAGCTCCTGAAGCAGTAATTATGGCAAGTGTGCCTCCTCATGTGTTTTTTTTTTTTTTTTTTTATTAACTTGAGTATTTCTTATATACATTTCGAGTGTTATTCCCCTTCCCGGTTTCCGGGCAAACATCCCCCTCCCCCCTCCCCTTCCCTATGGGTGTTCCCCTCCCAACCCTCCCACCACTGCCGCCCTCCCCCCATAGACTAGTTCACTGGGGGTTCAGTCTTAGCAGGACCCAGGGCCTCCCCTTCCACTGGTGCTCTTACTAGTATATTCATTGCTACCTACGGGGGCAGAGTCCAGGGTCAGTCCATGTATAGTCTTTAGGTAGTGGCTTAGTCCCTGGAAGCTCTGGTTGCTTGGCATTGTTGTACTTTTGGGGTCTCGAGCCCCTTCAAGCTCTTCCAGTTCTTTCTCTGATTCCTTCAATAGGGGACCTATTCTTTGAGAAAATCAACAAGATAGATAAACCCTTAGCCAGACTAACGAGAGGACACAGAGAGTGCGTCCAAATTAACAAAATCAGAAATGAAAAGGGAGACATAACTACAGATTCAGAGGAAATTCAAAAAATCATCAGATCTTACTATAAAAACCTATATTCAACAAAATTTGAAAATCTTCAGGAAATGGACAATTTCCTAGACAGATACCTCCTCATGTTTTGTTATGCATATTATTCACTATCTACCCTGGTTCATTTCAGTAACATTGCTAAATTTTTCACAAGTCATTCTGCAAATAACAATTTTTTTTCTAAGTGGAAAGCTTACATGGCAATAAATTCTATCAAAGAGACATGGCACAATGCTTCATTAGTAGTGGGTTTTAGGGAGTGGGGGGTCTAACTCTCTTGATAGAATGCTTACTTTACCATCAGTGATTCTCTGGGTGTGGTCCAGAGCACCACATACACCACATACACCTGTAATCCAGGCACTCCGTAGATAAGGAAGACGCAGAGCTCAAAGTCATGCTTTTATTTATATAGAGTTCAAGAGTAAGCTGGTGCATTGAGACCCTGTTTTGAAAACATAGAAATAATTTAGAAAAACTAATACTAAAATAAATCAGTAAATTATTAAACAATTCAATCAATAAACATTTTCATTAAACATGAAAATAATAAATACTTCTTTAAAATTAATTTTTTTGGTTAATTCTTTAAACCTGCCTTATTTTAATTTAGGATTTTTATCTACCAAAAAAGAATGATTTCTTCTGCCCTCAGTGCTCTTCTATTGATTCCCCAGTTTCTCAACTTTACTCAAATTATGAAATGTAAGAAAATGAACTTTTCTGTTTTCTTTTCTTTCTTCAGATGCCTGAATGCGCTCTCTCTCTCTCTCTCTCTCTCTCTCTCTCTCTCTCTCTCTTTCGCTCTCTCTCTCTCTCTCTCTCTCTCTCTGACCATCTTTTCTATGCTAATAATTCAGGAGCTTTTGAAAAAGAGACCATGCCATGACAACACACACTACAGTCTCAGGCCCTTTAATTTTCCTGAAGAATCCGGAGGTGGGAAGTTAATTGCAACTAGAAGACTCTGCTCTCACTACTTCAAAATGGTGGTATGGGTCCTCTGTGCTATGTGTATATGTGTGGTGTTGGAAAAAAAATCACACTTTACTTTTGCTATAAATCATTTATAGCAGTGTGTTTCAAATTTTCTGAGGCTACAACCCTTTGATACAATTCCTCATGTTATGGTGACTCAAAACCACAAAACTATTTTCATTGCTTCTTCATAACTAACTTTGTTAGTTACGAATTATACTGTAAATAATTGTGGTTTCTGATAGTCTTAGGCAGCCCATGTGAAATTATGATTTGACCCCAAAAAAGAGTCTGTACTTATATGTTGAGAAATGTTGATATTTTATTGTAAGGCAACACTTTAGTCAACATGCCCCTAACAACATTCAACATAAAAATTAATTCAATAAAAAGTCAGAATGGTTTATAGGCCAGTACACAAATAAGGATGTATAGAGAAAACAAATCAAGCACTATTGGGAGGCAATAGGCAAAGATGCATGTGCAAGTCTAAGTGACATACTTTCGATGTAAAGAAGAAAGACTGAAGTTATCTTTATATTATTTATAGTTCAGTACAGAGAGATTCGAGGGGAAAAGGAGAGAGGAATGGAGAAAAAGAGAGGAATAAAGACATAAAGAAGCAAGGGAGGAAGAGTTGAGGGTATGAATAGAATATGGAGGAGAAGAAGAGAGGGAGAATCGAGAGCTTGGCACACTGCCAATATCACTGGGTGCGGGGGGGCAGACATTACTTTTAAAGGACTTTGCTATAGGCTTCACATGTTTTGTTTGCTTCTATATCCACAGACCTTTTCATAACATCCCAAATGAAGATGACAAATCTGAACTCCAGAGTTCATGCAATTATTTAAAAACAAAATTATGCTATGAAGTAAAAGGTCAAAGAAAGCATTACCCACGGAACTATGACCACAACATCCCAATTTTAAGCCATTTTATCACAATTTAAAAATCCTATCTCAGCCACTCCTCAGCTGTGAATTATTTGTTTAGATCTGAACCCCATTTTTAATAGGTTTATTTGTCTCCCTGAAGTCTAACTTCTAGATTTCACCTCACACCAGTGAGACTGGGTAATATCAAAAACTCAGGAGGTTCCTCAGAAAATTGGACATTGAACTAACTGAGGACCCAGCTATACCTCTCTTGGGCATATACCCAAAAGATGCCCCAACAAATAACAAAGACACATACTCCACTATGTTCATAGCAGCTTGATTTATAATAGCCAGAAGCTCGAAAGAACCCAGATGCCCTTCAACAGAGGAATGGATACAGAAAATGTGGTACATCTACACAATGGAATATTATTCAGCTATCAAAAACAATGTCTTTATGAAATTCATAGGCAAATGGTTGGAACTGGAAAATATCAACCTGAGAGAGGTAACCCAATCACAGAAAAACATACATGGTATACACTAATTGATAAGTGGCTCTTAGCCCAAATGCTTGAATTACCCTAGATGCACAGAACACATGAAACTCAAGACGGATGATCAAAATGCAAATGCTTCACTCCTTCTTTAAAAGTGGAACAAGAATACCCTTGGGAGGGAATAGGGAGGCAAAGTTTAGAACAGAGGCAGAAGGAACACCCATTGAGGGCCTCCCCCACATGTGACCCATACATATACAGCCACCAAACTAGATAAGATGGATGAAGCAAAGAAGTGCAGGCCTACAGGAACCAGATGTAGATCTCTTCTGAGAGAAACAGCCAGAATAGAGGAAATACATAGGCAAATGCCATCATTAAACCACTGAACTGAGAATGGGACCCCTGTTGAAGGAAACTTAGAAAGGACTGAAAGAGCTTGAAGGGGTTCAAGACCCCATATGTACAACAATGCCAACCAAAAAGAGCTTTCAGAGACTAAGCCACTACCCAAAGACTGTACATGGACTGTCCCTGGCCTCCAACCTCATAGGTAGCAATGAATATCCTAGTAAGAGCAGCAGTAGAAGGAGAAGCTCTTGGTCCTGCCAAGACTGAACCCCCAGTGAACATGATTGTTGGGGGGAGGGCTGTAATGGAGGGATGCTGGGGATGACAACACCCATACGAGGATGTTAGGGGGATGTTGGCCCGGAAACCTGGAAGGGAATAACAATTGAAATGTAAATAAGACATACCCAAGTTAATAAAGATAAAAAGAAATAAAAAATTCCTATCTCAAAAAAAAAAAAACCATTGTGACTTACACACCTCACCATGTATTAGTCTGTGAAAAAAAATCTGCATAGGCAAAACCTGTTTTTTATACCAGAAATTGTGTTCACTGGGGAAAAATACAGTTAATATCCTAATCTTCCTTATTCATCAAAGAGCCGAAGAACATGCTGGCTGGCAGTGGAGGTAGAGACCATTTCAACTAAATATCCAGTCTTGTCCACAATTGTGGATTCAGGTTAAGATAAGAATGTAGGAGCCAAAGTTTCCTGGTTGAATACAAGTGGAATTTAAAGAGGCTGCGGCACAGCTCAGGAGCCAGTGAGATTGATTCTCAGTCCTCTAGGATTTAGGGAATGACTTCTCACATGGGTCTTTAAGAGATGATTTGAAGGGTTTTTAAATTACTGAAGCTGTCATAAAACTTGGAAGTGCTAACCAAATTACTGTTTGCTTTTAAATTTCTCAACTTTCTAGTGTTTTATAATGGATGAAATTGGTGTTTCATCGAAGAATTCAAGCAAAAAGCTTGCACACTTACAAAATAGAAGAATTTTGTTATAAGGAATATGTAACGAAATAGGAACATATGTTTTGTCAAGGGAAAGCAGTAGAAAAGATTTTATGTAAAATATATTGAGAGCTTCCTTTGCAATTTGCTTATTCCTGATCTTTTGTTGTCTTATAGCTCTAGCTAGAACTTCGAGTATATTGAATAGATAGGGAGAGAGTTTAGTCTTGTCTAGTCCCTGATTTTAGTGTTATTGTTTCAAGTTTCTCTCCATTTAATTTGATGGTGTCTATTGCTTGCATATTGTGTCTATTACATATTGCTATGTACATTGAATTCCTGATAACTCCAAGAATTTTAGCAGGAAGGAGTGTTGTATTTTGTAAAAGGTTTCTTCAACATCTGATGACCATGAGACTTTTTTTTGTTTTATTTTATTGGATTTTTCTTTATTTATATTGCAAATGTAATCCCCACTCCTGATTTCCCCTCTTGAAAGCCACTATCCCGTCCTCACTCCCCTTGAGTCTATGAGAGTTCAACCCTCCCCAACTACCCACAGGCCCCTGCCTTCCTGCCCTGGCATTTCCCTATACTGGGGCATCAAGCCTTGACAGGATCAAGGACCTCTTGTCCCATTGATGTCCAATATGGCCATCCTCTGCTACATACACAGCTGGAGCCATGGGTCTCTCCATTTGTACACTTTGATTGGAGGTTTAGTCCCCAGAAGCTCTGGAGGAGGGGGTTAGTTGGTTGATATTATTATTCTTCCTATGGGGTTGGAAACTTCTTCTGCCCTTTCAATCTTTTCTCTAACTCCTCCACTGAGGACTCCATGCTCAGGCCACTGGTTGACTGACAGCATCTGCCTTTGTATTTGTCAGGATCTGGCAGGAAACAGCTAGATCATGTTCCTGACACCAAGTACTTCTTGACATTCTCAATAATGTGTGGGTTTGGTATCTGTATATGGGATGGATCCACAGGTGAGGCAGTCTCTAGGTGGTCTGTCATTCAGTGTCTGCTCTCCACTTTATCTCCTTATTTCCTCCAGTGAGTATTCATTTCCCATTCTGAGAAGGAATGAAATATCCACACTTTGTTTTTCCTTCTTCTTGAACTTCATGTGATCCATGAATTGTATCTTCAGTGTTCCAAGCTTTTGGACTAATATCTGCTTAACAGTGAGTGCATACCATGTGTATTCTTTTGTGACTGGGTTACCTCACTCAGGATCTTTTGTTATCTTTTTTGACCGAATATAGAATTTTTCATCATTTCATTGGATATTTTTATTTACATTTCAAATGTTATTCCCTTTCCTGAGGTCCAAACCATAATTTTACTATTCCACCCCCCCATTTCTTCTATGAGATTGTCCCCCCTCCCCAAACACCCGCCCTTCACACACACACACAACAGACATTCCCCTGAACTGCGGGGTCCAGCCTTGCAGGAATAAGGGCTTCTCCTCCCATTGTTGCCCAACAGTGCTATCTTCCAGCAGCTGGAGTCAAGGGTCAGACCATGTATAGTTTATGGGTAGTGGTTTAGTCACTGGGAAGTCTTGTTGGTTGATATTGTTGTTCTTATGGGATTGCAAACCCTTTCAGTTTCTTCAATCCTTTCTCTTATTCCTTCAATGGGGAACCAATCCTCAGTTCAAATGTTAACTGCTACCATTTGCCTCTGTACTTGATATACTCTGGCTGTGCCTCTCAGGAGACAGCTATATCAGGCTTCTCTCACCCTGCATTTCTTGTCTTCATCAATATTATCTAGCTTTGGTGGCTGTATATAAATGGGCTGTCTACCCAGGTGGGACAGGCTCTGACAGCCATTTCTTCAGTCTCTGCTCCAAACTTTGTCTTCATATTCCCTAGTATGAATATTTTTATTCCACCTTTAAGGAGTGAAACATCCACTCTTTGGTCTTCCTTCTCCTTGAGCTTCATGTGGTCTTGGGTAATTTGAGCTTCTGGGCTAATATTTACTTATCAGTGAGTGCATACCATGTGTGCTTTTTTTGATTGGGTTACCTCAGTTAGAATGATATTTTCGAGGTCCATCCATTTGCCAATGAACTTTATAGAGTCATTGTTTTTAATAGCTGAGTGGTAGTCCATTGTATAAATGTACCACATTTTTTGTATCTATCATTTGTTGAAGGGCATCTGGGTTCTTTCCAGCTTCTGGTTATTATAAATAAGACTGCTATGAACATAGTGGAGCATGTGTCTTTGTTATATGTTGGGTATATCTTTTGGGTATATGCCTAAGAGAGGAAGAGCTGGGTCCTCAGGTAGTTCAATGTCCAATTTTCTGAGGAACCTCCAGATTGATTTCCAGAATGGATGTACCAGTCTGCAATCCCACCAACAATGGAGGAGTGTTCCTCATTCTCCACGTCCTTGCCAGCATCTGCCGTCGCCAAAGTTTTTGATCTTATCCATTCTGACTGGTGTGAGGTAGAATCTTAGGGTTGTTTTGACTTACATTTCCCTGATGATTAAGGATATTGATTATTTCTTTGGCTACTTCTCACACATTTGATATTCCTCAGCTGAGAATTCATTGCTTAGCACTGTATCCCATTTTTAATAGGGTTGTTTGGCTCTCTGGAATCTAACCTCTTGTATTCTTTGTCTATTTTGGATATTACAACTATCATATATAGGATTGGCTATGATATTTTCAGAATCTGTTGGTTGCCATTTTGTCCTAATGACAGTGTCCTTTTCCTGACAGAAGCTTTGCAGTTTATGAGATCCCATTTGTCGATTCTTAATCTTAGAACATAAGTCATTGGGGTTTTGTTCAGGAAAATTTTCCCAGTGCCCATGTGTTTAAGGCTCTTCCCCACTTTTTCTTCTATTAGTTTGAGTGTATCTGGTTTGCTGTGGAGGTCCTTGATTCACTTGGACTTAAGCTTTGTACAGGATGATAAGAATAGGGAAATTTGCATTCTTCTACATGCTGACCTCCAGTTGAACCAGCACCATTTGTTAAAAATGCTGGGTCCCCCCCCCCCACTGGATGGTTTTTAGCTCTTTGTCAAAGACCAAGTGGCAAGAGGTGTGTGGGTTCATTTCTGTGTCTTCAGTTCTATTCCACTGATCTATCTGTCTGTCTTTGTACCAATACCATACAATTTTATCATGATTGCTCTGCAATACTGCTTGAGGTCTGGGATGGTGATTTCCCAAGAAGTTCTTTTATTTTTGAGGATAGTTTTCATTATCCTGGGGTTCCTGTTTTTCCAAATGAATTTGCAAATTGCTCTTTCTAACTGTATGAAGAATTGAGTCAGGAATTTGATGGGGATTGCATTGAATATGTAGATTGCTTTTCACAAAATGACCATTTTTACTATATTAATCCTGCCAAACCGTGAGCATGGGAGGTCCTTCCAGCTTTTGAGATCTTCTTCAATTTCTTTCTCCAGGGACTTGAATTTCTTTTTTTCCCCCTAACACCTCCCCCTCCCCTTCTACAGGGGTGTTCCCCTCCCCATGCTCCTCCCCATTACTGCCCTCCTACCAAAAATCACGTTCACTGGGGGTTCAGTCTTGGGAGGACCAAGGGCTTCCCCTTTCACTGGTGCTCTTACTAGGCTATTCATCGCTACCTATGAGGTTGGAGCCTATGTATAGTCTTTGGGTAGTGGCTTAGAGACTTGAATTTCTTGTCATATAGATAATACACTTGCTTGATTAGAGTCATACCAAGATATTTTATGTTATTTGGGACTATTATGAAGGGTGTCATTTCCCTAATTTCTTTCTCAGTCTGTTTATCCTTTGAATAGTGGAAGGCTAATGGTTTGTTTAAGTTATTTCTATACATAGTTACTTTGCCAAACTTGTTTATCAGGCTTAGTAGCTTTCAGGTGGAAGTTTTGCAGGGTCACTTAATATACTATCATATCATCTAAAAATAGTGATATTTTAACTCCTTCCTTTCCAATTTGTATTCCTTTGACCTCCTTTTGTTGTCTGATTGCTGTGGCTAGGACTTCGAGTACTATATTGAGTAAGTAGTGGGAGAGTGGGCAGCCTTGTCTAGTCCCTGATTTTAGTGGGATTGCTTCAAGTTTCTCTCCATTTAGTTTAATGTTGGCTCCTGGCTTTCTGTATGTTGCTTTTCCACTGCTTAGGTACAGGCCTTGAACTCCTGACCTTTTCCAGGACTTTTCTCATGAAGGGGTTTAAATTTTGTCAAATGCTTTCTCAGCATATAATGAAATGATCATGTGGCTTTTTTCTTTTAAATTTTTCACACAGTGATCTACGTTGATGGATTTCTGTATATTGAACCTAACTTGCACCCATGGGAGGAAGCCTACTCAATCGTGTTGGATAATCATTTTGATGTATTTTCATAAATTTTATTGAGTATTTTTGCTTTGACATTCATAAGGGGAATTTGTTTGAAGTTTTCCTTCTTTGTTGGGTCTTTGATTTATGTATAAGTGTAATTGTGGCTGCATAGAAGGAATTGGGTAGTGTTCCTTCTGTTTCTTTTTTTGTGGAATAATTTGAACAGTATTGGTATTAGGTCTCTTATGAAGGTGTGATAGAATTCTGGACTAAAACCATCTGATCCAAGGCTCTTTTTGGTTGGGAGACTTTTAATAACTGCTTCTATTTCCTTAGGAAATATAAGATTGTTTAGATGGTTTATAATCCTGATTTAACTTTGGTGCCAGGTAATTGTCTAGGAAATTGTCTATTTTACTTAGATTTTCCAGTTTTGTTGAACACAGGCTTTTGTAGTCGGATCTGATGATTTTTTTAAATTTCCTCAGCTTCTGTTGTTAGGTTTCCCTTTTTAATTCTGATTTTCTTATTTGGATACTCTCTCTCTGCCCTCTGGTTAGTTTGGCTAAGGGTTTATATATCTTGTTTGATTTTCTCAAAGAAAAAGCTCCTGCTTTTTTTATTCTTTGTACAGTCCTATTTGTTTCCACTTGGTTGATTTTGGTCCTGAGTTTGATTTTTCCTGCCTTCTACTCCTCTTGGTTATATTAGCTTGTTTTTGTTCTAGAGCTTTTTGATATGCTGTCAAGCTGCTAATATATGATCTCTCTGGTTTCTTTTCGGTGGAACTGAGAGCTATGAGTTTTGCTTTAGCACTGCTTTTATTGTTTGGCATAATTTTGGGAATGTTGTGCCTTCATTTTCATTAAATTCTAAAATTGTTCTTAATTTTTATTTATTTCTTCCTTGACCAGGTTATCATTGAATAGAGTGTTGTCCACCTTCCATGTATATGTGGGCTTTTTGTTGTTATTGATGTTAGTGAAGACCAGCCTCAGTCCATGGTGATCTGGTAGGATGTTTAGGATTATTTCAATCTCCTTGTATCTGTTGAGGCCTCTTTTGTGGCTGATTATATTGTAAATTTTGGAGAAGGTACAATGAGGTCCTGAGAAGAAAATATATTCTTGTGTTTTCGGATGACATGTTATATAAATATCTGTTAAATCCACGATGATATGTCCTTATTCCATCTATTTGCCTAAGAATTTCATAAAGTCATTGTTCTTTTTTTTTCTTTTCTTTTTTTCAGAGCTGGGGACCGAACCCAGGGCCTTGCGCTTGCGAGGCAAGCGCTCTACCACTGAGCTAAATCCCCAACCCCAAAGTCATTGTTCTTAATAGCTGAGTAGCATTCCATTGTAGAAATGTACCACATTTTCTGTATCCATTCTTCTGTTGAAGGGCATCTGGGTCCTTTCCAGCTTCTGGCTATTATAAATAAGGCTGCTATGAACATAGTGGAGCACGTGTCTTTGTTATATGTTGGGGCATCTTTTGGGTATATGCTCAGTAGAGGTATAGCTGGGTTGTCAGGTAGTGCAATGTCCAATTTTCTCAGGAACCACCAGACTGATTTCTAGAGTAGTTGTACCAGTCTGCAATCCCACCAAAAATGGAGGAGTGTTCCTCTTTCTCCACATCCGTGTTAGCATCTGCTGTCACCTGAGTTTTGATCTTAGCCATTCTGACTGGTGTGAGATAGAATCTCAGGCTTGCTTTAATTTGCATTTCCCTTATGACTAAGGATGTTTAACATTTCTTTAAGGTGCTTCTTGGCCATTTGTATTCCTCAGTTGAGAATTCTTTGTTTAGCTTTCTACCCCATTTTTAATAGGGTGATTTGATTTTCGGGAATCTCACTTCTTGATTTCTTTGTATATATTGGATATTAGCCCTTGATCTGGTACAGGATTGGTAAATATCTTTCCCAAACTCTTGGTTGCCATTTTGTCCTATTGACAGTGTCCTTTACCTTACAGAAACTTTGCAATTCTATACGATCCCATTTGTGTACTGTTGATCTTAGAGCACAAGTCACTGGGGTTCTGTTCAGGAAATTTTCCCTGTACCCATATGTTTGGGTTTCTTCTCCACTTTCTTATCTATTAATTTTAGTGTATTTGATTTTATTTGGAGGTCCTTGATGCACTTAGACTTGAGGTTTGTACAAGGAAATAAAATGGATTGATTTCCATTATTCTACACTTTGATTTTGGACACTATTTATTGAAAATGCTGCCTTTTTTCCAGTGATGGTTTGAGCTCTTTTGTCAAAATGAAGTGACAACTTGTGTGTGTGGGGGGGGGCTTATTTCAGGGTCTTCAATTCCATTCCATCAATCTACCTGCCTGTCACTGTTCAAATACCATAAAGTTTTTATGACAATTGTTCTGTAATCAAGACTGAGGTCATGGGTGGTGATTTCTCAAGAATTTTTTTTTCATTCTTTTTTGATTTTAGATAAAGAAATGAGTCTTTATTATAGTTGCTGCTTTCCGTATGTCAATATATTCATATGAAAGGTTTTTAATGCTCAGTTTTTAGAATAGTTGTATTGATATTCTGGACAGAATGTTTGTGTTTCTCCACCCCCAAATTAATTTATTGAAAAAATTTTATTGGATATTTTTTATTACTTTTTTTTATTAACTTAAGTATTTCTTATTTACATTTCGAGTGTTATTCCATTTCCCGGTTTCTGGGCCAACATCCCCCTAACCCCTCACCCTCCCCTTCTTTATGGGTGTTCCTCTCCCTATCCTGCCCCCATTGCCCCCCTCCCCCAAACAATCATGTTCACTGGGGCTTCAGTCTTAGCAGGACCCAGGCCTTCCCCTTCCACTGGTGATCTTACTAGGATATTCATTGCTACCTATGAGGACAGAGTCCAGGGTCAGTCCATGTACAGTTTCTAGGTAGTGGCTTAGTCCCTGATAGGTCTGGTTGCTTGGCATTGTTGTTCATATGGTGTCTCGAGCCCCTTCAAGCTCTTCCAGTTCTTTCTCTGATTCCTTCAACGGGGGTCCAATTCTCAGTTCAGTAGTTTGCTGATGGCATTCGCCTCTGAATTTGCTGTATTCTGGCTGTGTCTCTCAGGAGAGATCTACATCCAGCTCCTGTCGGCCTGCACTTCTTTGCTTCATCCATGTTGTCTAATTGGGTGGCTATATATGTATGGGCCACATGTGGGGCAGGCTCTGAATGGGTGTTCCTTCTGTCTCTCTTTTAATCTTTACCTCTCTATTCCCTGCCAAGGGTATTCTTGTTCCCCTTTTAAAGAATGAGTGAAGCATTCACATTTTGATTATCCGTCTTGAGTTACATGAGTTCTATGCATCTAGGGTAATTCAAGCATTTGGGCTAATAGCCACTTATCAATGAGTGCATACCATGTATGTTTTTCTGTGATGAGGTTACCTCACTCAGGATGATATTTTCCAGTTCCAACCATTTGCCTATGAGTTTCATAAAGTCATTGTTTTTGATAGCTGAGTAATATTCCATTGTGTAGATGTACCACATTTTCTGTATCCATTCCTCTGTTGAAGGGCATCTGGGTTCTTTCCAGCTTCTGGCTATTATAAATAAGGCTGCTATGAACATAGTGGAGCACGTGTCTTTTTTATATGTTGGGGCATCTTGTGGGTATATGGCCAAGAGAGGTATAGCTGGATCCTCAGGTATTTCAATGTCCTATTTTCTGAGGAACCTCCAGACTGATTTCCAGAATGGATTTACCAGTCTGCAATCCCACCAACAATGGAGGAGTGTTCCTCTTTCTCCACATCCTCGCCAGCATTTGTTGTCACCTGAGTTTTAATCTTAGCCATTCTCACTGGTGTGAGGTGAAATCTCAGGATTGTTTTGATTTGCATTTCCCTTATGACTAAAGATTTTGAACATTCCTTTAGGTGTTTCTCAGCCATTTGGCATTCCTCAGCTGTGTATTCTTTGTTTAGCTCTGAACCCCATTTTTTAATAGGGTTATTTGTCTCCGTGAAGTCTAATTTCTTGAGTTCTTTGTATATTTTGGATATAAGCCCTCTCTCTGTTGTAGGATTGGAAAAGATCTTTTCCCAATCTGTTGGTTGCCATTTTGTCCTAACCACAGTGTCCTTTGCCTTACAGAAGCTTTGCAGTTTTATGAGATCCCATTTGTCGATACTTGATCTTAGAGCATAAGCCATTGCTGTTTTGTTCAGGAAATTTTTTCCAGTGCCCATGTGTTCGAGATTCTGCCCTAGTTTTTCTCCTAATAGTTTGAGTATATCTGGTTTGATGTGGAGGTCCTTGATCCACTTGGACTTAAGCTTTGTACAGGGTGATAAGCATGGATCGATCTGCATTCTTCTACATGTTGACCTCCAGTTGAACTGGCAACATTTGCTGAAAATGCTATCTTTTTTCCATTGGATGGTTTTGGCTTGTTTGTCAAAAATCAAGTGACCATAGGTGTGTGGGTTCATGGCTGGGTCTTCAATTCTGTTCCATTGGTCTATCTGTCTGTCTCTGTACCAATACCATGCAGTTTTTAATCACTATTTCTCTGTAATACTGCTTGAGTTCAGGGATAGTGATTCCCCCTGAAGTCCTTTTATGTTGAAGATAGTTTTAGCTATCCTGGGTTTTTTATTATTCCAGATGAATTTGCAGATTGTTCTGTCTAACTCGTTAAAGAAATGGATTGGTATTTTGATGGGGATTGCATTGAATCTGTAGATTGCTTTTGGTAAAATGGCCATTTTTACTATATTAATCCTGCCACTCCATGAGCATGGGAGGTCTTTCTATCTTCTGAGATCTTCAATTTCTTTCTTCAGAGTCTTGAAGTTCTTACTGTACAGATCTTTTACTTGCTTGGTTAAAGTCACACTGAGATACTTTATATGGTTTGGGTCTATTATAAAGGGTGTCATTTCCCTAATTTCTTTCTCGGCTTGTTTCTCTTTTGTGTAGACGAAGGGTACTGATTTATTTGAGTTAATTTTATATGCAGCCACTTTGCTGAAGTTGTTTATCAGCTTTAGTAGTTCTCTGGTGGAACTTTTGGGATCACTTAAATATACTATCATATCATCTGCAAATAGTGATATTTTGACTTCTTCTTTTCTAATCTGTATCCCTTTGATCTCCTTTTGTTGTCTGATTGCTCTGGCTAGAACTTCAAGAACTATATTGAAAAAGTAGGGAGAGAGTGGGCAGCCTTGTCTAGTCCCTGATTTTAGAGGGATTGCTTCAAGTTTCCCTCCATTTAGTTTAATGTTAGCAACTGGTTTGCTGTATATAGCTTTTATTATGTTTAGGTATGGGCCTTGAATTCCTATTCTTTCCAGGACTTTTATCATGAAGGGGTGTTGAATTTTGTCAAATGCTTTCTCAGCATCTAATGAAATGATCATGTGGTTTTGTTCTTTCAGTTTGTTTATATAATGGATCACATTGATGGTTTCCTATATATTAAACTGTCCCTGCATGCCTGGGATGAAGCCTACTTGATCATGGTGGATGATTGTTTTGATGTGCTCTTGGATTCGGTTTGTCAGAATTTTATTGAGTATTTTTGTGTTGATATTAATAATGGAAATTTGTCTGAAATTCTCTTTCTTTGTTGGGTCTTTGTGTGGTTTAGGTATAAGAGTAATTGTGGCTTCATAGAAGGAATTCGGTAGTGCTCCATCTGTTTCAATTTTGTGGAATAGTTTGGATAGTATTGGTATGAGGTCTTGTATGAAGGTCTGATAAAATTCTGCACTAAACCCATCTGGACCTGGGCTCTTTTTGGTTGGGAGACCTTAAATTACTGCTTCTATTTCCTTAAGAATTATGGGGTTGTTTAACTGGTTTCTGTTCCTGATTTAACTTCAGTACCTGCTATCTGTCTAGGAAATTGTCCATTTCCTGCAGATTGTCAAGTTTTGTTGAATATAGGCTTTTATACTAAGATCTGATGATTTTTTGAATCTCCTCTGATTCTGTAGTTATGTCTCCATTTTCATTTCTGATTTTGTTAATTTGGACACACTCTCTGTATCCTCTCATTAGTCTGGCTAAGGGTTTATCTATATTGTTGATTTTCTCAAAGAACCAACTTTTGGTTCTGTTGATTCTTTCTATGGTCCTTTTTGTTTCTACTTGGCTGATTTCAACTCTGATTTGATTATTTCCTGCCTTCTCCTCCTCCTGGGTGTATTTGCTTCTTTTTGTTCTAGAGCTTTTAGGTGTGCTGCCAAGCTGCTGAAATATGCTCTCTCGTGTTTCTTTCTGCAGGCACTCAGAGCTATGAGTTTTCCTCTTAGCTCAGCTTTCATTGTGCCCCATAAGTTTGGGTATGTTGTACCTTCATTTTCATTAAATTCTAAGAAGTCTTTAATTTCTTTCTTTATTTCTTCCTCGACCAGGTTATCATTGAGTAGAGCATTGTTCAACTTCCACGTATATGTGGGCGTTCTTCCTTTATTGTTATTGAAGGCCAGCTTTAGGCCGTGGTGGTCTGATAGCACGCAGGGGATTATTTCCATCTTCCTGTACCTGTGAGTCCCGTTTTTTGACCAATTATATGGTCAATTTTGGAGAAAGTACCATGAGGAGCTGAGAAGAATGTATATCCTTTTTGCTTTAGGATAGAATTTTCTATAAATATCTGTTAAATCCAGTTGGTTCCAACTTCTGTAAGTTTCTCTATGTCTCTGTTTAATTTCTGTTTCCATGATCTGTGCATTGATGAGAGTGGGGTGTTGAAATCTCCTACTATTATTGTGTGAAGTGCAATGTGTGTTTTGAGCTTTAGTAAGGTTTCTTTTATGTATGTAGGTGCCCTTGTATTTGGGGCATAGATATTTAGGATTGAGAGTTCATCTTGGTGGATTTTTCCTTTGATGAATATGAAGTGTCCTTCCTTATCTTTTTTGATGAATTTTAGTTGAAAATTGATTTTATTTGATATTAGAATGGCTACTTCAGCTTGCTTCTTCTGACCATTTGCTTGGAAAGTTGTTTTCCAGCCTTTCACTCTGAGGTAGTGTCTGTCTTTGTCTCTGAGGTGTGTTTCCTCTAGGCAGCAGAATGCAGGGTCCTCATCGCATATCCAGTTTGTTAATGTGTGTCTTTTTATTGGGGAGTTGAGACCATTGATGTTGAGAGATATTAAGGAATAATGATTATTGCTTCCTGTTATATTCATATTTGAATGTGAGGTTATGTTTGTGTGCTTTTCTTCTCTTTGTTTTGTTGCCAAGACCATTAGTTTCTTGCATTTTCTAGGATCTAGCTTGCCTCCTTATGTTGGGCTTTACCATTTATTATCCTTTAATAAATGGATTTGTAGAAAGATATTGTGTAAATTTGGTTTTGTCATGGAATATCTTGGTTTCTCCATTTATGTTAATTGAGATTTTACAGGATACAGCAACCTGGGTTGGCATGTGTTCTCTTAGGGTCTGTATGACATCTGTCCAGGATCTTCTGGCTTTCATAGTCTCTGGCGAAAAGTCTGGTGTGATTCTGATAGGTCTGCCTTTATATGTTACTTGACCTTTTTCCCTTACTGCTTTTAATATTCTTTCTTTATTTTGTGCATTTGGTGTTTTGACTATTATGTGACGGGAGGAATTTCTTTTCTGGTCCAATCTATTTGGAGTCTGTAGGCTTCTTGTATGCTTATGGGCATCTCTTTCTTTAGGTTAGGGAAGTTTTCTTCTTTGATTTTGTTAAAGATATTTACTGGTGCTTTGAGCTGGGACTCTTCACTCTCTTCTATATCTATTATCCTTAGGTTTGATCTTCTCATTGAGTCCTGGATTTCCTGTATGGTTTGGACCAGTATCTTTTTCCGATTTACATTATCTTTGACAGTTGAGTCGATGATTTCTATGGAATCTTCTACTCCTGAGATTCTCTCTTCTATCTCTTGTATTCTGTTGGTGATACTTGCATCTATGGCTCCTTGTCTCTTCCTTTGGTTTTTTATATCCAGGGTTGTTTCCATGTGTTCTTTCTTGATTGCTTCTATTTCCATTTTTAATTCTGTCAACTGTTTGATTGTGTTTTCCTGGGATTCTTTCAGGGATTTTTGTGATTCCTCTCTGTAGGCTTCTACTTGTTTATTTATGTTTTCCTGAATTTCTCTAAGGGAGTTCTTCATGTCTTTCTTGAAGTCCTCCAGCATCATGATCACATATGATTTTGAAGCTAGATCTTGCTTTTCTGGTGTGTTTGGATATCCCATGTTTGCTTTGGTGGGAGAATTGGGCTACAATGATGCCATGTAGTCTTGGTTTCTGTTGCTTGGGTTCCTGTGTTTGCCTCTCGCCATCAGATTATCTCTAGTGTTACTTTGTTCTTCTATTTCTGACAGTGGCTAGACTGTCCTATAAGCCTGTATGTCAGGAGTGCTGTAGGCCTGTTTTCCTGTTTTCTTTCAGCCAGTTATGGGAACAGAGTGTTCTGCTTTCGGGCTTGTAGTTTATCCTCCGTACAGGTCTTCAGCTATTCCTGTGGGCCTGTGCCCTGGGTTCACCAGGCAGGTCGCTTGGAGCAGAAAAGTTGGTCTTACCTGTGGTCCCGAGGTTCAAATTTGCTCTTGGGGTGTTGCTTATGAACTCTCCACGGGGGCAGCAACCAGGAGGTCCTGAACTGCCCTTTCTGGGAGCCCCAGTGCACCAGAGTCCCAGATGGTGTTTGGTGTTTTCCTCTGGAGTCAGAGATGTGGGCAGAGTGTAGTCTCTTCTGGTTTCTGAGGCGTGTCTGCCTCTCTGAAGGTTTAGCTCTCCCTTCCATGGGATTTGGGTGAAGAGAATTGTTTATCTGGTCGGTCCCTTCAGGTTCCGGAGGTGTCTCAGATGCAGCGGACCTGCTGCTCCTGGGCCTTCATCTATGGCAACCCAGAGTCCGTATACAGTTTCCTCTTGGGCCAGGGATGTGGGCAGGGGTGGGCTGTGTTGGTGGTCTCTTCTGCTCTGCAGTCTCAGGAGTGCCCACCTGTCTGTGTGGTGAGCTCTCTCTCCCACAAGGTTTGGGAGCAGTGAGCTGGAGGCAGGGAGTGCAAGATTCTTATTGGATATTTTTATTTACATTTCAAATGTTATTCTCTTTCCAGGTTTCTTGTCCTTTCCCCTGTCCCCTATCCACTCCCCGTCTCCTTCTTCTATAAGGGTGTTCCCCTCTCCAACCACCTCCCCTCTTCCTGCCTCCCCACTCTGATATTCCCCTACACTGGTCTTTTATTGTTGAAAATAGTTTTCACTATCCTGGGTTTTTTCTTATTTGAAATAAATTTGCAAATTGTTCCTTCTAACTCCCTGAAGAATTGAGTTGGAATTTTGATGGGGATTGCGTTGAATCTGTAGATTATTTTTGGCAATATGGCCATTTTTACTATATTAATCAGAATCCGTGAGTATAGGACATCCACCCATCTTGTGAGATCATCTTCCCTTTCTTTCTTCAGAGCCTTAAAGTTCTAGTCATACAGATCTTTCACTTGCTTCGTTATGGTCTACCAAGGTATTTTATATTATTTTGTGAGTATTATGAAGGGTGTTGTTTCCCTAATTTCTTTCTCAGCCTGTTTTTCTTAGAGTAGAGGAAGGCTAATTATTTGTTTGAGTTATTTTTATATCCAGCCACTTTGCTGAAGTTTTTATCAGGTTTAGAAGTTTTCTGGTGGAATTTTTGGGGTCACTTAAGTATACTATCATATCATTTGCAAAAAGTGATATTTTGATTGTCTCCTTTCCAATTTGTATACTTCTGACCTTTAGTTATTTATTGCTCCGGCTAGGACTTCAGGTACTGTATTGAATATGTAAGAAGTGTGCAGGTTTATCTAATTCCTTATTTCTGTGGGATTGCCTCAAGTTTCTCTCCATTTAGTTTGACTTTGGCTCCTGTATATTGCTTTTATTATATTTTTATGTGGGCCTTGAATTCCTGATCTTTTGAAGACATTTATGGTGAAGGGGTGCTGAATTTTGTCAAAAGCTTTTTCATCATTAAATAAGATGATCATATGTTTCTTTTCTTTCAATTTGTTTCTATAGTAGATTATGTCGATATATTTTTGTATATTGAACTATCTCTTTATCCCTGGGATGAAGCCAATTTGATCATGATAGATGATTGTTTTGATGTGTTCTTGGATTCGGTTTGCAAAAATTTTATTGAGTAATTTTTATTGATATTCATAAGAATGTTGGTCTGAAGTATTTTTTCTTTGTTGGGTCTTAGTGTGATTTAGGTATAAGAGTAATTGTGGCTACATAGAAGGAATTTGGTAGTGCTCCGTCTCTTTCTATTTTGTTGAATAGTTTGGACAGTATGGGTATGAGGTCTTCTTGATGGTCTAATAGAATTATGCACTAATTTTTTCTTTTTTTAAATAGTAGATTACATTGATGAATTTTCCAAAATTAAGCATCCATTAATTAAAAAAAGTTTATCAGAAGAACCATTTTCTACATACTCTAAAAATTAAAAACCCATTGATTTTTTTCTTTTAATTTAAATGTTATGTAGGTATCCAGTTATAGTCAAGTCATCTGACTCAGATTTCATATTTCATTTCCTGTTTTTATTTTTCATTTTCATTTTTCTTAACATCTTCTACTTTACAAGACTGATTCTCTGTCTACTGCTCAGTGGAGTCAGAATGAATTTTATATTCTATTTTTTACAGTGACATACTTCATGTTCCCTTATCAATGTTTGTTAGAAAAACAGAGTGCAATATACAGCCACCAAACTAGGTAAGATGGATGAAGTAAAGAAGTGCAGGCTGACAGGAACCAGATGTATATCTCTCCTGAGAGATAAAGCCAGAATATGGCAAATACATAGGCGAATGCCAGCAACAAACCACTGAATTGAGAACGGGACTCCTGTTTAAGGAATCAGAGAAAGGACTGAAAGAGTTTGAAGGGGCTTGAGACCCCATATGAACAACAATGCCAACCAACCAGAGCTTCCAGGGACTAAGCCACTACCCAAAGACTATACATGTACTGACCCTGGGCTCCAACCTCATAGATAGCAAGGAATAGCTTAGTAAGAGCACCAGTGGAAGGAAGCCCTTGGTCCTGCCAAGACTGAATCCCCACTGAACGTGATTGTTGGGGGGAGGGTGGTAATGGGGGGAGGATGGATAGAGGAACGCGCATAGAGAAGAGGAGGGGGATGTTGGTCTGGAAACCAGGAAAGGGAATAACAATCGAAATGTAAATAAGAAACATCCAAGTTAATAAAGACGAAAAAAATAATATTGTTATAGGAATCTGAACAGAAAATGTAAGAATTATTTTTCACAATTATAAAAATTACAATAGTCACTAAGTTCAAATTATTAAAAGGGTGTTTCCTATCCAATAAATGGTAAGCAATTTGAAGTTTAGAACATAAATTAGGCCTACCTAAACTACCTATAGTTTTAAATTTTTCATTATTACCATTTATTATGGAAGTAGTTAGCATGGTGGGTTGGTGATCATATTTGGATATCGGATCAAGCTTGTTTGCTGTATTGTACAGGGTATGTGACTCCTCAGCTATATAGTAGCCATGAGCAACCAAAAGTGATTTTTATCAGATTATATTATTTTGGGTCCCATACCCAGAGGTTTTTATTTAGCTATCTGTGGCTTCTAGGTGAAATGTCATCCATACGTTCAAGATACCTCCATTTAAACTTCCCTGTAAATAGTTTACTGAGTATACAAAATAGTAGACTCCGATATGGCCTTTTCAAACATCATTAGTTGAGGTTTTGTTTTGTTTACTTTTTTCCTCACCACCTCTCCTCCTTCATTCTCTATGTAAATCCCTGCTTATATCTTTCCACTCCCAGTTTCCCTCACTTGCATCTCACAGGTTTTTTTGTTAATTTGAAGGACACATCTAAAGGTGAGAATAAGGAATAAAATTCTTCTAGTATTATCGTGTCAGACTCTACCTGATCTATAATTCCTTTTAGTGTTTTTCTTTATAATAAAATTGAGATCTACAACATTTAGTGAATAAATACTTATCCTTTTTTATTAGCCTGATGAATTGTTCCTTCAATTTGTATCCAATAGCCATCTTCAAATGTTTTAATAATATTGTTTTTCAGTCTACTTGCAAGAACTTGAATGGCTTGAATAAATATAGGCAATAAATGAAAACAGTAGAGGTATCGTAATACCTGACCTCAAGTCATTCTAGAAAGCCCCAGTGGCAAAGAAAACATGGTCTCATCACAAATAGGAGTCATAACAACTTACAGAACTAGAATACATAAATAAATAAGTGGAGCCATGTAGGATTAAGGGTAGAGTCCCATGTCTGTTCCGCCAAAAGGCTCAGGTTGCTCAGGAAGGCAGGATGCCAGAAGTTTGACTGTGCTTACCCCATTCCACTATTCCACTGCAGGGTGGTGTGTTGGGAGCGATGCCCTTAAAACCCTCCTTTCTTGATGTTAATATTACAGTTAGAGTTGAGCATGACTGGGTTCATGGAAAATCCTCAGCCAGCTGCAGAAGATTCATACAAATCTGGTGGTCAGGATGAATACTGATATGATAAAGTTGTGACCTTGCTGAGAAATACATCTGATGTTGAGATGCCCAATGTAACATTCTGAAAAACCAACATCCTGCTAACTAATAGATATGACAAACCTGTGACCTTTCTGACATCCTATTGACATCAGCCATTTGCCTGACCTCAAGAACTGTGTCCTTGGCCTGGGTAAATGTTTCACACTCCCTCCCCCTCCCTCTGTTACCCCTTTTATGGTATAAATTCAGCCTTGGGAAAAAATAAAATTGTTGCCTTGATCAGACTCTTGTCTTGGTGTCCTTCTTCATGTCTCTTGTCCCCCATTCTCTTCCAGGTACCCTCTACACCCTCTTTGACTGTCCTGTAGGACGAAACATTCGTGTCAGGTGGCTGTGAGAAAGGATCCAGTACACTGGTACACCGTTTGGTATGGAGAAGTGCAGTATGAGTGCAAAACTTAGCCAGAGCTGGCTCAAGGTCCCCAGAACTGCAAGGTGGCCAGGGCAGTCTGATTCTCAGGATCTTGGGCATCCAGGTGCTGCTGGGATGCCCCGGAAGAGCTAAGAACAGAGTGAGGGCATGCAGGGCTTTATCTAGCATGGGAACAAGAGGGAAAAGGGGCTGCTCTGACTGGTCCCCTGGGGAAAGTCCTTGGCTGGACGGTGGGGGCAGGCTTGAGCTTGGTGGCAGCACAGGCAGCTGAAAGCACAGGGAGGCCTTCTGTGAGAGATTAGGATGTAGCTCTGTAGGAGAAGGGCTTTTCTAAGGCTCCCCATGGAGGCTCCCTTGAAAAGAGGCAGTCCATGGTTTCAAGTCATTTATTGTCATGGTGGAAAGTGGATGAATAAAACCATCCCACTTCTCAGAGTGGGTCTGAGTTTAAATACCTTTTGCAGGAAGAGGTGTCTGGGAAGGAAGGTTCATTGGCTAAACTTGCAGGCCTTTATGTTGGTCATTAAAATGGAAGTCTTTCTTGAGCCTCAATGACCTGTGGTCACATCCTCTACTTGGGAAGGGTCCCTTATGTGACTGATAGTTACAAGTCTATGGAGCGCTGCAGGCCAGTAACTGGCCTGGCTTCTTGGGAGTCAGGTGAAACTCCTACTATCCCTAGGGCTTGTCTTACAATCTTCTACTCTAATTGGTGCTGTATACAAGAAGGCTACCTGAAAGGACGGTGCTGCCTCATAAGTTCTATTGATACTCCTTCCTATTAAAGGCATTTACAGTGTGGAAGCTGAGGTTTAGAGAATTTGGGGAACATTTGTAACATAATTCATGGCACAGTGAAAGGGGAGTGTCTGGATTTAAGCAGGAGTCTAAGGAATTTTAGTTTTTATACCCTCCCCTTGTATTTCTTCCCTTAGTTTAGTTATACTTTCAGAGGGGAAACCAGGAAAGGGAATTACGCTTGAAATGTAAATAAGTAAAATAACCAATAATAAAAATGGAAATTATTTTCAAATATATTTAACATCATTTCTTCTCTTTTTCTTCCTTTAAGTCCTCCCATCATTTTTCTCACAACCCCATGCTGAAAGGCCACCCTTAATCCCTTTGGAATTACATTGCAACATTAGAAAGCAGCTATACTATAACTTTAACATTGTATTTTATCCAGTCCTCTGTCTATCCTGCTTGAGTTCTCGTAAACCTTAAGTATAAGCATTTAAGTCATTAATGAATATGCTTTATAGTGAATTCATATAAATCTCTAGCCATTTTTCTCAGAATGGTATTTACAAGATAAAGTTGTATTTTTATTATTTTTTATTTTAAATCTTTTATCTGTGTGCATGCATGTGTACTGGTCTCTGCTTGGTACACACACACAGTTCAGAAGAGAATGATAATTCTTCTTGGATGTAGGCCACTATGTGTATCTGGGAAGTGACCTAGGTTTCCTGCAATAGTGTTAAGTGCTTTTAAGTATTCTCTACAAGTAGTACTTCTCCACTCCCACACAAGTTTCCGAAATTGATAAATAACTAAGTCTCAAGCTTGTGATCTCATAAAATCAACAATGCCAACCAATCAGAGCTTCCAGGGACTAAACCACTACCCAAAGTCTATATATGGTCTGACCATAGGCTACAACGGCATATGTAGCAGTGAATAGCCTTGTTGAGGCACCAGTGGAAAGGGAAACACTTGTTCCTGTCAAGACTGGACCCCCAGTGTAGAGGATTGTTTGGGATGGTAATGGGAGGTGGTTGGAGAGGGAAAAACCCATATAGAAGGGGAAGGGGAGTTGTTAGGGGGATAATGGACAGGAAACTGGGAATAGTAATAGCATTTGAAATATAAATGGAAGAAAAAAATTTTAAAAATTTTAAAAAAAGAGTCTAAATTATATTCAAGTAGTTTTTCTTGCTGGTGTGGAAACTGAATTTCTCAAATGAGAAATGTGAATTCGTTTTTCACTTCCTCTATATGGCTTTTAGTAATTTTCATATGTTACTGATTGGTCCAACCTTTAATCTGTTGACATTTTCAATATGCCTTGTTCATGCATAATCAAAGGAAGAAGGTTCACTAAGTTTTAAAGAGAGAGCAAGGCTAAAAAAAAAACCTACTGAAGTTCTCACTGAGAAAAACAAAACAAAACAAAACAAACCAGAACAAAATCCATGTTAAGCATCTTTCTTTCATTGTTTAAGCTTTCCACTTTTATTTATAATTTTCACTAAATTTGATATAATTTCAGTGTTCTATTTTTAGTAACAATGAAATGAACACATATTATATTGACTAGGATTTTGTCCTGAGCAGTTGTTCTTTGGATTAGTTTCACTTAGTTGTCATGACAACATATTTTTTCGAAAATGATAAAATATAAGTACAGTTTTTCCTTCCGTTTGATCTTTGGCCTGCTGGTTTATCTTGTTTCTCACATCCTCAGAGGCATGCTGAAAATTCACAGTGGCCAAGTCAGCACCATGTATTTTATAGGTTGAAGCCAAGAACTTAGAAAAGAAATTATAGGTTTTCTCTCCACATAGTCTGTTAGCAAGTTTCAGAGTGTGAGTTGCTCGATGCTTGCTCACTTTGGCATTCAGGCTTTCAAACTGTGAGTGAATGTCCTCTACAGAGTTGAAACGAAAAGTCATAGAGAGCTGGGCTTCAGTGCTGCCTTTTTCCCCAAAGAGACCAAGGCCAAGGCAGAAGAAATGCTGAAGGGGGAGAAGATGTTTCCTGTGGAGTTGCTTTTATTCATGATTTGAAACAGCACCAAGGCAAAGAGGGTGTTGGCTGAACTCAGCTGCTCCATGGTGAAGGCTCCTCTGTGTCAGTTCTTGCTCCCCTTGCTAGACACCTAGGAGGAAGCTCTTAGGGCCAACTGCAGCCTTTATTCAGAAAGGAGAGTATCTTACTGGCCAGCTCAAGCTGGAAAGAGAGACTTTTTCTCCTCTGGTACATGCTTAAAACTGAACTTGCACCCTTCAGAGAGGCAGACACGCCTGGGAAGCCAGAGGAGACTACTCTCTGCCCACATTTCTGACTCTAGAGGAAAATGTCTAGCACCATCTGGCCCCCTGTGCACAGGGTCCTGAGCAAAGACTGGGCAGGCCCTTCTGGTTGCTGCCCTCATGGAGAGCTGAAACCCAGCTCTGTGAAGCTACTCCAGGCCGGAGACCAGAGGTAAGACCAACTTTTCTGCTCCAAGTGACCTGCCTTGTGGACTCAGGACACACGACCACAGGAACACCGAAAGACCAGTAGGCAGGAACTACTACACAGCTGAAAGCAGAACACTGTTCCCATAACTGGCTCAAAAAGTTGGAGTCAGTCCGTGTATAGTCTTTCCATAGTGGTTTAGTCCCTGGAAGCTCTTGTTGGGTGGCATTGTTGTTCCTATGGGGATGCAAGCTCCTTCAACACTCAGTCCTTCCTCTAATTCCCCACAAGGGGGTCCTTTTCTCAATTCAGTGGTTTGCTGCTAGCATTCGCCTCTATATTGGACATGCTCTGGATGTGTCTCTCAGGAGAGAACTATATCCGATTCCTTTCAGCATTCACTTCTTAGCTTCATCTGTCTTATCTAGTTTTGGTGGCTGTATATATATGAGCCACACGTGGGGCAGGCTCTGAATGGCTGTTCCTTCAGTCGGTGCTCAAAACTTTGCTTCCATATCCACACCTATGGATATTTTCCCCGTTAAAGAAGGAGTGAAAGCATCCACATTTTGGTCATCCTTCTTCTTGAGCTTCCTGAGTTCTGTGGATTGCATCTTTGGTAACTGGAGCTTTTGGGCTAATATCTACTTATCAATTTGTGCATACCAAGTGGGTTTTTCTGTGATTGCATTACCTCACTCAGGATGATATTTTCTAGTTCATTGCATT
Source organism: Rattus norvegicus (assembly GCF_021556685.1). NCBI lineage: Eukaryota > Metazoa > Chordata > Mammalia > Rodentia > Muridae > Rattus > Rattus norvegicus. The sequence goes on along the minus strand of NC_141536.1, from coordinate 74,075,877 downwards.
GGCCTATGAATTTCATGAAGTCCATTGTTTTTGATAGTTGAGTTGTATTCCATTGTGTAGAGGTACCATATTTTTGGAATACCTTCCTTTGTTGAAGGGCATCTGGGTATAAAAGCTTCTGGTTGTTATAAATAAGGTTGCTATGCACATAGGAGACCATGTGTCTTTGTTGTATGTTGGAGCATCTTTTGGGTATATGCCCAGGAGTGGTACATCTGGGTCATCAGGTAGTAGAATGTCCAATTTTCTCAGGAACCTACAGACTGATTTCTAGAGTGGTTGTACCAGTTTGTAATCCCATCAAAAAAAATGATGGAGTGTTCCTCTTTCTCCATATTCTCACCAGCATCTGCCAATACCTGAGTTTTTATCTTATCCATTGTGACTGGTGTGAGGTAGAATCTCAGGCTTGTTTTGATTTGCACTTCCCTGAAGCCTAAGGATGTTGAACATTTCTTTAGGTGCTTTTTGGCCATTTGATATTCCTCAGCTAAGAATGTTTAGCTCTGTAACCCACTTTTAATAGGTTATTTGGTTCTCTGGAATCTAACTTCCTGAGTTCTTTGTATATTTTGGATATTAGACCTCTATTGTTTTAGGATAGGTAAAGATGTTTTCCCATTCTGTTGACTGCTGTTTTGTCCTAACAACAGTGTCTTTTTCCTTACAGAAGCTTTGCAGTTTTATGAGGTCCCATTTGTGGATTCTTGATTGTCGAGCATAAGCCATTGGTGTTTTGTTCATGAAATTCTCCCCAGTGCCCATGTGTTCAAGACTCTTCCTCACTTTTTCTTCTATTTGTTTGAATGTATCAGGTTTGATGTGGAGGCCCTTGATCCACTTGGACTTAAGTTTTGTACAGGGTGATAAGATTGGATGGAGGCTGGGGCCCGAACCTTGCTTCTCATGGCCCAGAGCTCCCTGCTCCCAAACCCCGTGGGAGAGAGAGCTCATCGCCCAGACAGGTGGGCACTGCTGAGACTGCAGGGCAGGAGAGACCACCAGTATTGCCCACCCCTTCCCACATCCATGTCCAAGAGGAAACTGTATACAGCCTCTGGGAATATGAAGATAGGGGCACTCAACTCTGCGGTCCAGACGTCAGCAGTTTGATAGTACACATAACAGCTCTAGAACAAAAAAAAAAAAAACACACCCGGGAGGAATAGAAGGGAGGAAATAATCAAACTCAGAGTTGAAATCAACCAAGTAGAAACAAAAAGGACTATACAAACAATCAACAGAACCAAAAGCTGGTTGTTTGAGAAAAACAACAAGATAGATAAACCCTTAGCCAGACTAACCAGAGGACACAGAGAGTGTGTCCAAATTAACAAAATCAGAAATGAATAGGGAGGCATAACTACAGAGCCAGAGGAAATTCAAAAAATCATCAGATCCTACTACAAGAGCCTATATTCAACAAAACTTGAAAATCTGCAGGATATGGACAATTTCCTAGATAGATACAAGGTACCGAAGTTCAATCAGGAACAAATAAAACATTTAAACAACCCCATAACTACTAAAGACTTAGAAGCAGTCATTAAAAGTCTCGCAACCAAAAAGAACCCAGGTTCAGATGGGTTCAGTGCAGAATTCTATCAGACCTTCATAGAAGACCTCACACCAATACTATCCAAACTATTCCACAGAATTGAAACAGATGGAGCACTACCGAATTCCTTCTATGAAGCCACAATTACTCTTATACCTAAACCACACAAAGACCCAACAAAGAAAGTGAACTTCAGACCAATTTCCCTTATGAATATCGATGCAAATATACTCAATAAAATTCTTGCAAAACAAATCCAAGAGCACATCAAAACAATCATCCATCATGATCAAGTAGGCTTTATTCTAGGGATGCAGGGGTTATTTAATATATGGAAAACCACCAATGTAATCCACTATATAAACAAACTGAAAGATAAAAACCACATGATCATTTCCCTGATGACTAAGGATGTTGAGCAGTTCTTTAGGTACTTCTCAGCCATTCGATATTCCTCAGCTGAGAATTCTTTGCTTAGCTCTATACCCCATTTTTAGTGGGATTATTTGGCTCTCTGTAGTCTAACTTCTTGAGTTCCTTGTATATTTTGGATATTATCTGTTTGTTACCATTTTGTCCTATGCCAATGTCCTTTGCCTTACAGAATCTTTGCGGTTTTATGAGTTCCCATTTTTGGATTCTTGATCTTAGAGCATAAGCCATTGGTGTTTTGTTCAGGAAATTTTACCTAGTGCCCATGTGATTGAGATTCTTCCCCCTTTTTCTTCTATTAATTTGAGTGTATCTAGTTCAATTTCGTGGTCCTTGATCCACTTGGACTTAATCTTTGTACACACTCTCCCTACTTACTCAATATAGTACTCAAAGTCCTAGCCAGAGCAATCAGAGAATGACAGGAGGTCAAAGGGATGCAAATTGGAAAGGGAGAAGTGAAAATATCCCTATTTCCAGATGATATAACTTTATGTTTAAATGACCCAAAAGATCCACCAGAGAACTACTAAGCCTGATAAACAACTTCAGCAAAGTAACTAATTATAAAATTAACTCAAACAAATCAATAGCCTTCCTTTACTCAAAGGATAAACAGGGTGAGAAAGAAATTAGGAAATAACCCACCCCCACACACAATAGTAACAAATAACAGAAAATACCTCGGTGTGACTTTAACTAAATCTGTAAGACAAGAACTTCAAGTCTCTGAAGAAAGTAATTGAAGATCTCAGAATATGGTCAGATCTCCCATGCTCATGGATTGGCAGGATCAATATAGTAAAAATGACCATTTTATCAAAAGCAATCCACATATTCAATGCAATCTCCATGAAAATGCCAACTTAGTTTTTCATAGAGTAGAAAGAGCAATTTGCAAATTCATTTGGTATAACAAAAAAAAAAGGATAGAAAAAACTATCTTCAACAGTAAAAGAATTTCTCGGGGAAATCACCAGCCCTGAACTCAAGCAGTTTTACAGAGCAAGCAGTATTACAGAATATGGTATTGGTACAGAGACAGGCAGATATATCAGTGGAATAGAATTGAAGATCCAGAAATGAACCCACACACCTATGGTCACTTGATCTTTGACAAAGGAGCTAAAACCATCCAATGGAAGAAAAATATAGCATTGTCAACAAACGATGCTTGTTCAACTGGAGGTCAGCATATAGAAGAGATCATAGATCTTTATGGAGAAACTACACTATTCTTTTTCTAGATGATTAATGCTTTTTAAATATTCATATTTTTATTTCTCAGTTATTTTCAGGACTTGGCCAATAAGGTTCATTATATAGTGTGTGGGAATTTATGCAGAGATTTTTAAATTAAGTGCTGGGAGGAGTAAATGCTCAGTGCTCATACCTTAATGGGACAGGTATATCGACCTTTCCTATACTCAGAAATATCCCCAATATAGAACAATAGAGACTATAAGTCTTGGGGTTTGGTAGATGTGCCACGATATAGTATCTGCCTGATGCGATATGGCCATTTTAATCATGAACAAGCAGCATCAGATGTGGATACCTGCATAATATTGGCACAAGATTTATTCTTCAATATTCTGTTATGAATAGAGAAAGAACTCATGAGTTTTTACCAATCTTGATTTAATGTTACTTAGTAGTGATATCTGCAGGACTGTAGCTACACTATCTATAGGAGGAAGTCTTTCAATGGTTCAGTCATAACATTCTATCTATGGTCATATGAGCTAATATAATTAAACTCATTGTTCAAAAAATATATAAATTTGGGAAAGGTACTTGAAAAAGAACATCAACAGGACAAGAAGAGGAGATAATTATGTGTTCCTTATGATCATAATAAATTGTGAACATATATGAAATTTTAAAAGTTAATAAAAAAAGAAAAAGTGTTAAGTAAGTAAAAAAATTCTATTAGTATAATTTTATATATAAATTTTTTCTTTAAGTAAAGTATTTGATAGTATTTCACAAAAGAATGGATACTTTCCTGACAGATAGATTTAAAAAGTTCCTTATGACAGAATGAAAATTTGTTAAGTACTGCACAAAGACATGGAAATCCATCCATCATAGAATTGTGTTTGTTATTTAAAAAAGCTGGTATACAAGAGTACTAGCAAACATAACTTTAATATAGTTTTCTTTCAAACTCACAATATTAGTTTAGACGACCATGAATATTCTTATAAGTATAAACTTGCAGAAAAGTTTGTCTTAGAATCTCATGAGGACACACATTTTTTAAAAACCCAAGGGGGTCAGAGAATCACTCTCATATTCATAGTGTCTGGTTACAGGGAAGGAGTAATTTTGGTTTCTTCATTTATTTATTTTTTTTTGCTGTAATAACCACATGAACACAGCATTTAAAAAGCAGAGTTATCATCCATCCTCTACCCTCACTTCCAGATCTGCTCTCCTGCTGCCTCTTAGATATGGAAGAAAGTTCTGGAAACCAGTGGCAGAGGGCATATCTTCATATTTTCAGAAATGAGTCTAAGTTGTAGTATTGATTTATACATAAAACATTCATAAAGTTAGAACATAACTTTTTGTGGGGCTGTAGTTGATGTTTAATTCTAAGTAATTTGATAACAAAAAGTTTCTTGTCAATGAAGTATGTAATATTTATTGATACTTTACAGGCTATATATATTTAACTCCTAAGAATGGACATTTGATTTCTTCTGTTTTATCACTTAGCAAATTATTATAATCCTTCATATTTCATATTTTAGAGTTTTATACTAGTATAATGTAGTTATTTGTTAGATTCTTATTTTCACAGATACCATTTGTTAGATTCACATTTTCACATAAAGTTTTCATATTCCTTAATTTTCAATACTTTTGACAGTATAGTATTTATCATAAAATTTTCAAAGTGTAATTTATGAACTGGAATATCATTTCAAAATTGTACATAATGTTCTGGAATAATTTCTAATATGTTTTCTAAGTGATTTGAATGGGTGAATCATTTTCAGGATATTTCATAATGTGATTATAAGAGATCTATCATTCTTTTGACTGATTCAACATTTCAGCGTAACTATGTAGGCACTGCTTAAAATAATGTTGGCATTAATAGTGACAAGTTATTTTTGAATTATAGTTTATAGAATATGATTAAGTACATTTGGCTGTGTATGGTGGCACAAGATTGTAACACTATGACCTGAGGGGGAAGCTGGACGTTCAGGATCTAAGTCATTCCAAACTAGGGTGCAATTGTGTCTAACTAAGGCTGCATAAAACCAGAGATTTAATAGTCTGTTCAATCACATGACTAGTTACAAATAAAGCTGTTTTATTAACTCTTTTATAAGAATATTTTATTCTTTATTTAAGATTTTCATTTATACAATATACTGTGTTGATGTACACCCCTATCTTCTTACTACTAGGTCCTCCCATAGATGAGTACAAATAAGGTTTAAATTTACTTTTAATTTAGATTCACACAAATAGGAGAGAACAGAAGATTTTGGGCTCTCACTTACTGAGTTTCACTCAACATTGCCCCAGTGCTTTAATAAGAGTTTGTTTGGCAAGATTGTGAAATAAACAAGAATATATTAGTTTTAACTAAATAAGAAATTGTATGTATATTTAGCTAACTTTTCAGCTATTTTAATTTTATTTTATAGAGAAATACTTAGGCTACAGCTACTGTTTAGGCTTATTATCTGCTAAATTATAGAAAAACCCATAACCCATGATCATAACTAATGTGTCTATGCTGTACTCTTTGTTCATTATTGACTTCACAAATAATTCAGAAAACTGCTTTCTGGCAAATGTCAGCGTCAGTTTAATCAGAACTATTGAGAATCTTAAGTAAACATAGAAAATTCAGCCAACATTTACTTATTTTTTAAGTTAACATTGGCCTTATTTTCCCTTATAATCTTGCACTCAGTTTGGCTGCTTTGTTTGTTTAGTTTTGTTTTAAAGGATGACAATTAAAACCTGAATATCAATGAGTGAGGACCAAAGCTTTGCCCTTTCACCATTGTTTAAGAACATTAGACCATGCTATGCATTGAAATTATCATATACTACAACCCATATAAACAAATATTTTGCCTTGTGAATATGTATATTATATATGACACATATACACTAATACCTTTAGCTATTAAAAATGCAAGACTTTAATGTACAGTAATCTTCTCTGCTTTGAATCATTGTCTGAGATCCCCTTTTACGTAACACTCAATATATCCTCCAATATTTCTCCTTCCATCATTATTTTGATAAAATTTGAAGAAAGAAACGTTGAACGTCCCCAGGGTTTTTAAATTTTATCAACATCTAGTTCCATGCCTATTCTATGGGAAAAAGGTGAAGGTCAAGATCTGAGAAATAATTCTCAAGAATCTGAAGCCATTTCTCTTTTATTCCCATATTCTGTCATTGTTAGAAATGTTAATTTTCATTAAAATATTTCATGCATGAACTCCATGCCTTATGATTTCTTTACTCATTGCATTTTTTTTGTCCATCCTGACTTAGCGCAGAATGGATGATGGAGCAGAGGATCTTGAAATCCAAATTTAACCATATTATTTCTTTCAACTTTGAATTTTCATTAACAATTTTCCAGTTGTCACATATGGCTAGGAAGCTAAATCTTAATACTGTCGCCTTTTCGCACTCTATTCAGTCATCCTGATAACAGCATCAATTTTCCAAGTCTCTGATCTCACTAAAAATTAATGAATTAGTAAATTATCAGCATTTTTCATTAGCATCATGTTAATGGTAGATATTGTTGTACTGAGATTTCTATGTTAAGGACAAGATGCTTACTTGATTTGAATTCTAATATACTTCATGCATTGAAAGAAAATTTAAAATGTCAAGGTCTTCAAAGTGCATTTTATGTCTTCTTATTTTGGTAGATGGAGCATCAGTGCATTACTGTAGACAACTGAGCCCTGCCTAGACCCATAAAGATGGTACCCATGTTGGACAAAGTGTAGCCTTTGGTTTATTATTCAGGTATGGTTTCCAATTGCCTTTCAATACTTTACTACAGAAAACAGTTAGACAATGATGAAAGGTGAAATGTCAAATGTGATTCTTTTTCTAACACAGATAGATGGTTTGATCCCAAATATTGAAATTGTGGCTATTTTGTTAATAATTTCTACATCAACTCTATGTGATATATAATTACATTTAAAAAATAGTCCATTTGAATTATTAATCAAATCAATCATGATAATTTTTGCATAAAGATTCACCATAGTATTAATGCTGATATTGTAGATTTGTATGATACATGTTTTTCTTATAATTGCAGAAATTCATAAATATCCCATTCTCTCAAATTCCTTTGGAAAATCATGCATAATCAGAGCTTTGTCAATGAATTCATACTCCTGGGATTTTCACAAAACCCCCAAATTAAGAAAATAACATTTGTTATATTTTTATTGGTCTATATTGCAACTCTTGTGGGTAACATGATGATTGTGGTGACCATCGTCTACAGCCCTGCCCTTCTGGGCTCACCCATGTACTTCTTCTTGGCATTCCTGTCCTTCTTGGATGCTTGTGTCTCCTCTGTTGTCACACCAAAGATGATCGTGGACATGGTTTACGAGAGGAAAAGCATCTCTTTTGAATGTTGTATGACACAGGTCTTTGCTGTGCACTTTCTTAGTGCGGTGGAGGTCACTGTCCTGGCAGCCATGGCCTATGACCGCTATGTGGCCATTTGCAAGCCGTTACACTACTCTTTCATCATGAATCGGAGGCTCTGTGGCAGTCTGGTGGGGGTAGCCTGGGCTGGAGGATTCTTGCATTCTATCATACAAATTGCCTTTACTTTGCAATTGCCCTTCTGTGGACCCAATGTCATTGATCATTTCATATGTATCTTGTTTCCATTGTTGAAGCTTGCCTGCACTGACATACACATTTTTATCATTTTGGTGTTTGCCAACAGTGGGTCTTTCTGCATAATTATATTCTCATTTTTGCTCATTTCCTATGGTGTTATACTGTTCTCTCTGAGAGCCCACAGCTCTGAAGGGCGCCGTAAGGCTCTCTCTACCTGTGGATCCCATATTACAGTTGTAGTTTTGTTCTTCGTTCCTTGTATATTAATATATGCACGGCCCACATCTGCATTTTCTTTTGAGAAAAATGTTTTTGTGTTTATAGATGTTTTGACACCACTGCTTAATCCTATGGTTTACACTTTCAGGAATAAGGAAATGATAAATGCCATCAGGAAAATGTGGAAGAGGCTAATAGTTGTTTCTGATAAATATTAAAAGATTGTATGCTTCCAACACTGAAATGGCTCAGTAGATAAAGTACTTGCTGTTTAAGAATGAGGACTATTTGGATCCTTACCACTCATGTCCAAAGCCAAGTATGTTAGATTGTTTTTAACTCACTGTGGGTGAACCAGAACCAGGCAGTCCCAGGTTTGAATTGGGCTACTAATCGCTGAATAGCACAGTTTGTTCAAGGCTCAGTCTTTCCCAGATCTTTTTTCAAGGAAATGAAGTAGAGAAGGATAAACAAGGATATTCAATGCCTCCTCAAGTTCTGCTGGCATACGCATGAGTTCCAGCATTTCCTTTGTGTTCACATACATTCACACACACACACACACACACACACACACACAAACACACACACATGCACACACACGCAACTTATAGAGAAGTACATGAAGCTATTCTATAGATAATGCATTAACACTGTATGTGAGAAATCCATATGTGAGATTACACTTACACAATATGAATTGAATAGTCGGATTGTTATAAAAAGTTAAAGTTCGACTCAGTATAAAATTTGAATTGCTTTTGGAAGAGATGATGTGAAGCTTCACATTAAATTTTACCATTCCAGTACTGAAAATATTTTATGCATTAATACAACAATAAAATCAAAAATTCTGTAACAGAAATAGGAGCAAAATATAGAGCATTGTAACTTTTTTTTGTAACTTATGAGTTGTAGAGATATCAGAATCTTATTGATTTTGGAATGGAATATTTTTACTTATTTGCAAATATTTTTAAAAAATTGTTTTAAAGATAATAAAAAGTAAAGTTAATTGAGTTATTTACTGTTATAAATCTAAGTATTTTAAAAGGAATTTGCTATTAAAATGCCTATTGAAATTGGTTGATGGACTAAATGTGTCTTGAAATTGGGAGAAAAAAATGTACTGAAAATTTGTTATCATATTTTCCAATGTTTCCCATATTCCAGAGCAATATAGGTTTCTTAGTGAGATTCTGTTAACTAGAAATTCAGAGAGAAGAAAATAATTACAAACCTTATATTATTTTTAAATTTAATATGTGAAGACAGGATTTCTTTTTCACAGTCTCACTCTATATCTCTGGCTGGCTATGTAGACCCAACTGAATTCACTTCACTAATTTTAAAACTGTTTAAAACTGTTCCTTATACTCACTTTCCTAATGAGTTTTCACATATTGTTGTTAACTTGATATTCAATATTGCTTCTAATAAAATCATACAATAGAAAACTTTGTTAAGTGGGTAGGAAAATGCCAAAAAATTGTCTAAAATGACAATCTCACATATAAAATTGTTAGTGTCTTCTTGCTTATCATTACCTAGTAAATATTACCTGATGCTAAATATAATCCATGTCATCTAATTATTTTGTATTACGACAAAGGAATAAAACTAAAATTAACGGAAAATAACCCTTAAGTCTTGAACACATTCACTCTAGACAGTTAGTATTTGAAAGATTTTGTTTTGTTGTTACTGTTGTTTTGATGAATCATTTAAGTTCGGAATTTACTGTGGTGTGCTAACAAAGCGAAAAATACATGAAACTAGGCTTTAAAACAGTGAAAAGTAACAAGCTGTGGAAGTACAAGATTTCTGTTAAGATGTCAACTCAATGTTCTGTCCCCTCACATTACATATTCTTTAATATGGTCTGTCCAATACATGGTAAGAGAAAAAGATTTTTCATTTTTTAGACTCTTTATTTTCCGTTTTTAAATTTTTGCTCAAGCTTGGTATACTGACTTATGCTTCAATTCCAGTACTGAGAAAGTTGGATATTTGAAATTGATTCAAGTACCAGTCTAGCAAGATCCAAAGAATGAGGAATTTCTAAAAAATCAAGAAACTATCTATTCTTGAAAAAAAGACCTATAAAGAGAGAAAAGCTCTTACTACTGCAACTAAATTCAGGAATAAAACAAGAGTATCTTTTGTCTCTATTCCTATGTAATATAGTAAGGTATCTCAAGGCAATACTGTAATGGTTAAAGTGCACAGTTAGTGCGAGGACATGGAACCATCAAGTTCAGGAGCATCCAGATGCACACATAAGGGAATTTTTATTAAGTTAGCTGCTCAGCATGCATGTGAGGCTTTCTTTCTGTTAGGTTTATATATGGACAAGCTTTGAGAATTCTGGAATTTTGCTTTCTTTAAAAAACACAGAAATATAAGAATGTGCTTTCCTTTTAATCTCAGGTATGGGGGTGTCAGCCTGCTTCTGGTTGATCCCCAGCAACTGGCTATCATTTTGCTTGGCCTCCTGCAGTAGTGTGGTATTGTTAGGTGTAGGTAGTTCTGTGATTATGTGACATTTGGAATTCTGGGGACTTTGCAGAGAGTGTATAAATCATAGTGCTCCCAAAGGGTGGTGGTAGTGGTTGTTTATCATTCTATGGGATGGTTTACAGTTTGTTAGTAGTCTTTCTCAAACAAAAAGCAAAGGGAACAACATTAAATTTAGGGAAGTCTCTGTTTCTCTCTCCCCTTTATCTTTCTTTCTCTCTTATCTAGTGATAGGAGATTAAACTGTGGGTTGGAAAAAGAACACCCCAAGTATCAAAATAAAATAAAATAAAATAAAAAACTATAGTTTTTTTGTTTTTTGTTTTGTTTTTTGTTTGTTTTTGATTTTTGATTTTTGACATGGAAGGATCACTTGAAACATAGGCAATACTGTTCTCTGAGTTTGAGTATCAAACAAACATGTACAGTAACCATTCTATATCTAGGTTGTGAAATCAACATTATCTGCTTCCTCTAGCTCCTATTGCCATGATCTCCAACTCTGAAGCACTTTATTACTGAATTGCGAACCACATGAAGCATTTCCTTAAGTTACAGTTGTCATGAGTTTTAATAGGTTTAGAAAGATCCTATCAAGCGCTATAATAGAGACCATTTAAATGCTATGTTTCCAGCATTGGGCTTTATATTTCCACTGCACTAGTCATATTGTGTGGCACAGAGTTAAGATGGTTCTTTCCTGCTCAAATGATTTAAATAAGGAAAATAACTCACAGGTATATCCAGTTCTTGAGATTTACTTAATTTCAGATATGTCAAGTTGATGACTAAGAATAGCTATCATATTCATGTCCTGAAAACAATAATAAATTGGTATTTAAACATAATGGTATAATTCACTGGATGGAGAAACTTTCAGAACAGACGAGCATGTGACTGGAATCAGTGACATGAATGCATTAAAACATTTTACACTTTATCATGTTACGTGTATGAAAGTTTTTCTTGCTTGTATGTATGTGTGCTATGGGTTTACTGCTCAGCGAGGCCACATGAAGATAAGGACTTTGACACTGAGGTAACAATTGGTTGTGTGACAGTTTTTGTTGGTCATTGCCTCGACTGCCTCTGGAATTAACTAAATCCCAAGTGGCTGAGTACACCTGTGGCTACTGTTTTTCTTAATTAAATATTTTTATGTGAGAAGGAGGATGATGAACACAGATGTTTTGAGGTGAGAAGGTCTGACTTTAGTCTGGGTCAAATTTCTGGTAGGAGCTTATATAAAAGACATGAAAGAAGGAAATGCTTGTTCTTTCTCTTCTTACCTTTGCTCTCTCTGACAGGTTAGTGTCTTCATTGACATAAGAATCCACTCTTTTTTTGGGACACCAACTTCTACTGGAGACATGCCGAGACATTCAACCATTGTTGGACTTGCTTAAACACAAACTCTAAGCCTCTCTAATATATATATATATATATATATATATATATATATATATATATATATATTTCTAAATAATATATATGTATTTCTAAATAATATATATATATATATATATATATATATATATATTCCTAGACTCCCCTGCCTAATACACTTGTGATCCAAAAAGTAGAACCTGGTGTTTTGCAAATGCAGTGAGGCTATTTATCATTGAGCTATTTCTCGAGCACAATGGATGTTTTATATACTTTATCTATGTCTATATTTTAAAAAGATAATTGAGAGAAAAGATATCAAAGAGTAATAGAGATTTTAGAGGAAAGAGTTCTGGATGCTTAAAATTTACATCAAGTGGTATGCTAGCAAAAGACTGTTGAACTATTAAAAAATAATGTCCGGGTTTGCACTGGAATAATATACTTGCCCTAAGTGGAAGATCTCACAGAAGTAGACATAGCTGTAATTCTAGGGTCATAGGCTCCATTTCAAGTTTCAGGAAACTTAGACAACATTGTAGGCATGATAATGATTTACTAAACATGAATTTATAAGACATAGGGGTTATTTAGTGATGTTCCAAGCATTTTTTAAAGGTTCATTTATTTTAGGTATGTGAGTACATTTTTACTTTCTGTAAACACTCCATACAACAAAAATGACACAAATACATATGGCTGAGAGCAACCATATGACTGCAGGGAATTGAACTCAGGACACCTGGAAGAGCAGTCAGTCTTCTTAACTGCTGAGCCATCTCTCTAGGCACTTTTTCACGGTTTTTGAGAGAAGCTGAGGCCACAGAATATATACAAATACTAGGGTCATTGGATGAGTTTTTGGCTATTTGCTTGAATCTATAAAAGTGAAGACTACATTTTAGTGGGGATCCCAGAGACTGAGACATGACAACAATGTGGGACACACCCTGAGCAATCTATCATTCAATGAGTATAGCTGGGTGAAGAGAGAAAGAGACTCCTTGTCCTGTTGGCAGCAGATGTGAATGGCGGAGGACACTTTTCTTGTTTTAGATCTCTGTGACTCACCACACGCTAGAAACATGAAGCTGCAAGATTTACTACTGTTGAGATTCAGGAAGAACCACACACTGACCTCTCAGTCACTGATCTCAGATATGATGAAAGTTTATTAATCAATTGATCAGTTTAATACAGACAGATTGATCAGGACTATGGAGAGCACATTGGAGCCAAACTGTGGTGCTCCTTTGTTCTTAGGGTAGGCTTTTTATAGAAAACTCCAGGTCAAAACTTCAGGAGACATGGAGCGAAGAATTATTACGTTTTGTCTAACTATGGAGAGTACTATCAGCTGATTTTCAAGATGATTGGTCCTAAGTAAGGTAAATGGCGTTGGGCATAGTGAATTTCCATAGTTTTGAAAAAGGAGAGCATGAAAATTACAATAGCATATTGACTGACTAGTAGAATTTTTTATTGTCAGTTTGATTAATTTTGTGAAGTAGATGAACTCCATTTTACCTTATGAGCAAAATGGAGCCTAAATACGAAATGGCCACAATTACCTTAAAAGAAACAAATCATATCACTATATGCCTTGCTCAGTTTGGTGTTTAATTCATTCTTATTATTCCTGGCTGTTGCATCATTCCTTCATTTTGGAATGGTAATGTTAATTTGCTGCCTTGAATTTTCAAAATAAATAATCTCTTTTTTATTTTATAAGAACTTATGACTTCCTTCAGAATGTACTTCTCTGATGACTAGTGTTTATGTCCCACAATGCCTTGAAGGCTATTGGAAAGACCAATCCTCAAAGCTGTTGCTTAGATATCAGATTCCGTTCTAGAATACTGAAACAAATTATAAAATTTACACATTTCAACAATAATGGCATAGCTGATATGGTAAGGTGTAACAAATCACTTTTAGATGAAAATGGAGGTATGTTGCATAAGAGGGAAAATATTTTGTTGATGAAAATCTGCTAAAAGACTATGGTTTGTGAAGTCACATGCCATTGGTGGGAATATGCTGTAACTGTTTGGTAAATAGACAAGGCATCAACCTGCCATCTGAATATATGTATGTATGTATATATATATATATATATACATATATATATGTATATATATATATTTGATGTTTTGATGTTTATTCCTAAATGAAGCAGCTTTGTATCACTTCCTCCAAGACCAGTGAATATCGCAAACAGAAAAAAAATGTAGGATCTGAAAGGTAGGCAGGAATGCTATGATATATTTTCTTCTGAATATGAGTTAACCATTTAAATAATGAAGACATTACCTGTGTATACCTGTACATATCTGGACCATTCAATATTCCACCTTGGATAGTGGAAGCACTTATTAGTGTCCTTGGGATTATATAGACAGGTAGTTGTTTCTGGTAAAAGGTATAATTTTTTTTATTAACTTGAGTATTTCTTATTTACATTTCGAGTGTTATTCCCTTTCCCAGTTTCCGGGCAAACATCCCCCTAACCCCTCCCTTCCCCTTCTCTATGGGTGTTCCCCTCCCCATCCTCCCCCCATTGCCGCCCTCCCCCCAACAATCTAGTTCACTGGGGGTTCAGTCTTAGCAGGACCCAGGGCTTCCCCTTCCACTGGTGCTCTTACTAGGATATTCATTGCTAAAAGGTATAATTTTTTTACCAGTACGTAAATAATGTAAGTTTTCATGACTCCAGTAAGTAACTCCCTATTCATCTTCATTGACTTAACCCTAATTAAAAGCAGGGTTTTCTTTTTTTTTTATTTTTAAAGGTATGTGTGTGGTTCTTTATAGTTGGAAGAGAAAGAGGATTAATACTAATGGGGGTTATAAGAGAGAAGTATTAGTAGTCAATATTATAATAATTCTATGAATACATATGAACTTGTCTAAGAGTATACAAAAACAAACGTTTGTATAGGAAATATAGAATATTCCTATTAATATATAACTCTTTATATATATATATATATATGTTTTATATATTAAACATAAAATGTACTTCTTTAATGTAAAGTCCTCTATAGGTTTTCCCAAAACAATGCATGGTAAAGATTTATTGAAGATTTATTGAAAAATCCCTTGTGACAGAAGGAAATTTTTGTTAATTCAGCACATAAACACTTTTTCATATGTTATTAAACAGGGTTTGTTTCTGAACCATGATGAGAACATTATTAAATAGAATTCACAGAAAAAAATTAAAAGTACATCCTAATATTGGTGGTGCTTATAAGTATTGTTAACCAGTTGATGAAGTGACAAGGTATACAGAACTATAACTTGGAATCTCAAGGGGCAGAAAATCCCCAAACCCTTTGGGTATTCAGAATCAATCTCATAGATTCATGATGTCTCAGAGAAACATATTTAAATTCCAACAGCAGTGAAGGAGGAAATTTGACTTTTTCATTTTTCTATTACTTGGAGATCATGATGAATACAGTGCTTGTGAAGCAGAAATATTACCCATTCTCTTGGCTAGCCCTTTCTTTCGCATAGAAGTAGACTGCCAGCAGAGTATTTTTGGTCACCACTGAATATCTGCAGTTGAGATTAGAAGATGGCTGTCCTGTCATCAATCTTTTTATTTTTAGAAAACTGAGCCATGGGACAGCACATAAGGTATAATTTTCACCTTCATAAATATTTTAAATTGTGATCAAGTGACATTTAGATGTTTTAATCAGCAAACTATAAATATTTTGCGCCATAAATGTGTTCTTTTTTTATTTTACTATTTTTTATTAGTTATTTTATTTACATTTCTAGTGTTGCCTCCCTTCTCATATTCTCCTCCACACACACTCCCTACCCATTGCCTCTATGAGGGTACTCCTCTACCCTCCCACCCACTCACCCACGCACCCACCCACACCATCCTCAAGAGAGTTTTGTAAACTCTGATGTATAAATTCCTTACTCAGTATAGTTGTATGATTAAAGTTAATGAAATAAAAACAGATAAAATGATTCATGAGAAGCCTAGAATTTAGCACTTCATGTATAATAGTGGTACAAGTGCCCAGAGAGCTCAGCAGGAGATCTTAAATTATAAATGCCTTCCCTTCCATTCCCCCTTCCTCCTTTCTTCCAAGGAAGACCATTTTCTTAATTCATTTTAATGTATTTTTTCAATTTAATGAAGTGTAATATATTTTCAGTGTTTTATCAGGTTGAATCCACACAACTCAGAAATGTAACATAAGTTTATTTTCATACTCTCTCTCTCCAATAACAGTTTTTCTAATCTATTTGTTTATATACCCATCTGAAGCTTGAGTTGAAAGGTAGTATCCCCTGAGCTTGAGTGAAGAACATTGATATAGGCACATGATAAAATGAAGTGCTGATGTGTTACTGGGAGTGAATATAAAGTGCTCTATTTCCAAAAAATGCAGAGTAACCCATGTTACTTGGAAAGAGAAGAAAAAAAAATCATGACTCAAGTCACAGACTTAAATCTTCTGATTTAACCTCATCTATTTACTTTTACCAATCATTAGGATTCTGCCTCAAAATGTTTAGGAAAGTGAAAGTAGCCTGTAGAAAATTGTAAGGTGCATGTCCCAAGGCCACTGCTCAGGGAGTAGCTCAGTGACCACAGGTTTTGCTGTGAGAGACCTCAGAGTAAGACCAGAACCAGGGACAGCTTTAGAATATCCAGTACAATAACTACTAGAGAAAAGGCCATGGACTGTTTTAGGAAAAATACAGGGAGAATGAATAAATAACTAGAGGAGTATATGGATTTGAACCCAAAGATTGCATGGAGTTAAAAATGATTAGGTCCGTAGTATAGTCTTTTATGGAAAAAATTGTCAGAGTTTAAGTGTTGATATAAGATACTGTGTTATTTTAGTTTGCTAGCTTTATAACATTTGATCAATGATCTGGAAAGTTCACCAACTTCTAAAGTAGTTGAAGAAAATTTGATTTCATGGACTTTAATCTGCATGTCTAATTTTGAGGATTTTGACCTCAATTACAACATATTTATTACAAGAGCCTATTTTTTATTTTGTAAATTATATTAATTTATTTTTATTATTCATTTTATTCATCTACATTTCAAATGATATTTCCCTTCCCGACTACCTCTCCACCAACCTCCTCTTCCCATCCCCCCTCTCTTTCCTCCATTTTGCTTCTGTGAGGATGCTCTTCTACCCATTTACCCATTCCCATCTTACCCCTCTAGCATCCCCCTGTGCTGGGGCATCCAACCTCCTCTCCCATTAATGACAGATAAGTCCATCTGCTATACATGCATTTGGAGTGCTGGCTCCTTCCGTCTCTTTGGTTGGTGGTTTAATTCCTGGGCACTCTGGGTAGTCCATTTAGTTGATATTGTTCACTTCAGTCCTTCTCCTAGCTCTTCCTTTGGGGTCCGTGGGCTCTGTCAAATGGTTGGCTTTAAGTATCTGCATTTGTATTGGTCAGTTGCTAGTTGAAACTTTCGGGGAACAGTCATACCAGATACCAGATTCCTGTCAGCAAGTGCTTCTAGGCATTAGCAATAGCATGGAGGTTTGATGTCTGCAGATGGGATGGATCGATAGATGAAATGGTCTCTGGATGGCCTTTCCTTCAGTCTCTGTGTCTTTCTCTTTTCTTCTTTTTTCGTCCCTATCTTTCCTTGAGACTGGATCATTTCTGTGTTAAAGATTTTGAGTTGCATGGTGGCCGCATCCCTTCACTGGGAGCTGTGTCTTTCTACTGGAAGTGGTTTCCTTTAGCCAAAATATAACCTGAAGAGCCTATTATTTTATGTTTCTTTCTAAATTGTAAGATGTGTTTAAAATAAAACGAATAGCGCATTGGACTTCTAGGGACAAAAAAAATCTGTAAATAAACACTTAATTTTCTTTTTAATAAATATAGTATTGAAGTGTTTCCTTTGATATTCTCATAGTATCAGTGTTTTAATACAGTATCATGCGAAAATAATTTATAATAGTCTTGCATAATCATTCTTATTTTTAATATTTTAGATATTTCTACATTTTTAGAACCTTTAAGGATTGGTTTATTATTACTTTATTTGTATGAGTGAGTGGGACACATATATGTGTACCAGGTATGTGTCTAGTACTCAAGGAGGTGATGAGAAGACTCCAGGAACTGGAGTTAAAGATCATTGGGAAACACTATGAAGGTGCTGGGAGACAAAACCAGGTCCTCATGAGAGAAAAGTGTTCTTAACCTCTTAGCAAAACATTCAAGCTAGTTTTCAATATTTTTGACATACTATAAGGGAAATTGTCCTAGTATGATTTTATTTTCACAATTACATTTTATTTCTGAAATTTATTTAAATTAATTCAAAATTTATGGCTGGAGTTACATGTTTATATTTCTATAATTGTTTTATATTTTAGATACTGACTGAAGAATTTTAAAATTAAAAATAATTTTACAAATGTAAAATTATCATGCATTTTATTAAATTGGTAAAGTTTTTAAAATGTCGTTTAAAGAGACATCTTAGAATGTGATTTTTAATATCTTTCAAAAATAAAACATTTTTAATGATTTAAATTGTCATCAAATTTTGTGTATGCAGACACTGTTTAAAATACACTGATGCACTTTTTATTTAGAGATTATATAATATGTTTATAAAAATATGGATTAGGCTAGCTGTAGCAAAAGTTTGGAATCCCAACACTGGGAGATGAAAGGAGGATCAGGAGTTCAAAGTCATTCTAGGTCACATGATGAGTTTGAGTCAAGGTTGTTGTTATATCAGAGTTGCCAATCTCTCACCAAAACAGTGAATTAAGATCTTGTCTTAAATGGACCAACATGATTCATGTATGACATTTTGTTCCTATTCATATTATATATAAAACTGTTTTGCTAACTTTTATTAAGTATATATCAGTTATTCTTAAAGAATTTCATGCATGTATACAATATATTCTGGACATATTTATTTCTTGTTCTCAAACCTCACACTAGACCCAGACACACCAAAAAGCAGAAGGTGAGTAATGTTTCAAAATTTTTGTTTCACAATTTATTAGGTCTACATTTAAATTCATGCACTTAAGACATTATAGAAAGTTATAGGGGTTAATTGACTGTAGATATCTTAATTTTAACTACATAACATGTTTTATTCAATTTAGCTGAGCTCTCAAGTATGCATTCAGAAGATAATACCTCCTAGTAGATGTCCTGGGCCTCTGACTCTTACAAATTGTCTGCCCCACTCTGGCAGTGAGTCTTGGGTCTATGAGATGTATTGTAATATATTATAACTTATTGTGTTGTAGATGGGAACATTTAAATTGCATCCACATGCTGCACAAACAATTGTGATATAATATATACTACAGTTTGTGTTATATCAAGTAACATCTAAAAGCATCATCACGTGACCATTAACTGTAAGTACACTGGACACTTCTCACGATGGATGTCTCACTGTACATTTGGAAATAGCTTTTATTGGGAAAATAATATTGACATTTTGTCTAGCATTGTTGGCCACAATAAATAGGACAAGAAAACGAAGCTAAGAGTTACTTAATTTTTAGGATCAACATAAGGTCTGTTTTTCATGGAACATATGTTCAGTTTGGTTTTCTTTGTATGAAAAAACTCTGATTTAAGAAGACTTATGAATGTATATGAGGGATGTCATACTACAACATTGATCTTTTGGTATAAAACTTGGTATTTATTATTCTTATATATTAAGAACATTATAATTATTGTACATTGAAGCAACCTTATTCTTTAAACTTTTATTCTCTCATAAAATACATCCTGAAAACATTTCCCCTCCTTCCACTCCTCAGTAGCACAACCCAAGACCCTATCTTATAGAATCCTATCAAACTATAGTCATTGGGGAAAATGCTTAGTTTCATTATGATATTTCATGCATGGATGATGCTATCTCCTTACTCATGGAAGTTCTTCATCTATTCTGCTTTAGCTTTGAATAACAACTAGTAAATTACATTACATAATTCTATATAATGATCCAGTGATCTTAGCATATTGTAAATGATGGTTGTCTATTGACCCTATGTGCTCCATTTTATACTGCTCTTTTTTTACGATGCTGTTCATCATAGTTGGCTTTCATTTGGGAATTGCTAAGGAGCTCCCATGCTGGTGAAAGAAGTGGCTTAAGAATATCAAGAGATGGTGTTTTACAATAAACTTGTACATATCCTTATGATAGAATTTAATATGTAGAATCCTGTTTGTTCATTGAAATTTACAAGCAATAAACCTACCCAATACTGAGATCTTTGTACCTACTCTTAAGTCTTTTATTCACAGATTTTAACAATGGATGTAAATATCGATTTATATACCTATTCATGTACACACATATATATTTATATACAAAATTCATATACGTTTTGATTGTGTATAGAGAAGATGCCTGTGATAATACAATTGCTGTAATTTTTATCTAAGTGATTCATGAGAGCTCCTTTTCTGATTAATGCAGCTGTGTTTTCAAATGAATTAGTTATATCTACCACTGTAAGATTACCTGATAATATCCTTAAATGCTATCAGGTAAGTTTTTAGTCAATTTGTATAATTTTAAAGCATATATTTTATTAATTTATACTAATTCAAATGAGGTAGGATTATATAAATATCCAATAATAAATCTTGAGAAAATAAATTATAAAATCAACGAATTATTTATTTTCTTCTCTTATCTGGTTTTATACAATTGTAAGTTGGTGGTGACTTTATTCTCTTCTGATTCTCCACTATAAACTCAATTGCTTTAATCAAGATGTTAAACTCCCATTTGGACAAAGAATATAATGTGGTCCCTTAATAGAGAAAGGGACCCTGTTGCAAGGCTATCCCTACTCATATGTTCTTTTTGAGAAAAAAAATGTTTTGCTTGACCCTGTTGATCCTTAGATCAGTTCTGGTGTCTCTTAATATCCAAATTATGCTTCAATTGTTTCTTTAAACTTATGACATTTAGTTAAATTTTTTTGTACCAATAGAAAAGCAATATTAACTTCTGACACTATTGACTACCGGATTGAATTCTGAGTAGAGACTTCTTATGTATTCTTTCAACTAGCTGTCATGACAACAGCATCATTTTTATGAAGTTCTGGTCACACTTTAAAATGATGTTCTAAAAGTGAAATTTCAACTCTTTTAACAGATATGTCACAAGTAGTGTTATAGTGTTTTATGTTATATGAAGAATAGATTCATTCTTATGAAATTCTAGTCCACTTCATAATTTGAAACACAATTTTAATGTAGCCACAATTTCCAAATATACCCTAAAACAAATTTTACCTGTCCTTTTGCCAGTAAAAAGACAGTACTATGATCAGTCATTCTGTACTCTACATCTGATCCTCATTCCATACAGAGGAGGACATGAAGAATAAATTGTGGTCTTTGTTTTATAATTAGGATATGGATTCAAATGACTTTCAATATTTTACTTTAAGAATCCAAAAGAGTTTGGCAAGTTGAAGATGAGTCATTTGTATTCTATAACCCAATTAGATGTATTCCTGCATGAATATTAAAAATGTGGCTATTTCAAGTATTTAAATTTCTTTCTACCTGAATTTTATGCAATAGTCAACAATATACTCAAAATACTTCTAATATTATGTTTAAACAGTAAAAAATAAAGACAATTTTATATAAGGATGCATCAGCTGGTTAGTGGTAAAAAGTATAGTCTTGTATATAGTATAATCATTTTTTCAAAATTACAGATATAGATGAAAAGAATTCCTTTCACTGTACTTTTGAGAATCATGCAAAACCAGAGCTTTGTGACTGAATTCTTACTCCTTGGACTTTCACAGAATCCAAAAGTTCATAAAATAATATTTATTGCATTTCTCTTTGTATACATTGCAACATTTGGGGGCAACATGATAATTGTGGTTACAATCATA
Organism: Rattus norvegicus; assembly: GCF_021556685.1. Taxonomy (NCBI): domain Eukaryota; kingdom Metazoa; phylum Chordata; class Mammalia; order Rodentia; family Muridae; genus Rattus; species Rattus norvegicus. The sequence continues at coordinate 74,053,944 of NC_141536.1, read as the reverse complement.
AATAGCCATGCACTTCTGGGCTCCCCAATGTACTTCTTTCTGGCATTCCTGTCCTTCCTGGATGCATGCATTTCCTCTGTCATCACACCAAAGATAACTGTGGACTTGCTTTATGAGAGGAGAACCATTTCTTTTGACGGTTGCATGGCACAAGTCTTTGCTGTGCACTTCTTTACTGGAGTAGAGGTGATTATCCTGATAACCATGGCCTATGACCGTTATGTGGCTATCTGCAAGCCCTTGCTCTATTCTTCCATTATGAACAGGAGACTCTGTGCAATTCTGGTGGGGATAGCCTGGGCAGGGGGCTTCTTGCATTCTATCATACAAATTATCTTCATTTTATATCTGCCTTTTTGTGGCCCAAATGTCATTGATCACTTCTTGTGTGACTTGTTCCCATTACTAAAGCTTGCCTGCACTGACACACATATTTTTGTCATTTTGGTGTTTGCCAACAGTGGCTCTATCTGCATCATCATCTTTTCCTTGTTGCTTGTTTCCTATGGTGTCATCTTGTTCTCTTTGAGAGCCCACAGTTCTGAAGGAAGACATAAAGCGCTCTCTACCTGCGGATCCCACATTACTGTGGTGGTTTTGTTCTTTGTGCCGTGCATATTAATATATGCAAGGCCTGCATCTGCCTTCTTCTCTGAAAAAAATGTGTTTTTATTTGCTACCATCCTGACACCATTGCTAAATCCTATGATTTACACTTTCAGGAATAAGGAAATGAAGAATGCCATAAGGAAAATGTGGAAGAGATTGATATTGGATTATGGTTTATCTTAAGATATTAAGTCATTACACTTGGTAGATAGTTCAGTGGGTAAGGGAACTTCCTGTGTATGCATGAGGTACTAATTTCAGATTCTCATCATTATGTGAAAGCCAAATGTGTTATCACAACTGAAACACAGTACTTGCGAACTGGACACAGATTCCAGGGGGCTCTTTACTTAAAACAATCTAACGGTTCAGATATAAACTTTATCTCATGGAAATAATATATTAGAGATTAGTTGTAGATACTTAATTTATGCCTTTGGACTCTTCACTCATGCTTAGGGATATGTACACTCTCCTCCACCATTGTACACACACACACACACACACACACACACACACACACACACACACATATACAAACACAAACACATTCATACACACACACACACACACACACATATTGGAAGAATTATGTAATTGCATTGTGATCAGATAATATATAAAGAAAAAGAGAGTCCTTTTAGGTCTGGATTACCTCATTCAGGATGGTATTTTCTAGTTCCATCCAGCTATACTACTCCTGGGCACATATCCAGAACATTCTTCAATATATAACAAGGAAACATGCTCCACTGTATTCATAACAGTCTCATTTATAATAAGAAGCTGTAAACAACCCAGATGTCTCTCAACGAAAGAGTAAGTAGAGAATATTTATACAATGGCATAATATTTAGCTACTAAAAATGATGACTTCATGAACATTGTAGGCAAATGGATGGAGCTACTTTTCTTTAGAGATTGGTAACTGATATTGTTTTTATGTTCCAGTTGATGACCACATGGTCACGCATGCATAGTACCACTAATTACAATAATTTGGACAAACAAATAACTATAAAAGGAAGGTATCAAGTTTGGAGGAAGACATAAAAAAGTTCAAGGGGGAGTTAAAGCTGGATATGATAAAGGAACATTTTATATCTGTATGTATTTTAATAATAATAAATAAAAGTAAATGTTTAAAAGTTCTTTATGTATATTTCAGAACCACAACACACATACACATCTTCAATTGGAAAGTTTGTGAAAGATTATAATTTGGGTTTAAAACTTGGTTTGAACAAAGTGTATAAACTACATTAGATTGAATATGCAACACAAGTTTTCAAACATGCTAAGATACTGTCCTTACATAATTTTCTTCCTTACCATTTGCCTATTTCACAGCCTCAACTACTTTTGATTTCAGTTTTCAAAAAATCTTTTCCTACACTTGTACTATATTTATGTCATTTCCACAAGTGTTTCTCTCCTCTTCATGTTCTCCTATGTTCTTCTCCTTCCGTTCAAATTTATGATCTATTTTGTGATTGTGATGTTTAAAAACATACACAGTATATATTATATTTAAAACCTGCAAAGTCTAATATATATATGTACATATATGTGTGTGTGTGTGTGTGTGTGTGTGTGTGTGTGTGTGTGTGTATTTGTAGTTGACCCTTTGGGGTTAGATAATAAATTCCTGGAGAATACTGATGAACTGTCTCAGCCGCCATTGGTTATCTGTAGCTCTTCATCTCGCGGTATGGCCTTAGGAGATTTCACCCATCTATATTGACATATCAACTGCTTTTGTCATATAATTATTGTTAGAAAAACATGTTTTTATTTTAATTGGATATTTTATTTATTTACATTTCAATTGTTATCCCCTTTCCCAGTTACCCCTCTGCAAACATCCTATCATATTCCTTCTACCCCTGCTTCTGTGAGGGTGCTCCTCCATCCACCTACTTCCTCCTCCCTGCCCTGACATTCCCTTCCACTGGGGCATTGAGCTTTTACAGGACCAAGAGCCTCCCCTCCCACTGATGCCATATAAGGCTATTGTCTGCTACATATGCAGTTGGAGCCATGGGTCTCTCCATGTGTACTCTTTGGTCGGTGACCCTGCTCAGTGTTCTGGGGAGGGGGTCTGGTTGGTTGATATTGTTCTTCCTATGGGTTGAAATACCTTCACCTCCTTCAGTCCTTTCTCTAACTCCCCCACTGGTGTCCCAGTACTTAGTCCAATGGTTGGCTGCAAGCACCTACCTCTGTATTTGTCAGGTTCTGACAGAGTCTCAGGGGACAGCTATATCAGGCTCTTATTCTATTAAAATCTACCATGGATTGCAGGTATCACTTTGATGACAATACTTGGCCTAAAATGCTGATATTGTCAGCCTTATTCTCCTACTCTGAGAAGAAGCAATACATCCCAGTGAAAGCATCTAGTAGATTCTTTAACATTCCAATTTTTGTTGATTTTAATATTCTTAAATTTGCAGTACAACTTTATTTCACTTACTTATTTGTTTGACAATTTCATATAACAAATTGTAGTCAATTTTATACACTATTCTCCTTTTTCTTCTCACTTTCCCTTCTAGTAAAACCCTTCTTTTCAACAAATCCACCTCTTTTTCTCATGTACTTTCTATGTGACTCAGTGAGTATAAAGAGTTTCTTGCCAGAGTAGGAGAAGAAAGTTATCTACAAGAGGAAGAACAATTTCTCAGTGACCACAACTGAGTGACACATCCCTCCAGCAACTGCTAATTATCAATAGTTCCTTAGAGAAGAATCGGATCTCAAATAGATTGATCATAGGTTCAGTCTTAGGCAGATAATATGCATATTTAGAAAGCAGTTTGAAAAGGAGACCACTCAGCAAAATGAGAGTATCAAGATTCTCTCTAGGGCTTATGACCCTACGATACTGGTGACTTTTAGTCTTTAACTACAATTCTTCATGTTCGTTGGTATTGCTTGTATATTTGTGTGTGTGTGTGTGTGTGTGTGTGTGTGTGTGTGTGTGTTGTGTGTGTGTGTGTGTGAAGTTGTTTATCCCAAGAAGAGGAAAAGCAGACAAGCATGCCAAAGACATATAAAGAATTTCTGACTTTTTCCTTGGAAAGAATGTGAGGAATTAAGATGTGGCTTTAGAACATTTGAACAAGTATGAGTATTTTCTAGGAACAAGTGCACAACAAAGGGTTGTCTTCTATCTGTCTGCCTTGTAGAAGGTCCTGATCCTTCCCTCCCTCTTTGCATAGTGGTTTTATTGCGGAGTAGATAATTTTTCCCTGAGAATTGTTATGTATATGGTTATCTGGGTTAGCTTGCACAGATAAAACTCCGTTTCTAATGTTTAAAGTAAGACTGCAGAATAAATTCTTTGCCTGGCTTTAATGTTGAAAAAAGCACTGTTTAATTCTGTTCTTTCATATGTAAAAATTGACACATTTTTATTATTTTAACACCCACAGTTTTGACCAGGACTATGGTAATGACATATAAGGAAGAAAATCATTATTTTCAGAAAAAGAGTAAAAGAATAAAATTAATGTAGGATATTTACCCATTTTCATTCCTACTAGCTTAAAGAATAGAATCTTGCAATATTCTGCCAACAAAACTTAATGAGTTTCATTTTCCATGTTATCTTCTATACTAATTTTGCTTTTGTATGATTAAATTCATTCAAGTTTGTTAGGTCTATGGCATTAGAGCTGCCACAATAAATTTAGATTGGCTTGTTATAGTTACTTTAATTTAAAAAAAAGAAAACCACATTATCCAAGTAAAAATATTCGGAGGGTATAAACTTTGTATGAATGGTTAGAAGACTGCAACAGAGAAACTATATTTCTATATTAAAGAATGATATTATTAAAATGACATTCAAATCATAAAAATTACAACTTGATCAAACACAATAGTTCTCATTTTCAAACTTTGTAAATCTCTAGTTCTACTGTAAATCTTTATTTATTTTTCATACTCTTTGTATTTCCCTGTTCTCTCCTTTGGTGATATTTCTAAATCCAGCACTTAGTTAAGTTTTCTTTTTTAAATTTCACTTTTCCCTACATGTTCAGTCTGAGGACTCCTAACTATCACATGTGAACATAAAATGTTCTGTTTCATCTGCCTATGGTTTCTGGGGTCTATGCTGCCCCACCTTGGAATTTGGCATATGATATTTTATATGGCATATGGAGTAGAACAGTACAGAGAAATTTCCATGGGGTTTCAAGACCTTGGATTCTGAATCAAAATGTTCTTTGACTTTTCTCTACTAATTTTCCAGTTTAACTTGAAATTTAGAAAGCAGAATCATGCAAACTTATTTTTGTCTACAAATTTATATTTTGAATTTGAAAAGATACCTATAATTCCAACTTTATTTTCATGATCTTTTGCTAGAAAGATATCTTTTTCAATTTTCCTAGATGACTTCAAGTATATTTTGCTCTTATTTTGGGTATAAAACATACACAATTCTGCTACTGACCTCAAACCCACTTAAATTGAAATTAAAATTTCTCATGTTTATTGCCCTTATGCATTCCATTTTCTTCTTAAACTTTATTTATGTAAATATTCTCCATACATCTGTGCACACAGTATTTGGATATGTATCACATGAACATTTTCACTTAGCATTCATTTGATATAGTTATTTTCCATATTTCAACACATTTTAAATTCAACAAAATTTAGAAAAGCATAGTGTTACATGCACAAAATTTAATAGGCAACTTGTTGCAACATTTCATTTGAGTTACAGGAGTATACAATTAACTAATATAGATTTTTATATGACAATATTAGATACTTTCTATTGCTGTGATAAAACAACATAACCAAAGCAACTTAAAGAAAGAGTTTTGTTGAAACATATGTTACCAGAGAGCTAGAGTCCATGATGATGGAACAGAGGTAGCAAGCAACAAGTAGCTGCCACAACTGAGAAAATGTATCTTAAACCACAAACATGAAGCATAGAGAGCTAACTTAAATTTAAGAATTTTTCTGAAAACTGAAAAAGCATCTTAGCAAATACTTTCTCCATCAAATCCACATCTCCTAATTCTCTGGAAATAGCCACGAGTAAAAACAAATACTCAATTGTCAAATATTTATAGGACACATTTCATTCAAACTATCACAACTAAGTTGTCAAATCATAGTGTGATTGTCAATCTCCAGTTAAAGACAATTTTTTGACCTACAGTATTGGTGTTCTCTCTATAAAATGGTATCTCCTTTTCCTGTATAATGCACAAGTCATAAAGTACTTGCTGAAGTAAATATTGACTTCCTTATTCTGTACTTTAACAGTTGTGAGCATAATATTTTAAAATATATCAGAGACCATCCAAAATCGGTTCCACATTTTCCTTATGGCATTTTTCATTTCCTTATTCCTGAAAGTGTAAATTAAAGGATTGAGCAATGGAGTCATGATGCCATCAAATACAGCCACCTTTTTCTCAAAAGATGAGGCAGATGTAGATCTTGCATATATAAATATGCATGGGAAAAAGAACAAAACCATAACAGTAATGTGGGATCCACTAGTAGAGAGAGCTTTCCATCGACCCTGAGAACTGTGACTTCTTAAGGAGAATAAAATGACACAATAGGAGATTAGCAGCATAGAATGGCTGAGAAACACCTAAAGAAATGTTCAACATCTTTAGTCATAAGGGAAATGCAAATCAAAACAACCCTGAGATTTCACCTGACACCAGTGAGAATGGCTAAGATCAAAAACTCAGGTGACAGCAGATGCTGGCGAGGATGCGGAGAAAGAGGAACACTCCTCCATTGTTGGTGGGATTGCAGACTGGTACAACCATTCTGGAAATCAGTCTGGAGGTTCCTCAGAAAATTGGACATTGAACTGCCTGAGGACCCAGCTATACCTCTCTTGGGCATATACCCAAAAGATGCCCCAACATATAAAAAAGACACGTGCTCCACTATGTTCATCGCAGCCTTATTGATAATATCCAGAAGCTGGAAAGAACCCAGATGCCCTTCAACAGAGGAATGGATACAGAAAATGTGGTACATCTACACACTGGAATATTACTCAGCTATCAAAAACAATGACTTTATGAAATTCGTAGGCAAATGGTTGGAACTGGAAAATATCATTCTGAGTGAGGTAACCCAATCACAGAAAAACACACATGGTATGCACTCATTGATAAGTGGCTATTAGTCCAAATGCTTGAATTACCCTAGATGCCTAGGACAAATGAAACTCCAGACGGATGATTAAAATGTGAATGCTTCACTCCTTCTTTAAAAGGGGAACAAGAATACCCTTGGCAGGGAATAAAGAGGCAAAGATTAAAACAGACACAGAAGGAACACCCATTCAGAGCCTGCCCCACATGTGGCCCATACATATACAGCCATCCAATTAGACAAGATGGATGAAGCAAAGAAGTGCAGACCGACAGGAGCCGGATGTAGATCGCTCCTGAGAGACACAGCCAGAATACAGCAAATACAGAGGCGAATGCCAGCAGCAAACCACTGAACTGAGAATAGGACCCCCGTTGAAGGAATCAGAGAAAGAACTGGAAGAGCTTGAAGGGGCTTGAGACCCCATATGTACAGCAATGCCAAGCAACCAGAGCTTCCAGGGACTAAGCCACTACCTAAAGACTATACATGGACTGACCCTGGACTCTGACCTCATAGGTAGCAATGAATATCCTAGTAAGAGCAGCAGTGGAAGGGGAAGCCCTGGGTCCTGCTAATACTGAACCCTCAGTGAACTAGATTGTTGGGGGGAGGGCGGCAATGGGTGGAGGATGGGGAGGGGAACACCCATAAAGAAGGGGAGTGGGGAGGGGGATGTTTGCCCGGAAACCGGGAAAGGGAATAACACTCGAAATGTATATAAGAAATACTCAAGTTAATTTAAAAAAAAAGATTTATGTTGCAGATAGACCCACTGTTGGCAAACACTAAGAGGCCATAAACATAAGTTTTAGTGCATGCCAACTCCAGTAATTGGAAACAAGTCACACATGAAGTGATCAATGACATTAGGTCCACAAAATGGTAGCTGCAAAGTGAAGATAATTTGTATGATAGAATGTAAGAATCCCCCAGCCCTTGCTATCCCTACCAGAGTGCCACAGAGCTTCCAGTTCATTATGGAAGAGTAGTGTAATGGCTTGCAAATGGCCACATAGCGGTCATAGGCCATGGATATTAGGACAATCACTTCCACGGCAGCAAAGAAATGTTCAGCAAAGTTCTGTGTCATGCAGCCTTCAAAAGAAATGGTTTTGCTGTTGTTGATTGAGTCAACAATCATTTTTGGTGTGATGATTGAAGTAATGCATGCATCCAGGAAGGACAGAAATGCCAAGAAGAAGTACATGGGTGATCCAAGCAGTGCAGGGGTGCAGAGGATGGTCACTGCAATGATAATGCTGCCTCCAATTGTTGCCATGTAGACAAAAGAAAATACAACAAATAGTATTTTCTGAACTTTTGGATTCTCTGAAAGTCCCAGTAGGATGAACTCAGTTACAATAGTTTGGTTTGGCATGATTGTCAAGTCAACTTTAACAATTTTTTTTTAATTTATAGGTATTTAGTCATTTATGTTTGTATGGGAGTACTTTGTGTTCTTTCTGATATATGTGTTTGTGTGTGTGCAGGTGCTATATAGTCTTTGTGTAGAGGTCACAAAAGAATTAGCAGGAATAACTTTTTTCTCTACTGTGTTAGATGTTACATTTGAACATAGGTGGCTAGTCTTAAGAACAAATATATTTACTGCTGAGATTTCCCTCTTGCCAAAACTGTCATCATTTAAATCTGTAAATATTAGAAAAAAACGCTCAAACAAGTTTACAGTACTTTTAACAGGCATGTGAACTGATATAAAAACTAATATTACTTAATTCCATTGTTATTTAGAATTAAAATTAGAAAAATCATTGAAAGGAACAGTTGATAATCAGATAGAATTGAAGAGATAAATTACAGAATATTAAAAATGAGAGATTCTGCCAGAGCATGACAAATACAGAGGTGAATATTAGCAGCAAACCACTGAAATGAGAACAGGGTCCCCAATGGAGCAGTTAGAGAAAGTATTGAAGGAGTTGAAGGTGTTTGCAACCCCATAGGAACAACAATACTAACCAATTAGAGCTTCCATGAAGTAAACCACCATCCAAAGATTACGCATGGACAAACCCATGTCTCCAGCTGCATCATCATCCAGATGATGGCCTTGTTGGGCACCAATGTAAAGAGAAGCTCTTGTTCCTGCCAAGGACTGACCCCTGAACCCCCAGTATATGGGAATGTCAGGGCAGGGAGGGAGGCAGGAATTGTATGGAAGTTGGGTGGATGAACACCCTCATAGAAGAAGGGGAGGAGGGAGGGGATAGTGGATTTATGGACAGGAAACGAGGAAAGGGGATAACATTTGAAATGTAAATAAAAAGATATCCAATAAAAATAGTCTAATTTGTGTTATGAGATAAAATTAACCTGTTTGATATAAAGAACGAAACAGTTTATCTTTTTGTGAGCTTTTCTCATTCTCCCGTGGCTTCCTGATGTGAAATGTTAAAAGGCACCCTAAAATTATAAACTATGTATGGACAGAAAGAGCATAATTGATTTATCGTGTCTTTCAGTACCCAACTAAATACTCTGCTATACTAATTACTGATGGGGCAGGCTGTAGTTTAGAATGTACATAGAAGATCTGGACATAGTTCAAATTTTCTTTCTAGTCTGGAATAAACTAAAATCTAAACTGGATTAATTCAAATAGCACAATACAGACATTAATATAGTATAGAAGTGTATTTATGAAGTATTTACTTCTATACATGATTAAAAATGTATTATGATATCAACTCTAGCTCAGCATTTTAAAATGTGACCATAGCTCAATAAAAATAATGTCTGGGGGGCTGGGGATTTAGCTCAGTGGTAGAGCGCTTACCTAGGAAGCACAAGGCCCTGGGTTCGGTCCCCAGCTCCAAAAAAAAAAATAAATAAAAAAATAATGTCTGTTGTTATGATAAATAATGCATTACTAAATACATACCTAATTTAAACCATAAAAGAAGTTGTTAATTTGGGAGGGTGTGATAGGGGCCTCTGTGGGTGTGTGAAGAGGTTGAGATGATGAAGATGCTTTTGAACATGTAGGAAATTAAACATAAAGACTTAGAAACTTTGGCCAAGCACCTTTGTATAATTCAGATACATCCAATTAAGAATGTGACAGAAAGGAACAGCAACAGCAGTAACACTATAATATAGAATCTTGACACTTTTTAGTCATTAAATACAGTATGATACCTTGTTTTAGAAAGTATAATTCTGTGACTTACATTGTTTGAAATCTTTATGAATTTAGTATATGCGTGATACTTGTAAACATCTTACCTGTTAAGATGACAGAGCAGGGTCATATTTGAAAATGATAAACATTGCTTTTGATGATATATCTTTATATTTCTAATTAAAATTCATTCTTTAGAGTCCAGCTTCCTTGTCTACTGAAATTCTTTTACAAATCATTCAGATAAATGGCCTAGCTTTTGAGCTCATTTTTTAAATAATGCATAGCTTGCAATATGTCTATATGTTCTGCTTATAAGAAGCATATGAATAATGTATACAGATATACATTTTTTAAAAAAAATTTCATAAAGCTATAAAGTATTTGCATGAAGAGAAAAAACAAAGTGATTTTAATGACTGCCACATAGAGTATATAGGTTTTACATGTTTATAAAGTATCATAAAATCAAAACAAATAAAAAACAATGATGTCTAAAACCTCAAAACATCCGTAAACCATTCCCATGTGTTTTAGGTTTGCTTTTCACCACTATAATATTAACTCAGTGTCTTATGCATATACTATGAATAAGGAGATAACAGAATAGAAATCCTAAAATGCATTGTAATCATTCTAAGATAAACACAAATGTACTATTCTCATCTAAATGTAGTATGACCATGTCAGTGTATCCAAATGACTAACATTCTGGAACTTCTCCTAGTACTTCTGTTAATGTGAAATCAAACAAATAAAATATTATGTAGAAAACACAAGATGGTTAAGTTGGCTACCAAAAAGGTAGGGAAAAGTCTTCATACATGATAACCATTTGTTCTTGAACAAATTGTCTCATATAGTGGGCCACAATAGAAACATTTAATATTTCATTCTCATGAACAGTTTTTTTAATCAAAAATAAATATTTTGCTACTATTGTTGAAATATCACTGAAGTAATGGTTGGACCAACCCTCACTCAGGGTTCTTGTACAGAAGCAACTGTGGTCACTTGGTGACTGAGTCAGCTCCTGAAGCAGTAATTATGGCAAGTGTGCCTCCTCATGCATATTATTCACTATCTACCCTGGTTCATTTCAGTAACATTGCTAAATTTTTCACAAGTCATTCTGCAAATAACAATTTTTTTTCTAAGTGGAAAGCTTACATGGCAATAAATTCTATCAAAGAGACATGGCACAATGCTTCATTAGTAGTGGGTTTTAGGGAGTGGGGGGTCTAACTCTCTTGATAGAATGCTTACTTTACCATCAGTGATTCTCTGGGTGTGGTCCAGAGCACCACATACACCACATACACCTGTAATCCAGGCACTCCGTAGATAAGGAAGACGCAGAGCTCAAAGTCATGCTTTTATTTATATAGAGTTCAAGAGTAAGCTGGTACATTGAGACCCTGTTTTGAAAACATAGAAATAATTTAGGAAAACTAATACTAAAATAAATCAGTAAATTATTAAACGATTCAATCAATAAACATTTTCATTAAACATGAAAATAATAAATACTTCTTTAAAATTAATTTTTTTGGTTAATTCTTTAAACCTGCCTTATTTTAATTTAGGATTTTTATCTACCAAAAAAGAATGATTTCTTCTGCCCTCAGTGCTCTTCTATTGATTCCCCAGTTTCTCAACTTTACTCAAATTATGAAATGTAAGAAAATGAACTTTTCTGTTTTCTTTTCTTTCTTCAGATGCCTGAATGCTCTCTCTCTCTCTCTCTCTCTCTCTCTCTCTCTCTCTCTCTCTCTCTCTCTCTCTCTTTCCCTGACTATCTTTTCTATGCTAATAATTCAGGAGCTTTTGAAAAAGAGACCATGCCATGACAACACACACTACAGTCTCAGGCCCTTTAATTTTCCTGAAGAATCCGGAGGTGGGAAGTTAATTGCAACTAGAAGACTCTGCTCTCACTACTTCAAAATGGTGGTATGGGTCCTCTGTGCTATGTGTATATGTGTGGTGTTGGAAAAAAAATCACACTTTACTTTTGCTATAAATCATTTATAGCAGTGTGTTTCAAATTTTCTGAGGCTACAACCCTTTGATACAATTCCTCATGTTATGGTGACTCAAAACCACAAAACTATTTTCATTGCTTCTTCATAACTAACTTTGTTAGTTACGAATTATACTGTAAATAATTGTGGTTTCTGATAGTCTTAGGCAGCCCATGTGAAATTATGATTTGACCCCAAAAAGGAGTCTGTACTTATATGTTGAGAAATGTTGATATTTTATTGTAAGGCAACACTTTAGTCAACATGCCCCTAACAACATTCAACATAAAAATTAATTCAATAAAAAGTCAGAATGGTTTATAGGCCAGTACACAAATAAGGATGTATAGAGAAAACAAATCAAGCACTATTGGGAGGCAATAGGCAAAGATGCATGTGCAATTCTAAGTGACATACTTTCGATGTAAAGAAGAAAGACTGAAGTTATCTTTATATTATTTATAGTTCAGTACAGAGAGATTCGAGGGGAAAAGGAGAGAGGAATGGAGAAAAAGAGAGGAATAAAGACATAAAGAAGCAAGGGAGGAAGAGTTGAGGGTATGAATAGAATATGGAGGAGAAGAAGAGAGGGAGAATCGAGAGCTTGGCACACTGCCAATATCACTGGGTGCGGGGGGGCAGACATTACTTTTAAAGGACTTTGCTATAGGCTTCACATGTTTTGTTTGCTTCTATATCCACAGACCTTTTCATAACATCCCAAATGAAGATGACAAATCTGAACTCCAGAGTTCATGCAATTATTTAAAAACAAAATTATGCTATGAAGTAAAAGGTCAAAGAAAGCATTACCCACGGAACTATGACCACAACATCCCAATTTTAAGCCATTTTATCACAATTTAAAAATCCTATCTCAGCCACTCCTCAGCTGTGAATTATTTGTTTAGATCTGAACCCCATTTTTAATAGGCTTATTTGTCTCCCTGAAGTCTAACTTCTAGATTTCACCTCACACCAGTGAGACTGGGTAATATCAAAAACTCAGGAGGTTCCTCAGAAAATTGGACATTGAACTAACTGAGGACCCAGCTATACCTCTCTTGGGCATATACCCAAAAGATGCCCCAACAAATAACAAAGACACATACTCCACTATGTTCATAGCAGCTTGATTTATAATAGCCAGAAGCTCGAAAGAACCCAGATGCCCTTCAACAGAGGAATGGATACAGAAAATGTGGTACATCTACACAATGGAATATTATTCAGCTATCAAAAACAATGTCTTTATGAAATTCATAGGCAAATGGTTGGAACTGGAAAATATCAACCTGAGAGAGGTAACCCAATCACAGAAAAACATACATGGTATACACTAATTGATAAGTGGCTCTTAGCCCAAATGCTTGAATTACCCTAGATGCACAGAACACATGAAACTCAAGACGGATGATCAAAATGCAAATGCTTCACTCCTTCTTTAAAAGTGGAACAAGAATACCCTTGGGAGGGAATAGGGAGGCAAAGTTTAGAACAGAGGCAGAAGGAACACCCATTGAGGGCCTGCCCCACATGTGACCCATACATATACAGCCACCAAACTAGATAAGATGGATGAAGCAAAGAAGTGCAGGCCTACAGGAACCAGATGTAGATCTCTTCTGAGAGAAACAGCCAGAATAGAGCAAATACATAGGCAAATGCCATCATTAAACCACTGAACTGAGAATGGGACCCCTGTTGAAGGAAACTTAGAAAGGACTGAAAGAGCTTGAAGGGGTTCAAGACCCCATATGAACAACCATGCCAACCAAAAAGAGCTTTCAGAGACTAAGCCACTACCCAAAGACTGTACATGGACTGTCCCTGGTCTCCAACCTCATAGGTAGCAATGAATATCCTAGTAAGAGCATCAGTAGAAGGAGAAGCTCTTGGTCCTGCCAAGACTGAACCCCCAGTGAACATGATTGTTGGGGGAGGGCTGTAATGGAGGGATGCTGGGGATGACAACACCCATACGTGGATGTTAGGGGGATGTTGGCCCGGAAACCTGGAAGGGAATAACAATTGAAATGTAAATAAGACATACCCAAGTTAATAAAGATAAAAAGAAATAAAAAATTCCTATCTCAAAAAAAAAAAAAAAAACAAAACATTGTGGCTTACACACCTCACCATGTATTAGTCTGTGAAAAAAAATCTGCATAGGCAAAACCTGTTTTTTATACCAGAAATTGTGTTCACTGGGGAAAAATACAGTTAATATCCTAATCTTCCTTATTCATCAAAGAGCCGAAGAACATGCTGGCTGGCAGTGGAGGTAGAGACCATTTCAACTAAATATCCAGTCTTGTCCACAATTGTGGATTCAGGTTAAGATAAGAATGTAGGAGCCAAAGTTTCCTGGTTGAATACAAGTGGAATTTAAAGAGGCTGCGGCACAGCTCAGGAGCCAGTGAGATTGATTCTCAGTCCTCTAGGACTTAGGGAATGACTTCTCACATGGGTCTTTAAGAGATGATTTGAAGGGTTTTTAAATTACTGAAGCTGTCATAAAACTTGGAAGTGCTAACCAAATTACTGTTTGCTTTTAAATTTCTCCACTTTCTAGTGTTTTATAATGGATGAAATTGGTGTTTCATTGAAGAACTCAAGCAAAAAGCTTGCACACTTACAAAATAGAAGAATTTTGTTATAGGAATCTGTAACCAAATAGGAACATATGTTTTGTCAAGGGAAAGCAGTAGAAAAGATTTTATGTAAAATATATTGAGAGCTTCCTTTGCAATTTGCTTATTCTTGATCTTTTGTCTTATAGCTCTAGCTAGAACTTCTAGTATATTGAATAGATAGGGAGAGCGTTTAGTCTTGTCTAGTCCCTGATTTTAGTGTTATTGTTTCAAGTTTCTCTCCATTTAATTTGATGATGTCTATTGCTTGCATATTGTGTCTATTACATATTGCTATGTACATTGAATTCCTGATCACTCCAAGAATTTTAGCAGGAAGGAGTGTTGTATTTTGTAAAAGGTTTCTTCAACATCTGATGACCATGAGACTTTTTTTTGTTTTATTTTATTGGATTTTTCTTTATTTACATTGCAAATGTAATCCCCACTCCTGATTTCCCTTCTTGAAAGCCACTATCCTGTCCTCACTCCCCTTGAGTCTATGAGAGTTCAACCCTCCCCAACTACCCACAGGCCCCTGCCTTCCTGCCCTGGCATTTCCCTATACTGGGGCATCAAGCCTTGACAGGATCAAGGACCTCTTGTCCCATTGATGTCCAATATGGCCATCCTCTGCTACATACACAGCTGGAGCCATGGG
The DNA here is from genome assembly GCF_021556685.1 of Rattus norvegicus. Classification (NCBI taxonomy): domain Eukaryota; kingdom Metazoa; phylum Chordata; class Mammalia; order Rodentia; family Muridae; genus Rattus; species Rattus norvegicus. The sequence goes on along the minus strand of NC_141536.1, from coordinate 74,038,719 downwards.
TCTCTCCATGTGTACACTTTGATTGGTGGTTTAGTCCCCAGAAGCTCTGGGGGAGGGGGTTAGTTGGTTGATATTGTTATTCTTCCTATGGGGTTGGAAACTTCTTCTGCCCTTTCAATCTTTTCTCTAACTCCTCCACTGAGGACTCCATGCTCAGGCCAATGGTTGTCTGACAGCATCTGCCTTTGTATTTGTCAAGATCTGGCAGGAAACAGCTAGATCATGTTCCTGATACCAAGTACTTCTTGACATTCTCAATAATGTGTGGGTTTGGTATCTGTATATGGGATGGATCCACAGGTGAGGCAGTCTCTAGGTGGTCTGTCATTCAGTTTCTGCTCTCCACTTTATCTCCTTATTTCCTCCAGTGAGTATTCATTTCCCATTCTGAGAAGGAATGAAATATCCACACTTTGTTTTTCCTTCTTCTTGAACTTCATGAGATCCATGAATTGTATCTCCAGTGTTCCAAGCTTTTGGACTAATATCTACTTAACAGTGAGTGCATACCATGTGTATTCTTTTGTGACTGGGTTACCTCACTCAGGATCTTTTGTTATCTTTTTTGACCGAATATAGAATTTTTTCATCATTTTATTGGATATTTTTATTTACATTTCAAACGTTATTCCCTTTCCTGAGGTCCAAACCATAATTTTACTATTCCACCCCCCCATTTCTTCTATGAGATTGTCCTCCCTCCCCAAACACCTGCCCTTCACACACACACACAACAGACATTCCCCTGAACTGCGGGGTCCAGCCTTGCAGGAATAAGGGCTTCTCCTCCCATTGTTGCCCAACAGTGCTATCTTCCAGCAGCTGGAGTCAAGGGTCAGACCATGTATAGTTTATGGGTAGTGGTTTAGTCACTGGGAAGTCTTGTTGGTTGATATTGTTGTTCTTATGGGATTGCAAACCCTTTCAGTTTCTTCAATCCTTTCTCTTATTCCTTCAATGGGGAACCAATCCTCAGTTCAAATGTTAACTGCTACCATTTGCCTCTGTACTTGATATACTCTGGCTGTGCCTCTCAGGAGACAGCTATATCAGGCTCCTCTCACCCTGCATTTCTTGTCTTCATCAATATTATCTAGCTTTGGTGGCTGTATATAAATGGGCTGTCTACCCAGGTGGGACAGGCTCTGACAGTCATTTCTTCAGTCTCTGCTCCAAACTTTGTCTTCATATTCCCTAGTATGAATATTTTTATTCCACCTTTAAGGAGTGAAACATCCACTCTTTGGTCTTCCTTCTCCTTGAGCTTCATGTGGTCTTGGGTAATTTGAGCTTCTGGGCTAATATTTACTTATCAGTGAGTGCATACCATGTGTGCTTTTTTTGATTGGGTTACCTCAATTACAATGATATTTTCGAGGTCCATCCATTTGCCAATGAACTTTATAGAGTCATTGTTTTTAATAGCTGAGTGGTAGTCCATTGTATAAACGTACCACATTTTTTGTATCTATCCTTTGTTGAAGGGCATCTGGGTTCTTTCCAGCTTCTGGTTATTATAAATAAGGCTGCTATGAACATAGTGGAGCATGTGTCTTTGTTATAAGTTGGGTATATCTTTTGGGTATATGCCTAAGAGAGGAAGAGCTGGGTCCTCAGGTAGTTCAATGTCCAATTTTCTGAGGAACCTCCAGACTGATTTCCAGAATGGATGTACCAGTCTGCAATCCCACCAACAATGGAGGAGTGTTCCTCATTCTCCACGTCCTTGCCAGCATCTGCCGTCGCCAAAGTTTTTGATCTTATCCATTCTGACTGGTGTGAGGTAGAATCTCAGGGTTGTTTTGACTTACATTTCCCTGATGATTAAGGATATTGATTATTTCTTTGGCTACTTCTCACACATTTGATATTCCTCAGCTGAGAATTCATTGCTTAGCACTGTATCCCATTTTTAATAGGGATGTTTGGCTCTCTGGAATCTAACCTCTTGTATTCTTTGTCTATTTTGGATATTACAACTATCATATATAGGATTGGCTATGATATTTTCAGAATCTGTTGGTTGCCATTTTGTCCTACTGACAGTGTCCTTTTCCTGACAGAAGCTTTGCAGTTTATGAGATCCCATTTGTCGATTCTTAATCTTAGAACATACGTCATTGGGGTTTTGTTCAGGAAAATTTTCCCAGTGCCCATGTGTTTAAGGCTCTTCCCCACTTTTTCTTCTATTAGTTTGAGTGTATCTGTTTTGCTGTGGAGGTCTTTGATTCACTTGGACTTAAGCTTTGTACAGGATGATAAGAATAGGGAAATTTGCATTCTTCTACATGCTGACCTCCAGTTGAACCAGCACCATTTGTTAAAAATGCTGGGTCCCCCCCCCACTGGATGGTTTTTAGCTCTTTGTCAAAGACCAAGTGGCAAGAGGTGTGTGGGTTCATTTCTGTGTCTTCAGTTCTATTCCACTGATCTATCTGTCTGTCTTTGTACCAATACCATACAATTTTATCATGATTGCTCTGTAATACTGCTTGAGGTCTGGGATGGTGATTTCCCAAGAAGTTCTTTTATTTTTGAGGATAGTTTTCATTATCCTGGGGTTCCTGTTTTTCCAAATGAATTTGCAAATTGCTCTTTCTAACTCTATGAAGAATTGAGTCAGGATTTTGATGGGGATTGCATTGAATATGTAGATTGCTTTTCACAAAATGGCCATTTTTACTATATTAATCCTGCCAAACCGTGAGCATGGGAGGTCCTTCCAGCTTTTGAGATCTTCTTCAATTTCTTTCTCCAGGGACTTGAATTTCTTTTTTTCCCCCTAACACCTCCCCCTCCCCTTCTACAGGGGTGTTCCCCTCTCCATGCTCCCCCCCATTACTGCCCTCCTCCCAAAAATCACATTCAATGGGGGTTCAGTCTTGGGAGGACCAAGGGCTTCCCCTTTCACTGGTGCTCTTACTAGGCTATTCATCACTACCTATGAGGTTGGAGCCAATATATAGTCTTTGGGTAGTGGCTTAGAGACTTGAATTTCTTGTCATATAGATAATACATTTGCTTGATTAGAGTCATACCAAGATATTTTATGTTATTTGGGACTATTATGAAGGGTGTCATTTCCCTAATTTCTTTCTCAGTCTATTTATCCTTTGATTAGTGGAAGGCTAATGGTTGTTTAAGTTATTTCTATACATAGTTACTTTGCCAAACTTGTTTATCAGGCTTAGTAGCTTTCAGGTGGAAGTTTTGCAGGGTCACTTAATATACTATCATATCATCTAAAAATAGTGACTCCTTCCTTTCCAATTTGTATTCCTTTGACCTCCGTTTGTTGTCTGATTGCTGTGGCTAGGACTTCGAGTACTATATTGAATAAGTAGTGGGAGAGTGGGCAGCCTTGTCTAGTCCCTGATTTTAGTGGGATTGCTTCAAGTTTCTCTCCATTTAGTTTAATGTTGGCTCCTGGCTTTCTGTATGTTGCTTTTCCACTGCTTAGGTATAGGCCTTGAACTCCTGACCTTTTCCAGGACTTTTCTCATGAAGAGGTTTAAATTTTGTCAAATGCTTTCTCAGCATATAATGAAATGATCATGTGGCTTTTTTCTTTTAAATTTTTCACACAGTGATCTACGTTGATGGATATCTGTATATTGAACCTACCTTGCACCCATGGGAGGAAGCCTACTCGATCATGTTGGATAATCATTTTGATGTATTTTCATAAATTTTATTGAGTATTTTTGCTTTGACATTCATAAGGGGAATTTGTTTGAAGTTTTCCTTCTTTGTTGGGTCTTTGATTTAAGTATAAGTGTAATTGTGGCTGCATAGAAGGAATTGGGTAGTGTTCCTTCTGTTTCTTTTTTTGTGGAATAATTTGAACAGTATTGGTATTAGGTCTTTTATGAAGGTGTGATAAAATTCTGGACTAAAACCATCTGATCCAAGGCTCTTTTTGGTTGGGAGACTTTTAATAACTGCTTCTATTTCCTTAGGAAATATAAGATTGTTTAGATGGTTTATAATCCTGATTTAACTTTGGTGCCGGGTAATTGTCTAGGAAATTGTCTATTTTACTTAGATTTTCCAGTTTTGTTGAACACAGGCTTTTGTAGTTGGATCTGATGATTTTTTTAAATTTCCTCAGCTTCTGTTGTTAGGTTTCCCTTTTTAATTCTGATTTTCTTATTTGGATACTCTCTCTCTCTGCCCTCTGGTTAGTTTGGCTAAGGGTTTATATATCTTGTTTGATTTTCTCAAAGAAAAAGCTCCTGCTTTTTTGATTCTTTGTACAGTCCTATTTGTTTCCACTTGGTTGATTTTGGTCCTGAGTTTGATTTTTCCTGCCTTCTACTCCTCTTGGTTATATTAGCTTGTTTTTGTTCTAGAGCTTTTTGATATGCTGTCAAGCTGCTAATATATGATCTCTCTGGTTTCTTTTCGGTGGAACTGAGAGCTATGAGTTTTGCTTTAGCACTGCTTTTATTGTTTGGCATAATTTTGGGAATGTTGTGCCTTCATTTTCATTAAATTCTAAAATTGTTCTTAATTTTTGTTTATTTCTTCCTTGACCAGGTTATCATTGAATAGAGTGTTGTCCACCTTCCATGTATATTTGGGCTTTTTGTTGTTATTGATGTTAGTGAAGACCAGCCTCAGTCCATGGTGATCTGGTAGGATGTTTAGGATTATTTCAATCTCCTTGTATCTGTTGAGGCCTCTTTTGTGGCTGATTATATTGTAAATTTTGGAGAAGGTACAATGAGGTCCTGAGAAGAAAATATATTCTTGTGTTTTCGGATGACATGTTATATAAATATCTGTTAAATCCACGATGATATTTCCTTATTCCATCTATTTGCCTAAGAATTTCATAAAGTCATTGTTCTTTTTTTTTTCTTTTCTTTTTTTCGGAGCTGGGGACCGAACCCAGGGCCTTGCGCTTGCGAGGCAAGCGCTCTACCACTGAGCTAAATCCCCAACCCCAAAGTCATTGTTCTTAATAGCTGAGTAGCATTCCATTGTAGAAATGTACCACATTTTCTGTATCCATTCTTCTGTTGAAGGGCATCTGGGTCCTTTCCAGCTTCTGGCTATTATAAATAAGGCTGCTATGAACATAGTGGAGCACGTGTCTTTGTTATATGTTGGGGCATCTTTTGGGTATATGCTCAGTAGAGGTATAGCTGGGTTGTCAGGTAGTGCAATGTCCAATTTTCTCAGGAACCACCAGACTGATTTCTAAAGTAGTTGTACCAGTCTGCAATCCCACCAACAATGGAGGAGTGTTCCTCTTTCTCCACATCCGTGTTAGCGTCTGCTGTCACCTGAGTTTTGATCTTAGCCATTCTGACTGGTGTGAGATAGAATCTCAGGGTTGCTTTAATTTGCATTTCCCTTATGACTAAGGATGTTTAACATTTTTTTTAAGGTGCTTCTTGGCCATTTGTATTCCTCAGTTGAGAATTCTTTGTTTAGCTTTCTACCCCATTTTTTAATAGGGTGATTTGATTCTCGGGAATCTCACTTCTTGAATTCTTTGTATATATTGGATATTAGCCCTTGATCTGGTACAGGATTGGTAAATATCTTTCCCAAACTCTTGGTTGCCATTTTGTCCTATTGACAGTGTCCTTTACCTTACAGAAACTTTGCAATTCTATACGATCCCATTTGTGTACTGTTGATCTTAGAGCACAAGTCACTGGGGTTCTGTTCAGGAAATTTTCCCTGTACCCATATGTTTGGGTTTCTTCTCCACTTTCTATTAATTTTAGTGTATTTGATTTTATTTGGCGGTCCTTGATGCACTTAGACTTGAGGTTTGTACAAGGAAATAAAATGGATTGATTTCCATTATTCTACACTTTGATTTTGGACACTATTTATTGAAAATGCTGCCTTTTTTCCAGTGATGGTTTGAGCTCTTTTGTCAAAATGAAGTGACAACTTGTGTGTGGGGGGGGGGCTTATTTCAGGGTCTTCAATTCCATTCCATCAATCTACCTGCCTGTCACTGTTCAAATACCATAAAGTTTTTATGACAATTGTTCTGTAATCAAGACTGAGGTCATGGGTGGTGATTTCTCAAGAATTTTTTTTTATTCTTTTTTGATTTTAGATAAAAAAATGAGTCTTTATTATAGTTGCTGCTTTCCATATGTCAATATATTCATATGAAAGGTTTTTAATGCTCAGTTTTTAGAATAGTTGTATTGATATTCTGGACAGAATGTTTGTGTTTCTCCACCCCCAAATTAATTTATTGAAAAAATATTATTGGATATTTTTTATTACTTTTTTATTAACTTAAGTATTTCTTATTTACATTTCGAGTGTTATTCCATTTCCCGGTTTCTGGGCCAACATCCCCCTAACCCCTCGCCCTCCCCTTCTTTATGGGTGTTCCTCTCCCTATCCTGCCCCCATTGCCCCCCTCCCCCAAACAATCATGTTCACTGGGGCTTCAGTCTTAGCAGGACCCAGGGCTTCCCTTCCACTGGTGATCTTACTAGGATATTCATTGCTACCTATGAGGACAGAGTCCAGGGTCACTCCATGTGTAGTTTCTAGGTAGTGGCTTAGTCCCTGATAGCTATGGTTGCTTGGCATTGTTGTTCATATGGTGTCTCGAGCCCCTTCAAGCTCTTCTAGTTCTTTCTCTGATTCCTTCAACGGGGGTCCTATTCTCAGTTCAGTAGTTTGCTGCTGGCATTCGCCTCTGAATTTGCTGTATTCTGGCTGTGTCTCTCAGGAGAGATCTACACCCGGCTCCTGTCGGCCTGCACTTCTTTGCTTCATCCATGTTGTCTAATTGGGTAGCTGTATATGTATGGGCCACATGTGGGGCAGGCTCTGAATGGGTGTTCCTTCTGTCTCTCTTTTAATCTTTACCTCTCTATTCCCTGCCAAGGGTATTCTTGTTCCCCTTTTAAAGAAGGAGTGAAGCATTCACATTTTGATTATCCGTCTTGAGTTTCATGAGTTCTATGCATCTAGGGTAATTCAAGAATTTGGGCTAATAGCCACTTATCAATGAGTGCATACCATGTATGTTTTTCTGTGATTAGGTTACCTCACTCAGGATGATATTTTCCAGTTCCAACCATTTGACTATGAATTTCATAAAGTCATTGTTTTTGATAGCTGAGTAATATTCCATTGTGTAGATGTACCACATTTTCTGTATCCATTCCTCTGTTGAAGGGCATCTGGGTTCTTTCCAGCTTCTGGCTATTATAAATAAGGCTGCTATGAACATAGTGGAGCACGTGTCTTTTTCATATGTTGGGGCATCTTGTGGGTATATGGCCAAGAGAGGTATAGCTGGATCCTCAGGTATTTCAATGTCCTATTTTCTGAGGAACCTCCAGACTTATTTCCAGAATGGATTTACTAGTCTGCAATCCCACCAACAATGGAGGAGTGTTCCTCTTTCTCCACATCCTCGCCAGCATTTGTTGTCACCTGAGTTTTGATCTTAGCCATTCTCACTGGTGTGAGGTGAAATCTCAGGATTGTTTTGATTTGCATTTCCCTTATGACTAAAGATTTTGAACATTTCTTTAGGTGTTTCTCAGCCATTCGGCATTCCTCAGCTGTGAATTCTTTGTTTAGCTCTGAACCCCATTTTTTAATAGGGTTATTTGTCTTCGTGAAGTCTAATTTCTTGAGTTCTTTGTATATTTTGGATATAAGCCCTCTCTCTGTTGTAGGATTGGAAAAGATCTTTTCCCAATCTGTTGGTTGCCATTTTGTCCTAACCACAGTGTCCTTTGCCTTACAGAAGCTTTGCAGTTTTATGAGATCCCATTTGTCGATACTTGATCTTAGAGCATAAGCCATTGCTGTTTTGTTCAGGAAATTTTTTCCAGTGACCATGTGTTCGAGATTCTGCCCTAGTTTTTCTCCTAATAGTTTGAGTATATCTGGTTTGATGTGGAGGTCCTTGATCCACTTGGACTTAAGCTTTGTACAGGGTGATAAGCATGGATCGATCTGCATTCTTCTACATGTTGACCTCCAGTTGAACTGGCAACATTTGCTGAAAATGCTATCTTTTTTCCATTGGATGGTTTTGGCTCGTTTGTCAAAAATCAAGTGACCATAGGTGTGTGGGTTCATGGCTGGGTCTTCAATTCTGTTCCATTGGTCTATCTGTCTGTCTCTGTACCAATACCATGCAGTTTTTATCACTATTGCTCTGTAATACTGCTTGAGTTCAGGGATAGTGATTCCCCCTGAAGTCCTTTTATGTTGAAGATAGTTTTAGCTATCCTGGGTTTTTTATTATTCCAGATGAATTTGCAGATTGTTCTGTCTAACTCGTTGAAGAAATGGATTGGTATTTTGATGGGGATTGCATTGAATCTGTAGATTGCTTTTGGTAAAATGGCCATTTTTACTATATTAATCCTGCCAATCCATGAGCATGGGAGGTCTTTCTATCTTCTGAGATCTTCAATTTCTTTCTTCAGAGTCTTGAAGTTCTTATTGTACAGATCTTTTACTTGCTTGGTTAAAGTCACACTGAGATACTTTATATGGTTTGGGTCTATTATAAAGGGTGTCATTTCCCTAATTTCTTTCTCGGCTTGTTTCTCTTTTGTGTAGAGGAAGGCTACTGATTTATTTGAGTTAATTTTATATGCAGCCACTTTGCTGAAGTTGTTTATCAGCTTTAGTAGTTCTCTGGTTGAACTTTTGGGATCACTTAAATATACTATCATATCATCTGCAAATAGTGATATTTTGACTTCTTCTTTTCTAATCTGTATCCCTTTGATCTCCTTTTGTTGTCTGATTGCTCTGGCTAGAACTTCAAGAACTATATTGAATATGTAGGGAGAGAGTGGGCAGCCTTGTCTAGTCCCTGATTTTAGTGGGATTGCTTCAAGTTTCTCTCCATTTAGTTTAATGTTAGCAACTGGTTTGCTGTATATAGCTTTTATTATGTTTAGGTATGGGCCTTGAATTCCTATTCTTTCCAGGAGTTTTATCATGAAGGGGTGTTGAATTTTGTCAAATGCTTTCTCAGCATCTAATGAAATGATCATGTGATTTTGTTCTTTCAGTTTGTTTATATAATGGATCACATTGATGGTTTCCTATATATTAAACCGTCCCTGCATGCCTGGGATGAAGCCTACTTGATCATGGTGGATGATTGTTTTGATGTGCTCTTGGATTCGGTTTGCCAGAATTTTGTTGAGTATTTTTGTGTTGATATTAATAATGTAAATTTGTCTGAAATTCTCTTTCTTTGTTGGGTCTTTGTGTGGTTTAGGTATAAGAGTAATTGGGGCTTCATAGAAGGAATTCGGTAGTGCTCCATCCGTTTCAATTTTGTGGAATAGTTTGGATAGTATTGGTATGAGGTCTTGTATGAAGGTCTGATAAAATTCTGCACTAAACCTGTCTGGACCTGGGCTCTTTTTGGTTGGGAGACCTTAAATTACTGCTTCTATTTCCTTAAGAGTTATGGGGTTGTTTAACTGCTTTCTGTTCCTGATTTAACTTCAGTACCTGCTATCTGTCTAGGAAATTGTCCATTTCCTGCAGATTGTCAAGTTTTGTTGAATATAGGCTTTTATACTAAGGTCTGATGATTTTTTTGAATCTCCTCTGATTCTGAAGTTATGTCTCCATTTTCATTTCTGATTTTGTTAATTTGGACACCCTCTCTGTATCCTCTCGTTAGTCTGGCTAAGGGTTTATCTATCTTGTTGATTTTCTCAAAGAACCAACTTTTGGTTCTGTTGATTCTTTCTATGGTCATTTTTGTTTCTACTTGGCTGATTTCAACTCTGATTTGATTATTTCCTGCCTTCTCCTCCTCCTTGGTGTATATGCTTCTTTTCGTTCTAGAGCCTTTAGGTGTGCTGCCAAGCTGCTGAAATATGCTCTCTCCTGTTTCTTTCTGCAGGCACTCAGAGCTCTGAGTTTTCCTCTTAGCACAGCTTTCATTGTGCCCCAGAAGTTTGGGAATGTTGTACCTTCATTTTCATTAAATTCTAAAAAGTCTTTAATTTCTTTCTTATTTCTTCCTTGACCAGGTTATCATTGTGTAGAGCATTGTTCAACTTCCACGTATATGTGGGCGTTCTTCCCTTATTGTTATTGAAGGCCAGCTTTAGGCCGTGGTGGTCTGATAGCACGCAGGGGATTATTTCCATCTCTCTGTACCTGTTGAGGCCCGTTTTTTGACCAATTATATGGTCAATTTTGGAGAAAGTACCATGAGGAGCTGAGAAGAATGTATATCCTTTTTGCTTTAGGATAGAATTTTCTATAAATATCTGTTAAATCCAGTTGGTTCCAACTTCTGTAAGTATCTCTATGTCTCTGTTTAATTTCTGTTTCCATGATCCGTGCATTGATGAGAGTGGGGTGTTGAAATCTCCTACTATTATTGTGTGAGGTGCAATGTGTGTTTTGAGATTTAGTAAGGTTTCTTTTATGTATGTAGGTGCCCTTGTATTTGGGGCCTAGATATTTAGGATTGAGAGTTCATCTTGGTGGATTTTTCCTTTGATGAATATGAAGTGTCCTTCCTTATCTTTTTTGATGACTTTTAGTTGAAAATTGATTTTATTTGATATTAGAATGGCTACTTCAGCTTGCTTCTTCTGACCATTTGCTTGGAAAGTTGTTTTCCAGCCTTTCACTCTGAGGTAGTGTCTGTCTTTGTCTCTGAGGTGTGTTTCCTCTAGGCAGCAGAATGCAGGGTCCTCATTGCATATCCAGTTTGTTAATGTGTGTCTTTTTATTGGGAATTTGAGGCCATTGATGTTGAGAGATATTAAGGAATAATGATTATTGCTTCCTGTTATATTCATATTTGGATGTGAGGTTATGTTTGTGTGCTTTTCTTCTCTTTGTTTTGTTGCCAAGATGATTAGTTTCTTGCATTTTCTAGGATGTAGCTTGCCTCCTTATGTTGGGCTTTACAATTTATTATCCTTTAATAAATGGATTTGTAGAAAGATATTGTGTAAATTTGGTTTTGTCATGGAATATCTTGGTTTCTCCATTTATGTTAATTGAGATTTTAAGGATACAGCAACCTGGGTTGGCATGTGTTCTCTTAGGGTCTGTATGACATCTGTCCAGGATCTTCTGGCTTTCATAGTCTCTGGCGAAAAGTCTGGTGTGATTCTGATAGGTCTGCCTTTATATGTTACTTGACCTTTTTCCCTTACTGCTTTTAATATACTTTCTTTATTTTGTGCATTTGGTGTTTTGACTATTATGTGACGGGAGGTGTTTCTTTTCTGGTCCAATCTATTTGGAGTCTGTAGGCTTCTTGTATGCTTATGGGCATCTCTTTCTTTAGGTTAGGGAAGTTTTCTTCTATGATTTTGTTAAAGATATTTACTGGTGCTTTGAGCTGGGACTCTTCACTCTCTTCTATACCTATTATCCTTAGGTTTGATCTTCTCATTGAGTCCTGGATTTCCTGTATGTTTTGGACCAGTATCTTTTTCCGCTTTACATTATCTTTGACAGTTGAGTCGATGATTTCTATGGAATCTTCTACTCCTGAGATTCTCTCTTCTATCTCTTGTATTCTGTTGGTGATACTTGTATCTATGGCTCCTTGTCTCTTCCTTTGGTTTTCTATATCCAGGGTTGTTTCCATGTGTTCTTTCTTGATTGCTTCTATTTCCATTTTTAATTCTGTCAACTGTTTGATTGTGTTTTCCTGGGATTCTTTCAGGGATTTTTGTGATTCCTTTCTGTAGGCTTCTACTTGTTTATTTATGTTTTCCTGAATTTCTCTAAGGGAGTTCTTCATGTCTTTCTTGAAGTCCTCCAGCATCATGATCACATATGATTTTGAAGCTAGATCTTGCTTTTCTGGTGTGTTTGGATATCCCATGTTTGCTTTGGTGGGAGAATTGGGCTACAATGATGCCATGTAGTCTTGGTTTCTGTTGCTTGGGTTCCTGTGTTTGCCTCTCCCCATCAGATAATCTCTAGTGTTACTTTGTTCTTCTATTTCTGACAGTGGCTAGACTGTCCTATAAGCCTGTATGTCAGGAGTGCTGTAGGCCTGTTCTCCTGTTTTCTTTCAGCCAGTTATGGGAACAGAGTGTTCTGCTTTCGGGCTTGTAGTTTTTCCTCCATATGGGTCTTCAGCTATTCCTGTGGGCCTGTGCCCTGGGTTCACCAGGCAGGTCGCTTGGAGCAGAAAAGTTGGTCTTACCTGTGGTCCCGAGGTTCAAATTTGCACTTTGGGTGTTGCTTATGAACTCTCCACGGGGACAGAAACCAGGAGGTCCTGCACTGCCCTTTCTGGGAGCCCCAGTGCACCAGAGTCCCAGATGGTGTTTGGTGTTTTCCTCTGGAGTCAGTGATGTGGGCAGAGTGTAGTCTCTTCTGGTTTCTCAGGCGTGTCTGCCTCTCTGAAGGTTTAGCTCTCCCTTCCACGGGATTTGGGTGAAGAGAATTGTTTATCTGGTCGGTCCCTTCAGGTTCCGGAGGTGTCTCAGATGCAGCGGACCTGCTGCTCCTGGGCCTTCATCTATGGGAACCCAGAGTCCGTATACAGTTTCCTCTTGGGCCAGGGATGTGGGCAGGGGTGGGCTGTGTTGGTGGTCTCTTCTGCTCTGCAGTCTCAGGAGTGCCCACCTGTTTGGGTGGTGAGCTCTCTCTCCCACGAGGTTTGGGAGCAATGAGCTGGAGGCAGGGAGTACGAGATTCTTATTGGATATTTTTAGTTACATTTCAAATGTTATACTCTTTCCAGGTTTCTTGTCCTATCCCCTGTCCCCTATCCACTCCCCGTCTCCTTCTTCTATAAGGGTGTTCCCCTCCCCAACCACCTCCCCTCTTCCTGCCTCCCCACTCTGATATTCCCCTACACTGGTCTTTTATTGTTGAAAATAGTTTTCACTATCCTGGGTTTTTTCTTATTTGAAATGAATTTGCAAATTGTTCCTTCTTACTCCCTGAAGAATTGAGTTGGAATTTTGATGGGGATTGCGTTGAATCTGTAGATTATTTTTGGCAATATGGCCATTTTTACTATATTAATCAGAATCCGTGAGTATAGGACATCCACCCATCTTGTGAGATCATCTTCCATTTCTTTCTTCAGAGCCTTAAAGTTCTAGTCATACAGATCTTTCACTTGCTTGGTTATGGTCTACCAAGGTATTTTATATTATTTTGTGAGTATTATGAAGGGTGTTGTTTCCCTAATTTCTTTCTCAGCCTGTTTTTCTTAGAGTAGAGGAAGGCTAATTATTTGTTTGAGTTATTTTTATATCCAGCCACTTTGCTGAAGTTTTTATCAGGTTTAGAAGTTTTCTGGTGGAATTTTTGGGGTCACTTAAGTATACTATCATATCATTTGCAAAAAGTGATATTTTGATTGTCTCCTTTCCAATTTGTATACTTCTGACCTTTAGTTATTTATTGCTCCTGCTAGGTCTTAAGGTACTGTATTGAATATGTAAGAAGTGTGCAGGTTTATCTAATTCCTTATTTCTGTGGGATTGCCTCAAGTTTCTCTCCATTTAGTTTGACTTTGTCTCCTGTATATTGCTTTTATTATATTTTTATGTGGGCCTTGAATTCCTGATCTTTTGAAGACATTTATGGTGAAGGGGTGCTGAATTTTGTCAAAAGCTTTTTCATCATTAAATAAGATGATCATATGTTTCTTTTCTTTCAATTTGTTTCTATAGTAGATTATGTCGATAGATTTTTGTATATTGAACTATCTCTTTATCCCTGGGATGAAGCCTATTTGATCATGATAGATGATTGTTTTGATGTGTTCTTGGATTCGGTTTGCAAAAATTTTATTGAGTAATTTTTATTGATATTCATAAGAATGTTGGTCTGAAGTATTTTTTCTTTGTTGGGTCTTAGTGTGATTTAGGTATAAGAGTAATTGTGGCTACATAGAAGGAATTTGGTAGTGCTCCGTCTCTTTCTATTTTGTTGAATAGTTTGGACAGTATGGGTATGAGGTCTTCTTGATGGTCTAATAGAATTATGCACTAATTTTTTCTTTTTTTAAATAGTAGATTACATTGATGAATTTTCCAAAATTAACCATCCATTAATGAAAAAAGGTTATCAGAAGAACCATCTCCTACATACTCTAAAAATTAAAAACCCATTGATTTTTTTCTTTTAATTTAAATGTTATGTAGGTATCCAGTTATAGTCAAGTCATCTGACTCAGATTTCATATTTCATTTTCTGTTTTTATTTTTCATTTTCATTTTTCTTAACATCTTCTACTTTACAAGACTGATTCTCTGTCTACTGCTCAGTGGAGTCAGAATGAATTTTATATTCTATTTTTTACAGTGACATACTTCATGTTCCCTTATCAATGTTTGTTAGAAAAACAGAGTGCAATATACAGCCACCAAACTAGGAAAGATGGATGAAGTAAAGAAGTGCAGGCTGACAGGAACCAGATGTATATCTCTCCTGAGAGATAAAGCCAGAATATGGCAAATACATAGGCGAATGCCAGCAACAAACCACTGAATTGAGAACGGGACTCCTGTTTAAGGAATCAGAGAAAGGACTGAAAGAGTTTGAAGGGGCTTGAGACCCCATATGAACAACAATGCCAACCAACCAGAGCTTCCAGGGACTAAGCCACTACCCAAAGACTATACATGTACTGACCCTGGGCTCCAACCTCATAGATAGCAAGGAATAGCTTAGTAAGAGCACCAGTGGAAGGAAGCCCTTGGTCCTGCCAAGACTGAATCCCCACTGAACGTGATTGTTGGGGGGAGGGTGGTAATGGGGGGAGGATGGATAGAGGAACGCGCATAGAGAAGAGGAGAGGGATGTTGGTCTGGAAACCAGGAAAGGGAATAACAATCGAAATGTAAATAAGAAACATCCAAGTTAATAAAGATGAAAAAAATAATATTGTTATAGGAATCTGAACAGAAAATGTAAGAATTATTTTTCACAATTATAAAAATTACAATAGTCACTAAGTTCAAATTATTAAAAGGGTGTTTCCTATCCAATAAATGGTAAGCAATTTGAAGTTTAGAACATAAATTAGGCCTACCTAAACTACCTATAGTTTTAAATTTTTCATTATTACCATTTATTATGGAAGTAGTTAGCATGGTGGGTTGGTGATCATATTTGGATATCGGATCAAGCTTGTTTGCTGTATTGTACAGGGTATGTGACTCCTCAGCTATATAGTAGCCATGAGCAACCAAAAGTGATTTTTATCAGATTATATTATTTTGGGTCCCATACCCAGAGGTTTTTATTTAGCTATCTGTGGCTTCTAGGTGAAATGTCATCCATACGTTCAAGATACCTCCATTTAAACTTCCCTGTAAATAGTTTACTGAGTATACAAAATAGTAGACTCCGATATGGCCTTTTCAAACATCATTAGTTGAGGTTTTGTTTTGTTTACTTTTTTCCTCACCACCTCTCCTCCTTCATTCTCTATGTAAATCCCTGCTTATATCTTTCCACTCCCAGTTTCCCTCACTTGCATCTCACAGGTTTTTTTGTTAATTTGAAGGACACATCTAAAGGTGAGAATAAGGAATAAAATTCTTCTAGTATTATCGTGTCAGACTCTACCTGATCTATAATTCCTTTTAGTGTTTTTCTTTATAATAAAATTGAGATCTACAACATTTAGTGAATAAATACTTATCCTTTTTTATTAGCCTGATGAATTGTTCCTTCAATTTGTATCCAATAGCCATCTTCAAATGTTTTAATAATATTGTTTTTCAGTCTACTTGCAAGAACTTGAATGGCTTGAATAAACATAGGCAATAAATGAAAATAGTAGAGGTATCATAATACCTGACCTCAAGTCATTCTAGAAAGCGCCAGTGGCAAAGAAAACATGGTCTCATCACAAATAGGAGTCATAACAACTTACGGAACTAGAATACATAAATAAATAAGTGGAGCCATGTAGGATTAAGGGTAGAGTCCCATGTCTGTTCCGCCAAAAGGCACAGGTTGCTCAGGAAGGGAGGATGTCAGAAGTTTGACTGTGCTTACCCCATTCCACTATTCCACTGCAGGGTGGTGTGTTGGGAGCGATGCCCTTAAAACCCTCCTTTCTTGATGTTAATATTACAGTTAGAGTTGAGCATGACTGGGTTCATGGAAAATCCTCAGCCAGCTGCAGAAGATTCATACAAATCTGGTGGTCAGGATGAATACTGATATGATAAAGTTGTGACCTTGCTGAGAAATACATCTGATGTTGAGATGCCCAATGTAACATTCTGAAAAACCAACATCCTGCTAACTAATAGATATGACAAACCTGTGACCTTTCTGACATCCTATTGACATCAGCCATTTGCCTGACCTCAAGAACTGTGTCCTTGGCCTGGGTAAATGTTTCACACTCCCTCCCCCTCCCTCTGTTACCCCTTTTATGGTATAAATTCAGCCTTGGGAAAAAATAAAATTGTTGCCTTGATCAGACTCTTGTCTTGGTGTCCTTCTTCATGTCTCTTGTCCCCCATTCTCTTCCAGGTACCCTCTACACCCTCTTTGACTGTCCTGTAGGACGAAACATTCGTGTCAGGTGGCTGTGAGAAAGGATCCAGTACACTGGTACACCGTTTGGTATGGAGAAGTGCAGTATGAGTGCAAAACTTAGCCAGAGCTGGCTCAAGGTCCCCAGAACTGCAAGGTGGCCAGGGCAGTCTGATTCTCAGGATCTTGGGCATCCAGGTGCTGCTGGGATGCCCCGGAAGAGCTAAGAACAGAGTGAGGGCATGCAGGGCTTTATCTAGCATGGGAACAAGAGGGAAAAGGGGCTGCTCTGACTGGTCCCCTGGGGAAAGTCCTTGGCTGGACGGTGGGGGCAGGCTTGAGCTTGGTGGCAGCTCAGGCAGCTGAAAGCACAGGGAGGCCTTCTGTGAGAGATTAGGATGTAGCTCTGTAGGAGAAGGGCTTTTCTAAGGCTCCCCATGGAGGCTCCCTTGAAAAGAGGCAGTCCATGGTTTCAAGTCATTTATTGTCATGGTGGAAAGTGGATGAATAAAACCATCCCACTTCTCAGAGTGGGTCTGAGTTTAAATACCTTTTGCAGGAAGAGGTGTCTGGGAAGGAAGGTTCATTGGCTAAACTTGCAGGCCTTTATGTTGGTCATTAAAATGGAAGTCTTTCTTGAGCCTCAATGACCTGTGGTCACATCCTCTACTTGGGAAGGGTCCCTTATGTGACTGATAGTTACAAGTCTATGGAGCGCTGCAGGCCAGTAACTGGCCTGGCTTCTTGGGAGTCAGGTGAAACTCCTACTATCCCTAGGCCTTGTCTTACAATCTTCTACTCTAATTGGTGCTGTATACAAGAAGGCTACCTGAAAGGACGGTGCTGCCTCATAAGTTCTATTGATACTCCTTCCTATTAAAGGCATTTACAGTGTGGAAGCTGAGGTTTAGAGAATTTGGGGAACATTTGTAACATAATTCATGGCACAGTGAAAGGGGAGTGTCTGGATTTAAGCAGGAGTCTAAGGAATTTTAGTTTTTATACCCTCCCCTTGTATTTCTTCCCTTAGTTTAGTTATACTTTCAGAGGGGAAACCAGGAAAGGGAATTACGCTTGAAATGTAAATAAGTAAAATAACCAATAATAAAAATGGAAATTATTTTCAAATATATTTAACATCATTTCTTCTCTTTTTCTTCCTTTAAGTCCTCCCATCATTTTTCTCACAACCCCATGCTGAAAGGCCACCCTTAATCCCTTTGGAATTACATTGCAACATTAGAAAGCAGCTATACTATAACTTTAACATTGTATTTTATCCAGTCCTCTGTCTATCCTGCTTGAGTTCTCGTAAACCTTAAGTATAAGCATTTAAGTCATTAATGAATATGCTTTATAGTGAATTCATATAAATCTCTAGCCATTTTTCTCAGAATGGTATTTACAAGATAAAGTTGTATTTTTATTATTTTTTATTTTAAATCTTTTATCTGTGTGCATGCATGTGTACTGGTCTCTGCTTGGTACACACACACAGTTCAGAAGAGAATGATAATTCTTCTTGGATGTAGGCCACTATGTGTATCTGGGAAGTGACCTAGGTTTCCTGCAATAGTGTTAAGTGCTTTTAAGTATTCTCTACAAGTAGTACTTCTCCACTCCCACACAAGTTTCCGAAATTGATAAATAACTAAGTCTCAAGCTTGTGATCTCATAAAATCAACAATGCCAACCAATCAGAGCTTCCAGGGACTAAACCACTACCCAAAGTCTATATATGGTCTGACCATAGGCTACAACGGCATATGTAGCAGTGAATAGCCTTGTTGAGGCACCAGTGGAAAGGGAAACACTTGTTCCTGTCAAGACTGGACCCCCAGTGTAGAGGATTGTTTGGGATGGTAATGGGAGGTGGTTGGAGAGGGAAAAACCCATATAGAAGGGGAAGGGGAGTTGTTAGGGGGATAATGGACAGGAAACTGGGAATAGTAATAGCATTTGAAATATAAATGGAAGAAAAAAATTTTAAAAATTTTAAAAAAAGAGTCTAAATTATATTCAAGTAGTTTTTCTTGCTGGTGTGGAAACTGAATTTCTCAAATGAGAAATGTGAATTCGTTTTTCACTTCCTCTATATGGCTTTTAGTAATTTTCATATGTTACTGATTGGTCCAACCTTTAATCTGTTGACATTTTCAATATGCCTTGTTCATGCATAATCAAAGGAAGAAGGTTCACTAAGTTTTAAAGAGAGAGCAAGGCTAAAAAAAAAACCTACTGAAGTTCTCACTGAGAAAAACAAAACAAAACAAAACAAACCAGAACAAAATCCATGTTAAGCATCTTTCTTTCATTGTTTAAGCTTTCCACTTTTATTTATAATTTTCACTAAATTTGATATAATTTCAGTGTTCTATTTTTAGTAACAATGAAATGAACACATATTATATTGACTAGGATTTTGTCCTGAGCAGTTGTTCTTTGGATTAGTTTCACTTAGTTGTCATGACAACATATTTTTTCGAAAATGATAAAATATAAGTACAGTTTTTCCTTCCGTTTGATCTTTGGCCTGCTGGTTTATCTTGTTTCTCACATCCTCAGAGGCATGCTGAAAATTCACAGTGGCCAAGTCAGCACCATGTATTTTATAGGTTGAAGCCAAGAACTTAGAAAAGAAATTATAGGTTTTCTCTCCACATAGTCTGTTAGCAAGTTTCAGAGTGTGAGTTGCTCGATGCTTGCTCACTTTGGCATTCAGGCTTTCAAACTGTGAGTGAATGTCCTCTACAGAGTTGAAACGAAAAGTCATAGAGAGCTGGGCTTCAGTGCTGCCTTTTTCCCCAAAGAGACCAAGGCCAAGGCAGAAGAAATGCTGAAGGGGGAGAAGATGTTTCCTGTGGAGTTGCTTTTATTCATGATTCGAAACAGCACCAAGGCAAAGAGGGTGTTGGCTGAACTCAGCTGCTCCATGGTGAAGGCTCCTCTGTGTCAGTTCTTGCTCCCCTTGCTAGACACCTAGGAGGAAGCTCCCAGGGCCTACAGCAGCCTTTATTCAGAAAGGAGAGTATCTTACTGGCCAGCTCAAGCTGGAAAGAGAGACTTTTTCTCCTCTGGTACATGCTTAAAACTGAACTTGAACCCTTCAGAGAGGCAGACACGCCTGGGAAGCCAGAGGAGACTACTCTCTGCCCACATTTCTGACTCTAGAGGAAAATGTCTAGCACCATCTGGCCCCCTGTGCACAGGGTCCTGAGCAAAGACTGGGCAGGCCCTTCTGGTTGCTGCCCTCATGGAGAGCTGAAACCCAGCTCTGTGAAGCTACTCCAGGCCGGAGACCAGAGGTAAGACCAACTTTTCTGCTCCAAGTGACCTGCCTTGTGGACTCAGGACACACGACCACAGGAACACCTGAAGACCAGTAGGCAGGAACTACTACACAGCTGAAAGCAGAACACTGTTCCCATAACTGGCTCAAAAAGTTGGAGTCAGTCCGTGTATAGTCTTTCCATAGTGGTTTAGTCCCTGGAAGCTCTTGTTGGGTGGCATTGTTGTTCCTATGGGGATGCAAGCTCCTTCAACACTCAATCCTTCCTCTAATTCCCCACAAGGGGGTCCTGTTCTCAATTCAGTGGTTTGCTGCTAGCATTCGCCTCTATATTGGACATGCTCTGGATGTGTCTCTCAGGAGAGAACTATATCCGATTCCTTTCAGCATTCACTTCTTAGCTTCATCTGTCTTATCTAGTTTTGGTGGCTGTATATATATGAGCCACACGTGGGGCAGGCTCTGAATGGCTGTTCCTTCAGTCGGTGCTCAAAACTTTGCTTCCATATCCACACCTATGGATATTTTTCCCCGTTAAAGAAGGAGTGAAAGCATCCACATTTTGGTCATCCTTCTTCTTGAGCTTCCTGAGTTCTGTGGATTGCATCTTTGGTAATTGGAGCTTTTGGGCTAATATCTACTTATCAATTTGTGCATACCAAGTGGGTTTTTCTGTGATTGTATTACCTCACTCAGGATGATATTTTCTAGTTCATTGCATTGGCCTATGAATTTCATGAAGTCCATTGTTTTTGATAGTTGAGTTGTATTCCATTGTGTAGAGGTACCATATTTTTGGAATACCTTCCTTTGTTGAAGGGCATCTGGGTATAAAAGCTTCTGGTTGTTATAAATAAGGTTGCTATGCACATAGGAGACCATGTGTCTTTGTTGTATGTTGGAGCATCTTTTGGGTATATGCCCAAGAGTGGTACATCTGGGTCATCAGGTAGTAGAATGTCCAATTTTCTCAGGAACCTACAGACTGATATCTAGAGTGGTTGTACCAGTTTGTAATCCCATCAAAAAAAATGATGGAGTGTTCCTCTTTCTCCATATTCTCACCAGCATCTGCCAATACCTGAGTTTTTATCTTATCCATTGTGACTGGTGTGAGGTAGAATCTCAGGCTTGTTTTGATTTGCACTTCCCTGAAGCCTAAGGATGTTGAACATTTCTTTAGGTGCTTTTTGGCCATTTGATATTCCTCAGCTGAGAATGTTTAGCTCTGTAACCCACTTTTAATAGGTTATTTGGTTCTCTGGAATCTAACTTCCTGAGTTCTTTGTATATTTTGGATATTAGACCTCTATTGTTTTAGGATAGGTAAAGATGTTTTCCCAATCTGTTGGCTGCTGTTTTGTCCTAACAACAGTGTCTTTTTCCTTACAGAAGCTTTGCAGTTTTATGAGGTCCCATTTGTGGATTCTTGATTGTCGAGCATAAGCCATTGGTGTTTTGTTCATGAAATTCTCCCCAGTGCCCATGTGTTCAAGACTCTTCCTCACTTTTTCTTCTATTTGTTTGAATGTATCAGGTTTGATGTGGAGGCCCTTGATCCACTTGGACTTAAGTTTTGTACAGGGTGATAAGATTGGATGGAGGCTGGGGCCCGAACCTTGCTTCTCATGGCCCAGAGCTCCCTGCTCCCAAACCCCATGGGAGAGAGAGCTCATCGCCCAGACAGGTGGGCACTGCTGAGACTGCAGGGCAGGAGAGACCACCAGTATTGCCCACCCCTTCCCACATCCCTGTCCAAGAGGAAACTGTATACAGCCTCTGGGAATATGAAGATAGGGGCACTCAACTCTGCGGTCCAGACGTCAGCAGTTTGATAGTACACATAACAGCTCTAGAACAAAAAAAAAAAAAAAAAAAAAAAAAAAAAAAAACCAAACACACCCGGGAGGAATAGAAGGGAGGAAATAATCAAACTCAGAGTTGAAATCAACCAAGTAGAAACAAAAAGGACTATACAAACAATCAACAGAAACAAAAGCTGGTTCTATGAGAAAAACAACAAGATAGATAAACCCTTAGCCAGACTAACCAGAGGACACAGAGAGTGTGTCCAAATTAACAAAATCAGAAATGAATAGGGAGGCATAACTACAGAGCCAGAGGAAATTCAAAAAATCATCAGATCCTACTACAAGAGCCTATATTCAACAAAACTTGAAAATCTGCAGGAAATGGACAATTTCCTAGATAGATACAAGGTACCGAAGTTCAATCAGGAACAAATAAAACATTTAAACAACCCCATAACTACTAAAGAATTAGAAACAGTCATTAAAAGTCTCGCAACCAAAAAGAACCCAGGTTCCGATGGGTTCAGTGCAGAATTCTATCAGACCTTCATAGAAGACCTCACACCAATACTATCCAAACTATTCCACAGAATTGAAACAGATGGAGCACTACCGAATTCCTTCTATGAAGCCACAATTACTCTTATACCTAAACCACACAAAGACCCAACAAAGAAAGTGAACTTCAGACCAATTTCCCTTATGAATATCGATGCAAATATACTCAATAAAATTCTTGCAAAACAAATCCAAGAGCACATCAAAACAATCATCCATCATGATCAAGTAGGCTTTATTCTAGGGATGCAGGGGTTATTTAATATATGGAAAACCACCAATGTAATCCACTATATAAACAAACTGAAAGATAAAAACCACATGATCATTTCCCTGATGACTAAGGATGTTGAGCAGTTCTTTAGGTACTTCTCAGCCATTCGATATTCCTCAGCTGAGAATTCTTTGCTTAGCTCTATACCCCATTTTTAGTGGGATTATTTGGCTCTCTGTAGTCTAACTTCTTGAGTTCCTTGTATATTTTGGATATTATCTGTTTGTTACCATTTTGTCCTATGCCAATGTCCTTTGCCTTACAGAATCTTTGCGGTTTTATGAGTTCCCATTTTTGGATTCTTGATCTTAGAGCATAAGCCATTGGTGTTTTGTTCAGGAAATTTTACCTAGTGCCCATGTGATTGAGATTCTTCCCCCTTTTTCTTCTATTAATTTGAGTGTATCTAGTTCAATTTCGTGGTCCTTGATCCACTTGGACTTAATCTTTGTACACACTCTCCCTACTTACTCAATATAGTACTCAAAGTCCTAGCCAGAGCAATCAGAGAATGACAGGAGGTCAAAGGGATGCAAATTGGAAAGGAAGAAGTGAAAATATCCCTATTTCCAGATGATATAACTTTATGTTTAAATGACCCAAAAGATCCACCAGAGAACTACTAAGCCTGATAAACAACTTCTGCAAAGTAACTAATTATAAAATTAACTCAAACAAATCAATAGCCTTCCTTTACTCAAAGGATAAACAGGGTGAGAAAGAAATTAGGAAATAACCCACCCCCACACACAATAGTAACAAATAACAGAAAATACCTCGGTGTGACTTTAACTAAATCTGTAAGACAAGAACTTCAAGTCTCTGAAGAAAGTAATTGAAGATCTCAGAATATGGTCAGATCTCCCATGCTCATGGATTGGCAGGATCAATATAGTAAAAATGACCATTTTATCAAAAGCAATCCACATATTCAATGCAATCTCCATGAAAATGCCAACTCAGTTTTTCATAGAGTAGAAAGAGCAATTTGCAAATTCATTTGGTATAACAAAAAAAAAAAGGATAGAAAAAAATATCTTCAACAGTAAAAGAATTTCTCGGGGAAATCACCAGCCCTGAACTCAAGCAGTTTTACAGAGCAAGCAGTATTACAGAATATGGTATTGGTACAGAGACAGGCAGATATATCAGTGGAATAGAATTGAAGATCCAGAAATGAACCCACACACCTATGGTCACTTGATCTTTGACAAAGGAGCTAAAACCATCCAATGGAAGAAAAATATAGCATTGTCAACAAACGATGCTTGTTCAACTGGAGGTCAGCATATAGAAGAGATCATAGATCTTTATGGAGAAACTACACTATTCTTTTTCTAGATGATTAATGCTTTTTAAATATTCATATTTTTATTTCTCAGTTATTTTCAGGACTTGGCCAATAAGGTTCATTATATAGTGTGTGGGAATTTATGCAGAGATTTTTAAATTAAGTGCTGGGAGGAGTAAATGCTCAGTGCTCATACCTTAATGGGACAGGTATATCGACCTTTCCTATACTCAGAAATATCCCCAATATAGAACAATAGAGACTATAAGTCTTGGGGTTTGGTAGATGTGCCACGATATAGTATCTGCCTGATGCGATATGGCCATTTTAATCATGAACAAGCAGCATCAGATGTGGATACCTGCATAATATTGGCACAAGATTTATTCTTCAATATTCTGTTATGAATAGAGAAAGAACTCATGAGTTTTTACCAATCTTGATTTAATGTTACTTAGTAGTGATATCTGCAGGACTGTAGCTACACTATCTATAGGAGGAAGTCTTTCAATGGTTCAGTCATAACATTCTATCTATGGTCATATGAGCTAATATAATTAAACTCATTGTTCAAAAAAATATATAAATTTGGGAAAGGTACTTGAAAAAGAACATCAACAGGACAAGAAGAGGAGATAATTATGTGTTCCATATGATCATAATAAATTGTGAACATATATGAAATTTTAAAAGTTAATAAAAAAGGAAAAAGTGTTAAGTAAGTAAAAAATTTCTATTAGTATAATTTTATATATAAAATTTTTCTTTAAGTAAAGTATTTGATAGTATTTCACAAAAGAGTGGATACTTTCCTGACAGATAGATTTAAAAAGTTCCTTATGACAGAATGAAAATTTGTTAAGTACTGCACAAAGACATGGAAATCCATCCATCATAGAATTGTGTTTGTTATTTAAAAAAGCTGGTATACAAGAGTACTAGCAAACATAACTTTAATATAGTTTTCTTTCAAACTCACAATATTAGTTTAGACGACCATGAATATTCTTATAAGTATAAACTTGCAGAAAAGTTTGTCTTAGAATCTCATGAGGACACACATTTTTTAAAAACCCAAGGGGGTCAGAGAATCACTCTCATATTCATAGTGTCTGGTTACAGGGAAGGAGTAATTTTGGTTTCTTCATTTATTTATTTTTTTTGCTGTAATAACCACATGAACACAGCATTTAAAAAGCAGAGTTATCATCCATTCTCTACCCTCACTTCCAGATCTGCTCTCCTGCTGCCTCTTAGATATGGAAGAAAGTTCTGGAAACCAGTGGCAGAGGGCACATCTTCATATTTTCAGAAATGAGTCTAAGTTGTAGTATTGATTTATACATAAAACATTCATAAAGTTAGAACATAACTTTTTGTGGGGCTGTAGTTGATGTTTAATTCTAAGTAATTTGATAACAACAAGTTTCTTGTCAATGAAGTATGTAATATTTATTGATCCTTTATAGGCTATATATATTTAACTCCTAAGAATGGACATTTGATTTCTTCTGTTTTATCACTTAGCAAATTATTATAATCCTTCATATTTCATATTTTAGAGTTTTATACTAGTATAATGTAGTTATTTGTTAGATTCTTATTTTCACAGATACCATTTGTTAGATTCACATTTTCACATAAAGTTTTCATATTCCTTAATTTTCAATACTTTTGACAGTATAGTATTTATCATAAAATTTTCAAAATGTAATTTATGAACTGGAATATCATTTCAAAATTGTACATAATGTTCTGGAATAATTTCTAATATGTTTTCTAAGTGATTTGAATGGGTGAATCATTTTCAGGATATTTCATAATGTGATTATAAGAGATCTATCATTCTTTTGACTGATTCAACATTTCAGCGTAACTATGTAGGCACTGCTTAAAATAATGTTGGCATTAATAGTGACAAGTTATTTTTGAATTATAGTTTATAGAATATGATTAAGTACATTTGGCTGTGTATGGTGGCACAATATTGTAACACTATGACCTGAGGGGGAAGCTGGACGTTCAGGATCTAAGTCATTCCAAACTAGGGTGCAATTGTGTCTAACTAAGGCTGCATAAAACCAGAGATTTAATAGTCTGTTCAATCACATGACTAGTTACAAATAAAGCTGTTTTATTAACTCTTTTATAAGAATATTTTATTCTTTATTTAAGATTTTCATTTATACAATATACTGTGTTGATGTACACCCCTATCTTCTTACTCCTAGGTCCTCCCATAGATGAGTACAAATAAGGTTTAAATTTACTTTTAATTTAGATTCACACAAATAGGAGAGAACAGAAGATTTTGGGCACTCACTTACTGAGTTTCACTCAACATTGCCCCGGTGCTTTAATAAGAGTTTGTTTGGCAAGATTGTGAAATAAACAAGAATATATTAGTTTTAACTAAATAAGAAATTTTATGTATATTTAGCTAACTTTTCAGCTATTTTAATTTTATTTTATAGAGAAATACTTAGGCTACAGCTACTGTTTAGGCTTATTATCTGCTAAATTATAGAAAAACCCATAACCCATGATCATAACTAATGTGTCTATGCTGTACTCTTTGTTCATTATTGACTTCACAAATAATTCAGAAAACTGCTTTCTGGCAAATGTCAGCGTCAGTTTAATCAGAACTATTGAGAATCTTAAGTAAACATAGGAAATTCAGCCAACATTTACTTATTTTTTAAGTTAACATTGGCCTTATTTTCCCTTATAATCTTGCACTCAGTTTGGCTGCTTTGTTTGTTTAGTTTTGTTTTAAAGGATGACAATTAAAACCTGAATATCAATGAGTGAGGACCAAAGCTTCGCCCTTTCACCATTGTTTAAGAACATTAGACCATGCTATGCATTGAAATTATCATATACTACAACCCATATAAACAAATATTTTGCCTTGTGAATATGTATATTATATATGACACATATACACTAATACCTTTAGCTATTAAAAATGCAAGACTTTAATGTACAGTAATCTTCTCTGCTTTGAATCATTGTCTGAGATCCCCTTTTACTTAACACTCAATATATCCTCCAATATTTCTGCTTCCATCATTATTTTGATAAAATTTGAAGAAAGAAACGTTGAACGTCCCCAGGGTTTTTAAATTTTATCAACATCTAGTTCCATGCCTATTCTATGGGAAAAAGGTGAAGGTCAAGATCTGAGAAATAATTCTCAAGAATCTGAAGCCATTTCTCTTTTATTCCCATATTCTGTCATTGTTAGAAATGTTAATTTTCATTAAAATATTTCATGCATGAACTCCATGCCTTATGATTTCTTTACTCATTGCATTTTTTTTTGTTCATCCTGACTTAGCACAGAATGGATGATGGAGCAGAGGATCTTGAAATCCAAATTTAACCATCTTATTTCTTTCAACTTTGAATTTTCATTAACAATTTTCCAGTTGTCACATATGGCTAGGAAGCTAAATCTTAATACTGTCGCCTTTTCGCACTCTATTCAGTCATCCTGATAACAGCATCAATTTTCCAAGTCTCTGATCTCACTAAAAATTAATGAATTAGTAAATTATCAGCATTTTTCATTAGCATCATGTTAATGGTAGATATTGTTGTACTGAGATTTCTATGTTAAGGACAAGATGCTTACTTGATTTGAATTCTAATGTACTTCATGCATTAAAAGAAAATTTAAAATGTCAAGGTCTTCAAAGTGCATTTTATGTCTTCTTATTTTGGCAGATGGAGCGTCAGTGCATTACTGTAGACAACTGAGCCCTGCCTAGACCCATAAAGATGGTACCCATGTTGGACAAAGTGTAGCCTTTGGTTTATTATTCAGGTATGGTTTCTAATTGCCTTTCAATACTTTACTACAGAAAACAGTTAGACAATGATGAAAGGTGAAATGTCAAATGTGATTCTTTTTCTAACACAGATAGATGATTTTACCCCAAATATTAAAATTGTGGCTATTTTGTTAATAATTTCTACATCAACTCTATGTGATATATAATTACATTTAAAAAAATAGTCCATTTGAATTATTAATCAAATCAATCATGATAATTTTTGCATAAAGATTCACCATAATATTAATGCTGATATTGTAGATTTGTATGATACATGTTTTTCTTATAATTGCAGAACTTCATATATATCCCATTCTCTCAAATTCCTTTGGAAAATCATGCATAATCAGAGCTTTGTCAATGAATTCATACTCCTGGGATTTTCACAAAACCCGCAAATTAAGAAAATAACATTTGTTATATTTTTATTGGTCTATATTGCAACTCTTGTGGGTAACATGATGATTGTGGTGACCATCATCTACAGCCCTGCCCTGCTGGGCTCACCCATGTACTTCTTCTTGGCATTCCTGTCCTTCTTGGATGCTTGTGTCTCCTCTGTTGTCACACCAAAGATGATCGTGGACATGGTTTACGAGAGGAAGAGCATCTCTTTTGAATGTTGTATGACACAGGTCTTTGCTGTGCACTTTCTTAGTGCGGTAGAGGTCACTGTCCTGGCAGCCATGGCCTATGACCGCTATGTGGCCATTTGC
Organism: Rattus norvegicus; assembly: GCF_021556685.1. Taxonomy (NCBI): domain Eukaryota; kingdom Metazoa; phylum Chordata; class Mammalia; order Rodentia; family Muridae; genus Rattus; species Rattus norvegicus. The sequence goes on along the minus strand of NC_141536.1, from coordinate 74,010,453 downwards.
AAGCCGTTACACTACTCTTTCATCATGAATCGGAGGCTCTGTGGCACTCTGGTGGGGGTAGCCTGGGCTGGAGGATTCTTGCATTCTACCATCCAAATTGCCTTTACTTTGCAATTGCCCTTCTGTGGACCCAATGTCATCGATCATTTCATATGTGACTTGTTTCCATTGCTGAAGCTTGCCTGCACTGACATACACATTTTTATCATTTTGGTGTTTGCCAACAGTGGGTCTTTCTGCATAATTATATTCTCATTTTTGCTAATTTCCTATGGTGTGATATTGTTCTCTCTGAGAGCCCACAGCTCTGAAGGGCGCCGTAAGGCTCTCTCTACCTGTGGATCCCATATTACAGTTGTAGTTTTGTTCTTCGTTCCTTGTATATTAATATATGCACGGCCCACATCTGCATTTTCTTTTGAGAAAAATGTTTTTGTGTTTATAGATGTTCTGCCACCACTGCTTAATCCTATGGTTTACACTTTCAGGAATAAGGAAATGATAAATGCCATCAGGAAAATGTGGAAGAGGCTAATAGTTGTTCCTGATAAATATTAAAAGATTGTATGCTTCCAACACTGAAATGGCTCAGTAGATAAAATACTTGCTGTTTAAGAATGAGGACTATTGGGCTAGAGAGATGGGTCAGCGGTTAAGAGCACCCAACTGCTCTTCCAGAGGTCATGAGTTCAATTCCCAGCAACCACATGGTGGCTCACAACCATCTGTAAAGAGATCTGATGCCCTCTTCTGGTGTATCTGAAGACAGCTATGGTGTACTTAGATATATAATAAGTAAAATAAATCTTAAAAAAAAAAAAACCTTATTAAAAAAAAAAGAATGAGGACTATTTGGATCCTTACCACTCATGTCCAAAGCCAGGTATGTTAGATCATTTTTAACTCACTGTGGGTGAACCAGAACCAGGCAGTCCCAGGTTTGAATTGGGACTAAGCGCTGAATAGCACAGTTTGCTCAGGGCTCAGTCTTTAACAGATCTTTTTTTCAAGGAAATGAAGTACTGAAGGATAAACAAGGATATTCAATGCCTCCTCAAGTTCTGCTGGCATACACATGAGTTCCAGCATTTCCTTTGTGTTCACATACATTCACACACACACACAAACACACACACATACACACAAACACATAACATATAGAGAAGTACATGAAACTATTCTATAGATAATGCATTAACACTGTATGTGAGAAATCCATATGTGAGATTATACTTACACAATATGAATTGAATAGTCGGATTGTTATAAAAAGTTAAAGTTCGACTCAATATAAAATTTGAATTGCTTTTGGAAGAGATGCTGTGAAGCGTCACATTAAATTTTACCATTTCAGTACTGAAAATATTTTATGCATTAATACAACAATAAAATAAAAAGTTCTGTAACAGAATTAGGAACAAAATATAGAGCATTGTAACTTTTTAATAACTTATAAGTTGTAGAGATATCAGAATCTTATTGATTTTGGAACGGAATATTTTTACTTTTTGCAAATATTTTTAAAAAATAGTTTTAAAGATAATAAAAAGTAAAGTTAATTGAGTTATTTACTGTTATAAATCTAAGGATTTTAAAAGGAATTTAGCTATTAAAATGCCTATTGAAATTGGTTGATGGACTAAATGTGTCTTGAAATTGGGAGAAAAAATGTACTGAAAATTTGTTATCATATTTTCCAATATTTCACATATTCCAGAGCAATATAGGTTTCTTAGTGAGATTATGAAAACTAGAAATTCAGAGAGAAGAAAATAATTACAAACCTTATATTATTTTTAAATTTAATATGTGAAGACAGGATTTCTTTTTCACAGTCTCACTCTATATCTCTGGCTGGCTATGTAGACTCAACTGAATTCATTTCACTAATTTTAAACTGTTTAAAACTATTCCTTATACTCACTCTCCTTTTTTTTTTTCCTGAGCTGGGGACCGAACCCAGGGCTTTGCACTTCCTAGGCAAGCACTCTACCACTGAGCTAAATCCCCAACCCCTATACTCACTTTCCTAATGCGTTTTCACATATTGTTGTTAACTTGATATTCAATATTGCTTCTAATAAAATCATACAATAGAAAACTTTGTTAAGTGGGTAGGAAAATGCCAAAAATTGTCTAAAATGACAATCTCACATATAAAATTGTTAGTGTCTGCTTGCTTATCATTACCTAGTAATATTAACTGATCCTAAATATAATCCATGTCATGTAATTATTTTGTATTACGACAAAGGAATAAAACTAAAATTAACGGAAAATAACCCTTAAGTCTTGAACACATTCACTGTAGACAGTATTTGAAAGATTTTGTTTTGTTGTTATTGTTGTTTTGATGAATCATTTAAGTTTGGCATTTACTGTGGTGTGCTAACAAAACAAAAATACATGTAACTAGGCTTTAAAACTGTGAAAAGTAATAAGTTGTGGAAGTATAAGATTTCTGTTAAGATGTCAACTCAATGTTCTGTCCCCTCACATTAAATATTCTTTAACATGGTCTGTCCAATGCATGGTAAGAGAAAAAGATTTTTCATTTTTTAGACTCTTTATTTTCCATTTTTAAATTTTTGCTCAAGCTTGGTATACTGACTTATGCTTCAATTCCAGTACTGAGAATGTTGGATAGTTGAAATTGATTCAAGTACCAGTCTAGCATGGTCCAAAGAATGAGGAATTTCTAAAAAAATCAAGACACTATGTATTCTTGAGAAAACGACCTATAAAGGGAGAAAAGCTCTTACTATTGCAACTAAATTCAGGAATAAAACAAGAGTATCTTTTGTCTCTATTCCCATTTAATATAGTAAGGTATCTCAAGCAAATACTGTAATGGTTAAAGTGGACAGTTAGTGCGAGGACATGGAACCATCAAGTTCAGGAGCATCCAGATGCACACATAAGGGAATTTTTATTAAGTTAGCTGCTCAGCATACATGTGAGGCTTTCTTTCTGTTAAGTTTATATATGGACAAGCTTCGAGAATTTTGGAATTTTGCTTTCTTTAAAAAACACAGAAATATAAGAATGTGCTTTCCTTTTAATCTCAGGTGTGGGGATGTTAGCCTGCTTCTGGGTGATCCCCAGCAACTGCCTATGATTTTGCTTGGCCTCCTGCAGTGGTGTGGTATTGTTAGGTGTAGGTAGTTCTGTGATTATGTGACATTTGGAATTCTGGGGACTTTGCAGAGAGTGTATAAATCATAGTGCTCCCAAAGGGTGGTGGTAGTGGTTGTTGATCATTCTATGGAATGGTTTACAGTTTGTTAGTAGTCTTTCTCAAACAAAAAGAAAAGGGAACAACATTAAATTTAGGGAAGTGTCTGTTTCTCTCTCCCCTTTATCTTTCTTTCTCTCTTATCTAGTGATAGTAGATTAAACTGTGTGTTGGAAAAAGAAGAACACACCAAGTATCAAAATAAAATAAAATAAAATAAAGTAAAAAAAAACTATAGTTTTTTTTTTGTTTTTTGTTTTGCTTTTTGTTTTGCTTTTTGTTTGTTTTTGATTTCTGATTTTTGACATGGAAGGATATCTGAAATGTGGGCAATACTGTTCTCTGAGCTTGAGTATCAAACAAACATGTACAGTAACCATTCTATATCTAGGTTGTGAAATCAACATTATCTGCTTCCTCTAGCTCCTATTGCCATGATCTCCAACTCTGAAGCACTTTATTACTGAATTGCGAACCACATGAAGCATTTCCTTAAGTTACAGTTGTCATGAGTTTTAATAGGTTTAGAAAGATCCTATCAAGCGCTATAATAGAGACCATTTAAATGCTATGTTTCCAGCATTGGGCTTTATATTTCTACTGCATATTGTGTAGCACAGAGTTAAGATGGTTCTTTCCTCCTCAAATGATTTAATTAAGAAAAATAACTCACAGGTTGGGGATTGGCTCAGTGGTAGAGCACTTGCCTAGGAAGCTCAAGGCCCTGGGTTCGGTCCCCAGCCCCAGAAGGAAAAAAAAAAAAAGAAAAAAAGAAAAAAAATAGCTCACAGGTATATCCAGCTTCTTGAGATTTACTTAATTTCAGATATGTCAAGTTGATGACTAAGAATAGTTATCATAATCATGTCCTGAAGACAATAATAAATTGGTATTTAAACATAATGGTATAATTCACTGGATGGAGAAACTTTCAGAACAGGCGAGCATGTGATAGGAATCAGTGACATGAATGCATTAAAACTTTTTACACTTTATCATGTTACGTGTATGAAAGTTTTTCTTGCTTGTAAGTATGTGTGCTATGGGTTTACTGCTCAGCGAGGCCACATGAAGATAAGGACTTTGACACTGAGATAATAATTGGTTGTGTGACAGTTTTTGTTGGTCATTGCCTCGACTGCCTCTGGAATTAACTAAATCCCAGGTGGCTGAGTACACCTGTGGCTACTGTTTTTCTTAATTAAATAATTTTATGTGAGAAGGACGAAGATGAATACAGATCTTTTGAGGTGAGAAGTCTGACTTTAGTCTGGGTCAAATTTCTGGTAGGAGTCTATATAAAAGACATGAAAGAAGGAAATGCTTGTTCTTCCTCTTCTTACCTTTGCTCTCTCTGACAGTTTAGTGTCTTCATTGGCATTAGAATCCACTCTTTTTTGGGGACACCAACTTCTACTGGAGACATGCTGAGACATTCAACCATTGTTAGACTTGCTTGAACACAAAATCTAAGCCACTCTAATAAATAAATATATATGTATATACATATATATGTATATTTGTAAATAATATATATATTTCTAGACTTCCCTGACTAATGCACCTGTGAACCTGTGATTCAGAAAGTAGAACCTGGTGTTTTGCAAATGCAGTGAGTGCTATTCATCATTGAGCTATTTCTCGAACATAGTGGAGGTTTTGTATAATTTATGTCTACATTTAAAAAAGATAATTGGGACAAAAGATAAAAAAGTAATAGAGATTTTAGAGGAAAGAGTTCTGGATGGTTAAAGTTTACATCAAGTGGTATGCTAGCAAAAGACTTTTGAACTATTAAAAAATAATGTCCAGGTCTGCACTGGAATAATATATCTGCCCTAAGTGCAAGATCTCACAGAAGTTGACATAGCTATAGTTCTAGGGTGACAGGTTCCACCTCAAGCTTCTGGAAACTTAGGCAACATTGTAGGCATGATAATGATTTACTAAACATGAATTTATAAGACATAAGGTTTATGTAGTGATGTTCCATGCATTATTTAAAGGTTTATTTATTTTATGTATGTGAGTATATTATTACTTTCTTTAAACACACCATACAGAGTATCTGATACAATTACACATGGCTGAGAGCAACCATATGACTGCAGGGAATTGAACTCAGGAAACCTGGAAGAGCAGTCAGTCTTCTTAACTGCTGAGCCATCTCTCTAGGCACTTTTTCACGGTTTTTGAGAGAAGCTGAGGCCACGGGATATATACAAATACTAGGGTCATTGAATGAGTTTGTATGGCTATTTGCTTAAATCTATGAAAGTGAAGACTACATTTTAGTGGGGATCCCAGAGGCTGAGACATCACAACAATGTGGGACACACCCTGAGCAATCTATCATTCAATGAGTATAGCTGGGTGAAGAGAGAATGAGACTCCTTGTCCTGTTGGCAGCAGATATGGATGGTGGAGGACATTTTTCCTGTTTTAGATCTCTGTGACTCACCACATGCTAGAAACATGAAGCTGCAAGATTTACTACTGTTGAGATTCAGGAAGAACCACACACTGACCTCTCAGACACTGATCTCAGATATGATGAAAGTTTATTAATCAATTGATCAGCTTAATACAGACAGATTGATCAGGACCACGGAGAGGACATTGGAGCCAAACTGTGGTGCTCCTTTGTTCTTAGGGTAGGCTTTTTATAGAAAACTCCAGGTCAAAACTTCAGGAGACATGGAGCGAAGAATTATTACGTTTTGTCTAAGTATGGAGAGTACTATCAGCTGATTTTCAAGATGATTGGTCCTAAGTAAGGTAAATGGCGTTGGGCATAGTGAATTTCCATAGTTTTGAAAAAGGAGAGCATGAAAATTACAACAATAGCATATGACTTACTAGTAGAACTTTTTATCGTCAGCTTGATTAATTTTGTGAAGTAGATGAACTCCATTTTACCTTATGGGCAAATGGAGCCTAAATACAAAATGGCTACAATTACCTTAAAAGAAACAAATCATATTACTATATGCCTTGCTCAGTTTGGGCTTTAACTCATTCTTCTTATTCCTGGCTTTTGCATCATTCCTTCATTTTGGAATGGTAATGTTAATTTGCTGTCTTGAATTTTCAAAATATATAACATCTTTTTTATTTTATAAGAACGTACTATGACTTCCTTCAGAATGTTCTTCTCTGATGACTAGTGTTTATGTCCCACAATGCCTTGTACACTATTGGAAAGACCAATCCTCAAAGCTGTTGCTTAGATGTCAGATTTCCATTCTAGAATACTGAAACAAATGATAAAATTACCCATTCAAACAATAATAGCATGACTGATAATGATAAGGTGTAACAAACCACTTTTAGATTAGAACGGAGGTATGTTGCATAGGAAGGAAAATATTTTGTTAATGTAAATCTGCTAAAAGCTTATGGTTTACGAAGTCACATGCCCTTGGTGGGAATATGCTGTTACTGTTTGGTAAATAGACGAGGCATCAACCTGCCATCTAAATATATATATATATATATATATATATATATATATATATATATATATATATATGTATATATATATATATTCCTAAATGGAGCATCTTTATAGCTTTATATCACCACCTCCAAGACACACGAATATCACAGACAGAAATAAATTGTAGGACCTGATAGGTAGGCAGGAGTTTTGTGATATATTTTCTTCTGAATATGAGTTAACCATTTAAATAATGAAGACATTACCTGTGTATACCTGTACAAATCTGGGCCATTCGACATTCCACCTTGGATAGTGTAAGCACTTGTGATGGTCCCCCTATATCTGGGATGCTATAGACAGGTAGTTTTTTCTGGTAAAAGGGTATAATTTTTTACCAGTATGTAAGCAATATAAGTTTCCATTGCTCCAGTAAGTAACTCCCTATTCATCTTCACTGAGGTAACTCTAATTAAAAGCAGGATTTTCATTTTTTTTATTTTTAAAGGTATGTGCGTAGTTTTTTATAGTTGGAAGAGAAAGAGGATTAGTAGTAATGGGGGTTATAAGAGAGAAGTATTAGTGGTCAATATTATAATAATTCTATGAATATATATATGAACTTGTCTAAAATTAAACATAAAATGTACTTCTTTAATATAAATTCCTTTATAGGTTTTCCCAAAGTAATGCATGGTAAAAATTTATTGAAAAATCCCTTGTGACTGAAGGAAGTTTTTGTGTGTGGGTTTTTTTTTTTTGAGAGTCGTTTTAATATAAGATAGTAAATTCGTTGCGAAATTACAACGTGGTCCAAATATGTTCTACAGTGCTCACTAACCTCAATGAATTCAATTACAATAAGAAAAAGTCTGGAAGTTTTTGTTAATTCAGCACATAAACACTGTTTTCCATATATTATTAAACAGGGTTTGAGGGTTTGTTCCTGAACCATGATGAGAACATTGTTAAATAGAATTCATAGAAAAAATTAAAAGCACAACCTAATATTGGAGGTGCTTATAAGTATTGTTAACTAGTTGATGAAGGGACAAGGTATACAGAACTATAACTTGGAATCTCAAGGGGCAGAAAATCCCCAAACCCTTTGGGTATTCAGAATCAATCTCATAGATTCATGATGTCTCAGAGAAACATATTTAAATTCCAACAGCAGTGAAGGAGGAAATTTGACTTTTTCATTTTTCTATTACTTGGAGATCATGATGAATACAGTGCTTGTGAAGCAGAAATATTACCCATTCTCTTGGCTAGCCCTTTCTTTCACATAGAAGTAGACTGCCAGCAGAGTATTTTTGGTCACCACTGAATATCTGCAGTTGAGATTAGAAGATGGCTGTCCTGTCATCAATCTTTTTATTTTTAGAAAACTTAGCCATGGGACAGCATATAAGGTACAATTTTCATCTTCATAAATGATTTTAAATTGTGATCAAGTGACATTTGGATGTTGTGATTAGCAAACTGTAAATATTTTGTGTCATAAATGTGAAATGTGGAGTGTTCTTTCTTTCTTTCTTTCTTTCTTTCTTTCTTTCTTTCTTTCTTTCTTCCTTTCTTTCTTTTTTTTCCCGGAGCTGGGGAATGAACCCAGGGCCCTACGCTTTCTAGGCAAGCGCTCTACCACTGAGCTAAATCCCGAACCCCAAATGTGGGTTTTTTATTTTACTATTTTTTATTAGTTATTTTATTTACATTTGTAGTGTTGTCTCTCTTCCCAGATTCTCCTCCACAAATTTCCCATCCCATCCCCTTCCCCATTGCCTCTATGAGGGTACTCCTCCATCCAACCCACCCACCCACCCACCTACCTCATCCTCACAAGAATTTTATAAACTCTGGTGCACAAATTCCATACCCAGTAGAGTTGTATGATTAAAGTTAACGAAATAAAAGCAGATAAAATGATTCATGAGAAGCCTAGAAGGCATCGCTTCAGATATAAGAATGGTTTGGTACACGTGCCCAGAGAACTCAGCAGGAGTTTTTAAATTACAAATGCCTTCCCTTCCATCCCCTTCCTCCTTTTGTCTTCCCTTTCGTCCAAGGCAGAGCATTCTCTTCAATCATTTTAAATGTATTTCCTCAATTTAATGAAATTTAATGGAAAAATGTTCTTAACCTCTAAGAAAAATATTCAAGCTAGTTTTCATTATTTTTGACATACTCTAAGGCAAATTGTCCTAGTATGATTTTATTTTCACAAATTACATTTTATTTGTGAAATTTTTTAAATTAATTCAATATTAATGACTAGGGTTTCATATTTATATTTTTATAATTGTTTTTATATTTTAGATATTGGCTGAAAACTTTGAAAAATAAAAATAATTTTGCAAATGTATTAAATATATTGAATCAGGAATTTCGTTAAATTGGTAAAGTTTTTTTTAAATGTCATTTAAAGAGGTATCTTAGAATATAGTGTTTAAGATTTTTCCTTTAAGAAGAAAACATTTTTGTTATTTTGTCTTTTTTTTTTTTTCCGGAGCTGAGGACCGAACCCAGGGTCTTATGCTTGCTAGGCAAGCGCTCTATCACTGAGCTAAATCCCCAACACAAAAGAAAACATTTTTAATGATTCAAATTTTCATCTAAGTTTGTGTATGCAAACACTGATATCCTTTGTATTTAGAGTTTGTATAGTATGTTTATAAAAATAATGTTTTGGGTAGCTGTAGCATAAGTTTGGAGTCCCAGCACTGGGAGATGAAAGGAGGATCAGGAGTTCAAAGTCATTCTAGGTCACATGATGAGTTTGAGTCAAGGCTGTTGCTATATCAGATGTTGCCAATCTCTCACCAAAACAGTGAATTAACATCTTGTCTTAAATGGACCAACATGATTCATGTATGACATTTTGCTCCTATTCGTATTATACATAAAACTGTTTTTGCTAACTTTTATTAAGTATATATCAGTTATTCTTAGAGAATTTCATGTATGTATAAAATATATTCTGGACATATCTGTCTCTTGTTCTCAACCCTCACACTAGACCCAGACACACTAAAAACCAGAAGTTGAGTAATGTTTCAAAATATTCATTTCACAATTTATTTGATCTACATTTAAATTCATGCATTTAATACATTATACAAATTTATATTAACTATAGATATCTTAATGTTAACTACATAACATGTTTTATTCAATTTAGCTGAGCTCTCAACTATTAAGAAGATAATACCTCCTAGTAGATGTCCTGGACCTCAGACTCTTACAAATTTTCTGCCCCACTCTCTGCAGTGCTAACTGAATCTTGGGTCTATGAGTTGTATTATTATATATTACAACGTATTATGTTGTAGACATTGACTTTTTAACTTGCATCTATATGTTGCACAGACAATTGTGATTTTGTTTACACTATAGTTTGTGTTATATCAAGTAACATCTAAAAGCATCACCATGTGACCATTAACTGTAAGTCCATTAGACTCTTCTCATTATGGATGTATCAATGTATATTTGCAAATAGCATTATTGGGAAAATAATACTGACATTTTGTCTAGCATTGCTGGCCACGCTAAGTAGAACAAGAAAATGAAGCTAAGAGTTACTTAATTTTCAAGATCAACATGAGGTCTGTTTTTCTTGGAACATCCTGTTCAGTTTGGCTTTCTTTGTACGACAAAACTCTCTGGTTTATGAATACTTATGATTGTGTATGAGGGATATCATACTACAACATTGATCTTTTGATATAAAACTTGATATTTATATTCTTATATATTAAGAAAATTAAAAATTATTGTACATTGAAACAACCTGTTCTTTCAACAATTTATTATCTCATACAATACAAGTCATCCTGAAAACAGTTTCCCCTCCCTCCACTCCTTTCATTTGCACAACCCAAGACCTTATCTTATAGAATCCCATCAAACTATAGCTATTGGGAGGAATGCTTAGTTTAATTTTGATATTTCATGCATGGATGATGCTATCTCCTTATTCATGCAAGTTATTTATCCTGCTTTAGCTTTGAATAACAACTAGTAAATATATTATGTAACAATATATAATTCTACAGTGATCTTAGCATATTGTAAATGATGGCTGTTTAGTGACCCTACGTGGTCCATTTTCTACTGCTCTTTGTTTAGGATGCTATTCGTCATAGTTGGCTTTCATTTGGGAATTGCTAAGGAGCTCGCATGCTGGTGAAAAAAGTGGCCTAAGAATATCAAGAGAAATGGTGTTTTACAATAAACTTGTACATATCCTTGTGTTAGAAATTAATATGTAGAATCCTGTCTGTTCATTGAATTTTACAAGCAATAAACCTGCCCAATACTTAGTTCTTTGTACATACTCTTAAGTCTTTTACTCACAGATTTTAACAGCGGATGTAAATATTGATTTACATACCTATTTATGTATATATGTATATATTCATATGCAAATAATATTTTACTGATAAATTTTGATTGTGTGTACAGAAGATGACTGTGAAATCCTGGTACTGTAATATTTATGTAAGTGATTCATGGAAGCTCCTTCTCTGATTAATGCAGCTGTGTTTTCAAATGAATTAATTATATCTACCAGTGTAATAAAATGCTACCATGAGAAACTTTTTGACATTTTCAAATTTGACCTTCTTTGTCATCCTAAAATATCATCAGGTAAGTTTGTAGTAGATTTGTATAAATTTAAACTGTATATTTATTTAATTTATACTAATTCAAATGAGGTGAGATTATGTAAATGTCCCATAAGTATCAAGGCTATAAATTACAATGAATTATTTCTTTTCTTCAGTTATGTGGTTTTCCACAATTGTAAGTTGGTGGTGACTTTATTCTCTTCTGATTCTCCTTTTTATACTCAATTGCTTTAAGCAAGATGTTACACTCCCATTTGGACAAAGAAGATAATGTCATCCCTTAATAGGGAAAGGGACCCTGTTGCAAGGCTATCTCTACTCATATGTTCTTTTTGAGAAAGAAATGTTTGCTTGACCCTGTTGATCCTTAGATCAGTTCTGGTGCCTCTTAAAATCCAAATTATGCTTCAGTTGTTTCTTTAAACTGATGACCTGTAGTTACACCTTTTGTACCAATAAAAAAAATACAACATTAACTTCTGACACTATTGACTACCAGATTGAGTTCTGAGTAAAGACTTTTTATGTATTCTTTCAACTAGCTGTCATGACAACAGCATCATTTTTCTGAAGTTCTGGTCACATTTTAAAATGATGTTCTAAAAGTGAAATTTCAACTCTTTTTAACAGATATGTCACATGTAGTGTTATTTTTTTATGTTATATGAAGAATAGATTCATTCTTATGAAATTCTAGTTCAATTCATACTTTGAAACACAATTTCAAAGTAGCCACGGTTTCCAAATATACCATAAAAACATTTTACCTGTCCTTTTGCTGGTGAAAAGGCAGTGCTATAATCAGTCATTCTGTACTCTACATGTGATCCTCAATCCATACAGAGGGGGCCATGAAGAATAAAGTGTGGTCTTTGGTTCATAATTAGGATACAGACTCAAATGTCTTTCAATGTTTTATTTTAATAATCCACTAGAGTTAGACAATTTGAAGATGAATTATTTTATTCTATAGCCCAATTAGATATATTCCTGCACCAACATTAAACATGTGGCAATTTCAAATATTTAAAGTATTTTTCTACCTCAATTTTATATAAAAATCAACAATACCCTCAAAATATCTATAATATACTGTTTAAATAGTAAAATAATAAATGAAGACAATTTTATACAAGGATGCATCAGCTAGTTAATAGTAATAGTATAATTTTGCATTTAGTATAATCATTTTTTCACAAATACAGATATAGATGAACAGAATTTTCTTTCACTGTATTTTTGAAAATCATGCAAAACCAGAGCTTTGTCACTGAGTTCTTACTCCTGGGACTTTCACAGAATCCAAAGGTTCAGAAAATAGTATTTGTTGTATTTTTCTTTGTCTACATTGGAACATTTGGGAGCAACATGACAATTGTGGTTACAATCATAAATAGCCGTGCACTTCTGGGTTCCCCTATGTACTTCTTTCTGGCATTCCTGTCCTTCCTGGATGCATGCATTTCCTCTGTCATCACACCAAAGATAACTGTGGACTTGCTTTATGAGAGGAGAACCATTTCTTTTGATGGTTGCATGGCACAAGTCTTTGCTGTGCACTTCTTTACTGGAGTAGAGGTGATTATCCTGATAACCATGGCCTATGACCGTTATGTGGCCATCTGCAAGCCCTTGCTCTACTCTTCCATTATGAACAGGAGACTCTGTGCAATTCTGGTGGGGATAGCCTGGGCAGGGGGCTTCTTGCATTCTACCATACAAATTATCTTCATTTTATATCTGCCCTTTTGTGGCCCAAATGTCATTGATCACTTCTTGTGTGACTTGTTCCCATTACTAAAGCTTGCCTGCACTGACACACATATTTTTGCCATTTTGGTGTTTGCCAACAGTGGCTCTATCTGCATCATCATCTTTTCCTTGTTGCTTGTTTCCTATGGTGTCATCTTGTTCTCTTTGAGAGCCCACAGTTCTGAAGGAAGACATAAAGCGCTCTCTACCTGCGGATCCCACATTACTGTGGTGGTTTTGTTCTTTGTGCCGTGCATATTAATATATGCAAGGCCTGCATCTGCCTTCTTCTCTGAAAAAAATGTGTTTTTATTTGCTACCATCCTGACACCATTGCTAAATCCTATGATTTACACTTTCAGGAATAAGGAAATGAAGAATGCCATAAGGAAAATGTGGAAGAGATTGATGTTGGATTATGGTATATCTTAAGATATTAAGTCATTACACTTGGTAGATGGTTCAGTGGGTAAAGGAACTCCCTGTGTATGCATGAGGTACTGATTTCAGATTCTCAGCCTTATGTGAAAGCCAAACATGTTATCACAACTGAAACACAGTACTGATGATGTGGACACAGTTTCCAGGGGACTTACTGTACTTTATTTAAAGAAATCTAAACGTTCAGATATAAACTTTATCTCAGAGAAATAATATATTAGAGATTAATTTTAGATACTTAATTTGCTTCTTTGGACTCTTCACTCATGCTTAGGGATATGTACACTCCCCTCCACCATTGCACATACACACATGCATACACACACAGACGCACACATACATGCATGCACACACACATGTATGCATATACACACACACGCATACATGCACACACACACACACACACACACACGCACAAACACATATGGGAAGAATTACATAATTATATTGTGGTAAGTTAATATATAAAGAAATAAGGAGTCAATATTTACTATATTAATATTTAAAAATTATTCATTCTTTTGAAGGAGATAGCACCATTTTATAGAAAACGTATTAACAATAAGATTTGAAAATTGATTGATGATACTTTCACCCTGAGTTGACTTCTAAGCATTGTCAATGAAAAATAAAACCAGTTCAAATTTAACACTCCATAAATTTAAAAACAAAACAAACTAAAAAGAAGAAATTTAGCTATAAGTATGCTTGCCATTCAATATTTGCTTTAAAAAATATCAGTAGAAAAATATGTATGTTTAAAAATAGAAATGAAAGAAAAATACTAAAAATATCTTGCCATACATCATTGTGATCATCAGAACCTTGGAGTGTAAAGAAAGGGAAGTAAACAGAATCTGTAATCTAGGTGGTCTGTATCCTTTGAATTTAATAATTAAGTTCATCCATTAACATTTATATGCAATTTGAGTTACTTTTTCAATTTCTTGATGTATAAAATATGATTGTAAACTTTACTATGGTTGAGTTTCTCCTGTGAATATCGGATTTCAGTAGATTCTGTGGCCTAACCATGGAGAAATACCTAATGACTTCTACAATTGAAGCCCAATCAAAGTATTGAATATTACTTTTCTGGAAGCAATGGGCCTAAGATACTGATAAAGTGAGCACATATTTCTCACCTCTTACACAGCGAATAGAAATCAGAGAAATCATAGTTAACAGTAAATTTCAAAAGAGTAAAACATTTTAATTTGTTAATTTTAATTTTCATAATTTTATATGTTCAAGTGAAAAATATATCTAGATAATTAGTAAAAGACCATTGAAAAGGAATAGTATAAAAGCAGAAAATAGGGGTGCTATGAAATGCTCTCTTCTGAAAATAGCATGCCTATTGCATATATGAACTCATGGTAGCTGTGGTCACTTATACAAGTCTTACACAAGGTCAAACCAACTGAGTGTTCTATTGATGCGTAGGAGGAAAGGTTCCTGAAACCTTACATTTATCTGAGGAGATATTGGCTGTTGATGGTATATGGGGCAAGAAGAGCTATTTTTCTTTTTCCTTTCCAGTTGCAACAAACATTTAATATCTGTGGAGTATTTTTTAAGCAGGAAAATGCATTTTTTTTCTTTTTTAGTAATTAATCATTTGATTTGTTTACATTTCAAATGTTATCCCCTTCCCTGAATCCCCTCTATGAACCTTTCACTGCATCCGCCTCCCCTTTGCCCCTTAGAAGGTACTCCCTCAACCAACTTTCATTTCACTTCTCTATCATCCCCCTTCTCTGTGGCATCGAGCCTCCACAGGACCAAGTGCCTGCCCTCCCACTGATGCCAGATGAGGCAGTCCTTTGCTACATATGAATCAGGAGCCATGGACCTGCTCTTTGGTTAGTGGTTTGGTCCCTGGGAGCTCTGAAGTGTCTGGTTAATTGATACTGTTGTTCTTCCTAAAGGGTTGCAATCCCCTTCAGCCCCATCAGTCCTTCCCCTGGCTCTTCCATTAGGGTCTCTGGGTTCAGCCTAATGGTTGGCTGTGAGTATCTGCATCTGACTTAGTCAGGTGCTGGTAGAACCTCTCAGAGGACAGCCATACCAGGCTTTTTGTGCAAGCTCATCTTAGCATCAGCAATAATGTCGGGGTCTGGTGTCTGCACATGAGTTGGATCCCTAGGTGGGGTGGTGTTTGAATAGCCTTTTCTTCTTATTTTTGTACCGGCATTTCCTTTAGACAGAGACAATTGCGGTTTAAAACATTTTAGATGGGCGTGTGGCTCCATCTCTCCACGATGGCCTCAGGTATGAGGGCCATGTCTGGCTACTGGAAGTGGGCTCTTTAGGGTCTAGCTCCCTGCTAGTATGTATTTCTGCTAATGTCCTCTCTATTGGATACTGGAAGCCTCTCACATCCCTGAAGTCTGAAACTTTCTAGTGGCTCCTCAATTTCCCCATCCACACTGCTAATATTCATTTTCCTGACCCTTTGGACTTCTCTACTGTCTCTTTCTATACCTGGTTCTGCCCCCTCCCCCTTTTTCCTTCCACTCTCTTCTCCCACCCAGGTTCCTCCTTCATTTGGACTCCCATGATTATTATGTTACCCCTTCTAAGTGGATTTGAAGCATCCACACTGGCCTTCCTTCTTGTTAGTCTTCCTGTGGTCTTTGAGTTGTATCTTGAATATTGTGAGTTTTTGGGCTAATATCCACTTATCAGTGAGTACATACAATGTATGTCCTTTTAGGTCTGGTTTATCACACTCAGGATGATATTTTCTAGTTCCATCTAGCTATACTACTTCTGGGAACATACCCAGAACATTCTTCAACATATAACAAGGACACATGCTCTACTCTATTCATAAATCTTATTTATACTAAGCAGAAGCTGGAAACTACTCAGATATCCCTCAACAAAAGAATACGTAGAGAAAATGTAGTATATTTATACAATGCCATACTATTCAGCTATTAAAAATGATGACTTCATGAACTTTGTAGTCAAATCAATGAAGCTACTTTTCTTTAGAGTGTGATAACTGATATTTTTTCTATGTTTCAGTTGATGACCACATGGTCATGCACTTATAGGTAGCACTAATTACAATAATTTGGACAAACAAATAACTATAAAATGAAGGCATGAAGTTTGGAGGAAGACATAAGAAAGTTCAAGGGGGAGTGAAAGCTGTATATGATAAATGAACATTTTTTATCTGTATGTATTTTAATAATAATAAATAAAATAAATATTTAAAAGTTCTTTATTGTATATTCCAGAACCATAACTCGTATACATATCTTCAATTGGAAAGTTTGTGAAGGATTACAATTTGAGTTTAAAACTTGGTCTGAACCAAGTGTACCGCCTACATCAGACTGAATTTGTAACAAAAGTTTTCAAACATGCTAAGATACTGCCCTTACATAATTTTCTTGCTTACCATCTGCCTATTTCATAGCTTCAACTACTTTTGATTTCATTTTTTAAGAAAAACTTTGCCTACACATATGACCTGTTTTTCAATTGTGATGTTTAAAAACATACACCATATATATTATATTTAAAACCTGCCAAGTCTAATAATATATGTGTGTGTGTGTCTGTGTGTGTGTGTCTGTGTGTGTGTGTCTGTGTGTGTGTTTGTGTGTGTGTGTGTGTGTGTGTGTGTGTGTGTGTGTGTGTGTTTGAGGTTGAACCTTTGGGGTTAGATAACAAATCAGCAAGTTAAATTCCTGGAGAATACTGATCTACTGTCTCAGCAGCCATTGGTTATCTGTAGCTCTTCATCTCGGGGTATGACCTTAAGAGATTTTACCCATCTATATTGACATATCAACTGGTTTTGTCATATAATTATTGTTAGAAATAATTTTTATTGGGTATTTTATTTATTTACATTTGAATTGTTATCCCCTTTCCCAGTTACCTCTCTGCAAATATCCTATCTCATCCCTCCTCACCCTGCTTCTATGAGGGTTCTCCCCCGTCCACCTACTCCCTCCTCCCTGCCCTGACATTCCTTTCCATTGGGGCATTGAGCTTTTACAGTACCAAGAGCCTCCCCTCCCATTGATGCCATATAAGACTATCCTCTGCTACATATGCAGTTGGAGCCATGAGTCTCTCCATGTGCACTCTTTGGTTGTTGACAGCTCTAAGATCTCTGGGGGGGGGGGTCTGGTTGGTTTATATTGTTGCTCTTCCTATGGGTTGAAACACCTTCACCTCCTTCAGACCTTTATCTAACTCCTCCATTGGTGTCCCAGGGCTCAGTCTAAAGGTTGGTTGCGAGCATCTGCCTCTGTATTTGTCAACCTCTGGCAGAGTCTCAGGGGACAGCTATATCAGCCCCTTATTCTAGTAAAATCTAAGGTGAATTACAGGTTTCACTTCGATGACAATACTTGGCTCAAAATGCTGATATTGTCAGTCTTGTTTTCCTACTCTGTGAAGAAGCAATACATTCCAATGAAAGCATCTAGTAGATTCTTTAACATTCCAATTTTTGTTGATTTTAATATTCTTAAATTCATAATAAAACTTTATTTCACTTATTTAATTTTTTTGCTTGACAGTTTCATATAATGAATTTTAGTCAATTTTACACATTATTCTCCTTTTTCTTTCTCACTTTCCCTTCTAATAAAACCCGTATTTTCAACAAATCTACCTCTTTTTCTCATGTATTTTCTTTTCTTTTTTTTTTTTTTTTGGTTCTTTTTTTTCGGAGCTGGGGACCGAACCCAGGGCCTTGTGCTTCCTAGGCAAGCGCTCTACCACTGAGCTAAATCCCCAACCCCTCTCGTTTATTTTCTATGTGACTCAGTGAGTATAAAGAGTTTCTTGCCAGAGTATGAGTGGAGAGTTAGCAAAAAAAGCTCGAATTACCCAAAATGCAATCCACAGACCACAGGAAGCTCAAGAAGAAGGATGACCAAAATGTGGATGTTACCACTCCTTCTTAAAAGGGGAAAAATATCCATAGGAAGGGATATGGAAGCAAAGTTTAGAGCAGTGACTCAAGGAATGACCTTTCAGAGTGCCCACATGTGGCCTATATATAAACAACCACCAAATCTAGGTAAGATTGATGAAGCTAAAAAATGAATGCTGAAAATGACCGGATATAGATCTCTCCTGAGAGACACACCCAGAACATGTCCAATACAGAGGTCAATGTTAGCAGCAAACCATCAAACTGAGAACAGGACTTCCTTGGGGGGAATTAGAGGAAGTACTGAAAGAGTTGAAGGAGCTTGCAACCCTGTAAAAACAATAATGCCAACCAACCAGAGCTTCCATGTACTAAACCACTACTGAACGACTGACCTAGAGCTCCAACTGCATATATAGCAGAGAATAGCCTTGTTTTGGCACCAGTGGAAGGGGAAGCCCTTGGTCCTGCCAAGGTTGGACCCCCAGTGCAGGGGAATATGGGGGTGGGCAATAAGCGGGATGTATGGGGGTAATACCTATGTGGGTGAGGGAGAGGGGAGGGGATGGGCAGAAAACCAGGAGGGGCATAAGAACATTTGAAATGTAAGTAAAGAAATATATCTAATAAAAAATTTAAAAAAATAAGGTAATATGGTAACACTGCTACATTATGCCTACTAGGCTAGCAAATACTACCAGGAAAAGAAAAATAATCCCAAATTAGCTAGATATTTGTGTATTTCTCTTATAAGGGGAATATCAAATGTCTTCAACAGGCTCTCTACCTGGATTGTAGCAAACTTTATCAAAGCACTCAACATTATCAAAATGTAAAGGTATCATTATTTATTACTTTTCAATAAATGAGACCAAATATCTGACAGACACTACTTGAGGGATGAAATATTATTTTATCTCGGTCCACAGTTTAGTGAAGTTCTTTGATAGTGGTAGGATTTGGATGCTTCAGAAAGTGAGGCCTAGCTAGCCGAAGTAGACTGCTACTGACAGGCAACTGAAGTCTATACAGGACCCCTGGCTTCTAGGGAGCCTTTTTTTTTTTTCTTTCTGATTGGCTGTGTCACAACAGCTATATGCTCACTGCTTTCTCCAGCTATGGTACAGTTTGAGGAGGTTGTGGAACCTTAAGGAAATGAGTACTGGCTAAGGAGAGCAGGCAACCTCAAGCATGTTTCCTGGCTTTGGTGATATTGATGTCTGTTTTCTTGCCTACCATGATGTGGATGTGATCCGGGTCACACATCACCCTAACATGGTTTTCTGCAGAGTGCATGGGGACCAACCAACTATGGATTAAGATAAAATAAATACCTCTGACTCTCTCCAGCCTGCCATCCTTAACAGGGGCACCTGTTCCTGGGGGCACAGCTCCTGGTGGCACAGAGCACGCAGGCAGCGCAGAAAGCAGCAGGAGGAGGAAGAGCAGAGCAGGTCAGAGGACCAGAAGCTTCGCGGCACACCTGGTGGTGAGTATCCCTAGGAAGAAGAGAAGGCAAAGATAGGCCCAGGAGTAATGGCGTCCAAAGTCAAACAAGTCATATTGGATCTCACTGTGGAGAAAGCCAAGAAAAACAAAAAAGGGTGGAAAGGCCTCCAAACAAAGTGAAGAAGAATCCCACCATCTGGAAGAGGTTGAAAACAAGAAGCCTGGTGTGATATCAGAAGGAAAGTCAGGAGACCTGTACCAAACTCTCTATGGGCCATACCTAAAAGGCATGTTGATCACAGTGAAGGGGGAAAAGAGGTTGAGAGATTCGTAGGGCAGGTGATGGAAGCCAAGAGAAAGTCTAAGGAGCAACAGATGAGGCCTTCCAAGCATTTCTGAACCCTGGACCTGACAATCATTACGATTTTGCCTCATACCTTGAAATCTAAGGTTTTCTCTGGGCTCATAAAATAGCCACTGTTTTAGAAGCTTGTATTTCGTGGGGTATTTTCTCTGTAAACTTTTGGCGTTTCCACTTAACGATTTCTAGGTAAACATTGTTTAATTGTTGCATTGAATTCTAAACATTCCTATCAGCATGGCAATTTAACCCATTTTAGAAAAAGAAATCTTTTTCGTAATTTGAAATTAATAAAGCAAATTTAAAAAGAAAAAAAGGACACAAATATAATCTCACATCCAAATACGAATATAACAGGAAGCAATAATCACTATTCCTTAATATCTCTAAAAATCAATGGACTCAACTCCCCAATAAAAGGACATAGATTAACAAACTGGATATGCAATGAGGAGCCTGCATTCTACTGCCTAGAAGAAATAGACCTCAGAGACAAAGACAGAAACTACCTCAGAGTGAAAGGCTGGAAAACAACTTTCCAAGCAAATGGTCTGAATAAGCAAGCTGGAGTAGCCATTCTAATATCGAATAAAATTTTCAACCAAAAGTCATCAAAAAAGATAAGGAAGGACACTTCATATTCATCAAAGGAAAAATCCACCAAGTTGAACTCTCAATCCTAAATATCTATGCTCCAAATACAAGGACACCTACATACATAAAAGAAACCTTACTAAAGATCAAAGCACACATTGCACCTCACACAATAATAGTAGGAGACTTCAACACCCCACTCTCATCAATGGACAGATCATGGAAACAGAAATTAAACAGAGACATAGATAGAGTAAGAGAAGTCATGAAAAAAATGTACTTAACTGCAGGGAGCTGCGACGTGCCACGCCTCAAAGATGTCGCTGGTTTCCACCTTCCACCCTCCCAAAGGTGAGTGCTCCTTGTAGTAAACAAGTCCTTATTTGGCTATGCCTGCGTGGCTTGCTAGCTTCCGCATAGTGACAGCCTATCTGTATGACCCACGTGGCTTGCTAGGATTGGCCAGTGCTAGCTATTTAAGTGTGGTGTGGGGGTTCCCCAGGGTCAGAAGATTGTATCAAGGTTCCTGAGTAAATTGCTTGAAGAAGATCTCCTCTGGTAGTGTCTTCCTTGGTGGTTGAGGTTGGGCGCGGCAAGTGGTGGCCCGTACGGGGAACTCCTGAGATCAGAACTTCTTGCAGTCAGGGCAGTGCTGGAAAGTTCCCAAGGTAAGGTGGGACCATAAGGACCATGGGAAATAAGCGGCTATAAAGTCTCAGGGTAGTGAACAAGTAAAGTTCGAGGTAGCAGTGAACCAAAAGTAAAGTTCGTGGCAGCGGCGAACTGAAAGTAGCAAGACGCGTGGTGAATTTAACCATAGCAGCATAGAAAGTTTTTGTCATTGGGACCTCACAGTCTCATCCAATTTTTCTGGCTCTTCAAGAGCTGTTTGAGCGAAAGAAACCAAAAATAAAAAGGAGCACCATAGAGAGATTTCTGAGCAAATGCGATGCCATTGCACCCTGGTTCCCAGTCTCTGGTAATCTTACTGTGGCAAGTTGGGAAAAATTAGGGAAAGACCTTGATTTTGCCTGGGAACAGGGGATTCTAAGATCTGGGGTCCTTCCAGTGTGGCGCTTAGTGTGTAGTTGCCTTGAGGATCAAAAATGTTGTCAGGCAGCTATAGAGAAGGGGCAAGCTGCCCTAGAAATGCTTCAAGAGGAGAGGTCAGAAAAGCAGGAAAGCGCAAAGGAGACAGACTCAGAAAAGACAGATACAGAGGAGGAAACAGACGAAACATATTCAGAAGAAGAGTTACAAGAGTTGATAGATCAAATGTGGAAACAGTCTCTAAGGAATAGACCGAAAAAGAAAAGGAAAAAGCCTAAAATTGCAGAGGAACCTCCTGGGAGGTTCCCCTCTACTCCTCCTCCCTGCAATGTTTTAGAGGGAGGAAGTAGAGTTTCGGGTAGTAAATTTTTCCCAGAAGTGTGGAAGGCAGTCCGCACAGAACTACATCTGGCTTATCCTGTTTATGTGGATGCTAATCAACAAAGGAATCATGAGCCTTTAGACTTTAAGGTGATCAAGTCCCTGGCAGAATCAGTCAGGACATGTGGCATTACGGCCTCATTTACCATAGCTCAGGTTGAGGCCTTACACAGATTTTTCATGACTCCTAATGATTGGACCAACCTGGTGCGAGTGTGTCTCAGCCCAGGGCAGTATCTAGATTGGAGAGCTTTTCTAATTGAATATGCCAAAGAACAGGCTGCTGCCAATTTGGCAGCAGGAGATTAGAGGGTAAAGGATTGATTAATACTCCTGAAAAGGTACAAAATGGCAATCTTGTAAATTATTTAGGAGCAAAAGTAAGCCCTTATACCATTATCCCCCAGAAGGTTGACTTGAGGAAAGATAATCTTAAGACTCTTAATGATTTTCAAAAATTATTGGGAGATATTAATTGGGTCAGATCTTATTTAAAATTACCAAATTATGGATTAAAACCATTGTATAATACTTCAGTTGGAGATTCGGCCTTGGATTTTCCTAGACAATTGACTGATGAAGCAAGGGAAGCTTTAAAGAAGGTTGAAAAAGGACTACAAGGCGCAATTTTACATCAATGGAAGGAGGATACAGACATTGTGCTATGCATTCTAGCCACCTACATGCAGCCTACAGGATTGTTGTGGCAAGATGGCCCTCTGCTTTGGGTTTATCCCAGAGCTTCTCCAGCTAGATCAGTAGAGTATTATCCAACAGCCGTTGCAGGATTAGCCCTGAATGGGATCCAACAATGCATACAATTTTTTGGTATCTCAATCATAGTGCCCTATACAGGTCAGCAGATGAAGATCTTGTGTGGCACTGTGGATGATTGGGCTATATTACGCTGTGGATTCCATGGAGAGATAGATAATCATTATCCAAAACACCCTTTGGTATCCTTCTTTAAGGAACATCCCATGATCTTTCCTAAGGTTACCTCCAGTGTTCCTTTACAGGGGGCACCAAACATTTTTACAAATGGATCCAAAAATGGCTGTAGAGACTATATGGTTGGCCATCAAGAGCCAATTTTGTGTCAATATCAACCAGGCTCTCCACAAGTAATTGAACTCAAGATTGTGCTGGAAGTGTTTGAAAATTTTTCTTTTGCCTTTAATTTGCTCTCTGATTCATTATATGTTGTTAATGCAGTTAAGATATTAGAAGTGGCTGGCCCTATTCAAATTAGCAGCACGTTATGCCAGCTGCTGAAGGAACTTCAGGAATTGATCTGGAAAAGAGGTCACAAGTTTTTGTCCAACATATTAGAGCTCATACAGGTTTGCCTGGTCCTCTAAGTGAGGGAAATTATCTTGTGGATAGATGTACCCAAATGGAGTTTATCTTCTTAAGCTCATCATTGGATCAAGCCTGACAGTTTCATCAACAATTTCATGTGCCTACTAAAACCTTACAGCAGAAGTTTCATCTGTCTCGAGCAGATGCTCGACAGATAGTTTTAGGATGTCAACAGTGTATCAATTTCCATCATCCCCCTAGTGTGGGGGTTAATCCCAGGGGCTTACTGCCTTTAATGATTTGGCAAATGGATGTAACTCACATATCTGGATTTGGGACTCTAAAGTACATTCATGTTTCTGTGGATACTTGTTCAGGTGTCATTCATGCTACCCCTATGAGTAGGGAAAAGGCACACAATGTTATTGGACACTGCCTAGAAGCCTGGGCTGCTTGGGGAAAGCCTCAACACTTAAAAACTGATAATGGCTCAGCATACACTGCCCAATCTTTCAAATCCTTTTGTAAACAGAAGGATGTGCAGTTGAACCATGGCCTGCCTTATAATCCCCAAGGACAAGGTATTGTTGAGCGAGCTCATCGTACATTAAAGGAATGCCTAATTAAACAAAAGGGGGAAATAGGCCATGGTAGAACCCCCAAGGAACAGATATCCTTGGCCCTTTTTACTCTTAATTTTTTTAATTTTGGATGATGATGGCCTTTCTGCCGCTGACCGACATCAGTGTCGGGCAGGCACATTGAAAGGTTATGTGAAATGGAAAGATGTGATCACTGGCTTATGGCCTGGGCCAGATCCTGTGTTGGCGTGGGTGAGAGGGTCTGTTTGTGTGTTTCCTCAGGACCGGCAAGATCCGTTGTGGGTCCCTGAAAGATTGACCAGGAGGTGCAACAAGAATGAAGATCCTGCTGTTGCTGACACTTCTCTGTGTGACCCAAATGCTGGTCCAAACGGAGCTCCGGTGGGGGATACTATCGGTGTTCCCGAGACTCATGCCAATACGTCATGACTTTTAAGCCCACTCCTCTAATTTATCTAAACAGTTGTCAAGTTATCTTTTAGATAATTGGACTGGAGAATTCGATTTCTTAATGGATCAGTTACATGTAGCCATCGTGACCGTGAACTCCACATGTGCGGATGCTGGACTGGCTACGGGATTGTCTTCTTGGATTACTGCTGCTATGAATCATCTTAGAGAGTGGGTGGGTATGGGAGCCCTAGCTGGACTCTTGCTGCTGGTCTCCCTAGTGAGCCTGTGGAGTCTCTGTAGAATGAGGTTTGTTCAGAGGCGGCACGCGGCTATGATGTTACAGGCATTTGCAGCCATTGAAGCAGGACAGTCCCCTCAAGCCTGGCTTACAATCATTCAGAAGACCTAGTTGCACCTCGCCCCTGAGTATGTGTGAGTGACCCTGCCCACTGACAGGCAACTTCCCTTCTACCTAAGGCATGGAACCTTGTGGGCGAGAAGGTGTCCTGAGATGGGTTTAATGAAGGAATGAAACTAAGACGGGGGGGGGGGGGGGGAGTCGCCACGCTCAGAGGTGCCTTTACCTGCTTGATTAATTAAACAAGAACTGTAGGGAGCTGCGACGTGCCGCGCCTCAAAGATGGCACTGGTTTCTGCCTTCCACCCTCCCAAAAGTGAGTGCTCCTTGTAGTAAACAAGTCCTTATTTGGCTATGCCTACCTGGCTTGCTAGCTTCCCCATAGTGACAGCCTATTTGCATGACCCACGTGGCTTGCTAGGATTGGCCGGTGCTAGCTATTTAAGTGTGGTACGGGGGCTCCCCGGGGTCAGAAGATTGTATCAAGGTTCCTGAGTAAACTGCTTGAAGAAGAACTCCTCTGGTCATGTCTTCCTAGCTGGTCGAGGTTGGGCACAGCACTTAACAGATATTTATAGAGCATTCTGCCCTAAAACAAAAGGATATACCTTCTTCTCACCACCACATTGTACTTTCTCCAAAATTGACCATATAATTGGTTATAAAAAAGGTCTCAATAGATAGAGAAAGCTAGAAATAATCCCATATGTCCTATCAGACCACCGTGGGCTAAAACTGGTCTTCAACAACAATAAGGAAAGAACAACCACATATACATGGAGACTGAACAATGCTCTACTCAATGATATCCTGGTCAAGGAAGAAATAAAGAAAGAAATTAAAGACTTCTTAGAATTTAATGAAAATGAAGGTACAACATACCCAAACTTATGGGACACAATGAAAGCTGTGCTAAGAGGAAAACTCATACCTCTGAGTGCCTGCAGAAAGAAACAGGAAACAGCATACATCAGCAGCTGCACAGCACCCCTTAAAGATCTAGAACAAAAAGGAGCAAATATACCCAAGAGGAGTAAAAGGCAGGAAATAATCAGACTCAGAGCTGAAATCAACCAAGTAGAAACAAAAAGGACCATAGATAGAATCAACAGAATGAAAAGTTGGTTCTTTGAGAAAATCAACAAGATAGATAAACCCTTAGCCAGACTAACAAGAGGACACAGAGAGTGTGTCCAAATTAACAAAATCAGAAATGAAAAGGGAGACATAACTACAGAATAAGAGGAAATTAAAAATCATCAGAGCCCACTATAAAAGCCTATATTCAACAAAACTTGAAAATCTGCAGGAAATGGACAATTTCCTAGACAGATACCAGGTACCGAAGTTAGATCAGGAACAGATAAACCAGTTAAACAACCGCATAACTCCTAAAGAAATAGAAGCAGTCATTAAAGGTCTCCCAACCAAAAAGAGCCCAGGTCCATATGGGTTCAGTACAGAATTCTATCAGACCTTCATAGAAGACCTCATACCAATATTATCCAAACTATTCCACAAAATTGAAACAGATGAAGCGATACGAAATTCCTTCTATGAAGCCACACTTACTCTTATACCTAAATCACACAAAGACCCCACAAAGAAAGAGAACTTCAGACCAATTTCCCTTATGAATACCAATGCAAAAATACTCAATAAAATTGTGGCAAAATGAATCCAAGAGCACATCAAAACAGTCATCCAACATGATCAAGTAGGTTTCATCCAAGGCATGCAGGGAGGTTTAGTATAAGGAAAACCATCAACATAATCCACTATATAAACAAACTGAAAGATAAAAACCACATGATCATTTCATTAGACAGGGAGAAAGCATTTGACAAAATTCAACACCCTTTCATGGTAAAAGTCCCGGAAAGAATAGGAATTCAAGGCCCATACATAAACATAGTAAAAGCCATATACAGCAAAACAGTAGCTAACATTAAGCTAAATGAAGAGAAAATTGAAGCAATCCCACTAAAATCAGGGTCTAGACAAGGCTGCCCACTCTCTCCCTACTTATTCAATATAGTTCTTGAATTTCTAGCCAGAGCGATCAAACAACAAAAGGAGATCAAAGGGATATAGATTGGAAAAGAGAAGTCAAAAATCACTATTTGCAGGTGATATGATAGTATATTTATGTGATCCGAAAAGTTCCACCAGAGAACTAGTAAACCTGATAAACACCTTCAGCAAAGTGGCTGGGTATAAAATTAACTCTAATAGATCAGTAGCCTTCCTCTACACAAAAGAGAAACAAGCTGAGCAAGAAATTAGGGAAATGACTCCCTTCATAATATTCCCAATTAATATAAAATACCTCAGTGTGACTTTAACCAAGCAAGCAAAGATCTGTACGATAAGAACTTCAAGGCTCAGAAGAAAGAAATTGAAGAAGATCTCAGAAGATGGAAAGATCTCCCATGCTAATGGATTGGCAGAATTAATAGAGGAAAGATGGCCATTTTACCAAAAGCAATCTACAGATTCAATGCAATCCCCATCAAAATAACAAACCAATTCTTCAGAGAGTTAGACAGAGCAATTTGCAAATTCATCTGGAATAGCATAAATATCAACAATAAAAAGACTTCCAGGGGAATCACTATCCCTGAACTGAAGCAGTATTACAGAGCAATAGTGATGAAAACGGCATGGTATTTGTACAGAGACAGACAGATAGAGCAGTGAAATAGAATTGAAGACCCAGAAATGAACCCAAATACCTATGGTCACTTGATTTTTGACAAAGGAGCCAAAACCATCCAATGGGAAAAAAGGTAGCATTTTCAACAAATGGTGCTGGTTCAACTGGAGGTCAGCATGTAGAAGAATGCAGATTGATCCATGCTTATTACCCTGTACAAAGCTTAAGTCGAAGTGGATCAAGGACCTCCACATCAAACCAGATACATTCAAACTAATAGAAGAAAACATCGGGAAGAATCTCGAACACATGGTCACTGGAAAAAAATTCCTGAACAAAAAACCAATGGCAAGATCAAGAATTGACAAATGGGATCTCATAAAACTGCAAAGCTTCTGTAAGGCAAAGGACAATGTTGTTAGAACAAAATGGCATCTAACAGATTTTGAAAAGATCTTTACCAATCCTACAATTGGTAGAGGGCTTATATCCAAAATATACAAAGAACTCAAGAAGTTAGACCGCAGGGAAACAAATAACCCTATTAAAAAATGGGGTTCAGAGCTAAACAAAGAATTCACAGCTGAGGATTGCCGAATGGCTGAGAAACACCAAAAGAAATGTTCAACATTTTTAGTCATAAGGGAAATGCAAATCAAAACAACCCTGAAATTTCACCTCACACCAGTGAGAATGGGTAAGATCAAAAACTCAGGTGACAGCAAATTCTGTTGAGGATGTGGAGAAAGAGGAACACTCCTCCATTGTTGGTGGGATTGCAGACTGGTACAACCATTCTGGAAATCAGTTTGGAGTTTCCTCAGAAAATTGAACATTGAACAACCTGAGGAACCAGCTATACCTCTCTTGGGCATAAACCGAAAAGATGCCACAACATATAACAAAGACATATCCTCCACTATGTTCATAGCAGCCTTATTTATAATAGCCAGAAGCTGGCAAGAACCCAGATGCCATTAACAGAGGAATGGATACAGAAAATATGGTACATCTATACAATGGAATACTACTCAGCTATCAAAAACGATGACTTCATGAAATTCAAAGGCAAATGGATGGAACTGGAAAATATCATGGTGAGTGAGGTAACCCAATCACAGAAAAACACACATGGTATGCACAAATTGATAAGTGAATATTAGCTCAAATGCTCGAATTACCCTAGATGCACAGAACACATGAAACTCAAGAAGGATGACAAAATGTGAATGCTTCACTCCTTCTTTAAAAGGGGAACAAGAATACCCTTGGGAGGGAATAGGGAGGCAAAGTTTAGAACAGAGGCAGAAGGAACACCCATTGAGAGCCTGCCCCCCACATGTGGCCCATACATATACAGCCACCAAACTAGATAAGATGGATGAAGCAAAGAAGTGCAGGCTAACAGGAACCAGATGTAGATCTCTCCTGAGAGACACAGCCAGAATAGAGCAAATACACAGGCAAATGCCAGCATTAAACCACTGAACTGAGAACCGGACACCTGTTGAAGGAATCTTAGAAAGGACTGAAAGAGCTTGAAGGGGCTTGAGACCCCATATGAACAACAATGCCAACCAACCAGAGCTTTCAGAGACTAATCCACTACCCAAAGACTATACATGGACTGACCCTGGACTCCAACCTCATTGGTAGTAATGAATAGCCTAGTAAGAGCACCAGTGGAAGGGGAAGCCCTTGGTCCTGACAAGACTGAACCCCCAGTGAACATGATTGTTTTGTTAGTGGTAGGGCGGTAATGGGGGGAGGATGGGGAGGGGAACACCCATAAAGAAGTGGAGGGGGAGGGGCTAGGGGGATGTTGGCCTGGAAACCGGGAAAAGGCATAACATTCGAAATGTAAATAAGAAATATCCAAGTTAATAAAGATGAAAAAAAAATACCTCTGCGTTCAAGCCATGTCTGTCAGGTGTTTGGTCACATTTACGAAAACTTATAAATGATTTTAAAGATTTTACATATTGAAGATACTTTCCTATTACCACGAAAAAGGTCTTCCATGGCCCCAGCTGCATACGTAGCAGAGGATGGCCTTGTTGGACATCAGTGGGAGGAGAGGCCCTTGATATAGCCAGGGCTTGATCCCCCAGAGTAGGGGAATGTTAGGGCAGGGAGGTGGGAAGGGGTGGGTTGATGTATGGGGGAACACCCTCACAGAAGAAAAGGGAGAGGGGATGGAATAGGGGCTTTATGGATGATAAACTGGGAAAAAGGGATAACATTTGAAATGTAAATAAAAAATTCAATAAAAATAGAAGAGGAGGAAAAGGTCTTCACCAGATACCAAGTCAGCTAAGAACTTGTTATTAAACTTCTGAACTTCTAGAGCTAGTTGAAATAACAGTGTGCTGTTATCCTGTCCAAAAAAAAAAAACAAAAGACGAAGAAGAAGAAGATATAAAAGAAAAGAAAGTTATCTACGAGAGCAAGAACAATTTCTCA
Source organism: Rattus norvegicus (assembly GCF_021556685.1). Taxonomy (NCBI): domain Eukaryota; kingdom Metazoa; phylum Chordata; class Mammalia; order Rodentia; family Muridae; genus Rattus; species Rattus norvegicus. Next base: position 73,980,431 of record NC_141536.1, on the reverse strand, counting down.
GTGACCACAACTATAAAGAAAGTGACACATTCCTCCAGAAATTATTAACTATCAATGGTTCCTTAGAGAAGAATAGGGTATCAAATAGATTGATCATATGTTCAGTCTTAGGTAGATCATATGCATATTTAGAAAGCAGTTTGAAAAGGAGACCACTTAGCAAAGTGATAGTATCAAGATTCTCTCTACAGGTATTGGGTTTGTGTGTGTGTGTGTGTGTGTGTGTGTGTGTGTGTGTGTGTGTGTGTGTGTGTGTGTGTGAAATTGTTTGTCCCTCAGTATCTCATGAAGATGAAAAGCAGGCAAGCATGCCAAAGACATATAAAGAATTTCTAACTGTTTCCTTGGAAAGAATGTGAGGAATTAAGATGTGGCTTCAGAACATTTGAACAAGTATTAGCATTTTGTAGGAACAAGTGCAAAACAAAGGTTTGTCTACTATCTGTCTGCCTTGTAAAAGGTCCTGATCCTTCCCTCCCTCTTTGCATAGTGGTTTTATTGCAGAGTAGATCATTTTTCCCTGAAAATTTGTATGGATATGTTTATCTGGGGTGGCTTGTGCAGATGAAACTCTGTTTCCAATGTTTAAATCAAGACTGCAAAATAAATCCTTTTTCTGGCTTTAATGTTGCTAACAGCACAGTTTGATTTTGATCTTTCATATATAAAAATTAACACATTTTTATTATTTTAACACTCACAGTTTCAATGAGGACTCTGGTAATGATATATCATGGAAAAATCATTATTTTCAGAAAGAATAAAAGAAGAAAATTAATAAATAAATAAGATATTTACCCATTTTCATTCCTACTAGCTTAGAGAATATAATTTTGCAATAATCTGCCAAAAAATTTAATGAGTTTCATTTTCCATATTATCTTCTATTTTGCTTTTGCATGATTAAATTCATTCAAGTATATTAAATTAAATTCATTCAAGTATATTAAGTGTATGATATTAGATCTGCCACAGTAATTTTAGTTTGGCTCATTATATTTACTGTAATTTAAAAAAAAACACATTGTCAAAGTAAAAAGAAAAGGGGAGTATAAACTTTGTCTGAATGGTCAGAAGAGTGCAACAGAGAATCTATATTTCTTTATTAAAGAATGATATTATTAAAATGATATTCAAATCATAAAAAATTCACATCTTGATTACTTACAATAGTTCTCCCTCCTAAACTTTGTAAATCTCTAGTTCTACCCCTAAATATTGATTTATTTTTCACACTCTTTATATTTCCCTGTTCTTTCCTTTGGTGATATTTCTATCTCCAGCTCTTAGTTAAGTTTTGTTTTTTCTATTTCACTTTTCTCTACATCTTCAGTCTGAGTATTCCTAACTATCACATGTGAACATAAAAATGTTCTGTTTCATCTGCCTATGGTTTCTGGGGTCTATCTGTCCCACCTTGGAATTTGGCAAATGATACATTATATGGCATATGGGGTAGAACAGTACAGAGAAATTTCCATTGATTTCAAGACACTGGATTGTGAAACAAAGTATTCCTTGACTTTTCTCTACTAATTTCCCAGTTTAACTTGAAATTTAGAAGGCAGAATCGTGCAAACTTTTTTTGTCTACAAATTTATATTTTGCATTTGAAAAGATATCTATAATTCCAACTTTAGTTCCATGATCTTTGGCTAGAAAGATAACTTTTTTTAATTTTCCTGGATGATTTGAAGTGTATTTTCCTCTTATTGTGTGTATAAAACATGAACTATTCTGCTACTGACCTCAAACCCATTTAAACTGAATTTAAAATTTCTCATGATTATCACCCTTATACATTCCATTTTCTTCTTAAATTTTATTTATCTAAATATTGTGCATATATCTGTGCACAAAGTATTTGGATATGTACCACATGAACATTTTCACTTAGCATGAATTTGATATACTTATTTTACATATTGGAACACATTTTAAATTCAACAAAATTTATAAAAGTGTAGTGTTACATTCACAAAATTTAATAGGTAACTTGCTTGTGACATTTCATTTTAGTTAAAAGAGTATACAATTAACAAATATAGATTTTCATATGACAATATTAGTTATTTTCTTTTGCTGTGATAAAACACCATGACCAAAGCAACTTAAAGAAGAAAGATTTTTGGGGGGACATATGATAGCAGAGAGTTAGAGTCAATGATGATGGAACAGAGGTAGCAAGCAACATGGAGCTGCTACAGCTGAAAAAAACGTATCTTAAACCACAAACATGAAGCACAGAGAGCTAACGTAAAACTGAAGAAGTTTTATGAAACCTCAAAAAGCATCCCGGTGAATACGTACTCCATCAAATCCACATCTCCTAATTCTCTGGAAACAGCCACTAGTAAAAACAAGTACTGAAATGTCAAACACATACAGGGCACATTTCATTCAAACTATCGCAACTAAGTTGTCAAATCATAGTGCTATTGATAATGTCCAGTTAAAGATAATTTTGCAGCCTACAGTATTGGTGTACTCTCTATGAAATGGTATCTCCGTTTCCTGTGTAATGAATAAGTCATAAAGTACTTGCTGAAGTAAATATTGACTTCCTTATTCTGTATTTTAACTTTTGCCAGCATAAAATTTTAAAATTTATCAGAGACCATCCTAAATCGGTTCCACATTTTCCTTATGGCATTTTTCATTTCCTTATTCCTGAAAGTGTAAATTAAAGGATTGAGCAATGGAGTCATGATGCCATCAAATACAGCTACCTTTTTCTCAAAAGATGAAGCAGATGTAGATCTTGCATATATAAATATGCACGGGACAAAGAATGAAACCACAACAGCAATGTGGGATCCACAAGTGGAGAGAGCTTTCCATCGACCCTCAGAACTGTGACTTCTTAAGGAGAATAAAATGACACCATAGGAGATTAGCAGCATAGAAAAAATTATGATGCAGATAGACCCACTGTTGGCAAACACTAAGAGGCCATAAACATAAGTGTTAGTGCATGCCAACTCCAGTAATGGAAACAAGTCACACATGAAGTGATCAATGACATTGGGTCCACAAAATGGTAGCTGCAAAGTGAAGATAATTTGTATGATAGAATGTAAGAATCCCCCAGCCCATGCTATCCCTACCAGAGTGCCACAGAGCCTCCAGTTCATTATGGAAGAATAGTGTAATGGCTTGCAAATGGCCACATAGCGGTCATAGGCCATGGATATTAGGACAATCACTTCCACGGCAGCAAAGAAATGTTCAGCAAAGATCTGTGTCATGCAGCCTTCAAAAGAAATGGTTTTGCTGTCGTTGATTGAGTCAACAATCATTTTTGGTGTGATGACTGAAGTAATGCATGCATCCAGGAAGGACAGAAATGCCAAGAAGAAGTACATGGGTGATCCAAGCAGTGCAGGGGTGCAGAGGATCGTCACTGCAATGATTATGTTGCCTCCAATTGTTGCCATGTAGACAAAGGAAAATACAACAAATACTATTTTCTGAACTTTTGGGTTCTCTGAAAGTCCCAGGAGGATGAACTCAGTTACAATAGTTTGGTTTGGCATGATACTCAAAACAACTTTAAACTGTTTTATTTTTATAGATATTTAGTCTATCTTAGGTGATAGTCATATTTACATTTCTATGGGAGTACTTTGTGTTCTTTCTGATATATGTGTTTGTGTGTGTGCAGGTGCTATAGTCTTTGTGTAGAGGTCACAAAACAGTAAGCAGGAATAACTTTTTGCTCTACCGTGTTAGATCTTGCATTTGAACATAGGTGGCTAGTCTTAACAACAAATATCTTTACCACTGAAATTTCCCTCTTGCCAAAACTGTCATCATTTAAATCTGTAAATATTAGAAAAAAAGATGCTTCAAACAAGTTTACAGTACTTTTAACGGGCATGTGAACTGATATAAAAACTAATATTATTTAATTCCATTGATATTTAGAATTAAAATTAGAAAAATCTTTCAAAGGAACAGTTGATAATCAGGTAGAATTGAAGAGATAAATTTCAAAATATTAAGAATGAGAGATTCTGCCAGAGCATGACAAATACAGAGGCGAATAATAGCAGCAAACCGTTGAACTGAAAACAGGGTCCTCAATGGAGCTGTTAGAGAAAGGATTGAAGGAGTTGAAGGTGTTTGCAACTCCATAACAACAACAACACTAACCAACTAGATCTTCCAGGACTAAACCGCTACCCAAAGAGTACACATGGAGAAAATTGTGGCTCCAGCTGCATGTGTAGCAGGTGATGGTCTTGTGAGACACCAATGTGAGGAGAAATCCTTGGTCCTGCCAAGGCTTGACACGCTCCCCTTACCCCCCTCCCCAGTGAAGGGGAATGTCAGGGCAGGGAGGGAGGGGATAGGGGTTTATGGATAGTAAACCAGGAAAGGTGATAACATTTGAAATGTAAATAAAAATATCCAATAAAAATAGTCTCATTCATATTATGAGATAATATTAACCTGCTTATATGAAGAAAGAAACAGTTTATCTTTTAAGTATGAGCTTTTCTCATTCTCCAGTGGTTTCCTGATGTGAAGTATTAAAAGGCACCCTAAAATTATAATCTATGTATAGACAGAAAGACCATAATTGATTTATCATGTCTTTCAGTACCCATCTAAATATTCTGCTATAGCAATTGATGAAGGGGCAGGCTGTAGTTTAGAATGCACATAAAAGTCCTGGACATATTTCAAATTTTCTTTCAAGTTTGGAATGAATGAAAATCTAAACTGGATCAATTCAAATGGCACAATTCAGAAATAAACATAATATAGAAGTCTATTTAGGAAGTTTTTAGTTTTATACTTGATGTTTAAGAATGTATTATGATATCAACTCTAACTCAGCATTTTAAAATATGACCATAACTCAATAAAAATAATGTCTTTTTTATGGTAACTAAGCCATTACTAAATACATACATAATTTAAAACCATAAAAGAAATTGTGAGTTTGGAAGGATGTGATAGGGGCCTCTGTGGGTGTCTGAAGAGGTAGAGATGATGAAGATGCTTTTGAAGATGTATGAAATTAAACATAAAGTCTTAGAAACATTGGTGAAGCACCTTTGCATAATTTGGGTACATCCAATTAATAATATGATAGAAAGAAACAGCAGTTTCACTATAATATAGAGTCTTGACACTTCTTAGTCATTAAATACAGTATGATAACTTATTTGAGAAAGTATAATTCTGTGACTTACATTGTTTGAAATCTTTATGAATTTAGTATATGAGTGACATTTGCAAACATCTAACCTGTTAAAATGACAGGGTTGGGTCAAATTTGAAAATGTTAAAACATTGCTATTGATGACATGTCTTTATAATTCTAATTAAAATTCATTCTTTTGAGAGTCTAGCTTTTTTGTCTACTGAAATTCTTTTACAAATCATTCAGATTAATAGCCTAGCTTTTAAGGTCATTTTTTAAAGAATGCATAGCTTGTAAAATGTCTATATGTTCTACATGTATGAAGCATTTGTTTTAAAATATACGTTTGATATATGAATAATGTGCTCACAGATATACATTTTTTAAAAATTTGTTCATAAAGCAGAAAAGCATTTGTACTAAGAGAAAAAACAAAGTGATTTTTAATGACTGCCACTTAGAGTGTATAAGTTTTACATGTTTATGAAGTATCATAAAATCAAAACACACAAAACAAAAAAAAATGATGTCTAAAATTTCAAAACATCCATTAACAATTTCCATGTGTTTTAGGTTTTCTTTTCACCACTATAATATCAACTCATTGTCTATGCATATACTATGAATAAGGAGATAACAGAATAGAAATCCTAAAATGCATTGTAATCATTCTAAGATAAACACAAATGTACTATTCTCTTCTAAATGTAGTATGACCATATCAGTGTATCCAGATGACTAACATTCTGGAACTTCTCCTTGTACTTCTGTTAATCTTAAATCAAACAAATAAAATATTATGTAGAAAACACAAGATGTTTAAGTTGGCTACCAAAAAGGCAGGGAAAGTTCTTTATACATGATAACCATTTGTTGTTGAACAAATTGTCTCATATCAGTGGGCCACAATAGAAACATTTAATATTTCATTCTCACGGACAGTTTTTTTTAATAAAAAATAAATATTTTGCTACTATTTTTGAAATACCACAGAAGTAATGGTTGGACCAACTCTCCCTCAGGGGTCTTGTACAGAAGCAACTGTGGTCACTTGATGACTGAGTCAGCTCCTGAAGCAATAATTTTGGCAAGTGTGCCTCCTCATGTTTGTTATGCATATTATTCACTATTTACCCTGGTTCATTTCAGTAACATGGCTAAATTTTGCGCCAGTTATTCTGCAAATAACAAACAATTTTTTTTCTAAGTGGAAAGCTTAATGGCAATAAATTCTATCAAAGAGACATGGCACAGTGCTTCCTTAGTAGTAGGTTTTAGGGATGGGGGGGTCTAACTCTCTTGATAGAATGCTTACCTTACCATCAGTGATTCTCTGGGTGTGGTCCAAAGTACCACATACACCACATACACCTGTAATCCAGGCACTCTGTAGATAAGGAAGACTCAGAGCTCAAAGTCATGCTTCGATTTAAATGGAGTTCAAGTGTAAACTGATGCATTGAGACCCTGTTTTAAAAAGATAGAAATAATTTAGACTAACTAATACAAAATTCAATCAATAAATTATCAAGTATTTCAACCAATAAACATTTTCATTACACATCAAAATGATAAATTAAATATTTCTTTAAAATTAATATTTTGTTTAATTCTTTAACCTTGTCTTATTTTAATATAAGATTTTATCTACCACAAAAGATTTCTTCTGCCCTCAGTGTTGTTCTTTTGATTCCCCAGTATCTCACTCAACTTTACTCAAATCATGAAATGTAAGAAAATTAACTTTTCTGTTTTCTTTAGTTTCTTCAGATGCCTGAATGTGCTCTCTCTCTCTCTCTCTCTCTCTCTCTCTCTCTCTCTCTCTCTCTCTCTCTCTCTCTCTCTCTCTCTCTGTCTCTCTCTCCCTCCCTCCCCCCCCTCTCTCTCTCCTAATAATTCAGGTGCTTTTGAAAAGGAGACCAAGCCATGACAACCACACTAAAGCCTCAGGCCCTTTAATTTTCCTGAAGAATCCTGAGGTAGGAAGTTAATAGCAAATAGAAGATTCTGCTTTCACCACTTCAAAATGGTGCTATGAGTCCTCTGTGCTATGTGTACATGTGTGGTGTTGGAAAAAAAATCACACTTTACTTTTGCTATAAATCATTTATAGCAGTGTGTTTCAACTTTTCTGAGGCTACAACACTTTGATACAATTCCTCATGTTATGGTTCCTCAACCACAAAATTATTTCCATTGCTTCTTCATAAGTAATTTTATTAGTTATGAATTTTACTGTAAATAATTGTGGTTTCTGATAGTCTTAGGCAATCCTTGTGAAAGTATGATTTGACCCTGCAAAGGAGTCGGAACTTATAGGTTGAGAAATGTTGGTATTTTATAGTTAAGCAACACTTTAAGTCTACCATACCTCTAACAACATTCGATATAAAAATTAATTCAATAAAAAAGTCAGAATGGTTTATAGACCAGTACCCAAATAAGGATGTTTAGAAAAAACAAATCAAGTACTATTGGGAGGCAATAGGCCAAGATACATGTGCATTTCTAAGTGACATACTTTCGATGTAAAGAAGAAGGACTGAGGTTATCTTTATATTATTTATAGTTCAGTACATAGAGATTCAGGGCGAAAAGGAGAGAGGAATGGAGAAAAAAGAAGGGAATAAAGAAATGAAGCAAGGGAGAAAGAGATGAGTGAATCAATAAAATACAGAGGAGATGAAGAGAGGGAGAATCAAGAGCTTTGCACACTGCCAATATCATTGGTGGGGGGGAGGGTCTGTGCAGACATTACTTTTCAAGTGTTTGCTATAGGCTCCACATATACTATTTTGTTTGCTTCTATATCGAGAACATCCCCGATGAAGATGGCAAAACTGAGCTCCAGAGTTCATGCAATTATCTAAAAAAAATGAAGCTATGAAGTTAAACATCAAAGAAAGGATTAGCCTCAGTACTATGAACACAACATCCCAAATTTAAGCCACTTTATCACAATTTAAAAATCCTATCTCAAAAGGCAAAATTGTGGCTTAAACACCTCATCATGTATTAGTCTGTGAAAAAATCTGCATAGGCACCTCCTGTTTTTTATACCAGAAATTATGTTCACTGGGGAAAAAATACAGTTAATATCCAAGTCTTCCTTCTACATCGAAGAGCAGAAGAACATGCTGGCTGGCAGTGGAGGTAGAGACCATTTCAACTAATTTTCCAGTCTTGTCCACAATTGTGGTTTCAGGGTAAGATAAAAATGTAGGAGCCAAAGTTTCCTGGTTGAATGCAAGTGGAATTTAAAGAGGCTTCCGCAGAGCTCAGGAGCCAGTGAGATTGATTCTCAGTCCTCTAGGACTTAGGGAATGACTTCTCACATGGGTTTTTAAGAGATGATTTTGAAGGCTTTTTAAATTATTGAAGTGATCATAAAACTTTGATGTGCTAACCAAATTACTGTTTGCTTTTAAATTTCTCAACTTTCTAATGTTTTATAATGGATGAAATATAGTGTTTCATCGAAGAGTTCAAGTAAAAAGTTTGCACACTTACAAAATAGAAGAATTCTGTTATAAGGAATCTGTAACCAAATAGGAACATATGTTTTGTCAAGGGAAAGCAGTAGAAAAGATTTTATGTAAAATATATTGAGAGCTTCGCTTTCAATTTGCTTATCCTTGATCTTTTGTTGTCTTATTGCTCTAGCTAGAACTTCGAGTATATCGAATAAATAGGGAGAGTGTTTAGCCTTGTCTAGTCCCTGATTTTAGTGTTATTGTTTCAAGTTTCTCTCCATTTAATTTGATGATATCTATTGGTTGCATATTGTTTCTATTACATATTGGTATATGCATTGAATTCCTGATAATTCCAAGAATTTTAACAGGAAGGAGTGTTGTGTTTTGTCAAAGGTTTCTTCCATATCTAATGATCCTGAGATTTTTTTTCTTTTCTTTTATTTGACTTTTTTTAATTTACATTTCAAATGTTATCCCCACTCCTGATTTCCCCTCTTGAAAGACACTATCCCATCCCAACTTCCCTTGAATCTGTAAGAGTTCAATCCTCCCCAACCACCCATAGGCCCCTGCCTTCCTGCCCTGGCATTTCCCTATACTGGGGCATCAAGCTTTGACAGGAACAACGGTCTCTTGTTCCATTGATGTCCACTAAGGCCATCCTCTGCTACATACACAGCTGGAGCCTTGGGTCTCTCCATGTGTACACTTTGGTAATTTAGTCCCCAGAAGCTCTGGGGCAGGGCATTATTTGGTTGATGTTGTTCTTCCTATGGGGTTGGAAACCCCATCAGCTCCTTCCATATTTTCTCTAACTCCTCCACTGAGGACTCCATGCTCAGGCCACTGGTTGGCTGACAGCATCTGCCTTTGTATTTATCAGGATCTGGCAGACCCTTTAAGGAAACAGCTAGATCATGTTCCTGACACCTAGTACTTCTTGACATTCTCAGTAATGTGTGGGTTTGGTATCTGTATATGGGATGGATCCACAGGTGAGGCAGTCTCTGGATGGTCTGTCCTTCAGTCTCTGCTCTACAGTTTATCTCCTTATTTCCTCTAGTGAGTATTCATTTCCCACTTTGAGAAGGACTGAAATATCCACACTTTGTTCTTCCTTCCTCTTGAACTTCATGTTATCCATGAATTGTATCTTGAGTGTTCCAAGCTTTTGACTAATATCTACTTAGCAGTAAGTGCATGCCATGTGTATTCTTTTATGACTGGGTTATCTTACTCAGGATGACGTTTTCTTTCATTATCTTTTTTGACTGAATATAGAATTTTTATCTTTTTTATTTGATATTTTTTATTTATATTTCAAATGTTATTCCCTTTCCTGGTTTCCCAGCCATAATTCTACTATTCCATCCCCCTCCATTTCTTCTATGAGGTTGTTCCCCCTCCCCAACCACGTGCCCTTCGTACACACACAATGGACATTCCCCTGTACACGAGGGTCCAGCCTTGGCAGGAATAAGGGCTTCTCCTCCCATTGGTGCCCAACAAGGCCATCTTTCACTACTTATGCAGCTGGAGCCATAGGTCAGACCATATATAGTTTATGGGTAGTGATTTAGTCACTGTGAAGTCTGGTTGGTTAGTATTGTTGTTCTTATGGGATTGCAAACCCCTTCAGCTTCTTCAATTCTAATTCCTCCAATGGGGAACCAATTCTCAGTTCAATGGTTTATTGCTAACTTTTGCCTCTCTACTTGACATGCTCTGGCTGTGCCTCTCAGGAGACAGCTGTTTCAGGCTCCTCTCACCCTGTATTTCTTGCCTTCATCAATATTATCTAGTTTTGGTGGCTGTATATAAATGGGCTGTCTACGCAGGTGGGGCAGACTCTGACACCCATTACTTCAGTCTCTGCTCCAAACTTTGTCTTCATATGCCCTATTATGAATATTTTTGTTCCATCTTTAAGGACTGAAGCATCCACTCTTTTGTCATCCTTTTTCTTGAGTTTCATGTGGTCTGTGGATTTTATCTTGGGTAGTTTGATTTTCTGGGCTTATATAAACATATCAGTGAGTGCATGCCATGTGTGCTTATTTGTGATTGGGTTACCTCACTTAGGATGATATTTTCTAGTTCCATCCATTAGCCTATGTATTTCTTAGAGTAATTGTTTTTAATAGTTGAGTAGTGGTTCATTGTATAAATGTACCACATTCTTTGTATCTATTCCTTTGTTGAAGGGCATCAGCTTATTTGAGTCCGTATTGTGGGGCTGGTGGGAAGGGCAAAGAGTGGAGACTAGTAGGCACCTTGGTAGAGCAAGTTACCAGGAACATGTGGAGAGAGAGAGAGAGGGAGAGAGAGAGAGAGAGAGAGAGAGAGAGAGAGAGAGAGAGAGAGAGAGAGAGATCAGAGGAAGTCTTTGTCTTTTGAACTAAGTCAGGGGTTACTCATGATCCTTGAGTTCTGATGTGGGTCTCTGTGTGTCACTAGCTGGGTGACACTTTAGCTGGGTTTGCTCCATGTTGGTAGCAGTGCCAGTAGTAGGATTAAGTGGGGTGGGGGCACATCTATTCTGCCACAGGGCTTGGACATAGGAGTGGTACAGTGAATTTGGAAGTTTGACTGAGCTTACCTCATCATGCAGCCAGGTGGGTGTCAGGTTGTGAGAAGCCCTCCTTTTCAGGGTCTCTAGGGTTCAAACCTCCTCAACTAGGACCCAGGGTGTCTTTCACTGCCCCACAGATCTAAAGCCAACTATCTCAAGAGTGATGACAATGTATGTTAGAAAATGACAGTGTCTTCAATAAACAGTGTTTAGTAGACTGGATATGATATGAAGTAGATTGAAATTAAACCTATTCCTCTAAAGCTGCCCAAAATTACCTTGAAATAGATCATAATATTTAACATAATAATTGAATCATTAAAACTGCTGGAGGAAAACTTTTGGGTAGATAATTCAAGATACAAATATAGGCAAAACATGCACAGATAACCATGTGGCATATGACAAAATGTAGGTTAAAATAAATGGGTTAAATTATGATATGAAGTCAGAGAAGACCCTAGATACATACCAAGGTATTGATGAATGTTTTGAATCTGAATCTTATTTCTGGAAACATGAAGCTGAGAAGAAGAACTGAGGCCTAACTCAACAAAATTGAACCAAACGTGGGGTAGTACCCAAGCTTACAGCCTGAAAAGGCTTGGAAAAAAAAGGAGAGGGTAGTCAGCCTAGGAGGACAAGAGGTTTGGTCTCTATAAATAAATGAATGAACAGTCAGACAGGCCAAATCAACAAGTAACAACAACTCTTCCAATTAGTAAATAGTCCAGTGAATTAATTAAATAGCTCTCCAAAGGAAAAATACATGTGATCACAATGTGCATGAAAGTATTTTACATCCTTATCCATTAAAACTGTTTAACGATTCTACTTCACAGGGTACAGGAGATGGCTAAGTACTTACTGCTTTTTCTAAAAAGATGAGTGTTCAAAACATAGTATCCTTATCCTGGTTCAAAAACATTTGTCATTATCACTTTAGTTCAAGTGAGTGTAACAGCTTTTATTGGTCCCCAAAGGCACTACACAAACATAGTAGGTACATACACATGCCGTCAAAATTATCATGCATACAAAAATAAATAAAAAATTTCGTGTCTGTCAGAATGAGAATCAAAAAGAAAATGATAACAAAAGGGATGAGGATTTCAGTAAGGGCTGGCAGGAACATACATGGGACAGCAACTCTGGATATTAGTGTGTTTTTTTTTTTCTTCAGAAAAAACATAAAAAAAAAAAAAAACCATTAACTGGTTCAGCTCACTCTGATTTCTAACTTCCATTGCAGCAAATCTTGCTCAGCTCTACTAACTGCAGTTTTCTTTTCTTTTCTTTTTTTCCATTTTTATTAACTCCAGTATTTCTTATTTACATTTCGATTGTTATTCCCCTTCCCTCTTGGTTTCCCCGCCAACATCCCCCTAACTCCTCCCCCTCCCATTCTCTATGGCTGTTCCCTTCCCCATCCTCCCCCATTACCGCCCTCCCCCAAACAATCACATTCACTGGGGGTTCAGTCTTGTCAGGACCAAGGGCTTCCCCTTCCACTGGTGATCTTACTAGGCTATTCATTGCTACCTATGAGGTTGGAGCCCAGGGTCAGTCCATGTATAGTCTTTGGGTAGTGGCTTAGTCCCTGGAATCTCGGCTTGGTTGGCATTGTTGTTCATATCAGGTCTCCAGCCCCTTCAAGCTCTTCCAGTCCTTTCTCTGATTCCTTCAACAGGGGTCCCATTCTCAGTTCAGTGGTTTGCTGCTGGCATTCACCTATGTATTTGCGGTATTCTGGCTGTGTCTCTCAGGAGAGATCTATATCCAGTTCCTGTCGGACTGCACTTCTTTTCTTCATCCATCCATCTTCTTCATCCACAGTTTGGTGGCTGTATAGGTATGGGTCACATGTGGGGCAGGCTCTGAATAGGTGTTCTCTCTGCCTCTGTTCTAAACTTTGCCTCCCTATTCCCTGCCCAGGGATTTCTTGTTCCCCTTTTAAAGAAGGAGTGAAGAATTCACATTTTGGTCATCCTTCTTGAGTTTCATGGGTTCTGTGCATCTGGCGTAATTCGAGCGTTTGAGATAATATCCACTTATCAATGAGTGCATACCATGTGTGTTTTTCTATGATTGGGTTACCTCATTCAGGATGATATTTTTCAGTTTCAACCATTTGCCTATGAATTTCATGAAGTCATTGTTTTTGATAGCTGAGTAATATTCCATTGTGTAGATGTACCACATTTTCTGTATCCATTCCTCTGTTGAAGGGCATCTGGGTTTTTTCCAGCTGCTGGGTATTATAACTGAGGCTGCTATGAACATAGTGGAGCATGTGTCTTTGTTATATGTTGGGGCATATTTTGGGTTTATGCCCAAGAGATATAACTGGGTCCTCAGGTAGTTCAATGTCCAATTTTCTGAGGAAACTCCAGACTGATTTCCAGAATGGTTGTATCAGTCTGCAATCCCACCAACAATGGAGGAGTGTTCCTCTTTCTCCACATCCTTGCCAGCATTTGCTCTTACATGAGTTTTTGATCTTAGCCATTCTCAGTTTTGTGAGGTGAAATCTCAGGGTTGTTTTGATTTACATTTCCCTTATGACTAAAGATGTTGAACATTTCTTTAGGTGTTTCTCAGCCATTTGGCATTCCTCAGCTGTGAATTCTTTGTTTAGCTCTGAACCCCATTTTTAATAGGGTTATTTGTCTCCCTGCGGTCTAACTTCTTGAGTTCTTTGTATATTTTGGATATAAGACCTCTATCAGTTGTAGGAATGGCAAAGATCATTTCCCAATCTGTTGGTTGTTGTTTTGTCCTAACAAAGGTGTCCTTTGCCTTACAGAAGCTTTACAGTGTTATGAGATCCCATTTGTTGATTCTTGATCTTAGAGCATGAGCCATTGGTGTTTTGTTCAGGAAATTTTCTCTAGTGCTCATGTTTTCGAGATTCTTCCCCATTTTTTCTTCTATTAGTTTGAGTGTATCTGGTTTGATGTGCAGGTCCTTGATCCACTTGAACTTAAGGTTTGTACAGGATGATAAGCATGGATCGATCTGCATTCTTCTACATGCTGACCTCCAGTTGAACCAGCACCTTTTCCTGAAAATGCTATCTATTTTCCATTGGATGGTTTTGGATCCTTTGTCAAAAATCAAGTGACCATAAGTGTGTGGGTTCATTTCTGGGTCTTCAATTCTATTCCACTGGTCTATCTGTCTGTCTCTGTACCAATACCATGCTGTTTTTATCACTATTGCTCTGTAATACTGCTTGAGTTCAGGGATAGTGATTCCCCCAGAAGTTATTTTATTGTTGAGGATAGTTTTAGCTATCCTGGGTTTTTTCTTATTCCAGATGAATTTGCAAATTGTTCTGTCTAACTCTCTGAAGAATTGGATTGGTATTTTGATGGGGATTGCATTGAATCTGTTGCTTTTGGTAAAATGGCCATTTTTACTCTAATAATACTGTCTATCCATGAGCATGGGAAATCTTTCTATCTTCTGAGATCTTCTTCAATTTCCTTCTTCAGAGGCTTGAAGTCCTTATCATACAGATCTTTTACTTGCTTGGTTAAAGTCTCACCGAGGTACTATATATTATTTTGGACTATTATGAAGGGTGTCATTTCCCTAATTTCTTTCTCGGCTTGTTTCTCTTTTGTGTAGAGGAAGGCTACTGATTTATTTGAGTTAATTTTATACCCAGCCCCTTTGCTGAAGGTGTTTATCAGGTTTAGTAGTTCTCTGGTGGAACTTTTGGGATCACTTAAATATTCTATCATATCATCTGCAAATAGTGATATTTTGACTTCTTCTTTTTCCATTCTGTATCCCTTTGATCTCCTTTTGTTTTCTGATTGCTCTGGCTAGAGCTTCAAGAACTATATTGAATAAGTAGGGAGAGAGTGGGCAGCCTTGTCTAGACCCTGATTTTAGTGGGATTGCTTCAAGTTTCTTCCATTTAGCTTAATATTAGCTACTCGTTTGCTCTATATGGCTTTTACTATGTTTAGGTATGGGCCTTGAATTCCTATTCTTTCCAGAACTTTTATCATGAAGGGGTTTTTAATTTTGTTAAATGCTTTCTCAGCATCTAATGAAATGATCATTTGGTTTTGTTCTTTCAGTTTGTTATAGTGGATTACGTTGATTGTTTTCCATATATTAAATAACCCCTGCATACCTGGGATGAAGCATGCTTGAATATGGTGGATGATTGTTTTGATGTGCTCTTGGATTTGGTTTACCAGAATTTTGTTGAGTATTTTTGCATCGATATTCATAAGGGAAATTGGTCTGAAGTTCTCTTTCTTTGTTGAGTCTTTATGTGGTTTGGGTATAAGAGTAATTGTGGCTTCAAAGAAGGAATTCGGTAGTGCTCCATCTGTTTCAATTTTGTGGAATAGTTTGGATAGCATTGGTATGAGGTCTTCTATGAAGGTCTGATAGAATTCTGCACTGAACCCATCTGGACCTGGGCTCTTTTTGGTTTGGAGACCTTTAGTGACTGCTTCTATTTCTTTAGGAGTTGTGCAGTTGTTTAAAGGTTTTTCTGTTCTTGATTTAACTTCGGTACATGGTATCTGTCAAGGAAATTGTCCATTTCCTGCAGATTTTCAAGTTTTGTTGAATATAGGCTTTTGTAGTAGGATCTGATGATTTTTTGAACTTCCTCTGATTCTGTAGTTATGTTTCCATTTTCATTTCTGATTTTGTTAATTTGGACACACTTTCTGAGCCTTCTCATTAGTCTGGGTAATGGTTTATAGTTGATTTTCTCAAAGAACCAACTTTTGGTTCTGTTGATTCTTTCTATGGTCCTTTTTGTTTCTACTTGGTTGATTTCAGCTCTGTGTTTGATTATTTCCTGCCTTCTACTTCTCCTAGGTGTATTTGCTTCTTTTTGTTCTAGAGCATATATGTGTGCTGTGAAGCTGCTGATGTATGCTTTCTCCTGTTTCTTTCTGCAGGCACTCAGCGCTATGAGTTTTTCTCTTAGCAGAGCTTTCATTGTGTCCCATAAGTTTGGGTATGTTGTACCTTCATTTTCATTAAATTCTAAGAAGTCTTTAATTTCTTTCTTTATTTCTTCCTTGACCAGGTTATCGTTGAGTAGAGAATTGTTCAACTTCCACGTATATGTGGGCGTTCTTCCCTTATTGTTATTGAAGACCAGCTTTAGCCTGTTGTGGTCTGATAGGACGCATGGGATTATTTCTATCTTTCTCTATCTGTTGAGGTCTGTTTTATGACCAATTATATGGTCAATTTTGGAGAAAGTACCATGAGGTGGTAAGAAGCAGGTATATCCTTTTGTTTTAGGACATAATGATATATAAATATCTGTTAAGTCCATCTGGTTCTTGACTTCTTTTAGTCTGTCTATGTCTCTCTTTAATTTCTGTTTCCATGATCTGTCCATTGATGAGTGAGGGTGGGGTGTCGAAATCTCCTAATATTATTGTGTGAGGTGCAGTGTGTGCTTTGAGCTTTGGTAAGGTTTCTTTTATGTATGTAGGTGCCCTTGCATTTGGAGCATAGATATTTAGGATTGAGAGTTCATCTTCGTGGATTTTTCCTTTGATGAACATGAAGTGTCCTCCCTTATCTCCTTTGATGACTTTTAATTGAAAATTGTTCAGTTCTCAAAGTAGCTAAGAAATAGACTTAGGAATTCCTTACCAACAGTGGTGGGTAAAGAAGTGCTAATGAGATGGCTCAGCTGGTATATGTGTTTTCCATTATGTCTGACACTGTGAGTTCAATTCCCACCCACCAGAGAGTACATAGTAGAATCTGAGTACTGACTCATAAAAGCTATTCTCTGACCTCTACATGTACACTGTGATATGCACTACATCCTTCCCTTCTGAAAACAAACCAACATATGATTAGTACATACGTGTAAAAAAGAGAAAATAATCTGCAAAATGTAATTTTGATATTTTGCAGGAAAAATAGCTGAATGTAGAAATTACCTTAAGTGGATTATACCAGTCCCAGAAATACAAATGCTACATTTTCATTTGTATACATTTTCTAGATTTTGGAAACTAAAAAGGGGATCATGATAGTGGTGGAGAATGGAGGGTTGTAAAGGGAAACTAAGAGTAACATGCTTGCAATATAGAAGAGGAAGGCAGCTAGTGAAGGAAGAATTCAGCAGAATGCAGGTTGTTGTAGAGCGCTTTGTAGACTACAATGGGAGATAATATTCAAAGAAGAGTGTATGAAGATCTTATGTTTACTCTTAGTATTACGTATACAAACTTCCCTTTGAAAGTAGTAATTTAAACTTTTTTAAAAAACACAAATTACAGCATAAAAGACCTACAGTGAATATGAAAACATAAAATGAATAAAAAGCTTGGAATTTCAACAAATGGTGATGGTTCAACTGGTGGTCAGCATATAGAAAAATGCAAATCAACCCATTCATATCTCCTTGTACAAAGCTCAAGTCCTCCACATGAAACCAGATACACTGAAACTAATAGAAGCGAGAGTGGCATAGAACCTCAAACACATGGGAATAGGAGAACATTTTCTAACCAAAACAAAATGGCTTATGCTCTAAGATCAAGAATGAAAAAATAGGACCTCATAAAATTGCAAAAATTCTGTAAGACAAAGGACACTGTCTTTAGGACAAAACAGCAACAAACAGATTGGGAAAAGATCTTTACCAATCCTATACCAGATAGAGAGCTAATGTCCATTATATACAAAGAACACAAGATGCTAGACTCCCGAGAATCAAATCACCCTATTAAAAATGGGGTACAGAGCTAAACAAAGAATTCTCAACTGAGGAATATCAAATGGCTGGGAAACACCTAAAGAAATGTTCAACATCCTTAGTCTTCAGAGGACTGCAAATCAAAACAACCGTGAGATTTCATATCATACTAGTCAAAATGGCTAAGATCAAAAGCTCAGGTGATAGCAGATGGTGGCATGGAAAAACAGGAACACTTCTCCTTTGTTGGTGGGATTTCAAGATGGTACAATCGTTCTGGAAATCAGTCTGGTGGTTCCTCAGAATATTGGACTACCTGAGGATCCAGCTATATTACTCCCCAGCATATACCCAAAAGATGCTCCAACATATAGCAAGGACACACTATGTTCATAGCAGCCTTATTTATAATAAGCAGAAGTTTGAAAGAATCCAGACATTCTTCAGTGGAGGAATGGATGCAGAAAATGTGGTACATTTACACAATAGACTAGTACACAAGTATGAAAAACAATGACTTCATGAAATTCCTAGGCAAATGGATGGAATTAGAAAATATCATCCTGAGTGATAACCCAGTCACAAAAGAGCACACATGTTATGAACTCACTAATAAGTGGATGTTAATCTAAAATCTCAGAATACCCAAGAAACAATTCATGGACCACATGAAGCTCAAAAGGAAGAAAGAACAAAGTGTGGATACTTTACTCCCTCTTAAAAGGGAAAACAAAGTACTCAAGGAAGGAAATACAGAGACAAAGAGTGAAGCAGGGGCTAAAAAAGGATATCCAGAGACTGCCTCACCTGGGGATCCATCCCATATACAGACACCAAACTCAGGCCTTATTGGGGATTCCAAGAAGTACTTGCTGACAGGAGTCTGATGTAGCTGTCTTCTGAGAGGCTCTGCCAGAACCCGGCAATTACAGAGGCAGAAACTGGCAGCCAACCATTGGACTTAGGGTGGGTTCCCCAATGTAGGAATTAGAGTAAAGTCTGAAGGACCTGAAGTGGTTTGCAACACCATAGGAAGAACAACAATATTAACCAACCAGAACCTGCAGAGCTCCCAGAGACTAAACCACCAAGCAAAGAGTTCACATGCAGAGATGCATGGCTCTAGCACATAGCAAAGGACAGCATTGTCCTTCATAAATAGAAAGAGATGCCACTGGTCCTGTTGGTCCAATGAAGACTTGATGCCCAGTTGTATGGAAATGCTAGGGTAGGGAGGCTGGAGTAGGTGTGTGGCTGGTGAGCACTGTCATAGAAGCAGGGGCAGGGGAGATGGGAGAGGAAGTTTGCAGAGGGGAAACCAGGAAAGGGAATAACCTTTGAAAAGTAAATAAATAAAATATCCAATAAAAATGGTAAAAAATATCAATGAAAAGCATATGATATATAAATCCCGGTGCTCAGTATGAGAAGAAAATTATAAACAGAATGGTTCTGAAGTAAGAAAAGGTAGTAACCAAAGATGTGAAAATTAACTTGGGGTGAGTAATGCAGAATATAATTACATGATATGTGTTATATTATGCAAATGTGGATCTTATGCAACAATGGATCAATTAGGTGTCCTTCTAGCTGAATGCCATAAAATGTAGAACTTGAAATATAGAAATGTTTCATTATAAATTGATAAAATAAAATCATAAAATCTAATGTTTTTGTTATAAACGTAGAGAGAAATTTTCTTTAAGATTAATTCATTGCATAAGAACAAATATCCTCCGAGTTCAGTGAGCCAAATTTTAACATCCTTTCTCTTATTTTAAAAGACCAAACTATTTACAAATGAACTTTACAGTTATCATTATTATGTACTTGTATCTTTCAGCATGCCAGAGGCTTTTTGAAAGCAACATTTTTTTTCTATTCTTGTACTTATAGCCTCACATTGCTGCTCCCCTATAAGAAAGAGTGCCCTGTAAGGCATCCCAAATATGAATTCAGACATAACAATTAATTTTGTTTAAGGAAGAGTCTCACTGTATAGCCCTGGTTGCCCTCAATTATTCTATCTTTCTCTCTTGTTTCCCTGAGAGCTGAAAAAGTATGCATGGGAATTATTGTACAGACATCAATTTTTCTCTTACAGAAGGTTCAGAAGAGCTTATATGAAATGTAAAAGCCATTTCCCTTTTGAACATAGATTTCCTAATAAAAACTTGGAGGAAAAATTCTATCACAGTGGTTTTATTTTATTTTATTTTATTTTATTTTATTTTAGTATTGAAGAATTTTGAATGAAATGTTTCACTTCTTAGTGACAGAAAAATTTTCAAACTTTAAATACAAAGTGACAGCTCAGGCTGGCAAGGGTGTGCAGCATTGAAAGCACTTCTTCATTTCATTACACTTGCTGATAGAAGTGCGAACTTTGGAAATCAATTTGTCAGTTTCTCAGAAAGTTGTGATTAGATCTACCTCAAATCCCAGGCATACTGCTCCTGGGCACTCAAATGATGTAGCACCAGACTACAAGGACAACTGCTCAACTATGTTCATACTGGCTTTATTTGTAATAGCCAGAAACTGAAACCTAGATGTCCCTCAATGGAAGAATAAAAACAGAAGACATGGCACAATTACAGAATGGAGTATTAGCTGTTAAAAGCAATACATCATGAAATTTGAAAGTGAAAAGATGAACCTAGAAAAATAATTCTGCATGAGGTAACTCAGAGTCAGAAATATAAATATGCTATCTACTCACTTAGAAGTAGACATTAGCTGTTAAGTAAAGGACAGCCAACTTACAATCCATAGACGCAAGCAAGCGAAGTAACAAGGAGGGCTCAAGAGGGACACATGAATCTCACTTAAAAGATAAGTAGCCAAACATCAGGGGGTGGATGGGAAGGGGAACTAGATCAGAGAAAGACTGGGGATGGGAATAGGAAGAATGAGGCAGAGGGAGGACAGAAGAGAAAACTGAAAGAGACAACTTGTAATGTGGGGGGTGGATTTCTGGGATGAGCTAGAACTTTAGGGCAATGGAAATTCCTAGGAATCTATGAGGTTTATTATTGCTAAGATTCCTAGAAGTTGGGTTATGGAGTCTGAACTGGTCATCTACTATAACTTCCAATGCCAGATTGGGACACCAACCCAGGCACAAAACCTTCAATGAACAATTTGCTCCCTGTCTAAAAGATGTATGGGGGTAAAATGGAGCAGAAATTGAGGTAATCACCAGCAAAAGACTGGTCCAGCTTGATATCCACGCTATGAGAAGAAGCTCACCTCTGGCACTGTTAATGGTAATCTGTTATACTTGGAGACAGGAGCCTAACATAACCATCATCAGAGAGACGTCAGCCAACAACTGACGGAAAGGGATGCAGAGATACACAACCAAACATTAGGTGCAGCTTCAGGAAACCTGGGAAAGAGAGGGAGGAAGAAATTTAGGAGCCAGAGTCAAGGACACTATAAGAAAACCTGCATAAACACCTATTTGGCCCCATAAGGGATAACAGAAACCAAACACCCAACCTAGAGAGCATGCATGTGTAGCTTGGTCTTCATGTGTGACTCCTAAAGCATGAGCAGAGATAGTCTTTAACTCTGTTGCATGCTTTTGGATTCATTCCCCCTTTTTGGGTACCTAGTCTGGTCCAACAGAAGATGAGCCAAGTCTTAATACAACTTGATATGCAGAGACTGGTTGATATCCAACTGAGGTCTCCCATTTCTGAAGAGAAAGGGAGGAATGAAAGAGAGGAATGGGGGGTGGGGTAGGAGAGAGAGAAGAGGAGAGACTAGAAATTTCGTTGGGATATAAATAAGTTAATTAACTAAAATAATATAAAGTTAAAAATGAGATCCACATGTGATCTTATTTTGAAAATCATCACCTCGGTTGCTGCCGCTGCAGAGAGCCCCTGGGCAGCACCCCACGAGCGAACTTGAGCCTCGGGACCACAGGTAAGACCAAATTTTCTGCTGCAAGAAAGCTGCCTGGTGAGCTTGGGACACACGGAAGCAGAATTTCTCTAGAACCGGGCACGTTCTGTGTTTACCGGAAGTCCCACACCCGCGGATCCCGGCCCACAGCAGCTCTCTGCTCCCAGACCCGGTGAGAGAGAGACCCAACCGCCTGGTCAGGTGGGCACTCCTGAGGCTGCAGAGCGGAAGAGACCACCAACACTGCTCACCCCTGCCCACATCCCTGGCCCAAGAGGAAACTGTATAAGGCCTCTGGGCTCCCGTGGGGGAGGGCCCAGGAGCGGCAGGACCCCTGCCGGAGACACCGCCGGACCCTGAAGGAAACAGACCAGATAAACAGTTCTCTGCACCCAAATCCCGTGGGAGGGAGAGCTAAACCTTCAGAAAGGCAGACAGGCCTGGGAAACCAGAAGAGACTGCTCCCTGCACACACATCTCAGACGCCAGAGGAAAAAGCCAAAGACCATCTGGAACCCTGGTGCACTGAAGCTCCCGGAAGGGGCGGCACAGGTCTTCCTGGTTGCTGCCGCTGCAGAGAGCCCCTGGACAGCACCCCACGAGCAAACCTGAGCCTCGGGACCACAGGTAAGACCAAATTTTCTGCTGCAAGAAAGCTGCCTGGTGAACTCAAGACACAGGCCCACAGGAACAGCTGAAGACCTGTAGAGAGGAAAAACTACACGCCAGAAAGCAGAACACTCTGTCCCCATAACTGACTGAAAGAGAGGAAAACAGGTCTACAGCACTCCTGACACACAGGCTTATAGGACAGTCTAGCCACTGTCAGAAATAGCAGAACAAAGTAACACTAGAGATAATCTGATGGCGAGAGGCAAGCGCAGGAACCCAAGCAACAGAAACCAAGACTACATGCCATCATCGGAGCCCAATTCTCCCACCAAAACAAACATGGAATATCCAAACACACCAGAAAAGCAAGATCTAGTTTCAAAATCATATTTGATCATGATGCTGGAGGACTTCAGGAAAGACCTGAACACACTTAGGGAAGCACAGGAAAACATTAATAAACAAGTAAAAGCCTACAGAGAGGAATCGCAAAAATCCCTGAAAGAATTCCAGGAAAACACAATCAAACAGTTGAAGGAATTAAAAATGGAAATAGAAGCAATCAAGAAAGAACACATGGAAACAACCCTGGATATAGAAAACCAAAAGAAGAGACAAGGAGCTGTAGATACAAGCTTCACCAACAGAATACAAGAGATGGAAGAGAGAATCTCAGGAGCAGAAGATTCCATAGAAATCATTGACTCAACTGTCAAAGATAATGTAAAGCGGAAAAAGCTACTGGTCCAAAACATACAGGAAATCCAAGACTCAATGAGAAGATCAAACCTAAGGATAATAGGTATAGAAGAGAGTGAAGACTCCCAGCTCAAAGGACCAGTAAATATCTTCAACAAAATCATAGAAGAAAACTTCCCTAACCTAAAAAAAGAGATACCCATAGACATACAGGAAGCCTACAGAACTCCAAATAGATTGGACCAGAAAAGAAACACCTCCCGTCACATAATTGTCAAAACACCAAACGCACAAAATAAAGAAAGAATATTAAAAGCAGTAAGGGAAAAAGGTCAAGTAACATATAAAGGGAGACCTATCAGAATCACACCAGACTTCTCGCCAGAAACTATGAAGGCCAGAAGATCCTGGACTGATGTTATACAGACCCTAAGAGAACACAAATGCCAGCCCAGATTACTGTATCCAGCAAAACTCTCAATTAACATTGATGGAGAAACCAAGATATTCCATGACAAAACCAAATTTACACAATATCTTTCTACAAATCCAGCACTACAAAGGATAATAAATGATAAAGCCCAACATAAGGAGGCAAGCTATACCCTAGAAGAAGCAAGAAACTAATCGTCTTGGCAACAAAACAAAGAGAATGAAAGCACACAAACATAACCTCACATCCAAATATGAATATAACGGGAAGCAATAATCACTATTCCTTAATATCTCTCAATATCAATGGCCTCAACTCCCCAATAAAAAGACATAGATTAACAAACTGGATATGCAACGAGGACCCTGCATTCTGCTGCCTACAGGAAACACACCTCAGAGACAAAGACAGACACTACCTCAGAGTGAAAGGCTGGAAAACAACTTTCCAAGCAAATGGTCAGAAGAAGCAAGCTGGAGTAGCCATTCTAATATCAAATAAAATCAATTTCCAACTAAAAGTCATCAAAAAAGATAAGGAAGGACACTTCATATTCATCAAAGGAAAAATCAACCAAGATGAACTCTCAATCCTAAATATCTATGCCCCAAATACAAGGGCACCTACATATGTAAAAGAAACCTTACTAAAGCTCAAAACACACATTGCACCTCACACAATAATAGTGGGAGATTTCAACACCCCACTCTCATCAATGGACAGATCATGGAAACAGAAATTAAACAGTGATGTAGACAGACTAAGAGAAGTCATGAGCCAAATGGACTTAACGGATATTTATAGAACATTCTATCCTAAAGCAAAAGGATATACCTTCTTCTCAGCTCCTCATGGTACTTTCTCCAAAATTGACCATATAATTGGTCAAAAAACGGGCCTCAACAGGTACAGAAAGATAGAAATAATCCCATGCGTGCTATCGGACCACCACGGCCTAAAACTGGTCTTCAATAACAATAAGGGAAGAATGCCCACATATACGTGGAAATTGAACAATGCTCTACTCAATGATAACCTGGTCAAGGAAGAAATAAAGAAAGAAATTAAAAACTTTTTAGAATTTAATGAAAATGAAGATACAACATACTCAAACTTATGGGACACAATGAAAGCTGTGCTAAGAGGAAAACTCATAGCGCTGAGTGCCTGCAGAAAGAAACAGGAAAGAGCATATGTCAGCAGCTTGACAGCACACCTAAAAGCTCTAGAACAAAAAGAAGCAAATACACCCAGGAGGAGTAGAAGGCAGGAAATAATCAAACTCAGAGCTGAAATCAACCAAGTAGAAACAAAAAGGACCATAGAAAGAATCAACAGAACCAAAAGTTGGTTCTTTGAGAAAATAAACAAGATAGATAAACCCTTAGCCAGACTAACGAGAGGACACAGAGAGTGTGTCCAAATTAACAAAATCAGAAATGAAAAGGGAGACATAACTACAGATTCGGAGGAAATTCAAAAAATCATCAGATCTTACTATAAAAACCTATATTCAACAAAATTTGAAAATCTTCAGGAAATGGACAATTTCCTAGACAGATACCAGGTATCGAAGTTAAATCAGGAACAGATAAACCAGTTAAACAACCCCATAACTCCTAAGGAAATAGAAGCAGTCATTAAAGGTCTCCCAACCAAAAAGAGCCCAGGTCCAGACGGGTTTAGTGCAGAATTCTATCAAACCTTCATAGAAGACCTCATACCAATATTATCCAAACTATTCCACAAAATTGAAACAGATGGAGCACTACCGAATTCCTTCTATGAAGCCACAATTACTCTTATACCTAAACCACACAAAGACACAACAAAGAAAGAGAACTTCAGACCAATTTCCCTTATGAATATCGACGCAAAAATACTCAATAAAATTCTGGCAAACCGAATTCAAGAGCACATCAAAACAATCATCCACCATGATCAAGTAGGCTTCATCCCAGGCATGCAGGGATGGTTTAATATACGGAAAACCATCAACGTGATCCATTATATAAACAAACTGAAAGAACAGAACCACATGATCATTTCATTAGATGCTGAGAAAGCATTTGACAAAATTCAACACCCCTTCATGATAAAAGTCCTGGAAAGAATAGGAATTCAAGGCCCATACCTAAACATAGTAAAAGCCATATACAGCAAACCAGTTGCTAACATTAAACTAAATGGAGAGAAACTTGAAGCAATCCCACTAAAATCAGGGACTAGACAAGGCTGCCCACTCTCTCCCTACTTATTCAATATAGTTCTTGAAGTTCTAGCCAGAGCAATCAGACAACAAAAGGAGATCAAAGGGATACAGATCGGAAAAGAAGAGGTCAAAATATCCCTATTTGCAGATGACATGATAGTATATTTAAGTGATCCCAAAAGTTCCACCAGAGAACTACTAAAGCTGATAAACAACTTCAGCAAAGTGGCTGGGTATAAAATTAACTCAAATAAATCAGTTGCCTTCCTCTATACAAAAGAGAAACAAGCCGAGAAAGAAATTAGGGAAACGACACCCTTCATAATAGACCCAAATAATATAAAGTACCTCGGTGTGACTTTAACCAAGCAAGTAAAAGATCTGTACAATAAGAACTTCAAGACACTGAGGAAAGAAATTGAAGAAGACCTCAGAAGATGGAAAGATCTCCCATGCTCATGGATTGGCAGGATTAATATGGTAAAAATGGCCATTTTACCAAAAGCAATCTACAGATTCAATGCAATCCCCATCAAAATACCAATCCAATTCTTCAAAGAGTTAGACAGAACAATTTGCAAATTCATCTGGAATAACAAAAAACCCAGGATATCTAAAGCTATCCTCAACAATAAAAGGACTTCAGGGGGAATCACTATCCCTGAACTCAAGCAGTATTACAGAGCAATAGTGATAAAAACTGCATGGTATTGGTACAGAGACAGACAGATAGACCAATGGAATAGAATTGAAGACCCAGAAATGAACCCACACACCTATGGTCACTTGATTTTTGACAAAGGAGCCAAAACCATCCAATGGAAAAAAGATAGTATTTTCAGCAAATGGTGCTGGTTCAACTGGAGGGCAACATGTAGAAGAATGCAGATCGATCCATCCTTATCACCCTGTACAAAGCTTAAGTCCAAGTGGATCAAGGACCTCCACATCAAACCAGACACGCTCAAACTAATAGAAGAAAAACTAGGGAAGTATCTGGAACACATGGGCACTGGAAAAAATTTCCTGAACAAAACACCAATGGCTTATGCTCTAAGATCAAGAATCGACAAATGGGATCTCATAAAACTGCAAAGCTTCTGTAAGGCAAAGGACACTGTGGTTAGGACAAAACGGCAACCAACAGATTGGGAAAAGATCTTTACCAATCCTACAACAGATAGAGGCCTTATTTCCAAAATATACAAAGAACTCAAGAAGTTAGACCGCAGGGAAACAAATAACCCTATTAAAAAATGGGGTTCAGAGCTAAACAAAGAATTCACAGCTGAGGAATGCCGAATGGCTGAGAAACACCTAAAGAAATGTTCAACATCTTTAGTCATAAGGGAAATGCAAATCAAAACAACCCTGAGATTTCACCTGACACCAGTGCGATTGGCTAAGATCAAAAACTCAGGTGACAGCAGATGCTGGCGAGGATGTGGAGAAAGAGGAACACTCCTCCATTGTTGGTGGGATTGCAGACTGGTAAAACCATTCTGGAAATCAGTCTGGAGGTTCCTCAGAAAATTGGACATTGAACTGCCTGATGATCCAGCTATACCTCTCTTGGGCATATACCCAAAAGATGCCTCAACATATAAAAGAGACACGTGCTCCACTATGTTCATCGCAGCCTTATTTATAATAGCCAGAAGCTGGAAAGAACCCAGATGCCCTTCAACAGAGGAATGGATACAGAAAATGTGGTACATCTACACAATGGAATATTACTCAGCTATCAAAAACAACGAGTTTATGAAATTCGTAGGCAAATGGTTGGAACTGGAAAATATCATCCTGAGTGAGCTAACCCAATCACAGAAAGACATACATGGTATGCACTCATTGATAAGTGGCTATTAGCCCAAATGCTTGAATTACCCTAGATCCCTAGAACAAACGAAACTCAAGACGGATGATCAAAATGTGAATGCTTCACTCCTTCTTTAAATGAGGAAAAAGAATACCCTTGGCAGGGAAGGGAGAGGCAAAGATTAAAACAGAGACTGAAGGAACACCCATTCAGAGCCTGCCCCACATGTGGCCCATACATATACAGCCACCCAATTAGACAAGATGGATGAAGCAAAGAAGTGCAGACCGACAGGAGCCGGATGTAGATCGCTCCTGAGAGACACAGCCAGAATACAGCAAATATAGAGGCGAATGCCAGCAGCAAACCACTGAACTGAGAATAGGTCCCCTATTGAAGGAATCAGAGAAAGAACTGGAAGAGCTTGAAGGGGCTCGAGACCCCAAAAGTACAACAATGCCAAGCAACCAGAGCTTCCAGGGACTAAGCCACTACCTAAAGACTATACATGGACTGACCCTGGACTCTGACCCCGTAGGTAGCAATGAATATCCTAGTAAGAGCACCAGTGGAAGGGGAAGCCCTGGGTCCTGCTAAGACTGAACCCACAGTGAACTAGTCTATGGGGGGAGGGCGGCAATGGGGGGAGGGTTGGGAGGGGAACACCCATAAGGAAGGGGAGGGGGGAGGGGGGATGTTTGCACGGAAACCGGGAAAGGGAATAACACTCGAAATGTATATAAGAAATACTCAAGTTAATAAAAAAAAAAAAAAAAAGAAAATCATCACCTCATGAAGATAAAAGCTTAGCTAAGATTTCATAAATGTAATTATCAAAGTTCTATGCTAAAATCATTTAACAGATCCTCACAGTCCTTTATTGGGATTACTTTTGAGTCTCTACATGAAAAAAATGAACAGAAAACTGGACTTTTTAAAAAAAATTTCAGCGCTACTTTCAGATAGATAAAAGGGTGGTGATTACTGTTCTCAGTACAATAACTGAGATACAAAGATGCTCACAGCTCCCTCCCTGGTCCTGTGCCACCTTCAGCTCTATCCTATACCTTGTCTTTGACCATTCTCCATCCAATCCTGACAAGTGCTGTTCTTTTTATTTTTTTTAATTTTTTATTAGATATATTTCTTTACTTACATGTCAAATGATATTCCCCTTCCTGGATTCCTGTCCATAAACCACCATCCCCTCTACTTCCCATCCCACATACCTGTATTGTCAACATACATCCCTCTTACTGCACCCCCCATGTTCCCCTGCACTGGGGATCCAATCTTGGCAGGACCAAGGGTTTCCCCTTCCACTGGTGCCCCAAGAAGGCTCTTCTCTGCTAATTGGAGCCCTGGGTCAGTCCATGTTTAGTCTTTCAGTCTTTCAGTAGTGGTTTAGTTCCTGGAAGCTCTGGTTGGTTGGCATTGTTGTTTTTATGGGGTAGCAAACTCCTTCAACTCTTTCAATACTTCCTTCTAATTCCCCCTAAGGGGGTCCTATTCTCAGTTTGGTGATTTGCTGCTAGCACTGACCTCTTTATTGGACGTGCTCTGGATGTGTCTCTCAGGAGAGATCTATATCCAGTCCCTTTCCGAATGCATTTTTTAGCTTCATCAATCTTACCTAGTTTTGGTGGCTGTATATGTATGAACCACATGTGTGTCAGGCTCTGAATGGCCATTCCTTGAGTCACTACTCTAAACTTTGCTTCCATATCTCCTCCTATGAATAATTTCTCCCGTTTTAAGAAGAAGCATCTGAATTTTGGTCATTCTTCTTGTTGAGCTTCCCGTGGTCTATGGATTGCATCTTGGGTAATTCGAGGTTTTTGGCTAATATCCACTTATCAGTGAGTGCATTCCTAATGTGTTTCTCTGTGATTGAGTTACCTCACTCAGGATGGTATTTTCTAGTTCATTCCATTTGCCTACGAATAACATTTAGTCATTGTTTTTGATGGCTGAGTAGTACTCCATTGTGTAGATGTACCACATTTTTTAATCCATTCCTCTTTTGAAGGGCATCAAGGTTTTTTCAAGCTTCTGGCTATTATAAATAAGGCTTCTATGAACATAGTGGAGGATGTGTCTTTGTTGTATGTTGAAGCATCTTTTGTGTATATGCCCAGGAGAGGTATAGCTGGGCCCTCAGATAGTGGAATATCCAATATTCTGAGGAACATCCACACTGACTTCCAGAGAGTTTGTACCAGTTTGCATTACTGCCAAAAAGGGAGGAGTATTCCACTTTGTCCACATCCTCGCCAGCATCACCTGAGTTTTTATCTTAGCCATTCTCACTGGTATGAGGTGGAATCTCAGGGTTGTTTTCATTTGCATTTCCCTGATGAATAAGGATGTGGAACATTTTTTAGGTGCTTTTTGAGAATTTTGTGTTTAGTTCTGAACCCCATTTTTAATAGGATTATTTGGCTCTCAGGAATCTACCTTCTTGAGTTCTTTGTGTATTTTGGATATTAGCCCCCTATCAGATATAGAATTGATAAAGATCTTTTCCCAATCTGTTGATTGCCATTTTTTCTAATGTCTTTTGCCTTACAGAAGTTTTGCAGTTTTATGAGGTCTCATTTGTCGATTATTCATCTTAGAGCATAAGCCATTGGTGTTTTATTCAGGAAAATTTCCCCGGTGGCCATGTGTTTGAGAATCTTCCCAACTTTTTCTTCTATTAGTTCCAGGGCATCTGGTTTAATGGTCCTTGATCCACTTGGACTTAAGCTTTGTATGTGATAATGAAATGGATCGATTTGCATTTTTCTACATGCTGATCTCCAGTTGTACCAGTACCATTGTTGAAAATGCTAACTTTCTTCCATTGGATGGTTTTAGCTGATTTGTCGAAGATCAAGTGACCATAAGTGTGTGGGTTCATTTCTGGGTTTTCAATTCTGTTCCACTGATCTATCTGCCTGTCTCTGTACCAAAACCATATAGTTTTTATGACTATTGCTCTGAAATACTGCTTAAAGTCAGGGATGGTGATTCCCCCAGAAGTGCTGTTATTGTTCAGTACAGGTTTCTATATCCTGGGTTTTTTGTTATTCCAAATGAATTTGCAAATTGCGTTTTCAATCTCCATAAAGAATTGAGTAGGGCTCCCGTGGGGGAGGGCCCAGGAGCGGCAGGACCCCTGCCTGATACACCGCCGGAACCTGAAGGAAACAGACCCAATAAACAGTTCTCTGCACCCAAATCCCATGGGAGGAAGAGCTAAACCTTCAGAGAGGCAGACAAGCCTGGGAAACCAGAAGAGACTGCACTCTGCATACACATATCGGACGCCAGAGGAAAACACCAAAGGCCTTCTGGAACCCTGGTGCATTGAAGCTCCCGGTAGGGGCGGCACAGGTCTTCCTGGTTGCTGCCGCCGCAGAGAGCCCGTGGGCAGCACCCCGCGAGCGAACTTGAGCCTCGGGACCACAGGTAAGACCAAGTGTATGCTGCAAGTGACCTGCCTGGTGAACTCAAGACACAGGCCCACAGGAACAGCTGAAGACCTGTACAGAGGAAAAACTACACGCACGAAAGCAGAACACTCTGTCCCCATAACTGGCTGAAAGAAAACAGTAAAACAGGTCTACAGCACTCCTGACACACAGATTTATAGGGACAGTCTAGCCACTGTCAGAAATAGCAGAACAAAGTAATACTAGAGATAATCTGATGGCGAGAGGCAAGCGCAGGAACCCAAGCAACAGAAACCAAGACTACATGGCATCATTGGAGCCCAATTCTCCCACCAAAACAAACATGGAATGTCCAAACACACCAGAAAAGCAAGATCTAGTTTCAAAATTATATTTGATCATGATGCTGGAGGACTTCAAGAAAGAAGTGAAGAAATCCCTTAGAGAAACACAGGAAAACATTAATAAACAAGTAAAAGCCTACAGAGAGGAATCGCAAAAATGCCTGAAAGAATTCCAGGAAAACATAAATAAAAAAGTAGAAGCCCATAGAGAGGAGACACAAAAATCCCTGAAAGAATATCAGGAAATCATAAATAAACAAGTAGAAGCCCATAGAGAGGAGTTACAAAAATCCCTGAAAGAATTCCAGGAAAACACAATCAAACAGTTGAAGGAATTAAAAATGGAAATAGAAGCAATCAAGAAAGAACACATGGAAACAACCCTGGATATAGAAAAACCAAAAGAAGAGACAAGGAGCTGTAGATACAAGCTTCACCAACAGAATACAAGAGATGGAAGAGAGAATCTCAGGAGCAGAAGATTCCATAGAAATCATTGACTCAACTGTCAAAGATAATGTAAAGCGGAAAAAGCTACTGGTCCAAAACATACAGGAAATCCAGGACTCAATGAGAAGATCAAACCTAAGGATAATAGGTATAGAAGAGAGTGAAGACTCCCAGCTCAAAGGACCAGTAAATATCTTCAACAAAATCATAGAAGAAAACTTCCCTAACCTAAAAAAAGACATACCCATAGGCATACAAGAAGCCTACAGAACTCCAAATAGATTGGACGAGAAAAGAAACACCTCCCGTCACATAATAGTCAAAACACCAAACGCACAAAATAAAGAAAGAATATTAAAAGCAGTAAGGGAAAAAGGTCAAGTAACATATAAAGGCAGACCTATCAGAATCACACCAGACTTCTCGCCAGAAACTATGAAGGCCAGAAGATCCTGGACTGATGTCATACAGACCCTAAGAGAACACAAATGCCAGCCCAGGTTACTGTATCCTGCAAAACTCTCAATTAACATAGATGGAGAAACCAAGATATTCCATGACAAAACCAAATTTACACAATATCTTTCTACAAATCCAGCACTACAAAGGATAATAAATGGTAAAGCCCAACATAAGGAGGCAAGCTATACCCTAGAAGAAGCAAGAAACTAATCGTCTTGGCAACAAAACAAAGAGAATGAAAGCACATAAACATAAACTCACATCCAAATATGAATATAACGGGAAGCAATAATCACTATTCCTTAATATCTCTCAACATCAATGGCCTCAACTCCCCAATAAAAAGACATAGATTAACAAACTGGATACGCAACAAGGACCCTGCATTCTGCTGCCTACAGGAAACACACCTCAGAGACAAAGACAGACACTACCTCAGAGTGAAAGGCTGGAAAACAATTTTCCAAGCAAATGGTCAGAAGAAGCAAGCTGGAGTAGCCATTCAGTATCAAATAAAATCAATTTTCAACTAAAAGTCATCAAAAAAGATAAGGAAGGACACTTCATATTCATCAAAGGAAAAATCCACCAAGATGAACTCTCAACCTAAATATCTAGGCCACAAATACAAGGGCACCAACATATGTAAAAGAAACATTACTAAAGCTCAAAACACACATTGCACCTCACACAATAATAGTGGGAGATTTCAACACCCCACTCTCATCAATGGACAGATCATGGAAACAGAAATTAAACAGAGATGTAGTCAGACTAAGAGAAGTCATGAGCCAAATGGACTTAACGGATATTTATAGAACATTCTATCATAAAGCAAAAGGATATACCTTATTCTCAGCTCCTCATGGTACTATCTCCAAAATTGACCATATAATTGGTCAAAAAACAGGCCTCAACAGGTACAGAAAGATAGAAATAATCCCATGCGTGCTATCGGACCACCACGGCCTAAAACTGGTCTTCAATAACAATCAAGGAAGAATGCCCACATATACTTGGAAATTGAACAATGCTCTACTCAATGATAACCTGGTCAAGGAAGAAATAAAGAAAGAAATTAAAAACTTTTTAGAATTTAATGAAAATGAAGGTACAACATACCCAAACTTATGGGACACAATGAAAGCTGTGCTAAGAGGAAAACTCATAGCGCTGAGTGCCTGCAGAAAGAAACAGGAAAGAGCATATGTCAGCAGCTTGACAGCACACCTAAAAGCTCTAGAACAAAAAGAAGCAAATACACCCAGGAGGAGTAGAAGGCAGGAAATAATCAAACTCAGAGCTGAAATCAACCAAGTAGAAACAAAAAGGACCATAGAAAGAATCAACAGAACTAAAAGTTGGTTCTTTGAGAAAATCAACAAGATAGATAAACCCTTAGCCAGACTAATGAGAGGACACAGAGAGTGCGTCCAAATTAACAAAATCAGAAATGAAAAGGAAGACATAACTGCAGATTCAGAGGAAATTCAAAAAATCATCAGATCTTACTATAAAAACCTATATTCAACAAAACTTGAAAATCTTCAGGAAATGGACAATTTCCTAGACAGATACCAGGTATCGAAGTTAAATCAGGAACAGATAAACCAGTTAAACAACCCCATAACTCCTAAGGAAATAGAAGCAGTCATTAAAGGTCTCCCAACCAAAAAGAGCCCAGGTCCAGTGCAGAATTCTATCAAACCTTCATAGAAGACCTCATACCAATATTATCGAAACTATTCCACAAAATTGAAACAGATGGATCACTACCGAATACCTTCTACGAAGCCACAATTACTCTTATACCTAAACCACACAAAGACACAACAAAGAAAGAGAACTTCAGACCAATTTCCCTTATGAATATCGACGCAAAAATACTCAACAAAATTCTGGCAAACCGAATCCAAGAGCACATCAAAACAATCATCCACCATGACCAAGTAGACTTCATCCCAGGAATGCAGGGATGGTTTAATATACAGAAAACCATCAACGTGATCCATTATATAAACAAACTGAAAGAACAAAACCACATGATCATTTCATTAGACGCTGAGAAAGCATTTGACAAACTTCAACATGCCTTCATGATAAAAGTCCTGGAAAGAATAGGAATTCAAGGCCCATATCTGAACATAGTAAGAGCCATATACAGCAAACCAGTTGCTAACATTAAACTAAATGGAGAGAAACTTGAAGCAATCCCACTAAAATCAGGGACTAGACAAGGCTGCCCACTCTCCCTACTTATTCAATATAGTCCTTTAAGTTCTAGCCAGAGCAATCAGACAACAAAAGGAGGTCAAGGGGATACAGATCGGAAAAGAAGTCAAAATATCACTATTTGCAGATGATATGATAGTATATTTAAGTGATCCCAAAAGTTCTACCAGAGAACTACTAAAGCTGATAAACAACTTCATCAAAGTGGCTGGGTATAAAATTAACTCAAATAAATCAGTTGCCTTCCTATATACAAAAGAGAAACAAGCCTAGAAAGAAATTAGGGAAACGACACCCTTCATGCTAGACCCAAATAATATAAAGTACCTCGGTGTGACTTTAACAAAGCAAGTAAAAGATCTGTACAATAAGAACTTCAAGACACTGAAGAAGGAAATTGAAGAAGACCTCAGAAGATGGAAAGATCTCCCATGCTCATGGATTGGCAGGATTAATATAGTAAAAATGGCCATTTTACCAAAAGCAATCTACAGATTCAATGCAATCCCCATCAAAATACCAATCTAATTCTTCAAAGAGTTAGACAGAACAATTTGCAAATTCATCTGGAATAACAAAAAACCCAGGATATCTAAAGCTATCCTCAACAATAAAAGGACTTCAGGGGGAATCACTATCCCTGAACTCAAGCAGTATTACAGAGCAATAGTGATAAAAACTGCATGGTATTGGTACAGAGACAGACAGATAGACCAATGGAATAGAATTGAAGACCCAGAAATGAACCCACACACCTATGGTCACTTGATTTTTGACAAAGGAGCCAAAACCATCCAATGGAAAAAAGATAGCATTTTCAGCAAATGGTGCTGGTTCAACTGGAGGTCAACATGTAGAAGAATGCAGATCGATCCATGCTTATCACCCTGTACAAAGCTTAAGTCCAAGTGGATCAAGGACCTCCACATCAAACCAGACACACTCAAACTAATAGAAGAAAAACTAGGGAAGCATCTGGAACACATGGGTACTGGAAAAACTTCCTAAACAAAACACCAATGGCTTACGCTCTAAGATCAAGAATCGACAAATGGGATCTCATAAAACTGCAAAGCTTCTGTAAGGCAAAGGACACTGTTGTTAGGACAAAACAACAACCAACAGATTTTTTAAAAGATCTTGAGCAATCCTACAACGGATAGAGGGCTTATATCCAAAATATAAAAAGAACTCAAGAAGTTAGACCGCAGGGAAACAAATAACCCTATTAAAAAATGGGGTTCAGAGCTAAACAAAGAATTCACAGCTGAGGAATGCTGAATGGCTGAGAAACACCTAAAGAAATGTTCAACATCTTTAGTCATAAGGGAAATGCAAATCAAAACAACCCTGAGATTTCACCTCAAACCAGTGAGAATGGCTAAGATCAAAAACTCAGGGGACAACAGATGCTGGCGAGGATGTGGAGAAAGAGGAACACTCCTCCATTGTTGGTGGGATTGCATACTGGTACAACCATTCTGGAAATCAGTCTGGAGGATCCTCAGAAAATTGGACATTGAACTGCCTGAGGATCCAGCTATACCTCTCTTGGGCATATACACAAAAGATGCCCAAACATATAAAAAAGACACGTGCTCCACTATGTTCATTGCAGCCTTATTTATAATAGCCAGAACCTGTAAAGGACCCAGATGCCCTTCAACAGAGGAATGGATACAGAAAATGTGGTACATCTACACAATGGAATATTACTCAGCTATCAAAAACAACGACTTTATGAAATTTGTAGGCAAATGGTTGGAACTGGAAAATATCATCCTGAGTGAGCTAACCCAATCACAGAAAGACATACATGGTATGCACTCATTGATAAGTGGCTATTAGCCCAAATGCTTGAATTACCCTAGATGCCTAGAACAAATGAAACTCAAGACGGATGATCAAAATGTGAATGCTTCACTCCTACTTTAAAAGGGGAACAAGAATACCCTTGGCAGGGAATAGAGAGGTAAAGATTAAAAGAGAGACAGAAGGAACACCCCTTCAGAGCCTGCCATACATGTGGCCCATACATATACAGCCACCCAATTAGACAAGATGGATGAAGCAAAGAAGTGCAGACCGACAGGAGCCGGATGTAGATCTCTCCTGAGAGACACAGCCAGAATACAGCAAATACAGAGGCGAATGCCAGCAGCAAACCACTGAATTGAGAATAGGACCCTCGTTGAAGGAATCAGAGAAAGAACTGGAAGAGCTTGAAGGGGCTCGAGACCCCATATGTACAACAATGCCAAGCAACCAGAGCTTCCAGGGACTAAGCCACTACCTAAAGACTATACATGGACTGACTCTGGACTCTGACCTCATAGGTAGCAATGAATATCCTAGTAAGTACACCAGTGGAAGGGGAAGCCCTGGGTCCTGCTAAGACTGAACCCCCAGTGAACTAGACTGGTGGGGGGAAGGCGGCAATGGGGGGAGGGTTGGGAGGGGAACACCCATAAGGAAGGGGAGGGGGGAGGGGGATGTTTGCCCGGATACCGGGAAAGGGAATAACACTCGAAATGTATATAAGAAATACTCAAGTTAATAAAAAAAAAAAAGAATTGAGTAGGAATTTTGAGGGAGATTCTATTGAATTTGTAGATTGCTTTTTGGCAAAATGGCCATCTTTACTATATTTATCCTGCCAATCCATGAGCTTGGAAGATATTTCCATCTTCTGAGATCTTCCTCAATTTCTTTCTTCAGAGATTTGAAGTTCTTATCATATAGATCTTTCACTTGCTTGGTTAAATTCACACCAAGATATTTTATATTATTTGGGACTATTGTGAAGGGTGTTATTTCCCTAATTTCTTTCTCAGCCTGTTTATTCTTTGAATAGAGGAAGGCTATTGATATGTTTGAGTTAATTTTATACCTAGACACTTTGCTGAAGTTGTTGAGCAGGTTAAGTATTTCACTGGGGGAACTTTTGGGTACACTTAAGTACACTATCGTATCATCTGCAAATAGTGATATTTTGATTTCTTCCCTTCCAATTTGTATCCGTTTAATCTCCTTTTGCTGTTTGATTGTTCTGGGTAGGACTTTGAGTACTATATTTAATAAGTAAATAGAGAGTGGGCAGCCTTGTTTTGTCCCTGATTTTAGTGGAATTAGTTCAAGTTTCTCTCCATTTAGTTTGATGTTAGCTAGTGGTTTGCTGTATATTGTTTTTACTATGTTTAGATATGGGCCTTGAATTCCTGATCTTTCCAGGACTTTTACCATGAAGGGGTGTTGAATGTTGTCAAATGCTTTCTCAGCATCTAATGAAATGATCATTTGGTTCTTATATTTGAGTTTGTTCATATAGTGAATTACATTGATGGATTTTTGTATATTAAACCATCACTGCATCCCTGGGATGAAGCTTACCTGATCATGATGGATGATGTTTTTGATGTGTTCTTACATTCATTTGGTAAGAATTTTATTGATTATTTTTGTGTCAATATTCATAAGGGAAATTGGTCTGAAGTTCTCTTTCTTTGTTGGGTCTTATTATTGGGGAATTGAGTCTGTAGATATTGAGTGATATTAAGGAATAGTGATTGTTGCTTCCTGTTATTTTCATTTTTAGAGGTCAAATTATGTTTGTTTGTCTCTCTTTTGGTTTCACTGCAAGGAAATTATATTCTTGCTTTATGTATGGTGTAGATTCCCCCCTTGTGTTGGAGTTTTCGATTTATTATCTTTGTAGGGCTGGATTTGTAGAAAGATATTGTGTAAATTTGGTTTTGTCATGGAATATCTCAGTATCTCCATCTATGATAATTGCTATTTTTGATAGATACAGTAACTTGGGTTGGCATTTCTGTTCTCTTAGGGTCTGTATGACAACTTCCCAGGATCTTCTGGCTTTCATGGACTCTGGTGAGAATTCTGGTATAATTCTTATTGTTCTGCCTTTATATGTCACATGACCTTTTTCCCTTACTGCTTTTAATATTCTTTTTTTTTTGTTTTGTGTATTTGGTGTTTTAACTATTATATGATGGGAAGAATTTCTCTTCTGGTCCAATCCATTTAGTGTTCTGTAGGCTTCTTGTATGTTTATGGGCATCTCTTTCTTCAGGTTAGGGAAGTATTCTTCTATAATTCTGTTGAAGATATTTACTGCCCCTTAAATTTTGGAGTACACTGTTTTTTATACCTATTATCCTTAGGTTTGATCTTATCATTGTGTCCTGAATTTCCTGTATGTTTTGGTCTAGGAGCCTCTTTCAATTTACATTATCTTTGACAGTTGTATCAATGTTTTCTATGGTATCTTCTGCCCCTGATATTATCTCTTCTATCTCTTGTATTCTGTTGGTGATTCTTGTATCTACAGTTCCTTGTCTCTTCCTTAGGTTTTCTATATCCAGGTTTGTCTTGCTTTGTGCTTTCTTTATTGTTTCTATTTCCTTTTTCATTTCGTTCACCTATTTGGTTGTGCTTTCCTGTAATTCTTTTATGGATTTTTATGTTTCCTCTCTAAGGGTTTTTTCTTGTTTACTTCATTTTCCTGCATTTCTTTAAGGGAGTTCTTTATGTCTTTCTTAATGTCCTTCATCATTATCAAAAAAATGTGATTTTAAATCTAAATCTTGCTTTTCTGACTTGTTTGGATATCCAGTATTTTCTTTGTTGGGAGAACTGGGTTATGATGATGCCAAGTAGTGTTAGTTTCTGTTGATTAGGTTCCCTCACTTACCTCTAACCATTGGGTTCTTTCTGGTGTTTGCTTGTCTTGCTGTTTCTTTGAATGACTTGACCCTGCTGTAGACCTCTGTGTCAGCACTCCTGTAAAACTACTTTCCTATTTTCTTTCAGCCTTTTCTGAGAACAGGTGCTCTGATTTCAAGTGTGTCAGAGCTCCTGGAGACTGTCTTTCGGCTCAAAGGGTCCTGCCTCTGATTGCTCCTAGATCTTTGCACCCAGCGGGCACTGTTGGCACTATGCAATTCCCTCTTGGGTCTAGAGTGTGGGCAGAGGGTAGTCTTCTCTGACTTCACAGGAGTATCCACACTTCTGAGGGTCCAACTCTCTCCCCATGGGATTTGGGTACAGAGAGCTGTTTGGCTGGTTTAGTTCAGTCCTGAGCACAGACCAGGACTGCGGGTACTGGCAGCTATCTGTTCCTATATCCCTGTGTCCAGAGGCACTGTGCAGTTTCCCCTTGGACCAGGGATGTGGGCAGAGCTGTGCAGAGGTGGCAGTCTGTCCTGCAGTCTCAGAATGTCTGCACTCTTTGGTGTTCAGCTCTCTTCCCCAAAACGGGATTTGGGTCAGTTCTTTTTAAACCAGAAGAATTTCACTCTCATGTTAGTCATAGCACATTGCTGGTGACCTTTCCTCTATTCTAGCCTATTATTTCCATATCTATTATGGAAATAGAAGCCAATTTTTGTCCATCTTTCACCAAGCCTTCCCAACTTACCATACATAGATAATTTACTTGGCAATGCCTTTCTATAATTAAATGAATCTGCTATAAATCCATATTTTTTCCAAATAATACAAGCTTTCTCTTGCATGTTTCTTCAAAGTCTTTTAGCCAATTTTACAGTATCTTCACTAGAAAACGAGAATACAGCCTTTTATATTTAAAAATGTTTTATTAATTTCTAGTTTTTATAAATAATGTTGGGATTTTTATAGGTTTTATTTTTATAGGTTTCCTATTTTAAATTTATTTATTATTTATTATTTATTTATTTATTTATTTATTTATTTATATCCCAAATACTGTCCCCATCCTGGTTTTAGAGACACTCTCATTCCTCTCCTCTTCCCTTCTGAGAGAATATCTGCCTGTAATTCCCCCTCTCTGGTACATCAAGTCTCTGTCAGACAAGGTGCTTCCTCTCCCACTGAGGCCAGACAAGGCAGTTCTGTTGGGGAACAGATATGACAGTCAGTTTACAGCTGTAGGTAGAACCTCTGTTCCAGTTGTTGTTGGCCCCATATGGAGACTGTGCTGCATGTCTGTTATGTATTTGCTAGGGGCCTCATTTCAGTCCATGTGT
Organism: Rattus norvegicus; assembly: GCF_021556685.1. NCBI lineage: Eukaryota > Metazoa > Chordata > Mammalia > Rodentia > Muridae > Rattus > Rattus norvegicus. The sequence goes on along the minus strand of NC_141536.1, from coordinate 73,939,881 downwards.
CTTCTTTGGCTAATGTTTCAGTCTCTAAGATCTCTCAGAAGTTCAAAATAGTTGCCTTTTGATCTCCTGTGGGGATCGAATCCCATTTAGGGTTTTTGATCCTTCTACCAACTCTTTTATAAGAATCCCTAACCTCCACCCAGGAGTGCAGACATCCTGAGGCCACAGGACAGACTGCCACCTCTGCACACCTCAGCCCACATCCCTGGTCCAAGGGAAAACTGCACAGTGTCTCTGAACAAAGGGATATAGGAACAAACAGCCACTGGTGCCAATGGTTCTGGTCTGCAGTCAGGACGGAACTGATCCTGCAAAACTGCTCCCTGCACCCAAATGCCATGGGGGAGAGAGCTGGAACCTCAGAAGTGTGCATACTCCTGAGAAGTCAGAGGAGACTACCCTCTACCCACAGTCCAGACCCAAGAGGGAATCGCCTAGTGACAATTGTGCCCCTGGGTGCAAAGTCCTAGGAGCAATCAGGGGCAGGACCCTTTGATTCCTGCCCCTGCCTAGAGCTGGAAGACAGTCTCCAGGAACACCTCCACAGCTGAGAGCAGAGCACCTGTCCTCAGGAAAGGCTGAAAGAAAACAGGAAAACAGTTCTACAGGAATGCTGACACAGAGGCCTACAGCAGGACCAAGTCACTCCCAGATACAGCAAGACAAGCAAACACCAGAGACAACCTAATGGCTAGAGGCAAGCACAGGAATGTAATCAACAGAAACCAAGACTACTTGGCATCATCAGAGCCCAGTTCTCCCAACAAAGAAAATACTGAATATCCAAACACACCAGAAAACCAAGATTTAGATTTGAAATCACATTTTTTGATAATGATGGAGGACTTCAAGAAAGACATAAAGAACTCCCTTAAAGAAATTCAGGAAAATACAAGTAAACAAGTAGAAGCCCTTAGAGAAAAAACACAAAATCACTGAAAGAATTAGAGGAAAACACAACCAAACAGGTGGAGGAATTGAAAACGGAAATAGAAACAATAAAGAAAGCAAAAAGGGAGATAACCCTCGATATAGAAAAACAAAGGAAGAGACAAGGATCCGAAGATAAAAGCATCACCAACAGAATATAAGAGATAGAAGAGAGAATATCAGGGGCAGAAGATACCATAGAAAACGTAGACACAACTGTCAAAGATAATGTAAAACACAAAAAGCTCTTAGCCCAAAACAAACAGGAAATCCAGGGCACAATGAGAAAAATCAAATCTAAAGATGATAGGTAAAGAAGAAAGTGAAGACTCCCAACTTAAGGGGCCAGTAAATATATTCAACAAAATATAGAAGAAAACTTCCTTAACATAAAGACCGAGATGTTCATAAACATGCAAGAAGCCTACGGAACACCAAATAGTTTGGACCAGAAGAGAAATTCCTCCAGTCACAAAATAGTTAAAACACCAAATCAACAAACCAAAGAAAGAATATTAAAAGAAGTAAGGGAAAAAGGTCAAGTGACATATAAAGGCAGACCAATAAGAATTACACCAGAGTTCTCACCAGAGACTATGAAAGCCAGAAGTTCCTGTTTAGATGTCATACAGACCCTAAAAGAATACAAAAGCCATCCAGGTTACTGGATCCAGCAAAACTCTCAATTATCATAGATGGAGATACCGAGATATTCCATGACAAAACCAAATTAATGCAAATTCTTTCTACAAATCCATCCCCACAAAGGATAATAGATGGAAAACTCCAACACAGGAAGAGAAACTACACCGTACAGAAAGCAAGAATATAATTTCCTTGCAATGAAACCAAAAGAGAGAAAAGCAAACATAATTCCACCTCTAACAGTGATAGAAGTGACAATCATTATTCCTTAATATCTCTCAACATCAACAGACTCAATTCCCCAATAAAAAGACATAGACTAACAAACTGGATACATAAAGAGGAGCCAACATTTTGCTGCATGCAGGAAACACACCTCAGTGACAAAGAAAGACACTACCTCAGAGTAAATGGCTGGAAAACAGTTTTCCAAGAAAATGGCCCGAAGAAACAAGCTGGAATTGCCATTCTAATATCAAATAAAATTGACTTTCAAACAAGAGTAATTAAAAAAGTTAAGGAAGAACACTTCATATTCATCAAAGAAAACATCCACCAAGATGAACTCAAAATCCTAAATACCTATGCTCCAAATGCAAGGGAACCTATATTCATAAAACAAACCTTACTAAAGCTCAAAACACACATTGCACCTCACACGATAATAGTAGGAGATTTCAACAGCCCACCCTCATCATTGGACAGATCATGGAAACAGAAATTAAACAGAGAGGTAGAGCAACTTACAGAAGTTATGAACCAACTGGATTTAACAGATACTTACAGAATATTCCATCCTAAAGCATAAGAATATACCTTCTCAGTACCTTATAGAACCTCCTCCAAATTGACCATATAAACGGTCACAAAACAGGCCTCAACAGATACAGGAAGATAGAAATAACCCCATGCATCCTATCGGATCACCACGCATTAAGACCGGTATTCAATAACAACAATAATGACAGAAAGTCCACATATACATGGAAGTTGAACAATGCTCTATTCAATGACAACTTGGTCAATGAAGAAATAAAGAAAGAAATTAAAGACTTCTAGGAATTTAATGAAAATGAAGAAACAACATTCCCAAACTCTTGGGACTCAATGAAAGCTGTGCTAAGAGGAAAACTCACAGCTCTGTGTACCTGCAAAAAGTAACAGAAGAGAGCATATGTCAGCAGCTTGACAGCAAACCTTAAAGCTCTAGAACAAAAAAATAAATAAACCCAAGAGGAGTAGAACCCAAGGAGTAGAACCAAACTTAGAGGCAAAATCAACCAAGTAGAAACGAAAAGGACCATGCAAATAATCAACAAAAGCAGGAGTTGGTTCTTTGAGAAAATCAACAAGATAGATAAATCCTTAGCCAGACTAACCAGAGGTCACAGAGAGTGTATCCAAATTAAGAAAATCAGAAATGAAAAGGGACACATAACAGAATATGAAGAAATTAAAAAATAATCATCAGATCATACTACAAAAGCCTATATTCAACCAAACTGGAAAATCTGGAGGAAATGGACAATTTTGTAGACAGGTACCAGGAACAAAAATTAAATCAGGAACAAATAAATCATCTAAACAACCCCATAACTCCTAAAGAAATAGAAGCAGTCATTAAAAGTCTCCCAACCAAAAACGAGTCCAGGTTCAGATGAGTTCAGTGCAGAATTCTATCAGAACTTCATAGACGACCTCATACCAATACTGTCCAAAGTATTTCACAAAATTGAAACACATGGAGCACTGCCAAATTCTTTCTATGAAGCCAAATTACTCTTACACCAAAACCACACAAAGACCCAACACGAAAGAGAACTTCACTCCAATTTCCCATATGAATATTGATGTAAAAATAATCAATGGAATAATTGCAAACCGAATCTAAGAACACATCAAAAGGATGATCCATCATGATCAAGTAGGCTTCATCCTATGGATGTAGGGATGGTTTCCATCAATGTAATCCACTATATAAACAAACTCAAAGATAAGAACCACATGGTCATTTCATTAGATGCTGAGAAAGCATTTGACAAAATTCAGCACCCCTTCATGATAAAAGTCCTGGAAAGATCAGGAATTCAAGGCCCATATCTAAACATAGTAAAAGCAATATACAGCAAACCAGTAGCTAACATCAAACGAAATGGAGAGAAACTTGAAGCAATCCCACTAAAATCAGGAACTAGACAAGGCTGCCCACTCTCTCCCTACTTATTCAATATAGTACACGAAGCCAGAACAATCAGACAGTGAAAAGAGATCAAAGGGATACAAATAGAAAGGGAAGAAATCAAAATATCACTATTTGCAGATGATAAGATAGTATACTTAATTGAAACCTAAAGTACCACCAGAGAAATACTTAACCTGATAAACAAATTCAGCAAAGTTCCTCAGCATAAAATTAACTCAAACATATCAGTAGCCTTCCTCTACTTACAGGATAAAGAGACTGAGAAAGAAATTAGGGAAATGACACCCTTTACAATAGTCCAAAAGAACATAAAATATCTAGGTGTGACTTTAACCAAGGAAGTGAAAGATCTGTATGACAAGAACTTCAAATCTCTGAAGAAAGTAATTGAGGAAGATCTCAGAAGATGGAAAGATCTTTACAAGCTTATGGATTGGCAGGATTAATATAGTAAAGATGGACATTTTGCCAAAAGAAATCTACAGAATCAATGCAATGCCCATCAAAATTCCTACTCAATTCTTTATAGAGATAGAAAGAGCAATTTGCAAATTCATTTGGAATTACAAAAAATCCAGAATAGTGAAAACTATACTCAACAATAAAAGAATTTCTGGGGGAATCACTATCCCTGACTTCAAGCAGTATTACAATGCAATAGTCATAAAATCTGTATGGTATTGGTACAGAGACAGGTAGGTAGATCAGTGAAGCATAATTGAAAAACCCAGAAATGATTCCACACATCTATAGCCACTTGATCTTTGACAAAGGAGCTAAAACCATCCAAAGAAAGATAGCATTTTCGACAAATGTTGCTGGTTCAACTGGAAGGCAGCATGCAAATTGATCCATTCTTATCACCATGTACAAAGCTTAAGTCTAAGTGGACCAAGGACCTCCACATCAAACCAGATACACTCAAACCAATAGAAAAAAAAAAGTGCGGAAGTCTCAAACACATGGGCACTGGGGAAAATTTCCTGAAAAAACTCCAATGGCTTAAGCTCTAAGATCAAGAATTGAGAAATGGGACCTCATAAAACTGCAAAACCTTTGTAAAGCAAAGATACTGTCATTAGGACAAAATGGTAACCAATAGATTGGGAAAAGATCTTTACCGATTCTACATCTGATAGAGGGCTAATATCCAAAATATACAAAGAACTCAAGAAGTTAGACTCCAGAGAGCCAAATCTCCCTATGAAAAAATGGAGTACAGAGCTAAACAAAACATTCCCAGCTGAGGATTATTGAATGTCCAAAAAGCACCTAAAAAATGTTCAACATTCTTAGTCATCAAGGAAATGCAAATCAAAACAACCCTGAGATTCCACCTCACACCAGTAAGAATGGCTGAGATAAAAAACTCAGGTGACAGCTGGCGAGAATGTGGAGGAAGAGGAACACTCCTCCATTGTTGGTGGGATTGCAAACTGGTACAACCACTCTGGAATTGAGTCTGGAAATACCTCAGAAAATTGGACATTATGCTACCTGGGGACCCAGCTATACCTCTCTTTGGTATATACCCCGAAGATACTGCAATATATAACAAAGACAGATGATCTACTATGTTCATAGAAGCTTTATTTATAATAGCCAGAAGCTGGAAAGAACCCAAATGCCCTTCAACAGAGGAATGGATTAAAAAATGTGGTACATCTACACAATGGAGTACTACTCAGCCATCCATAACAATGACTTCATGAAATTCGTAGGCAAATGGAGTGAACTAGAAAATATCATCCTGAATGAGGTTACTCAATAACAGAAAAACCTACTTGGTATGCACTCATTGATAAGTTGATATTAGCCAAAAAGCTCAAATTATCCAAGATGTAATCTACAGACCACAGGAAGCTCAAGAAGAAGGATGACCAAAATTCAGATGCTCTCACTCCTTCTTAAAAGGGGAAAAATATTCATAGGAGGGGATAAGGAAGCAAAGTTTAGAGCAGTGACTCAAGGAATGGCCATTCAGAGCCTGACACACATGTGGTTCATACATATACAGCCACCAAAACTAGATAAGCTTGATGAAGCTAAAAAATACATGTGGAAAGGGATTGGATATAGCTCTTTCTGAGAGACTCATCCAGAGCACGTCCAATAAAGAGGTCAATGCTAGCAGCAAATCACTGAACTGAGACTAGGACCCCTTAGGGGGAATTAGAAGGAAGTATTGAAAGACTTGAAGGAGTTTGCTACCCCATAAAAACAACAATGCCAAACAACCAGACCTTCCATGGTCTAAACCACTACCGAAAGACTATACGTGGACTGACCCAGGGCTCCAACTGCATATGTATCAGAGAATAGCCTTGTTGTGGCACCAGTGGAAAGGAAAGCCCTTTGTCTTGCCGTGGTTGAACACCCAGTACAGGGGAATATGGGGAAGGAAAATAAGTGGGATGTATAGAAGGAATACCCGTATGGGGGAGGGGATGGGTGGGAATGGGGGTTTATGGACAGAAAACTGGGAAGGTGTATAACCTTTGAAATGTAAGTAAAGAAATATATAATAAACAATTTTTAATAAAACAAATAAATATCATAGGTACATTAAAAAAAAGAATCCCTGACCTCCATCTAATATTTGACTGTGGTTAACTGTGCCTGTTTCAGTTCGATGCTGTATAGAGGGGACAGTATGCTACGCTTTTGACTGCAAGCAAAACAGAGTATCATTAATAATGTTGGGGATTGGTACTTGCCCATGAGATATGTTTCCAATTGAGCACATTATTGCTTGGCCATTTTTTCAGTCTCTGCTCCATATCTGTCTCTTTAGACAGGACAAATTTTGTGTCAAAAGTTTCGTGGGTGCTTTCTGCATTTATCCCTTCATTGGGAGTCCTGCCTGGTTATAGGAGTTAGTCCCTTCAGGTACCATGTCCCCACTGTTAGGGATCTAGGCTAAGGTCACCTGCATTTTTTCCTAGGAGTCTCTCCCTTCTCAGGCCTCTGGAACTTCCTAAAGATTTTCCCCACCCCCAGTAGCTGCACTCAATCTCTTGGCCTTCTGTGTCTGTCTTCCTTCTCTACTCACACCTGCTCCCTAGTCCCCTCCCCTCTCCTCTCCTATCTACTTTACTCCCTCCCTCTGACGCTTATGAGTATTTATTTAGAATCCAAAAGCTGCCGCTTCCTTGCCCCACCCTCAGAGAGAGCATCTCCCTTCCCTTCTTTCCTACTGTTCTAAGAGGGTGGGCATCAGAAGTACCCCCTTCTAAGTGTGATTCACGCTTGCCTTCTTGGACCGTCCTTTTTATTTAACTTCTTTGCACCTGTAGCATGCATTATGGGTTTTTGGTACTTTATGGCTAATATCAATTATCAGTGAGTAAATACCATACATGTGCATGGATCTGCGTTACTTCACTAAATGATATTTACTAGTTCCGTCCACTTGCCTGTAAAATTAATGATGTCCTTGTTTTTAATTGCTGAGTTGTATTCCATAGTGTAAGTGAACAACATTTTCTGTATCTATTCTTCCACTGAGGCACATCTATGGGAATTTGTGGAATAGTGTATATATTCTATTAGGCTTTAAAATTTATTTTAGTTTAAAGTATATAAAAATTATTGAAGTGTATGGAACGGGGAAAGGACCATTTCATGTCTTGTAGAGTTTATAGACCAACTTGTGGGAAGTATTTAACTTCTTCCACCATCTGCATCCAGACCATGAGGTTTGGTGATAAGTGCCTGCACCTGTAGGGTTATCAACCCATATCTGTACCCCACTCCCACCCCCAGGCACAGACACTTGGGGAAGCAGAAGGAGTTTGACTGCACTTGTCCCATGTCACCACCACACCACTGTTGCCACAGCCCTGCTGGAGTAGGTGCTGGGCTATAGGGAAGTGCCGAAGCACCAGTGTGAGGGAGGGAAAGTAGAGTCTGAGATCTGGGAAAGCCAGAGCTAGCCTGCATGTCCCTGGGCCTGCAACAAGGCTGGGACTCTGAGGTTCTCAGACTTTTAGACTTCCAAGCTCCACTGGGAGTCACTGATGAGCAGGAAAAGGAGTTTGGCACCCTCAGGCTGGGCCACAGTATCTAGCCCATATCAGGATGTAGGAGAGGGGGGAACTCAGGGCTTGTTCCAGCAGAGATGATTGTCCTTAGCTTGGAAAATGCATGCTGGGTGACTGTTGTGGTTGGGAGTGCAGAGAGACCTTCTAAAGAATACTAAGCAGCCATTCTGTAGGTGATGAGCTTCTTCGTGGCTCCCCCTGATGGACCTTGATGAAAAGAGACAGTCCATGGTTCTAAACAGTTTATTGTCATTACAGAAAATGGATTTGTAAAACCATACCTGAGGTTAAATACCTTTTGCAGGGAAGGGAGGTGATTGACTAAGCCCTCTAAGCCTCTAAGTACTACATTAGCTTGGAGAATTCTGTTTTGAGCCTACGTGGCCACAGGTCATATCTCATTCATTGAAAAGCACAGCATGAGTTCCATGTCAGGAGTCTGGCAGGGGGCTGAGAGTCATCTAAGTCTCAGGTATGTGCCTACTGAGTTTCTGAGTCTTGACCTGCACTTCCTGGCATGCTTTTATGCCCCACATGCACCCAGTGAGCTATCTCACCAGATCCTAGATACATTTGGAAAAGCTAAGTTTTCATTCATATTTCACCCCCATATGACTTGGTTTTTCTTTTGTTTTTTGTTTTTGTTATTGTTATTACATCTTTTAAACATTTTTCTCTTATTGAAACATAAAATATCACCCAAATTTTGTACCCATTTAAAAACCATTCTTATTTCCTTTAACTCATTTACAAATATCATTTGTATGTTATTACACTCTGTCATTTTTTCGATAGACAAAGGAACAGTTGATTAAGCAATTTGGACAAAAAGTAAAGTAGAAGACCCTAGATCAATTTGAATGGAGATCCATGGATATAGAAAGTGCTAGCATCTGACTGGGAAGAGATATTTTGACAAATGTCAGTCTGATTTACATATGAATTATACTAGGTGATTCTTCTATATTAGGACACACCATTTTTTCAGGTAAAAGAATGTAATATACATATCTAAATTCTATAGATTGTGGATGTAATGCTTCTTCTGAGTGCAATTATTACTGAATTTTCCTATGAACCACTTAAAACCTACTATTATATAAGTGATACTTGAATAGACATAAAACTATGTTAGGAGAAATGCATGAAAATGCATAAAGACACCAGTAGTTTGGTGTGCTCTCCTTCTGAATTTTGTAACAACTTCCATATTTTCCCTCAGTTATTCATTTCTTTTGTTTAGCTTTAAAAATATATTACCTATATATCATCTATCTAACTGTCTATCTTTCACCTATCTTTCTATCTATCATCTATTTATTTTCCATCTATCATCTATCTATATCTATCAACTGTCATCATCTATCTATATAATCAGTATTTGTGAATAGAGGTAACTTTTTTTTATTAACTTGACTATTTCTTATTTACATTTCGAGTGTTAATCCCTTTCCCGGTTTCCAGGCAAACATCCCCCTAATCCCTCCCCCTCCCCTTCGTTATGGGTGTTCCCCTCCCCATCCTCCCCCCATTGCCGCCCTCCCCCCAACAATCTAGTTCACTGGGTGTTCAGTCTTAGCAGGACCCAGGGCTTCCCCTTACACTGGTGCTCTTACTAGGATATTCATTGCTACCTATGAGGTCAGAGTCCAGGGTCAGTCCATGTATAGTCTTTGGGTAGTGGCTTAGTCCCTGGAAGCTCTGGTTGCTTGGCATTGTTGTACATATGGGGTCTCGAGCCCCTTCAAGCTCTTCCAGTTCTTTCTCTGATTCCTTCAACGGGGGTCCTATTCTCAGTTCAGTGGTTTGGTGCTGGCATTCGCCTATGTATTTACTGTATTCTGGCTGTGTCTCTCAGGAGCGATCTACACCCGGCTCCTGTCAGCCTGCACTTCTTTGCTTCATCCATCTTGTCTAATTGGATGGCTGTATATGTATGGGCCACATTTGGGGCAGGCTCTGAAGGGGTTTTCCTTCTGTCTCTGTTTTAATCTTTCCCTTTCCTGCCAAGGGTATTCTTGGTCCCCTTTTAAAGAAGGAGTGAAGCATTCACATTTGGATCATCCGTCTTGAGTTTCATTTGTTCTAGGCATCTAGGGTAATTCAAGCATTTGGGCTAATAGCCACTTATCAGTGAGTGCATACCATGTGTGTTTTTCTGTGATTGGGTTACCTCACTCAGGATATTTTCCAGTTCCAACCATTTGCCTACGAATTTCATAAAGTCATTGTTTAGGATAGCTGAGTAATATTCCAATGTGTAGATGTACCACATTTTCTGTATCCATTCCTTTGTTGAAGAGCATCTGGGTTCTTTCCAGCTTCTGGCTATTATAAATAAGGCTGCTATGAACATAGTGGAGCACGTGTCTTTTTTATATGTTGGGGCATCTTTTGGGTATATGCCCAAGAGAGGTATAGCTGGATCCTCAGGCAGTTCAATGTCCAATTTTCTGAGGAACCTCCAGACTGATTTCCAGAATGGTTTTACCAGTCTGCAATCCCACCAACAATGGAGGAGTGTTCCTCTTTCTACGCATCCTCGCCAGCATCTGCTGTCACCTGAGTTTTTGATCTTAGCCATTCTCACTGGTGAGAGGTCAAATATCAGGGTTGTTTTGATTTGCATTTCCCTTATGACTAAAGATGTTGAACATTTCTTTAGGTGTTTCTCAGCCATTCGGCATTCCTCAGCTGTGAATTCTTTGTTTAGCTCTGAACCCCATTTTTTAATAGGGTTATTTGTCTCCCTGCGGTCTAACTTCTTGGGTTCTTTGTATATTTTGGATATAAGGCCTCTATCTGTTGTAGGATTGGTAAAGATCTTTTCCCAATCTGTTGGTTGCCGTTTTCTCCTAACCACAGTGTCCTTTGCCTTACATAAGCTTTGCAGTTTTATGAGATCCCATTTGTCGATTCTTGATCTTAGAGCGTAAGCCATTGGTGTTTTGTTCAGGAATTTTTTTCCAGTGCCCATGTGTTCAAGATGCTTCCCCACTTTTTCTTCTATTAGTTTGAGTGTATCTGGTTTGATGTGGAGGTCCTTGATCCACTTGGACTTAAGCTTTGTACAGGGTGATAAGCATGGATCGATCTGCATTCTTCTACATGTTGACCTCCAGTTGAACCAGCACCATTTGCTGAAAATGCTATCTTTTTTCCATTGGATGGTTTTGGCTCCTTTGTCAAAAGTCAAGTGACCATAGGTGTGTGGGTTCATTTCTGGGTCTTCAATTCTGTTCCATTGGTCTATCTGTCTGTCTCTGTACCAATACCATGCAGTTTTTATCACTATTGCTCTGTAATACTGTTTGAGTTCAGGGATAGTGATTCCCCCTGAAGTCCTTTTATTGTCGAGGATAGTTTTAGCTGTCCTGGGTTTTTTTGTTATTCCAGGTGAATTTGTAAATTGTTCTGTCTAACTCTTTGAAGAATTGGATTGGTATTTTCATGGGGATTGCATTGAATCTGTAGATCGCTATAAAAGTAACTTTTATTCATCTGATGTAATTGTCTTCTTGGAGGCTTACTGCTGAATAAGCTCACCCTTTCTTCCTATTTCTGAATTCTTGCTGGCTGGTTCAACTCAGCTCCTGCAGCTCAAACTCCTCTCCAAGACAGATGATTCAATCTGGCTTCTCTCAGCTTCTTACTGAATTGCTCTTCTTGGCATCAAACTAACTCTTAATCTGTTGTAATCTCTCTTCTTCTCCTTCTCTGGCTCATTCTGTCTTTACCTGTGTCTAGCTTCATCTCTCTACAACCTGCCTGTGAAACTGTCCCTGTAAAAATTGCCTCTGAACTCCATGAACTGAACTGTCACAGACTCCACTCCATTCCACTGCCTGTCATCTCACTGATTAGACTCACTCACTGAACTGATGAATTACAACTCAGAGATCTGAATGCCTCTGTTTCCAGAGTGTTCAAATTAAAGGCATGAGCCTCCATACCTGGACCTTTTTTACCTGAAACTTGCTCTGTACCAGGCAAGTCCTGAACTCAGAAATCTGCTTACCCTTTTCTCCTTTGGTTTTTGGATGTGATCCCTTGCCAGAGTAGCCATGTTGCTGAATTAAAATTCCTCTACATATGCGTGTATATGTATGCACATATGTTTCATCAAGTGGGTGTATGTTGTATGTGGATATATGTCATAGTGTTTACAGAGATCAGAGGAAATATTCGAGGGTTAGGTCTTTCCTTCTATCATTCTGTCATTCTCAGGAACCAAACTCAGGTTGTCAAGTTTGACTGCAAACTTCATGCACTAAGCCATCCTTTTGAGAAACATTCTCTCTAGTTATCCCTGACTCACCTGGAACTTGTGATTTAACTTACATAAACCTTACAGTGTTTCTACCATCTTTGCCACCCAACAGTTGATGTTACTAACATTTCTTACCACACAAGCTCTCAACGCAAGTTCCAATGCTGTGTTTTCTTATAATAAACTGGTATTTCACATCATCTTTTAGGTAAAAAGAAATGAGAAAAATTCTGCAATTTTTAGCCACTATTTCATCTATCAATATCAAGTTATTGATCCTTCACTTTGATTTTTATAGAGAAAAATAATTATTCTTAATTTGTATCTCTTCATATATGTTATGTATAGTATCAGTTCTAGCATCTACATTACTCATTTCCTTCATATTTTGCATAAAAATTTATTACAGAACATTATCTATTTCCTTATGAGTCATTGTGCTGTTTGTCACAGGTCTCAGATATTCAGTTGGCAGATACAGAGATCTTTATGTAGAATTCTTCTAAAATACTATATTCCATGCTCTATCCAAAGTGCTTTATTCCTCAATTTGATGGGATTTTTAAAGCATTATTGTCAAATAGAATCTCAAGTAAAAATACAACATAAAAACTAAACTCAAAATTAGCTGTTACTAAATGATTAACACTTGATCAAGTAACAGACTGACCAAAAATATATTTGGGAACCAGTGCTGCTGCCTCTTTACAAACCCAAGGGAACTAAGAATGAATCTCACAGGTTCACTACCTCTCAGAGAAACTTCTTTAAAGTTCAGCTGGAATCAAGGAGGAAAGTTTGGCTCCTTGGTTTTCTTTTATCGGAGGCCATCTGGAGACATCACTAACAATAGGATGGTAGCATTCCTGCCTGAATGTCACAGCTGCCCTTCTCTCTCTAGAGGGAAGAGGAAGAGGGGAATCCAAACGTAGTAATCTGGTTACCACTAAACAGAAGTTTCCACAGAGAAGAAGAGAAGGCTATCTTCAGATATTATACAGAGTTGTTATATAGAAACCCCCCTTTTCATTTCCAGGGATGATTTTAAAACTATGAAAAATTAGTTCAAACTTGCATACTGTGGACAGACTACTGTGTTTAATATAGTCATGGGTCTTTCACTTTGTAACTGATGGTGAGAGAGTCACACAAACTCTGGTGCTTAGACTCCTCATTTTTAGATGGATTGTATGACCAAGCACAATGGATGCATACAGGAATAAAATGGAAACATGGAGCCCAGAGGACAGCATTTTGTAAGTGTTAAATGTAATGGCCGTTAGAGTGAAAACTGTTTCTTTAATTTCTTCCTTTCTTTCTCTCTTCCTTTTTCCTTCCTTCTTTCCTCCTTCCTTCTTTCCTTCCTTCCACCATCAGTTCCTCCCTCTGTTCCTCCCTTCCTTTCTTTCTCCTTCCTCTTTTTTCCTTCCTTTCCTCCATCCCTTTTTGTTTTTTAATCCCTTTTCATACTTCTGAGTATGTTTCTCAAAAGCTCTTCAATTGTTACAAAATTTTTTAAAAAAAGTTTCTTTTGGCTTAAAACTAGAAAAACTAGAAAATCACTAAATGAATATTTTCTATTTTATCTAAGTAGGACTTTAGGTTTTCCAAACACAATCTCATCAGTCTAGTGTACTAATATTCTCATCATTGTATTTTTTTAAAAATAAATTTAGTATGCTTTGAGACTGTATAAAATGTATTGACAGGATCATAGAGATGGAAGTGATTCTCCATCCTACATAGTTATTGCTTGAAAAGATAAAATGTGCTCCATCTACAACCACATCTTGACATACAGCACAGAGAACACTAAATATCAGAGTGACTCAAGCTATTGATCTAATTATGTACTCTAAATTCTGCCACACCTTGACTGGTATCATAAACATGACCAAGTTGCGTTTCTCTGTGTATCTCTGATTATCCTGGAACTCTCTCCTTAGACCAGACTGCCCTCTCATTCACAGAGATCCATCTGCCTCTGCCTCCCAAGTGCTGGGCTTAAAGTCATAAGTTACTATCATCTGGCAAGACATGGTTCTTTTGGAAACAAAGGTCACAGAATAATTTTCAGGACATATGGACAGATTAAGTTGTTCCACATATGAAAATATGGATTTGTAATTTTAATCATACATATATAGTGGAGTTAATGAGAGAAGTTGTGTAGCACTAGCTTGATTTCCATATCTTCTAGTCAATGATCTAAAAACTTAATTTCCTTTCTAAACTTAAAAAAAGTGCATTTACAGTTTTTATTTAAAAGTTTTGCCTTCAATACATTCTTGATCATATTATTTTACTTTTCCCAGTTCAGCCCAGGTTCTCCCTACTTCTCTGACTATCCAACTGTCTAGGAGAAGGAAAGTTGGTTTTGTGGGTTTTAAAACTAGATTTTCTACTCTAAATTTTTTTGACACTATTAAAAAGACAAATGCTGAAAATAAAACATCTCTATTCACTTCTATGTTATAAATTACATGTAAAATATCTACATTAATTTTGTTCTACTTCCTCAGAGGTACTTTTAAATGTTTAATCATTCCCTCCTCATAATGTGGATATTTTACTTATACTAATGATTTGTAGTTTAATAAAATTCTTGTTTGATTAGAAATCACTATTATTGAATGCTTAGATATTTCCATTTTCAATGTATTCATGACACAGAATGATATGATATAAAATTACAGAATTTGGGTTACTAATATGAAGAATACAATCGTGTTATGATCATGGAATTACATACTGATAAAGGATCATTTGGATGATACATATTTCATAGTCAGTATAATACTTAAAGTAGGATTTTGCAAGAACATATTATCATTTAAATTGTTACATTAGTTTGTATATGCAGGCACTGGGTAAGTAATGTTGACATCAGTATTAATTTGTTCCTTTGGATTGACATTCTTCTGAATGTTATTAAGAAGTATTATGCCCATAACCTTTTCAGAACCAAGGACCTTGAAGTGGAGTAGTTTGTTCACTGATATTAGGCAACATTATTATTTAGTATTTTTTTTAAAAAATATAGTTTTATTTTGGGGTATTATAACTGAATTATCTCCCCCCCCATATACTTCATCCCTCCTAAACCTCCCATAATACCTTGTTTGATCTCTTTCAGATTGATGGCCTTTCCCTCCACTATTGCTGTTTTTCGCTAATATGAAATGAGAACATTTAAATGTTCTCTTCAGTGTTTTATTTAACTTGGAGGAACATGAATATGATAACATCCCAGCACATTCCCACTGAGCTTCATTCCATAGTGGCATCATACACCATTATAGCACATTTGTCACCATTATGAAATAATATATTTCTTCAAACTAAACGTCAAAAATTGTATTGAGACAAATTTCCACTATTATGTGTATTATTCATGTTTCCTATTTAATTAATTGTTCAATTTCACATTATTTTCAGCAAGTTATATGACAGTAATTCATATGGACTTATAAGTACTTATACACAGAGAATTATAATATTTCCATCCTATTCCGTTTAAATCCTGCTGATTCTCCTTGCTTCTGAACTATTATGCTACTACTGTCATCTCTTTTTTTCTCTCATTCTCTCTCTTATTCCCGGTTTTCTTTTCTTTTCTTCTTTCCTTTACCTCTCCCTCTTTCCTTTCCAACCTCTCTGTGTTTGCCTACATGCTCCTGTGAGTTTCTGCTTGTATATGTTGCTACTTCAGAACTGTAACTTTGCTACTGCTATGATTCTTACTATAAATATCAGTGTTTTCCAGCGATCTTAGGTGATGCCTGTTCAATTTGCCCACCATTTAACCAACAAAGAGGTCCAGACCCACAGGTTGAGAACTATTGCTGTAGGCCATATCTAATTAACTACTTGCATTGAAATTTTG
The DNA here is from genome assembly GCF_021556685.1 of Rattus norvegicus. Lineage (NCBI taxonomy): Eukaryota > Metazoa > Chordata > Mammalia > Rodentia > Muridae > Rattus > Rattus norvegicus. Next base: position 73,923,904 of record NC_141536.1, on the reverse strand, counting down.
TTGTTCTTAGGAAAGGATAGCAATTATTGAAAAATACTATTTACATTTTTCCAGATTAATATCAGAATTTGGTTTTCTTTTAGCCTCCTACACAATTTTCTTTTTTTCTTTTTCCTTCTTTCTTTCTTTCTTTCTTTCTTTCTTTCTTTCTTTCTTCCTTCCTTCCTTTCCTTCTTTCTTTCTTTCATTCTTTCTCTTTTGCTAAATAAGTCTATGTCAAACAGTAACAGATGTAGTAGGTATGTGGGTTATAATATTGTACTTGATAACTATATTTGTTAAGGGCATTAAAATGCATTTGTACCTCAATAAAATGCTATTTCTTACTGTAATTATGACAACATATTTTAGATTTGTTAATGGCTATGAAGAAAAGTACTCACCAAGCTTTTCCATACAAAAACAAGAATTAAAATTAATACAGTTTTCTATGTGTCTGGATGCAACAGCTATATCTCAGAATTTGCTATCTGCTTCTATTGGATCTCCTGACTCTACAGGTATCTATATATGATTCTCACTTGAAAGCTAGTGATGATTTTAATGATTAAAACCTTTTGCAAAACTGAAACCTGAGTCTTATCAAATTTGAAGGACCTGAAGTAATATGATACATAATGAACAGTTTACTTTGGATTGAGTTGGGATTAGACTCTGCCAGAAGATAATGTGATCTTTTCTTTAAAAGTATGTTCATTGCACCCTCATTGTAACATTAACATTGATCATGCTTTGTGATCCTTTTACTTGTCAAAAGTTTTATGTTCTTTTCTTTTTCACTTTTTTTCTGTTCTTTCTTCTGAGGCTAAACTGGCCACTGCTAAATTGTATCATGATATTTTAAGATTATTACAATGGTTATTTTATGATTTAGTAACCTTATAGGGTTTGTTTTATCCTGTTCTTTCAGGTATAAATGGAGACTGGATAAGGAATTTTGGTTACAGGCAGGGGTGAGAACTGGTGTTAAGAACACATGGGAATTGTTACATTAAGTTTGCTCTGTTGTTCTATATTCATATAGTAATGTGTTAGCTGTCACTCCTTAAGATCAACATATATATATATATATATATATATGTGTGTGTGTGTGTGTGTGTGTGTGTGTATGTGTATGTGTATACATATATTCAGTATATATGTATACATTTATACTCCTTTATTCAGACATTTTAACAAAGGCTTATAAGGACATTTATATGTATATAAATAAATGTTAATAAAACTGTATATAATATATATGTAAAAATATATTATATATGCCTAAAATTGTTTCCCTACTATATTTCAGTTCTCTACATAAGAGAGGACACAGACACAGTTGAAGCCTGTGGAAAATGAACTCAAGAGCTGAAATATTTATCTGGTTACCATACGGAAAAACTAGCTGCAAAAAAGGGAGCTAAATTTAAAGAGATGAATTATACTTAGAATTGGTAAGGACATTTTATTGTGAGTTGTGCTTTTATATTTTCACATTTGAGCTTTCTGATGAAACTTGTAGTTGAGAAGTTAAGCTACTTACTAATATCATTGCTATAAGGAAGTCATAAAAGGTTTAAATAATATGTACTTTTTAAAACAGATCTCAAATGTACTTGAGAAAATAAAAATTATTGAGAATAAAATTTCTAAGACATTTGCTATAACTTGAGTATACAGTCCCTAGTACTTGATTATGAGCAATTCTGCAAAATATCTGGAGAATTTAAAAAACATTTTACTTTATCCAAGAGTTTTATAAGTGATTCACTGTTTCAATGACACAGTGTATTTAAAGTTGAAAATACAAATTTCAATAATTGACAAATATGTGACAAAAGAGAATGCAATGCTATAGCCACACAAATTTGTATTTTATTATTTATCTATTTTATTGAATAGTTTCTTTATTTACATTTAAATGTTATCCCATTTCTCCCTACCCTTACTTCTGTGAAGGTGCTCCCCTAGCCAACCACCCACTCCCTGCCCTAGCACTCTCCTACACTGGGGCATCAAGCCTTCCCAGGACTAAGAGCTTCTCCCATTGATGCCCAACAAGGCCATCCTCTGCTAAATATGCAGCTGGAGCTATGGGTCCCTCCATGTATACTCTTTGATTGGTGGGTTAGCCCCTGAGAGCTATGTGGTGTCTGGTTGGCTGATATCGTTGTTTTTTCAATGGCCTGAAAACCCCTTCAGTTCTGTCTGTAACTCCTCCATTGGAGTCCCAGTGCTCAGTCCAATGGTCGACTGTGAGCATCTGCTGCTATATTTGTCAGGCTCTGTCAGAGCCTCTCATAAGAAAGCGATATCAAACTCCTGTCAGTAAGGACTTTTTGGCATTCACCATAGTGTCTGGGTTTGATGTCTGTATATGGGATGGATCCCCAGGTGGGGCAGTCTCTCAATGGCCTTTCCTTCAGTCTCTGTTCCACACTTTGTCTCCATATTTCCTCCTCTGGGTATTCTGTACCCCTTCTAAGAGGGACTAAAGTATCCACACTTTGTTCTTCCTTCTTCTTGAGCTTTATATGGTCTGTGAATTATATCTTGGGTATTTGGAGATTTTAGATTAATATCCACATATCAGTGAGTGCAAACCATGTGTGTTCTTTTGTGACTATGTTACCTCACTCAGGATATTTTCTAATTCCATCCATTTGCCCAAGAATTTCATGAAGTCATTGTTTTTGATAGCTCAGTAGAGTTCCACTGTGTACCAGAAAATGTATCCATTTCTCCATTGAAGGACATCTAGGGTTTTCCCAGCTTCCTCTATAAGGCCTTCTACCTGTTTACCTATGTTCTCCTTTATTGTTTTAGGGAGTTATATATGTCTTTCCTAAAGTCCTCATCATCATCATGAAATGTGATTTTAAATCCAAATCTTGCATTTTTGGTGTGATGTCATATCCAGGACTTGCTGTATTGGGAGGACTGGGTTCTGATAATGAAAACTAGCTTGATTTCTGTTGCTTATATTTTTGAGCTTGCATCTCACCATCTGTTATATCTAGTGCTATCTGCTCTTGCTGTCTCTGACTGGAGCCTGTCCCTCTTGAGATCCTGGTTCTTTCAAAATTCCTCAGAGTTCAGCTGTCTCTGGGATCCTGTGATTCTGGAATCCTGTGATCCTGAGATCCTAGGTGTGTCAGAGCTCCTGGAAGTCAAGCTGCCTCCTGGATCCTGAAATCTTGGTGTGACCAAGCTCCTGAGATCCTGTTGTGTCTGAGCTCTCTAGAGTCAAGCTTTCTCTGGGTGTTGCAGGAATAGGTGGAGAGCCAGAGTGCTGAGTTTGCTCCGGGCACAGATGCAAGCTGGAAGCAAAATGTGCTTCTGGCTGGGCAAAGGGTTGTGTTTCCCTGGTTCCTGTGGTGGTGGGGGAGTGTCCCAGTTTTGCTGCGTGTTGGGAAAGATGTTGTGGCTACAACTCTGATCTTGAGTGTGTCAGAGCTCTGGTGCTCTGCTCTTGAGTGTGTCTAGTCTCCTGGGAGTTGAGGTTCCTCTATGATCCTGTGATCCTGGGCATTTCAGAGCACCTGGGAGTCGGGCTCCCTCTGGGTGTTGTAGGTTTGAGTGCAGAGCCAGCACCCCAGGTCTTCTCTGGGTAGTTCCAAACTGAGATGAACCTGTGCCACTGGCTAGGCAGGGAGTTTTAGGGGGGTGGGAGGGTGGGGGTGGGAGTGTCCCTGAATTCCAGTGCATACCAACTCAGGGTATTGGGCAGTTATTTATTGTGGCCTCTTCACCTGTGATCCTGGGCATGTTAGAGCACCTGGGAGTTGGGCTTCCTCTGACTGTCGTGTGCATGGGTGCAGAACCAGCGCGCCCAAGGTCTGTTCAAGGCACAGGTTCAGACTAGAAGGTACAAACTTGTATTTTCTTTTTCTTTTTTCTTTTTTCTTTTCTTTTTTTTTTTTTTTTTTTTTTTGGTGAATCCTACGGAGATATTGGGACAGGAAAATCCCCTCTGACTGCACTGCATCTTAGTAGATTTATAAGAAGAGGAAACAAGTCATACTTGTACTGTCTCTGACCACAGGATGGTCTGAAATTCTTTCATTTTTCTGCAAACTAGAAAACTTTTTTTTCATCTTTGTTAACTTGAGTATTTCTTATTTACATTTGATTATTATTCCCCTTCCCGGTTTCCAGGCCAAAATCCCCCTAACCCCTTTTCCTCTCCTTCTATATGGGTGTTCCCCTCCCCATCTTACCCCCATTACCACCCTCCCCCCAACAATCACGTTCACTGGGGGTTCAGTCTTGGCAGGACCAAGGGCTTCTCCTTCCATTGGTGCTCTTACTAGGCTATTCATTGCTACCTATGAGGTTGGAGTCCAGGGTCAGTCCATGTATAGTCTTTGGGTAGTGGCTTAGTCCCTGGAAGCTCTGGTTGTTTGGCATTGTTTTTCATATGGGGTCTCAAGCCCCTTCAAGCTCTTCCAGTTCTTTCTCTGATTCCTTCAACGGGGGTTCCATTCTCAGTTCAGTGGTTTGCTGCTGGCATTCACCTATGTATTTGCTGTATTCTGGCTGTGTCTCTCAGGAGAAATCTACATCCAGTTCCTGTCAGCCTGCACTTCTTTGCTTCATCCATCTTATCTAGTTTGGTGGCTGTATATGTATGGGTCACATGTGGGGCAGGCTCTGAATAGGTGTTCCTTACGCCTCTGTTCTAAACTTTGCCTCCCTGAACTACCTGAGGACCCAGCTATACCTCTCTTGGGCATATACCCAAAAGATGCCCCAACATATAACAAAGACACATGCTCCACTATGTTCATAGCAGCCTTATTCATAATAGCCAGAAGTTGGAAAGAACCCAGGTGCCCTTCAACAGAGGAATGGATACAGAAAATGTGGTACATCTACACAATGGAATATTACTCAGCTATCAAGAACAATGACTTTATGAAATTCATAGGCAAATGGATGGAACTGGAAAATATCATCCTGAGTGAGGTAACCCAATCACAGTAAAACACACATGTTATGCACTCATTGATAAATGGATATTAGCCCAAATGCTCTACTTACCCTAGATGCACAGAACACATGAAACTCAAGAAGGATGACCAAAATGTGAATGCTTCACTCCTTCTTTAAAAGGCAAACAAGAAATTTGTATTTTCAATTGTGGATTTTCTCCTGGAAATTCAGGCATTAATAATACCTCAGTGCCGACATGCTGAGTTCTTCAATTGATTCATAAAGTAAACAACTTCCTAAGCAGAACATCAATATCTCAGGCACTAAGACCAGCAAGTAGTAAATGGGGCCTAAGGAAACACGTTGGGCTTTAGAAATGTTTATTTTATGAATGTAGGTGCCCTTGCATTTGGAGCATAGATATCTAGGATTAAGAGTTCATGTTGGTGGATTTTTCCTTTGATGAATATGAAATATCCTTCCGTATCTCTTTTGATGACTTTTGGTCGAAAGTAAATTTTATTCGATATTGGATTGGCTATTACAGCTTGTTATTTCAGATCATTTTCTTGGAAAGTTGTTTTCCAGCCTTTTACTCTGAGGTAGTGTCTGTCTTTGTTTCTGAGGTGTATTTCCTGTACAGAGTAAAATGCTGGGTTCTCTTTACATATCCAGTCCGTTATTCTACATCTTTTTATTGGGAAATTGAATCCATTGATGTTGAGAGAGATTAAGGAATAATGAGTGTGGCTTCCGGTTATTTTCATTGTTAGAGTTGGAATTATGTTTGTGTGTCTCTCTTTGTTTCATTAAAAGGAGATTAATTTTGTGCTTTTTCTAGGGTTTCCCTCCTTGTGTTGGAGTTTTCTATCTACTATCCTTTGTAGGCCTGGATTTGTAGAAAGATGTTGTGTAAATTTGGATTTCTCATGGAATATCTTGCTTTCTCCATCTATGTTAATTGAGAGTTTTGCTGGATCCAGTAACCTGGGCTGGCATTTGTATTCTATTACGATCTGTATGACATCTGTCCAGGATCTTTTGGCTTTCATCGTCTCCAGTGAGAAGTCTAGTGTAATACTTATAGGTCTGCCTTTATATGTTACTTGACCTTTTCCCCTTACTTCTTTTAGTATTCTTTCTTTGTTTTGTTGATTTGGTGTTTCGACTATTATGTGATGGGAGGAATTTCTTTTCTGGTCCAATCTCTTTGAAGTTCTGTAGGCTTCTTCTATGTTTATGGGCATCACTTTCTTTAGGTTAGAGTAGTTTTCTTCTATAATTTTGTCGAAGATATTTACTGGCCCTTTAAGTTGGGAGTCGTTTACTCTCTTCTATACTTAATATCTTATGTTTGATATTCTCATTGTGTCCTGGATTTCCTGGATGTTTTGAGCTAGGAGCTTTTGGTGTTTTACGTTATCTTTTATGGTTGTGTCGATGTTTTCTATGGTATCTTCTGCCCCTGAGATTCTCTCTTCTGTCTCTTGTATTCTGTTGGGGATGCTTGCATCTATGACTTCTGATCTTTTCCCTAGGTTTTCTATCTCAGAGTTTGTCTCCTTTTGTGCTTTCTTTACTGTTTCTATGTCCATTTCTAACTCTTGGATAGTTTTGTTCAATTCCTTCACCTGTTTGGTTGTGTTTTTGTGTAATTTTTTTCAGAATTTTTGTGTTTCCTCTTTAAGGACTTCTACTTGTTTACTTGTGCTGTCCTGCATTTATTTAAGGGAGTTATTTATGATCTTAGTAGGATCTGATGATTTTTTGAACTTCCTTAGAATCTGTTGTTATATCTCCCTTTTCATTTCTGATTTTGTTAATTTGGGTAATTTTAATCTCTCTGTGCTCTCTGGTTAGTCTGGCTAGGGGTTTATCTATATTGTTGATTTTCTTAAAGAACCAGTTTCTGGTTTTATTGACTTGCTTCTACTTGGTTGATCTCAGCCCTGAGTTTGATTATTTCCTGCCTTCTACTCCTCTTGGGTGTATTTGTTTCTCATTGTTCTAGAGCTTTTGTGTGTGCTGTCAAGCTGCTGATGTATGCTCTCTCCTGTTTCATTTTGCCCGCACTCAGAGCTATGAGTTTTCTTCTTAGCACTGCTTTCATTGTGTTCCATAAGTTTGTTATGATATATCTTCATTTCCATTAAATTCTAAGAAGTCTTTAATTTCTTTCTTTATTTCTTCCTTGACCAAGTTATCATTGAGTAAAGCGTTTGTTTAACTTCATATATATGTGGGCGTTCTGTCATTATTGTTGTTACTGAGAACCAGTCTTAGTCTGTGCTGATCTGATAGGATGCATGGGATTATTTCTGTCTTCCTGTATCAGGTGAGGACTCTTTTGTGACTGATTATATGGCCAATTTTGGAGAAAGTATTAAAAGTTGCTGAGAAGAAGATAGGTAAATCCTTTTGTTTTAGAATGGCATGTGCTATAAATAGCTTTAATTCCATTTGATTTAGAACTTCTGTTAGTTTCTCTATGTCTCTGTTTAATTTATGTTTCGATGAACAGTCCATTGATGAGAGTAGGGTGTTGAAATCTCCTACTATTGTTGTGTAAGTTGCAATGGGTTCTTTGAGCTTTAGTAAGGTTTCTTTGCTGTACTACTTAGCAATCAAAAACAATAACTTCATGAATTTCATAGGCAAATGGAATGAACTAGAAAATATCATCCTCAGTGAGGTAACCCAATCATAGAAAAACAAACATGGTATGTACTCATTGATCAGAGGATATTAGCTGAAATGCTCGAATTACCCAAGATGCAATCCACAAACCACAGGAAACTGAAGAAGAAGGTTAACCAAAATGTGGATGCTTCCACTCCTTCTTAAAAGGGGGAACAAAAGTATTCATAGTAGGGTATAGGGAGGCAAAGTTTAGAGTGAAAGAACAGCCATCTCTCTCTCTCTCTCTCTCTCTCTCTCTCTCTCTCTCTCTCTCTCTCTCTCTCTCTCTCTCTCCCAAAACTAAATAAGATTGATGAAGCTAAAAAGTTCATGCTGACAGGAACTGGATATAGATCCCCCCTGAGAGATACAACCTGTGCCTGTCAAATACAGAGGTGAACCACTGAACTGAGAATGGGACCCCCTTTGGGGGAATTAGATAAAGGATTGAAAGAGCTGAAGGGGCTTGCAACCCTATAAGAACAACAATGCCAATCAACCAGAGCTTCCCGACACTAAACCACTCCCCAAATAATATATATGGACTAATCCAGGGCTCCAACTGCATAGGTAGCAGAGAATAGCCTTGTTGGGCACCAGTGGAAGGAGAAGCCCTTACTCCTGCGAAAGTCGGACCCCCAGTGCAGGGGAGTGTCAAGGGGTGCATGGGAGGAGACACCCTTGTGGGGAGGGGGCATGGATAGGGGGCTTATGGACAGGAAACAAAGAAAAGGGAATAACATTTGAAATGTAAATAAAGAAATCTGTCCAATTAAAAAAAAGAAAAATAAATAAATAAATAAATAAATAAATAAATAAATAAATAAGGGACAAAAACAGGAAAGAAACCATAAACTGGTCTTTAAATACATGGGAAAATTCTTTAAAATAGTTTGTGGAATACCAATGAATAATGTCAAGTATATGTACAAATATACCTTGTTAAGAATAATCAAAAATAATGCAGCTGCATTACTCCCATTTTAAAAGGGGACAAGAATACCCTTGGGAGGGGATAGAGAGGCAAAGTTTAGAACAGAGACTGAAGGAACATCCATTCAGAGCCTGCCCCACATATAACCCATACATATACAGCCACCAAACTAGATAAGATGGATGAAGCAAAGTAGTGCAGGCTGACAGGAATCAGATGTAGATCTCTTCTGAGAGAAACAACTAGAATACAGCAAATACATAGGCGAATGCCAACAGCAAATCAATGAGCTAAGAATGGAGCCCCCGTTTCAGGATTCAGAGAAAGGACTGAAAGAGCTTGAAGGGGCTTGAGACTCCATGTGAAAAACAATGCCAACCAACCAGAGCTTCCAGGGACTAAGCCACTACCCAAAGACTATACATGGACTGACCCTGGACTCCAACTGCATAGGTAGCAATGAATAGCATAGTAAGGGCACCAGTGGAAGGGGAAGCCCTTGGTCCTGCCAAGACTAAACCCCCAGTGAACGGGATTGTTGGGGGAAAGGCAGTAGTGGGGGTAGCATGGGGAGCGGAACACCCATATAGAAGGAGAGTGGGGAGAGGTTAGGGGGATATTGATCTGGAAACCGGGAAAGGGAATAACAATTGAAATATAAATATGAAATACCGAATTTAATAAAGATGGAAGAAAAAAAGAATAATCAAAAATAAAATCAAACAAGAAAAAAAAAAAAAAAAGAAAGAAACATATTGGGACTTCTCAGCTTGCCTAAGCTCCCCTTTCAGCACCCAGGTGTGGCATATAGAAAGTATCAGATAGAAACATTCATGCTACAACTTTTTTAAAAAATTGTTCATTTTACTTATTTACATTTCAAATCTTATTCCCCTCCTGATGCCTCCTCCATAAATCCCCATCTTGTCCCCTCCCCCCTACCTCAATGAGACAGCCACTCACCCCCCAACTCCTGCCTCACCACCCTAACATTCCCCTACACTTGGGAAATGAGCCTTCACAGAACCAAGGGCCTCCTGTCCTATTGATGCCAGATAAAGACATCCTCTGCTACAAATGCAGTTAGAACCATGGGAATTTCCAAGTGTACTCTTTGATTGGTAGTTTAGTCTCTGGGAGCACTGGGAGGTCTGGTTGGTTGATGTTGTTGTTCTTCCTATGGGGTTGGAAAACCTTCAGCTCCTTCAGTCCTTCTCCTAACTCCTCAGAATATATCTTGAATAATCTCTTTGTATCAACAGGATCAAGATTGAAGATATAACTGGTAATTATAATGTTTCAAGATTCTAAAACTTTCAGCCTACATTTTCTTCTTATGTAATTCAATTTTTATATGAGGCAGATTGGAATAATGACTTTGAATTTTCTGCCATTTCTTCTGTTATCTTGCTCAAAATGTGTCTATAATATATCAACAAACAATTTTTGCATCTGAAAGTAGAGTGAAGAAACACCACTACTACTCTATACCCTTGTCTGAAAGGATGAATTACCTTTCTTCTATGATCATCCCAAAGGAAGGATCTTGTACTTTAGAACCAGATAGTCTTTGTTAAAATACCAGGTTAAGGACCTTTGTTAGTTTGAATATAACACATCTTACTAAAATTTTCACCACAAAAATAAAAATATCATAATAATAATAATAATAATAATAATAATAATAATCCCACTGCTCCTTTTAACTTAAGTTCCTAGCAGTTGCCTAACTTGTATCATCTCTTACCATGACAAAAGGTATTAGGTTTATATCATATTCTGGTCACAGTTTAAAATGATGAATTAAAAGGAAAAATTTGACACATTCACCAAGCACATTACAAATAGAAACAAATATTTCTTGTAGGCCTTTATATCTTTTTAAGGATAAATTACCTCATTTGACATTCCAGTTATCCTCAGATGTTCAAGACAATTTTAATATGTCTTTTAATATGATTAAGATTTTCAATTGCTTGATCAGACATGTAATATTATTCATCTCTCTTTCATTCCAAAAATATTGGAAAAATGATAAACACATAGTATTTTCTCTATATGTGTAACATGTAAATGGTTTTATAATGCTTTAATTATTCTACTTCAGGGAGCCACTAGGTCAAAACATGTATTTGTGTTTTACTGATTAAAAATAGCTAGTACTTTAATTTCACATGGTTTTCAAACACTGCCTTCAGGAAATGACTTTTTTTCTTTTATTAAAACCAAATTTGTACATGTATACCTTATCTATATTACTCCCACACTTATCTTCCTTATCTTCTCCAACTACTATGCACCTCACAATCTCTTCTTTAACTGCTATTATTATATTTATATTTATGCCTATCACATATATGTCTACCTATTAATCTCTCTATATAAATGCACATGTACAATCTGTATTATATATATACATATATATATATATATACATACATATATACATATATATTCCCATAATGTATGTAGTTGTGTTGGACAAAGCCCTGATTTTCTTCTGCTCTCACTCAAGAAAAATTTGTTTACTACTACCTCAACTTGTTGATGATAATATAAACTTATTCGATGAATTGTTTCCTAATAATTACAGGTTCACATGAACATAGCTGTATTTCACATTCTCCTTCAAATTATGCAAAACCAGAGTTTGGTAACAGAATTCATATTCCTTGGACTTTCACAGAACCCTAAATTCCAGAAAATAGTTTTTATTGTATTTTTATTTGTTTACATTGCAACTGTTGGGGGCAACATGATAATTGTGGTGACCATTGTTTGTAGCCCAGCACTGATAGACTGCCCCATGTACTTCTTTTTGGCATTCTTGTCGCTATTGGATGCATGCTTCTCCTCTGTCATCACACCAAAGATGGTTGTGGACTCCCTGTATGAGAAGAAAACTATTTCCTTTGAAGGATGCATGATACAGCTCTTTGCTGAACACTTCCTTGCAGCAGTAGAAGTGATTGTCTTGACAGCCATGTCCTATGATCGTTATGTAGCCATTTGCAAGCCCTTGCACTACTCTTCCATCATGAATTGGAGGCTCTGTGGTACCCTGATGGGAATAGCATGGACAGGGGGCTTCTTGCATTCTATCATACAAATTATCTTCACACTGCAATTGCCCTTCTGTGGACCCAATGTCATCGATCATTTCATGTGTGACTTGTTCCCATTACTGGAACTTGCCTGCACTGATACACATATTTTTGGCCTTTTAGTGGTTGCAAATAGTGGGTCTATCTGCATAATAATTTTCTCTATTTTGCTTGTCTCCTATGGTGTCATCCTGTTCTCGCTGAGAGCCCACAGTTCTGAAGGACGATGGAAAGCACTCTCCACCTGTGGATCTCACATAGCAGTTGTGGTTTTGTTCTTTGTTCCATGCATATTTATATATGCACGGCCTCCATCTGCTTTCTCTTTTGATAAAATGGTGGCAATATTTTACACCATCCTAACTCCCTTGCTCAATCCTGTGATTTATACTTTTAGGAATAAGGACATGAAAAATGCCATGAAGAAAGTGTGGAAAAGATTGATGGTGGTATCTGATGGAAAATGAAAGATATCTGTAAAGAAGTTGAAATGATTTTGATAAAACTTTCTGCTAGAATAGGTCATGATTGTTACTAGCAAAACATCTTAAGAGTCAAAAATGATGTGCTCATGTAATTTCAATGATAAGTTCTTAGTTGGCTACTCATTTTCAAGTGTATATTGAAGAGCTTTGAAATTTGTGCGTGCTTATGTTGTAGTAATTTAAGAATAAACAGGCTGAGAAGGAAATTAGGGAAATGACACCTTTCACAAAAGTCACAAACAATATAAGATACTTTGGTGTAGCTCTAACCAAGCAAATGAAGACTTGTATGACAATTTCAAGTCTCTGAAGAAAGAAATTAAAGAAGATCTCAGAAGATGGAAAGATCTCCAATGCTCATGGATTGGCAGGGTTAATATAGAAAAAAATGGCCATTTTGCAAAAAGCAATCTACAGATTCAATGCAATCCCCATCAAACTTCTAACTCAATTCTTCATAGAGTTGAAAAGAGAAGCTCACAAATTCATTTGGAATAACAAAAATTCCAGGATAGTGAAAAGTATTCTCAACAATAAAAGAATAGCTGGGTAATCACAATCCCAACCTTAAGCTGTGTTACAGAGCAATCATGATACAAAAAAAAAAAACAAAAAAACAAACAAACAAAAAAAACAAAACTGTATGGTACAGATAGAGAGACAGGCAGGTGCATCAAAGGAATAGAATTGAAGAACAGGAATGAATCCATATACATATGGTCACTTGATCTTTGTCAAAGGAGTTAAATCATCCAATTGAAAAACAGATAGCATTTTCAATAAATGATGCTGGTTCAACTGGAAGTCAGCATGAAGAAGAATGCAAATTGATCCATTCCTATCACTTTGTACAAAGCGATCCAAGTGAATCAATGACCTCCACATAAAACCTGATACACTGAAACTAATAGAAGAGAAAATGGGGAGGAGCCTTGAATACATAGGCACAGGGGAAAATTTCCTGAACAGAACACCAATGGCATATGCTCTATGATCAAGAATTGACAATTGGGTAAGAGCACTAGTGGAATGGGAAGCCCTTGGTCCTGCCGAGACTGAACCCTAAGTGAACATGATTGTTGGGGGAAGAGTGGTAATGGGGGGAGGAAAAAGAGGGGAACACCCATATAGAATGGAAGGGGGAGAGGTTAAGGGGATGTTGGCCCGGAAATCGAGAAACGTAATAACAATTGAAATGTAAATAAGAAATACCCAATTTAATGAAGATGGAGAAAAAAATTAAAAAATAAAAGAAATTTAAATAAGAAATACCCAAGTTAATAAAGATTAAAAAAAAAAGAAAAGAAAACAGACTGCCATCATGTAACCAAACTAACATTGCACTCTGGATCTACTTTGGACTAGACGAATGGATATGGACTTTTACATAGAATCAGTTGTGTATTCCATGAATACCTAGATTCCCCAACACATGACTAGATTTGCCAATGCATGTGTACTTTGTAACATTACAAGCATTTAGTGAATCTTTGAACTGAACTACAGAAAAAAAAAAGAATTGACAATTGGGACTACATAAAATTGCAAAGCTTCTGAAAGGCAAAGTACATTGGCAATAGTACAAAATGGCAGCCAATAGTTTGGGAAAAGATCTTTACCAATCATCAATCTAATGGAGGACTAATATCTAATATATACAAAGAACTCAAGAAGTTAGACTCCAGAGAATCAAGTAACCCTATTAAAAATGGGAGACAGAGCTAAACAAAAAATTCTCAACTGAGGAACATCAAATGACCAAGAAGCACCTAGAGAAATTTCCATATCCTTAGTCATCACGGAAATGCAAAACAAAACAACCCAGAGATTCTACTTCATGCCAGTCAGAGTGGCTAAGATCAAATACTCAGGTGACAGCAGATACTGGCAAGGATGTGGAGAAAGAGAAATACTTCTCCATTGTTGGTGAGATTGAAAGCTGGTACACTTTGGAAATCAGTCTGGAGTTTCCTCAGAAAATTAGACATAGTACTACCTGAGGACCCAGCGATATTACTTCTGGGCATATACCCCAAAATGCCCCAAAATATGACAAGGACATATGTTCTACTATTTTTATAGCAGCCTTGTTTATAATAGCCAGAAGCTGGAAAACAACTTAGACATCCCTCAACAGAAGAATGGATACAGAAATTGTGATATAGTTCCCCAATTGAGTATTACTCAGCTATTAAAAACAATGACTTCATTAAATTCTGAGGCAAGTGGAACTAGAAAATATCCTGAGTGAGGTAACCCAATCACAAAACAATACACATAGTATGCAGTCACTGATAAGTGGATATTAGGCCAAAAGCGTAGAATACCAAAGATACAATTCACAGATTATATAAAGATCAAGAAGTCGGAAGACTAAATAATGGATTCTTCAGTCCTTCTTATAAGGGAGAACAAAATCCTCACAGGAGGAAATGCAGAAAATAAGGTTGGAGGAGAGACTAAGGGAAAGGTCATCCAGAGACTACATCTCCTGGTGATATATTCCATATACTGGTACCAAACCCTGGAAATATTGTGGAAGGTCAAGAAATACATGCTGACAGTAGCCTGATCTAGCTGTCTCCTGATAGACTCTGCCAGAGCCTGATAAATTACAGAGCAAACCAACTATTGGACTCTAACCAGGGGGTGGCAATCAAGGAGTTAGAAAGAAGGACTAAAGGAGCTAAAGGGGTTGTCAACCCCATAGGAAGAACAACAATATCAACCAACCATAACCTCACCCCCACCTGAGCCCCTAGAGACTAAACCACCAACCAAAGAGTACACATGGAGGGACTCATGGCTCCATCCACATATTTGGCAGAGGATGGCCTTATTGGGCATCAGTGAGAAGAGAGGAGAGGCTCAATGCTCCCCTGTGTAGGGGGATGTCAGGGCAGGGAGATGGGAGGGAGTGGGTGGATGGGTGGGTGGGCGGGTGGGTGGGTAGGTGAGGGAACACGCTCATAGAGACAGAGGGAGAGGGAAAGGGATAGGGGTATTCCAGAGCAGAAATCAGTAAAGGGGACAACATTTGAAATGTAAGTAAAGAAAATATCCAATTTTTAAAAAGGATAACCCCTCCCTCCAAAATGAAGATATTAACACTTATATCTTGTATCTTAGCAGTTTTGTTTAGGCATCCTGCATTTTTTTTGAAGGAATAACTATTGTGGTTACTTGAGACAAAGCATGGATAAAGGTTATTAAATAGTTTTATAAATCTATAATTAAAATCATTATTTAGCAAAGTCATTAATCATATTTGACTTGCTTGTCTATAGTTAATACAAACTGAAAAGCGATAGGAAGACCGAGACTTGTTAAAACAACTTAAGTACTACACTGAGCAGTCTCAATACTGTGTGTACGAGTAGCAGTGAAGAATGATTGAAGGTTCATTGCTACAGTAATGTGGTTACAGTGGTTCTAAAAATATTTTTGAGAAAATTATTGACTCAGATGCAGTTGTGAGAGATAATATCTCATGCCTGTTATAATTGCTATGATCAAAACAAATATAATAAGTGCTGTTGAAGATGTGAATAAGAAACAACTTTTATATATTGTTGGGAAAGTGTAAATAAGTCCATTACCGAGAATGTATGATGGGTCATAAAAACTGAAAATGGATTAACATATGGTCTAATTAGTCTACTTCTGTGCATAAATTAAAATTAACTGAATAAGCACACAAAAGATATACTTGTATTCCCATATTGCAGACTGTAAAAGTATAGAATGAGTTTAGCAAATCATAAACAGATAAGTAAAGAACATTTGTGGACTTGACAGATGTGTCTGTACCCATGAAACAAGGTCAATAGCCTGAATATGGATCTCCAGCACCCATGTAAAAACAAGAATGACAAAACGAAACAGAAAGGAAAAGGGAAAAGGAAAGAAAAGAGAATGTATGTATCTGGTTGTTTGTCATTCATTCCGCATTGTGCCATGTTTCAAAACATTTTACAGATTTCAGTGGCTCCTAGAAGTAACCAGAATTTAGGACAGGTGGACAGAAGAACACTCACAAAATCTCAGTTGTAGGTGTTTTTCTGTTCCATATAATGCCAGCATATAGTGTGGGTTTAACAAGAGCAGCTACATAGTGTGAGTTACCTTATTGAAATTGTTGAGATATATAATTTGATTAAGTACATTGGGCATTTTCCTTTAGTGACAGGTGAGGGGCTATTTTATGCTGGTTTATATAGAAATGGATTGGAGCAGAATCCAAAAAGTAAAGTCAGGACTGAGTACTTCTTATTCAAGTATTAGGAAGAGAACACTTGAGCAAACTCTACACTAGCAACATGGAAATGGAATGATCTGGTTTTCCCTATTACCCTAATAACAAGTTATCCAGAGCACTGAAAACCCAAAACGTCAATTTATAAAGTAGGGGTCATTTCAATTTTCTTAGTAGCTTTACTTTTCTTATTTTTGACTTTAGAGGTGAAAATAACTATAATGGAGTAGTTATCAGTAAAATGATCTTTCAATTCAGCCACATATCACATATCAACTATCAAGGATAGTTGAGTTTTATACATCTCAGTTAGCTATGTGTTTTCTAAAATAAATGAATTTTCAGAAAATAACTCTAAATTTCCTTGTTCTATCAATGGAGATAAAGTGTCAGTTTATAATGGAATGTGGGAAAAAGACTGAAAAATCCATTCCAATCGTTGTTTAATCTTTTACACATATTCAAAGTAAAATAGTGCATTTTGTTTTGTTCTTCCTCAAAATGAATTTGGCATAAAATTTCATCAATATTTGGAAAGATGAATTCATGAGACATTGTGATTAATATATGAAACATGTTTGTATATTACATATAAAAACAACTGTAACAAGAGCTCAGGCTGTCTAATGGGGCTTACCTCCCATTTACATACTCCATCATTTTTCTTCCTCACAATAGGACTGTATTCTTGATATCTTTTTCCTTCAAGAATAAATTTTCCTCTTGATAAGTTCATTTATGAAAAAATAATTATATTTCAATTGTTTTATGATTTTTTTTGGATTCACATTTTGAATTCTAAAACAAAACAAAACCTTATTCAGGCCAGACTATAGTTATGAATACTGATTCATCCTCATGCATATGAAATCAAGTACTGACTTATTCTCTCACACCTCTGTAAAAACTCTGTCAATGATACACCAGGATAGGAATTCATAATACTTTCATTAGAATTAACAAGTGCCAAGGGAAATTTGCTGAATACTTACCATTGCTAATATTTTAGTTAATGGATTCACAAAATTTTCTATAAAATTACTAATTTAGGGTTTCATTTTATTCTACCCTGAGTTTTCAATAAACATGGTAAAAACCACTGTCATATTTTTAACTCTTAGATGCTATAATTTTTGAACTTGCACTAAGTTCATAGTTGTCACTATAAGTATTTAACTTATTAATATCCAATTTAATTTAAACTGTAAATTTAAAAAAGTGTCTGGAGACATATAAATCTCTAGAATATAAAATATTTGTGTATTATTCAATATGTAATATAGATATATTAACACATTCATGAATCCCTGCATATGGACATACACACACACACACACACACACACACACACACACACACACATACACACACATACAATGGGAGAGCAAGGGAGAAATTATGTCTCAAATAACTCATGTTCGTTTTCAGCATTTTAGTTAAATCTGTCCTTGATTCTGATAGCCTTCATCCATCTACAACATGATGAGTTCTTGAGGTGCTCTCAAACAACCAGGGCTTTGTATATGATAGGTTAGGATTCAGCCATCTGAACCCTATTACTAAGTCAAATCTATGAAAGAAAACTTTGAAAGAAATCCAAGAGGGATGCGTGTGTGTGTGTGTGTGTGTGTGTGTGTGTGTCTGTGTGTGTGTGTGCGTGTGTGTGTGTGTGTGTTTGTGTGTGCGTGTGTGTGTGTTTGTGTGTGCACTCAAAAGAACAAGCATATACATTTGTGGATGTTTACTTGTGTGCTGGTGTACATGAAAACAGAGGTCATCATCAACATCATCAAGTGTTATATTTCAGGAGTCTTCCCCTTTTTTTCCCTTTTTAAAAATTATTATTTTTTATTTATTTTTTTTACAGACCAGTCTTTATCCCCTCCCTGTCCACATACTGACTGTTCCTCATCTCATACGTACTCCCATCCCTGTCTCCAAGAGGATGTTGCCACACCCACCCACCAAACCTCCCTACTCCCTGAGGCCTCAAGGCTCTCAATGATTAGGTGCATCTTCTCTCACTGAGCCCAGACCAGGCAGACCTCTGCTGTATTTGTTTAGGGGTCTCATATCAACTGGTGTATGCTGCCTGGTTCATGGCTTAATGTCTGAGAGATATCTAGAGTTCAGGTGAGTTAAGAATGCTGATCTTTCTATGGGGTTGCCTTCCTCCCCATCTTCTTCTAGCATTTCCCCAATAAAACCACAGGAATCCCAGCTTTTGTCCATTGGTTGGTTGAAAGGATCTGTGTCTTACTCTTTCAGCTGCTTGTTAGTGTAGTCATCTCAGGTCCTGTTTGCAAGCATACCATAGCATCAGTAATAGGGTCAGGCCCTGGGCCCTCTCCTTGAGTTGGATCCCAAGTTGGATCTATTACTGAATCTCATTTTCCTCAAGATTTTCTTCATTTTTGTCCCTGCAGTTCTTTCACACAGGAAAAATTCTGAGTCAGAGTTTTAGACTGTGGGATGGTCCCACCATTTAATATCGTGTCCTTCTACTGAAGGTAGATTTTTACAAGTTCTTCTCTTCACTGTAGAGTATTTCATCTAAGGTCCCTCCCTTTGAGTCCTGAGAGTCTCTCACTTCAAAGGTCTTTGGTAGTAGAGAACGCCCCGCCCTCACCTTCTTCCTCCTGACGTAGCCTGTTTTCATTCTTTCTGCTAGCCCTCAGGGCTTCTCTCCTAATTCCCCCAATTCCTGATCTTGTTCCCCTTTTCCCCTTCTTGTCCCTTCTTCCACACATGTCCCTCCCTCCCTCCCTCCCTCCCTCTGCTCCCCTATGATTTGTTTCTTCTTTCTCCCATGTGTCTTTGAGACATCCTCACTTGGACCCTTCTGCTTATTATCCTTCTTAAGTTCTGTGGATTGAATCCTGGATTTTCTGTACATATTTGGCTAGCATTAACTTATTAGTGAGTACATACCATGCATGTCCTTTTGAATCTGAGTTACCTCACTCAGTATGATATTTTCTACTTCCATACATTTGCCTGTAAAATGTATGGCGTCTTTGTTCTTAATAGCTTAGTAGTATTCTTTCATGTAAATGAACAAAATTTTCTTCTGTATCCATTCTTCTGTTGTGGGACATTGGGGTTGGTTCCACTTTCTGGCAATTACAAACAAGGCTGCTATGAACAGAGTGGAACATGGGCCACTGTGGCCTGGTGGGGCACCTTTGGGATATTTTCTCAAGAGTGGTATAGCTGGGTTTTCAGGTAGATATATTTCCAATTTTCTGAGGAACCTCCAGATTGATTTCCAGTTTGCAATCGAACAAGCAATGGAGGAGTGTTCCTATTTCTCTACTTCCTCAACAACATGTGCTTTCATGTGAGTTTTTGATCTTAGCTATTCTGAGTGGTGTGAGGTGGAATCTCAGGGGTGTTCTGATTTTCATTTCCCTGATGACTAAGGACTTTGACCATTTCTTTAGTGCTTCTCAGCCATCCTCTGCTGTAAATTCTCTGTTTAGTTCCCATTTTTTGTTTGGGTTGTTTGGTATTTTGGTGGTTAGCTTCTTGATATTTTTTTTGTATTTTTGTATTTTTTATTGGATATTTTATGTATTTACATTTCCCTCATCTCCTATCACCTCTACCCTCTCCTATGCTTCTATGAAGGTGTTCCCACTCCCACCTACACACTCCCACCTCAACACCCTGGCATTCCCCAATATTGGGGAAATGAACCTTCCCAGGAACAAGGGCTTCTCCTCCTATTGATGCAAGACAATGCCATCCTCTGCTACATATGTGGCTATGGCCATGAATCCCTTCATTTGTACTCTTTGCTCCTTTTTTTTTTTTTTTTTTTTTTTGGAGCTGGGGACCGAACCCAGGGTCTTGTGCTTGTTAGGCAAGCGCTCTACCACTGAACTAAATCCCCAACCTCCATTTGTACTCTTTGGTTTGTGGTTTGGTCCATGAGAGCTCTGAGGGGTCCGGTTGATCGATATTGTTGTTCTTCCTATGGGGCTGCGATACCCTTGAGCTACTTCAGTCCTTTCTCTACCTCCTCCATTGGGGTCCTTGTGCAGAGCCTAATGGTTGGCTGTGGGCATTTGCCTCTGCTTCACTCTTTGTATTTCCTCTGGAGAGTATTTTTTCCCCTTCTAAGATGGACTAAAGCATCGCCATTTTAGTTTTCCTTCTTCTTGAGCTTCAGGTGGTCTGTGAATTGTTTCTTGGGTATTCTGAGCTTTTGAGCTAATATCCACTTATCAGTGAGTGCATACCATGTATGTACTTTTGTGACTAGGTTTCCTCACTTAGGATATTTTCTAGTTCCATCCATTTGCCTAATGGATGGTATTGTAGCCATTGTTTTTAATAGCTGAGTAGTACTCCATTGTGTAAATGCACCATATTTTCTGTGTCCATTCCTCTGTTGAAGGACATCTGGGTTCTTTCCAGCTTCTGGCTATTATAAATAAGTCTGCTATGAACATAGTGGAGCATGTGTCCTTGTTACGGTTTGGAGCATCTTTGCGGTATACGCCCAGGAGTGGTATAGCTGTGTTCTCATGTATTACTATGTCCAATTCTCTAAAGAACCTCCAGACTGATTTCCAGAGTGGTTGTACAAGTTTGCAATCCCACCAACAATGGAAGAGTTTTCCTCTTTCTCCAAATCCTCATCAGCATCTGCTCTCACCTGAGGTTTTCATCTTAGCCATTCTGCCTGCTGTGAGGTGGAATCTCAGGGTTGTTTTGATTTGCATTTCCCTGATGACTAAGGATGTTGAACATTTCTTTAGGTGTTTCTCAATCATTTGATAATTCTCACTTGAAAATTCTTTATTTAGATCTATACCCCATTTTTTCCCTTCTGTCAGCTTTATTCCTAAAGAAAACAATTCAAAAGAAAGAGAGGGAAAGGAAGAGAACTATGTTTCAAAACTAGGAGGCCTTTGGAGCCCAAGAGATCTCCGGTGGAAGTTCTCTTAGCTGAGCTCCAGAAGACTTAACTGACATGCCCACAGGAACCTTTAGGCAGGAAAGCACTGGAAGTAGCACCCACACATAAAGAGAGACCAAATTGTTTTCATCACAGTGATAACTTGTCACAATAAACAGTGAGGCAGAAATCTCTATGATATCTGAATATCAGAAGTCCACAGAGAAGAGGAAAGGGCTCTGACTGACGGAGGTCACTTTATACATAAATGTTTCATGTGCCTCACCTGCCTTGGTAGCACCATTTCCTTTCTCTTTCTTTATTTTTCTTCCATCATTATTAAATTGGGTATTTCTTATTTACACTTCAAATGTTATTCCCTTTCCTGGTTTCCAGGCAAAATCTCCCTAATCCCTTCACCTCCCCTTCTATATGGGTGTTCCCCTCCCCATCTTACTCCCATTACTACTCTCTCCCCAACAATCCCCTTCTCTGGGGGTTCAGTCTTGGCAGGACCAAGGGCTTCCCCTTCCACTGGTGCCCTTACTAGGCTATTCATTGCTACCTATGAGGTTGGAGCCCAGGGTCAGTCCATGTATAGTCTTTGGGTAGTGGCTTAGTCCCTGGAAGCCCTGGTTGGTTGGCATTGTTGTTCATATGGGGTCTCAAGCCTCTTCAGCTCTTTCAGTTCTTTCTCTGATTCCTTCAAAGGGGCTCCCGTTCCCAGTCAGTGGTTTGCTGCTGACATTCACCTATGTATTTACCATATTCTGGCTGTGTCTCTTAGGAGAGATCTACATCTGGTTCCTGACAACCTGCACTTCATACTTTCATCCATCTTATCTAGTTTGGTGGCTGTATATGTATGGGCCACATGTGGGGCAGGCTCTGAATGGCCGTTCCTTCAGTCTCTGTTCTAAACTTTGCCTGCCTATCCCCTCCTACGGGTATTCTTACTCCAGTTTTGAAGAAGGAGTGAAGCATCCGCATTTTGGTCATCCTTCTTGAGTTTCGTGTAGTCTGTGCATCTTGGGTAATTTGAGCATTTGGGCTAATATCCACTTATCAATGAGTGCATACCATGTGTGTTTTTCTGTGATTGGGTTACCTCATTCAGAATGATATTTTCTAGTTCCATTCATTTGCCTAAGAATTTCATGAAGTCATTGTTTTTGATAGCTGCGTAGTACTCCATTGTGTAGATATACCACATCTTCTGTATCCATTCCTTTGTTGAACAACATCTGGGATATTTTCTGCTTCTGACTATTATAAATAAGGCTGCTATGAACATAGTATAGCATGTGTCTTTGTTGTATGTTGGTGCATCTTTTGTTATATGCCCAAGAGAGGTATAGCTGGATCCTCAGGCAGTTCAATGTCCAATTTTCTGAGGAACCTCCATTCTGATTTAGAGTGGTTGTATCAGTTTGCAATCCCAGCAACAATGAAGGAGTGATCTCCACATCCTTGCCAGCATCTGCTGTCACCAGAGTTTTTTTATCTGAGTCATTCTGACTGGTGTGAGGTGGAATCTCAGGGTTGTTTTGATTTGCATTTCCCTTATGACTAAAGATGTTGAACATTTCTTTAGGTGCTTCTCAGTCATTCGATATTCCTCAACTGCCAATTCTTTGTTTAGGTCTGAAACCCATTTTTTAATAGGGTTATTTGTCTCCCTGCCACCTTAGTTCGTGAGTTCTTTGTATATTTTGGATATAAACCATCTATAAGTTCTAGGATTGGTAAAGATCTTTTCTCAATCTGTTGGATGCCATTTTTTCCTACAGAGAGTGTCCTTTGCCTTACAGAAGCTTTGTACCTTTGTGAGATCCCATTTGTCGATTCGTGATATTAGAGCATAAGCCATTGGTGTTTTGTTGAGGAAATTTCCTCCAGTGCCCTTGTGTTTAAGATTCTTCCCCACTTTTTCTTCTACTAGTTCCAGTGTATCTGGTTTGATGTGGAGGTCCTTGATCCACTTCGACTTAAGCTTTGTACAGGGTGATAAGAATGGATCGATCTGCATTCTATGTGCTGACCTCCAGTTCAACCAACACAATTTGCTTTAAGTGCTATCTTTTTCCATTGGATGGTTTTGGCTCCTTTGTTAAAAATCAAGTGACCATAGAAGTGTGTGTTCATTTCTGGTTCTTCAATTCTATTCCACTGGTCTACCTGCCTGTCTCTGTGCCAATACCATACAGCTTTTATCACTATTGCTCTGTAATACTGCTTACGTTCAGGGATGGTGATTCCCCTGGAAGTCCTTTTATTGTTGAGGGTAGTTTTAGCTATCCTGGGTTTTTTCTTATTCCAGATAAATTTGCAATTTTTTCTCTCTAACTTTCTGAAGAATTGGATTAGAAGTTTGATGGGGATAGCATTGAATCTGTAGATTGCTTTTGGTAAAATGGTCATTTTTACTATATTAATCTTGCCAATCCATGAGCATTGGAGATCATTCCATCTTCTGAGATCTTCAATTTCTTTCTCCAGACTTGAAGTTCTTATCATACATATCTTTCACCTGCTTGGTTAAAGTCACACTGGGGTATTTTATATTATTTGTGACTATTATGATGGTTGTTGTTTCCATAATTTCTTTCTCAGCCTGTTTATCCTTTGAGTAGAGGAAGGTTACTGATGTATTTGAGTTAATTTTATAGCCAGTCATTTTGCTGAAGTTGTTTATCAGGCTTAGTAGTTCTCTGGTGGGCAGCCTTGTCTAGTCCCTGATTTTAGTGGGATTGTTTCAAGTTTCTGTCCATTTAGTTTGATGTTAGCTACTGGTTTGCCATATATAGCTTTTACTATATTTAGGTATGGTCTTTGAATTCCTGTTCTTTCCAGAACTTTTATCATGAAGGGGTGTCGAATTTTGTCAAATGCTTTTTCAGCATCTAATGAAATGATCATGTGGTTTTCACCTTTCAGTTTGTTTATATAGTGGATTTACATTGATTTTTTTTTGTATATTAAACTATCCCTGCATACCGTGGGTGAAGCTTACTTAATCATGATGGATGATTGTTTTGATGTGTTCTTGTATTCGGTTTGCAAGAATTTTATTGAAGCATCTTTTCGTCAATATTCATAAGGAAAATTGGTCTGAAGTTCTTTTTTGGGTCTTTTTGTGGTTTAGGTGTAAGAGTAATTTTGGCTTCATAGAAGGAATTTGGTAGTGCTTCGTCTGTTTCAATTTTGTGAAATAGTTTGAGCACTATTGGTAGGAAGTCTTCTGTGAAGGTCTGATAGAATTCTGCACTAAACCCATCTGGTCCTGGGCACTTTTTTGTTGGGAGACTTTTAATGACTTGTTCTATTTCTTTAGGAGTTATGGCGTTGTTTAAAGGTTTTTCTGTTCCTGATTTAACTTTGGTACCTGGTATTTGTCTAGAAAATTGTCCATTTCCTCCAGATTTTCAAGTTTTATTGACTATAGGCTTTTGTAATAGGATCTGATGATTTTTTTAATTTCTTCAGATCTGTTGTTATGTCTCTCTTTTCATTTCTGATTGTGTTAATTTGGACACACTCTCTGTTCCCTCTGGTTAGTATGTGTAACTGTTTATTTATCTTGTTGACTTTCTCAAAGAACCAACTTTTGGTTCTGTTGATTCTTTGTAAAGTCCTTTTTGTTTCTACTTGGTTGATTTCAGTCCTGAGTTTATTTCCTGCCTCCTGAGTATATTTGCTTCCTTTTGTTCTAGAGCTTTTAGGTGTGCTGTCAAGCTACTGATAAAAGCTTTCTCCTGTTTCTTTCTGCAGGCACTCAGAGTTTTCCTCTTAGCATAGCTTTCATTGTGTCCCATAAGTTTGGGTATGTTGTACCTTCATTTTCATTAAATTCTAAGAAGTCTTTAATTTCTTTCTTTATTTCTTCCTTGACCAGGTTATCATTGAGCAGAGCATTGTTCAACTTCCATGTATATGTGGTTGTTCTTTCCTAATTGTTATTGAAGACCAGCTTTAACCAGTTTTGGTCTGATAGGACAAATGGGATTATTTCTATATTTCTGTATCTGTTCAGGCCTCTTTTGTGATTGATTATAAGGTCAGTTTTGGAGAAAGTACCATGAGGTGGTGAGAAGAAGGTATATCCTTTTGTTTTAGGATAGAATATTCTATAAATATCTGTTAGGTCCATTTGGTTCTTAGCTTTGTTTACTTTGTTTGTCTGTCTATGTCTCTGTTTAATTTCTGTTTCGATGATCTGTCCATTGATGAGAGTGGAATGTTGAAATCTCCTACTATTATTGTGTGAGGTACAATGTGTGCTTTGAGCTTTAGTAAGGTTTCTCTTAGGTATGTTGGTGCCCTTGTATTTGGAACATAGTTATTTAAGATTGAAAGTTTATCTTGGTAGGTTTTTCCTTTGATGAATATGAAGTGTCCTTCCTTATCTTTTTTAATGACTTTTGGTTGCAAGTCAATTTTATTCAATATTATTACTCCAGCTTTCTTCTTCAGACCATTTGTTTGTAAGTGATTTTCCAGCATTTTACTCTGAGGTAGTGTTTGTCTTTGTCTCTGAGGTGTGTTTCCTGTAGGCAACAAAATGCTGAGAGCTCATTACCTATCCAGTTTGTTAATCTGTGTCTCTTTATTGGGGAATTGAGTCCATTGATGTTGAGAGATATTAGGAATAGTGATTGTTGCTTCCTGTTATTTTCATATTTGGATGTGAGATTATGTTTGTACACTTCTCTTTGTTTTGTTGCAAAAAGAATAGTTTCTTGCTTTTTCTAAGGTATAGCTTGCTTCCTTGTGTTGAGTTTTGCCATTTATTACCCTTTGTAGGGCTGAATTTGTAGAAAGATATTGTGTAAATTTGGTTTTGTCATGGAATATCTTGGTTTCTCCATCTGTGTTAATTGAGGGTTTTGCTGAATACAGTAACCTGGGCTGCCATTTCTGTTCTCTTAGGGTCTGTATGGCATCTGTCCAGGATATTCTGGCTTTCATAGTTTCTGATAAGATGTCTGGTGTAATTCTGATAGGTCTGCCTTTATACTTGACCTTCTTCCCTTACTGCTTTTAATATTCTTTTTTTTTGTGCATTTTGGTGTATTGACTATTACGTGATGGGAGGAGTTTCTTTTCTGGTCCAATCTATTTGGAGTTCTGTAGGCTTCTTGTATGTTTATGGGCAACTCTTTCTTTAAGATAGGGAAGTTTTCTTCTATGATTTTGTTGAAGATATTTACTGGCCCTTTAAGTTGGGAGTCTTCACTCTCCTCTATACCCATTACCCTTAGGTTTGATCTTCTCGTTGTGTCCTGGATTTCCTTTATGTTTTGGGCTAGGAGATATTTGTGTTTTACATTATCTTTGACAGTTGCATTAATGTTTTCTGTGGAATCTTCTGCTCCTGAGTTTCTCTCTTCCATCTCTTGTACTCTATTGGTGATGCTCACATCTATGACTCCTGATCTCTTCCCTAGGTTTTCTATATCCAGGGTTGTCTCCCTTTGTGCTTTCTTTATTGTTTGTATTTCCATTTTTAATTCCTGGATTGTTTTGTTCATTTTCTTCTCCTGTTTTATTGTTTTTTCCAGTAGTTCTTTAGGGGATTTTTGAGTTTCCTCTTTCACAGCTTCTAGTTGTTTACTTTTGTTGTCCTGTATTTCCTTAAGGATGTTATTTATGGCCTTCTTAAAGTCCTCTATCATCATGATAAAATGTGATTTTAAACCTAGATCTTGCTTTTCTGGTGTGTTTGGATATCCAGTGTTTACATGAGTGGGAGAATTTGGCTCTGATGATGCCAGGTAGTCTTGGTTTCTGTTGCTTGTGTTCCTGTGCTTGCCTCTTGCCATCAGGTTGTCTCTAGCTTATCTTACTGTTTCTGACAGTGGCTTGACTGTCCTGTAGGCCTGTGTGTCAGGACTGCTGTAGACCTATTTTCCTGTTTTCTTTCAGCCACTTATGAGAAGAGAGTGTTCTGGTCTCAGGTGTGTAGATGTTCCTGTTTGCTGACTTTCAGCTCTCCCTGTGTGCAGGGACCAGATATGTTATTTGAAACTATTGTAAAAGGCGTGGTTTTGCTGACATGTTGTTCAGTTCATTTAACACTTAGAGGAGTACTGTTTTTTTGTGAGTTAATTTTGCATGCAGCTAATTTGCTGGAAAATTTTATCAACTGTAGTTATTCCCAGTGAACAGGTTAAGGCTATCTATGTAGACTCTCATATCACGTGCAAATAGTGATACTCTGACTTCTTCCTTCCCCATATGTGTTCTATTCATCTCTTTGAGTTATCTTCTTTATATGGATAAACTTCAAGTTCTATATTGAATAGTTATAGAGTGGAAAACCCTGTATTTTTCCTGATTTTAGTGAAATAGCTTTGAGTTTCTCTCCATTAAATTTGATGTTGGCTGTCAGCTTGCACTATACTACTTTTTACTTTATTTAGGAATGTTCTTTATATCCCTAACTTTTCCAGGGCTGTTATCATGAAGAGGTATTGGATTTTATCAGTGGCAATTCCTATACCTACTGAGAGGATCATATGGTGTTCTTACTTCATTTGTTTGTATAGTAAAAGTATAAAATAATGTAGGACTTGTCTTTGTCCTCTTTATTTCTATGCCCTACCTTGAAGACAATTTTACATAATATTATTTGAGAAATAATAGGCCCCCTTTAATGCCTCTTGTTTTTCTCAAAACACACAGAAAATATTATTACAGTATAAATTTTATATTTTTGAAGAGATTTTATGTGTGTGTATATTCATATATATGGATAAATGCACGTGGTAATAAACTGCATTACATTGCCAAAATGCCCAAGACTAACAAATGGAAGAAAACCTTACATTGGTACATAGTTTTA
The DNA here is from genome assembly GCF_021556685.1 of Rattus norvegicus. NCBI lineage: Eukaryota > Metazoa > Chordata > Mammalia > Rodentia > Muridae > Rattus > Rattus norvegicus. The sequence goes on along the minus strand of NC_141536.1, from coordinate 73,895,780 downwards.
CAGGTTTACCATCATGTTTTCTTGGATGTTGCTTTGGGCATATAACAGAACAGCAAATTACATTGAAATTATTAATATAGAGATAAAATAGGTGTATTTAATTCTTGAAACATGAAGACAGATAGGTAAATAGAAAGATAGATCAATAGTTAAAACCTGGTAAAAACCAATAATTTCTTCAAGCCTATATATGCGTGAAACAATTTCCTTCTACAACATGATTTACCTTCTAAAAGTTCTGTGATTTCCATTAATGTCACAGGCTGATGATCAACCTTTTGTGCAGGCATTTGAAAAAACATTCCTGCTCTAAATTTTCACAGACCAGTATCATAATTCTACCTTAGTCTCCCTAGAGGCTTTTGTTAATTAGCCTGTGCCAGGAACATGAAACTGTATTCTGGTGTTTCTCAACATTGTATTGTTTTAAAACTGAAGGGAAGAAAGCTTGTACAATTTCCTTTTCCATATTACTCTGTTAAGATTTGGCATTGATCTGATTTTTTGTCAGGGGCAACTATATTTTTCTTGATTGTGCTTCAGTGTTGGAAAACTGAATAGTTAATGCTATTGTTATTCATATTATACAAATATCAATCTGGTTAATGTTTGGTGTAGAACCACATTGAAGAAATATTAAAAAACATTCAACTTAGAAGTAGGTGGTTTATCAATATTACAGAATACATATTTATAGAGTGACAACAAATCAAATCAGTATGACTAGTATGAATAGTGCTATTTATTTTGAATTATGGAAATGATAGTAATATGTGCAGTTGTTTTGTTGAAGACAGCGAAATATAAATGGCAGTCACGTGGGCATTTCAATTTCAACCTATCAAATGTTCAAGTCAAGATTGATAATTGATCAAGGTGAAGTTTCATGATATTCCCATTTAAAAGTCTTCAGTGTGCGAAGAAAGGAATTGTCCTTAAAATAGTTCTGGAGAAGATTAGAGTCCTTCAAAAAACCAAAGCAACATAATAAAGAACATACTGTATAAAAGTGCAAAACACAGAAACCTTCTCCATTTCTACCTGTATGCATCTGGAAAGTCTTTGGGCATCAACCTTAGCAAGCCTTTCCCAGGCCCAGGAGAAGACTAGTGACAGAGAAGTCTGTATTTACAAATGGGCAGGTCACTAGAAGCTCACCATACCATTCTCCATCTGGAGGAAGACTGTGTTGGAGTTTGCATAGCGCAGTCATTGGAAAGGGAAGACGGACAACAGAGGCTAAGGATGAACAGAAAGAGAGAGGGAAGGTTCTTCTCACTGTTCGCTCCAAGCCCTCAGTGGAACTGTGAACAAAAGTTGGAAAAGTCTTGTAAAATTGGAATGATGGAGCTCCCTGCTCAGATATGATGGCAGCACTGAGAAAAGCAGCCAGTGTGGGATGCTGTCATTGAAAGGGCTACAGACTGTTGGCCAATTGCTTTGGAGAACTTGTCATTGACTGATGTCTTCTAAGGAGAAAGATTTTTCCACCAGAGCTGAATCTAGCAATTCTGAGGTCATTTTGTGGTCTCCAGTCAGACTTTAGCACAATGGACCTGCTGGCTATGTTCTCTGTGAAGTTGGAAGCTCTTGGGGGTAGGGGTGGGGAGGAGTGGGGAAGGGTCAACTATGCACCTTGTCATTCATACTTGTTTTCTGGGATGGAGAAGCCTGTGTTTTTTGCTTGTTTGTTTGTTTGTTTGTTTGTTTGTTTGTTTGTTGCAATGCTTGATTGTGCTTGTTGAGCTAAACAAGCCTGGAGATTGAAGTTGATTCACCTCAAAACAAAGTTGGAATTATGCATGGTTTTTCAGATTGTTGTGTATTCAACACCTGTAGCTTTTTCTCCTTGGGGCACAGAATAGAAGTTGATGTGCACTCTAAACTGTACTTTTCTTGCAACTATTTTAGAATGACATGCATTTCTAATGTCTGTTATACTTGTACAGAGTATTGATGCTGGTTGCTTTTTTTTTTTTGAAGGAAAAAATGGCCTGGAAAACTTTTTTAAAAAATTGAAAGACTTCAGTAACAACTCAAGTTTGAGGAAAAAAATGTGTATAAATCACAAGATATTATTAGTTGTCTTGAATATATATATATATGTATATGTATGTGTGTGTATATATATGCATATATGTGTGTGTGTGTTTGTGTGTGTGTGTGTGTGTGTGTGTGATAGTCCCAGGAATAAACAGGTTTCAAATGTTTTGAAAGAGCATGGCGATGCACCATGATCTGAATGAGAGGAGAGGAAAAAAAATTCATCTCAGGAAGCAGTTGTTATAAAAAACAGGTTTGGCATGGTTTCATGAATAGGGCGAAAGGAAAGAGGTAAATTGCATTAATGTTAGAGCTGACAAGAGACGGCACCAGAGTCACCACACCATACAAGGCTCCCAACATAATGAGCTCAGAGAATCTTTTATTATGTTTGGGGAATTGGGCCCTGTTTGTAGGAGTCATTTTTAGTAGCCCAACTCTGATTCTTCCTGCCAAAAACTACTGGCTGCAAGAAGATATCATTGGGGAGTTGATAAGCAACAGTGGCTGTTAGGAGATGAATAGTTTTGGCACCAAGCATTGCAAGCAATTAAATTATTGCATCAGCGTTGGAGACAAGAGATCATGTTGGAAGAAGATACTGACCACAGTGTGCTGTACATCTCTGGGGATGATCTGTCCCCTCTCTGCTGCATATGCCAAAAGCTGAAGCATGTATTCTAAGATTTCTGGGCATAAGATTGGTTTGAAGATTGTATCTTCATGAGCATCATATGCATATAGTTTAGAGGCCCAGTAAATAATGCCACTGAGAAATAACTGGCACATGCTTACTTAATTTTAATCATCTGAAAATTAGTGGAATTTAAATTATAGTTTAAATTGGAAGTAATTCTTTTACTAGGGAGCTCCTAATTATGCATTTTAAAATTCACATACAGATTAAAGATTTTACATTCAGAGTTTGACTTTAAAAAGTTTTTTAAAGCACAGGTTTATTAAAGATATGGTTAGAGAGCGCCATCTGTTCATCCTTTTTATGTTCCCAAGTGACATTCTAGCCAAGACACTACTATGATGCTTGAAACAGAACTTTAACATTTTCATTTTTATACATCTGGTTGCTTTGGCAATTTATCTGTAATTAATGTACATTTTTAAGACTGTAACAGAATTTTTAAATAAATATTTTCAGTCACATAACTATAATACATGAAATCCAATTTAACTTTCTGGATCACATGTTTATATTTTTATGAATATAGTAAGGCTTTGAGTCACAAAGAAACTAATTTGTTCAAGGATATTAGGCTATTTTTGCGCTTCAGAAACGTTCCAAATGTGATGGCCTTGATCAATTCAAATTAAAAATATATCTGAAAATACAAATTCAAGATTGTTATATGTGTTTAATTCATCTGTTCACCTATTTAGAACAGCAAAAAACGCAATATGGCATTTATCAAGTCACTCATTTCTTCATAGTACACAAATTACCAAATTGGTTTCCAAATATTCCAGAGCTTTTTCCTTCTTACTGATAGATGCAATTTCCTTGATTATGTGTGACATATATGATTATCATCTTAAGCAGGTGAATATTGCCATGTATTGCAACCTAGGAATTCCATTCCAATGAGATACATTTTAAAATGCTTATGATTATGCTATTCATATTAATCAAATGTTTCCTGCCAGAAAATGGAATTGTTTTGAAATAATCAAAATGCAACAAACAAATAAATAAGCTGTGAAAAAATGCTAAATGATTTCAAATATTCAAATTGAAATGAAAACTAATCTAATTGTTAGAGGTGAACAATTAGAATCTATTGAAACATCTCTGTGAAATCTTATTATCACCATCATTAAACAGGCTATGCATAACTACAAAAATATTTAAATACTATGTGCAAAAACTACAAATGCCCTCAATAATTTAAGTAAGTACATTTTCTCTGGGGAGACTTCCATCCACTGTACATCATTAGGAAGTTCCCATTTATCATGGGGACATTCCAACATTTCCATTATACCATCATAAATTTTAATCATGATTCTTCTTTTTAAACTTTATTTTTCAATATATAATTTACTATTGTTTCGCACTCATTGGTGTTCTCCCTGGATACATATCTGTGAGGATGTTAGAAGCCTGGGAGCTGGAGTTACAGACAGCTATGATCTGCCATGTGTGTGTTCATCCTCTGTAAGAGTAGTCAGTGCTCTTAACAACTGAACAATCTTTCCAACCCCTATCACAATCACAATTCTCTAACACAACTCTTGTGCTCATTTAGAAATGCTTTAAATGTTTGTAAAAGCTGACAGATCATTTTTGGTTCACTCTTTCTGTAACGCTTTTATTTTAGAGACATCGCCCCATCTCATGTTATTCAGCACTGACTGGAAAATTATACTTTAGACCTTTTTATATGTATTTATTCTCTCTCTCTCTCTCTCTCTCTCTCTCTCTCTGCCTGTGTGTGTGTGTGTGTGTGTGTGTGTGTGTGTGTGTGCTTGAGAGAGTAGGGAGATTGTGTCACAAATAATTCCACAAATATGTAAGTCAAAGAATGACATTTCAGGAGACAATTCTTTGCTTCTACCATTTGGATCTCAGGGATCAAACAGATTTTCTAGCTTAGTGGCAAACTCTTTTATTGCTAAGCCATTCTCTCTGAAGGAAAGTTACAATTTTAAACATATTTAGTTGTCTACTAAATATGTTCGTTTGTGAGTGACATAGTTTTCAAGGTTGTATTGCCTTATGATTACTTAACCTGAGATACCATGTTAAAGTAGTTATTAAAAGAAATGACATTAAATAGAAAAGGCACAAAATTAGATGCTGCTTTATTGTGCATGTTGTTCTTCAGAATAATTTTAAGTATAAATCTTGATGTCCTTAGGATATGTGTTTAAATGAGGGAATGGATTTTACTTTTATACTACCACTTCCCTTTCTGTACAAGTACAATAATAGTCCATATGTTGCTGGATTAACCAATTATTTTTTTAAATTAAAAAAATAGGTAAGGCACACTACATATAATGAAGCTCATATTTGACAGTGGTAAAATGACTAAGAACCTGAGGGTAGTAGGCCATAGGCCATGAGAAAAACCTAGTAATGCTATTCTGCTAAAGCAACATAGGAATTAAATGACTCCTGATAACCTATTATGTACTCATAGAGAGTGCCTTGCTCAACCTCCATTAGAGAAGCTATATTTTGCAATAAATGAAAATCAATACAGAAACTCACCACTGCGAAAAATACAGAGTGAAAATTTTTGAACACTTACTCTGAAACATATCCCCTCAATGTCAGAGATCTATAAAGAGAAAGAGGAGGAAAAATTGTAGATGCCAGAAGTGGTAGATGAATCCAAGGCCTTTCAGAAACCATAGGACTGATCCACATATAAACTCACAGAGGCTATAAGAGATTGCTTACGACCTGCACAGGTTCAAACCAGATGTGGTCTCAGCACTAAGTAGGTACTGGTTCCCATTCCTAACCAAGAATCTATATATAACTTATACCAACTGGAAAATGGATAATTTGTTTACTCAAATAGAGTGTCATTGTATATCAACAACACCTTATGGCAAGCATCATTCTCAGAAGTAGTTGACCAATTCAAGAACTCTCTAACTGAAGAAAAAGTGGCAAAGAGCCTCAAACTCATTGTCACAGGGGGCATTTTCCTGAATGCCAATGACTCAGGCTTTAAGATCAACAATTGATAAATGGGACTTCATGAAACTGAGAACCTTCCGTAAGGCAAATGCACCATCGATAACACAAATCAGCAACCTACAAATTAGGAAAAGGCCATCACTCTCCCTACATCTGACTAGGTCTCATAATTAAAATATAAAAGGAACTTAAGAAATTAACCTCCAAAAGCCAAATATCCCAATTAAAAATGGGGTGTAGAATTGTAGGGTTGTGGGCCTGAGTCTGCTCCATCACTGGGCATGGCTACTTAGGGAAGTGGAGTGCAGGGAGTTTGACTTAAACCATGCAGAGGACAGGGCAGTTGCTGGGCCATAGGAAAGCATCCAGGTACCGCTGCAGGGGTAGAGAGCTGAAGGGGCTTGCAACCCCATAAGAACAGCAATGCCAACCAACCCGAGCTTCCAGGAACTAAACCACTACCCAAACACCATACATGGACTGTCCCATGGCTCCAGCTGCATATGTAACAGAGGATGGCCTTTTTGGGCACCAGTGGAAGGAGAAGCCCTTGGTTCTGCCAAGTTGGAACCCCAATGCAGGGGAATGCCTGGGGAGGGGGTGGTAAGGAGGGGTTGAAAGGGGGTGGGAACACCCTTATGTGGGAGGGGATAGGGACTTATGGACAGGAAACCGGGAAAGGGAATAATATTTGAAATGTAAATAAAGAAATATATCCAATTTAAAAAAAAGAAAAAAAAACAAAAAAACAAAACAAACAAACAAACAAACAAAAAAAACAAGGAAAGCACAATTTGAGGCATGGGAAAAACGGAGCTGGTTTGGGGATCCCCAGCTATAGGTTTCTACGGATCTTGAACATTTCAGTCTCAGAAGAGCTGAGCAAGAGGTCTGGCCTGCAGGCTATGTCAAGCCTAAGGCTCGGAATGAAGGTTAGGAGAACTCTGGCTAGTCCCAGAGGTGAAAGTTTTTGGCTTGATGGCAGCAGCTTTGGTGGAGTTATGACTGGGAATGCAGAGAGACTAGACTGTAGACAAATGCCTTCTCCTTAGATCCCCAGTGCATCTCGATGGAAAGAGGCAGACCACGGTTCCAAACAGTTTATTATTATCATGGTGGAAAGTGGATGGATAAAACCATAACCACAACTCAGTGTGGGCCTGAGATTAAATGCCTTTTTCAGGGAGGAAGGGAAGTTTATAGTCCTTATGTAATTGATGGCTACTAATTTATGGGGGGTGGTGGGTTTTGGTATGTGATAGGGGCCTGATTCCAGAAGCAGGCAAAGCTCAATCATCCCTTTAGGGTCTCCATGGCTTCTCGCCTTTAGCTCAACCTTACCAGGCTTCCTCTTATGGTCCACAGCCCTGCCTAGATCTAAACACAGAGTTTACAAGAGAAGAATCTCGAATGTCTGGGAAGCACCTAAAGTAACATTCAAAGAACTTAGTCATCAGAGAAGTGAAAATCAAAATGACCCTGAGATTCTACCTCAAACCAATCAGAATGACAAAGACCAAAACTCAAGTGACAGCACATGCTGGTGAGGATGTGGAGAAAGAGGAACACTCCTCCACTGCTGTTGGGATTGCAAGATGGTAAAACCATTCTGGAAATCAATCTGGAGGTTCCTTAGAAAACTGGAAATAGTTCTACCTCAAGATCTAGCTATACCACTTTTGCATATATACACAAAAGATGCCCCACCATTCCACAGGGTCATGTGTTCCACTATGTTCATAGAATTCTTATTTGTAATATCCAGAAGCTAGAAACAACCCACATGTCCCTCAACCGAAGAACAGATACAGAATATGTGGTTCATTTACACCATGGAATACTATTCAGCTACTAAAAATGAGGATATCATGAATTTTGTAGGCAAAAGGATGGAACAAGAAAATATTTTCCTGAGTGAGGTAACTCAGAACCAATGGAACACACATGGTATGCAGTCACTGATTAGTGGATATTAGCCAAAAATACAGAATACCTAGAACACACCCCACAGACCATTAGTGTAATAAGTAGAAAAGCTCAAGGGAGGATGTTCAAATTTCACTTAGAAGAGAGAAGGAAATAATCACAGGAGGCAGAGGGAGGTAGGTTCTAGGTGGGAGAAGAAAGGGGGAAGAGAAAAGGGAAACATGATCAGATATAGGGGCTAGGAGTGGAGAGAAGACCCAAGGGCCAGCAGAATGAATGGAAATATGCAACCTCTGGGGATGGAAGTAGAGGGACCTTCTAGTATCAGAGTTCTGGGAGTTAGAATAGACTTAGGACACAAAGGGAGTGACCTTAGATGAAATGTCTAACAGTGGGGAGGGGGAATTCAAAGAGTCCACCTCTAGAAGACAGGGTGTCAAATGGAGAGAAAGGGATACTAAGATACAGTCAAAACTTCTGAACTAGAACTCTTCCTGTCTAAAAGACAGGGACAAAAATGGAGAAAAGACTGAAGGAATGTGGTTCAATGACCCATTCAACTTGAGATCTATTTTATGGGATGGCACCAAGGCCTAACACTATTTCTGATGCTATGATATCCTTACAGAGAGGATCCTGGCATGACTGTCTCCTGAGAGGCCCTACTAGCACCTGACTGAGACAGAAGCAAATATTTACATTTAACCATTGAACTGAAGTTGTGGATCCCTATTGTTGAGTTAGAAGAAGGATTGAAGAATCTGAAGGTGGGAGCAACCCCATAGGAAGACCAGCAGTCTCAACTTACCCAGTCTCTGGGGGGTTCCCAGAGACTGAGCCACCGACTAGGAGCGTACACAGGCCAATTCAATGCCCCTGGCACAAATATAGCACAGGTCTACCTTTGAAATAAAATTAAAAAAATGAAGATATGTGTTTTGGGGGATTATGACAATTTTTATATTACTTAATTTTTGATTATTTTTTATTTTTATTGTTGAAATAGAGAGTGAGAACATGAAGCTGATTAGAAGTTTGGTAGGATCTATGAGGATTTTGTGGCGAGAAAATGTAATCAAATGTATATTGTATCAAAATTAAGTAAGCAACAAAATAAATTAAAGGAGACAGCATTAAACATTATAGGAGCTCAAGATTTTATCTACTAAGACTTTGAGTGATAGCTTAAGGTATTTGGGGAGCAGTTATATTCTTTTACTATCCACTTATTTCACTAACCACTTTAGTTACCTACTAACCACTTTATTATCTACTTACCATTGTGTGTATATGTGTGTGTGCATGTACGCATGTGTTTGTTTTTATGTGTATTTGTGCATTTACATCTGAAGCTTCTACCCCCATACTTTGCTTTCCATTTTGTTCCTGGGTGAGATAAAGGTTATTGTGGGCTAAATAGAATTCAAAATTGAACTTATGATATCATTCAGATGTCTTATCTAAAAATAATGATAACTTTAGGGACTAATTTCTTTTAGAATATTGATATGCTATATCATTATGTGTTAAAAATCCCCTCTGGGACACTAAAATAAATTTAGTTTTCCACTACTCTGAGGAAGACTGCCTTCAAAAGGCGATGGACATACAGCGGTGTTAATTTGCTGAGCCCTCCAGCTGGTAAGTTATAAATTTTTGCTTTTTGAGCTCAGACCCTTGTAACAAGTTAATTCAATGTATTTTAAAACACATTTGGAGCCTTAAATATGAATTAGTCTGACATCCTCTGAGCAAGGTATAGAAAAACATAGCCCAATACTTTAAAACTTTATTGCTATAATGAAAATGAATTAAGCGAAATACAAACAATTGGACAAAAGTACTTCACTGATGTTAGCAAAAGCTTTTGGCAAACATCACTTGAGTGAAAAGCCATTATGGTGAGGAAACAAGGATGTGTTCCATCAGTTAAAGTTGACCATGGTTTATTGACACAGGAGTATGTCGAATAATTCCAAAATATTTTACTTTTGAGGTGGTGGCATAAGATGGGATATTACTAAGGGCTATAGATACCAGAAATTGAGGAGAGATTTTGTGCATTGTCAACAGTCAGAGGAAGGTGAACAAAGACTACTGATGAACAGTCTTCTGGAAGATGCTAATTTTCCCATCTCTAACTGACAAACCTGAATAGATTACTGTACTTTTATAGTTCTTCTTCAATATCATGAGACTGCAATTTGTAGTTCATTCGTATCCAAGATTTATCTGGAAAATGAACAACTAAATTTCAGAGAATGTTCAGAATTAATATAAATATAATATAAATAAAAAATATAAATAAAAAGACTAACATGCACAATATGGAATCCATTTCAAAATAACATGAATTAATGATATGTGATGAATATATACTAAAGGTGAGAGAAAAGTGCTGTGACAACAGCAAGGGAAATACTGAAAATATTTTGGGGTAAGAATCTTTATTTTCCTTCTCAGTATTTGTCCCCAATTAATCTTTATTTGTTTTTTTTTGTTTTGTTGTTTTTATTTCATTTTTCATATATTACATCAGGTTCTGCACTCTCCTCTCCTCCTAGTCCCTCCTAGCCCCATAGACTCTTTCTCTGTTTCCCTTTATAAAAGAGATATTAACCAAATATGGCATGTCAAATAGAAATAAAACTAGGTACCTTCATGTATATTATGGCTGGATGAGGCAACCTAGTAGGAGAAATAGAGACGTCAAAGCAGACAAAAGTGCCAGAGACAGTTCCTGAACCCATTGTTAAGAAATCTACAAGAAGTCCAAGATGCACAACCATAAAGTACATATAGGTGGAGGGCCTAGGTCACAGACCCATTCAGTCTCGCCGACGGTTGCTTTTCTCTCTGTGAGCCCAGGTTAGTTGATTTCATCAGTTTTTTTTTTTTTGGAGTTCTTGGTTCCTTGTATTTTTGTTTGTTTAACTGTTTGTATTTTTTTCTATTGAAAACACTCCCCTATGATGCACTCTTGGCCACACAAAGTGATTATGTCTTCAGCTTAGTAATATTTGAAAGGAAGAATAACTAGATATAAATTTTATACTATTTAAAAAACCTAGTATATGATGACTAGGTTAGAGCTCTGGAAAACATGAGTCCTCAGGCAAGCTGATTTCCACTTATAATTTCACTACAAGAGAAGAAAATCACTGTTCTTTTCTGTGGGGAAAATTAAAACTCCCAGAGACATAATCTACTATTCTATGAATAAGTAAAGAGCTGTTTTTCTTTTCAATGAGAATGGTTATCCTTTCATGAAAGTAAAAAGAGTGTAGGATTTCCCTAGGAGATAGAAAAGCAGTATCACTGAATCAGAAATCATAGGGACCTGGAACAGTGTTGATGCATCTAATGGGTAATCTGCAGTGCAGTATTGAGCTATGGGAAGAGTCACAACACATTCTAGTCTAGTCTTTCTCCCCCTCTTCTGGGTTGTTTTTTATTCAGCTCTTTCCTAAAAACTACAACATCATCAACTCATCATCTATTTACTGTTTTGCGGATCTCATAGAGCCACCCTAGAGTCTCTCTAGTGTCTCTACAGTACTGTTGTTTTCAGGGCAGTGTAACAGATTTTTACATTAGATGCTTTTCAGAACCTGTTGAAAAACCTGTGATACTTCTGGAGAGGAAATGGACATAGGGTTATATGTAAAGACATGCAGAATAGACTTTTATTAGGGGGATCTGAAAATATCAAGGTTAAGCATGCAAAACCCTACAGCAGATTCTGAAAGTGTTCATTTTGTAGATGGCATAGCCATTTAAAACACAACATACCATGTTACATTCCTTACTGCTAATCCACCATTTAAGTATTAGAGCTTTCTAAAAAATAAATTATGATCTTAATTTTCTTCTTTTCATATACAGTAGATGGGAGCTTTAAGCAAAGTCATGATTTCAGTATGATTTCTAGTTAGACAATCACTAAAATAATCAGATGAATATTAATTCTAGGTGTCAGTGTAGACAGTGATGTATTTACCCAGGTGTAGAGGCCAGAAATTTATATCAGGATGTCTTCCTCAATTCTTCTCCTCCTCCTCCTCCTCCTCCTTTTCCTCCTCCTCTTCCTCCTCCTCCTTTTCCTCCTCCTCCTCCTCTTCCTCTTCCTCCTTTTCCTCCTCCTCCTCCTCCTCCTCCTCCTCCTCCTCCTCCTCCTCCTCCTCCTCCTCCTCCTCCTCCTCCTCCTCCTTCTCTCTGGGCTTTAAGTGCAGTTCATCATGCTGAGTTTTTACATGGCAGAGATTTGAACTCAGATAATCTTACCCAGCAAGCACTTCTCCCACTGAGCCAACATATCAGTTCCAAGATAAGCATGGCATTTTAAGAAGAATGTGATAATGCTCAATATAAACTTTTAGATATTCATATGTATAGGATGTTGAGTTTGCTAGAGTGGAGTGTGATATCTTATGAGCATGGATTTTCTACATATTTATTCCAGGAAGGAAACTAAAGAAACATTCAAATAATTATCTTACATTACATTACATTAGTACATTACTATAAAAAATCCTATGAGGAAAAGCCTTTCATAAATCAGAAATCATTTTCCTTATTGCAAAAAATCATTAAAATATCTTTGCATGTTCTTTAAATTTGAGTTTCAAAATGTCAAAGTGGTCATAAGAGCTATAAGTTCAAGAGCCAAGGATGATTTTGACTGTGGATGAAAATAATGAAAATATTATTGAAAATAAATCTTTGATATAGAATTATAACCTTTACCAAGTTTATTAAATCCAGTAATTTAAATTTTCTTACATAAAAATTTTGTGCAAGTGTTTGAAGACAATGAACTTGCTTCAGAAATGAATAAACTAAGGAGATTTCATAGCAAACACCTAAAACATTATATTCTCAAAGGAGTGATGAAAATGATTTGAGGTGAATGCATTTTTTCCATCACCACAAAATACACATCATTTTCATGTACAAACATGCCATGGAAGAATCTAGTGCAACAATTAAAAGTATGGAGTCAGTTTAATAATTGATAAAATAATTCACTTCTCTTTTAGTCTAAGATTGTTACCAAAATTATAGAAGCTACAATGAAAACTATCTGGCAATTTCCCACGAGTATTTTTGATTTATAGAAAGGAAAAAACATCACAAGCTTATGATAGAGAAGAAAATTTGTTGAGAGTAACTTAAATGCATATAAACATAATTTTGTGTCTCTCTTCTCTGTTATATCCTTGCTTTGACTAATAGCTTCCAAAATCATGCAGTGACTATGTGGGTGGGATATATAAGCTTTCCATGTAGCTTATAAATAGATATCACTTCAATTTAAGTATAACTGATTATATGTGTAATATATCATTATTTTGAGGACACATAATTGTGGAAAAGGCTTTTAGTTTAAAAGCAAAAATCATGAAAATATAATATTCCATGTTAATTTTTAATTGAAAGTCCTGGTATTGAAAATGAGTAAATTACTTTTGAGGTAGAAACAAACTGAATCAAGAGTCAATCACTGACTATTTACTTTTTATCTTCTGCAAAACCATAACTTCATTTGGGTTCTGCATTACTTCTCTGTTCTAAGAATATAGTGTTTATTAAAAACTACTGGGGATTGCATTTATTCTCTACTACTCTGTCAGTTGATTTTAACACATGTGAATAAAAATGTTTATCATAAAAACAATGGAACCATGATATCCACCATTTTAATTTTATTTAATCATAACCACTAGACTTTGAATGCTCTAAAACATCCTCCAATACAAGAAAGAATTAAAAGTGGTAATATTAATGATATTTCTAGCCAGCAAGAACTATTATTCTGAAACATTGACTGTGTTAGGTAAGATGTAGCTCAAAATTTTCAGATTATTTGGAAATTAGAAATATTTATTTTCCTCATGTTTATATTCAAATATCTGGAAGATTTTTGTAGGGTTTTGAAATATTACATATATAACCATTTCTTCAAAATGTACATAATGATATGTCAAAAATATATGATATTCTTCATAGTTTGGTACTGAGGCAACTTCCTATTTGTTTTACTAAACACCAAGGCAATCAAATTATGTTAAATGTTAAGTTCAAATATATGTTTAATGTTAAGTTGACTATGTTCTTTGCTGTTAATTAAGTGTGAAAAATTAAAGTTGATGATAAAAGTAGCATAAATCACATATAGTAACTTTATATTCATTGAGTTGTAATATTAACTATAATTTCGATAACAGGGATCTGTGTTTGAAAAGTTTACATCAAACCATTCCTAACCATATTTGGGACTGACAACAGTGGAGATAAATGGTCACTAAAATTCAGGAAGAAGTGCTGAATCACTTATTAAAAAGTAACAGACAGGGGGCTGGAGAAATGGCTCAGAGGTTAAGAGCACTAACTGCTCTTCCAGAGGTCCTGAGTTCAATTCCCAGCAACCACATGGTGGCTCACAGTCATCTGTAATGTGATCTGATGCCCTCTCCGGGTGTGTCTGAAAACATCAACAATGTACTTGTACACTTACAGAAAACAAATAAATAAATCTTTTAAAAAATAACAGACAGAATATCTTTAATGAGGGCTACTTTTGCTTAAAATGCTCCATAACATCATATGCCAACCTCAAAATTAATGTCTTTTTCTTTTTTTCAGATAAGGTGTTTTACATTAATGATATCTGATCACTAATGAGAAACAATGTGGCTGAATAACAATGTGACTGAGTTCATTCTACTTGGTTTGACACAGGATCCTTTTAGGAAGAAAGTCCTATTTGTTGTATTTTTGCTTTTTTACATGGGGACATTACTGGGTAACTTGCTGATCATTGCTACCATCAAGACAAGCCAGGCCCTTGGGAGTCCCATGTACTTCTTCTTGTTCTACTTATCCTTGTCTGACACTTGCTTCTCTACAACCATAGCCCCTAGAACAATTGTGGACTCCCTTCTGAAGCAAGCCTCTATCTCTTTCACTGAGTGCATAATCCAAGTCTTTACATTTCATTTCTTTGGCTGTCTGGAAATCTTTATCCTCATTCTCATGGCTGTGGATCGCTATGTGGCCATCTGCAAGCCCCTACATTATATGACCATCATGAGCCGCCGGGTCTGTGGAATGTTGGTGGCCATAGCCTGGGTGGGATCCTGTGTGCATTCTTTAGTGCAGATATTTCTGGCCTTGAGTTTGCCCTTCTGTGGTCCCAATGAGATTGATCATTATTTTTGTGACTTGCAGCCACTATTGAAACTTGCCTGTTCAGATACATATATGATCAACCTGCTTCTGGTGTCCAACAGTGGCGCCATTTGTACAGTGAGTTTCCTCATGCTGATGGTCTCCTATGTCATTATTCTTCGTTCCCTAAGAAACCACAGTGCTGAGGGGAGGAGGAAAGCCCTATCCACCTGCATATCCCACATTATTGTGGTCATTCTTTTCTTTGGACCTTGTATCTTTATATACACACGCCCTGCAACAACATTTCCTATGGACAAGATGATAGCTACATTTTATTCAATTGGGACACCTTTGCTTAATCCTCTGATTTACACACTGAGGAATGCAGAGGTGAAAAATGCCATGAAGAAATTATGGAGAAAGAGAGTGGTCTCAGAGGATAGAAAGTAAATGAGGTCGCCAGTCTATTTTTATAATTTGCATTAAATTAGAAGTTAATAACATTGTTTTTATTAATGTTTAATATACTAACTTCTTAGGGCATGAGGATTATAAGTTCATATAGTAAAGAGACAAAATGAAACACAGTTTTGAGTTAATTTTATGTCATGGGATAAAGCATGAAATATAAGTAGATATGAAGACACGATTTTTTTGTTCATGTTTTATTCTGTGTTTCTCACTCTCCATCCTTTCTGTTCTAACACACTTGTGTCTGTAATTGTATTATTTGCCCTTCTTCCTGTTGCCTTCTGAAGTTCTCTCATAATAATTATCTATCTATATAATCACTTCCTGTATTCAAATTCTTATGAGTTTTACATCTTCCAGTTAGTTATTTTTTATTTTGGTGATGATAATATATGTACAACATTCTTCCTTTTCCTCTCTTAGAACCTTCCAATTTACACCTTCTTTTTCTTCAAATTCACTACCTCTATTTTTTTACGTTATTGCATTCATGCTTGTATATACATACATATATTTCAATTATATATTATTTTATTAAGATATTTTAATAATATCATCAATTTATTTTATTCCCTAGACTCAGCAAATTGTGGCAGATTTCAAATAACTGAAGCAGGTGCTAGTATAGAAGAAAATGCATACACTTGAAGAAATCTCTCTTCTATTTAATGATAGATTCAGAATTTTTCCCATGTGTTCTCTGTGATAAAATACTAGAAGACTAACAGAATGCAGAAAGAAGAGCTTACTCCTGAGAATCTCTCATATTCTGCTCTCAATATTGGGGTTGTAGTCACAATTTTTCTTCTTTAATACTTATACCCTTCTACTGATTGCTATATTCTAACTTCATTAATAAGCTTACTCTTGCACATATTAATTATAGTGTTTTCTTTATAAAAACAGTGTTCAACTAAGTGAGGCATATGTAGGTTAATTTAAGGTAGATGTCTATGCTGGTTATAATAAAGAGAACAATTGCTTTAAAAATGTATGTGGACATATTGACAGATTAAGCAAAAGCAGGATGACCCAAAGGAGTATTTCAGTTTAAAACCAAAATATTACATTTCAAATATAAATTACTTTAGTGAAATTTGAATCTAATTTGGGAAATAATTTTATTAGTAAAGGAGAAATGGAAATTTTTACAGTAGAACAGAATATTAATTTAATCATTATTTATTACTATGCTAAAGTTGAAAAGTATTAGTGCTAAGAATATTTGTAATTTCAATGATTTCTTGTGTGTTATTGTTCATAGAAAATACTAAGTATGAATTCTTTTACCCTGAGACTTTTATTGCTTTCATAAACTGGTAAATCATAAAATAAAATTTATATCAATTTTTTCTATTTCTGTTCCTTTAATTTTTATTTTTCTCTAGTGCCTGGTATTGAACCTAGATCCTCACTCATTCCAGTCATGAGACATAATCTAAACTTAGAAATTCTTTAGCCAAAAGACTGATGATAATTACTATGTTTGTGTTTCTGTATTGGTAATAGAAATCTGTACAATCTAAAACAGAGTATATAGATAAGTGTATTATATATCTCTTATTTTTACATTCTTTGCATTTAAGTCTCAATCTTAACCATGTTGTCCTCATGTAGCTACAGCTTGATCCTGTTCTTGCTGGATTTTCAGTTTTAGATTCTCGTTGACAGAATCATAATTAGTTTCTTCTCTTTTTTAAGACAAAGAAAATTATGCACATTGAAAGTAGGTCCATCATTTCATTTATTTCACTTTAGTATTTGAGTGTTAATATTTAATGCATATCTGTGTAACATGTTTGTGCCTGGTATCCACACAGATATCAGATGGGAAAATTGGATTTCTGGAATTGTTGTTATGGATGGTATTGAACTTCAGTGTGGATGATGAGAATTATATCTAGGTCTTCTGCAAAAACAACTTGGGCTTTTAACCATTGAATCATCTCTGAGCCCTCTAGGTACATTTTGAGTCTTATATTACCTTCAAACGTATAAAGAACATAGCATCCACATTTTTGCTGTCACACATCTCCTGTAGACTGTGTCCTATATGAACCATTTCCAATGTTTTGCAATAAGACACATTGTACAACTTCTGTGGGTATATTGGCTGAAATAAACACTTCAGTACAGAAAAAGAATGGAAATCCAAGTAATAAAATGTAAACTTTAGTGAGGGGAAGTGATGAATTTCACCTGATTATCTAATCCATTGAGTTGTCACTAACAGATTTTTCTTCCTTGAAAAAGAAATATGTTTTTCATATCTAGACAATGTGGTTGCCTCTGAAAAGAGCATGTCACTCTTGCTCTTGCTCTTGTTCTCTTGCTCCTCCCCTCTTCTTCTTTGTCCCTTCTCTCCTCATTCCCTTCCCCCTTTCTCTCCAAGTGCTCATGGCCAGCATCTACACCTCTCCTTTTCTACTCTTCTTCTCTCTCTTGTCCTTCTCCTTTGTTTCACCCTTACATTAAACCTCTCCACTTGGGAAAAAAAAGAGCATGTCATTCAGTCATGTTTGCTTTCTACATGAGAATATACCTTACTGCTTCCAACTCAATGGAACATCTCAAGAAAACCTGTGTAGGAAAGTAGAGACCTCCCTTATAAAGATATAAGCCATGACATGAAATAATAGGAGATTTCTTTTTTTTTTTTCCCGGAGCTGAGGACTGAACCCAGGGACTTGAATAGGAGATTTCTAGTAAGTGCAGAAAAGAACCTAATAGAAGTACAGTATCAGAGTGCATTATGAAGATTTTCATAGGAGTTGTCAGAATACAATTCCAGGGAGTAGAAATTGAAACAAGACACCCAATCATGGTTTAAGAGTGGGTATTCCTATATTTCTCTTGCTTGTCCAACAGAAAACAATGGTATGAATCCTTATTCCCTTTACCTCAGCTTGTACTTTATTTAGACATGGAAATAATAATGATAAAATAGTTCATGATGTGAACCCTTTATAAAGATAACAAGAAATAAAGATAAGCACACACAGAGAAATGCTATGTGAAAATGATGGCAGATTGAATTGAGATTTTTACAAACCAAAGAACTTTCACAAAGGCCTATAAACTCAAGATCTAGATGCTGCATGGTAGAAATTCTCTTCAGAGTCCTTAGCAAGTACTTATCCCATCACTAGTGTGATTTCAAACTTTAGCCTTTGAAAAGGTAAAAAAATAAATTATTATCCACTAAGCCACCCACCATGTGACAGGACAACTCATCGGTACCTAGGAAACACATCTGAAAAATTCTTTTTAAATTCCACCTCACATCAATCAAAATGGCTAAGATTAAAATCTAGTGAGGCTGTGGAGAAAGAGGAACAATCCCCTACTGCTGGTAGGATTGCAAACTGGTACAACCACTCTGGAAAATCAATTTGGTGGTTTGTCAGAAAATTTGAGATAGTTCTACCTGAAGAACCAGCTATAACACTCTTGGGTATATACCCAAAAGACACCCTACCATACCACAGAGGTGTGTGCTATATCATGTTCATAGAAGTCTTATTTGTAATAACCAGGAGCTGGGAAAACCTAGATGTCCCTCAAGGGATGGATGAACACAGAGAATGTGGTTCATTTAACCAATGGAATACTATTCAAATATTAAAAATGAGGAAATTATGAATGTTGCAAATAAATGGCTGGAACTAGAAAATATCATCCTCAGAGAGGTAGCTCAGAACCAAAAGATCATGCATGGTATGGACTTACAGATAAGTGGATATTAGCCAAAAAGTACAGAATACCTAGGACACAACCTACAGACAGACCATAAGAAGTGTAACAAGCAGAAATGCCCAAGTGAGGCATTCTTCCACTTAGAAGGGGGCAGGAAATAATCATGGAAGGCAGAATACAGAGGGACATGGGTAGGAGAAGGGACTGGAGAGGGGAAAGGGACAGGAGAGAAACCCAGTGGGCCAAGAGAATGCAGGCATATAAGTAGCCTCAGGGAGTTGGGGGTAGGTGGACTCTCTAGAAAGTATCAGAGACCTGGGAGTTGAGACACTCTCAGGACTATTTGGGGGTGACTCAAGTCAAAATTCCCAACACTGGGGAAAGGGAACTTGAAGAATCTCCCTCCAGTAGATAGGCAGGACCTCAAGTGGAAGGACAGGTTTAGCAAACTACAGTCAAATTCCTGATTCAGAATAGTTCTTGTCTAAAAGAACTGCAGGCACAAAAATGGAGAAGAGACTAAAGGAAAGGATTTCCAAAGATTGGACCAACTTGGGATCCATATCATGGGGTGGGGCAGGCACCAACACTTGACATTTCTATGCTAAGATGTATTTACACTCAGGAGCCTGGCATGGCTGTCCTCCTAGAGGCCCTACGAGCAGCTGACTGAGACAGTAGCAGATACTTACACTCAACTATTGGACTGAAGTCGGGGACTTCTATGGTTGAATTAGGGGAAGGATTGAAAAAGCTGAAAAGGAGAGCAACCCCGTAGGAAGACCAGCAGTCTCAGCTAACCCAGATTCCACAGAGCTCCCAGAGACTGATACAATAACCAGGGGCATGCAGAGTTCCCGGGCACAGATGTAGCAGAGGTCCACGTGGTTGGTCTCAGTGGAGGAAGATGTGCTTAATCCTAGAGAGCTATGAGGGCACAGGGAAGGGGGAACCCAGGTGGGGTGGCTTGGAGTACCCCCTTGGAGCTAAGGCGGAGGAGAAATGGGATGATGAACTGTATGAGAGAGGACCAAGTGGAGGCAATGATGAGATTGTAAATATTATAAAATAATTTTAAAAAGAACCAAATAAGTTAGTTCTAACAAAGCCACATGAGTAAGTTCTTTAAAAAGAGCCTGGATATAAACAACAACAAAAGTGTATCATGTCCCTCTTTAAATCAAAGTATATAGATTTACTAAAAATTTCTGGTAAAATCCAACCACACATTCATATTGCGGTGGGTCCTTAAATATCTTTCATTTTTGCCAATACATTCTTTGATAATCTTAATAATTTCCTAGAAAAGCATGGAAAAATCAACAAGATGACTGTTAAAAATCCTGGAAATTAAGAAGTACTGGGAGGGGAGAAAGAGTGAACCCTAAGTAAGACTACTGTAAATTATACCATACCAAATGGTCAGTCTGGATACATAAATACAACTAACTGTATACAGACTGATCAGGTTATAGTTATGTATTTAGTATTATGTGTGTGTATACACACACACACAGACACACACACAGACACACACACAAACACATACACACACACTATATATATATATATATGTATATATATATGAAATGTATTTAACACGTTAATCATAAAAAGTAGCCATGACTTTGAAAGAGAACAAGGATGGGTATATAGGAGGGTTTGGAGAGAGAAAGTAAAAGTGAGAAATGGTGTCATTACAATCTCAAACAATAAGAGAAATAATTAAAAATAAAAATTTAAGAAAATCATAGTATTAAGCAAAATGAAATAGAAAATAACACACTAAAAAACTTACATAGTATGAGAAAAGTTAGATAGTATAAACCTGATGACATACCTTGGGGCATGGAATGACATTGTAAAAGGTGCATCTTATAAGGAGTTTGAAATGAGTGCATCTAAGTTTGACCCTTATTATATTAAGGAACTTATAATTTTGTTTTTTATTAATAGACTTTTAGCCTTTATAGTTAGGAAGATGGTCAAGATGTAATGAGTATGTAAATACTTAATTCCTGTGTAGAAAGTGGTAAATATTTTACAATACATTTTTCCGATAACATCAATCTTGTGTAATGGTATGTCATATTGTAGCTTAAGGCATTTAAAATACTTTTAAAGGACACATGAAAAGCTAAACATGGATAGGTAAAATAAACACACATTTATTTTTGACATATTGCTCCCAGAATTTCCTTGGGGAGTGTTCAGGTGAGATTTCATCCAAGTCTCTTCAGTGCCCTTAAATTCTCTTCTACTGGACTGCAGTTTCTCCAGAAACGTGCCCTGCAGGATTGGATTTGAAACTTCATCATCACAGAGAAGGAAGGAAGTCAAGGTCAAGGAGTCGGGATGCAACTCCCATTTGTCACATGAATCTGATGGGCCTCTTGTTTTCATATTCAGTATTCACAGAGTAAGTGTTAATGCTCCATTTATTTTAATTACAATTCCACAAATACACAGAGCATACTGCTTATTTTATTTCAATTTTACCACTTGAAATATCTACTAGTTATTTTGTGTCAGAGTGTATTTTTAAAGTTTATTGTCATGAGTTGAAATTACTTCAAATGCTGATAGGAATTGGCCAACATGAAAGTGTAAGCTTTTTAATTTTACATTTTTTATGTCATCCTTTTTTTCCCATTACTTAAAATAAATCTTCACTGTAAATACAAATCATAGAATAATCCATTCTTATTTTCTTGTTTTCTAGCAGAATGGTAATTCTCAGGAACCATGTATTCTGATAATATAGCTGCTTGCTAATTGATTTCGATAACTTAAATTCATTCTGTTCATATCCTAATTTCATATTTAATATTTGTGATAAATTTTTAGAGGATGTTTTCCAATAGAAAAATCTGTCAGGGATATTTTGTTGAAGTCTTAATTTTAAATTCTGTAATGGGAAATGCTGGAACAGAATAAGAAGGGAAGTAAGGATAGAGTCTTAATTACTTACGGTAGAAAAATGATGATGAAATCAAACATTTGAAAATTATATAAACAAATAAATAAACAATAAGCAAACGTACACAGTAAATTTCAAAAATCTGTTAATAATTATATATATATATATATATATATATATACATATATATATATATATATGTGTGTGTGTGTGTGTCACAGTACAGGGAGAAAAATTTTATTTTCTGCAAGGTGTTTGGTTTGATTATTCTGCGTAAGGAGGATTTTCTTTTGTAGGCATTATATTCAATTTTCTTGAGTAAATTTGTCACCTGATTTCTGCCCCTCTATCAGTGACTTCATGGAGTACTATCCCCTCTTTGTTCATATTAACGCAAGCCTTATTAATGCAGAATTAGTTTTCAAAATAGCTCGTAACTTCTATTCAAATCCTTATTTAAGGTCACATAAAATTGCTGAAGGAAAATATCCTCAGGGCTCCCCTTGTTTTACCAATGCCTTAGAAATGTTCAGAAATTATTTCTTTTTAAAAATAAGTCAATTAAACAAGATGAAGTTTCACCCCCTCACACTCAAAAATAGCTAATTTTAGTTAGTTATTACACCATATTAGAGATGTATGTCTATACAAGTTTGTTTGGATATTTATGAGATGAATACCCTGTGGTGGAAAATATTATCTAGTACACATCTGCATGAGAACAATCAAAGCTTAACATCATATATGGTATGCAGTGATTTTGAGAAAATCAAAGCCATTTCTATGCAAAGGAGAAGCACAATGATAATGCTGGCATTTCTTCCTTGTAGACACAGCTAGAGATTGTGTCTTAGAAATTATTTGACAAAGATTTTTCCTGAAGAGAATAATTTATGTGAGTCAAAAAAATCAACAAGAATATGGAAGCCTAAAGCTGAGTATCTTCCTCTTTTCATTATGTCTTGAATCCTCAATGTCAACTTTATGTCTAAGAAATCATGTATTTTATTCGAATTCTATTGACAATTTAAAAATAGAGGGGAATGCTAGGCTGCTGAGGCAGGAGTGAGTGGATAGATGCGGGAGCTCCCTCATAAAAGCAGTGGGGAGAGGGGATGGGATAGGTGTTTGTGGAGAGGAAACCAGGAAGGGAAATAACAATTGAAATGTGAATAAATAAAATAACCAAGTTACAAAATGGAAATGGCATTGAATTTTCCTCATCCTGAGAGAAAATGAAGAACTGGGGATATTTATTTAAATATTGGTGGTGATTAAATGTATTCCCTGTGTCTTTGTTTGTTTGTTAGTTTTTGAGGAATATTTCTTTGGACATGCATATGAGGAACAGGAGTATGTCTACTTATATTTGCATCATATTTGACGATTTGCAGATTATAATGCATAGGTTGTTCCTTCTGCAACTACCTTTACCTCAGTGAAGGAAGAAATAACAGGTTAATCATGGGCTTAAGTTTTTCATGAAAGAAGTAAGGAAAATCTCACTGGTAAGGAAATCAGCATTTAGTTTGATTATAGAATCCTTTGATCATCACCTACTTTATTTCTTAGATATAAGCATGTGATTCCACATCTTTTAAAATTAATTTAATCACTCAAGTACACATAGATATCGGTTTGGTATGATGTATTACATAATCATTATTAAATTTGGGTTATCTTTGAAACTATATGTTTCAAAGTTTATGGTTTATGTCATATGTGACAATTTGCAGATTATTATGCTGAAGGTGTTCTTTCTATTATTATATCTACCTTAGTAAAGAAAGAAATAATATATTAGATAATAACATGCTTGTCTTTACACTACATGATTTTCCTTATTGTCATATAGATCCATTTAATGTATTGAAGTGTCTATTATGTATTCCACAGTAATAATATATCATACTCTATTTCAGCTTTGTTACTTGTATGTATTTAGACCTTTTCCTGTTTCGAACATTAAAAATGTAGCAATGCATGTATTTTTTGTCCTTTTAGTGGAGTCCTTTTAACAGAATAAATACTGATCTATAATTATTTTGAATTATATGTGCAAAATGGCAAGAACTCAGAGTAACATGACATTATTATTTAATTTTCATTTCCCTGCTTTTAGATTTATAACTGTACCCTTTCTCATATGACACTTTCATAAAATTGGGGAATAATTAAGTATTAACTTGAGATAAATGGGTAGGTTATGAATAGATCCATATGATTCTATTCATTATCTCTTTCTGTGTCAAATGTACTTTTCCTGATGATTTATCTGTAATGCCACATAGGGCAAAGTGCATAGATCACTCAGCATTCTAATTCTTTGTAGTAGGTGACATTTTCATTCATGGATAAGGTTGATTAATTGATTTACTTTTGTAAAGCTTCTTGAATTGAGCATCTGGGTGACACATTTTATACCAGCTATTGCATTTACAGAAAATACATAAGAAAAGAAAAAAATATTTTTTCTTTTCACTCACATATTTTAAGAATTTTCATCATGCACATGCATAGAATCTTGTAAAGTAAAAACATGTAGTTCAATCTAAAGAGGCATGTTGTTTAAACAGGTGACCAGAAGGCAGTCCTCTGGATGTATACTGTGTTCCTGCAGGAGCTAACATCCAAGGCAATGCCAGAATAGGAACAATTGATGACAACATCTGGGCCTCCGGATGTGATTGGAAAATGAACTGGAAAATGAAGTGAAATAGAGAAAGTCATAGTCTCTCTGGAACCCAGACAAGACTCCATCATATTCTCTAAAACTTTGTCAGTTGCTCTTTATCACATTTATTATTTTTATCGTAGTTTTTAATATCAATTTTGAGGTTGCTACGAAGAGTGTAATGTGACATATTGAGTCCACTTGTATCTTAGTTTTGAACTTAGAATATGTGTTTAACTTTTAAAGTATCTGTCTTGTTCTTACCAAGTGTAAAGTTTTGGAATTTCTCCAGCAACTAAAATTAATTTATTATTTGAACTACATTTGCTTTATTAGTGTCACTCTACACATCTGTTCTTGTGAATGAATTTACCATACTTTCAATTATTTCATGCATCTTAAACATAGGTCTATTTACAGTAACAGACTTACAATTTAATTATCCCAAACAGTCAATGCATATACTTATTGGTTAAAATGACTCTGAAAATAAATCAAAGATATCAATCATACATACTTTCCCTCTAAATAATCAAACACACAGAAGCAATGGGATATGGGAACATCACAGAATTTATCTTACTGGGGCTTTTCCATGATGAGGATGTCAAGGCAATATGTGCTGTGTTATTCTTACTATGCTATCTTGCAATTCTCTGTGGAAACTTGATTGTTCTTCTCACTATCAAGGGCAGTCAGCTTAGTGAGCAGCCGATGTACTTTTTTCTCAGCTATCTGTCTTTCATGGATGTCTGCTTCACTTCCACAGTAGCCCCAAAATTTATTATAGGACTATTGGTACAATGTAACACAATCTCCTACAATGCCTGCATAGCACAAATGTTTTATGCCCACTTCTTTGGTGCCACTGAGATATTTATATTGGTGGTCATGGCCTATGATCGCTATGTAGCAATTTGCAGACCTCTTTACTACATGATCACGATGAGCAGACAGGTATGCTACATTCTTGTGATAGGCTCAGTTTTTGGTGCTTTTATACACTCACTTGTGCATGTATTAGTTATTATCAGACTTCCTTTTTGTGGCACCAATGAAATAGACCACTACTTCTGTGACATATTCCCTCTGCTGAAGCTGGCCTGCACTGAGACAAGACTCCTTGTTATTGTAATCATTACCACTACAGGGGTGATGTCCATTTTGACTTTTGTTGCATTGGTAATTTCTTACATCATCATTTTGTCCATCTTGAAGACCAGGTCATCGGAAGGCCGTCGCAAAGCTCTTTCTACCTGTGGCTCACATATCACCGTAGTGTTCATGTTCTTCTTGCCACTCATCTTTACCTATGTTCCAATGGGTGATTCTGTTGGGGATGACAAGGTGTTTGCTCTGTTTTACACCATGATTGCACCATTGTTCAACCCTCTCATCTACACACTGAGGAATACAGACATGAAGAATGCCATGAGGAAGGTGTGGTGCCAAGACAAACTGTTTGAAGGAAAGTGAAGCCTCTGCTGGTGAAGCTTTTTTCCCAACCATGTACTATCTACAGAACAAATATGAGCTATGTAGTAAGATAGCAGGATGATGATTAGCCAATAGAAGTTTTTAGGCCCACTCCCCAAATAAGATTCAAGTCAATGGCCACTATGTATATAGTTGAATCAAATAACTATTTTCTCCTTCACCAACCCAAATATAGTTGATATTATTTTGTTTTTATTGGTACAAAGTATAAAAACCATATAATTTGACAATTTTATTCTATTTTAGGAAATTAATGTTTTTTAGAGAAAGCCGTCATAGAGAAGTCCAAATCACATCCTTTCTGCTGTTCTTACTATAGATAACAAAATAAAAATGGGAAAAGAACCAACACTGCTTTTAAGTTGTCCATTTGTGTCTTTTCACCTCATGTTTCTCAATCATGTTGGAAAACCTTTATGAATATAACTTCTTATGTTATTAAAAGATACCATCTTGTAGTATATTTTTTGATCCTCTCGCTCTCACGGTCTTTTCTCCCTCTCTCCTGCAATATTTCCAGAGCATTAGCTGTGGGAATTTTTGTAGATATATTTCTAGAAACTGGACCCCACAATTTTGAATTGCCCATTACCACCGACCTAGCTTCCAGCCCAAATTCTATAGAAACATAGGACAGAACACATGGATTCAGCTTCTCAGCTCCTTATAGTCCCAGAAAGGGATCTACCATCAGATGTGGATGACTGATATGCCCTTTTGCTCTAGTTAAAGTCACAAATTAATCAAGACTTTATTTTTCCTTAGTGTTGGCATTATAACACATCAGGTGTTGTTGGATTTCTACCTGGATTGACAGACAAGAGAATTAGAAGCCTGGGGCTCAAGCATTAAAAGGCAGGGACAAAATTCTCTAGGTGCTCAAGCAAGAAGGATGTTGCTGTGTCCTGTGTAACTGATTTAGCATTTAATACGAATCTAAAAGTCACTTTATTTAGATGCTAGTGACACTTGGCTTTTCACCACAGAAAGTTTTATGGATCTCTGTCAGTAAGCTTTGAAGTCTTTGCTATGAGCAGATTTTTAACTACATTAGTGTTAGCTTCCAACACACTCTGTGCTGCTCCAAAGCTTTGAGTGAACTTAGTGTTTATAGTTGTGGAAATGTGTGCAGTTATAACTACTAAAGTAACTCTTATGTCCCTTTCTAGTGTCTTTAGTTGAGTAACTGTAGCCAGAAGCACAAAATTTCACATGCATTGATTCTTACTATCTCAATTTCCTCCACATTTTTTATTTTTCAAATTATAATTAATTTTACCCCTTTCCTTCAAAATCTTGAAAATGTTTATTACTTGTTATTAATCATTGTTAAATATGTATGTATATATTTATATACTTATACACATAAGTAACTGTGTCTGAAGGCCCCGTATTTCATGAGTGTTTAGTGTGACTAGCTCAACTTCATAGTATTCTCTATTTTAAATATTTTTGAGATTATAATTCCTTAATTTCCATGTACATAATCTTCTTACATAAATAAACACAGCCTTCTCAATTTTATAATGTTACTTGTATATTTGTTTTCAGGGATAAGCATTTGGTGTGTTCTTCCATGAGCAAGGCTCAGTATTCTTTAGTTTTCTATAGTTCTTTTTGTAGAATGAGGCCTTCTAGACGTTCCCCTATAGATATTAGCATGTCTGTAATGTCTATTTCTATAGTCCATGATCAGATAATGTTTAGGCAATCATGTTGCTAACACTTCATGGGGAGAGGTTCCAACATTACTAGCTCACCTAGTCTTAAAGGAAACTCCATGATCTTATGGCTCGTATAATCTTTCTGCCCAGAGTTGCAACCTTCACCCTATTACCTGAGTTTTAGCATCTGAACTTTTATTGTATAAAACTTATATTAGGCAATAAATGGTCTTTCAGAAGCGACCTCATATAATACTCAGCCTAGTAGATGAGAAAGAAACTTCTTTTTTTACCTAAAGGCAATGTAAACCAGTCTCCTTATATATTTCAGAAGGAGAATGGTATGTCTGTCTGTCTATCTATCTATCTATCTATCTATCTATCTATCTATCTATCTACCTATCTATCTGTCTATCTACATATTTATGTATATACACACATATGTATGTGAATATATTTGTGTGTATGTCTGTGATTCCAAATTCACCAGTACAAGCCTCAAATGTGTACTGCTGCTCCTTCAATAACCAGTCTCATGATGAGACATGAAGGAAAGTATCCACCATCAAAATCTTCCAAATTGACCTCAGGAAAGAGAGTTGCACAATGGGTGGTGACTTTCTGAGTGACATTGATTAAAGCCACTCAGAGCTTCTTGCAACAATATAAATATTTTGATTGTATATATATATATATATATGTGTGTGTGTGTGTGTGTGTGTGTATATATGATAGATAGATTATTCAAATAGAACATGTACTGATTATAAATTATTTTAAATTATAAATTGTTTTAAATTAGTGTGTTAACACACTAATATCATTTATCCGTAATTTTCAAGACACTTATAAACTGTCAGAAGTTTAAGGTTAATACATACTTAGTAAGATATATAATGTCATGAGATTCAGGAAATGAACAACTTGCAGGTCTCTGGAACTTCTTAAACAAACATGATTCAAAAAATGTCCCCCACAAGAGTATGAGATCAGTAAATGATTACTGGAGGAAGAGACAGATTAAACAGCCAACCTGCCTTAATGAGAAGTACACAACTTGTGGGCTGGCTGACCAGGATTACAACTTTCTTGGATCATCCCACACAGCCAGTGTGCTTTCCAGAGATATAGGTACACTTGAGTCATCCTGTAAGTAACCCCTTACACACAATGTATCCTCGCTCAGTATATCTGAATGAACTTTGCTGGAGTATTACATTGGTCTATTGTAGCTGATTTCCTGAAAAGATATTTGATTGCATCTCCTCAGAAATGTATCAAAGTCTCACAGTGCCTATAATAAAAGGGATCCTCCTATCTCCACTTCTATAGTTCTTGGATTATAGATATTGCCACTGTATCCATTGATTTAAACCTATAGTCATGAGGACTTGAACTTTGGTCTTCATATTTGTGTAACGAGCTTTTTAATGAGTCCTTTTGACCATATGACAGAATATATTTTAATAAAATAATTTAATTTTAGAAAAATATATATATTTATTCTAGTATATTTTAAATTAACAATATATAACATATATGTTTGCATCTTGAAGATATGAACTGACAGAGAAATGCCGGCATACATAGCTCCTGCACAGGTTCAAGTCAGTTAGGTCTCAGAACTGTTATGGAGATATAGACACAGAATCTCACCCAGTCAACGATTATAGTTGTTTGCAAAAGAAATTTTAGTTTTTCCCCAGTGGTGTGAAATTAGGTATTTAAGCCACACTTCAGGATAGACCCCATGCCAAGAAGTAAACACAAAATAAACTTTATGGTATTTCATAGGCTTTTTGGTGCATATTCGTATTATGGGGAGCATTTTTGTCTTATTGTACATTTACTTATATAGTTTGATTTTAGATTTTGTGGTTATGTGGGACTGTGCATGCATGCTTCTTATCTTTTATTTTCTATATTTCTGATTGATTTTCACAAAGACAGGGAAAAAAGAATGTAGTTGGATGGGTGGCAAAGTGTGAAGTGTCTGTGAGGAATTAGGAGAGACAATATGTTTGAGAATAATATAATATATAATTTTCTCAAATAAACATACTATCTATCACTTTACATACATATTTAATTCAATCATACTGTGAATATTGCAATAACAATTCTATTCACATGAGAGGAAACAGACTCACAAAAATATCCAGTTCAGTTTATATACTTTCAACTGGGCTCTTTGACTCCCATGCATCTATACATGCATGCAAAAAATAAAAGGAAGGATTAAATAAATAATTAAAACTAATGTTAAAAATAAAGCTGTTGGTAATATGGCCATTTTTACTATGTTAATCGGGCCAATCCATGAGCATGGAAGATCTTACCATCTTCTGAGGTCTTCTTTGATTTCTTTCTTCAGAGACTTAAAGTTCTTGTCATACAGATGTTTCACTTACTTGGTTAGCGTCACAACAAAATATTTTATATTGTTTGTGACTATTGAAAAGAGTGTCATTTCCCTAATTTCTTTCTCAGCCCATTTATCCTTTGAGTAGAGGAAGGCTACTGATTTGTTTGAGTTAACTTTATATCTAGCCACTGTTGAACCTCTTTATCAACTGTAGGAGTACTCTGGTGGATTTTTAGTGGTTGCTTTCTCTGTATCCCACAGTTAGGGGTATGTTGCAACTTCATTTTTATTAAATTCTAAAGAGGTCTTTTGTTTCTCTCCTTATATCTTCCTTGACCAGTTATCATTGAGCAGAATACTCAGATTATCCACAATAGTGATACCTTGACTTGTTGCTTTCTAATTTGTATCCCTTTGATGTTCATTTGTTGTGAAATAGCTCTGGGTAGAATTTCCAGTACCATATTGAATAGATAGGGAGAGTGAATAGCCTTGTCTAATCCCTTATTTTACGTAGGATTGCTTCAATGTTCTCTCCATTTAGTTTGATGTTGATTATTTTTATGCTTTATATTGCTTTTATTATGTTTAGGTATGGAATGTGAATTCCTGATCTCTCTAATACTTTTGACATGAATAAGTGTTGCATTTTGTCAATGGCTTTTGCAGCATCTAATGAGATGATCATGTGGGGTTTTTTTTTTTTCTGTTTGTTTGTTTGGTTGGTTGTTTTTGTTTTTTTTTTTTTTTGGAGTTTGTTTATATAGTGGATTACTTTGATGCATTTCCATGTATTGAACCATCTCTGCATCCCTGGGGTGAAGCCAACTTGATCATGTTGAATGATTGTTTTGGTGTGTTCTTGGATTCGGTTTGGGAGAATTTTGTTAAGTCTTTGCATCAATATTCATAGGGGAAACTAGTTTGAAGTTCTTTTTCTTTGTTGGGTCTTTGTGTGTTTTAGATATCAGTGTAACTATGGTTATATAGATTGTATTGTGTAGTGCTCTTTCCATTTCTATTTTGTTAAATAGGTTGAGAAGTATCGGAATTAGGTGTTCTTTGAAGGTTTGATAGAATTCTGCATTAAAACCATCTGGTCCTGGGCTTCTTTTGGTTGGGAGACTTAATGACTGTTTCTATTCCCTTAGGAGTTATAGGGGCTATTTAGATGGTTTATCTGACCCTGATTTAAGTTTGATACCTAGTATCTATCTAGAAAACCATCCATTTCATCTAGGTTTTCCAGTTGTGATGACTATAGGCTTTTGTAGTAGGATCTGATGATTTGTTTGAATTTCTTCAGTTTCATTGTTATGTCTCTCTTTCATTTCCTCTTTTGTTTATTTGGATCTGTTTCTGGATAATGTTTCTATGCCCTCTGGTCAGTCTGGTGAAGAGTCTATCTATCTTGTTGATTTTCTCAAAGACTCAGCTTTTGGTTTTGTTGATTCTTTGAATAGTTCTCTTTTATCCTACTTTGTTGATTTTAGCCCTAAGTATGATTGGTTTCTGAAATCTGCTCCTCCTTGATGTATTCCCTTCTTTTTGTTCTAGAATTTTCAAAAGTGCTTTTAAGCTGCTACTCTATGCCCTTGCCAATGTCTTCATGAAGGTGCTCAGTCTAGGAGTTCTTTTCTTAGTACTGCTTTCAGTGTATCCCATAAGTTTTAGTATGTTAACTAAATTCTAAAATATCTTTAATTTCTCCCTATATTTCTTTCCTGATCAAGTTATCACTAATTAGAGAGTACTCAATTCTTCAGAAAGATAACAAGAAGTATTCTCAAATTCATCTAGAATAACAAAAAACTTAAGATAAAGAAAACCGTACTCAATAATAAAAGAATTTCTGGGGGGATCACCATCCCTGACCTCAAACTACATTACAGAGCAACAATGATTTAAAAAAAAAACCAAACTCAATGGTATTGGCACAGAGACAGGCAGTTTAATGCAATGGAATTGAAGACCCAGAAATAAACCCACACATCTATGGTTACTTTTGATTTTTGACAAAGAAGGCAAAACCATCCAGTGGAAGCACTTAAAGAAATGTTCAGCATCCTTAGTAATAGGGGAAATACAAATCAAATGACCCTGAGATTCTACCTTACCTCAATCAAAATGGCTAAGTTCAAAAACTCTGGCAACAGAAGATACTGGTGAGGATGTGGAGAAAGAAGAACCCATCTCCATTGCTGATGGGACTGGCAGCTGGGAAAACTACTTTGAAAATCTATCTGGTGGTTCATCAGAAAAAATGGAAATAGTTCTACCTGAAAACCCAGTCATACCACTCCTGGGCATGTACCCAAAAATTGCTCCAATAATTTTATAGCAGCCTTATTTATAATAGCCAGAAACTGGAAAGCAATTGAGATATCCCTCAACAGAAGAAACTGTGGTACATTTCTCTAATGGAGTACTACTCAGCGATTAAAAACAATAGCTTCATGAAATTCACAGGAAAATGAATGGAACTAGAAAGTATCATCATGAGTAAGGTAGCCCAAGAACAAAATACACGACTTGGTATGTACTAATTGATAAGTGGATTTTAGCCCAAAAGCTCATAATATCTATGATACAATCCACTAACCATATGCAGCTTAAGAAGAAGGAAAACCAAATGTAGATACTTCAATCCTACATAGAGCATGAAACAATCCAAAACAAAAAACAGAAACAAAAACAAACAAACAAAAAAAAGGAGTTAGAAGGAGGGAGGAACCTCGTATAGAGAGAGGAGGAGGATGGAAATTGGGGCAGGATCAGGTATTGGAAGGAACAGGAGAGAAGTACAGAGGATTAGGAAATTGAATATAAACATGGTGCAGAAGGATATAGTGAACTGGGGGTAGCCAGTCCCAGACTTTAGGGAAACAAGAGGTTCCCAGGAGCCAATGGAGATGACTTTAGCTGAAATACCCAACAAAGTGGAGATATAACCTGTAGAGATCACTTTCAGTAGATAGGCACGGCCCCCAACAGAGGGATGGGAGTACCCACTCACAATTTTACCCCAGAAATGTTCCTGTATAAAGGAACAAAAACAAAGAAATGAAACAGAGACTAAAGGAAAGACCATCCAGAGACTGCACTTAGGGATCCATCCAAACTTCACACACCAAATTTTCACACTATTGCTAATACCAAGAAGCACTTGCTGAAAGGAGTCTGGTATGGCTATTCTCTGAGAGGCTGAAGCACTTACTGACTGACAGGAGGTTGGTATGCCTGCTCCCTCAGAGGCTCTACCAGCAACTGACCAATACAAATACACATACTTATAGCCAACCATTTGACTAAGCCTGGGGACCCCAATAGAAGAGTGAGGGGAAGGACCAAAAAAGCTGAAGGGTATTACAGCCCCATAAGAACAATGTCAACTAATCTGACCAGTCAGAGTTCCCAGAAACTATATAAATGGAGGGATATAAATGGAGGGAGCCAGGACTTGGATACATATGTAGCAGAGAATAGCCTTATCTGACATTAATGGGAGAGGATGAAGGCAATACCTACAAAATAATTCTCAAAAAAATGCTGGAGAGATGGCATCATAGAGAATGCTTGCTAATATATCCAATACAGAGGTCAATGCTTGCAGCAAACCACTGAACTGAGAACAGGAACCCCTTGTGGGGAATTAGAGGAATTATTGAAAGAGTTGAAGGAGCTTGCAATCCTATAAAAACAACAATGCCAACCAACCAGAGCTTTCAAAACCACCACCGAAAGACTATACATGGACTGATCCAGGGTTCCAACTGCATATATAGCAGAGAATAGTCTTGTTGGGGCACCAGTGGAATGGGAAGCCCTTGGTCCTGCCAGGATTGGACCCCCAGTGCAGGGGAATATGGGGGACAGTAAGGGGAATGTATGAGGTTAATACCCATATGGGGGAGGGGGAGGGGGAGGGGGAGGGGAGGGGATGGGAGTTTATGGAGAGGAAACCAGGAAGGGGAATAATATTTGGAATGTAAGTAAAGAAATATATCTAATAAAATTATTAAAAAAAAAGAAAGAAAGAAAGAATGCTTGCTTCTCTTGCAGAGAAGGATTGGTTTCTAGTACCCTCAAGGTACAGCTGTTTGTACAGCAAGTTCCACAGGGATCTGACACTCTCTTTTTTTTTTTTCTGCCTGGATTAACCATGCATACAATGTACTCGCATACATGCAATCAAGGATATATATATATATATATATATATATATATATATATATATATGGTTATATGTGTAGATGCACAGATACATAGACTTGTAGAAGCATAGATGTATTATGTATAGATGCATATATTTGTCATATTCATACACATTACATAAAAGTAAATGAAATCTTAAATAAATTTCTTCAAAATTGCTTGCTAACATTGAAAAGGAGAATGGAGGAATTAAATATTGAAAATATACATTACTTCATATAAATATAAAGATGAAATAGAAAACATAACTGATGAAATGGTGGTATGAACTCAGCCAACTCTCTAAAAATTAGCAGATAAAATGTTACAAGTAGATTGTGAATACATAGTTCAAAATTGTGGAAGTTTTTGGTTATTATCTGCATAATGGATCCTTCAATAAGAGTAATTACCATTTGCAATGAAGAAAACATTAATCTTTTACAATTTTATGTACATGTTGCTCTCTTTTCATATGCTAATACCTAAATTTGTACTTACTTATATTGTATATTAATTAGCAAATTTTTTATTTTATAGTTATTATAATTATTATAATTATAATTATTAATAGATTATACTAATAATCTATTAATTCTTTGTATTCTGTCTGTTACACTAATCACTAATTGATTTATATCTTTATTCTCTAATATAGTATTAGTGTTTTATTATTTGCATCTGTTTTATCTTTGACTTAGCATCTCTTTTTGCGTAACTTAAGGTAATCTTTTAAAAAAACACAATTGGTTATGACCTGTCAAAGAAATAGAATAGTGATAAACTGATTCTTTAGAAAAGTCATTGTGGATTCAAACATAATGACTATGGCTGCCTTAAGGGAAACACCAGGTGACTGGGACTTTCCATTTTCAGAACCAGAGAGAGGTTCCAAAGAAATTACAATAACACACTGTCAAAAGAAATTAGAATAACACCCTGTTCCAGGAAATGAGCTAACCACAGAGAGGGAAGGGCCCTTAATAGTTAGTTGCCTATCTGAGTACCAAAGATATCTCACCATTGAGGAACGTAAGGGTCAATGTGTGTCATCAAGGACCAACTTGCTCTGTTGCCAAAGGCTGTCGTCCTCCACAAGTGTATAAAAAGTGTGTCCTTTTGTTACTCAGGGTTGCCTTTATCCCAATTACAGGGACACGCCAGCATGCTGGATCATTAAACCTCTTACTTGATTGAATTGCTCTCTGTCTCCATGTTTTTGTGGGTGAGACCTCCCATATATACGACTCATCAGGTCCTACATCATAACAACATGATCAGTTTGTTTGTTTGTTTAATTATTTATTTATTGAGATGAGGTTTCTCTGCCTAAGCCTGCCTATCCTGGACTTCTCTCTATAGAACAGGTTGGCCTTGAACTCACAAAGGTCCCATTGCCTCTGCCACCCAAGTACAGAAAATAAAGGCATGTCTTTAATTCTGCCTTTTACACTAATTGATTTATATCTTTAATTTCTACGTTTTTTTTTCCGGAGCTGGGGACTGAATCTAGGGCCTTGCACTTGCTAAGCAAGTGCTCTACCACTGAGCTGAATCCCCAACTAATATCTTTAATTTCTAATACATTATTAGTGTTTTATTATTTGCATCTGTCTTATCTATGACTTAGCATCTCTTTTTGCATAACATAAGATAATCTTTTAAAAAACACAATTTGCTATGACCTTGTGGTAACATTGGTTTTAAAAGTCTATTTTTCTAGGAATTGAATAGACATTAAAAACCACTATACACATCTTGTGAAAGACCTCCTGCATCTGACTTTAGTCATCCACATCAGACAACTCATAATGAAAGGCCCTCAGATAGAGGAGACTCTCGTTCCAGTCCTGAGGACACTCACCACCTCAGGAACACACGGGACTCAGTCTTGATGTAAAAACAAGAGGTTTACTTTGGGATACCAATGCATTGGAGCTCAACACGATCCTCACGCAGGAGGGATGTGAAGAGCCTTGAACAACAGAAATATACAGCTTTAATAGTCATTTAAGATTACACAGTTTCATTAGCTCAGCTATTTCGGTGCCAAGAATAACTAGGCAGATGTTTCTCGTCCTGAAATTCCTGGGATAAGGCCGAAACCACATCAATGCAGCTAATTTAGTACCAAGGACGTCTGACTTGATATATGCTTTCTTATCCTGGGGTTCCCAGGACAAGGACCAAGGATATCTGTCTTGGCAGGTGTTTCTCTTCTGGAGTTCCTAGGACAAGGCTATAGCTATGTCAGCACAGCTGCATTCAGTCTCAAGGACATCTCACTTGTATAGTGGTCAGTTATCTTCCCAGAGATGTTTCCTTTCTTGTAATTGCCCTGCAGTAAATATGTTCTATACCATTTGTTCTTATGGTCCGGCAGCTTCCTAGAGAGTGGATAGGAATGTGCTTTCTGTACTTTCTGGTCTATTGTCTAACATCTAGGGGCTAAGCAAGGACCAGCTCAAAAGATTTTCATTCTTAAGAAATGGCTGTACTAATATCAAACGGGGATCTTTCTTTTTTTTTTTTTTTTGGTTCTTTTTTTTTTTTTCGGAGCTGGGGACCGAACCCAGGGCCTTGCGCTTCCTAGGTAAGCACTCTACCACTGAGCTAAATCCCCAGCCCCTCGGGGATCTTTCAATAATCACCTTAGCCACCTGGGATTCATCTGGCACCCTCTTCTGGTGTCTGAAGTCACTGCACTAACATCACAATGAACACACACGGACATGCTCACTCACACTCGCACACACTGTGAAGACCATACCCATAGGTTAGGCAAGGACCCCATTTGGGGATGAGGCCACCCACTCATATCTCAAAAATTTTTTTTTCGGAGCTGAGAACTGAACCCAGGGCCTTGCGTTTACTAGGCAAGCGCTATACCACTGAGCTAAATCCCCAACCCCATATCTCAAAAATTTTAACACAGAATTGCTCCTGTCTAAAGGAAATATGGAGACAAAGTGTGGAGAAGAATCTGAAGGAAAGGCTGTCCAGAGACTGCCTCACCTGGGGATCTATTCCATACACGGACAACAAACCCAGACACTATTTCGTTGCCAAGAAGTGCTTACTGACAGGAGCCTAATATATCTATCTCCAGAGATGCTCTGCCGGAGCCTGAAGGATACTAAGGCAGATGCTCATTGGACCAAGCATGGGGTCCCCAATAGAGGAGTTAGAGAAAGGACTGAAGGAGCTGAAGGGGCTTGCAACCCCATAAGAATAACAACAATATCAACCAACCAGACCTCCCAGAGCTCCCTGGGACTAAATCACTGTCTGAAGAAAACACAGGGATAGAGCCATAGGCCCATGTAGCAAAGGATTCCCTTATTGGGCTTCAATGGGAGGAGAGGCCTTGTTCCTGTCAAGGCTCAATGCACCAGTGTAGGGAAAGGAGAGGGTAGGGAGGTGGGGGGAAGTTGGTGGATGGGGGAACACTCTCATATAAGCAAGGGGAGGGGGATGGGATGGGGTTTTGCAGAGGGGAAACATTTGAAATATAAGTAAATAAAATATCCAGTAAAAAATAACAATAAATATAGAGAGCATTTTCGGGCCACTTGTTTCTAAATGCTTGGCAGAAATTTGACCAGGACAAAAGAAATAAGCTCAAGGCAGGAATATGACTTTGGGCCAGGATTTAGGAAATAGGCCCAGATTAAGAACATTTACATTTGAGTTAATGCAAAGCTCAGAGCAGGCTCAGTGGAGACTTATATGGCATTCCTTTTGTCTTGGTCATCCTGACTAGACCCTAAAAATGTGTTCATAGTATTTTGTTTACTACCTTACTTGTTCTTTGACCCAGAACTGATCTTAATCATTTTGCATGTACTTAAAGGGCTATAAAAGCAGACTAGAAAATAACAAACCTGATTCAGCCTCAGAACTGGCTGGAGTCATATTCTCTAATTTTCTTTTTTCTTTTAAATCCTCACTCCTGCCCTGGAGAACCTGTTGATTGGCTGAGCTGACTTGGTCAAAAATAAAATGAAATCTATTAAGTTGAAAAGACCTCTGGAGAGGACCTTTCCCTCAGGAGGAGACCCCCAAGCGCCCAATGACCGAGCCTAGGCCACTCGGATGCAATCAGCAAGAGGGTTTATTGGAAAACACAGGTACCTGCGGGCACACAGTCTCTTCGGATGACTTGCGCGCCCAGCAGCTACAACATGGGGCTTTTATAGGGTTTGGGGAAGCAGAAGCGGGCGTACAGAAGCAGATGCATAGTTACGGGGATTGGTGGATTTAAACGAGGCATATAGACATGTTCACATATGATTGGTTATTTCACAAGATGAGGTAATAAGGTATAGCTACACACATTGGCAGGTTTGAATCATATTCGAATGAGGTTGTAACATGGTAAGAGTATGTGCGGGCTGGGACGTCCTGAATGTCAGGGGGGTGGGGGGTTAGGGACTTATCCCTTCCTGCCAGATCCGGTACTCCTAGTCTGGTCTGTATTCCTTTCCTTTTATGGTCTGTTAGTTTTAATGGTGACTCAGCCCTAGGTATCTGGGCGTGCCTGGGCTCTTTCAAGCCTGTTGCAGCTCTGAGTTAAGACTCATGGGGTGGGTCTTTCATTTTCCCCCATTTTCTTTTAGACTTGAGTAAAATCCTTTACTCAAATCAAATTCTAAGGAATCTCTTCCTGTTGTCTTACCCTCTGGTATTGTTGGGTGAGAACAAGCATCTGAATGACTGAGAGTCTGTTCTTTATGAACTGCATCAATCTGTTTAGAATGCAGGGGCCAAAGAGGAGGATTAGGAGGAGGATGATTAAGGGTCCCATCAAGGTGGACACCAGGGTAGCAAACCAAGGGAATTGGTTAAACCACCCCTCGAACCAGCCTTGTTGGGAATCACACAGCTTCTGTCTCTGGGCCAAGCGTTCTCGGAGCTTAGCCATGTTATCTCTCACTAATCCTGTATGGTCTGCATAGAAACAACATTCTTCTTTTAGAGCAGCACACAGCCCTCCTTCGCGAAGGAACAGCATGTCTAGCCCTCTCCTATTTTGTAAGACTACTTCAGACAAAGATGTTAAGGACTTTTCTAATGCACTCACGGATTCCTCGATAGCTTTTAGATCTGCATTCATAGCTGCTTGTAGCTGACGAAAGTGACCCGTCTCGATGAGGGCGGTGGTCCCCGTCCCTATACCTGCAGCCATTCCTCCTAAGGTGATTCCTCCCAAGAGTAGAGCTAGGGTCATGGTGATGGGTTCTCGCCTGAATCGAGTCAGCCCCTCAAAATGTGAGTATATGTACTCGGGCCCATGGTAGGTGACCTTAGGCCAAATTTCTACCAGTACACAGTAGTCTGAGGATCTGCGGAGGATTGCGGTGGAGATACAAGGTGTCAATCCAGTGTTACAGGCCCAATAGGTGCCTGTAGGAGCTGCTAGGTAGTAGCTTCCAGTGGGGATCCTCTCGGTGATAGCACAGAGGACCTGGTGAGTGGGGGGTATGGTCCCTATACAGAGTCCCTGTCCTGAGACTTCCGGCAACGTCAGCCTATGGCTAGGGAGGGTTGTGTGAAAGACCCCCAGAGAGGACCTTTCCCTCAGGAGGAGTCCCAAGCGCCCAATGACCGAGCCGAGTCCACTCGGATGCAATCAGCAAGAGGGTTTATTGGAAAACACAGGTACCTGCGGGCACACAGTCTCTTCGGAGGACTTGCGCGCCCAGCAGCTCCAGCATGGGGCTTTTATAGGGATTGGGGAAGCAGAAGCGGGCGTACAGAAGCAGATGCATAGTTACGGGGATTGGTGGATTCAAACGAGGCACATAGACATGTTCACATATGATTGGCTATTTCACATGATGATGTAATAAGGTATAGCTACACACATTGGCAGGTTTGGGGCGTCCTGGATGTCGGGGGCTGGGGGCTTATCTCTTCCTGCCAGGTGGCCTGTGAGTGGTACTCCTGGTCTGTTCTGCATTCCTTTCCTTTTATGGTCTGTTAGTTTTCACGGTGACTCGGCCCTAGGTATCTGGGCGTGCCTGGGCTCGTTCAAGCCTGTTGCAACTCTGAGTTAAGACTCATGGGGTGGGTCTTTCATTTTCCCCCATTTTCTTTTAGACTTGAGTAAAATCCTTTACTCAAATCGAATTCTAAGGAATCTCTTCCTGTTGTCTTACCCTCTGGTATTGTTGGGTGAGAACAAGCGTCTGAATGACTGAGAGTCTGTTCTTTATGAACTGCATCAATCTGTTTAGAATGCAGGGGCCAAAGAGGAAGATTAGGAGGAGGATGATTAAGGGTCCCATCAAGGTGGACACCAGGGTAGCAAACCAAGGGGATCGGTTAAACCACCCCTCGAACCAGCCTTGTTGGGAATCAAACAGCTTCTGTCTCTGGGCCAAGCGTTTTCGGAGCTTAGCCATGTTATCTCTCACTAATCCTGTATGGTCTGCATAGAAACAACATTCTTTCAGTGTAGCACACAGGTTCCTTCTTTAAGGAATATCAGGTCTAATCTTCTCCTATTCTGAAGGACTACCTCTGAGAGGGAGGTTAGGTATTCTTGGAGGTCAGCTAAAAAGTCTTTCACTCTTTTTATATCTGAGTCAATGGCAGTTCTGAATTCTCTATAAACCTTGCATTGCAGGGCAATGGCAGATGTCCTTGTGCTGCCCTTGCAGCACCTAGATAGCCTTAAGTAATTCTCAACTCTTTTTTTTTTTTTTCTTACTAAGTCTCTAGCATCAGGATTCCAATCTGGACACTATCTAAACCTGCACACCAAGGTCATGACTAGCTTTTAGAACTTCTAAACTTGTACAGATTGTGATCCCTGAGGCACAGTCCCAAGAAGTGTTAGGAGTACTAACATATGCAATGTTACATCATTTGTAATAGAAATCAAGCCTATCCCCACACCTATCTTGATAAAACCCGGGGCAAACATGAAATTAAGTCTAGGGAGCTTTTTGAAGATCTGATTTTCCCTCTAGGTCCCAGCTCTCAGCCCCAACAGCTAGTACACGGCTGGTGAGGGCTGAGAGTTGATGGCTGTCAGGGTGGTCAGCAGCACCAGGTACGGTCCTTTCCAGTGAGTATCTGGGTTCGGTGCCATCGTATGTAGCCGAGTCTCCGACCTGGAACTGGTGAGATGTCTCAGGGGTCCCCAGGGCATAGGTTGCTGCCAGCTCTGAGCAGATTTCTTTCTGTATCACCTGTAGGTCTTTTAGCCTAGCACACAAATCATTATTACTATGGCACTATGACATGTTGGTTCAGTAACATCATCTAATACAGTCAGGGGGACTGAGGCCCCATTTAAGATCTCAAAGGGGGTAAGGCTGAATCTGGGAGGGTATTTCTTGCTCTGAAGAGAGCAAGAGGGAAGGAGTGTCACCCAGTCTGTGCCAGTCTCCATGGTTAATTTGGTCAGGGTCTCTTTTAGAGTTCTATTTATTTACCCTACCTGTCCTGAACTTTGAGGTCTGTAAATACAATGTAATTTCCAATTGACCTCTAAATACTTGGCCACACCCTGGCTTACCTTGGCAACGAAAGTAGGGCCGTTGTCTGACCAGATTACCTTGGGCATTCCAAATCGGAGGAAGATTTCTTCCAGTATCTTCTTGATGATTGCAGAGGCCGTCTCTTGTTTGGTGAGGAAAGCTTCTATCTATTCCTGAAAAAGTATCTACAAGCACTAGGAGATACTTGTGATTATATTTTTCTGGTTTTATCTCAGTGAAGTTCACTTCGACTTTTCACCAAACTCTCTAGGTCTCTTTGCCCTGTTTGCTTGCTAAGCATTCACTTATTGACATACCTTATACTTTCTACTGTCTCTCTGGCTAAAATCTTAAAGTCTATTACATACACTTAACTACTTGGACAAACTTTTTATCTCCTAATTGAGTCCATTTCTGTATTTGGCAAAGTGAGTCTTTTCTTTGTTCTCTGGGAAGTATAGCTTTCCCCTCAATGTGCCATTGTCCTTTATCTTTTAAGCAATTTGGGCCTTTTCTAAGTGAGGCCATCCCTTAGTCCGATCCCAGTTCCCAGTGGCTGTCTCTTGCAGGCCTGCAACCAGGATGGGCTCCTGCATAACCATTTTTCGAGCCACTTTATCTGCTTCGTTATTGCCCCATGTCACTGAATCTCTTCCCTCCTGATATCCTGAGCAATGAATAGTACTCACAGTTGTTGGCTTCACCAGGGCATCCAAGAGATGGTAAAGGCATCTGCAGTGCTGATGTACTGGGGGGGGTAGAGGTTCAGTCATCCCAGATGACATTGTGTTGTCCACCATGGCAGCACCCACTTGTCTCTGACCTTCATTCATGAAGAGAACTGTTCCCGTCTGTGGACAAGGTCCTCGGCTTTCAGCAGGGGTCAATCAGCCAGTCGCAGAGGTCTTTCCTCCACCCATGGGCTTCTGCCAGTACTTGACACTCGTGCTGTGGTGGCTCCAGGTCCGGATTGGGCAGCAAGGTGACCAGATTGTCCCCAACCGGTGGAGAATCTAGTCCATGGCAGCTGACCAGTGGTCCCATCTTTTGGGACACTCTATTCAAAGGCAGAACATCAGCCACTCTATCACAGTTTAAGTCCTGGATTGGGTGATAATTGTTAGTGCCCGGCTGGCAGGAGTGATATGTTCCAAGTAGAACAGCGCTAAGCCATTCGTCTCCCAGCATCAGGTACTGGTGCACTGAGACAGGTCTTAAGCTCCGCATACACAGTCTGTAGATATGCATACACATGGCCTCACCCAGCCATTTCAGCCCACGCAAGCCATTTTGGGGAGCAATTTTCTCATGAGCAAGGGATGGGGGCAGTCAGGGATGACTATGAACTAGTGGGTTACCCGGCCCACGCCAAGGTCCACTGTTCTTCGGGCAGTCCATAAGTATTGTTTGTTGCCAGAAGGCCCCTGTACCCAAGGTCTTTGGATACTGGCCCACTGGAGCATAGGAGCACAGAGCATTGGGTCCCTGTATCCATAAAACAACTGGGCAGGCTTCCCTCCTATCTCTGCACATAGCCAGCACTCCAGGACCGAGAGGCTCTCCAGTGTCCCCTCTTGTTCTTTCTGGGGCAGTCCCTAACCCAGTGTCTTTTTTTTCCTTTGCATTAGGCACACTGATCTTTAGCCAGGAATTCTCTTCTGTTGCCAGGTACTGTCTTCTTAGGTTCTCTAACTACTGTGGCCAGTATATGTTCCTCTCTTGTCTTTTATCTCTCTTTAGCTCTCTAGCTTCCTCTTCTTTTTGTCTCTTTTCTTCCCTAGCTTTCTGCTCTTTTTACCTTCTTTTCTCTTTCTCTTTGTTTAACGTTACTTTCTCTGTAACTTATACTAACTCTCAGCAACTTAGCTTAACCCTTCAAATTTCTGTAACTTTCTCTTCATACCCTTTCCTTATCTTAGCCAGATTGGTGGGGCATTTTCCAGCCCCTAGGAGACCCACCCTTGGAGCCTGGGGGCAGACCTGGCACTCCCTACCTCCAGGCGTCTGAAGAGAGCAGGCACAAGTGAGGGCCTTCTAGCCATGTCTGGAACATTCTTTCAGGCCTCTAGTAGGATTCTGTCTTTCCTCGGTGGTAAAGAAGACCTGTAACAGTTACTAACAAGCATCTCACGTGGGATGGTGAGAAAACAAGAAGGGAATCTAGAGGAGAGAGGTCCACTGAAGAGGACAAATAGCATTTAGTCACACAGCTAAACCAGGAGGCCTTTTTTTTGGACAAAAAGGCCACTGTAAATATAAGCACAAGCTTTGTCTATGAAACAGAAAGGCGAGCAGAGAGGCAGCCTAGCTGTTACCGGCTGTCTCTCTGGGCTTAGATTTTCCCTTAAGGAGTACCTACCTCCCTTCAGTGTCAGCTTGGTGGCTTTGCCTCTCAAGAGAACTAGCCTCCAAATGACACTAGGCTTTTAGTAACAACTAATAACAAAAGGATGGAGAGATGGTTAGAACCTGGTTGCTAGATGCCAGGTGGCTGAAAAAAGAATTGTAACCAGTTCACCTGGGGCTATCAGGACCTCAGTAGCAGCCCTTTACCAAACCGTCTCACTGGGTTTAAAAGCCCATGGAAAAGAAAACATTAATCCTGACTGGCAAAACAAAGTTCTTCACAGTTGTAGATTCTTTGAAACTATTTTAGGGGCTCTTTTTGTCCCCCAACCTGGGGCATTTTAACCATAGGGGCAGGAACTGGCTGCTGTGGGGATAGGACCAAAGGCACTCTCCATGTTAATGATGATCAGCGAGAAAAGTAATTTAATGTTGGAGACTGACTCCTCCCTTGGAATAAGGACAGCAGATAAGGCAGGCTTCCTTAAAGAACTTCTCTAAATGAGCGCTCTCCTACTGTGAGCAAATGTCAGAAATTCCTTTCCTGTTCTTGTTTTCCTTATAGTCCTCTCCCACCTCGCTCTCAGCCTTTTTAGATAGTTCTCCCCGTAGCATTTCTAACACCGCCTGTCCCCTTTTTTATAGCCTGTTG
Source organism: Rattus norvegicus (assembly GCF_021556685.1). Classification (NCBI taxonomy): domain Eukaryota; kingdom Metazoa; phylum Chordata; class Mammalia; order Rodentia; family Muridae; genus Rattus; species Rattus norvegicus. Next base: position 73,851,002 of record NC_141536.1, on the reverse strand, counting down.
ACAGCATTTCTGATCTTTTAGGCAGCTACGCACTAAGAGCCATACCGGCTGAAACTCCGCCTTTAAGATTCCTTACTCCCAAGGAAAATTTAAATCTTTCCCAGTTCATCACAGCTGGCTGTGAGCACAAGCACAGATAAAAAACTATGTTTTTGTTTTGTTTTTCTTTCCTTTTTTTAGAGCTGGGGACCGAACCCAGGGCTTTGCGCTTGCTAGGCAAGAGCTCTACCACTGAGCTAAATCCCCAACCCCCAAAACACTATGTTTTAAAAATTAACTTTGGCTATCAACCAACACACTGCCACTAGAGCGGGGTCCACAAAATTAAGTTTCTTACTCACTAAGCGTTAAGGGGACCAAGTAAAACGAACAAAGCAAACAGTTTCATGATTTCAAACACAGTCGTCGGTCCAAGATTTTAAACACAGTCGTCAGTCCAAATTCAAACACGAAACAAAAGTCAAAAAGACACTAACAGACACAACACGTCCAGAAAACCACAGTCAGGTCACAAAGAAGACAAACAATTCCAACAGTCAAACAAGTAACAAACAGACGTGCCGCGCGGCTTCGGTACCAAACTGAAACCAAAAATTCAGATGGAGTCAGCGAGGGTCTTGGATCCTCTACTCCAATAAAATTCAGACGGAGTCATCAAGGGTGCGGATCCCTCCGAAAATGGACGGAGGTGCCACGGATCCGGATCTCCCTCTCCTCCAACCACCCTTGGAACGTCTTCCAGGGCTGCGGGGGAGAAGTCCGAGCTCGTCAGCTCCTTCTCTGACCCGCCCAGATAGTCCCCAGATCTGAGCCTATTGATCGATCGTTCACAGGACAAGACACAACAGACAAGACAAACGCCGGCCGGCTTACCTCCCGGTGGGTGGTCGGTGGTCTCTGGGCAGAGGGTCTCCAAACCCCGGGCGAGCCCCCATAATGAAAGACCCCCAGAGAGGACCTTTCCCTCAGGAGGAGTCCCAAGCACCCAATGACCGAGCCGAGTCCACTCGGATGCAATCAGCAAGAGGGTTTATTGGAAAACACAGGTACCTGCGGGCACACAGTCTCTTCGGAGGACTTGCGCGCCCAGCAGCTCCAGCATGGGGCTTTTATAGGGATTGGGGAAGCAGAAGCGGGCATACAGAAGCAGATGCATAGTTACGGGGATTGGTGGATTCAAACGAGGCACATAGACATGTTCACATATGATTGGCTATTTCACATGATGAGGTAATAAGGTATAGCTACACACATTGGCAGGTTTGGGGCGTCCTGGATGTCGGGGGCTGGGGGCTTATCTCTTCCTGCCAGGTGGCCTGTGAGTGGTACTCCTGGTCTGTTCTGCATTCCTTTCCTTTTATGGTCTGTTAGTTTTCACGGTGACTGGGCCCTAGGTATCTGGGCGTGCCTGGGCTCGTTCAAGCCTGTTGCAACTCTGAGTTAAGACTCATGGGGTGGGTCTTTCATTGTGCAGCTGGCCGGGGCCGTAGTCTGATTAGTATAATTCCCCATGACTGCCACACCCTCATAATAGGGCGGGCTAGAGACCAGGCACAGCCAGCATTCTTGGGTCTTGTCAGATTCTGAATAATTGAGTGCCAAGTATGCCCCGGTCACTAAGTTGATTAGCCGGTCTCCCGTTCCTAGCAGCTGAGGGGCCGGTGTGGAAGGGTCCCTAGTCGGGGAGGGAGTTGTCAAGATATCCCCGGAGTTCTGAGTGGTGTTTAGCCATAGTGGGGGTCCGACTGGGGGCAGTGCCGGTGCTGGTCGGGAAGGGGGCTTTTGATCCATGAGGACTGGGTTTGGATCAATCTCTTGTCTGACCCGTTCTCTCACCAGTTGGAGGGAGAACAGGAGTCCTGGGTTAGTTTGGCCAGGGGTATACAACCGTATGTTTTTACCTTGATCCGTGAATTCTATTGTAATTCAAGATTCGCCTGGAGTCTCAGGGGAGAAGGCCACTAAGTCCCCCTTCTTGGTCCCCCACCATCCTCGAGTGTAAGTCTCACACCCCCACTTAGCGCACTAGAAGGTCTCAGGACCTCCGCACTCCCATGTCCTCTTACCTCCGGGACAAGTATACCAATCAGAGTGACTGCAGGGTGGGTATGAGTTGTGTGGAGTCCGCTCAGTATGCTCCCAGGAGTCCTTAGCCAGTTGACAAAGGTCTAAAGTCAAAGGGGGCCACCAGGTTCCTTCAGCATGCTTACCATTAGCTAGGACTTGAGACCATCCCGTCTCTAAATTAGTTATTATCCAGGACATATTATATACCTGGTGGGGGCTAGCCCCCAGACTCACCCCACCCCTAGACCATAAGACAATTAAGAGCAACAACGTGAAAATCTTAGCTTTAGGGGGTTTTGAGTGCGTTGAGCCTTCCATGTCTGGGGTGCGATGTTGTGATCTGCCGTTTCCTCAGGTCGGGCTGCCTTGGCATGAGATGCGTGGATCCAAGCCGCAATTCCGTCTACCTTCAAGGCTGTCGGGGTAGTCAGGAGAACTGTATAGGGTCCTTTCCACCGAGGCTCAAGATTCTTGGTCTGATGTCTGCGCACCCACACGGTGTCTCCGATCTGGAACGGGTGCGGCACTGTCGGTTGTTCAAGCCTGTCTTGGTAGGCCGCGGCTAGAGGTTTCCAGATGTCTCTCTGCATGATTTGTAGGGCCTGAAAATGTGCTGCCAAGGAAGGGCTATTAGCGAATTCAGCGATATTTGAATCAAAGAAATTGATAAATGGGGGTGGGGTCCCGTATACTATTTCAAAGGGAGTCAGGCCATGGGAGCCCGGTGTATTCCGGGCCCGGTATAGGACTAGGGGTAGTAGGGACACCCAATCCTTTGAGCCAGTTGCAAGCGTTAATTTAGATAAAGTCTCCTTAATTGTTCTATTCATGTGCTCTACCTGTCCTGAACTTTGGGGTCTATAAGCACAATGTAACTTCCAATCAATCCCCAATAACTTGGCCACCAACTGACTTACCTGGGAGACGAAAGCGGGCCCTTTATCTGACCCCCAATACTTGGGGCATTCCATACCTGGTGAAGATTTCTTCGAGGAGCTTCTTGGTAACCACCTTGGCCGTTTCATGTTTCATGGGGAAAGCCTCTACCCATCCGGAGAAGGTATCTATGAACACTAAGAGGTATTTGTGTCCGTACATACCAGGCTTGATTTCAGTGAAGTCAATTTGCCAGTGGGTACCAGGTCGATGTCCTCGGGGACGGACTCCTTGTCCAATTTTAGCTTTTCCTGTGTTTACCTGAGCACAGGCCCTGCAGCTTTCAGTCACCTCCCGCAAGTCCTGATCTCGTCCCAGGAGGTAGGTGTCAATCTCTTCTCGTCTTAAGAGGGTCTTCAGCTTCTTGAGTCCCAGGTGTGTTGATTTATGTAGGTAGGAGATTAATTCAAAGGTCATCTTTGTAGGCATAACTGTTTTCCCTGTGTAGACCCACCGTTTTAGTTGTGGGTACCAAACGGCCCCCATTTTCTGTAGGAGCTTTGTGTACTCCGTGGTGTAGAGCCAACTGGTCTGTTCCGGTTGTGGAGACGTGGGTTGATCTTGGTCTTTTAAGGACAGAACTTGGGTGCCCATGGCAGCCTCACGCGCTGAGACATCAGCTAGCTGATTTCCCCGTGCCTCGGGGCTGTGTCCCTTCTGATGCCCTGGGCAATGTATAATGCTCAGTCTTTTTGGTAGGAACAGAGCTGCCAGCAGGGCCAGAATTTCAGTCTTGTTCTTAATGTCCTTACCCTCAGATGTGAGCAGCCCTCTTCTCCGGTAGATCTCTCCATGGATGTGTGCTGCAGCAAAGGAGTAGCGGCTGTCTATATATACATTCAGCCTCTTACCTTCTGCCATTTTGAGCGCCTGGGTTAAGGCAATGAGTTCAGCCCGCTGTGCGGAGGTACCAACAGGCAAGGCGCTTGCCCAGATCACTTTGTCCTCCGTAGTGATCGCGGCTCCAGCTTTCCGTTCCCCGTTCACCAAGTAGCTGCTACCATCAGTGTACCACGTATGGTCAGCATCCTGGAGAGGTCGGTCCGATAGGTCTGGTCTGGTTCCATGTACTTCTGCAAGGATCTGCAGACAGTCGTGCTGTTCTGCCTCCTCTGGCAAAGGACGCAGAGTGGCTGGGTTGAGAGCGACCATGGGCCCAAACTGGACCCGTTCAGCATCCAGTAGCAAGGCTTGGTAGTGGGTCATGCGGGAATTAGAGAGCCAGCGGTCAGGGGGCTGTTTTATCAAAGCCTCCACTGCATGGGGTGCCAGGATGGTGAGTGGCTGCCCCAAGGTCAACTTCCCAGCGTCTTTAGTTAGGACGGCAATGGCTGCCACCATTCTCAGGCATGGTGGCCAACTGGAGGCCACAGGGTCTAATTTCTTAGACAGGTAGGCTACCGGGCGCTTCCAGGGTCCCAGTCTTTGTGTTAGGACCCCCTTAGCATACCCTTGCTTCTCATCCACAAATAGTTCAAAGGGCTTGGTGATGTCTGGGAGACCCAAGGCAGGGGAGGACAGCAAGGCCCGTTTAATGTTATCAAATGCCTCCTGTTGTTCTGCCCCCCAATGGAAGAGCACCCCCTGTTTAGTGAGAGGGTACAAGGGGGCTGCCATCTCGGCAAACCCAGGAATCCAGAGGCAGCAGAATCCTGCCGTTCCTAGGAATTCCCGTAGCTGTCAGCCATTTCTTGGGGCTGGGATGTTGGCCACGGTCTGTTTCCTAGCAGGAGTCAGCCATCGCTGTCCGTCCCTTAGTTGATAGCCTAAATAAGTAACCTGGGTCTTGAAAATTTGAGCCTTTCTGGCAGAAGCTCGATAGCCCAATTGCCCCAAAGTCTGCAAGAGGGATTCTGTTCCCTGGTGGCATGCTGTCTCAGAAGTGGCCCCTAGAAGAAGGTCATCAACAAACTGAAGAAGTATAAGAGTGGGGTGCTGGACTCGAAAGTCAGCCAAGTCCCGGTGTAAGGCCTCATCAAAGAGCGTTGGGCTGTTTTTGAAACCCTGTGGTAACCTTGTCCAAGTCAACTGTCCCGAAAGCTCCATTTCAGAGTCTTTCCACTCAAAAGCAAATAAGGTCTGGCTTTTTGGGCTCAGCCGGAGGCAGAAGAAAGCATCCTTCAGATCTAACACCGTATACCAAGTATGGGTGGGAGGCAGGGTGCTGAGTAGGTTATAAGGGTTTGGGACTGTTGGATGAATATCTTCTATTCTTTTGTTGACCTCTCTCAAATCTTGTACCGGCCTATAGTCTCCAGTGCCAGGCTTCTTAACAGGTAGCAGAGGCGTATTCCAGGGTGACCAGCAAGGGACTAGGATGCCTTGGTCTAAGAGCCTCCTGATATGTGGCTTTATGCCCTGATAGGCTTCCCATGACATGGGGTACTGTTTAATGGAGACAGGAGTTGCGGTGGCCTTTAACTGGATAATTAGGGGAGGCTGTTGGAGCGCCAACTCCATCCCGCGTCTCCACCCAGGCCAGTGGGAATTTCGTGACCCAAGAGTCTATTTCTAGAGATTTTGGCTTCTCCTGTTCTGGTTCATATAATCTATATTCATCTTCTAACTGAAGAGTTAAAATCTGAAGAGGAGTACCGCGGGGCCCGGTTACTCAGGTCCCTCCTTCTTCAAAATGGATCTGAGCTTTTAATTTGGTAAGCAAGTCACGGCCCAGGAGAGGGTATGGGCAGTCCGGAACATGTAAGAAGGAATGGGTCACCTTACCAGTAGCCAGCTGAACCCGTCGATCTATAGTCCAACAGTATCTCTTGCTGCCAGTGGCTCCTTGTACCCAGGCCGTCCGGTCGCTGAGTTGTCCAGGGGCCTGGGTGAGGACTGAGTGCTGGGCTCCTCTGTCCACCAGAAAGGTGACTGGCTGCCCCCCAACTTCAAGAGTTATCCTGGGCTCGGGGGGGGGTGCTCCTGGCCCTGACCTCCCTAATCTTCATCTAGGGCCAAGAGGGAGGTCTGTGGGCGGGGTCTTCGGAGCCCGCTGGGTTTCTTAGGGCAATCTCTGGCCCAGTGTCCTCTTTCTTTGCAATACGCACATTGATCCTTATCTAGCTTTGGCCCCTTTCGAACTCCCACCCTCTCTCCCCTTTTCTCTTGACCCTGAACTACGGCAGCCAAGATTCGACTCAACTCTCTGCTTCTTTTTCGGTCTCTCTCATCCTTTTCTCTACGTACTCTATCTTCCTTTTCTTCTTGTGTCTCTCCCTTGTTATAAATTCTTTCTGCCTCCTTAAGTAAATCCTGCAGTGTATACCCTTGTAAATTTTCTAGTCTCTGTAGCTTGGCCCTGATATCTGGTGCTGCCTGCCAGATGAAGGACATGGAGACATTTGTCATTTGTCCTGGATCATCTGGATCATAAGAAGTATACATGCGATAAGCTTCCTTAAGTCTCTCTAGGAAGGCTGAGGGAGTCTCCGCAGCCTCTTGTACCACTTGTTTCACCTGAGCCAAATTGGTGGGGCATCGTGCCGCCCCTCGGAGACCCGCTAGGAGCAACTGGCGATAAAGGCGTAGGTGTCTCCTACCTTCAGCCGTGGTGAAATCCCAATCAGGTCTCGTAAGTGGGAATGCGTCATCGATCTCTTCTGGGAGCAAGGTGGGGCGTCCATTGTCCCCCAAAACGTGTTTCCTGGCCTCTAAGAGCACTCTCTGCTTCTCCTCAGAGGTGAGGAGGGCCTGTAAAAGTTGCTGTATATCATCCCAAGTGAGCTGATGGGTAAGCAAGACAGATTCTATCAGGTTGGTGAGAGCCACCGGATCCTTAGAAAAGGGGGGGTTGTGTTGTTTCCAGTTATATATGTCAGCCGCTGAGAACGGCCAGTATTGCATCAGGCCACCAGCCCCTTGTCTAAGCGGAAAGGCCTGGGAGGTGGAGTCTGGCGCCACCTCGCGTCGTCCCTGCAGTCTTCCAGCCACAGGGGAAGGGGGCGCCTGGAGTCGAGGTCTAGCAGGCTGCTCCACTTCCTCTTCTCTGGGCGGGGCTGTAGGTACAGGGTACGGAGGAGGTTCTTCCAACAGGAGATCTATAAGGGGGGAATTTGGGTCCTCTGGGAGGACAGGTTTCGGGGGAGGGACTTTGGGAGACTCTTCCTTAGTTAGAGCAGGATAGAGAGAGGAAGAAGCAATCAAAGGGTCAGGTGGGCTCGGGGAAACAGATTTAGGGGAAACAGGAAGCCAATTCGGGTCCACAAAGGGTTCTGCCCAAGGAGGTGGGCTAAATGCCAAACTCTCTCAGGTGACAATGTAGGCCACCTGGTCAGGGTGTCCATATGGCTTCTGGCGGAAAATCAGGTCCTTAACCTGCAAAATAGTGGTCTTGTTAAAAGTGCCGTTCACCGGCCATCCTACATCGTAAGTGGGTCACTCGGATGTGCAGAGGGTCTGCCATTTTCCTTTCTTGATCTCGACCGACTGACTGATCACGTGCTCGGTCTCGGACGTCCTTCCAATGGTCTAGAGTGAGACTCAAGGGGGTTGTTAGCGATTGTCCCATGGTAGCTTCAAAGAAAATTAGGGCACAAATTAGACAGACAAATCCAACGATCAGACAAATAACAGACAGACGCGCTGCGCGGCTTCGACGTAAAACCCAAAACAAAGAGTCTGATGGAGGTGCCGAGGGTCCTGGACCCTCTCCTCCAACCAAAACCACGTATCCCTCTGATACGGGCTGAGCCCCAAAGAACTGGGCTCCAGACACCCTTGGAACGTCTTCTAGGGCTGCGGGGGGAGAAGTCCGAGCTCGTCAGCTCCTTCTCTGACCCGCCCAAACGGAGGCACTGAGGGTTCTGAACCCTGAGACACCAAAGGCCCTGGGCCTTCTCCTCCGACCAAAACCCAGATCTGAGTCCAAAACTGAGAGGAACTGAACACGCGCACAGGACAAGACAAGACAAGACAAGACAGGGCAAGACATGACAGATGCCGGCCGGCTTACCTCCCGGTGGGTGGTCTGTGATCTCTGGGCAGAGGATCTCCAGGTCCCGGGCGAGTCCCCAAAATGAAAAGACCTCCGGAGAGGACCTTTCCCTCAGGAGGAGACCCCCAAGTGCCCAATGACCTAGCCGAGGCCTCTCGGATGCAATCAGCAAGAGGGTTTATTGGAAAACACAGGTACCTGCGGGCACACAGTCTCTTCGGATGACTTGCGCACCCAGCGGCTACAGCATGGGGCTTTTATAGGGTTTGGGGAAGCAGAAGCGGGGGTACAGAAGCAGATGCATAGTTACGGGGATTGGTGGATTTAAACGAGGCATATAGACATGTTAACATATGATTGGTTATTTCACAAGATGAGGTAATAAGGTATAGCTACACACATTGGCAGGTTTGAATCATATTCGAATGAGGTTGTAACATGGTAAGAGTACGTGTGGGCTGGGACATCCTGAATGTTGGGGGGGGGGGTAGGGACTTATCCCTTCCTGCCAGATCCGGTACTCCTAGTCTGTTCTGTATTCCTTTCCTTTTATGGTCTGTTAGTTTTAAAGGTGACTCGGCCCTAGGTATCTGGGCGTGCCTGGGCTCTTTCAAGCCTGTTGCAGCTCTGAGTTAAGACTCATGGGGTGGGTCTTTCAAAGTGTTATTCCAAATCTGATATTCTGTAATGCCAATCTTATTATTTGAATGTATGTAACTCATGTCATTCAGTTTTCTACTCACATATTTGCTAGTCGTTTTAGGATAGCTTCCTTGCAGGTGACAAGTTTGTTTTTCTCTTTGTTTTACAAAAAGATTTCAACAGAAGAAAAGGCCCAAATTGCTTAGAAGAGGAAGGACAATGGCACACTTGATGGGAAAGCTATACTCTCCAGAGAACAAACAAAAGACTCATTTTGCCAAATACACAAATGGACTCATTTAGGGGATTAGAAGCTTATCTAAGTAGTTAAGGTATATGTAATAGAGAAAATAGAAAGGTGGAAAGTATGTCAGCAAGTGAATGCTTAGCAAGCAAACAGGGCAAAGAGACCTAGAGACTTTAGAGGGAAGTCGAAGTGAATTTCACTGAGATAAAACCACTAAAATATGGTTACAAGTATTTCCTAGTGCTTGTAGATACCTTTTCAGGAATAGATAGAAGTTTCCCCCACCAAGCAAAAGATGGCTTTGGTAGTCTTCAAGAGGATATTAGAAGAAATCTTCCCCTGGGTTTGGAATGCCCAAGGTAATCAGGTGAGACAACAGCCCTGCTTTTGTTCCCAAGGTAAGCCAGGGTATGGCCAGGTATTTAGAGATCGATTGGAAATTACATTGCATCTGCAGACCTCAAAGCTCAGGACAGGTAGAGAGAATAAATAGAATTCTAAAAGAGACCCTGACCAAATTGACCATGGAGACTGGCACAGACTGGGTGACACTCCTCCCCTCTTGTTCTCTTAAGAGCAAGAAATACCCCTTCCAGATTCAACCTTACCCCTTTTGAGATCTTATATGGGACCTCAGCTGGCCTCGGCTCCTCTGACTGTATTAGATGATTTTATTGAGCCATCATGTCATAGTAATAATGATTTGTATGCCAGGCTAAAAGACCTACAGGTGAGACAGAAAGAAGTCTGGTCACAGCTGGCAGCAGCCTATGCCCCGGGGACCCCTGAGACATCTCACCAGTTCCTGGTCAGAGACTTGGCTACATACAAAGGCACTGAGCCCAGACACTGGAGCCTTGTTGGAGAGGATGGTACCTGGTGCTGCTGAACACCCTGAGAGCCATCAAGTGTCAGCCCCTCACCAGCTGCGTACTAGCTGTTGGGACTGGGAGGGGAGGCTGGAACCTAGAGGACACTCAGATTTTTAAAAGTTCCCTATATTTGCACATCAGATAAGTGGATATATCAGAGATGTGACTAGGAGGCTGCTGTAATGCTCACTTGAGGAGTGTGGTTTAGGGACAAGAATTTTATGTTTGCCCTAGGTTCCATAGAGATAAGTCCCCCAATCGTAAGTGTGGGGTAGGCTTGATTTCTATTGCAAATGATGTAACAACCCCTTATGAAGACATTACGTAAGTTAGTACTCCTACCACTTCTTGGGCCTGTGCCACAAGGATCACAATCTGTATAAGTTTAGAAGTTCTAAAAGGCTATCATGACTTTTGTGTGTTGGTTCAGATAATGCCCTGATTATTATACCATACATATGAGGATGTACTGAACTATTGAGATACTGATGCTAGAGATTTAGTAAGGCACAAAAGAGTGTTGTTTTTATATTGATCATTTGGGAGTAATTAGGGATTCTATACTAAGCTCCAAGAGAGACTAGCTACCAGACAGAGAAAAAGGGAGGCACACCAAAGATGGTTTAAAAGCTGGTTCTCTCGGTCTCCATGGCTTACCACCCTAATCTCTACCCTCATGGGACCATTACGTACTCTTTTACTGCTTTTGACATTTGGACCCTGCATATTAAATAAACTAGTGACCTTTATTAGAGAAACAGTGAGTGCTGTAAAGATTTTGATGTTATGCCAGCAATATCATGTTTTACAAGGTCAAGAAAATCAATGTTATGAAGATACCGAAATCTAGTTTTATGACTAGAACTGGGTACTAGAAGAAATGGGGAGATGAAAGACCCCCTAGGAAACGGAGTAGAGATAAAAATGTAGGTGAGCCAGTTCAGTGACTCTGTTCAAGGAACTGGCTGACCACAAAAGTTAGATTAAAATTTTGAGAACAATCTTGAGAAACAGGGAGTTTTACCTTGAGATTTTTCACTGGTATTCTCAACATTTTCCAATGACACCCTCCCTACTCCCTTGGGTTGTGGTTTTTTCCTTTAAATATCCCTTCTCCCAGCTACTCGGTGTTGAACTCCTCTACCTCTGTGTGGGATATGAGTCTCGGCCCCAGCATGCTGGTTCCTGTCAATAAACCTTGTATGATTGCAGCAAGGACGGTCTCTGGTGAGTTCTTGGGAGGGATGTGTCATCCCGAGACTTGAGTGAGGGTCTCCCCTTTTCGGGGGTCTTTTAAAACCACCAACCACTGGCTAAATATGGAAGGAACCATGACTCTAGACACACATATATATCAGAGGATGATATTGTCCAGCATCAATAGGAAGAAAAGCCCTTGTACTGTAAAGGCTCATTTCCTCCAATGTAGGGGAATGCTGGAGTGTTGAGGTGGGAGTGGATGAGTTACCACCCTCATAGAAGCAGAGGAAGGGGGTAGGAAGTATGGGAGAGGAGGAAAAAAGGATAACATTTGAAATGTAGATACATAAAACATGGAAGAAAAATAAAAATTAAAAAAAAACATTAATTTCCTTGGGCAATTATCTATCAGTTGTCAAACATTCTCTGCTGGGAGTGAGACTTCATATCTAATTCTGCTGGCATTTTGTCTCACATTGGCTTACAGAAGTCTTGTATACATTGTTAAACTGCCATGGACTTATATGTACAACTATGCTCTTATATCAAAGCAATGACAACAACAACAACAACAAAAATCAATCAATCCAACAACAACAACAAAATCCCTTAAAACTAACATCTCTTCAATTCTTTGTACCTTGGTGGTAGGCCTGCAGCATCTACAGGGTATAACATATGAATGGTTTAGCTAATGGTATTCTACTGTGGCGAGGCCCATGGATACATCTTCTCATTTGGCAAGAGCCTGTGGTAAATTTGGTTGTCTCTGTACATATTACCCAGATAGTGTGTTTTACAAGTTTACTGTCTACAGTCACAGCAAAATTTAATTCACTTTTTGCTCATGGGCAAGGCCAAAACCATGCAGGCTGAAAAGCCATGTGGATGATTTTAGGTTAAACTCTCTTTTCCTCTTCTTGCCTCTATGAGTCCTCCAGATGTGCCATTAAGCCTGGGTATTTTGGGACATGTAATCATGCCCTGAGAGAAACAGCTACAGTCACATTGAGTAAGCATGTGGCAGTTGTGAAGGTGATGGGCCCGGCTTGCATAACTGTTCTGAGAAAGCTATCTCTGATTAACAGAGACTTATAAAATAGGGAAGTTATCCATGATCAATACAGAATTGAAAATGATTTTAGAAAGATATCAGGAATTGATAGGTACATATCAGGAAAGGTGGCTTGGTACAATGAACACATCTCTGTCTGCAACTAAAAACATGCTATGTCTTAGGGTACTGTCTGGTGATTGGACTTGTTAGACTCAAAGTGCGCCTTAACTACTGGGATAGTGCCCAAGTGAGACACAAGAACACAGTTTGATGCAAATGCAAGAGGTTTATTTTCAGGAGCTTCAGGGTTGACCTTCAATCAGACCCCAATGGTGAGTGACTAGAAGGAGACACCGAATGGCTATAACAAGCAGTTTTTTATATTTTTTAGGGTGTATTAGCAAGGTTGCATTAGTAATGTTACAGTTTAATCTTATTTAACTTATTTAAACTTATTAGTAAGACCTTTGAATCTATCGACTAGCTAGCATCAGCAGATTATGTCATGTATTCGAACTCTACCTGAGTCCAGAGGGTCAGGTGACTATCTTGGTCACTATATTCTGGAGTTTATCAAGAATGTTCCTGTTTCTCCCAAGGACTGTGGATAGAGAATGGTACATAGCCTAGAGTCAACCTAAAGTGGTAAGGTGCAACTTAACTTGCTCTAGTCTTGACTTGAAGTGGATGGGTGTAAGGCTGGCCAAAGTCTCTAGTGTCCTTCAGACTTAAACCCTCAAATATTTAATTCTGCTTCTTACCTTACATAACCACATGAATGTATTTGCTACCAGCTGGGTATGTGCTGATGACTACAGGACATGCCTGACTAGACATTTATTTTAGGCTTTCTGAACTTGTACATTGTAATGCAAAATAGATTAGGGGATTATTGACTCAAAAGGAGGGGGCAAGGGGGAAAAGACATTATTGGGGGCTTTTTGTAATTTATTGCAAAAATTTACTGATGTTAAAATATCTTTTAATGAGATAATCTATGACATCACTTCTGGAGCAAACAGAATTGTAATTGCATAAATACAGACTACTTGAGCTATTCAGGGCTGTTTGTTTAAGATTCATGGGATTGTATAGATGGTTTAACTGATGCTCATCTAAACTTGGTACCTGGTATTTATTGAGAAAATGGTCCATTTCCTCTAGATTTTCCAATTTTGTTGAATATAGGCTTTTGTAGTAGGATCTGATTTTTTTTTTTAATTTCCTCAGATTTTGTTGTTTTGTCTCCCTTTTTATTTCTGATTTTGTAAATTTGGATACTCTCTCTGTGACTGTGGTTAGTCTGGCTAAGGGTTTATCTATCTTGTTGATTTCTCAAAGAACCAGCTTTTGCTTCTGTTGATTCTTTGTATAGTCCTTTTTGTTTCACCTTGGTTGATTTCAGCCCTATGTTTGACTATTTCTTGCCTTCTACTTCTCTTGCATGCATTTTCTTCTTTTTGTTCTGGTGCTTTTAGGTGTGCTGTCAAGCTGTTAATGTATGCTCTCTCCTGTTTCTTTTTGGAGGCACTCAGAACTGTGAGTTTTCCTTTAGCACTGCTTTCATTGTGTCCCATAAGTTTGGGTATGTTGTGCCTTCATTTTCACTAAATTCTAAAACCTCTTTAATTTCTTTCTTTATTTCTTTCTTGACTAAGTTGTCATTGAGTAGAGCATTGTTCAACTTCCTTGGATATGTGGGCTTTCTGTCCTTATTTTTGTTACTGAAGACCAGCTTTAGTTCTTGGTGATCTGATAGGATGCATGGGATTACTTCAATCTCCATGCACTTGTTGAGGCTTGTTTTGTGACTTATTATATGGTCAATTTTGGAGAAGATACCATGAGGTGCTGAGAAGATGGTATATTCTTTTGTTTTAGAATGAAATGTTCTATAAATATCTATTAAGTCCATTTGGTTCATAACTTCTCTTAGTTTCTCTATGTCTCTGTTTAATTTCGGTTTCCATGATCTGTCCATTAATGAGAGTGGGTTGTTGAAATCTCCTACTATTATTGTGTGAGATACAATGTGTGCTTTGAGCTTTAGTAAGGTTTCTTTTATAATTTAGGTGCCTTTCATTTGGAGCATAGATATTTAAGATTGAGAGTTCAACTTGGTGGATTTTACCTTTGATGAATATAAAATGACCTTTTTTAACTTTTTTTATAACTTTTGGTTAAAAGTCTATTTTATTCAATATTAGAATGGCTAGTCCAGCTTGTTTCTTCAGACCTTTTGCATGGAAATTTTTTTTCCAGTCCTTTACTCTAAGGTAGCGTCTGTCTTTGTCTCTGAGGTGTGTTTCCCATATGTAACAAAATGCAGGTTCCTCTTTATGTATCCAGAGTGTTAGTCTATGTTTTTTTATTGGGGAATTAAGTCCATTGATGTTCAGAGATATTAGGAGTAGTGACTATTGTTTCCTGTTATTTTTGTTGTTAGAGGTGGAATTATGTCTGTGTTTCTCTTCTTTTGGTATCATTACAAGGAGATTAATTTCTTGCTTTTTCTATGTCCCCGCCAGCGGGGACCCAGTTATTCAGGGTCCAGAAGGAGCACTACCCTTGGGCCTAATGGGGGGCGAGAGAAGAAGGAGACCAAGCGAGATTCTATTGTCAAGGTCTCGTTTATTGGGATGAATGTTACAGCTTTTAAGGCTTTCAGGTAGGGGGAGTGACCTTTGTGAAACATGAAGGAGGGCGAGATGAGGGTATAGGCAGTGATAGCTGGAGGCAAGGAGGTCAGGCGACGAGGTCAGGTGGTGGAGACTCCGGGTGTAGACTGAGGAGATAACTGATTTTTGCTTAGGCTGAAGCATCCCGGGAATCTTATCTTCCTGTGCCGTAAATTCATGGGAGAGGCTCTTAGAGGAGTATGTGTGGCCAAGAGTCATGTAGCCACTTTGAGCTATACAGCCGTTAATGGCCAGGCCCAAATCCAATATGGCTCACTACATTTCTAGTGATGGAGTTTTCCATTTATTATTCTTTATATGGCTGGATTTGTAGAAAGGTATTGTGTTATTTTGTTTTGTCAAGGAATCTCTTCGTATATCCATTAATGTTAGTTGAGAGTTTTGCTGGGTATAGAAGCCTAGACAGGCATTTCTGTTCTCTTAGGGTAAGTATGACATCTACCATGGTTCTTTTGGCTTTCAAAGTCTCTGGTGAGATGTCTGGTATGATAGGTCTGACTTTATATGTTACTTGACATTTTCCCTTACTGCTTTTAATATTCTTTCTTTGTTTTGTGTGTTTGGTGTTTAGACTATTATGTAACAGGAGTAATTTCTTTTCTGGTCCAATATATTTGGAGTTCTGAATGGTACTTTTATATTTATAGGCATCTCTTTCTTTAGGTTAGGGAAGTTTTCTTCTATAATTTTGTTGAAGATATTTACTGGCTTTTTAAGTTTGGAGTTTTCACTCTCTTCTATACATATTATCCTTAGGTTCGATCTTCTCATTATGTCCTGGATTTCTAGATGTTTTGGGTTAGGTCTTTTTTGCACTTTACATTATCTTTGATGGTTGTGTTGATGTTTTCTATGTTATCGTCTACCCCTGAGATTCTCTTCTATATCTTGTATTCTGTTGGTGATGGTTGCATCTATGACTCCTGATCTCTTTTTCTATCTCCAGGATTCTCTCCCTTTGTGCTTTCTTTATTGTTTTTATTTTTAAATCCTGGATGCTTTTGTTCAATTCCTTCACCTGTTTATTTTTTGGGGGGGGGGTTTCCTGTAATTCTTTAAGAGATTTTTGTGTTTTCTCTTTAAGTGCTTCTTCTTGTTTTCCTGTGTTGTCCTGTATTTCTTTAAGGGAGTTATTTATGTCCTACTTTATGTCCTCTATTATCATAATGAGATGTGATATCAAATCCAAATCTTGCTTTTACGATGTGTTTGGATATCCACTATTTGCTTTGGTGGGAGAACTGGGCTTTGATGATTCCAAGTAGTCTTGGTTTCTGTTGCTTAGATTCCTGAGCTTGCCTCTTACCATCAAAGTGTCTCTGGTGTTAACCTGTTTTGCTGTCTCTGATAGTGGCTTGACCCTCCTTTATACCTGTGTGTCTGATCTTTTATTGACCTGTTGTCTTTCAGCTGATTCTGAGAGCAGAAAACCGCTCCTGGGCTTGTGTGACCTAAAGCTTTCAAGCAGGTTGCTTGTTGCAGAAGTTTGTTTTACCTCTGTTCTCAGGTGTGTACGTGCTTCTGGAGACTGTCTTTCAGTTCTTGGCACAAGCAGAAACCCAAAAGATCCTGCCCCTGACTGCTCTTATGTCCCTATGCCCAGAGGGCACAGAGAGCACTAGGCACATTCCACTTGTGACAGTAATGTGAGCAGAATTGTCAGTCTGCCCTGCTGTCTCAGGATTGTCTGCACTCTGAAGGTCCAGCTTGCTCGCCCATGGCATTTGGGTGTGGGAGCTGTGCTACTGGTTTAGTTCAGTACTGGGCACAGGCAGAGACCATTGCGTAAGAATTTCATGAAGTCATTGTTTTTTTTTTGTTTGTTTTTTTTTTGTTTGTTTTTTTATTAACTTGAGTATTTCTTATATACATTTCGAATGTTATTCCCTTTCCCGGTTTCCGGGCAAACATCCCCCTCCCCCCTCCCCTTCCTTATGGGTGTTCCCCTCCCAACACTCCCCCCATTGCCGCCCTCCCCCCATAGACTAGTTCACTGGGGGTTCAGTCTTAGCAGGACCCAGGGCTTCCCCTTCCACTGGTGCTCTTACTAGGATATTCATTGCTACATATGGGGTCAGAGTCCAGGGTCAGTCCATGTATAGTCTTTAGGTAGTGGCTTAGTCCCTGGAAGCTCTGGTTGCTTGGCATTGTTGTACTTTTGGGGTCTCGAGCCCCTTCAAGCTCTTCCAGTTCTTTCTCTGATTCCTTCAACAGGGGACCTATTCTCAGTTCAGTGGTTTGCTGCTGGCATTCGCCTCTGTATTTGCTGTATTCTGGCTGTGTCTCTCAGGAGCGATCTACATCCTGCTCCTGTCGGTCTGCACTTCTTTGCTTCATCCATCTTGTCTAATTGGGTGGCTGTATATGTATGGGCCACCTGTGGGGCAGGCTCTGAATGGGTGTTCCTTCAGTCTCTGTTTTAATCTTTGCCTCTCCCTTCCCTGCCAAGGGTATTCTTTTTCCTCATTTAAAGAAGGAGTGAAGCATTCACATTTTGATCATCCGTCTTGAGTTTCGTTTGTTCTAGGGATCTAGGGTAATTCAAGCATTTGGGCTAATAGCCACTTATCAATGAGTGCATACCACGTATGTCTTTCTGTGATTGGGTTAGCTCACTCAGGATGATATTTTCCAGTTCCAACCATTTGCCTACGAATTTCATAAACTCGTTGTTTTTGATAGCTGAGTAATATTCCATTGTGTAGATGTACCACATTTTCTGTATCCATTCCTATGTTGAAGGGCATCTGTGTTCTTTCCAGCTTCTGGCTATTATAAATAAGGCTGCGATGAACATAGTGGAGCACGTGTCTCTTTTATATGTTGAGGCATCTTTTGGGTATATGCCCAAGAGAGGTATAGGTGGATCCTCAGGCAGTTTAATGTCCAATTTTCTGAGGAACCTCCAGACTGATTTCCAGAATGGTTTTACCAGTCTGCAATCCCACCAACAATGGAGGAGTGTTCCTCTTTCTCCACATCCTCGCCAGCATCTGCTGTCACCTGAGTTTTTGATCTTAGCCATTCTCACTGGTGTGAGGTGAAATCTCAGGGTTGTTTTGATTTGCATTTCCCTTATGACTAAAGATGTTGAACATTTCTTTAGGTGTTTCTCAGCCATTCGGCATTCCTCAGCTGTGAATTCTTTGTTTAGCTCTGAACCCCATTTTTTAATAGGGTTATTTGTTTCCATGCGGTCTAACTTCTTGAGTTCTTTGTATATTTTGGATATAAGACCTCTATCTGTTGTAGGATTGGTAAAGATCTTTTCCCAATCTGTTGGTTGCCGTTTTGTCCTAACCACAGTGTCCTTTGCCTTACAGAAGCTTTGCAGTTTTATGAGATCCCATTTGTCGATTCTTGATCTTAGAGCATAAGCCATTGGTGTTTTGTTCAGGAAATTTTTTCCAGTGCCTATGTGTTCCAGATGCTTCCCTAGTTTTTCTTCTATTAGTTTGAGTGTGTCTGGTTTGATGTGGAGGTCCTTGATCCACTTGGACTTAAGCTTTGTACAGGGTGATAAGCATGGATCGATCTACATTCTTCTACTTGTTGCCCTCCAGTTGAACCAGCACCATTTGCTGAAAATGCTATCTTTTTTCCATTGGATGGTTTTGGCTCCTTTGTCAAAAATCAAGTGACCATAGGTGTGTGGGTTCATTTCTGGGTCTTCAATTCTATTCCATTGGTCTATCTGTCTGTCTCTGTACCAATACCATGCAGTTTTTATCACTATTGCTCTGTAATACTGCTTGAGTTCAGGGATAGTGATTCCCCCTGAAGTCCTTTTATTGTTGAGGATAGCTTTAGCTATCCTGGGTTTTTTTGTTCTTCCAGATGAATTTGCAAATTGTTCTGTCTAACTCTTTGAAGAATTGGATTGGTATTTTGATGGGGATTGCATTGAATCTGTAGATTGCTTTTGGTAAAATGGCCATTTTTACTATATTAATCCTGCCAATCCATGAGCATGGGAGATCTTTCCATCTTCTGAGGTCTTCTTCAATTTCTTTCCTCAGTGTCTTGAAGTTCTTATTGTACAGATCTTTTAGTTGCTTGGTTAAAGTCACACCGAGGTACTTCATATTATTTGGGTCTATTATGAAGGGTGTCGTTTCCCTAATTTCTTTCTCGGCTTGTTTCTCTTTTGTATAGAGGAAGGCAACTGATTTATTTGAGTTAATTTTATACCCAGCCACTTTGCTGAAGTTGTTTATCAGCTTTAGTAGTTCTCTGGTGGAACTTTTGGGATCACTTAAATATACTATCATGTCATCTGCAAATAGTGATATTTTGACCTCTTCTTTTCCGATCTGTATCCCCTTGATCTACTTTTGTTGTCTGATTGCTCTGGCTAGAACTTCAAGAACTATATTGAATAAGTAGGGAGAGAGTGGGCAGCCTTGTCTAGTCCCTGATTTTAGTGGGATTGCTTCAAGTTTCTCTCCATTTAGTTTAATGTTAGCAACTGGTTTGCTGTATATGGCTTTTACTATGTTTAGGTATGGGCCTTGAATTCCTATTCTTTCCAGGACTTTTATCATGAAGGGGTGTTGAATTTTGTCAAATGCTTTCTCAGCATCTAATGAAATGATCATGTGGTTCTGTTCTTTCAGTTTGTTTATATAATGGATCACGTTGATGGTTTTCCGTATATTAAACCATCCCTGCATGCCTGGGATGAAGCCTACTTGATCATGGTGGATGATTGTTTTGATGTGCTCTTGGATTCGGTTTGCCAGAATTTTATTGAGTATTTTTGCGTCGATATTCATAAGGGAAATTGGTCTGAAGTTCTCTTTCTTTGTTGTGTCTTTGTGTGGTTTAGGTATAAGAGTAATTGTGGCTTCGTAGAATGAATTCGGTATGGCTCCATCTGTTTCAATTTTGTGGAATAGTTTGGATAATATTGGTATGAGGTCTTCTATGAAGGTTTGATAGAATTCTGCACTAAACCCGTCTGGACCTGGGCTCTTTTTGGTTGGGAGACCTTTAATGACTGCTTCTATTTCCTTAGGAGTTATGGGGTTGTTTAACTGGTTTATCTGTTCCTGATTTAACTTCGATACCTGGTATCTGTCTAGGAAATTGTCCATTTCCTGAAGATTTTCAAATTTTGTTGAATATAGGTTTTTATAGTAAGATCTGATGATTTTTTGAATTTCCTCTGAATCTGTAGTTATGTCTCCCTTTTCATTTCTGATTTTGTTAATTTGGACGCACTCTCTGTGTCCTCTCGTTAGTCTGGCTAAGGGTTTATCTATCTTGTTGATTTTCTCAAAGAACCAACTTTTGGTTCTGTTGATTCTTTCTATGGTCCTTTTTGTTTCTACTTGGTTGATTTCAGCTCTGAGTTTGATTATTTCCTGCCTTCTACTCCTCCTGGGTGTATTTGCTTCTTTTTGTTCTAGAGCTTTTAGGTGTGCTGTCAAGCTGCTGACATATGCTCTTTCCTGTTTCTTTCTGCAGGGACTCAGCGCTATGAGTTTTCCTCTTAGCACAGCTTTCATTGTGTCCCATAAGTTTGGGTATGTTGTATCTTCATTTTCATTAAATTCTAAACAGTTTTTAATTTCTTTTTTTATTTCTTCCTTGACCAGGTTATCATTGAGTAGAGCAGTGTTCAATATCCACGTATATGTGGGCATTCTTCCCTTACTGTTATTGAAGACCAGTTTTAGGCCGTGGTGGTTCGATAGCACGCATGGGATTATTTCTATCTTTCTGTACCTGTTGAGGCCCGTTTTTTGACCAATTATATGGTCAATTTTGGAGAAAGTACCATGAGGAGCTGAGAAGAAGGTATATCCTTTTGCTTTAGGATAAAATGTTCTATAAATATCCGTTAAGTCCATTTGGCTCATGACTTCTCTTAGTCTGTCGACATCACTGTTTAATTTCTCTTTCCATGATCTGTCCATTGGTGAGAGTGGGGTGTTGAAATCTCCCACTATTATTGTGTGAGGTGCAATGTGTGTTTTGAGCTTTAATAAGGTTTCTTTTACGTATGTAGGTGCCCTTGTATTTGGGGCATAGATATTTAGGATTGAGAGTTCATCTTGGTGGATTTTTCCTTTGATGAATATGAAGTGTCCTTCCTTATCTTTTTTGATGACTTGTAGTTGGAAATTGATTTTATTTGATATTAGAATGGCTACTCCAGCTTGCTTCTTCTGACCATTTGCTTGGAAAGTTGTTTTCCAGCCTTTCACTCTGAGGTAGTGTCTGTCTTTGTCTCTGAGGTGTGTTTCCTGTAGGCAGCAGAATGCAGGGTCCTCGTTGCGTATCCAGTTTGTTAATCTATGTCTTTTTATTGGGGAGTTGAGTTCATTGATTTTGAGATATTAAGGAATAGTGATTATTGTTCCTTTTTATATTCATATTTGGATGTGAGGTTATGTTTGTGTGCTTTCGTTCTCTTTGTTTTGTTGCCAAGACGATTAGTTTCTTGCTTCTTCTAGGGTATAGCTTGCCTCCTTATGTTGGGCTTTACCATTTATTATCCTTTGTAGTGCTGGATTTGTAGAAAGATATTGTGTAAATTTGGTTTTGTCATGGAATATCTTGGTTTCTCCATCAATGTTAATTGAGAGTTTTGCAGGATACAGTAACCTTGGCTGGCATTTGTGTTCTCTTAGGGTCTGTATGACATCAGTCCAGGATCTTCTGGCCTTCATAGTTTCTGGCGAGAAGTCTGGTGTGATTCTGATAGGTCTCCCTTTATATGTTACTTGACCTTTTTCCCTTACTGCTTTTAATATTCTTTCTTTATTTTGTGTGTTTGGTGTTTTGATAATTATGTGACGGGAGGTGTTTCTTTTCTGGTCCAATCTATTTGGAGTTCTGTAGGCTTCTTGTATGTCTATGGGTATCTCTTTTTTTAGGTTAGGGAAGTTTTCTTCTATGATTTTGTTGAAGATATTTACTGGTCCTTTGAGCTGGGAGTCTTCACTCTCTTCTATGCCTATTATCCTTAGGTTTGATCTTCTCATTGAGTCCTGGATTTCCTGTATGTTTTGGACCAGTAGCTTTTTCCGCTTTACATTATCTTTGACAGTTGAGTCAATGATTTCTATGGAATCTTCTGTTCCTGAGATTCTCTCTTGCATCTCTTGTATTCTGTTGGTGAAGCTTGTATCTACAGCTCCTTGTCTCTTCTTTTGGTTTTCTATATCCAGGGTTGTTTCCATGTGTTCTTTCTTGATTGCTTCTATTTCCATTTTTAATTCCTTCAACTGTTTGATTGTGTTTTCCTGGAATTCTTTCAGGGATTTTTGTGTCTCCTATCTATGGGCTTCTACTTGTTTATTTATGTTTTCCTGGAATTCTTTCAGGGATTTTTGCGATTCTTTCAGGCATTTTTGCGATTCCTCTCTGTAGGCTTCTACTTGTTCTCTAAGGGAGTTCTTCATGTCTTTCTTGAAGTCCTCCAGCATCATGATCAAAAATGATTTTGGAACTAGATCTTGCTTTTCTGGTGTGTTTGGATATTCCATGTTTGTTTTGATGGGAGAATTGGGCTCCGATGGTGCCATGTAGTCTTGGTTTCTGTTGCTTGGGTTCCTGCGCTTGCCTCTCGCCATCAGATTATCTCTAGTGTTACTTTGTTCTGCTATTTCTGACAGTGGCTAGACTGTCCTATAAGCCTGTGTGTCAGGAGTGCTGTAGACCTGTTTTCCTCTCTTTCAGTCAGTTATGGGGACAGAGTGTTCTGCTTTCGGGCATGTAGTTTTTCCTGTCTACAGGTCTTCAGCTGTTCCTGTGGGCCTGTGTCTTGAGTTCACCAGGCAGCTTTCTTGCAGCAGAAAAGTTGGTCTTACCTGTGGTCCCGAGGCTCAAGTTCGCTCGTGGGGTACTGCCCAGGGGCTCTCTGCAGCGGCAGCAACCAGGAAGACCTGTGCCGCCCCTTCCGGGAGCTTCAGTGCACCAGGGTTCCAGATGTTCTTTGGCTTTTTCCTCTGGCGTCCGAGATGTGTGTGCAGGGAGCAGTCTCTTCTGGTTTCCCAGGCTTGTCTGCCTCTCTGAAGGTTTAGCTCTCCCTCCCACGGGATTTGGGTGCAGAGAACTGTTTATCCAGTCTGTTTCTATCAGGTTCTGGCGGTTCTCAGGCAGGGGTCTTGCCGCTCCTGGGCCCTCCCCCACGGGAGCCCAGAGGCCTTATACAGTTTCCTCTTGGGCCAGGGATGTGGGCAGGGGTGAGCAGTGTTGGTGGTCTCTTCCGCTCTGCAGCCTCAGGAGTGCCCACCTGACCAGGCGGTTGGGTCTCTCTCTCACCGGGTCAGGGAGCAGAGAGCTTCTGCGGGCCGGGATCCGCGGGTGTGGGACTTCCGGTAAACACAGAACGTGCCTGGTCCTAGAGAAATTCTGCTTCCGTGTGTCCCAAGCTCACCAGGCAGCTTTCTTGCAGCAGAAAATTTGGTCTTACCTGTGGTCCCGAGGCTCAGGTTCGCTTGTGGGGTGCTGCCCAGGGGCTCTCTGCAGCGGCAGCAACCAGGAAGACCTGTGCCGCCCCTTCTGGGAGCTTCAGTGCACCAGGGTTCCAGATGTTCTTTGGCTTTTTCCTCTGGCGTCCGAGATGTGTGTGCAGGGAGCAGTCTCTTCTGGTTTCCCAGGCTTGTCTGCCTCTCTGAAGGTTTAGCTCTCCCTCCCACGGGATTTGGGTGCAGAGAACTGTTTATCCAGTCTGTTTCTATCAGGTTCTGGCGGTTCTCAGGCAGGGGTCTTGCCGCTCCTGGGCCCTCCCCCACGGGAGCCCAGAGGCCTTATACAGTTTCCTCTTGGGCCAGGGATGTGGGCAGGGGTGAGCAGTGTTGGTGGTCTCTTCCGCTCTGCAGCCTCAGGAGTGCCCACCTGACCAGGCGGTTGGGTCTCTCTCACCGGGTCTTTTTTTTTTTTTTTGGTTCTTTTTTTTGGAGCTGGGGACCGAAGCCAGGGCCTTGCGCTTCCTAGGTAAGCGCTCTACCACTGAGCTAAATCCCCAGCCCCGAAGTCATTGTTTTTAATGGCTGAGTAGCACTCCATTGTTTAAATGTTACATATTTTTTGTATCTTTTCTTATTTTGCAGGACATTTGGGTTCTTTCCAGCTACTGCCTACTATAAATAAGCTGCTGTGAATATAGTGGAGCATGTGTCCTTCTTATATGTTGGAGGAAATTTTGGGTATATACCAAGGAGTTGTATAGTTGGGTCCTCAGGAAGCAATATGTTCAAATTTCTGAGGAACTGAAATTTCCAGAATGATTTCCAGAGTATTTGTACCAGCTTGAAATACTACCAACAATGGAAGAGTGTTCCTTTTTCTCCATAGTTTGCTAGCATCTGCTGTCACCTGAGTTTTTGAACTTAGCCTTTCTAACTGGTGTGAGGTGGATTCTCAAGGTTATTTGGATTTGCACTTCTCTGATGACTAAGGATATTGAACACTTCTTTAGGAGCTGATGTTCCTCAGTTAAGAATTTTGGTTTTTTACTCCCTACCCATTTTTTTTAATAGGATTATTTGGTTCTCTGGAGTCTACATTCTTGAGTTCTTTGTATATATTAGATATTAGCCCTTTATCAGATATAGGATTGGTCAGGGCATTTTCCCAATCTGTTGGTTGCGGTTTAGTCCTACTGTGGTGTCCTTTGCCTTACAGAAGCTTTGTAATTTTATGAATTCCCATTTGTAGCTACTTGATCTTAGAGAATAAACCATTGGTAGTCTGTTCAGGAAAATTTCCCCTGTGCCTATATATTAGAGTCTCTTTCCCTATCTGTATTCTATTAGTTTCAGTCTATCTCTTGTAGAAGCCTTTGATACTGTTTTACTTGTAAGAATGGATCAATTTGCATTGTTCTAAATACTGACCACCAGTTGAACCAGCACCATTTTTTGAAAATGCTGTTTTTATTCACTGGATGGTTTTAATAGAAACTGAGAAAATTCAAAAAAAAAATTCAGATCTTACTACAAAAGCCTACATTCAACAAAACTGGAAAATTTGGATGAAATGAGCAATTCTCTAGACAGATACTGGGAACCAAAGTTAAACGAGGATCAAATAAATTTTCTAAATAGTCCCATCACTGCTAAAGGAATACTAAATGTAATTCAAAGTCTCTCAACCACAGAAAAAGTCCAGGACCAGATATGTTTAATGCAGAATTCTATTAGACCTTCAACGGAGACTTAATATCAATACTCTTCAGACTATTCCACAAAATACAAACAGAAGGAACACTACCCAACTCATTCTAAGAAACCACAATTATAACTTAACCACACAAAGACCCAACAATGAAAGAGAACTGCAGGTCAAACTACCTTATGAATATTGATGCAAAAATACTCAATAAAATTCTCACAAACCTAATCCAATAGCACATCAAAACAATCACAAACAATGATCAAGTATGCTTCATCCCAGGGGATGCATGTATGGTTCAATGTATGGGAATCCATCAACATCATCCACTATATAAAATATCTCAAAGAAAAAAAACACACAATCATCTCATTAGATACTAAGAAATCATTTGACAAGATTCAACACCTGTTCTTGGTAAAACTCTTTGAAAGAACAGGAATTCAATCCCATAGCAAAACATAGTAAAAACAATATTCAGCAAACCAGTAGCCAAAATCAAACTAAATGGGGAGAAACTTGAAGCAATCCCACTAAAATCGGAGACTAGTCAAAGCTGTCTCCTCTCTACCAGTGTATTCAATATAGTATTTTAAGTCCTAGTCAGAGTAATTAAACAACAAAAAGAGGTCAAAAGGATACAAATTTGAAAGTATGAAGTCAAAATTTCACTATTTGAAGATATGATAGTATACTTAAGTGACTACGAAAGTTCTACAAGAGAACTCCTACAGCTGATAAACCACTTCAGCAATTTGGCTATATATAAAATCAGTAGATTTCCTATATTCAAAAGACAAACAGGTTGAGCAAGAAATTAGTGAAACAAGACCCTCATAATAGTCATAAATATTATTAAGTACCTTACTGTGACTCTAACTAAGCAAGTGAAAGTTTTGTATGACAAAAACTTCAAGTCTTTGAAGAAAGAAATTGAAGAAGATCTCAGAAGATGGAAAGACCTCTCATGCTCATGGACTGTCTGGATTAATATAGTAAAAATGGCCATTTTGCCAAAGGCAATATACAGATTCAGTGCAATCCCCGTCAAAATTCCTACTCAATTCTTCATAGAGTTAGAAAGAGCCATTTGCAAATTCATTTGGTATAACAAAAAACTCAAGATAGCTAAAACTATTCTCAAAAACAAAAGAACTTTCAGAGGAATCACCATCCCTCACCTCAAGTTGTATTACAGAGCAATGTGAGATTAAAAACTATCTGGTATTGGTACAGAGACAGGCACATAGATCAATGAAATAGAAATGAAGACCCAGAAATGAACCCACAGGCCTATGCTATGGTTCCTTAACCTTTGACAAAGGCACTAATCCAACAAATAATTGTATAGCTGTCTTTCTGACTTTGGTCAGAAAACTCGTGAACTATCCCAGTAGATTTTATACAGTTTTTACTAGCCATGAGAGCTCTCTCAACCACAGAAAGTTTTTAGGATTGCAAGAAATTAAAATGTACAGAACAGAGCAGAACACAGAGAAAGACATAGTATCTCAGCAGGATCTAAGCTGCTAGCTTAGAATCAAGATTTGACAACAAGCAGTTTCTTTTCAGAGCTACCAAACACCCCTTCTATCAGGAACTCCTTTCCAAGTCAAAGCTGGTCTGTGTCTGTAGTGGGTGTAGATAGTGAAATCAATGTTAAATAATAGTTCAACAACTATTTTTAATTTGTGGTGTTCTATAGCACATTGAGATGATAGTCACTCATGATACTTATATATTTCATGAAGGTTTTGAATTAAGGAACTATGAAGACTCCAAAATAAAAAATAAGGTATAAAACGCTAATTATCATGACTCCATCCACTGATGCTATATGTATGTATGAAAATATCACACTGAGCTCTATTAAAATGCAGAATTTATATTTAACAAGTAAGAAAGAAATTCAAGAAAACATTTCCTCATATTTACTTAGATAATTAATTTTAATTGTAAATCATTAGACAGTTATACAAAATTTTAGTTAACAGTTAAATTGAGAACTGCATCAGATGGTTGCGTGTGTCTGAAATCTAGCAGTTCTTTATACGTGTGCCTTCCATACCAGCTGTAATTGTGTGAAAAAATGTGAATCAGGCCTTTTTTGCAGTTATAATAAGGTGGTATAAGGATAAAACATCTGCGAAAACTAGTAGATTTTTGTAGAAGAAACATTGAAGACTAATATTTTCAATTTAACATTCATTCTAATTATAAGTGAGATCTTTTTTTTTGAATTCAGATGTTCATGTTTATAAAATCTTATGGTCAATTTTCTTTTGACTTTGTTGGGAGTCAATGAACTTTTTCTTTTCTTCTCCTTTCTTTTTAATTAGATATATTTCTTTATTTACATTTCAAATATTATTCCCTTTCCTAGTTTTCTGTTCATAAGACCCCACCCCTTTCCCCTTCCCTATACGGGTGTCCCTCCTCCCTATCTACCCCCACTTACCAACACCCTCTGATTTTCCCCTGCACGGGAGGGGGTGTCCAACCTTGGCAGGACCAAGGACTACCCCTTCCATTAGTGCCCAAACAAGGCTATTCACTGCTACATATGCAGTTGGAGCCCTGGGTCAGTCCATGAATAGTCTTTGGGTAGTGGAAGCTCTGGTTGGTTGGCATTGTTTTTTTATGGGGTTGTAAGTTCCTTCAGCTCTTTCAATCCTTCCTCTAATTCCCCCAAAGGGCGTCCTGTTCACAGTTCAGTGATTTGATGCTAGCATTGACCTCTGGATTTGACATGCTCCAATGTGTCTCTCAGGAGAGATCTATACCCGGTCCCTTTCAGCATACACTTTTTAGCTTCATCAATCTTATCTAGTTTTGGTGGCTCTATGTACATGGCCTATATATGGGACAGGCTCTGAATAGCCATTCCTTCAGTGAGATTCTTTGAATTTCAAAAAATTATTCTGCCAATATATAACAAGGATTATTAATTAAAAATATAGAATTTATTTCATTCTATTTTAAAAGCCCTATTTTATGATGAAAATATCACATTTAAAGTTTCCATTTTAAAATTCATCATTGTGTTCAATCTTCTTTAACCCTCATGACAAATCAAGAAAACAGGAAGTATCACCACTTTTGATTCACTGTGAGAGTGAGTAACTAAGCTTAATTTTTCATATAATCTTCTAAAAGAAGAGTTAGAGTGGTTTGACCATTATTAAGATCTCTAACTACTGTTTAGAAAGTTGAGAAAATAATATCGTGTGTAGTTATGAAAGCTAAGAAAATAACATTGTGTGTAGTTATGAGAATTAAAGCCAGTACTCCATTCACCACAGAAAAGTGTTTTACAGCAGAGCCAGAGTCCCATCCTAGACCATAGACTGATTATATTACACACCCACCTTAAACTTAAAATAAGAGCAATTAACAATCATTACATCAACTCTTCAAATTTCTTGCATTTTTAGACTCTTTGAAAAATATTTTAAATGAATTAGCTTCTGATTTAAAATTATAAATTACTTCAGAACCTGTCTGGGACTGTACTGAGGGTAGATTCCTTGAAAGGCATATCAGTGGTGCTGGGCTTTGTCACAGATTAAAAAAAAAGATCAAACAAAATATCCTCTTAGTGTCTGGAACTCTACACTGAAACAATATTAGGTAATTCCTTTATTTTTCTATTTTTAGATTTTTTATTTGAAAACAATTTATATAGATAGATACCTTATTTTGAGTTAATATGAGTTAATCACAGATGGAATTTTTAATATGTCATTAGGCACAATGGACTACAAATTCCTAAAATACAAAGATAATTTATGGATGTTTTTGTTAATCATTAAAATTTCACAATCACTCTAAAATTAGCCATCAGGTGGATATATTATCAAATAATTTTAAATATAACATTTTACTTTATTGTTTTCAGTTTTAAATTAACAACGAATAACTGAGATTCAGCAGATTTTCTGATTCCCCTACCCCTACCACCACACACAGATTCTTACTCTATTTTCAAGTACTGATTTTTCTTCTTGCCTCTTTGCTGATCTTTCATTGTACAGATCCTATTTTCAGTTATCTTTGCCAGGACATGAGCGTGTTTGTGTGTGTCTGGATGTATACTGATGTTTTATAACACTTTAAACAAAGATGGACTTATATTTTCACTATTTATTATTTGCTTCCACCCCATGACAGGTATATCAAGTTTTGGCAACATGAAATAAATGAATGTAAAAACATCTTACACTGCTTTTTTAATTTGTTATTATGTTTTTTTTTGTGGAAAACATTATTGGAATTAGAAACATATTTATATTGGTTAATGAGAAAGAAGAGTCAGATAAAAAAATCTGGTTTAATTCAGCTTGACTTTATGAAATTTAATATAACACATAAGCAGTATTAAAATTCATTGCTAACAGAACTATGGTGCACAAAGTAATTTTCTTTAAGTTTTGGTTGTAGAGATTTTATTGGCAATTCTAGCCCAAATTCTTTATTGAAACAGAAGAAAAGGGGAATGTGTGTCACTTCCAGAGTAGTGGATTCTTTTCAATTTGATAAGAAGAAAAGGATGGTCGTTTATGAAGCCTGAGATGATTTCACTTCCTTTTCTTCAAGTTTAGAATACCACAAGAATATCATCTTGTTTGATGAAATTCTTTAAGGAGGAATGAGAGAAAGAATGGGGAATGCCCCCTTGACATCCTGGTTAGTCGTTTACCCTGGTGACTGATTAGGAGGAACCCGAAGTCTTAATGGAAATGAACATGAAGAGAAGAAATAAATGGATACCTGTTTTATGGGAGTTTTACCAGATTTGATAAATATAATTCTTCTTATCAAATGGGTATGGTTGTATGTGGTTATGGTATAATTTACAGGAAACATTGCCTAATTTAAACATTGAGGGGGAAAAAGACCCAGTATAAGATTTGAGAAAAGGTACCAAGATATTACCAGAAAACAAATGGCTAAACCAAACCAAGAAACCAGAACCACCACTAACACTACCACTACCTCCACCACCACCACCACCACCACCACCACCACCACCACCAACAACAACAACAACAACAACAACAACAACAACAGAACAGAAAAATCCTAATAGCTAAATTTGTGAAAGAGTATGGGAACTTGTAAAAATTAGGGACTTACCAGCTTCGAAGGAATAATTTAATAGAAAGAATATTGTTTTATAAGTTTTATGAATTGACCTACACTATGTCTAGTAATGACACAAAAAACTATGCCTAGAAATTTTTATAGGCATTGATCAGGAGTATATTTTAGTATATTTAATTATATCTTTTAATTGAGTAAATACTTAATGAGTTCTATTCTTTTGAATAAATACTCTTCCTATACAGCTAAATAAACCATGGATGAAAATCACAATTTGAATTTGAATACTTTTCTATTTTTCTAGCAATTGTTAATAATGCCTCCACGTATATTTTTGTGTTTTCTGGTTATCATGTACTAATCTTTTCAAATTGTCCCTTTCTTTTGTAGTGGCAGCGGTGGAGTATCTGTCAGATTATACTTAATTGATTTCAAGTTATTTCTTCACTCTCTACATAATTATTTCAATCCATATTTCTTAATTTATAATCGGGAAATTAAAGAGGAATATAATTTTTGTCAATTTTTTCCTTAATCTATCAGGAGTATTCACAACTCAGAAAGCTTTATTTTTAATGTATATAGCTACAATATTCAGGTATGATCATATTTGGTATCTAGACTTATTCAGTAACAATTTTAAGATGCCATAACTTTTTCATGGCATTTTTAACTTCTGCATTCCTTAATGTATATATAATTGGGTTAAGAAAGGGTGTTCCAATGGTATAAAATACTGCTACCATCTTGTCCATAGGAAAAGTAGTTGGTGGGCGTGCATATATAAATATGCAGGGCCCAAAAAATAGGATAACTACTATTATATGAGATGTGCAGGTAGAAAGTGCCTTTTTTCTCCCTTCTGCACTGTGGTTTCGTAGTGAGTGTAAGATCACAAAATATGAGATAATCAAAATTATAAAACTGCTCGAGCAAATTGCACCACTGTTAGACACTAACAACAGATTTATCATGTATGTGTCCATGCAGGCAAGTTTCAACAAGGGCTGTAAGTCACAGCAATAATGGTCAATGAGATTTGGCCCACAAAAGGGCAGTTTCAAAGCCAAAACAATTTGAGCAGTGGAATGTATAAAAGATCCTATCCAGGCAAGAATGATCAAGATAACACAGACCTGCCGGCTCATGATGACTGGGTAACGCAAAGGTTTACAGATGGCCACATAGCGGTCAACAGCCATGAGAATGAGGACAAAGATCTCCATGCACCCAAATAAATGGAGAGCAAAGACTTGTGTCATGCATTCATTGTAGGAAATGATGTTCTTTTTAGAGAGGGCATCGACAATGAGTCTTGGGGCGGTGGATGTTGAAAAGCAGGAATCAGCAAAGGACAAATAAAACAAGAAGAAGTACATGGGACTCCCAAGTGTCCGGCTGAACTTGATTGTCACAATAATAAGTGTATTCCCTACTACAGTCCCCATATAGAAAATTAAGAAGATTATGAACACCATTTTCTGTTTCAGGGGATCCTGTGTCAATCCTAGTAGTATAAACTGAGTGACAGTACTATTCTGCTGCATTGTGTCAGTCCATGAGAAGAACTCACATGACAGAAAGAATCTGAAAAAGAGAAACAAAAATATGGAATGAATGCTAAATTTGGAAGTTTAAGAAGATTGTTCCAGTGACTTATCACTTAGCATTCTTTTGGTTTAATTTATTCTGAAAATATCAGTTTAATGCTTACTAAATAGACTGAGCATTCAAATAATAAAAGAATCAATGATTTTGTGAAGTAATTACTTTTAGTAATGAAATTTGAGTAGGTAATTTTCTGAAAAAATGTGCCTTGTTAGTATTATGAATGATCTGTTTATGTTTGATATGTTGACAACATTTAAAAATGTTTTCCATGTTTCCATGTTTTCACTGAGTTTGAGCCACATAGCTGCACAAGAAGACACATGCTATATACTTTGAACACATGTAATGAGGACGAAAACTTTATACCTGCTAGTATTTAAGGTATTTTTTATCAGAAACACAGATGTGAACATTGAAGAAAAAAGAGAAAATATCTGAAATAAGTGAGAACTTATTTATTTTTCAGACTTAAAGAGACATTGCTATTTCATTCCATTACTGAAATTTTGGTGACATTATAATATGCGTTTTATGGAGTATTTCATACACTGGTAGCATAGTCAAAACTAAATTTATCAAATAGTAAATGTATTTTTAAAAATAAATATATACATATAAACTGATTTTTAAAGAGAATTTTTGGGAATATAGTTATGAAATATGAAATTAATTCTATTCAGTTATTTGTTCAGATTCTAAGAGTGCTTAATATAACAATGCTGTGTTTTAAACAATATTTGTTACAAATCTGTGAGAAAGTCAAGGTCAAATTTTCTTGTGATGTGAGAACAAATATCATATCTGTGATGTGTAAATGAGGCTACAAGTTCTGTCCTGTGACACAGAGAGCAGAGAATCACTTACCCTCTACATAGTAACTCACAGGAACAACAATCTGTGCAGCCTTTAACAGCAACAAAGATCAGAAAGAACGTGCAAGTCATAAAGTAGTCTGCCTTAAAATATACTTAGGAAGACTTACCTTAGGACATTGCTGGTCACATTGGTATGTCACTGGGGCAACACAGATCTTTATATGTGTATAGGAAGCATTATGACATTTTTTAAGATGGAAGAAATTCCTAGAAATATGGTTAAATGACTCAGCTGTGAAGATGGTTCTGAAACTGAGTATGCTTTAAATACTTCATACACAGTTACCCCGTGGACATTAACTGAAGGCTCATTTGCTTTGTTGGATGTATTCCAACAGGACTCTTTATGGAGTCTTTTTGCAAACAAAAAAAAAAAGAAAAAACACTTCAGGGTTGAATTAAGTAAAACAAATATCACTGTGTATTTCTATTTCCATCATTGTTGCTAGTTCTAGAAGGGTGCACATATCTTCACATATAAATAGTTTATATAATTATTGAAGCATTTATTCATATGAACTAAAGTCATACTGATGCATAAGCTATATGCAGTGGTACCTACTTATAATTCTAGCACTCGTGATAGTATAGCATGAAGATACAAGCTTCCTGCCAATCTTGGCTGAACAGGAGACCTTTGAAAATAATAACATATACATAATGATATACATGCTGACAAGAAGACAATCCATAAGATTAATCAAAGCCATACAAACACAAGTTGGTTATGCATGGTATTTTATACTTAGCTGCCATTGAGAAAATTATACTTTTCTTTCAATTTGTGTTTTTTTTAAATTATCTTTGATCAATTTTTACAGTCCAGTCATTATCCACCTCCCAGTCTGCCCTCCGACATTTCCTCATCCCATTCCTTCTCCCCTGTCTCCAAGAGGATATTCCCACCTTCCCACCCTCCACTAGACCTCCCCACTTCCTGGGCCCTCAAGCCTCTCAAGGGTTAGTTGCATCTTCTCTAAATGAGGCTTCTCTAAATGAAGCACATCCTCTGCTGTGTATCTGTCGGAGGCCTCATGTCAGCTAGTGTATGCTATCTGGTTGGTGGCTCAGTGTCTGAGAGATCGCAGTGGTCTAGGTTAGCTGAGACTGCTGGTATTCTTATGGGGTTGCCCTCTTCATTTTCTTCTAGCTTTTCTCTAATTCATCCACAGGGGTCTCAGCTTCTGTCCATTAGTTGGGTGTAAGTATCTGAATCAGACTCATTCAGCTGCTTGCTAAGCCTCCTGGAGGGCAGCCATGGTAGGCTCCTGTCTGTAAGCACACCATAGCATCTGTAATGGTGTCAAATCTTAGAGCCTCCCCTTGAGCTAGATCCAAATTTGGGCCTGTAGTTGGACCTTCTTTCCCTCAGTCTCTTCTCCGTTTGCGATGCAAACAAATTTTCAAAAAGAAAACTAAGGCAAATATATTGAAAATTTTTTCAATTTATCTTCTTATATTATGGTAAAGATGATGCTATCTACTTAAAATTAGATATTAATTGAGGAAACATACTAGCAAAACCCTAAAACTCATCTTTTATCCATAGTTTTAATTATTCTTCAATTCTTCAGTAAAGTGACTCAGGACATGTTATAAAAATGATTGAACATGAAAATATCTCTAGTCATAAAGGTGTTAACATCTTTTCAACATACTTATTTTAATCTCCTTGGATATAATAATAATTTATTGAAGTTTCCAGATGAGAGGGCAATTCTGTTTCTCAGTTTTAGAAGAAGATCTGGGATATTTATCATGAAGATTTTACTGGCTATATGGTTTCATGTTTCATTCATTCTTTCTCTTTCTTTCTTTCTTTCTTTCTTTCTTTTTTTATTTCTTTAATAAGATAGCATTTTATTAGTTAGAAACCATTATAAAAACAGCAATGATATGGGGTAGTAAAATGGAAGATGCATGTATGAATAAATTCTGGGAAACTTTAGGACCCTGGTACATGTTGGACTAATAAAAACAATAATTAAAGGGTCACATTGCAGACCAATATCATTTGAGGGTCTGGTAGAGAATCAATAATGGCTTTATGATATTAGTTAGTCTGACTCATATTAAACTGACCAGAACGAGGGAGGAAGACACTGACCTGGGGGAGGGAGGATAAAATTTATTTTCTAAAAACTGATGACAAGTCTCTGGGAAATGAAAATCCTCCCAACCCTCTGTGTTTCCCTGCCATGCTTTTTGTAGAAAAAAAGTATTTTCCATGTGTTGTAAAGATTTTGGGGGATGAAGTGAAGATTCTTAGACAAGGGAAACAAAACCAAGAGTCTTTCCCAGAGAAATAATAAAATAAGTCTTTGTCACCTACTGCTGTTCGTTATAACAAATGTAATTGACAAGTTTGAAAGTTTCAATCACATCATTTGCTCAGAATCTTTACCATCACCTGCCATCTTTAGTCTTTTTGATAAGATCTTTTTAATTTGCGTATTTTTTTAGAAGCATACTCATGCGTAGTGAAATTATAAAATTTCTATCCCTCCTTTGTAAATAGGCAAAAATAAAATGATAAATTACACAGCAAGTCTCAACAAATGAGTAATAATTAGTAATTTTTGAGAAAGGCAATATACTAAATATGCCTGAATAAGATGCTAATATTTTCACAAACTTCTGAAAATATAAATTAAAATGTATATCTCTTGAAATAAAAATTATTTGAAAGTTAATATATATGTACTATTTGCTTGACAGTTTAACCAAATTCATCAAATGTTCAAGATTTTTTGTTATTTTTATTAAATTTTGAGACTCCTTAGTTAATAAAAGATAGTTCTGCAGAGAAGTTCATCATTCATGTCATTTATAATGTATTCGTTATTATAAAATCCATATGACATAAAAGTTATCATTTTACCCACTTAAAGCACACAATTCATTATTATGTTGCATCATGCTGTTTGTGAATATTAACCTCACCCATACAAGAATTATTTTCTTTTCAAAGACTTAAATGAAAACAAATAATTTACTACTTCTCCACTCAGACTTAAGCAGTTATTAATTCTACTTTTTGCCTCTATGGATATGACTATTCTAGGCATCTGTCATAACCAAAATATCTTGAGTAGGAAAGAGTTTATTTCATCTTATATTTTCATGGAAATGTCCATCATGGAGGGAAGTCACAGCAGGAACCCAGGTAGGGCAGGAAGCTACGGCATGAAATGAGTTTGAAATTGAGTCAGTACTGGCCCTGGAATGCTACTTCTAGACTGGTGAGTTTACGTTCTTATGCATCTCAGGACCAGATGAGCAAAGGCGGAATCTCTCACAACGGGCTGGCACACACACATCAGTCATTAATCAAGACAATGTTGTATAACGAGTTTGATGGGACATTTGCTGAGTAGAAATTCCTTTTCTCAAAGAGCTCTATTTTGTGTCAAGTTGACCATGGAAGAAAGGAAGAAAGAAAGAAAGAAACAAGGAAACAAAGGAAAAGAAATAAAGAGTGAGAAGAAGTAGGGGATAGTTTCTATTCAATGTGGAACAAGGGTAAAAGAGGACATTTAAATCATATTTGTTACCAGATCTCCAGCAGAATATGCATCAAATGAAGGTTTTATGCCTAGCTAATTGAAACAAATAATGTAGACTCATAAAAACCTATATAAATGGACTGATGTAGGTAATTTCTCCCATCTGTCAAAAGGACATTTAGCAAAAGAATGCATACCAACCATAAACAATGTACTATTGGTAGCCAAGTAAAGCTTGGAATAGGAGAGGTGGTCTTCCCAGTGAAAAACATATCAATTTATTGTTCAGTGCCAAATGGAAAATGGCAGTCCTGAAATAAGACATACGAGTAGCATCACGTTGATTCACTGAGTTATATTTATAACATGCACAAATACATGTGTGTATACAATGATAATTGCTGAAAAACAAACTGCCATGACTTTGAAGGAAAGCAGGGTGAGTTTGTAGGAAGAAAGGAAAAGAAATTTTAATCTCAAAAATAAAATAAAGCAAAATAAAGTATGCATGCAAGTTCCTAATAGATAAATGTGTGAGAAACTTTTTCTTGGAGAAACACAACATACTCATCTAGATAGGGAACCCATAGCAGTCAAAAGTTACAGGTACCACCAAAGTCCAATGTGGCCAACCAATGAGTCTTGGCAGGGACTGTGTACAAGGATATGGGTGAGGAGTTAGTTACAAGAACAAAAATGACTCAAAGACAGGTCCATCACCAAAGGCTATTCCAGTATGGTGAAAGGTTTCAGAAGCTGAAAACCTGGTGCCTACTACACCTCCAATCAGATCAACAGGTTAAAAAATGTCCTTTCTGGGTGACTCAGTGTTTTCTACTTCTTCCAGGTGGTCGGGGTGTGTTTTGCTTCTTCTAGCCAGTCTTTGTAGTTTGCCTTATTGAGAGTGATTTTCAGCAATCTATATTGTTTACTTTTGGAAGGAAGGAGGCCTTCTAAATTTGGTCAGTTTCAGGAACTTCCAGAAGCTCTTGTGAGTTATTTACTGTATGTCACAAGGAGCGACTTTGTAGAATCGTATATCTCAGAGGAAACCTATACAACATACTGTTTTCAGCATCACCAGTCATTAGAGAAGTGCCAATGAAAATTCCAAAGGGTAATATTTCATCCCAATTACAAATGTTAGTATAAAAATATTAAAAATTACAAAAGCTGTTAAGGATATAGTAAAAGTTTAACTCTTGTAGCATATTAAGGGATGTAGGTTAACATAGACATTGTAAAGAAACATTTGGGGATTTAAAAAATTAGAAATTACATACTGAGTGCATCTACACATGAAAAAAATTATACCAAAGACACTATAATTATTTTGTTTAATTAACAGTAAGCAAAGTTTGCAACCAAGTGAAGTTACCATCCAAAGCTATTTTTTATGTAGAAAACAGTTGACAATGAAGTGATATACATCTATAACAGAAGGGTTTTATAGCATGTACAATGAGATCAAATATTAAGGGAGTGTTATGTTGATTGGAATAAGCTGGGGATAAGGCAGATAGCACATGATCTCAGTCATACTAGAAATGTAAGACAGTAGAATTCAAAGAATTAGTAGATACATTGTTTCTAAACGTCAGGGAGTGGTGGGTATGTCAGAGGACAAAGTAAGATAAAAGGATTGACTCCTAATCTATTGCACAGTATTATGACTACAGATAATATAATAATAGATTTTAAAATTTAAAAATATTTAATACATTTCAACTACTATCATCTTCTATGTACTTATTCTTCATGTATATGCCTATTTATCATCTTTTTATCTATAATAATTTTACATTTTAAATTATAACCATGTACAATTTTAATTATTCATAAAAAGATGAAAATGTGTTTGAGTAAAGGGAGATAATACAGAAAATTCATATAAACTTTATTTAACACATTTATAAATGCAGAAATTTAAAAATACATTCATAGTTCAATAATAATTCAGATATTTTCCATTAGACATGCAATTGAATGAACATTACAAATGATATTAAGTTTTTACAGATTCATCATGAGTATTCTGAAATCCATCATCACACAAGAAGTTGATAAATGTTTCTTTTGCTTTCCCAGGAGGAGTATTTATCACTAATGATGTAAAACACAGGAGTCTGGGGAAAGTCATTTTCTAATATGTTCCCTTATTTTCAATTAAGAAACAAAAACTAGATAATGTGAAGCAATTCATTTTTAATTTGTCTCCTTAGATTTTGTGGAGAAATGATGGGTCACAATTACAAGTTGTACTATTTTGGTATACAGATTAAACTTCTTTAAGTTTTCATCTATTTTTAATTTTAGTGTTTATATGTATAAATCTTATTGTTTTGTATGTCTACATATGATAAGTTTACATGCCCATAGAGGCCACAGGAAGCATTATAACCTCCGGATCTGGAGTTACTGATTATAGCCACCTGGCACATGGAACTATGGAGGATGTTTTTAATTTAAACAATAATAATATATTGCCAATACCCATAGGTTATGGCCTTCTTGGGATACAAAGAAAAACTGTGCTTATTCTAACTCTAAAATTTCTCAATATATATAATCCACCACATAAACATTTCTTTTATAAAGGGAAGGAACACGATGATAAAATTTGAGACAAAGAACTTGTTTTACAGAGAAAATTAGAAAAAGACAAATCCCAAGTTCTGGCTTACATTGCTCAATGAGTTGAGGATAATACAACAGGAAAAGATGAGTATTATTAGGCATTAATATAAGTGTTTACATGTTCTGCTGAACACCTTCTATTCTCACTGGTGGCCTCAGCTGAGAAGGATTTACCTACATTTGCTGAGGAAAGTATTATGGCCTTCTGTCAGGGCATGCTACTGTAAGACAATGCTAATTCTCCTTATGGACTATTCCTACCACTGTGATTAGCTTCTAGACCTAGAAGTGGACTAATGTCTACTTTAAAGTGTGACCTGTAAGCAGGTTTCCAATTTTCAAAGGGCGGCATATTTAGTTTAACTGGAAACATGTATGATAATGATAAAATAGCTACAAAATATGTCAGATCGACTCTATTGATGCACACACAGTGGGTTGATTTGCATCATTGAGTGCTACGCTCCAGGCATTGATGCATGGTTCTGTTGAAATGTGAGGCAACCAACATGACTAATCATGTATACAGTAAGTGAGAAATATATAAGCAATTTTACACAGAAAATAAATGTATAAACCAATGACAACGATATAATGCATGTGAGCAGGTTGCATGGGAAAAGTTGGGGAAAGGAAAGAAATAAAGGGAGAAAATGATGCACTTATATTTTACTTTTTAAAAATTTAAAACACAGAACTTCTGGTTCCTACCTGTGCTGGGACTAGAGCCCCAGATTTGGACCCAATCCCACATAGCCCACACCCATTGCAGCTTGACTCCCCAATATTCTGACACATCCAGCTGAACAGGTAAGACCATAAACTCTGCCCCAAAAGCCAACATACTAAGAACCCTGAGACCTGGGGAAGCAGATTTCTTGCACAGCCAAAGACCAGTGGGCCTTCTGGTTTCCATCCAGCGCTTGACCCAATCTCACACAGGCCACACCCCAGTTGCCGTTTGAATCCCAAGGTATTCTGGCCTATCCTGGATCACTGGATCATAGGATCACAGGCTCATGGGAAGGATTTACCTACATTTGCTGAGGAAAGTATTATGGCCTTCTGTCAGGGCATGCTACTGTAAGACAATGCTAATTCTCCTTATGGACTATTCCTACCACTATGATTAGCTTCTAGACCTAGACAGAGGGAGGCAAGATAACACCAGAGATAACCAAATGGTAACGGACAAGAAGAATAACACAAGCAACAAAAACCAATTTGACTTTACAACATCAGAACTCAATTCTCCAACCACAGCCAGACCTGGATACTCCAACACAACTGTAAGGCGAGACTCAGATCTAAACTCTCATTTCATGAAAATGTAGAGGACTTTAAGAATGACATAAATAAATCCCTTAAAGAAATGTAGAATACAATCAAACAGGTGAAAGAATTGAACAAATCCATCCAGGATCTAAAAATGGAAATAGAATTATTAAACAAAACTCTAAGGGAGACAGTCATGGAAATGGAAAACCTAGGAAAGCAAACAAGAGTCATAGATGCAAGAACCATCACCAACAGAATATAAGAGATAGAAGAGAGAATCTCATTGACAGAAGACAGAATAGAGGACATTGACACAACACTCAAGGAAAATAGAAAAAGAAAAAATCTTCTATCTCAAAACATTCAAGGAATCAAGAACACAATGAAAAGACTGAACCTCAGAATAAAAGGTATAGAACAGAGTGAAGATTCCCAATTTAAAAGGCCAGAAATAAGTCCAAGTGGATCAAGGACCTCCACATCAAACCAGATACACTCAAACTAATAGAAGAAAAAGTGGGGAAGCATCTTGAACACATGGGCACTGGAGAAAATTTCCTGAACAAAACACCAATGGCTTATGCTCTAAGATCAAGAATCGACAAATGGGTTCTCATAAGACTACAAAGCTTCTGTAAGGCAAAGGACACTGTTGTTAGGACAAAATGGCAACCAACAGATTGGGAAAAGATTTTACCAATCCTACAACTGATAGAGTGCTTTTATCCAAAATATACAAAGAACCCAAGAAGTTAGACTGCAGGGAGACAAATAACTCTATTAAAAAATGGGGTTAAGAGCTAAACAAAGAATTCACAGCTGAGGAATGCCAAATGGCTTAGAAACACCTAAAGA
This sequence comes from Rattus norvegicus, assembly GCF_021556685.1. Taxonomy (NCBI): domain Eukaryota; kingdom Metazoa; phylum Chordata; class Mammalia; order Rodentia; family Muridae; genus Rattus; species Rattus norvegicus. Next base: position 73,810,356 of record NC_141536.1, on the reverse strand, counting down.
AATGTTCAACATTTTAGTCATAAGGGAAATGCAAATCAAAACAACCCTGAGATTTCACCTCACACCAATGAGAATGGCTAAGTTCAAAAACTTGGGTGACAGCAAATGCTAGCGAGGATGTGGAGAAAGAGGTGCAATCCATTGTTGGTGGGATTGCAGACTGGTACAACCTTTCTGGAAATCAGGCTGCAGGTTCCTCAGAAAATTGGACATTGAACTACCTGAGGACCCAGCTATACCTCTTTTGGGCATATACCCAAAAGATGACCCAACATATGACAAAGACACATGCTCCACTATGTTCATAGCAGCCTTATTTATAATAGCCAGAAGCTGGAAAGAACCCAGATGCCCTTCAACAGAGGAATGGATACAGAAAATTTGGTACATCTACACAATGGAATATTACTCAGCTATCAAAAACAATGACTTTATGAAATTCATAGGCAAATGGATGTAACTGGAAAATATCATCCTGAGTGAGGTAACCCAATCACAGAAAAACATACATGGTATGCATGCATTGATAAGTGGATATTAGCCCAAATGCTTGAATTACCCTAGATGCACAGAACACATGAAACACAAGAAGGATGACCAAAATGTGAATGTTTCACTCCTTCTTTAAAAGGGGAACAAGAATACACTTAGGAGGGAATAGGGAAGCAAAGTTTAGAACAGAGACAGAAGGAATACCCATTCAGAGCCTGCCCCACATGTGGCCCATACATATACAGCCACCAAACTAGATAAGATGGATGAAGCAAAGAAGAGCAGGCTGACAGGAACCTGATGTAGATCTCTCCGGAGATACACAGCCAGAATACAGAAAATATATAGGCGAATGCCATCATTAAACCACTGGACTGAAAACGGGACCCCCGTTGAAGGAATCTTAGAAAGGACTGAAAGAGCTTGAAGGGTCTTGAGACCTCATATGAACAACAATGAGAACCAACTGGAACTTCCAGGGACTAAGCAACTACCCAAAGACTATACATGGACTGACCCTGGGCTCCAACCTCATAGGTAGCAATGAATAGCCTAGTAAGAGCACCAGTGGAAGGGGAAGTCTTTGTTCCTGCCAAGACTGAACACCCAGTGAACGTGACTTTTGGGGGTAAGGCCGTAATTGGGGGAGGGTGGGGAGGAGAGCACTCATAGAGAAAGGGAGGGGAAGGGGTTAGGGGGATGTTGGCCTGGAAACTGGAAAAGGTAATAATAATTGAAATGTAAATAAGAAATATCCAAGTTAATAAAGATGAAAAAATATGTTATAAAAAAAGAAAATAAACTGTATTAAAATTAAAGAAAAAGGTCCACCAAACATCTTCAACAAAATTATAGAACACTTTCCTAACCTAAAGGAAGAAATGCTCATAAACACAAAAGAAATGTACAGAAATAAAAAAAAAAGATGAGTCAAGAAAGAAATTCCCTTCGTCACATAATAATTAAAACATTAAATGCAAGAAAAAACAAAGAATATTGAGAGCAGTAAGGAAAAAGGTCAAGTTACATAAAAAGGCAGACCTATCAGAATTACACCAGACTTCTCAATAGAGATGCTAAAAGACAGAAGATCCTGGACCATGTCATACAGAACCTAAGAGAACAAGACTTCCAACCCAGGCTATTATACTCTGCAAAACTCGCAATTAACATAGATGGAGAAACCAAAGTATTCCAAGAAAAAAAAAACAACTTTAAACACTATCTTTCCACAAACTCTTCCCTACAGAGGGCAATAGAAGGAAAAGTCCAGTACTAGGAGGGAAACTATACATACAAAGAAAAGACAAGAAATTAATCTTTTTACAAAAACACCAAAAGAAAAGAAATATGCAAACCTAATTCTACCTCTAAGCACGAAAATATCAGGAAGCAAAAATCTTTGGTTTCCAAGAGCTCTCATCATCAATAGACTCAATTCTCTAATTAAAAACAAAACAAACCAAAACAAACAAAACAAAGATCCTGAGTTCAATTCTCAGCAACTACATAGTTGTTCAAAATCATCTGCAATGAAATCACATTCCCTCTTCTGGTTTGTCTGAAGACAGTAATGATGCACTCACACATAAAATAAATAAATATTTTTATAAATAAAAAAATAGACTAGCAGACTGCATACATAAACAAGATCCAGCAGTTTATCCATACAGGAAACACACCTCAGGATTAAAGACAGATATTACCTCAAAGTAAAAGGATGGGAAAATATTTTCCAAGCAAATGGTTCTAGTTCACAAGATGGAATAGTCATTCTAATATCCAACAAAGTAGACATTCTAACAAAATCTATCAAAAAATATGAAGAAGGACACTACATACTTATCAAAGAAAAAACCCATCAAGATGAACTCTGAAATTTGAACATCTATACCCAAATGCAAGGATACACACATTTGTAGAAGAAATGTTACTAAAGCTCAAAGTACACACTTAAACTCCCAAAATAATAATAGGAGATTCCAACACACCATTCTCTCCAATGGACAGAGATTATGGAAACCAAAACTAAACTGAGACACAGTGCAACTAAAAGAAGTTGTGAACCAAATGGATTTAACTAATAGCTACAGAACATTTCAATCTTAAACAAAAGAAATATACCTTTTCTCAGCATCTCATGGTAGTTTCTGTAAATTTGATCCTATACTCAGACACAAAACAAGCCTCAACATATTCAGGAACATTGAATTAATACCATGTTTTCTATTACACCACAACAAACTAATGCTGGTCATCAATAACAACAAAAACAGCAAAGAGCCCATATACACATGAAATCTGAACAATTATCTACTCAATAATAAGTTGGTCAAGGAAGAAAGAAAGAAATTAAAGAATTTTTGGAGGTCAATAAAAATGAAGGCACAACATATCCAAACTTATGGGACACAATGAGAGAAAGAAGTACTAAGAGGGACTCTCTTGCCAACAGCAATCTATATATACAGTGTAATCCCCGTCAAACTCCCAACTAAATTCTTCATAAAATTAGTAAAACAATTTGCAAATTCATTGGAATAACAACAACAACAAAAAACTCAGGATAATGAAAACTATCCTGAACAATAAAATAATTCCTTGGGGAGTCACCATCCCTGACATCAAGCTGTATTATAGAGCAATAGTGATAAATACTGTATGGTACTGTCTCAGAGACAGGGGTTTGATCAGTGAGGCACAACTGAAGACTTAGAAAAGAACCTACACACCTATGATCACTTAATCTTTGACAAGGAAGCTAAAACCATCCAGTGGGAAAAGGTAGCATTTTCAACAAATGGTGCTGGTTCAACTGGAGGACAAAATATAGAAGAATGTAAATTAATCCATTCTTATTGCCCTGTACAATGTTCAATTCCAAGTAGATCAAGGATATCCACATAAAGCTGGACAAACTTGACCTATTAGAAGAAAAAGTGCATAAGAACCTGGAACACATGGACACTGGGGAATTTCCTGAACAGAACACCAATGGCTTATGCTATAAGATCAAGAATTAACAAATGGAAGCTCATAAAATTGCAAAGCTTTGGTAAGGCAAAGGACGATGTCAATAGGACAAAATGCAATCAATAAATTGGGAAAAGATCTTAACCAACCCTACATCCAATAGAGAGCTAATATCCAATATATAAAAATATCTCAAGAAGCTGGACTCTAGAGAATCAAATAAACCTATTAAAAATAGGGCACAGAGCTAAAAAATTATCAGCTTGGGAATATGGAATGACGGCAAAGTACCTAAAAAATGTTCAATATCCTTAGTTATTAGGGAAATGTAAATCAAACCAACCCTGAGGTCCTACCTCACCGCAGTCAGAATAGCTAAAATCAAAGACTCAGGAAGAGAACTACAGACCAAATTCCCTTATGAATATTGATGCAAAAAATGCGATAAAATTCTTGAAAACTGGATCCAAGAACACATGAAAATGACCATCCTCCATGATCAAGTAATCTTCATCCCAGGAATGTACAGATTGTTCAATATACAGAAAGTCATCAATGCAATTCACTATTTAAACAAACTCAACGGGGGGCATGATCTCATTAGATGCTGAGAAAACATAGACAAAATTCAATACCCCTTCATGGTTAACTTTTAGAAAGGTCAGGAATTCAAGGTCCATACCTAAACATAGTAAAAGGAATATAGCACAAACTGGTAGCCAACATCAAAGTAAGTGGAGAGAATCCCACTAAAATGAGAGATTAGTCATGGCACCAGTTCTCTTCCTGCCTATTAAATAGAGTACTTGAAGTCCTAGTCAGAGCAATCAGAAAACAAAAGTAGGTCAAAGGGATACAAATGGGAATGGAAAAAGTCAAAACATCACGATTTGTGGATGATATGATAGTATATTAAGCAACCCCAAAATTTCTACCAGAGAACTCCTACAGCTGATAAACAACTTCAACGGAGTGGCTGATCATAAAATTAACTCAAACAAATCAGTAGCCTTCCTGTACACAAAGGATAAAAGGGCTGAGAAAGAAGTTAGGGAAACAACACCCTTTCCAATATTCACAAATAATACAAAGTATCTTGGTATGATTCTAGCCAAGTAAGTGAAAGATCTCTATAACAGCAACTTCAAACCCCTGAAGAAAAATATCGAAGGAGACGTCAGAAGGTAGAAAGATCTCTGGTGCTCATGGATTGTCCGGATTAATATAGTAAAAATGGGCATCTTACCAAAAATAATCTACCAATTCAATTCAATCCCCATCAAATTCCAACAGTGAATATATCCAAAAGATTTGAAAATAAAAAATAAGGCAGAATGGCTTTATGAATATGGAAATTTGGATCATAGCATGATCTATCATGTAAACCCTACACATAGGAGAGACTAGGACATAATTTTATTCAAAACTGTTAACAAGTTTATGAATGAGTAGATCAATGCCCTTAACTGTTCTTTTATCATTACTCCCTTCAGTTTACTTCCACAGTTGAAAAAAACATGTTGTAAGTGGAAAAATATCTATGAATGGAAAAATATGAGAGTATGAAATTTCAAAGGGTCAATGGTCAGGACTTACCTTCCAAAGACATTATTTGTATGGTTACGTATAAAGGACATGAAAGGAGAAAACTTTAAATTTAGCTCATGAGATCAGGGCTTTTCTAGAAGAGGTCAAATATAATTATAAATGTAAGTCAGAGGGAGATAGCAGAATCTCTCTATATATATCTCTGACTCTCTATCTCTGACTCTCTGTCTCTGTCTCTCTCTTCTCTCTCTCTCTCTCTCTCTCTCTCTCTCTCTCTCTCTCTCTCTCTCTTTCTGTGTGTGTGTGTGTGTGTGTGTGCATGTGTGTTTGTGTGTGTAATATGTATATGTATTGACAATAAAGCAACCTAAGTTAGATTTTTCCTATGTGAGGTCTAATTTCTGCTTCGCTTAGTGTAACACATGAGTAGCAACTATTTGTATTTTTGCTGTGTATGTAAGACTTTCATATTAAGATCATCCAAACTGTCCATTCCATTCTTTCTCCAGTCTATCTGAAGACATATGTTTATTGCTTTATTTGTCATCTGAATGAACTTTTGTACTAAACAATTTCCAAATGGCATTTTTCATCTGAGCATTTCTTAAGGTATAGATTAATGGGTTTAACATGGGAGTTATCATAGTATAAAACATAGCAACTGCTTTATCAATGGGTAATGTAGCTGCAGGTCTCATGTAAACAAATATGCAGGGCACAAAAAATAAAACCACCACTGTAATGTGAGAAACGCAGGTAGAGAGAGCTTTGCGCCTTCCTTCTGCACTGTGGTTCTTTAGGGAGTGAAGGATGACCAGGTAGGAGACAAGCAGTAGGAGGAAGTTCAACAGACAGATGAAGCCACTGTTGGCAGCAACAAAGAGTCCTAGAATGTGGGTATCAACACAGGCGAGAGCAAGCAAGGGGTTCAGATCACACATAAAGTGGTCTATCACATTAGGGCCACAGAAAGGTAATCCAATAATGAAAAGAATTTGGATACCTCCATGAAGAAAGCCTCCAACCCACGACACTCCCACAAGGATGTTACAGAGCTGTCGATTCATGATGGTTGCATAGTGCAAGGGTTTACAGATGGCTACATAGCGGTCATAAGCCATCACAGTAAGCAAGATAACCTCAGCTCCTCCAAAGAAATGTTCTGCAAAAACTTGAGTCATGCATCCATTGAATTTAATAGATTTCTTTTCATGGAGTGAATCAGCAATCAGTTTAGGTGTATTAACAGAGGAGTAGCAGGCATCAATAAAAGAGAGATAGGCCAGGAAGTAGTACATTGGGGATCCCAACAGTTGGCTGTTTGTAATGGTGATTAGAATAAGCAAATTTCCCACCACAGAGAAGACATAGATAACCAAAAACACAACAAATACGATTTTTTGCATGTGTGGATTCTGTGTGAGCCCCAGGAGAACAAACTCGCTTACGTTGTTCCTAATTTCCATCTAGTTTATGAGACAGTCCATCATATTTCCTAGAAAAAAAACTAATAGAACTACATGTTTATATAATTCCTGTATTCTAATAATTAATAACTTTGCTTCAGTTAATTAATGACATATAACAAGTTTGATTTTAAAACTGCAGGAAGAACTATGGATACTTATGATTATTTAAGACTATAGAGTAGTCTTTTTGGTGAAGCTAGATATAAAGATTATCAACATAATATGTGTTTTATTCATATTAAATAGACAACCAGAAAATTTTAATCATCATCTGAGTAGAAGGGTAGAGCAGATTGAAGTAATAAAATTCCTTATACACTAACACCATACACTGAGCCATGGCTTTTTTAAATAAGCTGGCATTCATTGAGAAGAAGAAGGTAGATAATTAGTCCCAATATTAGAATATTAATAGTAGCATAAAGTTACTTATAAAATGCCAATAATTTAAACTAAGTAAAAGTTTCATGTTTTAGATAATTATATAGACAACAAAAAGCTATAAAGTGGAATAGCAACATATATGAAGGGTTTAGTAGAACTACTGCTGAGGCTACAGTGAAGGAATACAGGTATAAGAATCCATAATACTTAGTAAGAGCATGTGATGAGTCTTAAATAGTTTTTGACAATTCTGTGCTCCTGCACTGGTTGTTACTAAATACTTTACACAGGAGACTGATTTTCTTTCTTTATGTAACCTTTGTTGTTGCTATTTTTCTGTCAATTCAGAAAAAGGGAATATGATGTATTTATGTAAACTAAACATCAAATAAAACCAGTAAATTGTGCCTGTTCCTAAGAACTTTTAAAAAAATGAATAGTGGTTCAGTTCTTCATATACACAAAACAGGTGGTTGTCATAATAACTCTCAAAATTGTTATAAGTTTTACTATGTATTCTGAGAGTAGAGAAATTAATTTTTCTACCTCAGGTAAGCAGAAAAATTGGCAGTATTATATTACTTTGTTTCTTTCAGTTTTTTTTAATCTCCCAAATGTTAAAGTGTTGTGCAATTCAAATCATCCAACTGTATAACTCATACTATCATGTAACAGAGGTGTTGGTTCACAAACTGCTTTAGATATGACTTAATGATTTATTTACTTGAATACCATTTATGAAATAACTTCTTTTGAGCCAAATTCATGGGTAGACAGGATCATAGTCCATCTTTTCTCCTTCTCATGTATCATTATTTAGTAGAGGGTATAAAACACTGGCCAACACTCTGAAAATGTGCTTCAACAATTTCCAATTACATCAGTTCAAGAATTGTAGTCACCAAATGAGAATTCTCATACTTTTTCTTGTCACTCACCTTGGGTTCATTTTCTGGAAATTTGCACACTTGTTTCAACATCTGTGTATAAAATGAGAACAAGAATGGTATTGTATAATTTAATATGTGAACTGGTTAAGATAGGGAAGCAGGTTTGGGAGCAACGACAAGACTATATTTTTAAACATGAATACAGTTACCAGATTAGCATAACTGATAACGTGGCAGCAGTATACAAAAACATTTAATTTTCCAATAAGCTTAAGAAAAATTCCATTTAATACTTTGAAAGAAGCCAGAGAAAAAATTTTTAATATAGAATTTCTCTGTGTAGTTCTGGCTGTCCTGAAACTCACTTTGTAGACCAGGCTGGCGGTGAACTCAGAGATCTGAATGTCTCTGCCTCCCAAGTGCTGGGATTAAAGGCATGACTATCACCATATGGCTAGAAGCCACAGAGATTTGTGAGATCGATAGGACGTTAACACCAGAATGAATTATCTGTGTTTATGCTTTGAATAAATAACTTATATATTTACTCATTTAATATTTGTATTTAGTTTTTTTTGTATGGTCAAACTAAACATTGAGCTCAATACTATAAATAGCCTTAGCTGTTAAAAGGTGTATCTCAGTTTGAAACAGAAATAAGTACATCTAATTCACATAATCATCTATAAGTCTTTTATCATTAATAAGTACAATAAGTAAATGCAAATTACTTACCAAATGTCTTAAAGTGTTAGGGTGAGGATGATATATTCTGTGACTTTATTTACAAACTCTGAAAATAAACAATCAAACTCCTATGTAAAACATTACAGTATTTACCACATATCAGCATTAATAAAAGATTTAACTCAGCAGTTCCAGCTTTAAGTGAGCACTGTGAGTGTTCAGAATAAAGCTACCCAGGAAAGGAAGACTTTCAATATGAAATATGCAACACATTTCTAGATATCAAATCATCACATCTTTCATAATGTTTCCATAGAAACATCTTTCCTTTCCTCCATAAACCTAAAACTATTTTACAGACAGTAGTATGATGTTTGAATCTGGAATGCATTCTTTTAATGAACTATGGAGACATGATCTTTGATTTCCAATTCTGATCATTCACCTGAAAGGCAGGGGCTGGCAAATTTGCAGATACGTTTACAAAGGATCCACTCTATTCAAGGTGAATCTTGCTGAGGGTATATGACATACAAAGAGACATTTGTATCCTTCATTGAAAGGGTATTTAAAGAAGTTCCCATGAATTTCAATAATCTTGTTATTTTGCTTTCTCTCTCAGGAATTAATTAACTTCTTTGATGAGAAGGTCCTGTCTTAGAATCCAGTGTGACTCACTTACTCTTTAATGGGGAGTAGTATCCTGCAAGCATAGAAAGAAAGCAGGTAGTAGATTCCTTTCTCTAATAGTTTGGTTAAGAATACTCAGTGCCATGTAAACAACAGTGTCTTCAATCTAACATGGACACCATGAACGCAGCTTTCCTTGTGATACATATGACAGGGGAAATAATTGTATTCATACCAATGTGATCCTATTCCTGAAAACTTGCTTAATACCTAAACTAAGAAGCCTCAAAACTGACAGCTGTTTTAAAGTAATAACTTCAAAAACTTTTTCTCACATACTTCTGAGTGCCTTGGATTTTTGTAGAATCTTTACAATTCTGCATGTTATACTCATCACCATATTATACTTCTACTTATCACCATATTTTTCTTATCATTAGGATACTTCAAATGACCCTATCTCAAAACAAAACAAAACAAAACAAAACAAAGCAGAGCAAAACAACTCAACCACAAAAAAGGAGTTTCACATTTATTCCTTTGTATTGTTGGTCATTATTCACCATTTAGTTATTTATTAGGATGATTAGTTTTAAATTATTGTACTTATTAAATTTTAAGACTTGATTTTATGTAGCTTAGGCTGCCCTTGTACTCACTATGAAGCAGAACATTATATAAACTCTTGATCTTTCTACTTCTTATTCCCGAGTTCTTACTCTCCTGTTTAATTGTTTTTTTCATTTCTTCAAATAAGCCTTTGACAATTTAATAGAGATATAATCCATGCTTTCTTCTCTGGTGCCTTTAGTTGTGAGCCGTGACTCTGTAGGTGGAAACTTCTCTCTAGCTCCGTTATGATTACACTTACCCACACCTACCCTTATCTATTCCCCAACACATTCTGAATCCAACCTTCCTATTAATATCTCTCACATGTTCTTTCTTCCTTTCCCTCTTCCACTTTTCTTGTGACTGAGTTTAACTATGACCATCCCAGTGACTAGAAATAAGGGGTTAGCATTATGCACTGGAGTTTGGTAGTGTAACTAGTCAGTTTGCATATGAAGCTAATGACTCTCTCTCTCTCTCTCTCTCTCTCTCTCTCTCTCTCTCTCTTTCAGCATTCATTAATAGTTTACAGATCAGTAGGCATGTTGGAGATCAATGACATTCTCTCCATTCCATGAATAATGTTGCACGGCCTGTCTTGTATGATCCTGGTGCAGATAACCACAGACATTCTAAACTTATGATCTCAATAGGTGTGACTTCGCCAAATAGCACTTCTTAGCTTTTCTCCCAATCCTATGGCTCTTACGATTTTTTAGGCTTCCTCATCAAGAATTCTTTCATCTAAGTTGTAGTGGGGGTGAACTGTATAGGGCCGAGCTTTCAACCATTAATTATTTCAAGCACCTTCTGTAGCTATTTGACTAAATTCAGTGAATAGAGAGACTTCTCTTGTCATTTCACTGCTGCAAATGCATATAAACATGGATATTTAAATTTACTTTGATTCTACTTGAATCTAGCAACAATGGTGATTTTTTTCTGGGAGCCCATAACTCACTATCTTTCTTCTTTTGACCAAATTTACAGGATTAGGCATAAATGTGTCCATTTGAGTAGGCTTCAAACCTCATTACAAAGCAGCCGTTTATTTCCATGGTAGTCATGCCACAATTTTAGAAGTAGTCACACCCTACAAGGTTCACAACGGGGTGAAAACAAATTTCTCTGAGCTACCAGCCTACATAACACCTTCCAGACCCTTACAAAGGACAGAACATCCAGTTCTATTCTAGCCTGATTTCTCTCTGCCCTACAACCAAGGAGTTTGGTATCTTCAGCACTAAGGCCCTAACAGATGTTTTTGATGGGCCCCCAAGAACAATGGAAATAAGCTATCTTGTTTGGGGTCTTCTCCCTAGATAAATAATTTATAGGAAAATATCTCGCACATGGAACTGTAATTTTTATTTGACAACTCATGACTGGTGTCATTATCATTATCCACCCTTATACTTCCATTCAAACTTATTATTTAAACAATGTTTTAATTAGCTTAAAGAGAAGTAGGTTCCCATCTATCTTCTACTTGCATCACAATTTAAGTTAAAACTCACTCCACTTCTACCTATCACCTATTTCTTGTACATATTCACTATTCAAGTCTTATTACTGAAGGATTTTTCTAATTCTACTTTCACTTTGTGTCAGTTCTATGATCTTTCCTTGTTCAAGTCTTTTCCCCTACCCAATGGCTGTTTTTTAGCTTCTTGGCCTCTCTCTCTGTTCCAAATTAAACACAAAATTAATTCAAAGCTATAATCTTTATTTTGAGAAAAAATATGTGACATTTTCTTTTCAGACTTAGAACGTATATATATATATATATATTACTGTAAATTTCATATTTGCATCTATCCCTTGTTTATATCTATCTCATTTTCTTTATCAGTCATCAATTGATAGGCATCTGAGCTAATTCCCTCTCTCTCCATCTAATGAAGGGAAGGTAAGTGGGCATGAGTATGTCTGGATCTCTACTCTAGAGTTGTATCTCTACTACAGAGTATAAAGTCCTTTGAGTATATGTCCAGGAGTTTGTGTCTGGCACATTTTGAACATTGGATTTTAGCTTTGTGAGGAGTGTCCACACCAATTATCATAATGGCTTCATGAATTTACATCTCCCCTGTAGGAGGACAAAGTGCATAAAGCTTATATTCTTGATAAAGGCCATTCTTACTAGGATAAGATGAAATCTTAAAATAGAATTAATTTGGCATTTCTCTGATGGCTATGGGTTTCTCCCATTTGTTGAAATGTATATTGGTTAATTGCAATTATTTTTAAGAGCTTTTCATTAATTTTTAGATTATGTTAGGAGTATATTCAGTTTGGAGATTATAACTTAATTATATTATCTCTCTCTTCCCCTTCCCCCTTCAAAACCTCCATATCTCCATCCCCACTTTCCTTCTAAATTGTGGCTTTTTTTTTTATTCTCTTTTTTTTTTTTTTATTAACTTGAGTATTTCTTATATACATTTCGAGTGTTATTCCCTTTTCCGGTTTCCGGGCAAACATCCCCCTCCCCCCTCCCCTTCCTTATGGGTGTTCCCCTCCCAACCCTCCCCCCATTGCCGCCCTCCCCCCATAGACTAGTTCACTGTGGGTTCAGTCTTAGCAGGACCCAGGGCTTCCCCTTCCACTGGTGCTCTTACTAGGATATTCATTGCTACCTATGGGGTCAGAGTCCAGGGTCAGTCCATGTATAGTCTTTAGGTAGTGGCTTAGTCCCTGGAAGCTCTGGTTGCTTGGCATTGTTGTACTTTTGGGGTCTCGAGCCCCTTCAAGCTCTTCCAGTTCTTTCTCTGATTCCTTCAATAGGGGACCTATTCTCAGTTCAGTGGTTTGCTGCTGGCATTCGCCTCTATATTTGCTGTATTCTGGCTGTGTCTCTCAGGAGAGATCTACATCCGGCTCCTGTCGGTCTGCACTTCTTTGCTTCATCCATCTTGTCTAATTGGGTGGCTTTATATGTATGGGCCACATGTGGGGCAGGCTCTGAATGGGTGTTCCTTCAGTCTCTGTTTTAATCTTTGCCTCTCCCTTCCCTGCCAAGGGTATTCTTTTTCCTCATTTAAAGAAGGAGTGAAGCATTCACATTTTGATCATCCGTCTTGAGTTTCGTTTGTTCTAGGGATCTAGGGTAATTCAAGCATTTGGGCTAATAGCCACTTATCAATGAGTGCATACAATGTATGTCTTTCTGTGATTGGGTTAGCTCACTCAGGATGATATTTTCCAGTTCCAACCATTTGCCTACGAATTTCATAAACTCGTTGTTTTTGATAGCTGAGTAATATTCCATTGTGTAGATGTACCACATTTTCTGTATCCATTCCTCTGTTGAAGGGCATCTGGGTTCTTTCCAGCTTCTGGCTATTATAAATAAGGCTGCGATGAACATAGTGGAGCACGTGTCTCTTTTATATGTTGAGGCATCTTTTGGGTATATGCCCAAGAGAGGTATAGCTGGATCATCAGGCATTTCAATGTCCAATTTTCTGAGGAACCTCCAGACTGATTTCCAGAATGGTTTTACCAGTCTGCAATCCCACCAACAATGGAGGAGTGTTCCTCTTTCTCCACATCCTCGCCAGCATCTGCTGTCACCTGAGTTTTTGATCTTAGCCAATCGCACTGGTGTGAGGTGAAATCTCAGGGTTGTTTTGATTTGCATTTCCCTTATGACTAAAGATGTTGAACATTTCTTTAGGTGTTTCTCAGCCATTCGGCATTCCTCAGCTGTGAATTCTTTGTTTAGCTCTGAACCCCATTTTTTAATAGGGTTATTTGTTTCCCTGCGGTCTAACTTCTTGAGTTCTTTGTATATTTTGGAAATAAGGCCTCTATCTGTTGTAGGATTGGTAAAGATCTTTTCCCAATCTGTTGGTTGCCGTTTTGTCCTAACCACAGTGTCCTTTGCCTTACAGAAGCTTTGCAGTTTTATGAGATCCCATTTGTCGATTCTTGATCTTAGAGCATAAGCCATTGGTGTTTTGTTCAGGAAATTTTTTCCAGTGCCCATGTGTTCCAGATGCTTCCCTAGTTTTTCTTCTATTAGTTTGAGTGTGTCTGGTTTGATGTGGAGGTCCTTGATCCACTTGGACTTAAGCTTTGTACAGGGTGATAAGCATGGATCGATCTGCATTCTTCTACATGTTGCCCTCCAGTTGAACCAGCACCATTTGCTGAAAATGCTATCTTTTTTCCATTGGATGGTTTTGGCTCCTTTGTCAAAAATCAAGTGACCATAGGTGTGTGGGTTCATTTCTGGGTCTTCAATTCTATTCCATTGGTCTATCTGTCTGTCTCTGTACCAATACCATGCAGTTTTTATCACTATTGCTCTGTAATACTGCTTGAGTTCAGGGATAGTGATTCCCCCTGAAGTCCTTTTATTGTTGAGGATAGCTTTAGCTATCCTGGGTTTTTTGTTATTCCAGATGAATTTGCAAATTGTTCTGTCTAACTCTTTGAAGAATTGGATTGGTATTTTGATGGGGATTGCATTGAATCTGTAGATTGCTTTTGGTAAAATGGCCATTTTTACCATATTAATCCTGCCAATCCATGAGCATGGGAGATCTTTCCATCTTCTGAGGTCTTCTTCAATTTCTTTCTTCAGTGTCTTGAAGTTCTTATTGTACAGATCTTTTACTTGCTTGGTTAAAGTCACACCGAGGTACTTTATATTATTTGGGTCTATTATGAAGGGTGTCGTTTCCCTAATTTCTTTCTCGGCTTGTTTCTCTTTTGTATAGAGGAAGGCAACTGATTTATTTGAGTTAATTTTATACCCAGCCACTTTGCTGAAGTTGTTTATCAGCTTTAGTAGTTCTCTGGTGGAACTTTTGGGATCACTTAAATATATTATCATGTCATCTGCAAATAGTGATATTTTGACCTCTTCTTTTCCGATCTGTATCCCTTTGATCTCCTTTTGTTGTCTGATTGCTCTGGCTAGAACTTCAAGAACTATATTGAATAAGTAGGGAGAGAGTGGGCAGCCTTGTCTAGTCCCTGATTTTAGTGGGATTGCTTCAAGTTTCTCTCCATTTAGTTTAATGTTAGCAACTGGTTTGCTGTATATGGCTTTTACTATGTTTAGGTATGGGCCTTGAATTCCTATTCTTTCCAGGACTTTTATCATGAAGGGGTGTTGAATTTTGTCAAATGCTTTCTCAGCATCTAATGAAATGATCATGTGGTTCTGTTCTTTCAGTTTGTTTATATAATGGATCACGTTGATGGTTTTCCGTATATTAAACCATCCCTGCATGCCTGGGATGAAGCCTACTTGATCATGGTGGATGATTGTTTTGATGTGCTCTTGAATTCGGTTTGCCAGAATTTTATTGAGTATTTTTGCGTCGATATTCATAAGGGAAATTGGTCTGAAGTTCTCTTTCTTTGTTGTGTCTTTGTGTGGTTTAGGTATAAGAGTAATTGTGGCTTCATAGAAGGAATTCGGTAGGGCTCCATCTGTTTCAATTTTGTGGAATAGTTTGGATAATATTGGTATGAGGTCTTCTATGAAGGTTTGATAGAATTCTGCACTAAACCCGTCTGGACCTGGGCTCTTTTTGGTTGGGAGACCTTTAATGACTGCTTCTATTTCCTTAGGAGTTATGGGGTTGTTTAACTGGTTTATCTGTTCCTGATTTAACTTCGGTACCTGGTATCTGTCTAGGAAATTGTCCATTTCCTGAAGATTTTCAAATTTTGTTGAATATAGGTTTTTATAGTAAGATCTGATGATTTTTTGAATTTCCTCCGAATCTGTTGTTATGTCTCCCTTTTCATTTCTGATTTTGTTAATTTGGACACACTCTCTGTGTCCTCTCGTTAGTCTGGCTAAGGGTTTATCTATCTTGTTGATTTTCTCAAAGAACCAACTTTTGGTTCTGTTGATTCTTTCTATGGTCCTTTTTGTTTCTACTTGGTTGATTTCAGCTCTGAGTTTGATTATTTCCTGCCTTCTACTCCTCCTGGCTGTATTTGCTTCTTTTTGTTCTAGAGCTTTTAGGTGTGCTGTCAAGCTGCTGACATATGCTCTTTCCTGTTTCTTTCTGCAGGCACTCAGCGCTATGAGTTTTCCTCTTAGCACAGCTTTCATTGTGTCCCATAAGTTTGAGTATGTTGTATCTTCATTTTCATTAAATTCTAAAAAGTTTTTAATTTCTTTCTTTATTTCTTCCTTGACCAGGTTATCATTGAGTAGAGCATTGTTCAATTTCCACGTATATGTGGGCATTCTTCCCTTATTGTTATTGAAGACCAGTTTTAGGCCGTGGTGGTCCGATAGCACGCATGGGATTATTTCTATCTTTCTGTACCTGTTGAGGCCCGTTTTTTGACCAATTATATGGTCAATTTTGGAGAAAGTACCATGAGGAGCTGAGAAGAAGGTATATCCTTTTGCTTTAGGATAGAATGTTCTATAAATATCCGTTAAGTCCATTTGGCTCATGACTTCTCTTAGTCTGTCTACATCACTGTTTAATTTCTGTTTCCATGATCTGTCCATTGATGAGAGTGGGGTGTTGAAATCTCCCACTATTATTGTGTGAGGTGCAATGTGTGTTTTGAGCTTTAGTAAGGTTTCTTTTACGTATGTAGGTGCCCTTGTATTTGGGGCATAGATATTTAGGATTGAGAGTTCATCTTGGTTGATTTTTCCTTTGATGAATATGAAGTGTCCTTCCTTATCTTTTTTGATGACTTTTAGTTGGAAATTGATTTTATTTGATATTAGAATGGCTACTCCAGCTTGCTTCTTCTGACCATTTGCTTGGAAAGTTGTTTTCCAGCCTTTCACTCTGAGGTAGTGTCTGTCTTTGTCTCTGAGGTGTGTTTCCTGTAGGCAGCAGAATGCAGGGTCCTCGTTGCGTATCCAGTTTGTTAATCTATGTCTTTTTATTGGGGAGTTGAGGCCATTGATATTGAGAGATATTAAGGAATAGTGATTATTGCTTCCCGTTATATTCATATTTGATGTGAGGTTATGTTTGTGTGCTTTCATTCTCTTTGTTTTGTTGCCAAGACGATTAGTTTCTTGCTTCTTCTAGGGTATAGCTTGCCTCCTTATGTTGGGCTTTACCATTTATTATCCTTTGTAGTGCTGGATTTGTAGAAAGATATTGTGTAAATTTGGTTTTGTCATGGAATATCTTGGTTTCTCCATCAATGTTAATTGAGAGTTTTGCTGGATACAGTAATCTGGGCTGGCATTTGTGTTCTCTTAGGGTCTGTATAACATCAGTCCAGGATCTTCTGGCCTTCATAGTTTCTGGCGAGAAGTCTGGTGTGATTCTGATAGGTCTCCCTTTATATGTTACTTGACCTTTTTCCCTTACTGCTTTTAATATTCTTTCTTTATTTGTGCGTTTGGTGTTTTGACAATTATGTGACGGGAGGTGTTTCTTTTCTGGTCCAATCTATTTGGAGTTCTGTAGGCTTCCTGTATGTCTATGGGTATCTCTTTTTTTAGGTTAGGGAAGTTTTCTTCTATGATTTTGTTGAAGATATTTACTGGTCCTTTGAGCTGGGAGTCTTCACTCTCTTCTATACCTATTATCCTTAGGTTTGATCTTCTCATTGAGTCCTGGATTTCCTGTATGTTTTGGACCAGTAGCTTTTTCCGCTTTACATTATCTTTGACAGTTGAGTCAATGATTTCTATGGAATCTTCTGCTCCTGAGATTCTCTCTTCCATCTCTTGTATTCTGTTGGTGAAGCTTGTATCTACAGCTCCTTGTCTCTTCTTTTGGTTTTCTATATCCAGGGTTGTTTCCATGTGTTCTTTCTTGATTGCTTCTATTTCCATTTTTAATTCCTTCAACTGTTTGATTGTGTTTTCCTGGAATTCTTTCAGGGATTTTTGCGATTCCTCTCTGTAGGCCTTTACTTGTTTATTAATGTTTTCCTGTGCTTCCCTAAGTGTGTTCAGGTCTTTCCTGAAGTCCTCCAGCATCATGATCAAATATGATTTTGAAACTAGATCTTGCTTTTCTGGTGTGTTTGGATATTCCATGTTTGTTTTGGTGGGAGAATTGGGCTCCAATGATGGCATGTAGTCTTGGTTTCTGTTGCTTGGGTTCCTGCGCTTGCCTCTCGCCATCAGATTATCTCTAGTGTTACTTTGTTCTGCTATTTCTGACAGTGGCTAGACTGTCCTATAAGCCTGTGTGTCAGGAGTGCTGTAGACCTGTTTTCCTCTCTTTCAGTCAGTTATGGGGACAGAGTGTTCTGCTTTCGGGCGTGTAGTTTTTCCTCTCTACAGGTCTTCAGCTGTTCCTGTGGGCCTGTGTCTTGAGTTCACCAGGCAGCTTTCTTGCAGCAGAAAATTTGGTCTTACCTGTGGTCCCGAGGCTCAGGTTTGCTCGTGGGGTGCTGTCCAGGGGCTCTCTGCAGCGGCAGCAACCAGGAAGACCTGTGCCGCCCCTTCCGGGAGCTTCAGTGCACCAGGGTTCCAGATGGTCTTTGGCTTTTTCCTCTGGCGTCCGAGATGTGTGTGCAGGGAGCAGTCTCTTCTGGTTTCCCAGGCCTGTCTGCCTCTCTGAAGGTTTAGCTCTCCCTCCCACGGGATTTGGGTGCAGAGAACTGTTTATCCGGTCTGTTTCCTTCAGGGTCCGGCGGTGTCTCCGGCAGGGGTCCTGCCGCTCCTGGGCCCTCCCCCACGGGAGCCCAGAGGCCTTATACAGTTTCCTCTTGGGCCAGGGATGTGGGCAGGGGTGAGCAGTGTTGGTGGTCTCTTCCGCTCTGCAGCCTCAGGAGTGCCCACCTGACCAGGCGGTTGGGTCTCTCTCTCACCGGGTCTGGGAGCAGAGAGCTGCTGCGGGCCGGGATCCGCGGGTGTGGGACTTCCGGTAAAGACAGAACGTGCCCGGTTCTAGAGAAATTCTGCTTCCGTGTGTCCCAAGCTCACCAGGCAGCTTTCTTGCAGCAGAAAATTTGGTCTTACCTGTGGTCCCGAGGCTCAAGTTCGCTCGTGGGGTGCTGCCCAGGGGCTCTCTGCAGCGGCAGCAACCAGGAAGACCTGTGCCGCCCCTTCCGGGAGCTTCAGTGCACCAGGGTTCCAGATGGTCTTTGGCTTTTTCCTCTGGCGTCCGAGATGTGTGTGCAGGGAGCAGTCTCTTCTGGTTTCCCAGGCCTGTCTGCCTCTCTGAAGGTTTAGCTCTCCCTCCCACGGGATTTGGGTGCAGAGAACTGTTTATCCGGTCTGTTTCCTTCAGGGTCCGGCGGTGTCTGTGGCAGGGGTCCTGCCGCTCCTGGGCCCTCCCCCACGGGAGCCCAGAGGCCTTATACAGTTTCCTCTTGGGCCAGGGATGTGGGCAGGGGTGAGCAGTGTTGGTGGTCTCTTCCGCTCTGCAGCCTCAGGAGTCAAATTGTGGCTTTTATAAAAAAAGTTAACTTTATTTCATTCATTCTATTTTTTGCATTTATCATTTATTTATTTTTTTGAAGCTCCACACATTCTGTTTTAGTTACTTTTTCGAATATCAATTATATTATTATTTTTCTTTTTTCTCCATCTTTATTAAATTGGGTATTTCTTATTTACATTACAATTTTTATTCCCTTTCCAGGTTTCCAGGTCAACATCTTCCTAACCCTTCCCTCCCCGCTTCTATACGAGTGCTCCTTTTCCCATCCTCCCCACATTACCCCCCTCCCCCCCAACAATCACGTTCACTGGGGGTTCAGTCTTGACAGGAACAAGGGTTTCTTCCCACTGGCGCTCTTACTAGGCTATTCATTGGTACCTATGAGGCTGGAGCCCAGGGTCAGTCCCTGGAAGCTCTGGTTAGTTGGTGTTGTTCATATGGAGTCTCAAGCCCCTTCAAGTTCTTTGAGTCCTTTCTCTCAGTCCTTCAATGGGCTCCTGTTCTCAGTTCAGTGGTTTGCTGCTGGCATTTGCCTATGATTTTGCTGTATTCTGGCTGTGTCGCTCAGGAGAGATCTACATCCGGTTCTTGTTAGCCTGCACTTGTTTGCTTCATTCATCTTATCTGTATATGTATGGGCCACATTTGGTGCAGACTTTGAATGGGCATTCCTTCAGTCTCTGTTCTAAACTTTGCCTCCCTATTCCCTCCCAAGGGTATTCTTGTTTCCTTTTAAAGAAGGAGTGAAACATCCACATTTTCATCATCCTTCTTGAGTTTCATGTGTTCTGTGCATCTAGGGTAATTCAAGCATTTGGGCTAATATCCACTTATCAATGAATGCATACCATGTGCGTTTTTCTGTGATTGGGTTACCTCACTTCGGATATTTTCCAGTTCCACCCATTTGCCTATGAATTTCATAAAGTCATTGTTTTTGATAGCTGAGTAATATTCCATTGTGTAGATGTACCACATTTTCTGTATCCATTCCTCAGTTGAAGGGCAACTGGGTTCTTTCCAGCTTCTGGCTATTATAAATAAGGCTGCTATGAACATAGTTGAGCATGTGTCTTTGTAATATTGTTGGGGCATCTTTTGGGTATGTGCCCATGAGAGGTATAGCTGGGTCCTCAGGTAGTGCAATGTCCAATTTTCTGAGGAACCTCCAGACTGATTTCCAGAATGGATGTACCAGTCTGCAATCCCACCAACAATGGAGGAGTGTTCCTCTTTCTCTGCATCCTCGCCAGCATCCGCTGTCATCTGAGTTTTTGATCTCAGCCATTGTCACTGATGTGAGGTGAAATCTCAGGGTCGTTTTGATTTGCATTTCCTTTATGACTAAAGATGTTGAACATTTCTTTAGGTGCTTCTCAGCCATTTGGCCTTCCTCAGCTGTGAATTCTTTGTTTAGCTCTGAACCCCATTTTTAATAGGGTTATTTGACTCTCTGCAGTCTAACTTCATGAATTGTTTGTATATTTTGGATATGAGCCCTCTGTGAGTTGTAGGAATAGTAAAGATCTCCCAATCTGTTGGTTGCCACTTTGTCCTAACAACAGTGTCCTTTGCCTTATAGAAGCTTTGTAGTTTTATGAGATCCCATTTGTCGATTCTTGATCTTAGAGCATAAGCCATTGGTGTTTTGTTCAGGAAATTTCTCCAGTGCCCATATATTCAAGATTCTTCCCCACTTTTTCTTCTATTACTTTGAGTGTATCTGGTTTGATGTGGAAGTCCTTGATCCGTTTGGACTTATGCTTTTTACTGGGTGATAAGAATGGATTGATCTGCATTCTTCTACATGCTGACCTCCAGTTGAACCTGTACCATTTATTGAAAATGCTATCTTTTTGCCATTGAATGGTTTTGACTCCTTTGTCAAAAATCAATTGGCCATAGGTGTGTAGGTTTATTTCTGAGTTACTTCATTGATTCTTAAATATAACCTAGTCAACCTATTGTCACTCAGTTAATATAACCTAAATAATGTTAGCTTACATGTTCTCAAGGATGAACATTTGGTATAACTTAACATGTATGTGTATATATATGTTATGTAGATTATTATATATAAGAATATATATTCTATAGGTTTATTCTTATTTTCTTTGTAGTATGCTTGATTCTTAAGTCAGTTTCTTATCAATATATTATTGAGCTTTAGAATTAAAAATACTCCATGAAGTCATTTTGATACAAAGCAACGAGGTTTTATTCCTTTATTTATTTATATCAGATGATTGTGTTGGTTTTGTTTTCTCTTCTTTTTCCCAAGTTACTTATGATTTGATTTTCTCTGGATCTCAGTATTTCTTACTCAGACACACAATCTACAATAATCTTAAATGATATTCTGAACTCTATTTTCATTTTTATTGCATCTATCATTAATTACTTCTAGTTACAAATATGGTTGTAGGTCAAGGTCCATTGATGATGTCTTAAGAAATTATATATTTTGTTATTTCTGTAGATAAAATGACCTGCTGATATCATATCAGGGATCACTTTGATGTGAGCATTGGTGGAGAAATGGGTGTACCTTACCGAACCTATGCTACAGTCATGAAGTATGTGATTAGGTTTTCCATTCTCTTACTGGGACTAATTTTCTTAGTATTCTGTTATTAGTTATGGTTCTCTAGAGTAACTGTTCTTAGTAGGCTCTAATGTTAGTCATGCAATAGACTTGCTACTGAGTGTGAGAATAAGCAAGCAGCAATAGTGAGTAAGTTCTTTCTTTTTCCTTCTGTAGGCTGTCACAGAGGTATGACCCAGATTAAGGGTTGATATTCTCACCTAAAAGATCCAAACTGATTGTGGTTCTATATCAAGCAATGAAAAACACCAAACAATCTAAAAACACATTAAAATACTGCATGTTTAACTAATATTAGCAATTTTAGTATTCTTTATTAAGTGATAAAATAATGTCTAGAATTTGGAATCAAGTGTGAGAGTAAAGGTATTTTGTGGTCAAATTACATGAGGATGAACATATTAAGCCAAATTAATACCAGTTTCTTATTTAGAAACAGAATGTTTTTATTGTCTTGTATGTGGAAATAAATTAAAGAGTATATTTAAAAAGGTATAAAGTGAAGATATGGGGAATAATTTCTACATTTTGAAATATTAGACAAAATGGAGTAATCAAGGCACATAAAAAGAAGAAAAGATGAAAAGAAGAATAATTTTAAAACTACTAATATTTCAAAATGTACATAAACATGTGGATAATGACTGCCTTTAAGTATGTGAAAATGGCATATTAAGGAAAATATTTCCAAGATTTTTAATAAATAGTATGATGTGTAACAGAACCTTACTTTGCAGTTTTGACTGGAGTAGAACTCAGTAGGTAGACCAAATTGTCTATAAACTCAGAGGTGATTACAGACAGGTGTCATAACGGGCCTCTATTCCCAGTTCTTTTCAATTACACATTTTATTTACACACTTTACATCTCAGTCAGCCACCCTCTTTCCGCTCCCTCTAGTCCCATCCTTGAAAACTCTTCCCTTTATTACCCATCCTCTTCTCAGAGAATGGGACCTCTCCTCTCCCTGCCCTGGGGCATCAAGTCACAGCAGGACAAAGCATATCCTTTCTCACTGAGGCGTGACCAGGCAGTACAGCTAGGGGAGGAGGATCCAATAGCTAGTGAAAGACTCATAAACAGCCCTGCTCCACTTGTTAAGGAACCAGAATGAAGAAAAGGCAGCACATCTGCTACAAATGTGTAACAGGCTTATGTCTAGGCCCCTGCATGTTCTTGGGTTAGTGATTCAGTCTCTGTGAGTTCCCGTAGGCCCAGGTTGGTTGGTTCTGTTCATATTCTTATGTCCTTGACTCCTCTAACTCACTCAATCTTATCCTCTACTCTTCCAAAAGACTGAGTGCTCTGCCTGTTATTTGGCTGTCAATCACTGCATCTGTTTCCATCAGCTGCTGGACGGAGCCTCTCAGGAGACAGTTATATGAGGCTCCTGTCTGCAAGTATAGCAGAGTACCATTAATAGTGTCAAGAGTTGGCTTTCTTCCATGGGGTATGTCTCAAGTTGGGCCAGTCACTTGTTGTCTGTTCCATCAATCTCTACTATCTATATCCCTGCACATCTTATAGGTAGGACAAATTTTGGGTGCAAGTTTTTGTGGGTAGGTCGATGTTCTTCTTGTAATAGAAGTCCTACCTGTATGGCTACAGAAGGTGGCTACTTCAGTCTTCATATCACTCAGTTATAGAGCTCTCAGCTAGGGTCATTCCCATAGATTCCCAGGAGCCTTTGCCATCCCTAGTTTCTAGCTAATCCCAAAGATGCCCCACAATAATTTCCTTGCTCACAGCCATCTCCTACCCTATTCTCCCTACATCTGATACCTATATGGGTTCTCCTTCTCACTTCCCCTTCCATCCAGTTTCCTCCCCCCACCCAGCTCCAATGTTTAGTTTATTTCCTGTTCCACCTTACTCTTTTGGGCCCTCTCTTATACTTTTGGGTTTGTGGATTTTAGTGTGGTTTTCAAGTACTTTATGGCTAATGCCCACTTCTAAGTGAATGCATCCCATGAGTGCACTTCTGGATCTGGATTACCTCACTCAGGATGATTAGTGAGTTACACTAATACTAGTATCTATTAATACAAAGTATTATGCATGTCTTCTAAGTTTCCAGTGGTTATAATGAAACATTGATGAAGTATTTTCAAATCTATGATAACAATATTTTAGAGTAATATTTATTAGGATAATAGTAATATGTTATTCTCAACACAGTAATATAATGAAATGAGAAATAATCCAGCATTTATTATATATCTCATATAAGTTCAGCAACTGAAATCTTTAATGAAAATTTCTGGGAAAAAATCTCAGGATTTCAACAACATCAACAGAAACAACAGAGCATTTATGCTATAGTCCTTATAAATGAATTAAAGAAAGCCTTAATATGTAACCACAGGATAGTGTTAGTTGACGTTTACACCCATAACTACAGCCTAGAATTCTTTGGGAAAGTGCCCTTGAGACTGTTCCCCTTGTGTATCCTTGCCTGTTTGCTTACAGTATTTCAGGCAGTGAATCTTTAAAAGCTGCATTGGGCTAAAGATTCATGGAAGAGGTAGATGCTTCCCACATCTACTCTTGTTTCATCTAAAGGTCACAGAAAATGAAAGAGAACCCACATTAAAGGACACATGGCAGTTTGGAAAATTTCAGAGCCTAACAGAAGTAAGTATTATGAGTAGTACATGTGCGCATGTGCACACACACAAAAATATGTATATACATATATTATAATAATATAATATACTATATCAAAACTATAAGTATAATAAAATCTTTGGGGTACTAATTTTACTCTTTATAGAATTTGATATTAGTAGACCCCACAGATAAATTCATTTTCTAATGTATCTTTGTCAAAGCTATTTAAAAATAATAAGACATTTTTAAATTGTATGACAATCATATGGAAAATTAAGTTGATACTCAAGGTTTAAGTCCCTTTTATTTAACCATGATCTTCAGAGCTATGCAATACTGTTGAAATATAAATCCCATATTTGTTCATGTTCAATCCTACACTGTTGGATGCCTCTTTAAAAAATAGGCAGGAATAAAATGGCATAGGGTTCATAAACTTTTGATGAAGATAAAAAAGGAAATATTATGAGAGCTATTTAATACCACGTTCAGAGCATTATTACTGCTAAATATAAGGCATGCAATTCTTTAATTGAATTTCACAAGGTATGAATATTAGGTTTTGCTACTTTACAATTTTCTCTAAGGTACACATATTTAAAGTAGCAGAAAATCAGAAATGTTTTCCTGACTATTAAAACTAATCATACATCTCATAGTCTTAGTCTTTTGTTTAAGTCTCAGGAGTTAAATTTCAGTGCTTCCCTTTCTTTTTATTTTCTTCCCATCAAGATGCAGTTGGGATAACATTGGAAAAATATGTATCAGTTTTACCATAAAAAATGAAATTTGCAGACCTTTAAAAACATGGTTTAAATAAAAGGTATGTTAGTAACTAAGGAAAAATATGTTTACTCTAAATGTGAGTATGTAAATTTCTCTCTCTCTCTCTCTCTCTCTGTGTTTGTGAGAGAGAGAGACAGAGACAGAGAGACAGAGACAGAGAGACAGAGAGACAGAGTGACAGAGAGTGAAAGAGAGACAGACAGACAGACAGACAGACAGAGAGGGTAGCAGAGAAGAGGAGAAAGAGGAGAGATTACCCAGGAGAGAAAGGTAGAGGGGCAGGGGAAGAAGGAGAAAAGTGGAAGCAGAAAAGGAGGCAGAGGGTGGGGAGCAGTGGGAGAGAGGCAAAAATGGGGAGAAGAGAGGAGGAGAAGGAGAGGGAGTGATTGATTTTAGTATTATAGGAATAGAATGATAAGAAACTGCGAACAGCATACACGTGACATGACAACTATCCACCCTTACATCTGTGGACCCTTGTATGCAGAAGGAGACAGAAGTATTGAGATATACTGGTATGGACGGAGGGAGGAGCAGAGGAGGAGGATAGAAAAGGCTTATATATGAAATGGTACTAATGGGTCACCAACATTTTCATCTACTTCCTGCTTGTGACTCCATGGTTAGAACTTCACTTGCTACTAACACTTTTCAGCTACGATGGATTTTATTCACAAAACCCCATTTCTCTTTTCCCTCCTTTATTCCATCCTTGGTCATTCCTCTCACCTTCCCTCCATTATTCCTTCCCATCCTCATTTCTCTTCCTTTCTTCATATGTAATTTCAGAAGAACTAAGTTTCAGCTGTGCATGTTGATTGACCTAAAATTCATGGAAAATCATAAAAATGTCACAGAGTTCATTTTTATGGGTCTTTGGGAGAATAGACAAATAGAGCTGCTGTTCTTTCTCTTGTTCCTGCTTTGCTACCTGGCTGTCTTAATGGGGAACTCTGTTATCCTAGTCACCATCACCTGCAGCCATTTAATCGAACAACCAATGTACTACTTTCTCTGCCACCTTTCCCTCATGGACCTCTGCTACACCTCCACTGTGATTCCCAGGCTCATCAGGGACTTGGCCGCAACTAGAAAAAACATTTCCTATAATGAGTGCATGACCCAGCTCTTCACTGGCCACTTGCTGGCAGGTGTGGAAATCTTCATCCTGGTATCCATGGCCTTGGACCGCTATGTTGCCATTGTCAAGCCCCTGCACTACATGGTTATCATGCGCAGGAAGAGATGTGATATGTTGATTGTCACGGCCTGGATAGTGGGGTTCTGGCACTCCATTGCTTTACTACTCATGGTGCTTAGCCTTCCATTCTGTGGTCCCAACCACATCAATCACTATTTCTGTGATGTCAAGCCTCTTTTGAAGCTGGTCTGTAAAGATGTTCATGTCGTTAGTGTCTTAGCAATGGCTAACTCTGGGATGGTGCTTGTTGCCATTTTTACTGTACTACTTGCTTCTTACATACTCATATTGTATTCTCTGAGAACAAGATCATCTGCAGGGCTACTCAAAGCACTTTCAACCTGTAGTTCACACATAATGGTGGTAGTTTTATTTTTTGGACCCTGTATTTATACCTATGCTTTACCTGCTGGAAGTGAGAACAAGGATAAGGAGATTTCTGTGTTTTACACTGTGCTTGCCCCCATGTTGAATCCCCTCATCTACACACTGAGAAACAGTGAGATGAAAAGTGCCATGCACAAGGTGTGGTCTTGGCTGTCAAATTCAGAATTGAAGTAAGTGAAACAATACTGTGATTCTGCTTCGATGTTCTTTCGTCAGCAAATATTCAACAGGTCACAGAAAGTACAAACAATTTGGGGGAAAGTTATGAGTCAAAGGAACAACTTAATGACCTCTCTAATCTACATACCACAAGTTCATCCAGGCATGATCAGGTGGATGTAAGGGTGGCAAGAATTGCCTTGGTGTGGTAGAATACATGCTTAGGGTGGGGAAACACTAGGATCCTTTTCCAGTCACCCGAGACACACACAGACACACAGACACACACACACAGAGAGAGAGAGGGAGAGAGAGAGAGAGAGAGAGAGAGAGAGAGAGAGAGAGAGAGAGAGAGAGAGAGGGAGGGAGAGGGAGAAGGAAAGAGAGAGAGAGATATTCACACTAAAAATGAAGTACATCTTTAACCACACCAGTCCTCTGTCTTAAGAAATTACATAAAATCCTGTTACTAGTAGGAATTTAATCCACTTTTATCACTTGTTGATTTTACATTTCGTATTGTTTCATTTTTGTATATTCATTATCATAATACTGAGATATATAAGATCATCTTCCTATGTCTATGTAAATGATTATAGGCTTTTGATTCTGGTAAATTTAGAAGGACATATTGCCTTTGTAAATCTTTCTGTCTATACTTTATTAGTTTGCAACAGTCATATAAATATATTTTGGAACATGTAAAGAGATGTAATATTTCACAACTAGAACATCATTCTGTTAACACACAGAAGTCTTAAGAGGGAATGCTTAACAACACATTTTCATGATATAAGCTTCTTTTGCTTATCGCCTATCTTCCCATGATACCTTTGCATGGATGTAAAACAAAGTTTTTCCCAGATCCAGTGCATTTTTCCTTAGTCTCATTTGCCTAGCTTGCTCTGGTTACTGTAGTTGAGAGTCCATGCCTTATATATAATGCCATCCTATCTCTTAATTTCTCAGAGAAGACTCTGTAGACATATCAACAAGCCAAAAACCATACAACCAACCAGCCAACCAACCAACCAACAAAGAGACAAGCAAAAAAAAAAAAAAAAACCCAAATTCCTTCAATTTCCAATGCTTCTATGTCTCAAGGTACTTACTATTTTTCTAGTAATCTTGCATTTGAGGGCAATTCTTTTTAAAAATTATGCTTGTTCAATTATATTGAGCCAAGTTGTGAGTATAATAGGCATATGTCACATAAAATAAATGCATAGTTTTGATATCTTATTTTTCTTAGAAATGACTCGTAAAAATGAGCCTCCATTGGTTTGTGTTAGGTGGTAGCTTAGTGTTTTGTGTGACTTCTAATATACAAGTTAGGTTATCTCTGATTCTTCTACCTAGTCTTGGGACCTATTTTTCCCTACTGGGTTGTCTTACCCAGTTTTGACTTGTGGGTTGTTCTCTATTCTTTGTGTACCTGGTTATGCCCATGTTCTGTGGATATTCCTGTAGTCTGTTATTTTTCTAAAGGAAAATGGGGAAGTGGAAGGAGGGGAAACTGCAGTTGGGATGTATTGAAAATTAGGGGATTCATCCCATATGCAGCCACCAATCTCAGTCACTATTGCTGATGCCAAGAAGTGCTTGCTAACAGGAGCCATATATGGGTGTGTCTCCTGAAAAGCTCTGTCAGAGCCCTAATGATACAGATGAGAATGTTTGCAGCTACCAATTTGGCAGAGCAAGCAGACACAAATGGAGGATTTAGAGAAAAGACCAAAAGAGCTGAAGGGATTTGTGACACCAGAGGAAGAACAACAATATCAATGAAACAGACTCCACCCGAACTTCCAGGCACTAAAATCACCAACCAATGAGTACACATAGAGGGACCCATTACTCCAGCCGCATATGTAGCAGAGGATGGCATTGTCCAGCATCAACTGGAGCCCTTGGCCATGTGAAGGTTCATTTCCTCAATGTAAAGGAATGCCAGGGAGTTGAGGAGGGGGTGGGTGGGTGGGAGTGGGAGCATCCTCATAGAAACAGGAGAAGGGGTGGGGGGTATTGGAAAAGGGGGAAAGGGGATAATATTTGAAATGTAAATACATAAATTATCCAAAAAATATAGTTAAAAAAATAAAGAGCTAAATAAACACCAAATAATACTCAAATGCATTTAGGTTTTACATGTTTATGTTCACTAATATTTACTTAGGATTTTTAAGTGTATTCAACATGCAGTATATCACTAAGTTACAAAGTCATGGTATTATTTGTCATTTATATTATCATGTTTACTGTCCTTCAAATTGTAGATTACCTCTTGTCAATTTAAGACATATATTAAGAGAAAAAATTAGAAAAAATAAAACTATCAACAAATATCTCTAGTTACATCAAAGAGATTGGAAGCCAGCCTTTGCACATTTTCTTGTTAACCTTGTTTATTTTCTGCACTAGAGAGATATTTCTGCTCTACTTAACAGTCTTTCTCACGTGTTTTCTCACGTGTTAATGTTGCTTGTTCACTCTCTAAGCTCAGTATTGTAATTCTCTTTATATATTTACCTCTATTCAAACATTTGCCTTTCCTTGGTCAGAATTCTTGGATTTATTCTGAGCATCAATCCCTCACTGAAGGATTCCTCTCTTAAAATCATGTAGACATTTGTAAGGGAGAGTATCCTAAAGATCTTCATTCATCTGAATGACTCCTTCAAGCATATAAGTGTTTAAATGTATAGAATAATAGAGAAAAATATTTTGCCCCTTCCAAAAGAAAACAAGCTCTGCCATTATTTATACTTTTTGCTTGACAGAGTGTAGCTGGCAACTTTCTTTCTAACAGTGGAATTTTAAATGGTAAAGCAAAGTGTGTAGATATGTGCTTATGTATGTATGTGGTAGTTTGATGAATCTGCAGATGCTTTCCTACTTGGGATATTTGAGGAATTATAGAATGAGTCAAAAGAATAGTCTATATCATGAGAACGCTGTTATTTAGGAAAACAAACTACAAGAACAAACATCATGTTACTATTAATTTTCTTTTCTCAGATATGCAATTCGAGGCAGAAATATGATATGATACTATTAGATTGAAATTAATATTAAACTGTAGTTAATTTTCTAGTTTTCTTGGTTCTTTAAAAAATCCATTTCTGATAATTTCATTTTTCAGTGTTGATTTTTTTTATGATAGCGATGCTTCCAACAATCCACAGCATTATTATTTCATCTCTTTTCTTGAAACGAATATGGGCCAATCATTCTCTATGTTAACACAGCAACATCCATTTATGAAAGCTGATGCTTATTTCCTGACTTCAATTCTTTTAGCCAGTACTCTGATATTTTCCTCGTATGGTTTTTGAATTTTGTTTTAACCTCTTCCAAGAGGTTCCTTGAGCCTCATAAAGGTTTATATATATTTGAATCCTTTCTGAACACTCGGCTTCTATAACCTGAAACATCTACTTCATACTTTTGATTAGATCTGATTCCCTTTTTAACTGCCACCTATTATTTAAGGACATTTTCCTCTATGAACAAGGTTAATGATAACAGTAATCAATAAACATAAACACAAAAGTTTAGAAGATATTTGACTGCAGATCAATCCATTCTTATCACCCTGTACAAAGCTTAAGTCCAAGTGGATCAAGGACTTCCACATCAAACAAGATACACTCAAATTAATAGAAGAAAAAGTGGGGAAGCATCTCGAACACATGGGCACTGGAGAAAATTTCCTGAACAAAACACCAATGGCTTATGCTTTAAGATCAAGAATCGACAAATGGGATCTCATAAAACTGCAAAGCTTCTGTAAGGCAAAGGACACTGTGGTTAGGACAAAACGACAACCAACAGATTGGGAAAAAATCTTTACGAATCCTACAACAGATAGAGGGCTTATATCCAAAATATACAAAGAACTCAAGAAGTTAGACTGAAGGGAGACAAATAACTCTATTAAAAAATGGGGTTCAGAGCTAAACAAAGAATTCACAGCTGAGGAATGACGAATGACTGAGAAACACCTAAAGAAATGTTCAACATCTTTAGTCATAAGGGAAATGCAAATCAAAACAACCCTGAGATTTCGCCTCACACCAGTGAGAATGGCTAAGGTCAAAAACTCAGTGACAGCAAATGCTGCCTAGGATGTGGAGAAAGAGGAACACTCCTCCATTGTTGGTGGGATTGCAGACTGATACAACCATTCTGGAAATCAGTCTGGAGGTTCCTCAGAAAATTGGACATTGCACTACCTGAGGACCCAGCTATACCTCTCATGGGCATATACCCAAAAGATGCCCCAACATATAACAAAGACATGCTCCAATATGATCATAGCAGCCTTATTTATAATAGCCAGAAGCTGGAAAGAACCCAGATGCCCTTTAACAGAGGAATGGATACAGAAAATGTGGTACATCTACACAATGGAATATTACTCAGCTATCAAAAACAATGACTTTTTGAAATTCATAGGCAAATGGATGTAACTGGAAAATATCATCCTGAGTGAGGTAACCCAATTACAGAAAAACACACGTAGTATGCACTCATTGATAAGTGGATATTAGCCAGAATGCTCAAATTACCCTAGATGCACAGAACACATGAAACTCAAGAAGGATGACCAAAATGTGAATGCTTCACTCCTTCTTTAAAAGGGGAACAAGAATACCCTTGGGAGGGAATAGGGAGGCAAAGTTTAGAACAGAGGCAGAAGGAACACCCATTCAGTGCCTGCCCCACGTGTGACCCATACATATCCAGCCACCAAACTAGATGAGATGGATGAAGCAAAGACAGAACCTAACAGGGAGATCAAAATACCCAACAAGAAGTAAATATACCCTTCCTAGACCATAACCTTTGGCCAGGCATGAAACCATGTTTGAGGGATGGGGCCACTCACCCACCTCAAAAATATTAATACGGAATTTCTCCTGACAAAAGGAAATGCTGGGGCAAAGAGTGGAGCAGAGACTGAAGAGAATGCCATTCAGACATTGTCCCACCTAGGGATCCATCCCATCTGCTGACACTAAACTGAGACACTATTGCTGATGCCAACAAGCTATTGCTGACACAAGCATGGTAAAGCTGTCCTCTTAGTGACTCTGCCAGAGCCTGACCAATACAGATGAGAATGCATTGAGCCAAAGTTTGGACTGAGTATAGGGTCTCCAATGGGCAAGTTAGGAAAGACTTTAGGAGCTGAAGGGGTTTGCAACCATATAGGAAGAACAACAATATCCACCAATCAGACCACCCCAAAGCTCCCAGGAACTAAACCATCAACCAAATAGTACGCAGGGAGCACCCATGGCTTTAGGTGGGCATGTAGCAGAGGACTGCCTTAGCTGGCCTCACCCAAGGGGAGTCCCTTGGTCCTGTGGAGGTTTGATATCCCAAGATAGGAGAATGCTAGGCCACTAAGGAAGGAGTGAATGGGCAAGTGGGAAACTACCCTCATATTGGCAGGGGAAGGAATTGAGGATGCTGGGAAGGGGATGGAAGGGGGTAATATTTGTAATGGAAATAAATAAAATAACCAATTAAAATGAAAAAAGAAATAAAAAAGAAATAAAAATAAAAAAAAGTCTTCCTATAGTAAAGACAAACTAGGTTTATTCCTGGTTATTATTCAGCCTGTTTCTCAAGGGATAGGCTATACCTCAACTGTAAACTTAATTACAGATATTAACGTAATGCCTATTTCATTAATAGATAGTCATGGATTTAGTTCAAATGCTTATATAATCACTTGCTTTTATTACCAACTGCTATTATGACTACTTTTTATTACAGTCTTGAAACACTGTCTTTACTTCACAAGAGGTTATTACCAACTTGTTAAGTTATATTTTTGTAAATCGATCTATTTGCCTGCCAAATTCCACACTTGGAAATACCCTCTATCTTTGAAGTATAAAACCATTATCTCTTTACATTCAACACCATTTTCAAACACTCCCTTTAGGAGGATATAACCCATGTAAAAGAATAAATAATGGCCATTTCGTCAAAAGAAATCTACAGATTTAATGCAATCTTCATCAAAATTCGTACGAATCCTTCAGAGAGTTAGAGAAATTTGCAAATCACCATCCTACACAGCTTTTTATCAATATTGCTCTGTAATACTGCTTGAACTCAGGGATGGTGATTCCCCCAGAAGTTCTTTTATTGTTGAGTATAGTTTTCACTATTCTGGGTTTTTTTTTAAATCACAAATGAATTTGCAAATGAACCACTACCCAAAGACTATACATGGACTGACCCATGGCTCCAGCTGCATAGGTAGCAGAGGATGGCTACCTCACCCACCAAATGTAAGGGAATGTCAGGGCTCAGGAAGAGGGGGTGAATGGGGAGGGTAATGCCCTTATAGAAAAAGGGGAGGGGGATGGGTTAGGGGATCTTATGTCCGGAAAACCGGAAAGAAAATAACCTTTGAAATGTAAATGAAAATAATCAATAAAAGAAAAAAACGAATAAATAAGTTTGCTTTAATTAATTTGGTTATGTATTTTTTGGGTTGGTGGTCTTTCTCCTCACATCTCAGGAATTATTTTCCTTCTTTACTGTAAATACGTATAGTTGTATCTAGCTCAGTGAGCAGTAGGCACAAACCACCATCTTTCCCATGTCTATTTCTCTCACTATAATTTCTACCTAATTTTATTCAGAAGGTAATCAACAAGCATGCAGAAACATGGGTAGGTTCTATTTACATTTTAATGTAAAATAACCTTATTACTATCACCAAGAACTTGATATCACTATATATATATATATTTATATATATACATATATATATACACATATATATGCATATATATATGCTTATTTTGTTGTCATAGCTATAGGCAAGCATACTTTAGGTTATTACAATTACTTTTGTCTTAATGCCTGGTGATCTATTGGTCACCTATACATGGCAATATTCTATTTTTTTCCTCAGCAGAAAGCAGTATAAACTTGGCAGTTTCAGTTTCTCTTACATAAAATATTATTTTATATATCATGAACTAGTTATATGGGCAAAAAGATAAGTATATATAAATGTGCTTAGTTGGAAATTATTATACAAATGCTTTATAAACTTTTGTTGTAGATGTAAATTTTAATCCAGCAACATGAGCATGTCTGCTTTGGCAAAGGATCATATCCAAAGACCTTCTAGGTCTATGTGTTCTAGCTTGAATGGAGCCATGTTCTGGGTTACAGTATGATTTAACTAGAGTACAAAAGTAAGTGGATTTGAAAGTTATTGAGGTTGGACACCTACTTAGCAAAGACTTTGGGGTCATTTCTATGTGTCTTTGTTAACAGTTTTATTTGGAAGAAAAAGAAACAAACATATTATCATGCCCCTGATTTTGAAATATCTTGGTTAATCAAGAGAAATCACTTTTACAAATGGATCATTCAGTTGATCTTATCCTTTCACAAGGATTCCATGGGCCAGTTGATTCTAAATACCTCCAGAATAGAGAGAAAATCCTATTTTACATCTCCAAGGGAAAGCTTGATTTCACAGGGACAAAATAAATATGATGCACATGAAAGCATTATTAAAACTGGAAAGACTGACTGCCTTCTGAATCTGATAGGCATCTGTATACTCCAGAAGCTCCTCTGACTAATGTAGTTGTTTACAGACTGTCACTGCTAACTTGGCCTCCTTTCTGCCTTGCACCTCAGTCACATTTTTTTTTCTTTTCAGTTTCTTTTTCCAGACAATCTCAAACTGTCACTGTTAGACTTGACACCCTAGTCATTCTTTCTGATGACACTTTTTTTGCCCATTTGACTGCTTACATAACTCATTAGTGAGTCCATCTACTTTTTTGATTTATAACTTAGAAAGACTAATTTTCTCCAGTTATTCATCCTACAAGAGTTGGGGGATATCTCTAGATAGTCTACTCTCATTTCTTTTCCTCTCCAAAGTTCTGACTCAATTTATCTCATGTTTCTGAAACTTTTTATACTTTTATCTGTAATACTAAATAACCTTGAAAAAGGAAGGGATTGTCTCTTCTCAGTGACATGAGTTATTAAAATGAATGGAGAGAATTTTCTTCTTTCAAATTCAGAGTTCTGTATTCATATTAATCCTAAAAGAAATTAAACAATTTTGAAATCTTGAAATGTGTCTTCTATAGGCTGCATAACAGACTTCTGGTTTCATCACTTAGTACTTCCCTAATAGTATTTATAAATTCTTTGTAAGCTCATTGTAAGAGATACTATATTTTCCACATTCTGTATTTCATTTCACAGCTATGGAAGGCCAATTCTTAATTGAAGCAGAGATTTATGATCAAATTAATTTTTCAAAATTGTATGTTATTTCTTCTTTCTTTCTTCCTAGTCTCAGCTTCATTATTCATTCCTACATTTCTGTTTTTTTCTCCTCTGGCGACTTTGCTATAAATGACCTCACCTCTGTAACCAAACTCATGTCTTGTTAGTGAAATCAAGGATGATTCATTTTATATTGTTATAGTTTAATCAGACTGTGCAAATTAGATGTATTATAGCCCCTGAAATGTTTTTGATAAGCCAAAGAGGAGAAACTTTGAAAGCTGCCCACAATATCAATGTCTTATACCATTATGAGCTATCATATTCCCTCTAGAGGGCAGAAATACTTTTTTTCAGCATCCTGTGGGAAAGCTGCTACCAAAAGATATTGGGTAGATGAGACATATATAGCTAGTTCTCTAACAGGTAAGAAATACTATTTCTACATTTGTGAGCTCAGAGATACACTATTGAAGATTTGGTAAATATGTATATTTTACTACTTTTCTATATGTTGTATGGACATATGATTAGAACATTATACTAGCCACTGGAATAAAGGCATTAATATTAATAACCCAGCATACTTTTTAAAGTTTACTCTTATGATACGCATAAAATACTATCCTTGGTAAAAAGCGATTTTCTAAAAATCAGTGAGTTTCTTATAAGAAATTAGTATGTGGTTTCAAAATATACTTGTACCACTTTGGGTAAAATGTTTTTTATTTAATAACACTTGGTAAAACTGATGACAATTTATATAGAAACAATAAAAATGATTAGCCTTTTTCTTTAAAAAGTTCATGATAGTATGCTGTGGAAGATAATTCTATTGTAGAATTTATTTTTAATAATGAAGTTATCAATAAAATTTTAGCATATAAAATATATGCTAATAAAATGAAATTAGTATGTAAAAGGCCAACAATATTGTATGGGAAAGAAAGTGAAAGAGTGAATTTGATATACTATTATTCGTTATTATTTAATGTGGTGTTAAACTATGAAAACATCCCCCATATATTTTCATATAAAATGGCCAAATGAGATTATGTTAAGCTAAAACTTCTATGTACACCCAAAACTTAAAAAAATTATGCCTAACTAAAATTTAGAGTAAAGGATATTAGGGAATAATGACTGTGACAAAACTTCTTAGAAGTATCAGCTTTGTGTTGAACAAGTGTAATACTTGTGGACTAGTGTATATTAGAGTATAGTATGATTATTTTCTACAAAATAAAATGACATAGATCAAATCTTTCACCATCAGTGGACATGCACCTAGAATGTACTTTAAGAACTTGACTACATTCCAGATAAAGTTCAAACCAACTGACACACATTCAAGCAGATGTCACTGGTGATTCTTAAAATATATGTAATGAACTTGAAGGAAAATAAAACCTATAGGGGTGTTGTTATCTCACTAATTTGCTATTTCCCTACAGAGCATAGGCATCATCTTATCAATCTTAAGCCCTTAGAAAAAATGACTACAGAGCAATTTTTCACAATTGAGTAAGCAAGTTAAGTAAATAGACCTTATAGGTATTGAATAGTGCGATTTTCTGTTTCTCTGTCCAGGTTATTTCCCAATTTTTTTTCGTGGTGGATATGGTATGAGTCATGAAATTAAGTCATACAGTTTTAGAAGCTTGAAGAGGATTTATTATATAATGCTTTTATTTAAGCTTTTACAGGCTAAAGGAATTGGTAAGCTATGAATAGAAGTCAAGTTTAGTGTATGAGTTTCTGAAAGACACAAATCTCATATCATTAAGTTCAGCACTAGTGATTCTTTAGCATCCTGGAGAAGCAGATTCTTTCTACTTGGGGCTCTTCATATCAATGTAGACTCCCATGGAAGGAGTCACCAGACACTCATTTTCATCATCCTCTATTCACTGCCTTTCAAGTTTGCTAATATTCAGATCTCCTCCTTCACCTGCAATACCTACATAGCATGTGCTCACTATTATTTTTGACCAACATAGCTAACTGTAAGTCTGCCCATTTTGTTTAAAAAGTTGAAGTAAATATAGTTTTCAATACATATTGCATTTTGGTGCTATTTGTCTTAAGGACATTGAGGTATATTATAATGTCTGATGAAAACCTGATGGGTTGTATTGATTACTACTTTTAGAGAGGCATGGGACAGCAATGGCTCACGTATGAAGAAAAAAGAAGTTTAAAAAATAAAAAAAATAACCCAAAACAATACAAATGACCAAAACTGCAAAGCAAAATAAACAAAAATCTCAAAAAAAGTCAAAGAAGAATATAGCTTATTTAACATTCTCTCTACCTGCATCAAGAATCAAGGATTCAAATCTCAGTTTGTATTGTCAAGGTAGCCATTCTTGTGGATGTCAACATCCCATGTTATATGATGCTGTGCAGAGCATGGGTACTTTCATTTTGAATCATTTAGGAATCTCATTAAGATATTTTGATACATTTCAGTTTTACTTTTGCTTCAGTTGGGATTTTGTCTTAGCTTTCTAAACTATGAATTTATTTGCCATCTGCTGCCCATGATATATAAAAATCCACAATAGGTTAATTATGGGAAATATCTTTATAATCAGAATGACATTAACAGTAATAGATAAAAATTATTTCATTCAAAGTGAAATACAGAAATTTCACTTGAAACAATAAAAAATCTTTTACATCTCAACAGACACAGAATTTATATTAGAGAGCAATAGAGACTGGAGATGGTAGATTTTCAACTGTCTATACAGAAATTTTCTTGACTGAAGCTTGAAGATAAATGTTGCATGAAAGGAGAAATGATCAAGAACTAAGATAACATTAATTAAACAGGTCATTAAATAAATACTTGAATTATTTTCAATTTAATTCTATAATTTGTCATTTATCTTAAATAAGTTGCATTCATTTTATGAAAATATAAAGGAAATAAAATCATTATAAACATTGACATTGATGTATGTACATTTATGGTAAAAAGTTACCAGAAGTTATATAGTCTAAGAAATGGTTAAAGTTATATAGTTTTTTGATAACAAATTATCCTAGATATGAAGATATTTAGCATACAGATATGTACTTATATATAGTAAGAAATACCTTACTATTTGAATGTAATTTCAGAGAGTATGAATAGCCTAAGATATAATATTGAGATATTTAGTAGTTACTATCAAGGAATATTCTTTTCTGTTTATATATAACATTCATAAAATATCATGAAGATTATTTGAAAACACTGCCAGATTTTGTGCAGGTTACTAGCATTTCTTGTTCTTTCAAGGAACAATACCTAGAAATAAGTATAGTATCAATTATAAATATAGGTAATAACTATGTAACATGAATGAAAAATAGGAATTTTAAAAATTGTGAGGGCTAGGTAACCTCACTTATCACTGCCAAGGATAAACAGATTATTATCAATAGATAAGAAAACATTGCATAAGTTATTGCCACCAGAAATTTTTTACTATGAAACAGTAAGGTGAATAATAAAGGAAAGTATACATTTACTTTACATTAATTGAACTGCAAAACTAATCTGAACCATACTAAATTCAGAGAGTTTGAGACAGAGAGTTCGGTGGAGAAATTGTCAATTTCATAGGTTTC
This sequence comes from Rattus norvegicus, assembly GCF_021556685.1. Classification (NCBI taxonomy): domain Eukaryota; kingdom Metazoa; phylum Chordata; class Mammalia; order Rodentia; family Muridae; genus Rattus; species Rattus norvegicus. Next base: position 73,771,656 of record NC_141536.1, on the reverse strand, counting down.
TTGAAACTAAAAAAGACATTGAAATTGCATACAAAGTGTGGTAACAACAGTTTAATAATCATTATGTGGAATATTTTTATGATGAAGAAATGTCTTTGCTTAAAATAGTCCATCACACCAAGTGTTAAAACTAGTTCCTTTATCTTTTGCAGATGACACATTTCATATGGTTTCCTTCTCATTCATGAACCATGCAGCTGAATATCAATGTGACTGAGATCATTCTTCTTGGCTTGACACAGGATCCCAGTAGGAAGAACATTGTGTTTGCTATTTTCCTGTTCTTTTATATGGGGATATTACTAGGTAATTTGCTTATCATTGTTACGATCAAGACAAGCCAGGCCCTTGGGAGCCCCATGTACTTCTTCTTGTTTTACTTATCCTTGTCTGACACTTGTTTCTCAACAACTGTAGCTCCTAGAACAATTGTGGATTCCCTGCTGAAGGAGGCTTCTATCTCTTTCACTGAGTGCATAATCCAAGTCTTTACATTTCATTTCTTTGGCTGTCTGGGGATCTTTATCCTCATCCTCATGGCTGTTGACCGCTATGTGGCCATCTGTAAGCCCCTACACTATATGACCATCATGAGCCACCGGGTCTGTGGGGTGTTGGTGGCTTTAGCCTGGGTGGGATCCTGTGTGCATTCTTTAGTGCAGATATTTCTGGCCTTGAGTTTGCCCTTCTGTGGTCCCAATGTGATTGATCACAATTTTTGTGATTTGCAGCCACTATTGAAACTAGCCTGTTCAGACACATACATGATCAACCTGCTTCTGGTGTCCAACAGTGGAGCCATTTGTACAGTGAGTTTTCTCATGCTGATGGTCTCCTATGTCATTATTCTTCATTCCCTAAGAAACCACAGTGCTGAGGGGAGGAGGAAAGCTCTATCCACCTGCATATCCCACATTATTGTGGTTATCATTTTCTTTGGACCATGCATCTTTATATATACACGTCCTGCAACAACATTTCCTTTGGACAAGATGGTATCTATATTTTACTCAATTGGAACACCTTTTCTCAATCCTTTGATTTACACACTGAGAAATGCAGAGGTGAAAAATGCAATGAAGAAATTATGGAGAAGGAAAGTGGTCTCAGATGATAGAAAGTAAATGAGATTCCTAATATTTTCATATTTAGCATTAAATTAGATGTCAATAAAATATTATTTTTATTATTAGTTTAGTATATCAGTTTCTTAGTGAATGGGGACTTTAAGTTTGTATAATAAAGAGACCTTGTAAAAACACTTTTGTTGAGTTGATTTTATGTAGTAGCATGAAGCATGGATTAGAAATATGTACAATGTCCCTTGGTCTTTATTCCTTTTAGATACTGTGTCTCTGGTTCTTCAACCTTTCTGTCTCAACACTATTTGTGACTGTGATTGTATTTTCTGTCCTTCTTCCTCTTGACTTCTCACGTTTTCTCCTGATAACTGGCTATCTATATAATCATATCTTCTATTGAAAACCTGAACAGGTTTACCACTTCCAATTAGTTATTCTTTATTTAATTGATTTATTTTTGTGATTTTAATATAAGTTTGACAGTCTCCCAATGCTTTCTTCTGTAAAACCCTCCCATTTATATATTCCTTCTGTCTAATTAGACCTATAAAGAGGTCTAATGAATGACCTCATTTTTTTTACTAAATGTTATTCCATTAAAGTATGTAGGTATATATATATATATACATATTTCAATTAGTTACTTTATAAAGACCTTTTATATGTCTTTATGTTTTCATATGATGACACTTCATATCATCAACTTGTGTTCATTTTTGAATTCAGCAGATTGTGACAGATTACAATAATTTTAGCAAGTACTAGTTAAGGGGAAAATGCATGTACTTGAAGAAATCTCTCTTATATTTGGAGATTGACTCAGAACTTTTCCCTTGTTTTTATTAAAATAGAATACTAGAACACTAACAGGATTCAGAATGAAAAATTCACTTGAGAATCTCTGATACTCTGTTCTCAATATTGTAGTTGAATACACAATGACCTTTCTTCTCTTCTTCTGACCTGATCTCTTGTAATTTAACTACTAATATTTATCTTAGAATAAATAGAACAATCACTTCAATATAGGTTGCTTGGATATATTGGATGATTAAACAAAATGATGCAAATCAGTATCTCAGGTTTTGAAACAGAAATGTTTTATTTCAGATATAAAATATTTTGGTGAAATTTGATATAAATTTTGAAAAAAATAATAATAAAGAAGAAGCAGACTATTATTAACATTCCAATAATGAAGAATAATGCTAAGAAGATGAAAAATGTATAATTTAATATTATATTTTATATTTTCTTCATAGAAAAATTAAACATTTTTTACCTTGAGACTTCTTATTACTTCATAAATTATAAAATTGGGCAGCAAAATTTATATCAATTTTGCTGCATGAGAAACCACACAATTTTTTATTTCCTTTTTCCTGTTACTTGATTTTTTTTTTTTTTGAGTACCTGAGATTTAACATAGGTCACCACTCATGCTGGTACAGGGATCTACCACTGAGACAAAATTCAACCTTAAGTTTTCTTTTGCTCAGAATAATAATCGTATTTGTATTTGTGCATGTTTTAGAAATCTGTATGATCTACAATGAAGTATAATGATAAGTCTATTAGATTTCTCTTATTTTTACATTCTTTGAGTTTCAGTCTCAGTCAATCTTGACCATGTTTTCCTCATGCAATACCTACAGATTGACTCTGTTATTGCAGGATTTTCATTTTTTTTTTTTATTTTTTATTTTTTTTATTTTTTTTTATTAACTTGAGTATTTCTTATATACATTTCGAGTGTTATTCCCTTTCCCGGTTTCCGGGCAGACATCCCCCTCCCCCCTCCCCTTCCTTATGGGTGTTCCCCTCCCAACCCTCCCCCCATTGCCGCCCTCCCCCCATAGACTAGTTCACTGGGGGTTCAGTCTTAGCAGGACCCAGGGCTTCCCCTTCCACTGGTGCTCTTACTAGGATATTCATTGCTACCAATGGGGTCAGAGTCCAGGGTCAGTCCATGTATAGTCTTTAGGTAGTGGCTTAGTCCCTGGAAGCTCTGATTGCTTGGTATTGTTGTACTTTTGGGGTCTCGAGCCCCTTCAAGCTCTTCCAGTTCTTTCTCTGATTCCTTCAATAGGGGACCTATACTCAGTTCAGTGGTTTGCTGCTGGCATTCACCTCTGTATTTGCTGTATTCTGGCTGTGTCTCTCAGGAGAGATCTACATCCGGCTCCTGTCGGTCTGCACTTCTTTGCTTCATCCATCTTGTCTAATTGGGTGGCTGTATATGTATGGGCCACATGTGGGGCAGGCTCTGAATGGGTGTTCCTTCAGTCTCTGTTTTAATCTTTGCCTCTCCCTTCCCTGCCAAGGGTATTCTTTATCCTCATTTAAAGAAGGAGTGAAGCATTCACATTTTGATCATCCGTTTTGAGTTTCGTTTGTTCTAGGGATCTAGGGTAATTCAAGCATTTGGGCTAATAGCCACTTATCAATGAGTGCATACCATGTATGTCTTTCTGTGATTGGGTTAGCTCACTCAGGATGATATTTTCCAGTTCCAACCATTTGCCTACGAATTTCATAAACTCGTTTTTGATAGCTGAGTAATATTCCATTGTGTAGATGTACCACATTTTCTGTATCCATTCCTCTGTTGAAGGGCATCTGGGTTCTTTCCAGTTTCTGGCTATTATAAATAAGGCTGCAATGAACATAGTGGAGCACGTGTCTCTTTTATATGTTGAGGCATCTTTTGGGTATATGCCCAAGAGAGGTATAGCTGGATCCTCAGGCAGTTCAATGTCCAATTTTCTGAGGAACCTCCAGACTGATTTCCAGAATGGTTTTACCAGTCTGCAATCCCACCAACAATGGAGGAGTGTTCCTCTTTCTCCACATCCTCGCCAGCATCTGCTGTCACCTGAGTTTTTGATCTTAGCCATTCTCACTGGTGTGAGGTGAAATCTCAGGGTTGTTTTGATTTGCATTTCCCTTATGACTAAAGATGTTGAACATTTCTTTAGGTGTTTCTCAGCCATTCGGCATTCCTCAGCTGTGAATTCTTTGTTTAGCTCTGAACCCCATTTTTTAATAGGGTTATTTGTTTCCCTGTGGTCTAACTTCTTGAGTTCTTTGTATATTTTGGATATAAGGCCTCTATCTGTTGTAGGATTGGTAAAGATCTTTTCCCAATCTGTTGGTTGCCGTTTTGTCCTAACCACAGTGTCCTTTGCCTTACAGAAGCTTTGCAGTTTTATGAGATCCCATTTGTCGATTCTTGATCTTAGAGCATAAGCCATTGGTGTTTTGTTCAGGAAATTTTTTCCAGTGCCCATGTATTCCAGATGCTTCCCTAGTTTTTCTTCTATTAGTTTGAGTGTGTCTGGTTTGATGCGGAGGGCCTTGATCCACTTGGACTTAAGCTTTGTACAGGGTGATAAGCATGGATCGATCTGCATTCTTCTACATGTTGCCCTCCAGTTGAACCAGCACCATTTGCTGAAAATGCTATCTTTTTTCCATTGGATGGTTTTGGCTCCTTTGTCAAAAATCAAGTGACCATAGGTGTGTGGGTTCATTTCTGGGTCTTCAATTCTATTCCATTGGTCTATCTGTCTGTCTCTGTACCAATACCATGCAGTTTTTATCACTATTGCTCTGTAATACTGATTGAGTTCAGGGATAGTGATTCCCCCTGAAGTCCTTTTATTGTTGAGGATAGCTTTAGCTATCCTGGGTTTTTTGTTATTCCAGATGAATTTGCAAATTGTTCTATCTAACTCTTTGAAGAATTGGATTGGTATTTTGATGGGGATTGCATTGAATCTGTAGATTGCTTTTGGTAAAATGGCCATTTTTACTATATTAATCCTGCCAATCCATGAGCATGGGAGATCTTTCCATCTTCTGAGGTCTTCTTCAATTTCTTTCCTCAGTGTCTTGAAGTTCTTATTGTACAGATCTTTTACTTGCTTGGTTAAAGTCACACCGAGGTACTTTATATTATTTGGGTCTATTATGAAGGGTGTCGTTTCCCTAATTTCTCTCTCGGCTTGTTTCTCTTTTGTATAGAGGAAGGCAACTGATTTATTTGAGTTAATTTTATACCCAGCCACTTTGCTGAAGTTGTTTATCAGCTTTAGTAGTTCTCTGGTGGAACTTTTGGGATCACTTAAATATACTATCATGTCATCTGCAAATAGTGATATTTTGACCTCTTCTTTTCCGATCTGTATCCCCTTGATCTCCTTTTGTTGTCTGATTGCTCTGGCTAGAACTTCAAGAACTATATTGAATAAGTAGGGAGAGAGTGGGCAGCCTTGTCTAGTCCCTGATTTTAGTGGGATTGCTTCAAGTTTCTCTCCATTTAGTTTAATGTTAGCAACTGGTTTGCTGTATATGGCTTTTACTATGTTTAGGTATGGGCCTTGAATTCCTATTCTTTCCAGGACTTTTATCATGAAGGGGTGTTGAATTTTGTCAAATGCTTTCTCAGCATCTAATGAAATGATCATGTGGTTCTGTTCTTTCAGTTTGTTTATATAATGGATCACGTTGATGGTTTTCCGTATATTAAACCATCCCTGCATGCCTGGGATAAAGCCTACTTGATCATGGTGGATCATTGTTTTGATGTGCTCTTGAATTCGGTTTGCCAGAATTTTATTGAGTATTTTTGCATCGATATTCATAAGGGAAATTGGTCTGAAGTTCTCTTTCTTTGTTGTGTCTTTGTGTGGTTTAGGTATAAGAGTAATTGTGGCTTCGTAGAAGGAATTCGGTAGGGCTCCATCTGTTTCAATTTTGTGGAACAGTTTGGATAATATTGGTATGAGGTCTTCTATGAAGGTTTGATAGAATTCTGCACTAAACCCGTCTGGACCTGGGCTCTTTTTGGTTGGGAGACCTTTAATGACTGCTTCTATTTCCTTAGGAGTTATGGGGTTGTTTAACTGGTTTATCTGTTCCTGATTTAACTTCGATACCTGGTATCTGTCTAGGAAATTGTCCATTTCCTGAAGATTTTCAAATTTTGTTGAATATAGGTTTTTATAGTAAGATCTGATGATTTTTTGAATTTCCTCTGAATCTGTAGCTTGTCTCCCTTTTCATTTCTGATTTTGTTAATTTGGACGCACTCTCTGTGTCCTCTCGTTAGTCTGGCTAAGGGTTTATCTATCTTGTTGATTTTCTCAAAGAACCAACTTTTGGTTCTGTTGATTCTTTCTATGGTCCTTTTTGTTTCTACTTGGTTGATTTCAGCTCTGAGTTTGATTATTTCCTGCCTTCTACTCCTCCTGGGTGTATTTGCTTCTTTTTGTTCTAGAGCTTTTAGGTGTGCTGTCAAGCTGCTGACATATGCTCTTTCCTGTTTCTTTCTGCAGGCACTCAGCGCTATGAGTTTTCCTCTTAGCACAGCTTTCATTGTGTCCCATAAGTTTGAGTATGTTGTATCTTCATTTTCATTAAATTCTAAAAAGTTTTTATTTCTTTCTTTATTTCTTCCTTGACCAGGTTATCATTGAGTAGAGCATTGTTCAATTTCCACATATATGTGGGCATTCTTCCCTTATTGTTATTGAAGACCAGTTTTAGGCCGTGGTGGTCCGATAGCACGCATGGGATTATTTCTATCTTTCTGTACCTGTTGAGGCCCGTTTTTTGACCAATTATATGGTCAATTTTGGAGAAAGTACCATGAGGAGCTGAGAAGAAGGTATATCCTTTTGCTTTAGGATAGAATGTTCTATAAATATCCGTTAAGTCCATTTGGCTCATGACTTCTCTTAGTCTGTCGACATCACTGTTTAATTTCTGTTTCCATGATCTGTCCATTGATGAGAGTGGGGTGTTGAAGTCTCCCACTATTATTGTGTGAGGTGCAATGTGTGTTTTGAGCTTTAGTAAGGTTTCTTTTACGTATGTAGGTGCCCTTGTATTTGGGGCATAGATATTGAGGATTGAGAGTTCATCTTGGTGGATTTTTCCTTTGATGAATATGAAGTGTCCTTCCTTATCTTTTTTGATGACTTTTAGTTGGAAATTGATTTTATTTGATATTAGAATGGCTAATCCAGCTTGCTTCTTCCGACCATTTGCTTGGAAAGTTGTTTTCCAGCCTTTCACTCTGAGTTAGTGTCTGTCTTTGTCTCTGAGGTGTGTTTCCTGTAGGCAGCAGAATGCAGGGTCCTCGTTGCGTATCCAGTTTGTTAATCTATGTCTTTTTATTGGGGAGTTGAGGCCATTGATATTGAGAGATATTAAGGAATAGTGATTATTGTTTCCCTTTATATTCATATTTGGATGTGTGGTTATGTTTGTGTGCTTTCATTCTCTTTGTTTTGTTGCCAAGACGATTAGTTTCTTGCTTCTTCTAGGGTATAGCTTGCCTCCTTATGTTGGGCTTTACCATTTATTATCCTTTGTAGTGCTGGATTTGTAGAAAGATATTGTGTAAATTTGGTTTTGTCATGGAATATCTTGGTTTCTCCATCAATGTTAATTGAGAGTTTTGCTGGATATAGTAACCTGGGCTGGCATTTGTGTTCTCTTAGGGTCTGTATAACATCAGTCCAGGATCTTCTGGCCTTCATAGTTTCTGGCGAGAAGTCTGGTGTGATTCTGATAGGTCTCCCTTTATATGTTACTTGACCTTTTTCCCTTACTGCTTTTAATATTCTTTCTTTATTTTGTGCGTTTGGTGTTTTGACAATTATGTGACGGGAGGTGTTTCTTTTCTGGTCCAATCTATTTGGAGTTCTGTAGGCTTCTTGTATGCCTATGGGTATCTCTTTTTTTAGGTTAGGGAAGTTTTCTTCTATGATTTTGTTGAAGATATTTACTGGTCCTTTGAGCTGGGAGTCTTCACTCTCTTCTATACCTATTATCCTTAGGTTTGATCTTCTCATTGAGTCCTGGATTTCCTGTATGTTTTGGACCAGTAGCTTTTTCCGCTTTACATTATCTTTGACAGTTGAGTCAATGATTTCTATGGAATCTTCTGCTCCTGAGATTCTCTCTTCCATCTCTTGTATTCTGTTGGTGAAGCTTGTATCTACAGCTCCTTGTCTCTTCTTTTGGTTTTCTATATCCAGGGTTGTTTCCATGTGTTCTTTCTTGATTGCTTCTATTTCCATTTTTAATTCCTTCAACTGTTTGTTTGTGTTTTCCTGGAATTCTTTCAGGGATTTTTGCGTTTCCTCTCTGTAGGCTTTTACTTGTTTATTAATGTTTTCCTGTGCTTCCCTAAGTGTGTTCATGTCTTTCTTTAAGTCCTCCAGCATCATGATCAAATATGATTTTGAAACTAGATCTTGCTTTTCTGGTGTGTTTGGATATTCCGGGTTTGCTTTGGTGGGAGAATTGGGCTCCGATGATGCCATGTAGTCTTGGTTTCTGTTGCTTGGGTTCCTGCGCTTGCCTCTCGCCATCAGATTATCTCTAGTGTTACTTTGTTCTGCTATTTCTGACAGTGGCTAGACTGTCCTATAAGCCTGTGTGTCAGGAGTGCTGTAGACCTGTTTTCCTCTCTTTCAGTCAGTTATGGGGACAGAGTGTTCTGCTTTCGGGCGTGTAGTTTTTCCTCTCTACAGGTCTTCAGCTGTTCCTGTGGGCCTGTGTCTTGAGTTCACCAGGCAGCTTTCTTGCAGCAGAAAATTTGGTCTTACCTGTGGTCCTGAGGCTCAAGTTCGCTCATGGGGTGCTGCCCACGGGCTCTCTGCAGCGGCAGCAATCAGGAAGACCTGTGCCGCCCCTTCTGGGAGCTTCAGTGCACCAGGGTTCCAGATGGTCTTTGGCTTTTTCCTCTGGCGTCCGAGATGTGTGTGCAGGGAGCAGTCTCTTCTGGTTTCCCAGGCTTGTCTGCCTCTCTGAAGGTTTAGCTCTCCCTCCCACGGGATTTGGGTGCAGAGAACTGTTTATCCGGTCTGTTTCTTTCAGGTTCCGGCGGTGTCTCAGGCGCAGGGGTCCTGCCGCTCCTGGGCCCTCCCCCACGGGAGCCCAGAGGCCTTATACAGTTTCCTCTTGGGCCAGGGATGTGGGCAGGGGTGAGCAGTGTTGGTGGTCTCTTCCGCTCTGCAGCCTCCGGAGTGCCCACCTGACCAGGTGATTAGGATTTTCATTTTTAAGACCTTGTTGACAGAATCATATTTGGTCCAGCCTCTCTTATAAAACAAGAAAAATAATACGTGTTGAATGTAGATCCATATTTGTTATTTATTTCCCTTTATTATCTGAGTGTTAAGATTATCTGTGTACTATGTATGTGCCTGGTATGTACACAGAAATTGGATGAGAAAATTGGACACCTGGAATTGGAGTTGCAGATGGTTTTGTACTACAGTGTGTATGCTGAGAATTATATCTGGGTATTCTGGAAAAAACAGCATAAGCTTTTAACTACTGAGTCATCTATCTGGCCATGATGTACATTGTTTGGCATATTACTTTGGGGAAAATGCGAAACATAGTTCCCCTATGTTTGCTGTCACACATCTCCCATGAACTGTGACTCTACACAAAATCATTCGCAGTATTTTGCAATAAAAATTCAAGAAAGAGCTCTCTGCTCCAGACCCCGTGGGAGAGAGACCTCACCGCCTGGTCAGGTGGGCACTCCTGAGACTGCAGAGCAGAAGAGACCACCAACACTGCCCACCCCTGTCCAAATCCCTGGCCCAAGAGGAAACTGTATAAGGCCTCTGGGTTTGGGTCACTAAACAGCCATCATTTACAATATGCTAAGATCACTGTAGAATTATATAGAGTTACATAATATATTTACTAGTTGTTATTCAAAGCTAAAGCAGGATAAATAACTTGCATGAATAAGGAGATAGCATCATCCATGCATGAAATATCAAAATTAAACTAAGCATTCCTCCCAATAACTATAGTTTGATGCGATTCTATAAGATAAGGTCTTGGGTTGTGCAAATGAAAGGAGTGGAGGGAGGGGAAACTGTTTTCAGGATGAATAGTATTGTATGAGAGAATAAATTGTTGAAAGAACAGGTTGTTTCAATGTACAATAATTTTTAATCTTCTTAATATATAAGAATATAAATATCAAGTTTTATATCAAAAGATCAGTGTTGTAGTATGATATCCCTCATACACAATCATAAGTATCCATAAACCAGAGAGTTTTGTCGTACAAAGAAAGCCAAACTGAACAGGATGTTCCAAGAAAAACAGACCTCATGTTGATCTTGAAAATTAAGTAACTCTTAGCTTCACTTTCTTGTTCTACTTAGCGTGGCCAGCAGTGCTAGACAAAATGTCAGTATTATTTTCCCAATAATGCTATTTGCAAATATACATTGATACATCCATAATGAGAAGAGTCTAATGGACTTACAGTTAATGGTCACATGGTGATGCTTTTAGATGTTACTTGATATAACACAAACTATAGTGTAAACAAAATCACAATTGTTTGTGCAACATATGGATGCAAGTTAAAAAGTCAATGTCTACAACATAATACGTTGTAATATATTATAATACAACTCATAGACCCAAGATTCAGTTAGCACTGCAGAGAGTGGGGCAGAAAATTTGTAAGAGTCTGAGGTCCAGGACATCTACTAGGAGGTATTATCTTCTTAATAGTTGAGAGCTCAGCTAAATTGAATAAAACATGTTATGTAGTTAACATTAAGATATCTGTAGTTAATATAAATTTGTATAATGTATTAAATGCATGAATTTAAATGTAGATCAAATAAATTGTGAAATGAATATTTTGAAACATTACTCAACTTCTGCTTTTTAGTGTGTCTGGGTCTAGTGTGAGGGTTGAGAACAAGAGACAGATATGTCCAGAATATATTTTATACATACATGAAATTCTCTAAGAATAACTGATATATACTTAATAAAAGTTAGCAAAAACAGTTTTATGTATAATACGAATAGAAGCAAAATGTCATACATGAATCATGTTGGTCCATTTAAGACAAGATGTTAATTCCCTGTTTTGGTGAGAGATTGTCAACATCTGATATAGCAACAGCCTTGACTCAAACTCATCATGTGACCTAGAATGACTTTGAACTCCTGATCCTCCTTTCATCTCCCAGTGCTGGGACTCCAAACTTATGCTACAGCTACCCAAAACATTATTTTTATAAACATATTATACAAACTCTAAATACAAAGGATATCAGTGTTTGCATACACAAACTTAGATGAAAATTTGAATTATTAAAAATGTTTTCTTTTGTGTTGGGGATTTAGCTCAGTAATAGAGCACTTGCCTAGCAAGCATAAGACCCTGGGTTCGGTCCTCAGCTCCTGAAAAAAAAAAAAAGACAAAATAACAAAGATGTTTTCTTCTTAAAGGAAAAATCTTAAACACTACATTCTAAGATACCTCTTTAAATGACATTTAAAAAAAACTTTACCAATTTAACGAAATTCCTGATTCAATATATTTAATACATTTGCAAAATTATTTTTATTTTTCAAAGTTTTCAGCCAATATCTAAAATATAAAAACAATTATAAAAATATAAATATGAAACCCTAGTCATTAATATTGAATTAATATAAAAAATTTCACAAATAAAATGTAATTTGTGAAAATAAAATCATACTAGGACAATTTGCCTTAGAGTATGTCAAAAATAATGAAAACTAGCTTGAATATTTTTCTTAGAGGTTAAGAACATTTTTTCATTAAATTTCATTAAATTGAAGAAATACATTTAAAATGATTGAATTTAAAATGCTCTGCCTTGGACGAAAGGGAAGACAAAAGGAGGAAGGGGATGGAAGGGAAGGCATTTGTAATTTAAAAACTCCTGCTGAGTTCTCTGGGCACGTGTACCAAACCATTCTTATATCTGAAGTGATGCTTTCTAGGCTTCTCATGAATCATTTTATCTGCTTTTATTTCGTTAACTTTAATCATACAACTCTACTGGGTATGGAATTTGTGCACCAGAGTTTATAAAATTCTTGTGAGGATGAGGTGGGTGGGTGGGTGGGTGGGTTGGATGGAGGAGTACCCTCATAGAGGCAATGGGGAAGGGGATGGGATGGGAAATTTGTGGAGGAGAATCTGGGAAGAGAGACAACACTACAAATGTAAATAAAATAACTAATAAAAAATAGTAAAATAAAAAACCCACATTTGGGGTTCGGGATTTAGCTCAGTGATAGAGTGCTTGCCTAGAAAGCGTAGGGCCCTGGGTTCGGTCCTCAGCTCCAGGAAAAAAAAAGAAAGAAAGAAAGAAAGAAAGAAAGAAAGAAAGAAAGAAAGAAAGAGAGAAAGAAAGAAAGAGAGAAAGAAAAAACACTCCACATTTCACATTTATGACACAAAATATTTACAGTTTGCTAATCACAACATCCAAATGTCACTTGATCACAATTTAAAATCATTTATGAAGATGAAAATTGTACCTTATATGCTGTCCCATGGCTAAGTTTTCTAAAAATAAAAAGATTGATGACAGGACAGCCATCTTCTAATCTCAACTGCAGATATTCAGTGGTGACCAAAAATACTCTGCTGGCAGTCTACTTCTATGCGAAAGAAGGACAGGGCTAACAAAGAGAATGGGTAATATTTCTGCTTCACAAGTACTGTATTCATCATGATCTCCAAGTAATAGAAAAATGAAAAAAGTCAAAGTTCCTCCTACACTGCTACTAGAATTTAAATATGTTTCTCTGAGACATCATGAATCTATGAGATTGATTCTGAATACCCAAAGGGTTTGGGAATTTTCTGCCCCTTGAGATTCCAAGTTATAGTTCTGTATACCTTGTCCCTTCATCAACTAGTTAACAATACTTATAAGCACCTCCAATATTAGGTTGTGCTTTTAATTTTTTCTATGAATTCTATTTAACAATGTTCTCATCATGGTTCAGGAACAAACCCTCAAACCCTGTTTAATAATATATGGAAAACAGTGTTTATGTGCTGAATTAACAAAAACTTCCAGACTTTTTCTTATTGTAATTGAATTCATTGAGGTTAGTGAGCACTTTAGAACATATTTGGACCACGTTGTAATTTCGCAACGAATTTACTATCTTATATTAAAACGACGCTCAAAAAAAAAAAAAAAAAAAAAAAAAAAAACACAAACAAAAACTTCCTTCAGTCACAAGGAATTTTTCAATAAATTTTTACCATGCATTACTTTGGGAAAACCTATAAAGGAATTTATATTAAAGAAGTACATTTTATGTTTAATTTTAGACAAGTTCATATATATATTCATAGAATTATTATAATATTGACCACTAATACTTCTCTCTTATAACCCCCATTACTACTAATCCTCTTTCTCTTCCAACTATAAAAAACCACGCACATACCTTTAAAAATAAAAAAAATGAAAATCCTGCTTTTAATTAGAGTTACCTCAGTGAAGATGAATAGGGAGTTACTTACTGGAGCAATGGAAACTTATATTGGTTACATACTGGTAAAAAATTATACCCTTTTACCAGAAAAAACTACCTGTCTATAGCATCCCAGATATAGGGGGACCATCACAAGTGCTTACACTATCCAAGGTGGAATGTCGAATGGCCCAGATTTGTACAGGTATACACAGGTAATGTCTTCATTATTTAAATGGTTAACTCATATTCAGAAGAAAATATATCACAAAACTCCTGCCTACCTATCAGGTCCTACAATTTATTTCTGTCTGTGATATTCGTGTGTCTTGGAGGTGGTGATATAAAGCTATAAAGATTTAGGTATATATATATTTAGATAGATAGATAGATAGATAGATAGATAGATAGATAGATAGATAGCAGGTTGATGCCTCGTCTATTTACCAAACAGTTACAGCATATTCCCACCAAGGGCATGTGACTTCGTAAACCATAAGCTTTTAGCAGATTTACATTACCAAAATATTTTCCTTCCTATGCAACATACCTCCGTTCTAATCTAAAAGTGGTTTGTTACACCTTATCATTATCAGTCATGCTATTATTGTTTGAATGGGTAATTTTATCATTTGTTTCAGTATTCTAGAATGGAAATCTGACATCTAAGCAACAGCTTTGAGAATTGTTCTTTCCAATAGTGTACAAGGCATTCTGGGACATAAACACTAGTCATCAGAGAAGAACATTCTGAAGGAAGTCATAGTAAGTTCTTATAAAATAAAAAAGATGTTATATATTTTGAAAATTCAAGACAGCAAATTAACATTATCATTCCAAAATGAAGGAATGATGCAGAAGCCAGGAATAAGAAGAATGAGTTAAAGCCCAAACTGAGCAAGGCATATAGTGATATGATTTGTTTCTTTTAAGGTAATTGTAGCCATTTTGTATTTAGGCTCCATTTGCCCATAAGGTAAAATGGAGTTCATCTACTTCACAAAATTAATCAAGCTGACAATAAAAAGTTCTACTAGTAAGTCAATATGCTATTGTTTTAATTTTCATGCTCTCCTTTTAAAAAACTATGGAAATTCACTATGCCCAACGCCATTTACCTTACTTAGGAACAATCATCTTGAAAATCAGCTGATAGTACTCTCCATACTTAGACAAAACGTAATAATTCTTCGCTCCATGTCTCCTGAAGTTTTGACCTGGAGTTTTCTATAAAAAGCCTACCCTAAGAACAAAGGAGCACCACAGTTTGGCTCCAATGTCCTCTCCGTGGTCCTGATCAATCTATCAGTATTAAACTGATCAATTGATTAATAAACTTTCATCATATCTGAGATCAGTGACTGAGAGGTCAGTGTGTGGTTCTTCCTGAATCTCAACAGTAGTAAATCTTGCAGCTTCATGTTTCTAGCATGTGGTGAGTCACAGAGATCTAAAACAAGAAAAGTGTCCTCCACCATCCACATCTGCTGCCAACAGGACAAGGAGTCTCTTTCTCTCTTCACCCAGCTATACTCATTGAATGATAGATTGCTCAGGGTGTGTCCCACATTGTTGTCATGTCTCAGCCTCTGGGATCTCCACTAAAATGTAGTCTTCACTTTTATAGATTCAAGCAAATGGCCATACAAACTTTCTTTCAATGACCGTAATATTTGTATATATTGTGCGGCCTCAGCTTTTCTCAAAAACCGTGAAAAAGTGTCTAGAGAGATGACTCAGCATTTAACAACACTGACTGCTCTTCGAGGTCCTGAGTTCAATTCCCTGCAGTCATATGGTTGCTCTCAGCCATGTGTAATTGTATCAGATACTCTGTATGGTGTGTTTAAAGAAAGTAATAATATACTCACATACATAAAATAAATAAACCTTTAAATAATGCATGGAACATCACTACATAAACCTTATGTCTTATAAATTCATGTTTAGTAAATCATTATCATGCCTACAATGTTGCCTAAGTTTCCGGAAGCTTGAGGTGGAACCTGTCACCCTAGAACTATAGCTATGCCAACTTCTGTGAGATCTTGCACTTAGGGCAAATATATTATTCCAGTGCAGACCTGGACATTATTTTTTAATAGTTCAAAAGTCTTTTGCTAGCATACCACTTGATGTAAACTTTAACCATCCAGAACTCTTTCCTCTAAAATCTCTATTACTTTTTTATCTTTTGTCCCAATTATCTTTTTTAAATGTAGACATAAATTATACAAAACCTCCACTATGTTCGAGAAATAGCTCAATGATGAATAGCACTCACTGCATTTGCAAAACACCAGGATCTACTTTCTGAATCACAGGTTCACAGGTGCATTAGTCAGGGACGTCTAGAAATATATATATATTATTTACAAATATATATACATATATATATATATATATATATATATATATATATATTAGAGTGGCTTAAAGTTTGTGTTCAAGCAAGTCCAATGGTTGAATGTCTCAGCATATCTCCAGTAGAAGTTGGTGTCCCCAAAAAAGAGCAGATTCTAATGCCAATAAAGACACTAACCTGTCAGAGAGAGCAAAGGTAAGAAGAGAAAGAACAAGCATTTCCTTCTTTCATGCCTTTTATATAGGCTTCTACCATAAATTTGACCCAGACTAAAGTCAGACCTTCTCACCTCAAAACATCTGTGTTCCTCTTCATCCTTCTCACATAAAATTATTTAATTAAGAAAAACAGTAGCCACAGGTGTACTCAGCCACTTGGGATTTAGTTAATTCCAGAGGCAGTCGAGGCAATGACCAACAAAAACTGTCACACAACCAATTGTTACCTCAGTGTCAAAGTCCTTATCTTCATGTGGCCTCGCTGAGCAGTAAACCCATAACACATATACATACAAGCAAGAAAAACTTTCATACACATAACATGATAAAGTGTAAAAAGTTTTCATGCATTCATGTCACTGATTCCAGTCACATGCTCGTCTGTTCTGAAAGTTTCTCCATCCAGTGAATTATACCATTATGTTTAAATACCAATTTATTATTGTTTTCAGGACATGAATATGATAGCTATTCTCAGTCATCAACTTGACATATCTGAAATTAAGTAAATCCCAAGAAGCTGGATGTACCTGTGAGTTATTTTTCTTAATTAAATCATTTGAGGAGGAAAGAACCATCTTAACTCTGTGCCACACAATATGACTAATGCAGTGGAAATATAAAGCCCAATGCTGGAAACATAGCATTTAAATGGTCTCTATTATACCGCTTGATAGGATCTTTCTAAAACTATTAAAACTCATGACAACTGTAACTTAAGGAAATGCTTCATGTGGTTCACAAATCAGTAATAAAGTGCTTCAGAGTTGGAGATCATGGCAATAGGAGCTAGAGGAAGCAGATAATGTTGATTTCACAACCTAGATATAGAATGGTTACTGTACATGTTTGTTTGATACTCAAGCTCAGAGAACAGTATTGCCCACATTTCAAGTGATCCTTCCATGTCAAAAATCAAAAATCAAGACCCAAATCCCGTGGGAGGGAGAGCTAAACCTTCAGAGAGGCAGACAAGCCTGGGAAACCAGAAGAGACTGCTCCCTGCACACACATCTCGGACTCCAGAGGAAAAAGCCAAAGACCATCTGGAACCCTGGTGCACTGAAGCTCCCGGAAGGGGCGGCACAGGTCTTCCTGGTTGCTGCCGCTGCAGAGAGCCCCTGGGCAGCACCCCACGAGCGAACCTGAGCCTCGGGACCACAGGTAAGACCAAATTTTCTGCTGCAAGAAAGCTGCCTGGTGAGCTTGGGACAAACGGAAGCAGAATTTCTCTAGGACCAGGCACGTTCTGTGTTTACCGGAAGTCCCACACCCAAGGATCCCGGCCCGCAGCAGCTCTCTACTCCCAGACCCGGTGAGAGAGAGACCCAACCGCCTGGTCAGGTGGGCACTCCTGAGGCTGCAGAGCGGAAGAGACCACCAACACTGCTCACCCCTGCCCACATCCCTGGCCCAAGAGGAAACTGTATAAGGCCTCTGGGTTCCCGTGGGGGAGGGCCCAGGAGCAGCAGGACCCCTGTGCCTGAGACACCACCAGAACCTGAAGGAACAGACCGGATAAACAGTTCTCTGCACCCAAATCCCGTGGGAGGGAGAGCTAAACCTCCAGAGAGGCAGACACACCTGGGAAACCAGAAGAGACTGCACTCTGCACACATCTCAGACGCCAGAGGAAAACACCAAACGCCATCTGGAACACTGGTGAACTGAAGCTCCCAGAAACTGCGGTGCAGATCTTCCTGGTTGCTGCCGCCACAGAGAGCTCGAGGGCAGAACCCCACGAGTGAACATGAGCCTCGGGATCACAGGTAAGACCAACTTTTCTGCTGCAAGTGACCTGCCTGGTAAACTCAAGACACAGGCCCACAGGAACAGCTGAAGACCTGTAGACAGGAAAAACTACACGCCCGAAAGCAGAACACTCTGTCCCCATAACTGGCTGAAAGAAAACAGGAAAACAGGTCTACAGCACTCCTGACACACAGGCTTATAGGACAGTCTAGCCACTGTCAGAAATAGCAGAACAAAGTAACACTAGAGATAATCTGATGGCAAGAGGCAAGCGCAGGAACCCAAGCAACAGAAACCAAGACTACATGGCATCATCGGAGCCCAATTCTCCCATCAAAACAAATATGGAATATCCAAACACACCAGAAAAGCAAGATCTAGTTTCAAAATCATATTTGATCATGATGCTGGAGGACTTCAAGAAAGACGTGAAGAACACCCTTAGAGAACAAGTAGAAGCCTACCGAGAGGATTCGCAAAAATCCCTGAAAGATTTCCAGGAAATCATAAATAAACAAGTAGAAGCCCATAGAGAGGAGTCACAAAAATCCCTGAAAGAATTCCAGGAAAACACAATCAAACAGTTGAAGGAATTAAAAATGGAAATAGAAGCAATCAAGAAAGAACACATGGAAACAACCCTGGATCTAGAAAACCAAAAGAAGAGACAAGGAGCTGTAGATACGAGCTTCACCAACAGAATACAAGAGATGGAAGAGAGAATCTCAGGAGCAGAAGATTCCATAGAAATCATTGACTCAACTGTCAAAGATAATGTAAAGTGGAAAAAGCTACTGGTCCAAAACATACAGGAAATCCAGGACTCAATGAGAAGATCAAACCTAAGGATAATAGGTATAGAAGAGAGTGAAGACTCCCAGCTCAAAGGACCAGTAAATATCTTCAACAAAATCATAGAAGAAAACTTCCCTAACCTAAAAAAAGATATACCCATAGGCATACAAGAAGCCTACAGAACTCCAAATGGATTGGACCAGAAAAGAAACACCTCCCATCACATAATAGTCAAAACACCAAACGCACAAAATAAAGAAAGAATATTAAAAGCAGTAAGGGAAAAAGGTCAAGTAACATATAAAGGAAGACCTATCAGAATCACACCAGACTTCTCGCCAGAAACTATGAAGGCCAGAAGATCCTGGACTGATGTCATACAGACCCTAAGAGAACACAAATGCCAGCCCAGGTTACTATATCCTGAAAAACTCTCAATTAACATAGATGGAGAAACCAAGATATTCCATGACAAAACCAAATTAACACAATATCTTTCTACAAATCCAGCACTACAAAGGATAATAGATGGTAAAGCCCAACATAAGGAGGCAAGCTATACCCTAGAAGAAGCAAGAAACTAATCCTCTTGGCAACGAAACAAAGAGAAGAAAAGCACACAAACATAACCTCACATCCAAATATGAATATAACAGGAAGCAATAATCACTATTCCTTAATATCTCTCAATATCAATGGCCTCAACTCCCCAATAAAAAGACATAGATTAACAAAATGGATACGCAATGAGGACCCTGCATTCTGCTGCCTACGGGAAACACACCTCAGAGAAAAAGACAGAAACTACCTCAGAGTGAAAGGCTGGAAAACAACTTTCCAAGCAAATGGTCAGAAGAAGCAAGCTGGAGTAACCATTCTAATATCAAATAAAATCAATATTCAACTAAAAGTCATCAAAAAAGGTAAGGAAGGACACTTCATATTCATCAAAGGAAAAATACACCAAGATGAACTCTCAATCCTAAATGTATATGCGCCCAAATACAAGGGTACCTACATACGTAAAAGAAACCTTACTAAAGGTCAAAACAGACATTGCACCTCACACAATAATAGTAGGAGATTTCAACACCCTACTCTCATCAATGGACAGATCATGGATACAGAAATTAAACAGAGACGTAGATAGACTAAGAGAAGTCATGAGCCAAATGGACTTAACGGATATTTATAGAACATTCTATCCTAAAGCAAAAGGATGTACCTTCTTCTCAGCTCCTCATAGTACTTTCTCCAAAATTGAACATATAATTGGTCAAAAAACGGGCCTCCACAGGTACAGGAAGATAGAAATAATCCCATGCGTGCTATCATACCACCACGGCCTAAAACTGGTCTTCAATAACAATGGGAAGAATGCCCACATATACATGGAAATTGAACAATGCTCTACTCAATGATAACCTGGTCAAGGAAGAAATAAAGAAAGAAATTAAAGACTTTTTAGAATTTAATGAAAATGAAGGTACAACATACCCAAACTTATGGGACACAATGAAAGCTGTGCTAAGAGGAAAACTCATAGCACTGAGCGCCTGCAGAAAGAAACGGGAAAGAGCATATGTCAGCAGCTTGACAGCACACCTAAAATCTCTAGAACAAAAAGAAGCAAATACACCCAGGAGGAGTAGAAGGCAGGAAATAATCAAACTCAGAGCTGAAATCAACCAAGTAGAAACAAAAAGGACCATAGAAAGAATCAACAGAACCAAAAGTTGGTTCTTTGAGAAAATCAACAAGATAGATAAACCCTTAGCCAGACTACCGAGAGGACACAGAGAGTGTATCCAAATTAATAAAATCAGAAATGAAAAGGGAGACATAACTACAGATTCAGAGGAAATTCAAAAAATCATCAGATCTTACTATAAAAGCCTATATTCAACAAAACTTGAAAATCTACAGAAATGGACAATTTCCTAGCCAGATACCAGGTACCGAAGTTAAATCAGGAACAGATAAACCAGTTAAACAACCCCATAACTCCTAAGGAAATAGAAGCAGTCATTAAAGGTCTCCCAACCAAAAAGAGCCCAGGTCCAGAAGGGTTTAGTGCAGAATTCTATCAAACCTTCATAGAAGACCTCATACCAATACTATCCAAACTATTCCACAAAATTGAAACAGATGGAGCACTACCGAATTCCTTCTATGAAGCCACAATTACTCTTAACCTAAACCACACAAAGACCCAACAAAGAAACAGAACTTCAGACCAATTTCCCTTATGAATATCGACGCAAAAATACTCAATAAAATTCTGGCAAACCGAATCCAAGAGCACATCAATACAATCATCCACCATGATCAAGTAGGCTTCATCCCAGGCATGCAGGGATGGTTTAATATATGGAAAACCATCAACGTGATCCATTATATAAACAAACTGAAAGAACAGAACCACATGATCATTTCATTAGATGCTGAGAAAGCATTTGACAAAATTCAACACCCCTTCATGATAAAAGTCCTGGAAAGAATAGGAATTCAAGGCCCATACCTAAATATAGTAAAAGCCATATACAGCAAACCAGTTGCTAACATTAAACTAAATGGAGTGAAACTTGAAGCAATCCCACTAAAATCGGGACTAGACAAGGCTGCCCCCTCTCTCCCTACTTATTCAATATAGTTCTTGAAGTTCTAGCCAGAGCAATCAGACAACAAAAGGAGATCAAGGGGATACAGATCGGAAAAGAAGAGGTCAAAATATCACTATTTGCAGATGACATGATAGTATATTTAAGTGATCCCAAAAGTTCCACCAGAGAACTACTAAAGCTGATAAACAACTTCAGCAAAGTGGCTGGGTATAAAATTAACTCAAATAAATCAGTTGCCTTCCTCTACACAAAAGAGAAACAAGCCGAGAAAGAAATTAGGGAAACGACACCCTTCATAATAGACCCAAGTAATATAAAGTACCTCGGTGTGACTTTAACCAAGCAAGTAAAAGATTTGTACAATAAGAACTTCAAGACACTGAAGAAAAAAATTGAAGAAGACCTCAGAAGATGGCAAGATCTCCCATGCTCATGGATTGGCAGGATTAATATAGTAAAAATGGCCTTTTTACCAAAAGCGATGTACAGATTCAATGCAATCCCCATCAAAATACCAATCCAATTCTTCAAAGAGTTAGACAGAACAATTTGCAAATTCATCTGGAATAACAAAAAACGCAGGATAGCTAAAACTATCCTCAACAATAAAAGGACTTCAGGGGGAATCACTATCCCTGAAGTCAAGCAGTATTACAGAGCAATAGTGATAAAAACTGCATGGTATTGGTACAGAGACAGACAGATAGACCAATGGAATAGAATTGAAGACCCAGAAATGAACCCACACACCTATGGTCACTTGATTTTTGACAAAGGAGCCAAAACCATCCAATGGAAAAAAGATAGCATTTTCAGCAAGTGGTGCTGGTTCAACTGGAGGTCAACATGTAGAAGAATGCAGATCAATCCATGCTTATCACCCTGTACAAAGCTTAAGTCCAAGTGGATCAAGGACCTCCACATCAAACCAGACACACTCAAACTAATGGAAGAAAAACTAGGGAAGAATCTGGAACAGCTGGGCACTGGAAAATATTTCCTGAACAAAACACCAATGGCTTATGCTCTAAGATCAAGAATCGACAAATGGGACCTCATAAACTGCAAAGCTTCTGTAAGGCAAAGGACACTGTGGTTAGGACAAAACAGCAACCAACAGATTGGGAAAAGATCTTTACCAATCCTACAACAGATAGAGGCCTTATATCCAAAATATACAAAGAACTCAAGAAGTTAGACCGCAGGGAAACAAATAACCCTCTTAAAAATGGGGTTCAGAGCTAAACAAAGAATTCACAGCTGAGGAATGCCGAATGGCTGAGAAACACCTAAAGAAATGTTCAACATCTTTAGTCATAAGGGAAGTTCAAATCAAAACAACCCTGAGATTTCACCTCACACCAGTGAGAATGGCTAAGATCAAAAACTCAGGTGACAGCAAATGCTGGCGAGGATGTGGAGAAAGAGGAACACTCCTCCATTGTTGGTGGGATTGCAGACTGGTACAACCAATCTGGAAATCAGGCTGGAGGTTCCTCAGAAAATTGGACATTGAACTGCCTGAGGATCCAGCTATACCTCTCTTGGGCATATACCCAAAAGATGCCCCAACATATAAAAAAGACACGTGCTCCACTATGTTCATCGCAGCCTTATTTGTAATAGCCAGAAGTTGGAAAGTACCCAGATGCCCTTAAACAGAAGAATGGATACAGAAAATATGGTACATCTACATAATGGAATATTACTCAGCTATCAAAAACAATGACTTTATGAAATTCGTAGGCAAATGGTTGGAACTGGAAAACATCATCCTGAGTGAGCTAACCCAATCACAGAAAGACATACATGGTATGCACTCATTGATAAGTGGCTATTAGCCCAAATGCTTGAATTACCCTAAATCCCTAGAACAAATGAAACTCAAGACAGATAATCAAAATGTGAATGCTTCACTCCTTCTTTAAAAGGGGAACAAGAATACCCTTGGCAGGGAATAGAGAGCTAAAGATTAAAACAGACACAGAAGGAACACCCATTCAGAGCCTGCCCCACATGTGGCCCATACATATACAGCCACCCAATTAGACAAGAAGGATGAAGCAAAGTAGTGCAGACTGACAGGAGCCGGATGTAGATCGCTCCTGAGAGACACAGCCAGAATACAGCAAATACAGAGGCAAATGCCAGCAGCAAACCACTGAACTGAGAATAGGACCCCCGTTGAAGGAATCAGAGAAAGAACTGGAAGAGCTTGAAGGGGCTTGAGACTCCATATGTACAACAATGCCAAGCAACCAGAGCTTCCATGGACTAAGCCACTACCTAGACTATACATGGACTGACCCTGGACTCTGACCTCATAGGTAGCAATTAATATCCTAGTAAGAGCACCAGTGGAAGGGGATCCCCTGGGTCCTGCTAAGACTGAACCCCCAGTGAAGTAGACTGTTGGGGGGAGGGCAGCAATGGGGGGAGGGTTGGGAGGGGAACACCCATAAGGAAGGGGAGGGGGTAGGGGGATGTTTGCCCGGAAACCGGGAAATGGAATAACACTCGAAATGTATATAAGAAATACTCATGTTAATAAAAAAAATTCAAGAAAAACTGAATATGGAACTTCAGGAAGTATACTGGTTGAGGTAAACACTTTAATGAGGCAGAAGAAACCTCAGTAGTGAAATGCAAATACTGATGAGGGAAAATGATGACTGCAACCTGATAAACTATTTCATAGTGCTTGGACTTACAAAAATATTTTCTTCTTCTTAGAAAGAGAAATACGTTTTCACATCATTACAATGCATTTCCCTCTGAAAAGTGCCTGCCATTCAGTAGTGTGGTAGTGTTTACTTTCTATGTAGGCATATTACTATCCCACTAACTGCTTCCAACAGCAATGTATTCTTGTGTAGGAAAGTACAGACTTACCTTACATAGGCATAATCCATAGCCTGAAATAGTAGGAGACAGCTAGTAGGTACAGGAAGTGGTTTTATAGATCTTCAGTATCAGTGTGAATTATTAAGATTTCCAGAGAGGTGGTTAGATTACAAGGGTACAGAACAGAAATTGACACAATACACTCAGACACAACTATAGATTGGATAGGACTGTGTTTTTCTTGTTTGCCCTTAGAATACAATAGGATGAATATCCTATTCCTCTACCTTAACCTGTGGTTTTATTTATAATTAGCTATACTAATGCTAAAGTAGTCCATAGTGTGAAATTAAGGCATAGAGATAGGACTACTCAAAGGAATGTCATGTGCAAATGACGACTGATTGAAGAGGTGTTTTTACAAATGAAAGAATATCCACAGGGGCCAATAAACTCTCAGAATCTAGAAGGTACATGCCACAGATTCTCTTCAGAGTCTACAGCACGAACTTATCCGACTGCTAGTGTGATCTCAGATTATAGCCTTTGAAACTGAGAAAATAAATTCTTGTCCTCTAAGCCACATGGTACTTAAGGACACCTGTGGAAATTCATCAGGATAATTTGTAGGAAGCCATTTTTGCCTGCTTCTGTGAAGCTCACGTTCTGCTGGTCTGCTGTCAGACTTCCAGGCCTGTCTTACTTGCAGAAAAATAAGAGGAGCTACACTCGAAGCTCAAGCTGAGGGATCGAATATTCTATTAATCTCCGTGGAAGGAAGAGGGAGGCCTCTGGTGGGTACAGATTTCCTATGTACTTCAGCAATTTTCTCTGGTAGCTTGTGACTTGTTTCCAAAATACTGAAAAGTACATAAAGATTTTGAGAAATGCATTTGTGCCTGGCGTGGTATAGACCTGCAGCCCTCCTGATTTTTAACTTTTGTCTATGAGTCTCCCTTTTATCTTCCCTATAACCATCCTCATTCCTCCCTCAGAGGACTGTTTGACTTCGCACCAACAGAACCTGGACAGTAATTCTTTTGAGATTCTTAGGAGATGGCATTTACTGTAATATAAAGGAGGATAACACATTTTTTCCATTATGCATAAAAAGTAATAACAATTTTTTAAAGGACAGCAGCATAGATTTATTATATGCCAGTTTCACATAGTCTTAATGGTGAAACATTTTAAACAGAGACCAAGTTTTTGTATTTTGTGTTGCCCTTTCCCCAGTCTAGTCAGATTTCTTGCTAGTACCTCACCTCTTTTGAAACAGTAAATACCATGACAATAAATAAATAATGGAAACAACTAGTTTTTGTAAGCTATTCTCTGACTTTTGCACACACATACTTAATAAATGAGTTTAATAAAAAAATACATTAAGAAAAAAATTTTTGTAAAATCCAACCACAAATTCATATTACCATGGGTGTTTAAAATTATAACTTTTATTTTTCCCAACACAAAATTTAAATAATTTCCTAAAAAAACGTGGAATAGTTCAATAAAATGTTTGTTAAAAATACAGCAAACTAATGAGTACTAGAAGTGGGAGAAATAGTCTGCTCCAAGAAGATTATTATCAAGTAGTTATCTCATAACAAACCATCAGCCTGAATATATAAATAAAACTAACTGCATGAAAACTGGGCAGGTTACATTTATGTATTTAAAAAAATATATGTATGTCATATACATGTACATTTACATCTATATTATATGCACATATGTATAAATTACACATCATATAACAAATTATACAATATATACATATGCATAGGTATAGGTATATGAATACATATAAACAGACATATATACATACATATGTACATATATGTACACATACAAATGCAGTATATTTGAATAAGAGTTAATAAAAAAACATGAATTGGAAATAGAAGAAGAATGGATTTATGGGAGTGTTTAGTGATAGAAAAGCGAACGTGAGGAATGGTATCATTATAATCTCAAACAATGAGAAATAATTAAAGAGAAAAATAAAAAAGACAATTGTCTTAAACAAAATGAAGTAAAAGATATCACATGAAGAAAGTCATATGATATGAAAAAAATAGATATTTAAAACCAGATAACATAATTTGGAACATAGAAAGGCATTGTAGGAGGTGCATTTTAAAGGAAATTGAACTGGATGAATTTAAGTTTGAGCACAATCATATTATGAAACAGACAGATTTGTTTATTTTTAATAGATAAACTGTTAATAGATTAATTTTTAATAACCCTTATAGTTATGACAACTATCAATATTTAATGATTGTGTAAAAATTTAATTTCTGTGTAAACAGTGGTAAATATTTTAGATTGCTTTTCCCCTTTAGCAGAAATCTTGTAGTAGGCTGTGTCATATATCTAAACAATTTAAAATATTTTTAAAGTACACATGACAAGCTAAAGAGGATTAGTTAAAGTAAATATGAGTTTATATTTGACATACTTCTCCCAGAATGTCCTTGGGGAGTTTCAGGTTGGATTTCATCCAAGTCTCTCCAGTGCTCTAATATTATCTGTACTGGACTGAAGCTTCTCCAGAAACTGAGCCCTGCATGACTGGACTTGAAACTTCATTGTCACAGAGAAGGAAGGAAGATAAGGACAAGGGCCTGAGATGCAGCTTTCATTTTTCACGTGAATCTGATGGGTCTCTTGTTTTCATTTTCAGTATTCACAGAGTAAGTGCTAAAGACACCATTTATTTTAACTACAATTCCACAAGTACACAGAGCATACTGCTTACTAGATTTCAATTTCACCCCTTGAAATATGTACTTTTTATTTTGTGTTAAAATGTATTTTTAAAGTTGATTGTCACAAATAGATAAGAATTAGTCTACATTGAAAGGTAGACTTTGCTATTTTACATTCTTTATGTCATCCTTTCTTTTATAATTAAAAATATTTGACACTAAGTAAAAATCATAGGATAATCTAATAGTATTTTATTGTTTTCCAGCAGAACTGTAATTCTCATAAACTATGTATTCTGGATATAGAGCAGTTTCATAACTGACTGCCCTTGATAAACTTAATTCATGACATTTGTATCCCAACTTCTTATTTTTATAGTTTGGGAGAAAATTTTAAAGTATGTTGTTCAACAAAAATCTGTCACGGGAATACATCATTGAGGTTTTAATTGCAAATTTAACTATGAAAAAGGCTGGAATCGAATGTGAAGGATTCAGTTTTAAATACTTAAGATAGAAAAGTGATATAAAAATCAAATATTTGTAAATAGTACAATGCAAATCAAAGACCAGTAAGAAAATATACATTATATATCTAACAAATTTCTAAATAACCACAATTATCCTGTTGTTAAAGAAAGTAAAGTGTCAGTTTCTGTACGTGTTTGGTCTGATTTTTTCCACATGATTTGCAGGTTTTTCTTTGGTTTTGTAGTTATTGCTTTTTTTCCCAGTTGTTGGGTCAAAGTTTCCTTAGTAAATTTGTCACATGATTTCCACCCCTCCATCCATGACATCAGGATATACTATGTCCTTCTGTTCTTATTAGTGCCAGCCTTTTACTAAAAAGTAGCTGTCAAAGTAGTTTATATCTTCTGTAGAAATCCACATTTTGGGACACATTAAAATTGCTGAAGAAAAAGTCCTGAGGGATTCCCTTGCTTTGCCTCAGAAATGTTCACAATTTTTCTCCTTTAATAAAATAAGACATTTAAAGAAGATGAAGTTACAAACAAACACACAGACACATACAAACACATGTACACACACACACACACACACACACACACACATTAATTTAGTTCTTACAACCTATTTCGACACATGCCTACATAGGACTTGCCTATTTAGATATTTTTGAAATGAATCCTCTGTGGTAGAAAATATTATTTTGCATGAGAAAAATCAAAGCTTAGCATTATTTATGATATGCAGTGATTATGAGAAAGCTCATTCCATGAATAGAAGCATCACAATCATAGTGCTGGCTTACTTTTCTTCTGGACAGATTTAGTGATTGAGTCTTAGAACTTAACTGACAGAGGTTATTCCTGAAGAGAATAATTTATGTAAGAAAAAAATCCAAGACTGTGAAAGTGTGTTTGAGTATTCCCTCTCCCATTTTTGCACTCTTTTTTGAAATCTCAACATCAATTTTACATGTATGGGATCATAGATTTTATTCTAATACTATTAAGAACTTAAAAATACAATGGAATTTAGTTTTCTTCATACTGACAGCAAATCCAGAATTTGGGATACTTCTCTAAATATGGGTGCTGATTGTGTTTCTTGTTTAATTTTGGGGAATATTTCTTTGGTCATCCATAGTGGGACAGTAGTACATCTACTTATATTCATATAACGTGATAATTTGTGAACTAGAATGCATAGGCAATTCCTTCTGCAACTTTATTTACATCAGTAAAGGAGAAAAACATGTGTTAAATAATAAAAAAAAACATAGCCTTCATGTTTTTGCAAAATTTCAATAAAGAGTACAATTTGTTCTTTATTGACATAAATCCCCCATAATATATGATGTACTGTTCTGAAGCCATATTAAAATAATTGGGTTGAGTTTTTATGAAAGAAGCAAGGGAAAATCTCACAGGTAGGGAAATCAAGACATAGTTTGATTATAATATCCTTTGATGATCACATCTGTTACATCTCAAATGTAATCATGGCATTACACACCTTTTAAAATATATTTGTACACACTCAGGTATTTGTACACACTCAGGTATTTGCACACACTCATACTTTTAGATATGGGTCATTTATTTAATATCTTCTGATTTATGCTTATCTTATATGATTTTTCTTACTGTCATTAAGATCCACTGAAGTGTTTGCTTTGCATTGTGAAAACATATGATACCCTATTTCTGCTTTGTTACAACTATATATTTAGACGTTTTCCCATTTTCAAATGTTCACAAGGTTGAGGTGAATGTTCTCACATTTTAATTTGTCTTTAAAAATTAGTTTATATAGGCAAAATGTCAACAACTGAGAATGATGTGACATTCTTGTTTAGTTTGCATTACCCTGATTTTAGATTTATAACCTTTCCTCATGTGACACTTGAAGAGACTTGAAAAAAATAAGAGACTGTATTAATTTGAGATCAATGATTAGAACATCAACCAATCCACAAGATTCTATCTACAATCTGTTTATGTGTTAACTGTAATTTTCCTGAAAATTTCCCCCATACAGGGGGCACTGACCTCTCACTGTTTTAATTCTTTGAATTATAGTAAGATTGGTTTACTTTTGTAAAGCTGTTTTGAATTGAGTATCTATGTGACACATTTTAGACCAGTTACTAGAGTTGCAGAAAATAAATATGAAAAAATGAATTTTTATATATTTTCTTTTCACTGGAATATTTCAATTTTTTTCATCATGCACAGGCAGAGAATCTGGTAACATGAAAAGATGTGGTTTAATTTAAACACACATGTTGTTTAAACAGGTCAATCCTCTGGATGTATAATATGTTCCTGAAGGAGCTAATTTCCATAGTGATGCCAGAATATGAGCAATTGATGATAACAATGGGGCCCCTAGAAGTGACTGCAAAATGAACTTGGAAATAAGGTGATTTTGAAGAAGTCATAGACTCTTTGGATCTTGGACAAGAAACCAAAACGTTGGTAGTTGCACTTTATCACATTTATTATTCTTTTTAATTATAATAGGTTTCAATGATACCTCTGAGAATACTGTGAAGATGCTCAATGATGTTTAATCCACTGAAGTACAGTGCAAGCACACACTTTAAGAATTTTAGTGTTTTAATCATTATGAATGGTTGAAAATTAGAATCGCCATTTCACCAAAAAAAAAAAAAAAGCTTCATGATGTCAACTTGTGAATTCGTATCTCAATTTGTAACTTAGATTCTGCGTTTAACTTTTAAAGTATTTACCTTATTTCTAATAAGTATAAAATAGAATTTCCCCAATGACTAAATGTAATTTATTTTTATTACAATCAATTTATTAGTTTCTCTCTGTGTATCCGTTCCCATCAATGAACTTACAATATTTTCAACTATTGCTTGCATCTTACTTGTACACTTATTGGTTAAAAAATGACTTTGAAGTAAGTAGGACTTGAAACACCAAGTTTCCAGACACAGTCTGTTCTCCATGTAAATAATTAGGCATGCAGAAGCAATGGGATTTGGAAACCTTACAGAATTTATCTTTCTGGGACTTTTCCATAATGAGAATGTCAAAGCAATGTGTGCTGTGTTGTTCTTGCTTTGCTATCTTGCAATTCTCTGTGGAAACTTGGTTGTTCTTATTACTATCAGGGGCAGTCACCTTAGTGAGCAACCAATGTATTATTTTCTCAGCTACCTGTCTTTCATGGATGTGTGCTTCACTTCCACAGTGGCCCCGAAATTGATTATAGACTTACTTTTACAATGTAACACGATCTCCTACAATGGCTGCATAGCCCAGTTGTTTTATGCCCACTTCTTTGGTGCCACTGAGATATTTATCTTGGTTGCCATGGCCTATGATCGTTATGTAGCCATTTGCAAACCCCTTTACTACATGATCACCATGAACAGAGAGGTATGCTACATCCTTGTAATAGCCTCAGCTATTGGTGCTTTTATGCACTCACTTGTACATGTATTTATTATTATCAGACTTCCTTTTTGCGGCACCAATGAAATAGACCACTACTTCTGTGACATATTCCCCCTTCTGAAACTGGCCTGCACTGACACAAGACTCCTGGTTATTGTAATCATTACCACTACAGGAGTGCTGTCTATTTTGACCTTTGTTGCCTTGGTCATTTCTTACATCATCATTTTGTCCATCTTGAGGACCAGGTCATCAGAAGGCCGTCGCAAAGCTCTTTCTACCTGTGGCTCACATATCACAGTTGTGTTCATGTTCTTCTTGCCACTCATCTTTACCTATGTCCCAATGGGTGATTCTGTTGGGGATGACAAGGTATTTGCTCTGTTTTACACCATGATTGCCCCACTGTTTAACCCTCTCATCTACACACTGAGGAATACAGACATGAAGAATGCCATGAGGAAGGTTTGGTGCCAAGACAACCTTTTTGAAAGAAAGTGAAGCCTCTGCTTGTGAGCCTTTTTTCCCACTCTTACCCTATATAAAAAAATGAGTGTGAACAACACAGAAAGATAACAAGACAGTGCATAGTCAACAAAATTTGCAAGCCCCAAGAAGATAAGATGCAACTCCATGAGGACGGTGTATAGGGATGAATCAATTAATCAAATCTTTTCCATTTTAGACTATTGGAATATTTTTTGTCCATCATCACAGACAATATTGCTATGGAAAAAGTTATAACTGTATAACTTGACAATTTTACTCTATTTTAGGAAATGGGTATTTTGTCAATAATAGTTGTCATAGACAGAGAAGTCCTAATCATATCATTTCTGGTGCCTTTACTATAGGTAGAAAAATGAATGTGGAAAAGAACAACACTGTATTTGACATATCCATTTGTGCTTTTCTGTACTCATCTTGTGTTTCACAATCTTGTTGTTGAGACTTTATAGATGTAGCTTCTGATATTAGTAGGAGAGAAATCCTCATAGCAAACTCCTCGATCCTCTGGTTCTGTCTTTCCTCCTGTCTTCTACAGTTTTGTTTAAACCTTAGCTCGTGAGTAATCTGTATGTATATCTATTGTGACTGGGCTCCACAACTGCGTTTTCATTGGTTGTTGCTTTCTACATATGGCATATGGGACTATGCTACCAGCAGGGTATAAATAATGGCAATTACGAGTGAGCTCAGACCCTGGGAATCTTGGAGGTCTGAGAGTAACAGGAGTCAAGCTGTATCCTCACTCTCACTGTACCTGCTCTAAAACAGGTAATCATGACATTCTACTGATCATAGGTACTTGGCCACGTAGTTTATCACCTGGAGTTTGTTTCCATACTAATGAGGTATCTAGATAGCCCTGAGCCTCCAGGCAATGCATTTCCCTTCCTGGGTATTCCCTCCCCCAAGAAGTACATACTTTCTAGGTCACCCATATGACTTGTAAGAACCCAAATTTACCTTCAGTGAAGCCAGATCAATTAGCAAGGATCATCTCAGAGAGCTGCTTTGTTATTTTTTTTTGTTTGTTTGTTTTGTTTTTTGTTTTTTTTTAATGAACATTAAGAGGAAAGTCTTGCCTTAAAGAGCAGTGTGTAACACTCCTGAAGCCCTTCTCTCCTCTAGCCCCTCTGGGTCACTTCACCCTCACTTTGTCTTCCCCTCACTTTGTCTTCCCCTCATGGATGCCAAAAGAGAAAGTGTAGGCTTAGATTCCTATCTACCCAGTTACTGACTCTCTCCCTGTAGAGTACTTTTAGCTCCTGGACACCACAGGCAAACAGGAGACTGGAAACCATTGTGGACTCCCAGTTGCAGACTTGCTCTGCTGCTTCCTAGAAGAAAGGCAGACACAGTATATCATGTGCCTGCTACAAAGAGAAGTTTCCTTGCTGAGGCATGAGAACTACACTTTATTTGTGTGTATAAGGGCAAATGATTATATTGTTGTTATAGTTTGTGCTGTTTAGTAAATTAGTAATTGTAGATTCTCCTTCAATAAACTTGACTTCTTTCAGATTGAATAGTTAGCTAGGTTTCCAGTACTAAGGATTATTTCTCTCTTCTTAAGTAGGTCTTAATTTCAGTAAAAGAGTTCTTAGTTAATATGGATAAATTTGTGCCCCTATTGTACCTTTAGGACTATCAGGCCAGGACGGTTGTCAATGTTTATTTGTGTACATTTGGACTCTCAAAATTTTGATTCTGTGTTATTAGAACTTTTATATTATGAATTTTGACACCCCTGTTTAATTGTTACTCAATGCAAATTACAGGAAATATGAATTTTTAACACTCATCCCCTCTTATAAAACATTAATTGAAATGACTATGTACATACAAATCTGACCCTGGGCATTAACTGAGCTCTGGGATCCAGAGCTCTATTCATTAGGCTAGAACCACCAACAGAACTTCTATTATACTTTTGACCTATAATATTTCTTTTAGGCTCATAGGTTACAGACTAGATCTCCAATACTTGTACTCATAAAATGTTCTGCTAAGACTTTGACACTAAAATGATTCCACTCTGATCTAATCTTGCTTCACTGTACCATGTTTTAATATCATTCTGTCACCAGAATTGACTGCCCGTCCTAGTCATATGCCCATGACCATTGACCTAGCTTCTAGAACCAACTCTACAGATACATTTTTTAGGACAGAATGTATACACTGCACACCTTAGCTCCCTGTAGTGCCAGGTATGGAAATACTGTCAGATGTGGATATCTGGCATGCTCTTTTGCTTTATTTAGATAAGGTCATAAATTAGTGAAGAGCTAAGTTTTCCTTAGTTTTGCCTTCATAACCCACCAAATGCTGTTGGCTATTTATGTAGGTTAATAGTAATGAGAAATAGAAGCCATGCTTCCAGATATTAAAAGGCTCCAAACCTAAAAGCCAGGGACAGAATTCACTGTGTGCTCAAGCAAGCAGAATATTGGTCTGGCTATAAGTGTCAACAGTTTAGATTTAACTATTGATAGCTGTATGGAACTCTGTCAGGAACCTTTGATACCTTAGCTTTAAGCAGGATCTTTTACCTTCTTTTTTATCAGTTTCCCAAATTTTCTGTTTCTGTAATTGAGGAACTGTCTCTGAAAGCCCAAGATTTCATATTCTTTCAATGTTACTAGCTCAACTTCCTTCACATTTTTCTCTAGTTTAATTATTTTTTTTGGGGGGGGGTTATAACTACTTAATTTCTTCTCAACATTTTTCTTTAAAGCCTTCAAAACAGGACACACTCAGGATCACAGGTGAGGCCACAGCATCTGCCCCAACACCTGGAATAACTGGCCGCCACAAGGTCCAGCCAGAGACAGGGGTTCCTTCTAGTATGAACCTGTGCCCAGAGCAGACCCCAGGCTCTGGCTTCCTACCCACTCCAACAACACCCAGAGCAAGCTCCAATCCCAGGATATATGATACACAAAGAATCACTGGAGCTCTGACACACCCTGGTTCACAGGTGAGGTCAAAGCATCTGTCCCAGCACCCAGCGTAACTGGACCCCAACAAGAACCAGGGAAACAGGAACCCTTGCCCAGCCAGAGGCACGTGTTCCCTCAGGCTTGCACCTGTGCCTAGACCAGACAAAGGGCTCTGGCTCCCCACCTGCTTCTGCAACTTACAGAGAAAGTATGACTCCAAGAATCTCTGATACAACCAGATCCCAAGATGCCAGTGGCAGCTTTACGGTTCAGAGCTCTGTCACACCCAGGATCTCAGGATCACAGGATTGCAGAATCATAGGATACCAGAGATAACTGGCCTGCCTGGAGTTAGGATATAATCAGGCTAACAGGAGTGACAGGCTCCAATCAGAGACAGCAAGGTCAATTAACATTAGAGATAACCAGATAGCAAGAGGCAATTAAGCAACAGAAACCAATGGCTATTTAAAACATCAGAATTCTTCCACCACACCAAGCCATGGATACCTAAAACACCGGAAAAGAAAGATTCAGACCAAAATCACATCTCATAAACATAATAGAGGACATTTAGTAGGACATAAATAACTCTCCTAAAGAAGTACAAAACAAAGGTTAACAAGTAGAAGACCTTAAAGAGGAAACACATAAGTCTCTTAAAGAAATGAAGGAAAACACAAACTGGTGAACAGAACTGAATAAAACCATCCAGGATACAAAAATGGAATGGAAGCATTAAAGAAAACACAAAGGGAGACAACTCTTGAGATGGAAAACCTAGGAAATAGATCCAGGGTCACAAATGCAAGTATCATCAACAGAATACAAGAGATAGAAGAGAGAATCTCAGGCATAGAAGATACAGAGAAAACATTTATACAACAGTCAAAGAAATTACAAAAAGCTCCAAACTCAAAATATTCAAGAAATCCAGGACACAATAAGAAGACCAAACCTAAAAATAATAGGTATAGAAGAGTGATGATTCTCAACTCAAAGGGTCAACAAAAATCCTTAACAAAATTATAGAAGAAAACTTCTCCATCCTAAAGAAAGAGATGCCTATAAATATACAAGAAACCTACAGAACACCAAACAAATGGAACATGCAAAGAAGTTCCTCATGTCACTTAATGACTAAAATACCAAATGAACAGAACAAAGAAAGAATAGTGACGGCAGTAAGGGGCAAATGTCAAGTAACATATAAAGGAAGACCTATCACAATTGCACCAGACTTTTGAACAGAGACTCTAAAAGGCAGAAGATCTTAGGCAGATGTCATACAGACCATAAGAGAACAAGACTTCCAGCCCAATTTACTATACCCAGCAAAATTCTCAGTTATCATAGAGGGAGAAACAAAGATATTCCATGACAAAACCAAAATATTAAACAATATGGTCCCACCAATCCAGCCCTACAGAGGAAAATAGAAGGAAAACTCCAACACGAGGATGGAAACTAAACCCAAGAAAAAGCAAGAAATTAATCTCACAACAAAACCAGAAGAAGGAAAGCACAGAAGCTTAATTCGACATTTAACAACAAAATAACAGGAAGCAACAATCATCGGTCTTTAAAACATCTCAACATCAATGGGCTAAATTCCTCAATAAAACAAAACAAAACAAACAAAAAAAAACATAGACTAACAGGCTGGATATAAACAGAGCATAGCATTTTGCTGCATACAGGAAACATACCTCAATGACAAAGACAAGCATTACCTCAAAGTAAAAGCCTGGAAAAAATTTTTCTAGGCAAATGGTCCTAAGAAGCAAACTGGAGTAGCAATTGTAGTATTCGATAAAATAGACTTTCAACTGAAAGTTATCAAAAAAGATGGGGAAGGGCACTGCATACACATCAAAAGAAAAATCCCCCAAGAGGAACTCCCACTTATAAACATCTATGCCCCAAATGCAAGGGCAACCACATTTGCAAAAGAATCATTATTGAAGCTGAAAGCATCCATTGTACCTCACATAATAACAGTAGGAGGCTTTAACACCCCATTCTCACCAATGAACAGATAGTGGAAACAGAAAATAAAAAGAGACACAGGAAAACTAACAGAAATTATGAACCAAATGCATTAACGGTATCTATCAAACATTTCACCATAAACAAAAGAATATAATTTCTTCAAGCACCATATGGCACCTTCTCCAAAATTGACCTTATAACTGGACACTAACCAATACAAGAAGATAGAAATAATCCTATTCATATCAATATGACCTAAGGCTGGTCTTCAACAACAACAAAAAGCTACATATACATGAAAGCTAAACAACTCTCTCCTCAATAAATTGTTCAGGAAAAAAAATAAGGAAAGAAATTAAAGACTCTTTAGAATTTCATGAAAATGATGGCACAACATGCCCAAATTTATGGGACACAATGAAAGCAATGCTAAGAGTAAATCTCAGAGCTCTGAGAGCTTCCATAAAGAAATTGGAGAGATCATACACTAGTACCTTAACAGCGCATCTAAAACATCTAGAACAAAAAGAAGCAAATATACTTAAGAGGAGTAGATGGCAGGAAATAATCAAACTCAGGGCTGAAATCAACCAAGTAGAAACAAAGAGAACTATACAGAAAAATAATCAACAGAACCGGGAACTGGTTTTTTGAGAAAATCAACAAGATAGATAAACCCTTAGCCAGACTAACCAGAGGGCACAGAGACAGTATCTAAATTAACAAAATCAGAAATAAAAATGGAAACATAATAACAGAAACTGAAGAAATTTTTAAAAAGCACATCAGATTCACCTACAAAAGCCTATATTCAACAAAACTGTGATATCTTGATGAAATGGGTTATTTTATAGAAAGATACCAGGCACCAAAGTTAAATCAGAATCAGATAAACTATCTAAACAGTCCCATAACCTCTAAGGAAATAGACGCAGTCATTAAAAGTCTCCCAAACAGGACAAGTACCTGATGGGTTTAGTGTCGAATCCTATCCGACCTTGAAAGAAGATCTAATCCTATTATTTCTCAAACTCTTTCATAAAATAGATATAGAAGGAACACTACCCAGTACTTTCTATGAAGCCACAGTTACACTAGCACTTAAACCACAGGAGACCTAAAAAAAGAAAGAGAACTTGAGATCAATTCGCCTCATGAGTATTGATTGAAAAATACTCAATAAAATTCGTACAAATTGAATCCAAGAACACATCAAAATGATCATTCCCCATGATTGAGTAGGCCTTATCTCAGTGATGCTGGGATGGTTAAATATACAGAAATTTACCAACGTAATCCACTGTATAAAGATATTCAAACATAAATCTACATGATCATCTCATTAGATGCTGAAAATGCCTTTGTCAAAATACAAACCCCTTCATGTTAAAAGTATTGGAGAGATCAGGAATTAAAGGTCCATACCTAAATATAAAGAATCAACACACAACAATCCAATAGCCAAAATCAAACTAAATGTTTGAAACTTGAAGCAATCCCACTGAAATCAGACAAGACGTGACTGCCCACTCTCACCCTATCTACTCAGTACAGTCCTTGAAATGCTAGCCAGAGGAGTTAGGCAACAAAAAAGGCCAAAGGGATATAAATTGGAAAGGAGGAGTAATGATGTCAACATTTGAGGATGATATGATAGTATAAATATGTGACCCCCCAAAAAAATTTGCACAAGAGATCTTCTACAGATGATTAAAAAAAAAAAAAAAACTTCAGCAATGTGACTAGTTTCAAAATTAACTCTAACAAATCAGTCACTTTCCTAAATGGGTGGAGAAAGAAATCAGGGAAATGACACCATTTACAATAGTCACAAATAATATGAAATTCTTGATATGACATTATCTAAACCAGTGAAAGATCTGTATGACAAGAACTTCAAGTCTCTGAAGAAAGAAACTGAAAAAGACCTCAGAAGATGGAAAGATCTCTCATGGTCATAGATTGGCAGGATTAACATAGTAAAAACAGCAATCTCACCAAAAGCAATCTACAAACTCAATGCAATCTCCATCAAAATTCCAGAGATAGAAAGAGGAGTTTTCAAAGTTATCTGGAATGAAAAGAAAACAAACAACAAAATAGGATAGCAAAAACCATTCTTATCAATGAAAATATGTTCAAGGTGTTTTAGTTAGGGTCTTATTGCTGTGAACAGACACCATGACCAATATAAGTTTTATAAGGGACAAAATTTAATTGGGGCTGACTTACAGGTTCAGAGGTTCAGTCCATTATCATCAATGTGAGAGCATAGCAGCATCACAGCATCCAGGCAGGCATGGTGCAGGAGGAGCTGAGCTCTACATCTTCATCTGAAGGAAGCCGGGAACTGTCTGAACATCCCCAAGCAGCTAGGAGGAGGGTCTCCAAGCCCACTCCCTCAGTGACACACTTCCTCCAACAAGGTCACACCTTCTAGCTGTGCCACTCCTTGGGCCAAGCACATGAAAACCATCACACAAGGAAATTACCATCCCGGACCTAAAGCTACAATACAGAGCAATAGCGATAAAAAACCTTCTGCTATTTGTGCATAGACAGTCATTTTGATCAATTGGATAGAATTGAAACCCAGAAATGAGCCTACATACCTATGATCAATTGATCTTTGACAAAGGAGCTAAAACCATTTTGTGGAAAAAAGACAGCCCTATAGGCCCCTGAAAGAGTGAGATACAGATATGTGTACCTAATCAATGAACAGAAGTTGCTGATCCTTCTGGTTGAGTTAGGGAAAAGTTGTAGGAAGCTGAGGAAGAATGCAACCCTGTAGGAAGACCAGCAGTCTCAATTAACCTTGACCCCTGAGCTCTCGCAGACAATGGATCACCAACTAGGCTGCACATATCAGCTGAGATAAGGCCCCCAACACATGTACAGCAGAGAACTCCTGGATCTGTGTTCAGTCAGAGAAGATACACCTAACCTTCAAGATATTGGTTGCCCCAGGAAGTTTAGAGGGCTGGTGGAGTGGGGTAGGGCCAAATTTGTGAGGTGGCAGGTTGGGGGAGGAGGTATGCGATATGGAACAGTTGGGATGTAGACTGAGAGTGAAATAAATTTTGAAGTGCAAAAATAATAATACAAATAAATAAATAAATAAATAAATAAATAAATAAGAAAAAGAAGAAAGATAGCATTTTCAATAACTGGTGCTAGTTCAGCTGGCAGTCTGCAAGTAGAAGAATGCAAATTGATCCACTTTTTTATTTTTAATTATTTTATTTTTTTACATATGAAATATTGTCCCCCTATCCTCTTGCCAAAGTCCTTCACCCCCATCCCTTTGCCTCTGAGAGGGTGCTTCCCGTGCCTGGCATGTCTCTTCCTTCCTGCATGAAGTCTCCAAAGATGAGGCTTATCTTCTTGCAGTCTTCTGCTACATATGTGCCTGGAGCCTTGGACCAGCCCATGTGTGCTCTTTTGTTTGTGGCTCAGTCTCTGGAGCTTTGAGAGGTTCAGGTTAGTTGATGCTGTTAGCCTTCCTATGGGGTTGCCATCTCCTTTAACTCCTTCAATCCATACCCTAACTCTTCCATAGGGGTCCCCAAACTCAGTCCAATGTTTGGCTGTAACTATTTCCATTTATTTCAGAGGACAATCAGTAATAGGGTCAGGGTTGGTTGCTTGCACTTGGGCCAATTGCTTCAAGGGCCTTTGGTCTTGTGGTCTCTGTTCCATTTTTGTCCTTGCATTTCTTTTAGACAAAAACAATTCTGGTTTACAGTTTTGACCTCATCACTCCACTGGGAGCCCTGTTTTTTTACTGGAAGTAGACTGTTCAAGGTTCCATTTCCCTAATGTTGTACATTTGGCTAAAGTCACTCACACTGACTCCTGTTCCTCTCATATCCAAGATCTCTGAAACTTTCTAGAGGTTCCACCCTCCCACCTTCACCTCTGATAGCCCCCTATTTCTGCAAACTCTCCTGGCCCTCTGAGCTTCTCTCCTGTCTCCCCCATACCTGATCCTGCCCACCTTTTCACCTCTCCCCTCTCCCACCCAGTTCCCTTTGTCCCTCTGCCTCCCATGATTAGTTTGTTCCCCCTTCTAAGTGGAATTGAAGTACCTCACTTGTGCCTTTCTTCTTGGTAAATTTCTTACTGTCTGTGGGCTAGATCATGAATCATGGATATTCTGTGCTTTTTCTTTTTTGCCAAATATCCATTTATCAGTAAGTACATACCATGCATGTCCTTTTGAATCTTGTTTACCTCATGATGGCAGCGTTAAGTGTCTTCATAAAGAAATTGGAGATATCCTACACTAGTCTTATATATATATATATTTTAAATTATGTAATCTATAAAAACGAAAACAAAATAATTTTCTGTTTGTCTCTGTAGCCCATACTTTAACCTGGTTATTTAATTTTCTGGAGCTTCTCTTTAGGTTTTCTTGTTTTTTTGTATATTTTTAATATTAGTCCTCTATCAGATATAGGGTTGGTAAAGATTTTTTTTCCCAATCTGTAGGTTGCCCTTTTGTTCTATCTATCAGATTACCACATACTAAGGCTGGACTTAAATAAAAAGAAAAACAACATGAAGCACACATACTTATGGAAAATAAGCAACTCTCTTCTCAATGATAACTTTGTCAGGGAAGAAATACAGAAAGAAATTAAAGACTCCCTGGTCATCGATGAAAATAAAGATACAGTATAACCAAACTTATGGGACATGATGAAAGTAGAGTTAAGAGAAAAATTCACAGCACTAAGTGTCTTCATAAAGAAATTGGAGATATCCTACACTAGCAACTTAACAGCATACCCAAAAGTTCTAGAACAGAAGAAGCAAACACACCCAAGAGGATTAGTCAGCAAATAGTCAAACTCGAGGCTGACACCAATTACTTTGAAACAAAGTGAACAATACAAAAAAATCAATAAAACCAACAGATGGTTCTGAGAGAAATTCAACAAGTTAGAAAAACCCCAAAAGGCATAGAAACCATATCCAAATTAAGAAAATCAGAAATGAAAAGGGAGAGATAACAACAGAAACTGAGGAAATTAAAAAAAATCATCACATCTTACCACAAAAGTCTATACGCAAGAAAACTGGAAAATCTAGATGAAATATTTGATTATCTACCCAGATACTACATACCAAAATTAAATAAAGAGCAGGTGAACTATTTAAACATTCCCATAACCCTCAAAGAAATAGAATCAATAGAATTAATCACTAAATACCTTCAAAGCTCCCTTCCCTCAAAAAAACCCAAGGTAGGTGGTTTTAGTGCAAAAGTCTATCAGATATTCAAAGAAGAGCCAATACCAATACTTCTCAAACTATTCCATAAAATAGAAACAGAAAGAACACTTCCTAATACATTCTATGAATCTGTACTTACTCAAATAGCTAAATCTCACAAAAGCCCCAACAAGAAATGAGAATTTCAGGCCAACTTTGCTAAAAATCCTCACAAACCAAATCAAGACTACATCGTAAAAAATCATTCACCACAATACAGTAGGCTTCATCCCAGGGATGCAGGGATAGTTCAATATATAAAAATCCAACAATGTAATTCTATTATATAAATAGGCTCAAAGAAAAAGTCACATGATCATTTCATTAGATGCTGAAAACGTCTTTGTCAATATCCAACACCCCTGTATGTTAATAGACTTGGAGAGTTCAGGAATTCATGACAAACACCTAAAAATAACCAATGCAATATACAACAAACAAACAGATAACATCAAATTAAATGGACAGTCACTTGAAGCATTCACAGTAAACTCAAGGACCAGACAAGGCTGCCCATTCCCTCCCTACTTATTCTATATAGTACTCTTAAGTACTACTAGAGAAATTATACAACAAAAGTAAGTCAAAGAGATACTGCAAATTGAAAAGGAAGAAACCAAGGTATCACCATTGGCAGAAAATATGATAATATACATAAGTGACCCCCAAAATTCTACCTGAGAACTCCAAAAGTTGATAAACAACTTCTAACTCAAACAAATCTGTCCCCTTTAATTACACAAAGGATAATTGGGCTAAGAAAGAAATTATGAAAACAACATCCTTCATAATAGTCACAAATAATATATAATTTCTTGGTGTAACTCTAACCAAGCAAGTGAAAGATCTGTATGGCAAGAACTTCAAGTCCCATAAGAAAGAAATAGAAGAAAATCTTAGAAGATGGAAAGATCTCCCATGCTCATGGATTGATAGAATTAACAGAGTGAAAATGGCCATCTTACCAAAAGCAATTTATAGATTCAGTGCAATCCCTATCAATATTACAACTCAATTCTTCACAGAGATGGAAGAGCATTTCTCAACTTCATATGGAATAACAAAATAACAAAAATAGCCAACATAGTTCTCAACAATACAAGAAATTTTGGGGCAAATCACCATCCCTGACCTCAAGCTGTATTACAGAGCAACAGTGATTAAAACCTCATGGTAATGATACAGAGATAGACAGGATGATCAGGATAATCGAATGGAAGACTCAACAATAAACACACACACACACCTAGGGACACTTGATCTCTGACAAAGGACCTAAAACCATACAGGGAAAAAAAGAAAGCATCTTTGACATATGGTACTGATCTAACTGTCAGGCTGCACAAAGAAGAATACAAATTGATCCATATTTATCATCTTGCACAAACCTCAAGTCCAAGGGGATCAAGGAACTGAATATAAAACAGAATATTCTGAATCTAACAGAAGAGAAAGTGGGAAATATACTTGAATGCATTGGCATAGGGAAAATTTCTTGAACAGAACACCAACGGCTTAGGTTCTAAGACCAAAAATCAATACACAAGACATCATGAAATGGAAAAGCATCTGTAAGGCAAATTGATCCATTCTTCTTTTCTTGTACAAAGTTCCATTTAAGTGGTTCAAGGAACTCTACATAAAACCAGATATGATGAGTTTAATAGAGTGGGAAAGAACCTTAAACACATTGGCACAAGGGAAAATTTCCTGAACAGAATACCAAATGGCTTATGTTCTAAAACCAACAGTTGACAAATGGGACCTCATAAAATATAAAAACTTCTTTAAACCTATGGACACTCTCAACAGGACAAAACAACAACCCACAGATTGGGAAAAGATTTTTACCAATCCTATATCTGATATAATGATAACATCAAGAATATATATTTAAAAAAAACTCAAGAAGTTTGACTCCAGAGAACCAAATAACTCTATCAAAAATGGGGTACAGAGCTCAACAGAGAACTTTCAACTGAGGAATCATGAGTATCTAAGAAGCACTTAAAGAAATGTTCAACATCTTTAGACATCAGGAAAATGCAAATCAAAATGACCCTAAGATTCCATTTTACACAAATCAGAATGACTAATATAAAAAACACAGATGACAGTAGATGCTGATGTGGATATGAAAAAGAGGAACACTCCTCCATTGTTAATAGAATTGGAAGCTGGTAAAACCACTGTGGAAATCAGACTGGTACTTCAGAAAATTGGACATGGTACTATCTGAGGACCCAGTTATACCACTCCTGGGCGTATACCCAAAATATGCTCCAACATATAACAAGAACACATGCTCCACTGTGTTCATAGCAGCCTTATTTATAATAGCCAGAAACTTGAAACAAACCAGAAGTCCTTTAACTGAGCAACAGATAATGTTACCGCATTGCACAATGCAGTGAAGTACTTCTCACTTATTGAAGACAACGACTTCATGAAATCCATCCCCAAATGGATGGAACTAGAAAATATCCTGAGTGAGGTAACCCAGTCACAAAAGAAGACACATGATATGCACTTACTGATAAGTAGATATTAGCCATAAAGAAGCTTGGAACACCCAAGATATCTCAAGAAACATTTGAAACCCAAGAAAAAAGAAGACCAAAGTGTAGATGTTACAGTTCTACTTAGAAGGGAAAAATAATCTTGGGAAGCATAAGGAGAGCAGGATCTGGGAAGGTGAGCGGATGGGGAGGGAAAATAAGGGTCAGGTTCAGGTAACAGAGGAAATGGGGGAGATGTACAGAGTGTCAGGAATTTGAAAGGAGGTGTGTAGTAGTGAGGCAGAGAGAACTGCTTGTAACTATTAGAAAGTCCTAGATGCCAGGGGCCCAAAAGATTCCCAGAACCCAACTGGGAGGATATTAGCCAAAATACCTAACAAAGTATAAAGTGTTTCTACCTAGAACATATCCAGTAGATAGGCATTTTTGAGGAGGATGGGTCCCCTCCTCAAAAATATTAATCCAGAAATACTCCTATCAAAAGGAAATGCAGGGACAAAAAGTGGAGCAGAGAATAAAGGAAATGCCATCCAGAGATTGCAGCACCTAGGGATCCATCCCATCTACAGATACCAAACCCAGACAGTATTGTGAAGCACTTACTGACAGGAGTGAGGTTAAGTTGTCGCCTGAGAGGCTCTACCAGAGCCTCAGTGACACATATCGGGATGTGAACAGCCAAATATTGGGCTGATTACAAGGACCCCAAAGGAGAAGTTAGGGCAAAGTCTGAACGAGCTGAAGGGGTTTGCAACCCCATAGGCAGAACAACAATATCAACCAATCAGACGCCCCAAAG
This sequence comes from Rattus norvegicus, assembly GCF_021556685.1. Lineage (NCBI taxonomy): Eukaryota > Metazoa > Chordata > Mammalia > Rodentia > Muridae > Rattus > Rattus norvegicus. Next base: position 73,727,006 of record NC_141536.1, on the reverse strand, counting down.
CTCCCAGGGACTAAACCACCAACCAAAGAGTACACATTGGGGGTGGGTGGGCACATAACTTTAGCTAGCAGAGGATTGTTTTATTGAGAATCACAGGGAGGGAAGTCCCTTGTATCCTGTGGAAGCTCTTTGGGTAGAGGAATGCTAGTACAGGAGTGGGTGGGTGGATGGGGGAATACACTCCTAGAGGCAGGTGGGAAGGTGAGGGGATGGCAGGTTTGTGGAGGCTAAACTGTTGAAGAGTAAAATATTTGAAAAGTAAATAAACAAAAACATAATTATTGTAACTAATTATAATTACTACCTATATTATAACTAAATTTTAACTAATTTATCCCTACCCTTTTTATTCAAAACCTTCAAAATTCATTTTGCCTTTTTTCCTCACAGTTCCTTCCGCCTGACAGATCACCAACTTGTCTGCCCCTCTGAAGACCACATAGTCTGAAGGACTTCCAATCAGTTCTGCTACATGCAGAGAAACAAACCTCTCAGTCTGAAGTCCTCACAGGAGAACAGCTACACACAGGACAAAGGTTTGACTCTTCCTGTGAACACCCAAAAGTCTAAAGGCCTCCCAGGAGATCTCCTACACACAGGGCAACAGATCATCAGCTTGTCAGCTCCTCTGAACAAGCCACAGTCTGAAGATCTCCAGGAGATCAGCAGGATGCAGGCAACAGATCAGGAGCTTGGCTGCCCCTCTGAAGACTACAGGGTCTGAAGGGCTCACAAGAGGATTGCTATATCCAGGGTCATGGGTCTACCAGGAGAACTGCAGCAACCCAAGGAAACAGGAGACAGGCAATAGACAAAGACACCCAGGGCAGTTAATCCTGGAGATAAGCAGAAGGTGAGAGGTAAGAGCAAGACCATAATCAAGAGAAGCCAATATACTTTGGCATCATCAGAATCCAGTTCTCCCAACACAGCAAACTTTAGATACACCAACTTACTGAAAACAAAGATGCTGACTTAGTACCCTGTCTCATCAAAGGAGTAGAATCCTTTAAGGAGGATATAAGTAATTCACTAAAAGAAATACAGGGAAACACAGGTAAAAGACATTGAACAAAGAGGTAGAAGACCTAAAAGTGAAAGTAGAAACAATAAAGAGAGCACAAATGGAAACAACATGGAAATGGAAAACTTAGGAAACAGGACTTATGTAAGCATCACCAACAGAATACAAGAGATAGAACAGAGAATCTCAGGTACAGAAGATACTGTAAAAGATATTGACATAACTGTCAAAGAAAATTCAAAACAGAAGAAAACTTCTAACCCAAAACATCAATGAAATCCAGGACACAATAAAAAGACCAAAACTAAGAATAATAATCTTAAACAAAATTAAAAACGTAAGAAATTATCTTAAACAAAATTAGAGAAGAAAACTCCCCAACCTAATGATAAAGATGACCATAAGTATACAAGAAGTTTATTCATAGGCAAATGGATGGAACTGGAAAATATCATCCTGAGTGAGGTAGCCCAATCACAGAAAAACACACATGTTATGCACTGATGGGTAAGTGGATATTAGCCCAAGAGCTCAAATTATCCTAGATGCACAGAACATATGAAACTCAAAATGCGAATGCTTCACTCCTTCTTTAAAAGAGGAACAAGAATACCTTTGGCAGGGTATAGGGAGGCAAAGTTTAGAACAGAGGCTGAAGGAACGCCCATTCAGAGCCTACCCCACATGTGGCCCATATATATATAGCCACCAAACTAGATAAGATGGATGAAGCAAAGAAGTGCAAGCTGACAGGAACTGAATGTAGATCTCTCCTGAGAGACACAGCCAAAATATGGCAAATACATAGGTGAATGCCAGAAGCAAACCACTGAACTGGGAATGGGACCACTGTTGATGGAATCAGAGAAAGGACTGAAAGAGCTTGAAGGGGCTAGAGACCTCATATGAACAACAATGCCAAGCAACCAGAGCTTACAGAGACTAAGTCACTACCCCAAAACTATACATGGACTGACCCTGGGCTTCAACCACATAGGTAGCAATGAATAGCCCAGTAAGGGCACCAATGGAAGGGGAAGCCCCAGGTCCTGCCAAGACTGAACCCCCAGTGAACATGATTGTTGGGGGGAAGATGGGGAGGGGAACACCCATACAGAAGGGAGAGGGAGGGGTTAGGGTGATGTTGGCCTGGAAACCTGGAAAGGGAATAACATTTGAAATGTAAATAAGAAATACCCAATTTAATAAAGATGGAGAGAAAAAAAAAGAAGTTTATGGAAAACCAAATAGATTGGACCAGAAAAGGAAATCTTCTGGTCATGTAATAATAAAAACACTAAATTCACAGAACAAAGAAAGAATATTAAAAGCTGTAAAGGAAAAGAAGCCAAATAACCTATACAGGCAGACAAATTAGAATGGCATCACTGGTTACTATGTCCAGCAAAACTCTCAATCAGAATATATTGAAAAGCCAAAATATTTCAGGATAAAACCAAATTTAAACAATACCTATTAACCAATCCACCCCTACAGAGGATCCCAGAAGGAAAATTCCAACACAAGTAGGGTACTTATACCAAAGAAATATCAAGATAGTAATCATCTCACAACAAAGGCCAAAGGAATCACATTCACACAATGCAACCTACAACAACAAATATAACAGGAATTAACAATCATCTGTCTTTAATATCTCTCAACATCAGTGGACTCAATTCTCCAATAAATAGATATAAGCTAACAGAATCGATAAGCAAACAGGACCCAATATATTCCTTCACACTAGAAAATCACTTCCATAACAGAGATAGACACTGTAGCAGAGTAAAAGTCTGGAAGAAAGGCTTCCAAAAAAAATTGGCAAGAAAAAAATCTTGAGTTGCCATTCTAATATTCAATAAAATAGCCTTTCATCCAAAAGTTTTTAAGCGAGATAGCAAAGAACACTTTATATTCATCAAAGGAAAAACCCAAGAAAAAGTCCCAATTCTGAACATCTATGCAACAAATACAAGGGCACCCGCATTTATAAAAGAACCTTTACTAGAGCTCAGAACACACATTGAACCCCACACTATAATAGTGGGAGCATTCAACAGCGTACTCTCACTAATGGTCAAGTCCTTGAAACAAAAACTAAACACGTGAAACTAATACAGGTAGTGAGTCAAACAGATTTAACAGGTATTTATAGAACAATTCACCCTAAATCAAAAGAATAAAGCTTCTTCTCAGCACCTCATTGTATCATCTCCAAAATAAACCATAGAATTGGTCACAAAACAAGCCTCGAAAAATATGAGAAGATTTAAATAATCCCATGTATCCTATCAGATACAGACTATAGCTAAACTTCAATAACAACAAAGACAACAGAAAACCCACATACTGACGGAACAACTTCTATACTCAATGAAAACTTGATCAGGGAAGAAAATAGTTGTCTCCTGAGAGGCTGTGCCCAAGCCTGACAAATACAGCAGCCTTGTTTATTATAGCCAGACGCTGAAAAGGACCCAGATCTCCTTTAACAGAAGAAGGGATACAGAAAATGTACATTTACAAAATGTAGTACTAATCAGATATTAAAAACAATTACTTCATGAAATTCTTAGGCCAAAGGATGGAACTGAATATATAATTCTGAGTAAGGACACCCATCACAAAAGAACACACATGGTATGCACTCACTGATAAGTGGCTACTAGCCAAAAAGCTTGGAATACCCAAGATACAATTTACAGAACACATGAAGCTCAAGAAAAGGAAAGACAAAAGTCTGTATGCTTCAGTACTTTTTAGAAGGGGGAATAAAATATTCACAGGAGGGAATATGAAGACAAGTATGGAGCAGATACTGAAGGAAAGTCCATCCAGAGACTGCCACACATGCAGTCATCAAATACAGTCACTATAGGGGCTGCCAAGAGGTGCATGATGACAGGAACTTAATATAGCTGCCTCCTGAAAGACTTTGCCAGAACCTGACAAGTGCAGAGCTGAGTGCTTGTAGCCAACTATTAGACTGAGAACAGGGTCCCCAATTGGGGTGTTAGAGGAAGGACTGAGGTAACTGAGGGGATTTGCAACCCCATAGGAAGAACAACAGTATCAACCCACCAGATACCACAGAGTTTCCAGGAATTAAACCACCAACCAAAGAACACACATGGAGGAACCCTTGTCTCCAGCAACACATGTAGTAGAGGATGGGCCTTGTTGGACATCAATGGTAGGAGAGGACCTTGGTCCTGTGAAGGCTTGATGCCCTAGTAAAGGGGAAAGCCAGAATGGGGATGTGGGATAGAGTGGGTGGGTGGGTGGGGGAGCAGCTTCATTTAGACAGGGGCAGGGGATGGAATGGTAGGTTTTCAGAGGGGAAACTGGGAAAGGGGATAACATTTGAAATGTAAATAAAGAAAATATCCACTAAAAGAAAAAAGCAGAAATAAAGAAATTAAAGAGTTCGTAGATTTAAATGAAAATGACGGCACGACATACCCAAACTTATAGGACACAAGGAAAGCAGTGTTAAAAGGAAAATTCATAGGACTAAGAGCCTTCATAAAAAAAAAAGCTGGAGAGATCCTACGCTGAAAACTTAATAGCACACCTGAGGACAGTCCTGTAACAAAATGAAGGAAACAGAATCAAGAGGAGTAGATGGGATGAAATGGTCAAACTCGGGGCCAAAATCAACCAAATAGAGACAAAGAGCTGTATACGAAGAGTTCACAAAACCCAAAGTTGCTTCTTGAGAAAATCAACAATACATATAAATCTCTAGTCAAAGTTACTAAAGGGTATATAGACATTATAGAAATTATCAAGATCAGAAATCGAAAGGGATACCTAACAACAGAAACTGTAAACATTAAAAAAAAATCGGATACCACTGCAAAAGCAAGAGTATAGAAATCTTCAAATCCTTAATGTTCATGGACTTACAATCCAAAACAACCCTGAGATTCCACCTTACACCAATCAGTATGGCTAAGATAAAAAAAAACCTCAGGTGACAGCACATGCTGATGAGAATGCGGAAAAAGAGAAACATTCTCCATTGCTGGTGTAATTGCAAACTTGTACAACCACTCTGGAAATCAATCTGGACGTTCTTTAGAAAGTTGAAAATAGATCTACCTGAATACCCAAATATACCAGTCTTGGTAATATACTCAGAAGATCTCCCACAATACCACAGGGGCACATATTCCATTATATTTACTGCGACCTTGTTTGTGATAATCAGAAGCTAGAAACAACCTAGATGTCATACTAGGGAATAATAGTTACAGAAAATATGGTTCATTTACAAAATGGAATACTGCTCAGGTATTTAGAATAAGGATATCATGCTTTTTGCAGGTAAGTGGGTGGAACTAACAAAATCATCCTGAGTGAAGTAACTCAGACCCAAATGGATATGGGATGAACTCATTTCTAAGTGGATATTAATTAAAAGTTACAGAATATGCAGGATTCAATCTATAGATCTGAAGAAGGTAAACATGCCAAAGGGCCCAAGTGTTGATGATTTGCTCTCACTGGGGAGGGAGAGCACAGCAATCACTGGAGGGCTGAGGGAGTGAGGGACCTGGGTTGGAAAGGTGACAGGGAGGGGAAGAGGATCAGGTATTAGGAGGGGGAATGAGACTAAAGCCCTGAGGGACAGCAGAAAGAATGGAAATAGGCAACCTCAGAAGGTAGGTGGTGGGGGGAGGGACTCTCTGGAATGTACCAGAAACCAGGGAGGTAAGAGATCCTCAGGTTTCAAAGGGAGGGAACTTAGATGAAATGCCCTGCAGTGAGGAAAGGGAACTAAAAAGTCCACCTCCAGTAGAAAAACAGTATCAAGTGGAGGGATGAGGTTGCTATCCCACAGTCAAAAACTCTGATCCAGAATTGTTCCTGTCTGAAAGAAGTACAGGAACAAATATGGGAGAAGAGCCTTAAAAAAAAGCAGTTCCAGTGACAGGCCCAAATGGGATCCAGCTGAGGGGAAGGAAGCAAGGCCAGGCACTGTTGCTGATGCTATAGTATGCTTACAAACAGGGCCCTATTAAGACTGCCCTCCACAAAGTCCAACAAGCAGCTGAAATGAGTCAGATGCAGATAGTTACACCCAATGAATGAACGGAAGCTGGAGACTCGTGTGGTTGAATTAATAAAAAGCTGGAAGAAGCTGAAGAGGAGGGTAACCTTATAGGTCATCCAGCCGTCTCAAATAACCTGGAACCCCATAATCTGTCAGATGCTTAGCCACCAACCAGAAATTATACACCAGCTGATATGAGGTCCCCAACACATATACAGTAGAAGACTATTGGATCTGGACTTAGAAAAGATGCACCTAACACTTGAGAGACTTGGGGACCCAGGGAGTGCAGATCCTCTTAAGATTGGGGAAGAGGGGAGAACAGGTGGGATATGGGACAGTTGGTGGGTGGACTGGGAGGGGTCTAAAGTCTGGACACTAAAAAAAATATTAAATAATAAAGAAAAAGGGAGATTACTGTCACATTTCTTTACAGATATACTGCAGAATACACATTTGATGAAGTATTAATACCTAGCTAACATGTGAAACAAATAATTAAGTATCCACAAAAAACACCCTAAATCCATGAACTGAAATAGACAAATTTTCCCATTTTTCAGAAGGATATTTAATAAAAATAATAGAAATTAGCTATACATAAAGAACTTAAGGCAATGGAATAAAGTTTGGAGCAGATTTGTCATGGAAAAACACACCAATTTGTAGTTCAATATCAAATGGTCTATCATAAAATATAGATAAAAGTGACATTATATGTACTCAATAAGTTATATTTGCAATATATGTGTATATACAAATACAAATATTACGCAAAAATAATCACTGAAAGACTAAGGCATGACTTGAAGGGACTGTAGAGAGGGGACAATAGAAGGGTTTAGAGGAATAACTGGAAGGGAAATTTTAATCTCAAAAATAAAATAAAATGGTTTACCAGGAGTCCCAAACCCGCGGATCCCGGCCCACAGCAGCTCTCTGCTCCCAAACCGCGTGGGAGAGAGAACTCACCGCCTGGTCAGGGGGGCACTCCTGAGGCTGCAGAGTGGAAGACACCACCAACACTGCCCACCCCTGCCCACATCCCTGGCCCAAGAGGAAAGTGTATACAGCCTCTGGGTTCCCGTGGGGGAGGGCCCAGGAACAGCAGGACCCCTGCCTGAGACACCTCCGGAACCTGAGGGAAACAGACCGGATAAATAGTTCTCAGCACCCGAATCCTGTGGGAGGGAGAGCTAAACCTACAGAGAGGCAGACACACCTGGGAAACCAGAAGAGACTGCACTCTGAACACATCTCGGACGCCAGAGGAAAACACCAAACACCATCTGGAACCCTGGTGCACAGAGGCTCCCAGAAACTGCTGCGCAGATCTTCATGGTTGCTGCCGCCAAGGAGAGCTCATAGGCAGCACCCCACGAGCAAACTTGAGCCTCGGGACCACAGGTAAGACCAACTTTTCTGCTGCAAGTGACCTGCCTGGTGAACACCAGACACAGGCCCACAGGAACAGCTGAAGGCCTGTAGATAGGAAAAACTACACGCCCGAAAGCAGAACACTCTGTCCCCATAACTGGCTGAAAGAAAACAGGAAATCAGGTCTACAGCACTCCTGACACACAGGCTTATAGGACAGTCTAGCCACTGTCAGAAATAGCAGAACAAAGTAACACTAGAGATAATCTGATGGCGAGAGGCAAGCACAGGAACCCAAACAACAGAAACCAAGACTACATGGCATCATCGGAGCCCAATTCTCCCACCAAAGCAAACACAGAATATCCAAACACACCAGAAAAGCAAGATCTAGTTTCAAAATCATATTTGATCATGATGCTGGAGGACTTCAAGAAAGACGTGAAGAACTCCCTTAGAGAACAAGTAGAAGCCTACAGAGAGGAAGCACAAAAATCCCTGAAAGAATTCCAGGAAATCATAAATAAATAAGTAGAAGCCCATAGAGAGGAGTCACAAAAATCCCTGAAAGAATTCCAGGAAAACACAATCAAACAGTTGAAGGAAATAAAAATGGAAATAGAAGCCACCAAGAAAGAACACAGGGAAACAACCCTGGACATAGAAAACCAAAAGAAGAGACAAGGAGCTGTAGATACAAGCTTCACCAACAGAATACAAGAGATGGAAGAGAGAATCTCAGGAGCAGAAGATTCCATAGAAATCATTGATTCAACTGTCAAAGATAATGTAAAGCAGAAAAAGCTTCTGGTCCAAAACATACAGGAAATCCAGGACTCAATGAGAAGATCAAACCTAAGGATAATAGGTATAGAAGAGAGTGAAGACTCCCAGCTCAAAGGACCAGTAAATATCTTCAACAAAATCCTAGAAGAAAACTTCCCTAACCTAAAAAAAGAGATACCCATAGGCATACAAGAAGCCTACAGAACTCCAAATAGATTGGACCAGAAAAGAAACACCTCCCATCACATAATAGTCAAAACACCAAACGCACAAAATAAAGAAAGAATATTAAAAGCAGTAAGGGAAAAAGGTCAAGTAACATATAAAGGCAGACCTATCAGAATCACACCAGACTTCTCACCAGAAAATCTGAAGGCCAGAAGATCCTGGACTGATGTCATACAGACCCTAAGAGAACACAAATGCCAGCCCAGGTTACTGTATCCTGCAAAACTCTCAATTAACAGAGATGGAGAAACCAAGATATTCCATGACAAAACCAAATTTACACAATATCTTTCTACAAAGCCAGCACTACAAAGGATAATAAATGGTAAAGCCCAACATAAAGAGGCAAGCTATACCCTAGAAGAAACAAGAAACTAATCGTCTTGGCAAGAAAACAAAGAGAAGAAAAGCACACAAACATAACCTCACATCCAAATATGAATATAACAGGAAGCAACAATCACTATTCCTTAATATCTCTCAACATCAATGGCCTCAAATCCCCAATAAAAAAGACATAGATTAACAAACTGGATATGCAACTGGACCCTACATTCTGCTGCCTACAGGAAACACACCTCAGAGACAAAGACAGACACTACCTCAGAGTGAAAGGCTGGAAAACAACTTTCCAAGCAAATGGTCAGAAAAGCAAGCTGGAGTAGCCATTCTAATATCAAATAAAATCAATTTTCAACTAAAATTCATCAAAAAAGATAAGGAAGGACACTTCATATTCATCAAAGGAAAAATCCACCAAGATGAACTCTCAATCCTAAATATCTATGCCCCAAATACAAGGATACCTACATACATAAAAGAAACCTTACTAAAGCTCAAAACACACACTGCAAAACACACAATAATAGTAGGAGACTTCAACACCCCACTCTCATCAATGGACAGATCATGGAAATAGAAATTAAACAGAGACGTAGACAGACTAAGAGAAGTCATGAGCCAAATGGACTTAACAGATATTTATAGAACATTCTACCCTAAAGCAAAAGGATATACCTTCTTCTCAGCTCCTCATGGTACTTTCTCCAAAATTGAGCATATAATTGGTCAAAAAACGGGCCTCAACACGTACAGAAAGATAGAAATAATACCATGAATGCTATCGGACCACCACGGCCTAAAACTGGTCTTCAAAAACAATAAGGGAGGAACGCCCACATATATGTGGAAATTGAACAATGCTCTACTCAATGATAACCTGGTCAAGGAAGAAATAAAGAAAGAAATTAAAGACTTTTTAGAATTTAATGAAAATGAAGGTACAACATACCCAAATTTATGGGACACAATGAAAGCTGTGCTAAGAAGAAAACTCATAGCACTGAGTGTCTGCAGAAAGAAACAGGAAAGAGCATATGTCAGCAGCTTGACAGCACACCTAAAAGCTCTAGAACAAAAAGAAGCAAATACACCCCGGAGGAGTAGAAGGCAGGAAATAATCAAAGTCAGAGCTGAAATCAACCAAGTAGAAACAAAAAGGATCATAGAAAGAATCAACAGAACCAAAAGTTGGTTCTTTGAGAAAATCAACAAGAGAGATAAACCCTTAGCCAGACTAACGAGAGGACAGAGAGAGTGTATCCAAATTAACAAAATCAGAAATGAAAAGGGAGACATAACTACAGATTCAGAGGAAATTCAAAAAAATCATCAGATATTAATATAAAAGCCTTTATTCAACAAAACTTGAAAATCTGCATGAAATGGACAATTTCCTAGACAGATACCAGGTACCGAAGTTAAATCAGGAACAGATAAACCAGTTAAACAACCCCATAACTCCTAAGGAAATAGAAACAGTCACTAAAGGAATCCCAACAAAAAAGAGCCAGGTCCAGATGGGTTGAGTGCAGAATTCTATCAGACTTTCATAGAAAACCTCGTACCAATATTATCCAAACTATTCCACAAAATTGAAACAGATGGATCACTACAGAACTCCTTCTATGAAGCCACAATTACTCTTATACATAAACCACACAAAGGCCCAACAAAGAAAGAAAACTTCAGACCAATTTCCCTTATGAATATTGACGCAAAAATACTCAATAAAATTCTGGCAAACTGAATCCAAGAGCACATCAAAACAATCATCCACCATGATCAAGTAGGCTTCATCCCAGGCATGCAGGGATGGTTTAATATACGGAAAACGATCAACGTGATCCATTATATAAACAAACTGAAAGAACAAAACCACATGATCATTTCATTAGACGCTGAGAAAGCATTTGACAAAATTCAACACCCCTTCATGATAAAAGTCGTGGAAAGAATAGGAATTCAAGGCCCATACCTAAACATAGTTAAAGCCATATACAGCAAACCTGTTGCTAACATTAAACTAAATGGAGAGAAACTTGAATCAATCCCACTAAAATCACAGACTAGACAAGGCTGCCCACTCTCTCCCTACTTATTCAATATAGTTCTTGAAGTTCTAGCCAGAGCAATCAGACAACAAAAGGAGGTCAAGGGGATACAGATCAGAAAAGAAGAAGTCAAAATATCACTTTTTGCAGATGATATGATAGTATATTTAAGTGATCCCAAAAGTTCCACCAGAGAACTACTAAAGCTGATAGACAACTTCAGCAAAGTAGCTGGGTATAAAATTAACTCAAATAAATCAGTAGCCTTCCTCTACACAAAAGAGAATCAAGCCGAGAAAGAAATTAGGGAAACGACACCATTCACAATAGACCCAAATAATATAAAGTACCTCGTTGTGATTTTAACCAAGCAAGTAAAAGATTTGTACAATAAGAAGTTCAAGACTCTGAAGAAAGAAATTGAAGAAGTCCTCAGAAGATGGAAACATCTCACATGCTCATGGATTGGCAGGATTAATATAGTAAAAATGGCCATTCTACCAAAAGCGGTCTACAGATTCAATGCAATCCCCATCAAAATACCAATCCAATTCTTCAAAGAGTTAGAGAGAACAATTTGCAAATTCATCTGGAATAACAAAAAACACAGGATAGCTAAAATTATCCTCAACAATAAAAGGACTTCAGGGGGAATCACTATCCCTGAACTCAAGCAGTATTACAGAGCAATAGTGATAAAAACTTCATGGTATTGGTACAGAGACAGACAGATAGACCAATGGAACAGAATTGAAGACCCAGAAATGAACCCACACACCTATGGGCACTTGATTTTTGACAAAGGAGCCAAAAGCATCAAATGGAAAAAAGATAGCATTTTCAGCAAATGGTGCTGGTTCAACTGGACGGCAACATGTAGAAGAATGCAGATCAATCCATGCTTATCACCCTGTACAAAGCTTATGTCCAAGTGGATCAAGGACCTCCACATCAAACCAGATACACTGAAACTAATAGAAGAAAAACTAAAAAAGCATCTGGAACACATGGGCACTGGAAAAAGTTTCCTGAACAAAACACCAATGGCTTATGCTCTAAGATCAAGAATCGACAAATGGGATCTCATAAAACTGCAAAGCTTCTGTAAGGCAAAGGACACTGTGGTTAGGACAAAACGGCAACCAACAGATTGGGAAAAGATCTTGACCAATCCTACAACTGAAAGAGGCCTTATATCCAGAATATACAAAGCACTCAAGAAGTTAGACCGCAGGGAGACAAATAACCCTATTAAAAATGGGGTTCAGAGCTAAACAAAGAATTCACAGCTGAGGAATGCCGAATGGCTGAGAAACACCTACAGAAATGTTCAACATCTTTAGTCATAAGGGAAATGCAAATCAAAACAACCCTGAGATTTCACCTCAAACCAGTGAGAATGGCTAAGATCAAAAACTCAGGTGACAGCAGATGCTGGTTAGGATGCAGAGAAAGAGGAACACTCCTCCATTGTTGGTGGGATTGCAGACTGGTACAACCATTCTGGAAATCAGTCTGGAGGTTCCTCAGAAAATTGGACATTGAACTGCCTGAGGATCCAGCTATACCTCTCTTGGGCATATACCCAAAAGATGCCCCAACATATAAAAAAGTCACGTGCTCCACTATGTTCATCGCAGCCTTATTTATAATAGCCAGAAGCTGGAAAGAACCCAGATCCCCTTCAACAGAGGAATGGATACAGAAAATGTTGTACATCTACACAATGCAATATTACTCAGCTATCAAAAACAATGACCTTATGAAATTCGTAGGCAAATGGTCGGAACTGGAAAATATCATCCTGAGTGAGGTAACCCAATCACAGAAAAACACACATGGTATGCACTCATTGATAAGTGGCTATTAGCCCAAATGCTTGAATTACCCTAGATGCCTAGAATAAATGAATCTCAAGACAGATGATCAAAATGTGAATGCTTCACTCCTTCTTTAAAAGGGGAACAAGAATACCCTTGGCAGGGAATAGAGAGCTAAAGATTAAAACAGACACAGAAGGAACACCCATTCAGAGCCTGCTCCACATGTGGCCCATGCATATACGGCCATCCAATTAGACAAGATGGATGAAGCAAAGAAGTGCAGGCCGACAGGACCCGGATGTAGATGTCTCCCGAAAGACACAGCCAGAATACAGCAAACACAGAGGCGTATGCCAGTAGCAAACCACTGAATTGAGAATAGGACCCCCGTTGAAGGAATCAGAGAAAGAACTGGAAGAGCTGAAAGGGGCTCGAGACCCCATATGTACAACAATGCCAAGCAACCAGAGCTTCCATGGACTAAGCCACTCCCTAAGAGTATGCATGGACTGACCCTGGACTCTGACCTCATAGGTAGCAATGAATATCCTAGTAAGAGCACCAGTGGAAGGGGAAGCCCTGGGTCCTGCTAAGACTGAACCCCCAGTGAACTAGATTGTTGGGGGGAGGGCGACAAGGGGGGGAGGTTGGGGAGGGGGACACTCATAAAGAAGGGGATGGGGGAGGGTGATGTTTGCCCGGAAACCGGGAAAGGGAATAACACTTGAAATGTATATAAGAAATACTCAAGTTAATAAAATAAAATAAAATAAAATAAAATAAATAATACTAACACATTTCCAATAGGTATAAGACTCTTTTCTTGGGAAACTGCAACACACGCCTGTCTCTTAACCCCAGATGGAGAGCACTTAGCAACCAGAAGTATAGACACTAACAAATCCAACATAGTGTCCCAGTGATGCTTTAGGAAATTATGTACAAGGACATGACTGATGTGTTATTTATAGAAGAAATGGCTTAAAGACAGATGCTTTACCAAAACCTGTACTAGCATGGGGGACATCTCAGAGAAGCTGAAATCCTGAGGCCCACTACACCTGCAGGCAATCAGCAGGTTGAAGAATGTCCTTTCTAGGTGGCTCAGTATTCTAAACCTCTTCCAGGAGGCTGGGGTTTTTTCTTCTTCTTCCAGGCAATTAGACTGCTCTCAGTCTTTGCAGCTTGCCTTCTTTGAGAGTGCTTCTCAGTAGTCATTATTATTTCCTCTTGGAAGAAGGCAGGCTTAGTAAATTTCGTCAGTTTGAGGAACTTCTGAATGCTATTTTCAATTGTTTATTTGTAATATGGCATATCTCCTAGGAAATTTACACACCAAAAAATTTTAAACATTGCCAATCATTAGAAAAGTAGAAATGAAAGTTTCAAGAAGACCACATTCCTTACGAATTACAAATGTATGTATAGCAATATTAAAGGTTTCAGAAGCTGGTAAGGTTGTAGAAACAGTTCAACCCTTGTGACATATTGAGGGATATAGATGAACACAGACTTTAGAAAGAACATTGGAGATGAAAGAATAGACAAAGAAATTCCAGTGACCCAGAAATTATACTGCTGAGTCATTCTACACATGAAAAAAAGAGGTCATCATCATTATGTTTATTTTACTTTTATTAACAACAAGCAAGGTATGTAACCAACTGAAGTTACCATAAAAAATTTTGTAAAAAAAAAAGAAAGAAAGAAAGAAAAAGAAACAGAAGCAATTCTAGACAATGAAGTAGTGCTACATATCCATAAAACAGCAAAGACTGGAGGGGCACTTCATTGAGTGAATAAACAGGGCACAAAATAGATACCATCTGATTTCAGTTATACTTGGCAGTAGGAATCTCAGATTTAGTTAATATATGATTTCTATAGTCCAGTGAGTGGTAGTTGTAGGTCAGGGGATAAAATAAGACACAGGAGTGACTACTGGTCTATTGCACAGCCCTGTATTGATAGATAATTTATTAATATACCATAGGCTTTAAAATACTTAGAAAGTATATTTTCAACTATCCAACTATCATCTGTCATCTTGTATTTGCCTATTAATCATGTATGTGCCTACTTACCTTTCTTATCTCTATCATAATTTTACATTTCAAATCATATACATGTACAATTTTAGTTATTCATAAAAAGGCATGTATTTGGGTTAAACAAAGTATTACAGAAAATTTGCATGAATTTATTTCACATACTGAAAAAAAGTAGATTAAAAATAGTTTCATAGTAAAATGAGTACTTAGATATTTTCCAGTAGATATGGATTAGAATGAGCATAATATATTATATTTCTCCAAATCCATCATGGACATTCTGAAATCCAGCTTCACACAGGAAGTTGATAAAGAATTGTTTCTTTTTACCATTGCAGAAAGAGTATTTAGCATTAATGATGCAAAATGTAGGTGTCTTGGGAAAGTTATTTTCTAAATTGTCCCTTTACTTTTCAGTAAGGAGTATGACACAAGTTTTCATTTCATTAGCACATATACTAAAAGTGGAACAATACAGAAATGATTACCTTGACCCCTTCCAAATAATGACACAAATTTATGAAAGGATCCATATTTTAAAATTGCTGTGTCATACCACAAGGACATTTTTTTCAACTATGTTCATAGCAGATGTATTAATAGTAGCCAGAAAATTGAAACGTCTCAGATGTCCCTCAATGGAAAAATGGGAAAATGGCTCAGCTATTAAAAGCAAGGACGTCACAAAATGGGCAGGCAAATGGATGGAAGAACAAAAAAATTCATCTTAAATGAGGTTACCCAGATCCAAAAGGACATGCATTATATGTACTCACTTATAAGTAGATATTAGCCATTGATTACAGGATTACCCATGCTACAATTCATAGACCCACAGGAACTAAATAACAAGGAGGGCCCTATGGAGAACGCTTGAATCTCATTCAGAATGGGAATGATAGAGTAATCCCAGGTGGACAGAGGGAGAAAACTTGGAAAAGTGCATGGGTAGATGAACAGAGGTGGGGAATCAGGTATAGGGAGAGCCATGGAGGGTTGAGCTGGGGGGAGCATCTCTAGGAAGTGCCAGAGATGTGGAATGGAGACTGATCCCTGGACTTTATGAGGGAGATTCTAGTTTAGACTCCTAGCATCTTTGGATATGGAGCCTGAAATAGCCACTTCCGATAGCCAGACAGGATTCCCAGTGGAAGGATAAGGACACCAACCAACCCAAAAATCTTTGACCCTGATTTTTCTGTCTACAAGAAGTGCAGGAAAGAGAATGAACAGAAACTGAGGGAAAAATCAATGACTGGACTAAATCAAGAGCCATCCAATGGAAAGAACCGGTCTCTCATACTACTAATGATTCTATGTTATGCTTATAGAAAGGAGCCTATCATAACTGTCCTCTGAAAGGCTCCACAAGTAGCTGACTGAAACAGGTGCAGAGATCCTAAATAGAACTCAGACAGTGTTGTGGAAGATTTGGGGGGAGACTCCACAGAAGACCAGCAGCTTCAACTAACCTATCAAAAATATAAACAAATTTGTGAATGAGAAGACTGATGTCCTGAATATTTCTTCAATAATTATTCTCTTCAATCTGCTCCTATAATAGAAAAATTATGAAACCTAGAAGAAAAACATCTATACTAAGTTAGTAATGAGATTATGGGATGGCAAACAGTCAGGGTCAGGACATAACTTCCTAAGACTTTATTTGTGAAGTTACATAATAACATTGAAATGAGAAACCAGAAGTTTCTGACCTGAATCACTTGATAGATTTACCACATCAATCAGTTTTTCTAGAAGATGGGAAATATAATCAATTTTCCCTCTCTCTCTCTCTCTCTCTCTCTCTCTCTCTCTCTCTCTCTCTCTCTCTCTCTCTGTGTGTGTGTGTGTGTGAGTATGTGTGTGTGTGTATGTGTGTGTTTGTGTGTGTGTTTTATTTCTGTAAAAGGCAATAAAAAACCTAAGTAAGATTTTTTTTCCTATTTGGGGTACTCTGCTTCCCTTAGGGAAACCCACGAAAGCAGTTACTTGTTTCTTGTTATACAAGTAAGACTTTTATATTAGGGTCACCCAAACGTCCATTTCACTCTTTCTCCAGTCTATCTGAAGACACATAATTGTTGCTTTATATGTCATCTGACTGAACTTTTGTACTAAACAACTTCCAAATGGCATTTTTCATCTGAGCATTTCTTAAAGTGTAGATTAATGGGTTTAGCATAGGAGTTATCATAGTATAAAAAATAGCAACTGCTTTATCAATCGGTAATGTAGCTGCAGGTCGCATATACACAAATATGCAGGGCACAAAAAATAAAACCACCACTGTAATGTGAGAAACACAGGTAGAGAGAGCTTTGCGCCTTCCTTCTGCACTGTGGTTCTTTAGGGAGTGAAGGATGACCAGGTAGGAGACAAGCAGTAGGAGGAAGTTTAACAGACAGATGAAGCCACTGTTGGCAGCAACAAAGAGTACTAGAATGTGGGTATCAACACAGGCGAGAGCAAGCAATGGGTTCAGATCACACATAAAGTGGTCTATGACATTAGGGCCACAAAAAGGTAATCCAATCATGAAAAGGATTTGTATACCTCCATGAAGAAAGCCTCCAAACCACGACACACCTACAAGGATGTTACAGAGTTGTCGGTTCATGATGGTTGCATAGTGCAAGGGTTTACAAATGGCTACATAGCGGTCATAAGCCATCACAGTAAGCAAGATAACCTCAGCTCCTCCAAAGAAATGTTCTGCAAAAACTTGGGTCATGCACCCATTGAATTTAATAGATTTCTTTTTATGGAGTGAATCAAAAATCAGTTTTGGTGTATTGACAGAGGAGTAGCAGGCATCAATAAAGGAGAGATAGGCCAGGAAGTAGTACATTGGGGATCCCAACAGTTGGCTGTTTGTAATGGTGATCAAAATAAGCAAATTTCCCACCACAGAGAAGACATAGATAACCAAAAACACAACAAATATGATTTTCTGCATGTGTAGATTCTGTGTGAGTCCCAGAAGAACAAATTCAGTCACGTTGTTGCTAGTTTCCATCTAAATTATCAGGAATCAATCTTAATTCCTGGAAAAAAATGATACATAGTCATGTTTATATAATTTCTGTATTCTAATAGTTAATAATTTGATTATGTTAATTACTGAAATATAACAAGTTTTCTTTAATATTTCAGAAAGTATTCCAAATACTTACAGATATTTAAGAATACAGAATTGCCTTCTCAGTGAAGATACCTGATATGAGAATGTTCAGGAACAATGCTTTTTATAAATATACTAAACAGTCTCAAGTAGGCTGAATGATTTGAGAAGACTATAAGTCTTTTTAAAGAAGGTTGAATTAAACTTGGAGAGAAAGGCAAGGGCAGAAATATAATATGATATATAGCAATTTAATTCAGTAGCCAACAAAATAAAGGTAAGTACACGACTTTATTAGTAGGAAATAGAGAGCCTTCAATGTTAAATTGTGATGAGCAGAAGAGAGAATTTGAGTGAAAAGAACCTTTGTGCTTTCATCATTCAATAATACATTGGCTGAAACATACTGACATTCTATTAGCAATGAAAGGTAGATAAAGATCCAGGTTAATAAAATATTATTTGTAGATTCTTTAAAATCCGCATATGAAAATACAAGTGTTAAAAACCAAAAATCAATTCAACATGTTATATGTAATTTTTTTTTTTCGGAGCTGGGGACCGAACCCAGGGCCTTGCGCTTGCAAGGCAAGCGCTCTATCACTGAGCTAAATCCCCAACCACTTATATGTAATTTCAAGACAATAAAAATCAACAAAACAGAGTATAATCTAATGTGAAGTGTTTAAGGAAAATAATACAGAGATTCCAGTGAAAGAAATGTGCAAAAGACTTTGTGATACTTAATAAGTCTGTGTGATAGCTCTGAAATAGTATGTGACAAATCTATTCCTGCCTAGGTTGTTACTAAGTACTTTACACACAATGCTGCCTTTATTGCTTGAATACCCTGTATTGTTATTGTTTTACCAATGTAGAGAAAAGAACTACTATCAATTTATAAGAAAAAATATCAAATAAAATCACTAAGTACTATCTACTGAGAGTTTTAAAAACAATTACTGGTTTACATGTTTATGAACACAAAACAGATACTCACACAATTTATCTACACATATTCTTTTTTTTTATTAACTTGAGTATTTCTTATATACATTTCGAGTGTTATTCCCTCTCCCGGTATCCGGACAAACATCCTCCTCCCCCCTCCCCTTCCTTATGGGTGTTCCCCTCCCAACCCTCCCCCCATTGCCGCCCTCCCCCCACAGTCTAGTTCACTGGGGGTTCAGTCTTAGCAGGACCCAGGGCTTCCCCTTCCACTGGTGCTCTTACTAGGATATTCATTGCTACCTATGAGGTCAGAGTCCAGGGTCAGTCCATGTATAGTCTTTAGGTAGTGGCTTAGTCCCTGGAAGCTCTGGTTGCTTGGCATTGTTGTACATATGGGGTCTCGAGCCCCTTCAAGCTCTTCCAGTTCTTTCTCTGATTCCTTCAACGGGGGTCCTATTCTCAGTTCAGTGGTTTGCTGCTGGCATTCGCCTCTGTATTTGCTGTATTCTGGCTGATCTACACATATTCTTAAGTCCTTCTATGTATTATGATAACTGAGAAATTATCATTTCTGCTTCAAGTTATTGGAAAAGTCTGTGTTCTAGTACTTTGTTTCTTCTAAATTTTATTTCCCAAAAGTAAAAGTATTAAGCCTTTCAAATAATTCAACTCTTTAACTCATATTTTCATGTTAAATAGATGTTGGTTCTCAAATTATATCAGTAGTAATCATTATTCATTTAATGGTTTCCATAGTTTCATACTATTTCAGGAAACCTTCATTTGAGTCTGATTTATGGGATAAGGATCACAGGCTGAAATGTATTGATTTTTTTTCTACATTTCAACCAATATGACAGTGAGGGTTGAAATATTCTTAGAAGCACTCTTTCATCTCACCCCATCTTATGTCACCTTTCTCATGTATCATTATATAATAGAGATTGTCAAGCAGTGATGAACACTGTGGAGATGTACTAAAACTGTGGCCAAGTATGTCAGCTCATGAATCATATGCACCAAATGAGAATTCTGTTATATCCCCTTGTCACTCTCTTTGGGTCTATATTCTGGAAGCTCACATACCTGCTTCATTATCTCTCTATAATATAAGAATAAAAATTGTCTTATACAATGTACTATGAGAATTTTTTAAAGTGTGAAAGCATGACCTACAGGTCTGGGAAGAAATACAAGGATATAATTTATTTTTTAAGCCTGATTATAGCTTCAGGATAAGCATAATGGATAACTTTGGTACCAATATGGAAAAACACTTAAACTTCCAATAAGATTAAGAAGAATTCATTTCTAACAACTTCAAAAGAGCCACAGGTTTGTCTTCTTGTTTTGTTTGTTTTGGTTTTTTATGACAGGCTTTATCTCTATAGCTCTGGCTGTTTTCAAACTCACTCTGTATACAAGGCTGGTCTCTAATCATTTAAATCTACCTACTTCTGCCTTTGCAGTGCTGGAATTAAAGACATGTGTCACTACCAACTAGCCAGAAGCCACAGAGATTTTTAAGATCTATAGTACATGACCTCAGAATGAATTATCTGTGTTCATGCTTGGAATAAAAAGCTCATATTTACTAACTTAATATTCACATTTGATAATTTTATTGTATCATGAAGTCAAAGACTATACTCCATCTCACGATTAGCTTTAATACTTAAAAGAGATATTTCAGTGTAAAACAGTGATAGGTACATTTAATTCACCTATTCATCTGTATTGTTTTCATCATCTGATATTAGTAAATGTGAACTACTTACCAAATATCTTGAAAAGTTAGAGTCAGGTTGATTTAGTCTGTAATTTTTATCAGCAAACCTTAATTAATCAAACTCCTGTGTACAAAAGTCACAGAATATACCAAGTATCAGCACTGTTAAAAGATATACTTCAGCAGCTCCAACTTTCAGTAACCACTGTGAGTGTTAAGAAGTTCTCCGGAATGTAAGAATTCAGCGTGAAATAATTGACATATTCACATATATCCAGTCAACATGTATTTCTTAATATATCCATGGAAATACCTTCTCTCCAGAAACCTAAAGATATTTCATAATAAGTCTAGTATTTGAATCTACAATGCATTGGGTTAATATATTATATTGAGTAGATCTTTCATTCTCATTTTGTTTTTTCATCCTGAAAGGCAAGGACTGACAAAATTGTAGAAAATTTCCCAACGAATTCACAGAGTATTGCTAAGAAGAGGTGACAAGCAAAAAGAAACATTTGTATACTGCATTGAAAGGGTATTTAAAGAATTTCCTGTGAATATCAATAATCTTTTTATTGTGCTCTCTCCCAGGAATTAATTATCTCACTTGGTGAAAAAGTTTGATATTAGAATCCAGTGACTAAAATATAAGTATGACTCACTTACTTTTCAATGGGGAGTAGTAATCTGCAAGCATAGAAAGAAAGCATGTAGCAGATCCCCTACTCTGTCCTACAGAGATCTCAGAAGATAGAAAGACCTACAACAGATATGGATTGGCGGGATTAATATAGTAAAAATGACCATTTTGCCAAATGCAATCTACAGATTCAATGTAATCCCCATCAAAATTTCAATTCAGTTCTTTATAGAGTTAGAAAAAGCAATTTGCAAATTTATTTGGAATAACAAAAAAACTCATGATAGCAATAACTATCCTCAACAACAAAAGGACTTCTGGGGGAAATCACAATCCCTGACCTCATCAATATTACAAAGCAATCATGCTAAAAATTGTATTAGTACAGAGACAGGCAGGTAGATCAGTGTAATAGAATTAAAGACCCAGAAAATAACCTACACATCTATGGTTACTTGATTTTTGACAGAGGAGCTAAAACCATCCAATAGAAAAAAGATAACATTTCAAAAATTGCTGCTGTTTCAACCGGAGGTCAGTATGTAGAAGAATGCAAATTGAACCACTTTTTTACCCTCTACAAGGCTTAAATCCAGTTGGATCAAGGACCTCCACATCAAACCAGATATACTCAGACTAATAGAAGAAAAAGTGGGGAAGAGTCTTGAACAGATGGCACTGGCGAAAATTTCCTGAGCAAAACACTAACAGGATATGCTCGAAGATCAAACATCAACAAATGGGACCTCATAAAACTGCACAGTTTTTGTAAGGCAAAAACTCTGTCATTAGGACAAAATTCAACTAACAGATCGGGAAAAGATCTTTACAAATCCTACATCTTATAGAGGGCTAATATCCAAAATAAACAAAGAATTCAAGAAGTTACACTTCAGAGAGACAAATAACCCTATTAAAAATGTGGTACAGAGCTAAACAAAGTATTCTCAGTTGAGGAATATTGAATGACTGAGAAGTATCTACAGAAATGCTCAAAATCTTAGTAATCAGGGAAATGCAAATCAAAACAGCCCTGAGATTTCACCTCACACCAGTCAGAATGGCTAAGATAAAAAACTCAGGTGACAACAGATGCTGTGGAGGATGTGGGGAAAGAGGAACACTCCTTCATTGTTGGGATTGCAAACTGGTACAACGACTTTGGAATTCATTCTGAAGGTTCCTCAGAAAATTGGACATTGCACTACCTGAGGACCCAGCTATACTTCTCTTGGTTTATGCCCAAAAGATGCTCCAAAAAGCATCAAAGGCATATGCTCCACTATGCTCAGAGCAGCCTTATGTATTATAATATCCAGAAGCTAGAAAAAACCCAGAAGTCCTTCAACAGAGTCATGGATACAGAAAATATGGTACATCTACATAATGGATTAATACTCACTATCAAAAAGAGTGACATCATGAAATTCATAGGCAAATGGATTGAACTAGAAAATATCATCATGAGTGAGGTACACATGACATGCACTCACTGATAAGTGGATATCAGCCCAAAAGCTTGAACTTCCCAAGATAAAATTTACAGACCACATGACTCTAAAGAAGAAGGATTACCAAAGTGCGGATGTTTCACTTCTTCTTAAAAGTACGGAAAAAATATATTCATAAGAGGGGATATAGAGGCAAAGTTTGAACAGAGACTGAAGGAATGGCTGTTCAGAATCTGCCCCTCATTTGTCCATATATATACAGCCACCAAAACTAGATAAGATTGATGAAGCTGCTCTCGCTTTCTTGCTTTTCCCATCCACCCCTTTGTCCTTTCTTTCCCATTCCCTTCCCCACTTCTCTCCACCTGCTCATGGCCAGTTTCTTCTTTTTGCCTACTTATCTTTTTCTATCTCTTCTCCCTCTTTTTCTCCCCACCCCCTCACTGTCATTCCAATAAACCTACTCCATGTGGAAATAAAAATGATTGCTGAAGCTAAGAAGTGCATGCTGATAGGAACTGGATATGGTTGTCTCTTGGGTGACAGAGACAGAGCACGTCAAATAAAGAGGCGAATTCCAGCAGCAAACCCCTGAATTGAGAACAGGACCCCTGTTGGACGAATTAGAGAAAGGATTGAAAGAGCCAAAGGGGCTTGTAGCCCTATAAGAACAACAATGCCAACCAATCAGAGCTCCCAGAAACTAAACACTACCCAAAGACTATGTACATATAGACTGACCCATGGCTCCAAGTGCATATGTAGCAGAGGATGGCCTTGTTGGGCACCAATGGGAGGAGAAGCCCTTGGTCCTGCCAAGTTTGGACCCCAGAGTTGGGGAATGTGGGGGGAGCATGGGAAAAGGTGTGAGGAGGGGAACACCATTATAGATGAAGGGGATGGGGATGGGATAGGGGATTTAATGTCAAGTAAACATTTAAAATGTAAATAAAACAACCCCCTCCCCACAAAATAAAGAGGACTGAGTACCACATAAGCAACGTTTTCCTCAATCTAGCATGGACACCATGAATGCAGCTTCCTGTCTGATTATACATATGTATGTATGTGTATATATATATTTATATATATATATATGTGTGTGTGTGTATAAATAATTATTTAATTATTATTAAAATAGTAACTTCAAAACCTTCTTTTCTCATATTGGTATGTATTTCAGAATTTTTTGGTCTGTAATTCTCAATGATATATTCACATAGATATTATACTTATCACCAGGGTTATACATGAGGCCCTATCACAAAACAAAATGAAACAATAAAACCACCACCCAGACATATTTGCATACTATGAGTTTGTATTATTGGTTATCATTCAACATTTAGTCATTTATTAGGCTGATTACTGTTAAATTATTGTGAATATTAACTTTTAAGATATTATCTCATGTAGCTTAAGAGTTTTTCATTACTTCAATTAATACTTTAACAACATAATACACATATACAATACATGGTTATTTTTCCAGTTCCATTATGATTATTCTCACCCACACCCTCCCTTGTTTGCTCCATTATCCATATTAAATTCAACCTTCCAACTAACCTCTTTCCCAATTTTTTCCTCATTTTTCCCTCCTCTCTCCTTATCTCCTTCTTTCTTTTCTTCTTCCTAGCCCTCTACTGTTTTCTCAGTCTTCCTCCTCCTTCTTGAAACCCACTGAGTTTAACTGTGGACTTCCAAGTGACCATCAGGGTAAAATATTCACTCAAGTCTGGTAGGATCACTAGTGGGTATACAACTGAAGGAAATAACCCTCAATCTTGTAGCATTTGTCAATAATTTATAGAAGGCCAGATGATTTATATGGGGATAAATTAACCTCTCCCCACACCATGATTGATTTCAAATAGTCTCTGTTTTGTAGATCTAATGCAGGTAACCACAAAACTTCTGATCTATGATCACAGTTGATTTACTATAATCCAAATAGCACTGCATAGCCTTTCTCCTCATCCCATGGCTCAAAAGGTTTAGATTTCTTTATCAGCACTTTTACCTGCATCTAATTTGTGGTGTGAGTATACTGCATAGGGCTGAACATTCAACTATCACTTGTTTCGAACAACTTCAGTAGCCATAGGACTAAATTTGCTAGTATTCAATGAAAGGACAGCCTTCTCTTATTAAGGCTGAGAATAGAATTTGTTTATTTATATAAACATTGATATTTAGAACCATTTTATTTCTAATTAAATTTAACAATGGGGTTGTTTTCTCTGACCACTTATAATCTCATTTTCATTGGACTTTTTACCTGGTTTACGGGAGTAGACATACATTTCTTCTTTTGAATAGGCTTTAAATCTTAATAGACTGGGCTGATCAGGGGCTTCTAAGGCCTCCATAATCAACAGTTTGAAGGAAAATATCTCACCCATGGCACTGAAAAATTTATTTGATCATCCTTAATTTGTATAATTGACATTCTCCATGCATGTAGTATATTGCAACAAAAACTTACTTTAAAATATCTTATTAGATCATACAGTAGTAGATTTCCATGTTCCTTCACCTTACATTTCAATTTAACACTCACTCCAACTCTACCTACCACCTATTTCTTCCACATGTTTTTTATGGAATGTTTTCTGTATTTACATTTGAAATGTTATCTCATTTCTTCTGGCTCATGCTCACTCACCGCTCCACCTGTTTCTATTAAGATACTCCCACTTTCACCCACCCACTCCCACATCAACACATTGGGGAAAGAAGTCTTCACAGGTCCAAGGTCTTCTCCTTCTATTGATACCAGACAATGCCATCCTCTGGTACATATGCATCTGGAACAATATGTAATCTTTGGTTGGTGGTTTAGTTCCTAGGAGCTCTGGGGAGACTGTTGGTTATTATTATTGGTCCTCCTATGCAGTTGCACATCCCTTAAGCTCCTTCAGTCCATTCTCTAACTCCTTCATTGATGTTCTGTTCAGGAAATTTTTCCCTGTTCAAGATTCTCCCCCGTTTTTTCTTCTATTGATTTCAGTGAATTTGGTTTTATGTGAAGGTCCTTGATCCACTTGAATATAAGCTTTGTACAAGGAGATAAGAATGGGTAAATTTGCAGTCTAATACATGTTATCCTACAGTAGAACCTGCAACATATTTTGAAAATGCTGTCTTTTCCACTGGATGGTTTCAGTGTCCTTGTCAAACATCAAAGGATCATAGACATGTAAATTCATTTCATCAATTCTATTCCATTGATCTACCTATTTGTCTTTGTACCAATAAAATGCAGTTTTCATCTCTATTGCTTTGTAATAAAGCTTGAGGTTAGGAATGGTGACTTCCCTAGATGTTCTTTTTATTAATCCCCCTTTTTTTGGTTTCCCATCCATATTCCCCCATTCCATGCCCCAGCCCCTTTTTCTATGAGTGTGTTCCCCCACTTATCCAACCACCCCTTCCCACATTACTGCCCTGACATTCCCTTACACTGGGCGGTCAAGACTTGACAGGCCCAAGGACTTCTCCCCTTGGTGCCCAAGAAAGCAATCCTCTGCTACATATGCAGGTGGAGCCATGGTTCTGTCCATGTGTACTCTTTGAATGGTGGTTTAGTACTGGGGAACTCTGGTTGGTTGGTATTGTTCTTATGGTGTCAGAAACCCCTTCTGCTCCTTCAATCCTTATTCTCACACCTTCAATGAGGGTGGTTGTACAACCTTGACTAAGGATGTTGAACATGTCTTTAGGTACTTCTTAGCCATTCAGTATTCCTCATTTGCGAATTCTTTATTTAGCTCTGTACCACAATTTTAATAGGGTTATTTGATTCTCTGTGGTATAATTTCTTGAGTCCTTTGCATATTCTGTAAAGTCCTCTATCAGATGTAAGATTGGTAAATATCTTTTCCCAATCTGTTGATTGCAATTTTGTCCTAATAACACTGTCTTGTGCCTTTCAGAGCTTTTCAATTTTATGAAGTCCCATTTGTCAATTCTTGACCTTAGTACATAAGCCACTGGTGATCTATTCAGGAAATTTCCCCACTGCCCATGTGCTTGAGTCTCTCACCCAGTTTTTCCTGAATAGTTTGAGTGCATCTAGTTTTATGTGGAGGTCCTTGATCTATTTGGATTTGAGCCTTGTACAGGGTTATAAAAATGGATTGATTTGCATTCATCTACATGCTGGTCTCCAGATGAACCAGCACCATTTTCTGAAAGTGCAATCTTTTTTTTCCCCCACTGGATGGAAAAAGAACTAATTCCTTTGTCAAATATCAAGTGACCATAGGTGTATGAGTTCATTTCTGCGTCTTCAATTCTATTCCATTGACCTACCTGCCTTTCTTTTTTACCAATACCATACAGTCTTTATTGCTAATGCTCTGTAATACTGCTTGAGGACAGGGATTGTGATTCCCGAGAATTGCTTTTACTGTTGAGGATAGTTTTCCCCATCCTGTGTCTTTTGTTCTTACAAATGAATTCGCAACTTGCCCCTTCTTACTCTATGAAGTTTTGAGTTGAAATTTTGATGGGGATTGTAGTGAATCTGTAGATAACTTTTGGAAATTTGGCAATTTTTACTATATTAATCCTGCTAATTCATGAGCATGGGATATCTTTCCAACTTCTGAAATTTCTTATGGTGTTGGAAACCTCTTCTGCTCCTTCAATCCTTTCTCTAACATCTCCAATGTGGGTGGTTGTACAAGCTTGACTCAGGATGTTGAACATGTCTTTAGGTACGCCTCAGACATTCAATATTCCTCATTTGTCAATTCTTTATTTAGCTCTGTACCACAATTTTAATAGGGTTATTTGATTCTCTGGTATATAGTTTCTTGTGTTCTTTGCATATTCTATAAAGCCCTCTAGCAAATGTAAGACTTCTGAGTTGTTCTTCAATATCTGTCTTCAGAGATTTTAAGTTCTGTGTCATACAGATTTTTCACTTGCTCTGTTAGAGTCATACGTATGTATTTTATGTTATTTGTGACCACCGTGAAGGGTGCCATTTCCCTAATTTCTTTCTCAGCCTGTTTATCCTCTGAGTAGAGGAAGGCTATTGATTTCTTTGAGTTAATTTTATACCCAGCTACTTTGATGAAGTTGTTTATCAGGCTCACGGCTCTCTGGTGGAGTGTTTAGGGTCATTTAAGTATACTATCATATGACCTACAAATGGTGATATTTTGACTTCTTCCTTTCCAATTTGTTTCTTTTGACCCCCTTTTGTTGTCTGATTGCTCTGGCTTGGACTTCAAGTAATATATTGAGTAAGTAAGGAGAGAGTGGGTAGCCTGGTCTAGTCCCTGATTTTAGTGGGGTAGCTTTAAGATTTAGTTTGATGTTGGCTACTGGTTTGCTGTATATTGCTTTTACTATGTATATGTAGGGATCTTGAATTCCTGATCTTTCTAAGAGTTTTAACTTGAAGTGTGTTGACATTTGTCAAATGCTTCCTCAACATATAATGAAATGAACAAGTGTTTTTTTCTTTGTGTTTGTTTAAATAGTTGATTGATTTCTATATATTGAACTATCCTTGTATCACTGGGATGGAGCCTACTTCATCACGATCGATGATCATTTTGATGTGTCCTTGGATTCAGTTTCAAGAATTTTATTGAGTAGTTTTGCATCAATATTCATAAGGGAAATTATTCTGAAGTTCTCTTCCTTTGTTGGGTCTTTGCGTGATTCATGTATAAGTGTAATTGTGGCTTCATAAAAGAATTGGGTAGTGCTCCTTCTGTTTGATTTTGTGGAATAATTTGTACAGTATTGGTATGAAGTCTTCTATGAAGGTTTGATAGAACTCTCCACTAAATCCATCTAGTCCTGGCAATTTTTTTTGGTGGGACTTTTAATAACTGCTTCTATGTCTTTATGTGTTATGGGACAGTTTAGATGGATTCTCTGTTTCTGATTTATCTTTTGTGCCTGGTATACGTTTAGAAAATTGCCTATTTTACTTAGACTTTTTTTCCATTTTGTTGAATGTAGGCTTATTTAGTAGGATCTGATAATTTTTTTGAATTTCCTAAGATTCCATTGTATATCTCTGTTATCATTTCTGATTTTGTTTATTTTGATAATCTATCTGTGAACTCTGGTTATTATGGCTAAGGTTTTATCTAACATTTTGATTTTCCCTAAGAACCAGCTCCTGGGATTGTTGATTCTTTGTATAGTCCTTTTGGTTTCTACTGGGTTGATTTAAGCTCTGACTTTAGTTATTCCCTGCTCTTTACTTCTCTTGTGTATATTTCCTTAATTTTATTCTAGAGCGTTTTCATGTGCTGTCAAAGTGTGAGTGTATGCTCCCTCCAGTTTCTGTTATAGAGGCACTCAGAGATGTGACTTTTCTTCTTAACAATGCTTTCATTGTGTTCCATAAGTTTGGGTATATTGTGCCTTCATTTTCATTAAATTCAACAAAATCTTCTTAATTTCTTCCTTGAACAATTGAGTAAAGAATTGTGCAACTTCCATGTTTGTGTGGGATTTCTGTTGTTTTTGTTGTTACAGAAGACCAGCCATAGTCTGTGGTGATCTGCTAAAATGCATGGGATTATGTCAATCTTCTTGTATCTATTAAGGCCTGTTTTGTAACCAATTATATGGTCAATTTTGTGGAAGGCATTTTGAGTGGCTGAGAAGAAGGTATATACTTTTGGTTTAGTATGAAATGTTCCATAAATATCTGTTAAAACCATTTGGTTCATATCTTCTGTTATTTTGCCAATGTCTCTGTTAATTTCTGTTTCCATGATCTGTCCATTTAAGATTGTGGGGTGCTGAAGTCTCCCATTATTATTGTGTGAGGTACAATGTGTGCTTTGAGCTTATTCATTTATAAATGTAGATGCCCTTGCATTTGGAGCATAGATAATCAGGATCAAGAGTTCAATTGTTGGATTTTTCTTTTGATGAACATGAATTGTCCTTCCTTCTCTTTTCTTTTTGATAACTTTCCATAAATGTTTGATTTTATTCAATATTAGAATAGCTACTCCAGCTTGTTTCTTGGTACCATTTACTTGGAAAAATTTTCATGCCTTTTACTCTGATATCTGTTTTTCTCCTTGAAGTGTGTTTCCTGTATGCAGCAAAATGCTGGGTCCTTTTTACCTATCCAGTATTTTTGTCTGTATCTTTTTATTAAGAAATTGCTTCCATTGATATTAAGTGATATTAAGAAATAGAGATTCTTCGTTTCCTGTTAATCTTGTTGTTTCAGGTGGAATTAAGTTCATGTGGCTATCTTCTTTTTGGTTTGTTGAAAGAAGATTTCTTTCTTGCTTATTCTAGGGGGTAGTTTCCCTTATTCTTTTGGTGTTTTTGATCTATTTTCTTTTGTAGGGCTGTATTTGTTGAAAGGTATTGTGTAAATTTGGTTTTCTCATGGAAATCTTGGTTTCTTCATCTATGAGTTTTGCTGGGTATAGTAATGTTTGCTGGCATTTGTGTTCTCTTAGGGTCTGTATGACATCTGCCCAGGATCTTCTAGCTTTCATTGTCTCTGTTGAGAAGTCTGGTATAATTCTGATAGGTCTGCCTTCATATGTTATTCAACATTTTTCCCTTAATGCTTTTAATATTTTTTCTTTGTTTTGTGCATGTGGTGTTTTGACTATTATATGAAGGGAGAAATTACTTTTTTGATCCAATCCATTTGGAGTACTTTAGTCTTCTTATATGATCATGGACATCTCTTTCTTTGGGTTAGGGAAGTTTTCTTCTATAATTTTGTGGAAGATATTTACTGGCCTTTTAAATTGAGAGTCTTCAGTCTCTTCTATACTTGTTATTCTGAGGTTCGTTCTTCTCTTCTTTTCATGGATTTCCTGAATGCTTTCAATAAGGAGCTTTTTACTTTTTGCATTTTTTTGATTATTGTGTTGATGTTTCTATGGTATCTTCTACCCTGAGATTCTCTCTTTAATCTCTTCTATTTTATTGATGATGCTTGCAACTATGACTCCTGATCCCTCTCTTAGATTTTCTGTCTCCAGGGTTGTCTCTCTTTGTGATCTCTTTATTGTTTCTATTTCTATTTTTAGATCCTGGATGGTTTTGTTCAATTCCTTCATTTGTTTCCTTATTTTTGCCTGTAACTCTTTAAGGGATTTTTGTGTTTTTCCCCTTGCAAGACCTTCTACTTGTTTACCTTTGTTCTCCTGTATTTATGTCCTTCTTAAAGTCCTCTATCACCATCATGTAGTGTGATTTTAAAATGAAATCTTGCTTTTCCAGTTTGTTTGGAAATCCAGAACTTGCTGTGGTGGAATAACTGTGTTCTAATGATGCCAATTAATCTTTGTTTCTATTGTTTCTTCTCTTCCACTTGCCTCTGGACATTTAGTTACCTCTGATGTTAATTTTTCATTCTGTTTCTGACTGGAATTTGCCCACCAGTGGGCTGGTGAGCCTGTAATCCTAGGAGTGAGAGAAATCTTGGGTTATCAGCTCCCTCTTGGCCAGTTTTAGATCTGGAGTTTATAGGACAGCCTTAACTCTGAGCACAGATGGAGACTGGGAGGTTGCTATCCAAGGCTGCTCCATGGCTCCTATGCTGTGTGTGCTTCTGCTTGGTAATTCTTCAGACAGTTAATGGAGTGAAAATGGGGGTCACCTGTGGCCTTAGGATTGAGGGCATTCCTGGGAGACCAACTCTCTCCCTTTAGGTTTTGGGTTCTGAGGGCTGAGGGAGAGTCTTAGTTCTGAACATAGATAGAGACTGGAAGGATCTCTTCTATGCTTTCTTTACTCACATCTTTTTTTTTTTTTTTTTTTTTTTTTTTTTTTTTTTTTTTGGAGCTGGGGACCAAACCCAGGGCCTTGCACTTGCTAGGCAAGTGCTCTACCACTGAGCTAAATTCCCAACCCTTTACTCACATCTTATTACTGGCAGATTTCTCTACTTTCACATTGTATCATTTCTGCTATCATCCATTTTTCACATCTCTTTGGGTACCCCATGGCATTTTTTAAATTTCTTATCCTCCATATGCATTCCAAACTGAAGGTAAAATTTATGGTTGTGGTCTTTCCTTTTTAACTCCAACTGCACACGTAGCAATGAATAGCCTAGTAAGAGTAAGATTGTAAGGGGTAGCCCTTGGTCCTGCCAAGACTGAATCCCCAGTGAACGTGATTGTGGGGTGAGGGTGGTAATGGGGGGAAGATGGAGAGGGGAACACCCATAGAGAAGTGGTGGGGAACAGGTTAGGGGAATGTTGGCCTGGAAACTGGGAAGGGGAATAACAATTGAAATGTAAATAAGAAATACTCAAGTTAATAAAGATGAAAAAATATTTTATACATTCACATCTCAAATGATATATTACTTCTCAGTCAATCATCATGGTTTCTTTGTCAAGGGTTCACATCCAAATTTTTCTAGGTTTGTGTGATATAGCTAAAATACAGACATGCCCTTAGTATACAACTTTGATCCCTCTGGCTGAAATATAAGCACACCTTTCTACACACTTTTGATTCCTAACAATGAATGAAAATATTAGCTTGTAGAAGGAAATAGTCATATGTGAACCTGATATCTAATAGAGGGAATGACAGGATACTGAATCAGGTAAACCTATGATAAAATGATTCAAAGGTAGGATACACCGAGATCATGTAGAAATAGCAGAGGTAAGAAAGGCTACTTAGGAAAACCGTAGAGAAAATAAGATGGGGACCTAAGAGAACACTGCAGAGACAGGGTGGGAAGTGAGGCAGTTTCATAGAAACAATTTTACAGAGACAGATTGCAGGTAAAGACAGGACAAGCTGGAGAATGAGAATGAGCTAGAAGATTACAACAGAATACTAGAGTTAATTTAAAGTCTAACAGAGCAATTTAGGAGAGTCAACTTGGAGAAGACTTTGGGTCAAAACATGGATTTGAAGTATCCAAATGGAGTTCAGAAAGAACTAGAGAGTTTAAGATTAATAAGTAGTAAATCTCAGAGGCTGAAATTGTTCTAGACCTAGATTGGATTTTTAGAAAGGCAAGAAGCTTCTAGAATTTGGCTTACAAATATTGAAACAGAGATAGAAATGATTTACAGACAATATGATAGTATACTAATTGAAACCAAAAATTTCACCAGAGAACCACAGCTGATAAATAACTTCAACAGAATTGCAGGATATAAAATTAACTCAAACAAATTAGATTTCCTGTACTCAAAAGATAAAAAAGGCTGTGAAAAAATTAAGGAAACAATAACCTTCACAATAGTGACAAATAATATAAAATACCTTGATATGAACTAGCCAAGCAAATGAAAGATCAAGAACATCAACTTCCTGCAGAAAAAATCGAAGAGGATCTAAGAAGATGGAAAAAATCTTCCATGCTCATGGACTGGCAGGATTAACATAATAAAAATGGCAACTTTGCTGAAAGCAATCTATAGATTCAATGCAATCCCCATCAAAGTTTCAACTCAATTTTTATAGAGTAAGAAAGAACATTTTGCAAAATCATTTGGAATAACAAAATCCCAGGATAGCCAAAAATACCCTCAACAATAAAAGTACTTCTGTGGAATCACCATCCCTGATCTTAAGCAGTATTATAGCAATAGTGATAAATACTGTATGATATTGGTGCAGAGACAGGGAGGTAGACCAATGGAATAGAATTGAAGACCCAGAAATGAACCCACACACCTATGGGCACTTGATGTTTGACAAAGGAGCTAAAACCATCCAGTGGAAAAGATATAGCATTTTCAACAAATGGTGCTGTTCAACTGGCAGTGAGCATGTAGAATGTACATCAATCCATTCTTATGTCATTGTACAAAGCTCAAATTCAAATCGATCAGGGTCCTTCCCTTAAAACTAGATACCCTGAAGCTAATAGAAGAGCCAGTGGGGAAGATCTTTGAACACATGGGTTTCCTGAACAGAAGACCAATATCTTATTTTCTAAAATCAAGAATAGACAAATGGTATCTCATAAAGTTGCAAAGCTACTATAAAGCAAAAATTCCTGGCAATAGGACAAAATGGCAACCTATGGACTGGGTAAAGATCTTGACAAATCTTACATCTGATAGAGGGCTAATATCTGATATATACAAAGAACTCAAGAAGATAGACTCCAGAAAGCCAAATATCCCTATCAAAATGGAATACAGAGATAAACAAAGAATTTCCAACTGAAGAATATCTGAGAAGCACCTAAAGAAATGTTCAACATCCTTAGTCATCAGGGAAATGCAAGTTGAAACACTTCTGAGATTCTACCTCACACCACCCAGAATGGCTAAGATCAAAACTCAGGAGATGACAGATGCTGGCAAGGTTGTGGAGAAGAGGAACACTCCTCTATTGTTGGTAGGATTGCAAGCTGGTACAACCATTCTGGAAATCACTCTGGCAGTTCCTCAGAAAATTGGACATAGTACTTTCTGCAGACACAGCTATAACACTTCTGGGCATATACCCAAACGATGCTCCAACGTATAAGATGGACTCATGCTCCACTGTGTTCATAGCAGCGTTATTCATAATAGCCAGAAGCTGGAAAAAACGCAGATATCCTTCAACAGAGGCGTGAAAAGAGATAATGTTGTATATTTACACAAAGGGTTACTACTCAGCTCTTAAAAACAATGACTTCATCAAATTCTTAGGCAAGCCGATGGAACTAGAAAATATCATCCTGAGTAAGGTTACCCAGTGTCAAAAGAAAACACCTGCTATGCACTCTTTGTTAAGTGAATTATATCTCTAAATGTCAGAATAACCATGATATTCACAGGCTATATTCAAAAACAAAGATTAAAATATGGCTGCTTCAGTCCTTAAAGGGGGGACAAAATAATTAAATGAGGTCATGGGTGAAATAGACTTGGGAGGAAGAGGAAATAGCAGGACAGGATCAAATATGAGAGGAGACAGGGATGATATACAAAGCACCAGGAAGTAGAACAGAGGTATGTAACAATTGGGAATGGTGTACTGGGAGTAGTTACTAGGAACCAGATATTAGGAAAACAAGAGACTCAGGATATAATAGGAATTATATTAGCTGAAATACCCCAGAAAAGGGAGAGGGAATCTGTAGAGATCATATCCAGTAGTTAGGCAATGTCAACAGCTGGCAATTGTGACTCTCCCCCTTCCCAAAATTGTTCTTGTCTAAAGGAAATACAGGAACAAAGAGTAGAGCCAATATTGAAGGAAAGGCCATCCAGAGACTTCCTGACCTAGGCTGCCATGTATAGTCACCAAATCCAGTTACAATTGCTCTTGCCAAGAAATGCCTGCTGAGAGGAGCCTGATATATCAGTCTCCTGAGAGGCTCTATCAGAACATGACAAATACAGAGGCAAATGCTTGAAGCCAACCATTGGACTGAGAACATTGTCCCCATGGAGGAGTTAGAGAAAGGACTTAAGGAGCTGAAGGGGTTTACAACCCCATAGGAAGAATAACAATATCAACTAACCAGATGTCCTGGAGCTCCCAGTGACTTAATCACCAACCACAGAGGACACATGGCAGGACCCATGTCAAGAGCTGCATGTGTAGCAGAGGATGACTTTGTCTGGCATCAATAGGGGGGAAGCCCTTGGTCCTGTGAAGGCACAATTTCCCTTTGTAGGGGAATGACAATGACATGAGGTGGGAGTGAGGGGGTGGGAAGGGGAGCATACGCCGTGAAGCAGGGAAACGGGAGATAGGAGACAGGGGATGGAGAATGGGGATAATATTTGAAATATAATTATATAAAATATCTAATACAAAAGGAAAAAAAGCTTTTAATAATTGGACAAACAGAAAAAAAAATACTCTTGGATCTGTTGAAGCCATGTATTCACATAGCTTGTTTTGGGCTCTGATTCCATTCCTCTATCAGAGTAATTAGCATTAGTTTTGCAGTTAATTTAAAATTTGTGTTTGGGACACAATATATGTCTTTTTTTTTGAGGGCCATAATTACTTTAGTTTAGGTTTTGGTTTTGCTTGTTTGTTTCTTTTTCCATTTCCAGGTATTTTTGTAAATTTCATAGTAGATAAATTCCCATGTGTATTTATCTCATTTTCACCACCAGTTATCAACAGATAGACATCTAGGTTAATTCTATTTCTAGATTTAGTAAAGAGAACATCAGGGATCATGAATATATTTGTATCTCTACCATACAGTAAAATGGCCTCTGGATATATGTGTAGGACTGGTGTGTCTGATATGTGATCTGTATTTAGCTTTCTATGGAGTGTTCACACAAATTTCCATATTAGCTGCATTATTGTATACCTCCCACTGGTGGCAGGAACAATGCATAAAGCCTCTCTGTTTCTCATCAGAATTTGTTATCATTTATATCCTTTATAGAGGCCATTCTTACTAGGTTGAGAGATGATTATATATATATATATATATATATATATATATATATATATACACACACTGCGTGTGTGTATGTGTGTGTGTGTATTCTTATTCTGTGGGTTAAGTCTTGATTTATTTGCAGTATTTTTGACTACAAATAGTTTTAAAGTCAGCTTCTTATCAATATTTTTTGAACTTTAGACTCTATTCTGTTTGCTATGATTTGATTTTTTTTGGGTGTCACTATTTGTTACTGGCACACATACAATCCACGTCTGATCTCACATAACAATCTGAACTTTATTTTAACATTTATTGAATCCATTTGTCCTTCCTTGATTAAATAGTTCTTAGAAACTTTCTTTTTTTTTTTTTTTTTTTTTTCCGGAGCTGAGGACTGAACCCAGGGCCTTGCGCTTGCTAGGCAAGTGCTCTACCACTGAGCTAAATCCCCAACCCCGATTAAATAGTTCTAATTACAAATCTATATCTTAGGTCATAGCAACTGATGTCATCTCTGGAAGGTCTCTTTTTGTTAACATTCTGGATCAAATAGGATGAATGGGTATACCCTATACACCCTACCTAATTTATGATGTGGTTATTACCATATAGGTTTTCTTTTACTAGAATTAGCTTTCTGTATCTTGGTTCTCTAGAGTAAACGATCTTAGTAGTCTCTACTGCCAGTAAGGAATGGTCTTGCTAGTGAAAGTGCAAACAAGCAGACAAAAATAAAGTAAATTCCTTCTCCCTTAATCCCTCATATAGGTGCCACAGCAAATGGGACCCAAGTTAATGATAATTTTTCTACCTTACCTCAAAGATACAAATTAGATGTGGATCTTCACACTTCAAATGACTGAAATATGGGGTCTGGCAATCCCTCTCCAATGTGTCTGCTTGTGTTTTAATTCGTTCTAGATGTGGTCAAGTTGACAACCAAAAATAGCCATGATACATGATTCTTCAGTTACTGGCTAACATTAACCATCTCCACAAGAGGAAATATTTTTCCTTTCCTTTCCTCTTCTAGATACTCATCTTTCTCACTTAGGTTTTCAAATCATGCTTGAAGAGTTTACGTAGTATTTTATTGCTTCTGAGAGGAACCATGATTAAGGTAACTCTTATAAAGGCAACCATTTAGTTGGGGCCGGAATACAGTTTCTGATAGTTCATTATTACTATGGTGGAAAGAATGGCACCATTTTGCCAACTTTTTTGTGGACAAGTCAAGAACTCTACATCTTGATCTCAAGACAATCAGAAATAATGCTTTCTAGACTGGATGTAACTTGAGTACAGGACCTCAAAGTCCACTGCCCAGTAAGGCCGCATTTCCTAAGAGTTCCAATTGTCATGGATAAATCAAACATATTCAATCCTGTATGTTATAACATTTCTTTATCTTTTTGATTTTAATAAGAACTAAAAACACTAAAATATTCTAAAACACATTAAAGTACCTCGTATTGAAAAGAAATTTGTATATGCCTGATCTAAGTGTTGTCTCAGAGAACATCTGAGAGAAAATTTGCAGGAGACTGGAAACATCTGATAGAAAGTAGTACTGGAGAAATTTACCTAGAATCAGCCCCAAGGAAAGATATGTTCTTTAAGTTTGTCTGGAGACCAAGAGAAACTCAAGAAACTATGGAGACTCGAGCCCAGAGCAAAAGACAATATAAGAACCTCTGAGACAATGAATTACAGTAAACCATAACAAAAGACAATTTTAACTAAATAGACAGACTTTTCATACTAATGAATGTGGGATTCCATTTCAGATCTGTTAAGACCAAGGGTAGAAATTGGGAGGATGGAAATGTTATTTGAAAAAGCAATCACAATACTTATTGCAACTATGAAATCAGAGTATATATAATCCCCTCTATTTTCATTTACAAACTTAATATATTTTCTGTCAAAAAAAGTTTGAAAAAAGTACCATACAATGACAAGAATAGATATACAAGAAAAAATAAGTATGATAATGCAAAGGCATGAGAGACATGAGGCAGAGTTAGAGAACAGGAACTGCTTAGTTGGGTACCAATGATTAAATGGGTACTGATCACAAATGAATAACCGGTCTTTATTCCTGTTAAAATATATGGCTTTAAACATTTTACAGACTGAACTATCATATACACTCATCCTACCTGGGACAGATGTTAAATACCTGAGCTACATAAAAGAGGATTATCACCCAAGGGTGGCCTGATTTAGCAGCAGTTAAATTATTATCATTTATAACTTGGTAACTAGAAGATGTTGCAATTATGGAATACTGTATTAGGTCTTGTGATGTTAAAGTTTAGAAAGTTTTATTCTTAGGTGAAGATCAATTTGCTGATTTAAGATAGTAGATGTAATTGTTATGACTCTCTTATTATACAATGTACTTTAACAGTTTTTAGAGGCTGGGATAAGGTGTAGGACAAGGAAAAATGTCTATGTCTTTTTCAAAGGTTATGCAAATTCCCAGAGAGATTTTACTGACTTGTTACATAGAAAAATGTATATAGATAATGCCATATAAATAGGAAAATGTCAGATATAAATGTCAGCTGGGTATTAATTGAAAGTATGGCTTTCAAAAATATAAATGCAGGACGTTAAATAAGTCTTAGACCTTTAAAACCTCGATAAGCAGCCATGGAAGAATGGATTAGGACAAGGCTGATAGTGACTCTAATAAATGTGGAATTGGAAAATCAGTGGCCTAGATATCAAATGTCCATTTTATTCACTCTGGGAGACAAGTTCATTTGAAAAAGGAATTATATAAGGTGTTCCTAGAAAATTCCTTAGAATATCTCACTCTTCTGGGATTCATAGAAGGTTTGGTAAGTGTAGGGATTGAATGCAAGAAAACAGTTCCACAAGAAATATTTGAAGTAATCCCTTACTATGGGAAACAGCCTAAGGAGGTTAGCTAGTACCCAGGCAACAAATAACCTGAGCCCAATAATTCTTGTTGGCAATCCATAGAGCAACTAGAGAAAACTAAACTAGTTATTGAAGATACTGTGTATTGACATCTTTTGTAATATGGCTTGATTGATAAAGGTCTAATCTGATCAAGAGAAATATCCACATAAAAGGAATGAATCAAAAAAGGAAGAGAAGCAGAAAGATAGCAACACAGATGATGCAGAAAACTGAAGCTTTCCACACTGCATGAGGAAAACTCAGCAAAGTAGCTGAAAGGGAACAGGTCATTTATCACACTAGTAGATTGAAAATCCTTGTTGCCAAAACTGACATTTGCTAAAGGACAGATGATCAGGACTGTAGTTATGAAGGATTATCATATCACTAAATCTCCCTAAGGCCATTTGGACTGTTAAAATCATGGGGTTGATTATTATTTCTGTTGTTATAGTTAAACTGTGTACAAGCTTTAGTTTAAACTGAAAAGGGAAAGGTATACATGAATTTTAATCCAGTTACATTCCTGCTCTGGAACGGGATAACATTCAAAAAACTTCTATGTCTCTGTGACCCAGCTGGAATACAGATATTTAATCCCACTGGCTGGAATACAGATATACCCTCAATACAAACATTTAACCCCAAACAATGAAACTAGGAGGAAGCAGCCATGTTGGAATGTGACATCTCATTTAGGGACACACAAAGTCCAAATCTGAGAAAGATTTGACAGAATGAATCAGAGATAAAAATATGCCCAATTTTCAAGAAAACACCCTAGAAAAGAAAGAAAGCAGTACAGAAAGAGGATACAGTTTTTACTCCTTTAAAAAAACTGGGACAGTTTAACACAGATAGGTTGGAAAGTTAATGAATTAGACACAGGTGAAGAGACAAACACAGAGAATAAGAAGGTCTCAGAAGATTAAAATCAATTGCCAGAGTTAGTCTGAAGTCAAGCAGAACAATTCAGTGAGAGGCGGAGAGAAGCCAGCTAGGCAGCTAGGAGAGCAATTTAAGAAAAAAAAATTAGTTAAACCAGCCAGTCAGAGTTCAGAAAGAGCTGGAAAGAGTGAATTTATGAAGCAGCAAGCCTCCAAGAAAATAAAAGATACTTTTACAATGTATTTAAACAATATTATGAATTTTTATAGTCTTAATTAAATGATGAAATATAGTTCAGCATCCGGCGTAGAGGTATTTAGTAAACAAATTCCATGAGGATAAGTACATTAAGCCAACTTAGTAGGAGTTTCTTGTTTAGGAATAAAATGTTTTTAACATATGGTAAATGGAAGTTAAATAAAGGGAATAATTAAGAAGGTATAAAGAGAAGACATGAAAAATATTTTCTGTATTTTGGACTATCACATGAATAAGTAAATTGGACTAACAAAGGCAAGTAAAGAGAAGACAAAATGGAAACAAAAATAATTTTAAAACTAGAAAGTTGAAATTTACACAAATATATGGATATTGACTTGCATAGAAATGTATGAGAATATTAGGGCAATATATTTCCCAGAAATATTGTTATAATGTGCCACTTGGAGACAGAGCCTTACTCTGTAGTCCTGACTTATTTAGAGCTATGGAGGATTACAAAGTTGTCTTAAAATTCATGTCACTCTTCCTGTCTCAGCCTAGTGAGTGATGGATGATTAACGACATAGGTCACATGAGAGATTTCTATTCCCAGACTTTATCATAAGTACGTAAGTATTTGGTAGAGCATCTGAATCATAGGAAGAAATTATTTATAAAAATTCAGGGGTTCCATTGTCCATATAATTCAAGCTTTTTAGGTAAGTGTAAAAGTAATTCCACATACCAAGGCAAGGACAACACATTACATCCTGTAGAATTTTCCACTTAGGCATTACACTAATTCTAGTGAGTAACTATTAACACAAAGTATTATGCAGGGCCTTTAAATTTCCAGTGGGCATAATTAAATATTGAGAATATTTGGAAGCTTTCATAATAACAATATTTTAATATAGATTCGAATATTAATAGACTTAGGTTTACTCTTTAGCACTGTGATACATTTAAATGAAAAGATACCCAGTATTTATTTCATGTCATTATATAATGTCATTATGTCATAGTTCTTATAATAAAAGAAAGTCTTAATATGTGACCACTGAGTAGTGTTCACTGGACCTTCACATTCATAACTATAGCCTCAATATTTTGCAAAAAGTGCCCCTGAGACTGTTCCCCATGGGTTTCCTTTCCACTCAGCTTAAAGTATATCAGGTAGTGAATCTTCAAAGCTACATTGTGTTAAAAGTTCATGGGAAATATCGGTTCTTTCAACATCTATGGTTTTTTCATTTACAGGTCAAAGAAAAGATGAATCACTTTAGAGGAAGCATGACATCCCAGAAATATTTGGATCCAGACAGAAGTAAGTGTCATGCATATATATATATATATATATATATATATATATAAATAGCTATGATTATAATGAATTTTTTAAAGGTAATGTTATTCTGCACGAAATATGGTATTGATAAATTCCACTTTCATATTTAATTCCTGACATAAATTCTCTCGCAGTTATGTTAAGTAATGATATATTTTTAAAAATTATATGGTAATTATAGGGAAAATTGACTTATGAGCCAAGGTATTAATTCCTTTTTATTCTAGCATGATCCTCAGAAATATGCAAATACTGTTGAGATACTAATACCTTGTTTGTTCATGTGCAGCCCTGTCCTATTACATGTTTATTTAGAAAACATGAAAAAAAAACCTAGTGGCCTAGGGCTCCCCAGGTCATGATGGAGATAAAATAGGAGAAATAAAAAATATTTAACACTATATTTAGAGCACCTTTGCTGCAAAATAGAAAGCATGTAAACATTTCTAAACCTTTAATTGTACAATTGAGATTAAGTTTTGTTGATTTACAATTTTCTCCAAGAAGATGAGCTTATCTAAAGTAGCAGAGAAATTATGGAGAGTACTTCCTGATGGATAATCCTAACCACATATTTGCATGGTCTTAGCCTTTAATTTAAGTCTCAGGAGGATACATTTCATTGCTTTTTTCTGTCTATTTTTTCCTTTCAAGTTGCAGTTAACAAAGTATTCAAAGTAATACGTATTAGAGGACTTTCTATTAAAAATTAAATGTAGACTTCTAGAAAATATGATTTAAACCAGAGCTATATTACTAAATAAGCTAAAATATGTTTACTATAAATGATTATGAATGGTTCTGTATGTGTCATCTTCCTTCCATCATTCTTTCCCATTCTACTTTTCTTCCATTCTTCTATGCTTCAGTAAAAATAAATTTAAAATCAAGAGAACAAAGGGGGCTCTGACATAGAGTAGAAATCATAGATGATTCCACTTAGTGAACTGTGCTTATCCACCTAACAGAGATTCTATAAAATAACCTTGAAGCTTTTCTGTCCACATAGATTGGCATTTACCTAGAACATCTGATTAACACAAGTAAAATAGAATTGGATTTTTATGTTAAAAATTTCAGGCTTACATCAATATCTATACAATACTTTAACTATTAACATTTTTGCTTTCTATGGTTTTGACTCTTTTTCTTTCATGCACATTACTTTGGGTCTTCTAATCCATATATTATTAATCTGGAACAAATTTATATGAAGTCAATATTTTATTCTGTTCATTCCATAGTTGTGGCTACTAAATTTACAGAAAAAGAAAATCACAGCACTGATTGCTATAGCCCCTTGGAAAATTTCTGTCCCCACTGCCTCAACTGAAAAGCGCATTTAATTTTATAGTCTATTACAAATAAAATATGATTTTATTGAGGAGTTTGAGATATTTTGAAAACATGATACAGTTAACTTATCCCCTTGATATTCCAAGATGTCAACATCACCATGGTTATCATATACTCATTATGAGAGTAAATAAACAGGACAGTTCAGGAGGAATGATTGGCTCTGGAATGACTACAACATGCTAGCAATCAACTCTAAAGTGTGCCTTTAAATTATTAGAGAAATATAAAACAAACTTTCTATTTAAATGCCAGACAGAGTTACGTCAAATTCTTTATTCTGAGACTGTTTGTGTCTTGAGTTTTTAGGAATTATTTAAAGAGAATCATGGAAAATACTATCAGCTTATTCACACTCTTTCACTGATGTGATTGTGGTCCTTGTACTGTTTATAAATTTGTTATGAATTCCAAAAAAAGTATAAAGATCTAAGTATGAGAAGGGAATATAATATATATATATGTATACATATATATTATATAGGTCATACAGAATCAATAATCACCAAATTATAAATAGTTGATAAAGCAGAAACAACCTAATGTAATATAATTGTTACTTTTTAATAAAAAAGGAAAACGAGAGGAATTATTCCTTATTAGAAATATGACAGAGAAATTAATAAAATGGAATTAGGTAAAATATACAGGGCATGTATTGTGTTTCTATAATTCAGTTATATGTGCCATTTCTGCATTTGTTTATATGTAAAATGCTTATCAGTACAGAATCCATTTGGCTTTATGAGAGTTTAATATGCATAAAATATTTATAAAATTTCTAGGCATAGAATATCTCTATTAAAATATTCAGTTAAGAATTAGGAATACATTTATATACTTTCCTAAAGGGCATATTTGATTATAAATAAACCAAATATGAATATTGCTATTCAATATGTAATCTTTATAAAAGTAAAAAAAAACTGTCAAAAAGTTACATCTTTCTTGTTGTTTAATTTCAGATGAACTAAGTTTCAGCTGTGCATGTGGATTCACCTAGAATTCATGGAAAATCATAAAAATGTCACAGAGTTCATTTTTATGGGTCTTTGGGAGAATAGGCAAATAGAGCTGCTGTTCTTTGTTTTGTTCCTGCTTTGCTACCTGGCTGTCTTAATGGGGAACTCTGTTATCCTAGTCACCATCACCTGCA
Source organism: Rattus norvegicus (assembly GCF_021556685.1). Classification (NCBI taxonomy): domain Eukaryota; kingdom Metazoa; phylum Chordata; class Mammalia; order Rodentia; family Muridae; genus Rattus; species Rattus norvegicus. Next base: position 73,683,133 of record NC_141536.1, on the reverse strand, counting down.
GCCATTTAATCGAACAACCTATGTACTACTTTCTCTGCCACCTTTCCCTCATGGACCTCTGCTACACCTCCACTGTGATTCCCAGGCTCATCAGGGACTTGGCCGCAACTAGAAAAAACATTTCCTATAATGAGTGCATGACCCAGCTCTTCACTGGCCACTTGCTGGCAGGTGTGGAAATCTTCATCCTGGTATCCATGGCCTTGGACCGCTATGTTGCCATTGTCAAGCCCCTGCACTACATGGTTATCATGCGCAGGAAGAGATGTGATATGTTGATTGTCACGGCCTGGATAGTGGGGTTCTGGCACTCCATTGCTTTACTACTCATGGTGCTCAGCCTTCCATTCTGTGGTCCCAACCACATCAACCACTACTTGTGTGATGTCAAACCTCTTTTGAATCTTGTCTGTGAAGATGTTCATGTTGTGAGTATTTTATCAATTGCCAACTCTGGGATGGTGGTTGTTGCCATTTTTATTGTACTACTTGCTTCTTACATACTCATATTGTATTCTCTGAGAACAAGATCATCTGCAGGGCAACGCAAAGCACTTTCAACCTGTAGTTCACACATAATGGTGGTAGTTTTATTTTTTGGGCCCTGTATTTATATTTATATTTTTCCTGCAGGAAATGAGAACAAGGATAAGGAAATTTCTCTATTTTATACTGTGATTGCCCCCATATTGAATCCCCTCATCTACACTCTGAGAAACAGTGAGATGAAAAATGCCATGCATAAGGTGTGGTCTCAGATGTCAAACTCACATTTGAAATAAGTGAACCTCAGGATTCTTTTTTGATATTCCTTGGTCAGCTACTATTCTACCCATCACAGAATGTTCAAACTATTTGGGGGAAAGTCACAAGCAAAAGGAACAACTAATGCTCTGACTAATCTTCATAGTACAAGTTCATCCAGAGGTGATCAGGCAAATGTAAAGGTTGTGACAATTGTATTTATTTGGTAGGGGACATGGTTAGGATGAGGAAAGCCTAGGTTTCATTCCCAACAACCCCATCACACAGAATATCACACACACACACACACACACACACACACACACACACACACACACACGGGCACACACACACACGCATACACAAACCCCACACTGAAAATGAAATAAATCCTTAACAACTCCTATGTCCTGTCTGAAAATAAATTACAAGAAATCTAGTTATTAGTAGGCATATAATTCAATTTTCTTACTTGCTGGTTTTAACATTTATTATTTTTAATGACTCCTTATGACATATATTAATTAGCATGATACTGGATTACATAAGTGTATTTTCAAACATTTATGTAATATACTCATGAAGCTCCCATAATTTCTTCCCTTCCCCTTATAACACCCTTGCAAAGCAGATTTATATCTGATTGTGTACCCTCAGAATTCACTATCCTTGAACAGGTATGGTGTTATGATTATTGGCTTTTGAATTTTGGAAATTGAGGGGAACATATTTCTTTTGTAAATATTCCTGTCAATGCTTTAGTAGTCTGCAATAGTCATATGAGTACATTTTTGGTATACATGAAGTGATATATATATTTCACAGCTGAAAGATCACTCAGATAATGCACCCATGCCTTAAGACAGCATGTTTCATGAGACATTTTCATGATATATACTTTGCTCTCTCATCTCCTGCCTTGCTTCTTGTCATACACTTTATGTAGATGTTTACAAAAGTCTCTCCCACTTCCAATTCATTTTTCCTTACTCTGCCCTGCCTAGCTTGCTCTTGTTACTGTGGTTTAGAGTCCATACTTCATACATATCCCCACACTCTGTTTTTCCTTCTCCAGGCAGATTCTGGTTTCAAAGCAACAAGCAAAAGCCAACCAACTAACCAACTAAACAAACAAGCAAGGAAGTAAAAACCAAAAAAAAAAACCAAACAAACAAACAAAAACAAACACAAACAAACAAACAAAAGATAAAAACCCCAAATTCCTTCAATATCCAATGCTGCTAAACCTGAAGATATTTACTATTTTCAAAAGTCCAGCAATTCTTTATAAAAAGTAAACCAATTGTATTTTCATAGTTATGTTGAGCAAGTTTTGCAATATAATATACATGCATCACGTACATTAAATGCATAAATTCAAAATCCAAATTAAGAAAAGTACAACTGCTCAATAAACAGACCAACGGAGACCCAAATACACTTTGATTTTATACGTTTATGTTCATTCACATTTACTTAGGACTTTTAAGTACACTCAGCATGCAAATATCCCTATATTATAACCTCAACTTTTATTTGTCTTTTATACCACACACTTATTGTGTGTCTATTTAGAGAGTATTCTGATGACACCTAAAGTCACATATTCTGAGAAAACAATTTTTTAAGAAAAATGTAAACAATCAGCAAATATGTCGAGTTACCTATCAAAGGCAGAATGAAATCTAGCCTGTGCACATCTTTTGTAAAATCTTACTTGATAATTTCTGCACTAGCAAGATATTGTTGCTGTACATACAGTTTTTCTCAAGTCTTGTATAATGCTACTGCAATATTCTCTCTATTTCTGCTCACTGTTTTGAACTTTTTTGTTTATATATTTTCCTTTACTGAGGCATTTTTCTTTTCTCAGTCAGGATTCCTGAATTTATTCTGTACATAATTCCCAAACTAATGTGATCTTTTCTTAGAATCATGTAGGAATTGGAAAGGGAGAGAATCCGAAAGTCAACACACTCCATAATTCACATAACCCATTCCTTCAAGCATATTATCTGTTCAAAAGTCTAGAGTTTTAAAGAAAAATATTTTTCCTTCCAAACTAAAATGAGCTGTGTCATTATTTATTCATCCACATAGAGTTTTGCTTGATATAGTATAGCATATTTTCTTGGAACAGTGGCACTTTGCAAGGCAAATAACAGTGTGTAGACATGTGCTTCCTTGTGTGTATATTTGTATGATGAAATTTTTTCTTCTTGCAATATTTGATGATTTAGAAATTAGTCACAAGAAGTTTCTGCATCAAAAAGACTTTTTCAGAAAAATAAACAAAAAAATCATGCTATGATTTGTTTTGTTTTTTATGATATGCAATTTTAGGGGAAATAACATGTTATAGTATTAGATTTTAAAATACAAGTGAACTAGAATTAATTTTCTACTTTTATGTTTTTTAATAAAATTTCTGTTCAATTAATTTTTAGTATTGATTTACTTCCTTATGATATGATTCTTATAATCATTGGCAGTATTGTTTTATTTTTTCAATCATTATTGTTGCAATAGCAAGATATATTTATGATAGCCAGTATTAATTTTCTGACCCAAATTATTCAAAGACCTCCCACTGTAGGGGAATATCAGGGCGGAGAGGTGATGGGGGGCAGTTTGGAGTGGGAGAACACCCTCATAGAAGAAGGGGAGGGGAACAGGATAGGGGACTTCTGGATAGAAAACTGAAAAGAGGAATAACATTAGAAATGTAAATAAAAAATCCAATAAAAATACAATTTCAGTTCCTAGCTATGAAGGACTTCCAACAAACAAAAAGTTGGAGAATACTTTATTTCCTGTCTTTCTTAATTTTCCCCAATTTTCAATCTTAGAAAGTACCAACTTATTCCTTTCATTTTCCATTTTCATGAACATTTTTTATACTTTAATTCTTCTAGCATAGACTACATATAACATCTAATTTTCTATCATTGATTTTCATATTCATATTTCTTGACACAATGATCTTTGAGTGAATTAGATAATCATCTTTTATACTTTTACCTTCACTTTCTCCAATGGGAGTGCTTTATCACATTTGTAACATGAGTTACATGCAGTTTTATCTCCCTCAGATTCATTGCTTTCTTTCTATGAAAGATAATACCCTATTATGGGGATTAGCAATTTTGATAGGGGTCCCTTTTCCCCCATGCCATATGCAACATTCTTTTCTGAGAAGATAATGCAGAGTGTTTTATTTACTTTCTCTATACATCTAACTACATACATACGTACACAAACACATGCTACACGTGCATGCTTCTCTATCTTTCTTTCTGTGTGCATGTGTGTGTGCGTTTGTACATGTGAGTACGTGTGCATATGTGCGTGTTTGTGTTTGTGTGTGTGAGAGACAGAGAGAGTGAGAGAGAGAGAGAGAGAGAGAGAGAGAGAGAGAGAGAGAGAGAGAGACTATTATCCAGATAAACACAGTTTGATAAACCAACATGCTTCCTCTTGTTTTAGGATTAAAAAAATATCTTACAGACAGGAAAAATTATAGATCTATTTCTGTTTATGATTGAGTCTGTTTCTTGAAGACTGCGCTGTTCCCTATTTCTCCCTTAGTTATAGATGGTTTTGTACTGCCTGTTCCAGTAAAAGCAACCATGGCTTTTTTCCAAATGTTATTATGATTCTTGTTGTTATGACTATCTTTTTATGACAACCATAAAACAATGTTCTTTTTTCAGAAGAGGTTGTTCCGATCAAATCCTAGGTGTCTACATTTCTAAACTGGTCTATTTTCCTGCCCAATTCCCCATTTTGAAAAAAAAAAAACTTCTAACCCTGAGCTGTAAAACATTATCTTCCCTATATCCAATGCCAATTTTTTGCACCTTACTTTTACAGGGAGACCATACATGTACAAGAATAAATAAATTTGATAAACTAATTTGTTCATGATGATTGGAGTTAATGGTCATTCTCCACATACCATTAGAAGTAGTATAGCCTCCTTGACTCCTTAATACATAGAGTTTTTGAAGCTTAATGAGCAATGAGCATGAACACCATCTGCTTCGTGCCCATTTCTCTCATAATTCCGACCTAATTTTCTTCAGAAAGTAGCCAACTACCACACACAAGCATGGGGAGCTTCCACCTCTCTCTCAGTGACAAACAAGCTCATACTAACTACTGGATATCACATACATGATTCTTATTTCTTTGTCATGGCTATGCACTAATCACACATTAGGTTTATAAAGAAACTTTTGTGGTAAAGGTTAGTGATCTAGTTATCTTACATAGTAATAGAATAGTTGTATATCAACAGAAAGTAGCCTGATTTTATAGTTTTGGTCTGCCTTTTATGAAATGTCATTTTGTGTATTGTAGACTAGCAAAGTGGCTGAAACATTAAAAGTATATAAAATGTGATAATGGGAAATTAGTACGTGAAATCTTTAAGAAATAAGGAGGTTATGAATGAATTTTAATTCAGTAATATGGGTATTCTGGCAAAGGATCAAATTGAAGATTTTGTACCACTATGTAATATTATAGGTAGGCAGATAAGCTCTGTGTTATAAATGATCCTGACAGAATGCAGACATGCTTTTAATACATATCTCTGATACCTAAAAATTAATGTAATGTTAGTTTGTAGAAGGAAACATCCATGTTTACCCTCTAATTTAGGACAAACAAAGTGATGAATCAGAGAAAGATTTAACTGAATGAACGATATCGCATGCCCTACTTTCATGTGAACACCACAAAAAGCATAGATCTATGTAAGAAAAATGGTAGGAATGTTTGCAGGATCAGTTGGCAAAGACAGGAACAGAGAGAACAAGCTAGACACAGGGGTCAACAGAACAAGCTAGAAAATGAAAAAAGCTAAAAGTTTGGAATAGATTGCCAGTGTTAGTATGAGGTCAAGTAATTAAGTAAGAAATAGAGAGAAGTCTAATTGAATCAGTCAGGTAGGAGGATTTGACTGTACAAAGTCTAGAAGCTTCCAGGGCTGTGCCTGAGAATAGATAAAAAAAGAGGGCAGGCGACTCTGGGCTCTGGACAAGTTATATATTCACACAGGTTTGGTAGAGTTCTCATCATATCCTATCATCTGAGAAAATTAAGTGACATTTTCAGAATGTTATTTTAAGGAAACAGTATATTTTACAATGTCTTTTTATTGAATTTGCTTGCTATCTAGTTTTAATGACTTTTCTCCTGATATTGCCAGGTATCTAGATAAAAAATTAGTAGATTTGAACATTATTGAGGGAACTCTTAATCGTGAATATCTATGCTCCAAATACAATGGCACCTATATTAAAAATAGTAGCTTACTAAAGCACAAAGCACATATTACACATGACACAATAATAGTGGGACACCTCAACACTCCACTCTCAGCAATGAAAGAAAGTAAACAAGACACAGGGAAACTAACAGAAGTTATAAACCAAATGGATTTAACAGATATCTATAGAACATTTAATCCTAAAACAAAAGAATATACCTTCTTCTCAGTACTTCATGGTGCCTTCTCCAAAATTGACCATATAAACAGTCACAAAAGAAGCCTCAACAGATACAAGCTGATTGAAATAATCCCGTACATCCCATCAGATCACCACAGACTATGGCTGGTCTTCTGTAACAACAAAAACAACAGAAAGCCCATAGATGATGAAAGTTGATCAACGCTCAACTCAATGATAACTTATTAAGGAAGAAATGAAGAAAGAAATTAAAGACATTTTTGAATTTAATGAAAATGAAGTCACAGCATACCTAAACTTATAGGACACAAAGAAAGCCATGCTAACAGGAAAACTCTTCACTCTGGTTGCCTCCAAAAACCAAATAGAGAAAGCATACACTAGTGTCTCTGCAGCACACCTAAAAGTTCAAGAACAAAAAGAAGCAAATTCACCAAAGATGAATAGATGGCAAGAATAATCAAAGTCAGGGCTGAAATCCACCAAATATAAACAAAGAGAACCACACAAATATCTAACAAAACCAGGAGGTGGTATTTTGAGAAAGTCAACAAGATAGATAAACACTTAAGCCAGAATAAGCAGAAGGCACAGAGAGAGTATAGCAATTAACCAAATCAGAAATGAAAAGGTCTTGAGAGTGATGCCCTGAAGCCCTCCATTATTGATGTTATTATTATGGTTAGAATTAAGTATGACTGGGTTCATGGAAAACCCCCAGCCAGCTGCAGAAGACTAATACAAATCCGGTGGTTAAGATGAATAATGATATGATAAAATTGTGACCTTGCTGAGAAATACATCTACGTCAAGATACCCAATGTGATGACTTATAACCTTTCTGAAAAACCAACATCCTGCTGACTAGTAGATATGACCAACATGTGACCTTTATGACATCCTGTCAACATCAGCCGATTCCCTGACCACACGAATATTGTCTCCTTGCCCTGCACAAATGTTTCTTACTTCCCCCCTTCTTCTGTTACCCCTGTTATGGTATAAACTCAGCCTTGGGAAAAAATAAAATTGGAGCCTTGATCAGACTCTTGTCTTGGCGTCCTTCTTCGTGTCTCTTGTCCCCCATTCTCTTTCTGGTACCCTCAGCATCCCTCGTTGACAAAAAGGGAGACTTAAGAACAGAAAGTGAGGAAATTAATAAAAAAACATTAGATCCTATTACAAAAGCCTATATCAACACAACTGGAAAATCTGGATGAAATGGATAATTTTCTAGGAAGATTCCAGGTATCAAAGTTAAATAAGGTTTACTCCCAATGAATGGGCAGAAACTGGGGATGCCTGTAGTTAAATTAAGAAAAAGCCAGAAGCTGAAGAGGAGGGCAACACGATCAGTTGTCAGCAGTCTCAAATAACAAGGAACCCAATAATCTCTCAGACACTGATCCACCATCAAGGTATAATACACCAGCTGATATGAGGTCCCCAACACATACACACTAGAGGACTGTTGGATCTGAACTTGGAAAAGATGTACCTAACCCTTGAGAGACTTGGGGCCTTAGGGCATGAAGATCCTGTTCAAAATTGGGGGAGAGGGGAGAGGACATGTGGGATATGGAACAGTTGGTGGGTGAACTGGGAGGGGTCTAAAGTCTGGACACTAAAAAAAGATTAAATAATAAGGTAAGGAGATTACTGTCATCTTTCTTCACAGATATATTGCAGAATACACATTTGATGAAGTATTAATACTTAGCTAACATGTGAAACAAATAATTTATTATCCACAAAAAACACCCTAAATCCATTAACTGACATAGACAAATTTTCCCATTTTTCAAAAGGATATTTAATAAAAATAATAGAAATTAGCTATACACAAAGAACTATAGGCAATGGAATAAATTTGGAGCAGATTTTGCCATGGAAAAACACACCAATTTGTAATTCAATATCAAATGGTGTATCATAAAATAATAGATACAAGTGACATTATATAGACACAATGAGTTATACTTGTAATATATGTGTATATACAAATACATATATTATGCAAAAATAATCACTGAAAGACTAAGGCATGACTCGAGGGGACAATGGAATGGATTAGAGGAATAGCAGGAAGGGAAATTTTAATCTCAAAAATAAAATGAAATATAATAAAATAAAATAAAGAATACTAGAACATCTTCAATAGGTGTAAGAAACTTTTCTTTGAAACTGCAACACACACCTGTCTATTAACCCCAGATGGAGAGCACTTACCAACCAGAAGTATAGACAGTAACAAATCCAACTTAGTGTCCCAATGATGCTGTAGGAAATTATGTACAAGAACATGGTTGAAGGGTTAATTATAGGAGAAGAAATGGCTTAAAGACAGATGCTTCACCAAAACCTGTACTAGCATGGGGGACATCTCAGAAAAGCTGAAATCCTGAGGCCCACTACACCTGCAGGCAATCAGCAGGTTGAAGAATGTCCTTCTTAGGTGGCTCAGTGTTCTAAACCTCTTCCAGGAGGCTGGGGTTGTTTCTGCTTCTTCCAGCCAATTAGACTACTCTCAGTCTTTGCAGCTTGCCTTCTTTGAGAGTGCTTCTCAGTAGTCTTTATTATTTCCTCTTTGAAGAAGGTAAGCTTAGTAAACTTTGTCAGTTTGAGGAACTTCTGAATGCTATTTTCAATTGTTTACCTTATTTGTAATATGGCATATCTCTTAGGAAATTTACACAACAAAAAATGTTCAACATTGCCAATCATTAGAAAAGTGGAAATGAAAGTTTCAAGAAGTCCACATTCCTTACGAATTACAAATGTATGTATAGCAATATTAAAGGTTTCAGAAGCTGGTAAGGTTGTAGAAGCAGTTCAACCCTTGTGACATATTGAGGGATATAGATGAACACAGACTTTAGAAAGAACATTGGAGATGAAAGAATAGACAAAGAAATTCCAGTGACCCAGAAATTATACTGCTGCGTCATTCTACACATGAAAAGGAGAGGTCATCATCATTATGTTTATTTTATTTTTTATTAACAACAAGCAAGGTATGTAACCCTGTAACTGTAGATAATTTATTAATATACCATAGGATTTAAAATACATAGAAAGTACATTTTGGTTTTTGTTGTTGTTGTTGTTGTTGTTGTTGCTGTTTTCTCTTTTCTTTTTTTATCCGGACCTGAAGACCTAACCTAGGGCCTTTTGCTTGTTAGGAAAGGGCTCTACCACGGAGCTAAATACCCAACCCCGAAAGTACATTTTCAACTATCAAACTATCATCTGTCATCTTCTATTTGCCTATTAATCAGGTATGTTTCTACTTATTATCTTTCTAATCTCTATCATAACTTTACAGTTTAAATATATATGTACAATTTTATTTATTCATAAAAAGAAAAGCATGTATTTGAGTTAAACAAAGTATTACAGAAATTTTGCATAAAATTTATTTCACATACAGCAAAACGTGGATTAAAAATGGTTTCACAGAAAAATGAGTATTTAGATGTTTTCCAGTAGATATGTATTAGAATGAGGATAATAAATTATATTTCTCCAGATCCATCATGGATATTCTGAAATCCATCTTTACACAGGAAGTTGATAAAGGATTATTTCTTTTTACCATTTCAGGAAGAGTATTTAGCATTAATGATCGAAAATATAGGCATCTTGGGAAAGCTTCTAAACTGTCCCCTTACATTTTAGTAAGGAGTACGACACAAGTGTTCATTTCATTTACATGTATACTAAAAGTTAACAATACAGAAATGATTACCTTGCCCCTTACCAATAATGACACAAATTTTTGAAAGGCTCCATATTTTAAAATTGTTCTATCATACCAAAAGGACATTTTTTCAACTATGTTCATAGCAGATTTATTCATAGTAGCCAGAAAATTGAAACATCGCAGATTTCCTTCAACGCAAAACTGGGAAAACTACTCAGCTATTAAAAACAAGAACATCATGAAATGGGCAGGCAAATGTTTTGAACAACAAAGAAAACATCTTGAATGATGATCCAAAAGGAAATGCATGGTATATGACCACTGATAAGCGGATATTAGCCATTAATTACAGGATTACCTAGGCTGCAATCCATAAACCCACAGAAACAAAATAACAAGGAGGTTCCTACAGAGAATGCTTGAATCTCATTCAGAATGGGAAAGTTATAGTTATTCCAGGTGGATAGAGGGAGAAAAATTTGGAAAGTGTATGTGTAGATGAACAGAGGTAGGGAATGAGGTATAACGAGAGCTATGGAGAGAGGGTTGAGCTGGGGTGGGGGAGCATCTCTAGGAGGTGCCAGAGACAAGGAATGGGGGGCACTCTATGGACTTTATGAGGGTGATTCTAGTTTAGACTCCTAGCATCTTTGGATATGGAGCCTGAAATAGCCACCTCCAATAGCCAGACAGGATTCCCAGTGGAAGCATAAGTACACCAACCAACCCATAAAATCTTGACCGAGCTTTGTATGGTCTGCAAGGATTTCAGTTAAAAAAGATGGGACAGAAACTAAGGGAATAGTCAACCAATGACTAACCTAAATCAAGAGCCATCCCATGGAAAGAACCTGTCTGTCATAATGTTAATGATACTATGTTATGCTTTTAGACAGGGGCCTATCATAACTCTCTTCTGAAAGGCTCCACCCAGTAGTTGACTGAAACAGATGCAGAGACCCTAGATAGAGCTCTGACAGTATTGTGGAAGATTTTGGGGGGAAGAATTAAGGAACCTGGTGGGGATAGGGACTCCATAAGAAGACCACCAGAGTCAACTAACCTATCAAAACTATTAACAGATTTGTTAATGAGAAGACTGATGTCCTGAATATTTTTTTAATCATTACTCTGTTCAATCTGCTCCTACAGTAGAAAAATTATGAAACCTGCAAGAAAATATCTATACTAAGTAAGTAATGAGATTATGGGATGGGAAACATAAGGGTCAGGACATAACTTTCTAAGGCATTATTTGTGAAGTTACATAATAACATTGAAATGAGAAACCAGAACTTTCTGACCTAAAAAACTTGATAGATTTAGCACATCAATCAGACTTTTTCTAGAAAATGGGAAATATAATCAGTTGTTCTTACATAAGCCAGAGGTGCGCTCTCTCTCTCTCTCTCTCTCTCTCTCTCTCTCTCTCTCTCTCTCTCTCTCTCTCCCTGTGTGTGTGTGTGTGTGTGTTATATGTCTGTAAAAGATAATAAAAGAACCTAAGTTAGATTTTTTTTTCCAATTTGGGTTACTCTGCTTCTTTTAGGGAAACAGACAAGTAGCAGTTACTTGTTTCTTTGTAGTACAAGTAACACATTTATATTAAGCTACACCCTAGAAAAAACAAGAAACTAATCGTTTTGCAACAAAACCAAGAGAAGACAAGCACACAAACATAATCTCACATCCAGGTATGAATATAACAGGTAGCAACAATCACCATTCCTTAATATCTCTCAACGTCAACAGACTCAAATCCCCAATAAAAAGACACAGATTAACAAACTGGATAAGCAATGAGGACCCAGAATTTTGCTGCCTACAGGAAACACACTTCAGAGACAAAGACACACACTACCTCAGAGTAAGAGGCTGGAAAATAACTTTCCAAGCAAATGGTCTGAAGAAGCAAGCTGGAGTAGCCATTCTAATATTGAATAAAATTATTTTCAAACAAAAGTCATCAAAAAAGATAAGGAAGGACACTCCGTATTCATCAAAGGAAAAAAATCCATCAAGATGAACTCTCAGTCCTAAATAACTATGCTCCAAATATAAGGGCACCTACATACATAAAAGTAACCTTACTAAAGCACAAGGTAAACATTGTACACAATAATAGTAGGAGATTTCAATACCCCACTCTCATCAATGGATAGATCATGGAAACAGAAAATAAACAGAGACATAGACATACTAAGAGAAATCATTAATCAAATGGACTTAACAGATATTTATAGGACATTCTATCCTAAAACAAAAGGATATACCTTCTTCTCACAACCTCATGCCACTTTCTCCAAAATTGATCATATAGTTGGTCATAAAACAGTCATCATCAGTTACAGAAAGATAGAAATAATCCCATGCGTCCTATCAGACCACCGTGGGCTAAAGCTGGTCTTCAACAAAAATAAGGGAAGAACGCCCAAATATACATGAAGATTGAACAATGGTCTACTCAATGATAACCTGGCCAAGGAAGAAATAAAGAAATAAATTAAAGACTTCTTAGAATTTAATGAAAATGAAGGTACAACATACCCAAACTTATGGGACACACTGAAAGCAGTGCTAAGAGGAAAATCCATAGCTCAGAGTGCCTGCAGAAAGAAACAGGAGAGAGCATATTTCAGCAGTGTGACAGCACACCTAAAGGCTCTAGAACAAAAAGAAGCATATACACCCAGAAGGAGTAGAAGGCAGGAAATAATCAAACACAGAGCTGAAATCAACCAAGTAGAAACAAAAAGGATTCTACAAAGAATCAACAGAACCAAAAGTTGGTTCTTTGAGAAAATCAACAAGATAGATAAACCCTTAGCCAGATTAACCAGAGGACACAGAGAGTGTGTCAAAATTAACAAAACCAGAAATGAAAAGGGAGACATAACAACAGAATCAGAGGAAATTCAAAAAATCATCAGATCATACTACAAAAGCCTATATTCTACAAAACTTGAAAATCTGGAGGAAATGGAAAATTTCCTAGATAGAAAGCAGGTAGCAAAGTTAAATCAGGAACAGATAATCCATTTAAGCAACCCATAACTCCTAAAGAAATAGAAGCAGTCATTAAAAGTCTCCCAACCAAAAAGAGCCCAGGTCCAGATGGGTTCAGTGCAGAATTCTATCAGACCCTCATAGAAGACCTCATACCAATACTATACAAACTATTCCACAAAATTCAAACAGATGGAGTGGTACCACATTCCTTTTATGTGAAGCTACAGTTACTTTTATACCTAAATCACATAAAGACCCTACAAAGAAAGAGAACTTCAGACCAATTTCCCTTATGAATATTGATGCAAAAATATTCAATAAAATTCTGGCAAACCGAATCCAAGAGCACAACAAAACAAACATCCATCATGATCACGTAGGCTACATCCCCGGTATGCAGGCATGGTTTAATATATGGGAAACTATCAACGTAATCCACTATATAAACAAAATGAAAGATAAAAACCACATGAACATTTCTTTAGATGCTGAGAAAGCATTTGACAAAATTCAACACCCCTTTATGATAAAAGTCCTGGAAATAACAGGAATTCAAGGCCCATACCTAAATATAGTAAAATACATGTAGAGCAAACCAGTAGCTAATATTAAACTAAATGGAGAGATACGTGAAACAATCCCACTAAAATCAGGGACTAGAAAAGCCTGCCCACTCTCTCCATACTTATTCAATATAGTTCTTGAAGTCCTAGCCAAAACAATCAGACACAAAAAGGAGATCAAAGATATGGATTTGAATGGAAGATGTTAAAATATCACTATTTGCAGATGATATGATAGTATATTTAAGTGATCACAAAATTTCCACCAGAGAACTACTAAACCTGATAAACCCCTTCAGCAAAATGACTGGGTATAAAATTAACTCAAATAAATCAGTAGCCTTCCTCTTCACAAAAGAGAAACAAGCCAAGAAAGAAATTAGGGAAACGACACTCTTCATTAATAGTCCCAAATAATATAAAATACCTTGGTGTGACTTAAACCAAGCAAGTGAAAGATCTGTATGATAAGAACTTCAACCTGCTGAAGAAAGAAATTGAAGATCTTAGAAGATGGAAAGATCTTCCATGCTCTTGAATTGGCAGGATTAATATAGTAAAAATGGCCATTTTATCAAAAGCGATCTACAGATTCAATGCAATCCCCATCAAAATTCCAACCAAATTCTTCAGAGAGTTAGGCAGAACAATTTGTAAATTCATCTGGAATAACAAAAAACCCCGGATAGATAAAACTATCCTCAGCAATAGAAGGACTTCCGGGGGAATCACTATCCCTGAACTCAAGCAGTATTACAGAGCAATAGAGATAAAAAACTGTATGTTATTGGTACAACACAGGAAGATATAGCAGTGCAATAGGATTGAAGACCCAGAAATGAACTCACAGAGCTATGGTCACTTGATTTTTGATAAAGGAGCCAAAACCATCCAATGGGAAAAAGATGGCATTTGCAGAAATGGTGCTGGTTCAACTGGAGGTCAGCATGTAGAACAATGTAGATCAATCCATTCTTATCAACCTGTCAGAGCTTAAGTTCAAGTGGATCAAGGACCTCCACATCAAACCAGATACACTAAAACTAGAAGAAAAGTGAGGAAGAATCTCGAACACATGGGCACTGGAGAAAATTTTTTGAACAAAACACCAATGGCTTATACTCTAAGATCAAGAATCGACAAATGGGATCTCATAAAACTACAAGGCTGCTGTAAGGCAAAGGACCCTGTTGTTAGGACAAAATGGCAACCAACAGATTGGGAAAAGATCTTTACCAATCCTACAACTGATAGAAGGCTTATATCCAAAGTATACAAAAAACTCACAAAGTTAGACTGCAAGGAGGCAAATAACCCTATTAAAAATGGAGTTTATAACGAAACAAAGAATTCACAGCTGAGGAATATCGAATGGCTGAGAAACACCTAAAGAAATGTTCAACATCTTTAGTCCTAAGGGAAATGCAAATCAAAACAACCCTGAGATTTCACCTCACACCAGTGAGAATGGCTAAGATCAAAAACTCAGGTGACAGCAGATGCTGGCGAGGATGCGGAGAAAGAGGAACACTCCTCCATTGTTGGTGGGATTGCAGACTGGTACAACCATTCTGGAAATCAGTCTGGAGGTTCCTCAGAAAATTGGACATTGTACTACCTGAGGATCCAGCTATACCTCTCTTGGGCATATACCCAAAAGATGCCTCAACATATAAAAGAGACACGTGCTCCACTATGTTCATCGCAGCCTTATTTATAATAGCCAGAAAATGGAAAGAACCCAGATGCCCTTCAACGGAGGAATGGATACAGAAAATGTGGTACATCTACACAATGGAATATTACTCAGCTATCAAAAACAATGACTTTATGAAATTCAAAGGAAAAGGATGGAACTGGAAAATATCATCCTGAGTGAGGTAACCCAATCACAGAAAAACACACATGGTATGCACTCACTGATAAGTGGATATTAGCCAAAAATGCTCAAATTACCCTAGATGCACAGAACACATGAAACTCAAGAAGGATGACCAAAATCTGAATGCTTCACTACTTCTTTTAATGGGGAAGAAAAATACCATTGGAAGGGAATAGGGAGGTAAAGTTTAGAACAGAGGCTGAAGGAAAACCCATTCAGAGCGTGCCCCACATGTGGCCCATACATATACAGCCATCAAACTAGATAAGATGGATGAAGCAAAGAAGTGCAGTTTGACAGGAAGCCGATGTAGATACCTCCTGCAAGTCACAGCCAGAATATGGCAAATACATAGGCAAATTCCATCAACAAACCACTGAACTGAGAATGGGACCCCTGGTTGAAGGAATCAGAGAAAGGCCTCAAAGAGCTTAAAGTGTCTTGAGACCCCATATGAACAACAATGTCAACCGACCAGAGCATCCAGGGACTAAGCCACCACCCAAAGACTATACATGGACTGACCCTGGGCTCCAACTGCATAGGTAGCAATGAATAGCCTAGTAAGAGCACCAGTGGAAGGGGAAGCCCTTGGTCCTCCCAAGACTGAACCCCCAGTGAATGTGACTGTTGGGGGGAGGGCGATAAGGGGGGAGGTTGGGGAGGGGAAATCAAGACGAAGGGAGGGGTTAGCAGGATGTTCGCCAAGAAACTGGAAAAGGTAATAACAATTGAAATGTAATAAGAAATACCCAATTTAATAAAGATGGAGAAAATAAAGTCAACCAAAATGTCCATTTCACTCTTTCTCCAGTCTATCTGAAGACACATAATTTTTGCTTTATTTTTCATCTGAATTAATGTTTGTACTAAACAATTTCCAAATGGCATTTTTCATCTGAGCATTTCTTAAGGTGTAGATTAATGGGTTTAACATGGGAGTTATTATAGTATAAAAAATAGCAACTGCTTTATCAATGGGTAATGTAGCTGCAGGTCGCATGTATACAAATATGCCGGGCACAAAAAATAAAACCACCACTGTAATGTGAGAAACGCAGGTAGAGAGAGCTTTGCGCCTTCCTTCTGCACTGTGGTTCTTTAGGGAGTGAAGGATGACCAGGTAGGAGACAAGCAGTAGGAGGAAGTTCAACAGACAGATGAAGCCACTGTTGGCAGCAACAAAGAGTCCTAGAATGTGGGTATCAACACAGGCGAGAGCAAGCAAGGGGTTCAGATCACACATAAAGTGGTCTATGACATTAGGGCCACAGAAAGGTAATCCAATCATGAAAAGCATTTGTATACCTGCATGAAGAAAGCCTCCAACCCATGACACACCCACAAGGATGTTACAGAGTTGTCGGTTCATGATGGTTGCATAGTGCAAGGGTTTACAGATGGCTACATAGCGATCATAAGCCATCACAGTTAGCAGGATAATCTCAGCTCCTCCAAAGAAATGTTCTGCAAAAACTTGGGTCATGCACCCATTGAATTTAATAGATTTCTTTTTATGGAGTGAATCAAAAATCAGTTTAGGTGTATTGACAGAGGAGTAGCAGGCATCAATAAAGGAGAGATAGGCCAGGAAGTAGTACATAGGTGCCCCCAACAGTTGGCTGTTTGTAATGGTGATCAAAATAAGCAAATTTCCCACCACAGAGAAAACATAGATAACCAAAAACACAACAAATACGATTTTCTGCATGTGTAGATTCTGTGTGAGCCCCAGAAGAACAAACTCGGTCACGTTGTTCCTAATTTCCATCTAAATTATCAGGAGTCAATCTTATTTCCTGGAAAAAATGATGCATACTCATGTTTTTATAATTTATTTATGCTAATATTTAATTCTTTGATTATGTTAATTACTGAAATATAACAAGTTTGTAATATTTCAGAAAGTTTTCTTGATACTTACAGATATTTAAGAATACAGAATTGTCTCCTCAGTGAAGATAGCTGAAATTAGAATGAACAGGATCAATGCTTTTTATAAATATACTAAACAGTCTCAAGTAGGCTGAATGATTTTTGAAGACTATGAGTCTTTTTAAAGAAGGTTGGATTAAACTTGGAGAGAAAGGCAAAGGCAGAAATATAATATGGGATGTAGTAATTTAATTCAGTAGCCATCAAAATACTTTATTAGTAGGAAATAGACAGCCTTCAATGTTAAATTGTGATATGAGAAGAAGAGAGAATTTGAGTGAAAAGAACCTTTGTACTATCATCATTCAATAATACATTGGCTGAAACATACTGACATTCTATTAGTAATAAAAGGTAGATAAAGATCCATGTTAATAAAATATTAATTGTAGATTCTTTAAAATTCACACGTGAAAATGCAAGTGTTAAAAACCAAAAATCAATTCAGCATGTTATATGGAATTTCAAGACAATAAAAAGCAAGAAAACAGAACATAATCTAATGTGAGTGTTTAGGGAAAATAATACTGAAATTCCAGTGAAAGAAATGTGCAAAAGACTTTGTAATACTTAATAAGTCTCTGTGAAATAGTATGTGACAAGTCTATTCCTGCCTTGATTGTTACTGAGTACTTTACACACAATGCTGCCTTTACTGCTTGTATAGCCTATATTGTTATTGTTTTACCAATGTAGAGAAAAGAACTACTATCAATTTATAAGTAAAAATATTGAATAAAATCACTAAGTACTGTCTACTGAGAGTTTTAAAAATGATTACTGGTTTACATGTTCATATACACAAAAGAGATGCTCACATAATTTATCTACAAAAGTTCATAAGTCCTATGTATTATGGTAACAGAGAAATTGTCTTGTGCTTCAAGTTAGCAAAATATTCAGTCTTGTTGTACTCTGTTTTTTCTAAATTTTATCTCTCAAAAGTGGAAGTATTAAGCCTTTCAAATAATTCAACTCCATATTTATGTAGATATTGGTTATAAGTACTAATGATTATTTACTTTATGATTTCCATAGTCTCAAACAATTTCAGAAAAAACTATTTGAGGCTGATTTATGGGTTAAGGATCATAGGCTGAAATGTATTTTTTTTATATTTTATCCAATATGACAGTGAGGATTGAAATATTCTTAGAAGTTCTCTTTCATCTCAGTCCATCTTTACATCACCTTTCTCATGTATCATTATATAATAGAGATTGTAAAGCAGTGATGAACACTGTGGAGATGTACTAAAACTGTGGCCAAGTATGTCAGCTCATGAATCATATGCACCAAATGAGAATTCTGTTATATCCCCTTGTCACTCTCTTTGTGTCTATATTCTGGAGGCTCACATACCTGCTTCATTATATCTCTGTAAAACAAGAATAAAAATTGTAATATATAATGTGCTATGAGAATTTTTTAAAATGTGAAAGCATGGGATGAAATACAAGCATATAATTTATTTTTAAAGCCTTAATGTAGCTACAGGACATGCATAATTGATAATTTTGGTACCAATTTGGAGAAACACTTAAACTTCCAATAAGCTTAAGAAGAATTCATTTCTAATAACTGCAAAGGAGCCACAGGTTTGTCTTCCTGTTTGTTTTGTTTTGTTTTGTTTTGTTTTGTTTTGTGACAAGCTTTATCTCTATAGCTCTGGCTATTTTCAAACTCACTCTGTAGATAAGGCTGGTCTCTAATCATATAAATCTACCTGCTTCTGCCTTCACGATGCTGGAATTATAGGCATGTGTCTCTACCACCTAGCCAGAAGCCACAGAGATTTTTAGGATCTATAGTACATGACCTCAGAATGAATTATCTGTGCTCATGCTTGGAATAAAAAACTCATATTTACTAACTTAATATTGATATATTTAATAATTTTGTTGTATCGTGAAGCCAAAGACTATACTCCATCTCATGATTAGCTTCAGTAATTAAAAGAGGTATTTCAGCGTAAAACAGTGACAGGTACATTTAATTCACCTAATCATCTACAGTGCTTTTATCATCTGATATTAGTAAATGCAAACTACTTACCAAATATCTTGAAAAGTTAGAGTCAGGTTGATTTAGTCTATAATTTTATCGCAAATCCCAATTAATCAAACTCTTGTGTACAAAAGTCAAAGAATATACCAAGTGTAGCACTATTAAAAGATATACCTCAGTAGCTTCAGCTTTCAGTATACACTGTGAGTGTTAAGAAGAAGTCCTCAGGAATGAGAGTATTCAGTGCGAAATAATTGAAGTATTCATGTATATCCAATGAACATAATATGTCTTAATATCTTCTCTCTATAAAGCTAAATATATTTGATAATAAATTTAGTATTTGAATCTAGCATGCATTGTGTTAATATATTATGTTGAGAAGATCTTTGATTCTCATATTGTTTCTTCATCCTGAAAGGCAAGGACTGATAAGATTGTAGAAAAGTTTCCAAAGTATTCAAAGAAACTTGCTAAGAATAGGTGACATGCAAAGAGGAAACATTTGTATACTGCATTGAAAGGGTATTTAAAGAATTTCTCATGAATATCAATGATCTTGTTATTGTGCTCTCTCCCAGGAATTAATTATCACACTGATGAAAAAGTTGGGTATTGGAATCCAGTGTCTTAAAAATATGTATGACTCAATCACTTTTCAATGGGGAGTAGTAATCTGCAAGCATAGAAAGAAAGCATGTAGCAGATCTCCTTCTCTGTCCACAGAGAGCTCATTAGATTGAAAGACATGGTCATGGATTGGCCGGATTTATATAGTAAAAATGGACATTTTGCCAAATGCAATCTACAGATTCAATGTAATCCCCATCAACATTTCAACTCAGTTCTTCATAGAGTTAGAAAAAGCAATTTGCAAATTTATTTGAAATAACAAAAAACCGAGCATAGCAAAAACTATCGTCAACAATAAAAGTAATTCTCGGGGAATCACCATCCCTGACCTCAAGCAATATTACAGATGAATCATGCTAAAAACTGTATTGATACAGAGACAGGCAGGTAGATCAGTGTAATAGAATTGAAGACCCTGAAAAGAACCCACACACCTTTTTTTTTTTTTTTTTGATCTTCGACAAAGGAGCTAAAACCAACCAATAGAAAAAGGAACATTCTCAACAAATGGTGTTGGTAGAGCTGGAGGTCAGCATGTAGAAGAATGCAAATTGATCCACTTTTTTTTTCATCCTGTACAAAGCTTAAATCCAATTGGATCAAGGACTTACACTTCAAATCAGATACACTCAAACTAATAGAGGAAAAATTGGGATAGAGTCTCAAACACATGTGCACTGGGGAAAATTTCCCGAACAAAACAATAATAGCTTATGCTCTAAGATCAAGCATCAACAAATGTGACCTCATAAAACTGCAAAGTTTCTGTAAGGTAAAGACTCTGTTATTAGGACAAAATGGCAACCAACAGACTGGGAAAAGATCTTTACCAATCCTACATCTTATAGAGGGCTAATATCCAAAATATACAAAGAATTCAAGAAGTTAGAATTCAGAGAGCCAAATAACTCTATTAAAAAAGTGGTACAGAGAAAAACAAAGAATTCTCACCTGAGGAATATCAAATGACTGAGAAGTACCTAAAGAAATGCTCAACAACGTTAGTTATCAGGAAATGCAAATCTAAACAGCCCTGAGATTTTACCTCACAACAGTCAGAATGGCTAAGATAAAAATCTCTGGTGACAACGGATGCTGGTGAGGATGTGGAAAAGGAGGAACGCTCCACGGTTGGTGGGATTGCAAACTGGTACAATCACTCTGGAACTCTTTCTGAAAGTTCCTCAGAATTTTGGACATTGCACTACCTGAGGTCCCAGTTATACCTCTCTTGGGCAAATACCCAAAATATGCTCCAATATACATCAAAGGCACATGCTCCACTAGTCTCATAGTAGCCTTATTTTAATAGCCAAGAAGCTGGAAAGAACCCAGATGCCTTTCAACAGAGGAATGGATACCGGAAATATGGTACATCTACATAATGGACTAATACTCACTATCAAAAACAATGAAATCATGAAATGAACTAGAAAATATCATCCTGAGTGAGGTAACCCAATCACAGAAAAATACACATGATATGCACTCACTGATAAGTGGATATTACCCCAAAAACTCGAACTACCATAAATACAATCCACAGACCACACGAAGCTCAAGAAGGTTGACCAAAGTGCGAATGCTTCACTTCTTCTTAAAAGTAGGAACAAAAATATTCATAAGAAGGGATATAGAGGCAAAGTTTGGAGCAGAGACTGAAGGAATGGCTGTTCAGGGACTGCCCCACATTTGGCCATATATATATATACAGCCACCAAAACTAGATAAGATTGATAAAGCTGCTCTTGCTCTCTTGCTCTTCCCATCCTCCCCTTTGTCTTTTCTCTCCCTATTCCCTCCCCCCTTCTCTCTTAGTGCTCATGGCCAGCCTTTTGTCTTTCTCTACTTGTCTTTTTTTTCTCTTCTCCCTTTTTATCTCCCGCATCCCCTCACCATTCCAATAAACCTACTCCACGTGGAAAAAATAATATTGCTGAAGCTAAGAATTGCACGCTGACAGGAACTGGATGTAGATGTCTCTTGGGAGACACAGTCAAATCACATCAAGTACAGTGGCGAATCCAAGCACCAAACCACTGAACTGAGAACAGGACCCCTGTTGGAGGAATTAGTGAAAGGATTGAAAGAGCCAAAGGGGCTTGTATCCCCTTAAAAACAACAATGCCAACCAATCAGAGCTCCCAGAGATTAAACCACTACCCAAAGACTATATACATGGACTGACCCATGACTACAAATGCATATATAGTTGAGGATGGCCTTATTGGGCAAAAATGGAGGAGAACCCCTTGGTCCTGCCAAGTTTAGACCCCCCAGTGTTGGGGAATGTGGGGGGGAGCATGTGAAGGGGGTGAATAGGGAGGGGTACACCACTATAGATGAAGGGGTGGGGGATGGGATAGGGGGTTTAATGTTCAGTAAACATTTAAAATGTAAATAAAAAAATTACCCTTCCCCCAAAATAAAGAGGACTGAGTACCACATAAGTAACGTTTTCCTCAATCTAGCATGGACCCCATAAATGAATGCAGCTTCCTTTCTGATATATAAAATCAAGGGCAAAATTGTATTCTTACCAATGTTATCCTATTTCTGAAAACTTCCTTAATAACTAAGCCAAGGAAGGCATAAATCAACATCCATTTAAAATTGTAACTTCAAAACCTTCTTCTCCCATATTTGTATGTTTTCAGATTTTTGTAGGGTTTGTAATTCTCCATGGTATATTCATATCATTATTATACTTATCAACAGGGTTAAACATGGGGCCCTGTCACAAAACAAAATGAAACAACAAAACAACCACCCAGAGATATTTGCATACTATGACTTTGTATTATTTGTTATTATTCACCATTTTGTCATTTATTATGCTGATTACTGTTAAATTATTATGAATATTCACTCTTAAGATATTATCTCATGTAGCTTAAGAGTTTTTCATTACTTCAATTAATTCTTTAACAACATAATACACATATAAAATATATGGTTATTTTTCCAGTTCCATTATGATTAATCTCACCCACACTCCCCGCCCCTTATTTGCTCCACTATCCACATTAAACCCAACCTTCCTACTAACATCTTTCCCAATTTTTTCCCTCATTTATCCCTCCTCTTTCCTATCTCCTTCTTTCTTTTCTTCTTCCTACTCCTCCTCAGTCTTCTCCCCCTCCCTCCTCCTCCTTCTTCTTGAAATCCACTGAGCTTAACCATGGACATCCAAGTGACTATCAGGGTAAAATATTCACTCGAGTCTGGTAGGATCACTAATGGATATACAACTGAAGGAAATAACCCTCCACCTTGTAGCATTTATCAATAATTTATAGAACCCCAGGTAGTTTGGGGATAAATTAACCTCTCCCCACACCATGATTGATTTCATATAGTCTCTGTTATGTAGATCTAGTGCAGGTAACCACCAAATTTCTGATTTATGATCACAATTGGTTTGCTATAACACAAATAGCACGCATAGCCTTTCTCCTGATCCCATGGCTCAAAATTTTTAGATTTTTTCGTTAGCACTTTTACCTGCATCTAATATGTGGTGTGAGTATATTGTGTAGGGCTGACATTCAACTATCACTTGTTTCCAACAACTCCAGCAACCATAGGACTAAATTTACTAGTATTCAATGAAAGGAGAGCCTTCTCTTATTAAGGTTGAAAATAGAATTTGTTAATATATAAACATCGATATTTAGAAACATATTAATTAAAATTAAATTTAACGACAGGGTTGTTTTGTTTGACCTCTTATCTCATTTTCATTGGGCTTTTTACCTGGTTTCCAGGAGTAGTCATACATTTCTTCTTTGGAGTAGGATTTAAATCTCAATAGACTGCAGATTAGGGTCTTCTAGGGTCTCCATGATCAACAATTAGTAGAAAAATATCTCACACATGGCATTGAAAAATTTATTTGTTCATCCTTAATTTGTATAATTGTCATTCTCCATGCATGCAGTATATTGCAACAAATCTTATTTTAAAAATATCTTATTAGATCATACAGTAGTAGATTTCCATGTTCCTTCATCTTACATTTCAATTTAACACTCACTCCAACTCTACCTACCACCTATTTCTTCCACATGCTTTTTATGGAATGTTTTCTGTATTTATATTTGAAATGTTATCTCATTTCTCCTGGCTCATGCTCACTCACCGCTCTACCTGTTTCTATTAAGATACTCCCACTTCCACCCACCTACTCCCACATCAACACATTGGGGAAAGAAGTCTTCACAGGTCCAAGGTCTTCTCCTTCTATTGATACCAGATAATGCCATCCTCTGGTACATATGTGTCTGGAGCCATGTTTACTCTTTGGTTGGTGGTTTAGTCCCTAGGAGCTCTGGGGAAATGCTTGGTTATTATTGTTCTTCCTCCTATATGGTTGCAAATCCCTTAAGCTCCTTCAGTCCATTCTTTAACTCTTCCATTGGGGTGCCCGTACTCATTGATGTTCTGTTCAGGAAATTTTTCCTTGTTCAGAATTCTCCCTCATCTTTTCTTCTATTTGTTCCAGTGAATCTGGATTTATGTGAAGGTCTTAAAGCACTTGGACATGAGCTTTGTACAAGGAGATAAGAATGGGTCAATTAGCAGTCTATTACCTGCTGTCCTCCAGTAGAACCAGAAACATATTTTGAAAATGCTGTCTTTTTTTCCACTGGACGGTTTTAGCTCCTTTGTCAAACATCAAGTGATCATAGATGTGTAATTCATTTCTGAGTCATCAATTCTATTCCATTAATCTAAATATCTGTCTTTGGACCAATACCATGCAATTTTCATCTCTATTGCTTTGTAATAAAGCTCGAGGTCAGGGATTGTGACTTCTCTAGATGCTTTTTTTTTATCCCCCTTTTTTGGTTTCCCATCCATAAACCCCCATTCCATGCCCCAACCACTTATTCTATCAGAGTGTTCCCCCACCCATCCAACCACCCCTTTCCACATTCCTGCCCTGACATTCCCTTACACGGGGCAGTTCATCAAGGTCAGGAACAAGAACTTCTCCCATTGGTGCCCAACAAGACAATCCTCTGCTACATATGCAGCTGGAGCCATGGTTCTGTCCATGTGTACTCTTTGAATGGTGGTTTAGTACTGGGGAACTCTGGTTGGTTGGTATTGTTCTTATGGGGTCAGAAACCCCTTCTATTCCTTCAATCCTTTCTCTAACACCTCTAATAGGACTGGTTGTATCAGCTTGACTAGGATGTTGAACATGTCTTTTGGAACTTCTCAGCCATTCAGTATTCCTCATTTGTGAATTCTTTGTTTAACTGTAACACAATTTTAATAGGGCTAATTGATTATCTGGAGCATAATTTCTTGGGTCCTTTGCATATTCTGTAAAGTCCTCTATCAGGTGTAAGATTGGTAAATATCTTTTCCCAATCCGTTGGTTGTAATTTTGTCCTAATGACAGTGTCTTGTGCCTTGCAGAACATTTGCAATTTTATGAAGTCCCATTTGTCCATTCTTGATCTTAGTGCATAAGCCATTGGTGTTTGTTCCTTCAGGAAATTTCTCCACTGCTCATATGTTTGAGGCTCTCACCCAGTTTTTCTTGAATAGTTTGAGTGTATCTAGTTTTATGTGGACGTCCTTCATCTATTTCGACTTGACCTTGTACAGGGTTATCAAAATGGATCGATTTGCATTCATCTACATGCTGGCCTCCAGTTGAACCAGCACCACTTTCTGAAAGTGCAATCTTTTTTTCTACTGGATGGAAAAAAAGAGCTAATTCCTTTGTCAAATATCAAGTGACCATAGGTGTATGAGTTCATTTCTGCATCTTCAATTCTATTCCATTGATCTACCTGCTCTTCTTTTTACGAATACCATATAGTCTTTATCAATATTGCTCTGTAATACTGCTTGAGGACTGGGATGGTGATTCTCTCAGAATTTCTTTTGTCTTGAGGATAGTTTTCCCTATCCTGGGACAATTTGCTCCTCATACTCTATGAAGTTTTGAGTTGAAATTTTGATGGGGATTGTAATGGATCTGTAGGTTACTTTTGGAAATTTGGCAATTTTTACTATATTAATCCTGCCCATGCATGAGTATGGGAGATCTTTCCAAATTCTGAAATTTCTTATGGGGTTGGAAACCCATTCTGCTCCTTCAATCCTTTCTCTAATATCTCCAGTGTGTGTGTGGTTGTACCTGCTTGACTCAGGATTTTGAACATGGCTTTAGGTACTTCTCACTCAAGTATTCTACATTTGTGAATTCTTTATTTAGCTCTGTACCACAATTTTTAATATGGTTATTTGATTCTCTGGGGTATAATTTCTTAAATTCTTTGCATATTCTGGAAAGCCCTCTATTAGATGTAACACTTCTGAGATCTTCTTCAATTTCTGTCTTCAGATACTTGAAGTTCTTGACATACAGATCTTTCACTTGCTTGGTTAGAGTCATGCCTAGGTATTTTATGATATTTGTGACTATTTTGAAGGGTGCCATTTCCCTAATTTCTTTTTCATTCTGTTTATCCTCTGAGTAGAGGAAGGCTATTGATTTGTTTGAGTTAATTTTATACTCAGCAACTTTGCTGAAGTTGTTTATCAGGTTTAAGAGTCTCTTGTGGAGTGTTTGGGTTCATTTAAGGATACTATCATATGATTTACAAACGGTGATATTTTGACTTCTTCCTTTCCAATTTATATCCCTTTGACTTCCTTTTGTTGTCTGATTGCTCTGGCTTGGACTTCAAATAATATGAGTAATTAAGGAGAGAGTAAGTAAGGAGAGAGTAAGTAAGGAGAGAGTAAGTAAGGAGAGAGAATTGGACAGGCTTGTCTAGTCCCAGATTTTAGGGGTTATTTTTAAGATTCTCTCTATTTAGTTTGATGTTGGCTTCTGGTTTGCTGTATATTGCTTTTATAATGTTTAGGTACGGACCTTGAATTCCGGAACTTTCTAAGAGTTTTAACTTGAAGGGTGTTGACTTTTTTCCCTTGCTTCCTCAGCATCTTGTGAGATAAACAAGTGTTTTGTTTTTTCTTAGTGTTTCTTTAAATAGTTGATGGATTTCTGTATATTGAACTATCCTTGTGTCACTCAGATGAAGCCTACTTCATCATAATGGATGATCATTTTGATGAGTTCTTGGATTCAATTTGGAGAACTTTATTGAGTAGCTTTGCATCAGTATTTATAAGGGAAATTATTCTGAAGTTCACTTTTTTATTGGGTCTTTGTGTGATTCATGTATAAGTGTAATTTTGGCTTCATAGAAGAAATTGGGTAGCGTTAGTTCCGCTTGATTTTGTGGAATAATTTGTACAGTATTGGTAGGAGGTCTTCTATTAAGGTTTGATAGAGTTCTCCTCTAAATCCATCTAGTCCTGGCAATTTTTTTTGGTTGTGGGACTTTTAATAACTGCTTCTATATCTTTATGAGTTTTGGGATGGTTTAGATGGTTTATCTGATTCTGATTTTTTTGTGCCTGATATATATTTAGAAAATTGTCCATTTTATCTAGACTTTTTTCAGTTTTGTTGAATGTAGGTTTATTTAGTAGGATCTGGTATTTTTTTTAATTTCCTCAGATTCCATTGTATGTTTCTCTTTTCATTTCTGATTTTGTTAGTTTTTTAATCTATCCGTAAACTCTGGTTATTATGACTAAGGTTTTATCTAACATTTTGATTTTCTCTAAGAACCAGCTCCTGGAATTGTTGATTCTTTGTATAGTCCTTTTTGTTTCTACTGGGTTGATTTAAGCTCTGACTTTAGTTATTCCCTGCTCTCTATTTCTCTTGTGTGTATTTCCTCTATTTTATTCTAGACCTGTTTTGTGTGCTGTCAAGGTGCTAGTGTAGGCTCCCTCCAGTTTCTCTTATGGAGGCACTCAGAGGTATGAGTTTTCTTCTTAACACTGCTTTCATTGTGTCGCATAAGTTTGGGTATTATGTGCCTTCATTTTCATTAAATTCTACAAAGTCTTCTTAATTTCTTCCTTGAACAAGTTCTCATGGAGTAAAACATTGTGCAACTTCCATGTTTGTGGGGGCTTTCTGTTGTTTTTGTAGTTACAGGAGACCAGACATAGTCTTTGGTGATCTGCTAAGATGCATGGGATTATGTCAATCTTCTTGTATCTATTAAGGACAGTTTTCTGAGCAATTATGGGGAAGTCACTATGAGGTGCTGAGAAGAAGGTATATTCTTCTATTTTAGTATGAAATGTTCTATAAATATCTGTTAAAACCATTTGGTTCATAACTTCTGTTAGTTTCTCTATGTCTCTCTTTAGTTTCTGTTTCCATGATCTGTCCATTGATGAGTTTGTGTTGTTGAAGTCTCCCACAATTATTGTGTGAGGTGCAATGTGTGCTTTGAACTTTAGTCAGGTTTGTTGCATTTGGAGTATAGATATTCAAGGTCAAGAATTCATCTTGTTGGGTTTTTCTTTTCATGACCATGAAGTGTCCTTCCATCTCTTTTCTTTTTGATAACTTTTCATAGAAGTTGGATTTTATTCAATATTAGAATGGCTACTCCAGCTTGTTTCTTGGTACCATTTACTTGAAAATTTTTTCCTGCCTTTTACTCTGATATCTGTCTTTGTCATTGAAGTATGTTTCCTATATGCAGCATAATGGTGGGTCCTGTTTACCTAACCAGTATTTTTGTCTGTAACTTTTTATTAAGAAGTTACTTCCATTGATGTTAAGTGATATTAAGGAATAGGGTTCTTAGTTTCCTGTTATTCTTGTTGTTTCAGATGGAATTATGTTTGTGTGGCTATCTTCTTTTGGGTTTGTTGAAAGAAGACTACTTTCTTGCTTTTTCTAGGGGGTAGTTTCCCTTATTCTTTTGGTGTTTTCAATATATTATCTTTTGTAAGGCGGGGTTTTTGGAAAGGTATTGTGTAAATTTGTTTTTTTTTTTCATGGAAATCTTGGTTTCTCCATCTACATTAACCGAGAGTTTTGCTGGGTATAGTAGCCTGGGCTGGCATTTGTGTTCTCCTAGGTTCTATATGTCATCTTCCCAAGATCTTCTACCTTCCATTGTCTCTGTTGAGAAGTCTGGTATAATTCTGATAGGTCTGCCTTCACATGTTATTCAACCTTTTTCCCTTAATGCTTTAATATTCTTTCACTGTTTTGTGCATGGGGTGTTGTGACTATTATGTGAATGGAGAAATTACTTTTTTGATCCAATCTATTTGGAGTTCTTAAGTCTTCTTATATGTTCATGGGCATCTCTTTCTTTGAGTTAGGGAAGTTTTCTTCTATAATTTTGTTGAAGATATTTACTGGCCCTTTAAATTGAGAATCTTCAGTCTCTTCTATACTATTATCATTAGCTTCAATCTATTCTTTGTGTCCTGGACTTCCTAAATGTTTTGGATAATGGACTTTTACTTTTTGCATTTTCTTTGACTATTGTATCTATGTTATCTTCTACCCCTGAGATTCTCTCTTCAATCTCTTCTATTCTATTTATGACACTTGCAAGTATGACTCCTAATCCCTTCCTTAGGTTTTCTATCTCCAGTGTTGTCTCTTTTTGTGATTTCTTTATTTTTCTATTTCCATTTTTAGATCCTGGATAGTTTTGTTCAATTGCTTCACTTGATTCCTTGTGTTTGCCTGTAACTCTTTAAGGGATTTTTGTGTTTCCCTTTTTAAGGCCTTCTACTTGTTTACCTTTGTTCTCCTGTATTTCCTTACGTGAGTTATTTATGTCCTTCTTAAAGTCCTCTATTAACATCATGTAGTGTGATTTTGAATCCAAATCTTGCTTTTCCAGTTTGTTTGGAAATCCATAACTTGCCGTGGTGGAATAACTGTGTTCTAATGATGCCAATTAATCTTGGATTCTGTTGTTCTTTTCTTGCACTTGCCTCTGGACATTTAGTTATCTCTGATGTTAATTTTTCATTCTGTCTCTGACTGGGACTTGTCCCACCAGTGAGCCTGTAATCCTAAGAGTGGGAGAATTCCTGGGTTATCAGCTCTCACATGGCTACTTTTAGATCTGGAGTTTATGGGACAGCCCTATCTCTGAGGACAGTTAGAGACTGCTGTTCAAGTCTGCTCCATGGCTCCTGTGCTCTGTGTGCTACTGATAGGTCATTCTATGGATAGTTAGTGGAGTGAAAATGGGGGTCACCTGTGGCCTTAGGAGTGAGAGCATTCCTGGGAGACCAGCTCTCTTTGTTTAGGTTTTGGGTTCTGAGGGGTGTGGGAGTGTCTTAGTTCTGAACACAGATGGAGACTGGAAGGATCTCTTCCATGCCTTCTTTACTCACATCTTACTACTGGCAGATTTCTTTACTTTCACATTGTATGAGTTCTGCTGTCATCCCTTTTTCACATCTCTTCAGTTACCCTATGGAACTTTTTAAGCTTCTTGTCCACCATATACGTTCCAAAGTGGAGGTAAAATTTTTTTAGTGGAATTTCTTTTTTCAAAAATTATTTTATTCATTTATATCTCAAATGACATACTACTTCCCAGTCCACCAACATGGTTTCTTTGTCAATGGTTCACATCCAAATTCTTCTACTTTTGTGTGATATAATTAAAATACAGACATGTTCTTAGTAGACACCTTTGATCTCTGTGGCTGGAATATAAGCACACCCTTCTACACACTTTTAATTCCTAACTATGAAGGAAGTTTAGCTTGTAGAAGGAAGTAGTCAAGTGTGAACATGATATTTAATTGAGGGAATGACAGGATAATGAATAAGAAAAACCTATGACACAATGATAGAAGGTAGGATACAACCAGATCTTGTGGATATGGCAGAAGCGAGAGAGGCTATTTAGGAAAACAGTAGAGAAAAGTAAGGTTGGGACTTAAAGAAAACACTTCAGAGACAGGATGTGCAGTAGTCAGTTTTATAAAAATCATTTTACAGAGACAGGTTGCAGGAAAAGACAGAACAAGCTGAAGAATGAGAAGAGCTAGAAGATTACAACAGATTACTAGAGTTAATGTAAAGTCTAACAGAGCAATTGAGTGAGATTCTGAGAGAGTCCAAAATAGGAAAATAAATTTGGAGAGTAATTTGGTTTCAAAACATGGATTTGAAGTATCCAGACAGAGTTCAGAATGAACTAGAAAGGTTAAGATTAATAAGTAGTAAGTCTCAGAGGCTGAAATTGTTCTAGACCTAGATTGGATTTTTAGAGAGGCAAGAAGATTCCAGAATTTGGCTTATGAATAGTTAAAACAGAGATAGAAATGATTTGCAGACAACATGATAGTATACCTCAGTGAAGCCAAAAATTTCACCAGAGAACTACAGCTGATAAATAACTTCAGCAGAATTGCTGGATATAAAATTAACTCAAACAAATAAGTAGATTTCATATACTCAAAAGATAAAAAGGCTGAGAAAAAATTAGGGAAACAATAACCTTCACAATAGTGACAAATAATATAAAATACCTTGATGTGACACTAGCCAAGCAAATGAGAGATCTATGTGACAAGAACATCAAATTCCTGCAGAAAGAAATTGAAGAGGATCTCAGAAGATGGAAAAAAATTTCCATACTCATGGATTCACTGGATCAACATAATAAAAATGGCAACTTTGCTGAAAGCAATCTATAGATTCAATGCGATCCCCATCAAAATTTCAACTTAATTTTTATAGAATAGGAAAGAGCAATTAGTAAAATTATTTGGAATAACAAAAAAATTCTGGGGAATTCCCCTCCGTGACCTTAAGCAGTATTACAGAACAATAGTGATAAAAAGTGTATGATATTGGTACAGAGATAGGCAGGTTGATCAATGAAATAGAATTGAAGACTCAGAAATGAACCCACACACCTATGGCCACTTGCTCTTTGACAAAGGAGCTAAAACCATCCAGTGGAATAAATGTATCATTTTCAACAAATGGTGCTATTCAACTGGCAGTGAGCATGTAGAATGTACATAAATCCATTCTTATCTCATTGTACAAAGCTCAAATCCAAATCGATCAATGACCTTCCCTTAATACCAGATACCCTGAAACTAATAGAAAAGCTAGTGGGGAAGAGCTTCGAACCAATGGATTTTCTTGATAGAATACCAATAGTTTATTTTCTATGATTAAGAATAGATAAAGGGTAACTCATAAAATTGCAAAGCTATTATAAAGCAAAAAATCATGGCATTAGAACCAAATGGCAACCCACAGATTGGGAAAAGATCTTGACAAATCCTGCATTTGATAGAGGGCTTATATCTGATATACACAAAGAACTCAAGAAGTTAGACTCCAGAAAGCCAAATAACCCTATCAAAATGGGATACAGAGATAAACAAAGAATTTTCAACTGAGGAATATTGAATGGCTGAGAAGCACCTAAAGAAATGTTTCACATCCTTAGTCATCAGCTAAATGCAAGTTGAAACATTCCTGAGGTTCCACCTCATACCACCCAGAATGGCTAAGATCAAAAACTCAGGTGATTACAGATGCCGGTGAGGTTGTGGATAAGAGGAACAGTCCTCCGTTGCTGGTGGGATTGCAAACTGGTAAAACCATTCTGGAAAACACTCTGGCAGTTCTTCAGAAAACTGGACATAGTATTACCTGCAGACGCAACTATACCACTTCTGAGCATATACCCAAATGATGCTCCCACATATAAGAAGGACTCATGCTCCAGTGTGTTCATAGCAGCGTTATTCATGATAGCCAGAAGCTGAAAAAAAACGCAGATATCCTTCAACAGAGGGGTGAAGAGATAATGTTTTATATTTACACAACAGGTTACTACTCAGCTATCAAAACAATTCCTTCATTTAATTCTTAGGCAAACAGATGGAACTAGAAAATGTCATCCTGAGTTAGGTTACCCAGGTTCAAAAGAATACACTTGTTATGTACTCACTAATAAGTGAATAATATCTCAAAGTATCAGAATACCAAAGATATTCACAGGGTATATGAAGCTCAAGAAGAAGGAATACTAAAATGTGGCTGCTTCAGTCCTTCTTAAAAGGGGGGACAAAATTATTAAATGAGGTCAAGGGTGAAATGGACTTGGGAATAAGAGAGGGGAAAATGGGAATTAGCAGGGCAGGATCAAATATGAGAGGAGACAGGAATGATATAAAAAGCACCAGGGATTAGGACAGAGGTGTGTAGCAATTGGGGATGGTGAACTGGGAGTAGTTACCAGCAGCCCAATACTAGGAAAGCAAGAGACTCAGGATATAATAGGAATTATATTAGCTGAAATACCCAACAAAAGGGAGGGGAAATCTGTAGAGATCATATCCAGTGGTTAGGCAAGGTCCCTAGCTGGGAAATGGGGCTATCCCCCTTCTCAAAGTTGTTCCCATCTAAAAGAAATAGAGGAGCAAAGAGTAGAGCCGATATTGAAGGAAAGACCATCCAGTGACTTCCTGACTTAGGTTGCCATGTGTAGTTACCAAACCCAGTTACTATTGCTCATGCCAATAAATGCCTGCTGAGAGGAGCCTGATATATCTGTCTCCTGAGAGGTTCTGTCAGAACATGACAAACACAGAGGCAAATGCTTACAGTCAACCACTGACCTAAGAACAGCGAGTTAGGGAAAGGACTGATGGAGTTGAAGGTGTTTACAACCCCTGAGGAAGAACAACAATATCAACTAACCAAATGTCCTAGAGCTCCCTGTGTCATAACCTCCAATCAAAAGTACACATGGAGGGACCCATGGCACCAGCTGCATATGTAGTAGAGGATTGCTTTGTCTGGCATCAGTACGAGGGAAGCCCTTGGTCCTATGAAGGCACAATTTCCCTGGGGAATGTCAATGACATGAGGTGGGAGGGGGATGAGAGGAGCATACTCAATGAAGCAGGAGAAGGGAGGTGGAAGAGAGGCGAGGTAGAATGCGGATAATATTTGAAATGTGATTACATAAAATATCCAATATAAAAAAAGCTTTCAAAATTTGGACAAACAGGAAAAAAGAAAGAAAGAAAGAAATATTCTTGGATCTGTCCAAGCCATGTATTCTCATAGTTTGCCTTGGTCTCTCATTCCATCCTTCTATCAGAATAATTAGCAATTAGTTTTGTAGTTAATTTAAAATTTGTATTTGAGACACAATATGTGACTTTTTCTTTGAGGACCTTGATTACTTTAGTTTATGTTTTGCTCTTGATTGTTTTTTTTTCCATTTCCAGGTATTTTACTGTAAATTTCATAAATTTCATTGTAGATGCATTTCCCTGTCTGTATTTATCGCATTTTCACCTCCAGTCATCAACAGATAGACATCTAGGTTAAATTTATCTTTAGATCCAGTGAAGAGAGCATCAGGAATCCTGAATATATTTGTGTCTCTACCATATAGTAAAAAGGCTTTTGAATGCATGTGCAGGACTGGTGTGTCTGATACTTACATAGCATCTGATTTTAGCTTTCTATGGAGTGTTCACTCAAAGTTTCATATTAGCTGCATTAGTTTATACCTAGCACTGGTGGCAAGAACAATGCATAAAGCTTCTCTGTTTCTCACCAGCATTTGTTATCATTTATATCCTTTATAGAGGCCAGAACTAGGTTAAGATGAAATCTCAAAATAAAATTAATTTGGATTTTTTTGGTGGCAATGTGTTTTGCATATTTTAAAAATATGTACTAGGTATTTGTAGTTATTCTTTTGAGTCTTTTATGTTAATTCCCTAGATTATTTTTGGAGAATTTTTTAACATTTTCAGACTATAATTTAATCATAAAACTTCTTTCTTCCCTTTTCTTCTTTCAAAATCAGTCTCCCCATCCTTTCTTTCTTCCAAAACTGTAGCCTCTTCAGTTAAATTTTGTTACTTTATTCATATATATTTTTTTTCTAATGTAACCTGGTTAATTTATATATATTCTTATTCTGTGGGTTAAGTCTTAATTTATTTTTTGTATTTTTTACTACAAATAGTATTAAAGTCAACTTCTTATCAATATTTTCTTGAACTTTACACTCTAGTCTGTTTGTTATGATTTGATTTTCTTTGGATATCACTATTTGTTACTGGCACACATACAATCCACATCTGATCTCAGATAATAATCTGAACTTTATTTAATATTTATTGAATACATTTGTCCTTCCATGTTTGAATAGTTCTAAATACAAATCTATATCTTAGGCCATAGTAACTGATGTCATCTCTGGAAGGTCTCTTTTTGTGAATATTCAGGATCAGGTAGGATGAATGTGTATACCCTATACACCCTACCTAATTTATGATATAGTTATTACCATATAGGCTTTCTTTTCTCTTACTAGAATTTATTTCTTTAGTATCTTGGCTCTCCAGAGGAACAGATCTTTGAAGACTTTACTACCAGTAATGAATATATTTGCTAGTGAAAGTGCAAACAAGCTTACAAAAATAGCGTAAATTCCTTCTCCTTTAATCCCTCATATAGGTGCCATAGAAGGTGTGACCCAGATTACACACATTACCGCCAAGATGTGAATTAGATGTGAATCTTCACATTCCCAATATTTGAAATATGGGGGTGGAGTGGGGATCCCTCTCCAATGTATCTGCTTGTGTTTTAATTAATTCTAGATGTGGTCAAGTTGACAACCAAGAATAGTCATGATACATGATTCTTCAGTTATAGGTTAATATTAACCATCTCCATAAGAGGAACATTTTTTCTTTCTTTTCCTCTTCTAGATACTCATATTTCTCAGTTATGTTTTTAAATCCAGCTTAAAGAGTCTTAGGCAATATTTTATTGCCTCTGAGAGGTACCATTATTAAGATAACTCTTATAAAGGCAAATATTTAGTTGGGAGCGGATTACAGTTTCTGAGGGTCAGTTCATTGTTACTATGGTGGCAAGAATGGCACCATTTGGGCCAAATTTGCTGAACAAGCCAAGAATTCTTGATCTCAAGGCAGTCAGAAATAGATGCTTTCTAGACTGGTTGGAGCTTGAGTACAGGACTTAAAAGTTTACCCCCTGACAAGGCTACAAAGCATACTCAAACCACCCCTGTAGGTTATAACAACATTTGTTAATCTCTTTGATTGTGATAAGAAATAGAAATACTAAAAAATTCTAAAACACACTAAAGTTCCTTGTATCAAAACAAAACTTACGTTTGCCTGATCTAAGTATTGTCTCAGAGAACACCTGAGAGAAATGTTGCAGGGGACTGGAAATATCTGACAGAAAGTAGTACAGGAGAAATTTACCTAGAACCAACTCCAGAGGAAGGATAAGTTCTTTTATGTTTGGCTGAAGACCTAGAGAAACTCAGGAAACTCTGGAGACTTGAGCCCAGAGCAAAAGATAACATAGGAGCCTCTGAGACAATGTATCCCAGTAAACCACCCTAAAAGACAATTTTAACTATATAGACAGATTTTTCATGACTTATGAATGGGGCATTCCATTTCAGATCTGTTAAGACCAAAGATAGGAGTTAAGAAGATGGAAATGTTACTTGAAAAAGCAATCACAATACTTATTGCAACTACGACATCAGAGAGTAACCCTCCCTACATTCCTTTACAATCTTAATATATTTCCTCTTGAAAAAAGGTTGAAAAAAAGAACCATATAACGACAATAATATATATATATATATGTACACACACACAAGATAAATAGTTATGATAATGCAAAAGCATGAGAGACATGAGGCAGAAGTAGAGAACAGGAACTGCTTAATTGGGTAACAATGATACTTAATCACAAAGGAACAAGTAATCTGAATTCTTGTTAAAATATATGGTTTTAAACATTTTAAAGACTCATTACTAACTATGGAATACACTCATCTTACATGGGACAGATATTAAATACCTGAGGTATATGAAAGAGGTTTATAACCTGAGTGGCATGATTTAGCAGCAGCTAAACTATTCTCATTTATAACTTGGTAGCTAGAAGATGCTGCAGTTATGGAATACTATATTAGGTCTTGAGATGTTAAATTTCAAAAAGTTTGATTTAATTTGCTGATTTAAGACAGTAGATGCAATTTTTATGACTCTCTTATTATACAATGGACTTTAATAGTTTTTAGAGGCTGGGATAAGGTGTAGGACAAGGAAAAAATGTCTATGTCCTTTACAAATATTATGCAAAGTCCTGGAGAGATTTTACTGACTTGTTACATAGAAAAATGTTTATAGATAATGTCACAAATACTACTATTAGATCCCAATGTCAGCTGGGTATCAATTGAAACTTTGGCTTTAAAAAATATAAATGAAGGATATTAAAAGTTGTTAGACCTTTAAAATCTTGATCAGCAACCATGGATGAATGGATTAGGACACGGCTGATATCGACTCTAATAACTGTGGAATTGGAAAAGCAGTAGCCTAGATATTAAATACCCATTCACTGTGAGAGATAAGTTCATTTGATTGTGTAAGGTGTTCCTAGAAAATTTCCGAGAATACCTCACCCTTCTTGGATTCATAGAAGGTTTGGTAAATGTAATCTTTTACTCTTGGAAACTGCCTAAGGGGGTTAGCTTGTACCCATGCAACAAATAATGTAACCCAGATATTTTCTGTCGGCAATTCACAGAGCAACTGGAGAAATCTAAGCTAGTCCTTAAATATATTGTATATTAACATCTTTTGTATATGGCTGGATTGATACAGGTCTAATCTGAATGAGAGAAATTTCCACATAAAAGCATGACTCAGAAAAGGAAGAGGAGAGAGAGAGAGAGAGAGAGAGAGAGAGAGAGAGAGAGAGAGAGAGAGAGAGAGAGAGAGAGAGAGAGAGAGAGAGAAACATAGATGATGCAGAAAACTGAAACTTTCCACACTGCATGAGGAAAACTCAGCAATGTAGCTGAAAGGGAACAGGTAATTTATCATAAAAGTAGGTTGAAAATCCTTGGCGCTGAAACTGGCATTTGCTGAAGGACAGATGATCAGGATTGCAGTTTTGAAGGATCATCACATCACTAAATCTTTTTAAGGACTTTTGGACTGTTAAAATCATGGGATTGATTATTATTTCTGTTGTTAGAATTAAACAGTGTACAAGACTTAGTTTAAACTGAAAAGGGAAAGGTTTAAGTGAATTTTAATCCAGTTACATTGCTGTTCTGGAAGGGGATAACATCCAAAGAACTTCTAGGTCTGTGCAACCCAGCTGGAATATAGATGTTTAATCCCTCTGGATAGAATACAGATACACCTTCACAGCACACATTTAATCCCAAACAATGAAGCTAGGAGGAATAAGCCCTGTTAGAAATTGAAATGTCACTGAGGTACATACAAAGTGAGAAAGGTTTGACAGAATGAATCAGAGATAAAATATACCCAATTGTCAAGAAAACAGCATACGAAAGAAAGAAGAAGGCAGTACAGTAAGAGGAGGCAATATTTACTCCTTAAAAAAACTGGGACAGTTTTACAGAGATAGGTTAGAGAGATAATGAGTTAGACACAGGTGAAGAGAGAAACACAGAGAATGAGACGGTCGCAGAAGATTAAAATCAATTGCCAGAGTTAGTTTGAAGTCAAGCAGAATAATTCAGTGAGAAGTTGAGAGAAGCCAGCTAGGCAGCTAGGAGAGCAATTTGAGAAATAAAAATTAGGGGTTGGGGATTTAGCTCAGTGCAAGGCCCTGGGTTCGGTCCCCAGCTCCAAAAAAAAAAAGAAAAAAGAAAAAAGAAAATAAAATTAGTTAAACCAGCCAGCCAGAGTTCAGAAAGAGCTAGAAAGGATGAACTTATGAAGCACTAAGCCTCCAAGAAAATAAAAGATACTTTTACAATGTGTTTAAACAATGTTATGAATTTTCGTAGTCTTAATTAAATGATGAATTGCTGTTCAGAGTCTGGCGTAAAATGTCGTTGTAGAGGTATTTTATAACCAAATTACATGAGGATAAGTAAATTAAACCAACTTAGTACGAGATTCTTGTTTAGGAATAGAATGTGTTAACATATGGTAAAAGGAAATTAAATAAAGGTAATATTTAAGAAGGTATAAATAGAAGATATGAAAATATTTTCTGTATATTGGAATATCACATGAATAGGTAAATTTGACTAATAAAAGCAAGTAAAAATGGCAAAATGGAAACAAAAGTAATTTTAAAGATAATAAGATGAAATATATACAAATATGTGAGTAATGACTTGTATGGAAATGTGTGAGAATATTAGGGCAAAATATTTCCCACATCACTAGTAAATATTTTTATGTGTGCAACCTTGAAACAGAGTCTTACTATGTAGTCCTGACAGATGTAGAACTCTGGAGGAATACAAAGTTGTCTTAAAACTCATGTCAATCCTCCTGTCTCAGCCTAGTAAGTGATGGATGATTAAAGACATATGTCAGTATGAGAGATTTCTATTCCCAGACCTCATCATAAGTACGTAAGTATTTGGTAGAGCAACTGAATCATAGGAAGAAATTTTTTATAAAAATTCACAGGTTCCATTGTCCATATAATTCATGCTTCTTCAGGTAAGTGTTAAAGTAATTCCGCATACCAAGGCAAGGACAACACATTACATCCTGTAGAATTTT
This sequence comes from Rattus norvegicus, assembly GCF_021556685.1. Classification (NCBI taxonomy): domain Eukaryota; kingdom Metazoa; phylum Chordata; class Mammalia; order Rodentia; family Muridae; genus Rattus; species Rattus norvegicus. The sequence goes on along the minus strand of NC_141536.1, from coordinate 73,643,683 downwards.
CCTCTTTATTCATTACACTAATTCTAGTGAGTGCCTATTAACACAAAGTACTTTGCATGTCTTTTAAATTTCCAGTGTGCATGATTAAACATTGAGAAGTATTTGGAAGCTTTCATAATAACAATGATTTAAATATAGACTAGAATAATATTAATAGACTTAGGTTTACTCTTTTAGCACAGTGATACATTTAAATGAAAAGAAGTCCAGGATTTATTTAATGTTATTATGTAATGTCATTATATTATACCATAGTTCTTATAAGTAAATAAAAGTAAGTCTTAATATGTGACCATTGAGTAGTCTTCACTGGACCTTCACATTCATAAGTATACCTTCAATATCTTGCAAAAAGTGCCTCTGAGACTATTGCCCATGGGTTTCCTTTCCATTCAGCTTAAAGTACGGCAGGTAGTGAGTCTTCAAGCTACATTGGGTTAAAGCGTCATGGGAAAGATAGGTTCTTTCAGCATCTACTATTTTGTTTCTTTTGTAGGTCAAAGAAAAGATGAACCACTTTAAAGGAAGCTTGACATCCCAGAAATATTTGGGTCCTGACAGAAGTAAGTGTTATGAATAGAGCACACACACACACACACACACACACACACACACACACACACACACACATTCAGAAAAAGAGCTACAAATTTAATGAATTCTTCAAGGTAATGATTTTATTCTACACGAGGTATGGTATTGATAAATTCAACTTACAAATTTAATTCATGACATAAATTCAATCACAGTTATGTTAAGTAGTGAGATATTTTTGAAAATTATATGGCAATTATAGGGAAAATTATCTCATTAGCCAAGGTATTAAGTCTGTTTTATTTAAGCATGATCTTCAGAAATATGCAAACACTGTTTAGGTACTAATACCTTGCTTGTTTGTGCAACCCTGTCCTATTGCATGTTTATTTAGAAAACATGCAAAAACGTAGTGGCATTAGGGATCCCCATGTCATGATGGAGATACAATAAGAAAAATGAAAACTATTTAATACTATGTTTAGAGCACTATTACTGCAAAACATAAAGCATGTAAACCTTTCTATTCCTGTAATTGTACAAGACATTGAGATTAAGTGTGTTGATTTACAAATTTCGCCAAGAAGATGAGCTTATCTAAAGTAGCAGAAACATCATAGAGAGTATTTTCTGTTGGATAATCCAAACCAAGTATTTGCATGGCCTTAGCCTCTAATTTAATTCTCAAGGGAATATATTTCAATGCTTTTCTTTCTATTTTTTTCCTTTCAAGTTTCAGTTAACAAAGAATTGAAAGTAATTTATATTAGATAACTTTCTATTAAAAATTAATAGACTTATAGAAAATATTACTTAAATCAAGGTATGTTACTAAATAAGCAAAAATATGTTGTCTCTAAATATGATTATAAATGTTTCTGTATCTGTCGTCTTCCTTCCATCATTCTTTTCCATCCCATTTCTCTTCCTTTCTTCTATGCTTCAATAAAAATCCATTTAAAATCAAAAGAAAAAAAGGGTCTTTGAGATAGAGTAGAAATCGCAGATGATTCCACATACTGAATTGTGTTTATTTGACTAAGAGAGATTCTATAAAATAACCTTGAAGCTTCTCTGTCCACATAGATTTGCATTTGCTTAGAACATCTGATTAACACAAGTAAGATAGAACTGGATTTTTACATTAAAAATTTCATGCTTACATCAATATATATACAATACTTTGAATTATTAAGGTATCTGCTTTCTGTGATTTTGATTCTTTCTCTCTCATGAACTTTTTTTGGCTCTTCAATCTACAGATTTTTCCATATATTATGAATCTAGAACAATTTTTTATCAAGTCCATATTTTATTTTGTTTACTCAGTAGTTATTGTGGCTACTCTTATTAATAGAAAGAGAAAATCACAGCTCTGAGTGCTATAGCCCCTTGGAAAATTTCTGCCCCCACTGTCTCAACTTAAAAACCCTTTTAATTTTATAGTCTATTACAAGTAAAGTATGATTTTGTTGAGATGGACTCTGAAATATTCTTAAAACATGATACAGTTAACTTATCCCCTAGATATTCCAAGATGTCAGCATCACCATGGCTACTAAATTCTCATTATGAGAGTAAATAAAAAGGACAATTCAGGAGGAATGTTTGGCAATGGAATGACTATAACATGTTAGCAATCATTTGTAAACTGTACCATTAATTTCTTAGAGAAATATAAAAATTAAACTTTCTATTTAAATGCCAGAGTTACCTCAAATTCTTTGTTCTGAGACTATTTGTGTCTGGAGGTTTTTTGGAATTATTTAAAGAGAAACATTGAAAGTACTGAGAGCTTATACACACTGTTTCACTGATGTGATTAAGATATATATATATTATATATATTAAGATTGATATATATGATAATATATATTGTCATATATAATCAAGAATTATCAAATTTTAAATATTTAATGTAGAAAAATGTAATATAATACAATCACTGCTTTTTAATAAAAGAGCAAAATGAATGGAATTATCCCATTATCCCTTGTATTGAAAAATATGACAGAGAAATTAATAAAGTGGAATTAGGCAAAATATGCAGGGCATATATTGTGTTTCTATAATTCAGCTATGCTTGCCATTTCTGTGTTGTTTATATGTAAAAATGTATATGAGTTCAGAACCCATTTGGCTGTATGAGAGTTTAATAGTATAAAATATTTATAAAATTTCTAGGCATACAATACCACTATTAATAATATTTAGTTAAGAATTAGGAGTATGTTTACACATTCCTAAAGGGCATAATAAATGCATATAAATAAATCAAAAAGTAATGTTATTCAATATGTAATCTTTATAAAAGTAAAAAAAAATCTGTCAAAGTTACATCTTTCTGTGGTTCAATTTCAGATGAACTAAATTTCAGCTGTACATGGGGATTCACCTAGAATTCATGGAAAATCATAAAAATGTCACAGAGTTCATTTTTATGGGTCTTTGGGAGAACAGACAAATAGAGCTGCTGTTCTTTCTTTTGTTCCTGCTTTGCTACCTGGCTGTCTTAATGGGGAACTCTGTTATCCTAGTCACCATAAGCTGCAGCCATTTAATCGAACAACCAATGTACTACTTTCTCTGCCACCTTTCCCTCATGGACCTCTGCTACACCTCCACTTTGATTCCCAGGCTCATCAGGGACTTGGCCGCAACTAGAAAAAACATTTCCTATAATGAGTGCATGACCCAGCTCTTCACTGCCCACTTGCTCGCAGGTGTGGAAATCTTTATCCTGGTATCCATGGCCTTGGACCGCTATGTTGCCATTGTCAAGCCCCTGCACTACATGGTTATCATGCGCAGGAAGAGATGTGATATGTTGATTGTCACAGCCTGGGTGCTGGGGTTCTGGCACTCCATTGCTTTACTACTCATGGTGCTCAGCCTTCCATTCTGTGGTCCCAACCACATCAACCATTATTTCTGTGATGTCAAACCTCTTTTGAAGCTGGTCTGTAAAGATATTCATGTTGTTAATATTTTATCAATTGTTAACTCTGGGGTGGTGGTTGTTGCCATTTTTATTGTACTACTTGCTTCTTACATACTCATATTGTATTCTCTGAGGACAAGATCATCTGCAGGGCAACGCAAAGCACTCTCTACCTGCAGTTCACACATAATGGTCGTAGTTTTATTTTTTGGGCCTTGTATTTATATTTATATTTTACCTGCAGGAAATGAGAACAAGGATAAGGAGATTTCTGTGTTTTACACTGTGATTGCCCCCATGTTGAATCCCCTCATCTACACACTGAGAAACAGTGAGATGAAAAGTGCCATGCACAAGGTTTGGTTTCAGCTGACAAACTCACATTTTAAATAAATGAAACTCAGGATTCTGTTCTGTTATTCCTAGGTCAGCTACTATTCAACCGGTCACAGAAAGTGCAAACTATTTGGGGGAAAGTCACAAGCCAAAAGAACAACCTAATGCCCGACTAATCTTCATAACACAAGTTCATCCAGAGGTGATCAGGGAAATGTAAAGGGTGTGAATTGCCTTGATTAAGTAGAGGACATGGTTAGGATGGGGAAAGCCTAGGTGTCTTTCCCAACAACTCCAACACACACACACACACACACACTTACACATGCACACAGGCACATGCCCACATACACACTCATAAACTTGCAACTCAAAATGAAGTAAATCTCTAAAAATTTCAGTGTTCTCTATGAAAATAAATTACAAGAAACCTTCTTATTAGTAGTAATATAATTCAATTTTTTACTTGTTGGTTTTAACATTTAGTATTTTTAAATAATTCCTTTTGAAATATATTCATTAGCATGACTCTGGATTATATAAGTGTATTTTCAAACATCTATGTAATACAGTCTGAACACATTAAGCTCCCATATTTCATTCCCTTCCCCTTCTCACCCCTTGCAAAGCAGATTCAGTTCTAATTGTGTACCCTCTGAACTCACTATCCTTGAACAAGTATGGTGTTATGATTTTTGGCTTTTGAATTTTGGAAATTGAGGGGGACATGTATCTTTCATAAATATTCCTGTCTTGCTTTCGTAGTCTGCAATAGTCATATGAGTACATTTTTTGTATACATGAAGTGATATGATATTTCACAGCTGAAAGATCACTCAGATAATGCACCCATGCCTTAAGACAGCATGTTTCATGAGACATTTTCATGATTTATACTTTGCTCTCTCATCTCCTGCCTTTCTTCTAGTCATACACTTTATGTGGATATTTATAAAAGTCACTCCCACTTCCAATTCATTTTTCCTTAATCTGCCCTGCATAGGTTGCTCTTGTTACTATGGTTTAGAGACCATACTTCATATATAACCCCACACTCTGTTTTTCCTTCTTCTGGCAGATTCTGGTTTCAAAGCAACTAGCAAAAACCAACAAACCAACAAACTAACCAAACACGCAAGGAAGTAAAAACCAAACAAAAACCCCAAATTTCTTTAATATCCAATGCTGCTAGTTCTGTAGCTTTTTACTATTTTCAAAAATCAAGCAATTCTTTATAAAATGCAAAACAATTAGATTTTCATAGTTAGACTGAGCAATATTTCAATATAATATACATGGATCACATACATTAAATGCATAATTTATACCTTGTTTTTTAGAAATTATTCATAAAAATGAGCCTAAATGGTTTTGTGCTAGGTCTTCTGTATATTTTATGCTTGCTAGATTTGTGTTTTATTATGGCTACTAAGAGTGTGTTAGGTGTCTTTCCCAACAACCCCAACACACACACACAAGACTCTTTTATCACCTTTTAGGATAACTTTTCTCCTGGGTTGCCTCATCCACACTTGATGTGAGGGTATGTGCCTAGTTTTATTGTACCTTATTATGCCATGTTCTATGGCTATCCCTGGAAGACCTGCTTTGTTTTCTAAAGAGAAATGGAGGGCAAGTAGGGGAAACTGCATTTAAGATGTATTTAAAACCAGAAATAAATAATGAAAAATAATCAAATCCAAACAAAACCAAACTAAGAAAATTTAACTCTTAAATAAACTGGAAAAGGAGACTAATGGACAGGAAATGGGAAGAGGAATAACATTAGAAATATAAATAAAGATATCCAATAAAAATAAAGTTTCAGTTCCTAACTAAGAAGGACTTCCAACAAACAACAAGGTGGACAGTACTTTATTTTTATATCTTTCTTAATTTTCCCCTACTTCCTATCTTAAAAAGTACCAACTTATTCCTTCCATTTTCCATTTTCACGAACATTTTTTAAATTTTAATTCTTCTAGCATATCCTACATATAGCATCTAATTTTCTATGATTGATTTTAATTCTCATATGTCTTGATGCAATTATATTCATGTGAATTAGATAGTTGTCTTTTATACTTTTACTTTCATTATCTCTAATATGAATGTTTTATCACATTTCAAACATGAGTTACATGCAGTCCTAACTTCCTCAGATTCATCACCTTCTTTCTGTGAAAAATAATACCCTATTATGGGGATAGTCAATTTTGATAGGGGTCCCTCCCCCCATGAAATATGAAATGTTTTTTCTGAGAAGATAAAGCAGGGTGTTTTACTTACTATAACTGTACATACAACTACATACATACATACATACATACATACGCAAAAACATGCTACATGTGCATGCCTCTCTCTTTCTGTGTGCTTGTGTGTGCACATGTGCATGTGTGCATATTTGTGTGAGAGAGAGAGAGAGAGATATTATTATCCTGATAAGCATAGTCTGATAAACCAACATGATTCTTTACGTTTTAGGATTAAAAAATAGGTTACAGACAAGACAAATTATAGATTTATCTGTTTATGATTGAGTTTGTTTCTTGAGGATTGGGCTCTGCCCTATTAGTCCCTTAATTATAGATGGTTTTGTACTGCTTGTGCCAGTAAAGGCAATGATTACTTTCTTCCAAAAGTTATTATGATGACCTCTTGTTATGATTCTTGTTGTTATGACTACCTTTTCACGACAAACATAAAACAACCTTTTTTTTCCCAAAAGAGTTTGTTCTGATCAACTCCTAGGTGTCTACATTTCTAAGCTGGTCTATTTGCCCATCAAATTCCTCTTTAGAAAAATCTTCTACTCCTGAGCTGTAAAACATTATCTTCCCTATATCCAATACTAATTTTTGCACCCTACTTTTACAGGGAGACCATACACGCTGAAGAATAAAAAGCTTTGATAAACTAATTTGTTCATGATGATTGGGGTTAATGGTCATAATCCACATACCATTGGAAGTAATGTAGCCTCCTTTACTCCTTAATACAGAGTTATGTGAAGCTCAATGAGCTATGTGCATGAACATCATCTCCTTCATGCCTGTTACTCTCATTATAATTTCTACCTAATTTTCTTCAGAAAGAAGCCAACTAGCAAACATATGCATGGGTAGCTTCCACCTCTCTCTCAATGACAAACAAGCTTATAATTACACCAAAAACTGAATATCATATATATAATTCTTATTTCATTGTTATTATTACAAACAAATCACACATTAGGTTAATACAGCACCTTTTCTGGTAATGGTTAATTGTCTAGTTATCACTTGCACATAGTAATAGAATAGTTGTACATCAACAGAAAGTAGACTGATTTTATAGTTTTGGTCTGTCTTATATGAAATGCCATTTTGTGTATTGTGGATTAGCAAAATGCCTGAAACAATAAAAGTATAATAAAATATGATAATGGGAAATTAGTACATGAAATCTTTAAAAAATGAGGAGGATATAGATGAATTTTAATTCAGCAATATGCATATTCTGGCAAAGGATCCATCTGAAGATTTTTGTAGGACTATGTAATATTAACAGGTATGCAGACAAGCTCTGAGTTATAAATGATCCTGACAGAATAAAGACATGCTTTACATACATATCTTTGATCCTTAACAATGAATGTAATATTAGTTTGTAGAAGGAACCAGCAATGCTTATCCTCTAATTGAGGGCATACAAAGTGATGAATCAGAGAAAGATCTAATTGAATGAAAGATAGCACATGCCATACTTTCATGTGAACAGCACAAGAAAGAGAGGTTACTTAACATCTATATAGGAAAAATGGTAGGAATGTTTGCAGGACCATTCGACAAAGACAGATCACAGAGAGAAAAAGCTAGACACAGAGATCAACAGAACAAGCCAGAAAATAAAAGAACAAAAAAGCTAGAAGATTGGAATGTAATTCCAATGTGAGTGTGAGGTCAAGTAATTCAGTAAGAAGTAGAGAGTAGTCTGATTGAATTTGTCAGGTAGGAGATTTTGATTGTACAAAGGCTGGAAGCTTCCAGGGCTGTGCCTAAAAATAGATTTACAAAAGAGGGTAAAAAACCTGTGGGCTCTGAACAAGCTATATATTCACACAGGTTTGGTAGAATGCTCATCTTACCCTATCATCTGAGAAAATTAACTGAAATTTCCAGAATGTTATTTTAAGAAAACAATATATGTTAAAATGTGTTTTTACTGAATTTGCTTGCTAGCTAGTTTTAATGTCTTTTCTCCTGATATTGCCAGGTATCCACTTAAAAATTAGTAGATTTAAAAATTATTGACAGAACTCTCAATCGTGAATATCTATGCTCCAAATGCAATGGCACCTACTTTCAAAAAAGTAGCCTTACTAAAGCACAAAACTCATATTGCACATGACACAATAATAGTGGGACACCTCAACACTCCACTCTCAGCAATGAAAGAAACTAAACAGAGACACAGAGAAACTAACAGAAGTTATGAACAAAATGGGTTTAACAGATATCTATAGAACATTTTATCCTAAAACAAAAAAAATTATATACCTTCTTCTCAGCATCTCATTGTACCTTCTGCAAAATTGACCATATAATCAGTCACAAAAGAAGCCTCATTAGAAACAAGATGATGGAAATAATCCCATGCATCCTATCTGATCACCACAGACTATGGCTAGTCTTATGTAACAACAGAAAGCCGACATTATGATGAAAGTTGATCAACACTCAACTCAATGATAACATGTTCAAGGAAGAAATGAAGAAAGACATTAAAGACTTTTTAGAATTTAATGAAAATGAATTCACAGCATACCTAAACTTCGGGGACACAAAGAAAGCAGTGCTAAGAGGAAAACTCATAGCTCTGAGTGCCTGCAAAAAGAAACAGGTGAGAGCATACACAACAGCTTTGCAGCATACTTAAAATCTCATGAAGAAAAAGAAGCAAATACACCAAAGAAGAGTACAACAATGCCAAGCAACCAGAGCTTCCACCGACTAAGCCACTACCTAAAGACTATACATGGACTGACCCTGGACTCTGACCCCACAGGTAGCAATGAATATCCTAGTAAGAGCACCAGTGGAAGGGGAAGCCCTGGGTCCTGCTAAGACTGAACCCCCAGTGAACTAGTCTATGGGGGGAGGGCAGCAATGGGGGGAGGGTTGGGAGGGGAACACCCATAAGGAAGGGGAGGGGGGAGGGGGATGTTTGCCCGGAAACCGGGAAAGGGAATAACACTCGAAATGTATATAAGAAATACTCAAGTTAATAAAAAAACAAAAACAAAAAAAAAAAAGAATAGAAAATGGGGAAAATCAAAAATGACTAGATCCTGTTACAAAAGCCTATATTCAACACAACTGGAAAATCTTGATGACATGGTTAATTTTCTAAACAGATACCAGGTATCAAAGTTAAATCAGGATCAGAAAAACCATCTAAACTGTCTCAGAACTACTAAAGAAATGGAAGCAGTTATTAAAATTATCCCAACCAAAAAAAGCCTAGGACCAGATGGGTTTAGTGCAGAATTTAATAAGACCTTCATAGAAGACCTAATACCAATACTGTCCAAAATATTTCACCAAATAGAATCTGAAGGAACACTACTCAACTCCTTCTATGAATTCACAATTACACTTATACAAAGCCACACAAACACCCAACAAAGAAAGAAAATGTCAGATCATTTTCCCTTATGAATATTGACCCAAAAAACTCAATAAAATTCTTGCAAACTGAATCCAAGTACACATCAGAATGATTATCAATCATGATCAAGTAGGCTTCATCCCAGGGATGCAGGGATTGTTCAATATACGTTAATCCATCAACATAATCCTCTATATTGAAAAAACTCAATGGTGAAAAAAACATATGATCATCAAATTAGATACTGTGAAGACATTTTACAAAATTCAAAACCACTTCATGTTAAAAATCCTAGAAATATCAAGAATTCAATGCCCATACTTATACATAGGAAAAGCAATATACAAAAAAACAGTAGCCAACATAAAAAAAAAAACAAAACAAAAAAAATGGAGAGATATTTGAATCAATCCCACAAAAATCAGGAACTGGACAAGGCTGCCCACTCTCTCCCTGCATTCTCAGTATGGTACTGGAAGTCTTAGCCAGAAAACTCAGAAAGGAAAAGGAGGTCAAAGGGATATAAATTGGAAAGGAAAAAGTCAAAATATCACTTTTTGCAGATGATATGATAGTATACATATGTGACCCCAAAAGTTCTACTAGAGAACTTCTAAGCCCGATTAAATAATTTCAGCAAAGTGGCTGGATATAAAATTAACTCAAACAAATCTGTTGCTTTCCTCTAATCAAAGGATAAATCATCCGAGAAAGAAATTATGGTAATGACACCATTCACAATAGTCTCAAATAACATATAATACCTCCGTGTGACTCTAACCAAGCAAGGAACGCTCAATATGACAAGAATTTCAAGGTTTAAAGATTGGCAGAATTAATATTGTAAAAATGGTCATCCTGTCAAAAGAAATCTAAAGATTCAGTGCAATTCCCATCAAAATTCCAACTCAATTCTTTATAAAATTAGAAAGAGCAATTTGCAAAATCATCTGGAAAAACAAAAAACCCAGGATAGGGAAAACTATGCTTACCAATGAAAGAACTTCTGGGGGAATCATCATCCCTGACCTCAAGCGGTATTATAGAATAATGGTGATACAAATTGTATGTTATTGGTACAAGACAGACAGGTAGATCAATGTAATAGAATTGAAGACCCAGAATTGAATCCACAAACTTGATCTTTGACAAAGGAACTAAAACCATCCAGTGAAAAGAAGATGGCATTTTCAACAAATGGTGCTGGTTCAACTGGAAGTCAGCATGTAGAAGAATGTAAATCAGTCAATTCTTATCACTCTGTACAAAGGTTAAGTACAAATGAATCAAGGACCTCCACATAAAACCACATACATTCAAATTAACAGAAGAGAAAGTGGAGAAGAGCCTGGAACACATGGGCGCAGGGGAAATTTTTCTATACAGAACATCAGTGGTTTACGCTCTAAGATCAAGAATTGACAAGTGGGACCTCATAAAAATGCAAAGCTTCTGTAAGGCAAAGGACACTCTCATTAGAACCAACAAATTGGGAAAAGATCTTTACCAATTCTACATCTAAGAGGGAACTAATATTCAAAATATACAAAGAACTCAAGAAGTTAGACTCCAGAGAGCCAAATAATCCTATTTAAAAATGTGGTACAGAGCTAATCAAAACATTCTCAGCTGAGGAATATTGAATGGCCAAAAAGCACATAAAGAAATGTTCAACACCCTTAGTCATCAGGGAAATGCATTTCAAAACAACCCTGAGATTCCACCTCACAACAGACAGAATGGCAAAGATAAAAATCTCAAGTGACAGCAGATGCTGGCGAGGATGTGGAGAAAGAGGAAACTCCTCCATTGTTGGTGAGACTACAAACTGGTACAACCACTCTGGAAATCAGTCTGGAGGTTTCTTAGAAAACTCTACATTGCACTAACTAAGGACCCAGTTCTACCTCTCTTGGGCATATACCCAAAATATGCTCCAACATACAACAAAGACACATGCTCCACTATGTTCATCGCAGCCTGATTTATAATAGCCAGAAGCTAGAAAGAACCCAGATGCCCTTCAACAGAGGAATGGATACAGAAAATGTGGTACATCTACACAATAGAATACTACTCAGCTATCAAAAACAATGACTTCATGAAATTCATAGGCAAATGGATGAAACTAGAAAATATCATCCTGAGTGAGGTAACCCAATCACAGAAAAACACACTTAGTATGTACTTATTGACAAGTGAATATTAGCCAAAAACTTCGAATTATCCACGATGCAATCTACAGACCACATGAAGATCAAGAGGAAGGAGGAGCAAAATGTGGATGCTCCCTCTTCTTTTTTGAAGGGAGAACAAAAATATCCATAGGAGGGGATATGGAGGCAAAGTTTGGAGCAGAGACTGAAGGAATGGCCATTCTGGGCTTGCCCCACATATGGCCCATATATATATACAGCCACCAAAAATAGATAAGATTGATGAAGCTAAAAAGTACATGCTGAAAGGGACTGGATATAGATCTTTCCTGAGAGACACATCCAGAATATGTCAAATACAGTGTTGAATGCTAGCAGCACACCACTGAAATGAGTACAGGTCCCCCTTTTGGGGAATTAGAGGAAGGATTGCAAGAGCTTATGAGACTCGCAACCCAATAAGAACAACAATGCCAAACAACCAGAGCTTCCAGGGATTAAAGACTTCCACTACCCAAAGACTATACATGGACTGACTCAGGTCTCCAACTGCATGTGTAGCAAAGAAAAGACTTGCTGGGCAACAGAGGAAGGTAAACCCTTGCTCCTGCAAAGATTGGACCCCCGGTGCAGGGGAATGTCTGGGATTGCATATGGAGGATGGATGTGGGGAACACCTGTATGGGAGAGGGGTGTGGATGGGGACTTAAGGACAGGAAATAACATTTGCACCAGAGAGCCAAATAACCCTATTAAAAATGGGGTACAGAGCTAAACAAAGAATTCTCAGCTGAGGAATATTGAATGGTTAAGAAGTACCTAAAGAAATGTTCAACATACTCAATCATCAGGGAAATGCAAATAAAAACAACCCTAAGATTCCACCTCACACCTATCAGAATGGCTAAGATAAAAAAAGTCAGGTGACAGCAGTCTGGTGAGGATGTGAGAAAAAGGAATACTCTTCCACTTTTGGTGGGATTGCAAACTGGTACAACCACTCTGAAAACCAGTCTGGAGGTTCCTCAGAAAATTGGACATTCCTCAACCTAAGGACCCTGCTATTCCACTCCTGTGCATATATCCAAAGGATGCTCTAACATACAACAAAGAAACATGCTCCACTATGTTCATAGCAGTCTTACTTATAATAGCCAGAAGCTGGAAAGAACCCAGATGCCCTTCAACAGAGGAATGGATACAGAAAATGTGGTACATCTACACAATAGAGTACTACTCAGCTATCAAAAACAATGACTTCGTGAAATTCATAGACAAGTGAAATGAACTAGAAAATATCATCCTGAGTGAGGTAACCCAACCACAGAAAAACACAAATGGTATGGAGTCAATGATAAGTGGATATTATAGCAAAATCTCAAATTATCCAATATTCAATACATAGACCACATGAAGCTCAAGAAGGATGAACAAAATGCAGATGCTTTCCTCCTTCTTCAAAGGGGGAAGAAATATATCCATAGGAGGGGATATGGAGGCAAAGTTTGGAGCAGAGACTGAAGGAATGGCCATTCTGGGCTTGCCCCACATATGGCCCATATATATACAGCCACCAAAACTAGATAAGATTGGTGAAGCTAAGAAGTGCATGCTGACCAGAACCGGATATAGATCTTTCCTGAGAGACACAACCACAGCCTGTCAAATACAGAGGTAAACGATAGCAGCAAACCACTGAACTGAGAATGGCACCCAGTTGGAGGAATTAGTGAAAGGATTGAAAACGCTGAAGGGGCTTGCAACCCCCTAAGAGCAACAATGGCAACCAATCAGAGCTTCTGGGTTCTAAACCACTACCTAAAGGCGATAAATGGACTGACCCATGACCCCAGCTGCATATGTATCAGAAGATGGCTTTGTTGGGCACACGTGGAATGATAAGCCCTTGTTTCTGCCAAAATTGGACCCTTAGTGCAGGGGAAATTCGGGGGGGTGTGTACTGGAGGGTGTAGGGGGGACACCCTTTTTGGAGAGGTGGACGTGGAGGAGACAGAGGTTTATGGACAAGAAACTGGAAAATGGAATAACATTTAAAATGGAAATAAAGAAATATATCCAATTGACATAATAATAATAATAATAATAATAACAACAATGATGATGATGACGATGATGATGACGATGATGATGACGATGATGATGATGGGAGGGCTATTTTTTCTGGATGAGATAGACATTTATAAACTCCAGACTCTTTTAACTAATGTAGTTACTTATTGATTCTCACTGCTAATCTGCCCTGTTTTCTTCCTTCCCACTCAGAAATGTTTTCTTTTTCTTCTTTTTCTAGTTTCTTTTTTTAAGACAAGCATCCAAATCTGCAGGTGTGTGCTCTGACATTTGGTCATTCTCTAGGAAGACTCCCATTGTTCCTTCAACTGCTTGCAAAATTCATTACTGAGACTGTATCCTTTTGACTTATAACTTTCTAAGCTTAATTTTCTCAACTTATTTCTCCTACAAGGAGTTCGAGGCATATCTAACTTGCTTACCCTCGTGTTTTTTGTTTTTTCTTTCTTTCTCCCAAGTTGTGGCCTGATTCACCTCATGACTCTTAGTCACTTTTAAATTTCCCCCTTTTCCTCATAAGACTACATAAATTTGAAAAAAAAAGGGACTGTCTGTTTTCAGTGACATGACTTAGTGGAAGGAATGAAAATGATTTGTTTTTCTAATGTGTTACTCAGAGGGCTTATTCATACTAATCCTAAGAGAAATTAACAATTTTGGGGTCATGAATGTTTATCTTCTATAGGCTGCAGGACAGACTTCTGGCTTTATCATTCCACAATTCCCTCCCTAATAATGCTCACAAATACCTTGCAAGTTGATTATGTGAGGAATGGAGTCTTCCTCCCTCCCATGCTCTCTTCCTCAACATAGGAAGGCTAATTTAGGGCAATTCATGGAAGCAGGGAATCATGGTCCAAATTAAGTTTACTACCTATACACTATCTCTTTTTTCTTCCCTGCTAGTGTCTGCTTCAGTATCTATTATTACATTTCTGGTTTTCTTCTCCAGCAGCTTTCATAAAAATGATAACACCTTTGTATCCTAACTCTTGTCTATACACTGAATTCATTTAATATGGCTTAAGTCTAAACAGATAATGCAGATTAGGTACATTACAGCCTCTGGAATATTTTTAATTAGCTGAAAAGAGAAACTTTAGGCAATAATTCTGCCAACAAGGTCAGTGTCTTGTACCAATGTGTTAACATATTCCCTATAGAGGCCACAAATAGATTTTTTTTCTTCCAGCATCTGATGGGAAAGCTGCTATTAAAAACTGTGTGCAGATGAGACTCTCACAGCCAGTCCTCTAACAGGTGAGAAATATTATTTCCACATTCGTGAGTTCAGACATACAATATTTCAGTTTGGGTAAATATGTTTATTTTAAGGTGTTCTTATACACTGTGTAGATTTAGAATTAGCCTACTTTACCAGTACTTGAAAAGTCATTAAATTTAATAATATACTATATGTTTCAAGGATTATGGTATTGTAAATATGAAACACTATCTTTGGAACAAAGAAATTTTCTAAAGTCTGTGAATTCCTTATAAGAAATGTGTATTTGAAAAACCATTAATATCATCTTCAAATAAGATATCAAATGATACATTTGATATTTTACAGGTTATGACTATTTCAAGAGACATTAAGCTATGGATACTAACCCTAAAGTCATCATGTAATTTTGCTAAATGAGATTATGCTTAGCAGAATATATCCATGTGCAATCAAAACATAAAAGCTATTATGTTCATCTAAAATTAGGAGAATAGTGCAATAGAGAAAAATAAGCTTGACAAAACTTCTTTGATTTCTCAGCTTTTCGATGAGCAAGAGCAATATTTGAGCAGACAAGTGCATATTATTGTTTAGGTTGTTTATTCTTTAAGTGCTTCTAAAATGACGTTACAAAGCTTTTACTTACAATTAACATCAAATTGAAATTTCATTTAAAAACATGGCAAACTGATTCCCAGACACTGTTCAGGACAACCATGAAAATAATGATACTTAAAATATATGTAATGACATTGAAGGGAAAATAACATTAATTGTGGGTGGGTGGTGCTTATAGATTCTTAAGTAGTTACTTCCTCACAAACTTTAAGTACCATCTTATTTACCTTAAACCCTTCACAATGTGTCTACTTTTTATCTAGTAAGAGTCAGAAAGAATAATTATATAGTAATTATTTCACAATTGAGAAGACTAGATTAAGATATTAGACCTTATAGATACTGAATAGTGTGAATTTCTCTTTCTCTGCCGAGGATATTTCCCAGTGCTCTGACAGCCTGAATTATGAAATTAAATTATATCATTTGAGAGTCTAGAGGAGGATTTATTTGAATTTAAGCCTTATAGGCTAGAGAAATTGAGGCATCTGGTTAGTAGTGCAAGAATATGGTAAGCAATGAGTAGAAGTATACTTTAGTATGGGAGTCTGTGAAAGATAAAAAGCTAGTGTCACTGAATTCAAGAAATGTAATTCATTAAGAGAGCATCCGGAGAAGAAAATTCTTCCCACTAGGATCTCTCCGAATCAATGTAGTCCCATGAAAGGAGGCAATAGATACTCATTTTCACCTTCCTCTATTCAGTCTTCCTTAGTTTGCTATTATTCAGTTCGTCTTCACCACCTCCAGCATCTACATAGCCTTTTTCCTACTTTTTGACCAACACAGCCAACCTAAAGATTGCTCTGTCTTTTTTGAACAGTTGAGATAACACAGTTGTTTGTAGAAGTTATACTGAATTCTAGTGTTATTTGTTTAAAGGACATTGAGGTATATTTTAATACCTGATGAAAACCTGATGGATTTTATTTATTACTACTTCTAGAGAGGTATGGGGAGAATGGTGGTTTTAGACATAATAAATAAAAATAAAAAGAGAGAAGAAAAACATTTAAAAAACGATAACAGCTAGAATGAAAAATCAAAACCAAAGCATACAAAATCTCATAGAGAAGACACAGGTAGATATAATGTATTTAATATTCTTATTTTGTGTGTCAAGGATTCATATCTCTGTTTGTAATATCAAGATAGGTCTTCTCATGGAGGTCAATATATCATCTGTATGATGCTCTACAAAGCAAGGGGACATCCACTCTAAACCATTTATGAAACTCATTCACATATTTTCATGAATGTACATTTATTTCTGCTTCAGTTCAGGTTTTTGTCTTGGCTTTTTAAAATATGAATGTAGTTGCCATCTACTGTTCATGATAAATAAAAATCCACAATAAATCAATTATAGGAAATATCTTTATAATCTGAATGACATTAATAATATTAGATAAGTATCATTGCATACAAATGCAATATGGAAGTTTTTACTAGAAACAGTTGAGAACGTTTTATATTGCAAAAGACATTGAACTAATATTTGAGAGAGATAAATACTGGAGATATATAGCTTTTCATTCTCTATCAGTAGGAAGTTTCTTTCTTTCTTTTTTTTTTTTTTTGGTTCTTTTTTTCGGAGCTGGGGATCGAACCCAGGGTTTTGCACTTGCTGGGCAAGCACTCTACCACTGAGCTAAATTCCCAACTCCCATAGTATATAGATTGATAAAAAAAATTACCTAGAGTTATAAGTTTAATGAAATGGTTAATATTTAGTTGTATTTGTTAGAAATGAAGTGTTTCCACATTATTGGTCCTTGAAAGATAACCAGGTTCTCAGGGTAGTTCCTAGTTTTGTGCAACATTTTAAAATAAATAAAGCAATTATAATATGGATAATCAGTTATACATACAGTTTTCTTGTGGTTTGAGTACCTGACAGTGCATTGCAACTTAATGTTTTGCTTTTTGATTGAAACCCAAAACTAAACTACTTGATTAGGTCTCTTCATAACGTTTTAAATAGTGGAAGAGAGTTCTGAAGAGATATTTCAGCAGTTAAGAGCACTTATTGTTCTTATAGAGAACCTGAGATTCATTCCTAGCCACTACACTTTGGTTTACAACCATCTATAACACTGTTTACTGGGTAGGCCATACTTTCTTTTGAACCTCTTAGTAACTAGAATCATACAGGATATACATACAAAAGTGCAGGTAAGCATCCATGATTCTTAGGAAGCAGTTACACAAATGGTATAAGTGTACATATCCACGTAAAGTGCTCCTATACCTGAAACAAATAACTTTACGTGTAGTGACAATGGTAGAAGAAATTTGAATATGATTACAATTGACAAGGTGAAGATATAAGCAAAGGGCATTTGGTTTTTAGACTCTGTCTTAGACCAGCTCACAGTTCTTATCACAATGTACTGCGGGCATATCAGGCATTTGAAAGAATACAGTGTATAACTTGACTTATTCAGAATAAGTTTATATGTATTATATTAAATATATCAAAGATATATTTAAATATATTACAGTTTACTTGATATGATTGCTTTCATGTAATGTCATTAAATGATGATATATTCACAAGCAAATTGTCTTTAAAGATCAAATATAAAATTTTTTCCAATTAGAAAATGATAGAAAGGAAGGGAAATTTCATACTATATTATGATCACAAAATTTTCCAGATTTGATAATAGTATAACCAAAAAAATCAATTAAAAACTCCTTCTATAAAGCCATATTATACATCGTCTTTGGAAATATTCCTGTGACCTGAAACTGTAAACACTTGAGATGCCTGAATGATTAAATATTTTGCTGAAGATGATAAGCAGAATCTGTTCCTTTAATAATTATTTAGATATTAAGATATTTAGTGTGCAAACATGAACTTATATAAAACAAGTATATATATATATTCATTTTAATATAATCTCAGGGACTATAAGTAGTGTAAGTTACATTCCTCACAATAGAAGAAAACTAGACATGAGATATTTAGTAGCTATATAGTAAGCAGCAGCCTTTTTCTATTTATGCATACTATTTATAAAATATCATGAAGGGTGTTTGAATATGGTACCAGATGTTTTGGAGTTTACTAGCATTTATTGTTCTTCTTTCCCAGAATAATGCTTAGAGATAAAAGTTGTATTAATTATAAAAGTAGTTAATAAAATATAGAATATTAATGAAAATAGGAACTTCACAGAATTTTAGGATCTCATCCGTGAAATATAATTAAATTTTTCAAAATAGAGAAAAATATATTACATAAGAAATTGCCCACAGTTTTTTCTACCCTGAAACAATTAGGTAAATAATGAAATATACATTTTATTATTCATAATTGAACTGCAAAACTAATCAGAAGCATACTAAAATTAACAAGTTCATGGTATAAAATGCTGTGGATAAATAGTCAATTTCATCAGCTTTTTTCAAACTAATAATAATGTTGAAATTGCAGACAGAGAGTAGAAACAAAAGTTCATTTATAAATATGTGGGATATTTTTATGAGAAAGAAATATATGTGCTTAAAACAATTCATACTTCATGTTATAAAACTAGTTCTTTTATCTTTTGCAGAAGACACATTTCATATGGTATCCTATTCATTCATTAACCATGCAGCTGAATATCAATGTGACAGAATTCATTCTTCTTGGCTTGACACAGGACCCCAGTAGGAAAAAAATAGTGTTGGCCATTTTTGTGTTCTTTTACATGGGGACATTAATAGGTAATTTGCTTATCATTGTTACCATCAAGACAAGCCAGGCCCTTGGGAGTCCCATGTACTTCTTCCTGTTCTACTTATCCTTGTCTGACACCTGCTTCTCTACAACTGTAGCCCCAAGAACAATTGTGGATTCCCTGCTGAAGACAGCCTCCATCTCCTTCAATGAGTGCATAATTCAAGTCTTCACATTTCATTTATTTGGATCCCTAGAAATCTTTATCCTCATCCTCATGGCTGTTGATCGCTATGTGGCAATCTGTAAGCCTCTGCACTATATGACCATCATGAATCGCCAAGTCTGTGGAATGCTGGTGGCCATAGTCTGTGGGGGATCCTGTGTTCATTCTTTAGTACAAATATTTCTGGCCTTGAGTTTGCCTTTTTGTGGTCCCAATGAGATTGATCACTATTTCTGCGACTTGCAACCACTGTTGAAACTTGCCTGTTCAGATACATATGTGATCAATCTTCTCCTGGTGTCCAATAGTGGAACACTTTGTACAGTGAGTTTCCTCATGCTCATGGTCTCATATATCATCATTCTCTACTCTTTAAGGAACCACAGTGCTGAGGGGAGGAGGAAGGCTCTGTTCACTTGTGTCTCTCATATCATAGTAGTCATTTTGTTTTTTGTGCCCTGCATATTTATATATACACGTCCTGCTACCACCTTCCCTATGGACAAGATGATATCAGTATTTTATACAATTTGTACACCTTTTCTAAACCCTCTAATTTACACACTGAGGAATGCAGAGGTAAAAAATGCCATGAGGAAACTGTGGACCAGAAAAATCTCAGATGATATATAAGTAATCAAATTTTTTATTGATTTAAATAAAGAAAATATTATTTTCTTCTTACTTTTAAAATAGCACTGCATTAAGAAGGGAAGATTTATTTTTTCTAGACAATGGGCAAAACATGGACCATGAAGTAATACATCAAATTAGTCTTTTCAATAAGAAGATGTAGCAGGAAGATTTTTATCTCAGTCACATTATTTAAATATTGAGGCCTATTCAATCCAATTTCAGGTCTTCCAACTAATGTTTGGTGCAATATTTAATATTTAACTTTCTACCAGTTTATTTTATTCTTGAATTCCTTCTTTCTGACTCTGATTTTTTAATGTGGTTTTCGTTCAGGTCTTCTTCAACCAAAGTAATATAGTAGATTGACAAATTTTATATGTTTGGCTTCAAAGTGAAGTGTGAATATAGTTTATTTATTAGTGTATATTTGTCTGTGTGTGCATGCGCATGCATGCGCATATGTTCGTCCTTTTCACATATTTCTTATTCTTCACAATTAACTAGGAAATATCTTTAAATGATAATTGTTATTGTGATTGTTACTATGGCTAGAATACATATGAGAATATTTTCTATCAATCTGTCTACCTATCAATCAATCTATAGGGCAATCTAATCTATCTACAACCTAAATGTCTATCATCTTTCATCTATTTAACATCTGTCTAATGTTTCTATCATTTATAGATAGATAAACACACATACACACAGATATAGATAGATAAATAGAAAGATAGATGATAGAAAGATAATTGTGCATGTGTGTCTGTATGTATGTATGTCTACTAATTCAGCATTTTCAGCTAGTGTGTTTGTGTGTGTGTGTTTGTGTGTTTGTGTGTGTGTGTTTGTGTGTGTGTTTGTGTGTGTGTGTGTGTGTGTGTGTGTGTGTGTGCATGTGTGTGATCACTCTGATACTATCATAATGTTAAAACATGTTAGGAGAACCAACCCACTGGCAGAATCCCCGTGAAGGTATGAAGATTATGACGTGTGACATTATTAACGTTGTGTTTTTTAATTAAAAAATCTGACACTTGGAGATTTGGGGAACATTGTTTCATCTTGAAATAACATTAAAATCAGGTTTAAATGCATGCTTAATATGAGTATAGAATATTGTGTTTGAGTTAATAGTGGCTGAGAATCATGATGTGACTGCTGAGCGCCAAATCTAGGCTTTTTGTATGATCAAAGAGTGTTTATAATTACCGAGTTATCTCTCCACCCCAGCAATCATTTGAATTTGCAATTCACAGTGCAAATTCAATGATGCCACCATAGGCTCATGTTTTAGATGCTTAGGATTCAGCATCCAATGCTGCTGTAATGAATTTGGAAAGTGGTTTTTGTTGGAAGTATGTTATTATATTACAGACTTCAAGTTTATATTTATTTCTGGTTCTATCCCCAAATTCTATGGCTCTACCATATGAAAATCTAGTCTCATGCACAGACATCAAGGATAGAGATGCTCCCATTTCCATGCCTTCCCTGCAATATTGAGTTGAAAGATCTCTGAATCCTTGACCCAAACTTACTCTTCCTTCTTTAAGTTGTTTCTATCAATATTCTAGCACAATAATGGAAAAATTGCTAATATTATGTCTTCATGTCCCTAATCATATATCAATATTTATGTTTAGTAGATTACAATATTATAAGGAATTATGGTAGGATATTTGAAAATAATAATATATCAACCTAATCATGTGGCATACTACTCTTACTATTATCATAGAAATAAGCATATCACAATTTGAAGTATCATGGAGTTCTCAGTACAACCAGGAAGAAATAGATGCAGTGGAAATGGAAGTACTAAAATTAAAGACACATAACAGCAATGTGGATAGTTGTTGGCTTTTGTTACTATGCATCAACACAGCTGTGTATCATTTATACCACAGCTATATACTCATGTTAATCATATACTGAAAGGGTCTACAAATGCTGTACACCATTTATAGCCATCAGTAACAAGATGAAAATCTCAGAGGTATCAAAGAAGAGACATTAAGTATGTGGAAAATATAGCCATTGTAAGAGACATTGACTTTTGCTGACATGATAGTTCCTTATAGCTTCATCATGCTCACCCCAAGGAAGTGAAGATCTTAGGTACTTTTCTAAGCTAGAATACTTGTGTATTCTAAATCATTATTCTATGTATGTTATTCTTGGCCACCATCTTCATTTATGTCCTTATGTTTTGTTCTTTCTAGAATAACACAGCACTTTTTTCTTATATCATGATTGTTGCTGCTTTAATTCCTCACCTAACTTCTGAGAAATAGAGACAAAATAGATGTCATGCAGTGTAGGTGTTGCTAAGATAAACTGTTGCTATTTCCTGGCTATTGAATCAATGTCTACCATGCATTGGGGAAAAAAAGTTATAATCTTTCAAGTTGTAATATTTGAACAGAGGACATGACTAGCTTATATTTTTTTATTAGTTTATTTCTCTGAGCTTGTACACAGAAAATTTAATTAAGAGGATCTTCAACCTCATGAAGCACTGACACATTTGAGCCTCTAATCCTTCAGGTAACTATGGGCAATGAACACAATAATGTTTACACCAGGCAAACAGTTCAAAAAAGAAAAAAAGATGTAGCTGTGACCTACATGAACTTCCTGTTAATGGCCAGGAACATAAATAGGTTGTACCTACTTTCATTTAAGGCCAGCATGGAAATTTTTTAATGTAAAAATGTGCATGTTGCTGATGATAATCTTGTCAAACAAAGAATATTTCTGAAATAGTTTTAATTCCATGCAAACTACCTGACTTGTATATTACCCCTGCATGGAATTCGCCACAGTTTATTGTCAGCCCCATCATTATGTTATAATTCAGTGATTAAATATTTCAAAACTGATGATGAAAACCTCTGTTCTTCATGTGCACAAATCAGACTCAATTTACAGCTTCCAATAAAAGCTGGTGCCAAAGATTGACCAATACAGATCTGGATGCACAAAGCCAAGCCTCAGAGTAAGCACAGGGACCTCAATGGATGACGTAGGACAAGGATTGGAGGAGCTGAACAGGTTTGCAACCACAGATGATGAATAACAGTAGTAACCAATCAGACACCCCAAAGCTCCCAGGGACTAAACCAAAAAGTATATGGGTGGGCCCATGGCTTCACTTGCATGTATAGAAGAGGATGGCATTGTCGAGCATAAATGGAAAGGGAAACCTTTGGTTCTGTGGAGGCACGATGACAATGACCCAGAGTAGGGTAATGCTCTGGAGCCAAGGAGGGAGTGAGTGGGTGCAGGAGAACCTTCAAAGAAGCAGGGGGAAGAGAATGGGGATAGTGGTTTTGAAAGACCTCCGGAGAGGACCTTTCCCTCAGGAGGAGACCCCCAAGCGCCCAATGACCGAGCCGAGGCCACTCGGATGCAATCAGCAAGAGGGTTTATTGGAAAACACAGGTACCTGCGGGCACACAGTCTCTTCGGATGACTTGCGCCCCCAGCAGCTACAGCATGGGGCTTTTATAGGGTTTGGGGAAGCAGAAGCGGGCGTACAGAAGCAGATGCATAGTTACGGGGATTGGTGGATTTAAACGAGGCATATAGACACGTTCAAATATGATTGGTTATTTCACATGATGAGGTAATAAGGTATAGCTACACACATTGGCAGGTTTGCATCATATTTGAATGAGATTGTAACATGGTAAAAGAGTACATGCGGGCTGGGATGTCCTGAATGTCGGGGGCTAGGGGCTTATCCCTTCCTGCCAGATCCGGTACTAGTCTGTTCTGTATTCCTTTCCTTTTATGGTCTGTTAGTTTTAATGGTGACTCAGCCCTAGGTATCTGGGCGTGTCTGAGCTCGTTCAAGCCTGTTGCAGCTCTGAGTTAAGACTCATGGGGTGGGTCTTTCATTTTCCCCCATTTTCTTTTAGACTTGAGTAAAATCCTTTACTCAAATCGAATTCTAAGGAATCTCTTCCTGTTGTCTTACCCTCTGGTATTGTTGGGTGAGAACAAGCGTCTGAATGACTGAGAGTCTGTTCTTTATGAACTGCATCAATCTGTTTAGAATGCAGGGGCCAAAGAGGAGGATTAGGAGGAGGATGATTAAGGGTCCATCAAGGTGGACACCAGGGTAGCAAACCAAGGGGATCGGTTAAACCACCCCTCGAACCAGCCTTGTTGGGAATCAAACAGCTTCTGTCTCTGGGCCAAGCATTCTCAGAGCTTAGCCATGTTATCTCTCACTAATCCTGTATGGTCTGCATAGAAACAACATACTTCTTTTAGAGCAGCACATAGTCCTCCTTCACGAAGGAACAGCATGTATAGCCCTCTCCTATTTTGTAAGACTACTTCAGACAAAGATGTTAAGGACTTTTCTAATGCACTCACGGATTCCTCGGTAGCTTTTAGATCTGCATTCATGGCCGCTTGTAGCTGACGAAAGTGACCCGTTTTGATGAGGGCGGTGGTCCCTGTCCCTATACCTGCAGCCATTCCTCATAAGGTGATTCCTCCTAAGAGTAGAGCTAGGGTCATGGTGATTGGTTCTCGCCTGAATAGAGTCAGCCCCTCAAAATGTGAGTATATGTACTCGGGCCCATGGTAGGTGACCTTAGGCCAAATTTCTACCAGTACACAGTAGTCTGAGGATCTGCGGAGGATTGCGGCGGAGATACAAGGTGTCAATCCAGTGTTACAGGCCCAATAGGTGCCTGTAGGAGCTGCTAGGTAGTAGCTTCCAGTGGGGATCCTCTTGGTGATAGTGCAGAGGACCTGGTGAGTGGGGGGTATGGTCCCTATACAGAGTCCCTGTCCTGAGACTTCCGGCAATGTCAGCCTATGGCTAGGGAGGGTTGTGCAGCTGGCCGGGGCCGTGGTCTGATTAGTATAATTCCCCATGACTGCCACACCCTCATAATAGGGTTGGCTAGAGACCAGGCACAGCCAGCATTCTTGGGTCTTGTCAGGTTCTGAATAATTGAGTGCCAAATATGCCCCAGTCACTAAGTTGATTAGCCAGTCTCCCGTTCCTAGCAGCCGAGGGGCCGGTGTGGAAGGGTCCCTAGTCAGGGAGGGAGTTGTCAAGATATCCCCGGAGTTCTGAGTGGTGTTTAGCCATAGTGGGGGTCCGACCGGGAGCAGTGCCAGTGCTGGTCGGGAAGGGGACTTTTGATCCATGAGGACTGGGTTTGGACCAATCTCTTGTTTGACCCGTTCTCTCACCAGTTGGAGGGAGAACAGGAGTCCTGGGTTAGTTTGGCCAGGGGTGTACAACCGTATCCTCCACCTACGCCCCACCTTCCAGTCTGTGTTTTTACCTTGATCCGTGAATTCTATTGTAATTCGAGATTCGTCTGGAGTCTCAGGGGAGAAGGCCACTAAGTCCCCCTTCTTGGTCCCCCACCATCCTCGAGTGTAAGTCTCACACCCCCACTTAGCGCACTAGAAGGTCTCAGGACCTCCGCACTCCCATGTCCTCTTACCTCCGGGACAAGTATACCAATCAGAGTGTCTGCAGGGTGGGTATGAGTTGTGGGGAGTCCGCTCAGTATGCTCCCAGGAGTCCTTAGCCAGTTGACAAAGGTCGAAAGTCAAAGGGGGCCACCAGGTTCCTTCAGCATGCTTACCATTAGCTAGGACTTGAGACCAGCCCGTCTCCCGTCTCTAAATTAGTTATTATCCAGGACATATTATATACCTGGTAGGGGGCTAGCCCCCAGACTCGCCCCACCCCTAGTCCATAAGACAGTTAAGAGCAACAACGTGAAAATCTTAGCTTTAGGGGGTTTTGAGTGCGTTGAGTCTTCCATGTCTGGGGTCCGATGTTGTGATCTGCCGTTTCCTCAGGTCGGGCTGCCTTGGCGTGAGACGCGTGGATCCAAGCTGCAATTCCGTCTACCTTCAAGGCTGTCGGGGTAGTCAGGAGAACTGTATAGGGTCCTTTCCACCGATCCTCGAGATTCTTGGTCTGATGTCTGCGCACCCACACGGTGTCTCCGATCTGGAACGGGTGCGGCACCGTCGGTTGTTCAAGCCTGTCTTGGTAGGCCGCGGCTAGAGGTTTCCAGATGTCTCTCTGCACGATTTGTAGGGCCTGAAGATGTGCTGCCAAGGAAGGGCTATTAGCGAATTCAGCGATATTTGAATCAAAGAAATTGATAAGTGGGGTGGGGTCCCGTATACTATTTCAAACGGAGTCAGGCCATGGGAGCCCGGTGTATTCCGGGCCCGGTATAGGACTAGGGGTAGTAGGGACACCCAATCCTTTGAGCCAGTTGCAAGCGTTAATTTAGATAAAGTCTCCTTAATTGTTCTATTCATGCGCTCTACCCGTCCTGAACTTTGGGGTCTATAAGCACAATGTAACTTCCAATCAATCCCCAATAACTTGGCCACCAACTGACTTACCTGGGAGACGAAAGCGGGCCCGTTATCTGACCCCAGTACTTGGGGCGTTCCATACCAGGGGAAGATTTCTTCGAGGAGCTTCTTGGTCACCACCTTGGCCGTTTCATGTTTCGTGGGGAAAGCCTCTACCCATCCGGAGAAGGTATCTATGAACACTAAGAGGTATTTGTGTCCGTACATACCAGCCTTGATTTCAGTGAAGTCAATTTCCCAGTGGGTACCAGGCCGATGTCCTCGGGGACGGACTCCTTGTCCAATTTTAGCTTTTCCTGGGTTTACCTGAGCACAGGCCCTGCAGCTTTCAGTCACCTCCCGCAAGGCCTGGTCTCGTCCCAGGAGGTAGGTGTCAATCTCTTCTCGTCTTAAGAGGGTCTTCATCTTCTTGAGTCCCAGGTGTGTTAATTTATGTAGGTAGGAGATTAATTCAAAGGTCATCTTCGTAGGCATAACTGTTTTCCCTGTGTAGACCCACCATTTTAGCTGTGGGTACCAAACGGCCCCCATTTTCTGTAGGAGCTTTGTGTCCTCCGTGGTGTAGAGCCAACCGGTCTGTTCCGGCTGTGGAGACGTGGGTTGATCTTGGTCTTTTAAGGACAGAACTTGGGTGCCTATGGTGGCCTCACGCGCTGAGACGTCAGCTAGCCGATTTCCCCGTGCCTCGGGGCTGTGTCCCTTCTGATGCCCTGGGCAATGTATAATGCTCAGTCTTTTTGGTAGGAACAGAGGTGCCAGGAGGGCCAGAATTTCAGTCTTGTTCTTAATGTCTTTACCCTCAGATGTGAGCAGCCCTCTTCTCAGGTAGATCTCTCCATGGATGTGTGCCGTAGGAAACGTAGCGGCTATCTGTATATACATTCAGCCTCTTACCTTCTGCCATTTTGAGCGCCTGGGTTAAGGCAATGAGTTCAGCCCGCTGTGCAGAGGTACCAACAGGCAAGGCGCTTGCCCAGATCACTTTGTCCTCCATAGTGACCGCGGCTCCAGCTTTCCGCTCCCCGTTCACCAAGTAGCTGCTACCATCGGTGTACCACATATGGTCAGCATCCTGGAGAGGTCAGTCCGATAGGTCTGGTCTGGTTCCATGTACTTCTGCAAGGATCTGCAGACAGTCGTGCTGTTCTGCCTCCTCTGGCAAAGGAAGAAGAGTGGCTGGGTTGAGAACGACCACGGGCCCAAACTGGACGCGTTCAGCATCCAGTAGCAAGGCTTGGTAGTGGGTCATGCAGGAATTAGAGAGCCAGCGGTCAGGGGGCTGTTTTATCAAAGCCTCCACTGCATGGGGTGCCAGGATGGTGAGTGGCTGACCCAAGGTCAACTTCCCAGCATCTTTAGTTAGGACAGCAATGGCTGCCACCATTCTCAGGCATGGTGGCCAACCAGAGGCCACAGGGTCTAATTTCTTAGACAGGTAGGCTACCGGGCGCTTCCAGGGTCCCAGTCTTTGTGTTAGGACCCCCTTAGCATATCCTTGCTTCTCATCCACAAATAGTTCAAAGGGCTTGGTGATGTCTGGGAGACCCAAGGCAGGGGAGGACAGCAAGTCCCGCTTAATGTTATCAAATGCCTCCTGTTGTTCTGCCCCCCACTGGAAGAGCACCCTCTGTTTAGTGAGAGGGTACAAGGGGGCTGCCATCTCGGCAAACCCAGGAATCCAGAGGCGGCAGAATCCTGCCGTTCCTAGGAATTCCCGTAGCTGTCGGCCATTTCTTGGGGCTGGGATGTTGGCCACGGTCTGTTTCCTAGCAGGAGTCAGCCATCGCTGTCTGTCCCTTAGTTGATAGCCTAAATAAGTAACCTGGGTCTGGCAAATTTGAGCCTTTCTGGCAGAAGCTCGATAGCCCAATCGCCCCAAAGTCTGCAAGAGGGATTCTTTTCCCTGGTGGCATGATGTCTCAGAAGTGGCCCCTAGAAGAAGGTCATCAACAAACTGAAGAAGTATAAGAGTGGGGTGCTGGACTCGAAAGTCAGCCAAGTCCCGGTGTAAGGCCTCATCAAAGAGCGTTGGGCTGTTTTTGAAACCCTGTGGTAACCTTGTCCAAGTCAACTGTCCCGAAAGCTCCATTTCAGAGTCTTTCCACTCAAAAGCAAATAAGGGCTGGCTTTTTGGGCTCAGCCGGAGGCAGAAGAAAGCATCCTTCAGATCTAACACCGTATACCAAGTATGGGTGGGAGGCAGGGTGCTGAGTAGGTTATAAGGGTTTGGGACTGTTGGATGAATATCTTCTATTCTTTTGTTGACCTCTCTCAAATCTTGTACCTCCTATAAGGAGAAAAATTCTATTTTACAACCTCCACTGAACAGCATGAGTTCAGAATGAGAAAAGAAACATGATGCACATGAAAGCATATTAAGATTAGAGAACTATATTCTGGATGAGATAAGTAAGCTTTTATATACTCTAGACTCTTCTGACTAATGTAGTTGCTTACTGAGCAACGTTGCTAATTTGCCCTGCTTCCTTCCTTCTAACTCAGTAATTTTCTCTTTTCCCTTCTCTTTCTAGTTCCTTTTCCAGACAAGCATCCAAATCTTAAGCATGTGCCTTGAAATTTGGTCATTCTCTGTGAAGACGACCATTACTCCTTCAACCACTTACAAAATTCACTACTGAATCTGTGTACCCTTTTGATTTATAACTTACTAAACCTAATTTTCTCTACTTATTTCTCCTATAGGAAATTGGAGATATCTGTATCTTGCCTACTCCATTGCATTTTCCTTCTCCCAAGTTATGGCTTGATTCACCTCAGGTCTCATAGTCATTTTAAAATCCCACCCCTTTCCCCATAAGACTACATAAACTTGAAAAAAAAAAGAACTGTCTGTGTCGAATGACATGAGTTAGTCAAATAAAATGACTTCTTTCTCTAGTGTGAGATTCAGAGTTCTGTATTCATACTGATCCAAAGAGATATTAACCGTTTTGGAATCTTAAAAGTCAATCTTCTATTGGTTGCAGGACAGACATGTGGTTTCATCATTCAGCAATATGTTCCTTAAAAATATTTACAAATACCTTGCAAGTTGACTATGTGAGGTCTGATATATTTCTTTCTCCCTCCCATGCTCCCCTCATCAACATAGGAAGGGTTATTTAGGGCAATTCATGGAAGCAGGGATTCATGGGCCAAATTCTGTTCATCAAGCATACATTATCTCTTTTTCTCTTCCCTGCTAGTGTCAGCTTCAGTATCTATTACTACATTTCTGGTTTTCTTCTCTAGCAGTTTTCAGAGAAATGATAACACCGTTGAATCCTAACACTTGTCTGTTCACTGAATTCATTTAATATGGCTTATGTTTATACATATACTGCAAATTAGGTACATTACAGCCTCTGGAATGAGGAACTTTAGATAATAATTCTATCCACAAGGTCAGTGTCTTGCACCAATAAGTGTTGACATATTCCCTATGGAGGGCACAAATAAATTTTTTCTTTCAACATCCGATGGGAAAGCTGCTATTAAAAAGTATGTGCAGCTGAGACTCACATAGCCAGTCCTCTAACCGATGAGAAATATTATTTCTACATTCTTAAGTTCAAAGATATATTTTTACAGATTTGGTAAGTATGTATATTTTATTATTTTTATGCACTGTGTGGATGTAGTGTTAGAATACATTACTAGTACTTAAACCGAATTATTAAATTTATAACAGGACATTTTAAATGATTATTGTTATTACGAATATAAAAGACTATTTTTGGAAAGAGGAAATTCTCTAAAATCAGTCAATTCCTATAAGAAGTGGGTATGTGAAAGTCCATTATTTTTGTTTTAGAACAAAACGAGGTATTTGACATATTACAGTTTACAATTATTTCAAGAGATATTAAATTATGTATACATTCCATAAATACTGTCATCTAAAGTGGCTAAATGTGATTAGGCTGAGTCAATTCTATCCATGTGCACCCACAACTGAAAAGATGTTACAGCTAACTAAAACTAGGAGAATAGTGAGGTAGAGTGTAATAACATTGAGAAAACTTCTGGGATGTGTCAGCATTTTGATGAATAAAACCAATATTTGAGGAGACTAATGTATATTACAGTATAGGTTGATTATTCTTTAAGTGATTCTAAAATGATGTTACAAAGCTTTTACTTACAAATGACAATAACATGGAATTTACTTTAAAAACTTGGCAAACTACTTCCCAGACAATGTTCAGGGCAACCATGAAAATTATGATGTTTAAAATATGTAATGAAGTTGTTGGAAAAAGAACATTCATGGGTGTTGCTGATACCTTCTTAAGTAGTTACTTCCTCACAAGGTTTAGGTACCATGTTATCTACCTTAAGTCCTTCATAGTGTATCTACTTTCTGTCTAGTAAGAGTCAGAAAGAACTATTAAATAGTAATTATTTCACAATTGAGAAGACTAGATTAAGAAAGTAGAAATTACAGATACAGAACAGTGTGAATTTCTCTTTCTTTGCCCGGGTTATTTCCCAGTGCTTTATTGGTTGAGACAGCATGCATCATGAAATTAAATTATATCATTTGAGAGTCTTGAGGAAATTTATTTTAATTTAAGGCCTCACAGGCTAGAGAAATTGGGGCAGCTGGTTAGTAGTCCAAGAATATGGTAAAATATGAATAGAAATATACTTTAGTGTTGGAGTCTCTGAAAGATTAAAAGCAGTGTCTCTGAATTCAAGAAAGACAATTCATTAAGATAGCATCCAGAAGAAACAAATCCTTTCCATCAGGATCTCTCTGAATCAATGTAGACCCCTTTAGGGAGCCACCAGACCCTCATTTTCACCTTCCTCTATTCACTACCTGTTTTATTTTGCTATTATTCATATCACCTCCACCACTTCTAACACCTACATAGATAGATTTTACTGCTTTTTGACCAACACAGCCAACCTAAAGTTGCTCTAACTTTCTAAGTATAGTTGTTTGTAGAAGATATTCAGTATTCTAGTGCTATCTGTCTTAAGGACATGAAGGTATATTTTAATACCTGATGAAAAGCAGATGAATTGTATTTATTAGTATTTATAGAGAGGTATGGGGACAATGATGTTTCTCAGACAATAAAAATAAAGATAAATAAAGAGAGAGAAAGAAAACATTTAAAAAATAAAAATTCAAAACCAAAGCATACAGAAAAACCATAGAGATGACAAAGGAGGATATGGTATATTTAGTAATTTACTTTGTTCGTCAAGGATTCGTATCTCAGTTTGTAATGTCAAGATAGGAATCTCATGGAAGTCAACATCTCATATTATATAATGCTTTACAAAGCAAGGTGTCTTTCATTCTGAATCATGTAGGCCACTAATTAAGATATTTTGATGAATGTCACTTCATTTCTGCTTCAGTTTAGGGTTTTGTCTAGGCTTTTTAAATTATAGATGTACTTGCCATTTGCTGTTCATGATAAATAAAAAATCCACAAGAAAGGAGTTATGGAAAAAAATCTGTATAACCTGAATGACATGAACAGTATTAGATAAGTATCACTGCATTCAAAATGCAATACAGAAAGTTTTACTAGAAACAATTGAGAGCCTTCCATATTGCAAACGATACTGAATTTACGTTTGAGAGAGATAAATACAGGAGATGTATAGATTTTTAGTTCTCTATGTATAGGCAGTCTCTTGACTGAAGCTTTAAGATAAATGTAGCATGAATGGAAAAATGACCAAGTAAAGGAGAGAACCTTGGTTGACCCAGTCATTAAATATTCAGTGAAGATGCAATTATTTTCAATATAGTGAAATGTGAGTTTATTATTTTAAATTTATTCTTAATATCCATACTTTTTATGAACAAATCTAAAAATATCCATATTATAAATATTTATAGTATTAAAAAATTACCTAGAGTTATATGTTTAATGAAGTGGTTAGTATTAAATTGTATTTGATGGAAGTGAAGTGTTCCACATTATTTGATCTTGAACGATAACCAGGTCTTCAGGGTAGTTCTTAATTTTATGCAATATTTTTAATACAGAAAGCTTGAAACTCAGTTATCAATACTATGTTTTCTTGTGATTTGAGTACTTGACAATACATTGAAACCAATGTTAAACTTTTTTAGTGATATCCAAAACTCAATTACTTGATTAGGCCTCTTCATAATATTTTACATAGTGGAAGAGAGTTCTGGACAGATTAATCAGCACTTAAAAACTCTTATTGCTCTTATACGGAACCTGTTTTTAATTCACATCAAGTACATTGTGACTGAAACTGTCTATTACCCTGTTTACTAGGGAGCCATTGCCTTCTTTTGTCCTCTCAGTAACTAATATCATAAAGAATATACATACAAAAATGCAGATAAGGATTCATTCTTGTCAGGAAGCAGTTACACAAATGACATATATATATATATATATATATATACATATCCATTTTTTATATGTCTTCATTTTCAGACACTGCCTTAGACCAGTTCAAGGCTCTTATCACAATGTACTGCAGGCATATCAGGGATTTGAGAGAGTACAGTAAATTAGTGGACTTATCCAGAATAAATTAAAATGTATTACATTAAATATATCCAGGATACACTTAAATGTGTTAACTTGACACAATTTTTCTTTGTTTTGTTCAGCCTATTTTTTCAATTTTCAATTGGATATTTTTTTATCTACATTTCAAAAATTATCCCCCTTCCAATTTTACTCTCAGGAAACCCCTTATACCATCCCCAATCCCCTGCCTCCGTGAGGGTGCCCCCCTGCACACACCCACACATTCTCTCCTGTCTCCCTACCCTTTCATTCCCCTCTACTGGGGCATCAAGCCTTCATCGGACCAAGTGCCTCTCCTCCCATTGATGACTGACAAGGCCATCCTCTGCTACATATGAGGACGAAGACATGGGTCATTTCATGTGTACTCTTTGGTTGGTGATGTAGTCCCATAGTGTTCTGGGGTATCTGGTTGGTTGATATTGTTGTTCTTCATATGGGGTTGCAAAGCCCCTTGGCTACCTCACCCCTTTCTCTAACTCCTCCATTGTGGATGCTGTTCTCCATTGGTTGACTGCAAGCGTTCAGCTCTGTATTTGTCAGGCTCTGACGGAGCCTCTCAGGAGACAGCTGTATCGGACTCCTGTCAGCATGCGCCTCTTGGCATCAGCAAGCATGGTGTTTGGTGACTGCATATGGAATGGATCCCCATGTATGCAGTTGCCAAATGGCCTTTCCTTCAGCCTCTACTACACACTTTGTCTCACTTTTTCATTGTGTATTCTGTTCCCCCTTCTAAGAAGGCCTGAAGCATCCACACTTTAGTCTTTCTTCTTTTTGAGCTTCACATGGTCTATAAATTATATCTTGGGTATTCTGAGTTTTTGGGCTAATAATCACTTACCAGTGAGTGTATATCATACGTGTTCTTTTGTGATGGTTTACCTCGCTTAGGAAATATTTTCTAGTTATACCCATTTGACTAAGGATTTCATGAAATCATTATTTTTAATAGCTTTGAAGTACTCCATTGTCTAAATGTACCAGGATTTCTGTACCCTTTCCTCTGTTGAGGAACATCTGATTTCTTTCCATCTTCTGGCTATGATAATAAGGCTGCTATAAACATAGTGGAGTGGGTGTCCTTGTTATATGTTGGAGCATCTTTTGGTTATGTGCACAGGAGTAGTAAAGCTTGGTCCTCCATTTGTCTTATATACAATTTTCTGAGGAACCTCCAGACTAATTTCCAGAGTGGTTGTACCAGTCTGCAATCCCACCAAAATATAGGACTGTTCCTCTTTCTCCACATCCTATTCAGCATCTATATCACCTGAGTTTTTGATCTATGGTAAAAACTAGTTTCCTTATTTTTTCAGATGACACATTTCATATGGTTTCCTTTTCATTCATGAACCATGCAGCTGAATATCAATATAACCGAATTCATTCTTCTTGGATTGACACAGGACCCCAGTAGGAAAAACATAGTGTTTGCCATTTTTGTGTTCTTTTACATGGGGACATTACTAGGTAATTTGCTTATCATTGTTACCATCAAGACAAGCCAGGCCCTTGGGAGTCCCATGTACTTCTTCCTGTTCTACTTATCCTTGTCTGATACCTGCTTCTCTACAACTGTAGCCCCGAGAACAATTGTGGATTCTCTGCTGAAGGAGGCTTCAATCTCTTTCAACGAATGTATAATTCAAGTCTTCTCAATTCACTTATTTGGTTCCCTGGAAATCTTTACCCTCGTCCTCATGGCTGCGGATCGCTATGTGGCCATCTGTAAGCCTCTGCACTATACGACCATCATGAATCGCCAAGTCTGTGGAATGCTGATGGCCATAGCCTGGATGGGATCCTGTGTGCATTCTTTAGTTCAGATATTCCCGGCCTTGAGTTTGCCTTTCTGTGGTCCTAATGAGATTGATCACTATTTCTGCGACTTGCAACCACTGTTGAAACTTGCCTGTTCAGATACATATGTGAGCAACCTTCTCATGGTGTCCAATAGTGGATCGCTTTGTACAGTGAGTTTCCTCATGCTTATGGTCTCATATATCATCATTCTCTATTCTTTAAGGAACCACAGTGCTGAGGGGAGGAGAAAGGCTCTGTTCACTTGTGTCTCTCATATCATAGTAGTCATTTTGTTTTTTGTGCCCTGCATATTTATATATACACGTCCTGCTACCACCTTCCCTATGGACAAGATGATATCAGTGTTTTATACAATTTGTACACCTTTTCTAAACCCTTTGATTTACACACTGAGGAATGCAGAGGTGAAAAATGCCATGAGGAAACTGTGGACCAAAAAAATCTCAGATGATATATAAGTAATCAAATTTTTCATAGATTTTAATAAGAAAATCTTTTTTTAAAAAAATGCCTGTTTATTTCCTTGTTTTCATTTTTTTGGGTAGTTTATGTGTTTACATTCCAAATGTTATCCCCTTTCCCATTCACCTTCTCCCCCTCCCACCAAACCACTGCCACCTCAACACTCATGCATTTACATAGACTTGAAAAATAAGCCTTCACATGACCAAGGGATTCTCCTCCTATTGATGCCAGACAATGTCATCCTCTGCTACATATGTGGGTGGAGTCACCCCACATGTGTACTATTTGCTTGTGTACTATCTGGTTGGTTAATATTTTTCTTCTTTTGGGATAGTAAATAAAAATATTAATTTTCACTTACTTTTAAAATAGTTCTGTCTTTTGAAGGGAAGATTTGTTTCTTCTAGACAATGGGCAGAACATGTATCCTGAAGTAATATATCAAATTAGTCTTTTGGAAAGAAAGATGCAGCAGGAAGATCCAAAGGTTTGTCTCAGTCACATTGTTTAAATATTGATCCCTATTCGGTCCATGTTAAGGCATTTCAACTTATATTTGGTGCAATATTTACCTTTCTCTCTCTCTATTTAATTCTTGAACTTTTTCTTTCAGATTCTGATTATTTTTTTCATGATCTTTTCAATCTGGTCTTCTTCAATCAAAATAATATATTAGATTCACAAATTTGTAGAAGTTTTGTTTCAAAGTGCAGTGTGAATATGGTTTATGTATTTTTGTGTGGGGCCATGTGCGTATTGACCATGCTCTTCCTGTTCCCATATTTCTTGTTAACAATTAACTAAGAAACATCTTTAAATATTGTTATTGTGATTATTACTAAGGTTAAAATATATATGTGAGTATCTTCTATATCTCTCTACCTGGCTATCTATCATCTATCTGTCTATCTATCTATTTATCTATCATCTATTTATGTTATTACATTATGTACTTTGAGTTTATACCCATTCTGGTTCCATCCCAAACATCTATTGTCTATTTGATACCATGTGAAAATGTAGTCTCAGGAACAAACATCGAAGATAGAGATTCTTTCTATTGCCCTGCCCTCCCTACAGTATTGAATTGAAAGATCTCTGATTTCATGAGCCAAACTTACTTTTTCTTTTTTAAGATGTTTCTATCAATATTCAAGGACAATAATGGAAAAATTGCTACTATTATGTCTTCATGTCCCTAATCAGATATCAATATTTATGTTTAGTAGATTATAATATTATAAGGAATTATGGTAGGAGATTTGAAAATAATAACATATCAACCTAATCATATGGCACACTACTCTTACAATTAACATAGAAATATGTATATCACAGATATGAAATATCATGGAGTTCTCAGTACAACCAGGAAGAAGTAACTGCAGTGGAAATGGAAATATTAAAATTAAAAACACATAACAGCAATATGGATAGTTGTTGATTTTTGTTACTATGCATCAACACAGCTGTGTAACATTTATACCACAGCTATATACTCATGTTAATCATATACTAAAAGGGTCTACAAATGCTGTACACCATTTACAGCCATGGGTAATATGATATGGATCTCAGAGTTATCAAAGAAGGGACAATAAGTGTGTGGGACATGCAGTTATTGTAAAATACATTGACTTTTGCTGAACTGATAACTCCTTATGTTATCATTGTGTTAACATCAAGTACATGAAGATCTTAGGTATTTTTCTAAGCTATCTTCACCTGTGTATTGTATATCATTATTCTATGTATATTCTTCTTAACAACCATCTTCATTTATGTCCTTATGTTTTGTTCTGTTTGTAATAACAAATCACTTGTTTCTTATATCACGATTGTTTCTGCTGTAACTCCTCACCTACCTTGTAAGATATACAGACCGGATAGATGTCATGCAATGTGGGTGTTGCCAAGATAAACTGTTGGCATTTTTTACTGTATCTTGTTACAGCTATCTAATCAATATCTACCATGCAATGGGACAGAAAAATTTAATCTTTGAACAGAGCAGATTACTAGCTTATATCTTTGTATTAGTTTCTTTCTCTGAGATTGTACACAGAAAATTTAAGTAAGAGGATCTTCAACTCCATGAAACACTGATACATTTGAGCCTCTGATCCTTCATGTAACCATGGGCAATGAGCTCAATTTACACCCGGTAAATTGTTAAAAAAATGTAGCTGTGTCATACATGTACTTCCTGTTAATGGCCAGGAACTTAAAGGAGTTGAGCATACATTCATTTAAGGCCTGCATGTAATTTTTTAATGTAAAATATGTGCATGTTGCAGATAATAATTTTCTCAAACAAAGTATATTTCTGAAACTGTAATTCCATGTAAACTATGCCCCTCATATATTACCTCTTGAATCTACCACATTTTATTGTCAGTCCATTTATTATGGTTATTTCAGTAATTAATCACTTCATATATTGATGAAAACCTCTATTTTTCATGTCCATAAATGTCTAATTTTCAGGTGTCCAATGAAAGGCTGTGCCAGAAACTGACCAATACAGATCTTAATGCACATAGTCAAACATCAGAGTGAGCACAGGGACCCCCCTATGGTGGAATTAGGGCAAGGAGTGAAGGAGCAGAACCACATGGGAAGAACCACAATATAAATCAATCAGACCACCCAAAGATCCCAGGGAGTAAACCACCAACCAAAAAAGTATACATGGGTGGGCCCATCGTTACAGCTGCTTATTAACAGAGGACTGCCTTGTATGGCATCAATGGGAGAGGAACCCCTTGGTCCTGTGTAGACTTACTGCCCCAGTGCTATTTTGCTAAGGTGAGAGTGGTTGGGTAGGTTGGAGAGAACCCTCATAGAAGCAGGAGGAGGGGAAAGGAGATAGGGAGTTTGTGGAGGGGAAATTAGGAAGAAGGATAACATTTGAAATGTAAATAAATAAAATAACCAATGCAGTGATAAAAAGTCTTCACGAGTGTTTAAGTATATACACATGTTGTTGTTACTACTGTATGTATTGTTTTTATTTTGAGCCTACACTCTTGCTATGTAGTCTATCATTTTTTCTTTTCTTGCATATATTTATTTATTTTTTATTCATTCATTCATTCATTTTTACAATCCATATTTTATTCCTCTCCCTTTCTACCCTCCAACTGTTCCACATTCCATACTTCCTTCATGTGCCCTCTGTCTCCATGAGTATGTCCCGACAGACCAGCAGACCTTTGAACACCTTGGGGCTTCCAGTCTCTTGAGGGTTAGGTACATCTTCTCTGCCTGAATCCAGACCTGGTAGTCCTCTGCTATTTATGTGTTGAAGGCCTCATATCAGCTGTTTTTGCTGTCTGGTTGGTGATCCAGTATCTGAAAGATCTTGGGTGTCCAGATTAATTAAGGCTGATGGTCCTCTTACAGTGTTGCCTTCCTCCTCTGCTTCCTCCAGCTTTACCTAATTCAACAGCAGGGATAGCACCTTCTGTTCATTATTCGGGTGCAAATATCTGCATCTAACTCTTTCAGCTGCTTGTTAGGTCTTTCAGGGGGCATTAATCATTGGTAATTTTGTGAGTGCTCCATAGCCTTAGTAATGGTGTTAGGTCAATGGGCTTCCGTTTGAGCTGGACCTCTTTTGGGGTCTTTTAAAAGTCCTTTTTTAACTCAGTCTCTTCTCCAATTCCATCCTTGCAGTTCTTTCAGACAGGAACAATAATGGATCACAGTTTTCACTGTAGGATAGCAAACCCATCAATTACTTGATTCCCTATCTTTCTGCTGGAGGTGGTTTCTACAAGTTCCCTCTGCCATGACATTACCAGACCATGTCCCTCCTGCCACAATACCCCTGTCCCCTTTCCCTCCCAGACCCCTTCCTCCTCCCTTGTGATTGCTTTCTTCTCCTTACCAATGGGACTGAGGTATCCTCACTTGGCCCCTTCAGCCTGTTGACCTTTTTGAGTTCTGTGGACTGTATCCTGGGTATTCTGTACTTTTTTTTTTTAAAAGCTAAAGTCCACTTACTAATGAGTATAATACTGTACATGTCCTGTTGTGTCTGAGTTACCTCACTCAGGATGATATATTCTAGTTCCATCCATTTGCCTGCAAAACTCAATATGTCCTTGTTCTTTTTTTTCACATTTTTTTTATTAACTTGAGTATTTCTTATATACATTTCGAGTGTTATTCCCTTTCCCGGTTTCTGGGCAAACATCACCCTCCCCCCTCCCCTTCCTTATGGATGTTCCCCTCCCAACCCTCCCCCCATTGCCGCCCTCCCCCCATAGACTAGTTCACTGGGGGTTCAGTCTTAGCAGGACCCAGGGCTTCCCCTTCCACTGGTGCTCTTACTAGGATATTCATTGCTACCTATGGGGTCAGAGTCCAGGGTCAGTCCATGTATAGTCTTTAGGTAGTGGCTTAGTCCCTGGAAGCTCTGGTTGCTTGGCATTGTTGTACTTTTGGGGTCTCGAGCCCCTTCAAGCTCTTCCAGTTCTTTCTCTGATTCCTTCAATAGGGGACCTATTCTCAGTTCAGTGGTTTGCTGCTGGCATTCGCCTCTGTATTTGCTGTATTCTGGCTGTGTCTCTCAGGAGCGATCTACATCCGGCTCCTGTCAGTCTGCACTTCTTTGCTTCATCCATCTTGTCTAATTGGGTGGCTGTATATGTATGGGCCACATGTGGGGCAGGCTCTGAATGGGTGTTCCTTAAGTCTCTGTTTTAATCTTTGCCTCTCCCTTCCCTGCCAAGGGTATTCTTTTTCCTCATTTAAAGAAGGAGTGAAGCATTCACATTTTGATCATCCGTCTTGAGTTTCGTTTGTTCTAGGGATCTAGGGTAATTCAAGCATTTGGGCTTATAGCCACTTATCAATGAGTGCATACCATGTATGTCTTTCTGTGATTGGGTTAGCTCACTCAGGATGATATTTTCCAGTTCCAACCATTTGCCTACGAATTTCATAAACTCGTTGTTTTTGATAGCTGAGTAATATTCCATTGTGTAGATGTACCACATTTTCTGTATCCATTCCTCTGTTGAAGGGCATCTGGGTTCTTTCCATATTCTGGCTATTATAAATAAGGCTGCAATGAACATAGTGGAGCACGTGCCTCTTTTATATGTTGAGGCATCTTTTGGGTATATGGCCAACAGAGGTATAGCTGGATCCTCAGGCAGTTCAATGTCCAATTTTCTGAGGAACCTCCAGACAGATTTCCAGAATGGTTTTACCAGTCTGCAATCCCACCAACAATGGAGGAGTGTTCCTCTTTCTCCACATCCTCGCCAGCATCTGCTGTCACCTGAGTTTTTGATCTTAGCCATTCTCACTGGTGTGAGGTGAAATCTCAGGGTTGTTTTGATTTGCATTTCCCTTATGACTAAAGATGTTGAACATTTCTTTAGGTGTTTCTCAGCCATTCGGCATTCCTCAGGTGTGAATTCTTTGTTTAGCTCTGAACCCCATTTTTTAATAGGGTTATTTGTTTCCCTGCGGTCTAACTTCTTGAGTTCTTTGTATATTTTGGATATAAGGCCTCTATCTGTTGTAGGATTGGTAAAGATCTTTTCCCAATCTGTTCGTTGCCGTTTGTCCTAACCACAGTGTCCTTTGCCTTACAGAAGCTTTGCAGTTTTATGAGATCCCATTTGTCGATTCTTGATCTTAGAGCATAAGCCATTGGTGTTTTGTTCAGAAAATATTTTCCAGTGCCCATGTGTTCCAGATGTTTCCCTAGTTTTTCTTCTATTAGTTTGAGTGTGTCTGGTTTGATGTGGAGGTCCTTGATCCACTTGGACTTAAGCTTTGTACAGGGTGATAAGCATGGATCGATCTGCATTCTTCTGCATGTGGCCCTCCAGTTGAACCAGCACCATTTGCTGAAAATGCTATCTTTATTCCATTGGATGGTTTTGGCTCCTTTGTCAAAAATAAAGTGACCATAGGTGTGTGGGTTCATTTCTGGGTCTTCAATTCTATTCCATTGGTCTATCTGTCTGTCTCTGTACCAATACCATGCAGTTTTTATCACTATTGCTCTGTAATACTGCTTGAGTTCAGGGATAGTGATTCCCCCTGAAGTCCTTTTATTGTTGAGGATAGCTTTAGCTATCCTGGGTTTTTTGTTATTCCAGATGAATTTGCAAATTGTTCTGTCTAACTCTTTGATATTTAGGATTGAGAGTTCATCTTGGTGGATTTTTCCTTTGATGAATATGAAGTGTCCTTCCTTATCTTTTTTGATGACTTTTAGTTGGAAATTGATTTTATTTGATATTAGAATGGCTACTCCAGCTTGCTTCTTCTGACCATTTGCTTGGAAAGTTGTTTTCCCGCCTTCACTCTGAGGTAGTGTCTGTCATTGTCTCTGAGGTGTGTTTCCTGTAGGCAGCAGAATGCAGGGTCCTCGTTGCGTATCCAGTTTGTTAATCTATGTCTTTTTATTGGGGAGTTGAGCCCATTGATATTGAGAGATATTAAGGAATAGTGATTATTGTTTCCCTTTATATTCATATTTGGATGTGAGGTTATGTTTGTGTGCTTTCATTCTCTTTGTTTTGTTGCCAAGACGATTAGTTTCTTGCTTCTTCTAGGGTATAGCTTGCCTCCTTATGTTGGGCTTTACCATTTATTATCCTTTGTAGTGCTGGATTTGTAGAAAGATATTGTGTAAATTTGGTTTTGTCATGGAATATCTTGGTTTCTCCATCAATGTTAATTGAGAGTTTTGCTGGATACAGTAACCTGGGCTGGCATTTGTGTTCTCTTAGGGTCTGTATGACATCAGTCCAGGATCTTCGGGCCTTCATAGTTTCTGGCGAGAAGTCTGGTGTGATTCTGATAGGTCTGCCTTTATATGTTACTTGACCTTTTTCCCTTACTGCTTTTAATATTCTTTCTTTATTTTGTGCTTTTGGTGTTTTGACAATTATGTGACGGGAGGTGTTTCTTTTCTGGTCCAATCTATTTGGAGTTCTGTAGGCTTCTTGTATGTCTATGGGTATCTCTTTTTTTAGGTTACGGAAGTTTTCTTCTATGATTTTGTTGAAGATATTTACTGGTCCTTTGAGCTGGGAGTCTTCACTCTCTTCTATACCTATTATCCTTAGGTTTGATCTTCTCATTGAGTCCTGGATTTCCTGTATGTTTTGGACCAGTAGCTTTTTCTGCTTTACATTATCTTTGACAGTTGAGTCAATGATTTCTATGGAATCTTCTGCTCCTGAGATTCTCTCTTCCATCTCTTGTATTCTGTTGGTGAAGCTTGTATCTACAGCTCCTTGTCTCTTCTTTTGGTTTTCTATATCCAGGGTTGTTTCTATGTGTTCTTTCTTGATTGCTTCTATTTCCATTTTTAATTCCTTCAACTGTTTGATTGTGTTTTCCTGGAATTCTTTCAGGGATTTTTGCGATTCCTCTCTGTAGGCTTCTACTTGTTTATTAATGTTTTCCTGTGTTTCCCTAAGTGTGTTCATGTCTTTCTTGAAGTCCTCCAGCATCATGATCAAATACGATTTTGAAACTAGATCTTGCTTTTCTGGTGTGTTTGGATATTCCATGTTTGTTTTGGTGGGATAATTGGGCTCCGATGATGGCATGTAGTCTTGGTTTCTGTTGCTTGGGTTCCTGCGCTTGCCTCTCGCCATCAGATTATCTCTAGTGTTACTTTGTTCTGCTATTTCTGACAGTGGCTAGACTGTCCTATAAGCCTGTGTGTCAGGAGTGCTGTAGACCTGTTTTCCTCTCTTTCAGTCATTTATGGGGGCAGAGTGTTCTGCTTTTGGGCGTGTAGTTTTTCTTCTCTACAGGTCTTCAGCTGTTCCTGTGGGCCTGTGTCTTGAGTTCACCAGGCAGCTTTCTTGCAGCAGAAAATTTGGTCTTACCTGTGGTCCCGAGACTCAGGTTCGCTCGTGGGGTGCTGCCCAGGGGCTCTCTGCAGCGGCAGCAACCAGGAAGACCTGTGCTGCCCCTTCCGGGAGCTTCAGTGCACCAGGGTTCCAGATGGTCTTTGGCTTTTTCCTCTGGCGTCCAAGATGTGTGTGCAGGGAGCTGTTTCTTCTGGTTTCCCAGGCTTGTCTGCCTCTCTGAAGGTTTAGCTCTCCCTCCCATGGGATTTGGGTGCAGAGAACTGTTTATCCGGTCTGTTTCTTTGAGGTTCCGGCGGTGTCTCAGGCAGGTGTCCTGCCGCTCCTGGGCCCTCCCCCACGGGAGCCCCGAGGCCTTATACAGTTTCCTCTTGGGCCAGGGAAGTGGGCAGGGGTGAGCAGTGTTGGTGGTCTCTTCCGCTCTGCAGCCTCAGGAGTGCCCACCTGACCAGGCGGTTGGGTCTCTCTCTCACCGGGTCTGGGAGCAGAGAGCTGCTGCGGGCCGGGATCCTCGGGTGTGGGACTTCCCAATATGTCCTTGTTCTTAAAAGCTGAGCAGTATTTCTGTATGTAAATGAATCATATTTTCTGTACCCATTCTTCTGTTTTGGGACATCTCAGTTATTTACAGCTTCTGGCTATCACAAATAAGGCAACTATTAACACAGTGGAACACTTGCCCATATGGCATGCTGTGGCATCTTTTGGGTATATTCCCAAGGGTTGTATAACTGGGCCTTTAGGTAGATGTATTTCTAATTTTTGGAAGAACCTCCAAATTAATTTCTAGAATGGTTGCTCAATTTAGCAATCCCACCGGCAATGGGGGAGTGTTCCTCTTTTTCCACATCCTCACCAACTAGTGTTGTCACCTGAGGTTTTGATCTTGGCCATTCTGATTAGTGTAAGGAGGAATCTCAGAGTCATTTTGATTTAAC
The DNA here is from genome assembly GCF_021556685.1 of Rattus norvegicus. Taxonomy (NCBI): domain Eukaryota; kingdom Metazoa; phylum Chordata; class Mammalia; order Rodentia; family Muridae; genus Rattus; species Rattus norvegicus. The sequence continues at coordinate 73,599,583 of NC_141536.1, read as the reverse complement.
AATTCTCTGATGACTAGGGATTTTGTGCATTTCTTTAAGTGCTTCTCAGCTATTCGAGATTCCTCAGGTGTGAGTTGTATGTTTAGTTCTATACCCCCTTTTCTGATTCAGCTGTTTCGTGGTTAGTTTCTTGAGGTATTTACATATTTTGGATATTTGCCCTCTATCATATGTGGTGTTAGTGAAAACATTTTAAATTTGTGCAATAAAAATTAAAATGTTCAGAATTAATAATGATCTAAAATATTAATTAGGAATGTTACAGGTTTTAGTGCCTTCTATTTTTCCAGATGTTACTGATTCAGACTTTAAAATTCTCAATGGAACAGATACTAAGTTATTAATGCATGTGAAGTAATTACCTTTCAATCTGGAGAGTTTCTTAAAGCAAAAATCATGAAAATCACAATTAGTTGAGGAGTGTGAAATATAAATGAAATTTGAATTGTATTTTTTTTTATTAACTTGAGTATTTCTTATATACATTTCGAGTGTTATTCCCTTTCCCGGTTTCTGGGCAAAAACCCCTAATCCCTCCCCAACCCCTTCTTTATTGGTGTTCCCCTCCCCACCCTCCCCCCATTGCCGCCCTCCCCCCAACAATCACGTTCACTGGGGGTTCAGTCGTAGCAGGACCCAGGGCTTCCCCTTCCACTGGTGCTCTTACTAGTATATTCATTGATACCTATGAGGTCAGAGTCCAAGGTCAGTCCATATATAGTCTTTAGGTAGTGGCTTAGTCCCTGGAAGCCTTGGTTCCTTGGCATTGTTGTACATATGGGGTCTCGAGCCCCTTCAAGCTCTTCCAGTTCTTTCTCTGATTTCTTTAGCAGGGGTCCTATTCTCAATTCAGGGGTTTGCTGCTGGCATACGCATCTGTGTTTGCTGTATTCTGGCTGTGTCTTTCAGGAGAGATCTACATCCGGCTCCTGTCGGCCTGCACTCCTATGGTTAATCCATCTTGTCTAATTGGATGGCTGTATATGCATGGGCCACATGTGGGGCAGGCTCTGAATGGGTATTCCTTCGGTGTCTGTTTTAATCTTTGCCTCTCTATTCCCTGCCAAGGGTATTCTTGTTCCCATTTTAAAGAAGGAGTGAAGCATTCACATTTTGATCATCCGTCTTGAGTTTCGTTTGTTCTAGGGATCTAGGGTAATTCAAGCATATGGGCTAATAGCCACTTATCAATGAGTGCATACCATGTGTGTTTTTCTGTGATTGGGTTACCTCACTCAGGATGATATTTTCCAGTTCCGACCATTTGCCTACGAATTTCATAAAGTCATTGTTTTTGATAGCTGAGTAATATTCCATTGTGTAGATGTACCACATTTTCTGTATCCATTCCTCTGTGGAAAGGAATCTGGGTTCTTTCCAGATTCTGGCTATTATAAATAAGGCTGCGGTGAACATAGTGGAGCACGTGTCTATTTTATATGTTGGGGCATTTTTGGGTATATGCCCAAGAGAGGTATGGCTGGATCCTCAGGCAATTTAATGTCCAATTTTCTGAGGAACCTCCAGACTGATTTCCAGAATGGTTGTACCAGACTGCAATCACACCAACAATTCAGGAGTGTTCCTCTTTCTCTGCATCCTCGCCAGCATCTGCTGTCACCTGAGTTTTTGATCTTAGCCATTCTCACTGGTGTGAGGTGAAATCTCAGGGTTGTTTTGATTTGCATTTCCCTTATGACTAAAGATGTTGAACATTTCTTTAGGTGTTTCTCAGCCATTCGGCATTCCTCAGCTGTGAATTCTAAGTTTAGCTCTGAACCCCATTTTTATTAGGGTTATTTGTCTCCCTGCGGTCTAACTTCTTGAGTTCTTTGTATATTTTGGATGTAAGGCCTCTATCTGTTGTAGGATTGGTAAAGATTTTTTCTCAATCTGTTGGTTGTCGTTTTGTCCTAACCACAGTGTCCTTTGCCTTACAGAACCTTTGCAGTTTTATGAGATCCCATTTGTCGATTCTTGATCTTAGAGCATAAGCCATTGGTGTTTTGTTCAGGAAAATTTTTCCAGTGCCCATGTGTTCCAGATGATTCACTAGTTTTTCTTCTATTAGTTTGAGTGTGTCTGGTTTGATGTGGAGGTCCTTGATCCACTTGTACTTAAGCTTTGTACAGGGTGATAAGCATGGATCGATCTGCATTCTTCTACATGTTGCCCTCCAGTTGAACCAGCACCATTTGCTGAAAATGCTATCTTTTTTGATGGTTTTGACTCCTTTGTCAAAAATCAAGTGACCATAGGTGTGAGGGTCCATTTCTGGGTCTTCAATTCTGTTCCATTGGTCTATCTGTCTGTCTCTGTACCAATAACATACAGTTTTTATCACTATTGCTCTGTAATACTGCTTGAGTTCAGGGATAGTGATTCCCCCTGAAGTCCTTTTATTGTTGAGGATAGCTTTAGCTATCCTGGGTTTTTTGTTATTCCAGATGAATTTGCAAATTGTTCTGTCTAGCTCTTTGAAGAATTGGATTGGTATTTTGATGGGGATTGCTTTGAATCTGTAGATCGCTTTTGGTAAAATGGTCATTTTTACTATATTAATCCTGCCAATCCATGAGCATGGGAGATCTTTCCATCTTCTGAGGAGTTCTTCAATTTCTTTCTTCAGAGTCTTGAAGTTCTTATTGTAGAGATTTTTTACTTGCTTGGTTAAAGTCACACCGAGGTACTTTATATTATTTGGGTCTATTATGAAGGGTGTTGTTTCTCTAATTTCTTTCTCGGCTTGTTTCTCTTTTGTATAGAGGAAGGCTACTGATTTATTTGAGTTAATTTTATACCCAGCCACTTTGCTGAAGTTGTTTATCAGCTTTAGTAGTTCTCTGGTGGAACTTTTGGGATCACTTAAATATACTATCATATCATCTGCAAATAGTGATATTTTGACTTCTTCTTTTCCGATCTGTAACCCGTTGACCTCCTTTTGTTGTCTGATTGCTCTGGCTAGAACTTCAAGAACCATATTGAAAAAGTAGGGAGAGATTGGGCAGCCTTGTCTACTCCCTGATTTTAGTGGGATTGCTTCAAGTTTCTCTCCATTTAGTTTAATGTTAGCAACTGGTTTGCTGTATATGGCTTTTATTATGTTTAGGTATGGGCCTTGAATTCCTATTCTTTCCAGGACTTTTATTATGAAGGGGTGTTGAATTTTGTTAAATGCTATCTCAGCATCTAATGAAATGATCATGTGGTTTTTTTCTTTCAGTTTGTTTATATAATGGATCACGTTGATGGTTTTCCGTATATTAGACCATCCCTGCATGCCTGGGATGAAGCCTACTTGATCATGGTGGATGATGGTTTTGATGTGCTCTTGGATTCGGTTTGCCAGAATTTTATTGAGTATTTTTGCGTCTATATTCATAAGGGAAATTGGTCTGAAGTTCTCTTTCTTTGTTGTGTCTTTGTGTGGTTTATGTATAAGAGTAATTGTGGCTTAATAGAAGGAATTTGGTAGTGCTCAATCTGTTTCTACTTTGTGGAATAGTTTGGATAATATTGGTATGAGGTCTTCTATGAAGGTCTATTAGAATCTGCACTAAACCTGTCTGGACCTGGGCTCCTTTTGGTTGGGAGACCTTTAATGACTGTTTCTATTTCCTTAGGAGTTATGGGGTTGTTTTACTGGTTTATCTGTTCCTGATTTAACTTCGGTACCTGGTATCTGTCTAGGAAATTGTCCATTTTCTGCAGATTTTCAAATTTTGTTGAATATAGCTTTTTATAGTAAGATCTGATGATTTTTTGAATTTCCTCTGAATCTGTAGTTATGTCTCCCTTTTCATTTCTGATATTGTTAATTTGGACACACTCTCTGTGTCCTCTCAGTAGTCTGGCTAAGGGTTTATCTATCTTGTTGATTTTCTCAAAGAACCAACTTTTGGTTCTGCTGATTCTTTTTATGGTCCTTTTTGTTTCTACTTGTTTGATTTCAGCTCTGAGTTTGGTTATTTCCTGCCTTCTACTCCTCCTGGGTGTATTTGCTTTTTTTTGTTCTAGAGCTTTTAGGTGTGCTGTCAAGCTGCTGACATATGCTCTTTCCTGTTTCTTTCTGCAGACACTCAGTGCTATGAGTTTTCCTCTTAGCACAGCTTTCATTGTGTCCCATAAGTTTGAGTATGTTGTACCTTCATTTTCATTAAATTCTAAAAAGTCTTTAATTTCTTTCTTTATTTCTTCCTTGACCAGGTTATCATTGAGTAGAGCATTGTTCAATTTCCACGTATATGTGGGCATTCTTCCCTTATTGTTATAGAAGACCAGTTTTAGGCCGTGGTGGTCTGATAGCACGCATAGGATTATTTCTATATTTCTGTACCTGTTGAGTCCCGTTTTTTGACCAATTATATTGTCAGTTTTGGAGAAAGTACTGTTAGGAGCTGAGAAGAAGGTATATCCTTTTGCTTTAGGATAGAATGTTCTATAAATATCTGTTAAGTCCTTTTGGATCATGACTTCTCTTAGTCTGTCTACGTCTTTGCTTAATTTCTGTTTCCATGATCTGTCCATTGATGAGAGTGGGGTGTTGAAATCCCCTACTATTATTGTGTGACGTGCAATGTGTGTTTTGAGCTTTAGTAAGGTTTCTTTTACGTATGTAGGTGCCCTTGTATTTGGGGCATAGATACTTAGGATTGAGTGTTCATCTTGGTGGATTTTTCCTTTGATGAATATGAAGTGTCCTTCCTTATCTTTTTTGATGACTTGTGGTCGAAAATCGATTTTATTTGATATTAGAATGGCTACTCCAGCTTGCTTCTTCTGACCATTTGCTTGGAGAGTTGTTTTCCAGCCTTTCATTCTGAGGTAGTGTCTGTCTTTGTCTCTGAGGTGTGTTTCCTATCGGCAGCAGAATGCAGGGTCCTCATTGCGTATCCAGTTTGTTAATCTATATATTTTATTGGGTAGTTGAGGCCAATGAGGTTGAGAGATATTAAGGAATAGTGATTATTGCTTCCTGTTATATTCATATTTGGATATGAGGTTATGTTTGAGTGCTTTTCTTCTCTTTGTTTTGTTCCCAAGACGATTAGTTTCTTGCTTCTTCTAGGATATAGCTTGCCTCCTTATGTTGGGCTTTACCATTTATTATCCTTTGTAGTGCTGGATTTGTAGAAAGATATTGTGTAAATTTGATTTTTTCATGGAATATCTTGGTTTCTCCATCTATGTTAATTGAGAGTTTTGCAGGATACAGTAACCTGGGCTAGCATTTGTGTTCTCTTAGGTTCTGTATGACATCTGTCCAGGATCTTCTGACATTCATAGTTTCTGGCGAGAAGTCTGGTGTGATTCTGATAGGTCTGCCTTTATATGTTACTTGACCTTTTTCCCTTACCGCTTTTAATATTCTTTCTTTATTTTGTGCGTTTGGTGTTTTGACTATTATGTGATGGGAGGTGTTTCTTTTCTGGTTCAATCTATTTGGAGTTCTGTAGGCTTCTTGTATGCCTATGGGTATCTCTTTTTTTAGGTTAGGGAAGTTTTCTTCTATGATTTTGTTGAAGATATTTACTGGTCCTTTGAGCTGGGAGTCTTCACTCTCTTCTATATGTATTATCCTTAGGTTTGTTCTTCTCATTGAGTCCTGGATTTCCTGTATGTTTTGGACCAGTAGCGTTTTCTGCTTTACATTATCTTTGACAGTTGAGTCAATGATTTCTATGGAATCTTCTGCTCCTGAGATTCTCTCTTCCATCTCTTGTATTCTGTTGGTGAAGCTTGTATCTATAGCTCCTTGTCTCTTCTTTTGGTTTTCTATATCCAGGGTTGTTTCCATGTGTTCTTTCTTGATTGATTCTATTTCCATTTTTAATTCCTTCAACTGTTTGATTGTGTTTTCCTGGAATTCTTTCAGGGATTTTTGTGACTCCTGTCTATGGGCTTCTACTTGTTTATTTATGTTTTCCTGGAATTCTTTCAGTGATTTCTGTGACTCCTCTCTATGCGCTTCTACCTGTTTATTTATGTTTTCCTGTAATTCTTTCAGGCATTTTTGCGATTCCTCTCTGTAGGCTTCTACTTGTTCTCTAAGGGAGTTCTTCACGTCTTTCTTGAAGTCCTCCAGCATCATGATCAAATATGATTTTTAAACTTGATCTTGCTTTTCTGGTGTGTTTGGATAATATGTGTTTGCTTTGGTTAGGGAATTGGGCTCCAATGACGCCATGTAGTCTTGGTTTCTGTTGCTTGGGTTCCTGCGCTTGCCTCTCGCCATCAGATTATCTCTAGTGTCACTTTGTTCTGCTATTTCAGACAGTGGCTAGACTGTCCTATAAACCTGTGTGTCAGGAGTGCTGTAGACCTCTTTTCCTGTTTTCTTTCAGCCAGTTATGGGGACAGAGTGTTATGCTTTCGGGCGTGTAGTTTTTCCTACCTACAGGTCTTCAGCTGTTCCTGTGGGCCTGTGTCTTGAGTTCATCTGGCAGGTCACTTTCAGCAGAAAAGTTGGTCTTACCTGTGGTCCTGAGGGTCAAGTTTGCTCATGGAGTGCTGCCTAGGAGCTCTCCGTGCTGGCAGCAACCAGGAAGATCTGTGCCGCCCTTTCCGGGAGCCTCTGTGTACCAGGGTTCCAGATGGCTTTTGGTGTTTTCCTCTGGCGTCCGAGATGTGTGTGCAGAGTGCAGTCTCTTCTGGTTTCCCAGGCGTGTCTGCTTCTCTGAAGGTTTAGCTCTCCCTCCCACGGGATTTGGGTGCAGAGAACTGTTTATCCAGTCGGCTCCTACAGGTTCTGGCAGTGTCTCAGATGCAGTGGATCTGCTGCTCCTGGGCCCTCCTCTACGGGGACCCAGAGGCCATGTACAGTTTCCTCTTGGGCCAGGGATGTGAGCAGGGGTGGGCAGTGTTGGTGGTCTCTTCAGCTCTGCAGCCTCAGGAGTGCCCACCTGACCAGGCGGTGAGGTCTCTCTCCCATGGGGTTTGGGAGCAGAAAGCTGCTGCGGGCAGGGATCTGCTGGTTTGGGAGATGTCAATCAGGGAGGGGGGACTGCTTCCACCTCAGCTGCTGGTTCTGTTCCTCTCTGCTGCTGCTGCTTTTGTTGCTCTGGCTCTGAATTGTATTTTTTTCAGAGTGGTTATTGATAAACTTGATTATATCAGTAGAAATGTAAAGCAAAAAGAAATGTTAACATGAAACTATGAAAGCTGCAGCAAACAGGCTGCTTTCAAAGACAAATTGTTACCTACAAGTAATTGTTTTACCATAATTTATGCAGAAAATTTCTGGGAAGATGAACATTGTTTTATATATTAAATTTTATTAAAAGGAATCTATTTCTATTATATTATTCATTTATAAAAGATATTAGACTCCAGAGAATCAAATAACCCTATTAAAAAATGGTTACAGATCTAAACAAAGAATTCTTAAAAGAGAAATATTGAATGGTTGAGAAGCACCTAAAGAAATATTGAACATCTTTAGATATCAGGGAAATGCAAAACAAAATAACACTGATATTCTACATAACTTCAGTCAGAATGGCTAAGATCAAAAACTCAGGTAACAACACATGGTGGCAAGGATGTGGAGAAAGAGGACCACTCCTCCAACATTGGTGATATTGCAGGCTTGTACACTTGTATTCTGGAAATCAGTCTGGATGTTCCTCAAAAAATTGGACATAGTACTACCTGAGGACCCACCTCTACCTCTCATGGGGATATACCCAAAAGATGCTCCAACATACAACAAAGATACATGCTCCACTATGTTCATTGCCACCTTATTTATATTACCCAGAAGCTGGAAAGAACCCAGATGCCCTTCAACAGAGGAATGGATACAGAAAATGTGGTACATCTACACAATGGAGTAGTACTCAGCTATCAAAAACAATGACTTCATGAATTTCATAGGCAAATGGAATGAAGTAGAAAATATCATCCTGAGTGAGGCAACCCAATCAGAAACACACACACACACACACACACACACACACACACACACACACACACACACTGTAAGGCACTCACTAATAAGTGGATATTAGACCAAAAGCTCGGATTACTCAAGGTAAAATCCACATGTAGCTGAAAACGATGAAAGACCAGTGTGGATGCTTCACTCTTTCTTAGAACGGGGAACAAAATATTCACAGTAGGAAATATGGAGACAAAGTATGGATCAGAGACTAAAGTGAAAACCATCCAGAGGCTGCCACACTTGGGGATCCATTCCCACTTTCAGTCACCAAACCCAGTCACTCTTAGGGATGCCAAGAGGTGCAAGCTGACAGGCCCCTGATACAGCTATCTCCTGAGAGGCTCTGCCAGAACATGCAAATACAGAGGTGGACTCTTGCAGACAACCAATGAAATGAGAATGGGCTCCCTATTGGAGGAGTTAGAGAAAGGATTGAAGGAGCTGAGGGGGGTTACAAGTGTATAAGAACAACAATAGCAACAAACCAATACTCCCAGGGACTAAGCCACCATCCAAATAGTACACATGGACAGACACAAGGCTCCAGCAACATATGTAGCAGAGGATGGTCTTCTGGGGCATCAATGGGAGAAGTCCTTGGTCTTTCCAAAGCAGGAACCCCCAGTGTAGGGGCATGAGAGGGCGTGGAGGTGGGAAGGGGTGCTTGAATGGGTAGGGGAACACTCTCATAGAAGAAAGTGGAGGTAAGATGGGATAGAGGGTTTATGGACAGGAAACCCAGAAAGTGGATAACAATTGAAACATAAATAATAAAAAATATCAAACAAATACATAAATAAATAAAATGAAGAAGATATAACTATTGAAATATCAGGAAACATAGTTTGTTTAATTTTGTATTGCCTTGTTTTAAAAAAATATGCAGCACAGGAAGTCTCCAATGTGGTATAAGTATCTGAAATTAGGAAAATGTACAGATGAAGATTACAATTCTTTATGTATAATTTGCAATCTTTATTGAACACAGAACATAGAAGACAAGTTTTTTTGCTTTACCTTTTAAGCTATGTCAGTGTTTTATTTTTCACAATTTGCCCCGTTCTCATTAGGTAAAAACCCCATATGGCAAAATAATCATATACATAGGCATATTTACACACACTTTAAACACATAATGACTACGGTGATGAAAGTCCTTATTAAACTGTTTTAAATATTCACTTCTCATACTTTATGCATATTGAACCATGTATACACATCAAGCAAAACAATTTCATCAATACTAAAATAAAATTCAGAAAAAAATAAAGCCACTGAAACTAACTTATTCTGGAGTTTGGACTAATATCATTTTCAGGACCTGAATAGCAATTGCTTTCATTTTTACTTAGTATTTTGGTGAGCTGGGCAGAGGATTTTGAGCCCGCTATGCTTCAAAGCTGATAAAAGAGGGCCCAGACAGTAAGGAGGAGATCTTCGTTCTTTCAAATATAATATTCCGGAGGCTCTTTATCTATACTACAGTCTTTAAAAGAAAAGTGGATTGAAAGCCCTTCAAGTACCTCCATCTTATTTCTAAAAGTTGTCACATTTAAAGAAAAGGAAAACATTTGCAAAATGATCCACAAAGTGGCAAAGATCTTTACAATTATTTCATTTCTAAATGACATAGACATGTCCCATATTTGAAGAAAATATCATCCAGAGTGAGGAAACATAGGGACAAAAAGTGGAGCATAGACTGAAGGAAAGGCCATCCAGAGACTGCCACACCTTGGAATCCATCCCATCCACAGTCACCAAACCCAGACACTATTAATGATTTCAAGAAGTGCTTGCAGACAGGAGCCTGGTATGACTTCCCTCTGAGAGGTTCCGCTATCACCTGACTAAGTCAGATGCAATACTCACAGCTAGCCATTGGCCTGAGCCCATGGACTCCAATAAAAGAGTTAGGGGAGAAACTAAAGGAGCTGAAGAGGATTACAACCCCATAGGAAGAACAACAATATTAACTAACTGGACCCCTCAGAGTTCCCAGGGACTAAACCATTAACCAAAGAGTGTACATGGGTAGATCCATGGCTCCAGCTGCGTATGTAGCAAAGGATTGCCTTATCTGGCATCAAGGGGAGCAGAGTTACTTATTCCTGTGTAGGCTTGTTGCCTCAGAAGGGGAATGCTGGAGAGGTAAACTGGAAGAAGGTTGGGGGAGCAACCACTTAGAGGCAAAGGGGAGGAGGGATTGGGAAGAGGGTTTGGGAGGGGACACTGACATTTGTCCCCTCCCAATAAAATAATAATAAAAAGAAGTAGGGAATTTAGAAACAGAAGAAAATTATTGGTAAAATGTAATAGAAAGGAGGTACAAAAATTTAGTCAAGCTTTACATTTCATTTATATGGAAATAAAGAAACCTCTGGTAGAATCATCTGATTTAGGAAAGTAGAGGAAAACAGATAAGACAAGGTCTCATTCTTCTAGGCTTCCCTGGTATTTGCCACATAACTGAGGTCACATCAGAAAGCCCGTACCTCATCCTATGTATAGCTAGATCTAGTAACCTAGGTAATTAGATTTTAACAAAATACAGTGAAACAATATTAAAGACACATCTTTTAACCGACTAAGTCTCATGTTGTGGATACTAGTGAAGGGAAGTTTTATACTCAGAAATTTATGTTGAAAATGAGAATGAAATGAATGGAATGATATAACTCAAAAGTGGTATCCTACTGTACAGTTGGTCAAAACTTCTAATTGTTGGAGTAAAAGAAGTGAGCAATAAGGAAAGGAAATGCTATTTACAAAACCAAATAAATAAAAGTAATCGTTTGCCATCTAAATATGTTATGTTTTAGTCTTTAACAGTTGTACCCCTTTTTTAACATTATGATTCTTGATATTCTCTTTGTTTCTTAATATAATATTAAAAAGATATTTGATTGGATATGGTGCTTTGCATGTGTTTGATTATAAACACAAGTATGATATACCAACAGTGAGAGTTTAATAGGTAAATAATATATTTCTAAATGATAGAAACAACCTTAAAGTGTATCAGTAGTATGATCTCATTTAAAAATAGTTAAGTAGGAAGCAGATATGATTTTTATATATGAGCATTCTTATGATTGAGTAATAGACTTTCTTTGTCATCAAAATTTCAGAAAAGTACTAGACATAAATTATTATTGAATTGTCATGATTATCATACCTTACTTCTGTGTAACACATTGTCCCATTATTTATCTCCTGAATCCTCTGTTGTTGCTGTTACTGTTTCTCTGAACAATGGTCTTAGTCAAGGCTAAAGAATTTGAAGATTTACAATTTAAATGATAACTTTCTGTTATTTCCCAATAGTGTCCCAGGAAACCTTTCTAGTCCACAGTTTTCTCATTGCATTCTTTACTTCTGCATTTCTTAGAGTGTAAATCAGAGGATTCAGCATGGGGGTGATAATGGTGTAAAATATAGCTACCATCTTGTCCTCAGAGAAGGTAGTGTCAGGTCGCATATACATGAAAGTACAGGGCCCAAAAAAAATGATGACAACAGCAATGTGAGATCCACAAGTGGATAGAGCTTTGCGCCTCCCTTCTGATGACTGCTTTCTCAGAGACATGAGAATGACTGTATAGGAGATCAGCAAGATCACAAAACTGCCCAATGCAATGGTACCACTGTTGGCTGTCACAACGATACCAACAGTGTAGGTGTCTGTGCAGGCAAGTTTCAGTACAGGGTGAACATCACAGAAATAATGATCAATCTCATTGGGTCCACAAAAGGGAAGCTGGACCACCAGAGCCACTTGGATAATAGAATGGAAGAAACCACCCACCCATGTTCCCAGCAACATCTTATTGCATCTTTCTCTGTCCATAATAGTCATATAGTGGAGGGGTTTACAGATGGCCACATATCTATCATAGGCCATGACAGTAAGAATAAAGATCTCAGTGCAACCAAAGAAATGAACGCCGAAGAGTTGTAACATGCACCCCACATAGGATATAGTCTTTTTTTTCACTAACAGGTCAACAATCATCTTGGGTGCTGTGACTGAGGAGTAGCAAATATCCACAAAAGATAGAAAGTTGAGAAAAAAATACATGGGGGACTTGAAAAGACTGCCAGTGCAAACTGTCAACATGATGAGGACATTTCCCAGCAAAATGATGATGTAAAAGAAGGAAAACACAACAAAGCATACTTCTTCAACCTGTGGGTTCTGAGAAAGACCCCAGAAAATGAATTCAGTGACATTGTTTACTTCTTCCATGGAATAAGTCCTTGAGGCCATATTCCTCAGAGAATATTATGTTACCTGAAGGACAAATACAAAAGATCACCAACATTCTTTTCTATTTTAAAATCAAATAAATAATTATAGTCATTGCTGATTGAAGTTGATCACTTATGTTTTCTATACTTATATTTCATTTTAAGTGCACTTATTTTGAACAACTTACCTCAGTGTTATATCCTGTGATCTTTCAATTCCAGTTTAGAAATAAAGTCCAAAGACACAGATCAATTCTTGAAGTCTCAGGAGACATTTGAAGAGCCATCTCTCTTTTTAAAGTTTACATAACAGCTTCTAAATGTACTTTTATTTGTGCAAAATTTCTATGAAATTGCAAACAGACTGTGCTGATTGAAGGTATGATAATATTTATGTATCAGAAAACACTGCATTTTTATACAGAAATAAGAATGTTTGCCCAGATTTACTCTGTTTCATACTGCCCATCCTGGATGTCACATCTGCTTAGAATTCTCAAGTAGCACAATTCCAGTGATTCCTTCAGGCTTCCTTTGTCCTAAAAATTGGATGTTCTTGAATTGAAATTGTGGCCTCTCAGTTGACCTTGAGTTCAACATTACTATGTGGTGCCATAGAATAATCTTAAATTAGACATATTTGATTCTGAAATAATCCCAATGAAAACCAAATGAATCATTTAACCTTGTGACAACTGCATTTTTCTTTTACGATATAATAAAACTTTAAGTCATAATTATTGTCATTAAAAGTTACTTCTGGCCCAGAAACTGGGAAGGGGAATAACAATTGAAATGTAAATAAGAAATACTCAAGTTAATAAAGATTAAAAAATGTTACTTCTGCAATAAAATTAAATTCCTCCATAAACGTAGAATAGTCACAAATACCTGAGGTGGGGCAAATAGAAGAATTAATGACAAGTGAAAAAGAATCTTCTGTAGATAAAACCAGATCTTCTTTCTTGATCAAAATGGAAGCAAATTCCCAGGTAATATTTTCAGCTGCAAAGAGGTTACTCCAGGATTTATCCCCAGTTAGCTTGACTTGATATTTAAATACTTCCCTGAAACCAAAATAAAAAAGCATTCTCTACTTCAGTGTTTCTTAATGCATCCTCATATTTCCTACTCTTTGTTAGCTACCAGCATTCCACTCAGTGTAGGAAACTTTGAATTCCATATTTCTGGAAGTGATTATCATTCAATGGACCTACGATGAGTCTAAGAAGAAGACAAAGTTTAGTTTGAATACAAATAACTTTAGTGGTAGAGTTGCAGGCATCCTAATGGGGACTTTTTGACATAAAAGAGAGGATATGAATTAGCTTATTATTCATAGATATTTTAAGATCCTTTCTTAAATTAACACATGGGTATAAATGATCCCTGAAGTGGTAGACTGTCATTTTGGGAATTCATCTCTCAAGGTCAATTGTGTTTAATCCTTGCAACCACAGAATCCTGAATTTTCAATTGTCTTTTGCAGAAAATGGGCCAACTATGAGTTTATGGAAAGTCATGCATATTGTAAATTTCTAGGTCATTTTCCTAAAGTTATAGAAAAGTCACTATACTTCTTTTTCCTTTATGTATTATGTATTAGGGGCAAATTGACAAAAGAACAGCAGCAATCCAATCTGATTTGGAATCAAGCTCAATGCTGTGCTTCTAGGAGATGGTTCACTTTGGCAACCTACTGATTTTTAAAATACAAATTATTCAACACCAATGGGCTCATATCTTAGAAGTTTAGAGTAATTGCTACATGACTTATTGGTTTTTTTTTTTTTTTAGAACACAGATACTTACATACAAACTTGTTACTATTCCACTAAGGTCTAAAGCACAGATGACTAAGACTTTCTCTGAGATAGTTTGCATCTAAAAAGCTCTGTCTTTTCAGCTACGTTTTCAGCACTTCAGACTTGATAGTGTTCTTTGCAGTGACTGGCATGTTTTCTTTTTAATTCCCCATTTATGACTCACTATCTCTAAAGCAGTATACATAGAGGTTGATATAAGTTTTAATCTTACCGTTGTCTTTACAATTCCATACTTTCTTTTCTTACAAAACCAGAACATTTAAATATTATTGTAAATGCAAAAAAAATGACTGCTACCTCCTTTCCAACTACATTCTTTTCTTAGTTTGAGATGGACACATCTCCTGATATTTTCCAAATGGGTTTGAACTCACTTTTTTTTTTTTAGCTTCTTCTTCGATTGTGTAGAAATTCTAAACAATCATGAATAAATAGTACTGGAAAATACTTGGTCCTCTAAACTAATGGTGCCAGCACTGAATCTTCCTTTTTCCGTGATCTCTCATCTACTGAAACAAATGCTCTTTCTTTTACTTCTTATGTAGCCTGGTTAAGAAGTGAAAGGAAAACGGTAATGACTTTGGGGAAAATGTATTCCCAGAGTTTCCTCCATGGTCAAAATAAAATTTCAGACCTAAAATGAACTTTAACTTCCAGTATCTGTTGAATTTAAAATTAATGTTTTAAATATCTAGTAATAATCACTATTATTATTATTATTATTATTATTATATTACATATTTTAAATTTAAAATTTAGGCAATTTTAGGTAAACAAAATAGAAGTAATATTTTTATTGTAATTTTATTACTTGATTTTTGTACATTGATATTCATTCTAAATAATAAGTGTTTATTGTATTAAATTAAATTATCTGATTTAGCTTATCATATAGATTTAAATTGTTCTTCTAAAAACTAGAAAATCTAGGTATAAAGAAAATATGTAGAAAGATAATCACTTCTAAGGTACTTTTCCAAGCATGGTAGTTTGGTAGGTTTTTTAATGCTAGAACATAGGAGTTATAGGAATGCAGTTTTCTATGACTTCAAGGACGTACTATTCACACATAATGTTCCAAGACATCTATAGGTGCATAATGAGAGTCTTTGTCAGATTAAATAGCAAGCAAAAGAGCAAAAAGCAAAAGACAGAGAGAGAGGAAGAAAGAAAGAAAGAAAGAAAGAAAGAAAGAAAGAAAGGAAGGAAGGAAGAAAGAAGGGAAGAAAGAAAGAAAGAAAGAAAGAAAGAAAGAAAGAAAGAAAGAAAGAAAGACAAAAAGGCAGAAACAAAAAAGGAAGGAAAGACGGAAGGAAAGAAAGACTGGTGGTGGGAGAAGACTTATTGTGGGAGGTAGTTATGTAATTCACTTATGGGAAAATATACCCACAAACAGCTGAATATCCAACTCCTTTAAACAGCACTGACTGAAAATAAAAATGAAAAAAATTTAAAACTAAAGATAAAATAAAGTACCACAGCTTATATTAGTGTTCTGGGGCATCTCAATGACATCTTAATTTCCTCTTTTGTACATAGACAAAAAATATCCATACCACATTGGGCAACTAGGATCAGGTCTTTGTCTCTGGGATAAAATTGTACAATTTTGTGTTTATTGTATTCCTGTATCACAATGTTTTGGAAGTTTACCATGTAATTGCATTGTTGGGGATTTGTTTTTATTTATTACCAAATGCTATTGTACTCTGTACTTAAGTTTCTTGTAGATATGTGGATATTTGTATTCACAGCTCATGGTTATAATTATTTATGCTTCTGTGAAAAATTATGTGCAATTATTGTACACATGTATTTCATTTCTCTTCAAGGGAATCTAAAACTCTAGCCATAAAAAGATGAATGTGGTGAAGAGCATATGAACATATGGGCATAGGAGAAAATTTCTGGACAGAACACCAATAACTTATGCACTAAGATCAAGAATAGACAAATGGGACCTCATAAAATTGTGGTGCTTCTGTAAGGCAAAGAACACTGTCTATAGGACAAAATGACAACTAACAGTTTGGGAAAAGATCTTTATCAATCCTAATCCAATAGAGGGCTAATATCCAATATATAAAAAACACTCAAGAAGTTAGATTCCAGAGAATCAAATAGCACTATTAAAAAGTTGGATACAGAGCTAATTCTCAACTGATGTATATTGAATGGCCAAGAAGCACCTAAAAAATGTTCAACATCCATAGTCATCAAGGAAATGCAAATGAAAATAACCCTGAGATTCTACCTAATACCAGTCTGAAAGAGGAACACTCATCCATTGTTGATGGAATTGCAAGCTGGTACAATCACTCTAGAAAACAGTCTGGTGGTTCCTCAGAAAATTGGACATAGTACTACCTAAGGGCCAGCTATACCACTCCAAGGCATACACCCAAATATGCTCCTACATATAACAAGGACACATGTTCCACTATGTTCATAGCATCCTTATTTATAATAACCAGAAGCTGAAAAGAACCCAGATGTCCTTCAAAAGTGGAATGGATACAGACAATGTGGTAATTCTTAGGCAAATGCATGGAACTAGAAAATATCACCCTGAGTGAGGTAACCCAATCAAAAAAGAACACACATGGCATGTACTCACTGCTAAGTGGATATTAGCTCTGTCAGAGCCTGACAAATACAGAGTCAGATGCTTGCAACCAGCCATTGAATTGAGAATGGGCTCCCCAGTGAAGGAATTAGAGAAAGGACTGAAGGAGATGAATGGATTTGCAACCTCATATGAAGAACAAAATTATCAACTAACCAGACACCTAGAGCATTCAGGGACTAAACAACCATTCTAAAAGTATACAGGGATGGACCTATGTTTCAGCAGAGGATGACCCTGTTGGGCACCAAGGGGAGGAGAAGACCTTGGTCCTGTCAATGCTCCATGCCCCAATATAGGGGAATGACAGGGTGGGCAAATGGGTGTGAGTGGGTGGGTAGGGAGAACACCCTAATAGAAGCAGGAAGAGATAGCAGGATTCTGGAAGAGAAACCAGAGGGCATAACATTTGAAATATAAGTGAAAAATATCCAATAAAAGAAATCCTCAGGTCCAATTTTCTGAGGATAACAAAGATGTCCTTCAACCAAGAAATGGATACATAAAGTGTACATTTATACAATGGATTAATACTCTTAGGCAAATGCATGGAACTAGAAAATATCATCCTGAGTGTGGTAACCAAGTAGCAAAAGAACACACATGGTACACACTCACTTATAATTGGCTATTAGCCCAAAAGCTTGAAATGCCTAAAAAAAAATTCACAGATCATATGAAACACAAGAAAAAGGAAGACCAAAATGTGGATGCTTCATTACTTCTTAGAAGGGAGAACAAAATACACATGGAAAGAAATAGAGGGACAGAGTTTAGCAGGGACTGGAGAAAAAGCCATACAGTGACTGCCTCACATGGGGATCCATCCCATAAGCAGTCACCAATCCCAGTCAGTATTTATGGTGCCAAGAAGTGCTGACTGACAGGAGCTATATATGAGTGTCTCCTGAGTGTCTCTGTCAGAACCTTACTGATACAGATGAGGATGCTTGCAGCTAACCATTGGACTGAACAAGGGACCTCAATGGGGAAGTTAGAAAAAAGACTGAAAGAGTTGAAGAGGTTTGCATCCCCATAGGAAGAACAAAAATAACAACCAACCAGACCCCATCAGAATTCCCAGGGGCTAGACCACCAACCATTGAGTACACATGAAGGGACACAAGACTCTAGATGCATATGTATCAGAGGATGGCATTGTCCAGAATCAATAGGAGGAAAACCCTTGGTTCTGTGAAGGTTCCATTCCCCAATGTAGGGGAATGCCAGGTTGTTGAGTTAGAAGTGGGTAGGTGGGAGTTGGAGGAGCATCCTCATAGAAGCAGGGTTAAAGGGTAGGGGTTACAGTAGAAGGGGAAAGGGGATAACATTTGAAATATAAATACATAATACAGCCAAAAATAGAGCTAAAAAAAGGAAAAACAACAAAAACAAAAAGATTAAAAATTTAAAGATTAAATTATGTCATTTGCAGGGTTATTCATGGAAATGGACATCATCATAACAAACAAAATAAGCTATAAACAGAAAGAAGGTCTGCCACATTTTTCTCTAATGTAATCTATCTATCACTTATCTATCATCTATCTATTATCTATCATCTATTTATCTATCTATCTATTTTTCTATCTAGAAGAGAAGCTATGTATAACAACACTCCAAAGAGAGCTGAGAGAAAGAAACAACATAGAGTAATAGCAAAAAGGAAAATGGCAGAGCAGACTCGGGCAGGATCAATCCAGTCTCCATCTGTGCAAAGAGCTAAGGCTGTCACATGTTGCTCTGTGCATAGATCCTGCCAAGAGAAAACTGTTCTCCCAAGAGTGCTTTCACTCCTAACACCACAAGTGGGACCCCACTTTGCTCCGATAACTATACAAAGAAGAACCTGCCAGGAGTGCACAGGGAAGAGGAACTGCAGTGTAGCCTGGGTCAAGATACTACCAGTCACCATCTGCACCCGAGCTAAGGCTGTCCAAAAGTGTTCTGGCCCAAAACCTGCCCTAAGAGAGCTGGTCTCTCAGGCTTGCTTTCACACCTAAAATCACAGGCTCTCAGACTCACAGGTTCAGAGGCTCCCAGGCTCCCAGGCCCAGAGGAAAGATAAGCTCCAGTCAGTGAGAGCAAGACAAACTAACATTAGAGAAAACCAAATGGCAAGAGGCAAGCTCAAGAACTTAAACAACAGAAACCAAGACTACTACTCATCGTCATCAGAAAACAGTCCTCCCACCACAACAAATACTTGATATCCCATCACACTGGAAAAGCAAGATTTGAATTTAAAATCACATCTCATGTGGATGATAGAAGACTTTAAGAAGGACATAAGCAACTCTCTTAAAGAAATACAGCAGAACACAGGCAAACACTTAGAAGCCATAAAAGAAGAAACACAAAAATCCCTAAAAGAATTATAGGAAACCACAACCAAACAGGTGAAGGAAGTGAACAAAACTCTCCAGGAACAAAAATAGAAATAGAAACAATAAAGAAATCAGAAAAGAAGACAACCCTGGAGATAGAAATCCCTGGAAAGAGATCAGAAGTCATAGATGCCAGCATCACCAACAGAATACAAAAGATTGAAAAAAGAACTTCAGGGGCAAAAGGTACCATAGAAAACATTGACACAATAGTCAAGGGAAATGCAAAAAGCAAAAACATCTTAGACCAAAATGTCCAGGAAATCGAGGACAAAATGAACAGACCAAGTCTAAGAAAGAAAAAATAAATATATGGAAGAGAACAGAGATTCCCAAATTAAAGGGCCAGTAAAGATCTTCAACAAAATTATAGAAGAAATCTTCCCTCACCTAAAGAAAGAGATGCCCATGAGCATACAAGAAGCCTATAGAACTCCAAACAGATTGGACAAGAAAAGTAATTCCTCCTGTCACATAGTAGTTTAAATACCAAATACATAAACAAAGAAAGACTATTAAAAGCAGTAAGGTAAAAAGGTCAAGTAACATACAAAGGCAGACGTATCAGAATTACAACAGACTTTGCAACAGAGTATGAAAGCTAGAACAGCCTGGAAAGGTGTCATGCAGACTCTAAGAGAACACAAATGCTAGCCCAGGCTACTATATCCAGCAAAACTGTCAATTACTACAGATGGACACACAAAGATATTCCATGCCAAATCCAAATTTACACAATATATTTTCACAAATCCTTTCCTACAAAGGATAATATATAGAAAACTCCAACACAAGGAGGGAAACTGTACCTAGAAAAAGCAAGAAAACCAAAAGAAGCCGCACAAACATAATTTTATCAACAAATTATCAGAAATAATCACTATTCCTTAATATCTCTTACCATCAATGGACACAATTCCACAATAAAAAGACATAGACTAACAGACTGTATATGTAAACAGGACCCAGCCTTTTGCTGCATACAGGAAATGCATCTCAGTGACAAAGACAGACACAACTTAAGAGTAAAAGGCTGGGAAATTTTTTTCCAAGCACATGGTCTCAAGAAACAAGCTATAGTAGCAATTCTAATATCTAATAAAATCAGTGTTCAACCAAATTTATCAAAAAAACATGAGAAAAGACATTCCTACTCATCAAATGAAAAATTTACAAAGATGAATTCTCAATTCTGAACATCTATGCTCCAAATACAAAAGGACCCACATTCGTAAAAGAAACTTTACAAGTGCTCAAAGCATATATTGCACTACACACAATAATAGTAGGAGACTTCAACACACCACTCTCATCAATGAACAGATCATGGAAACAGAAAACAAACAAAGACACAGAAAAACTAAAAGAAGTTATGAAAAAAATGGGTGTAAGAGACATTTACAGAACATTTTATCCTAAAAGAAAATAATATACCTTCTTCTCAGCACCTCATGTTACCTTCTCCAAAACTGACCATACAATTGGTCACAAAACAGGACTCTGTAAATGTAAGGAGAATGAAATGATTCCATGCACCCAATCAAATCAACATGAACTAAAGCTGGCCTTCAATACCACCAATAAATTAGAAAGCCCACATATACGGAAGCTGAGCAAGGTCTACTCAATGACAAATTGATCAAGGAAGAAATGAAGACAGAAATTAAAGAATTTTTAGAATTTAATGAAAATGAAGACACAATATATCCAAATATATGTGATACAATGAAAGCTGTACTAAGAGAAAAACTCAGAGCTCTGAGTGCCTCCAATAAGAAACTGAAGACAGTATTCACTAACAGCTTGACAGCACACCTGAAATAGCTCTAGAACAGAAAGAAGCAAATTCACCCAATGGGAGTAATCAACAGGAAATAATCAAAGTCAGAGCTGAAATCAACCAAGTAGATAAAAAAAGAACTATAAAAAAAAAAAAAACAGGAGCTGGTTCTAGGAGAAAATCACCAAGATAGATAAACCCTTAGCCAGAATAACCAGAGGGCAGTGATATTGAAATTAACAAAATCAGACATGAAAAGGGAAAAGGGAGACATAACAACTGAAACCAGGAAATTCAAAAAAAATTATCAGATCCTCCTGCGAAAGCCTATACTCAACAAAACTGGAAAATCTGGATGAAATGGACTATTTTCTAGACAGATATCAGGAACCAAAGATAAGTCAGGAGCAGATAAACCATCTAAAGATTCCCATGACCCCTAAAGAAATAGAAGCAGGCATTAAAAGTTTCTCAAACAAAACAAACAAAAACAAAAACAAAGAAACAAAACAAACAAACAAAATAAAAACAGGACCAGGTGAGTTTAGTTCAGAATTCTATCAGACTTTCAAAGAAGACCTAATACTAATACTCTTCAAACTATTCCACAAAATAGAAACAAAAGGAACATTACCCAAGTCATTCTTTGAAGTCACAATTACTCTTATAACTAAACCACACAAAGATACTATGAAGAAAGAGAACTTCAGACCAATTTTCCTTAAGAATATGGACACAAAATTACTCAATAAAATTCTTGCAAACCAAATCCAAGAACACTTCAAAACCATCATCCATCATTATAATAGTAAGCTTCATTCCAGTGATGTAATTTTGGTTCAATATATGTAAACCCATCAATGTTATACACTATATAAACAAACTCAGAAGGGTTTGATCATCACATGATCATCTCTTTAGATGCTGAGGAAGCATTTGACAAAATTCAACATCTGTTCATGATAGAAAACTTGGAAAGCTCCAGAATTCAACGCCTAAACAAGCTAAAAACAATACATAGCAAACGAGTAGACAGCATCAAACCCAATGGAGAGAAACTTGAAGCAATCTCTCTATAATCAGGGACTACACAAGGCTTCCCACTCTCTCCCTATCTATTCAACATAACCTGAAATCCTATTCCAAGCAATTAGACAATGAAGGAGGTCAAGTGATACAAATTGGAAAGAAGGAAGTCAAAATATCTCTTATTTGTTGACAACATGATAGTGTACATAAATGACCCATAAAATTTAACCAGAGAACTCCTAAATGTGATAAACAACTTCAACAAATTTGCTGGATATACAATTAATGCAAAGAAATCAGTAGCCTTCTACTACTCAAAACAGGCTGAGAAAGAAATTAGGAAATGACATCCTTCACAATTGTCATAAGTAATATAAAATACCTTGGTGTGACTCAAGCCAAAGAAGAGGAACATCTGTATGACAAGAACTATAAGTCTCTGAAGAAAGAAATTGAAAAAGTATCAGAAGGTAGAAAGATCTCCCATGCTCATGGATTGACAGAATTAATGTAGTAAAAATGAACATCTTTCTGTAATCAATCTACAAATTTAATGAAATTCCCATCAATATTCCATTTCAATTCTTTGTAGAGTTAGAAAGAGAAATTCGCAAATCCATTTGAAATAACAAAAATCCCAGGACAGCAAAAACTATTTTCAACAATAAAAGAACTTCTGGGAGAATCATCCTCCCTAATTTCCAACTGTATTACAGAACAATAGTGATAAAAACTGTATAGTATTTGTAAAGTGTCAGACATGTACAGCAATGGAATAGAATTGAAGGCCCAGAAATGAACCCACACACCAATAGTCACTTGATCTTTAACAAAGGAGCTAAAATCATCCAGTGGAAAAAGGACAGCATTTTCAATATATGGTGCTGGTTCAACTCATGGTTAGCATATAGAAGAGTGCAAATTGAACCATTCTTACCTTCTTGTACAAAGTTCAAGTCCAAGTAAATCAAGGACCTCCACCTAAAACCGTTTACACTGAAACTAATAAAAGAGAAAGTGGTGAAGAGCCTCAAACACATAAGTACAGGGGAAATTTTCCTAAACAGAATACCAATGGCTTTTAAGATCCAGAATCCACAAATGAGACCTCATAGAATTGAAATGTTTCTGTAAGGAAAAGGACATTGTCAGTAGGACAAAATGGCAACCAATTGATAGAGAGAAAATCTTAACCAACCTACCTCTGATAGAGGGATAATATCCCATATATACAAGAATTCCAGAAGTTAAACTACAGAGAATCAACCATATTAAAAGTGGGATACAATTAGACAAGATGGATGAAGCAAAGAAGTGCAGACCGACAGGAGCCGGATGTAGATCGCTCCTGAGAGACACAGCCAGAATACAGCAAACGCAGAGGCGAATGCCAGCAGCAAACCACTGAACTGAGAATAGGACCCCCGTTGAAGGAATCAGAGAAAGAACTGGAAGAGCTTGAAGGGGCTCAAGACCCCATATGTACAACAATGCCAAGCAACCAGAGCTTCCAGGGACTAAGCCACTACCTAAAGACTATACATGGACTGACCCTGGACTCTGACCTCATAGGTAGCAATGAATATCCTAGTAAGAGCACCAGTGGAAGGGGAAGCCCTGGGTCCTGCTAAGACTGAACCCCCAGTGAACTAGACTGTTGGGGGGAGGGCGGCAATGGGGGGAGGGTTGGGAGGGGAACACCCATGAGGAAGGGGAGGGGGGAGGGGGATGTTTGCCCGGAAACCAAAGAATTATTATTAAGTATTAAATAAATTTAAAAAAAGTGGGATACACTACTAAACAAAATATTCTCAACTGAAGAGTATCAAATGACTGTGAAGCACCTAAAGAAATGTTCACCATCTTCATACATCAGGGAAATGCAAATCAAAACCACCCTGGTATTCTACCTTATACCAGTCAGAATGGCTAAGATTAAAAACTCAGGTGACAATAGATGCTGGTAAAGATGTGGGGAAAGAGGAACACCCCTCCATTTTTGGTGGGGTTGCAAACTGCTACAACCACCTGGAAATCAGTCTGGTGGTTCCTCAGAAAATTGGACAAAGTATGATCTGAGGACTCAAAGGAGGAAATATGGAGACTAAGTATGGATCAGAGACTGAATGGAAGGCCATCCAGAGGCTGCCACACATGGGGATGCATTCCCACATTCAGTCACATAATCCAGTCACTACTGGGGATGCCAAGAGGTACATGACAGTACCTGACAGTAGCCTGATATAGCTATCTCCTGAGAGGCTCTGCCAAAGCATGACAAATATAGAGCTGGATGCTCACAGCCAAGCATTGGACTGAGAACCTGATCCCCAATGGAGGCGTTAGAGAATGGACTTAGTTAGCTGAATGGGTTTGCAACCTCATAAGAAGAACAACAGTATCAACCAACCAGATTCTCCAGAGCTACAAGGGAATAAACCACCAACCATAGAGCACACGTCAAGTGACTTAAGGCTCCAGCCACACATGTAGAAGAGTATGGCCTTGTCAGGCATCAGTGAGAGGAGAGGCCCTTAGTCTGGTGAAGGCTTGATTACCCTGTGTAGGGGAATGCCAGAGCAGAGAGGCAGGAGGGAGTGGGTGGATGGTGAATCATCCTCATGGAAGCAGGGAGTTGAGGGAGGGATGGTATAGGAGGCTTTTAGAGGGAAAACAAGGAAGGGGATAACATTTGGAATGTAGGTAAAGAAAATATCCAATAAAAATGGGGGAAAAGTAAAAAAAAAATAAAAATTTTTCAAAAACTGTAAAAAGGAACTTAAAAAAACAATGAAGAATGGTGAACAAAATACTTACAGGAGGAAATACAGACAAACACTGGAGCAGAGACTGAGAAAAAGGTCATCCAGAGACTGCCCCATTCTGTGGAACCATCCCATATTCAGCTACTCATTCCAGTCACTATTGGTGATGCCAAGAAGTGTTACCTGACAGGAGCTTCGTACGGATGTCTCCTGAGAAGCTTTGTTAGACCTTTACTTATACAGATTAAGATACTTGCAAGCTATCCATCAGACTGAGCATTGCAGCTCAGATGCAAGAGTTAGACAAAGGATTAAAGGAAATGAAGGGGTTTGCAACCCCACAGGAAGAACAACAATATCAACCAACTATACCCCCAGAACTCGCAGGGACTAAACCACCAACCAAAGAGGATACAAGGGGGTGGCAGACCCATGGCTTCAGATGCAAAGGATGGCATTGTCTGACATCAATAGGAAAAGTCCTTGATCCTGTGAAAACCGCCTTCCCCAGTGTAGGAGAATGCCAATATGTGAGGAGGGAATGGGTGTTAGGAGGGTGAACATCCTCATAGAAGCATGGGAAGGGGCTATAGGAGAAGGGAGAACTGGGGAAGGGGGTATCATTTGAAATGTAAATACATAAACTATCCAATAAAAAATAAAAGAAGAGAGCAAAATATAAATTTTCATCAGATAAACAAAACATGTATTTGTGTAGACACAACCATGTGTTTGTGTAGCTGTGTATGTGGAAAAGAAATAGAGAGGAAAGCCTGAAAGGCTGGTGAAGGAATTATGGGGAATTAATATGATTAAAGTACAGCGATATATTTATACATAAACACATTCATATATGCGTACATACATACAAATGTTTGTGTGTATATCATAAGGATCACCATTTAATTTTAATTATATATTTCATTTATTTTAGAGTTGGGTAGAGTGAAAGCCGGCAGAACATGAGAGTGAACGTTAATGTCCAACTTGCAGTAATAAGTTTTCTCTCATTACTACATCCTGGGAATCACAGGATTTCATGCTTGAAGTCAGTAACATTATACCAACCCCTAAAACAATATTTATATACTAGTTAAAATTTTAACTGTGAACTGGCTTGTTGTGTCTTATTTTAATGGCAGTATGGCTTTCTGTAGAATTAGTCTAACACAGGTGAATGCAATTGTGAAAGAGCTCAGATCTTATACTGGGTGGGTGATGCCTTTCTCTGTAAGTCGTCCTACTAGCCCTGATCACATGTGTATTGTGTATTTGAGTGTTTGTGTGTGTGTGTGTGTGTGTGTGTGTGTGTGTCCAACACTCTTCTGAATTGTTAGTTTGCTTTATTAATGATTCCTCCATTCTCTTACTGGAAGCCTTTTCACAAAAGGTTTGCTTTAGAGTTGTTTAGAACTACTGAATTATTAAATGTTACAAACAACCATTTCAACTGCAAAGAAGACATTATTTGAAAAGATTACCCAGTGATGATTTTCTAAGTGCTAATCAAGTTAACATAGCCATGTAACATATCAAGGGGAGGTGGTTTCATTTGGTTTGTTATTAACTCCAATGCATATGTGGCTGTTATCAGGGTTCTCTCCTTTTCATTCCACAGAATTGTCAGCAATATTTTCTTTTACTTAAAGATTTATTCATTTATTTTATGTATGTGAGTACACTGTTGCTGTCTTCAGGGATACCAGAAGAGCTCATCAGATCCAATTACAGATGACTGTGAGCCACCATTTAATTGCTGGGAATTGAACTCAGGACCTCTAGAGGAACATTCAGTGTTCGTAACTGCTGAGCCATCTCTTCAGCTCCCAATGTTTACTTTTTTTTTTCTTTTTTTTTTTCGGAGCTGGGGACCGAACCCAGGGCCTTGCACTTGCTAGGCAAGCGCTCTACCACTGAGCTAAATCCTGAACCCCCAATGTTTATTTTTTAATTAATCTCTTTATTTAATTATTGCTCTCTTCTCAATCTGACCCTCAAAATTCCCAGTCTCCATTAGCTACTCAAAGAAGGGGAAGTCTGCCTCCTCACAAGTGGGAACACAAATATATCCTGGTATAGTTGCTCCAAGCAGGAATAAGCACACCCTTCACCATTGAGGCCAGATGTGGCAGTCCACCTAGAGTAAGAGTATCCAAAGCAGGCAAAAGATTCAGAGATAGCCCATACTCCAATTGTTAGGAAACCCACATGAAAACCAAGCTGAACATCTGCTATAAATGTGTAGAGGACTAAGTATAGGCCCATGTCTGCTCTTTGGTTGATGGTTCAGTGTCTGTGAGCTCCCATGGACTGAGATTAGTTGAGCTCTATGTAACTTTATGGTGTTCTTGTCCCTTCTAGCTCCCTTCATCTTTTCCTCCACTCCTGCACAAGACTCCCTGAGCTCCACCCCTGTTTAGCTATGGGTCTCTTCATATATTTCCATTAACTGATAGATGAAACATGTCAGAAGATATTTAAGCAAAGCTCCTACCTGCACACACAGCAAAGTATCATTAATTGTTTCAGAGGTTGGCACTCCTAGATGTGATAGGACCTAAGTTGGGTTAACAATAATTTGCCATTCCTTCAATCTCTGTTCCATTTCATCCTTGCAATTCTTGTAGGCAGGACAAATTTTGGGTAAAACATATTTGAGGGTGAGATCTCTCCTGCATCTCTCCATAAGAAGCCTCACCTGGCTATATGATATGGACACTGCAATCTCTGTATCCCAAGCTGCTAGGAGTTTCAACAAGGGTCACCCTAATGGATTCCCAGATCTGCCCTCTAGTGATTCAGTACTCTTTCCAGGCTTTTTCCACCCCACTGTCCCTACACCTGATCAGTACTCCCATGCCACCACTTATCCCCTCTCCCACCCAGTTCCCATCCACATATGATGTCTATTTGATTCCCTCTTATGAGGGAGATTCAAGCATCCTCTCGTGGACCTTCCTTGTTACTTAGCTTCTTTGGGTTTGTGAATTTTAGCATGATTATCCTGTAGTTCATACTTAATGTCCTCCTCCAAATGAGTACCTAACAAGTGTGTCTTTCTGGGTCTGGGTAACATCACCCAGGATGATATTTCTAGTTCCAAACATTTGCCGGAAATTTTCTTGATCTTTTTTTTTTAAATAGATGAATAGTATTCCATTGTGTAAACTTAACACATTTTCTCTATATGTATTTTGGCTGAGGGAAATCTATGTTGTTTCCAATTTCTGGCTATTTGGTTATATGTTCTGCTATGAACATAGTTGATTGGCATATTGTAACATCTTTTTAGTATATGTTCAGGAGTGGTATAGCTGGGTCTTGAGGTAGAACTATTCCCCAATTTTCTGAGGAACTTTCAGATTGCTTTCCAAGGTGGCTGTGTTAGTTTGCAATCCTACCAACAATGGAGGAGTGTTCATATTGTTCTACATGTGCTGTCACTTGAGTTTTTGATCTTGGCTAATCTTGCAGGTGTAAGATAGAATCTCACAGTACCTTTTTACTTGTATTTCTCTGATGACTAATAATGTTGAATACTTAAGTGTTTCTCAGCCATCAAATATTCCTTTGTACATTTTAGATATTAGTCCTTTGTAAGAATTAGGATTTGTGAACATCATTTCCCATTATGTAGGCTCTCTCTTTTGCTCTATTGATGGTGTCTTTTGCCTTATAGAAGCTTTTCAATTTCAAGAGGTCTCATTATTAAATGATGATATTAGTGCTTGAGCTATTGCTATTCAGTTCAGAAATTTTTGTCCTGTTCCAATGTACTCAATGCCATTCCCCACTTTCTCTTCTATTAGTGTATATGGTTGATGTCTTTAATATACATGGACTTGTGTTTTCTTTAGGGTGATAAACACATATCCTATTGGATCAGCACAATTTGTCGAAGATTCCTTCTTTCTTACATTATATGGTTTTGGCTTTGTACAAAAGCAAGTTTTCATAGGTGTGTGGCTTTACATTGGGCTCTTCAATTTGATTGCATTGATCAAACACTCTGTTTCTATATAATACAATACAGACTTTAGTCACTTTTGCTCTGTAATCAATGGACACCCAATCAATGGACAGAAGCCGTTGACCCCTGTGGTTGAATTATGGAAAAGCTGGAAGAAGCTGAGGAGGTGGGTGACCCTACAGGAAGACCAGAAGTTACAATTAACCCAGACCTCGGGGATTTCTCAAACCAACCAGGCAACATACACCAGCTGATATGAGGCCCTGAACCCATTTGCAGCGGAGGACTGCTTGGTCTCGTCTCAGTCAGAAAAAGATGCACCTAATCCTCAAGAGACTTGAGGCCCCAGAGAGTGGGGGTGGGGCGGGTGGGTTGCAGTTGGGGTGTGCTCTTGGAGTTGTGGAGGGGCTAGAGGGTATGGGATGTGGAACAGACAGGGGGTGGACCAGGAGGGAAATAAAGTCTGGAATGTAAAATGATTAAAGAATAATTTTAAAAAATGAGGACTGAGAACAAGACCCCATTGAAGGAATCAGAGAAAGGACTGAAAGAGCTGAAGGGGCTTGAGACCCCATATGAACAACAATGCCAAGCAACCAGAGCTTCCAGGGACTAAGTCACTACCCAAAGACTATACATGGACTGACTCTGGGCTCCAGATTCATAGGAAACAATGAATAGCCTAGTAGGGGCACCAGTGGAAGGGGAAGCCCTTGGCTCTGCCAAGGCTGGACCCTCAGTGAAAGGGATTGTTGGGAGGAAGGCACAAATGGGAGGGAGGATGGGAGGGAGAACACCCACATAGAAGGGGATAGGGAGAGGTTAGGGGGATGTTGGCCTGGGAACCACGAAAGGGAATAACATTTCAAATGTAAATAAGAAATACCTAATTTAATAAAGATGGAAAAAATGAGGACTACACTGAATCTGTAGATTGCTTTTAGCAAGATGGTCATTTTCATTATGTTAACCTTATTTATCCATGAGGATGGAGATCATTCCATCTTCTGATTTCTTCAATTTTCTTCTTGTGGTACTTGATTTATCATCATACAGGTCTTTCACTTGCTTAGTTAGAGTTGAACCAAGATATTCTATATTATTCGTGGATACTGTAAATGGTGTTATTTCCTTAATTTCTTTCCTAGGCTGTTTATCATTTGTATATAGGAAATATTTTTGAGATATTATTTTACCTAGGCACACTGCTGAAGGTGTTTATCAGCTGCAGGAATTCTCAGGTAGAATTTTAGCATCACTTATGTATATTATTATCTTTGTGTATCATCATACTTTCACTTCTTCCTTTCCAAGTTGTATGCCATCAGTATCTTTTAGTTCTGTTGTGTCTCTAGCTAAAACTTCAAGTACTACATTGAAGAGATAGATGAGACTGGGCAACCTTGTTTTATCCCTGATTTTAATGTAAACGCTTAACTTTTTCTCCATTTAATTTTATATTGGTTACTAGGTTGCAGTATATTGCCTTTATTGCACTTCATATTGCTGAATTTTCCAACACTTTTAAAATGAAGGGGTGTTGAAATTTGGCAAAGGATTTATTAGCATCAACTAAGATGATCATTTGTTTTTCTTTCACTTTGTTTAGAAACACACCTGCATCTTCATGATCAAACCTGCTTGATCATTGTGCGTGATCTTTTTGATGTGTTCTTGAGTTTGGTTTGCAAGCATTTTGTTGACTATTTTTACATCACTGTTCATAATGGAAATTGATCTGTGCTTTTTCTTCTTGAGTTTTTGTGTGGTTTAAGTATCAGGTCACTCGTCTCATTTATATTTTGTGGAGTAGTTTAAGAAGTGATAGCATTAGCTCTTCTTTGAAAGACTGGTAGAATTCAAGGGCTTAAACCTCTGCCCTTGGTTTTTTTTTTTGGGGGGGGGTTTAATAAGTGACTCTATTTCCTTAAAGGCTGTAAGAGGAATTAGATGTTTTACCTGATATTGATTTAACTTTGAAAAGTGGTATCTATCATGAAAATCACCCACTTAATTTAAAATTTCCAGTTGTATGGAATACAGGCCTCTGAAGTAAGTCCTAATTAATATTTGGATTTCCTAATTGTCTGTTCTTATGTCTCCCTTTTCATTTCTGATTTTGTTAATTTGGACACTGTATCTCTGCTTTTAAGTTAGTCTAAGGGATTTTCTATCATGTAGATTGCCTCAAAGAACCAACTCTCAATTACATTGATTCTTTTTATTGTTTTTTTGTTTCTAACTTATTGATTTCAGCCTGGACTTTCATTATTTTCTGCTATCTACTTCTCCTGGTGTTTTGGTTCTTTTTTTTTTCTTTTTCTTTTTTTTTTTGTTCTAAAGCTTTCAGTTTTGCTTTTAGGTTGCTCTTATGAGATCACTTTAATTTCTTTATGAATGCACTTAATGATATGAACTTTCCTTTTAACACTGCTTTCATTGTGTGCCCTAAGTTTAGGATTGTTGTAGTTCATTTTATTGAATTCTGTAGTCTTTATTTTTTTTTTTATTTCTTACCTGACCCAGTGATCATTCAGTAGGTAGAAGCTCAGATTTCATAAGCTTGTAGGCTCTCTCTTGCTTCAGTTGTTGAATTCCTGATTTAATCTATGGTGTTCTGATAAGATAAAAGTGATTACTTAGATTTCATCTATGTAGACTCACTCTGGGACCAAGGATATGGTCAATTTTGTTCAAGGTTCGATGAGGTTCAGAGAGGAGTATGTGTGTGTGTCTGTGTGTGTGTGTGTGTGTGTGTGTGTGTGTGTGTGTATGTGTGTATGTATGTGTGTGTGGTGTGTTGTGTGTGTGTATGTATGGATGTATGTGTGTATATTTGAATGATATGTTCTGATTTATAATCTGTTAGTTTCATTATTTCTTTGTTTATTTCTCTCTCAGTGACCTGTCCATTAATGAATCAGTGATATTGAAGTGTCCTACTATTAATGCATGGGATTCAACATGTGATTTATCTTTTACTAATCTTTTACAAATGTGGTTGTCTTTGCATTTGAGACACAGATATTCAAAATTGAGATGTCACTTGATTTAAAGTGATGGATATAAATGTCCTTTGCCATCTCTTTTGATTAATTTTGGTTGACAATCTATTTTAGTAGATATTAGAATGGTTACTCCACCTTACTTCTTGGGTCCATTTGCTTGGAAAACCATTTGCTAAGCATTTACTCTGAGGTAATGTCTATTTTTGTTGATGAGCTATATTTCTTACAGGTAGTATTGTGGATCCTGTTTTTAATCCATTGTATTTGCCTGTGCCTTTTATTGGAGAATTGAGTCCATTGATGTTGAGAGATATTAATGACCAAGGATTGTTAAATCCCGTTTTATTGTTGTTATGGTTGTTGTTGTTGGTGGTGGTGGTGGTGGTGGTGGTAGTGGTGGTGTGTATGTGTGAGAGGAGTGTCTTCCCTTTCTTTCATTTGCTCTTTTGCAATTGCTTATTTCTCTTGTTTTCTTCATCATCATAATCCTGCTTGGGTTGGGTTGGAGGTTTGTTTTTTTTCTTTTTTCCTTCCCTATATAATACGGTATTCCCATATTAACTTGGCCTTTGTTGATTGTGTTCTTATGTTGTTTGATAGGGCTGAATTAGAGGAAAAGGCATTGTTAATATCTGGTTCTGTAATAGAATCTTTTGTTTTTCTCTATAGACAGTGATTGAAAGTTTTACTGAGTAGTCTGAACCGATATCTGGGTCTCTTGAAGTCTGAAAAACATCTGTTCAATATCTTCTGGCTTTTAGAGTCTCTGTTGAGAAGTCAGATGTTATTCTGACAGGTCTGCCCTTATGTGTCTCTTGTATTTTTCCTCTTGAAGCTTTTAATATTCTTTATTTGTTCTGTAAATTTGATTATGATGTGGCAGGACCATGACCTTTTTTTGTCCAATCTACTTGTGTTCTGCAAGATTATTGTATGGTTACTGGCATATCTTTCTTTAGCTTGGGGAAATTTTCTTTTTTGATTTTCTTGAAGATATTTTATGGGCCTCTGACATGGGACTCTTCTCCTTCTTCTATACCTATTATCCTTAAGTGTGGTCTTCTCCTAGTGTCCCAGATTACCTTGATGTTTTCTGTCATGAACTTTTTATATTTAGCAATTTCTTTGATGTACCAATATCTGCTATTCTAGCTTCTACGCCTTAGATTCTCTCAGCCATCTCTTTTATTCTTTTGCTGATGCTTGCATTTTTATTTTCTGTTACTTTCCTAAGGTTGTGTTCCCCAGAATTCTCCCAGTTTATCCTTGTTGTTTCAATTTCCACTTTTAGATCTTGGAAAATTTTATTCACTTTCTTCACCTGTTTGTTTTTCTTGTATTTATTCATTTCCCTTTGAAGTCCTCTATCATCTTTGTAAGACTGAAGTAAGGTCATCTCCTTTTTCTTTGGCTTTGTTTAGATATCCAGGGCTTACTGTAGTATGACAGCTGGAATCTAGTGGTGCCATGTTTCCCTAGCATAACTTGTTATCCACGAGGAAAAAGAAAAATCTGATAATTTATAAACATGTGGAATGATTCTCATGGACTATATCATACAATAAATTCTAACTTGTGGTATTGTTTTTATAGACCATCATATAATAATATGATACACTCTATTTTGTTTAATTTGTGCTATTTTAGTCTGAAATATATAAGAACTGTCAAATAAATTGATTTTGTAGATAATATTTGTGATTACATATATATCAATTTCTAGGAGATACAAAGAAGGCTTCTTATGGAATGTTAACATATGCTTCTTAGTTTAATTGTTGGTTATATAAAACTTTTCACTATATGTACATTTATAAGTAGCACATGTTTTTTATGTTTAGTATTCTGTTACTTGTGTCTGCAATAATAATCTTTAAAATTTGAAGATTGCTGTTCTTATTCTTATTGTGCTGTTTTAAGGAAGACTCTTTGACTATAAGTAACACTGAAAAGAAAAGATATATTATGTCTTACAGGTTAGATTCCATCTTCTAGGGTATCAGAATACGAACTCAGTCAGACAAGAACTGAAGCAGAAACATGGAAAGAAGCTGCTTACTGGCTTCTTTTTCCATGCATTTCCAGTTTGCTCTCTTACACAACTCATGACCATCTGCCTAGAGATGGCATTAATCTGAGTGAGCACAATGCTCTCCCAGCAATTGCTAATCAAGAAAATGTCTCATGGATATGCACAGGACAGGCTGATGGAGGAAGTTTCTCAAATCTGCTTCCCTTTCACCAGGTGATCAGTTTAGAGTAAACTGTCATAATAATAAGCAAAGGAGCATTTATTTGACTTTTCAAGTTGTTACAACACAAAAATGTATACTTTAATGTTTAATAATATGTTATATAAACATGATGGTTATTTTTATGGCTACTTAAAATTACATTTTATATACACTTGAAGCTGGTCTCAGAAATGGTAAATTCCATTTAACTTGTTGGTCAGGAGAGTCCAAGAAACCCCAAATCATATAGGCTATTACTATTGTTTTTGGCGCCTTCCAGAAAAAGAAGATAAAAATTCCAATTTCTGCAGACACCACATTATTCATACACAGGCTTTGGAAGAATTGATCTGCCTGATCTGGAAAACTTCTCACCCAGGGCTAGCTCTCATAGTTTCAGAAGAGACCATGAAATTTACCAACAGCAAATAGCAATAAATAGTACTATTATTCTGTAATTCCTACAAACAACAACAGTTAAATCATGATAAGATATTCAGAAAGTTACAATCGTGGCATTGGG
Source organism: Rattus norvegicus (assembly GCF_021556685.1). Lineage (NCBI taxonomy): Eukaryota > Metazoa > Chordata > Mammalia > Rodentia > Muridae > Rattus > Rattus norvegicus. The sequence continues at coordinate 73,565,239 of NC_141536.1, read as the reverse complement.
TAAAACAAGAGACATCTTAGACCGCTTAAGGACTACTCAACATGAGGACATTTTGTGTGATTCTGTAAATTTAGCCAACCATTCATAGATTATGAGACAATGGAAACTTGGTTGTAACCTAATACTATGAAACTAGTAAATTACTAAACTTCTCACTGAATTCAAAATACTTATCATTACATCCACCTATAAGTGTATATTTAACCTCATTCCCCACCCATCATGGAAATGTCTTTTTGGAGCAGAGAAAGATCATTATAGAAAGCGTAAATGGTGACATTATAGATATCATCATATATGGGAGTGCTGGCCCCTAATTATTATATTTATAGTACAATCACAATATTTAAGTCTCAGGGAATTTCACAAAGATGATAGTGAACAATGAATGATAAGACCCAGAGGGACAATGTGGGAAAGTCTTTTCTTAAACAAAACTAAACAAAATTAAAAAGAAGGAAGAACAAAGTGTGGATGATTTAATCCTACTTAGAACAAGGAACAATAATCACCAAAGTAGAGGGAGGGACCTGGGAGGTAGAGAGGAGGGGGAGGAAAAAGTGGGGTAGGGTCAGGTACGGGAAGAGACAAGAAAGAAGTCCAGAGGGTCAGGAGAGTGAATAGAAATATGTAGCGGTGAGAGGTAGGAAATGGAGGGTAGGGGGTCACCACATTGGGATCCATCGCAACTGCAGACACCATACCTATGGCTGACGATGAGAAGTGCTCACAGACAGGAGCCTGGTACGGCTGTCCTCTGTGAGGCTTTGCCACCATCTGACTAAGATAGTTTAAAATATAGTCAATGATTGCGCTGAGCCTAGGATCTAAAATGGAGGAGTTAGAGAAAGGACTGAAGGAAGTGAATGGGATTGCAACCACACAGGAAGAAAAACAATATCAACTAACCAGAACCCCAGAGATCCCAGGAATTAAAACTACCAACCAAAGAGTATACATGGGTAAGTCCACAGCTCTAGCAACATATACAGCAGAGGATTGCCTTATCTGCCATTAATGGGAGAGAAATCCCTTGCTCCTATGGAGGTTTGTTGCCCCATATAGGAGAATGTTAGTGGCATGAGGCCATAGAGATTGTGTGGGTGGGGGAAACACCCTCTTCGAACCAAACGGGAGGGGGTATGAGATGAGAGGTTTGTGGAGAGGAGACCGGGAAGATGAACAACATTTAAAGTGGAAATAAATAAAGTAGCACACACACACACACACACACACACACACACACACACACACTCACACACACACACAAAGTTGAATACGATCATTGTACATTCTATGAAATAATTTAAGAATTAATAAAATATTATATTATATAAAATGTATATTTCATTGCATTTAATGATTAAATAACTTACAAGAGGGCTTCTGTGAGAATAAAGTTTATTAACGAAGGATCCATGTAGAAATATAATTCATGAGAGTTGACTGTTACTTTTCAACTTAAATTTTCAATGCATTAAAAGCATTCCAGTGGTTCTTATATGTGTTGACTCATGAAACCAATCGTACAGGCAGACATAGCTCAGAACTTTAAATTAACTTTACCTTCAGAAGTCCTTGATGACCCCAAACTTTCCGTAGGGCATTCTTCATCTCTGTGTTTCTCAGTGTGTAGATCAGAGGATTGAACATGGGTGCTATGATGGTGTAAAAAAGAGCAAACACTTTGTCTTCTGGGAATGTGGTGGCTGGTCTGATATAAATGAATAGTGCAGGTGCAAAAAAAAGGACTACAATTGTTAAATGGGAACTGCAAGTAGATAGAGCTTTGCTCCGACTTTCTGCAGAGAATGCCCTTACAGTATACAATATGAAAAAATAAGAGAATATCAAAACAACAAATGTCACTAAAGCAATTAAGCCAGAGTTAGCAATGACTAAGAGACCTATTATGTGTGTATTGGAACAGGCCAATTTCAACAAAGGGTACACATCACAGAAATAGTGATCTATCTCATTTGGGCCACAAAATGGTAAGAAGATAGTGAGAAAAAGCTGACAAGCTGAGTGCACAAATCCCCCCGTGCAACAAGTTATGATGATCAAGTTACACCTATGTCTGCTCATGATCACGGTATAATGCAAGGGCCTGCAAATGGCCACATAGCGGTCATAGGCCATGCCTGTGAGAATAAAGATTTCAATTCCTCCAAATAAATGAGTTGTGAAGAGCTGTATCATACAATTATTATAGGAAATGACTTTCCTTTCTGCCAGTAAGTCAGTCATTAATTTAGGGGTCACTGTGGATGTGTAGCAGAGGTCAGAGAGTGAGAGATAGTTGAGGAAGAAATACATAGGTTGTTCAATGAGCTGAGTGCCTGTGATAGAAATCATTATGAGAACATTGCCCATCCAAATAGCAATGTAGCAAAATAAAAAAAATACGAAGCAGAGGATTTCAGTGTTCTTATTTTGGGAAAGTCCCAATAAAATAAAGACTGTGATATTATTGCTTTTATCCATGGCTCATTGTGGACAGAATATGCACATCACCTGAAATGACATAGTTGAGGAGGTTATGTTTAGAAGTACATTCTACCTGTTTCTTATATACTAAATATGCTTAATCTGTTTCAGCCACATAATTTATATAATAAAAATCTGGAATTCAGTTCTAATAACCTTCAACATTCTCTAAGAATATCACAGCTGGTTGCAAATAAAACAAATTAAGATTTCTGATCTATAATTGTCCAATGCATACATTTTTATGAATATATATACTCTCTAGACAATGAAAATTACAAATAATTGTGGTTAATATAAAAGTAGTTTCAATCAGGCTATATTCTTTTCATTCTTCTATAATGTGGCTTTATTTTATTTACAACAACTTTGTGTGATTATAAGTAGAATATAAAATGTGACCTGCTTTAAAAATAGGCTTATAGAATTGACATAAGTATACTGTGAATTTATTATAAATTCTAGAGTCATTAATTTAGTTATTATTTAAGTATGAGAAAGAACAATTTGCCTTACTAACACTGAAAATACAATAACATTTGGGAATTTTGAAAAAATTTGAGATTAGCATCTTTCTCTCAATTACTTGCTTCACAAAGATGGATTGTATTTTTAATCCTTAGAAAATGTATGAGTAGTATGATTCTCATTGTGAGTCAATAAAAGTCATAAAATTTGAAAGACTAGGCTGTAGGAAGTAAGAAAATTGTATTAGGTAATGACAAGACATCATATTAGACTGGTAGAATTTTGAACAAGAATGGATCATTAAGTTTGCACATATAAATTTTAATACTTCTAAATGAAACATCTTAAAATTATCAAATAGTGTCAAAATGTTCTCTTTAATCTTCAGTTCAGCTCTGATCACACATTCAGATTTTTCAATTCAATTTCATTCTACTACTTTACATATTAATTCACATGAAAAATAATAAATAATTTTAACTAATAAGTTTTTATTTAAGAAGAATTTGGATGGCCATACTTCCCCAACTGCTCTAAGATTATTGTCACCTTCCTATGTAGAAAACTCAATTAATTGTCTCTCTTTTTGTTGAACAAATAGACAAACAATAAAAAAGAAAAAAGGCATGCAAAAGAAAGAAACAAGATTTTTAAAACATAAAGAAAACACACCAACACACACACATGCACACACATACACACACACACACACACACACACACAAATAACACAAAATTAGAAATTGTATTATACAAGGAAAAGACCAGTAAGACAAAAAAATGCCACTGAAGTTATCGATATGAGACAAAATGTCTACAGGAATACCATTAAGTTCTTGTTTTTTATTACTATTGAATTGTAAAATGAATTCTTTCATTTCTGCAATAAAATTTCATGAATAAGAACAAAGACATAGGATTTTTAAAGTAGGTTCTAATTGTTCCCCAAAGCAGGTAACAATAACTATGATATTTTGCAATTAAACAAGAAAATATATTTTTAGTTATTCTTAAAATTGCTAGCAAACACGCACATCTGTTGCTTTTCATTCATATTAGGTTATTATTAGAATATATTGATAGGATATTGAATTGTCTTGACTCAGAAGGCTAAAGTTGATGTATAAATTTCTCACTGGTATTTGATTTCTTTTCTACATGAAAATCTTTATTTCTTAAAATTTAAGATGAAATATAATAATGTTTCCTTTCTGTTACTTCCCTTCAAACTATTCTATGTACCCCTCATTGTGCTCCTTCAAAATCATGGCATCTTTTCTGACCTTGATTCATATTCTTCACACACAGAACTTCTACTGTGTTAAAGTTTGAAAAAGATTTCTGGTAAGAATTTAATTAATCTTCACAGTTTTGACACCTCTCTGGTAACACTTGTTAAATTAGTAACTGACTTCAGATATGACCTTTGTGAATTCAAACTTACAAAATAATAAGTCATTTGTTTTAAAGCCTTTTTAAATTGAAATAAGGAAAAGCATGCAACTTACTTAATTGTTAAAGGTTTGTTGTGAGTTTTAACTTTTAAAATAAATAAAAATGAGACATGTTAAATTGGTTTTTGTAACTGCATTGCTCTAGTGTTTATGTGTCACTTGAAAGGTAAATACTAGTGAGGATGTGTCACTTGAAAGGTAAATAAAATAAATATAATCTTAACCTGGAAGATGTACATGTATGGTAAGACAACAAGCATATTACTGACTCCATCTTCTAAGCAGAGTTTCCTAACCACAGATCCTGAATTCACCATCATCTCTTTATAAGTCCTGTTCAAATTCAAGAAAAAGTAGAAATAATTTGAGCATTAATTCTGACCTATCCAACTTTAAATTATATAGATATATATATATATGTATATATATGTATGTTTGTATTCATCAAGCAAACATAATTTATCTGAATTTCAATATTTGATTCATAGATAGTTATTGTAAGAACACATTTAATTTTAAAATGGAATTATAAATTAATTTAAAGTCTGTTCATGAATTCTGAACTGAATCAGTTCTCAGATCTATAACCACCTCTCGAATGTCACTGATTCATAGTTTTTACAAAATCTGAGGTAGGAATACCTCTTACCTCCTCAAGAATGATTAGTGATTTTTGTTAAGAAAGACTATATTATATTTTCAGATACTTGTCATGTGATAGAAATAAGGGAGTGGCAGAAAATTGAGTTCAATTTTTAATACTTACACTTCTTAGATGCAGGAGTTTATATTCTTAGTTCATAAAATGAAGGAGCTAGAATCAATGGTGTATAAGAATTCTTCCTATATAGATTATTCATATAGGAGTAAAAGGTACTGTTAACATTACATATTTAGGGATAATAACTATGAAATTATTTACTTATACAGGTTCTACTATTATTTTAAATGATAGTTTATTTTATAATCATGTCTGTTCCTTGTCAAGAAATCAGTTACATAACTGCTTAAGTTATATCCTTCAAAGTTCTGACTTGAAGACTTTAACATAAATTGCAATATTTGTATTTCATTACCTATTTTACCAAACTAATACATGAGAAAAATTTAATAACTGCCTGTCAGTTAGCAGACTCTCAAACTAATAATTATATGAGGCTGTGCATTCCAGAGAGATAACATTATAGACACAGCTGCATACAAACTCCGTTATAACTTCTATAGAACCAATTTATTTCTAAGCATTGAAAATTTAGCCGTCATGCACAATCTTTAAGTAGATACTATTTCTTAAAAATAAAATTTAATTTCCAGTTAAGGTAGAATTTAAGGAAAGTATATCATTCACATATTCTCAAGTTACCAACTCACCAGTTAGCAACATTCTTTGAGATCCAAGATATCAGAGCAATTCTGCAACAGAATCATATATGTTCTGTACAAAGCATGTTTCCCATTCATGACAAAATTTTAATGACTAACAGTCTATTTGCTGATTATAACATTGAGTTCTTTTACTATGGGAAGGGAGCTATAGTTATTTTGCTAGGAACTAACCTACAGCAGTTCAGATAGAGCACTTTTATTATGTTCTCTGGGGAAGTTCTGTGTTTTCAAGTGTGTTTAAGTATTTATTTTTTTACAGTTCTGTAGGTGGAGCCAATGCATTGCATGTGCCAAGTAGTGGGTGCTTGGATACAGAGAAAAGCCTTGGTGCTTTCTGTTTGTTAATATTTTTCTCGTAAAGTATAAAGAAGAATGGAAGTGGACATTAGAAGTAATAGGCTCATCAGACCTCATTTTTTAACAGACTTTACTATAATTATATAAAAAAATATACAAACAATTACAAATATTTTTCATAAAAAGATTATTGTATCCTCTGAAACCTACTTCAATATCCTTTTACTTGAATTAGCTCACATTTCATCTCGATGGTTTGTATCTCAAGAAGCTAACCTCCAAAAAACAAACAACCCAATCAAAAATGGAGTATAGTGCTAAACAGAAAATTTACAACAGAAGAATCTCGAATAGCTGAGAAGCATTTAAAGAAATTTTAAAAGTCCTTCATGATCAGGGAAATGCAAATCAAGCCAGCTCTGAGATTCCACCTTACACTAATCAGAATGTCTAAGATCAAAAACTCAGGTGACAGTACATGTTAACAAGAATGTGGAGAAGGACTAACACTCCTCCATTGCTGGTGGTATTGCAAACTAGTACATCTTTGGAAATAATTCTGGAGGTTCCTCAGAACACTGGAAATAGATCTACATGAGGACCCAGCTATACCACTCTTAGGCATATGCCCAAAAGTTGTCCTACCATACCACAGGGGCACATGCTCCACTATGTTCATAGTGGCCTTATTTGCCATAGCCAGAATCTGGAAACAATCCAGATGTCCTGTAAAAGAAGAATGGATACAAAAAAGTGGTTCATTTACACAATGGAATACTATTCAGCTATTAATAATAAAGACATCATGAGTTTTTCAGGCAAATGTTTAGAACTAGAAAATATCATGATTGAGGTAACTCAGACCAAAAAGGCCATAAGTATGTATTCACTACTAAGTGGATATTAACCAAAATGTTCAGAATAATTAGGATAAAATCCACAGAAGTGAAAAACATTACTAAGCAGATGGACTCAAGTGGGGATTTTTCAATCCCACTTGGTAGGAAGAAAAAAAGCAATCACAGGAGGCAAATGATGGGAGGGATCTGGGTAGGAGAGGGAAGGAGGAGGGGAAAAGGGAACCTTAATCAGGTATGTGGTGGGGGGCAAGAAAGCAGCCCTGCAGACTAGCAGAATGAATGGAAATATGCAACCTTGGGGGTAGGAGATGGAAGGACCCTCTAGAAAGTACCAGAGACCTGGGAGATGGGGGTCTCAAGATTCAAATAAATGAACCTTAGAGGAAATGCCCAACAGTGTGAGAGGAAACTTGTAGAGTCCACCTCCAGTAGAGAGAAAGGACATTCAGTTGATGTCAAAAACTGTGACCCAGAATTGTTCCTATCTAAAAGAAATACAGGGAGAAAAATGGAGAATAGACTGAGGGAAAGGTAATGCAGTTACCAGCCCAACTTGCGATCCATTTCAAGGTAGGCTCTAAGGCCTGACACTATTATTGATGCTATGTTGTACTTAATGACAGGATCCTAGTATGGCTGTCCTCCAAGAGGACCAAATAGCAGCTAAGACAGAAGCAGATAATTATATCCAACCATTGGACTGAAGTCTGGGACCCCTGTGTCCGAATTAGGGAAAGGCTGAAGGAAGCTGAGTAAGAGGGTGATCTCATAGGAAGAGCATTTGTCTCTACTAACCAGGAACCTTGACATCTCTCAGACATTGAGCCATCAACCAGACAGCATACAGGAGCTGGCCAAGGGACCCTGACTCATATACAGTAGAGGTTTGCCTGGTCTGGCCTCAGTGGCTGAACAGTCACCTATCCTTCTAGAGTCAGATGACCTGGCAGGGGTGTGGGACATTCTTTTGGAAACTGCATGTGGTTGGATTGGGAAGAAGGAATGTTATGAGTAACTGTAGAAGGGTAGACCAGGAGAGGGGCAAATGTGAACTGTAAAAAATAAAAGTAATGAAAGAAACTGTTCTCAAATATAAATATACTGCAGTTAAGATGTATAGAAAAATGCATTGTTCTTTAACTAGTGTATGTGTATAGGCAGGAGGCTATTTAAGACAATCCAAACACCACGAATATGTGCACCAATTTATACACAATAAAAGGACTGAGGATATGACACAGAAGTTCTCCAACAGATGAATGGTACAGAAAATGTGGTACATCTACACAGTGGAGTACTACTCAGCAATAAAATCAATGACTTCATGAATTTCATAGGCAAATGGATGGAACTAGAAAATATCCTGAGTGAGATAAACCACTGACAAAAAACACACATGATATGCACTCACTGATAAGTGGATATTACCCCAAAAGTTCTAATTACCCAAGATACAATCCACAGACCACATGAAGCTCAAGAAGGACAACCAAAGTGTAGATGCTTCAGTTCTCCTTAAAAGGGGAAACAAAAATACTCATAGGAGGGGATACAGAGACAAAGTTTAGAGCAGAGACTGAATGTATGGCCATTCAGAGGCTGCCCCATATAGGGACTCAGCCCATATATATATATATATATATATATATATATATATATATATATATATATATATATATATACCTCTCCACCAAATCTAGACAACATTGATGAAGCCAAGATGTACATACTGACAGGAGCCTGGTATAGCTGTCTCCTGAGAGGCTAGCCAGAGCATGACAAATACAGGGGCAAGTGCTAGCATCCAACCACTGAAGTTAGAACAGGGTCCCTGTTAAAAGAATTGGAGAAAGGATTGAATGAGCTGAAGGGGCTTGCAACCCTGTAAGAACAACAATACCAACCAACCAGAACTCCCAGGTACTAAACCACTACCCAAAGTGTACACATGTACTGACCCAAGGCTCCAGCTGCATATGTAACAGAGGTTGGCCTTATTGGGCACCTTTGGGAGGAGAAGCCCTTGATCCTGCCAAGGCTGTATCACCTAGTGCAGGGGAATGTCAGGGGGTACGGGCAAGGGGTCCTTGGAGAGGGGGAACACCCTTATAGCAGAAGGGGAGGGGGATGAGATAGAGGGTTTATGGCTGGGAAAGAGGATAACATTTGAAATGTAAATAAAAATACTGAATAAAGAAAATAAATTGAACCTTAAACATTAAAAAAAAGATGTTTCTCCCAACCTAAACAATATAAAATTGTTCATCCTACACAGGGATACCGAGATAAATGTCTTCTAAGAGATTTCAGATATTTTTGTGACAATCAAGATTGCAGCTGGCCTTGGTACATTTAAATAGAACATTTAAGTTTTGAATGAGACCTTATTTTATATCTGATGTATTTGGAATTCTATATTACCTAATGTTGAAAAGAGTCTTCTTACACTTTTTGAGTTTGCATTAAAAGATGGTAAACTGACATTTACCATATGAAGTTTGAAGAAAGAGGAAAGGTTGAGAAATAAATGTTTATCAGTTTCTGACCTCTTGATTTAAGAAGCGATTATGTTTAAAAATCTTCATGACTATTGAAAACAAATCTCAGACATAAAAATTTCATTAGAAAATTACTTATATGCATCTGGAAAGGGTATCAACAAAATTGAAACTTGAAGCAGGAGACTTTCTAATTTGTTTTTTCTTGTTTGTTCTGAGGATGACACCCAAACCTTCTGAATATTAACTGTGCCTCCTCCCATTGAACTATACTCTAGCCAGCTATTATCACTGGAATTGATACTTGCGTCTTTCAATGTAATTCATAACCTGTGATAGTGAAATAGGATTGCTGTTTTATTGTGATATGAAGAAGCCACAATAAGTGTGAATTATAATTATAGTGATTATTATAATCATGTTAAAAATGAAAATACACCCTTTAAAACACTCATATAGCTAAAATTCTCTGAAGGGGACAAACTCTTGCTCTTATTTTCATTTATAAAACTACTAATTTTTAATTTTCATGTACGCTATAGAGTCTACAAACAAATCTTGTATCATTTCTTACACTCATAGGTTGCTAATAACCTATTCTAAGAAAAAAAATACTCACATCCAGAGATTCAATTTATTTTCTCCAATTATTTATATAGTTGAAACAAACAATGAGGGTGATGTTATTTTTTCTCTCTAAGTGTAAAGAATCAAGATTCCTGTATATTTCCCTACACCCTCTCTCCCTCTGTCTGTCTCTCAAAAATATTATACAATGGTCTTCTTTACTGATCTGTATAGTCAAGCTACTAAATTTCAACACCCATGCCCATACTGTTGCAATGGCAGTGTGAAGAACTCCAGTTTACATCCAAGTTACAGATTCCTGCTTTCGTCAGCAAACAAAGGACTTTTAATACTTTTTCAGCAAGGGCCTAGGTTTTGAGTGTACTTGAAATTTTATTGGACATAAATTTTCCATTAATGAAATTCCTCATGGAAACAAGAACATTATAATTTCTAAAATCATGATTTCTATTTCTTAGCATGTCAAGATAATTTTAATTTGTATGTTTTTAATAGGTTCTTTGTATAAACATATTCAAAATGGACTAGAAAAAGTCTTTAAAAGAAATTAATGTACACACTTTCATATAAATACTATTATTTATTAGTTATTTACCTATCCATATGTGTATATAAATAATATTAGTTAAGCTTCTATATATAAAGATTTAAATTTAATTATGAGTTTTAATTTATTTGCATGTATTTACTTATGTAACTATTGTTATGTGTATTTACACAACATGACACATGTGGGGGGGTCAGAGGAAAATGTACTTGATTTTATTCTCGCCTTTAAATATATGAAATTCTGGTACTTTTGTCAAGTTTGGTGGGAAGCAAATCTACTCAATAAAATATCTCACTGATCCCACATAATTTTTTTTCTACACACATACACAAGATATTGATTATATATTCTCAGAAATACTTTATTTTTTCAATCCATGTATGAAAATCAACCTCTTGATAACTATACTTTAGAATCTTTATATATTCTATGTCAACTAAAGTCATATATTAACATCCCATAACTTTCACATTAATTTTTTTACTTCTTCATTCCTCAGACTGTAGATAAGAAGGTTGAGCAGAGGTGTCTCAGAGGTATAAAACAACGATACCATCTTGTTCTTTGGTTAGTGGCTGTGTGTATATAAACAGGAACCAAAAATTATGACCACCACAATGAAATGAGAAGCAGACAAGGCTTTTTGTCTTCCTTCTTCACTGTGGTTTCTCAGAGAGCATAAGATTACAACATAGGACATAAGAAGCACTGTGAAACTTACCATGCATATGGCACCACTATTAGACAGAACTAGCAAATTTTTCACATAGGAATCCATGCAGGCAAAGTTTCATTAAGGGCTACAAATCACACTAAAAGTGATCAGTTACATTTGGGCTACAGAATCATAATATTAACGGTTAGAAAATCTGTGCTGAAGAGTGAATGCAAAACCCTACTCACAGAACCATTAATATATCATAGATATACTGTTTCACCATAGTTTTGTATCTTAGAGGCTTACAGATTGCTATGTAGAGGTCAAAGGTCACAAGGATAAGCCTAAGATCTCCATGTACCCAAAGAAGTGAACTTCAAAGACCTGAGTCATACATTTATTGTAGGTAATTTTTTTGTTCTAGAAGAGATAGTCCATGATCAGTCTAGGTTCTCTCTATGTGCTATAGTTATAGAGAAGGAAGCATCAGAAAAAGACAAATATAAGAGGAAAAAATACATGGGATTCCTAAATGTCTGAATATCTTAATGGTTACCAAAATGAGAAAATTCCCCATTAGAATCATAAGGTAAAGAGTCGAGACACCAAATACTGCCTTCTGTTTTTCTGGATCTGGGTCAACCCAAATAGAATGAATTCAGTCACGGTATTGTTATGTATAATGCCAGTAGCTGTCATAGGTAAGCAGGCTAATAAATATTTAACCTGCAAAGAAGGAAATGAGGTATTAAAATCAACATCCTGATGCTGAAATTCCTTGATTTTCTCCGATGCTGTTAATCTGGTTTACCTTTGTCATAAAATATCTGAGGTATCTTTCTGAATTTTAGCATACATACCTATTTGTCAATGAGATTTTCCATTGATCAAAGGTTTTGAATTTGGGGAACAAACAATATAAATGCTGTTAGATATATTGATTCCTATTGATATTCGAAAGTATAGAGTCATTTCTTTTAAAAGGTGATTTAGTGACTAGGATATTTAAGAAAAATATGTTTGTCTCTTGGGTATATTGAGAGGGCATATCACTTCCTTTACCCACTCTGAAGGCTTTGAAAAAATGAGTATTTTGTCTATGAATATATTAAAATATCCATGTAGACTAAAATATCCATGCTCATTCCCTGAAGTCTATAATAATAAAAGCACTATTTAATGCAATGACTCACCAATATTGATTCCATTATAATAATTATCTTACCTGAATTTTCACTCATCTTTGTGGTCTTTTTTTTTCTTTTTTAGCTCCTAGATAAACTCATCTCTAAAAAAATGTATTTAAGGGGAATCAGAAGATAGGGGCACTGGAGCTGCAGGTCCCCTGCTCTCCAGACACTTCCTGGACATGAAGGGATACAGTCAACAGTTCTCTGCAACCAAATCCCATGGGAGGGAGAGCTAAACCTTCGGAGGGGCAGACACGGCTGGGAAGCCAGAAGAGATTACACTCTGCCTACATTTCTGACTCCAGAGGAAAACACCTAACGCCATCTGGGACCCAGTGCACGGGGGCTCCAGGAAAAGTCAGTGCAGGCCCTCCTGGTTGCCACCCTCACAGAGAGCTCAAAAGCAGCCCCCCACGAGCCACTTCAGCCATGGGACCGCAGGTAAAACCAACTTTTCTGCTCCAAGAGACCTGCCTTGTGGACTCAGGACACACACCCACAGGAACACCTGAAGACCAGTAGACAGGAAAGACTACACGCCCGAAAGCAGAACACTCTGTTCCCATAACTGGCTGAAAGAAAACAGGAAAACAGGTCTACAGCACTCTTGACACAGAGGACTATAGGCAATCTAGCCACTGTCAGAAATAGCAGAACAAAGTAAAACCAGAGACAATCTGATGACAAGAGGCAAGCACACGAACCCAAGCAACAGAAACCAATACTACATGGCATCATCGGGTCCCAATTCTCCCACCAAAGCAAACGCTGAATATCCAAACACACCAGAAAAGCAAGATCTAGATTTAAAATTGCATTTGATCATGATGCTGGAGGACTTCAAGAAAGACATGAAGAACTCCCTTAGACAAACACAAGAAAACCTAAATAAACAAGTAGAAAGCTATAGAGAGGAATCACAAAAATCCCTGAAAGAATTCCAGGAAAACACAATCAAATAGTTGAAGGAATTAAAAATGGAAATAGAAGCAATAAAAAAAGAACACAGGGAAACAACCCTGGATATAGAAAACCAAAGGAAGAGACAAGGAGTCATAGATACAAGCATCACGAACAGAATACAAGCGATAGAAGAATCTCAGGAGCAGAAGATTCCTTAGACATCATCGCACAATTGTCAAACATAATGTGAAACAGAAAAAGCAACTGATCCAAAACATACAGGAAATCAAGGACTCGATAAGAAGATCAAAACAAAGGATAATAGGTATAGAAGAGTGAAGACTCCCAGCTCAAAGGACCAGTAAATATCTTCAACAAAATCATAGAAGAAAACTTCCCTAACCTAAAGAAAGAGATGCCCATGAACATACAAGAAACCTACAGAACTCCAAATAGATTGGACCAGAAAAGAAAATCCTCCCATCACATAATAGTCAAAACACCAAATGCACAAAACAAAGAAAGAATATTAAAAGCAGTAAGGAAAAATGGTCAAGTAACATATAAACGCAGGTCTATCGGCACTACCCACAGACTACACATGGACTGACACATGGCTGCAAAATACATAAGGAAGGACATTTTATACTCATCAAAGGAAAGTCTACCAAGATGAACTCTCAATTCTGAACATCTGTGCTTCAAATGTAAGCACACTCACTTTTATAAAAGAAATTTTACTAAAGCTCTAAACATACATTGTTCCTCATCCAATAATAGAGGGAGATGTCAACACTCCTCTCATCAATGGATAGATCATGGAAATAGAAAATAAACAGAGACACAGTGAAACTAACAGACATTAAAACTAAATGGACATAACAAATATCTATAGAAAATTTCATCCTAAAAAAAGGACATACCTTCTTCTCAGTACCTCATCGTACCTTCTCCAAAATTGACCATACAGTCAATCCCAAAACAGGCTTCAACAGATACAAAAAAAATTTGAAATAATCCCATGCATCCTACCAGAACTCCATGGATTAAGACTGGTGTTCAATAAAAACAAAAGCAACAGAAAGTTAACATTCACATGAAATCCGAACAAGGTTCTGCTCAAAGACAACTTGGTCAAGGAAGAAATAAATAAAGTAAAAGCTTTTTAGAATTTAATGAAAATGATGGTACAACAAACCCAAACTAATGCATCACAATGAAGGAAGTGTTAAGAGGAAAACTCAGAGTTCTGAGTGCCACTAAAAAGAAACTAGAGAAATCATACACTAACAGGTTGACAGCACAACTGAAAACTCTTGAACAAAAAGAAGAAAATACAATCAGAGGACTTTGATGGCAGGAAATACTTAAACGCAGAGCTAAAAACAACAAAATAGAAAGAAAAAGAAGTATACAAAGAATCAACAAAACCAGGAGTTGGTTCTTGGAGGAATTCAACAAGATAATAAACCTTTAGCCAGATTAAGCAGAAGACACCAAGCATGTATCCAAATAAACAAAATCAAAAATTAAAAGGGATCCATAACATCAGAAACCATGGAAATTCAGAAAATTATCAGTTCCTACTACAAAAGCTAATACTCAGCAAAACTGAAAAATCTGGAGGAAATGGACAATTTTTTAAACAGATACAAGGTATCAAAAGTTATATCAGGATCAGATTAAACCATCTAAATACTCCAACAACACCTAAAAAGATAGAAGCAGTCAAAAAAAGTCTCCCAATCAAAGAAAGTCCAGGATAAGATGGGTTCCATGCAGAATTCTATCAGAAATTCAAAAAAGACCTAATACCGATATACTTCAAACTATTCCACAATATTGAAAAAGAAGAAACTCTACTCTATTTGCTATTTTAAGCCACAATTACACTACCAAAACCACACAAGGACATTAAAAAGAAAGAGAACTTCAGACCAGTTTCCCTTATGAATACTGATACAAAATTATACAATTAAGTTCTAGCAAATCAAATCTAAGAACACATTAAAACATTCCTTCACCATGATCAAGTAGACTTTATCCCAGTGATGCAAAGATGGATCAATATAAAGAAATCCATCAATATAATCCACTATATAATCAAACTTAAAGAAAAAACACATGATCATCTTATTAGATGCTAAGAAAGTATTTGACATAATTCAGCAACTCTGGATAATAAAAGTCTTCGAACAATCAGGAATTCAAGGCTAATACCTGAATATAGCAAAATCAATGTACTGCAAACCAGTAGCCAACATCAAACAAATGGAGAGAAACTTGAACAATTCACCTAAAATCAGGGACTAGAAAGGACTGCCTACTCTCTCCTTACCTATTCAAAAAAGTACATGAAATCCTAGACAGAGCAATTAGACAACAAAAAGTGGTCTAAGAGATACGAATTGGAAAAGAGGTCAAAATATTACCATTTGCAGGTATTATGCTAGAGTTAAATGGCCCTAAAAATACTTCTAGAGAACTCATACAACTGATAAACAACTTCAGCAAAGTGGTTGGATATAAAATTAACTCAAACAAATTGGTAGCCTTCCTCTACTCAAAGGATAAACAGGCTGAGAAAGAAATTAGGGAAAGTACCCTCTTCACAATTGCCACAAATATTATAAAGTATTTTGGTGTGGCTCAAAGCAAGCAAGTGAAAGATCTTTATGTGAGGAACTTCAACTCTGAAGAAAGAAATCAAAGATGATCTCAAAAGCTGGAAAGATCTTCCATATTCATGGTTCGGCAGGATTAATATAGTAAAAATGAATGTCTTGCTGAGAACAATCTACAGATTCAATTCAATCCTCATCCAAAGCCCAACCAATTTTTCATAGAGATAGAAAGTGCCTTTTGCAAATTCATTTGGGATAACAAAAATCACAGGATAATGAAAACTATTCTCAACAATAAAAACTTATGGGGGAATCACCATCCCTGCTATCAAGTTGTATTATAGAGCAATCGTGATAAAAACTGCATGGTATTGGTACAGATACAGGCAGATAAATCAATGGAATAAAATTGAAGACTCAGAAATGAACCCACACGTGTATTGTCATTTGATCTTTGGCATGGAGCTAAATCTATCATATGGAAAAAGGCATTTTCAACAAATGGTGCTGATTCACCTGGATGTAGAAGAATGAAAACTGACCCATTCTTATCTTCTTGTATATAGCTGAAGTCCAAGTGGATCAAAGACCATCACATAAACCCAGCTACTCTAAAAGTAATAGGAGAGTGGGGAAGAGCCTCGAACATACAAGCACAGGGGAAAATTTCCTGAACAGAATACCAATGGCTTACACTCTAAGATCAAGAATCTCCAAACTGGACCTCAAAAAAACTGAAAAGCATCTGTAAGGCAAATGACTCTGTCAATAGAAAAAACAACAATCAACAGATTGTGAAAAGTTCTTTACAAGTCCAATAGAGGAATAATATCTAATATATACAAAGAACAGAAGAAGTTAGACTCGAGAGAATCTAATAATCCTATTAAAATATTGGGTACAGAGCTGAGCAAAAATTCTTAACAAAGGAGTACTGAATGGCTGAGAATCACCTAAAACTGTTTAACATCCTTAGTCATAAGGAAAATGCAAATCAAAACAACTGTCACAGCACTCAGAATGGCTAAGGTCAAAAACTCATGCGACAACAGATGCTGGAGAAAGAGGAACACTCCTCCATTGTTGGTGGGATTGCAAGCTGGTACAACCACTCTGGAAATCATTCTGGCAGTTCCTCTGAAACACGGATATAATACTACCAAAGGACTCAACTATTCCTCACCTGGCCATACACCCAAAAGATGCTCAACATACAACAAAACACATGCTTACTATGCTCATAGCAACCATATATATATATATATATATATGGAAAATATCATCCTGAGTGAGGTAATCCAGTCACAAAAGAACACACATGGTGTATACTCACTGATTAGTAGTATTAGCCCTGTAGAACTACAGTTTCATAAAGGTTACTCATTGTCAGAGCCCGAATGTGCAGAACTAGAGTTTCATAAAGGTTGCTCATTGTCAGAGCCTGGATGTGCAGGGCCAGACGTGCCTGAGGGAGAGCCAGAGATAGGACTTGCCAAACCAGCTATCAGCCCCAAGGACACTGACCATCCGTAGCCACCCCCTCCCCTTCCTTCACCCCCCTGAGTGAGATGAGCCACCCTACCTGCCTGCCGAGCTGCTAGATAACACATACTCCTTGCTGATGTAATTTCGCGCTGAAAGTAACTGTGCACCATTTGAATTGACCAATCATGTGTAACCGCACGAATGCCCCTTACCTCCCCTATATAAACCCCTGAGTTTGGAAGCTCGGGGTCGATTCCTCTGTCTCCTGTGTGAGATACGTGTCGACCTGGGATCCCGCTAAGACCGGGATCTCGTTAGTAAAAGCTACCTCTTGCTGTTACAGCAAGAATGGCTACTCGTGATTCCTGGGGGCACCCCACCCCGCGATTGGAGCGAGAGACGCGGCTCCCCGTTTTGGGGTACGCTTTTTCAACCCAAAAGTTTGGAATACCTAGGAAAAAAATTCACAAATTATATGAAGCTCAAGAAGAAGGAAGACCGAAATATGGGAAGGGAGAACAAAATGCTCATGGGAGGAAATATAGGAACAGAGCTCCCCTGGACTAAGCCACCAACCAATGTATGCCTTTGCAAAGACTCATGACTCTGGCCACATAAGTAGTAGAGAATGACATTGTCCAGCATTAATAGGAGAAAAAAAAACCCTTTGTCTGCTGAATACTTGTTTTCCCAAAGTAGGGAATTGAGATGGAAGTGTGTTTGTGGTTGTGGAAGCATAGTCATAGAATCAGGGGAAGTGGGAAGAGGTATATGAGAGTGGGAAAAGGAGATAACATTTGAAATGTAAATGCATAAAATACCCTGTTGTGGTTTGCCCTGAAGTTACCTGTATTTTGATGCTAATTCCACTCCCCCAGGGACAGCTGCCTAGTCACATACTCAGGAATCAGGTGACTTGACCAGATCCTTTTCCCCATTGAATTTGTAAAGTACAGGTGAGGGGCAAGTACAAAGACAAAGAGAGAGGAAGAGACAGCAGGGAGAGAGTGGCTGAGAGCCTTGGCAGGACAAGATGGCAGGTGATGTTCAGATTCTGCTCTCTGTATTTACAGGTTGTTATTACTGTTCTCAAGGAATGGATAATACCAGGCTTTGTATGTTTAAGTGGGCAATTATATCTTACCAATTGGATCTAAGATTATTGTGTTGTGTCTTCTTTTATGTGAGGGTTTAAGTGTAGGAAAGCATGCGGCTGGGATGTGTTTCCGCCAAGATATCTAGCAGATATCTTGGGACACTGTGGTGTGGACCTAGCGGGGTATAAGACAATGATACTTTATTTGTTTTATATTTTTACAACAACAGATGGTGCCCAACAATACCCAAGAAAAATAAAATTTAAAAAACAGACAAAACCAACCAAAAAAATAAAAAACAAAACAAAAAAAATCAGTTACTTACACAAAAAAGAAAAGAATTAGACATATATTTTATAATTACTCCATATAGAGCATTTACAACATGAAAAATAAAATAGTCATTTATGATGAGAACTTGATGAAATAATAAATAAAAACCATATTGGAGATATCTAACTAGTTGAAACTATAATCACACCACTGTTATACACCTCCTCTCCATAGTAGTTTGGTACTAATTGATTACTGCCTCTTTGCCTAGCAATTTTTTTAAAATGAGATGAGTCAGAAAGCTATTTCATTTTCTATTTTCTGTTTCAACTCTCTTAGTCACATAAACAATGGAGGATCCATCCTTTGGAGGATGAATATTTTCTTTTGATGCCTGGGACTTAAACTTCATTATTAAGTTTGCATTTATATTTTCCATTTCTGTAATGTTTTTCTATAGTAAGACCAATGTAACAAGAAAGAGTGATAATAGAAACATTCAAGGTCCATCCTCTCAGTCACAAACTTTCTCAATATTTTTATGATTATGTCTTCTGAGCTCTGCAAGGTTAAGTTGTAAGGTTTACCTGAAAAATATCATTAATATTTCTAATTCATTGATCCCTAAATCCCTACTTAACTGTCTTTAGTTGAGGAATTATCAGTGTTTCTAACTAACACACTGTGCATTGCTAATGTGGATTTAATGTAGCTCAAAGTTGCTAAGTGGTGATCAGACATGTTCCTGATTAAATTAAACAAATTATGAAGTACTTTTAGTGTAGTGCACATGGGTCAATACTGTATCCATAGAGTCGTGCTTGGAGTGTAGTTATTGTTAAGGTCATAGGAATTACTCATATGATATATTTTTTTTAAGTTTTTCAAATTGTATCTTTTATTTGAGATTATAATATAAATCATTTCCTTCTTCCCTTTCCTCCCTACAAACTACTGATTCTCAACCTGCAGGTTGTGACCCCCACTGGATTCACATATCAGATATCTTTGTATCAGATATTTTCATTTTCATTTGTAACTAACAAAATTACAGTTATAGAGTATCAATAAGATATCTTGGGGGTCCAGGTTAATTGAGACTGCTGGTCCTTCTACAGGATTGCCCTCCTCCTCAGCTAGGGAGCATACACCACCTGAATTGATGCCTACAGCACATATAAAGCAGAGGACTCCCATGTCTGGATTCAGTCAGAGAAGATGCATGTAACTCTCAAGAGACTGGAGGCCCAGGAAGTTTAGAGGTCTGGAGGGTTGGGTGGGGTGGGGACATCATGGTTGAGACTGGAAAGGGGATTGTGGGGGGTATGGAATGTGGAACAATAAAGGGATGGACCATGAGGCGAATGAAATCTGGAGTGTAAAAAAAATACATACATACATACATACATACATACATACATACATACATACATCAACAAGAATAATTTATGTTGGGGACCACCACAACCTGAGGAACTATATTAAAAGTTCTCTGTATTAAAAAGTTTGAGAATCATTGTTCCACACTGTTCCATCTTTGTTCTTTCTCACATGCATTGCTTTGCTTTACCGTATTGTCTATTAGGATCATGGCCCCAGAGCATACCTTGTAGCATCCAAGGAAAATGTAGCTATGTCCTTCAGGAAGTCAAGGCTGTAAGGAATCACTAGCTGAATTACTTTATAACCTTTTTTTATATCTGTTGTCATAATCCATTTTCCTGATTTTTTTTATAGCAAACACATAAGAACTCAATGGCCTGGTAGACTCTTCTATATGTTGGGCCTTCAGATTACTTTTACCAATTGCTCAAGTACTTGCAATTTTCCTTTTATTTTGTGACACTGTTCTTGCCATACAGGTTTGTTTGATAACAATTTTATTGGCAAAGCTGTGAGAATGTCAGAAGTGGTCCCTTTTATAAATTTGAAAAATTGATCTCTGTGTTGTCCTGATTTGGATCATGGGCACACCTTGTGATTTTTCTCAATCACCTGGATCAATATCTTTCCTAGGAGTATCTCCCCACCACAAATAATTTTCTTATTAGCTTTCCCTGGAATTGCAGGAATGTTAGTTTGCATACCCCATTGTTGTAAAAATCCCTTCCCCATAAATTTATGGGTGTCACCCTCATAATGTTTCAATGTTCTTGTTCCACCTTCTAGTCCCACACAGTTAATCCGTTAGATACTTTGTCTTATACCTGATATTTTACCAATTCCTATAAACTGTTTTTAAATCCTATGAAGTGGCCAATCTTGATTCCAATACTTTTAAGAAAGAATAGGCAAATGGATGGAACTAGAAAATATCATCCTGAGTGAGGTAATCCAGTCACAAAAGAACACACATGCTGTATACTCACTGATTAGTAGTATTAGCCCAAAAGCTTGGAATAATCAAGATATAATTCACAGACCACATGAAGTTAAAGAAGAAGGAAGACCAAAGTGTGGATGCTTCACACCTTCTTCGAAAGAGGAAAAAAATATTCACAGGAGGAAATATGGAGACAAAGTATGGAGCAGGGACTGAAGGAAAGGCCATCCAGAGACTGCCCAGATGGGGGAATCGATTTTATATACAGACAGCAAATCCAGACAAGATTGCTAATGTCAAGAAGTGCATGCTAACAGGAGACTGATATAGATCTCTCCTGAGAGGTTCTGCCAGTGCCTGACAAATACAGAGGCAGATGCTTACAGGCAACCATTGAACTAAAAACGGGGTCCCCAACTGAGGAGTTACAGAAAGAACTGAGTAGCTGACAGACTTTGCAACCCCATAATTACAAAAATATCAACCAACCAACCGGACACCACAGATCTCCCAGAGACTAAAGCACCATTTCAAGAGTACACAAGGATGGACCCATGGCTTTATCCACATTTGTAGATGAGGATGGACTTTTCAGGCATCAATGGGAGGAGTGAACCTTGGTCCTGTGAATTCTAGATGTCCTAGTGTAGAGGAATGTCAGGGCAGGGAGATTGGAGGGAGTGGGTGGGTGGTTGAGGAAGCACTTTCACAGAAGCAGGGTTGAGGGGATGGGATAATAGGTTTCTGGAGGGGAAACAGGGAAAGAGGATAACATTATATATATAATTAAATGAAAAAAAAGAATATTAACATTAGCTCCTGTATATACCAAACATTCTACACAAACACTATTCATTTGTTCCATTAATTCGGATCTCTGATCCTTAACCATTGTTTTCCAGAACATAAGTTTTTCTGTACTTCCAAAGCTCCTGTCCTTTCTATTGGAGTGGCCTTGCCTTTGATGTAAGGAAACAACAATTAAGCAATTCTATCCCTGTATCAATTTGGATTTCCTTCCTCACACATGCCATGATTTTAACTTCTTTCTCGCTATCACCATCTACTACACTGGGATGCTCAATAAAATCTTGAGACATTAAGCAGCTCCTTCCCAAGATTATTCTCACTCTTCCATATGGTAAAGTACCATAAATGTATATAAGTAACTTATAACATTCAACTTTGGGATAAGGTAAGACGCATATCTGTGGCTAGATCCAAACTTCACTCCTTTCTCTAGCATTGTAAGAACATATATATTTAATTTTGATTTTCTTGTCTGCTTGGTTCCTTCTGGCTAACCAAAGGAAAGCAGCTCATATTACTTTCTGTGGGACCTCAAGCTGACAAGTGCCTCTGTTCATTTACCAAGGCAAGAAGTTGCTTCCTATGTTTCTCTTAGATCTGCAGTACTCTGACATATGTTTGCCATTTCCACAGTGGCTGCAACATCCTGGAAAACTTTAAGGTTCATAGCAAGCAGAACCTGTTTGTTCTCTTCAATGAACAATATATTCTCAAGAGTCAGTGTGCCTACTACTTTGAGCTCTGAATATTCTAGCCATACAATTTCTTTGGAAATGGCATAATTCACTACAATTAAATCATCAGGCGTTTTGATTTCTTAGACTTCTTGGTATGGCTTGCCCTACTATATTGGGATGATAGTCCTGTAAAATCAATACCCATTGTCTCTCTTATCTATTCACCAAATGGAGCTGCTCATGCTTTCAATGGTCTGATTGCTGTCTTGAATTCACTATTTGCTACACTAAGACCCAGCTGTACCTTTCCTGGGTATATACCCAAAAGATTCCCCACTATACATCAAAGACTTTTGCTCAAGTATATTCATAGCAGCTGTATTCAAAATAACCAGAGACTGGAAAAACTGTGATATCACTAATTCAATAAATGGATAAAGCAAATGTAGTACATTTATAAAATAGAATACTGTGCAGCTATTAAAAACAAAGACATCATAAAATTTGCAGGTAAATGGAGGGAAGTAAAAATAAAAATCATACTGATTGAGATAATCCAGACGCAAAATGGCACATGCCGCGCCTGCAGCAGAGATAACCGAGCTCTGGGGCAGACATGACGCCTGAGTGGGAGCCGGTTCGAGGGTTCGCACCACACGTGGTTAAGCCCCCTGCTTGCATGCGGCAGACTCCAAGAAGATGTGCACCTGGACTTGCCCCCTGCTGCAAACTTGGCTCTGGGCTGACGGGCATCTGGGTCATGGGAAAGATCGTTGTCAGCACTTATTTCTTTATTTTTTCTTTGTTTGATTCTGAATATGATCTTGGCAAGACAGAGACTTCCTTTAATAATAGGACAGAAGGTCGTGATCTATTTTTGATCACTAATACCACAAGCTTTCCTGCTTCCTCTTTACAGCAGACAGAGCCTCTGATGACAGGGACTCCAAGGTTGCAGATTATGTCTTCTCTTATAGATAAGGAAATATAAGATTTAGCAAAGAATTATACTTATAAGGATAGTGATGCTTCTTCTATTAGGGTGTTGGTAGAACTGTTGAGAAATGATTCCTTGAGCTTTGGGTCGGCTATGAATATTTTACAGAGTATAGAAACAGGTGGTGGCAACCAGGTACTTACAGGGGACCATATGTGCATCGACCAACGGATGCTCCATTACCATATACTGGAGAATATGATTTGAATTTTGATAGGTGGGTTACTAAGGATGGATATAGGGTCAGGTATTTGTCACTGCCTTGGTCAGAAAGATTGGCAAGAGCCCGTCCTCCTTGGTGTGTGCTCTCAGAAGAAGAGAAATGGGAGGTAAGGTCACAGATCATCAGATACTTTAGACAGGGATCAGGCATGCAATATTATTGCCCCAAGCCTTGGATGTACATCTACAGGACTAACAAAGATGGGATCAAAGGGTTAACTAGAGCGATAGAACTAGATGCACAGACCTGATGGCGTAAGATATGCCAGACTTGCGGTCCCCTGAAACTTCCTCCTTGATGTGACAAACGGAAAACTAGACTAGGCTGGCTGACTGCGGCTCGTCTGAAAAAAATAGCAAGCTATAACTTTTTGCAGAAAAATCAAATGTTCTTGGCCGTGGTCCAAGATTGTTATGCAATGAAAATTGTGTATAAATGTCTGATGCTCTCTCAGTAAAGTTGCAACAACTGACCACACTCTCTCTGTGTCTGTGTCTCTGTTCGCCATCCCGTCTCCGCTCCACGCGTGTCCTCAACAGGGGTCCCCCGGGGATCCTTGGAACCTCCAAGATTGCCGACCGCGGCAGGCACATATGATAGGTATTCAATTATAAATGGATATTAGCCATGAAGTACAAAATAAACATGCTACAACTCACAGGCCCCAAAAAACTAAGTAATAAAGAGGACTTAAGAGGATGTGTGAATCTCACTAAGAGGGGGAGATAAAATAGTCATAAGAGGTAAATAAAGAGAGGAACTGTGCGGCTGTGGGGGTAAGGAGGAGATTGCTGAAGAAAATTTGGTGTGGGGACAGTGAGGGTGGGACAGGGCTTGGAGTGAGAATAGAAATTTGTGGAGAGAATCTATTAGACTAGCCAAGGACCAGGGATGAGGGAGGCTCATAGGAATCTATTGGATGCAACCCTAGCTGAGACTTTTAGAAACTGTGGATATGGACATAGAACTGACCACCTTCTATAGCCAGGTGAGACTTCCACAAAAAGAATGGCTGTCTTAGTTAGGGTTTTACTGCTGGGAAAAGATACCACAACCAAGGTAACTCCTAAAGGACAACAGTTAATAGGGGCTGGCTTACTTATTATGAGGTTTGGGTTATTGTCAACATAGTATGAAGCATGGCAGTATCCAGGGAGGCATAGTGCTGGAGGAGCTAAGAGAAGATTGGCTCCCACGTGGCCTGGAGGAGGGTCTCTTACAGACCATACCCACAGTGACATACTTTCTCCAACAGGGTCACATGGATTCCAACAAGGCCAGACATTCTAGTACTGCCACTCCCTAGACCAAGTATATTCGAAGCACCACAAGGAGCATCTACCCACCCACAAAACCTTTGACCCTAATTTTGTCCTGCCTACAAGTTGTACAGGGATAATGATGGAGCAGAAATTGAGAGGCTGGATAACTAATGACTGGCCCAAATTTAGATCCAGTGAGTGGAAAAGAACAAACCCTGGCACTATTAATGATACTTTGCCACACATATAGATAGGAGCCTAGTATAACTATCTTCCGAGAGGCTTCATCCAGCACGCGATGGAAGCAGATACAGAAAGCCACAGCCAAAGGTCAGGCAGAGCATGTGGTGTCTTGTGAGTGTGAAATAAGACTGAGTTATTCTACAAGAAGACCTACATCAACTAATGTTGGCCCTATCAAGATTCACCACCAAAAACGAACATATATGAGCTATATCTAGGACCCATACATATTTGTCTCAGATGTGTATCTTGGTGTTCATATGGGCACCCCTAACAACTTTAGCAGAAGGTTATTTCTGACTATATTGCCTGCCATTGGATCTTTATCTCCTAGATGAAATGCCTACTTGGGTCTCAATGGGAGAGAATGTGCTTAGCCTTCTTGAGACTTGATGTCCCAGGCAGTGTGGTACACAAGAGAGTTTCTCTAAGAACAGGATGGATAATGCAAGGAATTTGTAAGTATGGGACAGGGAGTACAGAATAGAGGGGAGCTGCAATCAGGATGTAAAGTGAATAAGTGAATATATCAATGAAAAATATTATGTATTCCTTGGTGTACGGAATAATGTCTGCATCATTGTTTCTACTTCATTCTAGTGTAAACATAAGCACGGAGGTTTGTACGCCAATATTTTTGTTTTGGTTATTATAGTTCTGTAATACAATTTGGAATATGGCAGGGTTATATCTACAGTAGTTATTATTCAGCTTCCCTTTCTCTCTCACCCTCTTTCTTTCTCGTTTTCACCCTTTTCCTCTCTCTCTCCCAACCTCTGTCTCCCTTTCCACCCCTCCCCTCCCCCTTGCTCCTCTCTCTCTCTCTCTCTCTCTCTCTCTCTCTCTCTCTCTCTCTCTCTCCCTGTTTGTGTGTGTGTGTGTGTGTGTGTGTGTTTGTGTGTGTACTTCATTGTGAGGAAGAATATATATCAGCAAATATCTTGATTAAGTGTTGTCCTGGAAACTAGAAAACCAAGAGATAGCTTTATCTATTTTTTAAATAAACAATATTTCAAAGAACTTTTTTGCAGATTGGACGGGAACTAGTGGAGCAAACAGATCTTCACTGTCTTTGTAGGAAATATGTATTCTTGTCTTAACAGTTAGTGGCACCCCTGTTTTCTACACATATTCTTTATAGCATATTTTACCTCTGCATTTCTCAATGTGTAGATCAAAGGATTTAACATTGGTTCAACAATTGTAAAGGACACAGCCATTGCTTTGTCTATTGGAAATGTCACCACAGGCCTCATATATAAGAAAATACATGGCACAAAAAACAACACAACCACTGTAAAATGTGAGCTACATGTAGAGAGAGCTTTGCGTCTCCCTTCAGAACTATAAGATTTAAGGGAGCATAGGATGACAATGTAGGAAGCAATGAGAATAAGGAAAATGGAAACACACATCACCCCACTATTCAAAATTACTAAAAGACCCAAGATATATGTATCCATGCAGGCCAGTTTCAGCAATGGAAACAAATCACACATGAAGTGGTCAATAATATTTGGGCTACAGAATGGTATTTGATACATAAAAAGAAGCTGAATGGTTGCATGCATAGATCCTCCTACCCAAGCCCCTCCTACCATCAAGCAGCACACGAGGAGTCATGATTTTTGTGTAGTGCAGAGGCTTACAGATGGCAACATAGCGATCATAGGCCATCACAATGAGAAGGATGATGCCCACTCCACCAAAAAAGTGTTCTGCAAATAACTGGGCCATGCAACCTTCAAATGACACAATAGTCCTTTCAGAAAGGGAGTCAATAATCAACTTAGGAGCAATGACAGAAGAGTAAGTGACATCCATGAGTGACAGAGATAAAAGGAAAAAATACATGGGTGACCTCAGACTCGGGCTTCTGGTTATGGTAACCACAATGAGAAGATTTCCAAAGATCGTGGTCATGTACATAATTAGAAACAGCACAGACAGCATTTTCCTCAGCTCTGGATCACTTGTAATTCCCAACAGAATAAACTCTGTCACATTGTTTTTATTCATCATTTTTGTAAGTAGGAAAAAATAGACCTGGAGAATCTGCAAAAGGAATATTACATTGAAAGAGTCATTTCACAGCGTTGAAGACATCTTTTTCTTCATAGCTTACATCTTCCTGACACACATACTCTCCATCCGTTTATGTAGAAGCCAACAACTAAAATTACAATTTGACTATAGTTTCAGGACTTTGGAACGAGCATCAGCTTTGATTCTTATGAATACATACAACGGTGTCCTGGTATTTTCTGCTTGAACAACTTGGGAATTCTTAACTAAGTAGTACATATTCCTAGGAATGTTATAGAATTAAATATTGAAAAAAATATTGACTACTAGAATATGACAGCTAACAGGTATTTAATAACTGATTTAGCACACTCTTAGTTTGGTCTTTTGTCATTCTATGTCTCACAACTTTTGGTGTCTGCATCATTTATTTTTACACACAATAAATACAACATGCATGTGTAAGAACTCATGAACATGTAAACAACTCTTTTTGCACACTTGAAGGTAGACTGTTCATCTTGTCTTAGCATTTCATGTGCACTTGGAAGGGTATTGCATTATTCTCATGCCATATTTTTATTGAACATTTACGATGTTTTTGTTTAAGAGCCTTGAGAAAATTCAAATATCAAGGACTTTCCAATTTCATATAAACATTTACCTTATAAAACTTGAATATTAATATCATCATTACATATTTCGATTAATCAGTGAGTCTCTACTATGCCTCATGAAACTGGTTGTCTTACAGTTTTTTTTTTGTTTGTTTGTTTCATTTTAGGGGTTAGAAAATGAGGCTGGGAAGATGACAGGAGGTGATACAAAATTTCATACAAAGAAAAATACTGAAGTCAAATATGAATTCAGCATTTCTGCTTCTAAAGCTAAAATCAATTACAATCTATATTATTTCTCCAAGGTCAATATGTAGTACTTGAAATAGATGACATTAATTATATAATTTCATTATGACAATTATCCTCTAAAATAAATTTATGATTCCTTTGCTTGTTTCATTCAAAAATTTAGTAGTAAAATTCATTGACAGTCCTATAGAAAGGAAATATTATAATTTTATATTATATAGCACATATATATGAATATGTATTCTAATCCTAAATTTCATATATGAATACACTTTTAAAATAAATTATATCTTAAGAACTTTTTTCACTTCTAAAAGCCCTTATCTATAATGTGTGTGATCTCATCACTTCATATGTTCTAAGTCAGTTGATTAATATAAAATTGTAGTAAAAATGAATAATGTAAGATCATTAGCAATATTAAATCAGAACTGAATTTTTCTTCATGTTTTACACAATGGAATGCTACTCAGGTATAAAAATCAATGACTTCATGAAATCCATAGGGAAATGGATGGAACTAGAAAATATCGTCTTGAGTGAGGTAACCCAATCAAAGAAAAACACACATAATATGTACTCACAAATAAGTGGATATTAGCCCAAAAATTGAATTACCCAAGATATAATCCACATACCACATGAAGCTCAAGAAGAAGGGTCACCAAAGTGCAGATGTTTCAGTCCTTCTTAAAAAGGGAAACAAAAAATATTCATAGGAGGGGACATGGAGACAAAGTTTGGAGCAGAGATTAACGGAACAGCCATTCAGAGCCTGCCCCACATTGACCCATAAATATATACAGCCACCCAAACTAGATATTATTGATGAAGCTAAGAAGTACATGCTGAGAGGAGCCGCATATAGCTGTCTCCTGAGAGATACAGACAGAGCATGTCAAATACAGAGGTAAATACTAACAGCAAAAGATTGACCTGAGAACGGGATCCCCAATGAAGGAATTAGAGAAAGGAATGAAGGAGCTGAAGGGACTTGCAACCCCATAAGAACAACTATGCCAACCAACCAGATTTCCCAAGGATTAGACCACTGCCCAAAGACCATACATGGAGAGACCCATGGCTCCAGCTGCATATGGCTCTATTGGGCACCAATGGAAGGAGAAGCCCTTGGTCCGGCCAAGGCTGGACCCCCAGTTTTAGAAGAATGATAGGGGAGGCTAAATGGGGGGTAACAGCCTTATAGAAGAAGGAGAAGGGGATGTGACAAGAGGCTTATGGCTGGGAAACCAGGAACACGAATAACATTTGAAATGTAAATAAAAATATCCAATAAAAAATGAAATAAATCTTAAGAACTCTTTTTACTTCTAAAAGCCCATATCTGTACTGTGTGTGATCTCTAAGTCAGTCAATTAATACAAAATTGTAGTATAAAAGTGTAACATAAGATCAGTATCAATATTGCATCAGAAACTACTTTTCTTCAAGTTTTACTTGTGCAGTCACTAGATGAAGCAAAGGATTCTAAGTGAGAATGGAAATGGCAAATTATAAAGCTTATTTTGTTTTGTGCTTATTGCCTTTTCCGCAAGTAATTGTTCTGTTAGTACATAATCATCTTATCATATGATATGAGTACATTTAAAGTATATTTTAAGAACAAGGAAGTTGAGGTTCAAAAATCATTAAGTTTTATAAGAGTACAAGTCAATGTGTAAAGTGCTTGCCATGAGGGCCTACGTTTGACACACCAAAATGCATAAAAAGCTGATGGCAAATGATCATGGTTGTAATCCTAATGCTTGGAAGGCAGAGACAAATGAAACCTTAGGGTATGAAAACTGTCACATAACACATTTGATGAGATCAAGGACAAGTAATCACCACATTTTAAAAACAAAGATGGATGACATGTGAGAAATGATACTGGAGAGTAACTTCTGAGTTGCATATACACATGTACACACACACACACACATATACACACAGGAGAGAGGAGGGAGAGATAGATCGAGAGAGAGACAGAGAGACAGACAGACAGATAGACAGAGTATCTCTTGTAAGATAAGTGGGAATTTTGAATATAACATTCATTTTGAACTACAAGTTCTGAATTACACAACCACTCTAAAGTAATAAAGTGATGACAACTATAAAACTAATGTGTTTTTTGGCTCAAATATATTCTATTTACTCTCCATATTAATACTTAGAGGGCTGGCAGAATGTCCTTTGCAAATGTAAACCATACTAACATCAACTTCTCATATCACTAAATCAAGGTCTTCAAAATTCATGAATAATACTTAAACAGTAGTGTGAAGACCTCTTTGAAAACCATAAAAAATGAATTTCACCACTTCACCCTGTATATGATAAACTGTGGATTTGTGTATCTCAAAGTTATTATAATAAACATATGGAAGGTAAGGGCCTCAAAGAAGACACATACAGGACTTCTCCATCAAAGCATAAGACGTTTCAGATCTTAACACTATCTTATTTTAAACTTTCCAAGGAATACCTCCTATAAGCAATCATAAAAACTAAAATAGTTTTAAAACATAGGAAACATGTCTATGAGACAACATGGAATAATCCCTTCCTTTTTCT
This sequence comes from Rattus norvegicus, assembly GCF_021556685.1. Lineage (NCBI taxonomy): Eukaryota > Metazoa > Chordata > Mammalia > Rodentia > Muridae > Rattus > Rattus norvegicus. The sequence goes on along the minus strand of NC_141536.1, from coordinate 73,534,413 downwards.
TCAGATCTGGAAATCAGTCTTGATTATCTCTCCTTTTCTAACATATATCTCTAGCAACATAGTCTGGCAGCTAAAGTGTCCTCAGTACTAGGCAAAGTAATCTCTTTTCTTTTTTTTTTTCCTTTTGCCATCTTTTCAGGACCATGGAGTCCCCTAACTGCAGAAACACACACCATAGCACATACTTTGCAAGGAGCAAATTCCTAAGACAGAGTGAGCATTGTTAGATCTTTTATGGGGCTACAGACTAACTACTGAATATTTAATTCTGCAAAAAGCCACCATGGAATGTAGATTTTATGAAGACTCATAAAGTTGTGTATGAGTAAATGAGGCCAACATATAGGTTAACATGTCTGGAGAAATGAATAGAACTAATAACAGTGGGGAGAAAGAGAATATAAGTATGTGAGTAGAATATGGTCAATGTTTATTTTATCTTGTATTAAATTGAGTTCATAAAACACAGTATTCTGGAAATAAAAAGAAAGAAATATATGTGTTAACTTTTTCTTCCATCTTTCTAAATAAAGAACACAGTAAATTAGGCAAATGCAAATACTCACAATAGACATTAGATCTATCTAAATTTTTAAATTTGAAACATAATAGTGTCTGAACATGTATTTCTGCAGGATGTATGGTTATTAGTTCAGTATTCTGATAAGTCTGATAGTTACACTACATGTAACTATGCCAATGTCTATAAAGGTAATAAAAGACTTTTTTTTGCAGAACTCTAATCAATAACTTGCATAGTCAATTTTCATAATTGCAAGTTTGCTACCCCTCAGTAGTTCTTATATTCTGTGTTAATGAATATCAACCACATTTCTTTCTTTTTTTACTGGATATTGTTTATTTACATTTCAAACGTTTTTCCCTTTCTTGGTTTTCTGTCCATCAACCCCCTATCCCCTTCATCTCCCATTCTTTTATAAGGGTGTTCCCTTCCCCATCCACCCTTCCTTCCCACCCTACCCCCAGATATTCCCTTACACTGCTCGTCCAACTTTGGCAGGACCAAGGGCTTCTCCTTCCTTTGGTGCCCAACAAGGCCATCCCCTGCTACATATGCAGCTGGGGCCATGAGTCTGTCTATGTACAATCTTTGGGTAGTGGTTTAGTCCCTGGGAGCTCTGGTTGTTGGGCATAGTTGTTCTTATGGGGATGAAAGCCCCTTCAGCTCTTTCAATCCCCTCTCTAATTCCTCCAACGTGGGTCCTGTTCTCAGTAAAATAGTTTGCTGCTAGCATTCACCTCTGTATTTGACATGCAACCACTTTTCTTAATACCTCGTTTCTACAACACCTCTAAATTCATTATCACCATCCTAAGCACTTCTTAAATTCACCTGATAGATTCCACATTAATACTAAATTAACTTTCTAAAATGTCTGTTTAGTTATTTCAATTATCTTTAAATGTGATAAATTTATTATTTTAATCACAGTTAAAATCCTTGCTATATATTCAAATATAATTTAATTTGATAATACTGAACTGATCCATGGCTCCCCAGAAAGTCAGATGCCATTCTTATCTTGATAAATGAAAGTATCCCCTTTAAGGCTTGACTGTCAGTTTCATGGCATCTTGTTTCAAACAGTACATTAACTGTATTTCATCATTATTATTCCACATCTTAGACATGTGATAAACAAGAATTAAATTGAACCATAACTTGATCTCAAAATTCAGCCTTCATATTTTTCTTGTATATGATCTTTTTGATAACTTTCAAAAAGTAGTAAAAGATTCAAGTTATAATTTCTGATAGCTCATGAGTCTTCATCATCAGATCACATTTTTGCCCATAGAAACACTGAAAAGAATTATTATTGACACATCAAAAATTATAGTTGTGATTATATCCATCAAACTTCAAATGTGTCTCAGATTAACAATTAAAATTTGAGCAATTTTTAAAACTGTCTTCATGTTCATTTTGTTGTCATCTCTGTGACCTAGAAATGCCAGTTATTTTGTAAAAGTGATTCTTCTAAGTCTAGGTCAAGGAGATCAAAGGCACAGCTTCAGCACAGATGATCCCATATGGATTTCCCAGAATAGGAATAGATAATCTTGTTCCACAAGAAGTTATCTTGATAGAAATAGAGTTTTTAATAATCTTACAGAATGATTATAGACAGATATCCCAAATATTCCTGAACTCAGAGAGGAGACAGCTCTGAGGTAGAAAGAGAGATTCATTTTTTTTCTACATAGAAAAAGTTCTTAAAAATGTGGTCAGCATCTCCTTACAACATCATTCATCAAACTATGCCCATTCAACTATATTTTGAGGTTATTATTTAAATATCTTCCTAAATGTAAATACCACTAACATATTGTCCCTTGAGTAATGCTCTTAGAGACAAAGAGATCACAGTGACTATTGAAAATAGTACAAATTTCAAAGACATATGGGCTTTCATGTCACTTCAGTTGAATTCCTTAGGGGCCACATCTCCACTGACTGAGGATATAATCACTTTTTCAGTAAAATCCCAGATACCCCTACAGGATTAGTGTTTTCCCAGTTTCAGAGCTACAGTGGAATTGGCCCCTCTGATACCTTGAAAGCAAATCAAACAAAGAGATAATAAACATTGTCGTATCTCCTATTTAATTACTGGTGCTAAAATTATCTCATAAAAACTGCTACATAGTAATCTACCTGTCTGAAAATAAAAGGTGAAACAGAACACTGATTATCCTTGGCAGCATGCCAAGTCTCTGCATCAGCAATTTTTATCACTTATTCTGGTAATCTCTTACCAGTTCAGATAAACACTACAATCGTGCCAAAAATTTAAACCTCTTAAATGTAGAAGTAACTTTTATTCACCAGATGTAATTGTGGTCTTGGAGGCTTTCTACTAAATGAGCTTAGCCTTTATGGTCCTTTTGAACTTTGACTGGCTGGTTCAACTCAGCTATTCTGGCTCAAATTCCTCTCCAAGCTTTCAAATTCAATATGACTTTTCTCAGCTTCTTAATGAATTGTTCTGCTTGGCTTCAAATTAACTGGCAATTCATTCTAATCTTTTTTTTTTCTAGTTTAAACTGCCTCAAATCCACTGCAGTCCACTCATTGCAAAGACTCACAATTAAGTCTCTCTCTCTCTCTCTCTCTCTCTCTCTCTCTCTCTCTCTCTCTCTCTCTCTCTCTCTCTCCCCCTCTCCCCCCCACATGCTATGCTCAAGTAGCATCTCCTTACTGTACTGTACTAATGAGTATATCTTATTTGCCTCATTCTGTCAAATCTTCCTCTGATTCCTTACTTTGTCTGTCCTGTAGAGAAAATACCGAGTCTGTATGTAGCACCTGTCAATACAAATCTGATGATCTGTGACTTCAGCATGAAATAGGAGGTGGAACATGTGCGAGTCAAAAAGGATTCTAGAATAGTGCCTGGTTTGGGAGATTTAACCAGGATGATGCATGGTACCTGAGCACAGGTAACCAGCCATGTGGCTAGAATATAGAACAGAAAAAGTAGGTTATGTTAATTTAATATCTAGTAAGAAAAGAGTCTAACTATATGGCAAAGAATCTGAGTCTTATATTTAGGATTATGGGTCTGGGAGGTAGAAGCAGATCTAACTTCTATAATTGGCACCCAATATGGCCTGCTAATTGTAGATTAATATTATTAATTTCTATATGTATTAATTAATGCTGGATATTACTATGGCAGTGATTATTTCTTAACCACATAAAGACCTTTTAATATTTCAATGCCTTAGGCCTTAGCTGGGCAGATTTGTAACTATCTCATCTAAGTTGAAAAGACCACCTAGACCCATTCTGCTATGTGACTAACTATAATTTCCAGGTCTGTGATCATGTCCTTCTCCCCCCATGTCTACTGGTGATAATCCTTCCTTCTCCCCAGAGTTCCATTCTCTCTTCCAAGAAATCCCACTTTCCAATTTCTGACCAGCTAATTGGCTATCAGATATTTATTAAATGTAATCATAGAATGATTTATGTAGGTGAGGAAGGAGATAGACACAATTTTTCCATCTTTATTAAATTGGGTATTTCTTATTTACATTTCAAATGTTATTCCCTTTCCTGGTTCCATGCCAACATCCCTCTAACCTCTTCCCTTCCCCTTCTTTATGGGTGTTCCCCTCCCAATTTTCCCCCATTGCCACCCTCTCCAGTGATAGAGACAAATTTACATGTTGTACCTCATCTTCATTTTCTTTTGCCAACCAGGAGGATTTTAATTAAGCCTGAACTTTATTAGCACATAGAATAGAGACAGGGTAACAAATGTAAAAGTTAACTCTCTTAAGATTAACCTTTTCCCAAGGTTGGGGATTTAGCTCAGTGGTAGAGCACTTGCCTAGGAAGCGCAAGGCCCTGGGTTCGGTCCCCAGCTCCGAAAAAAAGAACCAAAATAAATAAATAAATAAATAAATAAATAAATAAATAAATAAATAAAAAGATTAACCTTTTCCCAATTTTCTTGTGCCCTCTGAAAGGAAGACTCTGTCTAAAACCATCAGGAAGCAATTATAATAGAACATTCTCCCACTCCAAAGTAGTAAGTTAGAGTAATTTTGGTCATTGAAAGATGTTAGTCATCTTTAAAAGGGAATGATTACAAGTAGTTTTAGTCTTAGACAGGGAGGGAATGAAATAGGAAGCTAAGAAATAAGGGTTTCTCGGGCTGGAGAGATGGCTCAGCGGTTAAGAGCACCAACTGCTCTTCCAGAGGTTCTGAGTTCAATTCCCAGCAACCACATGGTGGCTCACAACCATCTGTAAAGAGATCTGATGCCCTCTTCTGGTGTATCTGAAGACAGCTACAGTGTACTTATATATAATAAATAAATAAAATCTTAAAAAAAAAAAGAAAAAAGAAAAAAAAAAGAAATAAGGGTTTCTCTCTTTCTATTTCTATTTCCTTCTTTTTATGTAGAAGAAGGGAATTTAAAAGGCAAATGTGTATACAGAAGTATTATAAGAATAATAGACAAAGGTGGGTAGATTATTGAATCTACTCTTAAACCAAAATAATTATCCTCATAATCTTACATTGGTATAGATTTTTGACATTGATGCAAATTTGAGGTTATATTTTTCTATATTGTCTCAAAATTTTATGTATTGATACAGAAATTAGTTTACAGAAATTAGTTTATGGTTGATAAATTGTTATGGGTTATTATATATTAATATAATAATATAATATATATATTAATTATATATATAATTAATATAATAATAACATATATATATGTTAAGGTTATTCTTGATACACATAATGGATATATATTTCAACATTTATTTGAGGTGTGGTACTTAAATAATTCTTTTTCATTATTAATTATTTTATTTATTTATATTCCAGCCCTTGTCCCCTCTCATTGTCCCCATCTTACAGTTTCTCATGTATCCATCTTCCTTTGGGCCTCAAGTCTCTCAAAAATTAGTCACATCCTCTCCCCCTGATGCTACCACCAGGCAGTCTGCTGCTATATATGTGCCAGGGTTTGGATCAACCTCTGTATATTGCATGGTCAGTGGTTCCATTTCTGGGATCTCACAAGGGTTAAGGTTAGTTGGGACTGCTGGTCTTCCTATAGTGTCGCCCTCCTCTTCAGCTCCTTCAATCCTTCCCCTAATACCTACATAGGAGTCCCTGAATTCAGTCCAATGATTAGGTATAAGTATTTGCATCTGTTTACTTCAGATGCTTGTAGGACCTCTCAGAGGACAGCCATGCTGCGATGAACATAGTGGAGCACGTGTCTTTTTTATATGTTGGGGCATCTTTTGGGTATATGCCCAAGAGAGGTATAGCTGGATCCTCAGGCAGTTCAATGTCCAATTTTCTGAGGAACCTCCAGACTGATTTCCAGAATGGTTGTACCAGTCTTCAACCCCACCAACAATGGAGGAGTGTTCCTCTTTCTCCAAATCCTCGCCAGCATTTGCTGTCACCTGAGTTTTTGATCTTAGCCATTCTCACTGGTGTGAGGTGAAATCTCAGGGTTGTTTTGATTTGCATTTCCCTTATGACTAAAGATGTTGAACATTTCTTTAGGTGTTTCTCAGCCATTCGGCATTCCTCAGTTGTGAATTGTTTGTTTAGCTCTGAACCCCATTTTTTAATAGGGTTATTTGTTTCCCTGCGGTCTAACTTCTTGAGTTCTTTGTATATTTTGGATATAAGGCCTCTATCTGTTGTAGGATTGGTAAAGATCTTTTCCCAATCTGTTGGTTGCCGTTTTGTCCTAACCACAGTGTCCTTTGCCTTACAGAAGCTTTGCAGTTTTATGAGATCCCATTTGTTGATTCTTGATCTTAGAGCATAAACCATTGTTGTTTTGTTCAGGAAACTTTTTCCAGTGCCCATGTGTTCCAGATGTTTCCCTAGTTTTTCTTCTATTAGTTTGAGTGTATCTGGTTTGATGTGGAGGTCCTTGATCCACTTGGACATAAGCTTTGTACAGGGTGATAAGCATGGATTGATCTGCATTCTTCTACATGTTGCCGTCCAGTTGAACCAGCACCATTTGCTGAAAATGCTATCTTTTTTCCATTTGATGCTTTTGGCTCCTTTGTCAAAAATCAAGTGAACATAGGTGTGTGGGTTCATTTCTGGGTCTTCAATTCTATTCCATTGGTCTATCTGTCTGTCTCTGTACCAACACCATGCAGTCTTCATCACTATTGCTCTGTAATACTGCTTGAGTTCAGGGATAGTGATTCCCCCTGAAGTCCTTTCATTGTTGAGGATAGTTTTAGCTATCCTGGGTTTTCTGTTATTCCAGATGAATTCACAAACTGTTCTGTCTAACTCTTTGAAGAATTGGATTGGTATTTTGATGGGGATTGCATTGAATCCGCAGATCGCTCTTGGTAAAATGGCCATTTTTACTATATTAATCCTGCCAATCCATGAGCATGGGAGATCTTTCCATCTTCTGAAGTCCTCTTCAATTTCTTTCTTCAGTGTCTTGAAGTTCTTATTGTACAGATCTTTTACTTGCTTGGTTAAAGTCACACCGAGGTACTTTTTATTATTTGGGTCTATTATGAAGGGTGTTGTTTCCCTAATTTCTTTCTCAGCTTGTTTCTCTTTTGTGTAGAGGAAGGCTACTGATTTATTAGAGTTAATTTTATACCCAGCCTCTTTGCTGAAGTTGTTTATCAGCTTTAGTAGTTCTCTGGTGGAAATTTTGGGATCACTTAAATATACTATCATATCATCTGCAAATAGTGATATTTTGACTTCTTTTCCGATCTGTATCCCCTTGACCTCCTTTTGTTGTGTGATTGCTCTGTCTAGAACTTCAAGAACTATATTGAATAAGTAGGGAAAGAGTGGGCAGCCTTGTCTAGTCCCTGATTTTAGTGGGATTGCTTCAAGTTTCTCTCCATTTAGTTTAATGATAGCAACTGGTTTGCTGTATATGGCTTTGACTATGTTTAGGTATGGGCCTTGAACTCCTATTCTTTCCAGGACTTTTATCATGAAGGGAACACACTAATTTATAAAAAAATTTTGCTGCTCAAATTTTAATTACCATATTGCATTTTTCTGTGCATTTATAACTTAAAATATGAAAACTTTTATAATTCATAAGGAAATTTAGGTAAAAAAATCCAAGGAATGGTACATTTACCCAGCAAATACAAGACCTGTTATCAACTCCAAGAATAATAAAATCAAACACCGACACAAAGACACCAACACAAAATCAAAATCATTAACCCCCAAGACAAAATTTCCCTACCAGAATGTAGAAACTCAACTGTGCTAGGTCCTGAGAAGTATGGTACTGGTGAAGTATAGGAGACGTACTAAGTTACAATTATGACTATGTTCCCAAGGAGGTTCTTAAGGAAAATATTAATAATTCCATTAATAAAATCTGTGAAAATAGAGATGAACAGTGAAATATGGATGAAAACAGTTCAAAATATGAAACTAGAAAAAGAATCACCAATAAAACCCTAACGTCAGGTAAAACTAGAAATGAAGAGTTTAAAAAATTAAACAAAATCCTCAGAGGTAATTAAATAGTAGCAGAGCAAGGAGAATAAACTCAACTTAAAGGTACAGGAAATGTATTCAACAAAATTATTGAGGAAAATTTCCCTAACCTAAGAAAGAGATACTTATCAATGTATAAGAAACACATGGAACACAAATGAACTGAACTAGAAAAGACACACCCCCCTTCTTGTGACACAAGATAAACAAAATTTCATGTGTACAGAGCGAGGAAACTGTTTTAAATGTTTAAAGGAAAAAGACAAAGTGATATATAAAGGGTAGTTTATTAGAATTACACTTTTCTTCTCAAGGAGACTCTAAAGTCAAATAAAATAAAATAAAATAAAATAAAAAAATACTGTGTTCTACAGGCTCCAACGGATCGTACATGCCAGATCAATTATACAAAGAAGGATGTTAAATCACATAATATAGATAAAAAGTATTACATGTTAAAACCAAATTTAAATAGCATATGTCTATAATTTGAGCTATGCACACAACATAATGCATTAGAAAGAAAATTTCAACTTGAATAGTTAAACACAACCAACGAAACACAAAGAATCAATAATACATGACCTCAAAATCAAAAGGAAGTGGTTGAAAACCACACATCCTAACAAGAAAGTGAAAGGAAAATAAAAAAAATTACCCCATTGATAGTTCTCAACACCAATAATTCCAATACAAAAAAGGCAAAAAAAAAAAAACAAAGTAAACCAAACAAAACAACAACAAAAACACAAAACAACTAAAAGAACAACTCTAGAAGAAAGGATGTGAAAGCAGGCTTGATCCAGCTGTTACATCTGAGAAACACATCTTAACAACAAAGAAAGATATCACCTTGGGGGAAAAGAATGGCAAAAGAAAATAGATACAAGAATGAAGGAAGCTTTTTTAGCCAATTTAATACATGAAAAAAATACACTTTTACAAAAAAACTAAAAGAGAAAGCAAAATAGGGCAGAATACTCTACAGTTATCCAAGGGAAAATTTACCAAGAAGATATTGCAAGTTTGAATATTATACACCAAGTACAAGGACAATCAATTTCATAAAAGATATTACCAATATTTGTAGAAACATTTACAAAACCTTTGCCCAAAACAAAAGAATATACCATAACAAAAATAATGGAAACTGTACAAATTCATCAAACTAAACAACTCTACCAAATGAAAAAAAAAATGGTTACTGAAATTAGAAAAGAAACAAAAGTCTTCTTATAATAGAACAAAAATGAATATGCAACACAACCAGAATTTTGAACCATAATAAAATAGTTGTAATAGAAAACAGTTCTAAGTAGCTTATGGCAAACAGTGCTAAAATTAAAAAAATGGAGAGATCTCATATTAGTAACTTTTTTAATTTGATTTTTCTTGGATATCTTATGTATTTGCCTTTCAAATGTTATCTTCTTTTCCCCCTCTCCCATAACTCCTCCCCTCTCCCCATGCTTCTATGAGAATGCTCCCACTCCTACCCATCCACTCCCACCTTAATATCCTGGCTTTCCCCTACGTTCAGGAAATGAGCCTTCACAGCACCAAGGGCTCTTCTACCTATTGATGCTGGACAATGCCGTCCTCTGCTACATATGCAACTAGAGTCATGGGTCCCTCCATGTGCACTCAATTGGTTGGCGGTTTAGTCCCTGGGAGTTCTGGTGGGATCTGGTTGGTTGATATTATTGTTCTTCCTGTGGAGTTGCAAACCCATGGCACTCCTGAAAGTTCTAGTGAAACAAAACAAAACAAAAGGCAAGGAATGTCCAAATGCAATAGATAGCAAGAAACAAACTCCTGGCTGAAATAATGAAGTAGAAACAAACTATAAGAAAAAGAGTCAATAAAATGGAGAGGTTGGTTTTTTGCTTTGTTTTTTTGGCTTTTTGGGTTTGATGTTTGTTTGTTTGCTTGTTGAGAAAATCAGTAAGATTCTAAACCCTTAGCCAAAATGATGAAATGACTGATCATGACATTAAAATTAAAAAAAAATTAGATATTAGAAATGGAAAGGGAGGGCAAATAATAAACATCCAGGAAATCCAGAGAACCATAAAGATATACTTCAAAAACCTATACTCTACCAAATGGTAAAGGTTAAAACAAATGGATACATTTATTAATGTAACCTACTATGGTTAAATGAAGACGAGGCAAGCAATTTAAACAGACCTACAATCCCTAGGGAAATAAAAACAGTATTTTGAACTCTTCCATAAAATCCCAAATCCAGATGGATTCAGCACAGAAATCTATTGTGCTGAAATAAGATTCAATTTGAATACTCCTCAAATTATGTGAAACAAACAAACCCGAAGAAACATTAGTTGGCTAATTATTTTTATGAGGTCGTAAAAACCATGATATCTAAAGTACACAAAGATCCGATAAAGATGTAAAAACTACACACTAATTTGCCTCATGATCCTTGGTGTAAAATCTTCAATAAAAAATTTGTGAAGCGAATCTATTAACAGACCAGAAAGATTATCCATGATCATCAAGAAGACTTTATCCTCTGAACTTAAATAGTAAAAGCTAGCAACGATCTCTAGACAGTACTTTGCACCCTTTGGTGCACAGATACAGCCATGGTGCACCCAGTGAGAACTGATATTTGTACATTATTTGTTTCATTCTTGTTTCTACACATTTTTGTTTTTGCATGGGTTGTTCTTAACATCGAAATTTCCTTTTAAAAGTAATTCAGAAAAGTTTTACTCTTACTAGAAATGATAGTGGGGAGGAAACTAGCTAGAAAATCTAGAGCTTATATATCAGAAGTTGGAATCTCCAATAGTTCTCTGAGAATAGGAGTGATTTACATGAGTCTGCAGGGAGGCTCTCTATTTCACTGGCAGAGGGAGGAATGGAGGTAGGGAGAAGAATATGTGGACATTAGTGTTCTCTTTTATGTAAATAAGCATTCTCAGATGAGGAATCTGGCCATCTAGAAACAATGACGAAGGTAGAATGTCTATCAGTTTCTTGAGAGAGGAAAGACTACTGTGGGTATTATGGTTTGAGCCTTAGTCTAGATTTTAATATTATATTTATGAAGTTTAATCACCAAGCTATGGAATGATTAATTTAAATTTTTTAGGATCGATAATTTCTTAAACATTTTCCATTTATTTTTTATAAAGCACTCTTCAGCATTAAATGTAAAGTTGAAAGAAAGAAAAGATTGCCTCATCCATCACTATTATCTTTTTTTCTTTTTTTATTGGTTATTTTATTTATTACATTTCAAATGTTGTCCCCATTCCCAGTTTCTTTGACAAGATCATATGAAAATGCAACTCAGAATATCTTCTTTGATTAATGAATGATTCACATACTTTTCTTACTTATTTACAAACATTTAATACCTTAAGATACCTTTATGTTTATAGGTATAAACATAAAATAAACAGATCCATATGACCTTTCCAGATATTTATAGAATATGGGGTATTGAAATCACCAACTATTGCCAGACTGTTGCTAATCTGAATCTTTATTTAAAAAAAATGAAATTGTATGCAGTGGAGTTTGGTGCATGTAATATAATTCAGGATACTAATGTCTTGTTTAATTGTTCCTTTGATCAGAATAGAGTGATTCTATCTTCTGGTTAGCTTTAGTTTGAAGTCTATTTTGTCAGATATATGCATTACATGTCCTAGTAGCTCTGAGTTACCAATAATACATTGGTGTTACATTAAGGAAGGAAATAGAAGCACTTATTCTGGTATCATTTAAACAAGAATGAGTCCAAATTTGATCTTTTTTTTTTTTTTTAGCTTATGCTCCCTGTGACTTTTATCTTTATCTTCTGTCTGTTTGATGAGTCTGAATATGTGCGTGCTTAAAGGTTGTTTTGTGCTTCTATGTGCATCTGTTTTCTGACTGTGTGTTTGTCTGTGACTGTAGGTATCTTTGTTCTAACGTGTGTTTGATGGGTCCGTATGTCAGTGTGTATATCCTATAAAGATGTGTATATAGTGGGTATCCCTCTGTGTGACTGTGAATGTATTTCAGGGTCTATCCAAAAAGTGGATTCACTATGTTTGTATTGAACAGTACAGAAATCATCACATGAGGGAGGTAATTATATAACATACAGGGACTTGCAACCCCATAAGGACAACAATGCCAACCAACCAGAGCTCCCAGGAACTAAACCACTACCCAAATACTATACATGGACTGATCCATGGCCCCAACTGTATATTTAGCAGAGGAAGGCCTTGTTGGCACCAATGGAAGGAGAAGCCTTTGGTCCTGCCAAGGCTGGAACACCCAGTATAGGATAATGTCAGGAGAGGGAGGGAAGGAAGGCAGTTGGGGAGGGGAACACCCTTATGGAAGAAGGGGAGAGGGACAGGATAAGGGGCTTATGTCTGGAAAACCAGAGAGGGAATAACATTTGAAATGTAAATAAAAAATATCCAACAAAAAAAAGAAAAAGAAAAAATAATTGCCATATGCATGTTTAAGTCTACCTATATATTTCCTTTTAGGCTTTTCTTCAGATGTACAAATTAAATATATAAAAAGAGAGAAATCTTAACAAAATTTGAAAAGGGGTTAAGTGAATGACTAAACCTGATCCTATCTGATCCAGATTTTAAAAAAATCAATATTATCAACCAATGTCTATAAATAATTATTTTCAACCATTAGCGCAAGTTTTAGGAAGATGTTTTCAACTTCAGCATTTATAGCTTTCAGCAAGTGAATCATGTACATTATCCTGGTCAGAGGCATTATGGAGGTTAAGAAAATTTAAATAACCAGGCTGAATACACATAGTAGTCTTATTTCTCACTCTGTATTTTTAACTATGGGTATGAAATACAGAGTAAATTCTATTTTTTTTTGGTTCTTTTTTTTTTTTTTTTTTTTTTTTTTTTGGAGCTGGGGACCGAACCCAGGGCCGTGCGCTTCCTAGGCAAGCCCTCTACCACTGAGCTAAATCCCCAACCCAAATTCTATTTTTTTAAAGTGGAAGGTATATTTTGCATTTATGGATTCAGATGTTAAGGTTGGTAAGGTTCACACTGATAGATTTTATTTCGATTTGGATTTATGTGACTAGAGACTTGGGAAGGAAAGGATAGAGTAAATTTGATCATTTTATGTGCTGAGGATAATATACTAACCTGAATTGGGAGACCCTCATACCTTTACCTGGTTGTTAAAATTAGAAAATCCCCATTGGGGCAAAATTCCTAGTGGAATAGAATTAATGCAGTAGAAAGTTCTTGGCTGGTTTCGTGGGTAGTAATACTTCCTACATGCAAGCTAGTGCCCACCTAGTGTCCCTTTCTCCATCAGAAGTCTCCTTAGGGCATTTTTCACTTCTGCATTCCTCAAGGTATAGATCAAAGGATTTAACATTGGTTCAATAACAGTAAAAGATACAGCCATTATCTTGTCTACTGGGTAAGTGACCACAGGTCTGACATACAAAAAAATACAGGGTACAAAGAACAGTACAACCACGGTGAAGTGGGAAGTACAGGTGGAGAGAGCTTTGAGCTTTCCTTCAGAGCTACTGGACTTTAGGGAGCAGAGAATGATAATATAGGAAGTAGTTAGAATAAGGAAAATGGCCATACACATCACTCCACTGTTGAGAATGACTAAGAGACCTAGAGTATATGTGTCCATGCAGGCCAGTTTCAATAGTGGAAATAAATCACACATAAAACGATCTATGATATTAGGGCCACAGAAAGGTATTTGATACATGAAGAGAATCTGGATTGTTGAATGGGCAAATCCACCTACCCAACTCCATGCCACCATCAGGTAGCAGACTCGAGGACTCATTATGGTCATATAATGTAGAGGTTTACAGATGGCCACATAACGGTCATAGGCCATCACAATGAGAAGAATTATCACCACACCACCAAAGAAGTGGTCTGCAAAGAGCTGAGCCATACACCCTTCCAGTGAGATGGAAATGTTCTCAGAGAAAGAGTCCACAATCAACTTGGGGGTAATTACAGAGGAGTAAGTTATCTCCATGAGGGATAGTGACTTCAGGAAGAAATACATGGGTGATCTCAGACCTGGGCTTCTGGTTATTGTTACCACAATCAGTAGGTTTCCCAACATTGTAGCTACATACATGATTAGGAAAAAAGCTGAGAATATTTTTTTAGCTCTGAATTCTTTGTAATTCCCAAAAGAATGAATTCAGTCACATTGCTTGGCTTCTCCATTTGATGTGAATTGAGGAAAACGTGGAACTGGTGGAAACGTGGAGATGCTGCAAAATAAATTTATTCCAAAAACTTGAAAAACATAAAACATTTCCTTTGTTCATTTTCTGTTTTTATTATGTTTATGAATTCCCTCTTTGAAAAACCATAGGCAAAAATTCTTTACTTATCAAAGACTATATTCTTCAAATCATTTGTCTTCTACATGGAGTTATTAATATTACAAATATACTTTGTTGATATACTTAGAATTGTAATATGGTTTAGGAACAGGAATGTCCTGTAGAGTGATTTTTCAATTTTGATTTTAGAAGATAAGTTTAAAAAATCAAATAAGACTTAAATGTTATATAACCAGTAAACACTGAAGCCATACTCAAATCCAGGTCTTAGTACTTCAAAAATTAATGCTAATAAGTATCTGCATTGTTGCACTTATATTAATACCAAATACTCAATACTAATGAGCTATTGTGCTTCTTCACATAATTTCTTCTTCATTCCTATCAAGTATCATATATACAAGTTTCACCTTATAATCATATAGGCAAATTCAATAACAATTCTGCAAGAATGTATAAAATATAAGGCTGTGATATAATTATTAACTGTTATCATGCAACATGGTCATACTCTGGATATTTTATTAAGAAAATTCACCCAGCATACATGACTATTTGTAAAACATCATCCTATAATGAGTCTGTGTCAGTTGGAGGATATAAATGCTCTGTCATGTAAGACACTGTAACTCCACTAGTACACCTCCATCATAACTGGCTTCTTTGCCTCCCTGTGAAGTGATATTCCCAGATAAAATCAAGAATAAAAATGAAAATAATAGTAAGTATAAAAGTAATTTTATTCTGTATAATACTTAAAATATCAATTAAGTCCCTTTACTTTGCACATAATTATATTTTAAATATTTAATGCTAACCTTCTCAATCCATTTCACTTTCCTTGTATAAATGATTTCAGGGCCAATCACATGGCATTAGTTATTATATTAATATTGTGAATAAATATAGGGATCACCTTCTTATAAGTCAGAATTGAATTTTAATTTTTGGCTCCTAGGAAATGTTGCTATGTCACATTCTGTCTGGGTTGTAGAATGTTTTTCTTTTTTTTTTTTTTTTATTAACTTGAGTATTTCTTATATACATTTCGAGTGTTATTCCCTTTCCCGGTTTCCGGGCAAACATCCCCCTCCCCCCTCCCCTTCCTTATGGGTGTTCCCCTCCCAAACCTCCCCCCATTGCTGCCCTCCCCCCATAGACTAGTTCACTGGGGGTTCAGTCTCAGCAGGACCCAGGGCTTCCCCTTTCACTGGTGCTCTTACTAGGATATTCATTGCTACCTATGGGGTCAGAGTCCAGGGTCAGTCCATGTATAGTCTTTAGGTAGTGGCTTAGTCCCTGGAAGCTCTGGTTGCTTGGCATTGTTGTACTTTTGGGGTCTCGAGCCCCTTCAAGCTCTTCCAGTTCTTTCTGTGATTCCTTCAACAGGGGACCTATTCTTAGTTCAGTGGTTTGCTGCTGGCATTCGCCTCTGTATTTGCTGTATTCTGGCTGTGTCTCTCAGGAGCGATCTACATCCGGCTCCTGTCGGTCTGCACTTCTTTGCTTCATCCATCTTGTCTAATTGGGTGGCTGTATATGTATGGGCCACCTGTGGGGCAGGCTCTGAATGGGTGTTCCTTCAGTCTCTGTTTTAATCTTTGCCTCTCCCTTCCCTGCCAAGGGTATTCTTTTTCCTCATTTAAAGAAGGAGTGAAGCATTCACATTTTGATCATCCGTCTTGAGTTTCGTTTGTTCTAGGGATCTAGGGTAATTCAAGCATTTGGGCTAATAGCCACTTATCAATGAGTGCATACCATGTATGTCTTTCTGTGATTGGGTTAGCTCACTCAGGATGATATTTTCCAGTTACAACCATTTGCCTACGAATTTCATAAACTCGTTGTTTTTGATAGCTGAGTAATATTCCATTGTGTTTCTTAAAATGGTAAAGAACTAAGAGTTGAAAGGAGTAACCGTAGCTTTTAATTTTTTCATTCAGGTTTCCATTAAATGTTTCCAAGGAAGACTCCCTGTAATTCATAGACCAAATGAAGCTCAAAATGAAGGATGACCAAAGGGTGGATGCTTTAGTCCTTCTTAAAATGGGGAACAAAATTATTCATAGGAGAAGATATAGAGACAAAGTTTGGAACAGAGACTTAAGAAGTGGCCACTCAGAGCCTACCCAACTTAGGGACCCAGCCCTCCCACCCCCACACACAGCCACCAAACCTATACAATATTCATGAAGCCAAGAAGTACATGCTGACAGGAGCCTGAACCTAATACAACAATAATATTATATTGCCTTCCCCAGCCCTAATTTCATGCTAGGTTTATTATGTGATGACATTGTTAAAGGTGTCTAATTTACTATATATCCATTTTCATTTCTGTAATATTTAAATACTAATCACTAAACTAAACTCAATTTCTTCCTTAAAACTGATATTATTCAAGGAAAACTATATTGAAATGAAGGCTTAGCAAGACTGGTGCTAGAGCTGATTGTTAATCTACTTTTGTACTACTTTAAAACACCATTTACCATTTTCTTCTCTGCCATTTCAGGTAATATGCATTATGTACCCAAATTTCAAAGCTGAACCTTATCTTCAGCTATAATTCTGTGTTGAGCCACAGCCATAAGATTCCCACTATTTAATAACTTTGAGTAACTTGTTAAAGTACACCAAAGAAAAGCAAGGTATAATTTTTGTTACCTCAGAATTCTTCATTCAGAGATCATTATTCACATCAATTTTAAAATAATTTGATTTATTTACACATGAAAGTGCACTTGTGTGTATGTTGGGTGAGTTAATTATTTAAAAAAACTTTAATTAACATCTCATATTAGTGATAAGATCAATAATATTCAAGTAAATATTAGCATCTCCCCAGTTTTATCTCTGTTTTCTCTATGACATCCAGCAATCCAGTTAATTGTTAAGTCCAGTGGGCAAATATAAAAAATTATATTATTGTACAGTTAAGTTGCCTAAGCCAACATCAAAATGGCCATAAATACAGCCTTGGCAGTAATGTTCTCAAATGCAATGAATATTGCAATGATGAGTTGGAAATCAGAAGAGGAACAAACAATAAATAATGCAAGGGGTAGTTACCTTGATAGGAATAGAGTTCCCAAAGAATTCTGAGAAATATTTCACACAGATACACTGTAGGTCCAGGTCCTTAAATAGGTAAGAGTTCCTGGGCAGTGGAAACCAATTAAATTTCCTCTAGATTGGAAAATTTCCTTACCAAGAGACATCAGAGCTTTGTGTGAAACTATCCATGGCACTAGAACTACCATTTGGCTGTATTTTGAGCTTAACTTTGCAAACAGCCTGCAAAACAATGCACTTATCATGCCCTCTCTGGGATAGTGAGCTCAGGGGAAGGAGGTCAAACCTAGATGTGAGCTTTCCAAGATGAGCATGATTGCATCATTCCAACTGCATCCCTTTGTGGCTGGGTTTCTCCCGACTGAGGACTAATCACCTTACCATAATGTCTCTCCCTTTTCATTGGGATCGGGGTTTTTCCCAGGGGTGGGAGCACACTGGATGAAGATCAAGATGATATTATGTAAGTAAAAACCAAACAAACAAGGAAAACAAATAGAGATCACAAGATGACCTATTTGACTGTTAGCTGCAAATACAAAGTGCTTTTCAAGAACAAAACAGCCTCAGAATGATAAATCTGCCTAAAAGTAGATGGAAGAAAGCAAATGCTACTTGTGCAGTTCATTTAACAACTGTCCTGTATCAAGATTTTCTCACAAAACCTCTGCTCTCTTCATAATTTGGACTAGTATTAAAATATATTCATTTAACTCCAGGTCACCGCCCATCTTATACATTTTTAAAAGTGTGCCATAGATAGTAAAATCCAAGATTAAATTCTTTCTCATACCAGAAGAATTCATGTTCTACAATGACTTCAATTAGAAATGTTTGGATTATTTTACAGTTACAAGAACTCAAACATAGGTAAAGTCGGATTCTGTGGCAACATGCACAAGACTTGCACAGGTTTAAAACAGACAAAATTCCAGTGCTCAAAAAAGGAACTGGACACAAATTCCCATTTCTAACAAAAAAGTTATTTGCAATTGGTACCTGCTGGATAAAGAAACATCAACCACACTTGAGGGCAAGCCAAATGGATCAGGAGTAGTTTTCCCACATAAAATGGATTCAGCTTTCTTACTGTGTGTGACTTTGGTTTTGTTTTCAGGACCTTTGTCTTACTGGTTTTCACATTTTAAGTTTGTTTTTGCTTTTTATTTCTGTTGCCATTTGTTTTTCTTGATGCATATGAATGTGTGTGTTGTCAGTTTGTGTGTCTGTCTTCTCTTTCTCTCTCTGTCTCTGTCTCCTTCTCTCTCTCTCTCTCTCTCTCTCTCTCTCTCTCTCTCTCTCTGTCTGTCTGTCTCTGTGTGTGTGTGCTGTGTGTGCATGTGTGTGTGTGTGTGTGTGTGTGTGTGTGTGTGTGTGTTGTGTGTGTTGTGGATGTGTGTATTCCAATGAAGGATGATAACATTGGTAATACATATTATTGATATTGGACCAAAAACTATTATAATTCATGAAAGAAATACCATGAATAGCTATATTCTTCATTTAGAGATTTAAAAAATGTGGTTTGTTAGTTAAAGGAAAATATGACAGAAACTAAGTTTAAATGTCTAGGAGGCCACATATCTATAGCTTGGCTGACATGAGCCTTACAAATAAGCAAAAATCATAAAGATGACATAGAAACAATAGAAAAGAATGTTACAATAGAACAGTAAGGCCTCCTTAACATAGGTTTCTGCTTCAGTTTTCTATGTTAATATTTATGCATGAAAGAAATAAATCTGGGAATAATGACTATATATCCTCTACAAAATTTCCTGTTTAACATTTAAATATTACATTGAGATACAAGATTCATTCAGTGCATTATCAGCTATACTTTTTGAATCAAATGTGTATTATTTCATGTTCCATAATGTGAATGAGAAAACCAAGGGTAAGTATCATCTCTTCTAAGATTAGTATGGATTACAAATTTGTCAATCATTTTAAAGCAAAAATTTTTACCTATTACACTAAACCCTTGGAAAGGTAAGCATTAGCTGAGAGTTAAAGAAGGGAATTTGAAATTGAATATTAGCATATATTATTATATACATAGATGATATTCCCACCAATATCATTGTATAAACATGAGCTCACAAGAATGATCCAAGTGGATGTGCCAAAGTATATTTGAAAGACCACAAGGCCCTAATTCTACACAAACAACTACAGGCAACTACGAAATGCTGAAAGCAAGAGAAGTAAACTTCCCTAGGGAAGATCATTCCAATTAGTTATGGAATACCAAATGGTAAGGTGAGAAGATACATACAAGTAACATTGTATAGACTGAGTGTTATTCAGAGGAATATATACATGTGTACACATATATACAGTAATAATTTTTAAAAAAAGCAGCTATGAGTTTGAATGACAGAAAGGGGGTGTATGTAGGAAAGCTCAAGGGAGGAAAGAGAAGGGGAAATATAATTTCAAATGTATTAAAATAAAAGTAGTCCTTGAAAATAACAATATAATGGAGAAACATTATTCAGAGCCAAAGTTTAGGATAAAAAAATGCTTTATTTAGTAGAAAATTCTTTTTTTTTTACAGAAGTGAGTATGCATCTTTTTTTGCCACAAATATATCATGGACCATTGGTTGAATAGTCTATACTTTACTAATCTATATAATCAAATCACAAACCTACCTGTCTCCAGGACCAAACTTCAAATATTAGAGAAAGCATGAAATCAGAATGATTGTTTTTGTCATTTAACTGTCTACCTCTCTGTTTTTGACCTCACAGTGTTCTTTCTCTAGTCTAAAAGTGGCTGCCATAAACTTGTGAATATTTGAGCTCAAAGAATCCTTCTCCAGGATTCTTGCTTTACAGCACAACATGTCTCTACCCTGATATTCATTCGGTCTTACTCTTGCAGGTAAAAATCTTTGTAAACAATCACAGACCTAGACTGATGTAAAACAGGAGTCTTGTGCAATAACTGCTAAGAAAGCTGTCTTCTTTCTTAAAGTTGGAGAACAGTGCACAAGTCCTTTTCTCCATATTAGTAATACATAGCTCACTCAAATAGGCCTGGAATTCAAATCATCTCTGTGGTAATACTCCCCTTTCACTGTGGCAATATGGCAGTGGGTTCCAATTCATTACAAGAACATATATCATAAAATGCTTTGCACAGTTGAAAAGGGAAGGAGGTATGGTAGCTGGAACAGTAAGAAAGTAAAGCAGGAGGGGAATAAAATCTGGTGTTTAAAAAAAGATTAAAAAAGAAAGAAAAATGGGAAAGTACTTTCTTAGACTGATATGGTTCTATAGTTCTATATTAAATAGAGATTAGAGAGCTAAAAAAGTTGATCAGATCTTTTGGGGTACTTAAGTCATGCACAAGCACACAGCATACACCAGGACTATGTCTTCAGTTCTCAACATTAATCATCCTATGTTGTAGCACAGATCAGATTATAAAAGCAATAATAAGCAAGAACATTTTTAGAAAGAAATGATCAGTTATCTATTATGATTAATTTCATGATTATAAACTTCTCATCTCTAATCATAATTTTATAGTCATTAATAACTTTAATTCAACAGAATAAAAATTATAGATTATAAAATGAAAATATCAAATATGTTCCAAAAATTCTCATGAGTATCTTTTTCTTTTAAATTGTTTTTCATATTGTTTTAGATACCAAAGAATCTTTGAGATAACAACTGCTTATTCATGCAGGGGAATCATACAACTCTGGAATTTGAAAATAAAAACTTTGTATTTACTGTACTATCAGTATACAAAAATCAATTAACATGACATTTTATATAAACCAACTCAAAGAAAACAAAACCACCTGATAATCTCTTTAGATATAGAAAAAGCATTTGACAAAATACAGTACTCCTTTATCATAAAAGTTCTGAAAGTGTCAGGAATTCAAGGTCCATACCTAAACGTAATAAAAGCAATATATAGCAAACTAAGAGCCAATATCAAATAAAATGGAGATATACTTGAAGCAATCCCACTGAAATTGGGGACACGACAAGGATGCCCACTCTCCCCATATCTATTCAATATAATACTCAAAGTTAGAGCTAGAGGAATAAGACAACAGAAGAAGATCCATGGGATACAATTTGTCAGAGAAGTCAAGACATCATTATTTGCACATGATGGGAGTATATATGTATACACACACACACACACACACACACACACACACACACACACATTCATGCAACCCACTAAATTCTACTAGAGAACTTCAGCAGCTGATAAACAACTTCAGCAAAGTGGATAGATATAAAATTACATCAAATAAACAAGTAGCCTTTTTTATACAAATGATAAATGGGCTAAGAAATAAATTAGAGTAACAATACCCTTCACAATAATCACAAATAATATAAACTATGATTTAGTAACACCAAACAAACAAATGAAAGATCTGTTTGACAAGAACTTCAAGTCTCTCAAGAAAGAAATCAAAGAAGACCCCAGAAAATGGCGGGACCACTCAGGCTCATTGATTGGTATAATTAGCATAGTAAAAATGGCCATGATAACAAAAGCAATCAGTAGATTCAATGCAATCCCCATCAAAATCTCAACATAATTCATCATAGATATGGAAAGAGCAAATCTAAATTTCTTCTACAAAAAAATCCAGAATAGTGAAAATATATATTAACAATAAAATAACTTCTAGGGAAATCATCATCCCTGACCTTAAGCTATACTACAGAACAATAGCGATAAAACAGCATTGTATTGCTACAGAGAAAGGGGTTCTTCAGTGGAATATAATTAAAGACCCAGAAATAAAACCGCACACTTACTGACACTTAATCTTTGACAAAGAAGCAAAAAAATAAACAAAGCATCTAACTGGCAGTCTCTATGAATATAAATGAAAATTGGTACATATTTGTCACCTTTCACAATGCTCAAGTCCAAGAGGATCAAGGATTTCAATATAAAAGCAGATACATTGAGTCTAATTGAAGAGAAAGTTGGAAGTAACCTTTAACTCATTGGCACAGGGGGAAATTTCCTGAACATAATTACAATGATCAAGAACTGATAAATGGTACCTCAAGAAACTGGAAAGCCAAAGGACATAATCAATAGGACATAGCAGCAACCTATAGATTTCGATAAAACCTTCATTAAACCCACATCAAAAAGAGGGCTAAAATTCAAAATATAACAAGAACTCTAGAAGCTGTCAACCAAAACACAAACAACTCAATTCAAAAATGGGGCATAGAACTATACAGGGAATTCACAATGGAGCAATCTCAAATGGCTGAGAAGCACCTAAATGGTCAAAGTCCTTAGTGATTGGGGAATGCAAATCAAAATGACCCTGAGATTCTACCTAATACAATCAGGATTTCTAAGATAAAAAACTCAGGTGACAGCACATGCAGGCGAGGATGTGGAGAAAGAACACTCTGCTATAACTGGTGGGATGGCAAACTGGTGAAACCACTCTGGAAATCAATTCCTCAGAAAATGGGAAATAGATCTACCTGAAGACTCAGCTATACCACTCTTTGGCATATAAGCAAAAGATGCCCCACATCCAACAAGAACACATGTTCCACCATGTTCATAGTGACCTTATTAGTGATAGCTAGAAGCTAGAAACAATGCAAATGTTCTACAATGGAAGAATGGGTACAGAAAATGTGGTTTGTTTACACAAAGGAATACTATTCATCTATTAAGAGTGAGGACATCATGAGTTTTGCAGTCAAATGAATGAGACTAGAAAATATCTTCCTGAGTGAGGTAACTCAAATCAAAGAGGACATGCAGGGTATATACTCACTAATAATTGGATATTAGCCAAAAAAAAAAGTACAGAATATCCAGGGCACAACCCACAGGTCTTGAGAAGGTTAACAAGCTGAAGAACCCAAGTGAAGATTCCTAAATCTCACTTGGGAAGGGCAAAAGCAGTCACAGGGTATAGTGGGAGGGAGTGACTTTGGTGGGAGAGGGGACAGGGAAGGGAACGGGGGAACATGATTGGATATTTGGAGGGGGCATGACTGAAGCAAGAAGGGTCAGCAGATAACATGGAAACAGGCAACCTTGGGAGGTAGGAGGTGGGACGGGGGTAACCTCTAGAAGTACCAGAGACTATGGAGGTGAGAGTCTCTCAGGAGTCAAAGGGTTCTTGCATGAAATACTCTAAAGTGGGGAGGAGGAATTTGTGAAGTCTACCTCCAGTGGAGGGACAGGACATCAAGTGGAAGGATGGGATGCCATCACTGATCCACAACTGTTCCTGTCTAAAGGAACTATAGGGATAATAATGGAGAAGAGTGTGAGAGGAAAGGAGGTCCAGTGACAGGAACAAATTGGGATCCAAGACAAGGGGAGATCCTGAGTCCTGACACTGTTACTGATGCTGTGATGTGCTTGTAGACAGGAGCCGAACATGGCTGCCCTCTGAGAGTCCCAATATGCAGCTGAAAGATTCAGATGCAAATACTAGCACCCAACCAATAGACAGAAACCAGGAACCCCTGGGTTTGTGTTTGCAGAGTCTGAGGAGGAGGACAGTACAAAGGGAAGAAGAGCATGTTCACCTGGACACCTGAGATCTCTCAGACACTGAGCTGCCAACCAGACAGCTTATGCCACATGATATGAGACCCCAGACACACACAGCAAAGAACTGCATGCTCTGGCCTCAGTGAAAGAAAATAATGTACCTAACCCTAGGAAGATGTGTGACTCCCGAGAGTGATAGGCTGGGTTGTTTGAGAGGGTGGGAACACCCTCTTGGATATTGGGGTTGGGAAATGGGGTAGAGTAGAAATGGGACAGGGTGGGTTCCATGGGTGCAGACCGGGAGGAAGATAAAGTATAAAGAGTAAAAAGAAGGATTAAAGAGAAAAATAAATATTTTTTAATATCTTAAAAAATATTTTAAAATTTTAAAGAAGGAAAAGTTGGATGTTGGCTATTGGTTTGCTGGTTACTTCTTGGATTATTTTTAGGAATGTAACTTGAATTCCTGATCTCGCCAATAGTTTTAGTATGAAAGAGTGCTGTATTTTGTCAAAGCTTTTTCAGCATCTAGTGATGATTATGTCTTTTTTGTTTGAGTTAGTTTTTATAGTGAGTTACATTAATGTATTTACCTATGTGGAACCATCTTTACATTCCTGGAATTAAGCCATCTTGATCATGGTGAATAATCTTTTTGATGTGGTCATGGGTTTAGTTTACAAGAATTTTATTTAGTAATTTTGTGTCAATATTCATGACAGAAATTGCTCTGAAGTTCTCTTTATTGGATCTTTGTGTGGTGTAGGCATAAACATAATTGCGGCTTCACAGAAGGAATTGGGTAGTTTTCTTTCTGTTTCTATTTTGTGGAATAGTTTGGACAGTATTGGTATGAGGTATTTTATAAGCTCTGATAGAATTCTTCACTAAACCAATCTAGTCATGGGCTTTTTTTGGGGTTGGGGGTTGTGGGACTTTTAATAAAAGCTTCTATGTCTTTGTGAGTTATCGTACCATTTAGTTGGTTTATTTGATCCTGATTTAACTTTTTTGTCTGGCATCTGTTTAGAAAATTGTCCATTTCATCCAGATTTTCCAGGTGTGTTGAATGTAGGCTTTTGTAGTAGGATCTGATGACTTTTTGAATTTCCTCAGAATCTGTTGTTATGTCTCCCCTTTCATTTCTGATTTTGTTGATTTTGATATTCTGTTTGTGCCCTCTGGTTATTCTTGCTAAGGGTTTATGTAGCTTTTTGATTATCAAAGAACCAGCTCCTGTTTTGTTGATTCTTTGTATAATTCCTTTTGTTTCTACTTGGTTGATTTCAGCCCTGAGTTTTTATTATTTCCTGCTGTCTACTCTTCTTGGGTGTATTTGCTTCTTTTTGTTCTAGAGCTTTCAGATGTGCACTTAAGCTGCTAGTGTATGTTGTCACAACTTTCTTTATGGAAGCACTCAGAGCTATGAGATTTCCTCTTAGCACTGCTTTCATTGTATCCTACAACTTTGGGTATGTTCTGCCTTCATTTTCATTAAATTCTAAAAAGTCATTAATTTCTTTATTTCTTCCCTGACAAAATTATCATTGAGTAGGTAGTTAATCAACATTCATGTGTGTGTGGGCTTCCTCTTGTTTGTGGTGTTGTTTCAGATCAGCCTTAGACTGTGATGACCTCATCAGATGCATGGGATTATTCCAAGTTTCTTGTATTGTGTAAGGCTTATTTTGTGTCTGATTTTATGGTTAATTTTTTAGAAGGTGCTGTGAGGTGCTGACATGAAGGTATATTCTTTTGTTTTAGGGTGAAATGTTCTGTAGATATCTGTTTAGTTCAGTTGGTTCATAACTGTTGTTAGTTTCACTTTGTCTCTGTTTAGTATCGTTTTCCATGATCTTTCCATTGCTGAGAGTGGAGTGTTAAATATCCTACTAATATCCCATGAGGTTCAGTGTATGCTTTGAGCTTCATTAATGTTTCTTTTACAAATATGGGTGCCCTTGCATTTGCCACATAGGTGTTCAGAATTGAGAGTTCCTCTTGGTGAATTGTTTTTCTTTGATGAGTATGTACTGTCCTTCTCCTTCTTTTTTGATAATTTGTTGTTGAAACTCTATATTATTGGATGCTAGAATTGCTACTCCAGCTTGTTCCTTGGGATTATTTTCCTGGACATTTTTTCCATCTTTTACTTTAAGGTCGTGTCTATCTTTTTCACTGAGGTATGTTTCCTTCATGCACCAAAATGCTGGGTCCGTTTTTACTATCCAGGCTGTTATCGTATGTCATATAATTGGGGAATTGAGTGCATTGATGTTGATGGACCAATGATTGTTGCTTCCTATTATTTTTATTGTTAGAATTAGAACTAAATTATGCTTGTGTGGTTTGCTCCTTTTGGGTCCCAAACTAAATGGCGAGAAACTTGATGCAATCCTACTGAAATTAGGGACAGGACAAGACTTCCCACTTTCTTCCTATCTGTTCACTACAGTACTTTCAGTTCTATCCAGAGAAATGAGGCAACCAAAGGCCAAGAGCACATTTGGTTAGTAGACCTTTTCTCTATCTGTAGGGCTAGATATTATTCTAGCACTGATCCCTCCTTCTGACACTGATTGTATTTTTTGCTTTTCTTAGTCAATCTATATGTCCTATCTTTATGTATTTCACAAAGTGTATTGAGGTAATCATGTTGGATCTGTATTTAGTTTACTTTGTTTCACAAAGAAATTTAGGTTTGCTTTATTGTGAATGTGGACCTGAGTTAATACCAGAACACATTTTCACCAAGTTATACTGTGCTTAAACCTGCCTAAAATAAACTACTTAGAGGTCAATTTTGAACTATCACCAGGTCCTATGTTTCTTTTAAACAAACTGCCTTCTTGCCTCTCATAGGTCATCTTTCTACAGGTTTGGGAATGTCCTAGAGATGTTTACAAAAGCTCACACCATCCCACTTGGTCACTCCTAACAATCCATTTACCTAGAATATCTCTACTATATTCCCCACTCACTCTCAACATTTAATAGCTACTTAGGCTACAACATTCACAAAAGTATCATAGTGATCAATTTTTTTTCAAGTAAACTGTATTTAACTTAATTTCTCCAAAGCATAAAATTGTAATGCAACATTTTGTTATATTTATTTTATAATTATTTGTTGACTTCTTAGTGTAATTAATTTATAAATTCATCAATTCATCAATTCATAAATTTATTAATATATTTAGAAATAAGCATACAAAAAACCACACTGCAATTATCTGAAGGCCTTGAAATTTATCACTCATGTATTAAGGAAATTTATAAAATTAACTTTTTCACCTGATATAATTGTCACCAAACTTATTGCCTTAGTCTGCTAACCTAGGCCTAATCCTGAAAGTTTCTAGCCTCTCTACAATCTAATGTAGGCCTTAATGCTTTTAACCTTTAACACATTAAGCTGAATAAGTTCATCCCTTCCTAGTTATTTCTGAATTCTCGCTGGCTGTCAGCTCAGATTTTCTGGTTCAAAATTCCTCTCCACATTATATTATTCAGTTTGTTTTCTCCCTTGGCCTCTGACTGAATTGTTCCTCTTGGTCTCAAACTATCTTTGGCAATATATTATAATCTCATGGTTACTTCTCATTCTCTGGTTCATGTTTTCTTTACCTACATCTTGCTTCTCTATAACCTGTTTTCTATACCGGACCTAGTAAAACTGCCTCCTCTCCTCTCTTTTTCTCTCTCTGTGCTATTC
The DNA here is from genome assembly GCF_021556685.1 of Rattus norvegicus. Taxonomy (NCBI): domain Eukaryota; kingdom Metazoa; phylum Chordata; class Mammalia; order Rodentia; family Muridae; genus Rattus; species Rattus norvegicus. The sequence goes on along the minus strand of NC_141536.1, from coordinate 73,506,704 downwards.
TCTCTTAAGTAGCCTCTTCTCTCTCCTCTCATGAGAGTTAGGCATATCCTATTCTGTCAAATCTTCATCTAATTCATCATTTTTTTCTGCCCCTCAATTAGACATCACTTTCAAATACGGGTTCTTCCTTCTACAAATTAACTTTACCTTCATTATTTGGTATTAAAAGTGTGTACTAAGGGCATAGCATGTCTATATTCAAGTAAGAGGGGTTAAAGTTTTGTGCTAATGACTGCACCACACTATAAATAGAAACAGAGATTTTTTTCTTCAGTAAATAACATGATCTTGGAGTTCCCAGTGTGGTCAAATATCCTGCAACAGGTACCATTGAGATAAAAATACAAATTCATAAAGGAAAGGATAAGATGAAAATATCCATAGTATGTCATTCAAAAATGCATTCTTTTTAACAGCATTCTAATGGCATTTTTAACCTCTGCATTCCTTACTGTGTAGATAACAGGATTTAACAAAGGTGTGATGATAATATAAAAAACAGCTATTGCTTTATCCATGGGGAAGATTGCCACTGGTCGCATATACATAAAAATGCACGGCACAAAAAATAATACAACAACTGTGATGTGGGAGCCACAGGTAGAGAGGGCCTTTGTCCTTCCTGCAGGGTTATGTGCCTTCAAAGAATAGAGGATGACCACATAGGACATCAACAGCATTGTGAATGTGATCACAGGGATTACGCCACCATTGGCAGCAGCCAGGAGACCAAGAAGGAAAGTGTCAGTGCAAGCAAGTTGTAGCAAGGGGAAGATGTCACAAAAGAAGTGATCCAAGATATTGGGGCCACAGAAAGGGATCCAGAAAGTAACAAGTATCTGACCAAATGAATGTAGAAAACCCACTATCCAACATATTCCCACTAGAAGACAACAAGTATGGTGGTTCATCCTGGAAACATAGTGCAGAGGTCTACAGATAGCCACATAGCGATCATAGGCCATAACCACTAGGAGGACAATCTCTGAAGCTCCTAAGAAATGTTCAACAAAAAGTTGCAATATGCAGCCATTGAATGAGATAGTTTTTGTTCCTGAAAGCAAATCTGCCAGCATCTTAGGGATTGTGCAGGAGGAATAACATGCATCTATCAGAGATAAAAAAGCCAAGAAAAAGTACATTGGGGAGTTCAAAGATTGGCTACAGACTATGGTCCCCACAATGAGCAGGTTTCCTGTGACAGTAATGATGTAGGTGATGAGTAACAAAAAAAAAATAGAATTCTCTGAACCTGGGGATTCTGTGTTAGTCCCATGAGGATGAATTCAGTCACGTTCATTCTCTGTTCTTTCAGTTGAATGCTGCTGGGCATCTCAGGAGTGCTGGGTTAGTCTAGAAAAAGATCTTACTAGCAAACTTCATGAGGAGCTTATTTTATAGTTTTCAGTTGAGAACAAAACATTTTAAAAATAGGAATTATTTTATTTCATGGTTTACAGAAAGGAAACACTTTATAATATTTTGTAAAAGGAAAAAACAATTCACTTTACTATATTATGAAGATTTTAATTTGAAGCCACATTCCAACAAAATATACCACTAAAGAACTGTTTTTGAATCTCGCAGTTTAATTCCTACTTAGTCTTAGCTAACATACAAACAATTACTTATCAATCAATACACAATGAATTTCTTAAAGAAATTATATCATGTTATAGAAGGTTTGTAAGCTTAATTGTGTGGGCATGTGTGTGTGTGTATATGTGCACATGCAAATGATAAGAGTTACCTAGATGTAATACAATATTAATATTTGCTTAATGGTAAATATATGAGGTGTTTCTATGTTTTTATTAATTATCTACAGTAAATGAATATATAGGGGTAGAATATATAAATAAAGTTATTTCTTTTCTTCATAGAGAGAGGAGGAAGAAAATTAAGAAATAGAATTATATAAAATATGTTTATAGTAGATGCCCTGAAAATGATTTGGCAAGATTAGCCAAATGAGTCTTAATTAAACAATCTCGTTCAGTATAGTGGTGAAAACGTCATTAAGATGGAATTCATATCTAGTATTAGCAACAATGAAGAGGGAGCTAAGCTGTCATTTAAAATAAGGCTTCAGATACAAATATCATCATGGAAAATCCCTATGGAATTAGTAGAGTTAATGTCAATGATCTGTAGAATGACTAAAAGTCAATGACCTGGGGGAATGGGCCTGGTCACAACACATAAGGAAAAGTTGGTTCCAGATCTTGCAAGCCTTCAGTTCATTGTATAGGGTACAATTTCATTATAGATGACAAATTAGCTAGTGCCAAATTTTAGACAGCAAAACAACATGATCTCATATACCTGTCATTTTAACTATTCTGTACAAAGAACAGGAATAGGAGAAGCTAACTAGCTGAGATATTATCTTTACTATCCACTTTGAAGAAAATTGTGTTTTCGACCAGGGTAGTAGAAGGAAAAAATTTTCTATTGACATGGACTTTATACAAGAAAAAATATTGTGAAATTTTAACTTTGTCAGAAATAACTATTGTCATTTACTGACGCAATCTAAGGTTGAAACGCACAGCATAGCCAGTATTTCCTTAGAATTTATAAAGTCTAAATTTCATTTTTGTTGACTGATTCTTAATGTTGTTTGACTCCTTTTTGATGAGATAAAACTTAGAGAATGTTGTGAGCCTGTTCAATATTACTTATTAGTCTCAAAATAACCTTATGTTGAAATGAAGAGAAACATATTTCATAAAATATGATAACATCAAAAAACTTGAATATTTTCTGTAAAATCGAGATAATTGGGCAGATGAGTCACTTTGTGAATGACAGGGAAACAAGTTCACTTAGCACAAAGGAGGTACAAAGCAAGCAGTTGTCATGCAAGCTATTTACCCTCTGCTGAAAGTTTTCGAAGAGTTGCACTTTAACTACTTACTGCGAAAACTGAAAACATTACCTCATGACTATGTTGTCTTAGATCACATCTATATGGGCTACTCAGAAACACCAAGCTCCACAAGACACTAGAGCACCTTTTTACCACTCATCTGTCTTTTCTTTTTAATATTTTATTTATTATATATAAGTACACTGTAGCTGTCTTCAGACACACCAGAAGAGGGCATCAGATTTCATTACAGATGGTTGTGAGCCACCATGTGGTTGCTGGGATTTGAACTCAGGACCTCGGGAAGAGCAGTCGGTGCTCTTAACCACTGAGCCATCTCTCCAGCCCCTCATCTGTCTGTTTTATTCATTAAATGTTTATTCTTTTATGTTTTTCTCTTTAACAGCATGACTGTTGATAAAATGTTTAACATATATATATATATATATATATATATATGCAGAAGTCTTTTTATTTTTTCACTACATAGTTAAGAGGTAGCTCTTCTAAAAACTAATTAGATTTCTGCCATGAATGTCACATGGGATTTTCTGGAACAAAGCAATACATATAGTTACAAAGGTTGCTACTCTCTAATATTTTCCCTTTGAACTTAGTCTTCCTTCTTCTTCACTCATTAACAATTTCTTCTCTCCTTTAAAATTTGCAGCTACTCACTGCTCCCTTTCTCCTCTAATATTTCCAGATAATACTTATACTGAGGATAAAATTAACACCAAAATTAGGAAATTGTATGCTAACTGCACAGTCTAAAGGAAGTCACCTGGGATTCCTCTTACATAAAGCACAAATAACTGCTATAAAAAGAAATTTAGAATTTTGGAATAATGAAGCTGAAATTCTTTTCTGTATTTCATCAATATTAGCATGTCCCTTGGAGAGAAAGGTATCCTTAGTTTGACTCCTTTCAGGAACCTACATCTTCCTAAAATTACTATGGTGTTTCCATTAATTCTAACTCATGGATCAATACCTAAATTGCTATCTAACTATTCCATTTTATTAATAGGTAAATGTGATATAGAGAACTTAAACCAGGAAAAACATATCTCAGCAACACAAATATAGGACTGTCTAGTTTCAGTCTTGAGTTTGACTTGGTCCCACAAAATTTCACATGCAACAACTCACCTAGATAGGTTCTCCTTTCCTAAGATCAGCTTTCAGGTAAGCTCCTAAGAAGACTCATTCTCAGGCTAACTCGCACAATAAGTGATTGGAAAAACACTTGAGAATTTGAAATACAGAACTCCTCATAATCCTATGAGAATTTCTCACTTTCACTTTCAGGAGAATTTAGAATTACCAACTTATTTATTTTTCAGCCTTAGTTAATAATGTATGACTATGCATATTTAAAGCACATCTACCCTAAGTTTTCCATTGAAAGACAATTCACATTATTTGTTCTTTATTTTGAAGCCACATCTATATTTACTTTACAATATCTTTATGACATAATTATGGTTTTTTTAGAACTCAGACATAGAAACATCAGTCGTAAACACTAAGATTATTTTGCTACCCAGAATATTATAAATAAAAAGAAATAAAATTTCTATTGAATTCCTAATGCTTCCTTCCTTCCCTTTTTCCTTCCTTCCTTCCTTCCTTCCTTTCTTCTTTCCTTTTTTTCTTTCTTCCTTTCTTTCTTTCTTTCTTTCTTTCTTTCTTTCTTTCTTTCTTTCTTTCTTCCTTCCTTCCTTCCTTCCTTTCTTTCTCATACTTTCTTGTTCTTTCTTTGTTATAACATTATCTCACTGTGATCAGACTAGCCTCAAATTCATGATGATACTGCTTCATCCCTCTAAGTAGCTGTGACTTAAGCCATTACACGCAGCTTGTATTTCATTTTGCACTGAATAAAAATCTGTATTTCTTATTGCATTCAGTTGAGTTATCTGAGAATTCAAGTACATGGAAGAGTAGATACTTGGAGTCTCAGAGCCTACCCCCAAAGACACACTTCCTCCAAGAAGAACAATTTTTTTTGATTCTTCCTTAACAATTCCACAAACTAGGGCCAAGGATTTTAGTATATAAGTAATGTCTAGTATATAAGTAATCTCTACTATATAACAATGTCCAGAGAGGACATTCTCATTCAAATCACCATAGGTAGGGAGAGCTACAGTACAAGAAGAAAAAGTGGAGATGTATTTGCCACTCAATAGGGGAAAATATATATGCAAAAGAAACCCTTCACAATCTGAGTGTGCGATGAGTTCATCTTGGGGTTGCCTTTTCAGTAACCTCCTTTTCAGCAATCAATTGTCCTTGCTTTTATTGTTGACATTTTGGAAAACATTATTTAAATGTGTGAGGCCACAGATAAATGAGTGCCACTTCTTGCATATTTAGGTATATCTTTCAATGCTTGTAATTGTGACTAATAGATTTGCAGCTTGGTAGCTCTGTAATTGCTTCACACTCTTGGTAGCTTCCACAATGTTTTCAACAATCATGGATTCTATACTACAGAAAAGAAATTTTCAAATCAGATCTAACATAAAGCATTTGAATTCTGTGTCCTAAATGGGTGATGTTTTCAGTGATAAGGGTTCACTCTCAGCCTCTGAGAGGCAACCACAGGCTACATCAATAATGTATTACATTTGCTTTTAGGAGTTGCTTGACCTGCCCAGAAAAATCATTCACAAGGAGGTTTCTCATGCCTGGTACTAGTGCTTTTGTTAGTTTGTGATTCTTTTCGGGAAAATTGCCAGCCCAAGTGTCTTGACTCTTTTTGTCTGGATATACATACACACATATATAGATTATATATAAATGTGTATAATTTTAAATTCAAGTATAAAATATGAATTCATAGCCTCTATCAAAAACAGTAGTACTATTTGTTTATATCTTTTCTTCCGTATTACTTCACTTCTTTCTTACCAGTTCAGCCTTCTTCCTATTTTAATTCAACTCTCCCTTCATATCACCTGAATCCATTATTCTACACAGACCATTCATACAGTCCCTTTATACTATTTTCGTTTTTGCAGTTATTCAATGTAGTATATCTGTATATGAGTATTTGGACTCAGAAACTACAGATGGAGGAAAATATGTGGTGTTTTATCTTTCTGTGTCTGGGTTAAGTCTCTGAATACCAAGTTTGTTGGTCCTAAAATTTACCTGCATATTTCATAATTTCATTTTTCTTTACAACTGAATACTTTTCCAATGTGCAAATGTACCACAATTTCTATTATATACTTATTTGTTGATGGATATATAAGTGATTTCCTTTGCCAGTTATTGTGATTAGGGTGGCAATGAATGTGGCTGAGTAAGGAAATATCTATGGAGAAGGTTGTCAAATCTTTTGGAAATCTGCCAGAGAGGTATAACTAAGTCACATGGTATATTTTAAAGGTTTTTTATTTCATTTTATTTTGTAAACTTTAAGTTAAAATTTAATTCAGAAGGTGAGCGAGCATGTTGGGCATAAGGAATGTACTCCTGGTTACAAGTAGGATGTTTGATAAATAAACTAATTTGTATTTGTATTAATTCACTAGATCTTAGGAACACACAGTATACATTTTTGGAAAACTAACAGAACAATCATAATTTCAGTATGAATAGTCAGTACTATTCTTGCCTGTGTAATTGCAAATGGAGATGACAAGCTATATCTGATAGCATAGAGTTGTTTGAACTAGATAAGTAGTGTGATATAATGGTGGCCTCTGTGTCATAAAAGCACTCTATTAAATGAAGATTCTCCTTAACTGTACACCTGGAAGCATCCAAATTAAGATTTCAACTCTTAAAGACCTCTATAGACCCATCCTCTTTACCTTGGTCTTTCTCTTTATTTATAAACATTTAATCTGATAATTTTGATATCTATTTAAATACACTAAATATTGAGTACATATTTGGTGAATAAGTATTCTGTTTATAATCAGAGTGGTGATAAAATGAAAACAGATGTATGTATGTATGCATGTATGTATGTATGTAGGTAGGTATGTATGTATGTCAGAGGTTTATATTGAGAATGGTATTTCAGGACTTTTGAATTTAGAATTTCTATCTTGCCTAAAGTTCACAAACTTGCCTAGGCTAGCTAACAAGCTAATTACAGGAATTTACCTGTCCTTTCTCTACCTCAGAATCTGTAAATACAAAAATAGTATTCATATTCAAGTATGTACTAGAGTTCTTGGGTTAAAATCAGCTCCTTAGGCTTACCTGATTAGCACATTATATGCACAGCCTCCAAGTAATATTTGTAAAATATAAATTATGATCATAAATTCTGAGGTAAAAATTTGAATGTAAAAGTAAAAGTTAAGTGAAGGCAATGACAAGATAAAGTTAAGGATTATTTTACTTTCTGTGTCAAATAGAAATATATCTAAAAATATATATAGAAAGTCAGCCAAACAAATTTTCTGGAATTTATTTTTCCAGTTAACACAAAAAATTGAAGGGTTTCTAAACTTGGAAAGTTTACATTGCTAAAATGCACACTTTGAAAATGTATGAATAGCGGTATCAGAGGAAGAGGTGGTATAAAATATACATGTGTTGCAAAAATCAATTCTGACATGCACAGGCAGGCCACTCAGTATCTTGGACAGTTTCATAGTCTTAAATGATATATCTGACAGCTATATGTCAACAGGAACTATAGTAACCTAAAGCTAGATATGCACAGCTAATATCAGGTCTCATGACCTAAAGTCCTCCTTTAATCCACAGTTTCCTTAGAGCATGTTTAACCTCTGCATTCCTCAAACTGTAGATCAAAGGATTTAACATTGGTTCAACAATGGAAGCACACAGAGCCATTGACTTGTCTATGGGATAAGCGACTACAGTCCATGAGGTACAAGAAAATTTTCTTTGTACAAGAAAATACAAGGTACAAAGAACAATACAACCACAGTGAAGTGAGAACTACATGTGGCGAGGGCTTTCTGCCTTCCTTCAGAGCTACAAGACTTTAGTGAATAGAGGATGACTACATAGGAAGTAATAAGAATAAGGAAAATGGTCACACACATCACCCCGCTATTGAGAATGACTAAGAAACCCAGGATCTGTGTGTTCTTACAAGCTAGTTGAAACAATGGAAACAAGTCACACATAAAATGGTCAATTATATTGGGGCCACAGAAAGGTATTTGATACATGAAGAGAAGCTGAACAGTTGCATGCATGAATCCTCCTACGCAAGCTCCTCCCACCATCAAGCAGCATACTCGAGGAGTTATTATAGTCATGTAATGCAGGGGTTTACAGATGGCTATGTAGCGGTCATAAGCCATTACAATGAGAAGAATGATCCCTACACTACCTAAAAAATGGTCAGCAAAGAGCTGTGTCATGCATCCTCCAAAGGAGATGGTTGTTCGGTTGGAAAGGCCATCCACAATTAACTTGGGAGCAGTGACAGATGAATAAGTGACATCTATAAAGGACAAAGAAGTGAGGAAGAAGTACATGGGTGACCTCAGACTGTGACTTTTGGTAATAGTTATTACAATGAGTACATTTGCCAACACTGTGGCCAAGTACATGAATAGAAAGAAAGCAGAGAACATTTTTTTAAGCTCTGAATTCTTAGTAACGCCCAAAAGAATAAATTCAGTCACATTGTTTGGATTGGCCATTTGATTGTGGAAGCATGGAATTCTCAACTGGGGAATCTGAAAAAAAATCTGTTATTTAGTTTGTTTGTTTGTAACTTTTTACCTTTAATTCTTTCATACAATGTTTTTGATCATATTCTTTCCCCTTTCTCAACTCTTCGTTGTTCCTATGTATCCCATATCCACATAACTTCACCTTCTCTGTCTCTGTCACCTTTGTCTGTGTCTCTATGTCTGTTTGTCTGTTTCTTTTATCTCCTCTCCTCTCTTGTCCTGCCCATCTGTCTCTTAAAAACAACAAAATTAAAAATAAAAAATAAAATAAAACAAAATTTAAAATGTCCATGTTTTGTTTTGGACTTTTGAATAATTAGAATGTTATTTTCAATGAGTAAAGCATGGATACACTGTACCTTTTCTTTCCACTCTGAGCACCATCATCTTGACCTGTAAAAACCAGCTGAATCTAACAGAGAATCTAACAAAGAATCTAACAGATGCTTCATTCCTACTGATCTCCTTACAAGGCAGCTTTCAAAGACACATCATTACTTTCTGGAGATCAGTTTGAACAACATAGGAAACTTGCTTCACCTTTTTATTTTGTAATACTGCTAGGAATATTATACGAGTAAAACCCTCAATAAAACCTTGATCATCAGTGGTTAAAATCAAAGATTTAAAAAATAAATAATTTGGGACAAATTTAGAGCAATAGTTCTTTAATCTTTTGTTCATAACTCAATGTCTATATTTTCTTTCATACACACAAACACAAATCATACACATATACACATATACTCTAAAATCTATCTATATATATGTATATATATACACATATATGTGACTAATATGTAGATACACATATACTCACACACATCCATACACAAACACACCAAACACACACACACACACACACACACACACACACACACACACACACACACACACACACACAAATACTCTTATGTATAAAATCTATACTTAGTTTCTCTTTTTGGAACCTTGAACCCAGAATGCTGACTTTCACTTTTCATTAAATACACTTAAACACTTAGAAAATATTATGAAAATTTATTATCACTTTCTGTAATATATTTAAATTTCTATGTTAAGAGAAACGACAACTCCTAGAAGCTCAATCCTTGCAGAAATAAAACACTTTCATAATAAAGTAAATTAACATGATAGTTTCTGATCCAATATCGAGGTATTCATGATGTCTGGGTTTTATTGAAAAAAAGTTAAGAGAGAGATCTGGGCATCATGGTGCACAGCTATAATCAAAGTTGTGGGGTTCCAGGTTTGGAGCCTAGAATAGACATATAGTAAGCTACTGACTCAAAAAGTAAAAACTGAAGAAAACTAAAAGGTTTTACATGAAAAAACAGTAATTGTCTGATTGTCAGGTTCTGTAAATTAGTCTCACTGAACTCAGAAAACTAAATTAGCTCCCTTTTGTGGATATGTAATCATGTTTATAGCAACAACTGTTAAATATTCTGCTCTGTAATTCCCCTGAGAATTCTGTCTTACTTTGTAATACTTTACTATAAAGGAAATAAAAAGATAATGAAATGTTTACAAAATGCTATTAAATGATTACCATGATAATTTTTAAGCTTTTTGACATAGTCATGCCTGTGTTCTGTCCCCTGCTAACAAATTACTACTTATTCCATCTTTATTGCTCTCTTTCTCACTGCTTATTTTTTCACTATCTTTCTCAGCATTTTCTTCATGCATCTTCACATAATCCTTATTATCCATAATTCAACTGTTTATTAATTTATCAACTTTTATATTTTAATTATGTAGATTTTTATCTTTATATGAGTAAGGCTAAGGATGGTGAATTTGTAATTTTTATCTAATTTCTATTGCCCTGGAATGTACAATAATGATTTAAGCAATTTAATTCTGTACACAAAATTAAATTGAATCATGAGGTACTCACATGGCTGTCATGAATTTTGTTTCCAGAAATGAAATATCATTACGAGAGAATGGCTGGTAATTCTTTGACATCCAACATCAATACTACACTCCCCATTTTTTATATTTACCATTTTAGTCTTACACTTATAACATTGAAACTCAATAATTAAAATTTACCTTGGTTTCTCAATTCAGTGGTGAAACCTTGCCATCATATTCTTCTTACAGACTGAAATATGGTACTAATTACATTGAAGTAAATCAAAATAAAAACAGTCTGTAATTCAGGACCCTTCATCGCGAGGCCACAATTGTGCAAACAAATAAAATCAAATGAACCAATTTAAAAGAAATAATAAGTAGTATCTCTAATTAAACTGAACAATTTTATGAAAAGCCGTTTAGATGTTCCCACTAAATAAAACACAAACATTTGTAAGTAAGACAACTAATCCCACATCAAGATTTGGCTCCAGAAAGATGGTCCCTTGTGGACTCCACTAAAGAAAACCAAAGAATCAGAAGATTGGACAGTCAGTGACATGGATGCTCTTTTGTTAGAAATATAGTTTCTAATAAGTTCAAAGAAATACGAATGCAGATTTTCTGTTTCACATGGAGGTAAGCAGGAAACAGCTAGCTTTGTGGTATGGGTAGGGAAAAGCAGTCATCAGATTTTCATAAAAACATGTTTCTCCATGCATGCCAATTGGCAGTATTTTGACTACAGTGTGTAAGCAATCTCCAAACCACATTTTAAAATTATACTCACTAGTATGTTGACTGTAAAGTACTGTCTAGGAGTAAAAAGAACTCAAAAAGCACTTACCAAATGCAAGTATTTTCAAGATGGGTGTGTTTGCATCATTTTAATATGCATCCTTTGAGGCTTTGTCTCTAGAGACTGAAAATCTAGTAATTGCACCAGTAAATTTCTATCCACTGTCATAGTGACCAGGATTTTCCCAGGGTGTGGGGTTAACAATGGAAAACAGCCAAACTGAAATTTCAAAATGATGATGATGATGATGATGATGATGATGATGATGATAAAATCCCCAAACCAAAAAAAAAAAAAAAGAAAAAAAGAATAAATCACTAGAGGATCTACTTAGCTGTTAACTATGAAACTTGTCATGGTTCATCTTCTTGAAAATAAAAATAAGGAATCTCAGCCACATTTCTAATGCTCTGAGCCAAAAAATCACTCCTGTATTTACTGTTACATTGTTAACATTTTTATCACAATGATGACAGCATTTAACTCCTTACTTTAGAAGAGCCACCATCATTAAAGATTTTTTTAAATTTGACTTAGGGAAAAATATTAAGAACATAATTTCTCAGTCTTTAATAGTTAATATTTTAAAGGTTTAAATTTAGAAAAGTGGGTTGGGGATTTAGCTCAGTGGTAGAGCACTTGCTTAGCAAGTGCAATGCCCTGGCTTCAGTCCCCAGCTCCAAAAAAAAAAAAAAAAAAAGAAAGAAAAAAAGAAAAAAAATGTAGAAAAGTAAGCAATCATTGCTTTTTCTTTTTTTAATTTCTATTTGATATTATATAAATTTACATTTTCAGTTGTTATCCCCTTTGCCCTGCTCTGCCATCCACCCTCCCCTTCACCCTGCTTCTGTGAAGCTGTCTGTCACTCCCCACTACCCACTCCCACCTCAAAACCCTGGCATTTCCCTAAACTAGGGAAACGAGCCTTCACCGGACCAAGAGCTTCTCCTCCTATTGATGGCAATGTCGTCCTCTGCTGCATATGCAGCTGGAGCCATGTTGTCCCTCCATGTGTACTCTTTGGTTGGTGGTTTAGTGCCCTGGAGCACTGGGGTTAGTTGATATTGTTGTTTTTCCTATGGGGTTGCAAACTCCTTCAGCTCCTTCAGTCCTTTCTCTCATTCTTCCATTGGGGTGCCCATGCTCAGTCTGATGGTTAGCTGCAACCACCCTCATCTGTATAAATAAGGCTCCCTCAGTACTGTTTCTAACTCCTCCATTGGTGTCACCTTGCTCAGTCTGATGGTTAACCTCAAGCATGCTCATCTGTATCAATAAGGCTCTGGCAGAGCCTCTAAGAAGACATCCTTCTCAGGCTCCAGTTAGCAAGCACTTCTTGGCATCAACAGTAATTACTATATTTGGTGGCTGCACATGGGATGGATCCTCAGTTTATTACTTATTATTCAATTGCATTTACTGTAGCTCTATGAGAATTTGCAATTTCATTTTTCTGTTATTTCAATACTACTGCTGGGACTGTGAATCAGTTTTAACCTAATATACTTCCAAAACTGTATTGTTATCACCATCACGTCAAAGCACTGTTTGGTTTCTGCGTTTTGTTTTTGCATTCATTTTGTTCATAAATTACACAATTTTAAACTTCATCATGTTATAAGGATGTATGCCATGAAATACTCCTACTTAATTTTTCAGTAGACATTTGGCACAGTAAAGAAAAGAGTTCATCTGTTGTGTTTTCTGTAAGTAGATTCAATAACAGACTCCTACCTCACAAAAAAAAATATTTGTTTCTAGTTGTCAGTTGATTGTACCACTTTCGAAGCAATAGAGTCAGCAATGTGCTATGTCCCACTATTTGAATACTAGAAAATGTGACTATGGAGGCTATTGCTTTCTCAGTTCTTATTGTGCAGGTGTGTGTATGTGTTTGCGTGTGTGTGTGTGTGTGTGTGTGTGTGTGTGTGTTTGTTTATGTATGTGTGCATGTACATATATATTTGACAAGAAAATAGAAGGATGTATAGAGGGACGAGAAGGACTAGTAGGCCTCTGGTAGGGCAAAAAACAGAAGGTGATATGCTATGGTTAGTTGTAATTGTCAATTTGTCATACTCTAGATTCCCCTGCAAGAGTCTTTAAAAATGCTTAAGATTAAGCTGACTGCAGTATAAATCTGTGGGATATTGCCTTGATAGAGATAATTGAGGTGGGAGGACACACCTGTGTGGGTGGGTGGCCCCAAATCCTCTGCTCTATAGTGCAGTCTGTAAACATAAAGAGGCAGCTAAAAATCGGTATATAAGCATTTCTATTTTTTTCTGCACTTTGACTGTGAATGTGACCAGCTACTTCAATTTTATGCTTTTGCTTTCCCACAATGATGCATTTAACAGGCAAATAAGCCCTTTTGGGGTTCCCTTTTTTGACAGCAACGGAAATGTGATCAGGACAGGGAGCATGGAGGGATCACTGTCAAAATACCTTATATTTGTGAATACAAATGGCCTTTGAAACTCAATACAATGTGCCTAATATATGACAGTACAAAATTTGAAAAATTAAGCTATATGCATTTGTTTTCTATTTAATGTAATTTATAGGTTCAAAAAATGACTTTGTGAATCTATTCACAGTGCGTATAATGAGTCTCACTAACAACCTCATCCTCCATATTTTGTTTATTTATTTTGAATGTGCATGTGCGTGCGGTAGAGGTCACATATAGAACACATGAAAAAGTGTAACAGTCAACACTGTCCTTGTACCATGTGTCCTTGAGATCAAGCTTACTTACATTTGACCAAAATCTCTGTCAGCAGCTAAGCCTACTAACGTCCCCACTGTGTCCCTAGCTCAGAGGTAGTGCAATTAAAAGATCCAAAGATCTAAATCTCATCCTCACCTGTAATGAGGAACATAGTAACTGAAAGGTATGGGAACAGTGTCCCTACACTTGGCTAATGGTTAGAGGAAATCTCAGACCAACCGTGAGGCTCTTACTTGCTGAAGCTGAGATGTTTCCTTCTCTCTCTATCTGTGAACAACTGCTTTGCCGTGTGGGAAATATATTGTGAATGTAGACCCTTGATATAATTTTTTGTTTGGGTTTTCATTTCTGGTTTATTTGTTTGCTTGTTTTCACTTGGGCCTAGAAAAAGAACAATGAATACAGGGATAAAGAGTTGAGCAGGGACTGAAGGAAAGGTCATCCAGAGACTGCCCCACCTGGGGATCCATCCCTATGCAGCCACCAAACCCAGTCACTATTGCTGATGCCAAGAGGACTTGCTGACTGGAGCCTGATAAGGATGTCTTCTCAGAGGCTCTGTCAGAGCCTTATTGATACAGATGAGCGTGCTTGAGGCTACCTATCAGACTGAGCAAGGTGACACCAATGGAGGAGTTAGAAACGGTACTGAGGGAGCTGAAGAAATGTGCAACCCCTTTTAAAGAGCAACAATATCAACCAGCCGGACACCCCAGAACTCCCAGGGACTAAACCACTAACCAAAGAGTATACAGGGAGGGATCCATAGCTCCAGCCACATATGTAGCAGAGGATGGTATTGTCTGTCATCAATAAGAGGAGAAGCTCTTAATCCTGTGAAGGATCCTTTCCTCTGTGTAGGGAAATGTGAACGTATTGAGGTGGGAGTAGGTGGGTGGGAGGAAGAGCATCCTCATTGAAGCAGGAGGAGGCAGGGATGGGAGAGGGTCAACCAGGAAGGGGATAACATTTGAAATTAAATACATAAAATATCCAATGAAAATGCAAAAAAAATATTTGAATCCATGTTATAAACAAGCAATTCAGTATTTCTTGATAAATGTACAGTTGGGAAAAAAAACTATGCATCTTAGAGCTCTTGAAAGAAAGTCGGCATTATGTCCTCGCATTAATGACTCAAAAACTTTGTTTTACTTTCATTTTGATATATTTTAACTTTATTTAATTTTTTCACAGTTTATATTTTGTCCCCCCCCAGGTACTTCCTGTGACTGTTCCATACTCCATACCTTCTTTATTTTATAATCAGTGCTGCAAACTGTCCCTTTTTCTCACACGGGGCTTTTGCTCATACTGCTCTCTCTTGTGGGTATACATTTCTCTCACCAAAATCTCTCATGGAGCTTTCAGTCACATTTTCCTTTATTCCTTTATATTTCTTTATATTTGTTATTATTGTTGACATTAATCTCATCAGTTTTCTCTCTTCTAAAGGGGCAAGTCACATCTAAAATGTTTGCACAACACATATCTACCTAAATACAGAAAGTGAGGACAGAAATAGATGACAAAGAAATCATTAAAAGCATTAATTATAATTATCCTCAACTTCACTAAACTAGTCATTTTTAGTGTTACCTTATAGCTGGAAAAATGGTTCGGTGGTTAAGACAATTTACTGATATTGCAGAAGACCTAGGTTCAGTTTCAGCATTCACATGATTACACACAATCTTCTGTGGTTCCAGTCAGGGGTCTAACTCTTTCTTCTGGCCTCTGAGGTCACCATGCTGAAAATGATGACAATCTTTAACATGGTCAATGCCAAATCCTTTGTATAAGGAGTGCTACATGACAAGATGACAAAATAAAATAATAAGAAACATCCTAGAGAATCATCGATAGAATGTGTTAAGTCTCTAGGCAAAACTATATCTCTCATTGTAACTACATATTTGTTCGCTACCATGACTAGGTGTCCTATTTGTGGGTTCTCAGAGCCTTCATCTGTTACTAGAAATGTAGTAATCTTGCTACCAAAAAATAGGTGTCACAGAAGGCTGAATACTTATAATATGCAAAATGGTGAAAAATGGAGAAATTGATGGAGAGTTTACTGAAACTGGAGAAAGATCACTATGCAAATCAGAACTAAATAACTTTAAACTGATAATTAATATTGAGTAATTTTTAGGAAGAAAAGCTTGGAGGGAGAATAAATGAATTAAAACCAAGTAGGTTCCCTTGGTAGTTGAAAATGCAAAATTACAAACAACTAGTAATTACAAACAATATGTAATTTTATGATTTGAATATTTAAACGGAACTCAACTAAAACAAAATATTGGGGAAAAAATCACAACTTGAAGGGATCACCCAGATAACTCAGATATCTTTTCTTGTGTTTCTAACCATGTATGTAATCCTGCTTTTGGGAAATGTGCTCATGATGGTAAGCATGTTCACAAGTGAGAGTTTGAGAAGACCTATGTTCTTTTTCTCAATTTTTATCTTCTTTTTCCCCCATGTGAAGAGGTTTAATAATCTTCGAATTACCCTAGATGCACAGAACACATGAAACTCAAGTAGGATGACCAAAATGCTAATGCTTCACTCTTTCTTTAAAAGGGGAACAAGAATACCTTTGGGAGGGAATAGGGAGGCAAAGTTTAGAACAGAGGCAGAAGGAACACCCATTCAAAGCCTGCCCCACATGTGGCCCATACATATACAGCCATCAAACTAGATAAGATGGATGAAGCAAAGAAGAGCAGGCTGCCAGAAACTGGATGTAGATCTCTCCTGAGAGACACAGCCAGAATACAGCAAATACATAGGCGAAATGCCATCATTAAACCACTGAACTGAGAACGGGACCCCCGTTGAATGAATCTTAGAAAGGACTAAAAGAGCTTGAAGGGGCTTGAGACCCCATATGAACAACAATGCCAACCAACCAGAGCGTCCAGGGACTAAGTCACTACCCAAAAACTATACATGGACTGACCCTGGGCTCCAACCTCATAGGTAGCAATGAATAGCCTAGTAAGAGCACCAGTGGAAGGGGAAGCCCTTGGTCTTGCCAAGACTGAACCCCCAGTGAACATGATTGTTAGGGTGAGGGCAGTAATGGGGGTAGGATGGGGAGGGGAACACCGATAAAGAAGGGGAGTGGGAGGGGTTAGGGTGATGTTGGCCTAGAAACTGGGAAAGGGAATAACAATCGAAATGTAAATAAGAAATACCCAATTTAATAAAGAGAAAAAAACATATAAGTATAAGACAAGGGAGAGAGATGAGAGAGAAGAAGAGTAGAAGAGCAGAGAAGAGGCTGGCCATGAGCATGTGGAGGGAAGAACAGGAGGGGAATAGGGAGAGAAGGGACAAAGGGGGAAGAGGAGAAAAGCAAGAGCAAGAGAGCTATCCTCAATTTATATGTCACTAGTACATGTTCCTGTTTTTCATGTTATTACCCCAATGCTGATTGTGGACCCGCTTTTTTGAGAAGACTATCTTATTTTTTTTGAAAATACATGACCCATCTCTTTGAAATGCATATTTGCAGGTATGGAGGTTATTATTTTCTTTGTGATAGCCTATGACTACTCTGTAGGCATTTGTAATCCTCTGTACTATATAACCATCATGTGTCCTCAGATGTGCTGCATGTTGTTATGGGGAGCTTGAGAAGGGGGATGTATGCATTAAAACATCCAGCCTCTTGCTTTGCTCTAAATTTCTTTGGTCATAATGTCATAGACCACATTTTGTAGTATTTATTTCAGTTACTGATGCTGTCCTGCATGGACATCCATAGTCCATTTCTCATTGTCATCTTCAATAATGACATAATATTTGACCATTTTCTTTGTTCATGTGCCTCTTACATGGCTATTTTGTGTTCTCTGAAAACTCATACCCTGAAGGAAGACTAAACCTCTTATCTACCCATGGCTCTTATATCACAGTAGTTGTTTTGTTCACTTGTTATATATTTTCTTGCTTGTGAGACCTGTGACTACCTATTCCATAGACAAGGCAGTAATTGAGTCTAAGTCAGTTATCCCAGATGCTTTGAAACCTTTTATCTACACTCTGAGAAATGCTGAAGTAAAATATGCAGTGAAGAAACATTAACTTCTTTGGGTAATATGCAACTGTCACATTAAAAATATGTGTACTTTCCAAAAGCCTTTGTTCTTTCAAGAACTTATGAAAAGCATCACTATCTATCCTCTATATAATCCACAATGATCTTTCCTTTAGAAAATTGCTTTGTGTTTTAACAGGATTTAGTTACCTTTGTGCTTGACATCATTTCCTTTCACCTAAGAATTACCTTGCCTCTTTTTAGATTTTTGATTAATCTTGCTATTAACTCACATTTTATAACATCTTCAGCCAAATGCCTTCCTTTTTTATATACAAGTGTCAAAGAATTTTAATCCAGAAACATAAAAGTTACATTTATATCTGGCAACCAATGTAATTTGAGAAGAATAAAGTCCACTGATTTTATCTACTTTGCACAGACAGTGGATCACAGATAGCCACACCAAAAGACAATTTTAATTATATTGATGGACTTTTTCGTGAATTTAACAATTGGAACCTTTAAGTAAGATTCCTTAAGTGCACAGGTGATACTGAGGGGATAAAAACACTATTCTAAAAATCTATCAAAGTATTTAAACATTTTAAAAATTCAATAGTAACTTATGGAATGCACTTACTCTATGTGAGACAGATGATAAATGCCTGGGCTTCCCAAAATAGGATTATCATTCAATATTGGAAAGATTTAGTAACACTTTGTAATGGAAACTGGTTCTTGATTTTAATGATGACATGATGACATGTTGCAATTATGAAACATCAGATTAGGTCTAAAGATGTTAATATGTAAAAGATCAATTTTTAAGTAAAGGTCAGTTAGCTGATTTAAGACAGCAGAGTCCATTTGATGACTGTATTATAGGATTTACTTTAGGAGAAATAACAGCCTGGGATAAGGTGAAAGAACAAGAAAAAATGTCTATTTTCTTTTACTAAGATTATTCAAAGCCCCATAGAGAATTTTGCTAACTTCTTACAAAGACTAAGTTGCCTATAAAGAGGGCGAATTAGATCCATATGCTAGATGTATATTAATTAAAACTTTAGCATATGAAAAATCCAAATTCAGACTGTAAAAAAAATTCTTAGACCTTTAAAGTCTTGATCAGCCCCCTGGATGAATCTATTAGAACACTGCTGATAAAGACTCTGATGAATATGCAGTTGGACATGCAATGGCCAATAATCTTAGATGTCAAAATGTTCATATTTTGACTGTGGGAGACAAGATCATTTGAAAAGGGATTTTGCACAAGGTGTTCCCCAAGACTTCTCTAGAAGACTTCACTCTTCTGGGATTTGTAGGCTTGGTAAGGGTAGGTATTGAACTAATCAATGCAGATCAACAAAAATTATTGGAGGTAATCTCTTGCCATTGGGAACCATTCTAAGAAGACTAACCCAGCAACAAACAACATGAGCCAGCCATTTCCTGTTAACAATGGAATAGAACATCCAAGCATGGTATTAAATACTGAGTACATGCTATAGAAGGAAGCAGTGCCCTAGACTTAACCATAACTAAAAATCTCACATTATCAACAAAATTCCCATGATATAAATTACCTACTGGAGATCATAGATCTCTACTGGTAAAAGACAGTGGAGATTGGTTTTAGCAACAAGTAGCCTAACACCT
The DNA here is from genome assembly GCF_021556685.1 of Rattus norvegicus. NCBI lineage: Eukaryota > Metazoa > Chordata > Mammalia > Rodentia > Muridae > Rattus > Rattus norvegicus. The sequence goes on along the minus strand of NC_141536.1, from coordinate 73,487,030 downwards.
CAAGAATTGATTGTGTATCCATATATTTTTTATGAAGACATTCAGGGAGAGATTAAGATTATGTTGCATGTAAAAATAAAAGCAGTTTATAAGCACCAGATAGGACTCCTCAGTTTGCACTGCTTATTGTATGTCAAAGATAAATAAGCTCCAATTGAAGGAAGAGATGGATTTGGAAGTGCTGGAATATAGGGTTTTGTTGTTGTTGCTCCTGTTGCTGTTGTTGTCCCTTTTTTTCTTTTTTCTTTTTTGTCAAACTATTATCCATGACCATGGACTAAAATTGAAATTAAAATTAAATAGCATTGAAATTGAATGTTAGGTGGATACAGGAGCTGATGTAACTATAGTCTCATGAGAATATTAGAATCTAAGTCAGTTACTTCAGAAGGCATCTACACCTTTTGAAGAGATTGGAACATTATTCCAAGTAAAACAAAGTATAAGCTAAATTAAATGTACGGGACTAGAATTTCAAATAGGAAGATTAAAGACTTATGTGACAGATATAGACATAGAACTATGGTGAAGTGATCTACTTCAACATGGGCAGATCGGATTAATATATCTCCAATTTCAGAAAACTAGTCCCTATTTTAACTGACAATTGGATTTTGACATCTTATGTAATATAGCTTGATTGTTTCTCAGTTTAAATGGGTGAGAAGTCTCCCTAACAGGCATGGGGCTGGGCATGGTGTGTAAGGAGCAAAATGTCTAGTTTTGTGTAGATCCTTATAGTTCTAATCATACCATGATAAGCAGAAAATGAGAATAAGATTAGCTGAAAGACACTGGATTGTAGATATAGATCAACCTGTACAATTTAAAGATGTTTTATTATCAGAATTGAAGTAAAAAATGTGTCTCATTGAGGAAGTTTTGTCCATATATGTCCACAGGTGATGAAAGACTACAAGTTCCATTAAAACTGACAAATATCTGATCTGAATAAGAAAAGCTTCCACAGGAAAGGCAAAACTCAAGGAAGGAAGAGATTCAGAAAGACACTGACATAGACAAATCAGAAAGCTGAACCCTGCTGCACGAGGACAGCTCATCATCCTGATTGACAAAAGACAGATGGTTCATCAGAGTGACAGACAGGAAAACCTTTATGCTGAAATGGACATTGCTGAAGAACAGACGATCAGAATCATAAGCATGAAGTATTATCTCATTAATGATTCTTCATCAGAGTATTCAGACTGTTATCTTTTGAAATTGATAATTATTTTTATTATAAAAGATAAACTGTGTAAAGTTTTGGCCTAAATAGAAAGGTGGAAAATGTAGAAGAATTTTCATCCAGCAACATAGCTATTCTGGCTGGAATGAATGTACACATAACCTTAGTCCATGTCATTAATCCCTAACAATGCAGGTAGTGATAGTGTGTAAAAAGAAGAAGCTATGTTTGACAGTGATGTTTAATTGATGGGGATACAAAGGGACAAACCAGAGAAAGATATGGCAGAGATAGGATATGCCCAACTCTCATGAGAACAAAGGATGACTTAAGAGAGGTCAGAGAGAGAGAGAGAGAGAGAGAGAGAGAGAGAGAGAGAGAGAGAGAGTTGAGAAGCAGTTTCTAATGGGAGAGTTTTAGCGAGAAAGAAAGAGGGGGAGGGAGAGGGAGAGGAAGAGAAAAGGAGTTGAAAAGCAGTTTATAGAGACATGGTTCAGAGAGAACAAGCTAGACACAGGTGAAGACTGAAGGAGCCACAAAATAAAAATTAGCAAGAAGATTGGAAGAGATGGTTATAGTTAGCTTGAGCTCAAGCTTAAGAATTGAGTCAGAACCTGAAAGATGCTTGTTTGAGTCAGTCAGCTTGGAAAGGAGACTGAACAAGAAGAGCTGAGTTGAACCAGCTGGTCAGAATTCAGAATGAGCTAGAAAAAAAAAGGGTGAGCTTAGCCAGCAGTAAGCCTTGGAGATGGCAATTACAGCTGGCAAAGAAAAGTTACTTTACACTGCAGAAAAACTAGTGCTTTTTCAATTGCCTTTAGTTATTAGATGTTTAATAACTCCTTTCATTCTTATTACAACCCAGTCAACACCTAAATAATTGAGACACAGTCCTATCTTTTCTAATCAGGTATAGCACAAGTACTGAGCGATTATCCATAAACGATGCTTTCCTACATAAGATTGGCTATTTCCCTGGTGTACCAATAGTCATCTTTGTTTTCCCAATTATATGTCAATAGTCATTGCATCTGTGCTAGATTCACTCCATCAGGCCACTTCTTATTTGTCAATTTTCTTTCCTCTCTCTTTTTCTTTCCCCTCACCTCTCACCTCATGGTACTCACCTGCAACCCAAGCCCAGTAACTGAAGCCATGCCTACCTCTATTTTCCCTGGTAATTGTCTGAGAGTCATGTACATTTAACCAGTCAGAGGAGATCGGCATGCAAATTTTCTACAACACCATTTGTTATATGTGAGAATGTAGTCCTCTGGCCTGCAAACAGATCTTGGGGGATCAGTATTTAGCATCTGCATAAGACCAAGTCAATAAGTATTCTTACAAATGTAAACACCCTTTATTTTCTCAAAGTCTTTGCTCTTCTCTCCCTTAAAATTGTCATCCTTGTGAGTTAATTTCTTACTAACTACTCATTTTAGTTAAATACTTAGATAGCATAAATATGATTCTTGTAATGGAGTCTTTTCCCTGTACCTCTATACAAAGCCTCTTCTGTTCCAGCCATTACTCTTTGCTCAACATATTTATATTTATTTCCTTACCAATAATCTTTTTTGAATTTTTTTATTAGGTATAATTCTTTACTTACATTTCAAAGGTTATTTCCTTTCCTGGTTCCCTACCCATAAGCCCCAAATTCCTCCTCTCCCCCTTTCCCATATGGGTATTCCCCCTACACATCCCCCTTACTGCCCCCCCCAATATTCCTCTGCACTAGGGTCCAACACTGGCAGGACCAAGGGCTTTCCCTTCCACTTGTGCCTCAACAAGGCTATTCTCTGCTACATATGCAGTTGGAGCCCTGGGTCAGTCCATGTATAGTCTTTCAGTAGTGGTTTAGTCCCTGGAAGCTCTGGTTGGCTGGCATTGTTGTGTTTATGGGGTTGGAAGCTCCTTCAACTCTTTCAATACTTCCTCTAATTCCCCCGAAGGGGGTTCTATCCTCAGTTCAGTTTTTGCTGCTAGCCTTGACCTCTGTATTAGACATACTCTGGATATGTCTCTCAGGAGAGCTCTATATCCCATCCCTTTCAGCATGCATTTTCTAGCTTCATCAATTTTATCTAGTTTTGGTGTCTGTATGCATATATATATATGCACACATAATATATATATATATATATATATATATATATATATATATATATATATATATGAGCCACATGTGGGGCAGGCTCTGAATGGCCATTCCCTGAGTAACTGCTCTAAACTTAGCTTCCATATCCCCTCCTATGGATATTTTCCCCCTTTTAAGAAGGAGTAGGACCATCCACATTTTGATCATCTTTCTTCTTGAGCTTCCTGTGGCCTGTGGATTGAATCTTGGGTAATTTGAGCTTTTGGGCTAACATCCACTTATCAATGAGTGCATACCAGTTGTGTTTTCTGTGATTGAGTTACCTCACTCAGGATGATATCTTCTAGTTCAATCCATTTGCCTATGAATTTCATGAAGTCATTGTTTTTGATAGATGGGTAGTACTCCTTTGGGTAGATGTACCACAATTTTCTGTATCCATTCTTCTGTTGAAGGGCATCTGGATTCTTTCCAGCTTCTGGCTATTATAAATAAGGCTGCTATGAACATAGTGGAGCATGTGTCTTTGTTGTATGTTGGAGCAACCTTTGGGTATATGCCCAAGAGAGGTATAGCTGGATCCTCAGGTAGAGAAATGTCCTATTTTCTAAGGAACCTCCAGACTGATTTCCAGAGTGGTTGTAGCAGTTTTCAACCCAACCAACAATGGAGGAGTGTTCCTCTTTCTCCAGATCCTCACCAGCATCTGCTGTCACCTGAGTTTTTGATCTTAGCAATTCTGACTGATGTGTGGTGGAACCTAGGGTTGTTTTGATTTTTATTTCCCTTATGACTAAGGATGTTAAACATATTTTTAGGTGCATTTTTGACCATTCAATATTCCTCAGCTGAGAATGTTTTGTTTAGCTCTGTACCCCATTTTTAATAGGGTAATTTGGCTCTCTGGAGTCTAACTTCTTGAGTTATTTGTATATTTTGGATATTAGCCCTCTATCAGATGTAGGATCGGTATAGATCCTTTCCCAATCTGTTGGTTGCCGTTTTGTCCTAGTGACCGTGTCTTTTGCCTTAGAGAAGCTTTGCAGTTTTATGAGGTCCCATTTGTCAATTCTTGATCTTATAGCATGATACATTGGTGTTTTGTTCAGGAATTTTTCCACATTGCCCATGTATTCGAGACTCTTCCCCACTCTTTCTTCTATTAGCTTGAGTGTATCTGGTTTGATATAGACTTCCTTGATCCACTTGGACTTAAGCTTTGTACAGGGTGATCAGAATGGATCGATTTGCATTCTTCTACATGCTGACCTCCGTTGAACCAGCACAATTTGTGGGAAATGCTATCTTTCTTCCATTGGATGGTTTTGGCTCCTTTGTCAAAAATCAAGTGACCATAGGTGTGTGGGTTCATTTCTGGGTCTTCAATTCTATTCCATTGGTCTATCTGTCTGTCTCTGTACCAATACCATGCAGTTTTTATCACTATTGCTCTGTAATACTGCTTGAGTTCAGAGATAGTGATTCCCCCTGAAGTCCTTTTATTGTTGAGGATAGTTTTAGCTATCCTGGGTTTTTTGTTATTCAAGATGACTTTGAAAATTGTTCTGTCTAACTCTTTGAAGAATTGGATTGGTATTTTGATGGGGATTGCATTGAACCTGTACATTGCTTTGGCAAAATGCCCATCTTTACTATATTAATCCTGCCAATCCATGAGCATAGAAGATCTTTCCATCTTCTGAGATCTTCCTCAATTTCTTTCTTCAGAGACTTGGAGTTCTTGTCATACAGATCTCTCACATACTTGGTTAAAGTCACACAGACATATTTTATATTGTTTGGGGCTATTGTGAAGGGTGTCATTTCCTTAATTTCTTTCTCAGAGTGTTTATCCTTTGAGTAGAAGAAGGCTACTGATTTGTTTGAGTTAATTTTGTAACCCAACAGCTTGCTGAATTTGTTTATCAAGTTTAGCAGTTCTCTTGTGGAACTTTTGGGGTTCTAGCAGTCCTTGCTTTCCAGGTCTATCTCTGGATTTGATATTTCTGTAAGAAATATTCTTTTTGTTTATTCGTATCACATACTAAAACTTAACTTATATGATATCACTGATTTTATAGAAAACAAAGTATTTACATAAGTAAACCAATTAATAGGTTAGGAAACAAGATTTTCAAGAAGTGTCTAGAAAATGTACAATTGTTGAGATGATTAGAAAGTTTTCATGAAATTCAAAGTTTCCTCTTACTTTTCAGAAAATTCTTCATATTTGGAAGAATAGGGGAAAAATTGGTAACATGTTTCTGATACTCTTTTTTTCTCTTCTGTTGTATTTAGAGTAAGACATTGAAAGTATCAACACTGCATCTGATTATTGCTGTGGCAAATCTATTGCTGGATACTTTATGCTAGGTTTAGAATAGGAATCAGACAAAAATCAGTACAAGAGCATTTTAAAAGTAGCCTTGCTATGAAATCTCAGATTGTTCCTTATGATAAAAAGTGTGCTAGCATGAAAATGGGAAGGAATAAGGTATTATGCAAAGTTTCCAAGTTTTTGTCAATAGTAGGGGAGTCATTTTCTCTGAGAGTTAACTGTTTGTAGTTGTTCATGTGAAGTTTAAGGTTTAATAAGTTCCAATATACTACAAATGAAAGAACTATGGAACACAGGGCAAGAAAAGTTTGATGAAATGAGTGCCATCTACCAAGGAGGATTATGTGAGCTCTAAATAGCAAGAACCAGAAAGTCATGAGTACCAGAGTTTGTCAACAGTAAGTATTATGGGAACATGTGCCATGGCATTGTACAGAGAAGGATGGGATTTAAAATTTATCATTCTAAGTTTACTACAGAAATGACTACTTTTTTTCATTTTAGGTCCCTGAACCTTGCTTTGTGATAAGTAATGCTTTTTAGCCTTATTATATATTGGAAGTATGTAGTTTCTTTAGAATTTATAGTAGATCTAAGCTAAGAGTTTGCTTTGAGCAATAGAAAATGTTTGATCATGTGTTTTTGAATAGTTTTATAACTGTTAATAATTTGGGGGTACATGAAGATGAATTTAATGCATAAGAGATGAATATGCCAAGTCTGGCATGGTTGTATAAGGGGAGATATGACACAATTCCTGACCCTGAAGCATCACCAGGCTGTTGATTCTCATGATTCCATGTATGCTGATGACTGCTGTTGGCCTGAAACTGCTCCACCATCTCTTCTATTGTACTTTCAATCTAAGTAATATACGTCCCCCATTACTCAGAGATATTCATTCCATAACAAATTAAGTTCTCATGTGTCATATGTGGTTCTCAGGAATGAGGAATGGAGGTAGTCATGAGGCTGTGGATGAATAGAAGCAGGCCTTCAACTCCACCATTAGGGTCTTGGGAAACAAATCTAGGCAACATAACCACAGAGGCCATACAATCCTACATGGTCCTTTGTAAGGATAGTTCATTGCCATATTTGGCCTTCCTTGAATTTGGAATTATGAGCAGAGACACATGCCCTCTGGTCCAGTGACTGTTGCATTAATTAGCCAGTGTGAACTTGAAGATAACAAGGCCAGAGTGGACAGAAAAAGAGAAATTTATAGAAAACAATTAAATGATAGATGCATTTATTTTACAGGAGAAAGGCTCATATGTTTTAGAAATAAATAGTATTAGAAGGAAAGTATATGTGGCCATGGAATTGCTAGAATGAAGAATTGTTGGATTCGAGAATTAAATGGTGATGTATAAACATAGAAAATGTTAGTAGTTTGTTCTTTTGGTTACTTGAAAATTGAAGATGATAATGTCTAGAAAGATATTAGAGAGAACTAGCTGCTCTACTTGTATGACATTAAAAATTTGTAAGAAGTCATTTTAACCTTAGAAGTGTGCCATCTTTCTCTTCTTATATAAAATTAGTCACTAAAAACTGCTGTTTGCAGTATCAGGAAATCACAGGAGTTGTGCCACACTACCAATGAAGAATAGGCTGTGTAAAAACTGTGAGGAGGTGTTGGGGGTTTGACTCAGTGGTAGAATACTTGCCAAGTAAGCACAAGGCCCTGGGTTCAGTCCTCAGCTCCAGAAAAGGAACAACAACAACAACAACAACAACAACAACAACACCTATGAGAAAATGTGTTTTTACCTTGTGCTTAGTTTCTGTTCTAAGGAAGCAGGGCTTGGAATTAATTATCCAAAATTTGTTTATAATTACTCAATATTCTTTTGTAGCAAAACAAAAGACCAAACCGCACAATTCATTATTCTACCTAACACCTCTTATCTAATTTGACAGGAACTTCTCTTTGTATGAACACCAAGATATAAATTGGACCAGAAAGTCAGCAAGACAGCATGAATGTGATTGACGCCAAGACACCTTGCTTACTGAACTATATTCCTTCAAACTATAAGAAAAATAAACACATTGTTTAAAAAAATGCTGTTTTCATGACTTTGTCACACCATTTAGAAAATGTAATATATACATCTATTTAACCCCAGTAAAGTCCAAATATGTCAACTATATCCAAACTATCACTGGAAAAAGCTTGTCTCGCCTCTAGCAAATACTATGAGTCTTCTGATGAAAAATGAAGTCCATCATGACCTTCACCTGTGACTTCTCCTCACTTTCTGCATGACTTTTTACTCACCAGCCTACAGTTCCACGACTTTAATAAAACTTTTGAAGGCAAATATCCACTTAGACATCTCTTTTACCTCTGCAAGTCTTTGTAAAAACATGAAACCCTATAAAAAGTTTATTCTGGGCACCAATTTAAATTGAAATCAAACCCTCAGGGCTCGGTATAATTAACTACACTCTGTTGTTTTTATGCAATACATACAGCAAACATTTATCAGTTTAATTGTAGTAGACTTAATATTATTTTCAATTTTTCTTACAGGAAATTCAGATCACCGGGGACGAAAAACTCTTCCCTGTATTTTATATGCTACAAAAAGAACATAATAGTCACTTGAGTCATATCTGTTGGAAAATATTTAGGAATATATAGGAAACATATAAAACAAATGGATGGAAAAACAGTATAATCATATCTAAATTATTTATGGTAAAAATAAATTTAAATAAATGTCTAAAATGACATCAGGTTATGCAATTATTTGAAGAATGTCAAAATAATTCCAAATTACCATAGGATACTATTTTTCTGTATATTATACAAATTTTTCAAAGATCTAAATATTAAATTAACAACGATTTTGAAAAATTTATATCAGATAAAATGATACTCTATTACTGTAGTTTAATAAGATGTCTTAGGCAATACTCTTAGTCTTGCAAACCAAACACCATTCTACATTCTAAGGATTTCTTTTCTGTTTGTTCTTTGTTTTGATAGTCATTCTTTTTTAATTTTTTTCTTTTTTTTACATTTCTTTCTTATAGGATATTTTTTATTTACATGTAAAATGTTATCCCCTTTCCCTGTTTCCTGTTCATAAACAGCCAATCAAATCCCGCCTCACCATTTTTCAATGAGGGTGTTCCCCAACCCATACAAAAACCCTTTCCTGTCTCACCACTGTGATATTCCCTTAGACTGGGGGGATACAACCTTGGGAAGACCAAGGGCTTCTCTTCCCATTGGTGCCCAAGAAGGCCATCCCCTGCTACATATGGAGCTGGAGACATGGGACTGTCCATGTGAACACTTTGTATAGTCGTTTAGTCCCTGGGATCTCTGGTTAAATTGTAGGTATTGTTGTTCTTATGGATAGCAAATGCTTCAGCTCCCTCAATCCTTTCTCTAACTCCTCCAATGTGGACCCCATTCTTGGCTCAACGGTTAATTGCCAGTATCTTCCTCTGTATTTGTCATGCTCTGGCTGAGCCTCACAGGAGACAGCCATATCAGGCTCCTGTCAGGATGCACTTTTCGCATCAGCAACATTGTCTGTATTTGGGGGCTGTAAGTAAATGGACCATATCCCCAGGTGGGGCAGTCTCTGCATGGCCTTTCCTTCAGTTTCTGCTCCAAACTTTGACTCCGTATTTTCTCCTCTAAATATTTTTGTCCCCCCTTCTAATAAGGACAGAAATATCTGTACTTTGGTCATCCTTTTTCTTGAGCTTCATGATGTCTAAGGATTTTATCATTTGGTAATCAGAGCTTTTGGGCTAATATCCACTTATCAGTGAGTACACACCATGTATGGTTTTTGAGAATGGGCTACCTCACTCAAGATGATATTTTCTAGTTCTATCCATTTGCCTAGGAATTTCATAAACTAGATGTTTTTAATAGCTGCGAAGTACTCCATTGTTTACTTATACCACATTTTCTGTATCCATTCATCTGTTGAGGGACATCTGGATTGTTTCCAGCTTCTGGCAGTTATAAATAAAGCTGCTATTACCATAGTGGAGCATGTGTCCTTGTTATATGTTGGAGCAACTTTTGGTTTTGAGTATATCCCTAGAAGTGGTATAGCTGGGTCCTCAGATATTACTATGTCCAATTTTCTGAGGAACTGCAAGACTGATTTTCAGAGTGGTTGTACCAGCTGGCAATCCCACCAACAATAGAAGAGTGTTCTTCTTTCTCCACATCCTCACCAGGAACTTTTGTCACCTGAATTTTTGGTGTTCGCTATTCTCACTGGTGTGAAGCAGAATCTCAGGGTTGTTTAGATTTTCATTTCCCTAATAACTAAGGATGTTGAACATTTATTTAGGTGTTTGTTAGCCATTTGATATTCCTCAGTTGAGAATACTTTTTTTTAGTTATGTACCCCATTTTAATAGGGTTATTTAAATTCTCAAAAGTCTAACTTCTTTAGTTCTTTGTATATATTGACTATTAGCCCTCTATCAGATGTAGGGTTGGTAAAGAACTTTGCTGGATCTGTTGGTTTCTTTTTTTTTTCTAATGATAATGTCTTTGCATTTTTGATACTTTACAATTTTATGAAGTCCTATTTGTCAATTCTTAATCACAGAGCATAAGCCATTTGTGGTCTGTTAAGGAAATTTTCCCCAGTGCCCTTATGTTTGAGGTTCTTCCCCAGAATTTCTTCTAATAGTTTGAGAGTATCTGGTTTTATGTTTTCGATCCACTTGGATTTGAACTTTGTATAGGGCAATGAGAATGGATCTATTTGTATTCTTCCACATGCTGACCTCCAATTGAACCAGCACCACTTGTTGAAAGTGCTATGATTTTTTTCTACTGGATGGTTTTAGCTCCTTTGTCAAAGATCAAGTGACCACAGGTGTGTAGGTTCATTTCTGGGTCTTCAAATCTATTCCATTGATTTACCTGCCTGTCTCTGTACAAATACCGTATAGATTTTATCACTATTGCTCAGTAATTCAACTTGAGAACAGGGATGGAGATTCCTCCAGAAATTTGTTATTGTCTAGGAGAGTTTTTGCTATCCTGGGCTTTTTCATATTCCAAAGGAATTTACAAATTGCTCTTTCTAATTTCTGAATAATTGAGTTGGAATTTTGATAGGGATTACATTGAAGCTGTAGACTGCTTTTGGCAAGATGGACATTTTTCAGTATTGATTCTGCCAATCCATGAGCATGGGAAATCCTTCAATCTTCTGAGATCTTCTTCAATTTCTCTCTTCAGAGACCTGAAGAAAGTTTTTTTGGGGTCACTTAAGCATACTATTATGTCATCTGTAAATAGTGATGTTTAGATTTCTTCCATTCTAATTTATATCCCTTTGACCTCCTTTTGTTGTCTGATTGCTCTGCCTAGGACTCTGACTTCTATTTTGAATAGGTAAGGAGAGAGTGGACATCCTTGTCAAGTCCCTGATTTTAGTGGGATCGCTTCAAGTTTCTCTCTATTTAGTTTGATGTTGGCTACTCATTTGTTGTATGTTGCATTTTCTATGTTTAGGTATGAGCCTTGAATTCCTGATCTTTCCAAGACATTTAACATGAATTCGTGTTAATTTTGTCAAATGTTCTTTCAGCATGTAATGAGATGATCGTGTTTTTTTTTTTTTCTTTGAGATTGTTTATATACTGGATTCTGTTGTTAGATTTCCACATGTTGAACCATCTCTGCATCCCTGAGATGAAGTCTATTTGATAATGATGGATGTTCATGGATTCTGGTTGTGATAATTTTTACTGATTAGTTTGCATCTATATTCCTAAGGGCAATTGGTCTGAAGTGCACTTTCTTTGTTGGGTCTTTATGTGGTTTAGGTATAAGCATAATTATGGCCTCATAGAAGGAATTAGGTAATGTTTCTTCTGTTTCTATTTTGTGAAAGAGTTTGGACTGTATTGATATTAGGTCTTCTATGAAGGTCTGATAAAATTCTCAACTAAACCCATATGGTCCTTGGATCTTATTGGTTGGGAGACTTTTAATAACTGCTTCCATTTCTTCAGGAATTATATGACTATTTGGACGCTATATCTGATCTGATTTAACTTTGTTACCTGTTATCTGTCTAAAAATTACCCATTTCATCCTGATTTCCAGTTTGGTTGAATATAGGCTTTTGTAGAAGGATAGGATGGTTTCTTTGAAATTCCTCAGATTTTGTTTTTATGTCTCTCTTTTGATATCTGATTTTGTTAATTCAGATGCTGTCTTTCTGCCCTAGGGTTTTTCTTGCTAAGAGTTTTTCTATTGTGCTGATTTTCTCCTAGAGCAGCTCCTGGTTTTGTTGATTCCTTCTATAATTCTTTTGGTGTCAATTTCAGCCCTGAGTTTGATTATTTCCTGCCTTCTACTCTTCTGGGTGTGTTTGCCTCTTTTTGTTCTAGAGATTTAAGCCACGCTGTTAGGCTGCTTCTATATGTTTTCTCCAGTTTATTTTTAGAGACTCTAAGAGATATGAGTTTTCCTTTTAGCAATGCTTTCATTTTGTCCCATAAGTGTGGTTATGTTGTGTCTTCATTTTCATTAAATTCTAAAAACTTTTGAGTTCTTTCTTTACTTCTTCCTTGACCAAGTTATCATTCAGTAGAGCATTGCTTATCTTCCAAGTATATGTGGCTTTCTCTCATCTTTTTTTGTTATTGAAGAATAGTTTTAATTTGTGGCAATCCGATAGGATGAATGGGATTATTTCAATCTTCTTCCATCATATGAGAGCTGTTTTGTGTCCAATTATATGGTAAGTTTTGGAGAAGGTACCATGAGCTGCTTAGAAGAAAGTAAATTCTATTGTTTTAGAATGAAATATTCTAAAAATATCTTTTGAGACCATTTGATTTGTAACCTCTGTTAGTTTTTCTGTGTCTCTGTTTAATTTCTTTTTCCATGATCTGTCCATTGCTGAGAGTGGGGTGTTGAAGTCTCTCATTATTATTGTGTGCAATAAAATGTGTGCTTTGACCTTTAGTAAGGTTTCTGTTATGAATGTTGGTGCCCTTACATTTGGAACATAAATATTTAGGATTTTCCTTATGAATATCAACGCAAAAATACTCAATAAAATTCTGGCAAACCGAATCCAAGAGCACATCAAAACAATCATCCACCATGACCAAGTAGGCTTCATCCCAGGCATGCAGGGATGGTTTAATATACAGAAAACCATCAATGTGATCCATTACATAAACAAACTGAAAGAACAAAACCACATGATCATTTCATTAGATGCTGAGAAAGCATTTGACAAAATTCAACACCCCTTCATGATAAAAGTCCTGGAAAGAATAGGAATTCAAGATCCATACCTAGACATAGTAAAAGCCATATACAGCAAACCAGTTGCTAACATTAAACTAAATGGAGAGAAACTTGAAGCAATCCCACTAAAATCAGGGACTAGACAAGGCTGCCCACTCTCTACCTACTTATTTATATAGTTCTTGAAGTTCTAGCCAGAGCAATCAGACAACAACAGGAGGTCAAGGGGATACAGATCAGAAAAGAAGAAGTCAAAATATCACTATTTGCAGATGATATGATAGTGTATTTAAGTGATCCCAAAAGTTCCACCAGAGAACTACTAAAGCAGATAAACAACTTCAGCAAAGTGGCTGGGTATAAAATTAACTCAAATAAATCAGTAGCCTTCCTCTACACAAAAGAGAAACAAGCTGAGAAAGAAATTAGGGAAACAACACCCTTCATAATAGTCCCAAATAATATAAAGTACCTCGGTGTGACTTTAACCAAGCAAGTAAAAGATCTGTACAATAAAAACTTCAAGATTCTGAAGAAAGAAATTGAAGAAGAACTCAGAAGATCTCCCATGCTCATGGATTGGCAGGATTAATATAGTAAAAATGGCCATTCTACCAAAAGCGATCTACAGATTCAATGCAATCCCCATCAAAATACCAATCCAATTCTTCAAACAGTTAGACAGAACAATTTTCAAATTCATCTGGAATAACAAAAAACCCAGGATAGCTAAAACTATCCTCAACAATAAAAGGACTTCAGGGGGAATCACTATCCCTGAACTCAAGCAGTATTACAGAGCAATAGTGATAAAAACTGCATGCTATTGGTACAGAGACAGACAGATAGATCAATGGAACAGAATTAAAGACCCAGAAATGAACCCACACACCTATGGGCACTTGATTTTTGACAAAGGAGCCAAAACCATTAAATGGAAAAAAGATAGCATTTTCAGCAAATGGTGCTGGTTCAACTGGAGGTCTGCATGTAGAAAAATGCAGATCGATCTATTCTTATCACCCTGTACAAAGCCTAAGTCCAAGTGGATAAAGGACCTCCACATCAAACCACATACACTCAAACTAATAGCAGAAAAACTGAGGAAGCATCTCGAACACATGGGCACTGGAAAAAATTTCCTGAACAAAACACCAATGGCTTATGCTCTAAGATCAAGAATCGACAAATGGGATCTCATAAAACTGCAAAGCTTCTGTAAGGCAAAGGACACTGTGGTTAGGAGAAAACGGCAACCAACAGATTGGGAAAAGATCTTTACCAATCCTACAACAGATAGAGGCCTTGTATATCCAAATATACAAAGAACTCAAGAAGTTAGACCACAGGGAGACAAATAACCCTATTAAAAAATGGGGTTCAGAGCTAAACAAAGAATTCACAACTGAGGAATGCTGAATGGCTGAGAAACACCTAAAGAAATGTTCAACATCTTTAGTCATAAGGGAAATGCAAATCAAAACAACCCTGAGATTTCACCTCACACCAGTGAAAATGGCTAAGATCAAAAACTCAGGTGACAGCAGATGCTGGCGAGGATGTGGAGAAAGAGGAACACTCCTCCATTGTTGGTGGGATTGCAGACTGGTACAACCATTCTGGAAATTAGTCTGGAGGTTCCTCAGAAATTTGGATATTGAACTACCTGAGGACCCAGCTGTACCTCTCTTGGGTATATACCCAAAAGATGCCCCAACAAATTAAAAAGACACGTGCTCCACTATGTTCATAGCAGCCTTATTTATAATAGCCAGAAGCTGGAAAGAACCCAGATGCCCTTCAACAGAGGAATGGATACATCTACACAATGGAATATTACTCAGCTATCAAAAACAATGACTTTATGAAATTATTAGGCAAATGATTGGAACTGGAAAATATCATCCTGAGTGAGGTAACCCAATCACAGAAAAACACACATGGTATGCACTCATTGATAAGTGGCTATTATCCCAAATGCTTGAATTGCCCTAGATGCAAGGAACACATGAAACTCAAGACGGATGATCAAAATGTGAATGCTTCACTCCTTCTTTAAAATGGGAATAAGAATACCCTTGGCAGGGAATAGAGAGGCAAAGATTAAAACAGAGGCAGAAGGAACACCCATTCAGAGCCTGCCCCACATGTGGCCCATACATATACAGCCACCCAATTAGACAAGATAGATGAAGCAAAGAAGTGCAGGCCGACAGGAGCTGGATGTAGATCTCTCCTGAGAGACACAGCCAGAATACTGCAAATACAGAGGCCTGTTGAAGGAATCAGAGAAAGGACTGGAAGAGATTGAAGGAGCTCGAGACCGCATATGAACAACTATGACAAGCAACCAGAGCTTCCAGGGACAAAGCCACTACCCAAAGTCTATGCGTGGACCGACCGTGGACTCCGACTTCATAGGCAGCAATGAATAGCCTAGTATGATCACCAGTGGAAGGGGAAGCCCTTGGTCCTGCTAAGACTGAACCCCAAATGAACGTGATAGTTGGGGCAGGGTGGTAATGGGGAGAGGATGGGTAGGGGAACACCGATAAAGAAGGGGAGGGGTAGAGGTTAGGGGTATCTTGGCCCCGAAACCGGAAAAGGGAATAATAATCGAAATGAAATAAAAATACTCAAGTTAATAAAAAAAAGAGTTCATATTGGTGGGATTTTTCTTTGACAAATATGCTGTGTCCTTCCCTATCTTTTTGATAAATTTTGGAAGAAAATTAATTTTATTGTATATTAGAATGGCTACTCCTGCTTGTTACTTGGAACAATTTGCTTAGAAAGTTGTTTTCTAGCCTTTAACTCTTAGGTAGTATCTATCTTTACCACTGAGGTGTGCTTCCTGTGTGCAGCAAAATGCTGGATCCTCTTCGCATATCCAGTTGGTAAGGCTAAATCTTTTAATTCTGTAATTGAGCTCATTAATGTTAAGACATATTAAGTAATAGTGGTTGTTGTTTCCTGTTTTATTGTTGTTAGAGTTGGAATTGCTTGTGTGGCTCTCTTCTTTGGGTTTGTTGTAAGAAGATTAATTTCTCTCTCTCTCTCTCTTTTTTTTTTTTTGGATGTAGTTTCCTTTCTTTTGTTGGAGTTTTCCATGTAATATCCTTTATATGGCTGGTTCTGTCAAAAGATATTGCATAAATTTGGTTTTGTCATAGAATATCTTGGGTTCTCCATCTATGTGAATGGAGACTTTTGCTACATATAATACCCTTGGTTGGCATTTGTGTTCTCTTAGAGTCTGTATGATATCTGACCAGGACCTTTTGGCTTTTATAGTCTCTGGTGAGAAGTCTGGTGTAATTCTCATAGGTCTGCCTTTATATGTTACTTGACCTTTTCTCCTTACTTCTTTTAATATTCTTTCTTTGTTCTGTGCCTTTGGTGTTTTGACTATTATGTGTTGGGAGGAATTTCTTTTCTGGTTCATTCTATTTGGAGTTCTGTATGTTCATGGGCATATCTTTCTTTAGGTTAGCTAAGTTTTCTTCTATAATTTTGTTGAAAATATTTACTGACACTTTAAGTTGGGAATTTTCATTCTCTTCTATACTTATCCTTAGGTTTGTTCATTTCTTTGTATTCTGGATTTTCTGGATGTTTTGGGTTAAGAGCACTTTGTATTTTACATTTTCTTTGACAGTTGTGTCAATGTTTTCTATGGTATCTTTGCCCCTGAGATTCTCTCTTTTATCTATTGCATTCTGTTCGTAATGCTTGCATCTTTGACTCGTGATCTCTTTTCTTAGTTTTTCTATCTCCAGGGTTGTCTTCCTTTGTGATTTATTATTTCTATTTCCACTTTTAAATCCTGAATGGTTTGATTCAATTCCTTCACCCTTTTGGTTGTGGTTTCCTGTAAGTCTTTAAGAGATTTTTGTGTTACCACTTTAAGGCTTCTACTTGTTTACCTGTGTTGTCCTGTATTCCTTTAAGAGAGTTATTTATGACCTCCTTAAAGTCCTCTATCATCATCATGGGATGTGATTTTAAACCCAACTTTTTTTCTTTTCAGGTGTGTTTGATATCCAGTATTTTCTTTGCTTCCAGATTTAGATTCTGATGATGCCAAGTAATCTTGGTTACTGATTTTTGGTTTCTTGTACTTTCCTCTCTCCATCAGATTGTCTCTTGTGTTAGCTCATACTGCTGTCGCTGAGAGAACCTTAACCCTCCAAAGTGCTTTGTCACAGGGTCAGCTCCACATACAGGCAGAATTCAGAAAGATCCTTTCCCAGACTGCGCCTCTATTCTTGTGTCCTATGGTCTGTAGGAGCAGAATTGGTTGTCTTACCTCTGCTCTCAGGTGTGTTAATGCTTCTGGAGACTGGAATTTATCTCTGGGTCCAGGCAGAAACCAGAAGTATCCTGTGCATGACTGCTCCTAGATTACTGTGTCCAGAGGGTTCCAGGCGAGTTCCTCTTGCTCCAGGAATATCAGCATAAGTGGTGGTTGCAGCAGAGTTCTCAGGATTGTCCACAATTCTGATAGTCCTGCTCTCTACCCACAAGATCTGGGTACAGGGAACTGTGGCACTAGTCACATTTAATCATTTTAAAAATAGATTTTTTTCATTCAATATATTCTGATCATGGGTAAAGATGTGGCTAAAATTAAAAATCACCAGGGAAGCAGGAGGTTTTCTCTCCTTTTATGCATGTTTATCTTGCCCTCTGCTCCACAGCCATCCTCTCCAGCTCCTTATCTTCCTGTCTTTGTTTTTACATTCTAATAGTGTGTTTTGTGGGACTAAGGCTTAATTGGTTTCCATTTCCTGAAAATCACTATAGTGAATACTCCATTCTGTTCATGGACAATTTCTAACAGGTGCCTTAAAATTACCATTCCTTTGCTTGAAGGACAAATATATGTATGTATGTATGCACATCTCCTTCACTTGGTCTTGATAACTTGTAAACTAGGTTAATCGCTTATATTCTGAAAATAGTTGAAAAGGGATGTCATGGGGTAAGAATAAGGCCAAGCAAAGATTGCTAGTTTACTTACTAAGTCCTTGCTTCTATACCTGAAATTTGGTAGGTGAAATATTCTCATGTATATCTCCAAACTACACTAATACTCTATATTGAAAACCACAAATACTTGAAATAAACATTAGTCTTCCTACTAGTGATTACTCTAAGGGCAATTGTACCTTCAGTTTAACAATAAAGGACTAGGATATTTTGGAAATCATGTTCAGAATACTTTAAATTTTACAATCTCAGTCCTTTACAACAGTGAAATCTTTTAGTTAACATATAAATTCATAAAGTTTCCATAGGGAGTGACATTTTGTGTTACAGTGTTTCTGATGGAATATCTAAATGAAAATTCTATGTATCTCTCAAAGCCTTTTGAATGTGTTGAGAACTAATGAAGTTATTACTGTTTCTTTCTGGCTATAGTTCTAAGGGTTCCTTTATTTGTTGTTTTTAAGCTACCACAATTAATTTTATAAATTATAATTGTTAAGCAGTGATACATGGAATATAGATCCCATAGAAATTAGTTTAATTCATTTTTTTAGTTTAAGAAGCAACAGAAAAAAGAACTTTTGATATTATGTGCTAATCAACTTACGTTAGACAGTTTCAATATTCATATACTTGTTTTAATATGTTAGCAGAAACTTTATAAGGTCGAAGACTAGCTCTTTGTTAATATGCTTTTGAAGTGTTATTAGATACTAGTTATTGAAAGATGAACTCATAAGCTAGATGGCTCTGAAAGTAGGAGAAACTGAAGGACATTGTGTCATGTCCTTAAGGTCTGTATCTCTCCTCAGATTATTTTTTACACTCTGCCATCAATATGCCATATCAATATGGCAGAGAGTAATAAGCCAATAAGCCTCTGTGCTTAGCCACACCTTCCATAATATGATACCTAGTTTAACCATACATAGACTGAGAAACGGGAGATTAATTGACAATGAACTGAAGTCTCTTAAACTATGCAACAAATAATTGTTTATTATTATATATTTTTATGAGTTTTACATACAATTACAAAACCCGATCAACTCAATCCTACTTCTTCACGGAAATATGCTTTTCATGATAGAGTTTGAATTTCTCATTTAAATAGAAACATTACCTAACTATGTAAAATGAACTACAACTGATTTAACATCTTGTGATAGTTCTTTGCTATGTTAGATGTTAGGATGCAAACAAGTACAATGGAACCGTGAGCATTGGGGATGTATTGCAAAGTATTTAATCAGGAAAAGATTTAGTTTAAAACAAAAATGTCTTTAAAATATAATGCAGAGTCTAATGGTTAATAATATGACTGAAATGTATAAATATATCAATGAGGAAGCAGATAATTATGAAAAAAGCACATTCTTTCTTGGCAATAGTCTACTGAGAATAAACTCATTTTTAGAGGTAATATATTGCTTAAGTGTTTTAATTTTCAGACATAAATCTGGAGTCGAGACTACTACAAAATAGTGTAAGATTTAAAAAAGACTTTGATGTTGTAAATTAATAATATGAGATGAGGCTACATGTTCAATTCAGAAATATGATGTCATGTTATTGTGCAAGCACATTGTCAATATTAGATTGAATGCTGTTGATGAAATAAACAATTGGTGGTGTGAGATGTGTTAAAAATGCATTTATACTTCTTTTTGTGATTCTCTTTTCTTTCTTCTCTGTGTGTATGTAGAAAATACAAGATATAAAAGCAACTGTTTTATCTAGTGGTCACTCATGATTTGGAATGTAGTAAAAACTGAGGAAGTTATGTTAGTAGACTCTGTCTCTGCACAATGATCTAGTGTCAAGGACAGGGAAGAAAACAGAAGTGAGTTAAATTTTATTACAGAATTGTTGCAGACAGGTAGATAAGTAGAGGAGAGTCTTACACATCCACTTGTCCATCAAGCTTCAACACTTACACTATTACAACCTCAAACATGGCCACCTAATTGTTTAAATATGACAGCCTAAGAGGAATATTCCACATTCAAATCACAGTTGCCATTGGAAAAAATAATGGCAGGATAAAATTTTTATTTTATTTTATTAGAGTGACAATCATTAAGGAAACAATTAAGAAATACCTGAGTGTGTAGAAAAAAATAGACAATGATGGATAGAATAAAATTGAATTAATTTAGCTAGCATAGCATTTATATGCCGTGTGTGTGTGTGTGTGTGTGTGTGTGTGTTTACCTGAAGTCTATAGAGATAACTTACAGAAAGCCAGTGTTTACTCTGGTAAACACTGCAAAATTATTATAACAAGCCAGTTGTCCATCTAGAAAATGTAATAGATGCATGTACTAGAATTTTATTCAACCACAAAAATGTATTGAAATTAAATAGTACCAGTGATATTCATATTAAAGTGAATTGTGTATTATGTAGAAAGATATTGATATTACATAGGAAGAATTGTGTATTACATAGGGAGATATTTCCATATATGAAATACAAATAAAAATTGATAAAGAAACAATAAAATAAATGATAGCTCTCATTTTACTTGCATGGATTCTACAATTTAATTGTCATAGTTCATTTCATATATAACTTCAGTGAATAAAGCATATATATATATATATATATATATATATAGAGAGAGAGAGAGAGAGAGAGGGAGGGAAAGAGAGAGAGGGAGAGAGAGAGAGGGAGAGAGAGAGAGAGGGAGAGAGGGAGAGAGAGAGAGAGAGGGAGGGAGAGAGAGAGAGAGAGAGAGAGAGAGAGAGAGAGAGAGAGAGAGAGAGAGAGAGAAGTAGGGCCTAGTGGTATGAAAGGGAATAATGGGCTGAGGAGCCAGAAAAAGTAGAGAGAATGGGAGGTAACTTAAGGAATGGAGACCAGTATATGCATGTATATGTAAATGCCCTTATTCAGCAAAGTTATTATATATGAAATAATGTATTGCTATTAAACTATACAATCCATGCAAGTAGAATCACTTTATAGAATTGAGAGCTATCATTTTTATTATTGCTTCTTTATCAATTTTTATTTATGTTTCATATATGGAAATGTTCACAGCCTTATTCCTTCTATGCTCAGAAATGGAATATTTGACCAAGTGAAGTATCATCTTGTTCTGGTTCCAGGAAAATTCTCACCCTTGAGAATGTTCTATTATTATAGTTGGTTAGTTAAAATGTATTAAATATGAATCTTCATTAAAATAGTACCAGTCTCAAGGGATTAATCTGGGATAAGGCAAGTCTGTCTCAAGTGAGCATCCTGTGCTCTCTCAGCCTTCAATAGCACCCAGTGAAGAACAGAAATCTTTCATATTTCTCCGAATAAGCTGAATGAAGCATTCTACTTTTATCTACAATCACAATCATCTGGAAATAGAAAAGGAATATGAAATGAATTAGTAAGTTCCTCCTTGACTTTCTTGGTTATTTGTTAGGCAGTAGGTGACTTAGAAAGGTTATTTCTCTATTAGATTCACAAAGTTTTAAAGTCCTTCCTTTAATTCTTTTTTCAGTACAATTAAAGTTGTTTTCTTTTTTTTTAAGATTTTATTTTATTTATATGAGTACACTGTGTCTGTCTTCAGACACACCAGAAGAGGGCATCGGATCCCATTACAGATGGTTGTGAGCCACCATGTGGTTGCTGGGAATTGAACTCAGGACCTCTGGAAAAGCAGTCAGTGGTCTTAACCACTGAGCCATCTCTCCAGCCATCTCTCCACAATTAAAGTTTTATGTCAACAGCATTTATATTTGAATAAGTTGGTGACCTCCCTCATTGAAAAATCTTTTCCATGTTGTTAGAAGAAATAATCTAGAATAATTTACTGGTTCTTAGCTTCTCTGAGGAAGTTTTCTTTAAATGTTGGAAATGTGGATGATCACACATTGCCCTGTAGCATAGCAGAGAATCTTGGCCACTTCCCCATTTATAAGGAGCTGAAAAACCAATCTTCTCATTAGATACAATTATTGTATGGAATTGGAGAATATTATCTATTTAAAAGATTTGGTAAGGGTCTTTTCCTTGACTTGTTCTGAAGTCCTGAAAAGTTTTCTGTATATGGCAGGACCACTGCTTCATGAGCTTGTGGAATTTTTTTATTGCCAGCACAAGACGAAAAACACATTCTAAAATGGAGAATGAAGGGTTGCTTAAATCCCTACCCTTAACTGAGAAGCTATGGGAAGCAAATGGCTTCCAGGGAACGCATAATCTGTTTTCTTTAACTGTGTAGTTTCTGATAGGTCAAATAAGTTCCAGTATAAATTTACCTATATTAGCAGTACAAACTGGAGTCAACAGGTTATGAAATTAAGTAAAAGATGAAATGAAGTTGAGAGGTAGAGAGAGATAGGACCATGTCTCAGAGAAGTTAAGGGAGCAATGGACTATGATCAATTATCAAAGAATTAATATTTTGTAATATGATAACTTTGATTGAATTAAATACCTTGAATAAAGACCCATCAGCATACTACTATAAAAATTTGGCATTCCCAGAGAAAGAACTGGAAGAGCTTGAAGGGGCTCGAGACCCCATAGGAACAACAATGCCAAGCAACCAGAGCTTCCAGGGACTAAGCCACTACCTAAAGACTATACATGGACTGACCCTGGACTCTGACCTCGTAGGTAGCAATGAATATCCTAGTAAGATCACCAGTGGAAGGGGAAGCCCTGGGTCCTGCTAAGACTGAACCCCAAGTGAACGTGATTGTTGAGGGGAGGGCGGCAATGGGGGGAGGATGAGGAGGGGAACACCCATAAAGAAGGGAAGGGGGAGGGGGGGATGTTGTCCCGGAAACTGGGAAAGGGAATAACACTCAAAATGTAAATAAGAAATACTCAAGTTAATAAAAAAAATGGCATTCCTTCACCCTCAATACTTGTTTGCTTTCTTGGTGGTAGTGCTTGCTTTCTGAATATGATTTTCAGTTAATACTGGCGCTCTTCACTCAATTGAATTAAGTATTTTTAATCTAATTTTGAACATATTGAACATTGAAAAAATAAGTAAGCAAGTCACTAATGCATAACTATCAATCAAAATTATATCCAGAAAGAGATGCTTAACAGTGAGCTTTGGTTTGTTTGGTTTAGTTTGCTGTTGCTCCAATTTCATTATCATCATTATTTTTCAATAATTGTATTTTTTTATTTTATGTTTTGTACTACCTACCCTCTTATATCTTTTTTCTGTTTTCCTCTCTTGATATGTGTATCTGTTTCTCATTTATGATTATGCTTAATTTCTCATCTTTTTTGTTTAATTAATTAAAATTGTAATGTCCATTAACTATTCCCTTCCCATTCCCCTCTCTGATAGTTCCTCATCTTAACAAAATTTTTAGTTAATTGGTTTCTTTATTTCAAGTCAGGGCCTCACTTTATAGCCAGGATGTGATCAAGATTGCAAACCTTCTGCCTTGGTCACCTGAACGCTAAGATTTCAGACATGAGTTAAAAGGACACTTCTTCCCTGATATTTGTCTCTGATCCTTGAAAAAAAATGAAATCCATTTATTTCCCTGACAGTTGTAATACTAGACAGCATTTTGTATGGATGACTGACTAATTTAATTTAGGAAATATACATTCCTAAGATTTTTTGGAAGTACTAAAACACATCTAACTATAATTCTTTTAATACACAAGAGTAACTACCATGATCTCTAGTGACAGTGGTCACACAGAGTAGCTGATGTCACTAAATTGTACTCTTTCATGATGACTGTCATGCACCACTGGCTAGAATACACTACTTTTCTCTATGGCTTGTTTTTATAATTGTAATCTCATCACTTTTTTTCCTGTTAAATTCTTTGAAGTTATTTGTGCCTTCCATTCTTCCCAGCTCTTTGCATTTAGAGAACAAAAACCTAAACAAATATTTGTATTAATGGCTTGTTTTAACACTTTAGTGATTAATTAAAATGTGTAGTAGAAAGATCATACTGCATTGCAGTCATATACTCAAATTAAATTCTAAGGGAAAAATTATCACACATGTGCATAACACACACACATGCACACATGCACACATGCACACATGCATGCAAACACAAACACACATGTACACATGTGCACAAACACCAAACATCCTCAAATAGATGTGTGCAACAGAGAGAGAGAGAGAGAGGGTGAGAGAAAGAAAGAAAGAGGGAGAAGGAGAGGGAGAGAGAGGTCAGAGAACATTTTCTTGGCATTTTAATCCAAGCTACAGCACTCATTAGCTTTGTTACACTGAAGATGGCAGAAATAATTTCTTATGAAGAAAAATTACTTTGTGGTTTTGACAGTTTATTAATTAGCTAACCTAGAGAAATATTTTCTGTAGTCTTTTAACAATTGAGATGTTCTCGAAAAACAATGCAATTTTGTCACCCTCAGAATACTCTGAGGTATAATAAATAAAAGTGATAATATTTTAAAAATAAGAAAAAAGGTTTTAAAAACTATAAAACACAACCAGAGGTATTTCATTCATTTATGATAGGAATAAACCTTCAGAAACTGGATCAACACAAGTAAAATTCTCACATAAGTCATTGCATAATTCTGTTTTGAAAATTACCTTAGAGAAATTCTTTTATCAGAGTTATCAATGAATCCATATATGTGAACATACTGTTCATTTATGTAAAAGAGGATGCATAACTTTTGACTGGAGCCCAATTGTAAAAGAGAATTAAACTGACAAATGTTTATATACTGATAAGAAATGCTGTTTTTCCTGAGAAGTTCTTTATGAAATCACAAATTATAGAACACATTTGCATATGTATTGTGACATAGTTGTTGTCTTTTATCTATTAAAATGTTGCTTCTACTTTTAAAATGAAGTGTAGATCTTAAAGAATAAGCCAGTGCTAGTGAATCATGCAGGTGAGAAGGTTTGAAGAAGGCACATGAGATCTTGATGTTCTTTTTTTTTTTTTTTTTTTTTTTTTTTTTTTTTTTTTTTGGTTCTTTTTTTTTTCCGGAGCTGGGGACCGAACCCAGGGCCTTGCGCTTCCTAGGTAAGCGCTCTACCACTGAGCTAAATCCCCAGCCCCGATCTTGATGTTCTTGACTGCCTGACTGTGTTCTCTGAAATCTGCCTTAAATTTCCCCTCCTTCCTTCCTCTGTACCTTTGTTCCTGCTGTGCTCTCTGTTTGAAGTCACAGCAAGCCTTTCTTTCCCCTCATTATTATATTTCTTTGTGCCATAAGTCACTATTTTCCTTCATTCATTCAGTTCATTTATTTCTATTTGCACTATTTTTACTAAATGAATCAATGAAGGACATAAAGTAAGTCGAAAATCCATTGGAACTAAACTACTCTGCTTGAATGAATATTTTCCGAGGACACTGACAAATAAAAATTAGATAATCTTTCTTATCATCACTGAAACAACTTTCTTTTTAAAGTCCATTTTTAAGGACAGGGATCATCTACAAAATGATTTCTGTATTTTTTTATATTATTTTTCTCTGTTTTGAGAATTTCATATATGATGAATCTATTTATATCTTTTTCACCAATCTTTATATCCATCTATTTTTCTCCACTGGTTTTACATATATATTATGACTCCAAGTCTTATATGTCTATAAGATTTTGAACATGTACCAAGTTTGTATCTGTATCTATATCTCTGTATTTTCCTTTTGACTTTTCTTGAGTTTTTCCCCCTTCTCTTTGTTTTTTCCTACTCTGTTTTTGATGCTGCCTTATACTTTTTATTATTATCCCATAAATGCCTACTTTTTTTTCTAAGGAATGG
Source organism: Rattus norvegicus (assembly GCF_021556685.1). NCBI lineage: Eukaryota > Metazoa > Chordata > Mammalia > Rodentia > Muridae > Rattus > Rattus norvegicus. Next base: position 73,461,375 of record NC_141536.1, on the reverse strand, counting down.
AAGAAAGAGGAGGAATAGAAACAGAGAAAACTACATTCAGAACATATAGCGTTAAAAATATTTTCAATAAATAAAAGAAGTAAGTGAGTTTGGTGAAATTTCTTACATATACTATCATAACATGCTTTCATATGCTGGGTTCACTGTATTTCTAAACAGTGAACCTCAGTCTCTTATTTTTTTCTTTTTTATTTTTAAATATTTTACTTTATTTTCAAAAGATAAACTGTAATAATTAATATATTTTTTCTTCCATCTTTATTAAATTGGGTATGTCTTATTTACATTTCATTTGTTATTCCCTTTCCAGGTTTCCAGGTCAACATCCCCCTAGCCTCTCCCCCTCCCCTTCTCTATGGGTGTTCCCCTCCCCATCCTCCACCCATTACCACCCTTCCCCCAACAATCATGTTCACTGGGGGGTCAGTCTTGGCAGGACCAAGGGCTTCCCCTTCCACTGGTGCCCTTACTAGGCTATTAGAAGCCTAACTATTCACAAAGATGAAGATTAGTTGTACACTAATAACTCTCATTAGCACAAAGGAGATAGAAGAAGCTTTTTAATCTGAAACAAGATTTATGTTTGAGACAAAGTCAAATATAAATTAACCAGGAACAAACTTTGTAAACAAAGAAGCATTTGACTTTCTGTTCTTTCTGTGTCCAACTTGCAAGTGTTGGGATTACAACCATGTGCTACCACATAGGACTGTAAGAATACATTTCAAAGAAGAAATTATTTTATCTTATATAGCAGAATGTTCATCAATAGTTATTCAGCATGTGAACTATTTACTTAAAAAACCAACATCGATTGATTTTGAACAACACATCTCTTTTAGATTCTACATCTCTGACGTGAAATACTAAACACAAGATAAATGGGAAATCAAAACAATGTGACAGAGTTCATACTTTTGGGTCTTACAGAGAATCAGGACCTTCGGAAACTGTTTTCTGCTGTGCTTCTAATCATGTATGTGGTAATGTTATTAGGAAATATGCTTATTGTGGCAACCATGATCACAAGCCAGAGGTTAAGATCACCTATGTACTTTTTCCTCACTTCTTTGTCCGTAGTGGACATCACGTTTTCTTCTGTCATTGCCCCAAAGCTGATTTTAGATTCCCTTTCTGAAAATACTACTATCTCATTTGAAGGATGCATGGCCCAGCTCTTTGCAGAACATTTCTTTGGAGGCGTGGGGATCATTTTGCTTATTGTGATGGCCTATGACCGCTATGTTGCCATCTGTAAACCTCTCCACTACATGAATATCATGAGTCCTCGGAAGTGTTGTATACTGTTGTGTGGAGCTTGGGTAGGAGGATTAGCACATGCAACTATTCAGCTTATTTTCATGTATCAAATACCATTTTGTGGTCCTAATATTATAGATCACTTTTTATGTGATTTGTTTCAGTTGCTGATATTGGCATGCATGGATACTCATACACTGGGTCTCATTGTCATCTTTAACAGTGGGGTGATGTGTATAGCTATCTTCATTATTCTAATTGCCTCTTACATAACTATCCTGTGTTCTCTCAAGACTCACAACTCTGAAGGGCGACGCAAAGCACTCTCCACTTGTGGCTCTCACTTCACAGTTGTAGTGTTGTTCTTTGTACCATGTATTTTCTTATATGTGAGGCCTGTGTCTACCTACCACATAGACAAGGCCATGGCTGTGTCGGATTCAATTGTCACACCCATGCTGAATCCTTTGATCTACACATTGAGGAATACAGAGGTAAAAAATGCTATGAAGAAACTTTGGAAGAAATAGGAGACTTTTTTCAAGTAACTTTTTCACTAAGCATCATGCTTATTGTAAGAAAAATCCAGTTTCAGAAATAAACAATAAATAAATCAGCCCATCTTTCCCTGGAAACCAGAGTGGTGTTTTATGTTTATACCAATATGAAATTTTCTGCTATGATTTAGACTATTTGAAATATAGGATTTATGAATTTTCCTGTATTGCATTGTATATTTACTTGACTGACAAAAATCTGAACAGTTCCCAAAAATCTGAACAACTTCCTTTTGTTTCAGAATTCTGTTGATCTACCTTGTCTGTAAAGAACATATTGTTCCCCAACACCTCCCCTGCTAGACATCAACCATATTGTTATTTTTTTTGGCTGTCTTTAAACCTTCATTTCCTTGAATATGTTCCTATATAACATATGTACCTACATTAATATAAAAGTATTAATAATATATAATTTAAATGACGAGAAAACATATAAGTGATATAAAAAGCAATGTACAATCATTCAGAGGAAAATGAGCACATAGGAGGGTGGTTGAAGGACAAAGTGTGGATAAAAGACCTGAAGATTGTTAAAGTACAGGACACATTTGTATGAAACAGTGCTTGTTAATTCATCATTGTATCCAGTCAATATTCAATAAAACATTAACTGTGAGACTGAGTCTTGTTTCCTAGTGAGTTGTCCTGAATCAGCACCATACAGTTCTTTCATTTCTGCTATAAATTTTTGTAGTACAATGAGGTTGGAAAACTGATTATTATATGATGAACAATTGTTCTACCACTGAAATGTGGCCTCAGCTAAATGACTCTACTCTCTTAATATCTATGTTTACTTAATAAAATGATAAAAATATATTATCAATATATATTATCACTACTATCTAAATAACAAACTAATTTTTATTAAAATAACAAAAAATCAGCTAGATTAATAAGTTCCCAGAAGTAGGGTTCTATCAGGATTTCTAGTAAGGGAGTTGATGTTAGGCGATTTCCAATAATTTCTACTCAAAATGGAATTTCAGATATATTGTTTTTTCTTGTGATTACTTCTGGATAAATAATTAAATGAAGTAATCAGTGTTATCATAACCATAGAAACCAATAATTGACAAAAGTTTAATAATGCAAACAATCATATTACTATGAGTGTAATAAAAATCCTATAGGAAGAAACAAGTGAGTCAATTGCTATGGCATTTTGAAGAAAATATAAGAACCAATAGATGAAAGACAATGTCCCACACATTCAGTGGATGCAGCAAAGTTAGACAGGAGGTAATGCACTTTCCTTTATGTCTGTTGGAAGAAAAGTGTCATTACCATCTTGTCAAAGTTACTCAAAGTTGAAACTGATTTCATGACATTGATCGAGTTTCTCTACTGTATTTGAGCAGAAAATGTGGATGATTTCTTTTTATAACAATATGTCTTTTTAAAATATCTATTTACTTAATGATATGAGTACACTGTCGCTGTCTTCAGACACATCAGAAGAGGTACCGTTTCAGAGATTTGTGAGCCACCATGTAGTTGCTGGGAATTCATCTCAGAAGCTCTGGAAGAACAATCCTTGCTCTTAACCTCTGATCCATCTCTCAAACCCAGGGATGATTTCTAATATAGCTTCCATTTGTCATCCTTCTCAATTGCAGAATCAAGGTTTATAATACTTTTTCCTAGCAATATTTTATTATTGTTGCTATTATTGTTATTGTTATTGTTATTATTATTATTATTTAATTTTTCTTTTAAAGTCTAGTTATTATCCGCTTTCCAGTCAACACTCTCACTATTACCTTATTCCTCCTTCTCTGTCACAAAGAGGATATCTCCACCCCCTCACGACCACCTGAGCAGACTTCCCCAGTCCCTGGAACCTCAAGATCCTCAAGGGTTTGATGTATCTTCTCTCACAGAGAGGATTTCTCTGCTGTATATGTGTTAGTAGCCTTATATTAGCTAATGAATGCTCCTTGGTTGGTGGTTTGATGTCTGAGACATTTCAGGGAATCCCAGTTAGTAGAGAGTACTAGTCTTACTACGGGATTGCCCTCCTCCTCTGCTTCCTCCATCCTTTCTCTAAGTCAATCACAAGGGTTCCAGGCTTCTGTCCATTTTGTTGGGTGTAAGTATCTGCATCTGTCTGCCAGCTGCTTGTTGGGCCTCTCAGAGGGCAGCCATACTATGCTCCTGTCTGTAAGCACACCAGAGCATTCGTAATAGTGTCGGGCCTTGAAGTCTCCTCTGAAGCGGAATCTCAGTTTCAGGTGGTCACTGCACCTCCTTTCCCTCAGTCTCTATTCCATTTTTGTCTCTGCAGTTCTTTCAGAGAGAAACAATTCTGTGACAGAATTTTTGACTGTGGGATGGCAACCTTATTTTTCTATTTGATGAATAAGATCTATCTTTCAAGGTGAACTCTACAAGTTTCCTGTACCCACTATTGAACATTTCATCTAAGATCCATCCCTTTCATTCCTGAATGTCTCTCACTATCCAGGTCTCTGGTACATTCTAGAAGGTCTACCTATCTCCTACCTCCATTTGTTGACTGTTTCCATTTTTTTCTGCTGACCCTCAGGACTTCACTCCTCTTCCCCCACCTAAATACCTGAGGTTCTTGACTACTTTATATATTTTGGATAATTATCCCTCTATTGAACGTGAAGTTAATGAAGACTTTTTTCCCAAATTGCACGTTGCTAATTTATCCTGTTGCCTATAATAACCTTTGACATACAGAGAGTTTTTGTTTTGTTTGGTTTTGCAGATTTATGTGATCTCATTTATCAATTTTTGTTCTTACAGCCTGATCCGGAAAGATTTGTATGACAAGAACTTCATGTCTGTCAAGAAAGAAATGCAAGAAGAATTTAAAAAAAAATGGAATGATCTCCAATGCTCATGGATTGATAGAATTAAGATAGTAAAAATGGCCATCCTACCAGAAGCAATACATAGATTCAACACGATCACCATCAAAATTCCAACACAATTCTTCCAAGACATGGAAAGCAAAGAGCAATTCTCAATTATATATGAGACAAAAAAATGATAGCAAAAACAATTCTCATCAATAAGAACTTTTGGGGGGAAATCACCATTCCTGACCTCAAGCTATTCTACAGAGCCATTGAAATATATATATATATATATATATATATATATATATATATATATATATATATATATATATATATATATATATATCTTGCATGGTATTAGTTCAGAGACAAACAGGTTGATCAATGGAAAAGAATTAAAGACCCAGAAACAAAACTAGACATTAATGAACACTTGATCCTTGATAAAGAAGCTAAACATATGCTATGAAAAACAGAAAGCATCTTCAGAAAACAGTGCTGTTCTATCTGGCAGCATGTGTGTAGAAAAAGAAAAATACAATCACATTTGTCGCATTGCATAAAGCACAAGTCCAAGTGTATCGAAGACTTCAACATAAAACCACATACACTGAAATTCATAGAACAAAAGTTTTAAAAAACTTCTAAAAATATTTCATAATACATCTATCCATCTTTATACTTATCATCCTATTTCACAATGATGAACAGGAATTCTATTAATGACATGATTGTCTTGATCTTTGTGAAAAACTTCAGAATTATTTTAGTTTATAATTGTAAAATGTAAACATTAAGAAGCATTTTAAAGTGATTCCTTAACTTAAGATTTCTTTAATATTTAGGGATTAATAACTTGATAAAACTCAGCTCATCAAAGAGTGAGAAATTATCTAATTCTTACAATTCAAGTATTTTTTGAATCATATTATAAATTTGAATCACCCATCAGTTTGCTTGTTAATTTAAGACACAGAATTATAATTTCATTTGAATTGAAGAAGCTAGGCATGCAGATTTCTCTCTCTCTCTCCACACACACACACACACACACACACACACACACACACACACATTAATATTTATTTTGCCGCTTGAATTACCCTAGATCCCTAGAACAAACGAAACTCAAGACGGATGATCAAAATGTGAATACTTCACTCCTTCTTTAAATGAGGAAAAAGAATACCCTTGGCAGGGAAGGGAGAGGCAAATATGAAAACAGAGACTGAAGGAACACCCATTCAGAGCCTGCCAAAAAAAAATATTTATTTTGCCATCAGGCTAAATTTACAGCCAGTCTGCCTATTTCCATGTTAATGAGATAATGAAAGGATATTAAAATATATGAATTGTCAAAATAAGGCAAAGGGCAACAAAATCTTGATCAAAATGCAATTATGAGAATTGTTTGTCATAATAGACTTAGAGAAATTATCCTAAAAATGTAATTGATCCTCATTTCAGATTGTGCAGTGTGTGTGTGTGTGTGTGTATGTGTATGTGTGTATATGTGTGTGTATGTGTGTATCCCATGAATACTGACAATGCAACACAACTATCATTGTGTGGTTGTGATGATATAGCCTGGAACTCAACATATTAATGGTCCAAAGGACAGAGATAATAAAAATTTAGGCGGGAATACTCATTTCTTGACTGTTTTGAAGATATGGGTGAAAGTTTGCAGTTGACACTGTATTGAAATGACAGAGTTCATTTCTAACTGTTTTCCAGGGTCTAGAAAGACGTTGATATTTGCCATTCACTGTTCACATACAACTACAAAAACTCTTTTAGGAAGGTACCCGAGCAGAAAGATCAGGAAGTTTGAATATGTAAGAAAGGGTCTTCTGCTATAAAGGGGTATTGTATTCTTGTAAAAAGGGTAATGATTAGATATGTCAGAGAAGCAATTTTGAGAGGCCTAAAAATGTCTAAAGAGGAGGAAGAATATACACCCACCAATATCTCCCAAGTCTAGAGTGAGGGAATCAGTTTATTAGTCAACAGTTCAAACAAAATGCTTTCACATTCTTGTATTCTCTATACATTCTTTTTACTTGTCTTCTTAAAGATTGCCTGTTTATTGCATTTTCAGATTTTACCCCTTAGGTGAAGAAGGAGAATAACTTTTAACACCTTGAAAATATCCAAGTTTGGACACCTTATAAAATTTGTATATATTTTATCACATAATAATTATTGAGTAAAATGTTTTAACACATGTATAATCTTATATATGCAAGCATGCATAATATGTAAGTTTTAACTATGTGTAATGACCAGAACAAGGAAATGGGCATATTCATCACCTCAAACAGTTATAACTTCCTTGAATTGATAGCACTCTTAATGGTTTCTACCAGCTATTTTGAAATAATTAGTTCGTGTATTCCATTGTTATGGCACTATGCAGTAGGAGAAAAGCAATGGATGGAAGATGATTTCTTTTTTCATTAGTTTATATTAGCAATGTCATTCATATTATTGTGACAAATGACATGAAAAGATTCACTCAAAGACAGAATGGTTTATTTTGTCTCCCAGTTTGAGATATGATCCTCATAGAGCAGTAAAATCATGATGATATCAGCCTACGGCAACTAATAACATTACATGCACTGTCAGGAAGCACAGACAGAATAACCAAAATCTTCCTCTTTTTATACAGTCCAAGAGACCCAGACCATGAAGCTGCAAAATCTACAGTTGAGATGTTTCATCCATGGGTGAGAGAGCCGAACTCTCAAAAGTGTGGACAATGCTGAGAGCTCAAAAGAGACAACTACTTCTGCTCCTATTCCTGACCCAAGAAAATCACTCCTGGAGCCATTTTGTCCTCTGGGCACAGGGACTAGGAGTAGTCATGGGCAGGACCCTTCTGATTTCTGCCTGTGCTGAGAGCAGAAGGCCAGTTGCCAGGAGTGCCTATATAACTGAGAGCAGAGGTCAGACCAAGACTTCTCCTCCAAGTGACCTGCATGTTGATCTTAGGACACACAAAGACAGATGTTATCTGGGACAGGACAATTCCGGTTTGTGGCTGTGCCTGGAGCTAACCAATCCCACAGTTCTCTGTACCCAAATACTGTGGGAGAGAGAGCTTGACTCTCAGAAATGTGGACAATCCTGCTAGCTCAAGAGAGACCACCTCTCCTGCTCCTGTACAAATGAAAATATGTCATTTAAAAATTATATATGGGGGTTGGGGATTTAGCTCAGTGGTAGAGCACTTACCTAAAAAATTATATATCTGACAGACCAAAGGGGATAGACTCCAGCTCTGAATTTCATTAATGATAATATGAATTCTGAATATTCATGTACTGTTTAAAGACAACAAAGAAATCCTCTTCCCTCTCATTATTTCTAGTACTCATGGTGCTAATAAACTAATCAATTACAGGAATAAAAATTCATTTCATATATGTACAAGATTAATTATAAAATTTCAATCTACATGAGGTTTAACAGTGATTCTAGTTTTAAATTTTTATTCCTTGTATTTATTTGTGTATTTATATTTATGGATATGTATATAACATGCTAGGTTCTAGTAGGTAAGGAGACAATTACAGGAGGTTATTCTCTCCTTTAACCATGTGGGATTGAGGGATTATACTCACCTCACTCAAATCATCAGGTTTGTGGCAAACACATTTACTACTTTATTTATTTCTCTGGCTACAGATTATTATTTATACATGCATACAGAGATATCTCAATTATACACATTTTGAAACACTTTGGCTTACCTATCTGTGTATTGAAATTAAACTCTTAAGGTGCTATAATTTAGAATGCTCATATATTCTTTATCAATGCTTTACCACACCATATTTTTTTCATGGCATTTTTTACTTCTGCATTCCTCAGAGTATAGATAATAGGGTTGAGTAAAGGTGTTGCTATTGTATAAAACACAGACACCATCTTATCTATGGGTAAAGTGATTAGTGGTCGTGTGTATATAAATATACAGGGACCAAAAAATATGACCACCACAATGAAATGAGAAGTGCATGTAGACAAGGCCTTTCGTCTTCCTTCTGCACTGTGGTTTTTCAGGGAGTATAAGATTACAATATAGGAGACAAGAAGCACTATGAAACTTACCATGCATATGGCACCACTATTAGACACAACTAGCAAATTTATCACATAGGTATCTATGCAGGCAAGTTTCAACAAGGGCTGCAAATCACAAGAAAAGTGATCAATTACATTTGGTCCACAGAACGGTAATCTTAAGGCCAAGAAAATCTGTGCTGAAGAGTGGATACAAGACCCTACCCAGGCAAGAATTACTAATATACCACATATGCGCTGGTTCATTATAGTTGTATATCTTAGAGGCTTACAGATTGCTACATAGCGGTCAAAGGCCATGAGGATAAGTACAAAGATCTCCATGCACCCAAAGAAGTGGCCTGCAAAGATCTGCGTCATACATTCATTGTAGGTAATAATTTTTTTCTGAAGAAGGAGTCCACGATCAATCGAGGTGCTGTAGTTGTAGAAAAGCAAGCATCAGCAAAAGACAAATAGAAGAGGAAAAAGTACATGGGACCTCCAAGTGTCTGACTCATCTTAATGGTTACCACAATGAGAAAATTCCCCAATAATGTCATAAGATAAAGAATCAAGAAGACTCCAAATATTGCCTTCTGTTTTTCTGAATCCTGAGTCAACCCCAACAGAATGAATTCAGTCACACTGTTGTTGTGCATCATATCAGTGGCTATATTAGGTAGAAATGGCTGAAAATATTTAACCTGCAACAACAAAATGACATACTGAGACACAGATATTGAAATTCCTTGGTTCTACTCTATGCTTTTAGTCTCATCTGCCCTTGGAGTCCCTGAAAAATCCTTCACAATGTCAACATAGATACCTATACCTCAATGGGATTTCCCATTGACACAGCTTATTGGACTGTACGAAAGATTTTGAATTTCAGTAAAGAAAAACATGAATGTTTTTCAGGTACCTTGATTCCTGTGGATATTTCAAAGTGTAGAGTTTGTTCTTTCTTTGAGAAATTGTGGATGCTTCAGTACTACTTAAAAGGGGAAACAAAATAATCACAAGGTATTAAGGGAAGGAGGAAGTTGGGAGGGAGAGAGGAGGAGGGAAAGGGTAGGAAAGGAACAGATTGGGAGAAGACAGAGGAGATGTACATAGAGTCCATACATTGAATGTAGGTGTGTAGCAGTGGTGGATGTGTAACTGGGCTTAGTCACCAGAAAGTCACAGATGCCAGGAAAGCAAGACACTCAAGGAACCTATGGGGAAGTCATTAGTTGAAATGCTCAACAAAAGGGAGAGAGAACCTGTAGAGACCATATACAGAGGTTAGGCATGGCCCCAGATTGAGGGAGGTGAGGGATGGGGTGACCTACCCATCTCAAAAATATTAACCCAGAGATGCTCCTGTTTAAAGGAAATTTAGGTACAAAGAGTGGAGCAGAGACTGAAGGAAAGGCCATCCAGAGAACTTTCCACATCGGATCTATTCCATATGCAGTCACCAAACCCAGACACTATTGCTGATGCCAAGAAGTGCTGACAGCAGCCTGATATAACTGCTCCCTGCCACAGAAGGACCAATACAGATGTGGATGTTTGCAGTCAGTCATGGAAATGAGCAGGGAGACCCCAATGGAAGATTTAGAGGAAGGACTGAAGGAGCAGAAGGGTTTTGTAACCCCATAGGAAGAACAACAATATCAACCAACCAGAATCCCCTAAGCTCCCAGGGACTAAACCACCAACCAAAGAGTACACTTGGAGGGATACATGGTTCCAGCTGCATATCAAGCAGAGTATGGTCTTATATGAATGACATCAGTATGAGAGGAGGCTCTTGGTCCTATGAAAGCTCTATGCCCCAGTGTAGGGGAATGCTAGCAGATTGAGGCAGGAAGTGGGGGTGGGTAGTACCCCCATAGCAGCAGGGGTTAGGAGGATAGGATATGGTATGTATTTGTGGAGAGGAATCCAAAAATACGTTGTGGATAACATTTGAAATGTAAATAAATAAAATAACTGATAAAAAGTAAAAAAATGAACAAGAACAGAAATAGTGGTGTTTTGATTAAGTAATTTTGGAAAAACATATGTGTCTATTGGGTGTGTTGGGTGGGTATGGGCTCAACATTTTCTTTACCCATTTGCAGTACTTTGAAAGAATAAGAATTTTATCCATGCATACACTCACCTTTACATGTAGACCTATTGCTGACTCTTGTTGATTCTTTCTTTGTGCTTTGTAATATGAAAAACACTGCTTAATGCAATGAACCATTAAGCCTATTGATTCCATTATAACAAAAATCTCAACTCTATTTACTGTCACTTTGTTTCTATTTTCCTTGGCTCCTTTAGCTCCTGTATAAGTTATATTTTATAAAAGTGTATTTAATCCAATTTTAATATCACCTGTTTATTCAGTATAACAATTTACTGGGAAAACTTAAGGGTTTTGAATGCTATAAGTTGGGTATAGTCCCAGAAAATTTAATATAATGATTTCATTATATTTAAGTTTATTTCATTAGGAAAATAATATTTTTTAGCTGTAAGTTTTAAATTTCCTTAAAGATATCATTTTTTTAAAAAATAAAAAAGGTTACTTAGAAAGCATGACCTATACATATATTACTCCATTTTATATGAAAAATCTCATTTGCTTCAACGTTAAATTTTTTTAAGGTTTTTTTTTTTTTGGTGTGTTTTCAAATATGTTTGCTTTATGTGACTGAAACATGCCCTCAATGTAAATTTGCTGCCTCATTTTGACATAGGATTTTGATAAAATTTTTAGTATTTTTGTAACACATTTCCTCATGTCTTTACATGTGTTTACTGCTCTCTCTCATCTTTTGTGTGTATATGTGTGTGTATGCGTGTGTGTGTGTGTGTGTGTGTGTGTGTGTTTGTGCAGATGTATGTTCTCTTATTAGACATGTGAGCAATCTTTACCAGGTGATCCATTTCAATGGCTACATGCTTTTATACTTAACAGCCATAAATATCAATTTAAGTTTAATACTATAATAATAATAAATAATAATAATAATAACACTGTAATACATTCTTCAAGAGTCTTATATTGCTAATATTTTTTACTTTATAAATAACATTTCAAAAGATAATGAGAGACCCTGTGAGAGAGAGACCCAACCGCCTGGTCAGGTGGGCACTCCTGAGGCTGCAGAGCGGAAGAGACCACCAACACTGCTCACCCCTGCCGACACCCCTGGCCCAAGAGGAAACTGTATAAGGCCTCTGGGCTCCCGTGGGGGAGGGCCCAGGAGCGGCAGGACCCCTGCCTGAGACACCACTGGAACCTGAGGGAAACAGACCGGATAAACAGTTCTCTGCACCCAAATCCCATGGGAGGGAGAGCTGAACCTTCAGAGAGGCAGACAAGCCTGGGAAACCAGAAGAGACTGCTCTCTGCACACACATCTCGGACGCCAGAGGAAAAAGCCAAAGACCATCTGGAACCCTGGTGCACTGAAGCTCCCGGAAACGGCGGCACAGGTCTTCCTGGTTGCTGCAGCTGCAGAGAGCCCGTGGGCAGCACCCCACGAGCGAACTTGAGCCTCGGGACCACAGGTAAGACCAACTTTTCTGCTGCAAGAAAGCTGCCTGGTGAACTCAAGACACAGTCCCACAGGAACAGCTGAAGACCTGTAGAGAGGAAAAACTACACGCCGGAAAGCAGAACACTCTGTCCCCATAACTGACTGAAAGAGAGGAAAACAGGTCTACAGCACTCCTGACACACAGGCTTATAGGACAGTCTAGCCACTGTCAGAAATAGCAGAACAAAGTAACACTAGAGATAATCTGATGGCGAGAGGCAAGCGCAGGAACCCAAGCAACAGAAACCAAGACTACATGGCATCATCGGAGCCCAATTCTCCCATCAAAACAAACATGGAATATCCAAATACACCAGAAAGGCAAGATCTAGTTTCAAAATCATTTTTGATCATGATGCTCGAGGACTTCAAGAAAGACGTGAAGAACTCCCTTAGAGAACAAGTAGAAGCCTACAGAGAGGAATCGCAAAAATGCCTGAAAGAATCGCAAAAATCCCTGAAAGAATTCCAGGAAAACATAAATAAACAAGTAGAAGCCCATAGAGAGGAGACACAAATCCCTGAAAGAATTCCAGGAAAACATAAATAAACAAGTAGAATCCCATAGAGAGGAGACACAAAAATCCCTGAAAGAATTCCAGGAAAACACAATCAAACAGTTGAAGGAATTAAAAATGGAAATAGAAGCAATCAAGAAAGAACACATGGAAACAACCCTGGATATAGAAGACCAAAAGAAGAGACAAGGAGCTGTAGATACAAGCTTCGCCAACAGAATTCAAGAGATGGAAGAGAGAATCTCAGGAGCAGAAGATTCCATAGAAATCATTGACTCAACTGTCAAAGATAATGTAAAGCGGAAAAAGCTACTGGTCCAAAACATACAGGAAATCCAGGACTCAATGAGAAGATCAAACCTAAGGATAATAGGTATAGAAGAGAGTGAAGACTCCCAGCTCAAAGGACCAGTAAATATCTTCAACAAAATCATAGAAGAAAACTTCCCTAACCTAAAAAAAGAGATACCCATAGACATACAAGAAGCCTACAGAACTCCAAATAGATTGGACCAGAAAAGAAACACCTCCCGTCACATAATTGTCAAAACACCAAACGCACAAAATAAAGAAAGAATATTAAAAGCAGTAAGGGAAAAAGGTCAAGTAACATATAAAGGGAGACCTATCAGAATCACACCAGACTTCTCGCCAGAAACTATGAAGGACAGAAGATCCTGGACTGATGTCATACAGACCCTAAAAGAACACAAATGCCAGCCCAGGTTACTGTATCCAGCAAAACTCTCAATTAACATTGATGGAGAAACCAAGATATTCCATGACAAAACCAAATTTACACAATATCTTTCTACAAATCCAGCACTACAAAGGATAATAAATGGTAAAGCCCAACATAAGGAGGCAAGCTATACCCTAGAAGAAGCAAGAAACTAATCGTCTTGGCAACAAAACAAAGAGAATGAAAGCACACAAACATAACCTCACATCCAAATATGAATATAACGGGAAGCAATAATCACTATTCCTTAATATCTCTCAATATCAATGGCCTCAACTCCCCAATAAAAAGACATAGAATAACAAGCTGGATACGCAACGAGGACCCTGCATTCTGCTGCCTACAGGAAACACACCTCAGACACAAAGACAGACACTACCTCAGAGTGAAAGGCTGGAAAACAACTTTCCAAGCAAATGGTCAAAAGAAGCAAGCTGGAGTAGCCATTCTAATATCAAATAAAATCAATTTCCAACTAAAAGTCATCAAAAAAGATAAGGAAGGACACTTCGTATTCATCAAAGGAAAAATCCACCAAGATGAAATCTCAATCCTAAATATCTATGCCCCAAATACAATGGCACCTATATACGTAAAAGAAACCTTACTAAAGCTCAAAACACACATTGCACCTCACACAATAATAGTGGGAGATTTCAACACCCCACTCTCATCAATGGACAGATCATGGAAACAGAAATTAAACAGTGATGTTGACAGACTAAGAGAAGTCATGAGCCAAATGGACTTAACGGATATTTATAGAACATTCTATCCTAAAGCAAAAGGATATACCTTCTTCTCAGCTCCTCATGGTACTTTCTCCAAAATTGACCATATAATTGGTCAAAAAACGGGCCTCAACAGGTACAGAAAGATAGAAATAATCCCATGCGTGCTATCGGACCACCACGGCCTAAAACTGGTCTTCAATAACAATAAGGGAAGAATGCCCACATATACGTGGAAATTGAACAATGCTCTACTCAGTGATAACCTGGTCAAGGAAGAAATAAAGAAAGAAATTAAAAACTTTTTAGAATTTAATGAAAATGAAGATACAACATACCCAAATTATGGGACACAATGAAAGCTGTGCTAAGAGGAAATCTCATAGCGCTGAGTGCCTGCAGAAAGAAACAGGAAAGAGCATATGTCAGCAGCTTGACAGCACACCTAAAAGCTCTAGAACAAAAAGAAGCAAATACACCCAGGAGGAGTAGAAGGCAGGAAATAATCAAACTCAGAGCTGAAATCAACCAAGTAGAAACAAAAAGGACCATAGAAAGAATCAACAGAACCAAAAGTTGGTTCTTTGAGAAAATCAACAAGATAGATAAACCCTTAGCCAGACTAACGAGAGGACACAGAGAGTGTGTCCAAATTAACAAAATCAGAAATGAAAAGGGAGACATAACTACAGATTCAGAGGAAATTCAAAAAATCATCAGATCTTACTATAAAAACCTATATTCAACAAAACTTGAAAATCTTTAGGAAATGGACAATTTCCTAGACAGATACCAGGTATCGAAGTTAAATCAGGAACAGATAAACCAGTTAAACAACCCCATAACTCCTAAGGAAATAGAAGCAGTCATTAAAGGTCTCCCAACCAAAAAGAGCCCAGGTCCAGACGGGTTTAGTGCAGAATTCTATCAAACCTTCATAGAAGACCTCATACCAATATTATCCAAACTATTCCACAAAATTGAAACAGATGGAGCACTACCGAATTCCTTCTACGAAGCCACAATTACTCTTATACCTAAACCACACAAAGACACAACAAAGAAAGAGAACTTCAGACCAATTTCCCTTATGAATATCGACGCAAAAATACTCAATAAAATTCTGGCAAACCGAATTCAAGAGCACATCAAAAATATCATCCACCATGATCAAGTAGGCTTCATCCCAGGCATGCAGGGATGGTTTAATATACGGAAAACCATCAACGTGATCCATTATATAAACAAACTGAAAGAACAGAACCACATGATTATTTCATTAGATGCTGAGAAAGCATTTGACAAAATTCAACACCCCTTCATGATAAAAGTCCTGGAAAGAATAGGAATTCAAGGCCCATACCTAAACATAGTAAAAGCCATATACAGCAAACCAGTTGCTAACATTAAACTAAATGGAGAGAAACTTGAAGCAATGCCACTAAAATCAGGGACTAGACAAGGCTGCCCACTCTCTCCCTACTTATTCAATATAGTTCTTGAAGTTCTAGACAGAGCAATCAGACAACAAAAGGAGATCAAGGGGATACAGATCGGAAAAGAAGAAGTCAAAATATCACTATTTGCAGATGACATGATAGTATATTTAAGTGATCCCAAAAGTTCCACCAGTGAACTACTAAAGCTGATAAACAACTTCAGCAAAGTGGCTGGGTATAAAATTAACTCAAATAAATCAGTTGCCTTCCTCTATACAAAAGAGAAACAAGCCTAGAGAGAAATTAGGGAAACGACACCCTTCATAATAGACCCAAATAATATAAAGTACCTCGGTGTGACTTTAACCAAGCAAGTAAAAGATCTGTACAATAAGAACTTCAAGACACTGAGGAAAGAAATTGAAGAAGACCTCAGAAGATGGAAAGATCTCCCATGCTCATGGATTGGCAGGATTAATATAGTAAAAATGGCCATTTTACCAAAAGCAATCTACAGATTCAATGCAATCCCCATCAAAATACCAATCCATTTCTTCAAAGAGTTAGACAGAACAATTTGCAAATTCATCTGGAATAACAAAAAACCCAGGATAGCTAAAGCTATCCTCAACAATAAAAGGACATCAGGGGGAATCACTATCCCTGAACTCAAGCAGTATTACAGAGCAATAGTGATAAAAACTGCATTGTATTGGTACAGAGACAGACAGATAGACCAATGGAATAGAATTGAAGACCCAGAAATGAACCCACAAACCTATGGTCACTTGATTTTTGACAAAGGAGCCAAAACCATCCAATGGAAAAAAGATAGCATTTTCAGCAAATGGTGCTGGTTCAACTGGAGGGCAACATGTAGAAGAATGCAGATCGATCCATCCTTATCACCCTGTACAAAGCTTAAGTCCAAGTGGATCAAGGACCTCCACATCAAACCAGACACACTCAAACTAATAGAAGAAAAACTAGGGAAGCATCTGGAACACATGGGCACTGGAAAAAATTTCTTGAACAAAACACCAATGGCTTATGCTCTAAGACCAAGAATCAACGAATGGGATCTCATAAAACTGCAAAGCTTCTGTAAGGCAAAGGACACTGTGGTTAGGACAAAACGGCAACCAACAGATTGGGAAAAGATCTTTACCAATCCTACAACAGATAGAGGCCTTATATCCAAAATATACAAAGAACTCAAGAAGTTAGACCGCAAGGAAACAAATAACCCTATTAAAAAATGGGGTTCAGAGCTAAACAAAGAATTCACAGCTGAGGAATGCCGAATGGCTGAGAAACACCTAAAGAAATGTTCAACATCTTTAGTCATAAGGGAAATGCAAATCAAAACAACCCTGAGATTTCACCTCACACCAGTGAGAATGGCTAAGATTAAAAACTCAGGTGACAGCAGATGCTGGCGAGGATGTGGAGAAAGAGGAACACTCCTCCATTGTTGGTGGGATTGCAGACTGGTAAAACCATTCTGGAAATCATTCTGGAGGTTCCTCAGAAAATTGGACATTGAACTGCCTGAGGATCCAGCTATACCTCTCTTGGGCATATACCCAAAAGATGCCTCAACATATAAAAGAGACACGTGCTCCACTATGTTCATCGCAGCCTTATTTACAATAGCCAGAAAATGGAAAGAACCCAGATGCCCTTCAACAGAGGAATGGATACAGAAAATGTGGTACATCTACACAATGGAATATTACTCAGCTATCAAAAACAACGATTTTATGAAATTCGTAGGCAAATGGTTGGAACTGGAAAATATCATCCTGAGTGAGCTAACCCAATCACAGAAAGAAATACATGGTATGCACTCATTGATAAGTGGCTATTAGCCCAAATGCTTGAATTACCCTAGATCCCTAGAACAAACGAAACTCAAGACGGATGATCAAAATGTGTATGCTTCACTCCTTCTTTAAATGAGGAAAAAGAATACCCTTGGCAGGGAAGGGAGAGGCAAAGATTAAAACAGAGACTGAAGGAACACCCATTAAGAGCCTGCCCCACATGTGGCCCATACATATACAGTCACCCAATTAGACAAGATGGATGAAGCAAAGAAGTGCAGACCGACAGGAGCCAGATGTAGATTGCTCCTGAGAGACACAGCCAGAATACAGCAAATACAGAGGCGAATGCCAGCAGCAAACCACTGAACTGAGATAGGTCCCCGGTGAAGGAATCAGAGAAAGAACTGGAAGAGCTTGAAGGGGCTCGAGACCCCAAAAGTACAACAATGCCAAGCAACCAGAGCTTCCAGGGACTAAGCCACTACCTAAAGACTATACATGGACTGACCCTGGACTCTGACCCCATAGGTAGCAATGAATATCCTAGTAAGAGCACCAGTGGAAGGGGAAGCCCTGGGTCCTGCTAAGACTGAACCCCCAGTGAACTAGACTATGGGGGGAGGGCGGCAATGGGGGGAGGGTTGGGAGGGGAACACTCATAAGGAAGGGGAGGGGGGAGGGGGATGTTTGCCCGGAAACCGGGAAAGGGAATAACACTTGAAATGTATATAAGAAATACTCAAGTTAATAAAAAAAAAAAGTAAAATATAAAAAAAAAGATAATGAATTGTGAAGCATAAATAATTTGAAGTGATATTAAATAAATTATCATCATTGATAAATTTTAGCTGTTTTCAATCTTTTTATAAATTCACTATTAATTTATTTTTGAAAAATTAATTTTTACTATGAAATCACAAAAGGTAAGGTTGATCTGAGAAGATGGAGATATGTCCTGTGATCATGGATTGGCAAGACTAATAATTTTAAAAATTGCCAGCTGTCCCACTGCTGGGGATATATCCAAAACATGCTCCAACAAATAACAAGGACACATGCTCCACTATGTTCATAGCAGCCTTATTTATAATAATCAGAAGCTGAAAGACCCCAGATGTCCTTCAAGAGAGGAATGGATACAGAAATTGTGATAAATTTATAGGATGGAGTACTAAACAACTATTAAAAGCAATGCCTTCATCAAATTCATAGGCAAATGGATGGAACTGGAAAGTATTATCCTGAATGAGATAATGCAATCACAAAAAAACAAAGAAACATGCAAATAAACAAACAACCGCAGATGATATGCAATCATTGATAAGTAGATATTAGCCCAAAAGCTCGCATTGCCCAATATGTAATCCACAGACCACATGAAGCTCAAGAAGGACAACCAAATTATGGATTCTTCCCTATTTCTTACAATGGGAGACAAATATTCACAGGAAGGAATGTGGAGTTAACATTTAGAGCAGAGACTGAAGGAAAGGCCATCCAATTTTGGACCACCTGGGATCCAAACAGCCACCAAACACAGACAATATTGCTGATACCTACAAATGCATGCTGACAGGAGCCTGATATAGCTGTCTCCTGAGAGACACTGCCAGAGCATGACAAATACAGAGGCGAATGCTAGTAGCAAACCATTGAACTGAAAATGGGGTCCCTGTTGGAGGAATGAGAGGAAAGGATTGAAGGAGCTAAAGAGGATTGAACCCTGTGAGAACAACACAAACAAACCAGAGCTCCCAAGGATTAAACCACTACACAAGGAGTACACATGGACAGATCCATGGCTTCAGCTGCATATGAGCAGAGGATGGCCTTGTTGGGCACCAATGAGAAGAGAAGGCCTTGGTCCTATCAAGGCTCTATGGTGCAATATAGGTGAATGTCAAGGCAGGGAAGCAGGAAGGGGTGGGAGCCAGTGGGGCAACACTCTCATGGAAGCAGTGTTAAAGGAAGATAGGATAGGGGGGTTAGGGACAGGAAACCAGGAAAGGTATAACATTTGAAATGTACATAAAAAAAATCCAAAAAAAAGTAGGACTTTGAATTCATACTTCTGCTGTGCAGAAACCTGTTAACTTTCTTATAGAGATTTGAGTGTATTTGTATGTGTGATTTGTATACCCTTATCATATATGAAAGTGTGGCCAGAATCAGAGGTCTGATAACTTTTCAGATAAACTAAGGTTTGTGATAAAATTTATTCTACATGAGTTAGTTGATAGAAATAAATACACTTCGTTATTCTAATAAGAATTTTGTAAAACGATTGTACATTTTCACTTTAACTTGTTTTCCCTGAAAATATCATACTTTTAATAATCTTTTTAAGAATTTTTTAACAAAAGCAGTTTTTAGTTGAGGAAAGGACAAGTCTGACCCATAGGATTGGAGTTCTAAGCCCTTAAATTTAAGTGTTAGTGTCATAACCTGGACTATCAATCTTGCTTCTCTTTTGTTGGAAAGGGTACTTGTGTTAAAGTCCTCCAGTTGGGAAGAAAACGACCAACAAAGGAAGGAACAAACAGCTCAGCTACTGGTATTGCCCTTCAGCTTCTGTCAAACTAACAAACTTTCACTGTCTGACCTGCAAGGTGCCACCCAGGGCAGAGGGACACAGGACACTTGCAAAGGGCAGATGAGGCAGAAGGAACAGATGCAGGCCTCTTTGGGAAGAGGAGGAGTCCACAGATTCAGACCTCTATGTTAGGGGTAATCTTTGTGTTAGGCATAGCTCAAGGCACACACACTCCAGGTCCTGTTGTAGCTGAGTATACTGGTCACGTCCTTGCTACTCAGCCTGAATTCATAGACCTTAAAGTTCTCAGTCATGCATGCTGGTGTCACAGACTTGGGGATTACCAACATGTTTCTTTGAATGGGGAACCAGATCAGCACCTGGGCTGTAGTGTTATTGTACTTGGCTGCAGTTGCCTTGATATAGTTTAATCTTGATATATACTTGAATAGAGTTCAGCCTAGCAAAATAATGGGACTTGTTAGTTACTAATGTTGGCTTTTGTCAGTGACTACTTCTTTTGCTGTAAAATCTTCACATTTCATTTAGTCCAACTTTTCTTATTTTACTTTATTCCTAAATGATATTATTTATATGTGAAAGTCATTCTTGACTATTTTATAACAATCTTTAGTTTCAGTGGATGAAGCAACAGATTCTGAGCAGGTAAAATTAATCAAAATGAACTTTGTAAGCAAAATTTAATTTCAAGAAAAATGGAATGTAAACAAAATAGTTAAATACTAAAGGAACGATTTTGTAACATTATTAGAAAAGAAACCAGGACTGGAGCAATGTCTCCACAGGTAAGAGCACTGACGGCTCTTCCACAGGTCCAGAATTCAATTTCCAGCAATGACATAATGGTTCACAACCATCTATAATGGAATCCATCATCCTTTTTTGGTGTGTCTGAAGAGAGCAACAGTGTACTCGTAGAAATAAAACAAATAAATCTTTTTTTTAAGAAAAAAGAAGAGAAACCATCTTCAGATAGAAAAGAATAATTTCTCATGTGATTAGTGCTCACAGAGGAACTTGAAATTACTTCAATAAATGAATTTAATCTTCAAATTACAGAGGTCAGTTTGCAGCCAGATTATCATATTACCTGTAAGGGTGAGTTAAAGGTATTTGCCACAAGCACAATCAAACTCCACTTCTCTGTCCATGAAGACATAAAACATAATCCGTATGTAATTTTGTGTATTTCAAAATTCTGTCTCTATTGGATTTCTATAAAGATTAGTTGACTCAACATAAAGGTACATATATACGTGGCTATCCTTTCCTGCTCCACTGATTTGTTTACTGTCATTCCTCAGGAACAAACTTCCATTTCATAAAACTTCTATTTTAAGAGGTTTATTTGCTCAATTTTTACATTGTTTTAAATCTAAATTTTTCTCTCCAACATGGCTGAAAAAAATCACCCTTAATGATCTTAATAGCTGCTCTGTGGTTACCACAAGATAAAATGACATTTAATGTTGTATTGGCGGAATAAACACAGAGATCAAAACTGCATAGCACTGCATAGCACATCAACAAGAGAATCTCTATAATCAAGGGGAAATTGAAACAGAACATCTGCAATAATGTAGACTCCAGTGATATGAATTTTAGAGAGAAGTAGTTTTATAATGAAAGAAATTAAATCACAATTAATAGGAATGAGAAGGAAAATACATATCCAGGCAAATAAAATAATACAACATCCTCTGCATAGCAGACTCCAAAAACAGTAGAAAGTTTTAGAGATGTAAGAAGTTTCTTAGAAGAAATTTATAAAAGTAAGGTAATAAATTTTTGGTCTTTTTCCATGATTACACTATAAAATTAGAGACACAAAACATATGAACATGACTATTAAGTTGATTCACCAGCCACACCTACATGATGAAGGAGACATTCATTCCTTTGAGAAGCCCTGTGACTTTCACAGATATTCCATAATACTCACACACATATGTGCACACACACACACACACACACACACACACAGAGAGAGAGAGAGGGAGAGAGAGAGAGAGAGAGAGAGAGAGAAGAGCAGACAGACAAACAGAAACGTACTGTAAAATTGAAGTAAAGATTCATTAATCTCATGAAATAAAAATTATCACTAGATATTGTGGAATTTTACAAATTTTGTACGTCCCTGATGGGCTTAACTGTAATGAAGAGACTATATTATTCAAAATTCCAGCATCTATCTGCTAATGATACTTGTTTGTTTGTTCTTTCATATAAGAAAAATAAATTCAACTTTGCCATGCAAAATTGCAGGTGTTGGAATTCAATGTCTTGGCTTCTGCTCCTGGGTCAGATCTGGAAGCTGTGTGGTAAGAGTTTATGCTGTGGGTGCAGACCAGTACAACTTAACCTTGCCTTATTATGCACAGTGCAGCAAACCTGAATAAAAAAAGCAATGTTTGAACAATAGAAAGAAATGAGTACTAGGGATGACATGATTCAGCAAATAAATATACAAATTTATAATGTAAGTCTATTAGTGTCATTGAAGCTGAGGACCATAAAATGCAAACAGGCACTGCAGGGCTTCCTAAGTTTGACTTCAGTATAGTACCCATCTTGAGAAGTCTAGAAGTACTCGTCTTCAACTACTTTCTAGACGGACAGCAAAATGGAACATTGTTCCTTTACTTTACAAAAGATAGTTGTACTGTTTAGATTATAGGTTCTTTGCACGGTATTTTACCATTATTACTTTTTAAAGTCTCATGAAATTTGTAGAAGAAATACTGAAATAATGAATAATATTGTGATACATACATTAAATATACAGATCAACATATTTACCTCTGCCTTTATGTTTTTATAACTCTGTGCCTACCATCCTTGTCTACATTATTCTCTTGCATATATCACTTATTTGTGTACATAATCTTAGGAATTATTTAGAAAATCACCAATGGTCTTTAGGCATATGCCTTTCCTATGTGTTTAATCACTAAGCAAGAACCAACACTTAAATTATCTTTTTTCCTTTCACTTTTTATAAATGCTATTCCTCTTGTCTCATTTCTATCATCGTTTTAAATAGACATGTGGGCATGTGAAAGCAAGTGATTCTTATGCTAGAAGATTACTACTGTTTCAAAACCTAGTAGTTCAGACACTATGGTTTTTGGCATCACTGTTCCAGCTATGCACTTCATGCACTCCATGTAAACACACCTAGAAGGATTCTTTCTATAAAAGTTCTACATGGTGCATGGTGATGATTTTTCCTTTTCTAAAACATCTACCCCATATTTTTTTCTATGGAGAGCCCTATGCAAACACTATTTCCTCAGGAAAGCCAGTCTAGATTTATATAGTCAAGTGCCCGAATTACAAATACATATTTGTTATAAGATTTTTAGATTTTTAATGAGTTAGGTCATCTCTAACATATACTCCTGTCCTTGTTTGAGAATTATTAACTAATTCAGTTTACCACACTTGAATCCGGCAAGTTTGTATCCTTCCAGTCTGCATATATTATAAATTCTTGTTGTGTTTATAAAACAGTCACAAGACAATACCCAGGACCAGGAGCCAAGCCTTTGTGTTCCACGTGTTCTAACCCCTTTTTCTTTTTCAGCAATTATGTCTTTTATAATTAGGAGAAAAATTTCCACCACAAGTAACAAAATGTCATTGTCAGTAACCATCAGAGGATGAAGATCATACGATAAGCCAGGAAAGCTTAAAACTTTCAGGAATGTTAAAAAAAAAAAAACTACAGACGAAGAGTGTTCTATGATAGAAGTAGGGATTTTTCTTAATTTATTCTTTGGATTTGCTCTTACATCAAACACATAGAATTAATTGTAAACAGAAAATATATGCCAGACCCTGACACTGCTCTCATCAACATCAGACTGTCTGAGTAGCATCAATACTAACTGACTGTCTATTCAAAGGGCCAACACCAACCCTTTTCCTGACTCCATTCTTTGTAAATAAGTCTGCGAGTACCCCAAGCCATAGTCCAGTATGTTAGACTCCAGTGTACAATAAAGAAATAAAAATGTAAGATACTTCACATCAGTGAATTGCACATAACATTGTGCCATTAGGTTTTACAGGATTAATATGAATATGAGCTGATATTAATCCTGCTTACCCATTCAACTTTCCCTCCCATCTCTTCCCCTGCCTTCTATGATTATTTTGTTTCCCCTTCTAAGAATCCTTGTTTATGCATTCCTTTATTTTTAACTTCTTTGGGTATGGAGGGTGTAGCCTGGGTATTCCACACTAACACTTATCAATGAATACATACCATGAATGTCCTTTTGGCTCTGGGTAACATCACTCAGGATGATATTTTCAAGTTTCATCTGTTTGCCTGCAAAATACATGATGTCCAAGCTTTTACTAGCTGCACAGTATTCCATTGTGTAAATGAATTATATTTTCTGTGTTCTTCAGTTGAGAGTCAGCTGTGTTGCTCCCATTTCTGGCTATTAAGAAAAACCTGCTATAAATATAATGAAGCCCTTGTCCTTGTGGTATGGTGGAGCTTCTTTTTGGTATATGCCCAGTAGAACTATTTTCAGTCTTCTAAGAAACAGATTGGTTTCTAGAGTGTTTATAAAAGTTTGCAGTCCCACCAGGAATAGAGGAGTTTTCTCCTTTCTCCACCTACTTGCCAGGATGTGCTATCCCTTGAGATTTTCATCTTTGCCAACATGGTGGGTGTAAAGTTGTTTTGGTTTGTAGTTCCTAGATGAAAAATGATGTTGAACATTTCTTCAAGTGCTCCTTGCTACACTGTTGAAAATTCTGTTTGGTTCAATGCCCCAGTTTAATTAGGTTATTAATTTCTTGGAGTCTAGCTTCTTGAGTTGTTTACATATTTTGGATAATAGCCATCTACTAGACGTAGTTTTAGTGAAGATCTTTCCTCAATATGTAGGCAGCTATTTCATCCTATTGGCAGTGTCCTTTTACTTTAAGAAGCTTTGCAGTTTCATGAGGTCCCTTTGTCAATTCTTAAACAAGGGCCTGAACATCTGGTTTTCAGTTCAGGAAAATGGCTTCTGCACCAATGCATTGAGGGTCTTTCCCACTATTTCATCTGTGAGGTTTAGTATATCTAGTTTTATGTTGCAGTCCTTCATCCACTTTGACTTGAGTTTTGGGCAAGGTGATGAATTCATCCACTTAGACAAACCCCATTTGTTGAAGATTCTTTCTTTTTTCCATTGAATGCTCTTGGCTTCTTTGTCAGAAACCAAGTGTCCATAGGTACTTGGGCTTATTTTTGGGTTTTTGATACTATTTGATTTATCAATCTCTCTGATTCTGTACCAATGCCACACAGCTTTTAGCACTATTGCTCTATAGTAGAGTTTGAGGTGTGGGATGGTGATTTGTCCAGACATCCTTTTATTGTGTAGGTTTGTTTGGATATCCTGGTGTATTTGTTTGTTTTGTTTTTCTTTTACTTTCCATATGAAGGTGAGAAATCATTTTTCAAGGTGTGTAAAATTGTGTTTGAAGTCTTCCCCATTTTCTGTTTTATTAGTTTCAGTGCATCTGATTTTATTTGGAGGTCTTTAATCTACTTGAAAAAGGAAAATCAATTTTCAAACTTCTACATGCTGACCTTTAGTTCAGCCATCATCATTGTTGAGAAAGCTGTCTGTTTTCCATTGCATGGTTTTATCACCTTTTTCAAAGATCAAGTGTTCAAGATGTATGTGGGTTCATTTCTAGGTTTTTAATTGTATCCCATTGATTTACCTGCCTGTCTCTGCACAAATCCCATGCAGTTCCTATCAGGATTGCTCTGTAATACAACTTGAGGTCAAGGATGGTGATTCTTCCTGAAATTCTTTTATGTTTACAGCAGTTTAAGCTATCCTTTTTTTTTCATTTCAAATGAATTTGCAAATTGCTTTTGCTAATTATATGAAGAATTGAGAGGGAATTTTGATAGGGATGGCATTGAATCTGTAGATTGCTTTTGGCAAGATGGCCATTTTACTACGGTAATCCTGCCAGTCCATGAGCATGGGAGATGCTTTCATGTTCTGTGATCTTCTTCAATTTCTTTTTTCAGAGATTTGAAAATTTTTATCATACAGATTTCTCACTTGCTTGGTTAGAGTCACACCAAGGTATTTTATATTATTTGTGGCTATTATGAGGGGTTTCAGGTCCCTAATTTTATTCTCAACCTGTTTATCCTTGGAATTGTGGAAGGCTCCTGATCAGTTCAAGTTAATATTACATTCAGCCACTTTACCAAAGTTGTTTATCAGCTATAGGGGTGCCCTGGTGGAATTTTTGGCATCATTTAAGTATACAACCATATTATTAACAAATAGTTATATTTTTATTTTTTTCCTTTCTAATTTGTATCCTTTTGACCTCTTTTTTTTTTGTCTAATTGCTCTATGATTTCATGTACTATACTGCATAGGTAGGGAAAGAGCGTTAACAGCCTTGTCTAGTCCCTGATTTTAGTGGGATGGCTTCAATTTTTCTCCATTTAGTTTGATGTTGGCTACTGGTTTGCTGTATATTGCTTTCACTATGTTTAGTTATGGACCTTGAATTCCTGATCTTTCCAAGACTTTCATCATGTAGGGGTGCTGAGTTTGTCAAAATGTTATCAGCATCTAATGAAAAGATCATGTGGTTGTTTGTTTGTTTGTTTTTCCCTTTGAGTTTGTTTAGAATTTGAGTTAGCTGTTTGTTTGTGGTCTTTCATGTATTGAGGCCACTCAGAGTTATGAGCTCTCATCTTAGCCCTGATTTCATTATATCTCATAAATTTAGATATGTTGGGCCTTCATTTTCATTACGTTCTAAAAAGTCTTTAATTTCTTTTTTTATTTCTTCCTTGTCCAAGTTGTAATTGAGTAAATTGTGGTTCAGCTTGCATATGTATGGGGGTGTTTTCTGTTATTTTGTTAGTCCATGGTGATCTGATAGAATGCAAGGGATTATTACATTCATTTTTTTTTATCCCTTGAGGTCTTTTTTGTGACTAATGATACGGTCAATTTTGAGAAGGTACCATGAAGTGCTTTGAAGAAGGTAAATGCTTTTGTTTTACGATGAAATGTTCTATAATGTCTGTAAAATTTACGTGGTTCATAACTCCTCTTAGTTTCCCTGTTTCTCTGTTTAGTTTATGTTTCCATGATCTGTAGATTGATGAGAGTGTTATATTGAAGTCTCTTACCATTATTGTGTGTGGTGCAATGTATGCTTTGAGCTTTAGAAAAGTTCTTCTCTGAATGTGGGCCCCCTTGCATTAGGAACGTTGATATTCAGGATTGAGAGTCCATCTTGGTAGGTTTTTCCTTTGATGAGTATAACGTGTCCTTCCTTATCTCGTTTGATAACTTTTGGTTGAAACTGGATTTTATTCGATATTAGAATGGCTAATCCAGCTTATTTCTTGGGATCATTTGCATGGAATTTTTTTTCCAGATTTTAACTATTAGGTAGTTTCTGTCTTTTTCACTGAGGTGTGCTTCCTGTGTGAAGCAAAATTCTTGGTCCTGTTTATATATCCAGTCTGTTAGCCAATGACTTTTTTGGGGGAGGGATTGAGCCTATTGATTTTTAAGAGATATTAAGGAATAGTGATTGTTGTTTAATGTTATTTTTGCTGTTAGATGTGGGAATTATGTTTATGTCACTATCTTCTTCTTCGTTTTCTTCTTTTTTAAACATGAAGATCACTGTGTGCTATTACTAGTGTGTAGTTTCCCTTCTTGGGTTGGAGTTTTCAATCTATTTTTTTGGATATTTCTTTTTTTTTATTTATTTAATACTTAATAATATTTTTGGGTTTCCGGGCAAACATCCCCCTCCCCCCTCCCCTTCCTTAGGGGTGTTCCCCTCCCAACCCCCCCCCATTGCCGCCCTCCCCCCAACAGTCTAGTTCACTGGGGGTTCAGTCTTAGCAGGACCCAGGGCTTCCCCTTCCACTGATGCTCTTACTAGGATATTCATTGCTACCTATGAGGTCAGAGTCCAGGGTCAGTCCATGTATAGTCTTTAGGTAGTGGCTTAGTCCCTGGAAGCTCAGGTTGCTTGGCATTGTTGTACATATGGGGTCTCGAGCCCCTTCAAGCTCTTCCAGTTCTTTCTCTGATTCCTTCAACGGGGGTCCTATTCTCAGTTCAGTGGTTTGCTGCTGGCATTCGCCTCTGTATTTGCTGTATTCTGGCTGTGTCTCTCAGGAGCGATCTACATCCGGCTCCTGTCGGTCTGCACTTCTTTGCTTCATCCATCTTGCCTAATTGGATGGCTGTATATGTATGGGCCACGTGTGGGGCAGGCTCTGAATGGGAATTCCTTCAGTCTCTGTTTTAATCTTTGCCTCTCTCTTCCCTGCCAAGGGTATTCTTGTTCCCCTTTTAGAGAAGGAGTGAAGCATTCACATTTTGATCATCCGTCTTGAGTTTCATTTGTTCTAAGCATCTAAGGTAATTCAAGCATTTGGGCTAATAGCCACTTATCAGTGAGTGCATACCATGTATGTCTTTCTGTGATTGGGTTAGCTCACTCAGGAAGATATCTTCCAGTTCCAACCCTTTGCCTACGAATTTCATAAAGCCGTTGTTTTTGATAGCTGAGTAATATTCCATTGTGTAGATGTACCACATTTTCTGTATCCATTCCTCTGTTGAAGGGCATCTAGGTTCTTTCCAGCTTCTGGCTATTATAAATAAGGCTGCGATGAACATAGTGGAGCACGTGTCTTTTTTATATGTTGGGGCATCTTTTGGGTATATGCCCAAGAGAGGTATAGCTGGATCCTCAGGCAGTTCAATGTCCAATTTTCTGAGGAACCTCCAGACTGATTTCCAGAATGGTTGTACCAGTCTGCAATCCCACCAACAATGGAGGAGTGTTCCTCTTTCTCCACATCCTCGCCAGCATCTGCTGTCACCTGAGTTTTTGATCTTTGCCATTCTCACTGGTGTGAGGGGAAATCTCAGGGTTGTTTTGATTTGCATTTCCCTTATGACTAAAGATGTTGAACATTTCTTTAGGTGTTTCTCAGCCATCGGCATTCCTCAGCTGTGAATTCTTTGTTTAGCTCTGAACCCCATTTTTAATAGGGTTATTTGTCTCCCTGCGGTCTAACTTCTTGAGTTCTTTGTATATTTTGGATATAAAGCCTCTATCTGTTGTAGGATTGGTAAAGATCTTTTCCCAATATGCTGGTTGCCGATTTGTCCTAACCACAGTGTCCTTTGCCTTACAGAAGCTTTGCAGTTTTATGAGATCCCATTTGTCGATTCTTGATCTTAGAGCATAATGGCTGGATTAATGGAAAGACATTGTAAATTTGTTTTTATGTTTTCATGGAATATATTGTTTTCTCCATCTATGATGATTGAGCATTTTGCTGAATATAGTAGCATGGGTTGCCATTTGTGTTTTCTTAGGGTCTGTATGACATCTGACAAGGATCTTCTAGCTTCATAGTCTATTGAGAAATCTGGTATAAATCAAAATCTTGCTTTTCATGCTTGTTGGGATATGCAGTAGTTTCTGTTGTAGGACAGATTGGTTGTCATGTTGTCAAGTAGTCATGGTTTCTGTTGCTTGGGGTCTTGCACTTGCATTTCTCATCTAGTTATCTCTGCTGTTACTTGGTCTTTCTGTCTCATACTGGAACTTGTTACTCCTGTGGACCTGTGAGCCTGGTTGCCTAAGATTTTGGCATGAGAATGCTACTGGCCGACCAGCTTACTGCAGGCAGGTTTTGTATCAGAGGAACGTGGACCCTCTGGGAGTAAATGGAGACATGAAGGGTCCTGTCTCAGGCCACCCTTCTGCTCCCTAGCTCTGTGTACTACTGGCGCCTCTCTCTTTGGATAGTTAGTGGAGCTGATAACTTTAAAAGCCAGGAATACTGATTCTGTATTGTGATTCTTTGATCCTAAACATTCTCCCTAGGTAACAATACAGTTGAACCTATTATTGGATCCTGGTGAGCTGAGCATAAAATACAAGAGAAGAATTATAAATTTCATTTTGTACTCCTCTATTTGTTGTACTCGTTTTCAGGTTTATTACATTCCATCAACTCAGAATTGTCTATTTCATCAATATATAGACTGAGATTTACTTTATTTTATTTTATTTTTCTGGAATATTTTATTTATTTCCATTTCAAATGTTATCCACTTTCATTCCTCTCCCATAACCACTCCCCAGTCCCCCTGCTTCTATGAGGATGTTCCCACTCCCACCCATGTGCTCAAAATTCAACACCCTGGAAATGCCATCTGCTACATTCTGGTGTCTGGAATCATGAATCCCTCCATGTGTATTCAATTGGTTGGTGGTTTAGTCCCTGGGAGTTCTAGTGGTGTCTGTTTGGTTGGTATTGTTGTTCTTCCTATGGGGTTGCAACCCCCGTCAGTTCCTTCAGTCTTTTCTCAAACTCTTCTATTGGGGTCCCATTACTCAGTCCAAATATTACCTGCAACCATCCTCATCTGTATCGTAGGTCTTTGGCAGAACTTCTCAGGAGATATCCATATCTGGCTCCTGACAGCAGGCACTTCTTGGCATTAGGAATAGGGACTGATTTTTGGTGGCTGCATATGACAGTGATCCCCAGGTGGGTATTTTGTTCTCCCTTTCAAGTAGGACTGAAGCATCCACAATTTGTTTTTTCTTTGTGAGCTTCATATGATCTGTGATATTTCCTTTTATGTATTCCAACCTATTGGGCTAATATCTACTTAACAGTGAGGGCATAACATGTATGTTCTTTTGTGAATGCACTACCTCACTCAGGATGATATTTTCTAGGTACATCCAATTGCCTAAGAATTTCATGTAATCACTTTTATTAATTATTTTTATTTGCATTTCAAATGTTATTCCCTTTCCTGGTTTCCTGCCAATAAACCCCATATCCCATCCCCCTACCCCTAATTCTAAAGGGTTGTTCCACCTCCCCTAACACCCCTCCTTCCTACATCCCCATCCTGACATTCCCCCTCACTGGGGGGTCAAGGCTTGGCTGGACCAAAGGCTTCTCCTCCTCACAACAAGGCCATCCTCCGCCAGATGTGCAGCTGGAGATTATTTTCTTCCTTTTTCTAGGGTGTAGTTTCCCTCCTTGTTTGGAGTTTTCCATCTGTTATCCTATATAGGGCTGGATTCATAGAAAGATATTGTATAAATTTGATTTTGTCATGGAACATCTTGGTTTCTCCATCTATGTTAATTGAGAGTTTTGCTGGATATAATAGCCTGGGCTGGCATTTGTGTTCTCTTAGGTTCTCTATGACATCTGCCATAGATCTTCTGACTTTCAAAGTCTCTGGCGAGAACTCTGGTGTAATTCTAGTAAGTCTGCCTTCATATGTTACTTGACTTTTTCCCCTTACTGCTTTTAATATTCTTCCTTTTTTGTGCATTTGGTGTTTTGACTATTATGTGACAGGTTGAATTTCTTTTCTGGCCCAATTGATTTGGAGTTCTTTAGGCTCCTTTTATCTTTATGGGCATCACTTTCTTTAGGCTAGGGAAGTTTTCTTCTATATTTTTGTTGTAGCTATTTACTGGCCCTTTAAGTTGGGAGTCTTCATTCTCTTCTATACCTATTCTACTTAGGTTTGTTTTTCTCATTGTGTCCTGGATTTCCTGGATGTTTTGGGTTAGAATCTTTTTGTGTTTTCCATTATCTTTGATGGCTATGTCAATGTTTTCTATGGAATCTTCTAACCCTAAGATGCTCTCCTTATCTCTTGTATTCTGTTAGTGATGCTTGCATCTCTGACTCCTGATCTCTTTCCTAGGTTTTCTATCTCCAGGCTTGTCTCCCATTGTGATTTATTTATTCCTTCTATTTCAATGTTTAAATTCTGCATTTTTTTCAATTCCTTCACCAGTTGGGTTGTGTTTTCATGTAAGGCTTTAAGGGATTTTTGTGTTTACTCTTTAAGGGCTTCTACTTATTTACTTGCGTTGTCCTGTATTTGTTTAAAGCAGTTATTTATGTCCTTCTTAAAGTCCTCTATCACCATCATGATACATGATTTTCAATCCAAATCTTGCTTTTCCATTGTGTTTGGATATCTAGTATTTGTTTTCTTAGGAGAACTGGGATCTGATGATGTCAAGTAGTCTTGGTTTCTGTTGCTTAGGTTCCTGAGTTTGCCTCTTACCATCGGGTTATCTCTGGTGTTAGCTTGCTATCTTGCTATCTCTGACAGTGGCCTGATCCTCTTGCAAGCCTTTGTGGCAGCACTCCTGTAGACCTGTTTTCTCTCAACCAGATCTTCGAACAGAGAGCTTTGGGACCAGGTCAGCTCTGGGTACAGGCACAAACTGTAAGGGTCCTTCCACAGACAACTCTTGGATCTGTGTCCTGAAGCTTCCAAACAGGTTGCTTAGAGCAGAAGAGTTGGTCTTTCTTCTGTTTTCAGGTGTGTCAGAATTCCTGGAGACTGACTTTCAGCTCTGCGCTCAGTCAGGAAATGCAAGTATCCTTTCCCTGACTGCTCATAGGTTCCTGTGCCTCGAAGGCACAGAGAACACTAGACAGGTTCCTCTTGGACCAGGAACATTAGCCGAAGTAATTGTCTCCTCTGATTTCTCAGGTTTGTCTGTACTTCTGAGAGTCTAGTTCTTTCCCACATGGGATTTGGGTTCAGAGAGCTTTGGGAAAGTTTAAGCTCTGGGCACAGGCAGAAATCGAAGATTCCTGCTGCTGACTACTCCTAGGTTCTTATATCCAGAGTGCATTAGGCAGAATCTTCTTGGTACAGGAATGTAAGGAGAAGAAGCAGTCTTCCGTGAAATCTCAGGATTGTCTGTACTTCTGAGAGTCCAGCTCTCTTCCCTCATGGGATTTTGGTACACAGAGCTCAGCGACTGGTTCAGCATCATCCTCAGGTAGTAACCAGAAGGTTGATGCTGCTGACTGCTGTAATCATTGTTTTTAATAGCTGAATAGTACCCCATTGTGTAAATGCACCACTGTCAATAGGACAAAATGACAACCAACATATTTGGAAAAGGTCTTCGCCAATCCTACATCCAGAGAGATAATCATCCAACATATAACTAGGATTCATGTTCCACTGTGTTCATTTCAGCCGTATTTATAATAGCCTTAACCTGGAAAGAACTGAGATGTCCTTCAACACAGGAATGGATAGACTGAGTTTTTAAATCCTGTTTCATAAAGTCATTCTAATGTAATCTTTGTATTGTAGATACCAATCTTCACTACTCCAGGGAGAACATTTCAATTGCTTTCTTATCATCCTTAATTATCCATAGCTCTTGTTGAGAGGTAGCTATTTATGTTATTTATTCTGCCCATGTTTACATGCCAACTTAGTGTTCAGGCCTTGTGTAGGAGAGCATTTCAAAATTTCCTGTAGTTGTTTATGAGTATTGAGGTCAGGTGGTCCACTTAACACTCCTCCACCCCCATCAGTTTTTGTTATGTATATATCGGTTGTCCATAATTGGCTAATATTTACACAAATATATTGGGGACAATTGAGGGGATCACCTTTTGTGCATTTCAGTAGATATAATATTACAAAGAACCAAAAATCCTTCAGCTTTTCAATATTTCTAGACTCCTTCTGTATACTGTTTCCCAAACCTGAGGTGTGGGAGGGATTTGTAGATGTATCTACTGAGACAAGACTCCACAACTCTGAATTTTGATTGGGAGTAGTTTTCAGTAATCCTCTCTGTATTTTGCAATTTTCTTTTCGACAGGTAAAGACTACATTTACTTGTGTATTTAAAGAGAAATTCAGATTATTTTTAGGGAGTAAGCTCTTTTATTTAAGTAATAGTTGCAGGTTCTTCTCAGTATCTATGACTTTACTGAGTAGTAAGCCCAAGTTTTTTTGGTAGTATACAACAACTTCTTCTTATGAAAGGTGTATTATGTCCAATTAGAGAGCTGTTTCTTAGTGCCATTGTGTATCTGGCAGTACTATACCCTGTACATTTTTGAGTCTTGCTAGTCACTGAGTCACTGGTGCAATTTATTGGTATTGTGGCTGAGTAGTAGGGTTGGGTGCTTCTTTTTTTGAATGTTTGCTTTGTTCCCTCTGGCACTAGAAAAGCTATTTCTCAGGAAGGGAGCATTCAGGTCGGAACATGCCCAGGCATCTCTGTTCACTCTTTGTAAAGTGCATGGTCTCTTCTTCAATTGGCAATTGCTTCTGGGACAACCCTTCACAGAAGGAGAAGAAGAGTAAACAATATTTGCTTGCAACAGAGGGTGATAGAGTATAACTGACCTGACTGTAGAAGGAAAGTCTATTAGCATTCCGGACAGTAATATTGATGAGAGAGAGAGGAGAGAGGAGAAAAACAACTAAGTGAGAAAGAAGATTAAAACATACAAGCATCTACCTCTAAAAGCATCAAAATTTTTTTCAATAAAATAAGAGTCCAAAACAATAATCAGTTTAAAAATTCAAATAGAATATTGTTTGTTAGTTCTATGCCATAAGAACTGGAATGGATTAATTTTCAGCTCTATATTTTCAGGTCTGTCTTGTATGAAGTGATTTTCTTAAATGAATAGTTTTAGTGTCTTGAACCTAACAAAGGTTTCCTCTAAAAGCATAAAATTATTATTTTTCATTTGTTTTCCACAGTTGGAGTATATATGATTTGAGGAACACTATGTTATAATTTAGTTAAAATTGTCACCTTATAAGATTTATTTAGCTATATTATTAGAATATAAAACATTACTAAAAGCATTTCTATAAAAATAATATCAGTCTATTTAATTTCTGAATTATACGGAAATATTTTATCATCATGTAGAAAACAAAATTAAAATTTTAAGATTCTATAATAGTTTGGAATTTTAATGTGCTTTGAAGTCACCCTTCTATCACCCCAAAAAATTTAATATGAAAAACATTATTCATTCTCAATTGAATAGTACATTTTCATTTTGGTACTTCCTATTTCCACCTACCCTACTCTTTTTGAATGAGCAGTTGATATTCAATAATTAAATATTGTTTTCAGAGACACTCTTTTTTACTATATGAATTTGTGTAACATACTAAAAGTTAACTGTTTCTCTTCTGAAAAATCTCTTTTGACACCAAACCTTTTTTATAGCCTTTTTCATCTCTGTATTTCTTAAAGTATATATAAGGGGATTGAACATAGGAGCAATGATTGTATAAAATAGAGCGAAGATTTTGTCCTCAGGGAAAGTAGTAGGAGGTCTAAGGTAAGCAAAGATGGAAGGTCCAAAGAATAAAATGACCACAGTGATATGGGATCCACATGTAGAAAGAGCTTTGTGTCTTTGTTCCGCAGAGTAATTCCTTAATGTGAACAGTATAACCACATATGAACCAAATAAGAGAACAAAGGTTACCAAAGCTATCAGTCCTGAATTGGCAACAACGAGCATACCAGCAATGGTGGTGTCAGTACAGGCAACTTTCAGCAAAGGGAAAATGTCACAGTAGTAGTGGTCTATTTCATTGGGGCCACAGAAGGGCAAGCAGATTAGCAAACAAAACTGAGAAAAGGAGTGTGCAGCCCCACCAACCCAAGAGACCAAGATCAAGACATGGCATTTGCTTCTGCTCATGATGAGCATGTAGTGGAGAGGCTTGCAGATGGCCACACAACGGTCAAAGGCCATGGCTGCTAGGATTAAGACTTCAATAATGCCAAAAAAGTGCATGGCAAAGACCTGTAGCATACAGTTTGTATAAGAGATATATTTTCTTCTCACAAGCAGATCTCCAATCAGTTTGGGTGTCACACAGGAGGTATAGCAAATGTCCATAGAAGATAAATGACTGAGAAAATAGTACATGGGTTGGTTAAAAAGAGAACTGCATCTGACAGAGATAAGGATCACCAGATTCCCAGACAAGATGGCAAGGTAACAGAAGGAGAAGAACAGGAAGCAAAACACTTCAATGTTCTGCTTAGAAGACAGTCCAATGAGAAGAAATTCTGATATGTTCCTCTTGCATTCCATTTATTGTACTCTGTAGAGAAATAGTTATCTATGGAAAAGAGAAATTCAGAAGCAACAATTCAACTGGATCACTGAACCATGTAAACAAGAATGATAAATCATCGATAATTCCAAACAAAGCATACAAGGCAATCAGTTCAAAAATTAATTATTTTGTTGCTGTTAAATCATATTTTTGTGTAATAGCTTATATTATTTTGTTAAATATTCTAATCATTGATAACATAAAATGTTTTAAAATTTAAAAATAAGTTAAAATTACTGAACTCTTTCAATTGTATTATTTTTATTCATAATAATATGAAACAGTTATAATCAGTTAATACTATGTAGAGAATTTATTTCCTTTATTATTTAACTTATATAGTTTATACACATAAAAATTTTACTTTACAGATCATTTTCTTCTCAGAACATATAATAAAAATTTAATTTTCAATAGATATTTTTATTGCATATTCTATCATTAAAATAAGGATGTATATGATTGGTATATGTTGAAAACATAAAATAATGAGAAATTGATTTATAGTTTACAAAAATGTACTGTGCTGGCTATGTAACGAGATCATTTAAAGTTTTTTAAATATGATGATGATTACTAATTTTTTTTCAATAGCAACCAGACAGCTTTTTATTTTGCTCAGTAATGAAACTAATAAAAATTTCCTACAATCAGAAAAACCATAAAGAAGCCTTGTAAAGTAATTATGTATTTAAAACTAAACAAACTTCAAATTCAGTGTTGTCAAGATTGTTTTAAGCTCTACTAAATATAAAAAAGATAAGGTGAGATGTATGCTAGAATTTTGGCTTTTTTTATTTTTTTTTCTTTATTAACTTCAGTATTTCTTATTTACATTTGGATTGTTATTCCTTTTCCCGATTTTCCAGGGCCAACATCCCCCTAGCCCCTACCCCTCCTATTCTATATTGGTTAGGGTTAGGGTTATGAGGATGCTTGCAGCTAATCATTGGACTGAATAAGGAGACCCCAATGTAGAAGTTAGAGAAAAGACTGAAGGAGCTGATGGGGCTTGCAATCCCACAGGAAGAGCAACGATATTAATCAACCAGACCACACCAGAGGTCCCAGGGACTAAACAATCAACCAATGAGTACACATTGGAGGACCAATGACCCCAGCCACATATGTAGCAGAGGATGGCATTGTCCAGCATCAATAGGAGGAAAAGGTCTTAGTTCTGTGAAAGCCTGTTTCCCCAGAGAAGGGGAATGCCAGGGCATTGAAATGGTGGGAGAATGTGGGTGACAGTGGGAATATCCTCTTAGAAGTAAGGGGAGAGGCTATTGGAGAGGGGTGATAGGGGATAACATTTGGAATGTAAATACATACAGTTTCCAAGAATAATGTTTTTAAAAAACATACATTTAGTAACAAAAAAGTGCATCGCATATTATTGTACCAAGTCAGCTAAAATTACTATTACTCTGTAAACATGGTAGATTACATATCCTGGTTATGTAATTAAAAGTTCTTAATTTTTTAATGAAATGAGTATAGTGTGGGAAATAGACATCCCAAGCAAATTTTTCTCAAAATAATATTTCATAAAATAAAAAGCACTTATTTAGAAAGCACTAGAAAATAAAAACATATCATGTGCGTACCTAAGGAACCTGGAATGAATGATATGCACAAGAAATATTGGTTTTACTTCAAAAATTCAGTCTATTGTAAAGCAACAGCTCAGGATTCCATATTTGATAAGAAACACGCTCACTCCTATTTACTAATCCATGTCACACTGGATGAGCCACGAAACATCATAAGACATAGACACAAGGCCTAATGATCTGGGTGATTGTGATTGATAGTTCATGCTTTCTGTGAAAACCCCTGAAGGAATGACATAAAGGATGACACACCTACATTATCCCACAGTCATCTCTTGTCATACACTTTGAGAGGCTCTTGCCAATTTGAGGTTTAATTCAAGAATCATGTTAGTGAGAAGTTCAGTGATTGAAACGGATTAGTCAAATAAAGGCAGTCATACACCATAGACACAGGAATTGGATGATAGATGCTTTGTGTTTGTTATAAACAGCCACATCTATCTTGGCTTTCTCATGTCTACTTTTAGGTAAGAACATTTCAATCAATCAACTGTTGCTATTGCAACATCTGCATGCATTGCTTATGATAGAACAGCATTGGTTTTTCAAAAGCTGGAGATGTACTTCAGGGAAAGAATGTGTGCCTTTCATGTGCAGGTTCCTGAGTTCAGTTCACAGCACTTAGAAAGAAAATGACTAAGTAAATGGACACAATTAGGATTCTTGCAAATGTTCATCTCTTATCATTTTTTATCTTTTTTGTCATACTTCTTTAGATATGTGATGCCCCAAAATAGGGATTTAAAGTAGTTTTAAGGTGACTGTACATAGATAAATGTATTATTTGCCAGAGTCTTGGTCCTCATAGTTAATATATATATTTACAATTATAAATATTTAATTATTTCTTGATAAACTTAAAATACAGGATTATAAATTTATTGCATTTTGTATTTATTAAATGGAAAACCTACTACAATTATGAAACCCAACTATCAATATAAGGTTAAATTTTATAACCTTATAAAGTTCTAATTTTACAAAACTAATTATTCCCACATATATCTGAAAATATACATTGGTAATATAATTATATTGAAAATTGGGGGGTTGGGGATTTAGCTCAGTGGTAGAGCGCTTGCCTAGGAAGCGCAAGGCCCTTGGTTCGGTCCCCAGCTCCAAAATAAAGAACCAAAAAAAAAAAAAAAAAGAAAAAAGAAAATTGGTTTAGAAAGTTAAAAGAAATAACAATATAATCTGTGTATTACCTAAATATATTTTGCTTGTGATTTTAATGGTTATATTAATTTTATGTATCTACAATCTAACTCTTTATATATAATACAATTATATACAATATATTATACAATATATATATAATACAATTTATATATATATATATATATATATATTTCACATTGATGTACTGTGCTATGCTTTGGAAGAGTTGGGTGTGAAACTGTGTCTGCATTGACTGAAAACTAGACTGTGGGATTTCAGTGATGTGACTTTAAACAGACAGGGGTCATGTTATATATAGCTTCTCCTGTTTGTGGATCATCAATACACCAATATTACAACTTCCTTTTTTTTCAAACTGTGTACTGTTAAAAATACATTCATAGTGTATTGTGTTGTTTTACTGTATTTATTCTTTACTCTCTAAAATTATTACATTAAATTTTCCAATTATTCATAAAAAAGAAAAAGAAATAGCCTAATTTTGCCCAAAATGTGGTTTACCAGATTCAGTAATGAGTAACTGAATAAAAGCAAAATTATACAATCTAACTTCAAATGTTACTCATGACATGAATCTAAATTTGCATATACATTTCAAAAATATCAAGTTTAATGACTAACAAACCATTTTTCATTTGAGTCTCGAGGATATACAAATCATACTTCAATGTGGCATCATGTGCAGGAGTATTTGGACAATACAAAAGAAACTCAGTGTTACTGAACATTTTCTTTCCACTACCTTTATTTTGTCATTTATTTTATCCCATTGGTCTTATGGTCATTTTTACTTATGTCGCTGTGTATGTATGTGTTTCTTGTTTCATTTTGTTTCATTTTCATATTTGTTTGTTACTTTAATGAAAGAGAGAGAGAAAAAGAATATAGAGTTGTGTGTGAGAGAGATAAAGAAGATCTGTGAAGAATTAGAGGAAGGGAAAAAGTGCTCAATACATAAATGCTTTTCAATGAAATTTACCACATATATGTATATAAATATCATCATTTCCTCTTAGGAAAATACATGTCAGATGTGTAGAGGTGAATAAAATTACCATGAATGTAACATGAAGGGCGAGACTGGATTACAATACACTACATCATCAGAATTTATGTGAATAAGCATTTGTATAAGAAATACTTAATAAGAAATTGTATAATTTTTCTGCCTTAGAATTGTTACACTCTTGGAATGCCAGAAAGCATAGCAATGTGGAAAGAGTCATGAAAGAGGAATGTTAGAAAGGATTCAAATTACGTTGTTTTTGACAAAGCCAAGTATAAGAACAGAAAGGAATGAGACATTTGCCCCACATGTGGCCCATACATATTCAGACACCCATTTAGATAAGATGGATGAAGTGCAGGCCGACAGGAACCGGATGTAGATCTCTCCTGAGAGACACAGCCAGAATACAGCAAATACAGAGGCGAATGCCAGCAGCAAACCACTGAACTGAGAATAGGACCCCCGCTGAAGGAATCAGAGAAAGAACTGGAAGAGCTTGAAGGGGCTCGAGACCCCTTATGAACAACAATGCCAAGCAACCAGAGCTTCCAGGGACTAAGCCACTACCCAAAGACTATACATGGACTGACCCTGGACTCTGACCTCATAGGTAGCAATGAATATCCTAGTAAGAGCACCAGTGGAAGGGGAAGCCCTTGGTCCTGCCAAGACTGAACATCTAGTGAACGTGATTGTTGAGGGGATGGTGGTAATGGGGGGAGGATGGGGAGGGGAACACCCATCTAAAAGGGGAGGGGGAAGGTTTAGGGGGATGTTGGCTCCGAAACCGGGAAGGGGAATAACAACCGAAATGTAAATAAGAAATACTCAAGTCAATAAAAATAAAAAAAAGAAATATATGAATGTGTTATAAGAATTGATGTTGGAAATATGGAATAATCAAATAAAGTAAAGCAAATTACTCCTTTTCTGGTAGTGAGTTTTGTATATCAACGAATTACAAAAAAACTTTCCAAGTACTGTTTATCTGCCTCATGTAATTCTTGTAGATTAATATTTACCACCAGGGTAAGTAAGAGAGTTTGAACTTCATCTTTTTCAATCTTTATTTTTTATGTTTTACATAAAACTGTCACCATAAAAAGTCAGATATTTTTAGATTGTTAAGATAGCAGATTCATGCAATGTGAACTTGAATAGTATGTTTATCATATATACATACACATATATATCATGTTTATATACTTCACCTTATACTGCTATGCATGAGTTACTTGTATGATTACAAGTATATGTATGATTATATTGAATTTCTGTACTCACCAAAGTTATTCTCAATAGCATAAGATCCTCGGATTTTCCATGTTTGATTTTCTTATCAATTAGACTACAAAAAATGTTTTATATATGGAAGTAATAGGTACCCATGAAGCAACCTTATGCAAACTGCAGACAGAGGAGCTTCAACCGCATATATTATTGATCTCTTATTATATACACTTTCTTTGAATAATTACTAAAATGTCACAAAATCAGACATAATATCACATTCAACATAATTCAAAACAGTACAATAATTTTATATTAAGTCAGAAATCTGAATATGCATGAATGGTGATAGCTTGAGTGGCAATATAAAAGTAATTTGATGATATAGTTATATAACTGTAAAATAGCAAAACTCAGTAAGATTTTTAGCTTTAATATTTTATAATTTTGTAATGGTCTTTTGGAAAAATGAGACCTTTGCCTTAGTGAGATTTTTGTAGATGCCTGAAATTATGAACACTGAAGTTTGAGTGTATTATCTTAAAATAATGTTGAAAATACATATTGAAAAAAATACTGAAGTATATTATTATTTAAGTTTCTGCTCAAATTCTGATGACAATACCTGATCGAGAATCCTTAAAAATAGCAAATGTAATTGTCAAAAGATATGTTGATGTTACAGTAAAAGTTGTAAGAAGCTTTACCTGTTAATGAATTGTGGATGTTCTTTTGTTCCTCAAACACTTATCTTCTTCAGTTGTTCAGCTTGCTGATCTTGCTCTCATAGATACATTTGAAATAAAACATTATAAACTAGAAGAGATGAAATTTCACAAAAATATCAAGGCTGCCTTCTTCCTGTACAAAATGAAAATGTCACCATGGTGTAATGAAAGTGATGTTTTTGTGCCTTTTGATTTACACTGCAATACTTATCGAATATATAAAAAATGATGTAACTTTTAATTGATGACAGATTTTTGAATGTACGCTTAATGGACTCCAAGATGAAAACTATGTGCGAAAAAGTATCATGCATTTATGTGTGCTAAGTATTAGGATTCTTATGTCTAAAGAAAATGAATCAAATAAAACAGAATAGATCATGATATCTTCATTTAAACTCCTGTGTTATCTGTTTCCTCAAGAGCCTGCCAAAAATGATGTTCACAATGCAAAAGTAATGAGAAACCATTTATTACTCAATCCTCTCGTGAATTTTATGGCTAAAATGTACTTTCAATTTTTTTTAGTAGCCACTCTCTGAGCATTGTTTCTCTAGAGACCAGTACTATTTTTAAATCTAGAGAGGCTTAAGAAATTCTTCTTTGGTTAATTTCCTCCTCTATAAAACACTAATTTTTATTAGTTGTTATAAAAGGAAATAAACTGTTCTTCATTCTCTGAATAATTTTTTTGGTAAATAACAATAGAACAGAGATAAGAAGATATGCGCATTGTATCAAAAGACTTTGCTATTCTGGCTGATAAATAAAACTATAACTTTGTGAAAGGTGGTACACAATCAAAGATAAAGAAGAAAAATCTTAGTAATAACAATTGAAAGATAAAGAGCAAAATCAGTACATAAAAATATACTATATATTACATATCCATTTAATTATATACATTTACATACATATATACATATGTGTTTGTATAATATCTATTCATACATCTACATAAAGTTATGAAAATGTATGGGTACATATGGTATAGCTATGTTTTCAGTTCAAATGTTCTTAAAAACATGATCTTCTACTTCATGATTAACTAAGTCAGTAGTAGAACAGAGCTAATATCTATAAAACCCTGTGCCAAAAGTAATCCCTTAATATTGGGAAGAATTTTTTTCAGAGGCAAAACATTATATCTTGTGATAATCTGATGTAATGTGTGGTTTTCTCACATGAGAGAAATTCCTTAAAATTTAGAATAAATCCTTCAATAACTAAAGGAATTACCTGTAAACAGCCAATTTCACTAGGCTCATCCTTCCTCAGGCAGGTACAATAAAAATGACTTCTGATTCAGACTTTCAACCTAGTTAGGTTGCTTACAGTAGGTTTTCACCTGACTAGAAAATAAAATTTAGTCAAGCTTCTTTGAAGAATATAATTAAAACAAAGCTACTCTAAGAGTAGAGACATAGTGAACTTCTTGGAAGAGACTCAGTCCAATTGAGCTACCTGTAAATGACATTTTCCAAACTGTGGATCCGATTGCAAATTGTGAAATGTGGATAAGATTTCAAAATTCAGATGCCTACATCCATGATGTGTTGGAATTGTGGTAATACAGCTGTCTTTGAATCATTTTTGTTTGTGTAAATAATACCGTTACCATATCTTAGTAAGTAACCTCAGTAAAACTTTCATGGTATTCTTACATCTTATAACAGATTTTTTTCCAAATTAAAATGTTCCATTTTGGAGGAAAACATGTTAAGTTCCAGGGTCTTAAAGGGTAAGTAAAATAGTTTTATAATTTAATACAGATTGTTGAAATGGACGCTGAAATGGAGGTAAGAGTATAGTCCAGTGGTAAGATTGTAAAAGTACAGAATGCCAAAAGTGAGGTGAAATAGCAAAATAATGCAGAAGAGATTAACATGCAGAAACAATATATTCAGGGGAAAATCACTACCTTCAGGAAATGCTAGTACTAACCAAATCCACCAGGAACCTCACTTCCAAATCATGTTTACACTGTAAGGACTTCTAAACGACACTCTCAGACAAACTTCACTATCTGAAAGAACCTGAAGACTGGCCAACCACCTGAAAGAGGCTCAAATCAACTGAGCAAGCTGCCTGG
The DNA here is from genome assembly GCF_021556685.1 of Rattus norvegicus. Taxonomy (NCBI): domain Eukaryota; kingdom Metazoa; phylum Chordata; class Mammalia; order Rodentia; family Muridae; genus Rattus; species Rattus norvegicus. The sequence continues at coordinate 73,417,386 of NC_141536.1, read as the reverse complement.
AAAATAGAATCTAATGTACTGAGATGCCTATAGATTGTGTAGTGTGCCCCTTTCTAGCTATCTGAGCTACTACAATGCTGTTTTGGGAGATTGGTCTGAAATTTTCTTTCTTTATTGGGTTTTTGTATGGTTTAGGTATAAGAACAATTGTGGCTTCATAAAAGGAATGGGGTAGTGCTCTATCTGTTCCTATTATGTGGAATAGTTTGGGCAGTATTGGTATGAGGTCATCTATGAAGGTCTGATAGAATTCTGCACTACACCCATCTGTTCCTGGGCTCTTTTTACTTGGAAGTCTCTTACTAGTGATTCTATTTTTTTTTTGAGTTATCAGGTTGTTTAGATGGTTTATCTGATTCTGAATTAATTTTGATATCTGGTATTTGTCAAAAAAAATGTCCATTTCATCAAGATTTTCCAGTTTTGTTGAATACAATCTTTTTTAGTAGGATGATTTTTTTTAATTTCCTCATATTCTATGGTCATTTTTTCCTTTTCATTTCTGATTTTTGATAATTTGGAGTGTCTCTCTATCATCTGGTTAGGATGGCTAAGGGTTTATCTGTCTGGTTGACTTTATGAAAGAAACAGCTCCTGGCTTTGCTGATTGTTTGTATAGTCCTATTTGTTTCTACTTAATTGATTTCAGCCCTGAATTTGATTATTTCCCTACTTCTACTCTTCTTGGCTGTATTTGTTTCTTTTTGTTTGAGAACTTAGGGATGTGCTGTAAACAGCTAATGTATGCTTTCTCCTGTTTCTTTTTGGAGGCACTCAGAGCTTTGAGTTTTCCTCTTAGCACTACTTTCATTGTGTCCCAAACATTTGGGTATGCTCTGCATTAATTTTCATTAAATTCAAAAAGTCTTTGATTTCTTTTTTTTATTTATTCCTTGAACAAATTATCATTGAGTAGAGCATTGTTAATTTTCCATGTATACTTGAGCTTTCTTTCCTTTTTCTTGTTATTGAAGACCAGCCTTAGTCTGTGGTAATCTGATAGGATGCATGGGATTATTGCAATCATCTTGTATTTGTTGAGGTTTGTTAGCGACAAATTATATGGTCAATTTTACAGAAGGTTTTGTGAGGTGCTGAGAAGAATGTATATTCTTTTATTTTAGGATAAAATGTTCTATAAATATCTGTTAAGTCCATTTGGTTCATAACTTCTGTTAGTTTCTCTACATGTCTGTTGAATTTCGATTTCCAAGTTCAGCCCATTGATGAGAGTGGGGTGTTGTAATTTCCTACTATTATCGTGTAAGGTACAATGTGTGATTTGACCTTTAGTAAGGTTTCTTTTATGATGTAAGTGCACTTGTATTTGGAGCATAGATATTTATGAATGAGAGTTCATCTTGGTGGATTTTTTTCTTTGAAGTGTCCTTACTTATTTTTTGATAACGTTTCTTTGAAAGTCAATTTTATTCGATATTTGAATGGCTACCTCATCTTGGTTCTTTGGATGATTTGATTTGAAAGTTGTTTTCCAACCTTTTACTCTCAGATAATGTCTGTCTTTGTCTCTGAGGTATGTTTCACGTATGCAGCAAAATGCTGGGTCCTCTTTATCTATCCACTCTGTTAGTCTATGCCTTTTTTTTTTTTTAGGGAATTGAGACCACTGATGTTAAGAGATATCAAGGAACAGTGATTGTTTCTTCCTGTCATTTTTGTTTTAAGAGATCTAATTAAGTTTTTTTTTCTCTCTTCTTATGGTGTTTTTGCAAGAAGATTACTTTCTTGATTTTTCTAAAGTGTATTTTCCTGCCTTGTGTTGGAGTTTTCTATCTATTATCCTTTGTAGAGCTGGATTTATAGAAATATATTGTGTAAATTTGGTTTTGTTATGGAATATCTTGGTTTTCCCATCTATGTTAATTGAGAGTTTTGCTGAATATAGTAGCCTGTGCTGGCCTTTGTATTCTCTTAGGGTCTGTTTGATATCTGCCCAGGATCTTCTGGCTTGCATAGTCTCTCGTGAGGAGTCTCGTTTAATTCTTATAGGTCTGCCTTTATATGTTACTTGACAATTTTCCCTCAATCCATTTAAAATTCTTCCTTTGTTGTTCATTTGGTGTTTTGACTATTATGTGACAGGAAGAATTTCTTTTCTGTTCCAATCTATTTGGAGTCCTAAAGCTTCTTGTATGTTTATGGGCATCTCTATCTCAAGGTTAGGTAAGTTTTCCTCTATAATTTTGTTGAAGATATTTACTGGCCCTTTAAGCTAGGAATCTTTACTCTTTTCTTTACTTTTTTTTCCTTAGGTTTGTTCTTCTCATTGTGTCCTAGATATCTTTGATGTTTTAGGCTAGGAGCTTTCTGTATTTTAAATTGTCTTTGATGGTTGTGTCAATGTATTCTATGGTATCTTCTGTCTCCAAGATTCTCTCTTCTATCTCTTGTATTCTGTTTGAGATGCTTACATCTATGACTCCTGATCTCTTAACTAGATTTTGTATCTCAAGGACTGTCTCCTCTTTTGCTTCCTTTATTGTTTCTATTTTCGTTTTTCAATTCTGGATGGTTTTGTCCATTTTCTTCACGTCTTTAGTTGGGTTTTCCTGTGATTCTTTAAGGGATTCTTAACAGGATTTTTGCATTTCCCCTTAAAGTTTTCTATTTGTTTACTTGTGTTGTCCTGTATTTCTTTAAAGGAGTTATTTATATCCTTCTTTAAGTTTTCCATCATCATATAGTGTGATTTTAAGTCTAAGTCTCGCTTTTCTGGTGTGCCTGTATATCCAGTATTTGGTTTGGTGGGAGAACTGGGCTCTGATTATGCCAAGTAGTCTTGGTTTCTGTTGCTTAAGTTCTTGCGCTTGCCTCTTGTCATCAGTTTGTCTCTGTTGTTAGCTTGTCTTGCTGCCTCTGAAAGTGTATTGGCCCTCCTGTAGGCCTGTGTTTCAGGTCTCCTGTAGACCTGTTTTCTTTCAGCCAGATCTGGGAACAGAGAGCTCTGCTATCAGACATGTAGCCACTCCTAGTGACTGATTGGCTTTCAACTCGGTGCAGGACCTGCCCTGACTGCTCCTAGGTACCTGTGCCTAGAAGGCAAGGATGGCACTAAGTCTGAGTTCATCAGAATGTCCACACATCTGACGGTCCAACTCTCTTCCCCATGGCATTTGTTCTCCCCTGTGGATCTGTTCAATTCCAGCCACAGGCAGAAACCAGTAGGTTCCTGCAACTGACTTCTCCTATATTCCTGTATTCAGAGTCATTACGCACTTTCTTCTTGGGCCAGGAATGTGGGCAAATGTGGGCAGAAGTAGCAATCTGTCCTGGGGTCTCCGGATTATCCTTTCGTCTGGAGTTCAACTCTCTCCCGATGGGATTTGGGTACTTGGAGCTCTGGGATTGGTTCAGTTCAGTTCCAGACACAGACAGAAACCAGAAGTATCCTATCCCAGATGATTTCTGCCTCGGTGTGTCCTTGGGCCACCATGAAGGTTGCATGGAGCAAAAAAGTTTTACCTTGGCTCTCAGGTATGTAGGCACTCCTGGCAACTGGCTTTCAGGTCTGGGTGCGATTAGAAACCCAGCCCGAAGGGTCCTGCACCTGACTGCTCCTAATACAGTTTTCTTTAAATCATTTCTGATCCTATCAGTAATCTGTTACCCATATTACAGTAAGTGACCTCAATAAAACTAATTCATATATCATGTTGGACATTGGTGCTATCCATATTTTACTCTGTCATTGATTCCTTATGTAGGATTAGAAGAGATTTGTTCAAATCTCCCCAAGAATATTGCATACAACATTTAAGTTGTTCATATTGAATATTTTCCCCAGAAATTTCTGACACACACACACACACACACACACACACACACACACACACACACACACACACACGGAGAGAGAGAGAGAGAGAGAGAGAGAGAGAGAGAGAGATTTTATTGTAAACATTGACATAATGATATAATGATTATACAATAATAATGGTATATTACCCATAATATCTGGTTTGTTACATGGAGATAGATGTAAAAGTTGAAATTGTATATTTTAAACTGTAAATGTTAATCCCGGAGCCAGTTGTCCCAGCCTACAGGGTAGTCAACGAGGGTTCAGAGGGTACTTTGAAAAGAACGGGGGACAAGAGATGTGAAGAAGGATGCCAAGATAAGAGTCTGATCAAAGCAACAATTTTATTTTTTCCCAAGTTTAAATTTATAGCATAACAGGGTAACAGAGAGGGGGCAAGTGGTAACTATTTAAGCAGGCCAAGGACATAGCTCTCTTGTGGTCAGCAGATGTCAACATGATGTTGGTTTTTCAGAATAGTTACAGGTTTTTCATATTATTAGTCAGCAGGATGTTGGTTTTTCAGAAAGGATACAGGTTTGTCAAATCATTAATCAGCAGGATGTTGGTTTTTCAGAAAGGCTACAGGTCATATCATTGGGCACCCTAATTTCAGATGTATATCTCCGCAAGGTCACAACTTTGTAATATTTTTATTCATCCTGACCACCAGATTTGTATTAGTATTCCGCAGCTGGCTGGGGATTTTCCATGAACCCAGTCATATTTAACTCTAAGTATACTATTAACATCAATAATGGAGTATTTTAAGGTCATCACTCCCATGTTAAGTAACCATGGAAACAACACATAACATAAGTACTAAGACAAAGAGAAAAGTGTTATAAGAATAAGTATACATGGTTTCAAGATTATCAACAAAGCTGAAATGACCTATGTGAAATAGTTATTGATAACCATCCTGATTAAAACAATTAAAAGTTTTAAGTCATTTCATTAATGCAAGACAAGAGCAGGTTTATGCCACTAAGGTCCCTTTAGGCTCAAGTTCAGCAGTACAGCATTAAAAAGGACGAGACCAAAATATATTATTGCTGTCAGAAATTACAGTAATGAGAGATATAGGTAGCCTATTAACATGTTTTCAGATATTTCACAATAAATGCCAATTATAGTCAAGGTCATGAACAGTCTCAAAGATTTTTCCAATGAGGATGTGGAAAGAGCTAAGTAGTGTTTAGCAAGGCAAAAAATAAAATTGGGACAAGATAGTGTTTCCTTAATTTTTCAAAATAATACTCTTAACAATAAGCAAGCATTCTAATATACAAATATATTAGTTTTGTTTCAAATAATGAAAACACAAGCATAAAATTAAAATTATTATAAACTTTATAATTTATGCCTTGTGATATATGTCTGCACTCTGCACACTTGGGAGGTAGAGGGCAGAAGGCCAGAAGAAATTCAAGGTCATCTTCAGCTATGCATAGATAATGACTTTAAGATATTCTTGGAATTATTTAGAATCTGTCTCTAAATACAACATAATAAAATAACAGTTTTAGAACAAAGGTATAGAGGAGAATTTAGATAATGAGATTGATAAAAAGAAGGAAAAAGACTATGAATACACAAGGGAACTTTGAATACATAGATGAAGATAGATGATAGGTAGGCAGATAGATAGATAGATAATAGATAGATAGATAGATAGATAGATAGATAGATAGATAGATAGATAGATACTAGGTAGGTAGACAGATAGGTTAGCAGTCTAGTAAAAGCAATTAAATAATGTAGAACAAGTACAAATGCTAAATATTTGTTACCTTGAAAACAGTGATGCAAAAATATTTCAACAAATGTCTCTAGAACACATCTTTGCACCACAGCTAATGAGAGAGATCTCACTGTTTCTCAAAGAAACTTCTTTTTGCCTCATAATAGAGTTGATCATCGAAACCCACAGCTGATCAAGTACAGAAAAAACTTTCACTAGTTTTCAGTTCCCAGGTTGTCAAATACCAGCTTTGACATCACTGGTTAAACCAAGCCAGGCAATAAGTGTCTGTGCTTCAAAATGGGATCAATGGTAATAGCATGCCAATAGGAACCTAGCATAACTGAGAGGTACCACCCAGCATCTGACAGAAACAGATGCAGAATCTTGTAGATAATATTTAGATGTATTTTTAAGAGTTCACTGGAAGAGTTGAAAGAAGGATTGGGGAGCTGGAGGAGATAAGAACTCCACAGGAAGACCAAAAAAATAAACTCATCTGGACCCTTGGCAGTACCTTGAGACTGAGCCAAAGAGCATACATAGTTTGTTATAGGCCAGTGCACATAAGTGTAGTAGATGTGCAGCTTGGGCCTCGTTTAGATCCCTCAAGAACTAGAGCACGAAGGCAGTCCCTGAGTCTGTTGTCTGCCCATGGATTCTCTTGAAACTGGACTGCCTTGTCTGGACAAAATGAAAGAGGATGTGCCCAATTCTGCAGTGAATTGATGTGGAATGGTGGCATGGTACAGAAGGGGCCACACACCTTTTCAGAGGAAAAGTTGAGCAGGAATGAAGAAAAAGATTGTGTGAGGAAAGTAATCTCAGGAGAATGAAGAATGTGATCAGTATGTAACATAAATAAATATAAAAGGAATAATAGCATAACTGAAAGATATTCCAAATATGAAGAAAATATATTGCTTAAGTATTCCAATTTTCACTCATAATTGTGAGAGCCAAAACTAATATAAAACTAATGTACAGTGAAATCAAAAAAATTTTGGTTTGCATTTCCGTGATGACTAATGGTGTTAAACATTTCGTTAGGTGCCTCAAAGCCATTTGAGATTGCTCAGTTGAGAATTCCTTTTTTAGCTCTGTACATCATTTTTTCAATACAGTTATTTGGTGGTCTGTAGTCTGTAGTCTGTTCTTGAGTTCTTTGTATATTTCAGATATTAGCCCTCAATTACATGGGGAGTTGATAAAGATCTTTTCGCAATCTGTGGGTTGTCATTTTGTCCTGTTGAGAGAGTCCTTTGCCTTACAGGAGCTTTTCAAATTTTTATGAGAATCCATTGCCTATAGTAGATTTTAGGGCTTAAGTCATTGGAGTTCTGTTCAGGAACTTTTACCCTGTGCTAGTGTGTTTCATGCTCTTTCCTACTTTCTCTTCTATTAGATTTAGTGTATCTGGTTTTATGTGGAGGTCCTTGATCCACTAGGACTTAAGTTTTGTACAAGGAGCTAAAAATTGATCAATTTGCATTCTTATCCATGCCCGTGAGTTAGCACCATTTGTTGAAAATGCTGTCTTTCTTCCACTGGATGTTTTAAGCTCAATGTCAAAGGGAATCATAGGTGTGTGGGTTTAATTCTGGGTCTTCAATTCTATTCCACCGATCTACCTATCTCTGAACTAATATTATTTTCCTTTCATCAATTTTGCTCTGTAGCACAATTGAGGTCAGAGATGGCAATTTCCCCCAGAAGTTACTCTCACACAAGTCAGAATGACTAAGATAAAGTACTCAGGTAACAGCAGATGATGGCGAGGATGTGCAGAAAGAGGAACACTACTCCATTGAGGGTGGGATTGCAAGCTGATAAAACTACTCTGGAAATCAGTCTGCTGGTTCCTCAGAAATTTGGACCTGAGGACCCAGCTATACCACTCTTATTCATATACCCTAAATATGCTTGAAAATATACCAAGGACACATGCCTGTTATGTTCATAGCAGCCTTATTTAGAACAGCCAAAAGCTGGAAATATTCCAGATGTCCCTTAACAGAGGAATGGATACAGAAAATCTGGTACATTTACACAATATAGTACTACTCAGCTATTATAAACAACAACTCCATGAAATTCACAGGCAAATGGTTGAAACTAGAAGATAGCATACTCAGTGAGATAACCCAGGCACAAAAGAACATACATGGTATATACTCACTGATAAGTAGATACTAGGCACAAAGCTTGGAATACACAGAATGCAACTCACAAACCATATAAAGCTGAAGAAGAAAACCAAAATGTGAATGCTTCTGTCCTATTTTAAAGATGGAACAAATTAAAGACGGGAGTTAGAAGGAAGGAAGGAGGGAGAGATGAGGAAGAGGGAGGGAAAAGGGGGCAGCATCAGATGTGGGAGGAGATGGGGAAGCCAAATGGAGGGTCAGGAAATTGAATAGACTCTTGTAGCAGTTGTGGATGGGAAACTGGGGGTAGCCACTAGAAAATCTTTGATGCTGGGAAAGCAAGAGTCTCCCAGGACATAATGGGCTTTCCATTAGCTGAAATATCCAACAAAGGGGAAAAGAATCTCTAGAGGCAATGTCTAGAGGTTAGGAATGGCCCCCAGTTGAGGGATGGGGTCACCCATCCATCTCAATATTACAAAACCGTTTTGCGCCTTTCTAAAGGAAAATATTGGGACAAAGAGTAGAATAAAGACTGAAGGAACATACACTGCCCTATCTAGGGAATCGTTCTATCTGCAGACACTAAAGCCAGACACTATTGCTGATGCCAAGATGTACTTGCTTACAGAATCCTGGTATGACCATCACTGTAGAGGCTCTACTAGAGCCTTACCAATATAGATGTTGATACCTGCAACCAGTCATCAGGCACAGCACAGGGAATGCAATGGAGGAGTTAGAAGAAGGATGAAAGGAGGTCAAAGGTTTTGCCACCCCATAGGAGAGTCAGCAATATCAACCAACCAGAACTTCCAGTGCTCCCAGGGACAAAAACTACAACCATAGAGGGACCAATGGCTTCAGCTGCATATGTAATAGAGAATGGCCTTATCTGACATTAGTGGGAAGAGAGGCCCTGGATCTTGTGGTGGCTTGATGCCCTAGGGTTGACAGATAGTGGAGGATAGTAAGGATAGTGGACAGATAGTAAGGTTGAAGTGGGTGAGTGGTTTGTGGAGCATCCTCATAGAGGCAAAGAGAGGGGGAAAGCAATGGGAGGTTTGTGGAAAGCAAGGGATGAAAGGGGATATCATTACACAGACACACGCACACACACACACAGCTAAACACACAAATACATATATACATATATACATACATACATATATACATATGTATACAAATATATATATATATATATATATGTACAGTATTAAAAAGTGTGTCCCTGTTGGAGTGGGTGTGGCCTTGTTAGAGTAGGCATGGCACTGTGTGTGTGTGAACTTTAACACTGTCATTATAATTACCTAGTAGTCAGTATTCTGCTAACAGCAGAAGAAATGTAGAACTCTCAGATCCTCCTATACCATGCCTGTCTGAATTTTGCCATGTTCATACCTTGATGATAATGGACTGAAGTTTTGAACCTGTAAACCTGCCCTAATTAAATGTTGTACTTATAAGAGTTGCAGTGGTCATGGTGTCTGTTTACAGAAGTTAATCTATAACTAAGACAAAATTTGGTGCCAGCAGTGGGTTATTGCTGTGATAGGCCTGAAATTGTTTTTGTTGAAAGAACATGGATTTGGGGACTTTGGATTTAGAAAGTGTTGGAATGCTTTAAGTGAGGCTTAATGGGTTATCCTGGAAGGAATATTGAAGACTGTTTTGCTGTGAATTTTGTGACCTGTGCTGAATTCGCTCAAAAGGTTTCAGTGAAGGGGAATTTCAGTATGTGGCCTAGAGACTTGGTAATGTCAGAATCACTCAGGTGGTACTGGTTTTGAAGACATGAAGTCTTCTTGAAGAGCAGTTGAGGCTTGGTACAGTGAGAGTCCATGGAAGGCCATTGGTGAAGATACAGTCTCATTTACAGTTGATGGCCCAAGACTGAAGGGGTCATGTACCATGAAGAGAGCCTATGAGAGCCTATTGGTGAAGCCTAATTGCAGAGCTAGACCCTAGTGTGTTGGAGATGCCAGTACCATGGGATGATCACCATGAATAGCAGCAACAGTGATGTGGATCTACCTGAGCTTAGAGTGGTACAGAATGCAGAGTGCCTCCAACTCTTTTGAACAGTCAATAAATTATCTTATAGATTCCAAACACTGAAATTAAAAGCTTTAACATAGAAGCTACCTTGAAAACCCAAAGTTGTTTTAAATGCCAGAGCTGTGCACTATCTGCTGATGAAAGTTGCTAACAGGGAATAGAACCAGTCCAGGAGAGAGAAGTGTGTTGCAGTCAACAAAGATGAAAAGGATTTGGAGAACTGAACACTATTTTGACATCAGGTATGGAGATTCAAAGTTTAGAGTTTGTCTAGCTGGTTTCCTGTCTTGCTTTGGGGATTACAGTTATGTGATGGGATGAATTTCAGAAGATACTTTGGACTTTGGACTTATAACATTGTTGAGACTGCTATAAACTAAGAGGACATTGGAAGTTGGACTAAAGGTATTTTGCATTATGCTATGTTTATGTATGTTCCCCATAGACTCATATGGTTGAATAAGCCTATGCGGGCCAGGGAGTGGAATATGATGTTTTGTATATGCTTGGCTCAGGGAATGGCACTATTAGAAGGTGAGGCTCTGTTGTAGCAGGCTTGATCTTGTTGGAATCAGCTTGGCACTGTGAGTGTGGGATTTTTCACCTTCATCCTATCTTGCTGTAAGTCAGTATTCTGCTAGCAGCCTTCAGATGATTATGTAGAAATCTCAGCTCATTCATGTAAACAAGGATGCAGAACTTTTGACTAGAGCTCAATTGTTAAAGAGAATTAAAATGACAAATGTTTATATACTGATAAGAAATGCTGTTTTTCCTGAGAAGTTCTTTATGAAATCACAAATTATAGAACACATTTGCATATGTATTGTGACATAGTTGTTGTCTTTCATCTATTAAAATGTTGCTACTACTTTTAAAATGAAGTGCAGATCTTAAAGAATAAGCAAGTGCTAATGAATCATGCAGCTGAGATGGTTTGAAGAAGGCACATTAGATCTTGATGTTCTTGACTGTAGGACTGTGTTATCTGTACTCTGCCTTAAATTTCTCCTCCTTCCCTCCTCTGTACCTTTGTTCCTGCTGTGCTATCTGTTTGAGGTCATAGCAAGCTTTTCTTTCCCCTCATTATTATATTTCTTTGTGCCATAAGTCACTATTTTCCTTCATTCATTCAGTTCATTTATTTCTATTTGCACTATTTTTACTAAATGAATCAATGAAGGACATAAAGTAAGTCTAAAATCCATTGGAACTAAACTACTCTTTGCTTGAATGAATATTTTCCGAGGACACTGACAAATAAAAATTAGATAATTTTTCTTTTCATCTCTGAAACAACTTTCTTTTTAAAGTTCATTTTTAAGGACAGGGATCATCTACAAAATGATTTCTGCAATTTTTTATATTATTTTTCTCTGTTTTGAGAATTTCATATATGATGTCTCTATTCATATCTTTTTCACAAATCTTTATATCCATCTATTTTTCTCCACTAGTTTTACATATATATTATTACTCCAAGTCTTATATGTCTATAAAGTTTTGAACATGTACCAAGTTTGTATCTGTATCTATATCTCTGTATTTTCCTTTTGACTTTTCTTGCGTTTTCCCCCTTGTCTTTGTTTGTTTTTTCCTACTCTGTTTTTGATGCTGCCTTATATTTTATTATTAGTCCATAAATGCCTACTTCTTTTGTAAGAAATGGAAGAGGAGGAATAGAAGCAGAGAAAACTACAATCAGAACATATAGCATTAAAAACATTTTCGATAAAAGAAAAGAAATAAGTGAGTTTGGTGAAATTTCTTACATATAACATCATAACATGCTGTCATATGCTGAGTTCACTGTATTTCTAAACAGTGAACCTCAGTCTCTTATTTTTCAAAAGAATTCTAACTACTCACAAAGATGAAAATTAGTTGTATACTAATAACTACCATAAGCACAAAGGAGAGAGAAGAAGCTTTTTAACCTGAAACAAAATTTATGTTTGAGAAAAAGTCAAATATAAATTAACCAGGAAGAAACTATACAAACAACGATGCCCTTGACCTTCTATTCTTCCTGGGTCCAACTTGCAAGTGCTGGGATTACAACCATGTGTCACCATATAGGATTGTATGAATACATTTCAAAGAAGAAATTATTTTACCATATATAGCAGAATGTTCATCAACAGTTATTCAGCATGTGAACTATTTAATTAAAAGACCAACATTGATTAATTTTGAACAACACATCTCTTTTAGATCTACATCTCTGACACGAAACACTAAACACAAGATAAATGGGAAATCAAAACAATGTGACAGAGTTCATACTTTTGGGTCTTACTGAGAACCAGGACCTTCCGAAACTGTTTTCTGCTCTGTTTCTCATCATGTATGTGGTAATGTTATTAGGAAATATGCTTATTGTGGTAACCATGGTTACAAGCCAGAGTTTAAGATCACCTATGTACTTTTTCCTCACTTCTTTGTCCATAGTGGACATCCCGTATTCTTCTGTCATTGCCCCAAAGCTGATTTTAGATTCCCTTTCTGCAAATAGTACTATCTCATTTGAAGGATGCATAGCCCAGCTCTTTGCAGAATATTTCTTTGGAAGCATGGGGATCATTTTGCTTATTGTGATGGCCTACGACTTCTACATTGCCATCTGTAAACCTCTCCACTACATGAATATCATGAGTCCTCGGAAGTGTTGTATACTCCTGGAGGGAGCTTGGGTAGGAGGATTACGACACACAACTATTCAGCTTATTTTCATGTATCAATAACCATTCTGTGGTCCTAGTATTATAGATCATTTTTTATGTGATTTGTTTCAGTTGCTGATATTGGCATGCATGGATACTCATACACTGGGTCTCATTGTCATCTTTAACAGTGGGGTGATGTGTATAGCTATCTTCATTATTCTAATTGCCTCTTACATAACTATCCTGTGTTTTCTCAAGACTCACAACTCTGAAGGGCGACGCAAAGCACTCTCCACTTGTGGCTCTCACTTCACAGTTGTAGTGTTGTTCTTTGTACCATGTATTTTCTTATATGTGAGGCCTGTGTCTACCTACCACATAGACAAGGCCATGACTGTGTCAGATTCAATTGTGACACCCATGCTGAATCCGTTGATCTACACATTGAGGAATAAAGAGGTAAAAAATGCTATGAAGAAACTTTAGAGAAAATAGGAGACTTTTTCTTTCCAAGTAATTGTTTGGTAAACATCATGCTTATCATAAGAAAAATCCAGTTTTAGAAATAAACAATAAATAAATCTGCCCATCTTTTCATGTAAACCAGGGTGGTGTTTTCTGTTTATAGCAATATGGAATTTTCCACTATGATTTATACTATTTGAAATATAGGATTTATGAATTTTCCTTTTTTGCATTGTGTATTTACTTGACTGCCAAAAATCTGCATGGTTCCCAAAAATCTGAACTACTTCCTTTTGTTTTAGAATTCTGTTGATCTACCTTGTCAGTAAAAACATATTGTTCCCCAACACCTCCCCTGCCAGACATCAACCATATTGTTTTTTTTTTTTTTGGCTGTCTCTAAACCTTCAATTCCTTGAATATGTTCCTCTGTAACATGTGTGCCCACATTACTATAACTTAAAACATGAGAAAACATATAGGTAATGTAAACAGCAATACACAAGCATTCAGAGGAAAAATGAACACATAGGAGGGTGGTTGAAGGACAAAGTGTGGATAAAAGACCTAAAGATTGTTAAAGTACAGGACACATTTGTATGAAACAGTGCTTGTTAATTCATCATTTTATCCAATCAATATTTAAATAAAGCATTAACAGTAAGACTGAGTCTTGTTTTCCAGTGAATTGGCCTGAATTAGCACAATATGGTTCTTTCATTTCTTCTATAAAATTTCATAATACAATGAGGTTGGAACACTGATTGTTACATCATGAACAATTGTTCTACCACTGAAATGTGGCCTTAGCTAAATGATGCTACTCTCTTAATATGTATGTTTACTTATAAAATGATCAAAAATATATTACCACTATATATTATCACCATTATCTAAATAACAAACTAATTTTTCACTAAAAAATAACAAAAAAATCAGCTAGATTAATAAGTTCCCAGAAGTAGGGTTCTATCAGGATTTCTAGTAAGGGAGTCGATGTTAGGGGATTTCCAATAATTTCTACTCAAAGATGGAATTTCAGATACATTGTTTTTTTCTGGTGATTTCTTCAGGATAAATAATTAAATGAAGTAATCAGTGTTATCATAACCATAGAAACCAATAATTGACAAAAGTTTAACAATGCAAACAATCATATTACTATGAGTGTAATAAAAATCCTATAGGAAGAAACAAGTGAGTAAATTGCCATGGCATTTTGAAGAAAATATAAGAACCAATAGATGAAAGACCATGTCCCACACATTCAGTGGATGCAGCAAAGTTAGACAGGAGGTAATGCACTTTCCTTTATGTCTGTTGGAAGAAAAGTGTCATTACCATCTTGTCAAAGTTACTCAAAGTTGAAACTGATTTCATGACATTGATCGAGTTTCTCTACTGTATTTGAGCAGAAAATGTGGAAGATTTCTTTTTATAACAATATGTCTTTTTAAACTATTTATTTATTTAATGATATGAGTACACTGTAGCTGTCTTCAGACACATGAGAAGAGGTACCATTTCAGAGGTTTGTGAGCCACCATGTAGTTGCTGGGAATTCATCTCGGAAGCTCTGGAAGAACAATCCTTGCTCTTAACCTCTGAGCCTTCTCTCAAACCCAAGGATGATTTCTAATATAGCTTCCATTTGTCATTTCCTTCTCAATTGCAGCATCAAAGTTTATAATACTTTTTCCTAGCAATATTTTATTATTGTTGCTATTGTTATTATTATTATTATTATTTAAATTTATTTTAAAGTCTAGCTATTATCCCCTTTCCAGTCAACACTCTCACTATTACCTTATTCCTCCTCCTCTGTCACTCGTCAAGGGTTTGATGTATCTTCTCTCATAGAGAGGATTTCTCTGCTGTATATGTGTTAGGTGCCTCATATTAGCTAGTGTATGCTCCTTGGTTGGTGGTTTGATGTCTGAGACATCTCAGGGAATCCCAGTTAGTAGAGAGTACTAGTCTTACTACGGGATTGCCCTCCTCCTCTGCTTCCTCCATCCTTTCCCTAAGTCAATCACAAGGGTTCCAGGCTTCTGTCCATTTTGTTGGGAGTAAGTATCTGCATCTGTCTGCCAGCTGCTTGTTGGGCCTCTCAGGGGGCAGCCATACTATGCTCCTGTCTGTAAGCACACCAGAGCATCAGTCATAGTGTCCGGCCTTGAAATCTCCTCTGAAGCTGAATCTCAGTTTCAGATGGTCACTGCACCTCCTTTTCCTCAGTCTCTTCTCCGTTTTTGTCTCTGCAGTTCTTTCAGAGAGAAACAATTCTGTGACAGAGTTTTTGACTGTGGGATGGCAACCTTATTCTTCGATTTGATGAATAAGATCTATCTTTCTACAGGAGGTGAACTCTACAAGTTTCCTCTACCCACTGTTGAACATTTCATCTAAGATCCATCCCTTTCAGTCCTGAATGACTCTCACTACC
Source organism: Rattus norvegicus (assembly GCF_021556685.1). Taxonomy (NCBI): domain Eukaryota; kingdom Metazoa; phylum Chordata; class Mammalia; order Rodentia; family Muridae; genus Rattus; species Rattus norvegicus. The sequence goes on along the minus strand of NC_141536.1, from coordinate 73,402,040 downwards.
CAGGTCTGTCAGAGTCACACATTCTAGAAGGTCTACCTATCTCCTACCTCCATTGGTTGACTGTTTCCATTTTTTTCTGCTGACCCTCAGGACTTCACACCTGTTCCCCCAGCTAAATACCTGATCATGTTCCCCTTGTCTCCTCCAAGTCCCCACTCTTACCCACGGCCCTTCCTATTCCCACCAAAATTGCTTTATTTGCCTTCCCAAGTGGGACTGAGGCATTGTCCCTTGGGCCCTTCAGCTTGTTAACCTTCTTGATTTCTGTGGATTGTATCCTGGATATTCTGTAAATTTTTGGCTAATATCCAATTATTAATGAGTACATACAATGCATGTCTTTTGGGTCAGAATTAACTCACTTAGGATGATATTTTCTATTTCCATCCATCTGCCTGCAAAACTCATGATGCCCTTGTCCTTTATAGATGAGTAGTATTCCATTGTATAAGTGAAATATATGTTCTATATGCATTTTCTGTTTTGAGACATCTGGATTGTTTCTAGCTTCTGGTTATTACAACTAACAAGATAGTGGAACACTTGCCCCTATGGCATGCCCAAGAGTGATAAAGCTGTGTCTTCAGGTGGATCTATTTTCAATTTTCTGAGAAACCTCCACATTGATTTCCAGCAATGGAGGAGTGTTTCTATTCTTCTTTCTTCACATCCTTGTCAAAATGTGCTATCACCAGAGTTTTTGATCTTCGCCATTTGGAATGTAGTAAGGTGGAATCTCATGGTTGTTTTGATTTGTATTTCCCTGATGACTAAGGACTTAGAACATTTCTGTAAGTGCTTCGTAGCCATTCAAGATTCTCTGTTCTAAATTCTCTGTTTAGTTCTCTACCCCATATTTGATTGGGTTATTTTTGTTTGTTTGTTTGCTTGTTTGTTTTTTGAAGGTTAGGTTCTTGAGTACTTTATATATTTTGGATAATTAGCCCTCTATTGAACGTGAAGTTAATGAAGAATTTTTTTCCCCAAACTGCAGGTTGCTAATTTCTCCTGTTGCCTATAATATCCTTTGACATACAGAGAGTTTTTTGTTTGGTTTTACAGATTTATGTGATCTCATTTATTAATTTTTGATCTTACAGCCTGATCCTGAAAGATTTGTATGACAAGAACTTCATGTCTGTCAAGAAAGAAATGCAAGAAGAATTAAAAAAATGGAATGATTTTCCATGCTCATGGATTGATAGAATTAACATAGTAAAAATGGCCATCCTATGAGAAGCAATACATAGATTCAACACGATCACCACCAAAATTCCAACACAATTCTTCCAAGACATGGAAAGCAAATGGCAGTTCTCAATTATATATGGGCCAAAAAAAATGATAGCAAAAACAATACTCATCAATAAAGAACTTTTGGGGGGAATCACCATTCCTGACCTCAAGCTATTCTACAGAGCCATTGTAATATATATATATATATATATATATATATATATATATATATATATATATATATATATATATATATATATATATCTTACAGGGTATTAGTTCAGAGACAAACAGGTTGATCAATGGAAAAGAATTAAAGACCCAGAAACAAAACTAGACATAAATGAACACTTGATCCTTGATAAAGAAGCTAAACATATGCTATGGAAAACAGAAAGCATCTTCAGAAAATAGTGCTGGTCTCTCTGGCAGCGTGTATGTAGAAAAAGAAAAATACAATCACATTTGTCGCATTGCATAAAGCTCAAGTGTATCGAGGACTTCAACATAAAACCACAAATACTGAAACTCATAGAACAAAAGTTTTAAAAAACTTCTAAAATATTTCATAATACATCTATCCATCTTTATATTTATCATCTTATTTCACAATGATGAACAAGAATTCTATTAATAACATGATTTTCTTGATCTTTGTGAAAAACTTCAGAATTAGTTTATAATCATAAAATGGAAACATTAAGAAGCATTTTAAAATGGTTCCTTAACTTAAGATTGATCAGGGTTGGAGATTTAGCTCAGTGGTAAAGTGCTTGACTAGCAAGCGCAAGGTTCTGGGTTCGGTCCCCAGCTCCGAAAAAAAGAAAAGAAAAAACAATGTAATTGATCCTCATTTCAGATTGTGCAGTGTGTGTGTGTGTGTGTGTGTGTGTGTGTGTGTGTGTGTGTGTGTGTGTATCCCATGAATACTGACAATTCAACACAACTATCATTGTGTGGTTGTGATGATATAGCCTGGAACTCAACATATTAATGGTCCAAAGGACAGAGATAATAAAAATTTAGGCGGGAATACTCATTTCTTGACTGTTTTGAAGATATGGGTGAAAGTTTGCAGTTGCCACCGTATTGTAATGACAGAGTTCCTTTCTAACTGTTTTCCAGGGGCTAGAAAGATGTTGATATTTGCTATTCACTGTTCACATACAACTACAAAGAACTCTTTTAGGAAGGTACCCGAGCAGAAAGATCAGGAAGTTTGAATATGTAAGAAAGGGTCTTCTGCTATAAAGGGGTATTGTATTCTTGTAAAAAGGGTAATGATTAGATATGTCAGAGAAGCAATTTTGAGAGGCCTAAAAATGGCTAAAGAGGAGGAAGAATATATATACCCACCAGTATCTACCAAGTCTAGAGTGAGGGAATCAGTTTATAAGTCAACAGTTCAAACAAAGTGCTTTCACATTCTTGTATTCTTTATACATTCTTTTTACTTGTCTTCTTAAAGATTGCCTGTTTATTGCATTTTCAGATTTTACCCCTTAGGTGAAGAAGGAGAGTAACTTTTAACACCTTGAAAATATCCAAGTTTGGACACCTTGTAAAATTTGTATATATTTTGTCACATAATAACTATTGAGTAAAATGTTTTAACACATGTATAATCTTATATATGCAAGCATGCATAATATGTAAGTTTTAACTATGTGTAATGACCAGAACAAGGAAATGGGCATATTCATCACCTCAAACAGTTATAACTTCCTTGAATTGATAGCACTCTTAATGGTTTCTACCAGCTATTTTGAAATAATTAGTTGGTGTATTCCATTGTTATGGCACTATGCAGTAGGAGAAAAGCAATGGATGGAAGATCATTTCTTTTTTCATTAGTTTATATTAGCAATGTCATTCATATTATTGTGACAAATGACATGAAAAGATTCACTCAAAGACAGAATGGTTTATTTTGTCTCCCAGTTTGAGATATGATCCTCATAGAGCAGTAAAATCATGATGATATCAGCCTACGGCAACTAATAACATTACATGCACTGTCAGGAAGCACAGACAGAATAACCAAAATCTTCCTCTTTTTATACAGTCCAAGAGACCCAGACCATGAAGCTGCAAAATCTACAGTTGAGATGTTTCATCCATGGGTGAGAGAGCCGAACTCTCAAAAGTGTGGACAATGCTGAGAGCTCAAAAGAGACAACTACTTCTGCTCCTATTCCTGACCCAAGAAAATCACTCCTGGAGGCATTTTGTCCTCTGGGCACAGGGACTAGGAGTAGTCAGGGGCAGGACCCTTCTGATTTCTGCCTGTGCTGAGAGCAGAAGGCCAGTTGCCAGGAGTGCCTATATAACTGAGAGCAGAGGTCAGACCAACACTTCTCCTCCAAGTGACCTGCATGTTGATCTTAGGACACACAAAGACAGATGTCATCTGGGACAGGACAATTCCGGTTTCTGGCTGTGCCTGGAGCTAACCAATCCAACAGTTTTCTGTACCTAAATACTGTGGGGGAGAGAGCTGGACTCTCAGAAGTGTGGACAATCCTGCTAGCTCAGGAGAGACCACCTCTCCTGCTCCTGTACAAATGAAAATATGTCATTTAAAACACTTATATATCTGACAGAACAAAGGGGATAGATTCCAGCTCTGACTTTCATTCCTGATAATAATATGAATTCTGAATATTCATGTGCTATTTAAAGTCAACAAACAAATCCTCTTCTCTCTCATTATTTCTAGTACTCATGGGTGCTAATAAACTAATCTATTCCAGGTTTAAAAATTCGTATCATATACATACATGATTAATTATGAAATTTCTATCTATATAAGGTTTAAAACTGATTCTAGTTTTAAATTTTTATTGCTTATATTTATTTCTGTATTTATATTTATGGATATGTACATAACATGCTAGGTTGTAGTAGGTAAGGAGACAATTATAGGAGGTTACTCTCTCCTTTAACAATGTGGGATTCAGTGATTATACTCACCTCACTCAAGTCATCAGGTTTGTGGCAAATACATTTACCACTTAATCTATTTATTTCTCTGGCCACACTTTATTATTTATACATGCATACATAGATACCTTAATTATATACTTTTTGGAGTACTTTGGCTTTCCTATCTGTGTGTTGAAATCAATCTCTTAAGGTGCTATATTTTAGAATTCTCATATATTCTTTATCAATGCTTTACCACACCATATTTTTTTCATGGCATTTTTTACTTCTGCATTCCTCAGAGTATAGATAAGAGGGTTGAGCAAAGGTGTTGCTATTGCATAAAACACAGATACCATCTTATCTATTGGCAAAGTGATTAGTGGCCGTGTGTATATAAATATACAGGGACCAAAAAATATGACCACCACAATGAAATGAGAAGTGCATGTAGACAAGGCCTTTCGTCTTCCTTCTGCGCTGTGGTTTCTCAGAGAGTATAAGATTACAATATAGGAGATGAGCAGTACTATGAAACTTACCGTGCATATGGCACCACTATTAGACACAACTAGCAAATTTATCACATAGGTATCCATGCAGGCAAGTTTCAACAAGGGCTGCAAATCACAGGAAAAGTGATCAATTACATTTGGGCCACAGAATGGTAATCTTAAGGCCAAGAAAATCTGTGCTGAAGAGTGGACACAAGACCCTACCCAGGCAAGAATTACTAATATACCACATATGCGCTGGTTCATTATAGTTGTATATCTTAGAGGCTTACAGATTGCTACATAGCGGTCAAAGGCCATGAGAATAAGCACAAAGATCTCCATGCACCCAAAGAAGTGGCCTGCAAAGATCTGCGTCATACATTCATTGTAGGTAATAATTTTTTTCTGGAAGAGGGAGTCCACGATCAATCGAGGTGCTGTAGTCGTAGAAAAGCAAGCATCAGCAAAAGACAAATAGAAGAGGAAAAAGTACATGGGACCTCCAAGTGTCTGACTCAGCTTAATGGTTACCACAATGAGAAAGTTCCCCAGTAATGTCATAAGATAAAGAATCAAGAAGACTCCAAATATTGCCTTCTGTTTTTCTGAATCCTGAGTCAACCCCAACAGAATGAATTCAGTCACACTGTTGTTGTGCATCATATCAGTGGCTATATTAGGTAGAAATGGATGAAAATATTTAACCTGCAACAAAGAAATGACATACTGAGACACAGATATTGAAATTCCTTGGTTCTACTCTATGCTTTTAGTCTCATCTGCCTTTGAAATTCCTGAAGAATCTTATGAAATTCAACATAGATACCTATACCTCAATGAGATTTCCCATTGACTCAGATTATTGGACTTTACCAAAGATTTTGAATTTCAGGAAAAAAAAACATGAATTTTTTCAGGTACCTTGATTCCTGTGGATATTTCAAAGTATAGAGTTTGTTCTTTCTTTGAGAAATTGTGGATGCTTCAGTCCTACTTAAAAGGGGAAACAAACTAATCATGATATATTAGGGGAAGGAGGAAGTTGGGAGAGAGAGAGGAGGAGGGAAAAAGTAGGAAAGGAACAGATGTGGGAGAAGACAAGGAGATGGGCATAGGGTCAAGACATTGAATGTAGGTGTGTAGCAGTGGTGGATGTGTAACTGGGCTTAGTCACCAGAAAGTCACAGATGCCGGGAAAGCAAGAAGCTCAAGGAACCAATGGGGAAGACATTAGTTGAAATGTCCAACAAGAGGGAGAAAGAACCTGTAGAGACCATATACAGAGGTTAGGCATGGCCCCAGATTGAGGGAGGTGAGGGATGGGGCGACCTACCCATCTCAAAAATATTAACCCCGAGCTGTTCCTGTTTAAAGGAAATTTAGGTACAAAGAGAGGAGCAGAGACTGAAGGAAAGGCCATCCAGAGACCTTTCCACATGGGGATCTATTCCATAGGCTCTCACCAAACCCAGACACCATTGCTGATGCCAAGAAGTGCTGACAGCAGCCTCATATAACTGTTCCCTGCCAGAGCAGGACCAATACAGATGCGTATGTTTGCAGCCAACCATGAAAATGAGCATGGGGACCCCAATGGAAAATTTAGAGGAAAGACTGAAGGAACAGAAGGGTTTTATAACCCCATAGGAAGAACAACAGTATCAACCAACCAGAATCCCCTAAGCTCCCAGGGCCTAAACTACCTATCAAAGAGTACATTTGGAGGGACACATGGCTCCAGCTGCACATCAAGCAGAGTATGATCTTATGTGAATGACATCAGTGTGAGGGGAGGCTCTTGGTCCTATGAAAGCTCTATGCCCCAGTGTAGGGGAATGCTAGCAGAGTAAGGCAGGAAGTGAGGGTGGGGAGTACCCCCATAGCATCAAGGATTAGGAGGATAGGTTATGGTATGTATTTGTGGAGAGGAACCCAAAAGTATGTTGTGGATAATATTTGAAATATAAATAAATAAAATAACTAATAAAAAGTAAAAAAATGATAAATAAAAGAAATAGTGATGTGTTGATTAGGTAACTTTGGAAAAACATATGTGTCTATTGGGTGTGTTGGGCGGGTACGGGCTCAACATATTCTTTACCCATTTGCAGTACTTTGAAAGAATAAGAATTTTATCCATGCATCATTCACATGTATATGTAGACCTATTGTTGACTCTTGCTGATTCTTTCTTTGTGCTTTGTAATATGAAAAACACTGTTTAATGCAATGAACCACTAAGCCTATTGATTCCATTATAACAAAAAATCTCAACTCTATTCATTATCTCTTTGTTTCTATTTTCTCTGGCTCCTTTCCTGTATAAGTTATATTTTATAAAAGTGTATTTAATCCAATTTTAATATCACTTCTTTATTCAGTATAACATTTTACTAGGAAAACATGAGGGTTCTGAATGCTATAAGTTGTGTATGATCCAAGAAATTTTTTTTTTGGTTCTTTTTTTTTTTTTTTCGGAGCTGGGGACCGAACCCAGGGTCTTGCGCTTCCTAGGTAAGCGTTCTACCACTGAGCTAAATCCCCAGCCCTCCAAGAAATTTTATTATAAGTATTTCATTATATTTAAGTTTATTTCATTAGGAAAATAGTATTTTTAGCTGTAAGATTTAAATTTCCTTAAAGATATCATATTTTTAAAAAAATAAAAAAGGTTACTTAGAAAATATGACCTATACATATATTACTCCATTTTATATGAAAAAAACTCATTTGCTGCAATGTTAAATTTTTTAAGGTTTCTTTTTGGTGTGTATTCAAATATGTTTGCCTTATGTGACTGAAAGATGCCCTCAATGTAAAGTTGCTGCCTCATTTTGACATAGGATTTTTATAAAATTTTTAGTATGTTTGTAACATGTTTCCTCATGTCTTTACATGTGTTTACCTCTCTCTCTCATTTTTTGTGGATGTGTGTGTACATGCATGTGTATGTGTGTGTGTGTTTGTGCAGGTGCACTTTGTGTTATTAGACATGGGAGCAATCTTGTCCAGGTGATCCATTTCAATGGCTACATGCTTTTATACTTGGCCGTCATAAATATCAATTTAAGTTTGATAGTATCATAATAATAATAATAATAACAATAACAACAATATAATATGTTTTTCAAGAGTCTTATGCTAATAATAATTTTTACTTTATTAATAACATTTCAAAAGATAATGAATTTTGAAGCATAAATAATTTGAAGTGATGCTAAATAAATTATCATCATTGATAAATATTAGCTGTTTTTTAATCTTTATATAACTTCACTATAAATTTATTTTGAATAATTAATTTTTATTATGAAATCACAAAAGCGAAAAATAATATGTGAAGATAATCTCAGAAGATGGATATATCTCCTGTGATCAGGGATTGGCAAGACTAATAATTTTAAAAATGGCCAGCTGTCCCACTGCTGGGCATATATCCAAAAAATGTTCCAACAAATGACAAGGACACATGCTCAATTATGTTCATAGAGCCATTATTTATAATAACCAGAAGCTGAAAAGAGCCCAGATGTCCTTCAATAGAGGAATAGATGCAGAAATTGTGATAAATTTACAGGATAGAGTACTACACAACTATTAAGAGCAATGACTTAATCAAATTCATAGGCAAATGGATGGAACTGGAAAGTATCATCCAAAATGAGATAATGCAATCACAAAAAAACAAAGAATCATACAAACAAACGAACAACCGCAGTTGATATGCACTCATTGATAAGTGGATATTAACCCAAAAGTTCGTTTTGCTCAGGATGCAATCCACAGTCCACATGAAGCTCAAGAAGGACAACCAAAGTATGGATTCTTCCCTTTTTCTTAGAACAGGAAACAAAAATATTCACTGGAGGGAATGTGGAGACAACATTTAAAGCAGAGACTGAAGGAAAGGCCATCCAACTTGATAACACCTGGGATCCAGTCCTTATACTGCCACCAAACACAGACAATAAATCTGATACAAACAAGTGCATGCTGACAGGAGCCTGATATAGTGTCTCCTGAGAGACACAGCCAAAGCATGACAAATACAGAGGCGAATGCTAGCCAACCATTGAACTGAAAACGAGGTCCATGTTGGAGGAATTAGAGGAAAGGATTGAAGGAGCTAAAGAGGCTTGAACCCCATAAGAACAACACAAACAAACCAGAGCTCCCAAGGACTAAACCACTACACAAGGAGTACACATGGACAGACCCATGGCTTCAGCTGCATATGAGCAGAGGAAGGCCTTGTTGGGCACCAATGAGAGGAGAAGGCCTTGGTCCTGTCAAGGCTCGATGGTCCAATATACGTGAATGTCAAGGTAGGGAAGCAGGAAGGGGTGGGAGCCAGTGGGGCAACACTCTCATAGAAACAGTGTTAAAGAAAGATAGGATAGGGGGTTTAGGGACAGGAAACCAGGAAAAGTATAACCTTTGCAATGTACATTAAAAAAAATCCAAAAAAAGTAGGACTTAGAATTCACACTTCTGCTGTGCAGGAACCTGTTAACTTTCTTATAGAGATCTGAGTCTATTTGTATGTGTGATTTGTATACCCTTATCTTATATGAAAGTGTGGCCAGAATCATAGGTCTGATAACTTTTCAGATAAACTAAGGTTTGTGATAAAATTTATTTCATATGGGTTAGTTGATAGAAATAAATACACTTCATTATTCTAATAAGAATTTTGTAAAAAGATTGTACATTTTCACTTTAACTTGTTTTCTCTGAAAATATCATACTTTTAATAATCTTTTTAAGAATTTTTTAACAAAAGCAGTTTTTAGTTGAGGAAAGGACAAGTCTGACCCATACGATTGGAGTTTTAAGCCCTTAAATTTAAGTGTTAGTGTCATAACCTGGACTATCAATCTTGCTTCTCTTTTGTTGGAAAGGGTACTTGTGTTAAAGTCCTCCAGTTGGGAAGAAAAACGACCAAGAAAGGAAGCAACAAACACCTCAGCTACTGGTATTGCCCTTCAGCTTCTGTCAAACTAACAAACTTTCACTGTCTGACCTGCAAGGTGCCACCCAGAGCAGAGGGACACAGGACACTTGCAAAAGGCAGATGAGGCAGAAGGAACAGATGCAGGCCTCCTTGGGAAGAGCAGGAGTCCACAGATTCAGTCCTCTATGTTAGGGGTAATCTTTGTGTTCAGCATAGCTCAAGGCACATACACTCCAGGTTCTGTTGTAGCTGAGTATACTGGTCACGTCCTTGCTACTCAGCTTGAAGTCAAAGACCTTAAAGTTCTCAGTCATGCATGCTGGTGTCACAGACTTGGGGGTTACAAACATGTTTCTTTGAATGGGGAACCAGATCAGCACCTGGGCTGTAGTGTTATTGTACTTGGCTGCAGTTGCCTTGACACTGTTTAATCTTGATATATACTTGAATAAAGTTTAGCCTAGCAAAATAATGGGACTTGTTTGTTACTAATGTTGGCTTTTTTCAGTGACTTCTTTTGCTGTAAAATCTTCACATTTCATTTAGTCCAACTTGCCAATTTTCTTATTTTACTTTATTCCTATATGATATTATTTATATAGGAAAGTCTTTCTTGACTATTTTATAACTATCTTTAGATTCAGTGGGTGAATCAACAGAGTCTGAGCAGGTAAAATTAATCAAAATACACTTTGTAAACAAAATTTAATTTCAAGAAAAAAGGAATGTAAACAAAATAGTTATATACTTAAGGCACGATTTTGTTACATTATTAGAAAAGAAACCAGGACTGGAGCAATGGCTCCGCAGGAAAGAGCACTGAGGGCTCTTTCAGAGGTCCTGAATTCAATTTCCAGCAATGACATAGTGGTTCACAACCATCTATAATGGAATCCATCGTACTTTTTGGTGTGTCTGAAGAGAGCAACAGTGTACTTTTAGAAATAAAACAAATAAACCTTTTTTTTTTAAGAAAAAAGAAGAGAAACCATCTTCAAAAAGAAAAGAATGATTTCTCATGTGATATAGTGTTCACAGAGGAACTTGAAATTACTTCAATAAATGAATTTAATCTTCAAATTACAGAGGTCAGTTTGCAGCCAGATTATCATATTACCTGTAAGGGTGAGTTAAAGGTATTTGCCACAAGCACAATCAAACTCCACTTCTCTGCCCATGAAGACATAAAACTTGAACATCACATTATCCGTATGTAATTTTGTGTATTTCAAAATTCTGTCTCTATTGGATTTCTCTAAAGATTAGTTGACTCAACATAAAGGTACATATATACGAGGCTATCCTTTCCTGCTCCACTGATTTGTTTACTGTCATTCCTCAGGAACAAACTTCCATTTCATAAAACTTCTATTTTAAGTGGTTTATTTGCTCAATTTTTACATTTTTTTAAATCTAATTTTTTCTCTCCAACGTGACTGAAAAAAATCACCCTTAATGATCTTAATAGCTTCTCTGTGGTTACCACAAGATAAAATGACATTTAATGTTATATTGGCTAAATAAACACAGAGATCAAAACTGCATAGCACCGCATAGCACATCGACAACAGAATATCTATAATCAAGGGAAAACTGAAACAGAACATCTACAATAATGTAGACTCCAGTGATAAGAATTTTAGAGATAAGTAGTTTTATAATGAAAGAAATTAAATCACATTTAATGGGAATGAGAAAGAAAATACATATCCAGGCAAATAAAATAATACAACGTCCTCTGCGTAGCAGACTGCAAAAACAGTAGAAAGTTTTAGAGATGTAAGAAGTTTCTTAGAAGAAATTTATAAAAGTAAGGTAAGTAATTTTTGGTCTCTTTCCATGATTACACTATAAAATTGTAGGCACAAAACATATGAACATTACTATTAAGTTGATTCACCAGGACTCAGTGAGAGCTTTCCCAGTTAAAGATGCTAGTATCAAGTTAGATGACCTAAATTTGATCCCACACCTATATGATGAAGGAGACATTCATTCCTTTGAGAAGCCCTGTAACTTTCACAGATATTCCATAAAACTCACACACATATGTGCACACACAAACACAGAGAGAGAGAGAGAGAGAGAGAGAGAGAGAGAAGAGAGCAGACAAACAGAAACGTACTAAGAAATAGAAGTAAAGATTCATTAATCTCATGAAATAAAAATTATCACTAGATATTGTGGAATTTTATAAATTTTGTATGTCCCTGATGGGCTTAACTGTAATGAAGAGATTATATCATTCAAAACCCCAGCATCTACCTGTTAATGATATTTGTTTGTTTGTTCTTTCATATAAGAAAAATAAATTCAACTTTGCCATGCAAAATTGCAGGTGTTGGAATTCAATGTCTTGGCTTCTGTTCCTGGGTCAGATCTGGAAGCTGTGTGGTAAGAGTTTTTGCTGTGTGTGCAGACTAGTATAACTTAACCTTGCCTTATTATTCACAGTGCAGCAAAACTGAATAAAAAAAAGCAATGTTTGAACAATAATGAAATAAATGAGTACTAGGGATGACATGATTCAGCAAATAAATATATACAAATTTATAATTTAAGTCTATTAGTGTCGTTGAAGCTGAGGACCATAAAATGCAAACAGGCATTGCAGGGCTTCCTAAGTTTGACTTCACTGTAGTACCCATCTTGAGAAGTCTAGAAGTACTCATCCTCAACTACTTTCTAGACGGACAGCAAAATGGAACATTGTTCCTTTACTTTACAAAAGATAGTTGTACTGTTTAGATTATAGGTTCTTTGCACGGTATTTTACCATTATTACTTTTTAAAGTCTCATGAAATTTGTAGAAGAAGTACAATGAATCATATTGTGATACATACATTAAATATACAGATCAACATATTTACCTCTGCCTTTATGTTTTTATAACTCTGTGCCTACCATCCTTGTCTACATTATTCTCTTGCACATATCACTTATTTGTGTACATAATCTTAGGAATTATTTAGAAAATCACCAATGGTCTTTAGGCATATGCCTTTCCTATGTGTTTAATCACTAAGCAAGAACCAACAGTTAAATTATCTTGTTTCCTTTCACTTTTTATAAATGCTCTTCCCTTTTGTCTCATTTCTATCATCGTTTTAAATAGACATGTGGGCATGTGAAATCAAGTGATTCTTATGCTAGAAGATTTCTACTGTCTCAGAACCTAGTAGTTGAGACACTATGGTTTTTGGCATCACTGTTCCAGCTATGCACTTCATGCACTCCATGGAAACACACCTAGAAGGACTCTTTCTATAAAAGTTCTACATGGTGCAAGGTGATGATTTTTCCTTTTCTAAAACATCTACCCCATATTTTTTTCTATGGAGAGCCCTATGCAAGCACTATTTCCTCAGGAAAGCCAGTCTAGATTTATATAGTCAAGTGCCCGAATTAGAAATACATATTTGTTATAAATTTTTTATGTTTTTATTGAGTTAGGTCATCTCTAACATATACTCCTGTCCTTGTTTGAGAATTGTTAACTAATTCAGTTTACCACACTTGAATCCGGCAAGTTTGTATCCTTCCAGTCTGCATATATTATAAATTCTTGCTGTGTTTATAAAACAGTCACTAGACAATACCCAGGACCAGGAGCCAAGCCTTTGTGTTCCACGTGTTCTAACCACTTTTTATTTTTCAGCAATTATGTCTTTTATAATTAGGAGAAGAATTTCCACCACAAGTAACAAAATGTCATTGTCAGTAACCATCAGAGGATGAAGATCATACGATAAGCCAGGAAAGCTTAAAACTTTCAGGAACGTTAAAAAAAAAAAAACTACAGACGAAGTGTGTTCTATGATAGAAGTAGGACTTTTTCTTAATTTATTCTTTGGATTTGTTCTTACATCAAAGACATAGGATTAATTGTAAACAGAAAATATATGCCAGACTCTGACACTGCTCTCATCAATATCAGACTGTCTGAGTAGCATCAATGCTAACTGACTGTCTATTCAAAGGGCCAACACCAACCCTTTTCCTGACTCCATTCTTTGTAAATAAGTCTGCGAGTACCCTAAGTCATAGTTCAGTATGTTACACTCCAGTGTACAATAAAGAAATAAAAATGTAAAGAACTTCACATCAGTGAATTGCACATAATATTGTGCCATTAGGTTTTACAGGATTAATATGAATATGAGCTGATATTAATCCTGCTTACCCATTCAACTTTCCCTCCCATCTCTTCCCCTGCCTTCTATGATTATTTTGTTTCCCCTTCTAAGAATCCTTGTTTATGCATTCCTTTATTTTTAACTTCTTTGGGTATGGAGGGTGTAGCCTGGGTATTCCACACTAACACTTATCAATGAATACATACCATGAATGTCCTTTTGGCTCTGGGTAACCTCACAGAGGATGATATTTTCAAGTTTCATCTGTTTGCCTGCAAAATACATGATGTCCAAGCTTTTACTAGCTGCACAGTATTCCACTGTGTAAATGAATTACACTTTCTGTTTTCTTCAGTTGAGAGTCAGCTGTGTTGCTCCCATTTCTGGCTATTAAGAAAAAGCTACTATAAATATAATGAAGCCCTTGTCCTTGTGGTATGGTGGAGCTGCTTTTGGGTATATGCCCAGTAGAACTATTTTCAATCTTCTAAGAAACAGATTGGTTTCTAGAGTGTTTATAAAAGTTTGCAGTCCCACCAGGAATAGAGGAGTTTTCTCCTTTCTCCACCTACTTGCCAGGATGTGCTATCCCTTGAGATTTTCATCTTTGCCAACATGGTGGGTGTAAAGTTGTTTGTTGTAGTTCCTAGATGAAAAATGATGTTGAACATTTCTTCAAGTGCTCCTTGCTACACTGTTGAGAATTCTGTTTGGTTCAATGCCCCAGTTTAATTAGGTTATTAATTTCTTGGAGTCTAGCTTCTTGAGTTGTTTACATATTTTGGATAATAGCCATCTACTAGACGTAGTTTTAGTGAAGATCTTTCCCCAATATGTAGGCAGGTATTTCATCCTATTGGCAGTGTCCTTTCCCTTAAAGAAGCTTTGCAATTTCATGACGTCCCTTTGTCAATTCTTAAACCAGGGCCTGAACATTTGGTTTTCAGTTCAGGAAAGTGGCTTCTGCACCAATGCATTGAGGGTCTTTCCCACTATTTCATCTGTGAGGTTTAGTATATCTTTTATGTTGCAGTCCTTCATCCACTTGGACTTGAGTTTCGGGCAAGGTGATGAATTCATCCAGTTAGACCAACCCCATTTGTTGAAGATTCTTTCTTTTTTCCATTCAATGCTCTTGGCTTCTTTGTCAGAAACCAAGTGTCCTTAGGTACTTGGGCTTATTTTTGGGTCTTTAATACTATTTGATTTATCAATCTCTCTGATTCTGTACTAATGCCACACAGCTTTTAGCACTATTGCTCTATAGTAGAGTTTGAGGTGTGGGATGGTGATTTGTCCAGACATCCTTTTATTGTGTAGGCTTGTTTGGATATCCTGGTGTATTTGTTTGTTTTGTTTTTCTTTTACTTTCCATATGAAGGTGAGAAATCATTTTTCAAGGTGTGTAAAATTGTGTTTGAAGTCTTCCCCATTTTCTGTTTTATTAGTTTCAGTGCATCTGATTTTATTTGGAGGTCTTTAATCTACTTGAACAAGGAAGATCAATTTTCAAACTTCTACATGCTGAACTTTAGTTGAGCCATCATCATTGTTGAGAAAGCTGTCTGTTTTCTATTGCATGTTTTTAGCACTTTTTTCAAAGATCAAATGTACAAGATGTATGTGGGTTCATTTCTAGGTTTTCAATTGTATCCTATTGATTTACCTGCCTGTCTTTGTACAAATCCCATGCAGTTTTTATCAGGATTGCTCTGTAATACAACTTGAGGTCAAGGATGGTGATTCTTCCTGAAATTCTTTTATGTTTACAGCAGTTTAAGCTATCCTTTTTTTTTTCATTTCAAATGAATTTGCAAATTGCTTTTGCTAATTATATGGAGAATTGAGAGGGAATTTTGATAGGAATGGCATTGAATCGGTAGATTGCTTTTGGCAAGATGGCAATTTTACTACAGTAATCCTGCCAGTCCATGAGCATGGGTGATGCTTCAATCTTCTGTGATCTTCTTCAATTTCTTTCTACAGCGATTTGAAGATTTTATCCTACAGATCTCTCTCTTGTTTGGTTAGAATCACACCAAGTTATTTTATATTATTTGTGGCTATTGTGAGGGGGTTCAGGTCCCTAATTTCATTCTCAGCCTGTTTATCCTTGGAATTGTGGAAGGCTCCTAATCAGTTCAAGTTAATATTACATTCACCCACTTTACCAAAGTTTTTTTTTTTCAGCTATAGGAATGCCCTGGTGGAATTTTTGGCATCACTTAAGTATACAACCATATTATTAACAAATAGTGATATTTTTATTTTTTCCTTTCCAATTTGTATCCTTTTGACCTCTTTTTTTTTTTGTCTAATTGCTCTATGATTTCAAGTACTATACTGCATAGGTAGGGAAAGAACGTTAACAGCCTTGTCTAGTCCCTGATTTTAGTGGGATGGCTTCAATTTTTCTCCATTTAGTTTGATGTTGGCTACTGGTTTGCTGTATATTGCTTTCACTATGTTTAGTTATGGACCATGAATTCCTGATCTTTCCAAGACTTTCATCATGTAGGGGTGCTGAATTTGTCAAAAACTTTTCAGCATCTAATGAAGAGATCATGTGGTTGTTTGTTTTTTTTTCCCCTTTGAGTTTGTTTAGAATTTGAGTTAGTTTGTTTGTTTGTGGACTTTCATATATTGAGGCCACTCAGAGTTATGAGCTCTCATCTTAGCCCTGCTTTCATTATATCTCATAAATTTAGATATGTTGGGCCTTCATTTTCATTACGTTCTAAAAAGTCTTTAATTTCTTTTTTTATTTCTTCCTTGTCCAAGTTATAATTGAGTAGATTGTTGTTCAGCTTGCATATTTATGGGGGTGTTTTCTGTTCTTTTTGTTAGTCCATGGTGATCTGATAGAATGCATGGGATTATTTCATTCATTTTTTTTTTATCCCTTGAGGTCTTTTTTGTGACTAATGATACAGTCAATTTTGAGAAGGTACCATGAAGTGCTTTGAAGAAGGTAAATGCTTTTGTTTTACGATGAAATGTTCTATAATGCCTGTTAAATTTACTTGGTTCATAACTCTTCTTAGTTTCCCTGTTTCTCTGTTTAGTTTATGTTTCCATGATCTGTAGATTGATGAGAGTGTTATACTGAAGTCTCTTACCATTATTGTGTGTGGTGCAATGTATGCTTTGAGCTTTAGAAAAGTTCTTCTCTGAATGTGGGCCCCCTTGCATTAGGAACGTTGATATTCAGGATTGAGAGTCCATCTTGGTAGGTTTTTCCTTTGATGAGTATAAAGTGTCCTTCCTTACCTCATTTGATAACTTTTGGTTGAAAGTGGATTTTATTCGATATTAGAAAGGCTAATCCAGCTTATTTCTTGGGATCATTTACATGGAATTTTTTTTCCAGATTTTAACTATTAGGTAGTTTCTGTCTTTTTCACTGAGGTGTGCTTCCTGTGTGAAGCAAAATTCTTGGTCCTGTTTATATATCCAGTCTGTTAGCCAATGAGTTTTTGGGGGAGGGATTTAGCCTATTGATTTTTTTCTTTTTTTTTCTTTTTTTATTAACTTGAGTATTTCTTATTTACATTTCGAGTGTTATTCCCTTTCCCGATTTCCGGGCAAACATCTCCCTAGCCCCTCCCCCTCCCCTTCTCTATGGGTGTTCATCTCCCCATCCTCCCCCCATTGCCGCCCTCCCCCCAACAATCTAGTTCACTGGGGGTTCAGTCTTAGCAGGACCAAGGGCTTCCCCTTCCACTGGTGATCTTGCTAGGATATTCATTGCTATTTATGAGGTCAGAGTTCAGGGTCAGTCCATGTATAGTCTTTAGGTAGTGGCTTAGTCCCTGAAGCTCTGGTTGCTTGGCATTGTTGTTCATAAGGGGTCTCAAGTTCCTTCAAACTCTTCCAGTTCTTTCTCTGATTCCTTCAACGGGGGTCCCGTTCTCAGTTCAGTGGTTTGCTGCTGGCATTCGCCCCTGTATTTGCTGTATTCTGGCTGTGTCTCTCAGGAGAGATCTACATCCGTCTCCTGTCGGCCTGCACTACTTTGCTTCACCCATCTTGTCTAATTGGATGGCTGTATATGTATGGGCCACATGTGGGGCAGGCTCTGAATGGGTGTTCCTTCTGTCTCTGTTTTAATCTTTGCCTCTCTATTCCCTGCCAAGGGTATTCTTGTTCCCCTTTTAAAGAAGGAGTGAAGCATTCACATTTTGATCATCTGTCTTGAGTTTCATTTGTTCTAGGCATCTAGGGTAATTCAAGCATTTGGGTTAATAGCCACTTATCAATGAGCCTATTGATTTTTAACAGATATTAAGGAATAGTGATTGTTGTTTAATGTTATTTTTGCTGTTAGATGTGGGAATTATGTTTATGTCACTATCTTCTTCTTAGTTTTTTTTTTAACATGAAGATCACTGTGTGCTATTACTAGTGTGTAGTTTCCTTCCTTGGGTTGAAGTTTTCAATCTATTATCCTTTGTATGGCTGGATTAATGGAAAGACATTGAAAATTTGTTTTTATGTTTTCATGGAATATATTGTTTTCTCCATCTATGATGATTGAGCATTTTGCTGAATATAGTAGCATGGGTTGTCATTTGTGTTTTCTTAGGGTCAGTATGACATCTGTCAAGGATCTTCTAGCTATCATAGTCTATTGAGAAATCTGGTATAAATCAAAATCTTGCTTTTCATGCTTGTTGGGATATGCAGTAGTTTCTGTGGTAGGACAGATGGGTTGTCATGTTGTCAAGTAGTCATGGTTTCTGTTGCTTGGGGTCTTGCACTTGCATTTATCATCTAGTTATCTCTGCTGTTACTTGGTCTTTCTGTCTCTTACTGGAACTTGTTACTCCGGTGGACCTGTGAGCCTGGTTGCCTAAGATATTTGGCATGAGAATGCTACTAGCCGACCAGCTTACTGCAGGCAGGTTTTGTATCAGAGGAACGTGGACCCTCTGGGAGTAGTTGGAGACATGAAGAGCCTCAGGCCATCCTGCAGCTCCCTAGCTCTGTGTACTACTGGCACCTCTCTCTTTGGATAGTTAGTGGAGCTGATAAATTTAAAAGCCAGGAATACTGATTCTGTTTTGTGATTCTTTGATCCTAAAAAGTCTCCCTATGTAACCATACAGTTGAACCTATTATTGGATCCTGGTGAGCTGAGCATAAAATACACATATGTGACAGAAGAATTATAAATTTCATTTTGTACTTCTCCATTTGTTGTACTCGTTTTCAGGTTTATTACATTCCATCAACTCAGAATTGTCTATTTCATCAATATATAGACTGAGATTTACTTTATTTTATTTTATTTTTCTGGAATATTTTATTTATTTCCATTTCAAATGTTATCCCCTTTCACCCCTCTCCCATAAAAACTCCCCAGTCCCCCTGCTTCTATGAGGATGCTCCCATATGAGTCGTTTCTCAAACTCTTCTATTGGGGTCCCATTGCTCAGTCCAAATATTACCTGCAACTATCCTCATCTGTATCGTAGGTCTTTGGCAAAGCCTCTCAGGAGATATCCATATCTGGCTCCTGACAGCAGGCACTTCTTGGCATTAGGAATAGGGACTGATTTTTGGTGGCTGCATATGACAGTGATCCCCAGGTGTGTATTTTGTTCTCCCTTTTAAGTAGGACTGAAGCATCCGTATTTTGTTTTTTCTTTGTGAGCTTCATATGATCTGTGATATTTTCCCTTATGTATTCCAACCTATTGGGCTAATATCTACTTAACAGTGAGGGCATACCATGTATGTTCTTTTGTGAATGCACTACCTCACTCAGGATGATATTTTCTAGGTACATCCAATTGCCTAAGAATTTCATGTAATCACTTTTATTAATTATTTTTATTTGCATTTCAAATGTTATTCCCTTTCCTGGTTTCCTGCCAATAAACCCCATATCCCATCCCCCTACCCCTAATTCTAAAGGGTTGTTCCACCTCCCCTAACACCCCTCCTTCCTACATCCCCATCCTGACATTCCCCCTCACTGGGGGGTCAAGGCTTGGCTGGACCAAGGGCTTCTCCTCCTCACAACAAGGCCATCCTCCGCCAGATGTGCAGCTGGAGATTATTTTCTTACTTTTTCTAGGGTGTAGTTTCCCTCCTTGTTTGGAGTTTTCCATCTGTTATCCTATATAGGGATGGATTCATAGAAAGATATTGTATAAATTTGATTTTGTCATGGAACATCTTGGTTTCTCCATCTATGTTAATTGAGAGTTTTGCTGGATATAATATCCTGGGCTGGCATTTGTGTTCTCTTAGGTTCTCTATGACATCTGCCGAGGATCTTCTGACTTTCAAAGTCTCTGGCGAGAACTATGGTGTAATTCTAGTAAGTCTGCCTTCATATGTTACTTGACTTTTTCCCCTTACTGCTTTTAATATTCTTCCTTTTTTGTGCATTTGGTGTTTTGACTATTATGTGACAGGTTGAATTTCTATTCTGGCCCAATTGATTTGGAGTTCTTTAGTTTCCTTTTATCTTTATGGGCATCACTTTCTTTAGGCTAGGGAAGTTTTCTTCTATATTTTTGTTGTAGCTATTTACTGGCCCTTTAATTTGGGAGTCTTCATTCTCTTCTATACCTATTCTACTTAGGTTTGTTTTTCTCATTGTGTCCTGGATTTCCTGGATGTTTTGGGTTAGAATCTTTTTGTGTTTTCCATTATCTCTGATGGTTGTGTCAATGTTTTCTATGGAATCTTCTAACCCTAAGATGCTCTCCTTATCTCTTGTATTCTGTTAGTGATGCTTGCATCTCTGACTCCTGATCTCTTTCCTAGGTTTTCTATCTCCAGGCTTGTCTCCCATTGTGATTTATTTATTCCTTCTATTTCAATGTTTAAATTCTGCATTTTTTCAATTCCTTCACCAGTTGGGTTGTGTTTTCATGTAAGGCTTTAAGGGATTTTTGTGTTTACTCTTTAAGGGCTTCTACTTATTTACCTGCGTTGTCCTGTATTTGTTTAAAGCTGTTATTCATGTCCTTCTTAAAGTCCTCTATCATCATCATGATACGTGATTTTCAATCCAAATCTTGCTTTTCCATTGTGTTTGGATATCTAGTATTTGTTTTCTTAGGAGAACTGGGATCTGATGATGTCAAGTAGTCTTGGTTTCTGTTGCTTAGGTTCCTGAGTTTGCCTCTTACCATCGGGTTATCTCTGGTGTTAGCTTGCTATCTTGCTATCTCTGACAGTGGCCTGATCCTCTTGCAAGCCTTTGTGGCAGCACTCCTGTAGCCCTGTTTTCTCTCAACCAGATCATCCAACAGAGAGCTTTGGGACCAGGTCAGCTCTGGGTACAGGCATAAACTGTAAGGGTCCTTCCACAGACAACTCTTGGATCTGTGTGTCCTGAAGCTTCCAAACAGGTTGCTTAGAGCAGAAGAGTTGGTCTTTCTTTTGTTTTCAGGTGTGTCAGAATTCCTGGAGACTGACTTTCAGCTCTGCGCTCAGTCAGGAAATGCAAGTATCCTTTCCCTGACTGCTCATAGGTTCCTGTGCCTCGAAGGCACAGAGAACACTAGGCAGGTTCCTCTTGGACCAGGAACATTAGCCGAAGTAATTGTCTCCTCTGATTTCTCAGGTTTTTCCGTACTTCTGAGAGTCTAGTTCTTTCCCACATGGGATTTGGGTACAGAGAGCTTTGGGAAAGTTTAAGCTCTGGGCACAGGCAGAAATCGAAGATTCCTGCTGCTGACTACTCCAAGGTTCTTATATCCAGAGTGCATTAGGCAGAATCTTCTTGGTACAGGAATGTAAGGAGAAGAAGCAGTCTTCCGTGAAATCTCAGGATTGTCTGTACTTCTGAGAGTCCAGCTCTCTTCCCTCATGGGATTTTGGTACACAGAGCTCAGGGACTGGTTCAGCATCATCCTCAGGTAGTAACCAGAAGGTTGATGCTGCTGACTGCTGTAATCATTGTTTTTAATAGCTGAATAGTACCCCATTTTGTAAAAGCACCACTGTCAATAGGACAAAATGACAACCAACATATTTGGAAAAGGTCTTCGCCAATCCTACATCCAGAGAGATAATCATCCAACATATAACTAGGATTCATGTTCCACTGTGTTCATAGCAGCCGTATTTATAATAGCCTGAACCTGGAAAGAACTGAGGTGTCCTTCAACAGAGGAATGGATAGACTGAGTTTTTAAATCCTGTTTCATAATGTCATTCTAATGTAATCTTTGTATTGTAGATACCAATCTTCACTACTCCAGGGAGAACATTTCAATTGCTTTCTTATCATCCCTTAATTATCCATAGCTTTTGTTGAGAGGTAGCTATTTATGTTATTTATTCTGCCCATGTTTACATGCCAACTTAGTCAGGCCTTGTGTAGGAGAGCATTTCAAAATTTCCTGTAGTTGTTTATGAGTATTGAGGCCAGGTGGTCCACTTAACACTCCTCCACCCCCATCAGTTTTTGTTATGTATATATCGGTTGTCCATAATTGGCTAATATTTACACAAATATATTGGGGACAATTGAGGGGATCACCTTTTGTGCATTTCAGTAGATATAATATTACAAAGAACCAAAAATCCTTCAGCTTTTCAATATTTCCAGACTCCTTCTATATACTGTTTCCCAAACCTGAGGTGTGGGAGGGATTTGTAGCTGTATCTACTGAGACAAGACTCCACAAATCTGAATTTTGATTGGGAGTAGTTTTCAGTAATCCTCTCTGTATTTTGCAATTTTCTTTTTGACAGGTAAAGACTACATTTACTTGTGTATTTAAAGAGAAATTCAGATTATTTTTAGGGAGTAAGCTCTTTTAGTTAAGTAATAGTTGCAGGTTCTTCTCAGTATCTATGACTTTACTGAGTAGTAAGCCCAGTTTTTTTGGTAGTATACAACAACTTCTTCTTATGAAAGGTGTATTATGTCCAATTAGAGAGCTGTTTCTTAGTGCCATTGTGTATCTGGCAGTACTATACCCTGTACATTTTTTAGTCTTGCTAGTCACTGAGTCACTGGTGCAATTTATCGGTATTGTGGCTGAGTAGTACGGTTGGGTGCTTCTTTTTTTGAATGTTTGCTTTGTTCCTTCTGGCACTAGAAAAGCTATTTCTCAGGAAGGGGGCATTCAGGTCGGAACATGCCCAGGCATCTCTTTTCACTCTTTGTAAAGTGCATGGTCTCTTCTTCAATTGGCAATTGCTTCTGGGACAACCCTTCACAGAAGGAGAAGAAGGGTAAACAATATTTGCTTGCAACAGAGGGTGATAGAGTATAACTGACCTGACTGTAGAAGGAAAGTCTATTAGCATTCCGGACAGTAATATTGATGAGAGAGAGAGGAGAGAGGAGAAAAACACCTGAGTGAGAAAGAAGATTAAAACATACAGGCATCTACCTCTAAAAGCATCAAAATTTTTTTTCAATAAAATAAGAGTCCAAAACAATAATCATTTTAAAAATTCAAATAGAATATAGTTTGTTAGTTTTATGCCATAAGAACTGGAATGGATTAATTTTCAGGTCTATATTGTCAGGTCTGTCTTGTATGAAGTGAATGAATAGTTTTAGTGTCTTGAACCTAACAAAGGTTTCCTCTAAAAGCATAAAATTATTATTTTTCATCTTGTTTTCCACAGTTGGAGTATATATGATTTGAGGAACACTATGTTATAATTTAGTTAAAATTGTCACCTTATAAGATTTATTTAGATATATTATTAGAATATAAAACATTACTAAAAGCATTTCTATAAAAATAATATCAGTCTATTTAATTTCTGAATTATACGGAAATATTTTATCATCATGTAGAAAACAAAATTAAAATTTTAAGATTCTAAAATAGTTTGGAATTTTAATGTGCTTTGAAGTCACCCTTCTATCACCCCAAAAAATTTAATATGTAAAACATTATTCATTCTCAATTGAATAGTACATTTTCATTTTGGTACTTCCTATTTCCATCTACCCTAATCTTTTTGAATGAGCAGTTGATATTCAATAATTAAATATTGTTTTCAGAGACACTCTTTTTTACTATATGAATTTGTGTAACATACTAAAAGTTAACTGTTTCTCTTCTGAAAAATCTCTTTTGACACCAAACCTTTTTTATAGCCTTTTTCATCTCTGTATTTCTTAAAGTATATATAAGGGGATTGAACATAGGAGCAATGATTGTATAAAATAGAGCGAAGATTTTGTCCTCAGGGAAAGTAGTAGGAGGTCTAAGGTAAGCAAAGATGGAAGGTCCAAAGAATAAAATGACCACAGTGATATGGGATCCACATGTAGAAAGAGCTTTGTGTCTTTGTTCCGCAGAGTAATTCCTTAATGTGAACAGTATAACCACATATGAACCAAATAAGAGAACAAAGGTTACCAAAGCTATCAGTCCTGAATTGGCAACAACGAGCATACCAGCAATGTGTCAGTACACGCAACTTTCAGCAAAGGGAAAATGTCACAGTAGTAGTGGTCTATTTCATTGGGGCCACAGAAGGGCAAGCAGATTAGCAAACAAAACTGAGAAAATGAGTGTGCAGCCCCACCAACCCAAGAGACCAAGATCAAGACATGGCATTTGCTTCTGCTCATGATGAGCATGCAGTGGAGAGGCTTGCAGATGGCCACACAACGGTCAAAGGCCATGGCTGCTAGGATTAAGACTTCAATAAGGCCAAAAAAGTGCATGGCAATGACCTGCAGCATACAGATTGTATAAGAGATATATTTTCTTCTCACAAGCAGATCTCCAATCAGTTTGGGTGTCACACAGGAGGTATAGCAAATGTCCATAGAAGATAAATGACTGAGAAAATAGTACATGGGTTGGTTAAAAAGAGAACTGCATCTGACAGAGATAAGGATCATCAGATTCCCAGACAAGATGGCAAGGTAACAGAAGGAGAAGAACAGGAAGCAAAACACTTCAATGTTCTGCTTAGAAGACAGTCCAATGAGAAGAAATTCTGATATGTTCCTCTTGCATTCCATTTATTGTACTCTGTAGAGAAATAGTTATCTATGGAAAAGAGAAATTCAGAAGCAACAATTCAACTGGATCACTGAACCATGTAAACAAGAATGATAAATCATAGATAATTCCAAACAAAGCATACAAGGCAATCAGTTCAAAAATTAATTATTTTGTTGCTGTTAAATCATATTTTTGTGTAATAGCTTATATTATTTTGTCAAATATTTTAATCATTGATAACATAAAATGTTTTAAATTTTAAAAATAAGTTAAAATTACTAAACTCTTTCAATTGTAATATTTTTATTCATAATAATATGAAACAGTTATAATCAGTTAATACTATGTAGAGAATTTATTTCCTTTATTATTTAACTTGTATAGTTTATACACATAAAAATTTTACTTTACAGATCATTTTCTTCTCAGAACATAAAATAAAAATTTAATTTTCAATAGATATTTTTTATTGCATATTCTATCATTAAAATAAGGATGTATATGATTGGTATATGTTGAAAACATAAAATAATGAGAAATTGATTTATAGTTTACAAAAATGTACTGTGCTGGCTATGTAACGAGATCATTTAAAGTTTTTTAAATATAATGATGATTACTAATTTTCTTTTTTTTCAATAGCAACCAGACAGCTTTTTATTTTGCTCAGTAATAAAACTAATAAAAATTTCCTACAATCAGAAAAACCATAAAGAAGCCTTGTAAAGTAATTATATATTTAAAAGTAAACAAATTTTAAATTCAGTGTTATCAAGATTGTTTTAAGCTCTACTAAATATAAAAAAATAAGGTGAGATGTATGCTAGAATTTTGGCTTTTTGTATTTTTTTCTTTATTAACTTCAGTATTTCTTATTTACATTTCGATTGTTATTCCTTTTCCCGATTTCGCAGGGCCAAAATCCCCCTAGCCGCTACCCCTCCTGTTCTATATGGGTTAGGGTTAGGGTTATGAGGACGCTTGCAGCTAATCATTGGACTGAATAAGGGGACCCCAATGTAGAAGTTAGAGAAAAGACTGAAGGAGCAGATGGGGCTTGCAATCCCACAGGAAGACCAACGATATTAATCAACCAGACCACACCAGAGGCCCCAGGGACTAAACAATGAACCAATGAGTACACATTGGAGGAGCCATGACCCCAGCCACATGTGTAGCAGAGGATGGCATTGTCCAGCATCAATAGGAGGAAATGGTCTTGGTTCTGTGAAAGCCTATTTCCCCAGAGAAGGGGAATGCCAGGGCATTGAAATGGTGGGAGAATGTGGGTGACAGTGGGAATATCCTCTTAGAAGTAAGGGGAGAGGTTATTGGAGAGAGGTGATAGGGGATAACATTTGGAATGTAAATACATACAGTTTTCAAGAAAAATGTTTTTTAAAAACATACATTTAGTAACAAAAAAGTGCATCGCATATTATTGTACCAAGTCAGCTAAAATTACTATTACTCTGTAAACATGGTAGATTACATATCCTGGTTATGTAATTAAAAGTTCTTAATTTTTTAATGAGATGAGTATAATGGGGAAATAGACATCCCAAGCAAATTTTTCTCAAAATAATATTTCATATAAAATAAAAAGCACTTATTTAGAAAGAACTAGAAAATAAAAACATATCAAGTGCGTACCTAAGGAACTTGGAATGAATGATATGCACAGGAAATATTGGTTTTACTTCAAAAATTCAGTCTATTGTAAAACAACAGCTCAGGATTCCATATTTGATAAGAAACACACTCACTCCGATTTACTAATCTATGACACACTGGATGAGCCACGAAACATCATGAGACATAGACACAAGGCCTAATGATCTGGGTGATTGTGATTGATAGTTCATGCTTTCTGTGAAAACCTCTGAAGCAATGACATAAAGGATGACACACCTACATTATCTCACAGTCATCTGTTGTCATACACTTTGGGAGGCTCTTGTCAATTTGAGGTTTAATTCAAGAATCATGTTAGTGAACAGTTCAGTGATCCAAACGGATTAGTCAAATAAAGGCAGAGCCACACACCATAGACACAGGAATTGGATGATAGATGCTTTGTATTTGTTATAAACGGCCACATCTATCTTGGCTTTCTCATGTCTACTTTTAGGTAAGAACATTTCAATCAATCAACTGTTGCTATTGCAACATCTGCATGCATTGCTTATGATAGAACAGCATTGGTTTTTCAAAAGCTGGAGATGTACTTCAGGGAAAGAATGTGTGCCTTTCATGTGCAGGTTCCTGAGTTCAGTTCACAGCACTTAGAAAGAAAATAACTAAGTAAATGGACACAATTAGGATTCTTGCAATTGTTCATCTCTTATCATCTCTTACCTTTTTTGTCATACTTCTTTAGATATATGATGCCCCAACATAGGGATTTAAAGTTGTTTTAAGGTGACTGTACTTAGATAAATGTATTATTTGCCAGAGTCTTGGTCCTCATAGTTAATATATATATTTACAATTATAAATATTTAATTATTTCCTGATAAACTTAAAATACAGGATTATAAATTTATTGCATTTTGTATTTATTAAATGGAAAACCTACTACAATTATGAAACCCAACTATCAATATAAGGTTAAATTTTATAACCTTATAAAGTTCTCATTTTACAAAACTAATTATTACCACAAATATCTGAAAATATACATTGGTAATATAATTATATTGAAAATTGGTTTTAGAAAATTAAGAGAGATAACAATATAATCTGTGTATTACCTAAACATATTTTGCTTGTGATTTTAATGGTTATATTCATTTTATGTATCTACAATCTAACTCTTTATATATATAATACAATTATATACAATATATAATACAATATATATTATATATAATGCAATTTATATTTATATATTTCACACTGATGTACTGTGCTATGCTTTGGAAGAGTTGGGTGTGAAACTGTGTCTTCATTGACTGAAAACTAGACTGTGGTATTTCAATGATGTGGCTTTAAACAGACAGGGGTCATGTTATATATAGCTTCTCCTGTTTGTGGATCATCAATACACCAATATTACAACTTCCTTTTTTTTCAAACTGTGTACTGTTAAAAATACATTCATAGTGTATTGTGTTATTTTACTGTATTTATTCTTTACTTTCTAAAATTATTACATTAAATTTTCCAATTATTCATAAAAAAGAAAAAGAAATTAGCTTAATTTTGCACAAAATGTGGTATACCAGATTCAGTAATGAATAACTGAATAAAAGCAAAATTATACAATCTAACTTCAAATATTACTCATCACATGAATCTAAATTTGCATATATATTTGACAAATATCTAGTTAAATGACTAACAAACCATTTTTCATTTGAGTCTCGAGGATATACAAATCATACTTCAATGTGGCACCATGTGTAGGAGTATTTGGACAATACAAAAGAAACTCAGTGTTACTAAACATTTTCTTTCCTCTACCATTATTTTGTCATTTATTTTATCCCATTGGTCTTATGGTCATTTTTACTTATGTCGCTGTATTTGTACGTGTTTCTTGTTTCATTTTGTTTTATTTTCATATTTGTTTGTTACTTTAATGAAAGAGAGAGAGAAAAAGAATATAGAGTTGGGTGGGGAGAGAGATAAAGAAGATCTGTAAAGAATTAGAGGAAGGGAAAAAGTGCTCAAAACATAAATGCTTTTCAATGAAATTTATCACATATATGTATATAAATATCATCATTTCCTCTTAGGAAAATACATGTCAGATGTGTAGAGGTGAATAAAATTACCATGAATGTAACATGAAGGGCAGGACTGGATTACAATACACTACATCATCAGAATTTATGTGAATAAGCATTTGTATAAGAAATACTTAATAAGGGGCTGGGGATTTAGCTCAGTGGTAGAGCGCTTACCTAGGAAGCGCAAGGCCCTGGGTTCGGTCCCCAGCTCCGAAAAAAAAGAACCAAAAAAAAAAAAAAAGAAATAATAAGAAATTGTATAATTTTTCTGCCTTAGAATTGTTACATTGTTGGAATGCCAGAAAGCATAGCAATGTGGAAAGAGTCATGAAAGAGGAATGTTAGAAAGGATTTAAATTACATTGTTTTTGACAAAGCCAAGTCATTAAGAACAGAAAGGAATGAGACATTTGCCCCACATGTGGCCCATACATATTCAGACACCCATTTAGATAAGATGGATGAAGTGCAGGCCAACAGGAACCGGATGTAGATCTCTCCTGAGAGACACAGCCAGAATACAGCAAATACATAGGCGAATGCCAGGAACAAACCACTGAACTGAGAACGGGACCCCCATTGAAGGAATCAGAGAAAGGACTGGAAGAGGTTGAAGGGGCTCGAGACCCCATATGAACAACAATGCCAAGCAACCAGAGCTTCCAGGGACTAAGCCACTACCCAAAGACTATATGCATGAACTGACCCTGGGCTACAACCTCATAGGTAGCAATGAATAGCCTAGTGAGAGCACCAGTGGAAGGGGAAGCCCTTGATCCTGCCAAGAATGAACATCTAGTGAACCTGATTGTTGAGGGGACGGTGGTAATGGGGGGAGGGTGGGGAGGGGAACACTCAGCTAGAAGGGGAGGGGGAAGGTTTAGGGGGATGTTGGCCCGGAAACCGGGAAGGGGAATAACAACCGAAATGTAAATAAGAAATACTCAAGTCAATAAAGATAATAAAAAAGAAATATATGAATGTCTTATAAAAATTGATGGTGGAAATAGGGAATAATCAAATAAAATAAAGCAAATTACTCCTTTTCTGGTAGTTAGTTTTGTATATCAGCGAATTACAAATAACTTTCCAAGTACTGTTTATCTGCCTCATGTAATTCTTATAGATTAATATTTACCACTAGGGTAAGTAAGAGAGTTTGAACTTTTTCAATCTTTATTTTTTATGTTTTACATAAAACTGTCACCATAAAAAGTAAGATATTTTTAGATTGTTAAGATAGCAGATTCATGCAATGTGAACTTGAATAGTATGTTTATCACATATACATACACATATATATCATGTTTATATAGTTCACCTTATACTGCTATGCATGAGTTACTCGTATGATTAAAAGTATATGTATGATTATATTGAATTTCTGTACTCACCAAAGTTGTTCTCAATAGCATAAGATCCTTGGATTTTCCATGTTTGATTTTCTAATCAATTAGACTACAAAAAATGTTTTATATATGGAAGTAATAGGTACCCATGAAGCATGCATATGCAAACTGCAGACAGAGGAGCTTCAACCGCATATATTATTGATCTCTTATTATATACACTTTCTTTGAATAATTACTAAAATGTCATAAAATCAGACATAATATCACATTCAACATAATTCAAAACAGTACAATAATTTTATATTAAGTGAGAAATCTGAATATGCATGAATGGTGATAGCTGGAGTGGCAATATAAAAGTAATTTGATGATATAGTTATATAACTGTAAAATAGCAAAACTCAGTAAGATTTTAGCTTTAATATTTTATAATTTTGTAATGGTCTTTTGGAAAAATGAGACCTTTGCCTTAGTGAGATTTTTGTAGATGCCTGAAATTATGAACACTGAAGTTTTAGTGTATTATCTTAAAATAATGTTGGAAATACATATTCAAAAAATACTGAAATATATTATTATTTAAGTTTCTGCTCAAATTCTGATGACAATACCTGATCGAGAATCCTTAAAAATAGCAAATGTAATTGTCAAAAGATATGTTGATGTTACATTAAAAGTTGTAAGAAGCTTTACCTGTTAATGAATTGTGGATGTTCTTTTGTTTTCTTCCTCAAACAGTTATCTTCTTCAGTTGTTCAGCTTGCTGATATTGCTCTCATAGATACATATGAAATAAAACATTATAAACTAGCAGAGATGTAATTCCACAAAAATATCAAGGCTGACTTCTTTCTGTACAAAATGAAAATGTCACCATGGTGTAATGAAAGTGATGTTTTCGTGCCTTTTGATTTACACTGCAATACTTATGGAATATATAAAAAATGATGTAACTTTTAATTGATGACAGATTTTTGAATGTACACTTAATGTACTCAAAGATGCAAACTATGTGCCATAAAGTATCATGCATTTATGTGTGCTAAGTTTTAGGATTCTTATGTCTAAAGAAAATGAATCAAATAAAACAGAATAGATCATGATACCTTCATTTAAACTTCTGTGTTATCTGTTTCCTCAAGAGCCTGCCAAAAATGATGTTCACAATGCAAAAGTAATGAGAAACCATTTATTACTCAATCCTCTTGTGAATTTTATGGCTAAAATGTACTTTCAATTTTTTTTAGTAGCCACTCTCTGAGCATTGTTTCTCTAGAGACCAGTCCTATTTTTAAATCTAGAGAGGCTTAAGAAATTCTTCTTTGGTTAATTTCCTCCTGTATAAAACACTAATTTTTATTAGTTGTTATAAAAGGAAATAAACTGTTCTTCATTCTCTGAATAATTTTTTTGGTAAATAACAATAGAACAGAGATAAGAAGATATGCGCATTGTATCAAAAGACTTTGCTATTCTGGCTGATAAATAAAACCAAAACTTTGTGAAATGTGGCACATAATCAAAGATAAAGAAGAAAATTGTTATTAATAACAATTGAAAGATAAAGAGCAAAATCAGTACATAAAAATATACTATACATTACATATTCATTTAATTATATACATTTACATACACATATACATATGTGTTTGTATAATATCTATTCATACATCTACATAAAGTTATGAAAATGTATGGGTACACATGGTATTGCTATGTTTTCAGTTCAAAATGTTCTTAAAAACATGATGTTCTACTTCATGTTTAACTAAGTCTGTAGTAGAACAGAGCTGATATCTATAAAACCCTGTGCCAAAAGTAATCCCTTAATATTGGGAAGAAATTTTTTCAGAGGCAAAACATTATAACTTGTGATAATCTGATGTAATGGGTGGTTTTCTCTCATGAGAGAAATTCCTTAAAATTCAGAATAAATCCTTCAATAACTAAAGGAATTACCCTGTAAACAGCCAATTTCACTAGGCTCATCCTTCCTCAGGCAGGTACAATAAAAATGACTTCTGATTCAGACTCTCAACCTAGTCAGGTGTACACCTGACTAGAAGATAAAATTTAGTCAAGCTTCTTTGAAGAATATAATTAAAACAAAGCTACTGTAAGGGCAGAGGCATAATGAACTTCTTGGAAGAGACTCAGTCCAATTGAGCTACCTGTAAATGACATTTTCCAAACTGTGGATCCGATTGCCAATTGTGAAATGTGGATAAGATTTCAAAATTCAGATGCCTACATTCATGATGTGCTGGAATTGGGGTAATACAGCTGTCTTCGAATCATTTTTGTTTGTGTAAATAATACCGTTACCATATCTTAGTAAGTAACCTCAGTAAAACTTTCATGGTATTCTTACATCTTATAACAGATTTTTTTCCAAATTAAAATGTTCCATTTTGGAGGAAAACATGTTAAGTCACAGGGTCTTAAAGGGTAAGTAAAATAGTTTTATAATTTAATGCAGCTTGTTGAAATGGACGCTGAAATGGAGGTAAGAGTATAGTCTAGTAGTAAGATTGTAAAAGTACAGGATACCAAAAGTGAAGTGAAATAGCAAAATAATGCAGAAGAGATTAACATGCAGAAACAATATATTCAGGGGAAAATCACTACCTTCAGGAAATGCTAGTACTAACCCAATCCACTAGGAACCTCACTGCCAAATCATGTTTACTCTATAAGGACTTCTAAACGACACTCTCAGACAAACTTCACTATCTGAAAGAACCTGAAGACTGGCCAGCCACCTGAAAGAGGCTCAAATCCACTGAGTAAGCTGCCTGGAAAATAGAATCTAATGTACTGAGATCCCTATAGATTGTGTACTGTGCCCTTTTCTAGCTATCTGAGCTACTACACATGCGGTTTTGGGAGATTGGTCTGAAATTTTCTTTCTTTATTGGGATTTTGTATGGTTTAGGTATAAGTACAATTGTGGCTTCATAAAAGGAATTGGGTAGTGCTCTATCTGTTTCTATTATGTGGAATAGTTTGGGCAGTATTGGTATGAGGTCATCTATGAAGGTCTGATAGAATTCTGCACTACACCCATCTGTTCCTGGGCTCTTTTTACTTGGAAGTCTCTTAATTACTGATTCTATTTTTTTTTTGAGTTATCAGGTTGTTTAGATGGTTTTTCTGATTCTGAATTAATTTTGATATCTGGTATTTGTCTAAAAAAATGTCCATTTCATCAAGATTTTCCAGTTTTGTTGAATACAATCTTTTTTAGTAGGATGGTTTTTTTTAATTTCCTCATATTCTATGGTTATTTTTTCCTTTTCATTTCTGATTTTTGATAATTTGGAGTGTCTCTCTATCATCTGGTTAGGATGGCTAAGGGTTTATCTGTCTGGTTGACTTTATGAAAGAAACAGCTCCTGGCTTTGTTGATTGTTTGTATAGTCCTATTTATTTCTACTTGATTGATTTCAGCCCTGAATTTGATTATTTCCCTACTTCTACTCTTCTCGGCTGTATTTGTTTCATTTTGTATAAGAACTTAGTGGTGTGCTATAAAGCAGCTAATGTATGCTCTCTCCTGTTTCTTTTCTTTCTTTTTTTTTTTTTTGTGCAGGATTACCCTATAAATGTATTTTTTTCTGTCACCTTTTTTTTTTATTAACTTGAGTATTTCTTATATACATTTCCAGTGTTATTCCCTTTCCTGGTTTCCGGGCAAACATCCCCCCTCACCCCTCCCCTTCCTAATGGGTGTTCCCCTCCCCATCCTCCCCCCATTGCCGCCCTCCACCCAACAATCTAGTTCACTGGGGGTTCAGTCTTAGCAGGACCCAGGGCTTCCCCTTCCTGGTGCTCTTACTAGGATATTCATTGCTACCTATGAGGTCAGAGTACAGGGTCAGTCCATGTATAGTCTTTAGGTAGTGGCTTAGTCCCTGGAAGCTCTGGTTGCTTGGCATTGTTGTATATATGGGGTCTCGAGCCCCTTTAAGCTCTTCAGTTCTTTCTCTGATTCCTTCAACGGGGGTCCTATTCTCAGTTCAGTGGTTTGCTGCTGGCATTCGCCTCTGTATTTGCTCTATTCTGGCTGTGTCTCTCAGGAGCGATCTAAATCCGGCTCCTGTCAGCCTGTACTTCTTTGCTTCATCCATCTTGTCTAATTGGGTGGCTGTATATGTATGAGCCACATGTGGGGAAGGTTCTGAATGGGTGTCCTTCAGTCTCTGTTTTAATCTTTGCCTCTCTCTTCCCTGCCAAGGGTATTCTTGTTCCCCTTTTAAAGAAGGAGTGAAGCATTCACATTTTGATCATCTGTCTTGAGTTTCATTTGTTCTAGGCATCTAGGGTAATTCAAGCATTTGGGCTAATAGCCACTTATCAATGAGTGCATACCATGTATGTCTTTCTGTGATTGGGTTAGCTCACTCAGGATGATATTTTCCAGTTCCAACCATTTGCCCACGAATTTCATAAAGTCATTGTTTTTGATAGCTGAGTAATATTCCATTGTGTAGATGTACCACATTTTCTGTATCCATTCCTCTGTTGAAGGGCATCTGGGTTCTTTCCAGCTTCTGGCTATTATAAAAAAGGCTGCTATGAACATAGTGGAGCACGTGTCTTTTTTATATGCTGGGGCATCTTTTGGGTATATGCCCAAGAGGAATAGCTGGATCCTCAGGCAGTTCAATGTCCAATTTTCTGAGGAACCTCCAGAATGATTTCCAGAATGGTTGTACCAGTCTGCAACCCCACCAACAATGGAGGAGTGTTCCTCTTTCTCCACATCCTTGCCAGCATTTGCTGTCACCTGCGTTTTTGATCTTAGCCATTCTCACTGGTGTGAGGTGAAATCTCAGGGTTGTTTTGATTTGCATTTCCCTTATGACTAAAGATGTTGAACATTTCTTTAGGTGTTCCTCAGCCATTCGGCATTCCTCAGCTGTGAATAGTTTGTTTAGCTCTGAACCCCATTTTTAATAGGGTTATTTGTTTCCCTGCGGTCTAACTTCTTGTGTTCTTTGTATATTTTGGATATAAGGCCTCTATCTGTTGTAGGATTAGTAAAGATCTTTTCCCAATCTGTTGGTTGCCGTTTTGTCCTAACCACAGTGTCCTTTGCCTTACAGAAGCTTTGCAGTTTTATGAGATCCCATTTGATGATTCTTGATCTTAGAGCATAAGCCATTGGTGTTTTGTTCAGGAAATTTTTTCCAGTGCCCATGTGTTCCAGATGCTTCCCTAGTTTTTCTTCTATTAGTTTGAGTGTGTCTGGTTTGATGTGGAGGTCCTTGATCCACTTGGACTTAAGCTTTGTACAGGGTGATAAGCATGGATCGTTCTGCATTCTTCTACATGTTGCCCTCCAGTTGAACCAGCACCATTTGCTGAAAATGCTATCTTTTTTCCATTGGATGGTTTTGGCTCCTTTGTCAAAAATCAAGTGACCATAGGTGTGTGGGTTCATTTCTGGGTCTTCAATTCTATTCCATTGGTCTATCTGTCTTTCTCTGTACCAATACCATGCAGTTTTTATCACTATTGCTCTGTAATACTTCTTGAGTTCAGGGATAGTGATTCCCCCTGAATTCCTTTTATTGTTGAGGATAGTTTTAGCTATCCTGGGTTTTTTGTTTTTCCAGATGAATTTGCAAATTGTTCTGTCTAACTCTTTGAAGAATTGGATTGGTATTTTGATGGGGATTGCATTGAATCTGTAGATTGCTTTTGGTAAAATGGCCATTTTTACTATATTAATCCTGCCAATCCATGAGCAGGGGAGATCTTTCCATCTTCTGAGGTCTTCTTCAAGAGGTATGAGTTTTCCTCTAAGCACTTCTTTCATTGTGTCTCATAAATTTGGGTACGCTCTACATTAATTTTCATTAAATTCACAAAGTCTTTGATTTCTTTTTTTATTTATTCCTTGAACAAATTATCATTGAGTAGAGCATTGTTAATTTTCCATGTATACTTGAGCTTTCTTTCGTTTTTCTTGTTATTGAAGACCAGCATCAGTCCGTGGTAATCTGATAGGAAGCCTGGGATTATTGCAATCATCTTGTATTTGTTGAGGTTTGTTAGCGACAAATTATATGGTCAATTTTGCAGAAGGTATTGTGAGGTGCTGAGAAGAATTTATATTCTTTTATTTTAGGATAAAATGTTCTATAAATATCTGTTAAGTCCATTTTGTTCATAACTTCTGTTAGTTTCTCTACGTGTCTGTTTAATTTCTATTTCCAAGTTCAGCCCATTGATGAGAGTGGGGTGTTGAAATTTCCTACTATTATCGTGTAAGGTACAATGTGTGATTTGACCTTTAGTAATGTTTTTTTATGATGTAGGTGCACTTGTATTTGGAGCATAGATGTTTAGGATTGAGAGTTCATCTTGGTGGATTTTTTTCTTTGAAGTGTCCTTACTTATTTTTTGATAACGTTCCTTTGGAAGTCAATTTTATTCGATATTTGAATGGCTACCTCAACTTGGTTCTTTGGATGATTTGTTTGAAAGTTGTTTTCCAGCCTTTTACTCTCAGATAATGTCTGTCTTTGTCTCTGAGGTATGTTTCAGGTATGCAGCAAAATGCTGGGTCCTCTTTATCTATCCACTCTGTTAGTCTATGCTTTTTTTTGGGGGGGGGGAATTGAGAACACTGATGTTAAGAGATATTAAGGAACAGTGATTGTTTCTTCCTGTCATTTTTGTTGTAAGGGGTCTCATTAAGTTTTTTGTCTCTGTTCTTATGGTGTTGTTGCAAGGAGATTACTTTCTTGCTTTTTCTAAAGTGTATTTTCCTTCCTTGTGTTGGAGTTTTCTATCTATTATCCTTTGTAGAGCTGGATTTATAGAAATATATTGTGTAAATTTGGTTTTGTTATGGAATATCTTGGTTTTCCCATCTATGTTAATTGAGAGTTTTGCTGAATATAGTAGCCTGTGCTGGCCTTCGTGTTCTCTTAGGGTCTGTTTGATATCTGCCCAGGATTTTCTGGCTTGCATAGTCTCTTGCGAGGAGTCTCGTTTAATTCTTATAGGTCTGCCTTTATATGTTTCTTGACAATTTTCCCTCAATCCTTTTAAAATTCTTCCTTTGTTGTTCATTTGGTGTTTTGACTATTATGTGACAGGAAGACTTTCTTTTCTGTTCCAATCTATTTGGAGTCCTAAAGCTTCTTGTATGTTTATGGGCATCTCTTTCTCAAGGTTAGGTAAGTTTTCCTCTATAATTTTGTTGAAGATATTTACTGGCTCTTTAAGCTAGGAATCTTTACTCTTTTCTTTACTTATTATGCTTAGGTTTGTTCTTCTCATTGTGTCATCGATATCTTTGATGTTTTAGGCTAGGAGCTTTCTGTGACATTGCCTTTGATGGTTGTGTCAATTTATTCTATGGTATCTTCTGTCTCCAAGATTCTCTCTTCTATCTCTTGTATTCTGTTTGAGATGCTTACATCTATGACTCCTGATCTCTTAACTAGATTTTATATCTCAAGGACTGTCTCCTCTTGTGCTTTCTTTATTGTTTCTATTTTCGTTTTTGAATTCTGGATGGTTCTGTCCATTTCATTCACGTCTTCAGTTGGGTTTTCCTGTGATTCTTTAAGGGATTCTTAACAGGATTTTTGCATTTCCCCTTTAAGGTTTTCTATTTGTTTACTTGTGTTGTCCTGTATTTCTTTAAGGGAGTCATTTATATCCTTCTCTAAGTTTTCCATCATCATAAAGTGTGATTTTAAGTCTAAGTCTTGCTTTTCTGGTGTGCTTGTATATCCAGTATTTGGTTTGGTGGGAGAACTAGGCTCTGATTATGCCAAGTAGTCTTGGTTTCTGTTGCTTAAGTTCTTGCACTTGCCTCTTGTCATCAGGTTGTCTCTGGTGTTAGCTTGTCTTGCTGTCTCTGAAAGTGTATTGGCCCTCCTGTAGGCCTGTGTTTCAGGTATCCTGTAGACCTGTTTTCTTTCAGCCAGATCTGGGAACAGAGAGCTCTGCTATCAGGCATGTAGCCACTCCTAGTGATTGATTGGCTTTCAACTCTTTGTGCAGGACCTGCCCTGACTGCTCCTAGGTACCTGTGCCTAGAAGGCAAGGATGGCACTAAGTCTGAGTTCATCAGAGTGTCCACACATCTGACGATCCAACTCTCTCCCCCATGGCATTTGTTCTCCCCTATGGATCTGTTCAGTTCCAGCCACAGGCAGAAACCAGTACGTTCCTGTAACTGACTGTTCCTATATTCCTGTATTCAGAGTCATTACGCACTTTCTTAATGGGCCAGGAATGTGGGCAAAAGTGGGCAGAAGTAGCAATCTGTCCTGGGGTCTCAGGATTATCCTTACATCTGGGAGTTCAACTCTCTCCCCGATGGGATTTGGGTACTGTGAGCTCTGGGATTGGTTCAGTTCAGTTCCTGGCACAGACAGAACCCAGAAGTATCCTATCCCAGATTATTTCTGTCTCGATGTGTTCTTGGGCCACCATGAAGGTTGCATGGAGTCAAAAAGTTTTACCTCGGCTCTCAGGTATTTAGGCACTCCTGGCAGCTCGCTTTCAGGACTGGGTTTGATTAGAAACCCAGCCCGAAGGGTCCTGCACCTGACTGCTCCTAATAGAGTTTTCTTTAAATCATTTCTGGTCCTATCAGTAATCTGTTACCCATATTACAGTAAGTGACCTCAATAAAACTAATTCATATATCATGTTGGACATTGGTGCTACCCATATTTTACTCTGTCTTTGATTCCTTACGTAGGATTAGAAATGATTTGTTCAAATCTCCCCAAGAATATTGTATGCAACATTTAAGTTGTTCATATTGAATATTTTCCCCAGAAATTTCTGACACATACACACACACACACAAACGGAGAGAGAGAGAGAGAGAGAGAGAGAGAGAGAGAGAGAGAGAATAATTTTATTGTAAACATTGACATAATGATTATACAATAATAATGGTATATTACCCATAATACCTGGTTTGTTACATGGAGGTAGATTTAAAAGTTGAAATTGTATATTTTAAACTGTAAATGTTAATCCCGGAGCCAGTTGTCCCAGCCTACAGGGTAGTCAACGAGGGTTCAGAGGGTACTTTGAAGAGAATGGGGGACAAGAGACGCGAAGAAGGATGCCAAGATAAGAGTCTGATCAAAGCAACAATTTTAATTTTTCACAAGGTTAAATTTATACCATAACAGGGTAACAGAGAGGGGGCAAGTGGGAACCATTTAAGCAGGCCAAGGACACAGCTCTCTTGTGCTCAGCGGATGTCAACATGATGTTGGTTTTTCAGAATAGTTACAGGTTTTTCATATTATTAGTCAGCAGGATGTTGGTTTTTCAGAAAGGATACAGGTTTGTCAAATCATGAATCAGCAGGATGTTGGTTTTTCAGAAAGGTTACAGGTCATATCATTGGGCACCCTAATGTCAGATGTATATCTCCACAAAGTCACAACTATGTCATATTTTTATTCATCCTGACCACCAGATTTGTATTAGTCTTCCGCAGCTGGCTGGGGATTTTCCATGAACCCAGTCATATTTAACTCTAAGTATACTATTAACATCAATAATGGAGGATTTTAAGGTAATCACTTCCATGTTAAGTAGCCATGGGAACCACACATAACATAAGTACTAAGACAAAGAGAAAAGTGTTATAAGTATAAGTATAAATGGTTTCAAGATTATCAACAAAGCTGAAATGACCTATGTGAAATAGTTATTGATAACCATCCTGATTAAGACAATTAAAAGTTTTAAGTCATTTCATTAATGCCAGACAAGAGCAGGTTTATGCCACTAAAGTCCCTTTGGGTTCAAGTTCAGCAGTACAACATTAAAAAGGACAAGACCAAAATATAATAATGCTGTCAGAAATTACAGTAATGAGAGATATAGGTAGCCTATTAACATGTTTTCAGATATTTCACAATACATGCCAATTATAGTCAAGATCATGAACAGTCCCAAAGAATTTTCCAAGGAGGATGTGGAAAGAGCTAAGTAGTGTTTAGCAAGGCAAAAAATAAAATTGGGACAAGATAGTGTTTCCTTAATTTTTCAAAATAATACTCTTAACAATAAGCAACCATTCTAATATACTAATATATTACTTTAGATGTAAAATTTTCAAATAATGAAAACACAAGCATAAAATTAAAATTATTATAAACTTTATAATTTATGCCTTGTGATATATGTCTGCACTCTGCACACTTGGGAGGTAGAGGGCAGAAGGCCAGAAGAAATTCAAGGTCATCTTCAGCTATGCATAGATAATGACTTTAAGATATTCTTGGAATTATTTAGAATCTGTCTCTAAATACAACATAATAAAATAACAGTTTTAGAACAAAGGTATAGAGGAGAATTTAGATAATGAGATTGATAAAAAGAAGGAAAAAGACTATGAATAAACAAGGGAACTTTGATTACATAGATGAAGATAGATGATAGATAGGCAGATAGATAATAGATAGATAGATAGATAGATAGATAGATAGATAGATAGATAGATACTAGGTAGGTAGACAGATAGATTAGCAGTCTAGTAAAACAATTAAATAATGCAGAACAAGTACACATGTTAAGTATTTGTTACCTTGAAAACAATGATGCAAAAATATTTCAACAAATATCTCTAGAACATATCTTTTCACCACAGGTAATGAGAGAGATCTCACTGTTTCTCAAAGAAACTTCTTTTTGCCTCATAACAGAGTTGAACATAGAAACCCACAGCTGATCAAGTACAGAAAAAACTTACACTAGTTTTCAATTCCCAGGTTGTCAAATACCAGCTTTGACATCACTGGTTAAACCAAGCCAGGCAATTAGTGTCTGTGCTTCAAATTGGGATCAATGGTAATAGCATGCCAATAGGAACCTAGCATAACTGAGAGGTACCACCCAGCATCTGACAGAAACAGATGCAGAATCTTGTAGATAATATTTAGATGTATTTATAAGAATTCACTGGAAGAGTTGAAAGAAGGATTGGGGAGCTGGAGGAGATAAGAACTCCACAGGAAGACCAATAAAATAAACTCAACTGAACCCTTGGCAGTACCTAGAGACTGAGCCAAAGAGCATACATACTTTGTTATAGGCCAGTGCAATAAGTCTAGTAGATGTGCAGCATGGTCCTCGTTTAGATCCCTCAAGAACTAGAGCACGAAGGCAGTCCCTCAGTCTGTTGTCTGCCCATGGAGTCTCTTGAAACTGGACTGCCTTGTCTGGACAAAATGAAAGAGGATGTGCCCAATTCTGCAGTGAATTGATGTGCAATGGTGGCATGGTACAGAAGGGGCCACCCACCTTTTCAGAGGAAAAGTTGAGCAGGAATGAAGAAAAAGATTGTGTGAGGAAAGTAATCTCAGGAGAACGAAGAATGTGATCAGTATGTAACATAAATAAATATAAAAGGAATAATATCATAACTGAAAGATATTCCAATTATGAAGAAAATATATTGCTTAAGTATTCCAATTTTCACTCATAATTGTGAGAGCCAAAACTAATATAAAACTAATGTAAAGTGAAATAAAATAAATTTGGTTTGCATTTCTGTGATGACTAATAGTGTTAAACATTTCGTTAGGTGCCTCAAAGCCATTTGAGATTGCTCAGTTGAGAATTCCTTTTTTAGCTCTGTACATCATTTTTTCAATACAGTTATTTGGTGGTCTGTAGTCTATTCTTTAGTTCTTTGTATATTTCAGATATTAGCCCTCAAATACATGGGGAGTTGATAAAGATCTTTTCGCAATCTGTGGGTTGTCATTGTCTTACAGGAGCTTTTCAAATTTTAATGAGAATCCATTGCCTATAGTAGATTTTAGGGCTTAAGTCATTGGAGTTCTGTTCAGGAACTTTTACCCTGTGCTAGTGTGTTTCATGCTCTTTCCTACTTTCTCTTCTATTAGATTTAGTGTATCTGGTTTTATGTGGAGGTCCTTGATCCACTAGGACTTAAGTTTTGTACAAGGAGCTAAAAATTGATCAATTTGCATTCTTATCCATGCCTGTTAGTTAGCACCATTTGTTGAAAATGCTGTCTTTTTTCCACTGGATGTTTTAAGCTCAATGTCAAAGGGAATCATAGGTGTGTGGGTTTAATTCTGGGTCTTCAATTCTATTCCACCGATCTACCTATCTCTGAACTAATATTATTTTCCTTTCATCAATTTTGCTCTGTAGCACAATTGAGGTCAGAGATGGCAATTTCCCCCAGAAGTTACTCTCACACAAGTCAGAATGACAAAGATAAAGTACTCAGGTAACAGCAGATGATGGCGAGGATGTGCAGAAAGAGGGTGCATTGAGGGTGGGATTGCAAGCTGATAAAACTACTCTGGAAATCAGTCTGCTGGTTCCTCAGAAATTTGGACCTGAGGACCCAGCTATACCACTCTTAGGCATATACCCTAAATATGCTTGAAAATATGCCAAGGACACATGCCCGTTATGTTCATAGCAGCCTTATTTAGGACAGCCAAAAGCTGGAAACATTCCAGATATCCCTTAACAGAGGAATGGATACAGAAAATCTGGTACATTTACACAATATAGTACTACTCAGCTATTATAAACAACAACTCCATGAAATTCACAGGCAAATGGTTGAAACTAGAAGATAGCATACTCAGTGAGATAACCCAGGCACAAAAGAACATACATGGTATATACTCACTGATAAGTAGATACTAGGCACAAAGCTTGGAATACACAGAATGCAACTCACAAACCATATAAAGCTGAAGAAGAAAACCAAAATGTGAATGCTTCTGTCCTATTTTAAAGATGGAACAAATTAAACACGGGAGTTAGAGGGATGGAAGGATCTGAGAGGGAGAGAGGAGGAAGAGGGAGGGAAAGGGGGGCAGCATCAGATATGGGAGGAGATGGGGAAGCCAAATGGAGGGTCAGGAAATTGAATAGACTCTTGTAGCAGTTGTGGATGGGAAACTGGTGGTAGCCACTAGAAAATCTTAGATGCGGGGAAAGCAAGAGTCTCCAAGGACATAATGGGCTTTCCATTAGCTGAAATATTCAACAAAGGGGAAATATAATCTCTAGAGGCAATGTCTAGAGGTTAGGAATGGCCTCCGGTTGAGGGATGGGGTCACCCATCCATCTCAATATTACAAAACCGTTTTGTGCCTTTCTAAAGGAAAATGTTGGGACAAAGAGTGGAATAAAGACTGAAGGAACATACACTGCCCTATCTAGGGAATCGTTCTATCTGCAGACACTAAAGCCAGACACTATTGCTGATGCCAAGATGTACTTGCTTACAGAATCCTGGTATAACCATCACTGTAGAGGCTCTACTA
This sequence comes from Rattus norvegicus, assembly GCF_021556685.1. NCBI lineage: Eukaryota > Metazoa > Chordata > Mammalia > Rodentia > Muridae > Rattus > Rattus norvegicus. The sequence continues at coordinate 73,358,931 of NC_141536.1, read as the reverse complement.
GAGCCTTACCAATATAGATGTTGATAGCTGCAACCAGTCATTAGGCAGAGCACAGGGAACGCAATTGAGGAGTTAGAAGAAGGATGAAAGGAGGTCAAAGGTTTTGCCACCCCATAGGAGAGTCAGCAATATCAACCAACCAGAACCTCCAGTGCTCCCAGGGACAAAAACTACAACCATAGAGGGAACAATGGCTTCAGCTGCATATGTAACAGAGAATGGCCTTATCTGACATTAGTGGGAAGAGAGGCCCTGGATCTTGTGGTGGCTTGATGCCCTAGTGTTGACAGATAGTGGAGGATAGTAAGGATAGTGGACGGATAGTAAGGTTGAAGTGGGTGAGTGGTTTGTGGAGCATCCTCATAGAGGCAAAGAGAGGGGTAAAGAAATGCGAGGTTTGTGGAAAGCAAGGGATGAAAGGGGATATCATTGCACACACACACACGCACACACACACACACAGCTAAACACACAAATACATACATATATGTATACCTACATACATACATATATATATACATATATATGTACAGTATTAAAAAGTGTGTCCCTGTTGGAGTAGGTGTGGCCTTGTTAGAGTAGGCATGGCACTGTGTGTGTGAATTTTAAGACTGTCATTATAATTACCTAGTAGTCAGTATTCTGCTAACAGCAGAAGAAATGTTGAACTCTCAGATCCTCCTATACCATGCCTGTCTGAATTTTGCCATGTTCATACCTTGATGATAATGGACTGAAGTTTTGAACCTGTAAACTAGCCCTAATTAAAGGTACTTATAAGAGTTGCTGTGGTCGTGGTGTCTGTTTACAGAAGTTAATCGATGACTAACACAAAATTTGGTGCCAGCAGTGGGTTATTGCTGTGATAGGCCTGAAATTGTTTTTGTTGAAAGAACATGGATTTGGGGACTTTGGATTTAGAAAGTGTTGGAATGCTTTAAGTGAGGCTTAATGGGTTATCCTGGAAGGAATATTGAAGACTGTTTTGCTGTGAATTATGTGACCTGTGCTGATTGGCTCAAAAGGTTTCAGTGAAGGGGAATTTCAGTATGTGGCCTAGAGACTTGGTAATGTCAGAATCACTCAGATGGTACTGGTTTTGAAGACATGAAGTCTTCATGAAGAGCAGTTGAGGCTTGGTACAGTGAGAGTCCATGGAAGGCCATTGGTGAAGATACAGTCTAATTTAAACTTGATGGCCCAGGACTGAAGGGGTCATGTACCATGAAGAGAGCTTATGAGAGCCTATTGCTGAAGCCTAATTGCAGAGCAAGACCCTAGTGTATTGGAGATGCCAGTACCATGGGATGATCACCAAGAACAGCAGCAACAGTGATGTGGATCAACCTGAGCTTAGAGTGGCACAGAATGCAGAGTGACTCCAACTCTTTTGAACAGTCAATAAAATAACTTATATATTCCAAACACTGAAATTAAAAGTTTTAACATAGAATCTACCTTGAAAACCCAAAGTTGTTTTAAATGCCAGAGCTGTGCACTATCTGCTGATGAAAGCTTCTAACAGGGAATAGAACCAGTCCAGGAGAGAGAAGTGTGTTGCAGTCAAAAAAGATGAAAAGGATTTGGAGACCTGAACACTAATTTGACATCAGGTATGGAGATCCAAAGTTTAGAGTGTGTCTAGCTGGTTTCTTGTCTTGCTTTGGGGATTACAGTTATGTGGTTAGATGAATTTCAGAAGATACTTTGAACTTTGGACTTATAACATTGTTGAGACTGCTATAAACTAAGAGGACATTGGAAGTTGGACTAAAGGTATTTTGCATTATGCTATGTTTAGGTATGTTCCCCATAGACTCATATGGTTGAATAAGCCTATGCGGGCCAGGGAGTGGAATATGATGGTTTGTATATGCTTATCAGGGAATGGCACTATTAGAAGGTGAAGCTCTGTTGTAGCAGGCTTGATCTTTTTGGGATCAGCTTGGCACTGTGAGTGTGGGATTTTTCACTTTCATCCTATCTTGCTGTAAGTCAGTATTCTGCTATCAGCCTTCAGATGATTATGTAGAACTCTCAGCTCCTCCTGTACCATTCCTGCCTGGATGCCTCCATGTTCTCACCTTGATGATTGAATCTCTGAAACTGTAAGCCAGTCAAGATTAAATGTCAGTCTTATAAGAGTTGCTGTGGTCATGGTGTCTGTTCATAGCAGTAGAACAACTATAATACACACAAATACACAGACACAGACCCAGACACACACACACACACACATACACACACCAACACACTCACACACACACACCAACACAAATACACAGACACAGACACACACACACATATACACACCAACACACTCACACACACACCAACACACACACACACACACACACACACACACACACACACATGAAATTACAATCAAACAGAGAGAGGGCTTTCAAGAGGAAACAACTAAATTCCTTAAAGACATATAGGAAAATACTATGAAACCAGTAAAAGAAATAAATAACACTGTGTAAGCTAGTCATTAAGCATCAAATAAGAAATATTCATGTGGATGAAGAAAAGTGTCTGCAGTAAGGATAGAATGAATTTAAATTAAGTTAAATATGCATTAATTATTCATATTCTTTAAAAATTAAAATATATACAACATATAATATTGAAGTTTGAGTATTTACCTGAAAGGTACTAAGTCTATAGAGAGACTTACAGAAAATCAATGTTTATTGTAGCACTCTTCATAATACAAATTTATTAGATCAAACTAATTGTGTATCAAGAAAATATAATAGAAGCATTCATTTTAATTTTATTCAGTTACAAAATTATCAACCTACTGGAGATAGAAAAAATTGACTATGATTATATTAAACCAAATTAATCAATGCAAAGAAATAATATTTTAAGTTCCCTCTCATTTCTGAGTTTTATATATTTACATGATTCATATATATATATATATATATATTTCTGCATTTTCTGTGTGTGTATGTGTGTGTGTTTCTGTGTGTGTTTGTGTGTGTGTGTTTGTGTGTGTGCGTGTGTGTGTGTGAAGGTTAAAATGAAAGAGTCTATGTCTATGAAGGAAAATGGAAGGAAGGAACCAGAAGAAGTAGGGAGAATATGAGATATTGTAAGGAAATAGGTTAATGCACATATACTTGTATGAATAAATTGTATAAACTTATTCAGCACAGTAATTATATGTATAATTATATCTGTCCGTTAAATTGTAGAATAAGTGCAAATGAATCAACTTTATAGAGCAGAGAGCTATAACTTTTATTATTTCTTTCTCATTTTGCATTTCTGTTTTATTTATGTAAATGGCCACAGATCTATTTCTTCTATTGCCAGAAATATAATATTAACTGGGTGCAGTTAAGTGTCTTCTTGACCTGGTAACAGAATACTTCACACCTTGGCAAATTCCTTTTATTATTGTTGGTTTGTGAAATGTATTAAATATTAACTAGAATCTCCATAAATATAAAACCAGCCCCAAGGAATGAATCTTTGATGATGCAAGTCTGTCTCAAATGAGCAACCTGTGCTCTTACAGACTTGGATGATACCCAAAGAAGAAGAGATATTCATCATATATCTGCAAACATGCTGAATGAAACATTCTATTTTTATCTATGAACACAATCATCTGGAAATAGAAAATGAACTTGGAATGAATTTGTACATCCTTCCTTGGCTTTCTTTGTTCTTTGTGTAAGAGGCAGTACATCACTTGGAAATATATAAAAATTATTTTTTATTAGGCCCAGGAAGTCTGAAAGTCCATGCCTGATCTTTTTCTCCTGGTACAGTAAAAGTTGTACGTTTACATATTTTATGATAATGAGAAAATTGAATGACCACATTTATATTCCTGGAAGCTTTATACTTGGTTATAAATAATAAACTGGAATACTTAAGTTGTTTTTGTCTCCTCTGAGGATTTTTATGTGAATGGAATGGAATGATCACACATTGCCTGGTAGCATATCTGAGAACCTTGACATGTTCTTCATTTCTAAACATCTGCCAAAATAATCATCTAATTATGTAATTATGTAGTTCCAGATCTCATGTTTAGTTCTCATCATTGTATGGAATTGGAGTGTATAGATTACTTTTAAAAAGTAATGTGTCCTCCTATCCACTTGTTCTGACGTATCAAAGTGTCTTCTGGATGGGACAGGCCTACTGACTTCATAAGATCATAGAAGATTTTTGTTTATTTTTTTAGTTTTGTTCTGTTTGTTTGTTTTTTTGTTTTTTAATTTTGTTCTGTTTTTGCCAGCACAAAATCACATGAACATTGTAACACAAAATGTGAAAAGTATCATGATTCCCTACCCATAACTGAGGAGCTATGGGCAGCTAATGGCTTCCAAAGAAGGTATAGTCTGTTTTAACTATGTGATTTTCAGTAGGTCAAACAAGCACCAGCTGATGGCCTATAAGTAGATGGACAATGCAAAATAGAGTCAATGGGTAATAAAATTAGGTCAAAGAAATCATGAAGTTAGGGATGGGAGTTAGGGAGATTGGGTCATATCTTAGAGTACAAAGGGAGTAGTTGACTATAATAAGATATGAAATTATCAAAAAATTAATATTTCCTAAAATGTTACAACTTTTATTGAATTGAATTTTTGAGTAAAAGCACACCAATACATTAGTATTATAAATGTATCTTAGTCCTTCAGTTTCAATATCTGTTGGCATTCTCTGTAGGTAATGTTAGTTTCTAAGTGAGAAGCACACTCTTTATTGTATTTGATCAGTTATTTCTATTTTTAATCTACTTAGAATTATTTGGAACACTTAAAAGATAGCTATCAATAAAAACTATTATCCAGAAGAAGATGCTTTCCAGTGAGGTTAGTATTGTTCTTTTCTTGGTTTGTCTTGCTGTTAGTGAAATTTCACTTTAGTTGTTTTTTCACTTTAATTTGATGTTTTATTTTTTCACAGTACCTATCTTTTTTTTTATTAACTTGAGTATTTCTTATATACATTTCGAGGGTTATTCCCTTTCCCGGTTTCCGGGCAAACATCCCCCGCCCCCCTCCCCTTCCTTATGGATATTCCCCTCCCAACCCCCCCATTGCCGCCCTCCCCCCAACAGTCTAGTTCACTGGGGGTTCAGTCTTAGCAGGACCTAGGGCTTCCCCTTCCACTCACAGTACCTATCTTTGTAGACCTTTTCCTACTGCTTTCTCTTGACTTATGTATCTGTTTTCCCAGCTGTTTTGCTAATGTTCTATTTTTCATATCTTGATATATTTTATTTTTAATTAGTTAATTAGCTGCTATATTTTGAGTCAGAGCCTCAGTAAGTAGTCAATTGGCTATCAAACTTTCAAAAAACCTTCTCCCTTGCTCACTTGAGTGTTAGCATTTCAGACAGGAGAAACTATTCCCTATTTCCTTCATTTTATGTCTAATACATTATTTTTCTTTCTTTCCCTTTATAGGCCTCTGACACCTGAGTAAGAAAATGACACATAGTATATTCCTTGATATTTGATATATTAGTTAATATTACATATGAATGTTTTAACATAGAAAGCATTAATTACTAAAATTTTTCTATACATTAAACACAACACTTAATAAAGTGGTTTCTGTACACAAGAATACCTGGTGCGACTGATGGTGACAGTGGTCACACAGAGTGGGTAATGCTAGTAATTTACTCTGCTTTATGATGAAAATCATGCCACCGCTAGTTTGAAGATACTTCCTTTTCTGACACCTTGATTGTAATTTCAAATCCATCTCAATTTTTATTTCAAATTTTAGTGTAATTAGTTGGATTCTTTTTAATTTCTACCCTCTTGCTTTTAGAGAGGAGAAACTTAAGCAAATATTTGTGTTATGGTTTTTTTAACATTTTGTGGTAATTATATGTGTAGTTGTGTTGATACATAAAGGTGCAGCTCCCAGGCACGGTCAAGTAAGGACTGGTGACAGGTGCAAGTAGGGGCTGGAAAGCCACCCTTGAGAAGAAAATGTTTTTCTCACTTGACCTTAAACTATGTTCTGCTGTGTCCTGTTTCTGCGGAAGCAGTTCTCTAGCTCTCTTGGTAATGGTGAATATATTTTGATAATAAGAAAAAGGGTGATTTGTTGTGTGAATATTTTGAGAAGAAGCCTTTGTTTAGTCATAATTCTTAGTTTAAACTTGCCTCAGTTTTTTCCTGTTATCGTGGGAATAATGATCTTATGGCATCTTGCCAAAATGGAAATTGAAGTAATGTACATTCATATCTATATAAGGATTAATAAAGCTTGCAACTATGTGTAGTTGCTTCTGCCTTTGTTTCCTTGTGTCCTGGTTGTTTGTGACCATATCCAGGGCCCCAATGCACTAGACATTGATATAATTAGATGAACTATACAAGATGGAAAGAATGAGAGTACCCAAGACAAATATCTTAGAATTCTAATCCAAGCTACCACACTCAGTAGCTCTGTTGCACTGAAGATGGCAGAAAAAAAGTGTTTCCTTCAGTCTGTGCTACAGGTTTGTCTTTGCATTTCTTTTAGACAGAAGCAATTTGGGGTCAAAAGTTTTGTAGATGTGTTGTTGTACCCATCCCTCCATTTGGGATCATTCTGAGTACTTGATTGGATCTCTTCAGGTTTCATATTTCCACTGTTGGGTATTTGGCAAAGGTCACCCACATTCATTCCTGGGAAGATCACACATCCCAGAATTTTCTAGAATTTCACCCTAACTTCTAACCAACGCAGTTGGATATTCATTCTCATGGTTTCTGAGCCTCTCTCCTGTCTCCTTCCATACTTGATCTTGTTCCTCTTTTCTTCTCCTTATACCCTCTCCCACCCAGATTCATACCTCTCGCTGTAACCCATGATTATCTTGATCTCTCTTATAAGTGGGATTTAAGCATCCTGTCTTGACACAGTGACCAGCCCAACTAGGGAATGATTCAATGGGCAGGCACCAATCACTAACACTTTACTTATTCCCTGTTGTGCTTGTAGACAGAGCTGAGAATGACTGTCCTTTGAGAAACTCTAACCAGCAGTTGACAGAGACAGATGCAGATACTCACAGCTAAGCATTAGAAGGAAATTGTGGACACCTACAGAAGATTTATGGGAACTGTGAAGGAATTGAAAGAGTAACAACACTACAGGAAGACCAACAGAGCTCCTAGAGAGTAAGCCACAAACCAAAGCGCATATGTGGGTTGGTCCAAGTCTCCTGGCACATATGTAGCAGAGAAATGCTTTGTCTGGCCTCAGTGGAAGAGGATGCACCTAATCCTGTAGATACTTGATGCCCCAGGCTGGGAGGGATAGGGGGGTGCTTCCTTTCAGAAGAAAACAGAAGAGGGAGGGTGAAATTTCTGCAAGATTGGCAGCAGGATTCAGTCAACATGTGGGATGCAAGTAAATAAAATAATTAATAATAAACACAATATACTAGTATAAAACGACCAAGTTCTTGTGAAGAATTAAAAAAATATCATGTCAAAATTAACTTAAAAGATGAATGTTTTATTTTGTCTGTCAGCTTGAGGATATTATAGCAAGAAAGTCATGATGTCCGTAGTCTATGGCATCTTATCACATTGCATCCACAGGCAGGAAGCAGAAACAGCAAACCAAAACCTTCCTCTTTTTATTTTGTCCAAAAGAACCCAGTTCATGGAGTTGCATTATCCACAGCTTAGGTATGTCTTCCTACCTAATCCATATATGCTAGATCATCCCTCACATGCAAGCCCAGATGCATTTCTTCTAGGTGATTCCAGGTCTTTTTTCAGTGACATTCAACAGCACACTTGAAATTTCCAAATTTTAGCTTAGTATGTTATTTTTTTTTTGATGGAGGCCTTGTTTAATATCTAGAGATTTTGAAATTTTATTATGAGAAGACCCTTAATAAAACTTTGTGGGTTTGCAGTTTAAGATTGGTAAACTGTGAGGAGCTGTCCGAGGAGCTGTCCTCACAGAGATGTGAGGAGCTGTCCGAGGAGCTGTCCTCACATATGTGAGGAGCTGTCCTCACAAACTCCATTACAAGATGGCACTGGCATCCGGCAGAACGCACCTAGTAAAAAGGGCAATACGCAGGCGCCTGGTAACTTCCCTACTCAAAGGGACACGTACGTTTTGGTACGTCATCTGGCATAATTGGCAGCGACCAGTCAGAGAGTGACACGTCCTAGGCGAGGATAGTTTCCTATATAAGGGACGGTTATTCCTCACTCTCCGTCTCCGCATTGTAAGCTTATGCTCTCCCTCTCAAGACGCATTAAAGCTTTTCTGTAGTAGGATCCTGTGTGTGCCGCGTCGTTCCTGCTGGCGAGACGTAGCGCGGGACAGTAAACAAAACTTTTTTACCATATGGAGTTTGAAGGAAAAGTGAAAGATAAGAAAGAAAATTTTGTCTGTTTCTGACCTACAAAATTAAGAAGTTACTATTGGCTACAACTACCCTGATACCTAAACTGCATGAAGACTTCATAAAGAAATAAAACTTCAGACCAATTTTTTTTGTGAATATCAATGCAAAATACTCATTAAAATTCTTACAAACTGACTCCAAGAACACAATGAACAAAGCATCCAAACAAACAAGCTGTCTTCTTCCCAGGGAAACAGGAATGGTTCAATATATGACAATCCAGTAACATAATCCATTATATATAAAAAAAGAAAATGTCACACGATCATCTCATTATTTGCCAAAAATCTGCCAATGACAAAATCTAGTACCCCTCACATTAAATGTTTTGGAAAAATCAGAGATTTGAGGTACAGACCTAAAAATAATAATGGCAATATGCAGCAAACAAATAGCCAACATCAAATTAAATGGAGAGAAACTTGAAAAAATGCCACCAATATCAGGGCCAAGACAAAACTTCCCATTTTCTCTCTATCTATTCAATATAATACTTGAAGCCCTAGTTAAAGAAATAAAACAACAAAGGAAATAAAGGGGATACAAATTGGAAAGGGAGTTAAGGTATCACTATTTGCAGATGGGGATAGTATATATGAGCAATTCCCAGAATTCTACCAGGGAACTCATACAGCTGATAAACAATTTCAACAAAATGGCTAGATATAATTAAGGAAATATGTAATCCTCCTTTAAACTATTTATAAATGAGAAGAGAAAGAAATTAGGCAAATAGCATCCTTCACAGTAACCACAATAATATAAAATACCTTGGTGAATCTCTAAGCAAGTGAAAAATCTGTATGACAAGAACTTCAATTCCTTGAAGAAAGAAATCGAAGAAGATATCAGAAAACAGAAAGATCTGTTATACTCATGGGTAGGTAGGATTAATATAGTGAAAATGGCCTTCTTACCAAAATCAATATACAAATTCAATGCATTCCCCATCAAACTTTCAACACAATTGTTTGTAGTCCTTGAAAGAGCCAATCTCAACTTCATATGATAAAAAGCAGGATAGTCAAAATAATCTTAAACATTAAAAAGTAAAAATTCTGGAGGAGTCACCATCCCAGAACTCAAGGTGTTCTACAGGGAGATGGTAATAAAACCTGCATGGTATTAGAACAAAAACAGATACATTGATAAATGGAATCAAATTGAAGACCCAGAAGTAACCCCCCTTCATACCTATAGACACTTGATTTTTGATAAAGAAGCCAAAACCATAGAATGGGAAAGAAAATATTTTCAACAAATGGTGCTAGTCTAACTGAATGTGTGCATGTAAAAAATGCAAATGGATCCACATTTAATCACCCTGTCCAAAACCCTTGTCCAAATGCACCAAAGGACCTTAACATAAAACTGTATACACTACATCTCATAGAAGAAAAAAGGCAAATAGCTTTTAACATAATGGTACAAGGGGAAACTTCCTGAAAACTAATGGCTAAGGCTTTAAGATCAACAATTGACAAATGGGGCCTCTTAAAACTAAATCGTTTCTGAAAAGCAAATAGCAATACCAATAGGAACAAATGGCCGTCTAAAGATTGGGAAAATTGTTCATCCAACCCTACTTTTTACATAACAATAATATCCAAAATATAGAGAGAACTCATGCAGTTAGATTCCAATAAACCAAATAATCCACTAAAAAATGGGATACTAGGATGAGTGAGTAGGAGTGGGATCATCTTCATAGAAGCAGGGGAAGGAGGGAGGGGAGGGAGGAGGGGTGATAGGGATTAACATTTGAAGTGTAAATACATAAAAGATCCAATAAAAAAGTCTGATGTGTAAAAAGTTGAATAAAAATGAAAAAAAAGAAAAAATGGGATGCAGAGCTAAAGAGAAAATATTCAACAGAGAAATCTCGAATTGTTGAGAAGCAAATAAATAAAAGCTCAGCATTCTTAGTTACAAGGAAAATTCAAGTGAAATGACCCTGATATTCCACTTTACATCAACCAGAATTGTTAAGATCAAAACCTCCACAGACTGCCTCACCTGGAGATCCATCCTAGATACAGACATAAAGCCCAGACACTATTGCAGATGTCAAGAAGAGCTTGCTGACAGAATCCTTATATAGCTGTCTCCTTAGAGGCTCTGACAAATACAAATGAGGATGTTTGCAGCCAAACATTGGACTTAGCATGGGGAACACAATGGGAGTTAGGGAAAGGATTGAAGGAGCTGAGGGGGGTTTCAAACACATAGGAAGAACCACAATATCTACCAACAAGATCCCCAGAGGTCCTAGGGACTAAACCACCAACCAGATAGTACACATGGAGGGACCCATGGCTCCAACTGGTTATGTAGCAGCGGATGGCTTTAAATGGCATCAGTGGGAGGAGAGACCCTTGGTTCCATGAAGGCTTGATGCCCTATTGTAGGGGAATGCCAGGGCAGGGAGGAGAGAGTAGGTGGGTAGGTGGTTGGGGGAGCACACTCATAGAAGAAAGGGGAATGGGGATGGGATGGGGATTTTGTGGAAGGAAATCCAGGAAACATGATAACATCTGAAACATAAATAAATAAATAAATAAAATAGCCAGTTTTAAAAAAGAAAAACAAAACTCAAGTGATAGCACATGCAGGTGAGGGAATGGAAAAAAGAGAAACACTTCTGTTGTTGATGTGATAGCAAACCTGGTACAACCACTCTTGAAACCAATCTTTTAATTTCTTAGAAAGTTGGAAATAGTTCTACCAAAAGACCCAACTATAACACTCTTGGGCCCAAAAGATGTTCCAACATGTCCCAAGGACACATCCTCTCTTCCGTTCATAGCAGCTTTATTTGTAATAGCCAGAAACTAGAAGCAAACATATATACCTCTACTGAAGAGTGGATACAGAAAACATGGTTCATTTATACAATGGAATATAAAGCAGCTTTTTAAAATACAAAATATACATGATATACCCCACAAGCCCAAGGAAATTGAACAAGACTGCTCCATCAATGATCACACTTAAAAGGGGGAGAAAAATAGTCATAGGAGGAAGAAGGGGGGAAGTGGTTGAAAGAGGGGAGCATAGGGACAATGCAGAGCTGTGTGGAGAGAGACAGTAGAGAGGCCCAGAGAATGAATCAAAATCTGTAGCTACCAGGAGTTGGGGAGTAGAGAGATTATTTAGGAAGGCTCTGAGACCTGAGGTGTGTATGGCTACCAGCAGTCAATGTAGTTGGCTTTAGATGACATGCTTAACTGTTGGGACATGGAATCTAAGGGGCCAACTCCTATAACCAGTCAGGACCCATAATGGACAGATAGGACACTAACCCATCCACAAAATGTTCAACCCCAAATCTGTTCCATCTAAATGAAATACAAGGACAAGATGGAGCTGGGACTAATGGATGGTAATAACTGGCCCAAATTCAAACTCATCTCTTGGGCAAAAAAAGTTCCCTGCCATTAGTTGTACTTTGTTTTGAAGTGCGGTTAATCTAATGTTTGTGTTCTAATGTTAACTTTGGCCTTGAAACTACTTACACTAGTGTCTGCACTTAAGACACTGAGGGACCTTGACCCCAGTTGGCTTTAATTGGTAGATAAAGATGCCAGTAGCTAATGGTTGGGAAGAGGCAGGAGTCTTAGGATTCTTGGGCTGGGGAGAGAGAAAGGAGGAGGAGAATCCATAGAAGGGATCAGTCTTGTAAGAATTCAGGTACATGGCCCTAGTGGCCCTTCCCTGTTTTGGTGTGGGGTAGTAGAGATGAAACACATATTTTAAGAACGTTAACTCAGAAATACTAGAGGAGAAGGATTGTAAGTGTTCAGCCTGGGTATGAGTATGCAACTCACTGGAGCACAAAGGGGGCCAACTACTGCTATATTGTCATGCTTCCAAAAAGGTGCCTAACATAGCTGTTCTCTGAGAAGCTCTATCAAACAGCTAGTTGAAACAGATGTGTATACTCACTGGCAAATATAGGATGGATGTCTATGAGTCTTGATTAAGAGATGGGGAAAGAATTGGAGGCCTGAAGGGAATAGGAACACCACAGGGTCAATTAACCTAGTTTTTAGAAACTAAGCCACAACAAAGGAATACACATGGGCTGGAATGAGTACCCTGATACATATGCAACAAATATGCATCTCAATCTCTATGGGAGTCCCCCACCAACAGGAGCAAATCTCTCCCTAAAGCTGTAGCCTGGCCATGCTATATGGTCCCCAACATGGCTGCGTTGTCTAGACTCAGTCGGAGAGAATTCACCGAATCTGGCAGAAATTTAATGCACCAGGATGTGGAGATATCCATGGGTGGCCTAGTCTCTCAGAGGAGAAGAGGAATGAGTACAGGATAATGTCTCAGCGAAGGGGAACCAGGATGGAGTTCAGTGCTTGAGAAAATAATTAACTAACTAACTAATTAATTAATTAAAAATAAGTTATTATATTTAGAATTTTTCAGTTATTGAAATCAAAACTCAAAGATGCACAATAATGAAAAGTATAGCTATTCATGTGACGAGGGTATAGACAAAATTGACATTGGTGAATAAGTGACTAAAACCTGAGATAAATGCTTTTCGGTCAAATAGTTGAAAGTCTAATGGGGATAGCCCCAAATTTTAATCCTAATAATATGAATTATAAATTTTTATGTGCTATTTAAATCCAACACACAAACAAAATAATCCTCCTCCCTATCATCATTTCTGGTACCTGTGGAGTGCTAAGAAGTTAACATATTCCAAGTTATCAATATTCATTTCCAGAGAATTGATCTATTTCTCCAAATATTCGCATAGCTGAAACAAATAACAAATATGGTAATGTTCTTTCTCTTCTCCCAGAGAGAATCAGAATTTCTATGTGTCTCCTCATATCCTCTCTCTATTCCTCTGTCTGCCTCTCTCACATCCTGCTACATAATTGTCTTTTTTCCTTGATCAGCATATTCAAGTTGTCTGAATTTCAATTCTACTACCTCTCCATTTCCAAAAACAACGAGAAAGACCTCCAGTTCATGCTGTTGTATGCCCTGGAGTACTCTGTACTTAGAATCTAATTCACTGCCTAAGGACAGCTGCCTAGTCATATACTCAGGACTCAGGTGACATCCCCAGATTCTTCTCCCCATTTAATTTGTAAAATACAGGTGAGGGCAGGTACAGAATAGAAGTAGACCTGTCATTGGACGAGAAGGAAGGATGGAAGGGAGAAGGGGTTGAAGGAAAAGAGGAGACAGGAGTGAAGGAGGAAGAGCGTAGATGGTAGACCACATGGAAGCTGACATTTAGATTCCACTCTGTGGAGTTACAGATTATTATTAGTGTTCTTAAGGGATGGATGCTACTGGGCTTTGTATGTTTAGCTGGGCAGTTATATCTTACCAATTGGGCCAAAGGTTATTGTGTTGTGTGTTCTTTCATGTGTAGATTTAAGTTGAGTGGAGTGTGGGGCAGCTGGTCTGGGCCACCACGGAATTGTGATATATATTTCTGGCATGGAAACCTGCCTTGGGAACTAAATGGGTAGAGAAATTGCTGATGGCTCAGAGAGAGGCCTTCAGCAGTGTGATATGGGATAGAGCAGAGTGGATGAGAGGCTTTGCTGACTGAGTTGTAAGATATCTATCAGATATCATGGGACACCATAGTGTCAGATCTAGGGCAGAATTAAAGAGAGTTTTTATTTTTTATATTTTTACAACAATAGATGGTGAGCCAATGTAATATGCAAGAGTCCACTGGTAATCCTAAGAGTTGAGAGAAAGTTTTATATTCTAAGTAAGAAGGGGCCAGTGCCATGTTGAATCACATGATGGCCCTAGTGTGGGAATCCTAAACAAAGAAAGTGCCTAGTAGGTCTCCTTCTGGGTGATAAGTAATGCCAGATCATAGAGTTAGAGTTTAAAAGCTGCTTTTTAAAGAAAGTTGTTTAGAAAGTCTTTCAGGATACTCATATACTTTCTAATCTGGGCTGCACTGGAATTTTGGTTTGAAATCCTAGTTATACAAGCTATTTCTTAATGACAGGTATTATTAGAAGGTGTTTTCAGTTCATTTGTTTTTTTTTCCCATGGCAATGTTTACTTCATTATACATCCAAAATAAGTAAATAGGCAAATTGCTTGTCTTACTAAACAACTTAACATTGGAGCTTGGTAGAAGTATCAAGTTTGAAACGCAGAAGTGTAAGGGATTTAAGGATACTGTGAGAAGGAATAAGAATGTGTTTTTACTGTATCTTCCAGTATGATCTTCATTATGTACTTGCAAAATGATAACCTGTGGTTTACAGTTGATGAAGCCAAATTGACAAATTTCTGGAAAGCTTTAGAATTCTTTCAAAGGTAAACTGTCCATACCCTTCTAGACCTGTTCCTGAATTGTCATGACAGTTCTTAGAAGAGAAATGACATTTGTTATATTTCTTTCTTTTTTTTTCATCTTTATTAACTTGGGTATTTCTTATTTGCATTTCTATTGTTATTCCCTTTCCCGGTTTGCAGGCCAACATCCCCATAACACCTCCTTCTCCCCTTCGATATGGGTGTTCCCTTCCCCATCCTCCCCCCATTACTGCCCTCCCCCCAACAATCACACTCACTGGGGTTCAGTCTTGGCAGGACCAAGGGCTTCCCCTTCCACTGGTTCTCTTACTAAAATATTCATTGCTACCTATGCAGTTGTAGCCCAAGGTCAGTCCATGTATAGTCTTTGGGTAGTGGCTTAGTCCCTGGAACCTCTGGCTAGTTGGCATTGTTGTACATATGGTGTCTCAAGCCCCTTGAAGCTCTTTCAATTCTGTCTCTGATTCCTTCAACGGGGGTTCCATCCTCAGTTCAGTGATTTGTTGCTGGCATTCCCCTATGTATTTGCAGTATTCTTGCTGTGTCTCTCACATGAGATCTACATCCGGTTTCTGTCAGGCTGCACTTCTTTGCTTCATCCATCTTGTCTAATTGGGTGGCTGTATATGTATGGGCCACATGTGGGGCAGGCTCTGAATGGGTGTTCTTTCAGCCTCTGTTCTAAACTTTGCCTCCCTATTCCCTGCCAAGGGTATTCTTGTTCTGCTTTTAAAGAAGGAGTGAAACATTCGCATTTTGGTCATCTTCTTGAGTTTCATGTGTTCTGTGCATCTAGGGTAATTCAAGCATTTGGGCTAATATCCACTTATCAATGAGTGCATACCATGTGTGTTTTTCTGTGAATGAGTTAACTCACTTGGGATGATATTCTCCAGTTCCATCCATTTGCCTATGAATTTCTTAAAGTAATTGTTTTTGATAGCACATCTGTTGTCCTGTACTTACACATAGAAATAAAGAATTGAGATTTGCCCTGCAAATTTGCAGGGGTTTGAAGACTTGGATCATAGAGGCTTAGATTCTGGATCATCCCTGGCTGCTGTGTGATCAACCACCATGTGTCTGTATTTTGTGCAGACCTGAACAATATAAACTTGCCTTATTAGATGTGTTGCGGTAAAACTAAATGAAAATACAATGTTGAACAAAAATGAGAGAAGGGTTACTAGGGATGGCTTGACTCAACAAATACACATATGGAAAAATTATGAAGTTTATTGCTACCATTGATGCTGAAAGTCACAACATGCAGACTAGAAACATTCATCCTCAACTACTTTCTAGAAGAACAGTAGCTCCCTGGGAACTCTGGGGGTCTGGTTGTCTGATACTATTGTTCTTCCTATAGGGTTGCAAAACCCTTCAACTCCTTCAGTTCTTACTCTTGCTCCTCCATTGGGGTCCTCATCTTCATGTTCAGTCCAATGGTTGGCTGTGAGCATCCATCCCTGAGTTTGTCAGACTCTGGCAGAGTCTTGGGAGATAGCTATAACAGTCTCCTGTCAGCAAGCATTTCATGGTGTCTGCGATAGTATCTGGGTTTAGTGACCATATGTGGGATGGATCCCCAGGTTGGGCAGTTGGAATGGCCTTTCCTTCAGCCTCTACTCCATCTTTAAGTCAGGAGACATTCTGGGTTAAATATTTTTAGGTGAGTGGGTGGCCCCATCCTCCAACCAGCAGCCTTGCCTAACCTCTGGATAGGGACTCTACAGGTTCCTCCTCCCCTTTGCTGGGATCTTCAGATAATCTCATCCCTGTTGGGTCCTGGAAGCTTCTTGTTTTCCTCATCTGGGTCTAGCTAGTGGCTACCCCAAGTTCTCCATGCCCCATTGGCTCATGTCAGTAGGATTTGCTGTAGGAGGGAGAGGAAGGAGGACCACAAATTCAAGTCCTGTCTGGAGTAATCATTCTAATATCTAATAAAATATGCTTTCAACAGAAAGTAAGCAAAAGAAATGGAGAAGGTACTTCATTTTGATCAATGAAAAATTTACAAAAATGGGACTACAGTCCTGAACTTATAGATCCCAATCCCATGGATATTCACATTTGTAAAAGAGGCATTATTAAAACTAAACTGCACATCAACCCTATAAGAACAATATGCCAATAAACCAGAGCTCCCAGGGACTAAACCACTACCCAAAGACTATTCATGGACTGACCCATGGCTCCAGTTGCATATGTAGCAAAGGATGGCCTTGTTAGGCACCAATGGAAGGAGAAGCCTTGGTCCTTCCAGGGTTGGACCACCAGTGTAGGGGAATGTCGGGGGGTGGGAAGGGTGGTAGATGGGGAGGGGAATACTTTATAGAAGAAGGTCAGGGGGATGGGATAGGGGTTTATGTCCAGGAAACCAGGAAAGGGAATAACATTTGAAATGTAAATAAAAAAACAATAAAAGGAAAAAAAAGAAATTAAGAACCATGTATTTCTGAGCCATAGGAATATGCAAAAGAAATTGTCATACTTGTCAGTTAATTTCTAATTAATTTTTCATCCTTGATACATACGTAAAACAAATATTACTCCTCTATGCCTCTATTCAAAGTCTTTTACATTTCTGCCATCATATAACTAAGTGTATTTATTACCTTCACAGTAATCTTTTTAAAGAACTTTTGTCTGTCTACAATTACTATATAACATTCATATTTTTCATGCCCCTTTTGGAATTGGTATCTGTGTAAGAAATAAAATTTTGATATTTTTTTCATTTATTTTTTTTGTTACATCACTTCCAGTCTGCTCTCCTACCATTCCTTATCCCAGTCCTCCTCAGCCCTGTGTCCAAGAGGATGTCCCCACTCCAAAATATCACCCACATTCCCACACATGCCAGGCCTCCCCATTTCCTGCGGCCTCACGTCCCTCAAGGGTTAGGTTTGTCTTCTCTCACTGAGACCAGACTAGGCAGTCCTCTGTTGTATATGTCAGGGACCTCAAACCTGCTAGTATATGCTACTTGGTTAGTGGCTCAGTTTCTGAAAGATGACAGAGGTCCAGGTTAATTGAGACTGCTGTTCGTTCTATGGGCTCACCGTCCACCTTACATCCTTCTAGCCTTTCTCTCATTCAACTAACAGGCTCCATGATGTGTAGACCATTAGATGGGTATAAATATATCTATATCTGTCTCAGGCATTTGTGGGCAGGAAAGAAGTCATGAGGGACAGCAGAATGAACGGAAATATACAATATTGGGTGATGGGAGGTACTGGGACCCTCTAGAATGGACCAGAGACCTGGGAGGTAAGAGACCCTCAGCAGTCAAGGGAGGGACCTTAGATGGAATACCCAGCAGAAAGGAGAGAGAACTTGTAGAGTTCATATCTAGCAGAAGACAGGGCATTGCAAGAGTGGGGTTGCCATCCCCTGTCAAAAACTCTGACCCAGAGTTGTTCCTGTCTGAACAAAAAGAAACAAAAAAGGAAAAGAGACTGAGGGAAAGGAAGTCTAGTGACTATCCCAAATTAGTATCCATCTCAAGGGGAGACTCTAAGGCCTGACACTATTATTGATACTCTGATGTATTTACAGACAGGTGACCAGCATGGCTGTCCTTTGAGAAGCCCAACAAGTAGCTGACTGAGACAGAGACATATATGGTAAGCTTTAACTGATACAATATATCAGAAGGTATGGAACATAAAACAATTCATTTAATAACCTAATTAATATGTTAGGAGAACATAATTATCAACAAATATATAGAAAATACACGATCATTAGAACAGTTAATGGAAATGAAAGTCTAGAGTTATTTATCAGAAACTTCTTCACATTTGAAAAGATTGGGAAAGAAACTTAGCAGCATTTTTTCTCACAATCTTTTTTATCTTACAGTGTCACTAGAATAATAGGTTACTATATTAAAATATAAAAACTGTATCTGATTTTGTTATGGCATATCTTTTTCTAGCTACTTGGTTTAGAATAATAATTAGACAAACACTCAGAACAAGAGATCTTGAAATGTCATCTTACTACAAATATAGTGAGTTAAATTTGTGGAACAGAAGCTATGGTTTTTACACATGGTACACATTAGAAAATAGTGAAACATACCTTAAAAGATCTTAGTATTTGATTAGATTACACTCATCACTGTCACAAGATATAAATCTGTAAAATCATTTGAAAGATCTATGTAAAAGAATTTTAATCCACAACATGGTTGCTCTGGTCTCATCCAAAGACCTAGATCTTTGTGATTCGGTTGGAATGCAGACACACAACACTTTTAATCTCTTTGGCTGAAATAAAACATGTCCTTTGTATAAAGCTTTAAAGTAAAATTTGTTTGGAGAAGGAGGCAACCATGTTCTTGTTCCAATAGTGATATCAAATTGAGGGGCAGATGAAGTGACCAATCAGAGAAAGAGTTAATGCAATGAGTCAGAGACTCGAGATGCCAAATTCTCACTGGAAGCACTTAGAGAAAATGTGCTATTTAAGAGCAGCACAAGTAGGGAGAATTGGGAATCAGTGCAGTGAATGAAGTTCAGTGGAGCAGAGTTTGTTTCTGAGTCAGAAGATGATAGAAGATTAGAAGAGATAACCAGTTAATTTGAGTCCAAGCAAAGAAATTCAGTGAGATTTTGAGAGAAGTAAGATAGACTCAGTGAGCTAGGAGAGGAGTTTGAGCTGGAACTGCACTGTTGAACCAAAGAGCCAGAATTACAAAGACCTAGCCCTAGGGAACTTGTTCAGCAGTAAGACTCCCATACACCAATTACAGCAAGCTAATAAAAATTATTTTACACATTTACTTTTGAACAAAGAGACCCTCAGAAGATTCAAAGAATGGGGATTAGTCATTTAAGAAGGCATTCAGAAGACATGCTTCCACAAAAAGCAGAAAAGACACCTCAGTGCTTTCCCTAAGGTAAATGGATATAGCACTGTGTGGATTAAGGTGTTAAGGAAAACTTAACCTATATTTAAAAATAGTGACTGGAAGCTTACACAATAGTAAGAGTTATGTTTTTCTGAAAGTTAACATGTCAAGTGGTAGACATGAAGCTTAAGTTGTATTAAACTCCAGTGCAGCAGAAAGTCAAGAAACATGAAACATCTGGCAAGAAAAGTTTTAGAACATCAGCGTACTCTGCTAAGGAGAGGGATCATATGGTTTAAAAATAGCAAGAATCAAAATAAGTATTGCCAAAGAAGTCTGCCTACAATGAGTATTATGATACTATGTTCCATGGTATTGTACAAAGAACTGTAGGATTTATTATTTACCATCTAGGTTGGTGTTAAATAAAATATTTTTTAAGGACTGTGTTCCTTGCTTTGGGAACACCAATGTTTATTTGTGTAATTATATAATGGTACTGTGGAATTACTTTAGATTTTATAGTTGAACATACCTAAAGGCAAAACTTTTGTGTTAAAAGAAATTTCGTGTTAGGTTTTTTTAAAAAGTTTTATAACTGTAAAGACTTTGGAGGCACATGGAGATAGATGTAATGCATAAGAGGTAGATATGAGTAGGATAGTGCTGAAAGGAATGTTAAATTTTAAAAGAATATTATTGGATGTGATGATCATAAAGATTGCAGGTGTGATGATCAATTTTATTGTGGCACAGTATATTAATTAAAAATTTGGAGTCCTGTGCTATGGTCTAAGGAAACTTTAATTTAAGAAAGGTCTAAGAATGTAAATTATCAGTTCTGTGTTTAGAACGAGGCCCTCAACGAGCTAGGAAACTATGTTCTTCTGACAATATACTAATTTAAGAATTCAGTATCCAAGAAGGCAATATTTCACTGGACACTAGTTTTGTTGCTGTTATAATTTTATACACACAGGCCCTAGTAACTTTCAAAACTAAGATTTGTTTATAATTATTTGCATAGCAATAGGAAAAGACCAAACAACATACTTCATTATTCTATTTAATACCTAATATGTAATTTGACAGGAACTTTATTTAATTCTATATAATCAGAAAAGAAGGCCAGCCAGAGGGATCAGCATGTTTCTGCAAGTAGTGCCAAGCTATCATGCTTTCACAATGTATTCCTCCAAATGTTCTTACACAATAAATATATCTTTTTAAATTGCTGTTTTTCATGATTTTGCTACAACACTGAAAAATATAATACACACATTTATATTAAGTTCAGGTAAAAGCCTAATAAGGCAATCATGTCTATGCTATCATTGGCAGAAGCTTATCTTTCCTGTAGCAAAACACTCTGATAGAGTTTTCTGATGAAAAATGAAGCCCATTGTGATATTTACCTGTGAGTTCTTCTCTTCCTATTCCTGTATTCCTTCTCCACTCACCAGTCTATAGTTTCACAAAGTCAGGAGACTATTGTTTAATAAAAATATTCTCTTGTCCATCTCTTTCACCTTTGCCAGTCTTTATAAAAATTTATTTCAGTTAATGTCCTCCCTGCTGGGTCCTGAAAAACTCTTGTGTTCCTGGCATCTGGGACTTTCTAATAGCTTCTCCCAGTACCCCTCCCCCACTTCTAAACACCTCCTTTCAAATTCCTGACACTCTGTACTTTTTCCCCTCTCCTCCCTTATCTGAACTATCCCTTGCTTTTCTCTCCCTGCCCTGTCTCCTTTGCAGATCCCTGTCTTTCCTGAGATTATTTTCTTCCTCTTTCTGAGTAGGACTGTGGCATCCACACTTTGGAATAAACTTCTTTCTTCTTGGGTTTTATATTGTCTGGGAGTTGTGTCATGGGTAATCTGAGATTGTTTTTTACTAATATTGAATTGTCAGTGAGTACGTAGCATGTGTGTTCTTTTGAGATTGGGATGCTGACTCAGGATGGTATTCTCAAGATTCATCCATCTGCTTGCCAATTTCATGAAGACATTGTTTTTAATAACTAAGTATGGAAATCAGTCTGGCAGATTTTTGGAAAATTTGAAATTGTTCTACTGAGATAGCAGACACTGCTATACCCAATAGACGTTCCATCATATAACAAGGACACATGCTCCACTATGTTCACAGCAGCCTTATTTATAATAAATCCAAGCGGAAACAGCCCAGATGTCCCTCAGTAAAGAATGGAAACAAGAGTCCCCAGCTCCGAAAAAAAAAGAACCAAAAAAAAAAAAAAAAGAATGGAAACAAGAAAATGTGGAGTGTTTACACAGTGGAGTACCATCAATATTAAGGATAACTTAGGCATAACTGACTAGTTTGTTTGCCAATCATGTCAAAGTCATCAGAATTTTGGGTTTCACAAAATCAGTCCTCTGTGAAAATTGAATCTCTATGCTTAACACATCAATTCATGAAGATTCTTCTGGGTGTGACATTTTGTGTTAGAGTATTTCTGAAGTATAAACTAAAAATTATATGTATCTATTTTGAATGTGTGGAAACTAAAGAAGGTATTCCTGTTTCTCTCTCACTACATTTCTAAGTGTTTCTTTGTTTGCTGTTCTCAAGCAGGCAAAGTTAACTTTAGAAATTACAATTGCTAAACAGTATCCCAAGGAATACAGATCCTATATAAATCTAATTTTTGTTGTGATTTCAAAGCAGCAGATAAGAATATGTGAAACCATATGCTGATTAACATAACTTAGACATTTTCAATATTCTCATAATGGTTTGCATCTGAAAGCAGAATCTTTGTAAGGTTGAAGACTAGTTGTGGGTCATATGATTTTAAAATACTAGTAGATAGTGATTATTGGTAGGTGAATTCATGACTTAAATGGCGTTGAGAATGGGAGGCACATTGAAGGAGATAGGTCACTGGGATATGCTGTTAAATGCTATATGTCTTCTCAGATAATTTTTTTCACTCTCTGTCACCAGTATAATTAAGCTACTCTGCTAAGCCACAGACTCCAGTTTTACCATGCATAGACTAAGAAGAGATTCACAATGAACTGAAGTCTCTTAAACTATAGAACAATTAATGTTCATTCTTATAATTAGTTTTTATGAATTTTATCTAAACTGACAAAATCTTATCAACTCAATCACCACACATCAAAGAAATATACTATTCATGTAAACATATAGTTTACATTTCTCTATTAAATAGAAACATTGCCTAACTAAACAGAATGAATGATAACTGAACTAGCATCATGATACTCACATGTTAGATATTGGGATGCAATCAAGACAAATGAATTATGATCCTTGGGGAAGTATTGTGAAATATTTGGTCAGGAAAATAATTAATTTAGAAATGTTTTAAAACTATAATAGAGAAGCTAGGGCATAACTGAATGTTTGAAAGGTGAAAATATACCAATGAGGGAGTTAATAATTATGAATAAACAGGCATTTATGGCAACAGTCTACCTGGGAATAAAATCATTAAGTAATATATTACTTAGTAGTTCCAATTTCCACTCAAAATTTCGGGAGCCTGAACAAACACAAGAAAAATAATGTAAGTTAAAATAATTGGATATTGTATATTAATAATATAAGACTAATTTTAATTCAGAAATATTTCTGTGACACTGTTCATAATTCAAAGTTGTTCAGTCAACTAGATGTCCAACAAGAAAACGTAATAGTTGCATGCAATGGAAATTTATTAAGCCACAAAATATTCCATATACTAGAAATGTGAAAAACTGGTTTTATTCATATTACAGCAAATTAGTCAATGCATAGAAAGACAAATATTGTATGTTTTCTTTCATTTATGAATTTTATAGAGAGACATGAGTTATGGATGCATGCATGTCTGAATGCTAAACTGAAAGTGTCCAGTGTTATGAGCAGGCATAATGGGATGAGGAGTCAGAAAAAGTAGAGAGAATAGGAGGTAATATAAGAAACTTGGCTAAAGTATATTTACTTTATGAAAATGCCCCTATTCAACAACATTATTATATGTACAATAATATACCAGTTAAGTTGTAGGATCAAGGCAAGTGAAATCACTCTTTTACAATAGAGATATACCATTTATTTTATTATTTCTTCCTCATTTTGTATTAATGTTTTTGTTCTTTTTTTTTTTTTTCAGAGCTGGGGACCGAACCCAGGGCCTTGCGCTTGCTAGGCAAGCGCTCTACCACTGAGCTAAATCCCCAACCCCTGAATTAATGTTTTATAACTTTCTTTAGTTCTTCTATGAAGAGAAATTGAATATTTCATCCAGTAAAATATTATCTTGGTTGGGTTCTAGGAAAGTTCTTGCCCTTGTTACTTTATTATAGTCTGATAGCGAAAGTTCACTAAATGTAAATTAGAATCTTGATCAGTGTAGATCCAACCTTAAGAGATGATTTTGGTATGAGGCAAATCCATCTCAAATGAGCATCCTGTGCTCTTAAGCCCTGGATGTTACCCAAAGAAGAACATACATTCATCATATCTCTCTGGATAAGCTGAATGAAACATTTCACTTCATCCACAAACACCATCATAAAGGAACATGTAATGTACTGGTAAGTCCTTTTCTGTCTTATTAGCAACTGTTCTTTATTTGAGAGGTAGTATGTCATAGTATTACTTAGAAAGATTATTCCTCTATTAGTCTCAGAAAAATTTTAAACCACTCATTTAATTCTTTGTATTGGTACAATAAAAGTACTATGTTTGCATTTGATGATAATTGAACAATTGGGTGACCACCCTGGAATAATTCACTAGCTCTTAACTTTTCTGAGAAAATTTGATTTATGTATATGAAATGTGGATGATCACACATTGCCAGGTAGCATAACTGAGAATCTTGACCTGTTCCCTTTCAATGCCTAGTATATTGGGGCTTGAAGGGTAAAGCCACATTAACAGGATACAGAGGGTACAGGGAGCACACAGCCAAGTCAGTCTATGGATATTTTATTCAAATTTTCAGCTTCTTTTATACAGAAGGCAGAATAAAGTTTTCCCACAGTGTCTGATTCTCACCAGGTGCTGTTTCTCTAACAATAGCTTATCTTTGTTCAAGGTGGCACAAAACACTTTGCCAACTGAGAACTCTGTCTGCAGTTCAACTGTTAGATGTGTTGTTTAATTAAACTATAAGCAAAGTTACTTTCTCATGAGAAAATGATCTTAAAGACCACTTTCTTAGACATGCAAGAAAATCAGGATTCTCTGAAGCAAAAGAATTCTTTCATTTTGTTCCAGAATGCTGGGATTCTCAGATATCCATCAGTCCCATCACAGTTAGCAGACTAGAAGCAATTGCTTCATGCAATTTCTCTACATTTTCCCATTTCTAAAAAGCTGCCAAAATAAACATTTAATACTGTGCATTAAGATGTCATGTTTATATAAAGCCCCCCTACATACATGCAGCAGAAGACTTCTGGGTCTGAACTCAATCAGAGAAGATGCACCTAACCCTCGTAGAGACTTGAGGCCCAAGAGAGTGGGGAGGTCTGGTGAAATGAGGGTGTGAGAAGGGGACATCCATTTGGAGACAGCAGTGGGGGATGTAGGGGTAGGCATGGGACAGGCAGATGGTGGACCAAGAGGTGGATAAAGTCTAGACTGTGAAAAAGTATTAAAGAAAATAGTAAAAACAAAAACAAACAAACAAACAAAAAAACCAATTTCATGTTTAGATCTCATCATCGTATGAAATTAGTACATATCAACTACTTTTAAAATATGGTAAATGTCCATACCTTGACATGCTTTTCTGAAGTACTGAAGAGTTTTCTGGATGAGATATGACTACTGCCTTCATAAGCTCATAGCAGTTTTTATTGTCAACAGAAGATCAACTAAGTATTCTAATATGGAGGGTAAGCATAGGCCCTACCCTTAACTGAGGAGCTATGTGCATCTAATGGCTTTCAGGGAAGGGACAGTCTGTTTTCCTTAACTGTATAGTCTCTGGTAAATAAAATAAAATAAAATAGTATGATCCTATAACTAAAGCTATATGGCCAGTTCAAAGTGGACTCAATGCATTATTAAAATTAGGTAAAATAAGACATGAAGTTGAGGGAATAAGGAGATGGTGCCATTTATCATTGAGAACTTTTGGGGAGCAGCTGACTATGAAGAAGATATAAAATTATCAAAATTAATATTTATTTAAATATGAAAACTGTTATTGAATTAAATTCCTTGAATACAAGCACATCAATCCCAATGTACAAGTATGTGAGTGCTTCACACTCCAGTTTCCTTTTTCTCTAGGTAATACTTATTTTCTGAGTAAGGCATTCAGTTAATACTTGTGCTCTTTGTTGAAATTGATCAAGTTTTATAATTTAAATTTGAACCATTTTGAACATATCTACAAAAATTGCTATCCAGAGGGGAGAGACTTACTATTGAGGTTTTATCTGTTTAATTGGTTGGGTTGCTGTGCTCTTTCTCTAATTGAATTTTAATTGTTGTTGTTGTTTTGTTGTTTTGTTGTTGTTGTCACTTTTAATTTTGTCTGTCACACTATCTATCTTTGTATACCTTGTTTTTCTTTTTTTCTTCTCTTGACTTAGGTATCTGTTTTTTGAGCTGTTTTGCTTATCTTCTATTTCTCATATCATAACATATTTAAATTTTGTTCGTTTCTTTATTTTGAGTCAGGCCCTCACTATATAGCCAGTCTGCAATCAAGGATGCAGACATCCTGCCTTGTTCACCTGAGTGCTAGGATTTGAACATGAATCATGATTCCCTGTTTTCACTTTGTTTTATGTCTAAAACACCACTTTTCTTTCTTCCACCTTACAGACAGCTGATCCCTGAGTCAGAAAATTATTTATTTTTTTGCCTTGACATTTGTAATACTAGTGAATATCATATATAAGTGACTATTTTAATACAGGAAGCATATTCTTAAGTTGTTCTATGTATTAAAACACAAATTCCAAATGGAATTTTTCTATACACAAGAATGGCTATCATAACTAATAGTGAATGCTGTCAGGCAAAGTGGATGACGTTGCTAATTTACTTTTTTTTTTTTGATGTTAGTCATGCCACCACTGGTTTGATGACTTTTCCTGGATGCCTTAATTTTTAAACCTGTAACCTTACTTTTTTCTGTCATATTCTAGTGAATTTAATTGTGCTTTTGCTACTCCCTAACATGCGTGCACACATACATGTGCACGCACACATACACACATACATACATACACACACACACACACACACTCACTCAAATAGATGTGTGCAAGGGGGGAGAGGGAGAAAGAGAGAGAGAGACAAAGACAGAGACACAGAGAGAGACAAAGAGAGACAGAGACAAAAAGACAGAGAGACAGTAGTAGAGACAGAGACAGAGAACCCACATACATCCCACAGAAAAATTTCTTGTAATTCGGATCTAAGCTGCAGCACTTAGTAGCTCTGTTACACTTAAGATGGTAAAAACAATTTCTTATGAAGAAAAGTTTCTTAGGTTAGTCATTCAGAAGAAAGAAGAAATGGATGTGTGTGAAAGAGAATGTATGGGGGTGCTTACAGGTCTGAATATGGTTAAAGTACATGATACAATTTTCTGAAACAATATTTATTGATTAATTAACATGTTCAATAAATTTGATTGAATAAAAAAATTAAAAGTGAAACTGTGTTGTTTTCCAATGAAGCTGGCTTACATCACTATATGTTGTCTTCCATTGGAGTCATAATTTTGCTCAAAACAATGGAAATTCACAAGGAACCGACCCACTGTGGACAAGTGTTCTACCACTGAAGTGTGGCCTCAGCTAATGATATTAAACTTTATCTCAGTGTCTTGTTTACTTAGTATAATGATCAAGGATGCCTTTCCACAACTATTTATAAAATTGAATAACTTAGTAGTTTAAATTACCAAAATATCTGAGAGTTTAAGTTTGTGGAAGTATGATTCCATCTTGACTTTTAGAAAGATGGTTACTGTTAGAAGACTGATGATGATTTATATCCAAATGGAATTTCAGATATATTTTTTCTTGTGATTTCTCACAATAAATACTTAATTAAGGTAAAACCTGAAAATTGACCACAATATATCAATACAATGGCCAGGCAATGTATATCAGTGACTATGTGACTATCAGCAGACTAAAATCCTATAAGAAGAAAAAAATGAGTACATAGCCACAGCATTTTCAAGAAAATATGAGACCAATAGGTGAAGGAAAACGTTCTACATATACAGAGGAAGGCAGCAGAGTTAGACAAGAGGAAATGGATTTGCCTTTATGTCTGTTAGAAGAAAAGGGACTTTATCATCTAGTCAGTTAGCCAAAATCGAAATTTATTTCCTGACTTTGATTGAGTTTAACTGTTTTCTATAGTGTGTTGGAGCAGAAAATGTGAACAAATTCTAATTGTCATTCCCTTCTCAGTTGAAAACAATTTTGATAAAACTATTAAAGTATTTCTTTATAATGTATACTTGATAGTATATCCTTATACTCATTGCTCTATTTTAAAGTCATGATTAATTAAATAATACAAATGTTTGGATCCTTGTGGAAAACCTCATATTTGTTTTAATTGTCTTATAATCACAAAATTTAAATATTGGGAAACATCTTAAAGTAAGACCCTTACTTCATATTTGTGTTTTTATGTAGGCATTAATAATTTAAAGGTCAACCAAAAACAGAGTGTGAAACTAGCTAATTCTTACAGATCAAATATTTTCTGCTTCATTTTATAAACTTAAATATCCTGTCAATTTGCTTACTACTTTAGCAAATAGAAATAAAATTACCTTTCAAGGCCAGTTTTCATGTCTCATGCCTTTGCTCCCATCATTCAAGAAGCCAAGGCAAGTGGATCTCCATCTTTTCTTGGGCAGCTGGCTGTATAAAACTCATTTCATCACTTCCAGAATTACAAAATGAAACTAATTCAAAACTATTAATTTCTATATTGTAGTGTGATTATTTTCAAATATATCTTCAAGATAATTTAGTATAATAAGTCTATATCATTAATGTGTGATTGTTTTATTAGTAAAAATAAATTTCCGCATAGCCATAGTTGACACAGGCAATATATTTATACATTAATATTTATTTTGCCATCACACTTAAATTTAAAAGTTCGTTGATATATAATATGAAATTGAAAAATGTCCTCAGCTGCTCTATCTGTTTCCAAGATAATGAATGTATATGAAAATATATGAATATTCAAAATTAGGGGTAAGACAATTAAATCTTGATCAAAATATAATAATGAGAATAGTTTTCACAGGTCTTCTTTCTGATTCTGTCTTAAAGGTAGCTGAGGGAGAAGAGCCCCAGTGGGAGCAAGAACTTGGTCATGTACTGTATTTAAAGTTACCTATTTTATGATAAAATGTTAACCTGTCCTTTTTTTTTTTTTTCAATTTACTAAATTGGGTAATTCTTTTTTTTTTTTCCGGAGCTGAGGACTGAACCCAGGGCCTTGTGCTTGCTAGGCAAGCGCTCTACCAATGAGCTAAATCTCCAACCCCAAATTGGGTAATTTTTATGGACATTTCTTATGTTATTCCCTTTCCTGGTTTCCTGTCCATCAGCCCCCTAACTCACCCACTTTCTCTTCTATATGGTTGCGCCCCTCCCCATCCTCCCCCCATTACCACTCCCCAACAATCATCTACAATGCGGGTCCACCATTGGCCGGACCAGCGTCTTCCCCTTTCACTGGTGCCCTAACAAGGCTACTCACTGCTACATATTAAGTTGGAGCCCAGGGTCAGTCCGTGTATAGTCTTTGGGTAGTGGTTCAGTTCCAAGCTCTGTTTGGTTGGAATTGTTGTTCTTATAGAGTCGCAAGCCCTTTCAGCTCTTTCAGTCCTTCCTCTAATTCTTCCAACGGGGGTCCTGTTCACAGATCAGTGGTTTGCTGCTAACATTTGCCCCTGTTCTTGACATGTTCTGGCTGTGTCTCTTAGGAAAGCTCTATATCCGGTTCCTGTCAGCATGCACTTCTTAGCTTCATCCATCTTATTTAGTTTTGGTGGCTGTACACACACACACACACACACACACACACACACACACACACACACACACACACACACACACACATATATATGCCATATGTGGGGCAGGCTCTGAATGGCCGTTCCTTCAGTATCTGCTCTAAACTTTGCCTCCCTGCTTTAGGTGCAGTTACTTTGCACTCTTAGTTGATATGCTTGTCTGAGTCTTCTGAGGCCAGAAACTGGTTTCTCTAGCATTTAGCAACTTATTTGAAAACAATTGGTGACTAAATGAAGGATTAATTGTAAGGGACTTTTCACTCTTGCCCAGAAGTCTCTGCCTCTAGCTTGTCAGGTGGGAGGGGGATTTGGAATAATAAACCTTCCTTGATCCAGAACAGAGTTATGCTAACAGAAGGAAAAACTTTTACCCAAACAATTATGCATAAAATCATATAAATGTATATATGAATTCACACATAAATATTCATACATCTTCATTAAACTAGTTGGACTTGGCTACATACTTATCTAATAATTCTATACAAATCTGTAAAGAGCAAGAAGCTTTTCTCCTCTTTAGTAAGAATAAGTAGTCCTGTCATAAAAGACCTTGATAAGTACTAATAAAGTTTTAAGAATTCTTATAGAGTCATCATTACCAATTAAGAAATCTTCTATTTGTCTACATAGCATCACTACAAGACAGTACATGTTCATTGTTCTGCTAAAATCTGTTCAAAAGTGTTGGCTAATACCTAGAGATTGTTATATATGTTTAATAATAACAGAAAAAACATATTAATAGCAGGAATCATTCCTCAGATGTAATCTATGACTTGGGCAAAGGAATGAATATGACATAGCTTTACAGTCAATGGCTGAACCATCTCAGGAAGACCACTTGTTAGTTTTTAGCTTCTCCAAGAGGCTCCTGGAATTTTGTCATAACAGATTTTGATCAATTATTCAAAACGTATGACTGATGTTCATTCAAATTTGTTGTTGTTTTTCTTTATGTGTGTACTTATGCAAGTCAACAATGTAAGGGGCTTTCACTTTGTTGTTCTAATTATGTAACCTGAAAACTAACCCATTGGTAGTCCAAAGCATTGAGGCCATGAAAATTTAGGCAGGAGTAAGCATTTGTTGAATTTGTAATAGGTATGAATGAGAATTTCTGATTGGCATTCTTCTGTAACAACAGTTTTCATTACTAACAGGCTATTAAACTAGGTTTTGAAAAATATGTGTCTACAGGATAGTGTTACTCTCAGTACTAGAAGGAAAATGATAGTTGCCACTCATTATTCATAGAGAACCACGTAAATTCGTGTGCAATGAAGCATGTATGGAAGGATGCAACTTTTTTGAGGTAAAAATGGGTCTTCAGTGATAACAAGACAGAGTTACCTCTTGTACTTAGAATCATAATTATATAAATCAATAAAGTTGCAAACATCTTTAAGAGGCCACAAAACACTGACAAGAATAAGCAGAATATATACTCATTAAAATAGATCAAGTCTAGAATCAGTGAGTCCATATATAAAACAACAGTTCAAAAAAGTTATTCCTGTTTTCTATACATCTCCCTCACATGTCCCCTTTGACCTTGTCTGTCTTTCTCACTGTCAGATTCTAAAGCTTGACTGGAGATAGAGAGTAACTTTTAATACTTTGAAAATATCAAAGTTTGAACACTTTATTTTTAAAAATTGTTTTGTCACATAATAATTCAATAATTATTGAATAAAGTAAAATGTTTTAACACATATACAATATGCAATGACTAGAACAGGGAAAGGGGCATATTTATCAATGCACACAGTTATGAGTTTCTTGTGTTGATAACTTTTCTACCAGTTATTTTGAAATACCTAGTTATTTGGAGTATTCCAAGGTTATGGTACTATGCAGTATGAAAATAACAATTAAGGGCATATGGTTTATTGGTTTTTATTGGTTGCTATTCCCATTATTGTGAAAATATCCTGGCAAAAATAACTCAAATGAGGAGTATTTTATTTTGTCTCACAATTTGAGGATATGTCCTGTTGTAGCATGAGAGTCATGATAGTAGGTATCCTGTGGTGTCTTTCACATCTTCCTGTCTCCTTAGGCACTGTCTATCTTTCTCATTTTCAGATCATCAATCTTTTTTTTTCCTTCGGAGCTGGGGACTGAACCCAGGGCCTTGTGCTTGCTAGGCAAGCGCTCTACCACTGAGCTAAATCCCCAACCCCTCAGATCATCAATCTTTTAAATTATCACATAATTACAAAAAAAAAATTGAGTCTGTGAGAAATACAATGTTTTCATCCTATTTAATTATGTTCAGAATACTGAAGTCCATAGAGTTTTATTAGCCACATTTAAAGGATGTTTTTCCACCTAATCAGTGTATGCTACAGCATCACCCACAGGCATGCCTGGGTGTTTATCTTCTAGGTGATTCTAGACCTTTTTTCAATAATATTCAGCATCACCACTTACATTAGGGCATTTGAATTGAGCATGTAAATCCTTATTTTACATCTGGGGAAATTGGAACTTTCCTAACACTGAGAAAAGTCTTCATGAAATTCTATGAGTTTGTATTTAAAGACTGGTAAACAGGCCTTTTCTATATGAAGGTAGAAAGAACAATGAAATATAAGAATTAAATGTTTATCGGTTTCTGACTTATTAAGAAGTGATTATGTTTAAAATTTTTCTTGTGTATTGAAAATAAAACTAAAAGACAAAAAGTAATGAGAATTATGAATAGTCATTGAATACACATATAGAAACAATTTATATTAGTGAATTAGAGAGTAGAAACATATATTTTGGGTATCAATGCATTCTCTAGTATTACTTCTTCACAGTGAAATTGTTAGAGGCAATCTGTGTGGTCATAACACAGTGCTGAAGTGAGAAATAGTCATATGACATAATATAGCCCTTTCCATCAGCCTTTTATTATTTTTTCTTTTTCTTTTTGTTCTCAGAATGAAACACAAACACTTTTGAATATTAACTAAGCCCATGCCCACTGAATTTTACTTCAACAGACCATTATCACTACAAGGGGTACTTCTGTACTTCTGCATAATTCATAACCTAAGATAGTGAAATAGGATATCTAAGTTTCATTGTGAGATGAAGACTTCAGAATGAATATGGATTATAATAATTTTGATTACATTATACTAAAATAAAAATATATCATTTAAAACACTTATATATTTGACAGTCCAAAGGGGATAGACTCCAGCTCTGACTTTCATTCCTGATAATATGAATTCTGAATATTCATGTACTGTTTAAAGTCAACAAACAAATCTTCTTCACTCTCATTATTTCTAGTACTCACGGGTGGTAATGAGCTAATCTATTCTAGGTTTAAAAATTCATATCATGTACATACATGATTAATTATAAAATGTTAATCTAGGTGAGGTTTAAAAGTGATTCTAGTTTTAAATTTTTATTTCTTGTATTTATTTGTATATTTATATTTTAGATATGTGCATCGCATGCTAGGTTGTAGTAGGTGAGGAAACAATTACATGAGGTTATCCTCTCCTTTAACAATGTGGGTTTCAGGGATTATACTCACCTCACTCAAGTCATCAGGTTTGTGGCAAATACATTTACCTCTTAAACTATTCACTTTCCCAGCCACAGATGATTATTTATATATACATACATAGATACCATATTTATACACTTTTTGAAATACTTTGTATCTAAATTAAACTCTTACGGTGCTATATTTTAGAATCCTCATATATTCTTTATCAATGCTTTACCACACCATATTTTTTTCATGGCATTTTTTACTTCTGCATTCCTCAGAGTATAGATAAGAGGGTTGAGCAAAGGTGTTGCTATTGCATAAAACACAGATACCATCTTATCTATTGGCAAAGTGATTAGTGGCCGTGTGTATATAAATATACAGGGACCAAAAAATATGACCACCACAATGAAATGAGAAGTGCATGTAGACAAGGCCTTTCGTCTTCCTTCTGCACTGTGGTTTCTCAGAGAGTATAAGATTACAATATAGGAGATGAGCAGTACTATGAAACTTACCGTGCATATGGCACCACTATTAGACACAACTAGCAAATTTATCACATAGGTATCCATGCAGGCAAGTTTCAACAAGGGCTGCAAATCACAGGAAAAGTGATCAATTACATTTGGTCCACAGAACGGTAATCTTAAGGCCAAGATAATCTGTGCTGAAGAGTGGATACAAGACCCTACCCAGGCAAGAATTACCAATATACCACAGATGTGCTGGTTCATTATAGTTGTATATCTTAGAGGCTTACAGATTGCTACATAGCGGTCAAAGGCCATGAGGATAAGCACAAAGATCTCCATGCACCCAAAGAAGTGGGCTGCAAAGATCTGTGTCATACATTCATTGTAGGTAATAATTTTTTTCTGGAAGAGGGAGTCCACGATCAATCGAGGTGCTGTTGTCGTAGAAAAGCAAGCATCAGCAAAAGATAAATAGAAGAGGAAAAAGTACATGGGACTTCCAAGTGTCTGACTCAGCTTAATGGTTACCACAATGAGAAAATTCCCCAGTAATGTCATAAGATAAAGAATCAAGAAGACTCCAAATATTGCCTTCTGTTTTTCTGAATCCTGAGTCAACCCCAACAGAATGAATTCAGTCACACTGTTGTTATGCATCATATCAGTGGCTATATTAGGTAGCAATGGCTGAAAATATTTTACCTGCAAACAAAGAAATAATATATTGAGATCCAGATATTGAAATTCCTTGGCTCTACTGCATGCTGTTATTCTCATCTGCCTTTGAAATCCCTGAAACACCTTTCACAATGTCAACATAGATACCTATACCTCAATGGGATTTCCCATTGACTCAGCTTATTGGACTGGACCAAAGATTTTGAATTTCAGGAAAGAAAAATATGAGTGTTTTTCAGGTACCTTGATTCCTGTTGATATTTCAAAGTGTAGAGTTTGTTCTTTCTTTGAGAATATGTGGATGCTTCAGTCCTACTTAAAAGGGGAAACAAAATAATTACGAGAGATTAAGGGAAGGAGGAAGTTGGGAGGGAGAGAGAAGGAGGAGGGAAAAAGTAGGACAGTAACAGATGTGGGGGAAGACAGAGGAGATGTACATAGGGTCAAGACATTGAATGTAGGTGTGTAGCAGTGGTGGATGTGTAACTGTGCTTAGTCTCCAGAAAGTCACAGATGGCAGGATAGCAAGATGCTCAAGGACCCAATGTGGATGACATTAGTTGAAATGACCAACAAGAGGGAGAGAGAACCTGTACAGAACATACACAGAGTTTAGGTATGGCCCCAGACTGAGGGAGGTGAGGGATAGGGCCACCTACCCATCTCAAAAATATTAATCCAGAATTGCTCCTGTTTAAAGGAAATTTAGGTACAAAGAGTGGAGCAGAAACTGAAAGAAAGGCCATCCAGAGAACTTTCCATGTGGGGATCTATTCCATTTAGAGTCACCAAACCCAGACACTATTGCTGATAGCAAGAAGTGCTTGCCGACAGCAGCCTGATATAACTGTTCCTTGCCACAGCAGGATCAATAAATGCGGATGTTTGCAGCCAGTCATGGAAATGAGCAGGGGGACCCCAATAGAAGATTTTGAGGAAGGACTGAAGGAGCAGAAGGGTTTTGTAACCCTATAGGAAGAACAACAATATCAACCAAGCAGAATCCCCAGAGCTCCCAGGGACTAAACCACCAACCAAAGAGTACACTTGGAGGGACACATGGCTCCAGTTGCATATCAAGCAGAGTATGGTCTTATATGAATGACATCAGTGTGAGGGGAGGCTCTTGGTCCTATGAAGGCTCTATGCCCCAGTGTTGGGAAATGTTAGCAGATTGAGGCAGGAGGTGAGGGTGGGGAAGTACCCCCATAGCAACAGGGATTAGGAGGATAGGATATGGTATGTGTTTGTGGAGAGGTACCTGCGAAGATAGATAACATTTGAAATGTAAATAAATAAAATAACTAATAAAAAGTAAAAAATGATAAAGAAAAGAAAAAGTGATGTGTTGATTAGGTAACTTTGGGAAAACATATATGTCTATTGGTTGTGTTGGGAGGGTCTGGGCTCAAACATTTTTTTTTACCCATTTGCAGTACTTTGAAAGAATAAGTATTTTATCCATGCATACATTCACATGTACATGTAGACCTATTGATGACTCTTGCTGATTCTTTCTTTGTACTTTGCAATATGAAAAACACTACTTAATGTGATGAACTACTAAGCCTATTAATTCCATTATAACAAAAATCTTAACTCTGTTCACTACCTTTTGTTTCTATTTTCCCTGGCTCCTTTAGCCCCTGAATAAGTTATAATTTATAAAAGTGTATTTAATCCAATTTTAATATCACCTCTTTATTCAGTGTAACATTTTACTGTGAAAGCATAAGGGTTTGGAATACTTTAAATTTGGTATGGTCCCAGAAAATTTACTATAAATTTTCATTATATTTCAGTTTATTTCACCAGGAAAATAACATTTTCTAGCTGTAAGTTTTACATTTCCTAAAAGATTTCATTTTTTAAAAAGTAAAAAAGTTACTTAGAAAATATGACCTATACATATATTACTCCATTTTATATTAAAAAAAAAACCTCTTTTTCTGCAACGTTAGATTTTATTGAGGTTTCCTTTTGGTGTGTATTCAAATATGTTTGCCTTATGTTACTGAAAGATGCCCTCAATGTAAAGTTGTTGCCTCATTTTGCATAGGATTTTTATAAAATTTTTAGTATGTTTGTAACATGTTTCCTCATTTCTTTACATGCGTTTACCTCTCTCTCTCATCTTTTGCGTGTATGTGTTTGTGTGTGCATGCATACGTGTGTGTGTGTGTGTGTGTGTGTGTGTGTGTGTGTGTGTGTATGCAGGTGAACATTCTCTTGTTAGAAATGGGAGCAATCTTTATCTGGTGATCCATTTCAATGGCCTCATGCTTTTATACTTAATAGTCATAAATATCAATTTAAGTTTAATACTATTATAATAATAATAACATAATAATATAATACATTTTTCAAGAGTCTTATGCTGCTAATAATTTTTACTTTATAAATAACATTTCAAAAGCTAATGAATTGTGAAGCATAAATAATTTGAACTAATGCTAAATAAATTATCATTATTGATAAATATTAGCTGTTTTTCAATCTTTATATAACTAAACTACTAATTTAATTTTAAATAATTAATTGTTATTATAAAATCACAAAAGCAAACAAAATATGTGAGGATAATCTCAGAATATGGAGAAATCTCCTGTGATCACAGATTGGCAAGACTAATAATTTAAATAATAGGCATCTTTCCAAAAGCAATCTACACTTTCAATAAAATCCCCATCAAAATTCCAACTCAATTTTTCATAGATTTAGAAAGAGCAATGTGCCAATACATTTGGAAAAACAAAAAACCCAGGATAGTGAGAACTATTCTCAACAATAAAAGACTGGCCTTGTTGGGCACCTATGGATGGAGAAACCCTTGGTTTTGTCAAGCTTGGACCCCCAGTATAGAGGAATGTCAGGAGGGAGGGAAGGGAGTAGGTGGGAAGGGAAGACCCTTATAGAAAAGGGGATAGAATGGAATAGGGATCTTATGGCTGGGAAACATGGAAAGGGATTAACATTTGAAATGTAAATAAAAAAATTAAAAAAAAAGACCTTCTGGGGGAATCACCATCCCTGACCTCAAGCTGGATTACAGAGCAACAATGATAAAAACTGTATGATACTGGTATAGAGACAGGCAAGTAGATCAGTAGGATAGTATTGAAGACCCTGAAATAATCCCACACACCTATGGTCACTTGATCTTTGACAAAGGAGCAAACAGCTTTTTCAACAAATGATTCTGGTTCAACTGGTGGTCTGAATGTAGAAGAATTCAAATTGAGCCAGCCACCCTTATTCCCCTGTACAAAGCTTAAGACCAAGTGGACCAAGGAGCTCCACATAAAACTAAATACACTCAAGCTAATAGAAAAAAAAGTGGAACAGAGACTCAAACACATGGGCAAAAATTCCTTAACAGAAAACCTATGGCTTATGCTCTAAGATCTATATCAACAAATAGGACTTCATAAAATCACATAGCTCTATAAGGCAAAGTGCACTGTCCTTAAGACTAAATGGCAGCCATAGATTGGGAAACAATCGTTATCAATTCTACATCCAATAGATTGCTAATATCCAATATATTCAAGAACTCAGGAAGTTAGACTACAGAGTCAAATAACCCTATTTGAAAATGGGGTACAGAGTTTAACATAGAATCCTCGACTGAGCAATATCAAATGGCTGAGAAACACCTAAAGAAATGTTCACCAGGGAAATGCAAATCAAAACGACCCCAAGATTCCACCTCACACCAGTGAGAATGGCTAAGATAAAAAACTCAGGAAACAACAGATGCTGGAAAGGATGTGGAGAAAGAAGAACATTTCTCCATTGTTTGTGATATTGCAAGCTGGTATAACCATTCTGGAAAAAAGTCTGGAAGTTCCTCAGAAAATTGGACATAGTACTACCTGAGGACTCAGCTGCCCCATTGCTGCAGATATATCAAAAAATGCTCTAACAAATAACAAGGACACATGCTCCATTATGTTCATAGCAGCCTTATTATAATAACCAGAAGCTGAAAAGAACCCATATGCCCTTCAACAGAGGAATGGATACAGAAATTGTGATAAATTTATAGGATGGAGTACTATACAGCTATGAAAAACAATGACTTCATGAAATTCACAGGCAAATGGATGGAACTGGAAAGTATCATCCTGAATGAGATAATGCAATCACAAAAAACAAACAGACAAAGAAACATACAAACAAAAAAGAAAACAAACATCTGCACATGATATGCACTGATTGATAAGTTGATATTATCCCAAAAGCTCAGATTACCCAAGATGCAATCCACAGACCACATGAAACTCAAGAAGGACAACCAAAGTACGGATTCTTCCCTATTTCTTAGAAGGGGAAACAAAAAATATTCACAGGAAGAAATGTGAAGACAATCTTTGGAGCAGAGACTGAAAGTAAGGCCATCCAATTTGGCACCACCTGGGATCCAGCCCATATACAGCCACCAAACCCAGATAATGTTGCTGATACCAACAAG
Organism: Rattus norvegicus; assembly: GCF_021556685.1. NCBI lineage: Eukaryota > Metazoa > Chordata > Mammalia > Rodentia > Muridae > Rattus > Rattus norvegicus. The sequence goes on along the minus strand of NC_141536.1, from coordinate 73,320,128 downwards.
TGCATGCTGTCAGGAGCCTGATATAGCTGTCTCCTGAGAGACACAGTCAGAGCATGACAAATACAGAGGCTAATGCTAGCAGCACACCACTGAACTGAAAATAAGTTCCCTGTTGGTGGAATTAAAGGAAAGGATTGAAGGAGCTAAAGAGGCTTGAACCCCATAAGAATAACACAAACAAACCAGAGCTCCCAAGGACTAAATCACTACCCAAGGATTACACATGGACAGACCCATGGAATCAGCTGCATATGTAGCAGAGGATGGCTTTGTTGGGCAACAATGGGCAAAGAAGGCCTTGGTCCTGCCAAGGATCGATGGTCCAATATAGGTGAATGTCAAGGCAGGGAAGTTGGAATGGGTGGGAAATAGTGGGGCAACACCCTCATGGAAGCAGAGTTAGAGAAGGATGGAAAAAGGGGTTCAGGGACAGGAACCCAGGAAAGGGATAACAATTGAAATGTACATAAAAAACAATCCAGAAAAAAAAGGAATTTGAATTCACACTTCTGCTGTGCAGAAACCTGTTAACTTTCTTATAAAGATTTGAGTCTATTTGTACATGTGATTTGTGTACCCTTACCTTATGTAAAAGTGTGGTCAGAATCATAGGTCTGATAACTTTTCAGATAAACTAAAATTTGTGATAAAATTTATTCTACATGAGTTAGTTGATAGAAATAAATATACTTCATTAGTCTCATAAAAGGATTGTACATTTTCACTTTAACTTGTTTTCCCAGAAAATGTCATACTTTTAATAATCTTTTTTAGAATGTTTTTTTTCACAAAAGCAGTTTTCATTTGAGGAAAGGACAAGTCTGGCTCATAGGATTGGAGTTCTAAGTCCTTACATTTAAGTGTTAGTGGCATAACCTGGGCTATCAATCTTGCTTCTCTTTGGTTGGAAAGGGTACTTGCGTTAAAGTCCTCCAGGGAACGAAAACGACCAAGAAAGGAAGGAACAAACACCTCAGCTACTGGTACTGCCCTTCAGATTCTGTCAAACTAACAAACTTTCACTGTCTGACCTGCAAGGTGCCACCCAGTGCAGAGGTACATAGGACCCTTGCAAAAGGCAGATGAGGCAGAAGGAACAGATGCAGGCCTCTTTGGGAAGAGGAGGAGTCCACAGATTCAGACTTCTACGTTAGGGATAATCTTTGTGTTAGGCATAGCTCAAGGCACACACACTCCAGGTCCTGTTGTAGTTAAGTATACTTGTCATGTCCTTGCTACTCAGATCGAAGTTAAAGACCTTAAAGTTCTCAGCCATGCATTCTGGTGTCACAGACATGGGGATTACCAAGATGTTTCTTTGAATGGGAACAAGAGCAGCACGTAGGCTGTAGTTTTACTGTCCTTGGCTGCAGTTGCCTTGATATAGTTTAATCTTGATATATACTTGAATAGAGTTCAGCCTAGCAAAATAATGGAACTTGTTTGTTACTAATGTTGGCTTTTGTTAGTGACTACTTCTTTTGCTGTAAAATCTTCACATTTCATTTAGTCCAACTTGCCAATTTCCTTATTTTACTTTATTCCTATATGATATTATTTATATATGAAAGTATTCTTGACTATTTTATAATTATCTTTAGTTTCGTGGGTGAATCAAAGAGTCTGAGGAGGTAAAACTAATCAAAATACACTTTGTAAACAAAATTTAATTTCAAGAAAAAAGGAATGTAAACAAAATAGTTAAATACTTAAGGCACGATTTTGTTACATTATTAGAAAAGAAACCAGGACTGGAGCAATAGCTCAGCCCATAAGAGCACTGACAGCTCTTCCAGAAGTCCTGAATTCAATTTCCAGCAACCACATAGTGGTTCACAACAATCTATAATGGAGTTCAATGTCCTCTTTTGGTGTGTCTGAAGAGAGCAACAGTGTACTTGTAGAAATAAAACAAATAATTTTTTTAAGAAAAAGAAGAGAAACCATCTTTGGATAGAAAAGAATAATTTCTCATGTGATATAATGCTCACAGAGGAACTTGAAATTACTTCAATAAATGAATTTAATCTTCAAATTACAGAGGTCAGTTTGCAGCCAGTTTATCATGTTACCTATAAGGGTGAGTTAAAGTTATTTTCCACAAGCACAATCAAACTCCACTTCTCTGCCCATGAAGATATAAAACTTGAACATCACATTATCCATATGTAATTTTGTATATTTCAAAAATGTGTCTCTATTGGGTTTCTATAAAGATTAGTTTGCTCATCATAAAGGTACATAGATATGTGGCTATCCTCTCCTGCTCCACCGATTTGGTTACTTTCATCCTCAAGTACAGCCTTCCATTTCATAAAATTTTATTTAAAGTTGTTTATTTGCTAAATTTTTACATTTTTTAAATCTAAATTATTCTCTCCAAAGTGGATGAAAAAATCATCCTTAATGATCTTAATAGCTTCTCTGTGGTTACCGCAAGATAAAATGACATTTAATGTTATATTGACTGAATAATCACAGAAATCAAAACTGCATAGCACTGTATAGCAAGATATCGACAAGAGAATCTCTATAATCAAGGGGAAATTGAAACAGAACATCTGCAATAATGTAGATTCCAGTGATACGAAAATTAGAGAGAAGTAGCTTTATAATGAAAGAAATTAAATCACATTTAATAGGATTGAGAAGGAAAATACATATCCAGGCAAATAAATTAATAGAATGTCTTCTGCGTAGGAGACTCCAAAAACATTAGAAAGTTTTAGAGATGTAAGAAGTTTCTTAGAAGAAATTTATAAAAGTAAGGTAAGTAATTTTTGGTCTCTTTCCATGATTACACTATAAAATTGGAGGCACAAAACATATGAACATGACTATTAAGTTGATTCACGAGGACTCAGTGAGAGCCTCCCCAGTTGAAGGTGCTGTTATCAAGTTAGATGACCTAAATTTGATCCCACACCTATCTAATGAAGGAGACATTCATTCCTTTGAGAAGCCCTGTAACTTTCACAGATATTCCATGAAACTCACAGACATATCTGCACACAAACACACACACACACACACACACACACACACACACACACACACACACAGAGAGAGAGAGAGAGAGAGAGAGAGAGAGAGAGAGAGAGAGAACAGACAAACAGAAATGTAATAAAAATTCAAGTAAAGATTTATTAATCTCATGAAATAAAAATTATCGGTAGATATTGTGGAATTTTACAAATTTTGTATGTCCTCGATGGGCTTAACTCTTGACTGTAATGAAGAGACTATATCATTCAAGATCCCAGGATCTACCTGTTAATGATATTTGTTTGTCTGTTCTTTCATGTAAGAAGAATAAATTCAACTTTGCCATGCAAAATTGCAGGTGTTGGAACATAAAGTCTTGGCTTCTGTTCCTGGGTCAGATCTGGAAGCTGTGTGGTAAGAGTTTTTGCTGTGTGTGCAGACTAGTATAACTTAACCTTGCCTTATTATGTGCAGTGCAGCAAAACTGAATAAAAAAAAGCAATGTTTGAACAATAATGAAAGAAATGAGTACCAGGGATGACATGATTCAGCAAATAAATATATACAAATTTATAATTTAAGTCTATTAGTGTCATTGAAGCTGAGGGCCATAAAATGCAAACAGGCAATGCAGGTTTTCCTAAGTTTGACTTCAGTATAGTACCCATCTTGAGAAGTCTAGAAGTACTCATCCTCAACTACTTTCTAGACAAACAGCAAAATGGAATATTGTTCCTTTACTTTACAAAAGATAGTTGTACTGTTTAGATTATAGGTTCTTTGCACAGTATTTTACCATTATTACTTTTTAAAGTCTCATGAAATTTAGTAGAAGAAATACAATGAATCATATTGTGATACATACATTAAATATACATATCAACATATTTAACTCTGCCTTTATGTTTTTATAACTCTGTGTCTATCATCCTTGTCTACATTATTCTTCTTGCATATATCACTTATACGTGTATGTAATCTTAGGAATTATTTAGAAAATCACCAATGGTCTTTAGGCATATGTCTTTCCTATGTGTTTAATCACTAAGCAAGAACCAACACTTAAATTACCTTTTTTACTTTCACTTATTATAAATGCTCTACCCTTTTGTCTCATTTTTATCATTGTTTTAAATGGACATGTGGGCATGTGAAATCAAGTGATTCATATGCTAGAAGATTACTACTGTTTCAAAACATAGTTGTTGAGACACTCTGTATGGCTTTCAGAATCACTATTCCAGCTACTACTTATCTGTTCACTTCATGCACTCCATGTAAACACATCTAGAAGGACTCTTTCTATAAAAGTTCTACACAGTGCATGGTGATGATTTTTCATTTTCTAAAACATCTACCCCATATTTTTTCCTATGGAGAGCCCAATGCAAACACTATTTCCTCAGCAAAGCCTGTCTAGATTTATATAGCCAAGTGCCTGAATTACAAATACATATTTGTTATAAGCTTTTTATATTTTTCTTGAGTCATGTCATCTCTAGCATATACTCCTGTCCTTGTTTGAGCATTGTTAATTAATTCAGTTTTACCACACTTGAATCTGGCAAGTTTGTATCATTCCAGTCTGCATATATTATAAATTCTTGCTGTGTTTATAAAACAGTCACTAGACAATACCCAGGGCCAGAAGCCAAGCCTTTGTGTTCCACATGTTCTAACCACATTTTATATTTCAGCAACTATGTCTTTTATAATTAGAAGAAGATTTTCCATCACAAGTAATATAATGTCATTGTCAGTAACCATCAGAGGATGAGGATCATAGGATAAGCCAGGAAAACTTGAAACTTTCAGGAAAGTTTAAAAAAGAACTATAGATGAAGAGTGTTCTATGATAGAAGTAGGGCTTTTTCTTACTTTTATTCTTTGAATTTGCTCTACAGCAAACACCTAGTATTGGTAAACAGACAATATATGCCAGACCCTGACACTGCTCCCATCAGCATGAGACTCTGTCGCAGCAGGGTCAATGCTAACTGACTGTCTATTCACAGGGCCAACACCAACCCTTTTCCTGACTGCATTCTTTGTAAATAAGTCTGCGAGTACCCCAAGCCGTAGTCCAGTATGTTAGACTCCAGTGTACAATAAAGAAATAAAAATGTAAAGAACTTCACATCAGTGAATTGTACATAACATTGTGCCATTAGGTTTTACAGGATTAAATTGAATATGAGCTGATATTAATCCTGCTTACCCATTCAAATTTCCCTCCCCTCACTTCCTCTGCCTTCTATGATTATTTTGTTTCCCCTTCTAAACATCCTTGCTTGGGAATTCCTTTTTGTTTACCTTCTTGGTATGGAGGGTGTAGCCTGGGTATTCCAGACTAACGCTTATCAATGAATACATACCATGAATGTCCTTTTGGCTCTTGGTAACATCACTCAGGATGATATTTTCAAGTTTCATCTGTTTGCCTGCAAAATACATGATGTCCAAGCTTTTATTAGCTGCACAGTATTCCACTGTGTAAATGAATTACATTTTCTGTGTTCTTCAGTTGAGAGTCAGCTGTGTTGCTCCCATTTCTGGCTATTAAGAATAAAGCTGCTATAAATACAATGAAGCCCTTGTCCTTGTGACATGGTGGAGCTGCTTTTGGGTATATGCCCAGTAGAACTATTTTCAATCCTCTAACAAACAGATTGATTTCTAGAGTGGTGATAAAAGTTTGCAGTCCCACCAGGAATAGAGGAGTTTTCTCCTTTTCCACATATTTGCCCGGATGTGTTGTCCCTTGAGATTTTTATCTTTGCCAAGATGATGGGTGTAAAGTGAAATCTCAGTGTTTTTTTTTTCATTTGAAGTTCCTAGATGAAAAAGGATGTTGAATATTTTTTTTCAAGTGCTCCTTGCTACTCTGTTGAGAATTCTGTTTAGTTCCGTGCCCCAATTTTAATTAGGTTATTTAATTTCTTGGAGTCTAACTTCTTGAGTTCTTTATATATTTTGGATAATAGCCATCTACTGGACATAGTGACGATCTTTCTCCAATCTGTAGGCAGGTATTTCATCCTATTGGCAGTGTCCTTTCCCTTATAGAAGCTTTGCTGTTTCATGAGGTCCCATTGTAAATTCTTTTTTTTTATTTTTTCCATCTTGGTTAACTTGAGTATTTCTTATTTAAATTTCAATTGTTATTTCCCTTCCGGTTTCCGTGTCAACATCCCTCTAACCATTCCCCCGCTTCTGTATGGGTATTCCCCACTGGTACTCTTACTAGTCTATTCAGTGTTACCTATGAGGTTGGAACCCAGGGTCAGTCCATGTATAGTCTTTGTGTAGTGTCTTATTCCTGGAAGCTCTGGTTGGTTGGCATTGTTGTTCATATGGGGTCTCAAGCACGTGAAGAGCTCTTTCAGTTCTTTCTAAGATTCCTTCAAAGAGGGTCCCGTTCTCAGTACACTGGTTTGCTGCTGGCATTCACCTAAGTATTTGCTGTATTCTGTCTGTGTCTCTCAGGAGAGATCTACATCCGGTTCCTGTCGGACTGCACTTCTTTGCTTCATCCATCTTATCTAATTGGGTGGCGGTATATGTATGGGCCACATGTGGGGCAGGCTCTGAATGGGTGTTCCTTCTGCCTCTGTTCTAAACTTTGCCTCCCTATTCCTTCCAAGGGTATTCTTGTTCCCATTTTAAAGATGGAGTGAAGCATTCGCATTTTGGTCATCCTTCAGTTTCATGTGTTCTGTGCATCTAGGGTAATTCAAGCATTTGGGCTAATATCCACTTATCAATGAGTACATACGATGTGTGTTTTGCTGTGATTAGGTTACCTCACTCAGGATGATATTTTCCAGTTCCATCCATTAGCCTATGAATCCATTTCATAAAGTCATTGTTTTTGATAGCTGAGCAATATTCCATTGTGTAGATGTACCACATTTTCTGTATCCATTCCTCTGTTGAAGGGCATCTGGGTTCTTTCCAGCTTCTAGCTATTATAAATAAGGCTGCTATGAAAATAGTGAAGCATGTGTCTTTGTTATATGTTGGGGCATCTTTTGGGTATATGCCGAACAGTGGTATAGCTGGGTCCTCAGGTAGTTCAATATCCAATTTTACAGGAAACTCCAGACTGATTTTCAGAACAGTCGTACCAGTCTGCAATCCCACCAACAGTGGAGGAGTGTTCCTCTTTCTCTACATCCTCACCAGTATTTGCTGTCACCTGAATTTGATCTTAGCCATTCTCACTGGTGTTTTGATTTGTATTTCCCTTATAACTAAAGATGTTGAACATTTCTTTAGGTGTTTCTCAGCCATTCTGTATTCCTCAGCTGTGAATTCTTTGTTTAGCTCTGAACCCCATCTTTTAATATGGTTATTTGTCTCCCTGCAGTCTAAGTTCTTGAGTTCTTTGAATATTTTGGATATAAGCCCTCTATCAGTTGTAGGATTGGTAAAGATTTTTTCCCAATCTGTTGGTTGTCGTTTTGTCCTAACAACAGTGTCCTTTGCCTTACAGAAGCTTTGCAGTTTTATGATATCCCAATTTTCAATTCTTGATCTTAGAGCATAAGTCATTGGTGTTTTGTTTAGGAAATTTTCTCCAGTGCCGTGTGTTCGAGATGCTACCCCAATTTTTCATCTATTAGTTTGATTGTCTCTGGTTTGATGTGGAGGTCCTTGATCCACTTGGACTTAAGCTTTGTACAGGGTGATAAGCATGGATCAATCTGCATTCTTCTACATGCTGACCTTCAGTTGAACGAGCACCATTTGCTGAAAATGCTATATTTTTCCATTGGATGGTTTTGGCTCCTTTGTCAAAAATCAAGTGACCATAGGTGTGTGGGTGCATCTCTGGGTCTTCAATTCTATTCCCCTGGTCTATCTGTCTGTCTCTGTATGAATACCATGCAGTTTTTAATCACTGCTCTGTAATACTGCTTGAGTTCAGGGATAGTGATCCCCCGAGAAGGCCTTTTATTGTTGAGGATAGTTTAGCTATCCTTGGTTTTTTGTTATTCCAGATGAATTTGCAAATTTTCTGTCTAAGAAGAATTGGATTGGTATTTTGATGGTGATTGCATTGAATCTGTGGATCGCTTTTGGTAAAATGGCCATTTTTACTGTAGTAGTCCTGCTGATCCATGATCATGGGAGATCTTTCCATCTACTGAGGTCTCCTTCAATTTCTTTCTTCAGAGGCTTAAAGTTCTTATCATACAGATCTTTCACTTGCTTGGTTAAAGTCAATCCGAGGTATTTTATATTATTTGGGACTATTATGAAGGGTGTCGTTTCCTTAATTTCTTTCTTGGCTTATTTCTCTGTTGTGTAGAATAAGGCTACTGATTTATTTGAGTTAATTTTATACCCAGCCACTTTGCTGAAGGTGTTTATCAGGTTAAGTTTTCTCTGTTGGAACTTTTGGCATCACTTAAATATACTATCATATCATCTGCAAATTGTGAAATTTTGACTTCTTTTCCAATCTGTATCCATTGTCAATTCTTAAACCAGGGCCTGAGCATTTGGTTTTCAGTTCAGGAAAGTGGCTTCTGCACCAATGCATTGAAGAAAATTTCCCACTTTTTCTTCTGTTAGGTTTAGTATATCCAGTTTTATGTTGAGGTCCTTCATCCACTTAGATTTGAGTTTTGGGCAAGGTAATGAATTCATCCAGTTAGACCAATCCCATATATTGAAGACACTTTCTTTTTTCCATTGTATGCTCTTGTCTTCTTTGTCAGAATCCAAGTGTCCATAGGTACTTGGGCTTATTTTTGGGTCTTTGAAGCTATTTGATTTATTGATCTCTCTGAATCTGTACCAATGCCACACAGTTTTTAGCACTATTGCTCTATAGTAGAGTTTGAGGTGTGGGATGGTGATTTGTCCAGACTTTTTTTTTATTGTTTAGGCTTGTTTGTCTATCCTGCTGTGTTGTTTGTTTTGTTTTTCTTTTACTTTCTGTATGAAGTTAAGAAGTCATTTTTCATGATTTGTAAAAATTGTGTTTGAGGCTCTTCCCCACTTTCTCTTTTATTAGTTTCAGTGCATCTGATTTTATTTGGAGGTCTTTAATCTACTTGGACTTGAGCTTTGTACATGGAGGTAAGAATGGATCAATTTTCATTCTTCTACATGATGACCTTTAGTTGAGCCAGCATCGTTGTTGAAAAAGCTGTCTGTTTTCAGTTGCATGGTTTATCACCTTTTTCAAAGATCAAGTGTTCAAGATATATGTGGGTTCATTTTTAGGTTTTCAATTCTATTCCATTGATTTACCTACCTGTCTCTGTATAAATTCCAGGCAGTTTTTATCAGGATTGCTCTGTAATACATCTTCAGGTCAAGGATGGTGATTCTGCCTGAAGTTCTTTTATGTTGAAAGCAGTTTAAGCTATCCTGATATTTTTTGTTATTTCAAATGAATTTGAAAATTGCTTTTGCTAATTCTATGAAGAACTGAGATGGAATTTTGATAGGGATTGCATTGAATCTGTAGATTGCTTTTGGTAAGATGGCTATTTTACTACAGTAATCCTGCTAGTCCATGAGCATGGGAGATCCTTCCATCTTCTGCGATCTTCTTCAATTTCTTTCTTCAGAGACTTGAAGATTTTGTCATACAGATCTTTCACTTGCTTGGTTAGAGCACACCAAGGTATTTTATATTATTTGTGACTATTGTGAGGGTTTTCATTTCCCTAACTTCATTCTCAGCCTGTTTATCCTTGGAGTTGTGGAAGGTTACTGATCAGTTCAAGTTAATATTACATTCAGCCACTTTACCAAAATTGTTATCAGCTATAGTTGTGCCCTGGTGGAATTTTTGGGATCATTTAAGTATACAACCATATCATCTGCAAATAGTGATATTTTTATTTTTCCTTTCCAATTTGTATCCTTTTGACCTCTTTTTTTGTCTAATTGCGCTATGATTTCAAGTACAATATTGTATAAGTAGGGAGAGAGAGTGAACAGCCTTGTCTTGTCCCTGATTTTAGTGGGATGGCTTCAATTTTTCTCCATTTAGTTTGAGATTGGCTACTGGTTTGCTGTATATTGTTTTACTATGTTTAGCTATGGACCTTGAATTCCTGCTCTTTCCTAGTCTTTCATCATGTAGGGGTGTTGAATTTGTCATAAACTTTTCAGCATCTAAAGAAATGATCATGTGGTTGTTTGTTTTTTTTTTTCCCTTTGAGTTTGTTTAGAACTTGAGTTTGTTAGTTTGTTCCTGGACTTTCATATATCAAGGCATTCAGGGCTATGAGCTCTCATCTTATTTCTGCTTTCATTAAAACTCAGAAGTTTGGGTATTTTGTGCCTTCATTTTCATTCCATTCTAAAAAGTCTTTAACTCTTTTATATTTCTTCCTTGTCTGAGTTGTAATTGAGTAGATTGTTGTTCAGCTTGCATATATTTGGGGGGTTTCTGTTGTTTTTTTGTTAGTTATAATGATCTGATAGAATGTATGGGATTATTTCATTCTTTTTGTATCTTTTGAGGCCTTTTTCGTGACTAATGATGCCGTCAATTTTGAGAAGGTACCATGAGGTGCTTTGAAGAATGCTTTTGATTTACAATGAAATGTTCTATATTGTCTGTTAAATTTATTTGGTTCATAACTTCTCTTAGTTTCCCTGTTTCTCTGTTTAGTTTATGTTTCCATGATCTGTAGATTGATGAGAGTGGTGCATGTTGAAGTCTCTTACCATTATCATCTTCTTCTTCTTCTTCTTCTTCTTCTTCTTCTTCTTCTTCTTCTTCTTCTTCTTCTTCTTCTTCTTCTTCTTCTTCTTCTTATTCATATTCTTATTCTTCTCCTTCTTCTTTTTTACAAGAAGATTACTTGCATGGTTTTACTAGGGTGTAGTTTCCCACCTTGGGTTTGAGTTTTCAATCTATCATCCATTGTATGGCTAGATGTATGGACAGATATTGTAAATTTTTTTCATGGAATATACTGTTTTCTCCATCTATGATGATTGAGCATTTTGCTGGATATAGTAACATGTGTTGTCATTTGTGTTCTCTTAGGGTCTGTATGACATCTGTCAAGGATCTTCGAGCTATCATAGTCTGTTGAGAAATCTGGTATAAATCCAAATCTTGCTTTTCATGCTTGTTGGGATATGCAGTAGTTTCTGTGATAGGACAACTAAGTTCTCATGATGCCAAGTAGTCATGGTTTCTGTTACTTGTGGTCTTGCACTTGCATCTCTCATCTAATTTTCTCTGAAGTTAGTTGGTCTTTCTGTCTCTTACTGGAACTTGTTTCTCCTGTGGACCTGTGAGCCTGATTGCCTATGATATTTGGCATGACAGTGCTCCTGGCAGACCAGCTTTCTGCAGGCAATTTTTGTATCAGAGGGCTGTGGACCCTCTGGGTGTAGATGGAGACATGAAGGGTCCTGTCTCAGGCCACCTTGCAGCTCCCTAGCTCTGTGTACTACTGGCAGCTCTTTCATTGGATAGTCAGTGGAGCTGATAACTTTAAAAGCCAGGAATGCTGATTTTGTATTGTGATTCTTTGATCCTAAACAGTCTCCCTATGTAACCATACAGTTGAACCTATTATTGGATCCTGGTGAGCTGAGCATAAGATACACATATGTGACAGAAGAATTATAAATTTCATTTTGCCTAGTGGTTTTGTACTCGTTTTCAGGTTTATTACATTCCATCAACTCAGAATTGTCTATTTCATCAATATATAGACTGAGATTTACTTTATTTTACTTTATTTTTCTGGAATATTTTATTTATTTCCATTTCAAATGTTATCCCCTTTCATCCCTCTCCCATAACCACTCCCCAGTCCCCCTGCTTCTATGAGGATGCTCCCACTCCCACCCATGTGCTCAAAATTCAACACCTTGGCAATGCCATCTGCTACTTCTCATGTCTGGAATCATGAATCCCTCCATGTGTATTCAATGGGTTGGTGATTTAGTGCCTGGGAACTTTAGTGGGGTCTGTTTCGTTGGTATTGTTGTTCTTCCTATGGGGTTGCAAATCCCTTCAGTTCCTTCAATCTTTCCTCTAACTCTTCTATGGGGATCTCCTTGCTCAGTCCAAATATTACCTGCAACCATCTTCATCTGTATCGTAGGTCTTTGGCAGAGCCTCTCAGGAGAATTCCATATCTGGCTCCTGACAGCAGGCACTTCTTGGCATTAGAAATAGTGACTGGTTTTTGTGGCTGCATATGACATTGATCCCCAGGTGAGTATTTTGTTCTCCCTTTTAAGTAGGACTGAAGCATCCACAATTTGTTTTTTCTTCATGAGCTTCATATGATCTGTGATATTTTTCATATGTATTCCAAACTATTGGGCTAATATCTAAACAGTGAGGGCATACCATGTATGTTCTTTTGTGAATGCATTACCTCACTCAGGATGATATTTTCTAGGTACATCCAATTGCCTAAGAATTTCATGTAATCACTTTTATTAATTATTTTTATTTGCATTTCAAATGTTATTCCCTTTCCTGGTTTCCTGCCAATAAACCCCATATCCCATCCCCCTACTGCTAATTGTAAAAGGTTGTTCCACCTCCCCAAACACCCTGCTTCCTGCCTCCCCACCCTGACATTCCCCTTCACTGTGGGTTCCATCCTTTGCTGGACCAAGGACTTCTCCTACTATTGGTGCCCAACAAGGCCATCCTCTGCTAGATATGCAGCTGGAGATTATTTTCTTCCTTTTTCTAGGGTGTTGTTTCCCTCCTTGTGTTAGAGTTTTCCATCTGTTATCCTTTATAGAGCTGGATTCATAGAAAGATATTGTATAAATTTGATTTTGTCATGGAACATCTTGGTTTCTCCATCTATGTTAATTGAGAGTTTTACTGGATATAATAGCCTGGGCTGGCATTTGTGTTCTCTTAGGGTCTCTGTGGTATCTGCCCAGGGTCTTCTGACTTTTAGTCTCTGGTGAGAAGTCTGGTGTGATTCTAGTAAGTTTGCCTTTATATGTTACTTGACTTTTTCCCTTACTGCTTTTAATATTTTTCCTTTTTCTTGTGCATTTGTTGTTATGACTATTATGTGGCAAGTTGAATTTCTTTTCTGACCCAATTGATTTGGAGTTCTGTAGGCTCCTTTTATCTTTATGGGCATCACTTTCCTTAGGTTAGAGAAGTTTTCTTCTATAATTTTGTTGTAGATATTTACTGGCCCTTTAAGTTGGGAGTCTTCATTCTCTTCTATACCTATTATACTTATGTTTGTTTTTCTCATTGTGTCCTGATTTTCCTGGATGTTTTGGGTTAGGAACTTTTTGTGTGATGGTTGTGTCAATATTTTCTATGGAAGCTTCTAACCCTAAGATTCTCTCTTTATCTCTTGTATTCTGTTGATGATGCATCCATCTCTGACTCCTGATCACTTTCCTAGGTTTTCTATCTCCAGGCTTGTCTCCCATTGTGATTTATTTATTCCTTGTATTTCAATGTTTAAATCTTGTTTTTTTCATTTCCTTCACAAGTTGTTTGTGTTTTCCTGTAAGGCTTTAAGGGATTGGTGTTTCCTCTTTAAGGGCGTCTACTTATTTACTTGTGTTGTCCTGTATTTGTTTAAAGGAGCTATTTATGTCCTTCTTAAATCCTCTATCATCATCATGATACGTGATTTTAAATCTAAATCTTGCTTTTCTGTTATATTTGGATATCTACTATTTGCTTTGTTAGGAGAACTGGGATCTGATGATGTCAAGTAGTCTTTGTTTCTGTTTCTTAGGTTCCTGAGTTTGCCTCTCACCATCTGGGTATCTCTTGTGTTAGCTAGTCTTGCTATCTCTGACAGTGGCCTGATCCTCTTGCAAGCCTTTGTGCCAGCAATCCTGTACACCTGTTTTCTCTCAACCGGATCTGGGTACAGAGAGCTTTGGGACCAGGTCAGCTCTGGGTATAGGCAAAAATCGTAAGGGTCCTTCCACAGGCATCTATTATATCTGTGTGTCCTGAAGCTTCCAAGCAGGTTGCTCAGAGCAGAAGAGTTGGTCTTACCTCTGTTTTCAGGGGTGTCAGAGTTCCTGGAGACTGACTTTCAGCTCTAAGTTCAGCCAGAAACTGCAAGTCTCCTGTCCATGACTGCTCCTAGGTTCCTGTGCCTAGAGGGTACAGAGGGCACTAGGCAGTTTCCTCTTGGACCAGGAATGTTAGAAGAAGGAGTTGTCTCCTCTGAGTTCTCAGGTTTGTCCGTACTTCTGAGAGTCTAGTTCTCTCCCCCATGGGATTTGGGTACAGAGAGTTGTGGGACAGTTTCAGCTCCGGGTACAGGAAGAAATCGAAGCTTCCAGCTGCTGACTACTCCTAGGTTCCTATATCCAGAGTGCATTAGGCAGGCTCTTCTTGGTACAGGAATGTGAGGAAAAGAGGCAGTTTTCCCTGAAATCTCAGGATTGTCTGCACCTCTGAGCGTCCAGCTCTCTTCCCCCATGTGATTGGGGTACACAGAGCTCAGGGACTGGTTCAGCATCATCCACAGGTAGAAAACAGAAGGTTCTTGTGCTGACTCTGTAATCTTTGTTTTTAATAGTTTAATAGTACCCCATTGTGTAAATGTACCACTGTCTATAGGACAAAATGGCAACCAATACATTTGGAAAAGGTACATCCAATCCTACATCCAATAGAGAGTTAATAATCTAACATATAAGAAGGACACATGTTCCACTGTGTTCATAGCAGCTACAGCTATGATAGCCAGAACCTGGAAAGAACCGAGGTGTCCTTCAACAGAGGAATGGATAGACTAAGTTTTTCAATCCTGTTTCATAGAGTCATTCTAATGTAATCTGTGTATTATAGAACCAATCTTCACTCCACCGAGAACATTTCAATTGCTTTCTTATCATTCCTTAATTATCCATAGCTCTTGTCGAGGGGTAGTTATTTATGTTATTTACTCTGCCCATGTTTACATATCAACTTAGTGTTCAGGCCTTGTGTAGGAGAGCATTTCAAAATTTCCTGTAGTTGTTTGTGAAGTATTGAGACCAGATGATCCACTTAGCACTCCTTTACCACCATCATTTTTGTTATATATATATATATATATATATATATATATATATATATATATATGTTAGTTGTCCATAATTGGCTAATATTTACACAAACATATTGGGGAAAATTGAGGGGATCACCTTATGTGCATTTCAGTAGATATAATATTACAGAGAACCAAAAATCCTTTGGCTTTTCAATATTTCCAGACTCTGTCTATACTGTTTCCCAAACCTGAGGTGTGGGAGGGATTTCTAGATGTATCTACTGGGACAAGACTCCACAACTCTGAATTTTGATTGGGAGTAGTTTTCAGAAATCCTCTCTGTATTTTGCAGTTTTCTTCCTGACATGTAAAGACTACATTTACTTGTGTATTTAAAGAGAAATTCAGATTATATTTAGGGATTAAGCTCTTTTAGTTAAGTAATAGTTCCAGGTTCTTCTCAGTATCTATGACTTTACTGAGTAGTAAGCCCAAGGTTTTTTTTTTTTATTAATACCATCTACTTTTTATTAAATGAGTATTATGTCCAATTAGAGAGCTGTTTCTTACTGCCATTGTATACCTGGCACTATTGTACCCTGTATATTTTTGAGTCTTGCTAGTCACTGAGTTACTGGTGTAATTTATAAGTATTGTGGTGGAGTAGTAAGGTTGGGTGCTTCTTTTTTTGACTGTTTGCTTTGTTCCTTCTGGCACTAGAAAAGCTATTTCTCTTCAGTCTCCAGCTCCGAAAAAAAAAAAAGAACCAAAAAAAAAAAAAGAAAAAAAAGAAAAGCTATTTCTCAGGAAGGGAACATTCAGGTCATCACAGCCCAGGCATCCCTGTGCACTGTTTCTAAAGTGCATGGTCACTTCTTCAATAGGCAATTAATTCTGGGATAACCCTTCACAGAAGGAGAAGAAGGGTAAACAATATTTGCTTTCAAAAAGGGTGACAGAGTATAACTGACCTGACTGTAGAAGGAAAGGCTTTTAGCATTCTGGACAGGAATATTGATGAGAGAGAGGAGAGAGGAGAAAAACAACTGAGTGAGAAAGAAAATTAAAACATACAGACATCTACCTCTAAAAACATCACAAAGAAAATTTTCAATACATTAAGAGTCAAAAACAATAATCAGTTTAAAATTAAAAGAGAATATAATTTGTTAGTTCTATGCCATAAGAACCGGAATGGATTAATTTTCAGGGCTATATTTTCAGGTCTGTCTTGTATGAAGTGATTTTCTTAAATGTGTAGTTTTAGTGTCTTGAACCTAACAAAGGTTTCCTGTAAAAGCATAAAATTAGTATTATTCATCTTGCTTCCACAGTTGGAGTATGTATGATTATAGGAACACTATGATACAATTTAGTTAAAATTGTCACCAAATACAATTTATTTACATATATTATTAGAATAAAACACATTACTTAAAGTATTTCTATAAAACTAATATCAATCTATTTAATTTCTGAATCATACTGAAATATTTTATCATCAGGTAGAAAACCAAACTAAAATTTTAAGGTTCTAAAATAGTTTGGAAATTTAGTGTGCTTTGTAGTCACACTTGCATCACCCCAAAAAATTTAGTATGAAAAATATTATTGATTCTCAACTGAATAGTACATGTTCATTTTGGTACTGCCTAATTCCATCTACCCTACTCTTTTTGAATGAGCAGTTGATATTCAATAGTTAAAATATTGTTTTCAGAGACACTCTTTTTTATTATATGAATATGTTTAACATACTAAAGATTAACTGTTTCTCTTCTGAAAAATCTCTTTTGAATCCAAACCTTTTTTATAGCCTTTTTCATCTCTGTATTTCTTAAAGTATATATAAGGGGATTGAACATAGGAGCAATGATTGTATAAAATAGAGCGAAGATTTTGTCCTCAGGGAAAGTAGTAGGAGGCCTAAGGTAAGCAAAGATGCAAGTCCAAAGAATAAAATGACCACAGTGATATGGGATCCACATGTAGAAAGAGCTTTTTGTCTTCCTTCTGCAGAGTAATTCCTTAATGTGAACAGTATAACCACATATGAACCAAATAAGAGAACAAAGGTTACCAAAGCTATCAGTCCTGAATTGGCAACAACGAGGATACCAGCAATGGTGGTGTCAGTACAGGCAACTTTCAGCAAAGGGAAAATGTCACAGTAGTAGTGGTCTATTTCATTGGGGCCACAGAAGGGCAAGCAGATTAGCAAACAAAACTGAGAAAAGGAGTGCGCAGCTCCACCAACCCAAGAGACCAAGATCAAGACATGGCACTTGCTTCTGCTCATGATGAGCATGTAGTGGAGAGGCTTGCAGATGGCCACACAACGGTCAAAGGCCATGGCTGCTAGAATCAAGACTTCAATAAGGCCAAAAAAGTGCATGGCAATGACCTGCAGCATACAGTTTGTAAAAGAGATATATTTTCTTCTCACAAGCAGATCTCCAATCAGTTTGGGTGTCACACAGGAGGTGTAGCAAATGTCCATAGAAGATAAATGACTGAGAAAATAGTACATGGGTTGGTTAAAAAGAGAACTGCTTCTGACAGAGATAAGAATTATCAGATTCCCAGACAAGATGGCAAGGTAACAGAAGGAGAAGAACAGGAAGCAAAACACTTCAATGTTCTGCTTAGAAGACAGTCCAATGAGAAGAAATTCTGATATGTTCCTCTTGCATTCCATTTATTGTACTCTGTAGAGAAATAGTTATCTATGGAAAAGAGAAATTCAGAAGCAACAATTCAACTGGATCACTGAACCATGTAAACAAGAATGATAAATCATAGATAATTCCAAACTAAGCATACAAGGCAATCAATTCTAAAATTAATTATTTTGTTGCTGTTAAATCATATTTTTGTATAATAGCTTATATTATTTTCTTAAATATTCTAATCATTTATAACAAAAATGTTTTATTAATTTTTAAAAATATGCTAAATTTACTAAACTCTTTCAATTGTATTATTTTTATTCATAATAATATGAAACAGTTATAATCAGTTAATACTATGTAGAGAATTTATTTCCTTTATTATTTAACTTATATAGTTTATACACATAAAATTTTTACTTTACAGATCATTTTTTTCTCAGAACATATAATAAAATTTCATATTCAATAGATAATTTTTATTGTATATTCTATCATTAAAATAAGGATGTATATGATTGGTATATGTCAAAAACATAAAATAATGAGAAATTGATTTATCGTTTACAAAAATATACCATGCTGGCTATGTAAAAAGATCATTTAAAGTTTTTAAAATATAATGATGATTGCTAACTTTGTTAATGTATGTGAATAATAAAAATATTTTTAATTAAATTTTAATAAAAATGATGTGCAAATGTATAGTATAGTAACATTAATGGTGGCACAAACACGTTTGGAAACAGAAATAGCCCTTCCAGTCTCCATCTATGCCCAGAGCTGGACACAACTGTCAGATACATAAACTGCATTCAGAGAGGTGGTCTGCCAGGAGTGCTAACCCTCCTAAGCCCTCAGCCCACAAGGAGGACCCCACTTTCTCTCCACTGAATATACAAGGAGAGACCCACCAAGTGTACTCAGGGCAAAGGCGTCTCAAGGTGGTCTAGAACAGGTCTGTTCCAGTCTCCATTGGTGCCCCGACCTAAGGCTGTCTCGCCTTTAGATACCTAAAACCTACCCTGAAAGATCTGGTCTCAAAGGAGCACTCACACTCCTAAGATCACTGGCTCACAGGCTTACAGGCTTACAGGCCCACAGAAGGACAAGCTCCAGTCAGAGACAGCAAAACCAACTAACATCAGAGATAACCAGATAGCCATGGACAAGCAAAAGAACCAAAGCAACAGAAAGCAAGAATATTTGGCAACTTAGAATCCAGCTCTTCCACCCCAGCAAATACTGGAATCACAGAAAAGAAAGATTTCGATTTAAAATCACATCTCATGAAAGTGCTAGAGGACTTTAAGAAGGACATAATTAACTCCCTTAAAGAAATACAGGACAACACAGGTAAAGAAAAAGCCCTGCAAGAGGAAACAACAACAGCAACAACAACAATAAACCCTTAAAGTATTACAGAACTTTACACAACACAACTAAACAGGTAAAGGACTTGAAAAACCATTCAAGATATAAAAACAAATAAAAATAATAAAGGAATCAAGAAGGGAGACAACTCTGGAGATGGAAATTCTAGGAAAGAGAACAGGAGTCATAGACCTAAGCATCACCAACAGAAGTATAAGAGATTGAAGAGAGAATCTCAGGGGCAGGAAATACCATAGAACACATTAATATTATAGTAAAAGAAAATGCAAAAATCAAAGAACTCCTAACCCCAAATATATAGCAAATCCAGGTCACAATGAGAAACACAATCTAAGGATATTAGGTATAAAAGAGAATGAAGATTCCCAGTTTAAAGGGCCAGGAAATATCTTCAACGAACTTATATATATATATATATATATATATATATATATATATATATATATATATATAGACATGATACATAAACAGGACCAAGAATTTTGTTGCATTTAGGAAATGCAATTCAGTGAAAAAAGACAGACACTTCCTAAGAGTACAAGACTGGAAAAAAAATTTCCACGCAACTTGTCTGAAGAAACAACATGAAGTAGTCATTGTAATGTAAAATAAAATTGGCTTTCAACAAAAAAATTATCAAAAAAATAAGAAAGGACACTTCACAGTCATCAAAGGTAAAATCTACCAAAGTGAACTCTCAATTCTGGAGATCTGTGCTTCAAGTGCAAGGAAAAGCACATTCATAAAAGAAACTTTACTAAAGCTCGAAGTGTGCATTTTACCACACACAGAAGTTACAGGAAACTTCAGTACACACACAGAAATTATAGGAAACTTCAGTACAGCACTCCCATCAGTCAACACATCATGGACACAAAAACAAAATAGAGATGCAGTAAAATTAACACAAGTTATGAACCAGATCGATTCAACAGACAGTCACAGAATATTTCATCCTAAAATAAAAGAAAATACTTTCTTCTCAGCATATCAAGGTACCTTCTTAAATATTGACCATATATTTGGTCACAATGCAGGCCTCAAATCATAAAAGGAAACTGAAATTAATCCCATGAATTCTTTCAGATTTCCATGGAATAATGCTGGGCTTCGATAAACACAAACACAACAGAAAATCCCCATATACATGGAAGTTGAACAATACTCTACTCAGTGACAACTTTGTCAAGGAAGAAATAAAGAAATTAAAGACTCTATAGAGTTTAATTAAAATAAAGGCAAAACATACCCACGCATTTGGGATACAAGAAAGCAGGGCTAAGAGTAACACTCATAGCTCTGAGTGCCTGCAAAAAGCAAATGGAGACAGCATACATTAACAGCTTGACAGCACACCTGAAAGTTGTAGAATAAAAAGAAACAAAATCACCCAAGAGGAATAGACAGCAGGAAATAATCAAATTCAGAGCTGAAACCAACCAAGTATAAACCAAAACAACTATATAAAGAATCAAAGAATCCAGAAGGTGGTTCTCATAGAAAATCAACAAGATAGATAAATGCTTAGCCAGACTAGTCACAGGGCAGAGAGATAGTATCCAAATTAACAAAATCAGAAATGAAAAAGGGGAAATAACAGCAGACATTGAGAAAATTAAAAAAAATTATCAGATCTTACTACATATTTCTATACTCAAAGAAACTGGAAAGTGTGGAGGAAATGGACAATTCTCTAGACAGATACAATGTAACAAAGTTAAATCAGGGTCAGACAAACCATCCAAACAGTCCCATAACACATAAAGAAATAGAAGCACTCATTGATAGTCTACCCACCAAAATAAATACATAAATAAATAAAAGCCCAGGAATAGATGGATTTAATACCGAATTCTATCAGATCTTCAAAGAAGACCTAAAACAAATAAGCTATGAAATATTCTATAAAATAACAACAAAAGGAACACTGCCCAGTTTTTCAATGAAACCACAATTACTCTTATACCTAAAGCACACAGAGAACCTAAATGAAAGAGAACTTCAGAGCAATGTCCCTTATGAATATCTCAACATGATAAATTATGTTTCATCCCAGGGACGCAAGGATGGTTTAATATACAGAAATACATCAAAGTATGTAAAGAAACTAAAAAAAAAGACATGATCATACCAATAGATGCTGAGAAAATATTTGACAAAATTAAACACCCGTTCATGATAAAAGCCTTGGAAAGATCAGGAATTTAAGGCCCATATCTGAATATAGTAAAAGCAGTATACGGCAAACAAGTAGCCAACGCAAACTTAATGAAGAGCAACTAGAAGCAGTAACACTAAAATCATCGACTAGACAAAGCTACCCACTCTTTCATCCCTATTTAATATAGTATTTGAAGTCTTAGTCACAGCAATTAGATAACAAAAAGGAGGTCAAAGGGTTACAAATTGGAATGGAAAAATTCAACATATCACTATTTGCAGCTGATATGATAGTATACTAAAGTGATCTAAAAAATTCCACCTAAGAACTCCTAAACCTGATAAACTATTCCAACAAAGTATTGGGGTAAAAAATTAACTCAAACAAATCAATAGCCTTCCTCTACTCAAAGAATAAACAGGCAGAGATAGAAATTAAGAAAATTACACCCTTCACAGTAGCCACAAATAATGTAAAATACCTGGGTGTGACTCTAATCAAGCAAGTGAAAGATCTGTATGATAACAACTTCATATCTCTGAAGAAATAAATTGAATATCTCAGCAAATGGAAAGATTTCCATGCTCATGGAAAGTCAGGATAAATATAATATAAATGGTCATTTTACCTAAAGCACTCTACAGAATCAATGCAATCCCCATCAAAATTCCAACTCAATTCTTCAGAGAGTAGAAAGAGCAATTCGCAAATTCATTATGAATAATAAGAAACCCACGATAGCGAAAATTATACTCAACCATAAAATAACTTCTGTGGGAATCATCATCCCTGACTTCAAGCTATATTACAGAGCAATAATAATAAAAACTGTATGGAATTGGTACAGAGACAAGCAGGTAGACCAATAGGATAGAATTGAAAACCTAGAAATGAACCCACACACCTGTCATTTGATCTTTGACAAAGGAGCTAAAACCATTCAGTGCAAAAAAGATAGCATTTTCAGCTATTGGTGCTGTTTCAACTGGAAGTCAGCATGTAAAAGGATGCAAATACATCCATTATTTTAAGGTCCCTCATGACCTCCTATTTCTATTGTTTTTTTTTATTTTACATTTTGAATGTTATCCCCTTTCCCAGTTTCCCAATCTTAAACACCCTATTATATCCTATGACTCCCTTCTTCTATGAGGGTGTTTGCCCATCCATCAACCCACCCATTACTTCCTCCCTGCCTTATGTCCCTTACACTGGGGAATGGAGTCTTGGCTGGACCAAGGACTTCTATTGCCTTTGGTGCCCAACAAGGTCATCCTTTGCTACATATGCAGCTGGAGCTATGGGTCTGCCCATGTGTACTCTATTATCGCACTGTACAGAGCTCAACTCCAAGTGGATCAAGGATCTTCACATAAAGCCAGATATATTCAAACTAATAGAAGAGAAAGGGAAAAAGTCTTGAGCACATAGCCACAGGGGAAATTTTCCTGAACAAAACAGCAATAGTTTATGCTCTAACATCAAGAATCGACAAATGGGGCTTATAACATTGCAAAGCTTCTGTAAGGCAAAGGATACTGTCACTAAAACAAAATGGCAACCAACACTTTGGGGAAAGGTCTTTACCAATCCTATATCCAATAGATGATCCACATTGAATATATACAAAGACCTCCAGAAGTTAGACTCCAGAGAATTTCATTAACTGGGGTACATAGGTAAAACAAATTCTGAACTGAGGCATACAAAATGGATGAGAAGGACCTAAAGAAATGTTCAACATCCTTAGAGTCAGGAAAATGTAAATGAAAATAACTCTGAGATACCACCTCTCGCCAGTTAGAATGACTAAGAAAAAACTAACATGACAGTAGATGTTGAAGAGGATGTGAAGAAAGAGTAACACTGTTCCATTGTTGGTGGGATTGCAAGCTGGTATAAGCACTCTGAAAATTATTCTGGGTGTTCCTCAGAAAAATTGGGCATTGTACTATCTGAGGACCCAGCTCTACCACTCCTGGTCATACATCCAAAAGACGCTCCAACATATAACAAGGACATAAGCTCCAATATATTCAAAGTAGCCTTATTTATAATAGCCAGAAACTGGAAAGAACACAGACGTCATTCAACAGAGGAAGGGATACAGGAAATGTGGTACATTTAAATAATGGAGCACTTCTCAGCTATTAAAAAGTGACTACATGAAATTCTTTGGCAAATTGATGAAACTAGAAAATATTGTTCTGAGTGAGGACAGTCATGAAAGAATATACATGATATGCACTTAATGATAAGTGGATATTTGCCCCAAAGCTTGAGATGCATAAGAGAAAATTCACAGATCATATGAAGCTTAAGGGGAAGGAAGACCACAATGTGGATACTTTATTCCTTCATAGAATGGAGAGCAAAATACTTACAGGAGGATATATATGGCCAAAGAATAGAGCAGGATCTGAAGAAAAAGTCATCCAGAGACTCCCCACCAGAGATCCATCCAATATGCAGTGACCAAACTGAGTTACTCTTCCTAATACCAGAAAGTGCTTGATGACAAGAGGCAGATACTGGTATCTCCTGAGAGGCTCTACCAGAGGACTGCTTGTGCAGGTGAGGATGCTTGCAGCTAATCATTGGACTGAATAAGGAGACCCCTATGTGGAAGTTAGAGAAAAGACTGAAGGAGCTTATCGGGCTTGCAATCCCATAGGAAGAACAACAATATCAATCAACCAGACCACACCAGAGGTCCCAGGGTCTAAACAATCAAAAATGAATACACATTGGAGGAGCCATGACTCCAGCCACATATTTGTGGAGGATGGCATTGTCCAGCATCAATAGGAGGAAAAGGTCTTGGTTCTGTGAAAGCTTGTTTCGCCAGAGAAGAGGAATGCCAGGGGATTGAGATGGTGGGAGAATGTGGGTGACAGTGGGAATATCCTCTTAGAAGTAAGGGGAGAGGTTATTTGAGAGGGGTGATAGGGGATAACATTTGGAATGTAAATCCATACAGTTTCCAAGAATAATGTTTTTAAAAAACATATTTAGTAACAAAAAAGTGCACTTCATATTAGTGTACAAAGTCAGCTAAAATTACTATTACTCTGTAAACTTGGTAGTAACATACCCTGGTTACATATTTAAAAGTTCTTAGTTTTTTAATGAGATGAGTATAATGTGGAAAATAGATATTCCAAGCAAATTATTCTCAAAATAATATTTAATATAAAATAAAAAGCACTTATTGTAAAAAAAAACTAGAAAATAAAAACATATCATGTGCGTACCTAAGGAAACTGGAATGAATGATATGCATGGGAAATATTGGTTTTGCTTCAAAAATTCAGTCCATTGTAAAGCAACAGCTCCGGATTCCATATTTGATAAGAAACACGCTCACTCCTATTTACTAATCCATGAAACACTGGATGAGCCACGAAACATCATACGACATAGACACAAGGCCTAATGAACTGGGTGATTGTGATTGATAGTTCATGCTTTCTGTGAAAACCCCTGAAGGAATGACATAAAGGATGACACACCTACATTATCTACCAGAGTCATCTGTTGTCATACACTTTGGGAGGCTCTTGCCAATTTGAGGTTTAATTCAAGAATCATGTTAGTGAGAAGTTCTGTGATCGAAATGGATTATTCAAATAAAGGCAGTCACACACCATAGACACAGGAATTGGATGATAGATGCTTTGTATTTGTTATGAACAGCAACATCTATCTTGGCTTTCTCATGTCTACTTTTAGGTAAGAACATTTCAATCAATCAACTGTTGCTATTGCAACATCTACATGCATTGCTTTTGATAGAACAGCATTGGTTTTTCCAGAGCTGGAGATGTACTTCAGGGAAAGAATGTGTGCCTTTCACGTGCAGGTTCCTGAGTTCAGTTCACAGCACTTAGAAAGAAAATGACTAAGTAAATGGACACAATTAGGATTCTTGCAAATGTTCATCTCTTATCATCTCTTACCTTTTTTGCATACTTCTTTAGATATATGATGCCCCAAAATAGGGATTCAAAGCTGTTTTAAGGTGACTGTACTTCAAATAAATGTATTATTTGCCAGTGTCCTCGGTCCTCATAATTAATATATATTTACAACTATAAATATTTTATTTTTTCCTCATAAACTTAAAATACAGGATTATAAATTTATTGCATTTTTTATTTATTATGTGAAAAAAGCTACTAAAATTAGGAAACCCCACTATCAATATAAGGTTAAATTTTATAACATTATTAAGTTCTAATTTTACAAAACTAATTATTACCACAAATATCTGAAAATATACATGGGGTAATATAATTGTATTGAAAATTAATTTTAGCAAAGTTAAGAGAGATAAGGATATAATCTGTGTATTACCTAAACTTATTTTGCTTGTGATTTTAATGGTTATTTTTATTTTATAGTATCTACCATCTAACTCTGCACAACAATATATATGCATATATATATATGTCACATTGATGTACTTGATGTACTATGCTGTACTTTGGAAGAGTTGGGTGTGAAACAGTGTCTTCATTGACTGTAAACTAGAGTGTGGTATTTCAATGATGTTGCTTTAAACAGATGAGGGTCATGTTATATATAGCTTGTCCTGTTTTGTAGATCATCAATACACCAATATTATAACTTCCTTTTTTCTTCCAAACTTGTACTGTTAAAAATACATTCATAGTATATTGTGTTATTTTACTGTATTTATTCTTTACTCACTAAAATTACTACATTAAATTTTCCAATTATTCATTAAAAAAGAAAAAGAAATAGCTTAATTCTTCCCAAAATCTGGTATACCAGATTCAGTAATGAATAACTGAATAAAAGCAAAATTACAGAATTTAACTTCAAATGTTACTCATGACATGATTTATAAATTTGCATATACATTTCACAAATATCAAGTTTAATGACTAACAAACCATTTTTCATTTGAATCTCAAGGACATATGAATCATACTTCAGTGTGGCACCATGTGCAGGAGTATTTGGACAATACAAAAGAAACTCAGTGTTACTGAACTTTTTCTTTCCACTACCTTTATTTTGTCATTTATTTTATCCCATTGGTCTTAAGGTCATTTTATTTATGTGGTTGTGTTTGTATATGTTTCTTGTTTCATTTTGTTTTAGTTTCATATTTTTTTGTTTCTTTGATGAAAGAGAGAGAGAGAGAGAAATAATATAGAGTTGAGGGGGAGAGAGATCAGGAGGATCTGTAAAGAATTAGAGAAAGGGAAAAGTGCTCAAAATATAAATGATTTTCAATAAAATTTATCACATATATGTATATAAATATCATCATTTCCTCTTAGGAAAACACATGTCAGATGTATAGCGGTGAATAAAATAACCATGATATTAACATGAAGGGCAATACTGGATTACAATAGACTACATCATCAGAATTTATGTGAATAAGCATTTGTATAAGAAAGAAATAATAAGAAATTGTATAATTTTTCTTCCTTAGAATTGTTATACTCACTCTTGGAATGGCAAAAAGCATAACAATATGGAAAGTGTCATGAAATGGAATGTTAGAAAGGATTCATATTACATTGTTTTTTTTTTTTTGTTGTTGTTGTTGTTCTTTTTTTTCGGAGCTGGGGACTGAACCCAGGGCCTTGTGCTTCCTAGGTAAGCGCTCTACCACTGAGCTAAATCCCCACCCCCCAAATTACATTGTTTTTTGACACAGCCAAGTCATTAAGAACAGAAAGGAATGAGACATATTTAAGAAATATATGAATGTGTTATAAAAATTGATGGTGAAAATATGGAATAATCAAATAAAACAAAGCAAATTACTCCTTTTCTGGCAGTGAGTTTTGTATATCAGCATATTACAAATAACTTTACACGTACTGTTCATCTGCCTCATGTAGTTCTTATAGAGTAATATTTACCACCAGGGTAAGTAAGAGAGTTTGAACTTCATCTTTTTCAATCTTTTTTTTTTATGTTTTACATAAAACCTGTCACCATAAAAAGTAAGATAGTTTTAGATTGCTAAGAGCAGATTCATGGAATGTGAACTTTAATAGTATGTTTATCATATAAACATATATATATATATGTATATATGTATCATGTGTATATAGTTCACCTTATCCTGCTATGCATGAGTTACTTGTATGATTACAAGTATATGTATGATTATTTTGAATTTCTGTACTCACCAAAGTTGTTTTCAATATCATAAGATCCTTGGATTCTCCATGTTTGATTTTCTTATCATTTAGACTACAAAAAAAACAGGTACCTATGAAGCATGCATATGCAAACTGAAGAGGACCTTCAACCACATACATTATTGATCTCTTAGTATATAAACTTTCTTTGAATTATTACTAAAATGTCATAAAATCAGACATAATATCACATTCCACATAATTTAAAACAATAAAATAATTTTATATTAAGTCAGAAATCTGAATATGCATGAATGGTGATAGCTTGAGTGGCAATATAAAAGTAATTTGACGATACAGTTATATAACTGTAAAATAGCAAAACTCAGTAAGATTTTAGCTTTAATATTTTATAATTTTGTAAAGGTCTTTTGGAGAAATGAGACCTTTGCCTTAGTGAGATTTTTGTAGATGCTGAAATTATGAACACTGAAGTTTTAGTGTATTATCTTAAAATAATCTTGGAAATACATATTGAAAACAATGCTGAAATATATTATTATATAAATTTCTGCTGAAATTCTGATGACAATACCTGATCAAGAATCCTTAAACATAGCAAATGTAATTGACAAAAAGATATTTGATGTTACAATAAAAGTTGTAAAAAGCTTTACCGGTTAATGAATTATGGATGTTCTTTTGTTTTCTTCCTCAAACACTTATCTTCTTCAGTTGTTCAGCTTGCTGATCTTGCTCTCATAGATACATTTGAAATAAAACATTATAAACTAGAACAGATGTAATTTCACAAAAATATCTAGGCTGCCTTCTTCCTGTACAAAATGAAAATGTCACCGTGGTGTAATGAAAGTGATGTTTTTGTGCCTTTTGATTTACACTGCAATACTTATGGAATATATAAAAAATGATGTAACATTTAATTGATGACAGATTTTTGAATGTACACTTAATCAAAGATGAAAACTATGTGCCAAAAAGTATCATGCATTTCTGTGTGCTAAGTTTTAGGATTCTTATGTCTAAAGAAAATGAATCAAATAAAATAGATCATGATATCTTCATTTAAACTTCCGTGTTATCTGTTTCCTCAAGAGCCTGCCAAAAATGATGTTCACAGTGCAAAAGTAATGAGGAACCTTTTATTACTCAATCCTCTTGTGAATTTTATGGCTAAAATATACTTTCAATTCTTTTTAGTAGCCACTCTCTGGGCATTTTTTCTCCAGAGACCAGTACTATTTTTAAATCTAGAAAGGCTTAAGAAATTCTTCTTTTGTCTAATTTCCTCCTCTATAATACACTAATTTGTATTAGTTGTTATAAAAGGAAATAAACTGTTCTTCATTCTCTGAATAATTTGTGTGGTAAATAACAAAAGAACAGACATAAGATATGCATATTGTATCAAAAGACTTTGCTACTCTGGCTGATAAATAAAACTAAAACTTCATCTGTGAAAAGTAATACATAATCAAAGATAAAGAAGAAAAATCTTATCAAAAACGATTGACAGAAAAAGAGCAAAATCAGTACATGTAAATATATTATATATTACATATCCATTTATTTATACATATTTACATGCATATATACATATGTGTGTTTGTATAATGTCTATTCATACGTCTATAAAAAGTTATGAAAATGTATGGGTACATATGGTGTTGTCATATTTTCAGTTCAAAATTTTCTCAACTATTTGATGTTCCACTTCATGATTAACTAAGTCATTAGTAGAGCAAAACCTGAGCTGATATCTATAAAACCCTGTGCCAAAAGTAACCCCTTAATAATGGGAAGAAATTCTTTCAGAGGCAAAACATTATATCTTGTGATAATCTGATGTAATGGGTGGTTTTCTCTCATGAAGGAAATTCCTTAAAATTCAGAATAAATCCTTCAATAACTAAAGGAATTATCTGTAAACAGCCAATTTCACTGGGCTCATCCTTCCTCAGGCAGGTACAATAAAAATGATTTCTGATTCAGAATCTCAAGCTAGTTAGGTTGCTTACAGTAGGTTTTCACCTGACTAGAAGATAAAATTTAGTCAAGCTTCTTTGAAGAATGAAATTAAAACAAAGCTACTGTAAGAGCGGAGACATAATGAACTTCTTTCTTTTTCCCCATCTTTATTAACTTGGGTATTTCTTATTTACATTTCGATTGTTATTCCCTTTTCTGGTTTCCAGGCCAACATCCCCCTAGCCCCTCCCACTCCCCTTCACTATAGGTGTTCCCCTCCCCATCATCCCCTAATTACCGCCCTCCCACCAACAATCACGTTCACTGAGGGTTCAGTCTTGGCAGGACCAAGGGCTTCCCCTTCCACTGGTGTTCTTACTAGGCTATTCATTGGTACCTATGCAGTTGTAACCCAGGGTCAGTCCATGTATATTGTTATATTTTTGGTTGTGAGCCTAGCCTTTAATGGCTGAGCCATCTCTCTAACCCAAGTCCATGTATATTCTTTGGGTAGTTGCTTAGTCCCTGGAAGCTCTGGTTGGTAGTCATTGTTGTTCACATGGGGTCTCAAGCCCCTTCAAGCTATTTCAGTCCTTTCTCTGATTCCTTCAACGGGGGTCCCATTCTCAGTTCAGTGGTTTAATGATGGCATTCATCTATGTATTTGCTGTATTCTGCTGTGTCTCTCAGGAGAGATCTACATTCGGTTCCTGTTGGCCTGCACTTCTTTGCTTCATCCATCTTATCTAGTTTGGTGGCTGTATATGTATGGGCCACATGTGGGGCAGGCTCTGAATGGGTGTTCCTTCTGCCTCTGTTCTAAACCTTGCGTCCCTATTCCCTGCCAAGGGTATTCTTGTTCCCCTTTTAAAGAAGGAGTGAAGCATTCACATTTTGGTCATCCTTGAGTTTCATGTGTTCTGTGCATCTAGGGTAATTTGAGCATTTGGGCTAATATGCACTTATCAATGAGTGCATACCACGTGTGGTTTTCTTTGATTGGGTTACCTCACTCAGGATGATATTTTCCAGATCCATCCATTTGCCTATGAATTTCATATAATTGAGGAACCTGTAAATGACATTTTCCAAACTGTGGATCTTCTTGCAAATTGTTTGATGTGGATCAGATTTCAAAATTCAGATGCCTACATCCATGATGTGTTGGAATTGTGTTAATGCAGCTGCCTTTGAATCATTTTTGTTTGTGTAAATAATACCACTATCATATCTCTGTAAGTAATCTCAGTAAAACTTTCATGGTATTCTTACATTTTATAACAGATTTTTTTTCCAAATTAAAATGTTCCATTTTGGAGGAAAACATGTTAAGTCACATGGTGTTAAAGGGTAAGTAAAATAGATGTATAATTTAATGCAGATTGTTGAAATGGAAGTAAGAGTATAGTCCAGTGGTAAGAGGACTGTGCTAGTAGAGATTTGTCTCTACATCCTCTCAGTTCTGGAAGCCGTTTTAGGCTTCCTATGTGTATAGATATTTGGGCATTCTCAGATTTCTGACGTGATTGAAGACTGGTAGTCTCATAGACAACCCAAGCTATTTAGCATTGAGAAAGATAATAAATTTGAAAGGGTGGATTTTCAGATGGCATACGATCTCAAACTAAGATATAAACAGTCTTAGAATTATAGTCTTTTAGGATAGATGACAATGTGCTTTAGTTAATGGACAGAATTGATGGACTGAGTGTTGAGTGTTCATATGTTTTATAAATGTAGAATGGTAATAATTGTACTCAATTTATATATAACTGAAAATGTTTTGAACTGGACAAAAAGGGGGAAATGTTAAGGTTTGCTCTGGAGTTATCTGTATTTTGATGCTAATTCCACTGCCCCAAGAATAGCTGCTTAGTCATGTATTCTGGACTCAAGTGACTTCACCAGAGTCTTCTCACCATTTAATTTTTAAAATACAGGTGAGGACAGGTACAGGATAGAAAGAGGCCTGTCATTGTTTGAAGGAAGAGGAGGAGACGGGAGCAGAGTAGGGATAGAGAGAGTAGATGGTGGACAACATAAAAGGGGACATTAAGATTCCACTCTGTGTATTTACAGGTTGCTATTAGTGTTCTTAAGAGATGGATGGTACTGGGCTTTGTATGTTTAGGTGAGCTATTTTATCTTATCAATTGGGTCAAATGTTATTGTGTTGTGTGTTCTTTCATGTGTAGATTTAAGTGTAATTGAGTGTGGGGCAGCTGGTCTGGGCTACCACTGAGTTGAGATATGTGTTTCTGGCATAGAAACTTGCCTAGGGAACTAGATAGGTAGAGAGATTGCTGATGGTTCAGACAGAGGCCTTTGGCAGTGTGATATGGGATGGAGCAGAGCAGGCGAGAGGCTTTGGTGACTGAGAATTAAGATATTCAGCAGAAACCATGGGGCACTGCTCTGTAGACCTAATGGGGTAAAAAGACAGCATTTTATTTTTTATATTTTTACAACAATAAGTTCAGACTCAAGTGAAAGACTCCTTCTACTATCACCATCCTTAAGAGTTTCATTATCTTTTCAACACGGGTTGAGATATTGGATGTACTTTCAGATTTTTGCTATACTTCAATTATATATTAATGTACATCACCCAGAGAGGCAAAAAGGTTATGATTTATAGGATTTATAAGATCTTAGTTTGGCAAGATCAAAATTTGGTGTTGTATGATTTCATATGAGTAATCTTTATGAACAAAATAGACAGAAGTAAAATCTTTAAAGTAATTTATATACACTCTTTCACATAGTTATTTATCAATAAGTTATTTATCTGTTTTATGTATGTGCGCATAATTAATTATTAAATTTATGGCTATGTGTGAAATTGAATCAGAGTATGACTTTTAAAATATATACTGCATGCATTTATTTATTATATATATAGTATTTATGTGCTCAACATGAAGTTTGAAGACAAATTACAGAAACTTATTTTCTCCTTTTTATAAAAATGTTTTTGGGTATTTTATATATTGACACTTCAAATATTATCCCCTTTCCTCCCTTTCCCATACCTCCTCTTCCCCTATTTCTGTGAGGATGCTCCTAGCCACCTGTGACTAAACAATCAATCAGTGAGTACACATGGAGGGAACTATTTTCTCCTTTAACCATGTTGGTTTTAAGAACTATACTCAAGTAATCAAGCTTGGTGGCAAGCACATCAACCCATTAAGCCCAGATTTTTATGTCTACAGACATACATAAGAGATGTATCTTGATTACATACTTTCAGAAATATTGTATATTTCCATCCTATGAATCAAAATTTACCTCTTAAGGAACTTTAATAGAGAATCCTCCTATATTATTTATCAACTGAAGTCATCCTTTACCACACCATATTTTTTTCATGGCATTTTTTACTTCTGCATTTCTTAGAGTGTAAATAAGAGGGTTGAGCAAAGGTGTCCCAATTGTATAAAACACAGATACCATCTTATCTATTGGGAAGGTGGTTGGTGGGCGAGTGTATATAAATATGCAGGGACCAAAAAATATAACCACCACGATGAAATGAGAAGTGCACGTAGACAAGGCCTTTCGTCTTCCTTCCACACTGTGGTTTCTCAGAGAGTATAAGATTACAACATAGGACATAAGAAGCACTATGAAACTTACCATGCATATGGCACCACTATTAGACACAACTAGCAAATTTATCACATAGGTATCCATGCAGGCAAGTTTCAGCAAGGGCTGCAAATCACAGAAATAGTGATCAATTATATTTGGGCCACAGAATGGTAATCTTAAAGCCAAGATAATCTGTGCTGTAGAGTGGATACAAGACCCTACCCAGGCAAGAATAATTAATAAACCACAGATACGTTGGCTCATTATAGTTGTGTACCTTAGAGGCTTACAGATTGCTACATAGCGGTCAAAGGCCATGAGGATAAGCACAAAGATCTCCATGCACCCAAAGAAGTGGGCTGCAAAGACCTGAGTCATACATTCATTGTAGGTAATAATTTTTTTCTGGGAGAGGGAGTCCAAGATCAATCTAGGTGCTGTAGTCGTAGAGAAGCAAGCGTCAGCAAAAGACAAATAGAAGAGGAAAAAGAACATGGGACCCCCAAGTGTCTGACTCATCTTAATGGTTACCACAATGAGAAAATTCCCCAGTAATGTCATAAGATAAAGAATCAAGAAGACTCCAAATATTGCCTTCTGTTTCTCTGGATCCCGTGTCAATCCAAATAGAATAAATTCAGTCACACTGTTGTTATGCATCTTATCAGTGGCTATAGTAGATAAGAGGAGGGTGACAACTGTTTAACCTGCAGACAAAGAAATGACATATTGGGACAAATGTCAAGAAATTGAAATCCCTTTTTCTACACCATAATGTTAGCTTTGCCTGCCTTAGTTATTAAATACCCGAAGAATCTTTTCAAATTTCCACTTGAAGCTAACTGAACTTGGTAATAGCTATTACATTTGAGGAAGAAAAGTATGAATACTGTTCAGATTCTTCATTCCTCTTGATATTCTGAAGTGTTGAATTTGTTCTTTCTTTGAAAAAGTGATTTAATGATTAGAAAACTTGTGAAACATAGGAAAAATCATATGAATCTCTAGGGTGTGTTGGAAGGGTGTAAGCCAAAACATTTTCTTTAACACTTCTTTATGGTTCTAAAAGATGATTTTTTTTCCATGTATGCAGTCGTCACACATGCCTGTTGATCCCATTGCTCATTCTTTCCCTGTGCTCTTGCACATGAAAACTGTAATGAAATGAATCACTAAGGTTAATTATTCCATTTTAATAAAATTCTCAAACAATTCACTCATCTTTTTGTTTATTGTACCTCTCTCATTTAACTTTACACTTCAAAATTTCAATTAATAAAATTTTAATAGCAACTCTTATAGTCCATAAGTCCACATTTTACTGTGGCCATGAAAAAAAATTAGGATGTAGAAATACTTTATGGTATTTATGATCAAAGAAAAATATATTATAATGTTTTTATTACATTTAGGTTTATTACATTAGATATCAAAAATTTCCTGCCTGTATGCTTAAACATTTTTAGAAATTTTTGATTTTTTTAATCTTGAAAAATATTCTATAGAATAATAATAGATACACATAAATGTATTTATATGTATGTAAGCATATCTTCTGGCTTTTCACTCTTTTTTCAATATTATGTAAAAAGCCCCCTTTTTTTAATGTTACGATTTCTGTTTTTCTTTCAATTATGTATTGAAATGTTTTTATTTTATGGGATTGATAAATGTCCTCAGTGTAATTTCACTACATCCCTTTGACCTGTAATTTCTCTTATTATTATTTTTTAACCCTTTTATTTTTGCAGGGTTTTTTCTTCTGTGCGCGCGTGCGTGTGTGTGTGTATGTGTGTGTGTGTATGTGTGTGTGTGTGTTTGTGTGTGTGTGTGTGTGTGTTTCTGTGTGTGTGTGTGTGTCTTCATGTGCACGCACATATCTCACTTATCTGAATGCCAGAGGATCTGATTACCTCCTCCAAACATTAGGGCATAGTGCATGTACTTCAGTTTGTTTGGTATGGAAGCAGTGATTTTTTACCTGGTGATAGATTTCAGTGGACAGATTTTTAAATTTTATTCTTCAAAATCAGAAAAATCAATTTAAATTTAAATTATATATAAATATATATAAAATTGGCAACAATTATAGTGTTTGTTTTTACTTTATAAATAATATTTTATAAAACAATTTCTAAAACATAAATAATTTTACCTAATGCTAAAGGAGTCATTGTTATTGGTATATATGAGCTG
Organism: Rattus norvegicus; assembly: GCF_021556685.1. Lineage (NCBI taxonomy): Eukaryota > Metazoa > Chordata > Mammalia > Rodentia > Muridae > Rattus > Rattus norvegicus. Next base: position 73,285,021 of record NC_141536.1, on the reverse strand, counting down.
TTTTCAATAATTTATATAACTTCATTAACTACTAACTTATTTTATGAAAACAACAATTTAAACAAAATATCTGAGGAGAATTAAAAGAGAACTGATTTTGAATTCTCAATTCTTCTAAGCTTCCAGAGAGATCTGATTGTACTTGTATCTATGTTCCTCCTGTATGTATCTTATATAGAAGTGTGGCCTGAATGATAGGATTGATGACTTTTCAGAAAAGGTAAGATTTATGAAAAAGATATATTGTAACTTAATTTTATATGGATTAGTTTATAGAAATACTAATCTTTCTGAAGCATTTTAAGTCTTGAAACTTTCTTGATCAGATTTCAGTCTAACCAAATAATGGCATTTGTAGGTTTAGAAAGATGTTTGTTTTTGTCTGTGGTTCTTTCATTTGCTGTAAAATCTTTGTATGTCATGTAGTACAATTGGCCAGGTTCACTATTTTAATTTAGTACTATACAATATTATTTTAATTATACAAGTCATTCTTTACTTTTCTATAATTATCTTTAGTTTCAGAGGATGAATCAAAAGAATTAGAGGAGGTAAAACTACTCAAAACACACTGTCTGTACAATTTTATTTCCAAGAAAAAGAGTAAATGTTTTAAGACTGTACTTTGTTATCATTAGAACAGAAATCATCTACAAATAGTGAGACAGTGCTCAGAGATTGAGAAAATTGAAATTAATTAAACCAATAAATTAAAACCTCAAGGGACATAGGTCAGTTTCCACTCTGATTCTCAAGGTTTATAGTGAGAAACAGAGTTACAGTAGTGTGCACATTGATTAACTCATTCAAACTCAACTTATCTGCCCATTCTACCAAGAGTCTGCCCCACCTGGGAATCCAATCCATTTACATATAACCACCAAACCCAGATAATATGGCAGATGCCAAGAAGTGCATGCTGATTGGAGCCTGATATAGCTGTCACCTGACAGTGTCTGCCAGAGGATGACAAACACAAAGGCAGACTCTCGTAGTCAACCATTGAACTGAGAACAGGGTTCCCATTGGAGGAGTTAGAGAAAGGATTGAAGAAGATGAAGGGATTTGCAACCCCATAAGGACAACAATACCAAACAAACCAGAGCTCCCAGGGAATAAACCTCCATCCAAAGGGTGCATATGGACAGACATATGGCTCCAGCTGCATATGTAGCAGAGGATGGCCTTGTTGGTCAACAATGGGAGGAGAATTCCTTGATCCTGCCAAGACTGGATGCCCCATTATAGGGAAATGTCAGGATGGGGAAGCAGAAGGGTAGTTGGATGGATGGGTGAACACCCTCATAGAAGGGGGAGGAAGGATGGGATAGGGGTTTATGGATGGGAAACCAGGAAAGGGGATAATATTTGAAATGTAAATAAAAAAATAACCAATTAAAAAGAGGGAAAAATATAAAACTTGAGCACCACACTGTCCACATAATGGTTATGTATGTTTCAAAAATCTCATTCTACTGGGTTGTTGTAAAGGTTTGTTGACTCAATTTAAACAAAGTATGCAGACATGTTACTATCTACTCTTGTGGACTCCTTTGGTGACTTTCATTATTAGCTCTTTAATCACAGCCTTCCCTTTCATAAGACTTCAAGTTGTTTATTTGTTAAATTCTTGTATTGTTTTAAATCCAAACTTTTTTTCCAAAAGTAGGTGAAATAAAACTATCCATAATGATTTTAACTGTGTTCCTATGGTGGCCACAATATAGAAATGATATTTAAGGTTATTGTTAACTCTAAAAACACGAACATCCTAACTAAATAGCAATTTCATAATGGAATGTTGGTAATGAAGGGAAAACTGAAACAGAACTCCTGCAATAGTGTATTATCCAGTAATTAAATTAATATTAATTACTGGATATTAATTAAATTAATTATTAATATCCAGTAATAAAAATTAAAGAAAAGTCATCATTTAAGATTAAGTCAAAGAGCTCAAATTACCCAAGATGCAATCCACAGACCACAGGAAGCTCAAGAAGGATGAACAAAATGTGGATGCTTCCACTCCTTCATAAAAGGGAAAAAATATACATAGGAGGGGATATGGAAGCAAAGTTTAGAGCAGCGACTCAAGGAATGGCCATTCAGAGCCTGCCCTACATGTGCCCCATATATATATACAGCTACCAAAACTAGATAAGATTGATGAAGCTAAAGAATACATGCTGAAAGGGACTGGATATACATCTCTCCTGAGAGACATATCCAGAACATGTCCAATACAGAGGTCAATGCTAGCAACAAACCTCAGAACTGAGAACAGGGTCCCCTTGGGGGGAGTTACAGGAAGGATTGAAAGAGTTGAAGGAGGTTGCAACCCCATAAAAACAACAATGCCAACCACCCAGAACTTTTAGTGACTAAACCCCTACCAAAAGCCTATATACATGGACTGACTCAGGGCTCTATCTGCATATGTAGCAGAGAATAGCATTGTTGGGGTACCAGTGGAAGCAAAGCCCTTGGTCCTGCCAATGTTGGAGCCTCAGTTCTGGGGAATATGGGGAGGCAGTAAGGGGGGTGTATAGGGGGAATACACTTATGGGGGAGGGGGAGTGGAGGGGATTGGGGTTTATGGACAGGAAAACGGGAAGGGGAATAACATTTGAAATGTAGGTAAAGAAATATATCTAATAAAAAATTAAAAAAAGAAAGAAAGAAAATTACATCTTAATGTTGTTTTGTGAAATTGAAGGGTTTAATAGACTTAGAGCACATATGCCTTGCTTCAGGTTCATGGTGATCTCTGGAAGCTACATAATTATCAAGCAAGTTCTTGTTATGTGTGATGACGGGAACTATATAACTTGCCTTACTAGACATTGTGGATTGTAACCAGATGAAAAATAAAAAATAATGTCCAAGAAAAAATGAGAAAAAGGTTACTAGGGATGACATGATTCAACAAATACACACACGAAAAATGATAATATAATTCTATCAGTAACATTAAAGCTTAAAGCCACAAGATGCAGACTGACCTGTAAGGGCATTTCATGTTTGACTTCCTCCCTAAAGTCTCCATCAGAGAAGGACTGGAAGTACTCATTCTGAACCACTTTCTAGAGGAATATAAAAGTGAAATGTCTTTCCACTGCTTTATAAAAAGATAAATTACATTTTTGGAAGAAAATGTTTATTCATATTCAGCCTACACTTCCACATTGTTGTTCACCAACAAAGGAAGTCTGCACTGGACCTCATACAGGGCAGGGAACTGGAGGCAGGAGCTGATGCAGAGGCCATGGAGGGATTGCTTCCCTGGCTTTCTCGGTTTGTTTTCATAGAGAACACAGGACTACCAGCCCAGGGATGGCACCACCCACAATGGACCCTCCCAGTCTTGATCGCTAGTTGAGAAAAAGCCTTACAGCTGGATTTCCTGGAGGCATTTCCTTAAGGGAAGCTCCTTTCTCTGTGATAACTACAGCTTGGGTCAAGTTGACACACAAAACCAGCCAGTATACTGGCATAGAGCTCTTAAGACAGTTTTGCTATTGTATGAAAGAGAATAACATAAGACATGAGTTCATTCTCTAGTCACTTTCTTTTGTTTTGTTTTCTGTTTTGATGGTACATGGACTTAAATTCAGGACCTCCTCTGTCTTAGGCAAGGGAATATTTCCAGCGAGTAGCTCATTCACCACTTTTTAAATCTATAAGCATAATTCAATGTTTGGAGCTAAAGCAACTGCTTTCTCCAATTAAGCAATATCTGTGAAGACAACTGGAAAACATAAGAATTATGAGGTTGGGAGATAAAGGGACCGAAACCTTGAATGTGATTCCTCACCTTTCTTGAGGCCACTTAACCCTAATTTGTTACGGCAATAATAGCCACTTTGAAGTAAGCCATTTTTAAGTGGAATTTTGAAGAAGGCATAATTTCTCAAGGAAATATTTAAATTATTTATGTTATTCAGATGATAGCATTTTTTTTATCTAAGGAAATTATTATTCCATGTGCTTTGGTGAAAAAAGAAGAAAATATGACAATATATAAATGAATTATGTGACCTCAACTGGTTTTCAAGCAGAGACATTGTCTCATAGTTCTAATTATTATATAATACAGCTAATGTTACATTTTATCTTAAGATATAATGGCTCAATGATTGTCTTTGACCATATGATGAACTGCATAAAAATTTCTGCTAGAATACTATGAGCTGTACACATAGAGAAAACTGTTTATGGATCCTGAGGAACACTGTCCTTCCTATGACAGTTTACAGCACTCTTCTGGATTTTAGTATTACCACTTGATCCTTAATGAAGAGCAAAGTAGACTATATTGCGTATCTCCATGGCAATGATGTTGATAAAAGTTCTTTTTAAATTTAAGAAGTTATGAAGTTTCATAATTTATGTGTGTACATGGATGTGTGTGAGTGTGTGTGTGTGTGTGTGTGTGTGTGTGTGTGTTGTGCTTGCGAGCATGTTGTGAGCACGTTTATGGAGATCTCAGGAAATCTAGAATGAATAAGTACTCTGTCTTCCCAACGTCTGTTATACGGATTAAAATCAAGTCATGAGGCTTGATGGCACATGCCTTTATCAACTGAATCATCTTGCTACCCGACTAAATTATTCTGAAAGAATAATTTCTCTGAAGTTACTAAGAAACTTATATCAACTTCTTGAAAACAGATATTTTTCAGTGTAGCAATTTTTTTTTACTTAAACCACTGTAGAAAGCCAAATGAACAAATGGTCACAAATAGAAACAGAACTAGAAGGGTTTTGTTTGGTTTGTGACAGTAAGGAAAGTGAAAGGGGAAAGGAAGCTTTTATTTTATGAAGAAAAACAACACAAAAATGCATTAAAATATAATATAAATATTTGTTCAGAAAGCAGGAAAACAAGAACAACAATCTGTAGGGAAGATTGAAACCTCAGATATTGTCTTTTCTTCCTACAGAGATATATATGTAAGCCTCTCTAAGTGTGTGTTTGTGATGTGACATGTTGGTAGTGGTGTGTGTTCGTGTGTGTGTGTGTGTGTGTGTGTGTATGTGTGTGTGTGTGTGTGTTATTTAAGCTATTTTAGAATTTTTGAGATTCTGTTATTGGGCAATGTAATATCCATGTTCATGCTAAATGTAACATGTATGAAGGTTCACTGAAAATCTGTCAAAATTAAACTCTGAAACAATAGAAATTTCATTGAAAAGTGGTTAGTTGACAGAATTATAGTAAACATATAAGGCACTTTGTATCTGAGTGTTGACAAGGTAGGGACAAAATTATGTATGTATATTAAAAAGTCTATGATGCATGAGGTCAACAGTTTTACAAGTTGAAAAACATAACTAATTCACACAAAGATGTATTTAATCTAATGCTGTGTATGCATTGCATGTCATTGTGTATGTGAGCATGTGTGTTACGCTCATACATGAAAATATATATGCAAGTTTGTTAACATTTTTGGCATAGCAAGAGTGATTTTCACCTTTTTACAATTCTGTTCCTTCATTTCCAGATATTTTTCCATATTTTTGAGTGCATTATTAAGGTAGTAGGCATGATGCTAACCAATCAGAGCTTCAAGGGACTAAACCACTACCAAAAGATTATACATGGACTGACCCAGGTCTTCAACTGCATATGTAGCAGAGAATAGCCTTGTTGGGGCACCAGTGGAAGGGGAAGCTCTTGCTCCTGTCAAGGTTGGACCCCTAGTGCAGGGGAACATGGGGGGGGCAGTAAGGGGAATAAATGGGGACAATACACATATGGGGGAGGTGGAAGGGGAAGGAATGGGGACTTATGGACAGGAAACTGTGACAGGGAATACTTGAAATGTAAGTAAAGAAATACATCTAATAAAAATAATTTAAAAAATTCCTGTCATCCTATCAAGTTCATGCTTGTTCAGCACATTTTTTTTCTTGAGAAAGCCCAAAATTTAACGTTTCTGTATCTTTCTATCTTCTAAATATTGCTTTTAAAAAATTTTACTGGTTATTTTCATTATTTACACTTCAAATGTTATCCCCATTCCTAGTTAAACCACTATTGCCACAATGAACCCTATTTCTGTGAGGGTGTTCTCCACCTAACCACCCCTCTCAAACTATTGTTTTTTGACATCCCTCTCTTGCATCACTCATTTGTAACCTTAATGTGATGGAAGAGACAAAGAAAAAGATTCCTAATAGCATCTAACTTTGCTTTATGCTGGATTCATTTTCTGAAGACGTTGACATCACTAACATTAAATTGATATGATCCAAACAAATGGAGAAAATATCTTGCTAAAATCAACATAGAAAATGATATAATTCTAATGTTAACGTGTATCAGCTGGTACTCAAGTCTCATTGACGAAGCTAAGAAATCACCGTGAACTACAAGATTGTTACCTATATTGTCATTCACATTATGATTGTGAAAACTAAATTCTGACCCTTATCTCTCCGTTTCTTTAGAATATAAACTGAAACCCTACCATGTTTATACCTATAGTTCTCTTCAGTAAAGCTTATTTCCTAATAACGCAAATACCCATTTTGCACCAAAGTAAAGAATACAAAAAGTCTAAAATAGTTCCACAATGGTTAGAAATGAAAAGTAGTGAATTAAAATGATGAAATTGTCAAAAGACAAAAACATCTCTAGAGACAGAATCTCCTTCACTTGACATAGTCATGGTTTTTAAGAATCAGATAATGACTTGCTATAAAAGTTACTGGAATACATTGGTAGTGTAAAAGAAGGTTGCAAATATCACTTTATAACATAATAATGACTCTGAAAATAAAACCTGTCAAAGAATCCAGAAACTAATTCTGTGTATCTAAGATTTTATGACCACAAAGAGGACAAATCCTAAATAGACTACATCAAAATGGCCTTTCTTCCCACAGTCAAGTTATTAATGAAGATGAAATCCAGTAATAAAATGTGCCACATGTCAAAGTCAAACGAAAAATACTATATAGTCTTTTCCATTAGATTCCCCCAAAAGACACCATCATCATCCATGAATCATTAAGTAGCCTAAGGTTTTTAATGCACTGAAATGAAAGCACTTCCTCAAGACAATGAGAAGCATTCTCTCTTATTTGAAAGACAATGTGGTCCCTTGACCTACAGCCTCAGGAAGACACCTTTACCATCCTGCACTGGCTTAAGGCTAGCTTAGGGAAACTTGGAGAAGGAAAGACAAAATAATTTTTTGCAGATGGTATGATGTTAGATCTGCAAACTCCAAATGTTTACAGGGTGGAAAGAGCACAACATTTAAACTTCATGAAAACAAACCATGAATATAGCAGACCTAGGATACAAAGGGTATTATTGGCCCTAGAATTATTAGTATTTACTTTTTTGTACTTCAATTCAGAAATTTCTTGATGCATGCCTACTACCTTAATGATAAATTACATTGTTTAGACTATGGTTTGGGCACAACAGTTTACAGTTATTCTTTAAAATTTCATGAAATGTCATAGAAGAAATACAATAAACCATATTGGGATGTATGCATACAGAGATACATGTTTATATATCTCTCTATTTGTATTTCTATTTCTCCATCTGTATCAGGTATATCATCTTTATGTATACTTCTCTCCTTATATTCATATGTAACACAATTGCTATAAGATATATATTATCATTTATATGTATATATAATCAAATTTGTTAAGTCACACAGAAAACAAATTTGAGGATCCTAGGGATTCTTTAAAAAAACATCAATGACCTTTAGGAATATGACTATCTTATGTTTTTAATCAGAAAGTGAGAACCAACTTTTAAGTTTTCCTTTACCTTCACTTTTCATACACATGCATCCTCTTTGTCTCTTCTTATCATTTTTCTAAATGAGTGGGCATGTGAAATGAAAGGAGTCACATGCTGTAAGATTATTACTGTTACAAAACACAGTGATTGAGGTACTCATTATGGCTGACAACATCACTGTTCCAGCCATGGCTCACTATGTGCACTTCATGCACTCCATGTAAACAGATTTTCTTAGACAGACTCTTTAAAAGTTCCATGTGGTACAGCCTGATAACATTTCGTCTTCCAAAGCACCTACTCCACATTGTTCTCTGTGGACAGAGAGCCCAATGCAAATACTAATTCCTCAGCACTGCCTGAGAAACTACACAGGAGAAGGCCTGTAATACTAATACACTTCTTTGCAAGCTTTGTGTGTATTTGTTGAGTTATGTCACTTCTGACATATCTTTCTCTTATTTTAGTCTGAGAATTGTTAATTTATTCAGTTTTACTGCACCCAGTGAACAAGTGTGTGTTCTTCCAGTGTGAACACAGTATAAAAACATACTGCTGTCATGAAACAATAGTCAGAGAAGACCCAGAACCAGATCCCAAATCTTTGTGCTCGAAGTATTCTAACCCCTTTCTCTCTTACAGCAATTATGTTATAGCTGCTATTATACTTTTGAGAAGAGTCACATCACAATTAAAATAATATCATTGTTATAAAGAGTCAGAGGAGGATGATCATGAGGCAAGCCGGGGAAAACTTAAGGAAAAGTTAATAAAGTTCTATAGAGTATTTTATGATTTAAGTAGAATTGGATTTTTTGTTTGTTTGTTCAGTTGGTTGATTTTGTTTTTGTTTTTTTCCTTATATTAGCTTTTACATTGAACCCAAATGTTGAATTTTAAACAGAAATTTATTCTGGACACTAAACTAACAGTAGTCTCATCATCATCAGATTCTCTCCCAGCAGCTTTGGTGCAAACTGACTGCCTATCCTCAGGCCCCATATCTATTCTTGTCCTGACTCCTCATTTGGCAAATAAGTCTGCAAAATCTACTTTCATAAAAAAACAGTATAAGATAAACAAACACAAACTATTACTAATATGTTATCAATGTAGAAAATGTGATTAGGTTATATTAGTTTTTAGAGAATTGAAAATGAAGATGAGGTAATTGTGAATAGCAGAAAAGAGAAATAGTTTAATTAGATTTATAAACTTACCCTTTCTTTTGGAAATGAAGACTGTTCCCAATGCATTGCTCATAGTTTACTCTTTCTGTTTTGATTGATTGTGGTCATGAATAGTATGCAAGATAATCTGCACCATGTAAATTAGATTTGAAACTATGGAGAGAGGAAAAACTCCACAATCTTGTAAAAACCAGAGTTAGATTCTACCATGAAGGGCTAAAAGAATTTCTCTCTCTCTCTCTCTCTCTCTCTCTCTCTCTCTCTCTCTCTCTCTCTCTCTCTCTCTCTCTCCTTCTCTCTCTCTCCCTCTCTCCCTCTCCCTCTCCTCTTTCTCTATTAAATAATATATTCCCAATGCCCACTTGACTGTAGAAATATATTTCAAAATTCATCTTTGAAAAATTTCCTAGGAATATATGAGAAATAAACACCTGTTATTTCCACAAAATATTTATAGGTATATGGTAATATGCACAAATACCCAGTCTCCAGAGGGACAAAGGCCATGCCCCTTTCTACTCACCCCTGAAGCATTTGCTAAATGAGCAATTTAACAGAACTAATACACTAGAATAGCAACTACGGATGCAATCATTCCCAGGAAATCTTGTCACAGACATATTGTTTCCCCTGCACCTTCCTTTTTATTATAAGGGATGTTTGTCATATTGTTTACTGAATACTCTGTCCAATAATGCTGTCAAAGTCACATTAACATTTAGACCATGGAAGAAATATAAGAAATAATCTTTTTAAGTGACAGGCAAAATCTGAGCACTGTTTAAGATTAATATATATATTATATATAATCTTAATATATATATAAGTAATTATATATTACTTAATATATATAATTAATATATATATTATAATATTAATATATATGTATATGTATATGACAGAATTGAGTTTTAGATCGACCATTTGAATCTGGAGCTGTATATATATTTTGTAGTAAGTTTCTAACTATAACAGTGAGAAAGGGATCCCTGTTGAAGGAATCAGAGAAAGGACTGAAAGAGCTTGAAGGGCCTCGAGACTCCATATGAACAACAATGCCAAGCAACCAGAGCTTCCATGGATTAAGCCACTACACAAAGACTGTAAATGGACTGACCCTGGGCTCCAACCTCATAGGTAGCAATGAATAGCTTAGCAAGAGCACGAGTGGAAGGGGAAGCCCTTGGTCCTGCCAAGACTGAACCCCCAGTGAATGTGATCGTTGTGGGGAGGGTGGTAATGGGGGTAGGATGGGGAGGGGAAGCCCATATAGAAGGGGAGGGAGAGGGGTTAGGGGGATGTTGACCTGGAAACCGGGAAGAAATACTCAAGTTAATAGAGAAAAAAAAGTGTTACTATTATATTCAGTTATATATTTAGTTATATATCATTATATTTAGTTATATATAACTAAAGTGGAATACTTTAAAGTATGAGCCATGCCCTTGATCCAGTCCCCAGGACCACATCCATATACACCCAGACATAAATAATACACATGAATATTAAAGTGTACTAAATTACTATGAATGATTAAATTTATTTTTTACTAATATAAGTTAAGGTGATGAGATGCGTTTAACAGATTAAGAAGTTAATACTGCAAATGTTAATTGTTTGGAAATTTTATAAAAGAATTAAATGGACAAAAAGAAAGAAAGAAGGTTTAAAGGATTATATGTTTGTTTTATTCTAGGTATTTTGAATATAATTTATATAGAATAAAGTAAAATACGCTAAAATCCATAAAAAGATAAGTTTATAAAATTAGCATAGCATATTTCCACTACAATGCTATAAATCTAATTTATATTTGAAGGACTAGAATTTGGTCAGCTTTTTTTTTATCTTCAGTTCAGCAATTTCCTATCTTTTTTCCTTGATTTTATTCCTTAACTATGGAGTCTTACTATATTATCCTTTACTCAGTACTACAAAGAAGTTGTTCCAAACTTTTGTAGGTTCTTAGAAACACATGTGAAATCTCACATGTGCTACAAGAGTGCATTCAACTTATCCTCTTAGTGTTTAGGCATTCTGATGATCTGGTGAATGATAATTATTCTAAATTTGAAAAGAATTTAACTTATGGAGACACTATATTAAATGTGATTGTATCCTTACCAGTGCACACAAACACTGTACCTAATAATATCTATAATGCCTGTTAGTCACACATACTTACTGCTATATGAATTTCTTACAAGGTTGAGAAAAATAGTAAGAGCTTATTTGTGTCTTCTAAAATTGTTGTGAATGACCATAGAAATGATATGATAACAATGTTTCAAAAATATGCAATGTGTATGTCAATATTATTTTTTCTTTTCCTTTTTTTTTCTTTTTTTTTTTTTTTTTTTTTTTTTTTTTGGAGCTGAGGACCGAACCCAGGGCCTTGCGGTTGCTAGGCAAGCGCTCTACCACTGAGCCAAATCCCCAACCCCTTATTTTTTCTTTTCTTAATTACTTTTTACTATTTCTCCAATGCCTCAGCTATCATGTAGTGCTGCTTGCTGCACTATAGAATTTATATATTGTTAAATACTGTATCCAAGAAGGCAATATTACAAGACAAAATGAAATGTCATTGGACCAAATAAAAATTTTTAAAGACTACTAATATACAATTCACATGGGGTCAGTTTAATCTAGGGACAAAGTAGGAAATAAAATGAAATAATAAGAACACAGGCTCCTAATTTACAACAACATATATACAAATCAAATTTTGCTAAGTCTCCCTTTTAGTAGATTATTAAATTACGTATATTCAGAAAATTTTCAGATTTTAATTGAATTACCTAGTGAATTTGGATATGCATACTGGACCTTTGATGTTTGAAACAGCAATGACAAAAATACATATGGAAAACATTTTAATATATTGTGAAGGATGAGAAAAAATCTAGAGGTTTATTATATTTTGTAACTCCTGCTTCACATGATCTTGGCATAATCAGGGCAACTAGATATTTTCTCTCTTCTTTTAATATTTTTATTTATGGAAATATTTTTTCTTTTGTGTAACAGAATTTGTAAAGACTCATAACTCTTAAAGTCATGAGCATTGATTTTGTTTTGCTATCCACTAATCCTAAACAGTCTTTCTATGTAGCTATGGAATAAAAGCTACCTGAAGCCCAGCTCACTGAGCAAAAGATACAGAAGTGCTGAAAGTGTAATTATAAATTGTATCTGTCTGATGGTAAATGGTGTTATACAACTTTTATACGTTTGCTGCATTCATGTTTTGGAACTGTTAATTTCATTAGTATATTTATAGCCTGAGTTGTTCAATCTTGTCTCAGTGAGATATTCTAGTGTTCTCTGTGTATTTTGACACCAATTCTCACTCCTTGGAGAGTAGCACAGTTACTATCCTAACAACCATTAATTCTTCATAGTTCTTTATCAATGGTGGGTCCCTCCATCCATATTGACATGTCAACTAGTGTTATGTAGCTATGGAATTAAAGCCACCTGGTGGAGCACAGTTGGTTGAGCAAAAGATAAAGAAGTGTTAAACGTGTAATTATAAATTTTATCCATCTCATGTAAATGGTGTTGTACAACTTTTATATGTTTGCTGCCTTCATCTTTTTGTAACTGACAATTTCATTAGTATATTTATAGCCTGAGTTATTCAATCTTCTCTCATTGAGATATTCTAGTGCTCTCTGTGTGTTGTAGACACCAGTTCTCACTCCTTGGAGAGTAACACAGTTACTATCCTAGCAACCATTAATTTTCCATAGTTCTTTATCAATGGTGGGGCCTTGGATATATTCCCTCCATCCATATTGACATGTCAACTATTGTTACACTTGTACAAGTCTTGTTTAATGGAGTAGATTGTTAAGATATCATGAATACAATTTCCCTGTAATAAATAGAAATTCTTATCTAGAAGCATATGTCCTGGTCTTTTGACACTTAAAATTTTTCCATCTAACTTTCTACTGTGTTCCTTGAATCTTGTGTTTATGACTTGCAATGTATCATTTTGGCTCGAGCACTATACTTTGTTGTTCTCTATATTTTCACCAATATTTTTAACTTTTTTAAAAAATATTTTCATTTTTCTTTCTATTCTGAGAACATAATTACATCTCTTCCTTCCCTTTCTTTCCTTCAAACCGTCCCATACAACTCCCCTTCTTATCTTTCAATCTATCCTCTTTTTCATTAATTTATATTGCATAGATATCCTTTCACATTTTCACAAATAAAACTACTTAAACAATATAATGATACTTACATGTATATTTATAGTGTGGCCATTGATATTTGATAACTAATAGATATGCTTTTCCCTGGTATAGATTATTCTTCATACTCTAAATGTTCCTACATTTTCTATAGTTCTTTATGGAATGTTGAGACTTGGTGGTACACTACCACTCCTTTCTCCCTATCTCTTTTACTATGTCTACTGTAGTTCCCCATAATTTGCTACTGTTTAGGCAGTCATATTGGTGAAATCTTATACTATATTCTGAATTTTTCAGTAGATAACATATCACAGAAAACTCTAATTTTCTAGCTCTTTCAATATTTCCAATCCTTTTCGATAATATTTCAGAAGCTTTAGGTGTGGAAGTGATTTTTTGGTGTATCTATTGAGAGATGGCTCCATAACTCTGAATTTTGACTGGTAGTAATTTTCAGTAATTACCTCCATATCTTGTAGAGTGTTTCTTTGCTGAATGTTAAAGACTACAGTTACTTGTATATACAAAGGGTAAATTCAGATTGTTGTTTGGTATTATGCTGTTTTAGTTCAATAATAGTGTCAGGTCCTTCTCACTATCTAGGAGTTGACTAGCATTGAGCAGTTAGATAGGTTTGCAGTGTTAAGCATGGCTTTCTTCTTATGAAGTGGGTCTTATTCTCTATTACAGATCTGCTGTTTACTACCAATGTATACATGCCACTACTCTATCCCACTACTCTATCCTTTATGTTATTGAGTGGTGCTAGTTGTTGATTTGATTCATAGCTGAGCAGAAGTGATGGCTGCATTTTTGTTTGTTTATTTGTTTGTTTTGTTTTTTATTTTTCTGTCTGAAACCAGGAAATCTAATCCTGAAAGAGGAGTCATTTCAGTGTGATCCTGTTTAGTGGTCTTTGGGACTGTTTCAGAAGTACATGGTTCCTTCATCAATAAGCAGTTACTTTTCATCTCTTGGAGCAAACTACAACAATAGCAAGATGATGTGTATTTTGAGAGTCTCTTGGAGAGTCCTGGCCAACTACTTACTACATATTTTTGACATGAAATCTTCAATTTAAGAGGCATTTTTTCTCATTCATTATATGATTTCTTGGCATTACCTCACTAAAAGAGAAGGGTAGAGCAGAAATGTCTAGAGGGTGACGGAATATGATTGATGTGACTATAGCAAGAAAGACTGTTTAAATGGAGGAAAGGAACATTGAGAGGGGCGACAGGACAGAGGAGAACACAACTGAGAAAGAAATAAGAACAAAGAAAGAAAAAGGAACATAGAGGCATCCAAGTATAAAAGCATCCAAATAAAACCTTTTAATACAATAAATAAGACCACAAAAACAACAAACAAATTTTTTTCAAGAGAAAAGAGTTTCTTAGGAGTATACATCAGAACATGAATGAATCACTTTTTAGGTGCATAGTTCAGGACTATTCTATATGAAATGATTTCCTCAAATATGTGATCTTAGAGGCTTGAAACTAATAAATGTTTACTCAAAAGAAATAAATCTATTATGTATCATACTTTTTGCCCCACAGGTGGAGTATGTTTGATTAGACCTTGATATAATTTAGTTAACACTGTCACCATACAAGATTGATTTACATACTCTTATTAGAATAAAAAATATTGATAAAATGTGTTTTGAAAACTATATTTTATTTATAAATAATGCTGAAAAATTTTGACCATCATATAAGAATCAAAATAAATTAAATTTGATGGCTCTGCAATAGCACAAAAATTTAGTATAGTTTGTAGTCACCCTTCCATCACCCCACAAAGTATGATATGAAAGACATTACTCATTCTCAATTGGACAATTTCATTTATGATTCTCCAATTCCATCTACTCTTCTCGTTATGAATGAGTAATTGATATAAAATAGTTAAATCCTTGGACCTCTTCTTGTACTACATGAATTTGTTTAACATATTACAAATAAGCTATATTTCTCTTCTGAAAATATCTTTGATGACATATGGTTTTTATAGCAATTTCCATCTCTATATTTCTTAGATCATATATAAAGAAGGTGAAAACAGGAACAATGATGGTGTAAACTGCAGGAACATTTTGTCCTCAGGGAAAGTGGTAGGTGGTATAAGGTAGGAAAAGATAGAAGGTTCAAAGAATAAAATAACCACAGATATATGGGACCCATACGTTGAAAGAGCTTTCTGTCTCTCCTCTGCCGAGTAATTCCTTAATGTGAACAGTATAACTACATATGAATGAAACAAGAGAACCAAGATTCCAAAGTCAACAACTTCTAAATTGGCAACAATGAAAACTCTAGTAAAGTAGGTGTCAGTACTGGCAATGTTCAGCAAAGGGAAAATGATACTGTAATAGTGATCTATTTCAATAGGGTCACAGAAGAACAAACTATTAAACAGAACTGAGAAAAGGAGTGCTTCCATCCAACAACCCAGTAAGACCTGGTCAGGGCATGGCACCTGGGTACTGCTTATGAAGACCATATCATGAAGCAGCCTACAGATGGTCATACAATGAAGTATGTACCTTCAAATTTTTATTATAAAATTTAGACATTATATGATTTTAAAATCATCTACTAAAATGGTGAAAAAACATGGAAATATGAGAAATTGATTGATAGTTTCAAAATGTAGGGAGATGTTTAAAGCCATTAAAGTACAGTGGCAATTCAATTTCCAATATTTTGAAAAAAATATTTCCACTTATTTAAATTTTATTTAAAAATTAGGCAGATATGTAACTCTAGTATCATGAATAATAGTACAAGCAGGTGAGAAAAAGCAGATAAGTTATTTCTACCAAAAATATGGTATGCCAGATTAAATGATGATAACCAAATAAAGTAAAAATATTCAGTCTGATTTTCAATAATACCTGTGTCATGAGTTATGAATTTGCACATATTATTATCTAAGATCAATTAAGAGTCTAGCTTTTGACATATGTGTCTCTTGGGTTATAAATTTCAGTGCAGTTCCATGCCCTGGAGCTTGGTCAGGGTTCCTGAGGAGGGTGCTTGAGGATGAATGACTCAAAGTCAGTGATGGTTTCCAGCTGACATGTCTGTGTTCTGCCCAAGATGGCACTCTGAACTAGATAGCTCTCTACTTGAGATAGCCCTCTGCAACAGATAACTCTCTTTTAAAGACCAAAGCCCAGTCTTTATTTTGCATAAGATATTTTCTTAGGAATTAAATATCAATTCAATCCCTTTTTCTCCAAGGTTCCCTTTGATTAGATGAAAAATCAGAATTTTTATGACCTTATCACCTTGACACTAAAACAAGGCCACATGGCCAAAGCTGGTGAATTCTGCTGCTTGCTAGGACTGGAACTTGGGCCCACTGTTCTATTATATTATCACCAGTTTTTCTGTTTTCCAACTCCTTCACTCTCTAAGCTTGGATGTCCTGTAACTTATTCTGTAGATAGACCTAGAACTCAAAGATCTGCATGTTTCTGTCTCCTGAATTCTGGGATTAAAAGTTAATTACCACCATGCCTGGACTTATGCTTTTCTTTACCTAGAACTTGCTCTGTTCCAGAATGACCTTGAACTCATAAATCTGCTGGTGTTTTCACCAAGGTTTAAAATTATATAAAACCATGCTTGGGACTAAACTTTTCATGGCCATAATCGCTCAAGATCCATATCAAAAGCCTGTGTCTTTCAGCCTAAATATCTGGATCAGAAGTTGCTGAGGATCAACCTTGCTTGGAGATGGGTCCTGAGAGAAGGGGTATCTGGGAATGGTGGAAATAAACAACTTGAAGTGAAATGGGGAATCAAAACTGGCAGGTTATATACTTCATACTCGGCTCAAGACAGCTTTCTAGCTTGCTTTCTCTCAGATCTGCTTTCCTTTACTCTGATCTGCTTTCTCTAGCTATTTCTATATAGCTCTCCCTATGTTCTCCACTAGAGAGTTCTCCAAGCGATTTTCTCTTGCTGTTCTAAAACGTTCTCTGAATAGGTCATCCCTTACAGATCACAAGCCCCGTCTTTTATTCTTTGTAACAATCCGGTCATTAACTTCAGGTTTCCTTTTCGTTATCCTATGAATTAGCATCCTGTGACCCCAGCCCTTTGTTCTTAGAATGCATCAAGCACATATTTTCTTTTAACATGGAAAAGAATTCAGAGATCTCCCTGCCTCTGTTAAGCTCAGATAATAAACTAGCTGGGTAGGGCCCCAACATGAAATTAGCATTTCTACAATAGCTGAACCTAAATTTCATCTGTCCCATGCTGTCCTCGAACTCAGGAATCTGCTTATCTTGGTATCATTCTGACAAGTTGGGTCATAGAGCAGTTGTGCTTGTTCCTTTAGATTTGAAAAGACTCTCACCATTCATATTGCATCCTAATATTTTGCATAGTTGATAAATTATATATTTTATACCCAAGTTTTTAAAATATTATCTGATATCTTCAATTCCTTTTTCCTTGCACTTTAAATTCTTGTTATATAGTTGTTTCACTTGGTTGGTTAAGTTACAACAATATATTTTATATTATTTGTGACTATTATGAAGGGTGCTATTTTCCTAATTTCTTTTTCCACCATTTTCATTTGTATAAAGGAGAGTTAGTGATATCTTTGAGTTAGTGCTTTATCCTGCCACATTGGTGAAGTTGTTTATAAGATGTAGTAGGCGTTCTCTGGTAGAACTTTGGGGCTTGCTTATGTATCCTATCTAACCATCTGAACTTAGTGATACCTTTACTTCTGTCTTTCCAGTTTGTATTCCCTTGACCTACTTTTGTTCTCTTATTTCTCCAGCTATGATTTTAAGTACTATATTGAATAGATAGGGAGAAAGTGTGCATCCTTGTTTTGTCCCTGAACTGGAGGAATCCATATCCCTGATCTCAAACCCTGCTATAGATCAATAGTGATGAGACCTGCACAGTAATGGTACAGAAATAGACATGTTGATTGATGGAATAAAATCAAAGTCCCAGATAGCAACCCACATACTTATGGACAGTTGATTCTGGACAACAAAGCCAAAACCATAAAATTGAAAAAAAAAGAAATCATCTTCAACAAATGGATGTCTTAATGTAGAGCTTGCAAATAGATTCATGTTTATCTACATGTACAAAACTCAATCCAAGGGGAATTATAGACTTGAACATGGGACTGAATATACTATATAAGAAAAAAATTTAAATCGCATTAAACACAATGGTATAGGGGAAAATTTTCTGAAGAGACCACCAATAGATTAACAATTAGATTAACAATTGATGAATAGGATCTCATGAAACTTCGAAGCTTCTTAAGACAAAGGACACTGTCAATAGAACCAAACAGCAACCTACAGATTAGGAAAAGATCTTCCCTAACCCCACTTCTGGCAGAGGACTTATATCCAAAATATTTGATGAACACAAGAAGTTAGACTCCAACAAACAAAATAACCCAATTTTTTTTTATATAAAAATGGAGTTCAGAGCAAAACAGAGAATTCTGAACAGAGGAATCTCTAATGGCCAAGAAGCACTCGAAGAAATGTTCAACACTCTACATCATCAGAGAAATGCAAATCAAAACATTGGAATTCCGTCTTATACCGATCAGTAGGGCTAAGATCAAATCTCAAGTAACAGCACACGTTGGCAAGGATATGAAGAAAGGGAAGCACTCCTCCCTTATTGTGGGAGTGCCAACTTGTACAACCACTCTAGAAATCAATATATTTGTATGGCAGAACCTTCCCCTAATGAATAATGATTATTTTGTCTGGGTGAATATGCAAAACTTCTGGGTCAAGAAAAGGAAGAGGGAAGGCAAAAGAAAGGAACACCCTTTTGTACGGCAGAGAGATAGAGGTATAATGTAGAAAATCGGAGGCTGTTAGTTCAAGTGAGTCCACCAGGATTCAACTTTAGAAGGTTTTTAACATAGATTAGTTAATGTGAATGGGGAACCGGAAGGGTTCATTATTTGTGTTGCAATTACTCAATTAGTTAATAAAGTAATTGAAATAAATTTTTATTGTGTTTAATTTCTTCCTCTAAAAAACAAAAAGAAACCTTGGGTAGTCCAGAAATGACACTGGGTTTCTTTTGGAGGAGTTTCCAGTTTCTGGAGAGGAAAAATAAAAACCTGTGTGTGTGTGTGTGTGTGTGTGTGTGTGTGTGTGTGTGTAACTGTTTATTGTATTACTGTGAGAACTATGCATAACTGTGGAACTATGTGCTATATAACTGTGTGAGAAAAGAGAGAAATAGAGGGACTACAGTGTGGGGAGAGAAAGAAGGGGAGGAAGGAAGCAAGAAAAGTGGGGAAGGATAGTATCAGAATGACCATAAGAAGTATTAGAAATAGAAATATAGGCCCATGATCATGCTAATAATTTCCATGTGACTACATTTAAATAGTCATAAAAAGAGTAAGTGCACTCTTTTTTCTTCCTTAATTGAATGATTTTTGATATGAGCCCCAAAAGAACAGAAATAAGAAGAAATATACATTATTTGCTTCCTTATTGATAAGTGAAACTCATACTGTGTCATTAAAGTAATAGATGAATAAAGATAAAGAACAAAAATTTCTTATCAATGAAGATTGATAAAGAATGATTATATTATACATATGTATATAAATATAAATATATAGTTTTTGTCAATGCCAAGTCAATAGAATGTTTACATCTCTTAAACATCTTAAACATCTCTTTGTGTCCAAGTTCAGCCATTATTGAAGACACCATTATTGAAGACAAGTCCCAAATTATAGCAAGGAGTGCAGAGGTTACATTAGTGAGAGATCTGAGGTAGCCTAATAACATGTACTTTCATAGTGAAGCTCAGTAGTATTTTTCAAATACTACATAATACCTGTAGACCACAGTCAAGGTCATGGACAGTCCCAAGTAGGATGTTTCGTTAGGTAGTAAAATGCTAAGGATTATCTCGGTAGACAAAATTAAATTTGGGACAATCTAATAGATTAAATGTAAAAATTATCAAATAAAGAAAATAACTAGCACAAATTTTTAATTATTCTGGATATAAAAATAAACTGACTAAAGATATATAGATAAACTTATAAAGATATAAAAGTAAATTTAATAAAGAAACTGTGAAGTCAGCCATAAAAGAATATGCATGAGGAACAGTAAATGGACACAGAAGTCTTTCTTTGTGTGTGTGTGTCTGTGTGTGCGAGTGTGTGTGTGTGTGTGTGTGTGTGTGTGTGTGTGTATTTATAATAATTGAAGAAGAACCTGCCATAAAGATGAGAGGGGATGGGGTGGACATGGGAAGAACTTGAAGAGGAAGCATGTAGGATGAATATGATGTATAATATTCACAAAAATAAACAGCATTAAAGAATAAATAGACATAAAAATAATTTAGCACATTTACTCTTAACTAAATATCATCTGACTTTATGTGTCATGTGAAATTGTTCAGGTAATTATTACGCAACACATGTTTCAAATATATACAGCATATTGCCAAGAAACCAAGCTTCAGATTCTTGATGAAGGTTCAAACTTTCAGATAATGTTATTTGACCAAAATATAATTAAAATATACATGTTAAAATAGACTTTAGAAAATATTCAAATCTGAAACTTGATATAATAAACTTCTAAGTCATCCAGTATTCAGAGAAGGAAACAAAGGGAACTTTTTTGCATTTTCATGTGAGATAAAATAACTACAATATATTAATTAAGAGAATGGTGCTACGTCAGCATTTATAAATGAATATACAAATAAAACCTTTACTTAGAAACTCATTAGATACAATTGTAAGTTCATCAAAATGTGTACTGTATCATAGAAAGAAATATAAAAATAATGAGCAATTTTAAATTTAATAGAAAAGAAAATAAAGAGGAAAAAATCATACAATGTAGAAATGAGAATTCAATAAAATGGATAAACCTCAAACTTTGCTGGATTCTTTCTAATAGGCACCAAGAAGATGCCCATCACAAATATCCTAGGAGTCATGGGCCTGTTTAAAGGGTTTGTATGATCCTAATTTAACTTTTGTACCTGGAATCTGTCTAGAAAATTGTCCATTTATTCCAGATTTTTCCGGTTTTGTTGAATATAGGCTTTTGAAGTAAGACCTGATCATTTTTTGACATTCCTCAGATTCTGCTGTTATGTCTCCTTCCACTCTGATTTTACTTATTTGGAAACTGTCTCTGTGACCTCTGACTTCTGGCTAAGGGACTATCTAGCTTGACGATTTCCTCAGAGAATCTGTTTGTTGATTCTTTGAATAGTTCTTTTTGTTTCTACTTTGTTGATTTCATCCCTGAGTTTGAATGTTTCCTGAAATGTACTCCTCTTGGGTGTATTTGCTTCTTTTTATTCTAGAGATTTCAGGTGTGCTGTCAAGTTGCTAATGTCTGCTCTGTCCAGTTTCTCTTTGGAGGCCGTTAAGACCAGATGGGCTTAGTGCAGAACTCTATCAGACCTTCACAGAAGACCTCATAGCAATACAGTATGAACTATGCCACAAAATAGACACAGAAGGAGCACTACCCAATTCCTTCTATGAAGGCAAAATTATACTTATCACTAAACCACATAAAGACCCAACAAAGAAAGAGAACTTCACACCTATTTCCCTTATAAATATTAAAGAAAAATACTAAAACTCTCACAAAACAAAGAACATATCAAAGCAATTATCCGTCATAACGAAGTAGGCTTCATCTCAGCAACACAGGGATGGTTCAATAAATGGAAATCCATCAACTTAATCCACTATGTAAATACAAATCAAAATAATCCTGAGATCCCACCTTACACCAGTCAGAATGGGTCAGATAAAAAACTCAGGCAACAGCAGATTCTGGCAAGGATGTGGAGAAGCAGGAACACTTACTTCTCCATTGTTGGTGGGATTGCAAATTGGTACAACCACTCTGAAAATCAGTCTGGAGGTTCCTCAGAAAATTGGACAGTCCACTACCTGAGGACCCAGCTATACCCCACCTGGGCATATACCCTAATGATTATCCAACATATAACAAAGACATATGCTCCACTCTGTTTGTAGCAGCCTTGATTATAATAGCCAGGAGCTGGAAAGAACCCAGATGCCCTTCAACAGAGGAATGGATACATAAAATGTGGTACATCTACACAATGGAGTATTACTCAGTATCAAACACAATGACTTCATGAAATTCAGAGGCAAATGGAATGAACTAGAAAATATCATCCTAAGTGAGGTAACACAATTACAGAAAAGCAAGCATGGTAAGTGGATATTAGCTCAGAAGCTCAAATTACCAAAGATACAATCCACAGGCTATGTGATGCTTAAGAAGAGGGATGACCAAAATGTGCATGCTTCACTCCTTCTTCAAAGAGCAACAAAAGTATCCATAGGAGGGGATATGGAGGCAAAGTTTAGAACAAAGGCTTAAGGAACAGCCATTCAGAGCCTGCGCCATATGTGCCCCATATATATATACAGCCAACAAGACTAGATAAAATTGATGAAGTTACTAAGTGCATGCTGACTGTATCCAGATATAGATGTCTCCTGAGAGAAACAACCAGAGCATGTCAAATACAGAGTTGAATGCTGGTAGCAAACCACTGAACTGAGAACAGGATCCCCATTGGAGGAATAAGAGAACGGATGTACTGTATTGTTTCTATTTCCATTTTTCAATCCTGGACTGTTTTTGTTCAATTCCTTCACCTGACTCATTGTGTCTTCCTGTAACTATTTAAGGGATCATTGTGTTTCCTCTTTAAGGGATTCTATTTGTTTACTTGTGTTGTCTTTTATTTCTTCATGTGAACTATTTATGGCCTTCTTAAAGTCCTCCCTTATCATCGTAAAATGTGATTTTTTTATCTAAATCTTGGTTTTCTGGTTTGTTTGGATATGCAGATTTTGCTTTGGGGGGAGAGCAGGATTCTGATGTGGACAAGTAGTCTTGGTGTTTGTTGCTTAGATTCCTGAGCTTGTCTCTCACCATCAGGTTGTCTCTGGCGTTTGTTTGTCTTGCTGACTCTGATAGTGGTTTGACTATCCTATAGGCCTGTGTGTCAACACTCCTGTAGACCTGTTTTCGTTCAGCTGGGAACAGAGAGCTCTGCTCTCAGGTGTGTAGGCGCTTCTGGAAACTGACTGTCAGCTCTCAGCTTAGGCAGAAACCCGAAGAGTCCTGCCCCTGACTGCTCCTAAGTCCCTCTGTCCAGGGGGCACAGATGGCACGAGGCAATTTACCTTTCGGTCAGAAATGTGGGCAAAGAGTAGTCTCCTCTGAGTTATCAGGAGTGTCCACACTTCTGAGGGTCCAGCTCTCTCCCCCACAGGATTTGGGTGCAAGGAGATGTGGGACAGGTTCAGTTCAGTTCTGAGTGCAGGCTGGACCCAGCCGGTTCCTGTTGCTGAGTGCTCCAATATTCCTGTATCCAGAGGCATTATGCAGTTTTCTCTTGGGCTAGGGATGTGGGAGAGGTGGGCAGATGTGGCAGACTCTCCTATGGTCTCAGGATAACTTCTGTGTGTTCAGGTCTCTGCCCCAAGGGATTTGGGTGCAGGGAGCTTTTCTATCAGTTCATTTCAGTTCCAGGCACAGCCAGTGCTTATGAACTTCTTTTCTATTAAGGTCCTGCAGTTATTGGTCCACTGTTCTGGATTGTTTGATTATTTTACTACTAATGCAATTATAATATTCTTAGTTTTGACATTTTCATGTTATGTATACATAATGTATAAAGAAGTATGTGTGCTTGTTTTACATTGTCTGGGCAGAATACAGTGAGTGTACATTTGAAGACAATTGGTTAGTTTTAGCAATCATCCAAGATTGCTACTGAGTCTTTCTAAATGAAAATTGAAGCCTTTCTATTAGATCCAGATGTCATTAGCCTTGCTGGTCAAGTAGTATTTGATGATTCAATTTTTCTTCGTTCTGAGGCTGAAATGAGGAGATCTGCTATTCTAGATTTTTTTCTTGAATTTTTCAGGATAGAAATTTCTTCCTCATTCTGGTACAACAAGCACTTTAACCACTAAAATATCTACCATTCTTATGCTTGTAATTTCTCTATTCCAAATGTGACCAATGCCAAACCATCACCTCAGAAAACATGCATCTAGAATCAACAGGCTACATTTTGGAAGGAGTATAGATATACAAATACATGTATGTATGCCATAGTGACTACTGTAAAAAAAATTAAAAAAGGTCATGAATTTGAAGGACAGCATGGAGGTTTGAAGGAAATAAAAAATGATTTTTAAAAAGATTAAAACGTCATTTTAATAATCATATAAGCTTATTATTCTACCTCCTTGCTTTAATATCACATTTCAATTTTCATTCCTGCACTTCACTTACTTTTATTTGGTTATAAATGATGGTATTTGGTTTGTATTGCTTCCTGGTTGATCTTTCTAGTGTGCAGATAACCAATAAACAATCATAACAAATTTATAGAATTTTTGTTTTAAGGTAATAATTAATGCAAAACATTCATTTTTTAATGATTTTACCCATGAGCATTTAAACTTTGTTTGTCTCTTTTGATGCCAATTCTCCAATTCATCCAATGATCTCTTCTTGAATTCATGACAATTACGGGTATAATTATGCTGTATGCCTCTTCCTGAGTCCAATGAATACTGCCTTGATTTATATGTATGTAGAACTAGTTCTTTAACACTGAGTTCTGGAGCCTGAAGAAGGGATAAAATTACTGGATCTCCCTCCTTTAGTAGTTACTGATACATTATAGGTTTTCTTTTTATTTAGTTTAGAAAAGACATTATTCAGGGGAGGGGAGTCGAGGGTAGTAGGGACAGAGAAAGGCAGAGAGGAAGAGAGAGAGAGAGAGAGAGAGAGAGAGAGAGAGAGAGAGAGAGAAGAAGAAGGAGGAGGAGGAGGAGGAGGAGGAGGAGGAGGAGGAGGAAAGGAGTAAAGGCCAGCCATGAGCACATGGAGAGAAGGAGGGAAGAGAATGAGGAGTGAGGGGGAAGAAGGGGAGAGCAAGAGAGGAGCAAGACAGCAAGGCAGCAGGCGAGTCCCTTATAGGTTTTCTTCTTGGAGATTGGCCTTCTGAAAAATTTCTCCATCCATTTTGCCATTTTGATTGGTATAATCTTTTATGGTCTTTTATAGTCAGATATGCTGTCAAGCACTCATGAAAGCAGCAGCCCTGTCCTATCTATAAAATCTATTGTGCAAGCCAAGAAAGAAATTAGGGAAACGACACCCTTCATAATAGACCCAAATAATATAAAGTACCTCGGTGTGACTTTAACCAAGCAAGTAAAAGATTTGTACAACAAGAACTTCACGACTCTGAAGAAAGAAATTGAAGAAGACCTCAGGAGATGGAAAGATCTCCCATGCTCATGGATTGGCAGGAATAATATAGTAAAAATGGCCATTTTACCAAAAGCGATCTACAGATTCAAGGCAATCCTCATCAAAATACCAATCCAATTCTTCAAAGAGTTAGACAGAAAAATTTGCAAATTCATCTGGAATAACAAAAAACGCAGGATAGCTAAAACTATCCTCAACAATAAAAGGACTTCAGGGGGAATCACTATCCCTGAACTCAAGCAGTATTACAGAGCAATAGTGATAAAAACTGCATGGTATTGGTACAGAGACAGACAGAAAGACCAATGGAATAGAATTGAAGACCCATAAATGAACCCAAAGACCTATGGTCACTTGATTTTTGACAAAGGAGCCAAAAACAACCAATGGAAAAAAGATAGCATTTTCAGCAAATGGTGCTGGTTCAACTGGAGGTCAACATGTAGAAGAATGCAGATCGATCCATGCTTATCACCCTGTACAAAGCTTAAGTCCAAGTGGATCAAGGACCTCCACATCAAACCTGATACACTCAAACTAATAGAAGAAAAACTAGGGAAGCATCCGCAACACATGGGCACTGGAAAAATTTTCCTGAACAAAACACCAATGGCTTATGCTCTAAGATCAAGAATCGACAAATGGGATCTCATAAAACTGCAAAGCTTCTGTAAGGCAAAGGACACTGTGGTTAGGACAAAACGGCAACCAACTGATTGGGAAAAGGTCTTTACCAATCCTACAACAGATAGAGGCCTTATATCCAAAATATACAAAGAACTCAAGAAGTTAGACCGCAGGGAGACAAATAACCCTATTAAAAAATGGGGTTCAGAGCTAAACAAACAATTCACAGCTGAGGAATGCCCAATGGCTGAGAATCACCTAAAGACATGTTCAACATCTTTAATCATAAGGAAAATGCAAATCAAAACAACCCTGAGATTTCACCTCACACCAGTGAGAATGGCTAAGATCAAAAACTCAGGTGACAGCAAATGCTGGCGAGGATGGGGAGAAAGATGAACACTCCTCCATTGTTGGTGGGATTGCAGACTGGTACAACCATTCTGGAAATCAGTCTGGAGGTTCCTGAGAAAATTGGACATTGAGCTGCCTGAGGATCCAGCTATACCTCTCTTGGGCATATACCCAAAAGATGCCCCAACATATAAAAAAGACACGTGCTCCACTATGTTCATCACAGCCTTATTTATAATAGCCAGAAGCTGGAAAGAACCCAGATGTCCTTCAACAGAGGAATGGATATAGAAATGTGGTACATCTACACAATGGAATATTACTCAGCTATCAAAAACAATGACTTCATGAAATTCATAGGCAAATGGTCGGAACTGGAAAATATCATCCTGAGTGAGGTTACCCAATCACAGAAAAACACACATGGTATGCACTCATTGATAAGTGGCTATTAGCCCAAATGCTTGAATTACCCTAGATGCCTAGAACAAATGAAACTCAAGATGGATGATCAAAATGTGAATGCTTCACTCCTTCTTTAAAAGGATACCCTTGGCAGGGAATAGAGAGGCAAAGATTAAAACAGACACAGAAGGAACACCCATTCAGAGCCTGCCCCACATGTGGCCCATGCATATACAGCCATCCAATTAGACAAGATGGATGAAGCAAAGAAGTGCAGGCTGACAGGAGCCGGATGTAGATCTCTCCTGAGAGACACAGCCAGAATACAGCAAACACAGAGGCGTATGCCAGCAGCAAACCAGTGATTTGAGAATAGGACCCCCGTTGAAGGAATCAGAGAAGGAACTGGAAGAGCTTGAAGGGGCTTGAGACCCCATATGAACAACAATGCCAAGCAACCAGAGCTTCCAGGGACTAAGCCACTACCTAAGGACTATACATGGACTGACCCTGGACTCTGACCTCATAGGTAGCAATGAATATCCTAATAAGAGCACCAGTGGAAGGGGAAGCCCTGGGTCCTGCTAAGACTGAACCCCCAGTGAACTAGATTGTTGGCAGGAGGGCGGCAAGAGGGGGAGGATGGGGAGGGGAATACCCATAAATAAGGGGAGGGGGGAGGGGATGTTTGCCTGGAAACCAGGAAGGGGAATAACACTCGAAATGTATATAAGAAATACTCAAGTTAATAAAAAAAAAGATTTAAAAAAAATCTATTGTGCAGAAATTATCCAGATCCTCTGGGTCTTCCAATCTTTTTATAATGTCTTCATTATTATTCCCTGAGCCTTAGTTATATGGATTATTGTATACATGTCCCAATTATAGCTGGGTACACCAATTACTTACTCATTGCACTTTTACATCTTGTGACACTTTTAATATTCTCTGCTGTATACAGAATCTTCTAGACATGATGGAAGAGAGACATTATCTTTGAGTAAAACCAAAGTGTTAGAGGAAAACATCCTGCTACCAAATTCCTCAAGTAATATGTTTTCCAACTGCCTTACAAATTTCTCTTCTGTCCCATTGAGAATGATGAACTTTAATCTTTATACTTATTTTCCATATAGTGTATTTTAACCATTTTCCTCCCTCAACCTTTCTGAGAGCTTCCTATCTCCCTATCCACCCATCTTTAAATTCTCTCTTCATTAAAGTCCTAGCATAAAAGCAAAAACCAACAAGACAAAAAAAAAATGCCAAAACATGAAATCTATAACCCATCCCCCAAATAATACTACCATTAGTTTATAACCATATCTTCAACAATGAGCCTATTGTGGACACTTTATACTGAGATTGTAATAACTACTCACATAGACAGAGACAGACAGACACACTCATACACACACACACACATACACACACATTCACACACACATACACACACACACACACACACACACACACACACACACAATTCCCTTTATGTCTTCTATCAAGAATCAAGAATCCTGCTCCCGCAAAAAACCTACAATGCTCCTTTAGAGAGTCTTAAATTTTCTTCATGTTCAGAGAAGAAAATTTCTTTCTAATCCTTAAGGATCTTTGGGTCTCATCAGTAATATTACCCATGGGAAACACTGTGCTTAGACTGTGGGTACTGCAAGGAAAAAAGTAAATTGTCCCTTTAAAATTCATAAGAGGCCTTAGAGTGAGGAGTGCAAAGGTGAACAGTTGATTATGCTGTTCCATAAACATAATTTAGAGAAAGCTTTTAAGGGAAGATGTTACCCTGCATTCAAATTTAAAGCTGTGATGATTTCTTTTGTTTGTCCTTGGCTTATGTTGTCTTTTCATAATTTGATATGTATCTGTGAATTTTTAGCTTTGAATATGACTGTAAATGGTACTTTTGAGATGATCTCATTAGTCTCTGGTAGGCTAAGTATGAAGAATAATTAGTCTTCAATATGAAAGATAAATTTCTTATCTACTGAAAAAATATAGCAGGGCAAATCCATACATTTTAAATCTTATTCTTCTTAAACAGTAGTGGAATTTTCAACATAGGAAAGAGAAATGTAATCTTGGAAATATTTTGAGTAGTTAAATTGATTAGGACTGGTTTACAGTCTTCTGTTTTATTTCAGGTGCTCATGTCTTGACAAGTCAGCAAGATGAGCACTGACAAGGGTAGTTGTATGATGTGCAGTATTACACACTAATCAGAAGGTTGTACATAAGTCATGTGCAGGTAGGTGTTCAATGTTTATCTTGTTTTTAAGTTATGAATACAGGTGTACAGGTGTTATAAAATATTGAACCAATGGGCTTGGATCCTGTTGTTATTTGTAAGTTCTTCTAATTGCTAGATTATTGTATTTGACTTCTTTTATGGAACACATTTTCTCTATAAATAAAGCATAAATTTCAAATATAAATCTAATTTATTTAAAGAAATGAAATATTTACTATGTTTTGTGAAGGTGCTATCACTTGTATACTTTTAAAAGTTAAGTTCTATTGTTTTAGTGATTATATGGGAGAGGAAGAATTAGGAAGAACTCTCAAACATGATGTATTTCAGACTTCTATTTTTACTGTAATAAAAAAAATAAAATTAAAACTTTTTTTTTCGGAGCTGAGGACCGAACCCAGGGCCTTGCGCTTGCTAGGTAAGCGCTCTACCACTGACGTAAATCCCCAACACCAAAATTAAAACTTTTAAGTCAATGTAATACATAATTTTTTCTTAAGCTTTAATTAAAGCCTCAAGTAGCTATACAGGTCACCACTACTGAAATGATAAACTATGAAAAGTACATATTAATACAATAAACATGATTTTCAATGAAGGGTCCTCTACGGTTAGTAAAAAAGGATTTAGGTTAATATAGAAATTCCTTCTATGTACCATTTATTTTGGCAGTAGATACAGAGAATAAATACATGGTTCCTGTTCTTCTCCTGCTTTTTTTTTTATTCAGATAGCAAACATTTTGCAAAGCATTTTTTCTCTATCTTTATTAATTGGGTATTTCTTATTTACATTTCAATTGTTATTTCCTTTCCCAGTATCCAGGCCAACATCCCCCTAACCACTCCCCCTCTCCTTCTCTATGGGTGTTCCCCTCCCCATCCCCCCTCCTTTACCACCCTCCCCACAACAATCCTGTTCACTGGGGGTTCAGTCTTGGCAGGGCCAAGGGCTTCCCCTTCCACTGGTGCCCTTACTAGACTATTCATTGCTACAAATGCAGTTGGAGCCCAGGGTCAGTCCATGTATAGTCTTGGGTAGTGATTTAGTCCCTGGAAGCTCTGATTGGTTGGTATCGTTGTTTATATGGGGTCTCAAGCCCCTTATAGCTTCAGAATATTGTTAATAATATAGCTACAGAATAGAAAATACATGTGAATCCACAAAAATTTCTGAAACAGATTCAAACTAATATATTTTTACTAAAAAGCTAAGATCATATACTATCTTCAGATTTGTTGGTTACACATAGTAACCACACTACACTATAGTGTGTAGACTTCAAATTATCTGTGAATTACAGACTTTTTTCTCAAGTTTTTATACACCTTAAATGACTCTAGATTTACATAAATATAATCCTTTATACTAATGTATAGATGTATTTCTATAGTAGAAGTGCAAAAAATTTTTATTTTTTTCAATATCTCAGTACTGAAAATTACTATATTTTTATTTTCTTAATTATTTTCAGAAGATAAATCACATAGTATATATTATTAACTTCAATAAATGATTCTCATTTCTCTATCTCTCTGCCATAATATTTCATGGACTGTTTCTTACCAGTCATATAAGTCTCATTTTAAAAAATTTTTAAAAGTCAAATATTTCCCTTTAGAAAATAATAAGGTAGCTACTCCATTTCATGTTGGTACTACTAGGGTACATAATGCTTTCCAATAGTCTCTGTAACTGAATGTCTAAATAAGATGTAATTCCCACATTACTTTATATGATTTATCTGTTTCAAAATTTTGCACACAGAAATATCACATTTTACTTTTTATTGGAAAATTGAAATAGTAATTTATATTTTAATAAATAAGAATATATTGATATCATTAGTAAAATATATTATTAGAGATAACCAATTAGGAACTATTTGAAATATGAAGTTTAAATTCCAAATACCAATGATATATTTATTGATTTATAAATTATCAACTGGTTTTTGTTACAATACTTGTTTATAATGCTGGCATATTTGTAATTACATAGGAAATATTTTACCTAAATCCTTTTCCCATAGATTCTCAATTATTCTTGTGGGGAAGATAATAAATGGAATGCCAGAGGAACATATCAGAATTTCTCCTAATGGGGCTGTCTTCCAAGCACAATATTGAAGTGCTTTGCTTCATTTTCTTCTTATTCTGCTACTTTGACATCTTGTGTTGGAATCTGTTCATCCTTTTCTCAATTAGAAACAGTTCTCTGTTCACTCAACCCATGTACTATTTCCTCAGTCATTTATCTTCTATGGACATTTGCTATACCTCCTGTGTGACACCCAAACTGATTGGGGATCTGCTTGTAAAGAGAAAAACCATCTCCCATAGCAACTGCATACTGCAGGTATTTGTCATGCACTTCTTTGGAATGATTGAAATCTTAATCCTGACAGCCATGGCCTTTGACCGCTGTGTGGCCATCTGTAGGCCTCTTCACTACATGGTCATCATGAGCAGATCCAGGTGCCATGTTCTTATCTGGGCTACCTGGGTTGGTGGTGTTGTCCACTCATTTCCCCAGGTTATGATGCTAATCTGTTTGCCCTTCTGTGGCCCCAATGAAATTGACAACTACTACTGTGATGTTTTCTCTTTGCTGAAAGTTGCTTGCACTGACACCTACATCACTGGTATCCTCATGGTTGCCAATTCAGGAATTATTGGTTTTGTAATCTTTGTTCTCTTGTTTGGTTCATATGTAGTTATACTGTTCACATTAAGACATTACTCAGCAGAGGGGAGACGCAAAGCTCTTTCTACCTGTGGGTCCCATATCTCTGTGGTTATTTTATTCTTTGGGCCTTCCATCTTTTCCTACCTTAGACCACCTACCACTTACCCTGAGGACAAAATCTTTTCTCTGTTTTACACTATTATTGCTCCTATGTTCAACCCCCTCATATATACTCTAAGAAATACAGAGATGAAGACTGCCATAAAGAAGATTTGGTGTCAGATGACATTTTTATGAGAAAAATATAATTAATTTGTTTTATTAATAGGATGTTTAAATAGTGCACAGCTATGAAAGTGAATTTATCTTCAAGAGGAACAATTATTAAATTTACGGTTCAACTTTTGCTCATTCATAATTAGCAAAAATGAGATAGAAAGAATAATTCTAACAAATATTTTGCACTGCAACCTATTAAGAACATGAACATCAAAATTATTCCAGGATTAAGAAATTATTGTTATGTTACACAATCATTTTCAATATGCATTTAGTGTTACTAGCTCCTTAACATGATATATAATGATAAAGTTTTTTTTCAAGTACTAGGAATAGATTGAAACCGTCTTCAGATATGTTATAGTAATAAACTTTTTAAATGTGACAGGATTTGTACATAACCTCTTATATACTGATCCTCTGAAACAAATCATTTTATGAAAAGGTGAAAAAAAAAGAATTGGAGTGATTCTGACACAAAAAAATTCATCATGAATTCAGCTGAGAGTTGCTACCCTGACAGGCATCAATTGGAAATAGCATCTTTGTTGTGGAACAATTGGTGTCGACATCCACTTTGCCATCATGGGATTTTTGTCCAGAGAGAACATGTATAGTTCTTGACTTTTTGTCATAGTCTGTGTGGTTTCTCCAGTATATCAGTCCTGCTGTATTTGAATGGTGCTTTTCCTTAGCATCTTTTACCACCTCTGACTCTAACAATTTTTGTTTCTTTTCAGCATAGATGCTGAGCCTTAAGGGAATGGTTTACTAATGCTGAGTGTTAAAATGTCTCTCACTCTCTGCATATTGTCCAGTTGTAGGTCTCTATTTATTTCCATCTCCTATAAGAGGAGGCCTCTCTGATGAGGGCTGTGTAATACATGGATTTATTTTTTATCAATATAGCAATTTTGTTACTGAGAGTCGTTTTATTTCATGTTTCCTTAGCATAATAATAGTAGTACCTATTTCCTTCTTTTTAAACTTTTCCATTGGTTATTTTATTTATTTAAATTTCTTTTTATTGGATATTTTATGTATTAACATTTCAAATATCACCTTTCCCAGTTCCCTTGTCTCCCATTTCCCCTCCGCCTGCTTCTGTGAGGATGTTTTCACTCCCACCCAAACATTTCCAACTCAAAACACTGGCATTCCCCTAAATTAGGAAAATGAGCCTTAACTAGACAAAGGGCTTCTCCTCCTATTGATGACAGACAATGCCATCCTCTGGTACATATGTGGCTGGAGCCATAGGTACCTCCATGTGTACTCTTTGGTTGTTGGTTTAGTCCCTGGAAGCTCTGGGAGGTCTGGTTAGTTAATACTGTTGTTTTTCCTATAGGGTTGCAAACCCCTTCATCTCTTTCTGTCATTTCCCTAACTCCTCCATTGAGGTCTCCATTCTCAGTCCAATGGTTAAATTTCTTCTAAACTCTGGTTTTTATGTTACATGTATTCTATTGCCTTCATTTGTTCCAAATTTCTTGTTCTTTTTAGTGTATTTCTTCATATTTCATTTTTGCTTTCATATATGTATATGTTTTTCTAAGCTCACTCCTTCCCCAGAAAACCTATTTTCTTCAGTTTTGGTGGGAATCACTTACTTGTCTAACAACAGAAAGCAATATATATGCTTCATGTTTGATAGCCAGTTTGGATGCATTTTCAAAGCACTCCATGATTCCTCTTCCTAGACCTAACTGTCTCCATTTCATCATGTAACCATGCAGATTCTATGAAGAGTAATAAGTTTAAATTAGTGGAGCTAACACAAGGATGACATGTAGACACATATTTGGTAACTCTTAGTCCTGTCAATATTACTCAAGTGCCTATCGCCTGGAGTCAACTTTCCCTGCCATATATAAATTTACTTCACTATTAATTTTGATTCATATTCTCATACTTTATCTCATTTATGTTTATCATGGAAGGGTCCATGGACCTTTCATTTCAAGGGACATGCTCTTGAACATATTGGAGATATACCTCATGCTGCTCAGAGCTGCCTAACAAAATGATGTGCAGGCATTAGACCATGTTCTAGGATGGTAACCTTGTAAACTTTCTCTTCATATGTCGCTTACCTAATCTGCCCTTCTATTTGCTTTTGCCATGAGAATAAAATAGGTATCAATATAAAGGATATACTGGATAGTCCATTTCATCTTTTATGTATGTATAACAATCAAAACTAGAATAGAAATTAAGACTATGGTTGTCATTATTGTAAGTATTATATAACTACAAACTATTTAATGAATGTAACTTTTATATATCAATGGAAACACTTGCTACCAACTTAAGTAAATTTGTTAGCCAGACAAATTAAAAGCATAGACAAAAGCTCATATCCTTCCTTAGGATCTATTAACTTTCTTAAGTCATACTTATTTAAGCTTTAAACAAATAAACAAAGCTGTTTATTTAATTATTCATTAATTCATTATTTCAATGTTCTTTCTCATTTCCCATTTCTATTGAAAATATATTTCTCATAAAATAATCCTGATTAATAATTGGATATATAAAATATAAATAAAAATATAAAATATTATTTTCTTTCCTCCCCAGCACAGCATAGTCTCCTGGAAATATGTTTTTTTAAGGTTTCAGATCTTTTATCTTTATTTTCAGTGTTCCCTGCTGATTTATTAAAATGTTCCAATGTTAAATTTTATAATTTCTGAAACTTAAAGTAATAAATTAAAAACACACCCTCCTCCTGCGTATGTTTCCTGGACACTTGCTGCAACTTTTTTATTCCTGTGTCTTCATGATTTATTTCATAGTAAGATAAATTAAGCCATGGTTTCTCAACCAAGTAGTGGAGAAAATTTTCTTAAAGACTATTTTAACAAATTTCCAGAACAAGGTCTTGGATTTTACTATTTGTATTTTGTTTCTTTAAACAAAATTAAGTGGTTTTAGGGTGTATCAGGAGACTGTGTTTGAAAACTCTCACTCTTTTTTCCCATTTACTGCCTTTCACTGCACTAGGTATTAGTGTGTATTCATAGAATTTGTATACTTGATATTATTATATCAATTGCTGTAAAAGGCAATGTTTAATTTCACATGTTTCTTCTTTCCTCTGTGTTAACACATGTAGCTGTAGGCTAGGTTAGACTTGAACTCCCAACCCTTTTACTTCAGTCTCCAACTTTCTATACAATAGACATGTTTGGCCATGATCAGGAATATTGGTATTCTGCATATTATGATCTTTAGACCATCCTAATTTTAACATAAATCACAAGGATTATTGTTATATGGTAAGTGGTATTGTGTAAGGAATAAATAAACAAAAGTATGTGCATGGACATATTGTTCATTTGTTCCTGTGTATGTGTGTGCGTTGTGTTTGTGACAGTGATAAAGAACAAGAGGTTATGAACTTGAGAGTGAGGAAGAAAAGGGGTTTTGAGGGAGGTTGTCTTAGAGTAGCTGAAGGGATGAAAACAAAAATGGAAAATGATAAAATTTAATTTCAATTAAAATCATATTTTAAAAATACATTATCTCTATTGAGAGATATGTGAAGGAGTACATGAAGAGATCATACAGGGAGTGAGAAATGAAAGAATATTTTAAACAATTCATTAATTATGTTTTTAACACCCTTCAAAACAATAGCAAAGGAAACTAGTTACAGTTTTCTTCAGAAATTCTACCATAACAAGAAAAATAATCCCACTAATGTAGAAGTAAAGGGTATCATCTTCTCTTAGAAAACTGTAAAACAATGGAGGCAATATGTCTTTCAAAATTACTAAATTTAAATTTGTTTTCACAAGAAAATTTGTGATATTGTGAGGGAATCCAGTCACTGACAACCAGGGGATGAATAGAGCCTGGGATCTCTATGTCGCTAGCAACGTCATGTGTGGTTGGAGGGTTATTTATAACCCACATCTGGAGTTAGCTTCAGCTTTCTGCCAACTTGGCCCTACAGAAATTTCTTCTGGTGAGTTTATAATTTTGTAGATAAACCCAAGTCTCTTCTGAAAGGAAAAAATCAACATACAGAATTAAGGACAAATAGCTTCTTTAGACTTTACATTAATTTATATCAATATCAAGTAATTTTCTATCTGTTTCTTACCTAAAGTAATTTTTGTAAAAGAAATAGATGTTATGATCTGACTATTTTGGATCTTTAACTCATTCCATTTAAAGTTCTTTCTGTCTATAAGAACATAACCCTTACTTCTGTAAATGTTTCATGAGTGAAATTCATTAGGTGTCACTAATTTTTAAAAAAATTCAAGATATTTTTGTATAAGCATATACTAGCAGAGGGGGGTGACTACGGTGGTGAGGGGGAGCTGGGTGGGTGGGTGGGTGAGCACCCTCATAGAAGCAGGGTAACGGGTTTAGGATAGGGGCTATGCAGAATGCACAACACGAAAGGGAAAAACATTTGAAGTCAAAAATACATAAAATATCCATTTTTTAAAAAAAGAGTGCCAAAAAGTGTGTAGAGGAGAATTAAAATGTAAGTGTAGAAATCCCGGGAAAAAAAGTATAAAGAAAGTGAAATAATGGATGCACAAAGGGTGAAACCAGATGCTAGTATAAATAATTTTCCCTTCCCATCATCTTCTTTGAGTATACTCTCCGCTTTTTGCCTCCATTATTTAGAATATAATCTAAGTAAATGTTAAATATTATTTTGAGATCAATGCAAAATGTCATCTGCAGAGATTAAAATGTGACACATCAGAGATAAAGGTGGGCACAGGTAAAGGTTTGAAAAAATCAAATGAGGGGAAATATCACAAGAATATTCAGTAGATCAATGGAGTGAATGATTAAGCAAAAAGTTATTTACAAACTACCAAGAAATTCAGAAGCACAAATTGAAACAAGAACTACATTGTGGCAAGAACTACTTGCTCCCTACATACTCATCCGAGGTAAGCAAAGAAAAACATACAAACCAACAAAAATCAAACTCACATTAAAAGAGAATTAACTGAAGTTAACCCCTTCCCCCAAAAAAGAACAAGCGAAATTGAAGCACCTGAGTGTTTATTTAGTTTCCTTTTTTGAAGTAGACTGTGTTGATGGTTATGAAGATTATTGAATAATGAAAATTATTAAATATTTGAAGTAATTTATTTTAATCATTCACGAAATACTTAAGAATGAATGCTTGGCCAATATTGCAAGCAGATCAATAAAAGCAAGAAGACTGGACAGAATTAATTTGATCCCCTTTACAGGATAGAGTTACCTGATGAACTTATCTAATACTTGAGAGTTAATCATTTCAAATTAGCTAATGATAAAAATGTAGCTTATAAATGTACTTACCAGTCCTACTATCATCAGAGGAAATCTAGTAGAGGATAAAAATCACACAGAGCAGTGGGAGGTAGCTGGGACTCAAAATGCAATATAAGTAATTTTCTTAGTGTTTGCTGGAAGCATGTAAGGCATACCTTTACAAAAAAGGATTAAGTTTATGAAAATCAAATACAGATATAGATTACTGTTTTACTTGGCTTTAAATACTATTCCATTATATTTAGATATAAGGCCTTAAGATAATCATTATTATATTAAGGACAATATATTCTTTGGTAAAATGGGTTTACTAAGACTTCTTAGTGCCATTTCGTTTAAAGTATTACTTCCTTCAGGGAACGTAGGAACAAGGAGAATGGGAAGGATAGAATATCATGGTAAGAGTATAACTACTTCTATGAGAATAGCTTACCAAGGTCAGATATTTTATCATGCTAAAACTATAATAAATCCTAATTATTACACTTTCATATGTTTAAAGTTTGAATAAAAATTAATTCAGCAATGATTGGGAGAACAAGCACACAATCTTAGTAAAGTATTGTTATACATTTTTTAAAAAATATGTCACCATTGTACACATTCAATTAAAAGCAAATCATTTATAGAGTAAAAAACTAGATTAGAAAATGTGTCATCATTTTTTTCTAATTCTTCTCATGCTCTAATAGGTGTGAGAACTGAAGCTGAAGAATATATAGATTTTTCCATAAGAAAATGAGCCTTATTTTTTCCATAAATACATAGAATATAAAGGACAGAGGTATACATCAAGGGTATAGTTTTATTGACTGTATATTTTTTTCATTCAATTAGGTACATTTTAAAACTCAATTTTTTCATGCACTCACTAGTAATATGAGACTGCCTTGATTCAGTAAAAGCTATAATTCTGATGGCAAAAATAAGATAATGTTGAAAGAGGTGAGAAAGTACATGTTAACTTCATCATGTGACTTTGGATGTATTCACTTTATGTAATATATTGGGCTCCAGACCTAGAAAATTCCACTTTCAAACTTCTGACATGTTGTGTGATCCTTTTGTGGGTCTCTTTACTTGATCATGTAAACTCAATTAATTTTTACATTTCTCAATCTACAATTATTCTCAGATATATAAAAAAGTAAACTGAACATGGCAACATATTTAATTTTTTTTTATTTTTCTCCTCTGTTTTTACATTTAAACTTAATACACAGGAGACAATTATTTGAGTTATTTTTGAGTGTTGAAGGAAATGAACTAGGAACACACTTGATGTCAGATCAAACTTAAATTCATTGCTGAGCTAAATTAGAAGACAATAATGTTTTCAATTTTAAACTCTCAATAGAAATTTATAGAAAGAAAAAATGACTTATCAAATAAATTGAAGAAAAGTCTGTCAAGAGGTAGAATAAATTATCAGTTATAGCTTTGTGGAAAAGGATAGATAGAGTTTGAAATCTATTTGGAAGCTGGAATTATAACTTCAGGTCATATTTAGCAAAATATATTTTCAAGGCGTTTTATCAATAATATAAAAATGATCTTTTAGTTTTTACCAAAATTGTTTAACCACTCAATTTCTCAGGGTTTTATGGTATATGTGAATTAAAATTTTAATTTTGTTTTCTGAGAACAATGAATTTTATCTCTATGAACCTCACTAAAATAATGCTGCTGTAAACAAAATGACTTTGAGTGAACCTGACTCCATAAGTAGAAAATATTTACTTATGTCTCAGTAAATCTTTGTATAATAATATATATTAATTGCTTGGCTATAACAGTTATGAATCTTAATATTATACTGTAGAAATAAATTATTTGTCAACGCTAGCTTTCTTTTTAATATGGAAGTTAGCATGCATAATGTAATTCATAAAAACAGTTTAGAAGGGAATTTAACAAAGGAGTAAGTAAGTAACAATACCTTAAATATTACTAGAATATATAAATGACTTCGGTAATGACCATAGATTAACTCTTATTTCTATTCGAATATATTCTAACAGCACTGGGTAATTACTCTGTTATTCTTCCAGTAGGGTTGGAAATGGTAGCAAATAAGAACTATTCACAATCCCTAACCCAGAGTCTTAATTTTCATGAATCAAATCCTAATGGGTTGTCATCTTATGACTGAAAAAGTAAAAATTATAAGGTTGATACTCTGTAACCTTTAATAAAAATAAATTTGTTTAGAGATAAAATATTTAACTAGGGAATCTCTTCTCTTCTTACCTAAGGTATCTTTTCATACTAAAATATCAATTTCTTCAAAGGAGTCAAATTCACTGAAGTTCTTGGAAGATTTAATCTACACTATCAAACTCTGAATTACAAATTCAGACCATACAAATCTCTGAACACGAAGTCACTTGGCATATATTGATTTATTTTTTATTCACTCTTACTGTACAATTATTTCTAGGTAGATTTCCACATCTTATGTGGCAGATAAACTCAATTAATAAAAAAGTTTAAGTATTATATAAATATCCATTCAGTAACATAATTTGAATATATAACTTAGAGGTCACACATATACTAATAGAAACAATTTTACATAACTTGTTTTTTGAAATAAATAATCTCAAGGTTTTTCATGCATTTTTATGAGCACTATAAATTGAATAAAATTTAAAAGTGAAGTCCTTCATGTAATGCATAATAGGATATATATTATTTATATATTATTTAATATATGGTTTACATAATATATAAATATATAGCTAAAACCTGTGTTATTGTATGTTATGATCTCAAGATGAAAACTTGGTATTGGGTAACCAATAAAGGATCTTACTCATGTGGAAGATATTTATTTTGTTCTCAGCAATCCTTAGTTGCCTATAATACTTATATGTGTGGCATGGGTGAATCTCCCATTTCTATGTTAGTATGTCTACTATGCCTTCACAGATCATGCATATTTTGGTATCAGAGATGTACCAAGTAGTTGGCATGATTGGAGGGTAAGATTGAAGGGTGTAAATGATATATTTATATTTGATATAAAAATATCAATTTGAAAAGCAAAATTATACAAATGAATTTGCACTCCAATATTCTTAGTTTTAATAAATACTATATTGCATGAGTAATTAAGTATATAATTTTAATAAAATATCTACAGAAATAAATGTATTTTAATAATAATTAATTTTATGGTGATAAAAATCATAAATAATAAAAGGAAAATAGGAAACTTGAAAAATGATTAATCACATTTAAGTTGTAGTTTTTATTGTGTACATATCTGTGTGTCTTTATGTTGGCATAAGATTTATTGAGCAGGAGGAGCTAAAAGATCCTCTGTAAGAGCTTACTCATTCTTAACACTGAATGATGCCTACAGTCCCCTGGACAATCACTCAAATTGGTTTTATGGACTTGTTACTTAGACTGCTTAATTTTTAGATCACATAAACACCTGTGTATATAAATTGTGTTCAACTTAATTTTATTTTCTATATGTTTAAATTAATTTAAGCTGTAGTATATGCCATCAGTCATAAATTGACCTACAGCTTAAGATTACATTTTACTTGTTCTTTGAATTATTCTTTTGTTTTTAACAATATTGGGGGCTGTTAGGAACCCAAACTCATCTTTTGCAAGAACTTATTTGCATATTGAAAGTGTTCATTTGCTAACCATAAATTCTAAGCCAGTTTTATTATTTCATGAGGCAATGAAATTTTATTCATGTGAAAACTAACATAAAATCAATAGGGTTATCTCTAAACAAAAGCTAATGTCAGTGTTAATTATCAACATCTCCATATTGATGTCCTTCATTAATCTGTCTTTTCAGGGACCTGTCATGTTTTTCTATTTCACTGAACTATGGGGAATTTTACTGTGTTTATTCTCTTGGGACTTTCTGACAATCAAAACATTGAAGTCCTCTGTTTTGTATTATTTCTATTTTGCTACATTGCAATTTGGATGGGCAATGTTCTCATAATGGTTTCTATCACATGCACTCAGCTCATGGACCAACCCATGTATTTCTTTCTTCATTACCTATCACTTTGTGATCTTTGTTACACATCCACAGTGACACCCAAACTCCTGACTGATTTACTGGCAGAAAGGAAGATAATTTCCTATAATAATTGCATGACACAGCTCTTTCTTCTTCATTTGCTTGGTGCCATTGAGATCTTTATTCTCACAGCAATGGCCTATGACCGTTATGTGGCGATCTGCAGGCCCCTGCACTACACCGTCATTATGAGCAGACAGAGATGCAATGAACTCCTTGCAGTTTGTTGCACTGGAGGATTTGTGCACTCAGCCAGTCAGTCCCTTCTCATTGCCTTTGTGTCCTTTTGTCATCACAATGAGATAGACCACTACTTCTGTGACGTATATCCTTTACTAAAATTAGCTTGCACTGATACACATAGAATTGGCCTGTTTGTTATTGTTGATTCTGGACTAATTGCTTTGGTGACATTTGTAGTTTTAATGGTATCTTATTTTCTAATACTACATACCATAAGTGTTTACCCAGCAGAGAGCCGTTCCAAAGCTCTTTCCACATGCGGTTCACATATAACCATTGTGGTCCTGTTTTTTGTGCCTGTTGTCTTCATTTACATCAGACCAAATACAACATTCCCAGAAGACAAAGTGTTTGCTCTTTTCTATACGATCATAGCTCCCATGTTCAACCCTCTGATCTACACATTGAGAAACCTGGAGATGAAGTGTGCAATTAAAAAAATGTGGTATCACCAAATACTTTCATACAAGAAACAAATTCTACCAAAGAAATAAAAAATGTGTATATGTAAATATCGAGTCTTTCTATAACTGTCTTGTTCTTTTCTTTACATATTAGATTTTAACAACAGTTCACAGGATTTA
This sequence comes from Rattus norvegicus, assembly GCF_021556685.1. Classification (NCBI taxonomy): domain Eukaryota; kingdom Metazoa; phylum Chordata; class Mammalia; order Rodentia; family Muridae; genus Rattus; species Rattus norvegicus. Next base: position 73,242,669 of record NC_141536.1, on the reverse strand, counting down.
TTTTTTTGTGTGAGTGTGTGTCCTTTGGTCCCCCTTCTTATGTCTTCAGTCTGACTCTCATTGGACTGAGATTCATTTCAGTATAAACCAAATGCTGATTTTGTCAATTTTATTTTCTTCCTGGCCTATTATTTACTTGTGACTTTTTTCATCCAATATCACATTCTAAAAAACTTTAAAAATTAACTTACAAGGTATTGGGGTTCTGTATAATGATCATCTTTGTTGCCATTGTATCTTAAAATCTCTGTTTAGTTGGTTTTCTTAGTAGAGACATGGGGCCTGTCTGAATATGTAATGCTATTTCAATTCAACAACATAAATAATGTATTCCCCTTTAAAAGCATAAATTTTATAATTAAGAATAAAGGAACTAGAAATCATGTGTGAGGAATCAATGGTTCTATAAATGAATTTTCAAGTGTAGCAAAACTATGTATGTAGTATTTTATTTCTATAACTGTACAGACTAATAAATACTAATATAATATATTGGTGAATCTGCTATTACTTATGCAGCTCTACTCATTGATAGTATCATCCCTGATACTGTATATGTACTGTTCCTTAAGCCAATAGAGCTGAAACAAATGAAAGTCGTGGTGCATGTTTGCAGAGAAATTTAATCCAGCAATATAGCTACTCTGGCTGGAATATAGTCACATCTTTTATGCACACCTTTAATTCCAAACACGAGAGACAGATAAATGAACAAATCAGAAAAAGAATTGACAGAATAGGATATGCTCAATTTTCATAAGAGCAGTACAGGAAAGAGAGGCTATTTACGAGAGTGCAAGGAGAGGCAGTGGACTTGAGTTGAAGTCAGTTCAATCAGTTAAATGCAGCTGAGTTCAGTTCAGTCAGCTGAGGCAGTTGAGCTGAGTTCAGTGAGTCAATGCACTGAAGTTGAGTTCATGCAGTTCAGTGCAGGTCAGCAGAGGCAACTGAAGCCAGAGAGTAAGGAGACAGATGATTAAAACAAATTGTCAGAGTTGGTTTGAGGCCAAGCAGAACAATTCAGTGAGAAGCTGAAAGAAGCCAGATTTAAATCAGTCAACTGGGAGAGGAATTTGAGCCACAACAGCAAAGTTGAACCAAGCAGCCAGAGTTCAGAAAGAACTAAAAATGTAAGCTTACTCAGAAGTAAGTCTGAGAGGTTGAAACATTAAAGGCCTATATTAGATTGCATGATGGCTAATAGATGCCAGGACTAGGAATAGGTTAACTGACAGAGGCAGTAAACTGCCAAGAAGACGATTACTTCAAACAAATAACAGTTACATTTCAGTTTTCTAGGGGAAAACTTAAAAACTATCATGGACTGAATGGTTGACCTAAATGAAAAAGATGAGGATTTTTTCTTTCCTTTTTTTTCTTCTCATTTTTGAAAGCTCAAAATCAAGACACCAATATGTGTAGTTCTGATAAAACTAGTCTTCTTGGCTTATAAAGGGCTACATTCTAATTGTTTGCTGACATGGAATTCTCTCTCCAACAATCCCAGGATTTTGTATGTTAAAATATTGCTTTACTATAGTGTACTCAGTCAGAATATATTGAGCTTCAACTAAATATCTTTTTGTAGCTCCTCTCCTCAAATGCATGTTCTTCAAGAATGGATGTTAAAGACTTATCACTGAGTAAACACAATTTAGGCAACTTTTAAATTTGTAAATTTACCAATTAGTGAGCATTTTTGAAACAATATGTTTTCTTCAAGCTGTGGATTGATAGATATTTAAGAACATAAATACTATTAGCCAGTATTATTCAGAGTTTTCTAATGTAGTGTCAGAATTTAAACAGGTGTTTAAAATGAAATACTAGATAAAATGACAATATAATATGTATGAGTTAAAAGTTTTAAGTGAACTAGACTGTTGGGGGGAGGGCGGCAATGGGGGGAGGGTGGGGAGGGGAACACCTATAAGGAAGGGGAGGGGGGAGGGGGATGTTTGCCCGGAAACCGGGAAAGGGAAGAGCACTCGAAATGTATATAAGAAATACTCAAGTTAATAATAAAAAAAAAAGAAAAAAGTTTTAAGTACATTTAATAAAGTACATAAAATATAAATCAATAAACATAATACATACTGCCTGGATTTAAAAGCATTAACATTATTAAAATTGGAGAATGAAGTAAAATTGCTTGTGTAGTTTTGAGTCATTTGAACACTAACCAGAAAGAAATACAACCATAACTTTCATATGAATACAGTTTATAATTAAAGAAAATAATGTATACTAACAAATAAATACTGTGACTCAAAAGCTGTGTATTATTGAAAGATATTATAGGGGATTGGGGATTTGGCTCAGTGGTAGAGCGCTTACCTAGGAAGCACAAGGTCCTGGGTTCGGATCCCCAGCCCTGGAAAAAAAAAAAGCAAGATATTATAGGAGACTTGGTAAAATGAAGACATGTTTATTGTATAGAAGAAATTTTCTCTCCAACTGAGTTATTGATTTAATACCAACTACAATCAAATTCCATGGGCATATTATACAATACAAGAAATATCAGATTGTGTTTAAGGCATGATTATCTTAAAGAAATAATTATTTTTTGAGAATTCCATACATGGATTTTTTTTTAATTTCTTGTCCTCCCATTTCACACTCTCAACACTCGTTGTCTCTCCCTGACTCACTGTCAAGGTGAGGGCTTCTTCTATAATTAGTATTGTCACCCCATTTAATGTTCCTCTTATGTTCATGTGCTTAGGACTGATCGCTTGAGATTGGATCCCTCTCAGTGTGCTTGTTCATGCCAAGTGTTGGTTTACCCCTTTTTCGGCAGCCACTGATTGCTGACAAGGCTTTATTGTAAAAACTTCCTCTATCCCCATTAGCAAAGTGAATTGGCAAATTGCTCTTTCCATCTCTATGAAGAATTGAATTGGAATTTTGATGGGGATTGCATTGAAGGATAGTGAAAACTATACTCAACAATAAAAGAGCTTCTGGGCAAATCACCATCACTGACCTCAAGCAGCATTACACAGCAATAGTGATAAAAACTGGATGGTATTGGTACAGAGATAAGCAGATAGATCAGTGGAATAGAATTGAAAACCCAGAAAGGAACCCACACACATATGATCACTTGATCTTTGACAAAGGGTAAGGTAATATCCAATGGAAAAAGGATAGCATTTTCAACAAATGGTGCCCATTCAACTGGAGGTCAACATGTAGAAGAATGCAAATCTATCCATTTAAATAACCCTGTATGAAGTTTAAGTCCAAGTGGGTCAAGGACTTCCACCTCAATCCCAATACATCCAAACTAACTGGAGAAAAAGGGGGGTAGAGTCTCTATCACACAGGCACTGGGGAAAATTTCCTGAACAAAACAACAATAGCTTATGCTCTAAATGAAGAATCGATAATTGGGACCTCATAAAACTGCAAAGCTTCTATAGGGCAAAGACACTGTCATTAGGAAAAAACAGAAACCAACAGATTGGGAAAATATCTTTACCAATCCTACATCTGATATCCAAAATGGATAAGGAACTCAGGAATTTAGACTTCAGAGAACCAAATAACCCTATTAAAATGGGCTACAGAGATAAATAAAGACTTCTCAGCTGAAGAATATCGAATGCCTGAGAAGCACCTAAAGAAATGTTCAACATCCTTAGTCATCGGGGAAATGTAAACCAAAACAACACTGAGATTCCACCTTAGACCAGTCATAATGGCTAAGATAAATAATGTCAGGCATTAGCAGATGTTGTCGAGGGTGTGCAGAAAGTAGAATACTCCTTCATTTTTGGTAGGATGGCATCCTGGTACAACCACTCTGGAAATCTTTCTGGAGGTTCCTCAGAAAATTGGACATTCCACTACCTGAGAACCCAGCTATACCTCTCCTGAACATCTACTCAAAAGATTCTCTAACATATACAACAAAAACACAGGCTGCTGAACAAAACACCAATGGCTTATGCTCTAAGATCAAGAATCAACAAATGGGATCTCATAAAACTGCAAAGCTTCTGTAAGGCAAAGGACACTGTGGTTAGGACAAAACGGCAACCAACAGATTGGGAAAAGATCTTTACCCATCCTACAACAGATAGAGGCCTTATATCCAAAATATACAAAGAACTCAAGAAGTTAGACCGCAGAGAGACAAATAACCCTATTAAAAAATGGGGTTCAGAGCTAAACAAACAATTCACAGCTAAGGAATGCCGAATGGCTGAGAAACACCTAAAGAAATGTTCAACATCTTTATTCATAAGGGAAATGCAAATCAAAACAACCCTGAGATTTCACCTCACACCAGTGAGAATGGCTAAGATCAAAAACTCAGGTGACAGAAGATGCTGGTGAGGATGCAGAGAAAGAGGAACACTCCTCCATTGTTGGTGGGATTGCAGACTGGTACAACCATTCTGGAAATCAGTCTGGAGGTTCCTCAGAAAATTGGTCATTGAACTGCCTGAGGATCCAGCTATACCTCTCTTGGGCATATACCCACAAGATGCCCCAACATATAAAAAAGACATGTGCTCCACTATGTTCATAGCAGCCTTATTTATAATAGCCAGAAGCTGGAAAGAACCCAGATGCTCTTCAACAGAGGAATGGATACAGAAAATGTGGTACATCTACACAATATTACTCAGCTATCAAAAACAATGACTTTATGAAATTCATAGGCAAGTGGATCGATCTGGAAAATATCATCCTGAGTGAGGTAACCCAATCACAGAAAAACACACATGGTATGCATTCATTGATAAGTGGCTATTAGCCCAAATACTTGAATTACCCTAGATGCCTAGAACAAATGAAACTCAAGATGGATAATCAAAATGTGAATGCTTCACTCCTTCTTTAAAAGGGGAACAAGAATACCCTTGGCAGGGAATAGAGTGGCAAAGATTAAAACAGACACAGAAGGAACACCAATTCAGAGCCTGCCCCACATGTGGCCCATACATATACAGCCATCCAATTAAACAAGATGGATGAAGCAAAGAAGTGCAGGCCAACAGAAGCTGGATGTAGATCGCTCCTGAGAGACACAGCCAGAATACAGCAAATACAGAGGCAAATGCCAGCAGCAAACCACTGAACTGAGAATAGGACCCCCGTTGAAGGAATCAGAGAAAGAACTGGAAGAGCTTGAAGGGGCTTGAGACCCCATATGAACAACAATGCCAAGCAACCAGAGCTTCCAGGGACTAAGCCACTACTAAAGACTATACATGGACTGATCCTGGACTCTGACCTCATAGGTAGCAGTGAATATCCTAGTAAGAGCACCAGTGGAAGGGGAAGCCCTGGGTCCTGCTAAGACTGAACCCCCAGTGAACTAGATTGTTGGGGGGAAGGCGGCAATGGGGGGAGTAAGGGGAGGGGAACACCCATAAAGAAGGAGAGGGAGAGGGATTAGGAAACCGGGAAAGGGAATAACACTTGAAATGTATATAAGAAATACTCAAGTTAATAAAAAAAAACCCACAGGCTGCACTATGTTCATATCAGCCTTATTTATAATAGTTAGAAGATGCCCTTCAACAAAGGAATGGATAAAGAAAATGTGGTACATCTATACAGCAGAGTACTACTCAGCTATCAAAAACAATGACTTCATGAAATTCAGAGGTAAATGGTTTGAAATAGTAAATATCATGCTGAGTGTTACCCAATCACAGAATAACACACATAGTATGCACTCACTGATGAGTGAATATTAGCCCAAAAGCTCAAATTACCCAAGATGCAATACATAGACCACTTGAACCTCAAGAAGAATTACCAAAATGAAGATGCTTCACTCCTTCTTAAAGCGGGAACAAAAATATCCATAGGAGGGGATATAGAGGCAAAAGTTTAGAGCATATACTGAAGGAATGACCACTGACTGTCTCATGGCTCCAACTGCATATATCGCAGAGGATGGACCTCTTTGGCACCAACGGGAGGAGAAGCTATTGATCCTATCGAGGTTGGACCCCCAGAGTAAGGGAATGTTGAGGATTGGTAAGGGTGAGTGGGTGGATGGGGAAGGGAACACCCTTGTAGAGAATAAGAAGGAAAGATGATAGGGGGCTTATGTACAGTAAACTGGAAAATGGAATAACATTTGAAATGTAAATAAATATCCAATAAAAAAGAAAGAAAAAGAAAGAAATAGGTGATATGAAAATAGCAAAAAAAAAAAATCCTCTATCCAAATGGCATGTTTACTGGTAGTGAGTATAATAATTCAGCTCTTTCAATAACTGATATTATTGAGATTTCATGGAGGCAGCATCTGCATCATGTGTAGAAGACATTGTCTATCTCCAGGATAGAGCTCATCTTTGAGCTCTTATATTCTTTCTATCTTTCTCCTGTTTGTTTTTGGGCATTAGATGTCACAGCTCCCAAAATGCATTAATTGAGTATCTACATATGCACCAAAATGTAAGATTAGAGAAGATACTAAAGATTCTGAATGCAGCAGAAAAAGAAGGTAAAGCTAAAAGCAGCAGGAGGAGGGAATTTTCAAATTCCCCCATCCACATTGACACCAGGTAGCAAAGCAGGGAAGAAATTATGTAGAAGGAGAAAAGTGTACACTAGATCTCAATTGGCTCACTAATTCTGTGACTAACACAGGAAAAGCCATTATTTGGCATGGTCAAGGCTCCAGAATACATGCTGCAGAATGAGTCTCTCTTGATGCCTTGTGCATGCTAGACCAGGTTAAACACTAAAAGCTTAGGCAACAGATTTAGATTCCAGGAAGGATGAAACAAATATCTTCATATCCTTATGTTCTGTGTTAAGTTTTTCCACAAAGCCTGTTAGGCCCTTAAGACAAAATTCCAGAGTGTGTGACCATGTAGCTATCCTCAATTATCAGGCCAAAAGCTTTCCTATGTGAAAATACCACCTTCAACATTGAAGAGATTCCCTAATTATCCCATGTTTTAAGCTAGTTTTTATATCAATCAGGGCAGAGGCTCCTCCAGACCAAGGGTTTAGGTTCTCCCCTATAAACCCTAGTTTGGCACTTGCTCACATAAGATCTAGCTCCTGAATCTCTTCTAGAATAAACCACAGACCTGGTTTTTAAGCCAGAAAACATGTTAGATTTGAAGTAATAAAATACAACCTTTCTCCTATTCTTTAAACAAATGTTTTTGTTTTGTTCAAATCAAACTCACGGAAATTGCTCTTACTATCTCGCTTCAAAATTTCTAAGGTCATGCCATTTGACACTCAGAAGGCTTTAACAGCTCTCTGGAGTTTGTGTCAACATAGAACACAGAATTTGAAGGTTACTAGTTTGAAGGGTAGGTCTGAGAGGAGTTAAGTCATTAAAGTTGCACATGTGCCCAATGTTCTTTGGGGATATACCTTATGCCTCAGAAAAAAAGGAAGAGGACACCTTGAGATCTAATCTCCCAGGCAATACACTTTACATATCTTGGAATTTAACCAGAGAATTTATAACTATATTTACCTCCTCGAAAACCACAATGGATATATTTCTTAAAGACAGAAACATGAAAATTATTTCCACAAGGCTCAGTCATCGTTTTGTTGTGGAAGAATATGTTTTCTCTCAGGGAAGTCCTAGAGCCAGACACATCTAGACTGATGGATTACATGGTATGTAACATAGTCATCCAGATGGAAGTGATAGCCACACAAAAATAAGAGATTGAATTGCCTACATTGTACAGTATAAATCATGTACGTGTGTTCATACCCATTTTATAATTCCCTTTTTTCACTAATTTGAAAACATTTTAGCTATTACTTTTCAAAGAAGGGTATAAATAAAGGGTATTGAGAGATTTCTGAACTATTATTCAGAATAATGAAGAAATATAAGGTAAAGTGAATAAAAGTTAATGGAATCTGTTAGAACACAAATTCGTTTTTTCTTTTCTGTCTTCTTTTGAGATAAAAACAAAGTGAATGGTGAAAAAACTGAAAAATGTTAAGATTTGAATCAGAGTCAAAGTATTATGAACATCATAAGGATCACAGTTTATGGATAGATATCAGAGTGAAAAGGAAGTTAAAGACAAATTACAATTAAATTAATGGAGATTCAGAATTTTATGTGAGACAATGATTCAATTTTGGAGTAAACATGTTATTTACCTTTACTCTAAAAATTGTTTTTAATTTGTTTAAATTTTCATACCTTGTTCCTTGGACATATTTGCCCCTCAACTCATTTACATACCACTTCTCAACCCTCCAATCTTTGTTCCACCCAACATTGAGATCACTGCTACTTTGACTCTTTTCCTCTTTCCCCTTCAAGTTCCATATGTGTTGCTCAACTAGCTTTGAGACTGGAGTCTGCTCTGGTGTATGGTCAGAATACAAGGGGTAAGTAACAGCATTAAAACAAATCATCGATCTACCCCCCCATTAGAAGCCATCAAATGTAAATAGCTTGTCATCTAGTGGTTGGATTTTATACCCACTGTGCACTCTCCATGCTGGTATTTTGTATAGTTAGAGCTTGCACAGGTCTTGGGCATGTTGCAATCAGTGTTACTTCTTGTGTGTCACTTTCAGGTGGTATTGGGAAAACATTCTAGCTTTGACCACCTCTTAAATATTTTTCTGTTTCTTTTTGGCAAAGTTCTCTGATTCTTAGAGTGAGGTATGGATGTCTATTGTAAGACTAAGTACTCTGCAGCATTCAACAATTGCCAATTATGGGTCTCTATATTAATCCCCATCCTCTGTGAAGAAAAGCTTCTATATTGGTTGTGAGATCCTGTGATATAAACAGGGGATCAATGACTTTGACTTAATATGTTTTGATAAACAATTACAAACAAAGCAATATAAAATTAGAAAATAAGTAATGTAAAGCAGATTTTGAGGATTCAAATAGCAAGAAAAAATTTAAAAAAGATTATATAAAGAGTCTTGAGTATGTGTGTATCTACAATGCCAATATCTGTTTCCAGTTTTGAAAAGTAGAGAGAAGAATCATGGACTCTTGTAATATGAATAATAAATTTAATATAGAACACTTGAGATAGTATTCTGGGAAAAGTGTAAAAAGTAATCACGTACTAGTTATTATTGTCGTTACTCTTGTTGCCATGAGAAATACATAAATAATATTTTATGTAACTGGCAATCTTTAGATTAAAATGTTTATATACTGTAGGTAATCTGTTTAATATCTAGTGTGTAAACACTATATATTTGTATCAGGGAAGAAAAATTATCTACTAACACTTTTATCAAATGAAGTCTAGCCAATTTAACCTTTGTGATAATGGAAGATTGAAAGTAGACATACTTGTACTAAAGAACAGTGGGTAAGAAAGGCAGAGGTTAATTCCATTGTCTATTAAAATATGGCCAGAACTTCTGTCTCAGTATTAAAGTCATGCACTGAAATAAATTGATCATGGCAGCAAATCATGGTAGCAAGAACGTAAGAAACAGTAGTTGATTGTCTGAATAACCGCCTTGAAGATACACAGAAGATATAACAACAGTACTTTTGTAATCATTTAGGAATCAGAGGAGATGCAGACATGGACAATAATACAAAGGGTAGCAAAGTTTACTAAAGGTGGAAGAACACTGAGCAGGCCTGGGTTAATTGAGTCACAGGTCTAGAGATGAAGCCACATGGAGATAACTTGTTCATCATGGAGGAGACTCTGGGTTCAGTACAAAGTATGTTTGAGTTCAATGGAAAAAAAAACCTAGAATTTTAAAGTTTAAAGAAAATGGACAAAGAGACTAAAAACTTTCTATATGATTTACAAAAATCCAGGCTAATGCTTATTTTTAGGCAGTTATTTCTACAAAATCAGAGCTTTCTTAATTCTAAATATTCATGTAAACATGATCAAACTTCTGGCTTTTTTTTTCCCAGAGCTGGGGACTGAACCCAGGGCCTTGCGCATGCTAGGCAAGCACTCTACCACTGAGCTAAATCCCCAACCCAACTTTTGGCTTTTGTTGGTACTATTCCTGGATTTGTACACTGCTTTTTTACCAGTGTTCAAAGAGAATGTGGGAACACTGTTTTGTTTCTTTATCATCTAAGGAATAGTATTTTTAATCTAAGAAATTAATATAGTACAACTACTTAACCTTCACCTAATATGAGGTTCTTGGTCCTGCTTCATATAGCATTCACAAGTATATGATACTATTCAAGCCATGATCAGGATTGTATTTGGCACCTGTAAGTCTTTCCATGACCACACACAATTTAATAAACAAGTGTTTCACTATCAAAAGTAAAAATTCACACCAAATATCAATTCTACAACAATATTATATTTTACTATTTGTGCTTCTTCCTTCACTTTATGTCTCACAATTCTAAGCTACCAAAGGGCCAATTATACAGTGATAAGGATATTATGCCCCCTAAAATCATTTGTATAAAATAATGGTACATCTTTGATTATATTTTCTTCTAATATGATTTTTTATTTTATGCAGTTTTAATAAAATAATGTGAATGAAATGACTATTTCATATGATGAAAATTTTGTGTAGAATGTAAGAATTAGAAATAGACACAAATACATATTCACCCACTTACACACACACATACACACACACACACACACACACACACATATATATATATATATATATATATATATATATATATATATATATATATATACTGAAAGAGAAAAGGAGATGTGAACAAATTTTGGTAAATGAGTATACTACTTATCATATTTTCTATGATCATACCATGATTAATAAGTATTCCTAATCCTTCTCTGTCATTTCCTTTCAGCTAACGCCATTGACTGGCAATTTCTTTGGAATATGGAAAGTACCAATAACATCACTGAATTTATACTGTTAGGACTTTGCCAGAACAAGAAAATTAAAACTCTATGTTTTCTGTTGTTCTTGTTTTGTTATATAGCTATTTTGGGAGGAAACATGATCATTTTGATTTCTATCACATATAGCCAGCTAGTTCAGCAACCAATGTATTTTTTTCTTAATTACCTTGCTTTGTCAGACCTCTGCTATACATCCACAGTGACACCCAAGTTTCTCAGTGATCTCATCATAGAAAGGAACATAATTTCATATCCCAGTTGCATGCTTCAGCTTTTTACCATGCACTTTTTTGGAGGGATTGAGATCCTCATACTCACAGTGATGGCCTATGACCGCTATGTGGCCATCTGCAAGCCATTGCACTACACCATCATCATGAGTAGAGGGAGGTGTCAAGCCATGGTCACTGCTTGCTGTGCTGGCGCTTTTGTACATTCTTTCTTCCAGAACCTCCTTGCTATCAGCCTCCCCCTTTGTGGCCACAATGAGATGGATCACTATTTCTGTGATATTTACCCTTTGCTGACTCTTTCTTGTACCAATACATACAGAGTTGGACTTCTGGTGGTTGCCAATTCAGGCATGATGGGACTGGTCACATTTTTAGTCTTGATGTGGTCTTACTCTTTCATATTATACACTATTAGGGCTTACCCTGCAGAGAGCCGCAGAAAAGCTCTTTCCACATGCAGTTCTCATGTCACTGTTGTAATCTTATTCTTTGTGCCTGTACTATTTATTTACATCCGACCAGCAACCACTTATCCAGAAGATAAAGTGTTTGCTCTTTTCTACACCATCTTAGCTCCCATGTTCAACCCTCTGATCTACACACTGAGAAACACAGAGATGAAGAATGCCTTGAGAAAAGTTTGGTGCCACAAGCTATTTTTATTTGAAAGAGAATCTTATGATATCCACTGCTAAAGTAGCATGAAAAAGCTAAAATTGGATGTTTGTCTTCTTAAATTTCAAAGCATTTGATGGTATAAAATTCAATATTTTATCAATAATAATAAAAACAATAGTAAATCCCATAGACTAATTGCAAATATTATCTCCTTGATTAAAGATTACTATTACATTTACTATTAATATTCATCAATTGTGACTGCTAAAAATTTATTTTAATAAGATTCAACATTACATGTTACAGTGTTACTTGTGTGTTATATTTTTAGCTTTCATATATACATATATAAATATTTGTTTATATATGCACTTAACATGCATATATATGTATATATACATTCAACATGTGAGCATTATGAAAAGAATACTACATCGGGGCTTCCATTATGTGTGCTGCCAAAGTACTGAATTGATCATTAACCACTTATACGCGTGTAAGTGTCTGGTGTCTAAACTAACACAGAAAGAAACAGTTCACTGAAGGAGGTGAGGTAATGGAATGGCATATTCACATCCCTGTTTTAGGCTTTTCCTAAACCAGGTAGAAGAGAATCTCTGTGTGAGACGGCAAGGAAGTGTGGACTTAACCTTTTCTGAGCCCATGACTTTGTGCACGGCACAATAAACCCCTTTACTTTGCAAGTACGAAGACTCAGACTCCACCACATTAAAGTCTCAAGAAGGAGCTCCTTCTTTCCTGACACATGCTATGGCAGATGCTACTCACACAAGTTAAGCCGTGCACAGTAGAAATGAGCTGCAGTCTGCACACAGTGCCAGGACAGCCTTATATGCATAGATTTTAGTAGAAATCTATGTGTCATATACCAACACAAGCCTTGTGGGTTGTACGATCCTCTTAAGGGGCAGGCTAGCTCCCAAAGCAAAGATTCTAGGTTGTGTTTTATTATTATTTTTGTTTCTATTTTTTAATCATTATTTTTACAGTCCAGACTTCATCCCCTTCCCGGTCTATCCCCAGACTGCTCCCCTTCCGTACCCCCCTCCATCTCTAAGAGGATGTTCCCACCACCCTACCCCACTCCCTACCTTGGGCCTCAAATCTCTAGAGGGTTAGGTGCATCTTCTATGACTGAGGCCACACCAGGTAGTTCTGTGCTGTATATGTGTCAGGATCTCATATCAGCTAGTGTATACCGCCTGGCTCAGTGTCTAAGAGATCTCAGGAATCCAGGTCAGTTGAAACTGCTGGTCATCCCATGAGACTCCCTCCTTCTCAACTTCATTCAGCTTTTCCCCAATCCTTGCATTTTAAAAACAACAGTGATTATTTTATTTATTTATATTCCAAATGTTGTCCTGCATCCTGGTTCACCCACGCAGAGTTTTTCAAAACATCCTCCCTCCTGTTTGCTTCTGAGAGGGTGCACAGCCCCACCCCCATCACACCCTGGTCTTCCCCCTTTCCCTGGGGCATCAAGTCTGGGGTGTCAAGTCTCTAAAGGGTTAGGTGCATCCTGCTCCCCTGAAGCCAGAGAAGGCAATCTTCTGCTACATATGTGCCAGAGGCCATGGAACAACCCATGTATGCACTTTGGTTGGTGGCTTCAATTCTGGGAGCTCCCAGGAGTCTGGGTTAGTGAACACTTTTTGATCATCCTGTGGTGTTGCCATCCCCTTAGCTCCTTCATTTCTCCTCCTAAATCGAGGTCCTTGACCCCAGTCCAATTGTTGGTTGTAAGTATGTATATCCGTCTCAGTCAGGTGCTTGCAAACCCTCTCAGAGGACTTTCATGCTAGACTTCTGTCGAGCATCAGTAACAGTGTGAGAATTTGGTGCCTGACTAAAGGATAAATCCCCAATTGGACCTGTCAGTGGATTACCTTTCCTTCAGCCTCTACTCCATTTTTGTACTTGTATTTCTTTTAGTCAGGAATAATTCTGGGTCAAACATTTTGAACGTGGTTTGGTTACCCCATCCCTCCACTGCGGGCCCTCTTTATTTACTAGAGTGGCCTCTTCAGCTTCCATCTCCTAACTGTTGGGCGTTTTGGCTAAGTTCACCCTTATACAGCTTCTTAAATCCCAAGATGTAAGATTTTACTGGGATTTTTCTACAGGTTGTCCCTGCCCACCACACCCAGATTTCCTGCCCACCACACCCAGTACAAATTTCTCTCTCTCTCTCTCTCTCTCTCTCTCTCTCTCTCTCTCTCTCTCTCTCTCTCTCTCTCTCTCCCCCCAGCTTCTTTCCTGGTTCATATCATACCTGATCCTGACCCCCTTTCTCCTCCACATCCAGTCTCCTATTAAGGTCCCATCCTCCCTCTGCCTCCAGTGATTATTTTGTTTCCCCTTCTAAGAAGGATTGAAACATGCTCACTTTGGTCTTCCTTCTTGTTAAACTTCTTACTGTCTGTGAGATTTATCATGGGTGTTCTGTACTTTTCAGCAAATAACCACTTATCAGTGAGTATATACTATGCATGTACTTTTGAGTCTGGGCAACCTACTCATGATGATAATTTCTAGTTCCACATATTTTTCTGCAAATTTTTTGATGTCCTTTTTATAGTAGCTGAATAGTATTCTATTGTGTAAATGAACCACACTATCTGTATCCTTTTTCAGCTGAGGGACATCTGGGTTGTTTCCAAATTCTGATGATTATGAATATGACTTCCACAAACATAGTAACATACATGTACTTCTGGAGAATCTGCAGAGTATATGCCCACAAGTGGTATAGCTGCATCCTCAGGTAGAACTATTTCTAATTTTCTGAGGAACTACCAGATCGATTTCCTTATTTCCATAATGATTGTTATATTTTCATGATTCCTACCTAATATCATCTCTCCACCTTCTCTCCTACACTCTTGTGGTGCCCTTCTTCTGACCACAAACTTGGGAATCTAAAACATCACCTCGTAGTGGTAAATAAAAATGTGATGCAGACACCATGTCATTCTGCCTCCTGCTACTCTCTGTCCTTGTCAGTCTGTCCACCTCCATGGCTAGCCCTATCAGCAGCTGTCTACCTCATTGCTCTCTGCTGTGGACTCTGCTAATATTTCCAGCAATTGCCCCTTGTGGTTATAGTCACAACTCCCAGTAACCCATTAAAATCAAAACTCTAGAAGCTTGTAACTTATCAATCAGATTTATATCAGTAAATTCTGATTCCGCAAAGCATCTGCACAATAACTCAGAGCCAATTGATATTGATATAAACTACCCACCTACATAAGACAAATTATCTTATAATAATCCACCCTTTATTCTGAGAGACCCGGGCTTAGCAGCAGTAACGCCATTTTACAAGACTGTACTTAGATGACTTGTTCAGGGAAAGGTCAGAACACTGAGAACATGGAGGCTGCCAAACAGGATGTTTGTAGTTGAGCGCCTGACAACAAAAGGGAGAAATGAAAAGCCCCAGGAGAGGTCCCACGCCCTAGTGGAGGGCCGAGTCAGCCGTTATGTTCCAGGAAGGCGGCCAGGGAACTTGCCCCTGGGCTGAACACTCACCTCATTAGAATCCACCAATTATGTCCCTGTAACCATGCATCTACTTCTGTATGCTTGCTTCTGCTCCCCAGAACCCTATAAAAAACCCGTCCCTGGTTCCGCGGGGCGTGCCAGTCCCCCGAGTTGACTGAAGCGCCCACAGGTGCCTGGGTATCCTGATAATAAACCCTCTTGCTGATTGCATCCAGTGGTCTCAGTCTGGTCAATGGGCTTGAGGGTCTCCTTCCCGAGGGAAAGTTCTCTCTGAGAACTTTTCAATACAATATTCATAGGTACCTGTGGCTAGTTAAATCCATACAGGGATGGGTCATCCTTTTCCTCCTCCATCTTCTCTTCCCCTTTTCTCCTCTTTCTCCTTTCAAAAACTCTGTCCCCACCTTCATTTTTCACTGCCCAAACACAGGCTTTGCCTTATCTTGTGCCTGCCCTTACCTGCCTCTAGACCTCAATCTACATAATCTACTTCTCTTCTGCCTAGTTATAGGCTATAGGCACATTTATGGACCAATTAGGGATTATTGTGGGTGGGTACTGTTACATAGCTACATTAGTGTATACATGGGGATTCGCTTATACCTAGGAACAACCAGGTGTTGGGAAGCGGTATTTAACATTATAATATGTAGCAAAAGACAAAATCTCAATGTTTACCTCTGGTCTGATTATGTTTATGGCATTATTCTCTCAGTGTGCAAAATATAATTTTAAAGATATTGGGTACTAAACACTTAGGATTATCAATAGAAAGTGCAGATGCCTAATTTAAAGCACTTTTAACTTAAGAAATATATTTTGTTAAATCTGAAGGAAACATTTAAATAGAATATTTTAAAAAACCTCATATATTTCTTTATAACAACATGTTTATAAAAGATGCAACTTATGGATATTCAGAACAGCCAATGTGTGGTCTGCTATTACTTTTCATGTTATTTTCCACACAGATGAGAATTCAAAATGCTTTATACTGCTCAGAATTCATTACTCCTATGCTTGGTTCAGAATCACTGATACATTCCTAAAAAGGGAGAGCACCACATTCCATGGCACTTAGTAGCCACAGATCACGTTTTCTGAACCTGAGAAGAAGGTTTTTAGCTCTTTGCATTCCTGAAAAACCACGGCTCCAGCTCTCCAGAGTTATATTCATGTAGTGTTCTCACTATCTTCTTTTAAGTTATTATAGGTAAGATATTTCTCATAAAGAAGCAGAGAGTCGTTTCCAAAATGGAAGCAACTTTAGTTTTATAAAGACAAGAACAAACTTGGTAAATAAAACCAAAACTTATTAACCTCTAGTTTTGACACTGTAAGGTTTTTGAACTCTATAAGCAGCAGTTACATTTGCTTTTAAATGGCAACAACAAAATAAATAACTATGATGTAGGTTACAGAAATATAGATATCAGGGCAGGAGCACAGTGTTGTTTTTTGTTTGTTTGCCACCTTGATGAATTTGAATGATAAATTTAAATAGACTTCATTTCTTACATTTAGACATATTTTTAGTTCCATAAAAACTTACTGTTCATTATCTAAAAGAAAGAATGGTACAGGCTTTGAAGCTTTTCTTGGCTTTGTTATGGCTTTATATTTTTGATATTTTCATAAGAAGTGTCAAGTACATTTTGATAAGATAATTTTTATCATGTAAAATTGAATATGAGAATGAATGTACTTATTTTTTAAAAATTTTATTTTGTACTTTGAATTTTTATTTTGAATATTTGTATGTTTATTGACATTTTTAATGTCCCTTCATGATAATGACTCAACATGAGAATGGTGATCATTTTTCACATATGTTAAATAGTTGTGTTGATGAATTTTAAATAAATATATATCTGTGACTAAACATATAATTTAGGACATTTCTCCCAATCAGACCAAAAAGAAGAAAATGTAAAGCAATGAATAAAACACATATATAATTAAACTGTTTCACGATTCTACACTACCTAAATAGGACTTGTAATGAAACATTTGCATTTATTATTGTGTTAAAATAATTTAGGTTACCTAAATTAAACTTATTATTGAACATTGTTTTTTTTTATTTTATTTTTTTTATTATTAACTTGAGTATTTCTTATATACATTTCGAGTGTTATTCCCTTTCCCAGTTTCCGGGCAAACATCCCCCTCCCCCCTCCCCTTTCTTATCGGTGTTCCCCTCCCCACCCTCCCCCCATTGTCCCCCTCCCCCGAACACTCTAGTTCACTGGGGGTTCAGTCTTAGCAGGACCCAGGGCTTCCCCTTCCACTGGTGCTCTTACTAGGATATTCATCGCTACCTATGAGGTCAGAGTCCAGGGTCAGTCCATGTATAGTCTTTAGGTAGTGGCTTAGTCCCTGGAAGCTCTGGTTGCTTGGCATTGTTGTACATATGGGGTCTCGAGCCCCTTCAAGCTCTTACAGTTCTTTCTCTGATTCCTTCAACGGGGGTCCTATTCTCAGTTCAGTGGATTGCTGCTGGTATTCGCCTCTGTATTTGCTGTATTCTGGCTGTGTCTCTCAGGAGCGATCTACATCCGGCTCCTGTCAGTCTGCACTTCTTTGCTTCATCCATCCTGTCTAATTGGATGGCTGTATATGCATGGGCCACATGTGGGGCAGACTCTGAATGGGTGTTCCTTCAGTCTCTGTTTTAATCTGTGCCTCTCTCTTCCCTGCCAAGGGTATTCTTGTTCCCATTTTAAAGAAGGAGTGAACCATTCACATTTTGATCATCTGTCTTGAGTTTCATTTGTTCTAGGCATTTAGGGTAATTCAAGCATTTGGGCTAATAGCCACTTATCAGTGAGTGCATACCATGTATGTCTTTCTGTGTTTGGGTTAGCTCACTCAGGATGATATTTTCCAGTTCCAGCCATTTGCCTACGAATTTCATAAAGTCGTTGTTTTTGATAGCTGACTAATATTCCATTGTGTAGATGTACCACATTTTCTGTATCCATTCCTCTGTTGAAGGGCATCTGGGTTCTTTCCATTTTCTGGCTATTATAAATAAGGCTGCAATGAACATAGTGGAGCACGTGTCTTTTTTATATGTTGGGGCATCTTTTGGGTATATGCCCAAGAGAGGTATAGCTGGATTCTCAGGCAGTTCAATGTCCAATTTTCTGAGGATCCTCCAGACTGATTTCCAGAATGGTTGTACCAGTTTGCAATCCCACCAACAATGGAGGAGTGTTCCTCTTTCTCCACATCCTCGCCAGCATCTGTTGTCCCCTGAGTTTTTGATCTTAGCCATTCTCACTGGTGTGAGGTGAAATCTCAGGGTTGTTTTGATTTACATTTCCCTTATGATTAAAGATGTTGAACATTTCTTTAGGTGTTTCTCCGCCATTCGGCATTCCTCAGCTGTGAATTCTTTGTTTGGCTATGAGCCCCATTTTTTAATAGGGTTATTTGTTTCCCTGCGGTCTAACTTCTTGAGTTCTTTGTATATTTTGGATATAAGGCCTCTATCTGTTGTAGGATTGGTAAAGATCTTTTCCCAATCTGTTGGTTGCCGTTTTGTCCTAACCACAGTGTCCTTTGCCTTACAGAAGCTTTGCAGTTTTATGAGATCCCATTTGTCAATTCTTGATCTTAGAGCGTAAGCCATTGGTGTTTTGTTCAGGAAATTTTTTCCAGTGCCCATGTGTTCCAGATGCTTCCCTAGTTTTTCTTCTATTAGTTTGAGTGTGTCTGCTTTGATGTGGAGGTCCTTGATCCACTTGGACTTAAGCTTTGTACAGGGTGATAAGCATGGATCGATCTGCATTCTTCTACATGTTGCCCTCCAGTTGAACCAGCACCATTTGCTGAAAATGCTATCTTTTTTCCATTGGATGGTTTTGGCTCCTTTGTCAAAAATCAAGTGACCATATGTGTGTGGGTTCATTTCTGGGTCTTCAATTCTATTCCATTGGTCTATCTGTCTGTCTCTGTACCAATATCATGCAGTTTTTATCACTATTGCTCTGTAATACTGCTTGAGTTCAGGGATAGTGATTCCCCCTGAAGTCCTTTCATTGTTGAGGATAGCTTTAGCTATCCTGGGTTTTTTGTTATTCCAGATGAATTTGCAAATTGTTCTGTCTAACTCTTTGAAGAATTGGATTGGTATTTTGATGGGGATTGCATTGAATCTGTAGATTGCTTTTGGTAAAATGGCCATTTTTACTATATTAATCCTGCCAATCCATGAGCATGGGAGATCTTTCCATCTTCTGAGGTCTTCTTCAGTTTCCTTCTTCAGTGTCTTGAAGTTCTTATTGTACAGATCTTTTACTTGCTTTGTTAAAGACACTCCGAGGTACTTTATATTATTTGGGTCTATTATGAAGGGTGTCGTTTCACTAATTTCTTTCTCGGCTTGTTTCTCTTTTGTATAGAGGAAGGCAACTGATTTATTTGAGTTAATTTTATACCCAGCCACTTTGCTGAAGTTGTTTATCAGCTTTAGTAGTTCTCTGGTGGAACTTTTGGGATCACTTAAATATAATATCATATCATCTGCAAATAGTGATATTTTGACTTCTTCTTTTCTGATTTGTATCCCCTTGATATCCTTTTGTTGTCTGATTGCTCTGGCTAGAACTTCAAGAACTATATTGAATAAGTAGGGAGAGAGTGGGCAGCCTTGACTAGTCCCTGATTTTAGTGGGATTGCTTCAAGTTTCTCTCCATTTAGTTTAATGTTAGCAACTGGTTTGCTGTATATGGCTTTTACCATGTTCAGGTATGGGCCTTGAATTCCTATTCTTTCCAGGACTTTTATCATGAAGGGGTGTTGAATTTTGTCAAATGCTTTCTCAGCATCTAATGAAATGATCATGTGGTTTTGTTCTTTCAGTTTGTTTATATAATGGATCACGTTGATGGTTTCCGTATATTAAACCATCCCTGCATGCCTGGGATGAAGCCAACTTGATCATGGTGGATGATTGTTTTGATGTGCTCTTGGATTCGGTTTGCCAGAATTTTATTGAGTATTTTTGGGTCGATATTCATAAGGGAAATTGGTCTGAAGTTCTCTTTCTTTGTTGTGTCTTTGTGTGGTTTAGGTATAAGAGTAATTGTGGCTTCGTAGAATGTATTCGGTAGTGATCCATCTGTTTCAATTTTGTGGAATAGTTTGGATAATATTGGTATGAGGTCTTCTATGAAGGTTTGATAGAATTCTGCACTAAACCCGTCTGGACCTGGGCTCTTTTTGGTTGGGAGACCATTAATGACTGCTTCTATTTCCTTAGGAGTTATGGGGTTGTTTAACTGGTTTATCTGTTCCTGATTTAACTTCGGTACCTGGTATCTGTCTAGGAAATTGTCCATTTCCTGAAGATTTTCAAGTTTTGTTGAATATATGTTTTTGTAGTAAGATCTGATGATTTTTTGAATTTCCTCTGAATCTGTTGTTATGTCTCCCTTTTCATTTTTGATTTTGTTAATTTGGATGCACTCTCTGTGTCCTCTTGTTAGTCTGGCTAAGGGTTTATCTATCTTGTTGATTTTCTCAAAGAACCAACTTTTGGTTCTGTTGATTCTTTCTATGGTCCTTTTTGTTTCTACTTGGTTGATTTCAGCTCTGAGTTTGATTATTTCCTGCCTTCTACTCCTCCTGGGTGTATTTGCTTCTTTTTGTTCTAGAGCTTTTAGGTGTGCTGTCAAGCTGCTGACATATGCTCTTTCCTGTTTCTTTCTGCAGGCACTCAGCGCTATGAGTTTTCCTCTTAGCACAGCTTTCATTGTGTCCCATAAGTTTGGGTATGTTGTACCTTCATTTTCATAAATTCTAAAAAGTTTTTAATTTCTTTCTTTATTTCTTCCTTGACCAGGTTATCATTGAGTAGTGCATTGTTCAATTTCCACGTATATGTGGGCATTCTTCCCGTATTGTTATTGAAGACCAGTTTTAGGCCGTGGTGGTCCGATAGCACGCATGGGATTATTTCTATCTTTCTGTACCTGTTGAGGCCCGTTTTTTGACTAATTATATGGTCAATTTTGGAGAAAGTACCATGAGGAGCTGAGAAGAAGGTATATCCTTTTGCTTTAGGATAGAATGTTCTATAAATATCCGTTAGGTCCATTTGGCTCATGACTTCTCTTAGTCTGTCTACATCTCTGTTTAATTTCTGTTTCCATGATCTGTCCATTGATGAGAGTGGGGTGTTGAAATCTCCCACTATTATTGTGTGAGGTCCAATGTGTGTTTTGAGCTTTATTAAGGTTTCTTTTACATATGTAGGTGCCCTTGTATTTGGGGCATAGATATTTAGGATTGAGAGTTCATCTTGGTGGATTTTTCCTTTGATGAATATGTAGTGTCCTTCCTTATCTTTTTTGATGACTTTTAGTTGAAAATTGATTTTATTTGATATTAGAATGGCTACTCCAGCTTGCTTCTTCTGACCATTTGCTTGGAAAGTTGTTTTCCAGCCTTTCACTCTGAGGTAGTGTCTGTCTTTGTCTCTGAGGTGTGTTTCCTGTAGGCAGCAGAATGCAGGGTCCTCGTTGCATATCCAGTTTGTTAATCTATTTCTTTATATTGGGGAGTTGAGGCCATTGATGTTGAGAGATATTAAGGAATAGTGGTTATTGCTTCCCGTTATATTCATATTTGGATGTGAGGTTATGTTTGTGTGCTTTCATTCTCTTTGTTTTGTTGCCAAGACGATTAGTTTCTTGCTTCTTCTAGGGTATAGTTGCCTCCTTATGTTGGGCTTTACCATTTATTATCCTTTGTAGTGCTGGATTTGTAGAAAGATATTGTGTAAATTTGTTTTTGTCATGGAATATCTTGGTTTCTCCATCTATGTTAATTGAGAGTTTTGCAGGATACAGTAACCTGGGCTGGCATTTGTGTTCTCTTAGGGTCTGTATGACATCAGTCCAGGATCTTCTGGCCTTCATAGCTTCTGGCGAGAAGTCTGGTGTGATTCTGATAGGTCTGCCTTTATATGTTACTTGACCTTTTTCCCTTATTGCTTTTAATATTCTTTCTTTATTTTGTGCATTTGGTGTTTTGACTATTATGTGACGGGAGGTGTTTCTTTTCTGGTCCAATCTATTTGGAGTTCTGTAGGCATCTTGTATGCCTATGGGTATCTCTTTTTTTAGGTTAGGGAAGTTTTCTTCTATGATTTTGTTGAAGATATTTACTGGTCCTTTGAGCTGGGAGTCTTCACTCTCTTCTATACCTATTATCCTTAGGTTTGATCTTCTCATTGAGTCCTGGATTTCCTGTATGTTTTGGACCAGTAGCTTTTTCCGCTTTACATTATCTTTGACAGTTGAGTCAATGATTTCTATGGAATCTTCTGCTCCTGAGATTCTCTCTTCCATCTCTTGAATTCTGTTGGTGAGGCTTGTATCTACAGCTCCTTGTCTCTTCTTTTGGTTTTCTATATCCAGGGTTGTTTCCGTGTGTTCTTTCTTGATTGCTTCTATTTCCATTTTTAATTCCTTCAACTGTTTGATTGTGTTTTCCTGGAATTCTTTCAGGGATTTTTGCGATTCCTCTCTGTAGGCTTCTACTTGTTTATTAATGTTTTCCTGTGTTTCCCTAAGTGTGTTCATGTCTTTCTTGAAGTCCGCCAGCATCATGATCAAATATGATTTTGAAACTAGATCTTGCTTTTCTGGTGTGTTTGGATATTCCATGTTTGTTTTGGTGGGAGAATTGGGCTCCGATGATGGCATGTAGTCTTGGTTTCTGTTGCTTGGGTTCCTGCGCTTGCCTCTCGCCATCAGATTATCTCTAGTGTTACTTTGTTCTGTTATTTCTGACAGTGGCTAGACTGTCCTATAAGCCTGTGTGTCAGGAGTGCTGTAGACCTGTTTTCCTCTCTTTCATTCAGTTATGGGGACAGAGTGTTCTGCTTTCGGGCGTGTAGTTTTTCCTCTCTACAGGTCTTCAGCTGTTCCTGTGGGCCTGTGTCTTGAGTTCACCAGGCAGCTTTCTTGCAGCAGACAAGTTTGTCTTACCTGTGGTCCCGAGGCTCAAGTTTGCTCGCGGGGTGCTGCCCAAGGGCTCTCTGCGGCGGCAGCAACCAGGAATACCTGTGCCGCCCCTTCCGGGAGCTTCAGTGCACCAGGGTTCCAGATGGCCTTTGGTGTTTTCCTCTGGCGTCTGAGATGTATGTACAGAGAGCAGTCTCTTCTGGTTTCCCAGGTTTGTCTGCCTCTCT
Source organism: Rattus norvegicus (assembly GCF_021556685.1). Taxonomy (NCBI): domain Eukaryota; kingdom Metazoa; phylum Chordata; class Mammalia; order Rodentia; family Muridae; genus Rattus; species Rattus norvegicus. The sequence goes on along the minus strand of NC_141536.1, from coordinate 73,219,257 downwards.
GAAGGTTCAGCTCTCCCTCCCATGGGATTTGGGTGCAGAGAACTGTTTATCCGGTCTGTTTCCCTCAGGTTCCGGCGGTGTCTCAGGCAGGGGTCCTGCTGCTCCTGGGCCCTCCCCCACGGGATCCCAGAGGCCTTATACAGTTTCCTCTTGGGCCAGGGATGTGGGCAGGGGTGGGCAGTGTTGGTGGTCTCTTCCGCTCTGCAGCCTCAGGAGTGCCCACCTGATCAGGCGGTGAGGTTTCTTTCCCATAGGGTCTGGGAGCAGAGAGCTGCTGCGGGCCTGGGATCCACGGGCGTGGGACCTCCGGCAAACACAGGACGTGCCCGGTCCTAGATGAACTCTGCCTCTGTGTGTCCCGATCTCACCAGGCAGCTCTCTTGCAGCAGACAAGTTGGTCTTACCTGTGGTCCCGAGGCTCAAGTTTGCTCGCGGGGTTCTGCCCAAGGGCTCTCTGCGGCGGCAGCAACCAGGAAATTATTGAACATTGTTAATAGATATATTTATTCATTGTGAACAAAGACACTTTCAAAATATGGTAAATTATTGTTTTATGTTTGAGAGTGTTGAGAAAATATAGGTTTTTCACTGCAGAATCATTCAAAAGCCTTCTATAGAAGAGATACAGTGATTAACATATTAGAGTTACTGTACAACAGAGATGATTAATGTTATTTTTGTATTGCGTCAATTCATTTTTGTTGTTTGTCATTCAGTTTCCATAATTGTTTACTTGCTCATTTTATGGAGATTTTGTTTCTTTAATATTCAGATTTTTAATTTTTCTCATTTTAAATATAATATGAGACAGAGAAATAGATGGAGAACCAGAAGAATGTCTCACAATTCACTCTGCTTGGACATTTTAATGACCATAACATACAGGTACTTTGATTTATTCTTTTCTTAGTCTGTTATATGTCATTTTTGGTAGGAAAAACTGCATTATTTATCTGGATTTGATGCAGCCTTCTTTTTTTTCATCTACTAATATACTCTTTCCTCAGCAATGTAACTTTTATAGATTTATACTTTCCCTCTTGTGTGACTCCAAAATTCACTGGCAACCTGCTGGTAATGAGAAAAGTCATCTCCTATCCTAAATGCATGCTATAGTTCTTTGCTATGCATTTCTTTGAATAATTGAAATCTTTATCATGACAGGCATCTTCTGTGACTGCTGTGTGTTCTTCTGCAGAGTTGTCACAGCATGGTTATCATTAACAGGACAAAATGTCACTTCTAATATGAGCAGCTTGGCTAGTGGAGCAGCACACTTCTTCGCTCAGTTTTCTATTGCAATCCTGTTGCCCTTTTGACACCCCAAATTGAGCACTACTTCTGTGAAATCTGTTCAAAATTTTCTGTACTTACCGTTCTGGCCAATTCAGGTATAGTCACTTTAGTGGCTCTTATGGTTTTGTTTGCTTCTAATGTTATTATTTTATTCACCTTAAGAACACACTTAGCAGAAGGAAGAAGAAAAGCCAAGGTTACAAGTGGCATTCAAATAACCCTGAAAATTTTAGTCTTCAGACCTCAAATCTTTTCCTATTTTAAACCTCCTACCTCCTTCCCTGAAGATATTGTACTTGCAATGTTTTATACCATAGCTGTTCCTATGTCAATCCACCAATTTACAAGCTGAGAAATTGAGAGATGAAAATGCAATAAAGATTTTATTTACCTACAGAAATTAGGGTGTATGACTTTAAAATAGAAAATTGTAAATGTATTTAAATAGCTAGAAACTATGCCATCTATCTTATATGTTTTACTGCGGAATGGATGTGGACAATAAAATTTATTTAAATTTATAACAACACAAACAGTATTAAAACATCAATTTTTCAGACTACTGACTCAGGGAAGCAGGATTACTTGCATTGAAAATATGAACTGAAGTGAGTAAATGTTTCTGTATTCATCAGTAACGTATTCTTAAGACTTGATAAAACTATTGCACATTGAGGGCTTAATAAAATTTCAGATATTTCATGATTGTGGAAAATTTTAAATTTATTATTGAATGCTACATTTTAAAGTTTTGATACGATATCATAATCTTCATCATCTAGTAGTATTCATAAAGTATCTGTGGGGTAGGGAAATCAATATGACATTATTTGGAAATAAATTAGATCTTGAGTCAACACCTAGACTTATCATTGAAGAAATATGAAAAGAAAGTGGGAGGCAATAATTCATAATTTGAAAAGAGGTGATGGTTGTCCATTAATCACACCAACTTTTGTACTTTGCTTCAGGTCCCTGATATCATGAAAAAATTTCAAATACTTTCTTCTTATTGTGAATGAACTAAAATTGTGAATAATTAAAGCTTAAAAACTCATAAGGTTTTGAAACTCCAATGAAGGACTGTGTAAACAAAGTTTTCTCTTTACAATCTGTGTGAAATTGTCTAGTTTATCTCACATCTTTCCATTTTTGTTAACAACAATACTGTCTACTGCTGCTTCATTGTGTAGCTTAATGTCCTGTAATGGGTATAAACTTGCTTGACAAGTTAAAAGTGTTTCCATTAAAAACACAAAGAATAAACAAAAGAAGTCTAATTATAATATTTACATTACCTTTCTTCCATTACACCCACAAGTTGCAAGTAAATTATTAGTGATTCAATCAGACATAAAGGACCTTTTTGCTAAAATGAGTAAAAGTCACAAAGAAAAAATAAAATATTCTTTAGAATGCTACAGTCCTTCTTAGAAGGGGGAACAAAATACTCACAGGAAGAATACAATGAAAAGGAGTGGAGCAGAGGCTGAAGGAAAGGCCATCCAGAGACTGCCCCACATGGAGATCTATCCCATGTGCAGCTACCAAACCCAGTCACTATTGCTGATGCCAAGAAGGGCTTGCTGAAAGGAGCCTGATATGGATGTTTCCTAAGAGGCTCTGCCAGAGCCTTACTGATACAGTTGAAGATGCTTGCTGCTAGACATAAGACTGAGCATGAGGACCCCGATGAAGGAGTTAGGAGAAGGACTGATGATTCTGAAACAGTTCGCAACCACTTAGGAAGAACAATAATGTCAACCAAGTAGACCACCCCAGAGATTCCAGGGACTAAAACCACCAACCAAAGATTACACATGGAGGGACACATGCCTCTAGCTGCATATGTAACAGAGGACAGCATTGTCTGGCATCAATAAGAGGAGAAGTCCTGGTACGGTGAAGGCTCATTTCCCCAGTGAAAAGGAATGCCAGTGTGTTGATGTGGGAGGGGTAGGGTAGGGTGTGAGTGAGAGCATACTCATAGAAGCAGGGAGAAGAAAGATGAGAGAGGGAGGAACCAGGAAAGGGCATAACATTTGAAATGTAAATATATAAAAATATCCAAATAAAAGAAAGAAACAAAAAAACTATAATGTGATGGCACGTTTGTTTTTATAGTATCTTAGTTGGCCTAAACTGAAAGTTACTGCCATGCCTGTTAATTACCTGGTACATGTACAACGTATTGACTGGATTATTCAATTCTGATGGGCAAACAATGTCAAAACATGAGAAGATTTGAAGATATCTAAATACATATTATATCATAAAATAAATCATTCAGAAAGTTCTATATGTGTGGTACAGCACATATACATGAAACATACCTCTTGCTAACTTTTTCAGGTAACTGAAAATATCTTTAAAAACTAAAGAATAAGTTAATTCCTTATGACCAATAGAGATTTAGGATACCAGAGGAAATTTTTTATTAAGGTTTATTGACAGTTGTTTGATCATATTCATTTAAAAATGAAGGAGGATGCTATAGAGGGGTTTGGCAGGAGGTGGGACTTCATATAGTTCAACTATTTTTTAAAGAAGTGAAAATGTGTGTGTGTGTGTGTGTGTGTGTGAGAGAGAGAGAGAGAGAGAGAGAGAGAGAGAGAGAGAGAGAGAGAGAGAGAAAGAGGGGCGGAGACAGAGAGAGAAGAGAGAGAGAAGAGAGAGGGAGGGTTAGAGGGGGAGGGGGAGGAGAGAGAGGGGAGGGAGAGTGGGAGAGAGAGAGAGGGAGAGGGAGAAAGAGGAAGGGAGGAGGAGAGAGAGATGTGTGTGGATATGCTAAGGCATGTGCAGATATTTTATACATTCTTACTGATTTACAGGATTTTTAAAATCAAAGACAGTGATAATCAAAGATTATGTAGTTTATTAACAATTTTTACTCAAAGCATCAACACAACTTCATTTTGAGATTGATTCAGTAATTTTAAGGTTTATTTATTTTTATCATTGTTATTTATGTGTTTGTGTGTGTATTGTTGAAACCTACTTCCTCAGCATAGCTTCATTGGCTATGCTTCATGTTTGCCAGATATTTCACATTGTTACTGACACAAAAAGGTAGCTAGACTTGGAGTGGAGCAGGGTCAAGCTGACCATAGTTTGTTATATTGTGAGGTTTGTTAATCCTACAAAATTCCACAACCATAAACTCCATTTAGAACCAATTAGGATAAAGGCCACAAAGAAATGTTTTGTCTTGCTAGCCAAAGTACCTTGACGTAGAGTCCACCATCAGCAGCTCTTCTTGAACCTGTACATGAGATCATTGTGGTTTTTGCCTTCGTAAACTGCCCTGAGAAATATGTGAGGCTGAACTCAGCACCCATGTCTAGTCTATAGCCCTGATCATTCAGTAGGAGGATGAATATGCAATTAATTATTCCTGTCTGACTGACGCATGTTGGGGACCGGGATGGACTGCCAGACTAAGCAAATCTAGAACCCTGTCCTGAGCAGATTCCTGAGAAGGGCTTGACCTTTTCAAAGAAAGAACATGCCCCCGGAAGACTGTTGCCTCATTACCTAAGGAGAATATCTTGCAGTTTGATGATTCACCTTATGTCCTTGGGCACTTCCAAGTACTCCCCCCACCCCAAGCTTCAATTCCTGCTTCAGAGCTTTAAATGCTGTACATTCCTCTCAATAAACAGACCTTGGTAAGGACACTGCTTGGTCTTGTTCCTCTTTCTCGCCCGTTCTCCTGCAGGTATGGGTCCCCTCGACCCCCACAAATAACTGGGTCCCCGCTGGTGGGGTCAAGTGGCACCCTACGTGGGGCTCAAGGTTCGAACCCTCACCGGACAGAAAACGAAGTTGAGGACCCAGGGTTTTAGTCCAGAAACTGATGCAGATAAACTGAAAGTAGCTGCGCCGATCTGGTGTTCATAGCTGCATGCTCTCATCACTCATGAGAGAAAGACGTAGCAGGTAAGAGTTTTCTGTCTAATTGAGAATGGGCAAAAAATGTCTAAGGAATCAGTCTTTATCAAAGACCTTAAGGCTTCTCTCAGGGTAAGGGGAGTAAGAGTTAAGAAAAAGGATCTCATTAATTTTTTTTTTGTCTTTGTGTCAGAAACTTGTACTTGGTTTATTATTGAAGGACCAGAAATTAGCTTCTATAGTTGGGACAAGGTTGGAAAGTGTTTAAGTGACTTATTGTAAGAAAAAGGATCTAAGGTGGTTCCAATTTAGGAGATAGCGTCTGTGCCTTTGTGTCTCTGTGTTTTGTGCCGGCTAAACTCTGGGTCTGTATTTGCTACTCTGGGTCTGTATTTGCTATTGAGTTCTGGAGTTCTGGTTTTGCAGTTGCCCCTATCTCGGGCTGAGATGGAGGCTCATGTCTCAGGAGAGATGCGAATGTGAGAAGTAGATGTGCCAGGGGCTCACGGATTACACCCTGGGAGACATCCCAGGAGGTGAGGGACCCCAGGGACACCTGGGAGATTCCAGTGCCATTGAGGATTCAGTGATTCTCCTGAATTGGAGAAAAGACCCTCCCTCCCACAGTCTGTATTTCCAGAGTGGTCTTTGTGTGTCTTAGGTCTTTGTTTTGTGTTACTTGTGACTTTAACAATGGGAAGATTCTGGTTGGGAAGGTGGAGTGATGTGGAATCCGCTCCCCTTCATCTCTCTTTGCTGAGCTCATGGAAGCTCTCATCTGAATTAGTTCAGTTTTGTGGCAATCTTGTGGAGGCCGCTTGTTTTTTGTTTTTGTGCTCACTTTTGTTTTTTTTTTTTTTGTTTTTGTCTGTTAATCTTTGGATTGTCTTTCTGTGTGACTGAATGCTTTTGTCCAGTTCGGCGGACCTCTATTTTCTGGACTCTCTTCTTGTTTTCTCACCATCCCACTTGAGATGCTTGTTAGTAGCTGTTACAGGAAATCTACAATGCTCACTTGAGGAGTGTGCTTTCGAAACAAGAATTTCATGTTTCCCCCGTGTTCCATTGGGATAGGTGTGGGGATAGGCTTGATTTCTATTGCAAATGATGTAACATTGCATATGTTAGTACTACTAACACTTCTTGGGACTGTGCCTCAGGGATCACAACCTGTATAAGTTTAGAAGTTCTAAAAGGCAGTCATGACCTTGGTGTGTAGGTTCAGATAGTGTCCAGATTGGAATCCTGATGCTAAAGACTTAGTAAGACACAAAAGAGAGTTGAGAATTACTTAGGGCTATCTTAAGGCTGAGTCTAGGTGCTGCAAGGGCAGCTACAAGGACATCTGCTGTTGCCTTGCAACACAAGGCTTATGGAGAATTCAGAACTGCCATTGACTTAGATATAAAAAGAGTAAAAAAAAAGACTTCTTAGCTGACCTCCAAGAATCCCTAACCCCCCTCTCAGAGATAGTCCTTCAGAATAAAAGATTAGACCTGATATTCCTTAAAGAAGGAGGTCTGTGTGCTACACTAAAAGAAGAATGTTGCTTCTATGTAGACCATTCAGGAGGACAAAAGACAGAGAGACAGAGACCATCAGGGATGGTCCAAGAGCTGGTTTAATAGATCTCCTTGGATGACTACTCTGATATCTTCCCTTATGGGACTCTTCTTAATTTTGTTTCTGTTTCTGATTATAAGTCCATGTGTGTTAAAAGCTAGTTACCTTCATTAGAGAAAGAGTAAGTGCTGTTCAGAGTTTGATGTTACGTCAGCAATATCATGTTTTAATTTAGTTCTATGATTAGAACTAGCCACTAGAAGAAGTGGGGAATGAAAGGTAGAAATTTTAAGGTTGCCTCTCCCACTAGACAAAGGTTCTGAGTAGAAGAAAATAACTGGGTAGGCCCTGGAATTGTGTGTTCCGGGAAGTTTCTCCTAGGACCATAGAATGGGTAATTTACATCAGCCAGTTCAACAACTCTCTCCCAGGAACTAGCTGACCATAAAGTTAGATTAAAATCATAGAGAACAATCTTGAGAAGCAGGAAGCTTCTCCCAGGAACTAGCAGACCATAAAGTTAAACAATCTTGAGAAACAGGAAGCCCCTCCTTGTGATTTTTCACTGGTATTCTCGACATTTTCCAATGATGTCCTTCCTACCCCCTTTTCCCCAACAGCAGTTTATGGCAGCAATATCCTCTTTACTGGATACATTTACTTGCATCCTCAACTAGGGTCCTTCCCCCCTCTCCCTTGCAGGTGGCACAAATCATATGTTTTGGAAGAGAACAGTCCCATAAGCTCTTTGGAAGGGATCCGATGCTTTAATATTACCCTATAGCCCCTCCCAGGTCTCTTGGCTCAGTCAACAGGTAGACAACAGGTAGACAAATGGACAGTTAGATGCATTGCCTTTCAGAGTAAGATAGATAATCATTACCCCTCAGGTAAGTTGATACAGTTTTTTTTTCACAAAATTACAGTCGCAGTGGTCTTTCCAAAGGTAATACGTGATCACCCTATGTCAGGAGTTCACCTTGTCTTTACAGACGGCTCCTCTAATGGACAAGCAGCATTTTCCATTGATGATCAAATACAACAGTTCTCTACCCCTTTAGATTCCATTCAGCTGGTAGAGCTTCAAGCTATCCTCACAGCCTGTCAGCTGTGGGGACAGGAACTGGGGTTGCCTCCCTGATCACCTCCCAACAGAGTTATCATCAGCTCAGTGCCACCATAGACAGGGACATCAGTGAGCTTCAACAAGGAATAACCTATCTTAAAGATTCAGTCGCTTCCTTGGCTGAGGTTGTTCTACAAAAAAGAAGGGATTAGATCTTCTCTTTCTCCAAAAGGGAGGGCTTTGTGCGGCCCTAAAGGAGGAGTGTTGCTTTTATGGTGATAAGACAGGATTAGTAGAAAACAGCCTAAAAAAGTAAGAGAAAGTCTACAAAAGAGACAAAGAGAAAGAGAAAAGAGTGAAGCCTGGTATAAAAACTGGTTTTCTGCCTCTCCCCTGCTCACCACTCTTCTACCCAGTATCCTGGGTCCCTTTATAGGACTCCTGCTAATTGTCTCCTTTGGTCCATGGGTGCTTAGAACGTTAACTGATTTTATCAAGGCCCAGGTGGATTCAGCTACCAAGCAGGTCTCAGTCCATTACCACCACCTCCATTGTGAGGAGGTTGAGACAATTGGGGAGTGTGATACTCCCCTTGGGTTGCCCATGACTGGCCTCCTCTTCTCCACCGTAAATACAGCCTGTAACTCAGGCTGGAAAATCAGTTGCTGGTGTAAGTGTCAATGACGGGAATATTATTGTGCCACATACCAGGCGCACACTTCACCTCTGTGGAGTAACCCTATGACGGGATTAGCACGGGTCCATGATCTGGGTTACCCACTCTCACAAAACACACACGTATAACCCAGAATGGTGTGTTAAAGCATAAGATCGTTCCTATACATTGGGGTGCAGTCCTAACTGCAAGAGTGGCTCGCCATGGCCGAGCTGGGCACTCTGTGAGGCATGTCTGATCTATCTCAGACCACTACTTCCACCCTGGAGGATATAATGAAACCTAAGTGAGAGTGCCAGACGTGGGGGCAACCTGTGTAGACTAAGACACGAGGCTACACCGACCAGGTGCTGGTTGTGAATGCACACCATATAGACAGAAGTTCCTCCCGCTGATAGTTAAGGAAAGGTGGAGATGTTGGGGACCAGGACGGACTGCCAGACTAAACAAACCTAGAACCCTACCCTGAGCAGATTCCTGAGAAGGGCTTGACCTTTTCAAAGAAAGCCGGAAGACTGTGGCCTCTTTGTCTAAGGAGAATATCTTGCAGTTTAATGATTCACCTTATGTCCTTGGGCACTTCCTAGTACTCCCCCCACCCTAAGCTTCAATTCCTGCTTCAGAGCTTTAATTACTGTACATTCCTCTCAATAAACAGACCTTGACAAGGACACTGCTTGGTCTTGCTCCTCTTTCTTGCCCGTTCTCCTGCAGGTATGGGTCCCCTCGACCCCCACAAATAACTAGGTCCCCGCTGGTGGGGGCAGAGATAGATGTATGTGTGGTTTGTGTGGTGATTCACGGACCCCAACAAATCTGTCTGTGTATGGATGTGTACATGTGGGTGCTTGTACTTTGAGAGACCAGAGTCACAGATAGTTGGAGTGCTAGAACTTGAACTAGCAATAGAAGTATGTGCTCTTAAATGTTGTTTCATCTATCCAAGTGCCATGATTAAACTCTTAATTATAAGAATATAAAATTATGAATATTGTTTTCTCGATGTTTGTTTATATGTATTTACACTTTTATGTTTCTATTTTTTAAAAATTATTCTTCCAGTTCCATTTATGGTTAAAAATATGTGCCAAATACCCTTCATAATTATTCTTCTTAGTATATTAATGTAAATAAACAGAAATCAGAAAGTATTTACAGTGGAAGATAGTGATTCAGTACTTTAATCCCTAATTTCAGGCTGCTGCAAGAGGATCATGAGTAGGCAATGTAACCAGAACCTGGCATCATTCCTTTCACACATATAGTTTAAGTACATTAATTTAAGATATTATATTAATGTTTTTATTATTTAAAATTCAGAAGTTTAACATGAATAAATTTTTTCATGAGATTTGCTGAACTAATGTCAGTCCAGCACAATGCACTGGCTAGAAAACTCATGAAAACAAGAGGATATTTCCAATTATGGGAGAATATAGCCTTCACATGTCAACAAGTATTTCCTTGGTTGGATGTCATCTCTTCAAGTTAATCTTCTGGGAAAATTCAATTAGTAAAATACAAGAAGCAGTTTGTTGTCCAGTAAGAAAAAGGTAAACATTACATATTGTTAACTTACATACTGTGAATTTTGTAATCAATGTTGTAACAGTGGAACAGGTCCTAGAGTAAGATTCTGCACTCTGGTTCCTGCAAAATCTGAATCCTTGGCCATTATTCATTTCCTTGACCCCAATCACTTGCAAATTGCATTAAAGGTATACTTTCAATAGTTAAAATACACTTGTTATGGGGAAATTATTTAAACCATTAAGTTTACAGAGATATTTAGAAAAGAATAAACTTGCAAAGATGAGGGGAATAAAGGTAATTCTAGAGGTGAAAACTACCTTTGAATTACATAGTTCAGTTTGATATTCTACCTGTGCCACATTCTCTATGTCACCATTTTCCCTACAATTCTATATTTTTGTCTATGCATTAGTTGATAAAATAAATATTGTAGAACTATTTTATCATTTCATTGAAATGATAGATGCCTGTGTCTCTGATGCCAAAGGAGTCTGAATACCTTAAATGTTCTGTGAGTGTCTCCTTGTATACAAGTCAAAATGCATTGTCAAGGCTGTCTGAGCTTACCAAAACCTCTAATATTATGCTTCATATTATATTATCAGTTTAATAATTCCAAATATTTAAGAACTTCACTATATTTTGATCATGTACACCTTTAACTATTCTTATCTATTCTTACATATACTCTTGCCTTCCTACTTACCTCAATTTTGTGTTATTTTCTTTATATAAATTTAGCTCTTCACTAAAATGATCCTAGAAAGAACAGAAAGCAAGTCCTGGAAAGTATAGCTACTTTTGTGGTAAACCAGATGGTGCTGTGATCAATTCTTTAGGTAGCCTAAAGATTGGGAAAATTTTCACTAACCCTTCTTTTGGCTTAAGGCTAATATCCAAAATATAGAGAGAACTCAAGCAGTTAGATTTCAATGAACCAAATAATCCAATAAAAAATGGGTTACTAGAATGGGTGTGTAGGAGTGAGATCATCTTCATAGAAGCAGGGGAAGGAGGGAGGGGGGATGGAAGAGGGGTGAAAGGGATTAACATTTGAAATGCTAATACATAAAATATCCAATAAAAAAATCTAGAGTTTAAAAAGCTAAATAAAAATGTAAAAGAGAAAAAAAGTGGGATACAGAGCAAAACAGAAAATTTTCAACAGAGGAATCTCGAATGGTTGAGAAGCAACTAAATAAAGAATCACCATTCTTTTTTTTTTTTCCTTTTTTTTTTTAACTTGAGTATTTCTTATATACATTTCGAGTGTTATTCCCTTTCCCGGTTTCCGGGCAAACATCCCCCTCCCCCCTCCCCTTCCTTATGGGTGTTCCCCTCCCAACCCTCCCCCCATTGCCGCCCTCCCCCCATAGACTAGTTCACTGGGGGTTCAGTCTTAGCAGGACCCAGGGCTTCCCCTTCCACTGGTGCTCTTACTAGGATATTCATTGCTACCTATGGGGTCAGAGTCCAGGGTCAGTCCATGTATAGTCTTTAGGTAGTGGCTTAGTCCCTGGAAGCTCTGGTTGCTTGGCATTGTTGTACTTTTGGGGTCTCGAGCCCCTTCAAGCTCTTCCAGTTCTTTCTCTGATTCCTTCAATAGGGGACCTATTCTCAGTTCAGTGGTTTGCTGCTGGCATTCGCCTCTATATTTGCTGTATTCTGGCTGTGTCTCTCAGGAGCGATCTACATCCGGCTCCTGTCCGTCTGCACTTCTTTGCTTCATCCATCTTGTCTAATTGGGTGGCTGTATATGTATGGGCCACATGTGGGGCAGGCTCTGAATGGGTGTTCCTTCAGTCTCTGTTTTAATCTTTGCCTCTCCCTTCCCTGCCAAGGGTATTCTTTTTCCTCATTTAAAGAAGGAGTGAAGCATTCACATTTTGATCATCCGTCTTGAGTTTCGTTTGTTCTAGGGATCTAGGGTAATTCAAGCATTTGGGCTAATAGCCACTTATCAATGAGTGCATACCATGTATGTCTTTCTGTGACTATTTAGCTCACTCAGGATGATATTTTCCAGTTCCAACCATTTGCCTATGAATTTCATAAACTCGTTGTTTTTGATAGCTGAGTAATATTCCATTGTGTAGATGTACCACATTTTCTGTATCCATTCCTCTGTTGAAGGGCATCTGGGTTCTTTCCATTTTCTGGCTATTATAAATAAGGCTGCGATGAACATAGTGGAGCACGTGTCTCTTTTATATGTTGAGGCATCTTTTGGGTATATGCCCAAGAGAGGTATAGCTGGATCCTCAGGCAGTTCAATGTCCAATTTTCTGAGGAACCTCCAGACTGATTTCCAGAATGGTTTTACCAGTCTGCAATCCCACCAACAATGGAGGAGTGTTCCTCTTTCTCCACATCCTCGCCAGCATCTGCTGTCACCTGAGTTTTTGATCTTAGCCAATCGCACTGGTGTGAGGTGAAATATCAGGGATGTTTTGATTTGCATTTCCCTTATGACTAAAGATGTTGAACATTTCTTTAGGTGTTTCTCAGCCATTCGGCATTCCTCAGCTGTGAATTCTTTGTTTAGCTCTGAACCCCATTTTTTAATAGGGTTATTTGTTTCCCTGCGGTCTAACTTCTTGAGTTCTTTGTATATTTTGGATATAAGGCCTCTATCTGTTGTAGGATTGGTAAAGATCTTTTCCCAATCTGTTGGATTCCGTTTTGTCCTAACCACAGTGTCCTTTGCCTTACAGAAGCTTTGCAGTTTTATGAGATCCCATTTGTCGATTCTTGATCTTAGAGCATAAGCCATTGGTGTTTTGTTCAGGAAATTTTTTCCAGTGCCCATGTGTTCCAGATGCTTCCCTAGTTTTTCTTCTATTAGTTTGAGTGTGTCTGGTTTGATGTGGAGGTCCTTGATCCACTTGGACTTAAGCTTTGTACAGGGTGATAAGCATGGATCGATCTGCATTCTTCTACAGGTTGCCCTCCAGTTGAACCAGCACCATTTGCTGAAAATGCTATCTTTTTTCCATTGGATGGTTTTGGTCCTTTGTCAAAAATCAAGTGACCATAGGTGTGTGGGTTCATTTCTGGGTCTTCAATTCTATTCCATTGGTCTATCTGTCTGTCTCTGTACCAATACCATGCAGTTTTTATCACTATTGCTCTGTAATACTGCTTGAGTTCAGGGATAGTGATTCCCCCTGAAGTCCTTTTATTGTTGAGGATAGCTTTAGCTATCCTGGGTTTTTTGTTTTTCCAGATGAATTTGCAAATTGTTCTAACTCTTTGAAGAATTGGATTGGTATTTTGATGGGGATTGCATTGAATCTGTAGATTGCTTTTGGTAAAATGGCCATTTTTACTATATTAATCCTTCCAATCCATGAGCATGGGAGATCTTTCCATCTTCTGAGGTCTTCTTCAGTTTCTTTCCTCAGTGTCTTGAAGTTCTTATTGTACAGATCTTTTACTTGCTTGGTTAAAGTCACACCGAGGTACTTTATATTATTTGGGTCTATTATGAAGGGTGTCGTTTCCCTAATTTCTTTCTCGGCTTGTTTCTCTTTTGTATAGACGAAGGCAACTGATTTATTTGATTTAATTTTATACCCAGCCACTTTGCTGAAGTTGTTTATCAGCTTTAGTAGTTCTCTGGTGGAACTTTTGGGATCACTTAAATATACTTCATGTCATCTGCAAATAGTGATATTTTGACCTCTTCTTTTCCGATCTGTATCCCTTTAATCTCCTTTTGTTGTCTGATTGCTCTGGCTAGAACTTCAAGAACTATATTGAATAAGTAGGGAGAGAGTGGGCAGCCTTGTCTAGTCCCTGATTTTAGTGGGATTGCTTCAAGTTTCTCTCCATTTAGTTTAATGTTAGCAACTGGTTTGCTGTATATGGCTTTTACTATGTTTAGGTATGGGCCTTGAATTCCTACTCTTTCCAGGACTTTTATCATGAAGGGGTGTTGAATTTTGTCAAATGCTTTCTCAGCATCTAATGAAATGATCATGTGGTTCTGTTCTTTCAGTTTGTTTATATAATGGATCACGTTGATGGTTTTCCGTATATTAAACCATCCCTGCATGCCTGGGATGAAGCCTACTTGATCATGGTGGATGATTGTTTTGATGTGCTCTTGAATTCTGTTTGCCAGAATTTTATTGAGTATTTTTGCGTCGATATTCATAAGGGAAATTGGTCTGAAGTTCTCTTTCTTTGTTGTGTCTTTGTGTGGTTTAGGTATAAGAGTAATTGTGGCTTCGTAGAAGGAATTCGGTAGGGCTCCATCTGTTTCAATTTTGTGGAATAGTTTGGATAATATTGGTATGAGGTCTTCTATGAAGGTTTGATAGAATTCTGCACTGAACCCGTCTGGACCTGGGCTCTTTTTGGTTGGGAAACCTTTAATGACTGCTTCTATTTCCTTAGGAGTTATGGGGTTGTTTAACTGGTTTATCTGTTCCTGATTTAACTTCGGTACCTGGTATCTGTCTAGGAAATTGTCCATTTCCTGTAGATTTTCAAATTTTGTTGAATATAGGTTTTTATAGTAAGATCTGATGATTTTTTGAATTTCCTCCGAATCTGTAGTTATGTCTCCCTTTTCATTTCTGATTTTGTTAATTTGAACGCACTCTCTGTGTCCTCTCGTTAGTCTGGCTAAGGGTTTATCTATCTTGTTGATTTTCTCAAAGAACCAACTTTTGGTTCTGTTGATTCTTTCTATGGTCCTTTTTGTTTCTACTTGGTTGATTTCAGCTCTGAGTTTGATTATTTCCTGCCTTCTACTCCTCCTGGGTGTATTTGATTCTTTTTGTTCTAGAGCTTTTAGGTGTGCTGTCAAGCTGCTGACATATGCTCTTTCCTGTTTCTTTCTGTAGGCACTCAGCGCTATGAGTTTTCCTCTTAGCACAGCTTTCATTGTGTCCCATAAGTTTGAGTATGTTGTATCTTCATTTTCATTAAATTCTAAAAAGTTTTTAATTTCTTTCTTTATTTCTTCCTTGACCAGGTTATCATTGAGTAGAGCATTGTTCAATTTCCACGTATATGTGGGCATTCTTCCCTTATTGTTATTGAAGACCAGTTTTAGGCCGTGGTGGTCCGATAGCACGCATGGGATTATTTCTATCTTTTTGTACCTGTAGAGTCCCGTTTTTTGACCAATTATATGGTCAATTTTGGAGAAAGTACCATGAGGAGCTGAGAAGAAAGTATATCCTTTTGCTTTAGGATAGAATGTTCTATAAATATCCGTTAAGTCCATTTGGCTCATGACTTCTCTTAGTCTGTCGACATCACTGTTTAATTTCTGTTTCCATGATCTGTCCATTGATGAGAGTGGGTTGTTGAAATCTCCCACTATTATTGTGTGAGGTGCAATGTGTGTTTTGAGCTTTAGTAAGGTTTCTTTTACGTATGTAGGTGCCCTTGTATTTGGGGCATAGATATTTAGGATTGAGAGTTCATCTTGGTGGATTTTTCCTTTGATGAATATGACGTGTCCTTCCTTATCTTTTTTGATGACTTTTAGTTGGAAATTGATTTTATTTGATATTAGAATGGCTACTCCAGCTTGCTTCTTCTGACCATTTGCTTGGAAAGTTGTTTTCCAGCCTTTCACTCTGAGGTAGTGTCTGTCTTTGTCTCTGAGGTGTGTTTCCTGTAGCCAGCAGAATGCAGGGTCCTCGTTGTGTATCCAGTTTGTTAATCTATGTCTTTTTATTGGGGAGTTGAGGCCATTGATATTGAGAGATATTAAGGAATAGTGATTATTGCTTCCCGTTATATTCATATTTGGATGTGAGGTTATGTTTGTGTGCTTTCATTCTCTTTGTTTTGTTGCCAAGACGATTAGTTTCTTGCTTCTTCTAGGGTATAGCTTGCCTCCTTATGTTGGGCTTTACCATTTATTATCCTTTGTAGTGCTGGATTTGTAGAAAGATATTGTGTAAATTTGGTTTTGTCATGGAATATCTTGGTTTCTCCATCAATGTTAATTGAGAGTTTTGCTGGATACAGTAACCTGGGCTGGCATTTGTGTTCTCTTAGGGTCTGTATAACATCCTCCAGGATCTTCTGGCCTTCATAGTTTCTGGCGAGAAGACTGGTGTTATTCTGATAGGTCTCCCTTTATATGTTACTTGACCTTTTTCCCTTACTGCTTTTAATATTCTTTCTTTATTTTGTGCGTTTGGTGTTTTGACAATTATGTGACAGGAGGTGTTTCTTTTCTGGTCCAATCTATTTGGAGTTCTGTAGGCTTCTTGTATGTCTATGGGTATCTCTTTTTTTAGGTTAGGGAAGTTTTCTTCTATGATTTTGTTGAAGATATTTACTGGTCCTTTGAGCTGGGAGTCTTCACTCTCTTCTATACCTATTATCCTTAGGTTTGATCTTCTCATTGAGTCCTGGATTTCCTGTATGTTTTGGACCAGTGGCTTTTTCCGCTTTACATTATCTTTGACAGTTGAGTCAATGATTTCTATGGAATCTTCTGCTCCTGAGATTCTCTCTTCCATCTCTTGTATTCTGTTGGTGAAGCTTGTATCTACAGCTCCTTGTCTCTTCTTTTGGTTTTCTATATCCAGGGTTGTTTCCATGTGTTCTTTCTTGATTGCTTCTATTTCCATTTTTAATTCCTTCAACTGTTTGATTGTGTTTTCCTGGAATTCTTTCAGGGATTTTTGCGATTCCTCTCTGTAGGCTTTTACTTGTTTATTAATGTTTTCCTGTGCTTCCCTAAGTGTGTTCATGTCTTTCTTGAAGTCCTCCAGCATCATGATCAAATATGATTTTGAAACTAGATCTTGCTTTTCTGGTGTGTTTGGATATTCCATGTTTGTTTTGGTGGGAGAATTGGGCTCCGATCATGGCATGTTGTCTTGGTTTCTGTTGCTTGGGTTCCTGCGCTTGCCTCTCGCCATCAGATTATCTCTAGTGTTACTTTGTTCTGCTATTTCTGACAGTGGCTAGACTGTCCTATAAGCCTGTGTGTCAGGAGTGCTGTAGACCTGTTTTCCTCTCTTTCAGTCAGTTATGGGGACAGAGTGTTCTGCTTTCGGGTGTGTAGTTTTTCCTCTCTACAGGTCTTCAGCTGTTCCTGTGGGCCTGTGTCTTGAGTTCACCAGGCAGCTTTCTTGCAGCAGAAAATTTGGTCTTACCTGTGGTCCTGAGGCTCAGGTTTGCTCGTGGGGTGCTGCCCAGGGGCTCTCTGCAGCGGCAGCAACCAGGAAGACCTGTGCCGCCCCTTCCGGGAGCTTCAGTGCACCAGGGTTCCAGATGGTCTTTGGCTTTTTCCTCTGGCGTCCGAGATGTGTGTGCAGGGAGCAGTCTCTTCTGGTTTCCAGGCTTGTCTGCCTCTCTGAAGGTTTAGCTCTCCCTCCCACGGGATTTGGGTGCAGAGACAAGAATCACCATTCTTATCACCAGGAAAATGCAAATTAAATGACCATGATGTTCCACTTTACACCAACAAGTATAGCTACAATCAAAGCCTCCAGAGACTGCCCCACCTAGGAATCCATCCTATTTGGACACCAAATACAGACACTGTTGTAAACATCAAGAAAAGCTTGCTGACAGAAGCCTTATATAGCTGTTTCCTGAAAGACTCTGAAAGAACCTGACAAATACAAATGAGGATGCTTGCAGCCAACCATTGGACTTAGCATGGGGATCCCAATGGGAGTTAGTGGAAAGATTGAAGGAACTGAAGGGGTTTACAACCTCATAGGATGAAGCACAATATCAACCAACCAGATCCCCAGAGATCCCAGGGAATAAAACACTAACCAAAGAGTGCACATGGAGTACACATGATTATGTAGTCAAGGATGGCCTTATCTGGCATCAGTGGGAGGAGGGGCCCTTGGTTTCTGGAAGGTTTGATGCCCTATTGTAGGGAAATGCCAGGGCAGGGAGGAGAGAGTATCTAGGTGAGTGTTTGGGGGAGTACCCTCATAGAAGAAAGGGGAATGGGGATGGGATTGGCGTTTTTTGGAAGGAAATCCAGGAAAGATGATAGCACTTGAAACATAAATAAACAACATAGCCAATTTAAAAAAAAATCTCAAGTGATAGCACATGCAGGTGAGGATGTTGAAAAAAGGAAACATTTCCGTTGTTGATGTTATAGTGAACCTGGTACAACCACTCTTGAAATCAATCTTTTAATTTCTCAGAAAATTTTAAAATAGTTCTACCAAAAGACTATAACACTCTTGGGCCCAAAAGATGTTCCAGCATATCACAAGGACTCATGCTCTACGCTGTTCATAGCAACTTTATTTGTAATAGCCAGAAACTAGAAACAACCATATATACCTCTACTGAAGAATGGATATAGAAAACACAGTTCATTTGTACAATGGAATATTAAGCAGTTATTTAAAACTCAAAATATCCATGTTACACCCCACAAAGCCAAAGATATTTAACTAGAATGCCCCATCAAGGATCACACTTAAAAAGGGGAGCAAAATAGTCATAGGAGGAAGAAGGGGGAGGGAAGTGGTTGAAGAAGGGAGCACAAGGAAAATGCAGAGCTGTGTGGAGAGAGACAGAAGAGAGGCCCAGAGACATAATTGAAATCTGTAGCTACCAGAGTTTGGGAAGTAGAGGATTTCTTTAGGAAGACTCAGAGACCTGAGATGTGTTTGTGGCTCCAAGAAGTCAATGTAGATGACCTTAGTTGACATGCCTAACAGTTGGGAAATGGGACCTAAGGAGGCCAATTCCTGTAACCAGTCAGGACCCATAATGGACAGATAGAACACTTACCAATCCGCAAAATTTAATCCTAAAATCTGTTCCATCTAAACGAAATACAAGGACAAGATGGAGATGTGACTAATGAATGGTAATAACTGTCCCAACTTGAAACCCATCTCTTGGGCAAATGCAGTCCGTGCCACTAGTCTTACTCTGTTTTTGAAGTGGGATTGGTCTAATGCTTATGTTCTAATGTTAGTTTTGTCCTTCAAGCTGCTTAATTAGTATCTCTACTTAAGACACTAAGAGACTTGGAACTGATTTGGCTTCAACTGGTAGATAAAAATGCCAATAGCTAATGGTTGGGAAGAACAGACAGAGGTAGGACTTTTAGTATTCTTGGGCTGAGGAGAGTGGGAGAGGAGGAGGAGAATCATGGTGAGAGGGCTGTATGATGGATAAGTCATGTAATAATTCAGGTAAGTGGCTCTAGTGGTCCTGCCCTGTTTGGGTGTGTGGTAGCAGAGATGAAACCCATATTTTAAGAATGTTAACTCAGGGATAGTAGAGGAGAGGAAGGATTGTATGTGTTGTGCCTAGGTATGAGTGTGCAACCTGTTGGAGCACAGAGTGAGCCCACTACTGTTATACTGTTATGCTTCCAAAAAGGTGTCTAATATAACTTTTCTCTGAGAAGCTCTATCAAATAGCTAACTGAAATAGATGAGGATACCCAAAGGCAAATATAGGATGGATGTCTATGAGTCTTGATTAAGAGATGGGGAAAGAATTGGAGGCCTGAAGGGAATGGAAACACCACAGGGTCAACTAACCTAGTTCTTAGAAACTAAGCCACAAAAAAGAACACACATGTTCTGGATTGAGTACCCTGATATGTATGCAACAAATATGCACCTCAATCTCCATGTTGGTCCCCCACCAACAGAAGCAGAGTCTCTCCTTAAGGTGTAGTCTGACTATGGTCTGGGGTCCCCAACATGGCTGCAATTGTCTGGATTCAGTGGGAGAGAAGGCACCTAATCTGGCAGAGACTTGATGCACCAGGATTTGGGGATACCCAGGGTTTGCCCAGTCTCTCAGAGGAGAAGAGGAAGGGGTACAGGGTAGGGTCTCTGTGAAGGGGGACCAGGAGGGAGTTCAGTGCATGATAAATTAATTAATTAATTAATTAAAATTATATTTATAAATTTTCATATGTATTAAAATCAAAACTCAAAGACACATGATAATGAAGTATATAGATATACATCTGACAATGGTATAGACAAGATTTACATTGGTGAATAAGTGACTAAAACCTGAGATATATGCTTTTGGGATATTAATTCCTATCATTTAAACACTCATATAGGTGAAACTCTAATGGGGATAGCTCCTACTTTCAGTCCTGAAAATGTGAATTCTAAATTTTTATGTACTATCTAAATCCATCACAAAAAATATCCTCTTCCCTATGATCATTTCTGTGTGGTGCTTGTAGAGTACTAAGAAGTTAACCTATTCCAAGTTAACAATATTCATTTCCAGAGGATTTATTCCTCCAAATATTCACATGGCTGAAACAAATAAGTATGGTAATGTTCCTTCTCTTCTCCCAGAGAGAATCAGAATTTTTATGTGTCTCCTCATATCCTCTCTCTATCCCTATGTCTGCCTCTTTCTCATTCTGCTACATAATTGCCTTTTTTCTTGACCAGCATATTCAAGTTGTCGGAATTTCAATTCTCCTGCCCCTCCATTTCCAACGACAATGAGAAAGACCTCCAGTTCAGACTCAAGTGAAAGACTCCTTCCTCCTCCTCCCCCTCTTCCTCCTCCTCCTCCTCCTCCTCCTCCTCCTCTTCTTTTGACTCAATGAAGTTTTATTTTCCCAAATGTACAGCTGATTGAATGTGTTCATGCATCTTCACCAGAAGCTGGGGCATCGCCATCCTTTGTGTTTCTGGTATAAATTACTTGGGCTCTATGCATTGAAACCAGCTTGATAAGTCCTTTACTAAGCAACTCTGAAGAGCTGCCCTGTCCAAGGAATCTTGAATCTTCAGTCTCTCAAAGATCACAGTTAGAGTGATAAGCTGATAGTTGGGGACTTCCTTAACAAAGTTTGTCATAAGTAGCTTTATCAAACAGGTTGAGATTGCTCAATTTGTCCTGAACTTTGCCTTTGGAACACTTCTTTTTGACCAACTTTCTAACATTCTCCTTCTTTTCAGAAAGTAGTGTGAGCCACTGCAGACCCACTAAGATGTCGAGAAAAAGCAGGACTCCTTCTTCTATCTCCATCCTCAGGATGTTCATTATCTTTTCAGCATGGGTTGAGATATTGGTTGTACTTTCAAGTATTTGTTCTACTTCAATTATATATTACTATAAATCCCCCAGAGAGGCAAAAAGGTTAGATTTCTAAGATCATTCTTTTAATTCTTAGCTTGGCAAGATCAAAATTTTTTCTTGTATGATTTCACATGAATAATCTTTATGAACATATTCAAAATAGAAGTAAAATAGAAGTAAAATCTTTAAAAGTAATTTATATACACTCTTTCACAGAAATACAGTTATCCATATGTTATTTACCTATTTTTATGTATATATATACATAATTAATTTTTAAATTTCTGCCTATGTATGAGGATTGTATCAGATTATGACTTAAATATTTACTGCATGCATTTATTTATATAAATATATTTTTCTTTATGTGATTAACATGAAGTTTGAGGAGAAATTTCAGAAATGTATTTTCTCATTTATTTTTAAATTTTATTCTTTTGGATATTTTATATATTTACATTTCAAATGCTATCCAATTTCCTCCCTCTCGCATATATCTTCTCCCATAACTCTTGCTCCTGATTCTATGAGAATGCTCCCACCTACCTGGGAATAAACCACCAACCAATGAGTATACATGGAGGGAACTATTTTCTTCTCCAAACAGGATGGTTTCAGGGTCTGTACTCAAGTAATCAGGCTTGGTGGCAAACACATCATACCATTAAGCTATATAACTGGTCCCAGGATTTTATGTCTACAGACATACACAGGAGATGTATTTTGATTATTTACTTTCAGAAATACTGTATACTTCCACCCTATGTATCATACCTCTTAAGTATCTTTAATATAGCATTATCCTATATTATTTATTTTCTTTAGTCATACTTTACCACACCATAATTTTTTCATGGCAGTTTTTACTTCAGCATTTCTTAGAGTATAAATAAGAGGGTTGAGCAAAGGTGTCCCAATTGTATAAAACACAGATACCATCTTATCTATTGGAAAAGTGGTTGGTGGGCGAGTGTATATGAATATACAGGGACCAAAAAATAGAACCACCACAATGAAATGAGAAGTACATGTAGACAAGGCGTTTGGTCTTCCTTCTGCACTGTGGTTTCTCAGAGAGTATAAGATTACAATATAGGAGATAAGCAGTACTATGAAACTTACTGTGCATATGGCACCACTATTAGACACAACTAGCAAATTTATCACATAGGTATCCATGCAGGCAAGTTTCAGCAAGGGCTGTAAATCACAGAAATAGTGATCAATTATATTCAGGCCACAGAATGGTAATCTTAAGGCCAAGATAATCTGTGCTGTAGAGTGAATACAAGACCCTACCCAGGCAAGAACCACTAGTAAACCACAGATACGTTGGCTCATTATAGTTGTGTACCTTAGAGGCTTACAGATTGCTACATAGCGGTCAAAGGCCATGAGGATAAGCACACAGATCTCCATGCACCCAAAGAAGTGAAGTGCATAGACTTGAGTCATACATTCATTGTAGGTAATAATTTTTTTCTGGGTGAGGGAGTCGAAGATCAAGCTAGGTGCTGTAGTCGTAGAGAAGCAAGCGTCAGCAAAAGACAAATAGAAGAGGAAAAAGTAGATGGGACTTCCAAGTGTATGACTCATCTTAATGGTTATCACAATGAGAAAATTCCCCAATAATGTCATAAGGTAAAGAATCAAGAAGATTCCAAATATTGCCTTCTGTTTTTCTGGATCCTGTGTTAATCCTAACAGAATGAATTCTGTCACGGTGTTGTTATTCATCTTATCAATGGCTATAATAGATAAGAGGATGGTCATAATTGTTTAACCTGCAGACAAAGAAAGGACATATTGGGACAAATGTCAAGAAATTGAAATCCCTTGGTTCTACACCATAATGTTCTCCTTGAAATCCCCGACGAATCTTTATAAATTACAACTTGAAGCTAACTGAACTTGGTAATATCTTTTACATTTGAGGAACAAAAGTATGAATACTGTTCAGATGCTTGATTCCTCTTGATATTCTGAAGTGTTTAATTTGTTCTTTCTTTGAAAAAGTGATTTAATGATTAGAAAACTTGTGAAATGTAGAAAAAATTCATATAAGTCTGTAGGGTGTGTTGGAAGGTTATAAGCCAAAACATTTTCATTAACAGTTCTTAGCAGTTTGAAAAGATAATTTTTTGTCCATGTATAAATTCGCACATGCCTGTTGATCCCATTGCTCATTCTTTCCCTGTGCTCTAGTGTATGAGAACAATAATGAAATGAACCACTAGGATTAATGATTCCATTCTAACAAAATTCTCAAACAAATCACTCATCATTGTGTTTATTGTAACTCTCTCATTTAATGTTACCCTTCAAAAATTCATTTAATCATTTTAATAGCAACTCTTATAATCCATGTATCTTTTTACTGTGGACATGAAAAAATAAGGATTTAAAATATACTTTAAGGTATTTACGAAGAAAGAAATATGTATTATAATGTTTTTATAACATTTAGGCTTATTACATTAGATAAATTTCCTACATGTAAGTTTTAGCATATTTAGAGATTTTTGATTTTTAATCTTGAAAAATATTGTATAAAATAATAATATATACAAATATATGTATTTACGTGTATGTAAGCATGTCTTCAGACTTATCACTCTTTTTTCAATATTATGTGAAAAACTCCTTTGTTGCAATGCTAGGTTTTATGTTTTTCTTTCAATTATGTATTGAAATGTTTGTATTTTATGGGATTGAAAAAGTCCTCACTTTAATTTCACTGCATCCCTTTGACCTAGAATTCCTATTATTACTATTATTGTTATTATTGTTATTATTATTATTATTATTATTATTATTATTATTATTATTAAACTCTTTTATATTTCTGGGTTGTTCTCTCACTCCTGTAAGTGTGTGCTTGTGTGTGTGTGTTTGTGTATGTGTGTGTGTGTATGTGTGTGAGTCTCTTTGTGTGCACTCACACATCCCACTTATGTGAATGCAAGAGGAACCGCTATCCTCCATCAAACATATGGGCCCAGTGCTTAGATATCAGTTTGTTTGGGATGGAAGCAGCAATTCTTTAACTGATGATAAATTTCAGTGGTCAAATTTTTATACTTCAAAATCATAAAAATCAATTTAAATTAAAATTATATATATATATTTGGCAACACTTATAATAGTTCTTATTTTTACTTTATAAATAACAGTTTTATAAAATATAATTTCTACAACATAAATTTACCCAATGATAAAGGAATCGTTGTTATTGTTACATATTAGCTGTTTTCAATAATTTATATAACTTTGTTAACTATTAATTATTTAATGAAAACAACAAGACAAACAAAGTATTGGAGGAGAATTAAAAGAGAACTGGATTTGACTTCTCACTTCTTCTATGCTTCCAGAGAGTTTTGTTTGCACTTGTACTGTGGTCTTGTATGTATCTTATATACAACAATGGCCTGAGTTATAGGATTGAGGACTTTTCAGAAAAGGTAAGATTTATGGAAAAGATACCTTGTAATTTAATTTTATATGAGTTAGTTTATAGAAACACTAACCTTTCTGAAGCATTCTTAGTCCTGAAATTTTCTTGATCAGATTTCAGTCTAGCAAAATCGAGGTGTTTGTAAATTTAGAAAGATGTTTGTTTTTGTCTGTGATTATTTCTTTTGCTGTGAAATCTTTATATGCCACATAGCAAAATTTGTCAGTTCACTATTTTAATTTAATCCTACACAATATTATTTTAATTGTAGAAGTCATTGTTTACTTTTCTATAATTGTCTTTAGTGTCAGTGGATGAATCAAAAGAATTGGAGAAGGTAAAACTATTCAAAATACCCTGTCTGTACAAATCTATTTTTAACAAAAAGGATAAGTGTAAATGAAATAGTTAAATTTTAAGACTGTACTTGGTATCATTAGAACAGAAACCATCTTCAGATAGTGATATAGTGCTCAGATATTGAGGCAATTGAAATTATTTAAACAGATAAATTAAAACCTCAAGGGACATAGGTCAGTTTCCATTTAGATTCTCAATGTATATAGTGAGATACAGAGTTAGAGAAGTGTGTCACATTGATTAGTGTGACTCAAACTCCCCTTCTCTGCCCATTCCATCCAGAGTCTGACCCACCTGGAAATCTAGCCCATATCATATATCCACCAAACTCAGACAATATTGCTTATGCCAAGAAGTGCATGCTGACAGAGCCTGATATAGCTGTCACCTGAGAAGTTCTGCCAGAGCATGACAAATTCAGAGGTAAACACTTGCATCCAACCATTGATCTGAGAATAGAGTCCCCATTGGAGGAGTTAGAGATCATATTGAAGGACCTGAAGGTACTTTTAAGCCCATAAGAACAACTCCAGAGAGTACACATGTACAGACTCATGGTTCCGGCGGCATATGTAGCAGAGGATGACCTTGTTGGGCACCAATAAGAGAAGCTCTTGGATCACCCCCCGCCCAGTGTAGGGAAATGTCAGGTTGGGGAGACAGGAAAGGGTAGGTGGCTGGGTGAAGGAACACTCTCATAGAAGTGGGAGGGGAATGGGATAGGTGGTTTATGGAAGGGAAACCAGGAAAGGGGATAACATTGACATTTGTGCCCTGAGAATCCCATGGGAAAAAAATTTAACAAATGGACTAGGATAACTGGATATTTACATACAGTAATGAAGTTGACTCCTAGCTTACACTATACACTGAAAGTATCCATAAATAGATCAGAAGCATACAATAGACAGTTAAAAATTTGAAATTCTTGGGGAAAATATAGGTATACATATTTTGACCACGGATCTATAACACCTTTTAAGATATGAAGACAAATAACAACTTTATTCCTAGGCAAATGGATTCCATCACAACCTAAAACTTTTGTGCTGTAAAAAGCAGTATTAGAAATGAAAATCCAATTCTTTTAATGGAGAAAACATTTATTAACCATGTATCTGATATGTGGAGTAAACAAAGAGCTCTGAAAACTCAAAAAAACATTTTAAATGTAAATTTAAAAAAATCCATTTTAAAAAAGGAAAAGAAATATAAAACTTGAGCAACACACTGGCTACACATATTTACGTATGATTCAACAATCTCATTCTATTGGGTTGCTATAAATGTTAGTTCACTCAATTTAAACAAAGTATGCAGACATGTGACTGTCCCCTCCTGTGCCATGGCTTTGGTGACTTTCATTACTGACTCTTAGATCACAGCTTTCTCTTTCATAAGACTTCAAGTTGTTTATTTGTTAAATTATTATACTGTTTTAAATCCAAATTTTCTTCCAAAAGTGGGTGTATTAAAACCATCCTTAATGATTTTAATTGCACTCCTATGGTGGCCATAAGATAGAAAATATATTTGAGGCTATTACTAACTCTAAAAACACGAACATCAAAACTAAAGAGCATCTTCACAACAGGATTTTGGTAATGAAGGGAAAACTGAAATAGAACTCCTGTAATAGTATATTACCCAGTAATGTAAAAATTAGAGAAGAGTCATCATTTGAGATCAAGAAATAAAATTGTATTTTAATGTTGTTTTGTGAAATTGAAGGGTTTATTAGACTTGGAGCACATATGCTTGGCTTTAGGTTCAGGGTGATCTCTGGCTGCTATGTGATAAACAAGCAAGTTCTTGTCATGTGTGATGACTGGAAATATATAACTTGCCTTACTAGACCTTGTGGACTGTAACAGTATGAAAAATACACACATGGAAAATTGATAATATAATTCTATTAGTAACATTGAAGCCAAAAGCCACAAGATGCAGACTGACCCTGTAGGATATCCCATATTTGACTTTCACCCTTGAGCCCCCATCATAGAGAAGGACTGGAAGTTCTCATCTGAATGACTATTTTCTAAAGGAATATCAAAATGCAATTATTTTCTCTGTTTTATAAAAAATTTGCATTGTTTTGACTATGTTTTGGGCCCCATAGTTTACAGTTATTATAATTTAAATTTTCATGAAATTTCATAAAAGAAATACAATAAATCTTATTGGGATGTATGCATACAAAGATACTTGTTTCTATCTCCACTTCTTTTTCTCATTCTCTATCTCTATCAGGAATATCATCTTTATGTATATTTCTCTCTTTATATACATACATAAGACATAATTGCTATAAGATATATATTATCATATATATGTATATATAACCAAATTTGTTAAATCACACAGAAAACAAATTTAAGGATCCTAAGGGTTCTTGAGAAAACCACCAATGACCTTTAGGAATTTGCCTAGCTTATGTGTTTAATCAGAAAGTAAGAACCAACTGTTAACTTTTCCTTTACCTTCACTTTTCATACACACACATCGCCATTGTCTCTTCTTATCATTGTTCTAAATGGACAAGTGCGCATGTGAAATGAGAGGAGTCACATAGTGTAAGATTATTATTGTTACCTAACACAGTGGTTGAGGTACTCATTATGGCTCTCAACATCACTGTTCCAGCCATGGATCACTATGGGCCCTTCGTTCACTCCATGTAAAACATTTGTGTTAGACAGACTCTTTCTTTAAAACTTCCACGTGGTGCAGCCTAATAACATTTCCTCTTGAAAAGCACGTATCCCACATTTTTGTCTATGGACAGAGAGCCCAATGCAAATATCAATTCCTCAGCACTGCCTGAGGAACTACACAGGAGAGTGCCTCTAATACTAATAAACTTCTTTGCAAGCTTTGTGTGTATTTGTTGAGTTATGTCACATCTAGCATATCCTCCTCTCATTTTTGTCCGAGCATTGTTAATTTATTCAGTTTTATTGCACCCAGTTAGGCAAATTGGTGTTCTTCTAGACTGCATATAGTATAAAAACATATTTCATTTATCTAATAACAGACAGAGAAGACCCAGAAACAGAACTCAAGCCTTTGTGTTCAAAGTGTTCTAACCCCTATCTCTCTTACAGCAATTGCCTTATAATTGCTATTATACTTTTGAGAAGAGTCATGTCACAAGAAAAATAAAGTCATTGTCACTAAGGGTCACAGGATGAAGGTCATGAGACAAGCCAGGGCAAATTTAAGGAAAAGTTAATGAAGGACTATAGAGTATTTTATGATTAAATTCGAATTAGGTTTTGTGTTTGTTCAGTTAGTTGGTCTTTTCTTTTCCTTGTATTAGCTTTTACATTGAATACACAGGCTGAATTATAAACAGAAATTTATTCTGGATGCTAACCTAACATTGGTCTCATCAATATCCGATTCTGTCACAGAAGCTTTGGTGCAAACTGACTGCCTATCCTCAAGCCCCGTATCTATTCTTTCCTGAACTCTCATTTTGCAAATAAATCTGCAAAGTCTAGTTTCTTAGAGAACAGTATAAGATAAAGAAAAACAAACTATTACTACTTTGTTATCAGTGTAGAAAACATGATTGGGTTATATTAGTTTTTAGAGAACTGAAAATGAAGATGAACTAATTGTGAATAGGAGAAAAGATAAATAGTTTAATTAGATTTATAAACTTACCCATTCCTTTGGAGATGAAGACTGTTTCCAATGCATTGCTCATAGTTTACTCTTTCAGTTTTGATTCATTGCAGTCATGAATCATGTGCAAGAAAATCAGCACCATGTAAATTGGAGACCTGAGTTTTAACAGCCTAAATTGTATTTTGGATTCATCTACTCTGACCTTCAGATTTCAAAACTATGGAGAGAGGAAAAACTCATATTCTAGTGTTCTCTGTGTATTGTAGACACCAATTCTCACTCCTTAGAGAGTAGCACAGTTACTATCCTAGCAACCATTAATTTTCCATAGTTCTTTATCAATGGTGGGTCCTTGTGATATTCCCTCCATCTTTATTGACATGTCAGATATTGTTATGCTTGTACAAGTCTTGTTTAATGGAGCAGATTGTTAAGATATCATGAAGATAATTTCCCTGTAATAAATAGAATCTCTTATCTAAAAGCTTATGTCCTGGTCTTCTGACACTTAAAATTTTTCCGTCTAACTTTCTACGGTGTCCCTTGAATCTTGTGTTTATGGCTTGCAATGTATCATTTTGACTTGAATACTACAGTGTGTTGTTCTCTATATATTGATCATTATTTTTAATTTTTTAAAAAATATTTCCAGTTTTCTTTCTATTTTGAGAGCATAAGTACATCTCTTCCTCACCTTTCTTTCCTTCAAACCCTCACATACAACTCCCCTTGCTATCTTTCAAATTGATGACCTCTTTTTTATTAATTTATATTGCATGGGTATGCATTCACATTTTCCCAAATAAAACCTACTTAGACAATATAATGATACTTACATGTATATTTATAGTGGTGGCCATTGATATTTGATGACCAAAACGTATGCTTTTCCCTGGTATAGACAATTCTTCATACTCTAAATGTTCCTAAATTTCCTATAGTTCTTTATGGAATGTTGAGACTTGGGTACACTACCACTCCTTTCTCCCTATCCATTTTACTATGTCTGTTGTAGTTGCACATAATTTGCTAATGTTTAGGCAGTTATATTGGTGAGAATTTATACTATATTCTGAATTTTTCAGTAGATAACATATCACAGAAAACTCTAATTTACTGGCTCTTGCAATATTTCAAATCCCTTTCCATAATGTTTCCCAAGCCTTAGGTGTAGAAGTGATTTTTAGGTTTATCTATTGAGAGATGACTCCATAACTCTGAATTTTGACTGCCAGTAATTTTCAGTAATTACCTCCAAAACTCGCAGAGTGTTTCCTTGCTGAAGATTAAAGACTACAGTTACTTGTGTATACAAAGGGTAAATTCAGATTGTTGTTTGAGACTATGCTGTTTTAGTTCAATAATAGTTTCTGGAACTTCTCAATATCTAGGAGTTGACTAGAACTGAGCGGTTAGATAGGTTTCCAGTGTTAAGCATGGCTTTCTTCTTAAGGTGTTGGTCTTATCCTCTATTACATTGCTGCTGTTTACTGCCAAGGTATACATGCCACTACTCTATCCTTTATGTTATTGGGTGGTGCTAGTTGTTGATGTGATTCAGAGCTGAGTAGAAGTGTTGCTTGCTTCCATCTTTTGAAGCATTTTTGTTTGTTTAATTGTTTGTTTTGTTTTTCATTTTTCTGTCTGAAACCAGGAAAGGTAATTGTGAAGGAGGAGGCATTTCAGTGTTATCCTGTTTAGGGGTCTTCGGGACTGTTTCAGAAGTACATGGTTCCTTCACCAATAAGCAGTTACATTTCACCTCTTGGAGCAAACTAGAACAATAGCAAGATGATGTGTATTTTGAGAGTCTCTTGGACAGTACTGGCCAACAACTCACTACGTATTTTTGACATGAGCTCTTCAAACCAAGAAGCATTTTTTCTCATTTATTGTATGACTTCTGGGCTTCCCCTCACTAAAGGAGAAAAAAGGTTGACCATATATGTCTACAAGGTTATAGAATATGATTCATGTGACTATAGATAGAAAGTTTAAATGGAGGAAAGAAACATTGAGAGGGGAGACAGGACAGAGGAGAACACAACTGATAAATAAATAAGAACAAAGGAAGAAAAAGGAACATAGAGGCATCCAGGTATAAAAGCATCCAAATAAAACCTTTTAATACAATAAGTAAGACCAAAACAACAACCAACTTATTTTTTCTGAGAAAAGAGTTTCTTAGGAGTATACATCAGAAAGTGAATGAATTTACTTTTCATGTGTATACTTCAGAACTATTCTGTATGAAATGATTTACTCAAATATGTGGTCTTAGAGTCTTGAAACTAATAAATGCTTACTCAAAAGAAATAAAACCTCATATGTTTACCCCACAGGGAGAATATGTTTGATTAGACCTTGATATAATTTAGTTAAGACTGTCACCATGCAAGATTGATTTACATAATATTATCAGAATATAAAAGATATAGATAAAAAGTGTTTTGAAAACTGTATTTTGTTTATAAATAATGCTGAAATTTTTTGAACATCATGTAAGAATCAAAATAAAATAACTTTGATGGTTCTGCAATATTACAAAAATATTAGTATAGCTTGTAGTCACCCTTCTAACACCCCACAAATTTTAATATGAAAGACATTATTCATTCTTAATTGGAAAACACATTTTCATTTGGGACTCACTCATTTCATCTACTCTTCTGGTTATGAATGAGTAATTGATATTCAGTAGCTAAATCCTTGTACATTTTCTTGTACTACATGAATTTGTTTAACATATTTCAAATAAGCTATGTTTCTCTTCTGAAAATATCTTTGATGTCATATGATTTTTGTAGCAATTCTTATCTCTATATTTCTTATATATAAAGAAGGTAAACACAGGAACAATGATGGTGTAAACTGGAGTAACAATTCTGTCCTCAGGAAAAGTAGTAGGTGGTCTAAGGTAGTAAAACATAGAAGGTCCAAAGAATAATATAACCACAGAGAAATGGGATCCACAGGTTGAAAGAGCTTTCTGTCTCTCCTCTGCCGAGTAATTCTTTAATGTAAACAGTATAACTACATATGAAACAAAAAAGAGAGCCATGATTACAAAGTCAACAATTGCTAAATTGGCAACATTGAGAACTCTAGTAAAGTAGGTGTCAGTACTGGCAATGTTCAAAAAAGGGAAAATGTCGCAGTAATAGCGATCTATTTCAAGATGGTCACAGACAAATAAACAAACTATCAAACAAAACTGAGAAAAGGACTGCTCAGCCCCAACAACCCAGTAAGACCAGGTCAGGACATGGCACCTGGGTACTGCTTATGATTACCATATCATGAAGAAGCCTACAGATGGTCACACAATAGTCACAAGCCATGACTCTAGGATTAAGTCATCAATAATGCTGCAGAAGTGATAGCAAAGACATGCTATATGCAGTTTGTGTAAGTGATGTTTGTTTTTCTCACTAGCAGATTTCCAATCAGTTTGGATGTCACACCAGAGGCTTAGAAAATATCCATAGAAGATGAAATGACTGACCAAATGATATGTTGACTGGTTAAATAGAAAACTGTTTCTAAGTGAAAGATCAGCAAATTCCCTTACATGATGGCAAAGTAACAGAATGAGCAGAACATGAACCAACACACTTAAATGATCTACTTAGAAGACAGTAGCATGATAAAGAGTCCTCTGGCATTCCCTTTATTATTCTCTGTGCAAGAATACTGATGTATGAAAAAGAGAATTTCAGAAACAACAATTGAAACTTAATCACAACCATATAAACATAACTGACAAATTATAGATATTTCTTTATTTACTCTTAGAAGATATTTAATTCAATAAATCGATTATGTAGTTTCTTTAATTATATTTTATTTTCAATAGATTTTATTAGTATTTCCAAATTTCCTCCATTGATAATACTAAGATGTTTTAACATTTAAAGATATGCTATAAATAGTAAATTTCTTCAGTTGTATTTCCTTTATATATACTAATATGAAAAAGGTAAAATACATCAATAATGCTTAAGAATTAGTTCACTGACAAACTGTATTATAAAACTTATATATGCCATAATTTTACTTTTCTGATAATTTTTTTCTCAGAACATATGAAAGCATTTTAATTTTCTAGGGATAGTTTTAATGATATGTACCTTGAAATTTATATTAACAGAATTATATATTATATGATTTTAAAATCATCTACTAATATGGTGACCAAAACATGGATATATGAGAAATTGATTGATAGTTTCAAAATGTAAGGAGGCATTTAAAGCCATAAAAGTACGGTGGTAATTCGATTTCTAATATTTTGAAAAAAATAAATATTTTCTCTTATTTAAATATTAGTTAAAACATTAATCAGATATATAACTCTAGTATCATTAATAGTACAAGCAGGTGAGAAAAAGCAGATAAGTTAATTCTGCCAAAATATGGTATGCCAGTCTAAATGATGAATAACCAAATAAAAATATTCAATCTGATTTTCAATATTACCTGTGTCATGAGATATGAATTTGCACATATTATTATCTAAGATCAATTAAGAGTTTAGCTTTTGTCATGTGTGTCTCATGGGTTATACAAATCAAATTTCAGTGCAGTTCCATGCCCCGGAGCTTGGTCCGGGATCCTGAGGGAGGGTGCTTGAGGATGAATGACTCAGTCAATGATGATTTCAAGCTGACAAGTCTGTGTTCTGCTCAAGATGGCATTCTGCACTAGATAGCACTCGACTTGAGATAGACCTCTACTCTAGATAGCTCTCTTTTGAAGACTAAAGCCCAGTCTTTTATTTTGCATATTGCATAAGATATTTCCTAAGGAATAAAATATCAATTAAATCTCTTTTTCTTCAGGATTCCTTTTGATTAGATGAGAAATCAGCATTTTTATGACCTTATCCCCTTGACACTAAGACAGGGCCACATGGCTAAATCTGGTGAATTCTGCTGCTTGTTAGGGATGGACCTTGGGCCCACTGTTCTATTATATTATCCCCAGGTTTTATGTTTTCCAACTCCTTCACTCTCTAAGCTTGGATGTCCTGGAACTTCTCTGTAGATAGGCCTTGAACTCAGAGATCTGCATGTGTCTGTCTCTTGAATGCTGAGATTAAAAGGTAATTACCACCATGCTTGGATTTATGCTTTCTTTCACCTAGAACTTGGTCTGTTCCAGGATGGCCTTGAGCTCATAAATCTGCTAGTGTTTTCACCAAGGTTTAAAATTATATACCACCATGTTTGGGCCTAAGCTTTTCATGGCTATAATTGCTCAAGACCCATATCAAAAGCCTGTGTGTGTCTTTCAGCCTAAATATCTGGATCAGAAGTTGCTGAGGATCAGCCTTGCTTGGAGATGGGTACTGAAAAGGGGGTATCTGGGAATGGTGGAAAATAAACAACTTGAAGTGAAATTGGGAATCAAACCTGGAAGGTTATACTTCATACTCTGCTCAAGACAGCTTTTTAGCTTGCTTTCTCTCAGACCTGCTTTCCTTTACTCTGATATGCTTTCTCTGGGGATTGCCATATAGTTCTTTCTACATTCTGCTCTAGAGAGTTCTCCAAGCTCTTTTCCCTTGCTGTACTAAAATATTCTCTGAATAGTTCATGCCTTACAGATCACAAGCCCAGTCTTTTATTCTATGTAACAATCCAGTCATTAATTTCAGGTTTCCTTTTGATTATCCTATGAATTAGTATCCTGTGCTCCCAGTCCTTTGTTCTTAGAATGCATCAAGCACATATTTTCTTTTAAAATGGAAAAGAATTCAGAGATCTTCCTGCCTATGTTAAGCACAGATAATAAACTAGCTGGGTAGGGCCTCAACCGGAAAGCAGCATTTCTACAATGCCTGGACCTAAATTAACTCTGTCCCAGGCTGTTCTCAAACTCAGGAATCTGCCTATCTTGGTATCATTCTGAAAAGTTGCTTCACAGAGTAGTTGTGCTTGCTCATTTAGACTTGTAAAGACCCTCACAATTTATATTGTATCCTAATGTTTTGGATAGTTGAGAAATTATTTATTTTTAAACCCAAGTTTTTAAAGATTTATCTGATATCTTCAGTTTCTTTCTCCTTGGACTTGAAATTCTTGTTATGCAGGTGTTTCACTTGCTTGGTTACAGTTAAACCAAGATATTTTATATTACTTGTGGCTATTATGAAGGATGCTATTTCCCTAATTTCTTTCTCCACCCTTTTTCATTTTTGTAAAGGAGAACTAGTGATATCTTTGACTTAGTTTTGTATACAGCCACTTTGCTGAAGTAGTTTATCAGATGTAGGAGTTCTCTGGTAGAACTTTGGGGGTTGCTCATGTATACTATCT
Source organism: Rattus norvegicus (assembly GCF_021556685.1). Taxonomy (NCBI): domain Eukaryota; kingdom Metazoa; phylum Chordata; class Mammalia; order Rodentia; family Muridae; genus Rattus; species Rattus norvegicus. The sequence continues at coordinate 73,184,419 of NC_141536.1, read as the reverse complement.
TATCATCTGAACTTAGTGATACCTTGACTTCTGTCTTTCTAGTTTGTATTCCCTTGACCTACTTATTGCTCTAGCTACAATTGTAAGTACTATATGGAATAGATGGGGAGAAAGTGGGCAACCTTGTCTTGTCCCTGTGTTGGAGGAATCCATATCCAGGATCTCAAACCCTGCTACAGATCAGTAGTGATAAGACCTGCATAGTATTGGTACGTTAAATAGACAGGTTGATCAATGGAATAAAATCAAAGCCCCAGATATCAACCCACATAGTTATGCCAGTTGATTCTGGACAACAAAGCAAAAATTATAAAATGAAAAATAAATCATCTTCAACAAATGAATGTCTTAATGTAGAAGCCTACAAATAGATTTCATATTTATCACCCTGTACAAATCTCAAATCCAGTGGATCAAAGACTTGAACATGGAACTGTACATACTATAAAAGGAAAAAGGTAAATAGCCTTGAACACATTGGTATAGGAGACAATTTTCTGAAGGGAACACCAATGGCTCAGGCCTCAGATAAAGAATTGATAAACAGGATCTCATGAAACTTCAAAGTTTCCATAAGACAAAGAACATTTTCAGTAGAACAAAACAGCAGCCTATAGATTACGAAAAGGTCTTTAATAACCCTGGTTCTGTCAGAGGACTTATATACAAAATACATGATGAACACAAGTAGTTAGACTCTAACAAACCAAATAACCCATTTTAAAAAAAAATGGAGTTCAGAGAAAAACAGAGAATTCTCAACAGAAGAATTTCTAATGGCCAAGAAGCACTTGAAGAAATGTTGAACAATCTTAGTCATCAGAGAAATGCGAATCAAAACAACTTTGAAATTCCATCTAACATCAATCATTATGCCTAAGATCAACAACAGCATAGGCTGGCAAGCATGTGAAGAAAGGGAAGCAGTCCTCCCTTGTTGTGGGAGTACCAACTTGTACAACCACTCTCTGGAAATCAATTTACTTGTATGGCAGAACCTTCCCCTAATGAGTAAAGATTACTAGGGAGCAATCACTGGGTGAGTATGCAGAACTTCTGGGTCAGGAAAAGGAAGAGGGAAGGCAGAAGAAAGGAACACCCTTTGGGCCTGCAGAGAGATAGAGGTATAATGTAGAAAATGGGAGGCTATTAGTTCAAGTGGATCCACCAGGTTTCAACATTAGAGGATTTTTTACATAGTGTAGTTTACAAAATTACAATGCTAGGTTCTGCACACAGTGATTGTGTTACCTGTTAATCCAAAACTAACATTGTGTGATGTTTTCCTTCACGCAGTGACTCTATGGGGTTCCAGAGAAAAGTATAGCAGCAGAGCAAAGAAGTTTCTTTTTGCCTTATATAGAGACTGATATAGAAATCTATAACTGATCAAACACAGAAAGCTTTTGAACTTGGACTGTCTATTCCCTGTTATTATATCTACAGCAAAATGAATACTTGGAAGGCTCAAGGGACATTACCGAATAGGACTCAAAAATATTCTAATCAATAGAGGCCAGGGCATCTACCATAAGATAACATCTTCTAAATATGACAGAGAAGCTGCACCTGAAATCTCAAAAACATATTTGACTAAATAAGACTGTACAATGATAATATCAGTAGACATATTAACAGTTGATATTTTATGAAATTACCGAATTCAGTAAGAAGGACTACAGACAATTAGTGACTGCTAGGAGAAAGTCATCGTTCCCCATTGATGAGTGTTTAATTATTGATTTAATACTGTGAAGACAGCCCTAAAAATATATATGCATGAGGAACAGTAAATGAACTGAGCTGTCTTTCTTTGTGTGTGTGTGTGTGTGTGTGTGTGTGTGTGTGTGTGTGTGAGGAACTTGAAGAGGAAGCACAGTGGATTGAAATGATGTATAATATTCACAAAAATAATAAATAATATTAAAGAATAAATAGACATTAATATAATTTAGCACATTTACTCTTAACTAAATATCAACTGGCTTTATTTGTCATGTGAAATTGTACAAGTTACTACTGTGCGCATGGTTCAAATATACTCAGTATATTGCCAAGATATACTCAGCATATTGGCAAGAACCCAAAGTTCAGATTCTTAATAAAGGTTCAAACTTTCAGATAAGGTTATTTGACCAAAATATAATTAAAATATAAATGTTAAAATAGATTTTAGAAAATATTCAAATCTGAAAATTGATATAATAAACTTCTAAGTCATTTAGTATTCTGAGAAGAAAATGAAGAATAATTTTTGTACTTTCATATGAGATAAAATAAATATATTAATTAACAGGATGGTGCTATGTCAGCATTTATAAATGAATATACAAATAAAAACCTTTACCTTAGAAACTCATTACAACTGTGAGTTCACCAAAATGTGTACTATATCAAAGAAAGAAATGGAAAAATAATGAAAAAATTTAAATTAAATAAAAAAAGAAAATAAAGAGGAAAAATGAAACAAAATAGAAATGATAATTCAATAAAATGGATAAATCTCAAACTTTGCTGGATTCTTTCCAAAAGGCACCAAGAAGATACCCATCATAAATATCCCAGGAGTCATGGGACTGTTTAGATAGTTTATATTATCCTGATTTAACTTTGGTACATGGAATCTGTCTAGAAAATTGTCCATTTATTCCAGATTTTCCAGTTTTGTTGAATATAGGCTTTTGAAGTAAGACCTGATAATTTTTTGAAATTCCTCAGATTCTGTTGTTATGTCTCCCTTTTCCATTCTGATTTTATTTATTTGGAAACTGTCTCTGTGAACTCTGATTATTCTGGCTAAGGGACTATCTATCTTGACGATTTTCTCAGAGAATCTGTTTGTTGATTCTTTGTATAGTTCGTTTTGTTCCTACTTGGTTGATTTCATCCCTGAGTTTGAATATTTCCTGAAATGTAATCCTCTTGGGTTTATTTGTTTCTTTTTGTTCTAGAGCTTTTAGGTGTGCTGTCAAGCTCCTAATGTCTGCTCTCTCAGGTTTCTTTTTGGAGGTACTTAAAACCAGATGGGTTTAATGGTGAGCTCTATTAGACCTTCAAAGAAGACCTAATACCAATAGGGTACTAACTATACCACAAAATAGAAACAGAAGGAACACTACCCAGTTCCTTTTATGAAGGCAAAATTATGCATATAACTAAACCACACAAAGATCCCACAAAGAAGGACAATTTCAGACCAATTTCCCTTATGAATATCAAAGAAAAATACTTAATAAAACTCTCAGAAACCAAATCTAAGAATACATCAAAGCAAGTATCCATCATGACCAGGTAGGTTTCTTCTTCTTTTGTTTTTTTTTGTTTGTTTGTTTTTTTTTTTTTTCCCGGAGCTGGGGACCGAACCCAGGGCCTTGCGGTTGCTAGGCAAGTGCTCTACCACTGAGCTAAATCCCCAATCCCCCAAGTAGGTTTCATCTCCGGAATGCAGGGATGGTTCAATATATGGAAATCCATGAACTTAATCCATTATGTAAATGCAAATCAAAACAACCCTGAGATTCCACCTCATACCAGTCAGAATGGGTCAGATAAAAAATTCAGGCAACAGAAGATGCTAGCAATGATGCGGAGAAAGAGAAACACTCCTCCATTGTTGTTGAGATTATAAATTGTTACAAGCACTCTGGAAATCACTCTGGAGTTTCCTCAGAAAATTGGACATTCCACTACCTGAGGACCCAACTATACCTCTCCCGAACATATACCCAAATGTTGCTCCAACATAGAGCAATGACACATGCTCCACCATGTTCATAGCAGCCTTCTTTATAATAGCCACAAGCTGGAGAGAACCCAGATGTCCTTCAACAGAGGAATGGATTCAGAAAATGTGGTATATCTACACAATGGAGTACTACTCAGTTATGAAAAACAATGACTTTGTGAAATTCATAGGCAAAAGGATTGAACTAAAAAATATCATCCTGAGTGAGGTAACACAATGACAGAAAACCAAACATGATAATTGGATATTAGCCCAGAAGCTTGAATTACCCAAGATACAATACACAGACCTCATGAAGCTGAAGAAGAGGGATGACCAAAATGCAGCTTCTTCACTCCTTCCTAAGAGAGCAACAAAAAATATCCATTGGAGGGGATATTTAAGCAAAGTTTAGAGCAGAGGATGAAGGAATGTGCCCCATATAAATACAGTCACCAAAACTAGATAACGTTAATGAAGCTAAGAAGTGCATGCTGACAGTAACTGGATATAGATGTTTCCTGAGAGACACAACCAGAGCATGACAAATACTGAGGTTAATGCTAGCAGCAAACCATTGAACTGAGAACAGGACCATGCTGGAGGAATTAGAGAAATGAATAAAAGTGCTGAAGGGCCTTACAACCCCCTAAGAAAAACAATGTCAACCAACAGAACTCCCAGAGACTAAACCACTACCCAAAGACTATAAATGGAATGACCCTTGGTTCCAACTGCATATGTAGCAGATGATGGCCTTCTATGATACCAGTGGAAGGAGAAACCCTTCATCCTTCCAAGGTTGGACCCCAGTGAAGGGGGAGATAGGGGATGGGGCAGTAAGAGGGGGAGGATGGGAGGGAAACACCCTTATGGGAGAGAGAGGGGGGATGAATTAGAGGGCTTATGGACAGGAAACCTGGAAAGCGAATGACATTTGAAATGTTTATAAAGAAATATATCCAAACAAAAAAAAAAAAACAAAAAAAAAAAAAAAAAACTCAGGTTACTTCTTTAGAAACTGAGGAAGCATTTGACAAAATCTGACACCCCCTTCATATTAAAAGTATTGGAAAGATCAGGAATTCGTGGCCCATACCTAAACATACTAAAAGCAATATTCAGCAAGCCAGTAGCCAATATCAAACTAATTGGAGAGAAACGACACAATCCCACTAAGGTCAGGGACTACACAAGGATGTCTGCTATCTCCCTACTTATTCAACATAGACTAGAAGTCCTAGCCAAAGCTATTAGACAACAAAAGGAGGTTAAAGGGATACAAATGGAAAGGAAAAAGTCAAAATATCACTATTTGCAGATGATATGATAGTATACTTAAGTGTCCCCAAAATTTCCACCAGAGAACTACTAAACCTGATAAACAACTTCAGCAAAGTGTCTGGGTATAAAATTAACTCAAACAAATCAGTAGCCTTCCTTTACTTAAAGTATAAACAGGCTGAGAAAGAAAGTAGGGAAATGATACCTTACACAGTATTCACAAATAACATAAAATATCTCAGTTTTACTCTATCTAAGCGAGGGAAATATCTGTATGACGAGAACTTCTAGTCTCTGAAGAAAGGGAAAATCTCAGAAGATTGAAATACCTTCCATGCAAATGGATTGACCAGATTAATATAGCAAAATGGGCCATTTTGCTAAAAGCTTTCTACAGATTCATTGTAATCCCCAACCAAATTCCAATTCAATTCTTCATAGAGTAAGAAAGAGCAGTTTGCAAAATCATTTGGAATAACAAAAAACCCAGGAGAGTCAAAAGTATCCTCACGAATGCAAGAACTTCTGTGAGAATCTTCATCCCTGACTTCACGCTGCATTACAGAACAGCAGTGGCAAAAAACAGAATGGTATTGATAGAGACATAGGGAGATAGATTAATAGAATCAAATTGAGGACCCATAAATGAGCCCAAATACCTTTGGTCACTTGATTTTTGACAAAGAAACCACAATCATCCAATAGAGAAACGATAGCTATTTCAACAAATGATGCTCATTCAACATTAGGTCAGCATGTAGAAGAAATGTCAATGGCTTCGTTCTTATTACCCTGTACAAAGCTTAAGTCTAAGCATATCAAGGACCTCCACATAAAATCAGATACACTCAAATTAAAAAAAGGAAAAGTGGGGAAGAGCCTTGAATACATGGGCACTGGGGAAAATTTCCTGAACAAAACACCAATGGCTTATGTTGTAAGATCAGGAATCAACAAACGGGACCTCATAAATCTGCAAAGCTTCTGTAAGGCAAAGGACACTGTCATTAGGACAAAATGGCAACCAACAGATTGGAAAAATATCTTTACCAATCCTACATCCAATAGAGGGCTAATATCCAATATTTATAAGAACTGAAGAAGTTAGCCTCCAGAGAGACAAATAACCCTATTAATAAATGGGGCACAGAGCTAAACAAAGAATTCTCAGCTGAGGAATATCAAATGGCTGAGAAGTACCTAAATAAATGCTCAACATCCTTAGTCATCAGGAAAACGCAAATCAAAACAACTCTGAGATTCCACCTCATACAGGTCAGAATGGCTAGGATCAAAAACTCGGGTGAGAGTAGATGCTGGCACGTATGTGGAGAAATAGAAACACTCTTCTTTTGTTGGTGGGATTGCAACCACCCTGGAAATCAGTCTTTTGTTTCCTCAGATATTTGGACATAGTACTACCTAAGTACCCAGCTATATCATTCTTGAGCATATACCCAAATGATGCTCCAACATACAACAAAGACACATGCTCTACTATGTTCATAGCAGTATTATTTATAACAGCAAGAAGCTGGAAAGAGCCCATATGCTCTTCAAAACAGGAATGGATACAGAAAATATGGTAAATCTCCACAATGGAGTACTACCCAGCTATCATGAAATACATAGACAAATGTATGGAAGTAAAAATTATCATCCTGCGTGAGGTAAGCCAATCACAAAAAACACAGATGTTATGCACTCACTGATAGTTGGACATTAGCTCAAAAGTTCAAATTACTCAAGACACAATCCACAGAACACATGAAGCTCAAGAAGGTCGACTTGAGTGTGGATGCTCCAGCCTTTCTTAAAATGTGGAGCAAAAATATTCTTAGAAAGAGATATGGAGACAATGTTTGAATCAGGGACAGAAGGAATGGCCATTCAGAGTCTGCCCCACCTGGGTATCCAGCCCATTCACATACAGCAACCAAACCTCGATAATATTGATGAAGCCAAGAAGTTCATGTTCCAGGAGCCTGATATAACTGACTCAGACAGAGTCAAATATAGAAGTGAATGTTAGGAGCAAACAATTAAACTGTGAATGAGGTCCCCATTGGAGGACTTTGAGAAAGAATTGAAGGAGCTTAAGAGGCTTACTAGCACACAAGTTCAACAATACCAACCAAGCAAAGTTCCCAGGGACTAAGCAACTACTCAGAGTACATATGGACAGACCCATCACTCCAGCTGCATATGTCGCAGAAGAGGGCCTTAATGGGCAGCAATGGAAGAAGTCCTTGATCCTGCTAAGACAGTTATAGGGGAATGGCAGGGTGCAGAGTTGGGAATGGGGTTTGGTTGGGGGGCATAACACTCTTATAGAAGAATGGGGAAGTGGTGGGGAGAGGAGGCTTATGGACAGGAAACTGGGAAAGGGACAAACATTTGAAATGTAAATAAAAAATTCAATAAAAATTAATTAAAAAATAAATACTCTAGGAACCTGGAATACGATTCAAGAATGCAGCAGGACAATTATAAGAGAAGGTTATGCACGATAGATAAGATAGGAGAGAAATTTCTTCATTAGGGAAGCATGCAGCAAGATCACAACTCCTGGATGTTGTTATAGGCACATCCTGAGTTTATAGACTCTGTTCTCAGCAGCCCTATTCTTCTCACAACTGTCCTCATATCAAAGCTACAAACAGAAAGAATAGAGTCCTGGCATCTTATTCTTAATATCGATATTCTTAATATTGAATGGACTTTTGTCAAGCTGATTAGCGTTCCAGCAGTTGAATTCACTTTTAATTTACATTAAGTGAAAATTTCTTTCATTTCATTTTTAGGACAATTTCTTTTGCTGCTTTGTGTTGGTATTTCTTGTCTACTGTTTTTGTTGTTGTTGTGCTGTATTTTGTTTGTAGTTGTTTCTGTTTGTAGTTAGTTTGGCTTAATTTTAGGGTGGTTGCGGGGGGAGATTATTTTCTTTTGAAAGAGGGAGAGTGTTTCATGAAGTTTGAAAATAAGATATTGCTACATAGGATTGAAGGAGCTGAAGTGGTTTGCAACTCCATAGAAAGAGCAACAATTTCAACCAACCAGAACTCTGAGAGCTCCCAGGGACTAAACCATCAAGCAAAGAGTACACATGGAGGGACCGGTGGCTGCAGAGGCATATGTAGCAGAGGATGGCCTTGTCTGGTACAAGTGGGGGGGCGCTCTTGGTCCTGTGAAGGATTGATACCTCAGTGTAAGAGAATGCTAGGGCAGTGAGACAGGAGTGGGTTGGTGCGTGGGTGGTTGTTTTGAGGAGCACCTTCATAGAAGCAGGGGGAGGGGTGCAATAGGGGGTTTTCAGAATGGAAAACTGGAAAGAATATTATAAATCAAAATAAACAAAATAACCAATAAATTTAAAAAGAAAAAGATGCCACCTTTTACAGGCTGAATCCCAGCAATTGTCTCCTGGACTTCTTTATTGAAAAATTAAAAACCAATTAGGGAACTAGAATTTAGTATTATAACCTCACCTTATAGGACAGAGAGCAGAGAGTGAGAACATTACTTGGGTACATAGGGATATGGAAAAAGGTATGAGGATTTAATCTTAGAGGAAACATACTGCAAAATAAACAGAAAAAAATAAGAAAAATATTGTTTTGATTTCCTTTTGTTTCTTTGATTTTTTTTCATTATTAAAAATGGATTCTGGGCTGAAGATACGGCTCAGTGGTTAAGAGCATTGACTGTTCTTCCAGAGATCCTGAGTTCAAATCCCAGTGACCACAGGGTGGGTCACAACCATCTGTAATGGGATCTGGTGCCCTCTTCTGGTGTGTCTGAAGACAGCTGCAGTGTACTTATACATAATAAGGAAATCTTTTAAAAAATAGATTCTGTCCTCATAAAATCTATTGTGATTAGAGTTTCTGCAGCCTCTAGTCCTCACAGTCTCTTCTTGCTTCTTATCCCTTCCAGATCCATTTTTTTCTGTCACTCAATAGAAAAGAACATGCTTATAAGAGATAATGACCAAACATGAAAAAAGAAAGCATAATTTGAAAACACAAATATTAAAGCTGAACAAGAGAACTACAAGAAAGAAAAAAATACCAAGAGCAGGCACAAGAATTTTATACACACACACACACACACACACACACACACACACACACACAAAGTACTGGCACAGAACTGTGTATTTCCTGATGTTTCAGTCTGTATGAGTTCAAGTGAATATTGCTCACTTGATTCCCTTGTTTCCATATTGTCTTCCATTCCTTCCAGGCTTTACAGTATTTCTGCCTCTTCTGCATGATTCTCTGAGTTCTGTGGGGAGGGATTTGATGGAGGCTTCTCTTTAAAGCTGTGTGTTCTAAGTTCTCTGTCTTCATAATATCTGTGTGTGGGTCTCTACACTCTTTCTCATCTGCTAAAGGAGAAAGCTTCTTTGGTGATGGTTGAAATCGACTCCCATCTATGGATTTTACCAAAATAGTATTAGTGGATATGCACTGCTATTCTTTTCATTGAAGTAGCTAATTAAAGAGAGTGTTTTAAAAATGCTTATAACAAAATATCATAAGGGGTTATTTTGTTACTAGTTTTTAAAAAAGTATTTGGTTTTTAACTATTTCATTATCTATTCTCTAGTTCTCATTCACCCAAACAATAACATTTATGTTTCCTTCTCATGTAGTGATCCTTGACTCAAATAATTGGTGGGCTATCCCTACAAATTGTGTGCCACACGTTTCCTAGTATATCTTTAACACAGAACACATTGTATGTAAAATGTTTTATGGCTTGGTATTTCTCTTTTCTTATTCTGTAGATTAATTTCTCACACCAAAGACACTAGGAGTAAAGTCTCCATGTGGTCCTCAGCTTGGCATCTCCATGTTCAATGACTTGCGCTGGTGTTGTCCTCAGCAATGGGGACTTATAATTAATTTTCTGAGAGTAATTCATTGTTATGAAAAAGCAGCTTGAGATATTTAGAGACATCCATCAATGGAACCCCCTTACTCAACAACTAAATACAATGCAACCCTGCCCTGCTACTAGATGACTCCTTTATGACAAGAAATGGCCAATTGTGGCTTTGTCACCTACATTATGAGGAAACAACACTAGGATCATCTTCATATATTGTAGGGAGTTTCCACTGTGCTAGATTTCCATAACTTCCTTCAAATACCCCTAAATTCTAGCTGTCTTTCCTTTTATGCCCTCTTTCATACCTATATTTCCCTCCCCATACTTATTCATGACCTCATCATCTCCTAATATATCCATAATAAATATTCTATTTTCTGCTCCCATAAAGCTCCATGTGCAACCCCTCATCATGCCAAATGCATTCCTCTGTACCTAATGAATCTGGTTCCATGAATTGTAGTTTGACAATTATGACAATTATGCACATATTATTTAATTACCACATTTATATTTCTGTTTCTGTGTTACTTCCCTCAGAATGATTTGTCTTAGTTCTATACAGTTGCCTACAGATATGATGAGGTTGTTCTTTTTTTAAGAGCTGTATATTTCATTGTACAAAAGCATCACATTTTTTTTATCCACTCTTCTGTTGAATGACTTCTAGGTTGTTTCCAGATTCAGGCTATTCTATTTTCAATAGAGCAGTAAAACATAGGTAAGCAAGTATGCTTGTGATAAGATGTGGCTTCATTTGGGTATATAATCAAGAGTGGTATAAGTACATCTTTAGGTAGATCAATTACCAACTTTCTTTGAAACCCCCATCCTGTTTTCAACAGTCGCTGAACAAGTTTGTATTTTTACCAGGAATGGAGGACTCTTTCCCTTACTAACATCCTTAACAAAACCTATTGGTCTTATCCATTTTGACAGGTACAAGATGGATTTTTAAAGTAATTTGACTTTTAGTTCCCCGATGTTTAATGTTGATGAGAATTATTTAAGAGTTTTTCAGCAATTTGTGTTTCCTCTAAAGAGACTTTTCTGTTTAAATTTGTACCCCATTTTTAATTGGACATTTTTGTCGTTTTATATACAGTTTCATGAGTTATTTTAAGTAGTTTGGATATTAGTCCTCCATGGGAAGTACTGTTGGCAAAAATATTTTTCCTTTATGTAGGTTGTCACTTTGTGCCAATTGCAATATCATTTGCCTTTTTGAGGCTTTTAAGATGCATGAACTCTTACGAATTAATTGTTCTTACTGCCTGCTGTTCTATGCTGAAGTCATTTCCTGTGCAAATCAGTTAAAGGGTGTTCCACACTTTCTTTTCTATCATGTTTTTGAGGTACCTATTGAAGTCTGTGATCCAGTTGGACTTGTGTTTTGTGAAGGGTGAAAAATATGTATCTATTTGCATTTATTTTACATGCAGCCATCCAGTTTAATCAACATAATTTGTTGAAGATATATTTTTTCTTCAGTGTGTATTTCTGGCATTTTTAAAATAAAATATTGGATGTATAACTGGATGTTCAATTTGATTCCATTGATGATTATATCTGTTTTTATGCCAATATCATATAGTTTATTACAATAATTCTGTAGTATAACTTTGACAGTTATTTAACTAATCAGGTTTGTTATAGTTATGTTGTATTTTCTTTGTTTGTTTTGCTTTTCCATAAAAAAATTGAGACTCATCATTTCAAATTCTGTAAAGAATGGTCCAAATGTTGATGGAGATTACAGTGAATATGTAGATTGATTTGGTTTTGAACATTTGGACAATTTAGAAATACATAATTTCTAAGTTTTGAGTATGTCTTAGGATTCATTGTAATGTTACTGAATTACATTCAGGTCAAAAAGTCTTTTAAAATATTTGAAGCATGTCTCATGAGTCAAACTTTGCTGTTTCTTGGTAAATCTTCTGAGAGCCTTTGAATGAAGCATTGTTTGCGGCTGGATAGTAAGAGACAGCTAACTTAATTAGTGAGTATGTAAAAATATTTTCTTTGACATTTTTCTGTATTTTACCGTTAACTGTGCAGAAAGCTGAACCTGTGCCTTCCAACTTATTTTTTTTTACCATCAATTCTTTGGTTTTATTGGATTTTTTTTTTTACTGACATATCAAATGTCATTCCCTTTCCTGGTTTCCTGTACATAAGCCCCCTTATTCCATTCCCCTACCCTTCCTCTAAAAAGGTGTTCCCCATCCCGACCCCCCAACATTCCCCAACACTGGGGGGTCCAACCTTGGAAGGAGCAAGGGTTCCTTCTTCCATTGGTACCCAACAAGGTCATCCTCTGCTACATATGCAGAAGGAGCCATGGGTGAGTCCATGTATAGACTTTGGATAGTGCTTTAGCCCCTGGGAGCTCTGGTTTGTTGGCATTGTTGTTCTTGTGGGGTTGTAAGTCCCTTCAGCTCTTTCAATTCTTTCTCTTATTCCTCCAACTGGGGTCCCATTCTCAGTTCAGTGGTTTGCTGTAGCATTCGCCTCTGTATTTGACATGCTCTGCTTGTGTCTCTCAGGAGACATCTATATCTGGTTACTGTCAGCATGCACTTCTTAGCTTCATCAATCTTATCTAGTTTTGGTGGCTGTTTATGTGTGGGCGACATGTAGGGCAGGCTCTGAATGAGTGATCCTTCTGTCCCTGATCCCAACTTTGCTTCCATATCCCCTCCTATGAATATTTTTGTTTACCCTTTTAAGAAGGAGCGAAGCATCCGCATTTTGTTCATCCTCCTTGAGCTTCATGTGGTCTGTGGATTGTTTCTTGGGTAATTTGTGCTTTTGGGATAATATCCACTTATCAGTGAGTGCATACCATGTGGGTTTTTCTGTGATTGGGTTACCTCACTTAGGATGATATTTTCTAGCTCCATCCATTTCCCTAGGAATTTTGTGAAATCATTTTTTTGATAGCTGAGTAAAACTCCATTGATTAAATATTAAATTTTCTGTACCATTCCTCTGTTTAAAGGTCATCTAGGTTCTTTCCAGATTCAGGCTATTATAAATAAAGCTGCTATGAACATAGTGGTACATGTGTTCTTGTTGTATGTTGGAACATCTTTGGATTACCTGCCCAGGAGAGGTATAGCTGGGACTTCAGGTAGTGTAATTTCCAGTTTTCTGAGGAACATCCAGATTGATTTGCAGAATGGTTGTACCAGTTTACAATCCCTCTAACAATGGAGGAATGTTCCTTTTTCTCCACCTCCTTCCCAGCATCTGTTGTCACCCAAGTTCTTGATCCTAGCCATTCTGACTGGTTTGAGGTGGAAACTGAGGGGTTGTTTTGCTTTGCATTTCCCTGGTGACTAAGGATGCTGAGCATTTCTTTAGGTACTTCTCAGGCGTTCAATATTCCTCAGCTGAGAATTTTTTGTTTAATTCTACACCCCATTTTAATAGGGTTGTTTAGCTCTTTGGAGTCTAACTTCTTGAGTTCTTTGTATATTTCAGATATTATCCATCTATCAGATATAGGATTGGTAAAGATGTTTTCTCAATCTGTTGGTTGCCATTTTGCCCTAATAACAGGGCCCTTTGCCTTTCAGAATCTTTGCAGTACTATGAGGTCCCATTTATCAATTCTTTTTTCCCTCCATCTTTATTAACTTGGATGTTTATTATTTACATTTCAATTGTTATTCCCATTACTGGTTTCTGGGCCAACATCCCCTTAACCTCTCCCCCTCCCCTTTTATATGGTATTCCCCTCCTCTCCATAAGTCACTAATGCTTTGTTCAGAAAATTTTCCCAATGCCCCTGTGATCAAGACACTTCCCCCACTTTTTCTACTATTTTTTGAGTGTATCTGGTTTGATGTAGAGGTCCTTGATACACTTGAACTTAAGCTTTGTACAGGGCTAATAAAAAAGGATCTTCTACATGCTGACCTCCAGTTGAACCAACACCATTTGTTGAAAATGCAATCACTATCTTTTTTCTATTAGATAGTTTTGCTTCCTTTGTGAAAGATCAAGTGGCCATAGGTTTGTGGGTTCATTTCTGGGTTTTCAATTCCATTCCACTGGTCTACCTACCTGTCTCCATACCAATACCATACAGTGTTTATCACTATTACTCTGTAATATTGCTTGGGGTCAGGGATGGTGAATCCCCCAGAAGTTCTTTTGTTGTTGAATACAGTTGTCCCTATTCTCCGTTTTTTGTTATTCCAAATGAATTTTCAAATAGTTCTTTCTAACCCTATTAAGAATTGAGTTGGAATTTTGATGAGGATTGCATTGAATCTGTAGATTGATTTTGGAAAAATTGCCCTTTTTGCTATGTTAACCCTGCCAATCCACGAGCATGGGAGGTCTTTCCATCTTCTGAGATCTTCAATTTCTTCCTTCAGAGACTTGAAGTTCTTGTCATACAGATCTTTCACTTTCTTGGTTAAAGTCACACTAAGGAATTTTATATTATTTGTGACGATTGTAAAGGGTATCATTCACTAATTTCTTTCTCAGCATTTTAATCTTTTGTGTAGAAGAAGGCTACTGATTTGTTTGAGTTAATTTTGTACCTTGCCACTTTGCGGAAGTTGTTCATCAGGCTTAGAAGTTTTCTAGTGAAATTTTGGGATCATTTATGTATACTCTCATACCACATGCAAATAGTGATATTTTGACTTCTTCCTTTCCAATTTCTATCCATTTGACCTCTTTTATTTTTCTGATTGCTTTGTCTAGGACATTAAATACTATATTGAGTAAGCAGGAAGAGAGTTGTGAGCCTTATCTAGTTCCTAATTTTAGTGGGATTTCTTCAAGTTTCTCTCCATTTAGTTTATGTTAGCTACTGGTTTGTTGCATTTTGCTTTTACTATATTTAAGTATATGCCTTGGATTCCTAATCTTTCCAGGACGTTTATCATGAAAAAGTGTTGAATTTTGTCAAACGTTCTCCTACCATCTAATGAAATGATCATGGTTCATGTTTTTTTTTTTATTTGAGTTTGTTTAGATAGTGGATTATGTTGATGGATTTACTTATATGGAACTATCCCTGCATTCCTGGAACAAGCCTACTTGTTCATGATGGAGATTATTTCGATGAATTCTTGGATTCGGTTTGTGACATTTTGTTTTATTGAGTGTTTTTGTGTCTATATTAATAAGTGAAATTGGTCTGAAGTTCTATTTCTTTGTTGGGTCTTTATGTTGTTTAGTTATAAGTGGAATTGTGGCTTCATAGAAGGAATTGGGTAGTGCTCCATCTGTTACTATTTTGTGGAACAGTTTGGACAGTATCGGTATGAGGTCTCCTATGATGGTCTGATAGAATTCTGTGTAATACCCATCTGGCCCTTGGGTCTTTTAATAACTGCATCTATTTCTTTAGGAGTTATGGGGTTGTTTAGATGGTTTATCTGTTTCTGATTGAACTTTGGTACCTGGTATTTGTCTAGAAAATTGTTCATTTCCTCCAGATTTTCCAGTTTTATTTAATATAGGCTTTCATAGTAGGACCTGATGATTTTTTGAATTTACTCAGATTCTATGGTTATGTCTCTCTTTTAATTTCTGATTTTGTTGATTTGGATACACTATCTGTGCCCACTGGTGATTCTGGCTAAGGGTTTATCTATGTTGCTGATTTTCTTAAAGAACCATCTCCTGGTTTTGTTGATTCTTTGTATAGTCCTTTTTGTTACTACTTGCTTGATTTCAGCCTTGAGTTTGATTATTCCCTGTCTTCTACTCATCTTGGATGTCTTTCCTTATTTTTGTTCTAGGCCTTTAAGGTGTGCTGTCAAGCTACTGATGTATGCTCTCTCTTGTTTCTTTTTGCAGCCACTCAGAGCTATGAGTTTTCCTATTAGCACTGCTTTCATTGTGTCCCATAAGTTTGGGTATTTTGTGACTTCATATTTATTAAATTCTAAGAAGCCTTAAATTTTTTTATTGCTTTCTTGACCAAGTTATCATTGAGTAGAGTGTTGTTCAACTTCCATATATATGTGGGCTTTCTATTGTTATTATTAAGGAAGACCAGCCTTAATGCTTGTGATGCAACAGGATTCATGGGATTATCTCTACCTTCCTGTATCTGTTGAGGCCTGTTTTGTGACCAATTATATGATCAAATTTGGAGAAGGTACCCTGAGGTGTTGAGAAGAAAATGTATCCTTTTGTTTTAGGATGAAATGTTCTATAAGTATCTGTTAAGTCTACTTGGTTCATAACTTCTATTAGTTTCTCTATGTCTTGGTTTAATTTCTGTTTCTAATATCTCTCCATTAATGAGAGTGGGGTGTTGAAATCTCCTACTGTTATTGTGGTGAGGTGCAGTGTATGATTTGAGCTTTAATAAGGTTTCTTTTTTGAATATAGGTGCCCTTGCTTTTGGATCATAGGTATTTAGGATTGAGAGTTCTTCTTGGTGGATTTTTCCTTTCTTATCTTTTTTGATGACTTTTCATTGAAAGCCAATTTTATTTAATATTAGAATGGCTACGGCAACTTGTTTCTTCAGACCATTTGCTTAGAAATTTGTTTTCCAGCTTTTCACTCTGAGGTAGTGTCTGTCTTAGTCTCTGATGTGTGTTTCCTGTATAAGCAAGGGGCTGAATCCTCTTTATTTATCCAGTCTGGTAGTCCATGACTTTTTATTGGGGGAATTGAGTCCATTGGTTTTTAAGGGATATTAAGGAATAGTGATTGTTGCTTCCTGTTTTTTTTTTTTTCGTTGTTAGAGTTGGAATTATGTTTGTGTCTCTCTTCTTTTGGTGTCATTGCAAGAAGATTACTTTCTTGCTTTTTCTAGTATGCAGTTTCCCTCCTTTGTTGGAGTTTTCCATTGATTGTTCCTTGTAGGTTAGGATTTGTAGAACTATATTGTGTAAGTTTGGTTTTGCCATTGAATATCTTGGTTTCTCCACCTGTGTTAATTGAGAGTTTTGCTGGATACAGTAGCCTGGGCTGACCTTTGTATTCTCTGAAGGTCATTATGATATCTGTCCATGATCTTCTGGCTTTCATAGTCTCTTTGGGAAGTCTATTGTAATTCTTATAGATCTGAATTTATATGTTACTTGAACTTTTCCCCTTATGCGATTATTGTTCTTCCCTTGTTTTGTGCATTTTATTTTAAGTCTTATGTGATGGGGAGGAATTTCTTTTCTGGTCCAATCTATTTGGAGTTCAGTAGGCTTCTTGCAGGTTTATGGGCATCTCTTTCTTTAGGTTAAGGAAGTTTTGTTTTGTTTTGTTTTGTTTTTCTATTATTTTGTTGAAGATTTTTACTGGCTCTTTAATTTGGGAGTCTTCATTCTCTTCTATATCTATTATCCTTAGGTTTGATCTTTTCATTGTATCCTGGGTATCCTGGATGTTTTGGGCTAGGTGCTTTTTGCATTTTACATTATATGTGATGGTTGTGTCATTATTTTCTATGGCATCTTTTGCTTCTGGGATTCTCTCTTCTATGTCTTGTAGTTTGTTGGTGATGCTTCCATCTATGACTCCTGAAACCTTCCCTAGGTTTTCTATCTTCAGGGTTGTCTCCCTTTGTGCTTTTTTATTATTTATATTTCCATTTTTTAATCCTGTTTTGTTCAATTCTGTCACCTGTTTGGTTGTGTTTTCCTGTAACTCTTTATGGGATTTTAGTGTTTCCTCTTTAGAGGCTTCTATTTGTTTACTTGTGTTGCCCTGTATTTGTGTCCTTCCTAAAGCCCTCCATTTTCATCATCAAATGTGATTTTATATCTAAATCTTGCTTTTCTGGTGTGTTTGGATAGCCAGTATTAGCTTTGGTGGGAGAACTGTGCTCTGATGATGCAAAGTAGTCTTGTTTTTTGTTGCTTAGATTCCTGAGCTTGTCTCTCACCATCTGGTTGTCTCTGGTGTTAGTATGCCTTGCTGCCTCTGACAGTGGCTTCATCCTTCTATAGGCCTGTATGTCAGCACTGCTGTAGACCGGTTTTCTTTCAGCCTTATCTGGGAACAGAGAGCTCTGCTTTCAGGTGTGAAGGCACTCCGGCAAAAGGGTTTTCAGCTTATAGCTCAGGCAGAAATCTGAAGAGTCCTGCTCATGACTTCGCCTGTGTCCATTGGGCACAGATGGCAGTAGGCAATTTCCTCTTGGGTCGGAAATGTGGGCAGATAGTATTATTCTCTGATTTCTCAGAAGTGTCTGCACTTCTGAGGGTACAGCTTTCTCCCCTGTGGGATTTTGGAGCAGGGAGATGTGTGACAGGTTCAGTTCAGTTTTGCGTGCAGGCTGGACCCAGCAGGCACCTGCCACTGAGTGCTCCTATATTCCTGTATCCAGA
Source organism: Rattus norvegicus (assembly GCF_021556685.1). Classification (NCBI taxonomy): domain Eukaryota; kingdom Metazoa; phylum Chordata; class Mammalia; order Rodentia; family Muridae; genus Rattus; species Rattus norvegicus. The sequence goes on along the minus strand of NC_141536.1, from coordinate 73,166,200 downwards.
GGCATTATGCAGTTTTCTCTTGGGCCAGGTGGGAGAGGTGGGCAGATATGGGATACTGTCCTGTGGTCTCAGCATTATCTGAACTTCTGACTGTTCAGCTTTCTCTCCCACAGGATTTGGGTGCAGGAAGCTGCTGGTTCAGTTCATTTCAATTCCAGGCATAGCCAGCGCCTACAAACTGCTTTACTATTAAGATTCTGCAGTTATTGGTCCACTGTTCTGGATTTTTTTATTCTTTTACTACTAATGCGTTTATATTATTCTTAATTTTGTCATTTTCATGTTATGTATACATAGTGTAAGCAAGTATGTGTGCTTGTTTTACATTGTCTGGGTAGACTACTGAGTGTACATTTGAAAACAATTGGTTAATTTTAGGAATCATCCAAGATTGCTACTGAATTTTTCTACACAAAAATAGAAACATTTCTATTAGATTGAGATGTCATTAGCCTTGCTGGTCAAGTTGTATTTGGGGATTCATTTTCTCTTCTTTCTGAGACTGAAATTAGGAGATCTGCTATACTAGATGTTTCCTTGAATTCTTCAGGTTTGAACTTTCTTCTTCATGCTGGTACAACAAGCACTTTAACCATCAAAACATCTCCCATTCCTATGCTTTTGATATCTGTATTCAAAATGTGGCCAAAGCCAAACATTCACCTATGAAAACATGCATGTGGAATCAATAGGCTACATTTCAGAAGGACTATGGATATACAAATACATGTATGCATGCCATAGTGATTACTGTAAAAAAAAAAACAAAGTCATGAATTTGAAGGACATCAGGGAGAAGGTTTGAAGGAAATAAAAAAACATTTTTAAAAAGGTTAAAACACCATTTTTATAATCATATGAACTTATTATTCTACCTCCTTATTTTAATCTCACATTTCAATTTTCATTCCTTTACTTCATATATATATATATATATATATATATATATATATATGTATATATATATATGGAGAGAGAGAGAGAGAGAGAGAGAGAGAATTGGTTCTTTAACACTGAGTTCTACAGCCTGAAGGAGGAATAAAAATACTGAATTTCCCTCTTTTATCAGCTACTGATACCTTATAGATTTTCTTTATTTTTAGTTTAGAATAGAGATTATTCAGGGGAGGAAAGTCAAGAGGGTAGTAGGAACAGAGAAAGGCAGAGAGAGAGAGAGAGAGAGAGAGAGAGAGAGAGAGAGAGGAAGAGGAAGAAGAAGAGGAGGAGGAGGAGGAGGAGGAGGAGGAGGAGGAGGAGGAGGAGGAGGAGGAGGTAGAGGAGGGGCGGAATAAAGGCCAGACATGAACATATGGAGAGAAAGAGGGAAGAGAATTAGGAGGGGGGAGAAAGGAAGAGCAAGAGAGGAGCAAGAGAGCAAGGCAGCACGAAAGTCCCTTATACATTTTCTTCTTGGTGAATGGCCTTCTGAAAAAAATTTCTCCATTCATTTTGACATTTTGATTGGTATAATCTTTTCAGGTATTTTATAGGCAGCTATACTGTCAAGCATTCATAAAAGCAGCATCCTTGTCCTATCTATAAAATCTATTCTGCAGAAATTGTCTAAATCCTCTGGATCTTCCAATCTTTGTATAATGTCTTTCATTATGATTCCCTGAGCCTTGTTTTTATGCGTTGCTGTATGCTTGTCCCGATTATAACTGGGTGCACCAATTACTTATTCATTGCACTTTTGCGTCTTGTGACACTTTTAATATTCTCTGCTGTATACAAAATCTTCTAGACATGATGGAGGAATCATTATTTTTGATTAAAACAAAAGTGTTAGAGGAAAACATCCTGTAACCACATTCCTAAAGTAATATATTTTCCAGCTGCCTTACAAAGTTGCTCTTCTGTTCCATCAGAATGATGAACTTTAATCTTTATACTTATTTTTCCATATAATATATTGTAAGCATTTTCCTCTCTCCACCTCTCCTAGAACTTCCTTATCTCCCTCTCCACCCATCTTTAAATTCTCTCTTCATTAAAAAAAAGTCCTAGCATAAAAGCAAAGACCAACAAGACAAAAATGTGCCAAAACAAGAAATCTATAACCCATTCCCCAAATAATTCTATCATCAGCTTATGACCATATCTTCAACCATGAGCCCACCGTGGACACTGTATATTGAAACTGTAACAACTACACATATAAACAGAGACAGAGAGACAAACAGAGAGATGGAGAGACAATCATACAGACAGACAGACAGACAGACAGACAGACAGACACACACACACATCAAATACACACACAATTTTCTTTAGGCCTCCTATCAAGAATCAAGAATCACCCTGACCTGACCCCCCACAAAAAAAAAAAAAAACCTACAATGCTCCTTTAGAGATTCTCAAATTTTCTTCATGTTCTTCAGAGAAGAAAATTTCTTTCAAGTTCTTAAGGTTCTTTGGATCTCAACAGTAATATTGCCCTTGGGAGACACTGTGCTTAGACAAGTGGCTACTGCAAGGAAAAAAGTAAATTGTACCTTTACATTTCACAAGAGGCCTGAGAGTGAGGAGAGCAAAGGTGAACAGTTGATTATGCTGTTCCATAAACATCATTTAGAGAAAGCTTTTAAGGGAAGATGTTACCCTGCATTCAAATTTAAAGCTGTGATGATTTCTTTTGTTTGTCCTTGGCTCCTCTTTTCTTTTCAGAATTTGATGTGTATCTGTGAATTTTTACCTTTGAATTTTTCTGTAAAAGGTACTTTCGAGATGATCTCCTTAATATTTGGTAGACTAAGTATGAAGAATAATTATCCTTCAAGATGAAAGATAACTTTCTTATCTATTGAAGAAATATAGCACTGCAAAATCATAAATTTAAAATCAAATTCTTCTTAAAATGTAGCAGAATATTCAACGTGGAAAGGAGAAATGTAATCTTGAAGATGTTTTTAACAATAAAATTTGTGAGGCCTGGTTTACACTCTTCTGTTTTATTTCAGGTGCTCATGTCATGGCAAGTCAGGAAGATGAGCACTGACAAGGGAATTTGCATGGTGTGCAGTATTAGACACTTATCAGAATATCATCCATGTGCAGGTAGGTGTTCAATGTTTATGCTGTTTTTTTGAGTTATTAATACAGGTGTACAGGTGTTATAAAAATATTGAACCAATAGGCTTGGATCCTGTTGTTATTTGTAAGTTCTTCTAATTGTTAGATTTTTTTATTTGATTCTCTTTATGGAACAAATTTTCTCTAGTAATAAAGAATAAATTTCAAATTTAAATCTAATTTATTTAAAGAAATGAAACATTTACTATGTTTTGTGAAGGTGCTACCACTTGTATATGTTTAAAAGTTAAGTTCTAATGTTTCAGTGATTAAATAGGAGACAAAGTATTAGGAAGAATTCTCAAATGTGATTCATTTAAGACTTCTATTGTTAGTGTAATGAAAACACATAACATTAAAATTTTAAGTCAGCATAATACATAATTCTTTCTAAAGCTCTATCTATTTAGAGCTTCAAGTAGCTATACAGGTCACCATTACTGAAATGATAAAGTATAGATCGTACAGGTTAATACCACAAACATGGTTTGCAATGAAGTGTCCTCTATGGTTAGTAAATTAGGATTTAGGTTAATGTAAAAATTCCTTCTGTGCATCATTTATTCTTTGTCAGTAGATATAGAAAGTATGTATATAGTTCCTGCTCTTCTCCCCCTTTAATTGCTTCAGAATATTGTTTAATAATACAGCTACAGAATAGAAAATACATATGAATCCACAATTAAGTTCTGAAGCAGATTCAAACTAATATATTTTTACTACAAAGCTTAGATTATATGCTATCTTCATATTTGCTGGTTATGCATATACTGTGTAGACTTCAAATTATCTGTGAAATACAGACATTTTTCCTGAAGTTTTTATACACTTTTAATGACTCTAGATTTACCTAAATATAATATCTATATTAATGTGTAGACATATTTCTAAGGTAGAAGTGCAAACAATTTTGTAAATATCTTGATACTAAATGTTACTATACCTTTACCTCCTTAATTATCTTCAGAATTAAACCACATAGTATATATTATTAACTTCAATAAATGATTTTCATTTCTCTACCTCTCTGCAATAATATTTCATGGAATTTTTCTTACCAGTCATATAATTCTCATTTTAAAAAGTTTTAAAAGTCACAAATATTTCCCTTTAGAGAATAATAAGGTTGCTATACCATTTCATGTTGGAAAGAGAGAAAACACAACTAGGGTACATAACTCTTTTCAATAAACTATGTAACTTAAAGCATAAATAAGATGTAATTCCCACATTATATTATATGATTTACCTGTTTCAAAATTTTGCACAGAGAAATATCACATTTTATTTTTTATTGGAAAATTGTAATAATAATTTATATTTTAACAAATAAAAGATTGTTGATACCATTACAGAACATATTATTAGGGATAATCAATTAGGAACTCTTTGAAATATGAAGTTTAAATTCCACATACCGTGGCAATTTATATTGATTTATAAATTATCAATAGGGTTTTGTTTCAATAATCTCCAATACTTGTTTCTAATGCTGGCATATTTGTAATTACATAGGAAATATTTTACCTAAATCCTTTTCCCATAGATACTCAATTATTCTTGTGGGGAAGATAATAAATGGAATGCCAGAGGAACATTTCAGAATTTCTCCTCATGGGGCTATCTTCCAAGCACAATATTGAAGTGCTTTGCTTCATTTTCTTCTTATTCTGCTACTTTGCCATCTTGTGTTGGAATCTTCTCATCTTTTTCTCAATTAGATACAGTTCTCTCTTCAATCAACCCATGTACTATTTCCTCAGTCATTTATCTTCTATGGACATTTGCTATACCTCCTGTGTGACACCCAAACTGATTGGGGATCTGCTTGTAAGGAGAAAAACCATCTCTTATACCAACTGCATACTGCAGGTATTTGTCATGCACTTTTTTGGAATGATTGAAATCTTATTTCTGACAGCCATGGCCTTTGACCGCTGTGTGGCCATCTGTAGGCCTCTTCACTACATGGTCATCATGAGCAGACCCAGGTGCCATGTTCTTATCTGGACTTCCTGGATTGGTGGTGTTGCCCATTCCCTTCCCCAGGTTATGATGCTAATCTGTTTGCCCTTCTGTGGCCCCAATGAAATTGACAACTACTACTGTGACGTTTTCTCTTTGCTGAAAGTTGCTTGCACTGACACCTACATCACTGGTATCCTCATGGTTGCCAATTCAGGAGTTGTTGCCTTTGTAATCTTTGTTCTCTTGTTTGGCTCATATGTAGTTATACTGTTCACATTAAGGAATTACTCAGCAGAAGGGAGACGCAAAGCTCTTTCTACCTGTGGGTCCCATATCTCTGTGGTTATTTTATTTTTTGGACCTTCCATCTATTCCTACCTTAGACCACCTACCACTTACCCTGAGGACAAAATCTTTGCCCTGTTTTATACTATTATTGCTCCTATGTTCAACCCCCTGATATATACTCTAAGAAATACAGAGATGAAGACTGCCATAAAAAAGGTATGGTGTCAGAGAATATTTTTAGGAGAAAACCATAATTAATTTGCTTTATTAATAGGATCTTTAAATAGTGCACAGCTATTAAAGTGGATTTATTATCAAGAGGAACAATTAGTATCTTAACTGTTCAAACTTTTGGTCATTCATAATTAGCAAAAATGAGAATATGAAGAATAATTATTATGAAATATTTTACTTTGCAACCTAGTAAGAAAATGAACTCTAAAATTATTCCAGGATTAAGAAATGATTTTTATATTACACAAGCATTTTCCATATGTATTTAATGTTACTAGCCCCTTAACTTGATTTATTGCGTGATGATAAAGTTTTTTTTCAAGTTCTAGGAATAGATTGAAACTGTCTTCAGAAGTGTTATAGTAATGAACTTTGGACTGTGACAGGGTTTAGAAATAACCATTATGGTATGATCCTCTGAAACAAATCAGTCTATATAAAGGTAAAATAAAGAGAATTTGAGTGATTCTGATTCCAAAGGTTCATCATGAATTCAGCTGAGATTTGCTACCCTGACCACTCTCCTTATAAATATCATAGACATATATAGTAGCTTTATGTGTGCTCCAGGTTATTGGCACAAACAATGACTTTGTGAATTTTAACAGGTTTAAGGTGAATTTATGAGATTGTCTCTTCAAATGTCCTCAGCTTGTAGAAACACTGAATTAGAAAATACATACTTTTTTTTCAATGAAATTTAATTAGTTGAGGAGCCCTACGGTTACATATTCGAAAAAATCCTGGACACGTTAAATTTTCTGGATACATTTACATGAGAAAAGATTCTGTTATATTCTGATCAAATGTTACAGTGTCAGGAATTTCTTTTTCTGCTTTCATAATGCTTAATCTATTTGTTATATAAACTAATGTTTTGCATGGTGGTCTTTTGATACACACTGTTGTATCCCTTACTCTAGCCCTCTTGGGAGCCTCCTACCATTTTTCTGATTTGTTTTGTTTTTAATTAGTATGTAGCATATACTTTCTTGCCCCCAACTCCTCCAAGAACATCCCTGACTCTGAACCCATTCACCTTCATGTTCTCCCCCATCTCTCTCTCTCACTTTCTCAAAAAAAAAAAATGAAAATAGAAGCAAAATCAACAAGCAGACAAGTCAAAATACCAAAATAAAGCAAAATGTATATTAAACTACTGCTGGGTATGGGGCCTATCCTGGAGTATAATTAAAATACTTAGTGTCAATCTTTTGGGAAATAATAGATTTTCCCTTTCCCATCAGTCATCAAATGTCTCCCATAGCATCTTTGTTATGGGAGAATTGTGTCTACTTAAACTTTGTCATCATGAGATTTTGTCCAGAGTGATCATGTATAGTTCTTGAATTGTTGTCGTAGTCTATGTGGTTTCACTAGTAGATCAGTCCTGCTGTTTTTGAATGGTGTTTTTTCTTAGCACCATTTACTACTTCTGACTCTTACAACTTTTCTGTATATTTTTCAGCACAGATGCTGAGCCTAGAGGGGATTGGTTTAATAAAGAAATTTCATTTAATGTTGAGTGTTCAAAAGTCTCTCACTCTCTGCACATTATCCAGTTGTACGTCTCAATTTATTGTCTTCTCCTATAAGAGGAGTCTTCTCTGATAAGGACTGTGTAATACATGGATTTATTTTTAATTAATACAGCAATTTTGTCACTAGTAGTCATTTTATTTCATGTTTCCTTAGCATAATAATAGTAGTACTTAGTTTTTTCTATTTGAACATTTCCATTGGTTATTTCACTTATTAAAAACCTTTGACCCTGGACTCTGACCTCATAGGTAGCAATGAATATCCTAGTAAGAGCACCAGTGGAAGGGGAAGCCCTTGGTCCTGCTAAGACTGAACCCCTAGTGAACGTGATTGTTGGGGGAAGGTTGGCAATGGGGGGAGGGTGAGGAGGGGAACACCCATAAAGAAGGGGAGGGGGAGGGATTAGGGGGATGTTTGCCCGGAAACCGGGAAAGGGAATAACATTCGAAATGTAAATAAGAAATACTCAAGTTAATAAAAATAAAATAAAATAAAATAAATTTCTTTTTATTGGATAGTTTATGTATTTAAATTTTAAAAATCCCCTTTCCCAGTTCCTTTGTCTCCCATTTTTCCTCTGCCTGCTTCTATAAAGATATTCCCTCTCCTGCCCATCCACTTCCAACTCAACGTACTGGCATTCCCCTAAATTGGGAAAATGAGCCTTCACAGGACAAAAGGCTTCTCCTCGTATTGATGACAGACAATGCCCTCCTGAGCTACATATGTGGCTGGAGCCATGGGTACTTCCATGTGTACTCTTTGGTTGGTGGTTTAGTCCCTGATGGCTCTGGGAGGTCTGGTTGGGTGATGTTGTTGTTCTTCCTATGGGGTTGCAAACTCCTTCACCTCCTTCTGTCCGTTCTCTAACTCCTCCATTGGGGTCCCCATGCTCAGTCCAATGGTTAAATTTCTTTTAAACTGTGTTTTTTATGCTACATGTATTCCATTGCCTTTATTTGATCCAAATTTCTTGTTCCTTTTAGTGTATCTCCTTCACATTTCATTTTCACTTTCATATATTTATATGTTTTTCTAGACTCTCACCTTCCCCATAAAACCTGTTTTCTACAGTTTTAGTGGGAATCACTTACTTGTCTAATAACAGAAAGCAATATATACATTTCATGGTTGATAGCCATTTTGTATAGATTTTCAAAGCATTACATGATTCCTCTTTCTAGACCTGTTTCCACTTTATCCTGTAACAATGCAGATTCTATGAAGAGTAATAAGTTTAGATTAGTGGAGCTAACACAAGGATGAAATGTAGATGCTTATTTGGTAACTCTTAGACCTGTCAATATTCCCCAAATGACTATTGCCTGGAGTCAACTGTCCCTGCCATATATAAATTTACTTCACTATTAATTTTGATTTGTATTCTCAGAGTTTATCCCCGGTTTATGTTTCTCATGGAAGAGTCCATGGACCTTTTATTTCAAGGGTCAGGTTCTTGAACATGTTGGTGATATACCTCATGCTGCTCATAGCTGCCTAACAAAATGATGCACAGGCATTAAGCCATGTTCTAGGATGGTAACCTTGTAAACTTTCTCTTCCTACATCTGTTACCTAATCTGCCCTTCTATTTGCTTTAGCCATCAGAATAATATAGGTTTCAGTATAAATGATTTACTCGATAGTTCACTTCACCTTCTATGTATGTATAACAATCAAAACTAGAATAGAAATTAAGACTGTCGTTGTCATTGTTGTAAGTATAATATAACTACATACTATTTAATAAATTTAAGTAAATTTATTTAAATAAATTTAAATAAATTTTTATACATCGGTGGACATGCTTACATACCAATTTAAGTACATTTGTTAGCTGGACAAATTAAAAGCATAGACAAAAGCTCATATCCCTCCTCAGGATCTATTATTTTTCTTAAGTCATACTTGTTTGAGCTTTAAACAAGTAAAAGAAAACTGTTTACATATTCATTAATTTAATTAACTGTTTAATAATTCATTAATTCATTATTTCATTAATTCTATGTTTTTCCTCTTTTCCCCTTTCTATTGAAAATATATTATCATAAAATAATAAAATAATTCTAATTAATAATTGGATATATAAAATATTAATACAAACATTAAATATTATTTCCTTTCCTCCACAGCACAGCATAAATTCCTGGAAATGTGTTCTTTTAAGATCTCAGATCTTTTATCTTTTTTTTCAATATTCCTATGCTGATATGTTAAAATGTTCCAATGTAAAATTGTATAATTTCTGTAACTTAAAGTAATAAATTAAAAACATTCTCTCCTCCTGAGTATGTTTCCTGTACACTTGCTGCAACTTTTTTATGCCTGTGTCTTCATGATTTATTTCACAGTAAAATAAAGCCATGATTTCTCAACCAAGTAGTGGAGCAAATTTTTGATTTTTAATAAAATTTTAACGAATTTCAAAAAGAAAAAGTCTTGGATTTTACTATTTGTATTTTGTTTCTTTAAACAAAATTAAGTGGTTTTAGGGTGCATTGTTCGACTGTGTTCTAAAACTCTCACTCTTTTTTCCCATTTACTGCCCTTCACTGTACCAGGTCTTAGTGCGGGTTCATAGAATTGGTATTCTTGATATTAAATCAAGTGCTGTAAAAGTCAATGTTTAATTTCACATGTTTCTTCTTTCCTCCGTGCTAGCATACGTAGCTGTGGCCTAGGTTAGACTTGAATTCCTAATCTTTCTACTTCAGTCTCCAACTTTCTATGCTATAGACATGTTTGGCCATGATCAAGAATATTGATATTCTTTATATTATGATCTTTAGAACATCCTAAATTTAACCTAAATCACAAGGGTTATTATTATATGGTAAGTGGGATTGTGTAAGGAATAAATAAAAAATGTGCATGGACATTCTGTTCATATATTCCTGTATGTGTGCTTGTGTTTGTGTATGTGTTATGTGTGTGACAATGATAAAGAAAAAGAGGTTACCAAAATTGAGAGTGAGGGAAAAAAGGGGGGAAGTGTTGAATAAGGTTGTCTTAGAGTGGCTGAAGTGATGAAAACAAAAATAGAAAATGATAAACTTTAATTTCAATTAAAATCATATTTTAAAAATGCCTTAACTGAATTTAGAGGTTTGTGAAGGAATACATGAAGAGATGATACTGGGAGTGAGAAATGAAAGAATATTTTCAAAAGTTCATTAATTATGTTTTCAACTCCCTTCAAAACAAAAGCAAAGGAAATTAGTTACAGTTTTCTTCAGAAATTCTACTATTAACAAGAAAAATAATCCCACTAATGTAGAAGTAAAAGGTGTCATCTCTTAGAAAATTGTAGAAAAATGGAGGCAATATATGTTTCAACATTTCTAAATTCAAATTTGTTTTTACAAGAAAACTTGTGATACTGTGAGGGAATCCAGTCATTGATATCCAAAGGATGCATAAAGCCTGGTATCTCTAGATATCTAGCAACATCATGTGTAGCTGGAGGATTACTTAAAACCCACATCTGGAGCTCGCTTCAACTTTCTTCATCCTTGGTCCTACAGAAAATTATTCTGGTGAGTTTATAATTTGGTATAAACCCAAGTCAAAGGAAATTTTTCTCAAAGGAAAAATCAACATACAGAATTCAGGACAAATAACTACTTTAGACTATATTAATTTTAAAAAAATCCAGTAATTTTATGTCTGTTTTTAACTGAAGTAATTTTTGTAAAAGAAATATATGTTATGATTTGACTAATTTGAATCATTAACTCATTCCATTTATCTAAAGTTCTTTCTTCCTATAAGAACATCTCCCTTACTTCTGTGAAGGTTTCATGAGTAAAAGGTGTCAGTTGTCTATAAAGAAGAAAGTTATTTTTCTATAAGCGTAAACTAGAAGAGAGGGGTGACTAGGATGGTGAGGGGGAGCTGGGTGGATAGGGGAGCACCCTCATAGAAGCAGGGTAAAGGGGATTGGAATAGGGGTTTTGCAAAGGGGAAACCAAGAAAGGGGAAAAAATTTGAAGTGCAAATACATAAAATGTCCATTTATTTGTGATTTAATCTTTTCTTCAACTTTTGTTAAATTGGGTTTTTCTTATTTACATTTCAAATATTATTCCATTTTTTAAAAGGTGCTGAAAAGTGTATAGAGGAGAATTAAAATATCAGTGTAGAAATTCAGGGAAAAATGTTCAAAGGAAGTGAAATAATGGATGCACAAAGGATGAAAAAAGGCTAGTATAAATAATTTTCCCTTTCCATCATCTTCTCTGAGTACACTCTCTGCTTTTTGCCTCCACTATTTAAAATATAATGTAAGTAAATTTTAAATAGCGGTAACTGCTTTGAAAAGGTAACTTATTTTGATATAAATGCAAAATGTTGTCTGTAGAGATTAAAATGTGACATGTCAGAGATAAAGGTGGGCACATCAGGCAAATGATGCCTAATTATGTTTAAATAAAACCACATTAGGGTAAATAGCACAAGAATTTTCAGTATACCAATGAAGTGTTGATTAAGTAAAAAGTTATTTACAACCTACCAAGAAATTCAGAAGCACAAGAACTACTTGCTCCCTGCCTAGTCCTCAGAGGGAAGCAAAGAAAAACATACAAATCAACAAAAATCAAACTCACATTAAGCAGAATTAACTGAAGTCAAAACCTTACCCCATAAAAGAATAAGTGAAAATGAAGCACCTGAATGTTTATTTAGTTTCCTTTTTTGAAGCAGACTGTGTTGATGCTTTTGGAGATTATTGAATAATCAAAATTAAATATGAATTGATTTATTTTACTCATTCAAGAAATATTTGAGAACGAATGCTTGGTCAGTATTGGAATTAGATCAATAAAAACAATAAGACTGGGTACAATTAATTTGATCCCCTTTACAGGATGGAGTTGCCCCATGAACTTATCTAACTTGAGAATTTATCATTTCAAATTAGCTAATGATAAAAATGTAGCTTATATATATACTTACCAGTCCTACTATCATCAGAAGAAATCTATTATAGGACAAGAATCACACAGAGCAGTGGGAGGTAGCTGGGACTCAAAATGCAATATAAATAATTTTCTTAGTGTTTGCTAGAAGCATGTAAGGAATAACTTTTAATAAAGGATTAAATTCATGAAAATCAAATACAGGTGGAAATTACTGTTTTGCTTTGCTTTAAATACCACTCCATTATATTTAGACATAAGGGATTAAAATAATCATTATTATATTGGTGACAATATATTCTTTGGTAACATGGGTTTACTAAGACTTCTTAGTTCTATTCCTTCTAAAGTATTAATTCCTTTTGGGAACTTAGGAACAAGGAGAATGGGAAGGATAGAATATCATGGTAAGAGTATACCTATTTCTATGGAAATTTTATATTTTATCAAGCTAAAATTATAATAAGCCCTCATTATTTCACTTTCATGTGTTTAGAGTTTGACTAAAAATTAATTCAGTAATGAATGGGAGAAAATGTATACAATCTTAGTAAAATACTGTTATACATTTTTTAAAATATGTCACCATTGTACATATAAAATAAAAAGAAAATCATAAAGAGAGTAAAAAAGTAGATTAGAAAATGTCACATTTTTTTTGTTTCTAATTCTGCTCATGCAGAATTGCCATTGTAGCTGCTCTAATGACTCTGAAACCTAAGGCTGAATAACCTGTAGCTTTTTACATAGGGGAATGAGCCTTATTTTTCACAAATATATAGAATAGAAAGGAGAGAGGAGCATATGAAGGTTATCGATTTATTGCCTGTATTTTCTTCATTCAGTTAGGTACATTTTAACACTCAATTTTGCCATGTACTCACTAGTAATATGATACTGCCTGGATATACTAAAAGCTATAATTCTGATGGCAAAAATAAAATAATGTTGAAAGAGGTGAGAAAGTGCATCTTAAGTTCATCATATGACTTTGGATGTATTCAATTTATGTAATATCTATGGCTCCACACCTAGAACATTCTAATTTCAAAGTTCTGACATGTTACATGATCCTTCTGGGGATCTCTTTACTTGATCATGAAGGCTCAATTAATTTTTAGATTTCTCAATCTACAATTATTCTCACATATATTACAAAGTAAACTGAACATGTCAACATATTTAAATGTTTTTTTTTAATTTTTCTCCCATTTGTATTTAAACTTAAGGCACATGGGTGCATTTTTTGTGTTATTTTTGAGCATTGAAGGAAATGAACTGAAATCACACTTATGTGAAATCAAACTTAAATTAATTGCTGAGTTAAGTACAGAAGACTATAATGTTTTCAGTTTTAAACTCTCAATGGTAGTTTATAGAAAGAAAACAATGTATTTTCAAAGAAATTGAATAAAAGTCTGTTAAGAGACAGAATAAATTCTCAGCTGTAGATTTGTGGAAAAAGATAGAGTTTCACATTTATTTTGAAACTGGAATTATAATTTGAGGCCACATTTAGCAAACCATATTTTCATAAATTTTATCAATAAAACCGAATGATCATTTAGTTTTAACAAAATTGTTTAACAACTCAATTTCTCAGTTTTATGTTATATATGAATTAAAAGTTTAATTTTGTATTTGAGAACCATGAATTTTATCTCTATGAACCTCACTAAAATAATGATGCTGTAAACAAAATGACTTTGAGTGAACCTGACTCCATAAGTAGAAAATATTTGCTTATGCCTCAGTAAAAGTTTTGTATAATAATAGATATTAATCATTTGACTATAACAGAATTATAAATCTTGAAATTTTACTGTAGAAATAAATTATTTGTCAACACTAGTTTTCTTTTATAATGTGAAAGTTAACATGAATAATATAATTTATAAGAAACAGTTTAGAAGGGAATTTAACAAAGGAGTAGGTAAGCATTGGTTATTTACTCTGTTATTCTTCCAGTAGTGTTGGGAATGATAGAAAATTAGAACTACTCACAATTCCTAACCCAGTGTCTCAATTTTGAAGAATAAATTTCTATTGGGTTGCCATCTTATGATTGATAGATAAAATAAATTTGTGAGATTGATACTGTGTGACCTTTAATAAAAATAATTTTGTTTAGAAATAAAATATTTAACTAGGAAATCTCTTCTCTTTTTACCTAAGGTATCTTTTCATACTAAAATGAAAGTTTCTTCAAAGAAGACAAATTAATTGAATTCTTGGAATATTTAATCTATGCTATCAAAGTTTGAATTATAAATTCAGACCACACAAGTCTCTGAACATGAAGTCACTTGGCATTTATTGATTATTTGTTATTCACTCCTAATACACAATCATTTCTAAGTAGATTTCCACATCTTACGTGGCAGATAAACTCAATTAATAAAAAAGTTTAAGTATTATAGAAATATCCATTTAGTAACATAATCTGTGTATATATATATATATATATATATAATTATTGTTTTCATCAAAGTTCAGATGAAAAATTGGTTCATATGAAATAACGTTTTATAGGTGACTTCTTGGGTGATTTAGATACCAGGGTTACTGTGGCCTTATAGGACTACTGTCAGTGTTCTGTTTCTATTTAATTCTGTGGGGCAGGCCCAACTTCCCTGAGCAGCTTGACATCCTCTGGGACCTCCAATGTATGGTTAATTCTGTAACTACTTTAATCACAGCTGCTGATTGAGAGCCACATCAGTTAAATTTACTTTCTGTACTCATTTCCTCTCCCTGCCAAGTCATCCAGGGCATACAGAACTGCATTGAATTGCCTGCAGTTCTCAGTAACTCCATCCTCCAACCAGTACTCTATCTCCCTACCCACCAGTCTTCTTCCTACCATTTCCCAAAGTGCACATGCAACATGTAGTGCCCTCTGAGTTTCATTTTCCAACCCAAGGATACCCACAGAGTTTATAACAATATCTCTGAGGTTATGCCCCCTTCTGCTATAAGAAGAATATCCAGTGAGAACTGGATGTCTAATGATCAGGGAAAAACCCCACAATCAACAAAAGTCAATACAATTTGACTACTTTAGAGAATAGTTATCCCACTACATGAAGCCCTGGGTATCGAAACACAACCAAAGCACAAGAAAATGACCTCAAATCCAATCTTATAAAAATGATAGAAACCTTCAAAGAGTACATTAATAAATACCTCAAAAATACAGAAAAATTCAATTAAACAGATAAAGAAAATGAATAAAATGGCTAGAGATCTGAAAATGGAATTAGAAACAACAAGAAAATATAATCTGAGGGAATCCAGGAGATGGACAATGTAAGAAAGAAAACAGGCAAAACAGTCACAAGCCTCAGAGAAACTCAGGAATAGAAAACAAGATAGAACAAAATGATACATCACTGAAAAATGTTAAAGCTAAAAATTTTCTAACACACACATCCATGAAATCTGGGGTACTACTGAAAGACCTAACCCAAGAATGTTAGGAATGTAAGGAGGTAAAGAATCTTTAATCTAAGGATCAGAAAATATTTTCCACAAAATTATAGAAGAAAAATTCTACAACCTAATGAAAGAAACACCTACAAATAGACAAGACACTTACATAAGAGAAATTATATTGGACCAGAAAAGAAAAATTTCCCACAACATAATAAACAAAACACTAAATCTATACCACAAAGAAAGAATGATAAAAGCTAAAAGGGGAAAGACCAAGTAACTTACAAAGGCAAAACTACCAGAATAATACCAAGCTTCTCAACAGAGTCTCTAAAAACTAGAAGGTCCTGAACAGATGACTTACAGCCTCTAGGAAACCACACATGACAATACAATTCACTACAGAAAATACTTGAAGGGAAACTCCAACACAAGGAAATGAACTACCTACAAGGGAGCTCAGGAAATGTATTCTATATCAGTGAAAAGAAAATAATGGAAACACTCACACATATAGACATACACAGATACAGATACACCACAGTCACCCACACACACACACACAAATTGGATATTTTATACATATTTACATTTAAAATATTATCCTTTTCCCAATTTCCTCTCTGGAACCCCCTATCAGAATCCCACTCTCCTTGCTTCTGTGAAGGTGCACCTCCTCTCACCCACCCACTCCCACCTCATTACCCTGGCATTCCCCTGCACTTCAGAATCTAGCCTTCATAGACCAAGGGCTTTTCCTCCTACTCATGGCCATTAAGTCCATGCTCTGTTACATATGTGGCTAGACACATGGGTCCTTCCATGTGTACTCTTGATTGGTAGCTCCCTGGGAGCTCTGGGTTGTCTGATTGTCTGATACTATTGTTCTTCCTATGGGGTTGCAAACCCCTTCAACTCCTTCAGTTCTTTTGCTTGCTCCTCCATTGGGGTCCTCGTGCTCATGTTCAGTCCAGTGGTTAGCTGTGAGCATCCACCTCTGTGTTTGCCAGACTCTGGTAGAATCTTTTGGGAAATAGCTATAACAGACTCCAGTTAGCAAGCACTTCATGGTGTCTGCAATAGTGTCTTGGTTGGGTGACAGTATATGGGATAGATCCCCAGGTTGGGCAGTTGGAGATGGAGTTTCCCTCAGCTTTTACTCCATCTTTTAGTCAGGAGCCATTCTGGGTTAAAAATATGTAGATGAGTGGGTAGCCCCATCAACCGTCCAGTAGCCTTGCCTAACCTCTGGCTATTGTGTCTACAGGTTCCCTGTCCCCTTTGCTGGGATTTTCAGCTAATCTCATCCCCGTTGGGAGCTGGAAGCTTCTTGGGTTCCTGGCATCTGAGACTTGTTAGTGGCCACCCCCAGTTCTCCATCCCCCGTTGGCTCATGTCAGTAGGATTTGCTGTAGGAAGGAGAGGAAGGAAGACCACAAATTCGAGTACTATCTGGAGTAGCCATTCCAATATCTAAGAAAATAGACTTTCAACCAAAAGTAATCAAAAGGAATAGAGAGTACTTCATTTTGATCAATAAAAATTTTACAAAAATGGGACAACAGTTCTGAATTTATATGTCCCAAACCCAAGGATATTCACATTTGTAAAAGAGGCATTACTAAAACTAAACTACACATCAATACCCATAAGAACAACATGCCAACCACCAGAGCTCCCAGGGACTAAACCACTACCCCAAAACTATACATGGACTGACCCATAGCTTCAGCTGCATATGTAGCAGAGGGTGAACTTGTAAGGCACCAATGGAAGGAGAAACCTTGGTTCTGCCAAGGTTGGAACCCCAGTGTAGGGGAATGTCAGGGGTCGGAAGGGGGATAGATGGGGAGGGAAATACCTTCATAGAAGAAGGAGAAAGGGTGTGATAGGGGTTTATGTCCAGGAAACTAGGAAAGAGAATAACATTTGAAATGTAAATAAAAAAACAATAAAAGGAAAAAAAAAAGAAATTAAGAACCATGTATTTCTGAGCCACAGGAGTATGAAAAAGAAATTGTCATCCTTGTCATTTAATTTCTAATTAATTTTCATCCTTGATACATACTTAAAACAAATATTACTCCTCTATGCCTCTATTCAAAGCCCTTCTGCCATCACATAACTAAATATATTTATTATCTTCACACTAATCTTTTTAAAGAACTTTTGTCTGTCTACAATTTCTATATAACATTCATATTTTTCATGCCCCTTTTGGAATTGGTATCTGTGTATGAAATAAAATTTTGATAATTCTTCTCATTTATTTTTGTTGTTACATCCCTTCCAGTCTGCTTTCCTACCATTCCTCATCCCAGTCCTCCTCAGCACTGTGACCAAGAAGATGTCCCCAACCCAACATGTCACCCACATTCTCACACATGCTAGGCCTCCGTATTTCTTGGAGCTTCAAGTCCCTCAAGGGTTAAGCTTGTCTTCTCTCACTGAGGCCAGGCTAGGCAGTCCTCTGTTGTATATGTCAGGGACCTCAAACCTGCTAGTATATGATATGTGGTTGGTGGCTCAGTTTCTGAGAGATCACAGAGGTCCAGGTTAGTTGAGACTGCTGTTCATTCTATGGGCTCACCGTCCACCTGAACTCCTTCCAGCCTTTCCCTCATTCAACTAACAGGCTCCATGAACTGTAGACCATTAGATGGGCATAAATGTCTACGTCTGTCTCAGGTATTTGGGAGCAGGAAAGAAGCCATGAGGGCCAGGAGAATGAAAGGAAATATAGAGTATTGGGTGGTGGGAAGTAGAAGGACCCTCTAGAATGGACCAAAGACTTTGAAGGCAAGAGACCCTCAGGAGTCCAGGGAAGGACCTTAGATGGAATACCCAGCAGAAAGGAGAGAGAACTTGTAGAGTCCATCTGTAGTAGAAGACAGGGCATTGCAAGAGTGGGGTTGCCATCCCCTAGTAAAAAACTCTGACCAAGAATTGTTCCTGTTGGAACAAAAAGGAACAAAAAAGGAAAAGAGACTGAGGGAAAGGAAGTCCAGTGACCATTCCAAATTAGTATCCATCTCAAGGGGAGAATCTAAGGCCTGACACTATTATTGATGATAGGAGACTAGCATGGCTGTCCTTTGAGAGGCCCAACAAGTAGCTGACTGATACAGAGACATATATAGTAAGCTTTAACTGATACAATATATCTGAAGTTATGGAACATAAAACTATTTAATAACATATACATATATATTTATATATATTACACAATCATTGAGATCATTAGAACAGTTCATGGAAATGAAAGTCTAGAGTTATTTCTCAGAAGATTCTTCACATTTGAAAAGATTGGGAAAGAAACTTAGTAGCAGTTTTTCTCACAATCTTTTTTATCTTATGGTGTCATTAGAATAAGAAGTTACTATATTAAAATATAAAAACTGTATCTGATTTTGTCGTGGCATATCTTTTTCTAGCTACTTAATTTAGAATAATGATTAGACAAAAACTCAGAACAAGAGATTGTGAAATATCATTTTATTACAAAGATAGTGAGTTAAATTTGTGTAACAGAAGATATGGTTTTTACAAAGAAATCACACTGGAAAATAATGAAACATACCCTAAGAGATCTTAATATTTGATTAGATTACACTCATCACTGTCAGAAGATACAAAACTGTAAAGTTATAGGGAAGGTCTTTGGAGAAGAAGTTTAATCCAGTAACATGGTTGCTCTGGTCACAGCCAAAGACCAAGGTCTGTGTGATCCAGATGGAATGCAGACACACAACACTTTTAATCTCTTTGGCTGAAATAAAACATGACATCTGTACAAAGCTTTAAGGTAAAATTAGTTTGGAGAAGGAAGAAACCATGTTCTTGTTCCAATACTGATATCAAATTGAGGGACAGATGAAGTGACCAATCAGAGAAAGTTGATGGAATGAGTCAGAGACTCGAGATGCCAAATTCTCACTAGAAACACTTAGAGAAGATGAGCTATTTAAGAGCAGCACATGTAGAGAGAGTTGGGAATCAGTGCAATGAATGAAGTACAGTGGAGGAGAGTTTGTTTCTGAGTCAGAAGATGATAGAAGATTAGGAAAGATAGCCAGTTAATTTGAGTCCAAGCAAAGAAATTCAGTGAGATGTTGAGAGAAGTAAGATAGACTCAATGAGCTTGGAGAAGAGTTTGAGCTGGAACTGCACTGTTGAACCAAAGAGCCAGAATTTAGAAAGAGCTAGTAATAGGGAGCTTGTTCAGCAGTAAGACCATACACCAATTATAGCAGGCTAAGAAAAATTATTTTACATATTTATTTTTGAAAAGAAAAACCCTCAGAAAATTCAAAGAATGGGGATTAGTCATGTAAGAAGTCATTCAGAAGACATGCTTCCACAAAAAGCAGAAAAGACACCTCATTGTTTTCCCTATGGTAAATGAATATTAGCACTGTGAGGATTAAGGTGTTAAAGAAAACTTAACATATATTTAAAAAGAAGGACTGGAAGCTTAGACAATAGTAACAGTTTGTTTTTCTGAAAGTTAACAATGCCAAGTTGTGGACATGAAGCTTAAGTTGTAATAAACTCCAGTGCAGCAGAAAGTCAAGAAACAGGAGACATCTGGCAAGAAAAGTTTTAGGACACCAGTGCACTCTGCTAAGGAGAGGGATCTTATAGTTTATAAATACCAAGAATCAAAATAAGTATTGTAAAAGAAGTCTGCCTAAAATGAGTATTATGATACTATGTGCCATGGCATTGCACAAAGAACTGTAGGATTTATTATTTATCATCTAGGTTGGTGTTAAATAAAATATTTTTAGGACTGTGTTCCTTGCTTTGGGAGCAACAATGTTTATTTGTGTAATTATATAATGGTACTATGGAATTACTTTAGAATATATAATTGAACATACCTAAAGGCAAAACTTTTTCATTAAAAGAGATTTCATATTAGGGATTTTTAAAAAGTTTTATAACTGTAAAGACTTTGGAGGCACATGGAGATAGACTTAATGCATAAGAGGTAGAAATGAGTTAGGCTAGTGCTGAAAGGAATGTTATATTTTAAAACAATATTATTGGATGAGATGTTCAAAAAGATTACTCATGTGATGACAAATCTTTATTCTGGAACTAGTATATTAATGAAAAGTTTGGAGTCCTGTGCTATTATCTAAGGAAACTTTAATTTAAGAAAGGTCTAAGATTGTTTATTATCAGTTGTAGGGTTTAGAACAAGGCCCTCAAAGAGCTAGGCAACCATGTTCTTCTGAGACATATCTCAGGTTAAAAATGCAGTATTTAAGAAGACAATATTTCACTGAACACTAGTTTTGTTGATGTTATAATTTTGTACTTCCTGGCTTTAGTAACTTTCAAAACTAATATTATTTATAATTAGTTGCATAGCCATAGGAAAAGACTAAACCATATACTTCATTATTCTATCTAATACATAATATTTAATTTGTCAAGGACTTCATTTAATTCTATATAATCTGAAGAGCAGGCCAGCAAGATAGATCAGCATGCTATTGCAGGTAGTGCCAAGCTATCATACTTTCACAATGTATTCCTGCAAACTTTCAAACAAATTCAATATATCCTTTAAAATTGCTGTTTTTTCATGATTTTGCTACAACAATGAAAAAATGTAATACACACATTTATATTAAGTCCATTTAAACCCTAATATGTCAATCGTGCTATGCTATCATTGGCAGAAGCTTATTTTGCCTCTAGCAAAACACTCTGGTAGAGTTCTCTGGTGAAAAATGAAGCCCACTGTGATATTTACCTGTGAATTCTTCTTTTCCTATTCTCTGTATCCCTTCTTCACTCACCAGCCTATAGTTTCACAAATTCAGGAGAATTTCACCTTTGCCCGTCTTTATAAAACTGGTCCTGGGAACTTCTTGGCTCCCTGGCATCTGGGACTTTTTAGTAGTTACCCCAATTTCCCCTCCTCCACTTCTATACACCTCCTCTCAAATTCCTGATCCTCTACTTTTCCCCCTCTTCCCTTATCCGAACTATCCCACCCTTTTTCCTCCCTGTCCTGTCTCCTTCGCAGATCTTTCTCTCTCTCCCTGTCTTTCCTAAGAATATTTTCTTCCTCTTTCTGAGTAGCACTGTGACATCCAAACTTTGGAATAAACTTCTTTCTTCTTGGGTTTTATATTGTCTGTGAGTTGTGTCATGGGTAATCTGAGATTGTTTTTGACTAATATTCAATTATCAGTGAGTACGTAGCATGTGTGTTCTTTTGAGATTGGGATGCTGACACAGGATGCTATTTTCAAGATTCATCCATTTGCTTGATAATTTCATGAAGACATTGTTTTTAATAGCTGAGTATGGAAATCATTCCAGCAGTTATTCAGAAAATTAGAAATAGTTCTGCCTGAGAATACAGACACTGCTATGCCCAATAGATGTTCCAACATATAACAAAGACACATGCTCCACTATGTTCATAGCAGCCTTATTTATAATAACCCCAAGCTGGAAACAACCCAGATGTCCCTCAGGATAGAATGGACACAGAAAATATGGAGCATTTACACGATGGAGTACCTTCAATCTCAAGGATAACTTAGGCATAATTGACTAGTTTGTTTGCCAATCATGTCAAAGTCATCAGAATTTTGGGTTTCACAAAATCAGTCCCCTGTGAAAATTGAGATTGTATAGAGATATGCTTAACACATCAATTAATGAAGATTATTCTGTGTGTGATATTTTGTTTTAGAGTATTTCTGACGTATTAACTAAAAGTTATACATATCTATTTTGAATGTGTGGAAACTAAAGAAGTTATTCCTGTTTCTGTCTGACTACATTTCCAAGTGTTTCTTTATTTGTTGTTCTCAAGCAACTAAAGTTAACTTCAGAAATTATAATTGCTGAATAGTATCGCAAGGAATACAGATCCTATATAAATCAGCAAAATCTTGTTTTTGTTGTGATTTCAAAGCAGCAGATAAGAATATGTGAACCATATGCTGATTAACATACCTTAGACATTTTCAGTATTCATATAATGGTTTGAATCTGAAAGCAGTGTCTTTGTAAGATTGAAGACTAGTTGTGGGTCATGTGGTTTTAAAAGACTAGTAGATAGTGATTATTGACAGATGAATTCATAGCCTAAATGGCTTTGAGAATGGGTGGCAAATTGAAGGAGATAGGTCACTGGGATGTGCTGTTAAATGCTATATGTCTCCTCAGATAATTTTTTCCCTCTCTGTTACCAGTATAATTAAGCTACTCTGATAAGCCACAGACGCCATACTATGATACTCAGTTTCACCAGGCATAGACTAAGAAAGAGGAGACTCACAGACAATGAATTGAAGTCTCTTAAACTATACAACAATTAATTGTTCGTTCTTATAATTAGTTTTCATGAATTTTATCTGAACTGACAAAATCTTATCAACTCAATCACCACACTTTAAAGAAAACTGCTATTCATGATAAACATATAGTTTACATTTCTCCATTAAATAGAACCAGAATACATGATAACTGACAACATGATGGCCACATGTTAGATATTGGGATGCAATAAGGACAAATGAATTCTCAGCATTGCGGAAGTATTGTGAAATATTTAATCAGGAAAATAATTAATTTAAAAATGTATTATAATTGTAATAGAGAAGCTGAGATATAACTAAATGATTGAAAGGTAAAAATATATCAATGAGGGAGTTAATAATTTATGAATAAAACATAGTCCTTTATGGCAGCAATTCATCTGGGAATAAAATCATTAAGTAATATGTAACTTAGTAATCCCCATTTCAACTCAAAATTTTGGGAGCCTGAACAAACACAAATAATGTAAATTAAAAAACATTGGATATTATATACTAATAATATGAGAGAAGACTAATTTTAATTCAGAAATGTTTCTGTGACACTCTTCATAATTCAAAGTTGTTCAATCAACTAGATGTCCATCAAGAAAATGTAATAGTTGCATGCAATGGAAATTTATTAAGCCACAAAATATTCCATATACTAGAAATAGGTAAAACTGGTTTTATTCATATTAAAGCAAATTAGTGAATGCAAAGGAAGACAAATATTGTATGTTTTCTTTCATTTATTAATTTTATAGAGAGACATGAGTCACGGATGCATATATGTCTGAATGCTAAACTGTAAATGTCCAGGGTTATGAACAGGCATAATAATCCCAAAAAATTGAAAAAATAGGAGGTAATATAAAAAACTTGGCTAAAAAGTACATGCAATTTTATGAAAATGCCCTTATTCAACAAACTTATTATATGTACAACAATATATGTCAGTTAAATTATAGGATGAAGGCAAGTGAAATCACTTTTTTAGTATAGAGATATACCATTTATTTTATTATTTCTTCCTTATTTTCTATTTATGTATTATAAATTACTTTAGTTCTTCTATGTAGAGAAATTGAATATTTTATCCACTGAAGTATTGTCTTGTTTTGGTCCTAGGAAAGTTCTGGCCCTTGTATTTTCTAGCCTGATAGTGAAAGTGCACTAAATGTAAATTTGATTCTTCATCAGTGTAGATCCAACCTTAAGAGATGAAATTGGTATGAGGCAAGTCCCTCTCAAATGAGCATCTTGTGCTCTTAAACATTGGATGGTACTCAAAGACGGATATATCTCTCTGGATATGCTGAACAAAACATTTCACTTCATTCATAAACACCATCATAAAGGAACATGAAATGTACTGCTAAGACCCTCTCGCTTTTTTATTAGCAACTGTTCTTTATTTGAGAGGTAGTATGTCACAGTTACACTTAGAAAGTTTATTTCTCTGTTAAGGTCAGAAAGTTTTTATGTCCATCATTTAATTCCTTGTATTGACACAAGAAAAGTACTATGTCTGCATTTAAGGATAATTGAATAATTGGGTGACCTTCCTGGGATAATTCACTAGTACTTAGCTTCTCTGAGAAAGTTCATTTTATGTGAATGAAATGTGGATGTTTATGGTGTCTCATGTCTTTGCTCCCATCATTCAAGATGTCAAGGCAAGAGGATCTCAATGTGTTCTGGGCCAGGTGGTTGTCTCAAATGCATTTTATAAATTCCAGAAGTACAAAATAAAACAATTACAAAACCATTAAATTTTAATTAGTAAAATATTTTTTCAAATATATCTTCAATGATAACATTTAATTAATATGTCTATATAATTAATTTGAGATTTCTTTATTAGTTAAAATAAATCTCCATATAGCTGTAGTTGACACAGTCAATATATTTATACATTAGCATTTATTTTGCCATCAAGCATTAAATTTAACTGATGATATATAATATGAAATTCTAAAAAAGTCTTTGAACTTCTCCTCTTATCTCTAAGATAACCAAAGTATATAAGTATATGAAAAATATATGAATATAAGTATATGAAAAATATCAAAATAAGGGGGGTGGAGATGAAGTCTTAATCAAAATATAATTATTTTTTACACTTCTTCTTTCTGGTTCTCTCTTGAAGATGTCTGAGGTGGGAAGAACCCCAGTGGGAGCAAACTTTGTCTTATATGGTATTTAGGGTTACCTTTTATATGGTGATATATTTACCTGTCTTAAGTGCAAGTTACTTTGCAGTCTTAGCTGATGTGCTCACCTGAATCTTCTGAGGCCAGAAAATGCTCTCTCTTGCATGTAGCACCTCATCTTAAAACAATTGGTGATTAAATAAGGATTAATTGCTAGAGACTGTTCACTCTTGCTCAGAAGTCTCTGCCTCTAGCTTGCCAGGCAGCAGGAAGGTTTGGGGCAATAAACCTTTATTGATCCAGGAAATCAGAGTCATACTAGCAGAAGAAAAAACTTTTACCCAAGCAATTATGTATGTATTCATATAAATTCATACCTAAATTCACACATACTTATTCATATATCTTCATGCAAACTAGGTGGACTCAGCTACAGACTTATCTCATAATTCCATACAAGTCTGTAAAGAAAAAAAGTTTTTCTCCTCTTTAGTAAGACTAAGAAATCTGGTACAAAAGAGTTAATAATTAGATTAACAATCACTAATGAAATTTTAAGAATTCTTATTGAGTCATCATTAACAATTAAGAAATCCTCTATTTGTCTATATAGCATCTCTTCAAGATAGTACATCTTTATTCTGCGGTTAAAAATCTGTTCAAAAGGGATGACTAATATCTAGAGATTGCTATATATGTTTAATAATAACAAAAAAGCATATTAATAGCAGGGATCATTCTTCAAATGTAATCTTGGGCAAGGGAATGAATATATCATAGTTATATAATCCATGGCTGAACCATCTCAGGAATATCACTTGCTTATTTTTAGCTTCTCCTAGATGGCTCCTAGAAGTTTGTCACAACAGATTTTGAACAATTATTCAAAAGATGTGATTGATCTTCACTCAAATTTGGTATTGGGTTTTTATGTGTATACCCATGCAAGCTCAAAACGTAAAGGACTATCACTGTGTTGTTTTAATTATATAAACTAAAAACCAACCCATTCGTTGTCCAAAACATTGAGGCCATAAAAATTTAAGCATTAGTAAGCATTTGTTGAATTTCTAGAAGATATGAGTGAGAATTTCTGGTAGGCACTCTTCTGAAATGACAATTTTCATTACTAACAATTTATTAGAGTAGGTTTTAAAATATGAGCCTAAAGTATAGTTTTATTCTTAGGACTAGAAAGGGGTTGATCTTTGCCACTCATTATTCATCGATAATCACCTAAAATTCTTGTATGATGCAGCATGAATAGATGGATGGGCCTTGATAAGAGGTAAAAATTGGTCTTCAGTGTTTGGAAGGCAGACTTTCCTCTTGCACTAAGAGTCATAACTATACAAATCTATAAAGATGCAAATATCCTTGAGAAACCATTGTTGTAAGACCCTGAAGTGGCCTTACCTCAGGAGCACAACCCACAGATCACAAATTGCCAAAGGAGCAATGCAATAGCAAGAGGTTTAATGATCCACATTCATGAGGTTGCTCATCCTCGCAGGGAGAGGCAACCCTGAAACCAAAAAGCACACTTTTTATTCTTTACAGAGGGCAGACTTCAGCAACAGGGTTAGTTGGCCTATTCTTATTGGTGGAACACAGGACAAAGGATCTTTTCAGGTATTAGTTGGCCTGCTCAAGGGGCTGTTCTTGGCTTAGTTAGTCACTTTCCTTATCCAGCCTTGGAAAGTCCTTGGAAAACTGCTAAGTTGACAAATCCTTTAGAGCAGGGGAGGAACTGGGTGGTCAAGTATGGTCAGCCTGACATCTTCTGGTTGTTCTCAGGATTTACCACAGTGAGGGGTAGGGTCTCTTTCTGAGAACAGCTACTTGTTTTGTTTTAATTACCTTGGTCTTGGTCAGTGAGGCCTAGTCATTCTGACTACTAAAACTTTGCCATAACATTAGGCAACCTATTTCTTATAACCTTGTTTTTACAACTTTGTTTCTCATATCTATGGAACTTTATATCTACACCATAAAACATCAACAAGAATAAGCAGAATATACACTCATTAACATAGGCCAAGTCTAGAGTCAATGATTCCATATATAAAACAAGAGTTCAAATAAGGTGTTCCAGATATCTCTACATTTCCCTCACATGTCCCCTTTGACATTTTCTTTCTAATTGTCAAATTCTAGAGCTTTACTGGAGAGTAACTTTTAAAACTTTGAAAATATCAAAGTTTGAACACTTTATTTTTAATATTTTTATGTTTTGTCACACAATAATTAAATAATTATTGAATAAAGTATAATGTTTTAACACATATACAATATGTAATCACCAGAACAGGGAAACGGGCATATTCGTCAATGCCCGCAGTTATGAGTTTCTTGTGTTGATAACTTTTCTACAAGCTATTTTGAAATAACTAGTTATTTGGAGTATGTCAAGGTTATGGTATTATGCTGTAAGAAGACAGCAATTGAGGGCAGAGGGTAAATTGGTTTTATTGGTTGTAATTCACATTATTGTGAAAATATCATGGCAAAAATAAATCGAATTAGGAATGTTTTATTTTGTCTCCAAATTTGAGGATATGGCCCATTGTAACATGAGAGTCATGATAGTAGGTATTTTGTGGTGTCTAATCACAATGCTTTCACATCTTCTTGCCTCCTTAGGCACTGTCTGGCTTTCTTATTTTCAGACTCTCCATCTTTCAGATTGTCACATAATAATTACAAAAATTATTGAGTCTGTGAGAAACACAAAGTCTTCCTCCTATTTAATTATGACCAGAATATTACATAGAGTTCATACAGTTGTGTTAGCCACAGTTAAAGTATGTCTTTCCACCTAATTAGCATATGCTAGAGCGTCCCTCACAGGCAAGCCTAGGTGCATATCTTCTAGGTGATTCTAGACCTTTCTTCAGTGACATTCAGCAACACCACTTACATTAAGACATTTGAATTAAATATGTAAAATTTGAACGAAATCCTTATTTTACATCTGGGGAAATTGAAACTTTGCTTTACCTAACACTGAGAAGAATCTTCATGAAATTATGTGAGTTTATATTTAAAGACTGACAAATGTTGTCTCTGTCTCCGTCCCGCAGAAAGGGGCGACACCACGACGTTCTTCTCAAAGCAGTTTATTCAGGAACCTTTCTTTCTGCCTGCAAGCAGCAATCTCCTACCCCCAAAACACACTCCCTACTAAAAAACCCGTAACCACGCCCCATCCGTTCAGTCTACGTAGTCTCAGTTCATAGGTTCACGCCAAATGGCCTGATCTTGTGTCATGGTGCGCCTGCGCAGCTCTCACAATGGTCGTGGCTTACTTTTGGGTGTATGAGGAAGTCAGGTGCTAGTCATAAGACTTGGCAGCAGTCCTGGGTGCCATTTTGGGATTGCCGCTACACCGGCTCCCCACATATCTCCCTTCTTTACATTTGGCAGAGAAAATGTCTGTCTTAATTTGCCTGCTGCAGCAATGCCCCTTACCCATCATCAGGAGACAAACAGCTTAGGTTTGATCACTGTCTGAGGTTAGTGACACGCCCAGGGAGTCTTACCCGTCACTGACTATTTCTCTAGCATGCCAAGCCACACTTGAGGAGACTGTCCTGTCTCCACTGCTGCAAAAGCCTGAATCATTAAGGCTTCAGTTCTGCATGACGGAACCGCATATGGCAAATGCACCAAAAGGCCAGGACGCTCATAAGAATCAGGCACAAGGCGAGTCCAGCAAGTCCTGCCCATTCTTTTAGCCAAGAGGCAGCTGTGGTGATCCAATAGGCCAGCCCTCCAGCTAAAGACACGTCCACACGGGTGGAGTTGATATGAATGATGGATTGTCCAAGTCCCCGAACTAGTCTATCAAAATGTTGAGACCATTTCCTGTAATATACTGAGATAAGTTGTGGGATAAATCCAAAGCTTCTGCAACACCTGCGGATAAACTATTCACAGCAACAGCAGTGTGTACTATCGAGGTAAGTGATACGGCCGCAGCTGTGGCTGCGGCTGCAGAGATTGCTATAGCAGAAACAATGGCTGCAGTGATGCCAAAATCCCTTTTTTGCCTAAACAAAGTCATAACAGAAGGAGCCTGAACAGGCCAGGGTACAAAACAAAGCATCCTAGTCACAACAGCTAAAGAATATGCAGATGCATTCCAACACATACTATAGAAACAACTACCACTACTACAATTAACAACATTATCATCGTAACTCCCATTATAGACAATAAACACAAAAGGAGGCCACATACAGACAGGCATAGCCTTAAAGGTAACATTAAGCCCATAAGCAAGTTGAGAAACAGAGGTTTCAAATCCTATAGATGCATTCCAATGAAAGCTTACCCCAACCCCCTCCCACTAACATGCACAGAGGAGAGATATCTGTGCAACTACCATTCACTCCACAAAACAACCACACATTGAAAGGATTACCAGCTACTGCCTGAGCAGGATTCTGATAGGTCCAATTATATCCTGAAAACGAGGCATTATGGGCTGTGCTAATATAAGGAGAAAAAGTAAAATACTTCTTTACAGCCCATGCTGCCTTTCTAGCCTGACACCCAATCCATAGCGGAAGTGACTCACGGGTACCCTTGCAAAAGGGAGCCCATTTAGGTTGGGAAGGTATGGTATCATTGCCTTTGGAAATACTGGCAGGCCACACCCCTCGAATCCATGTGGCATTAGCTTTGGTAGAACTATTGATAGGCATATCAAATCATGCAGCTGATTGATTATACATTTGAATGCAATCACTATTCTGAGAAATATTTTGAATCATCTGAAAGCATAGCAATCCCTTCAGCTGAAGCTGCAATGAGTCATTGACAGGCACTATTTCTCCATCCCATGGCAAAAAGGGTAATTGTAATGAAACATTAGAAGAGAAAAACCGGGGAAACATTTGTGTCGAATGCATCAATGGCAGGGGTTTGGGAAATACAGATAAAAGTCCCCAGCGTAGGTCGTCAGCCATCACCGCAGGAAGCATCAGCAACACTAGGAACATCCATAGTATCCTCCTTCCATTCATCTTGGACTGCTCTGGTCAGCCTCTCCCGGACCCACAGCAGCTGCCAATGATCCTGGGGAAACACACAAAGAGACCTTCTCGCCCAAACCAACACTGGATCAGGGCCCTGACAAGTACAAGTTAGAACGTCCTTCCACATGACCATGCATTTTGAAGAAGCATCAGGGTTGACATGATGCTCGACTACAACCTGACCCTGCTTATCTTCATTTAAAAAATTCAAGGTAAAAAGGGCAATGGCTAACCTTTCCCTAGGGGTGGAGCCAGCAGAGGCAATTCCCCCCCTTTTTTTTAATCAAGTATTCCTTTAGGGTGCGATGGGCTCGTTAAATAATGCCCTGCCCCTGAGGGTTATAGAGCAATCCATGAGTCAATCGAACACCCATCATTTTACAAAAGGATGCAAAAGAAGCAGAAGTATATGCCAGCCCATTATCAGTTTTCAATTCTTTAGGCTGTCCCCGGGCACCCCAAGCTTCAAAGCAATGTGCAATCACATGACATGCCTTCTCTCCTATATGTAGAGAGGCAAAAACAACTCCAGAAGCTGTATCGATGGAAATATGAAGATATTTTAACTTTCCAAGTTCTGGAAAGTGGGTAATATCCATTTGCCATAGGTGTAGAGGGCACAACCCACGTGGATTGACCCCAACCCCAATCTGAGGCAATAATGGGGCACATATTTGGCACATTTTTACAATATCTGTCACCTCTGCATGAGAAATTTTAAATGTGGAGGACTAGCCTTGGAGTTAACATGAAAATCTGAATGAAAATCTTGGGCCGATGTAACAAGTGAAGCAATGAAGAAGGTCATGCATACCCTAGAGACTTTATCTACAATATCATTCACCTCAACCAGGGGTCCAGGCAATCCGGTATGATCACAAATGTGTTGTGCAAAAAAAGGTGAGGATCTCTTTAAAATTAAATCACATAAGGTAACAACTAAATTTCCAATGGAAGATTTTAAATTAACTTTGCCCACCACTTCCAAACAGAGTAACATATTAACACCATATTGGCTATCAGAAATCAAATTAAAAGGGCCTGGAAATAATTCAAACATCTTAATCACAATTTGTAAATCAATAACTTGGGGTGATGCAGGGGGAAATTGTATGATAACTGGTGCTGCTCCTGCAACTACATATGTTCCATGACCCGTCTTGGAACCATCTGTAAAGATGAACAGAGTATACGTTAAGGGAAGTTTAGAAGTAATATGAGGAAAAATCACAGGATGAGCTGTAATCAATTTCAATATTGGATCCTTGGGGAAATGATTATCAATGTTACCTTGAAAACTGCACCTCACAATAGTCCAATCATCTATTGAGACTGACAACACTTCCAGCTGCTTTACATTATAGGGAACTATCAAATCCTTTGGGGGGATGCCAAAGTACTGTATACATTGCTGAATGCCAAGCAAGACTAACTCAGCCACTGAGGTGGGATAATGAACAAGTGTTTTGGCTGGGGATATCTTTAGATGTATGCAGAGCAAGGGAGTCCCTTGCCATGAGACCCCCATTGGCTGTAATTCTGTTGGCAGGATACACAATGCAATAGGCTGTGACTCATCTCGGCATTTTAAAGCAGCAACTTGAATGCCCTGCTCCACCAAACTCAAAACCGCTCTGGTAGCATCATTAAGGCATCTGGGAGAATTCAAATCGTTATCGCCTGGTAAGAGGTCATATAGTGGCTGTAGTTGTTTATTGGTTAAAGACAAATAAGGGCGGACCCACTGAATGTCTCCCAATAATTTTTGAAAATCATTTAATGTACATAATTTATCAGTGAAAATGTGAATCTTTTTTATAGAAATAAATAAGTTTAATAATTTTAGAAGGAAAAGAAAGAAAAAGTGTCATCTGACCCTTTAAAAGTACAATTTTATTTATTTGGATCTCATTGAGAACTCCAGATTACCTTGATCTATTGAATACACTACAATGTATAACACATATTATCTGTAATATGTAGTAGTATGTATTTAATCCTGTGCTTTTGGTACATCTTTCATACCATGGCAGTCTTCTACAGGACAGAAAGCTTAGAAGCAATTTCATGTTGATCTGATTAGAACTTGTCTTAGTTGTCTCTTGTATTCTGTTGGTGATGCTTGTATCTACAGCTCCTTGTCTCTTCCTTTGGTTTTCTATATCCAGGGTTGTCTCCCTTTGTGCTTTCTTGATTGCTTCTATTTCCATTTTTAATTCCTTCACCTGTTGTTTGTGTTTTCCTGTAATTCTTTCAGGGATTTTTGTGATTCCTCTCTATAGGGTTCTTCTTGTTTATTTATGTTTTCCTGCATTTCTCTAAGGGATTTCTTTATGTCTTTCTTGAAGTCCACCATCATCATGTTCAAATGTGATTTTAAATCTAGATCTTGTTTTTCTGTTGTCTTTGGATATTCAGTGTTTGCTTTATTGGGAGAATTGGGCTCTGATGTTGCCATGTAGTCTTTGTTTCTGCTGCTTGGGTTCCTGCACTTGCTTCTAGCCATCAGGTTGTCTCTGATGTTACCTTGTTCTGCTATTTCTGATAAGTGGCTAGACCATCCTATAGGCCTATGTGTCAGGAGTGCTATAGACCTGTTTTCCTGTTTTCTTTCAGCCAGTTATGGGAAGAGAGAATTCTGCTTTCAAGCATGTAGTCTTTCCTGTGTACTTGTCTTCAGCTGTTTCTGTGGGTTTGTGTCCTCAGTCCACCAGGAGGTTCACAAATGTTGGTCTTACCTCTGGTCCCAGGCCTGAAGTTGCTTCTCGGGGGCTGCGTTTCAGCTCTCTGTAAGGGCAGCAACTAGAAGGACCTGTCCCACCTTTTCCCGAGTCCCTGTGCACCAGAGTCCTGGATGGCGCTGGGTGTTTTCCTCTAGAGTCAGAAATGTGTGCAGAGTGTAGTCTCTTCTGGCTTCCAGGGTGTGTGTGCTCCTCTGAGCGTTTAGCTCTACCTCCTATTTGGGATTTGGGTGCAGAGTGCTGTTTGACCAGGTCCCTTCATATCCAAGCAGTGTCTGGACCACAGGGGACCTGCAGTTTGAGTGCCCCTATCTTCCTGTTCCCAGAGGCCCTATACTGTTTCCTCTTCATCCAGGGATGTGGGCAAGGGTGGACAGTACTGGTAGTCTCTCCTGCCCTGCAGTCTCAGGAGTGACCACTTGTCTGAGCGATGAGCTCTCTCTCCCCCAGGGTTTGGGCTACACTCAACTTTTGAAGTTATACTCTGATACACAAAATGCAGTGCTATCAGGGAAGCATCTAGACTCAATACAGATTACTTCATCAGGAACCTCAGTTCATAATTTACAAAATTGATTCAACAGGAATTGCAGTCACAGGGAAATATACTTTATTTCGGTTATATAAAGTTACATTCTACGATTTTAGGAGTTTTGAATAAGAGAAATGCAGGGGAAGGGTCCCTTACCACTGTCACTTTCCTAGGGATTAATAAATGAAAGGCAGTACAAGAAACTCATAAATGCTTATATCAAAATTATTACAATAGCATTTTTTACTAACTAAATAGCAGGGTCACCTTACAGCTAAAAATACCCTTCATGTGTACTCATTAAAATCAAGCCTTTACTCACTTATGCTGTAACTCGTGGAGGGTACTGTCAATCGTATTTGCACGTGGAGGTTACTCACATCCCCTGTTTGGTCAGGAGATTGTAGCTACTTAATGTTTGCTCATTTTTGCTATTCTCATATCAGGAGATGCAGGTAAGGTTGTTGTCGCCTTTTTATTCAGACACTTTGCTATTTTAGTCCTTATTAAAGTATTAGCACTGACAATTCTCCTCCATATAATACCAAACTTTTTCAAAAAGGTTATCAACAATCTGTTCTGAGTCACATCACAGGCAATTTTATACCTCTCAGCATCAATTGTTTGTGGGTAGATTTAACAGACAATTTAAAAATTATTTAAAAATACTGCAGGTGGAGAAGAGCAGTAGGACTTCTCTTCAGAATATTCAGTCATCTAGATTTTATACAATTGTTTAAAGCCAGGGTAATGACAGGCTCCTGCTACAAAACTTCTTCATCCTTCTTAAACGAATTCATATTCACAGTACTTTAGAGATGTTATGTCAGGTTATGGGAACTGGCCACATTCAAGAATTCACTGCATCCAAGATTATGTTTCTCAGGGTACTGAAATCCCATTGTGGAAACCTGTATTAGTGAATTCATCTCAGAGAAACAGACCAGGAAAACCCACAGAGGCTAAAATGCTAAACATACAGAATAAAAATAATAGAGGTGATTGAATCATGGATCCATGAAGAACAGGCTCTCTATCGACAATGAATCAGTAGTAGAAACTGGTGGCTGTGGAAAGTGTTGATAAAATCTCAGAGCTGGGGTGTGACTGCTGAGGTGCTGGTCCTTACTATGTGGTCTCTTTTGAATGCATATATTACTGCTGATCATATTATTCCCTAGGCAAAGATGGTCACATAACCCTTTTTGAATTTATATTCATGCCTTGCATGATGAAAATTTAACTATTGATCAAATTTTCATGAATTATCCTTTTCCTTGCCACATAAAACCTAACAACGATTTTTTTTTATTAACTTGAGTATTTCTTATTTACATTTCGAGTGTTAATCCCTTTCCCAGTTTCCGGGCCAAAATCCCCCTAACCCCTCCTCCTCCCCTTCTTTATGGGTGTTCCCCTCCCCATCCTCCCCCAATTGCTGCCCTCCCCCCAACAATTACGTTCACTGGGGGGTTCAGTCTTAGCAGGACCCAGGGCTTCCCCTTCCACTGGTGCTCTTACTAGGATATTCAATGCTACCTATGAGGTCAGAGTCCAGGGTCAGTCCATGTATAGTCTTTAGGTAGTGGCTTAGTCCCTGGAAGCTCTGGTTGCTTGGCGTTGTTGTTCATATGGGGTCTCGAGCCCCTTCAAGCTCTTCCAGTTCTTTCTCTGATTCCTTCAACGGGGGTCCTGTTCTCAGTTCAGTGGTTTGCTGCTGGCATTCGCCTCTGTATTTGCTGTATTCTGGCTGTGTCTCTTAGGAGAGATCTGCATCCGGTTCCTGTCTGCCTGCACTTCTTTGCTTCATCCATCTTGTCTAATTGGGTGGCTGTATATGTATGGGCCACATGTGGGGGAGGCTCTGAATGGGTGTTCCTTCTGTCTCTGTTTTAATCTTTGCCTCTCTATTCCCTGCCAAGGGTATTCTTGTTCCCCTTTTAAAGAAGGAGTGAAGCATTCACATTTTGATCATCCGTCTTGAGTTTCATGTGTTCTATGCATCTAGGGTAATTCAAGCATTTGGGCTAATAGCCACTTATCAATGAGTGCATACCATGTGTGTCTTTCTGTGATTGGGTTACCTCACTCAGGATGATATTTTCCAGTTCCAACCATTTGCCTATGAATTTCATAAAGTCATTGTTTTTGATAGCTGAGTAATATTCCATTGTGTAGATGTACCACATTTTCTGTATCCATTCCTCTGTCGAAGGGCATCTGAGTTCTTTCCAGCTTCTGGCTATTATAAATAAGGCTGTGGTGAACATAGTGCAGCACGTGTCTTTTTTATATGTTGGGGCATCTTTTGGGTATATGCCCAAGAGAGGTATAGCTGGATCCTCAGGCAGTTCAATGTCCAATATTCTGAGGAACCTCCAGACTGATTTCCAGAATGGTTGTACCAGTCTGCAATCCCACCAACAATGGAGGAGTGTTCCACTCACCTCTCCTCTATGAGGGAGGGATTTCCATGCCCTGGTCCCTATGGTGTTGATTTGTTCACTTACTTGAAGAGGATAATTGATCTGAGCTGGCGCAAATCTCCCTTGTCCTAGCAACATGTCCTGATCCCAAACTTGCTGCCCTTTACGAGTGTTGACCACAGCCTGCTCAGCAGCAAACTCAATAAAGTATGGTTCCAGTCCAAATACTGGCCTGATATCAGACAGGCATGAGCCAGATTCTGCCAG
This sequence comes from Rattus norvegicus, assembly GCF_021556685.1. Classification (NCBI taxonomy): domain Eukaryota; kingdom Metazoa; phylum Chordata; class Mammalia; order Rodentia; family Muridae; genus Rattus; species Rattus norvegicus. Next base: position 73,130,247 of record NC_141536.1, on the reverse strand, counting down.
TCACTAGGAGTCATACAAAAGTGATGTAAGAATTCTAACTGTGCCACTACATAAGCAGCGGTAACACAGTATGTGCGAACTCCTTCTGCCAGTCTTTGGACAATCTTCCAATCTAGCGGCTCACGTGTGTTATTGCCCTGCCCATCCTGAAATACAGGGAAGCATTGGGCTCGCAGTTCCCTCCAGGTTTCCTGGTGTAGACTATGTCCTTCTACCCTGCCTGGATCATATGGCGGTGGATGAGGCGGCCCCGGAGCTGATGGCTCTACCTTCAGTTTTACTTTCTCTAAGCTGTCTGCAATGCTCTCCAGATCGTCTTCTGACATATTTCCCTCGCTAGAAGTTCCCTCGGTCTCCGTTTTTGGGAGCGTTCCTCTCTAACCTGACTTATCACCTCATTGCCCTTTTTTAGCTCTGCACTACATCTTTCCTCGTCTCCTATGCAATTTTTCACTAATTTCCATAATCCATTACTCTTTTTGGTAAAACCCCCTGCTCCTCGGCAAACCTCAAGTCTTTCCCTAATTTTTCCCAACTAGGCATTGTCAGGTGTCCTGTTACAGGAAACCATGGAGCAACTTGGTCCATAGCTTTTAAAAAATTCTCCTCTATGTCTTTCTTTAATCCGATTCCTTTTCACTTTCAACAAATCCTTGAGGGCCTGGTGAACTGTCTGAGCGGAGGTCGAGTTCCCCATTGTGCTTGATGCAATTTGTCCCAAAACCAGGAACCTTATAGTCTCAACCCGAGAGCTTAGCTCGTCCCACTTACCTGGGAACTTACCAGCTAGCCACCCTGACTGCTATGTGTTCTGAATGAATGTCCCTGTATGGGCCACCACTTGTCGTCTCCATCTCCGTCCCGCAGAAAGGAGCGACACCACGACCTTCTTCTCAAAGCAGTTTATTCAGGAACCTTTCTTTCTGCCTGCAAGCAGCAATCTCCTACCCCCAAAACACACTCCCTACTAAAAAACCCATAACCACGCCCCATCCGTACATTTTACATAGTCTCAGTTCATAGGTCCATGCCAAATGGCCTGATCTTGTGTCATGGTGCCCCTGTGCAGCTCTCACGATGGGCGTGGCTTACTTTTGGGTGTATGAGGAAGTCAGGTGCTAGTCATAAGACTTGGCAGCAGTCCCGGGTGCCATCTTGGGATTGCCGCCACACACGCTCCCCACAGGTAAACAGGTCTTTTTTTCTTTTTCTACATGAAGGTAGAATGAACAATGAAAGGGGATAGACTCCAGTTCTGTCTTTCATTCTGATAATATGAATTCTGAATTTTCATGTACTCTTTAAAGCCAACAAACCAATCCTCTTCCCTCTCATTATTTCTAGAACTCATGGGATAGTCTATTTCAGGTTTAAAATATTCATATCATATACATGCATGACTAATTATTAAATTTCAACATACATGACGTTTAAAACTGACACTAATTTTAAATTTTCATTGGTTGTAGCAACTTTGTATTTATATTTATGGATATGTACATAACATGATAGGTGAGGTAACAATTACAGAAGTTTATATTCTTCCTTAACAATATAGTTTTCAGGGATTATACTCAATTCACTCAAGTTATCAGGGTTGTTGCAAATACATTTACCACTTATTCTACTTCCGTGGCCCCAGAATATTATTTATACATGCCTACACAGATATCTCAAATATACAATCTTCGAAATACTGTGGCTATCCTGTGTCTGATCGAAATTAGCCTCATAAGGTGCAATATTTTATAAACCTCACATTTATTTATCAATGGCAGTCATACTTTACTACACCATACTTTTTTCATGGCATTTTTTACTTCTGCATTCCTCAGAGTATAGATAAGAGGATTGAGCAAAGGTGTCCCTATTGTATAAAACACAGACAACATTTTATCTATTGGTAGAGTGATTAGTGGTCTTGTATATATAAATATACAGGGACCAAAAAATATGACCACAACAATGAAATGAGAAGTACATGTAGACAAGGCCTTTCGTCTTCCTTCTGCACTGTGGTTTCTCAGGGAGTATAAGATTACAATATAGGAGATAAGAAGCACTATGAAACTTATCGTGCATATGGCACCACTATTAGACACAACTAGCAAATTTATCACATAGGTATCCATGCAGGCAAGTTTCATCAAGGGCTGCAAATCACAGAAAAAGTGATCAATTACATTTGGACCACAGAATGGTAATATTAAAGCCAAGAAAATCTGTGCTAAAGAGTGGATACAAGACCCTAACCAGGCAAGAATTACCAATATACCACAGATGCGTTGGTTCATTATAATAGTGTACCTTAGCGGCTTACAAATTGCTACATAGCGGTCAAAGGCCATGAGGATAAGCACAAAGATCTCCATGCACCCAAAGAAGTGGGCTGCAAAGAGCTGAGTCATACATTCATTGTAGGTAATAACTTTTTTCTGGAAGAGTAAGTCCACGATCAATCGAGGTGCTGTAGTTGTAGAGAAGCAAGCATCAGCAAAAGACAAATAGAAGAGGAAAAAGTACATGGGACTGCTAAGTGTGTGACTCATCTTAATGGTCACCACAATGAGAAAGTTCCCCAGTAATGTCATAAGATAAAGAATCAAGAAGACTCCAAATATTGCCTTCTGTTTTTCTGAATCCTGAGTCAACCCCAACAAAATGAATTCAGTCACACTGTTGTTATGCATCATATCAGTGGCTGCATTTTTTAGAAGTGGCTGAAAATATTTAACCTGTAAGCAAAGAAATGTCACATTGTGATTGATGTCTAGATGTTGAAATTCCTTGATTCTACCCTATGCTTTTATTCTCATCTGCCTTTGAAGTCACCGAAGAATCTTTTAAAATTTCAACATAGATACCTATATCCCAATGAGATTTCCCATTGACTCAGCTTACTGGTCTGGACCAAAGACTGAATTTCAGGAAAGAAAAACATGAATGTTTTTCAGGTACCTTGATTGCTGTTGATATTTCAAAGTATAGAATTCGTACTTTATTTGAGAAAGTATTGATGCTTCAATCCTAATTAAAAGGGGAAAGAAAATAAATATGAAAGATAAAGGGAGGGATGTAATTCAGAGAGAGAGGAGGAGGAGAGAAAATGTAGGACAGGACAAGATGTGAGAGAAGACAGAGGAGATGTAAACAGTGTCAAGAAATTGAACATAGGTGTGTAGCAGTGGCAATGCGTAACCATGTGTAGCCACCAGAAAGTCACAGATACCAGGAAAGCAAGAGGTTAAATGACCAATGGCGATGACATTAGCTCTAATGCCCAACAAAGGGGAGAGAGAACCTGTAGAGACAAATTCAGAGGTTAGGCATGGCCCCAGATTGAGGGAGGTGAGGGATAGGGCTACCTATGCATCTCAATATTATTAACCAGAATTGCTCCTGTCTAAAGGAAATTTAGGGAAAATGAATGGAGCAGAAACTGAAGGAAAGGGCATCCTGAGACCTCCCCACCTTGGGATCTATTATATATGCAATCTTCAGACTCAGTTATTATGGCTGATGCCAAGAAGTGCTTGCTGACAGGAGCCTGATATAACCGTTCCCAAGAGTCTCTGCCAGAGCTGGATCAATAAAGATGTGGTTGTTTCCAGCCAACCATGTAACTGAGCATGGGAACCCCAATGGAGGAGTTAGGGAAGGATTGAAGGAGCTGAATGGTTTTGTCACACCATAGGAAGAACAGAAATATCAACCAACATGAATGCCCAGAGCTCCCAGGAACTAAACCACCAACCAAAGAGTACACATGGAGGGACACAAGGCTCCAGCTGAATATCAAGCAGAGGATGGTCTTACATGATATTAGTGTGAGTGGAGGCCCTTGGTCCTATGAAGGCTCTATGCCACAGTATAGGTGAATGCTAGCAGAGTGAGGCAGGAATGGATGGATGGGAGAGTACCCCCATAGAAGCAGGTGCTTGGGGGAATAGAATATGGGATTTGTAGAGAAGAACCCGAGAAGGTAGATAACATTTGAAATATTAAATAAATAAAATAACCAATAAAATAAAAAAAGATAAAGAAAAGAAAAGGTGATGTGTTTATTAGGTAACTTAGGAAAAGCATATGTGCCCATTGGATGTGTTGGGAGGGTATGAGTTCAAGCATTTTCTTTACCCATTTGGAGTGTTTTGAAAAGGAATAAGTATTTTATCCATGCATATATTTACATGTACATGTAGACCTATGGATGATTCTTGCTGATTCTTTCTTTGTGCTCTGTAATATGAATAGTACTACTTAATTCAATGAACCACTAAGCCTATTGATTCCATTATAAGAAAAATCTCAACTCTATTCACTACCTCTTTGTTTCTATTTTCCCTGTCTCCTTTACCCCTGTATAAGTTATACTTTACAAAAGTGCATTTATTACAATTTTAATATTACCTCTTTATTCAGTATAACATTTTATTGTGAAAACATAATGGTTTGGAATACTTTAAGTTTGGTATGATCCCAGGAATTTACTATAATGTTTTCATTATATGGTTTTTTTTTTAGAAAAATGGCATTTGCTAGCTGTAACTTTTACATCCCATTAAAAAATTTTTTTAAAAAAATGAAAAATGTTACTTAAAAAATGTGTTCTATACATATATTATTCCATTTTACATGAAAAATTCATTTGCTGCAACATTAGATTTTATTAAGGTTTCTTTTTGATGTGTATTCAAACATTTGTGTCATATGTGACTGAAAGATGTCCTCCATATAAAACTTCTGCCTAATTTTTCCTTGAATTTTTATAAAATTTTTAGTATGTTTGTAACATACTTCCTCATTTCTTTATGTGTTTACCCCTCTCTCACCTTTTGCGTGTATATGTGTGTGTGTAAGTGTTTGTGCGTGCATGTACATGTACACTGTGTTAGAGTATGTATGTGAATGTGCATTTGTGGCATCACAGTCATTTAAAGGCAAAAATAATAATTCTCTCCATCTACCTTTTGGGTCCAGGGAATCGATTCAGCTTGTTAGGCATGGGAGCAATCTTTACCTGGTGAGTCATTTCAATGGCAACATGCTTTCATACTTAACAGTCATAAATATCAATTTAAGTTTAATACTATAACACTTTAATAATAGTAATAGTAATAATAATATATTTGTTCAAGAGACTTATGCTGCTTCTAATTTTACTTTATAAATAACTTCAAAAGATAACGAATTGTTAAGCATAAATAATTGTAACTGATGCTAAATGAAATATCATCATTAGTAAATATTTTTCAATCTTTATATAACTTCAATATTAATTTATTTTTGAAAGATTGATTGTTATTATGTTATCACCAAAGCAAACAATATAAGTGGGGACAATCTCAGAAGACAGAGAGACCTCCCATTATCATGGATTGGTAAGACTAATAATTTAAAAAATGGCCATCTTGCCAAAAACAATCTACACATTTATTACAATCCCCATCAAAATTGCAACTCAATTCTTCATAGAGTTACAAAGAGCAATGTGCAAATAAATGAATTTGAATAAAAAAATCAGGATAGCAAGAGCAATACTTAACAATAAAAGACCTTCTGAGGGAATCACCATCCCTGACATCAAGCTGTAGCACAGAGCAATAGTGATAAAAACTATATGATATTGGTAAAGAGATAGGCAAGTATATCGATGGGATAAAGTTGAAGACTCAGAAATGAACCCACACAGCTACAGACATTTGATCTTTGATAAAAGAGCTAAAACTATCCAGTGGAAAAAAGATAGCATCCTCAACAAATGATGCAGGTGGTCAGCCTGTAGAAGAATGCTAATTGGTACATTTTTAACTCCCTGTACAAAGCTCAAGTTCAAGTGCATCAAGAACCTCTACATAACCAAATATATTCAAACTAATTGAAAAAATGTGGAGAAGAGCCTCAAACACATGGGCACTGGGAGAAAATTTCTGAACAGAACACTGATGGCTTAAGCTTTAAGATCTATATGAACAAAGGGACCTAATAAAATTGCAAAGCTTCTGTAAGGCAATGTGCACTGTCATTATGTCTAAACCACAGCTCACAGTTTGGGAAAATATCTTTATCAATTCTACATCCAGTAGATGGCTAATATACAATATATACAAAGAACTCAAAAAGTTAGACTACAGAGAGTCAGTCAAAAAAACCCTATTATAAAATGGGATACAGAGATTAACATAGAATCCTGAGCTGGCGAATATCACATGGCTGAGAAGCACCTAAAGAAATGTTCAACACCCTTAGTTGCATCAGGGAAATGCAAATCAAAACAAACCTGAGATACCACCTCATACCTATGAGAATGCCTAAGGTAAAAATATTAAGGTGAAAACAGAAGCTGATGAGGATGGAGAGAGAGAGGAACACTCCTCCATTGTTGGTTAGATTGCAAGCTGGTACAACCACTCTGGAAATCAATCTGGAGGTTACTTAGAAAATTAGATATAGTACTACCTGAGGACCCAGCTATACCACTCCTGGGCATACACCCAAAAGATGCTCCAAAATAACAAGGATACATGCTCCACTATGATAATAGGAACCTTATTTATAATTTGTAGAAGCTGGAAAGAACCCAGATGCCCTACACAGAGGAATGGATACAGATATTGTGATACATTTACAGGATGGAGTACTATACTGCTTTTAAAAACAATGCCTTCATGAAATTCTTAAGCTAATCGATGGAACTGGAAAGTATCATCCTGATTGAGATAACCTAATCTCTCTTTCTCTCTCTCTCTCTCTCTCTCTCTCTCTCTCTCTCTCTCTCTCTCTCTCTCATGCACACACACACACACACACACACACACACACACACACACACACACACGCATGCACTCACACACATAAAAAATCGCATGGTTTGTATTCATTGATAAGTGAATATTGCCCAAAGGTTCAGATTATCCAAGGTACAATCCACAGACCACATGAAGCTCAAGAAGGACAGCGAAAATAAGGAGGCTTCAGTCTTTATTAGAAGGGGGAACACAGCTGTCAAAAATGATGTCTTTATGAAAGTCTTAGGCCAATGGATGGAACTTGAAAATATCATCCTGGGTGAGGCAACCCAATCACAGAAAAACACACACGGTATGCACTCCTTGATAAGTGGATATTAGCCCAAATTCTCGAATTACCCTAGATGCACAGAACACATGAAACTTACGAAGGATGACCAAAATGCAAATGCTTCACTCCTTAAAAAAGGGGAACAAGAATAACCTTGGGAGGGAATACGGAGGCAAAGTGTAGAACAGAGGCAGAAGGAACACCCATTCAGACCCTGCCTCACATGTTGCCCATACATATACAGCCACCAAACTAGATAAGATGGATGAAGCAAAGAAGTGCAGGCTAATAGGAACCGGATGTAGATCTCTCCTGAGAGACACAGCCAGAATACAGCAAATACATAGGCGAATGCCAGCAGCAAACCACTGAACTGAGAACGGGACCCCTGTTGAAGGAATTAGAGAAAGGACTGGAAGAGCTTGACAGGGCTCGAGACCCCATATGAACAGTGCCAACCAACCAGAGCTTCCAGGGACTAAGCCACTACCCAAGGCTATACATACACTGACCCTGGACTCCAACTGCATAGGCAGCAATGAATAGCCTAGTAAGAGCACCAGTGGAAGGGGAAACCTTTAGTCCTGCCAAGACTGACAACCAGTGAACGTGATTGTTGGGAGGAAGGCAGGTAATGGGGGAGGATGGGGAGGGGAACACCCATATAGAAGGAGAGGCGTAGGGGTTAGGGCGATGTTGGCCCAGAAACCGGGAAAGGGAATAACAATCGAAATATAAATAAGAAATACCCAAGTTAATAAAGATGGAGAAAAAAAAAGAGCATGAACTGCTCTTCTAGAGGTCCTGATTTCAATTTTCAGCAACCACATGGGGGTTCACAAACATCTGTAATGGACTCCAACATCCTCTTCTGGTGTGCGTGAAGACAGCAACAGTGTACTTGTATATATAAAATAAATGAATATTTTTTTAAAAAAGAAAAGAAACCATCTTTAGATAGGAAAGAATAATTTCTCACGTTATATAATGCTCACAGAGGAACTTCAAATTACTTCAATAAATTAATTTATTCCTCAAATTACAGGGGTCAGTTTGCAGCCCGATTATCATGTAACCTGTAAGGTGAGTTAGAGGTGTTTGCCACCCTGACAAGCACAATCAATCACCATTTCTCTGACCATGAAGATATAAAGCTAAAACATCACAATATCCATATGTAATTGTGTGTATTTCAACAATCTGTCTCTATTGGGTTTCTATAAAGATTAGTTGACTCAATATAAACCAAACTATGCAGACATGTGGCTATGCTCTCCTGTTCCACTGGTTTGGTTACTGTCATTCCTCAAGTACAGCCTTCCATTTCATAAAACTTTTATTTAAAGTGGTTTAATTGCTCAATTTTTACATTGTTTAAATCTAAATTTTTCTCTCCAAAGTGGCAGAAAAAATTATCCTTGATGATCTTAATAGTTTCTCTGTGGTTACCACAAGATAAAATGACATTTAAGGTTATATTGATTAAATAAACACAAAGATCAAAGCTGCATAGCACTGCATAGCTCAGCGACAACAGAATCTCTATAATGAAGGGGAAATTGAAACAGAACATCTGCAATAATGTAGACTCCAGTGATATGAAATTAGAGAGAAGTAATTTTATAATGAAAGAAATTAAATCGCATTTAATGGGCATGAGAATGAAAATACATTTCCACGCAAATAAATTAATGCAACTACCTCTGTGTAGCAGACTCCAAAAACAGTAGAAAGTTTTAGAGATATAAGAAGTTTCTTAGAAGAAATTTATAAAAGAAAGGTAATGAATTTTTGATCTCTTTCCATGATTATACTATAAAACTGGAGGACAACATACATATGAACGTGACTATTAAGATTGATTCACCAGGACTTGGTGAGATACTTCCCAGGTAAAGGTGTTGTTATCAAGTTATATGACCTAAATTTGATCCCATACCTACATGATGAAGGAGACACTTATTCCTGTAAGAAGTCCTGTGACTTTCACAGACATTCTATGAAACACACACACACACATGTGCAAACACACACACACTCACACAGAGTGAGAGAGAGAGAGAGAGAGAGAGAGAGAGAGCAGACAGACAGACATAAATGTAATAAAAATTGAAGCAAAGATTCATGAATTTCCTGAAATAAAAATTATCACTAGTTATTGTGGAATTTTACAAATTTTTTTTATGTCCCTGATGGGATTAACTGTAATGAAGGGACTACATCATTCAAGATTCCAGCATCTACTTGCTAATGATATTTTTTGCCTGTTCTTTCATGTAAGAAAAATAAATTTAACTTTGCCATGCAAAAATGCAGGTGTTGGAAAACAAAGTCTTCTGCATCTGGGTAGGATCTGGAAGCTGTATGATAAGAGGTTTTGGTATGTGTGCAGACTAGTGTAACTTAACCTTGCCTTATTATGCACAGTGCAGCAAAACAGAATAAAAAAAAAAAACATTTGAACAATACTGAAAGAAATCAGTACTAGGGATGACATGGTTCAGCAAATAAATATATACAGAATTATAATGTAAGTCTATTAGTGTCATTGAAGCTGAGGACCATGAAATGCAAACAGGCACTGCAGGACTTCCTAAGTCTGACTTCACTGTAGTACCCATCTTGAGAAGTCTAGAAGTACTCATACTCAACTACTTTCTAGACAATCAGCAAAATAGAATATTGTTCCTCTACTTTTAAAAGACAGTTTTATTGTTTAGATTATGGGTCCTTTGGCATGGTATTTTACCATTATTACTTTTTAAAGTCATAAAATTGAATGGAACAAATATAATAAATCATATTGTCATACATATATACAAATATACATATCAACATATTGAACTTTATCTTCATTTTTATACCTCTGTGTCTACCGTACTTGTATATATTATTTTCTTGCATATATCACATACACGTGTATGTAATGCTAGGAATTATTTAAAAAACCACAATGGTTTTTAGGCATATGCCTTTCCTATGTGTTTAATCAGAAAACAAGTACCAGCACTTAAATTTTCTTTTTTGCTTTCACTTTTTATAAATGCTCTTCCTTTTTGCCTCATTTCTATCATTGTTTTAAATGGACGTGTGGGCATGTGAAATCAAATGATTCATATGCTGTACAATTACTACTGTTTCAAAACACAGTGGTTGAGACACTATGGCTTTCAGCATCATTGTTCCAGCTATGTCTTATCTGTGCACTCCATGCACTCCATGTAAACACGCCTAAAAGGACTTTTTTTTTTAATAAAAGTACTACATGGTACATCCTGATGATTTTTCCTTTTCTAATACATCTACTCCATATTTTTTCTATGGTGAGCCCAATGCAAACATGATTTCCTCAGCAAAGCCTGTCTAGATTTTATAGTCAAGTGCATAATTTACAAATACATATTTGTTATAAGCTTTTTGTGTATTTATTGAGTCATGTCATCTCTAGCACATACTCCTGTCCTTGTGTGAGTGTTGTTAATTTATTCAGTTTTGCCACACATGGATCTGGCAAGTTTGTATCATTCCAGTCTGCATATATTACAAATTCTGGCTGTGTTTATCAAATGACCACTAAACAATACCCAGGACGAAAAGCCAAGGCTTTGTGCTCCACGTGTTCTAACCACTTTTTCTCTTTCAGCAATTATGTCTTTTATAATTATGAGAAGAATTGCCATCATAAGTAACATAATGTCATTGTCAGTAAGCATCAGAGGATGACGATCATGAGATAAGCCAGGACACTTTAGCATTTTCAGGAAAGTATAAAAAAAAACTACAGATGAAGAGTGTTCTATGATTGAAGTAGGGCTTTTTCTTACTTTTATTCTTTGGATTTGCTCTTACATCAAACATATAGGATTGATTGTAAACAAAAAGTATATGCCAGATCCTGACACTGCTACCATCAGCATCAGACTCTGTCTCAGCAGGGTCAATGCTAACTGACTCTCTATTCACACAGCCAACACCAACTCTTTTTCTGACTCCATGCTTTACAAATAAGTCTGCAGGTACCTCAAGTCAAAATTCAGTCTGTTACACGCCAGTGTACAATAAAGAAATAAAAAGATGCAAAGATTCCACATCAGTGAATTGAACATAACATGTGCCAATAGATTTTACAGGATTAAAAGTGAATATGAGCTGATATCAATCATGCTTACCCATTCAACTTTCCCTCCCCTCTCTTCCTTTGCTCCTATGATTATATTGTTTCCCCTTCTAAGCATCCTTGTTTGGGCATTCCTTTTTGTTTAACTTTCTTGAGTATGGAGGGTGTAGCCTGGGTATTCCATAGTAATACTTATCAATGAATACATACCATGAATGTCCTTCTGGGTCTGTGTAACCTCACTCAGGATGATATTTTCAAGTTTCATCTGTTTGTCTGCAAAATACATGATGTCCATCCTTTTAATAGCTGCACAGTATTCCATTGTGTAAATGAATTACATTTTCTGTGTTCTTCAGTTGACAGTCATCTTTGTTGTTCCCATTTCTGCCTATTAAGGATAAAGCTGTTAAAAATACAGTGAAGCCCTTGTCCTTGTGGTATGGTGGTGCTGCTTTTGGGTATATGCCCAGTAGAACTATTTTCAATCTTCTAAGAAAGGGATTGATTTCTAAAGTGGTTATAAATGTTTGAAGTACCACCAGGAATAGAGGAGTTTTCTCCTTTATCCACATATTCTGCCAGGATGTGCTGTCCCTTGAGATTTTTATGTTAGCCAAGATGATAGGTGTAAAGTGAAATCTCAGGGTTGTTTTGGTTTGCAGTAACTAGATGAAAAAGGATGTTGAACATTTCTTCAAGTTGAAGTTGCTACTCTGTTGAGAATTCTGTTTAGTTCCATGCCCCAATTTTAATTGGGTTATTTAGTTTGTTGGAGTCTAACTTATTGAGTTCTTTATATATTTTGGATAATAGCCATCTACTGGATGTAGTGTTAGTGAAGATCTTTCTCCAAACTGTTGGCAGCCTTTTCATCCTACTAGCAGAGTCCTTTGCCTTATAGAAACTTTGCAGTTTCATGAGGTTCCATTCTCAATTTTTAAACTAGGGCCTGAGCCATTGGTTTTGAGTTCAGGAAAGTGACTTCTGCACCAATGCATTGAGGTTCTTTCCCGCTTTCTCTTCTATTAGGTTTAATATATCCAGTTTTATGTTGATGTCCTTCATCCACATGGACTTGAGTTTTGGATAAGGTGATAAATCCATCCAGCATACCAAGCCCATTTTTTTGAATATACTATCTTTTTTTTTTCACTGAATTTTCTTTTTTTCTTTGTCAAAAACCAAGTGGGCTTATTTTCTGGTCTTTGATGCTATTTGATTGATTGATCTCTCTGATTCTTTACAAATGCTACGCAGTTTTTAGCACTACTGCTCTATAGTAGAGCTTTGACGTGTGGGATGGTGATTTGTCCAGACATTCTTTTATTGTTTAGGCTTGTTTGGCTATCCTTCTGTGTTTGTTTGTTTTGTTTTTCTCTTACTTTCCATATGAAGGAGAGAAATCGTTTTTCAAGGTCTGTAACAATTGTTTTAGGGTTTTGATTGGTATTGCATTGAATCTGTGCATTGTTTTTGGTAAAATGGCCATTTTTACTATGTTAATCATAGTGATTCAAGAGCATAGATTTTTCCACCTTCTAATATCATCTTCAATTTCTTTGTTCTGAAACTTGAACTTCTTGTCACAAAGATCTCTCACTCTTTTCTCTTTTACCCCATCTTTATTAAATTGGGTATTTCTTATTTAGATTTCAAACATTATTCCCTTTCCCAGTTTCCTGTCCATCAGTGACCTAACCCCTCATACTCCCCTACTAAGTGGGTGTTCCCCTCCCCATCAACCCCCCATTACCAACCCCCCAACAATCCTTTACATTGAGAGTCCAACCTTGGCAGGACCATGGGCTTCCCCTAACACTGGTGCTCCAACAAGGATATTCTCTGCTACCTATGTAGTTAGAGCCAAGGGTCAGTCCATGTGTAGTCTTTGGGTCGTGTTTAGTCCCTGGAAGCTCTGGCTGGTTGGCATTGTTGGTCTTATGGGGTCTCAAGCCCCTTCAGCTCTTTCAGTCCTTACTCTAATTGCTCCAACAGGGATCCTACTCTCAGTTCAGTGGTTTGCTGCTAGCAATAGCCTCTGTATTTGAATGTTAGGGCTCTGTCTCTCAGGAGAAATCTATATCTGGTTCCTGTCAGCATGCACTTCTTAGCTTCATCCATTTTATCTAGTTTTGGTGGGTACAATAACTCTAACTACAAAAGTGATGAGTGGATATCACTTTTTTGGTTAAAGTTATGGCCAGATATTTTATATAATTTGTGTTCTGTTTCCTAATTTACATCTCAGCCCTTTATTATTTGAACAAATGAGGACTACAGGTTTTGAGTTAATATACCCACTTGTTACAGTTATCAGCAGTTCTATTGTAGATTTTGGAGGTTTGCTTATGTATATAGAAATATCATTGGCAAATGGGAATACCTGGATTTATACTCTTGATATATTGTTGTCTTGTTTCTCTAGATAGAATTTCAAGTAGTATATTAAATAATAGGTCAGCTTTGACTTCTCCATGATTTTAAAGAATATCTTTAATTTTCTCTCCAATTAATTTAATGTTCACTATTGGCTTTCCATGCAACCCTTGAGTTTTACTTAGACAGGGTCCTAAGTTATTTATTTTAAAAAGGCTAACATTATATTTCACTTAATTTACCTAGTAAAGTTGGATATGCATTCTGCTCTTGGGAGATTCAGTAAGGAGACAGATATAATACTTTCTGAGGAATTCTGAGCTTGCCTTTGCAGGCTGGAAGCTCATAGACTAAAGATGACAAGGAGATTGCCTGCTGGCTTGCAGTATCTATCAGATTCAAACAGGAATAAAACATTTGTTGTATGAAAAAGCAGTGACATCATTATGTAATGCAAGCATTTACAATATATTTCTGAATCACGAGGAAAAAATTCTAGACGCTATTTTTACCTTGCATCTCCTACTTTACCATGACATGACCAAACTACTGTATATTTCTCTCACTGTGCTTTTTGTCAATGTAATCTTTTTTTCTGAGAAACAGACCATTCAAAAAGGCTCATATATTTTTTTAATTTTATTTTTCTTGTATTCTTTATGTATTTATATTTCAAAACTTATCTCCTTTTTCCCCTCTCATATCCCCTTTTCTCTCCCCCTGCATGTACAAAAATGCACCCTCTCCCACCCACCCACTCCGAACTCACCACCCTGGCATTTCCCTACATTGGGAAAATAAACCTTCACAAGAACAAGGACTTATCCTTTTTTGATATTGGACAATGACATCCTCTGCTACATATGTGGATGGAGACAGGGATCCATTTACGTGTAATTATTGTTTGGTGGTTTAGTCGCCAGGATCTATGGTGGTGTCTTGTTGGTAGATATTGTTATTCTTACTATGGTGTTGCATAGATCCTTCAGTCTTTCTCTAACTCCACTATTGGGGTACCCTTGTTCAGTCCAAATGTTACATGCCACCATCCTCATCTGTATCACTAGGGGTCTTGCAGAGCCTCTCACGATGTACCCATATCTGACTCCTGTCAGCAAACACTTCTTGGCATCAGCAATTATTGACTGGGTTTTCTGGCTGCATAAGGAATTGATCACCAGGTAACACAGTCTCTGGATGACCATTATTTCAGTTCCATATCTACTTTTTGTCCCTGAATTTCCTCCTGTGAGTTATTTGTTCTCCCTTCTAAAAAGGAATGAAATAGCCACATTTGATTTTCCTTCATCATGGGCTGCATATGATCTGTGAATTTTTTTCTTATGTATTCCAAGCTTTTAGGCCAATATCCATTATCAATGAAAGCATAACATGTGTGTATTTTGTGACTAGGTTACCTCACTCAGGATGATGTTTTCTTCTTTTTTTTAATCTTTATTAACTTGAGTACTTCTTATTTACATTTTGATTGTTATTCCTCTTCCTGGTATCCGGGCCAACATCATCCTAACCCCTCCACCTCCCCTTCTATATGTGCTTCCCCTCCCAATCCTCCCCCCAATACTACCCTCCCCCCAGCAATCACTTTCACTGGGAGTTCAGTCTTGGCAGGACCAAGGGCTTCCCCTTCCACTGGTGCTCTTAAAAGGCTATTCATTGCTACCTATGAGGTTGGAGCCCAGGGTCAGTCCATGTATAGTCTTTGGGTAGTGGCTTAGTCCTTGTAAGCACTGGTTGGTTAGCATTGTGGTTCATATGGGGTCTCAAACCCCTTAAAGCTCCTCCAGTCCTTATTCTGATTCCTTCAACGGGGTTCCCATTCTCAGTTCAGTGGTTTGCTGCTGGCATTCGCCTATGTATTTGATGTATGCTGGGTGTGTCTCTCAGGAGAGATCTACATCGGATTCCTGTCAGCCTGCTCTTCTTTGCTTCATCCATCTTCTCTAGTTTGGTGGTTGTATATGTATGGGCCACATGTGGGGCAGGCTATGAAGGGGTGCTCCTTCTGCCTCTGTTCTAAACTTTGCCTCCCTATTCCCTGCCAATGGTATTCTTATTCCCCTTTTAAAGAAGGAATGAAGCATTCACATTTTGGTCATCCTTCTTGAATTTCATGTGTTGTGTGCATCTAGGGTAATTCAAGCATTTGGTCTAATAGCCAACTTATCAATGAGTGCATAACATGTGTGTTTTTCTGTGATTGGGTTATCTCACTCAGGGTGATATTTTCCAGTTCCATCCATTTGCCTATGAATTTCATAAAGTCACTGTTTTTGATAGCTGATTAATATTCCATTGTGTAGATGTACCACATTTTCTGTATCCATTCCTCTGTTGAAGGGCTTCTGGATTATTTCCAGCTTCTGGCTATTATAAATAAATCTGCTATGAATATAGTGGAGCATGTGTCTATTTTATATGTTGGGGCATCTTATGGGTGTATGCCCAAGAGAGGTATAGCTGGGTCCTCAGGTAGTTTAATGTCCAATTTTCTGAGGAACCTCCAGAATGATTTCCAGAATGGTTGTACCAGTCTGCAATCCCAACAAAAATGGAGGAGTGTAACTCTTTCTCCACTTCCTCGTAAGCATTTGCTGTCACTTGAGTTTTTGATATTAGCCATTCTCACTGGTATGAGATGAAATCTCAGGGTTGTTTTGATTTGCATTTCCCTTAGGACTAAAGATATTGAACAATTTTTTTAGGTGTTTCTCAGCCATTCGTCATTCCTCCGCTATGAATTCTTTGTTTAGCTCTGAACCACATTTTTAATAGGATTATTTGTCTTCCTGCGGTCTAACTTCTTGAGTTCTTTGTATATTTTGGATATAAGCCCTCTATCTGTTGTAGGATTGGCAAAGATATTTTCCCAATCTGTTCACTGCCATTTTTTTCTAACAACAGTGTCCTTTCCCTTACAGAAGCTTTGCAGTTTTATGAGATCCCATTTGTCGATTCTTGATCTTAGAGCATAAGCCATTGGTGTTTTGTTCAGGAAATTTTCTCCAGTGCCCATGTGTTCAAGATGGTTCCCCACTTTTAATTCTATTAGTTTGAGTGTATCTGGTTTGATGTTTAGGTCCTTGACCCACTTGGACTTAAGCTTTGTACAGGGTGATAATCATGAATCGATCTGCATTCTTCTACATGCTGACCTCCAGTTGAACCAGTACCATTTGCTGAAAATGCTATCTTTTTTTCCATTGGATGGTTTTGCATCCTTTGTGAAACATCAAGTGACAATAGGTGTGTGGGTTCATTTCTGGGTCTTCAATTCTATTCCACTGTTCTATCTGTCTGTCTCTGTACCAATACCATGCATTTTTTATCACTATTGCTCTGCAATGCTGCTTGAGTTCAGGGATAGTGATTCCCCCAGAAGTCCTTTAATTGTTGAAAGTTTTAGCTATCCTGGGTTTTTTGTTAATCCAGATGAATTTGCAAATTGTTCTGTCTAAATCTCTGAAGAATTGAATTGGTATTTTGATGGGGATTGCTTGAATCTGTAGATCGCTTTAGGTAAATGGACATTTTTACGATTTTAATCCCACCAATCCATGAGCAGGGAGAACTTTCCATCTTCTGAGGTCTTCTTCAATTTCTTTTTTCAGAGGGTTGGACTTGTTATCATACAGATCTTTACTTGCTTGGTGAAAGTCACACTAAAGTATTTTATATTATTTGGGACTGTTATGAAGGGTGTGCTTTCCCTAATTTCTTTCTTGGCTTGTTTCTCTTTTGTGTAGAAGAAGGCTACTGATTTATTTGAGTTAATTTTCTACCCAGCCACTTTGCTGAAGGTGTTTATCAGGTTTAATAGTGCAGTGGTGGAACTTTTGGAATCGCTTAAATATACTATCATATCATCTGCAAATAGTGATATTTTAACTTCTTTTCCATTCTGAATCCCCTTGATCTCCTTCTGTTGTCTGATTACTCTGATTAGAACTTCAAGAACTATATTGAATAAGTAGGGAGAGATTGGGCAGCCTTGTCTAGTCCCTGATTTTAGTGGGATTGCTTCAAGTTTCCCTCCATTTAATTTCATGTTAGTTACTGGTTTGCTGTATATGGCTTTTACTATGTTGAGTTATGGGCCTTGAATTCCTATTCTTTCCAGGTCTTTTATCATGAAGGGGTATTTAATTTTGTCAAATCCTTTCCCAGCATCTAATGAAATGATCATGTGGTTTTCTTCTTTCTGTTTGTTTATTCAATGGATAATGTTGATGGTTTTCTGTATATAAAACCATCCCTGCATGCTTTGGATGAAGCCTACTTGATCATGGTGGATGATTGTTTTGATGTGCTCTTGGATTCAGTTTGCCAGAATTATATTGAGTATTTTTGCATAGATATTCATGAGGGAAATTGGTCTGAAGTTCTCTTTCTTTGTTGGGTCTTTGTGTGGTTTAGGTATAAGAGTAATTGTGGCTTCATAGACGGAATTCGGTAGTGCTCCATCTGTTTCAATTTTGTGGAATAGTTTGGATAGTATTGGTATGAGGTCTTCTATGAAGGTCTGATAGAATTCTACACTGAACCCATCTGGACCTGGGCTCTTTTTGTTTACGAGACCTTTATTGACTGCTTCTATTTCAGTAGGAGTTATGGGGTTGTTTAAATGGTTTATCTGTTCCTGATTTAACTTCGGTACCTGGTATCTGTCTAGGAAATTGTCCATTTCCTGCAGATTTTCAAGTTTTGTTGAATACAGGCTTTTGTACTAGGATCTGATGATTTTTTTAATTTCTTCTGATTCTGTAGTTACGTTTACCTTTTCTTTTCTAATTTTGTCAATTTGGACAGAATCACTGTGTCCTCTCGTTAGTCTGGCTAAGGATTTATCTATCTTGTTGACTTTCTCAATGAGCCAACTTTTGGTTCTATTGGTCCTTTCTATGGTCCTGTTTGTTTCTACTTGGTTGATTTCAGTTCTGAGTTTGAATACTTCCTGACTTCTACTCCTCCTGGGTGTATTTGCTTCTTTTTGTTCTAGAGTTTTTAGGTGTGCTGTCAAGCTGCATATATATGCTCTCTCCTGTTTCTTTTGGCAGGCACTCAGAGCAATGAGTTTTCCACTTAGCACAGCTTTCAATGTGTCCCATAATTTTGGGTATGTTGTACCTTCATTTTCATTAAATTCTAAGATGTCTTTAAATTTTTTCTTTATTTCTTCCTTGACCATGTAATCATTGAGTAGAGCATTGTTCAGCTTCCACGTATATGTGGGCGTTCTTCCCTGATTGTTATTGAAGACTAGCTTTAGCCCGTGGTGGTATGATAGGATGCATGGGATTATTTCTATCTTTCTGTATCTGTTGAGGCCTGTTTTATGACCAATTATATGGTCAATTTTGGAGAAAGTACCATGAGGTGGTGAGAAGGAGGTATATCCTTTTGTTTTAGGATAGAATGTTCTATAAATATCTGTTAAGTCCATTTGATTCATGATTTCTTTTAGTCTGTCGACATCACTGTTTAATTTCTGTTTCCATGATCTGTCCATTGATGAGAGTGGGGTATTGAAATCTCCTACTATTATTGTGTGAGGTGCAATGTGTGCTTTGAACTTTAGTAAGGTTTCTTTTATGTATGTAGGTGCCCTTGTATTTGGAGTATAGATATTTAGGATTGAGGGTTCATCTTGTTGGTTTTTTTCCTTTGATGAATATGAAGTGTCCTTATCTTTTTTGATGACTTTTAGTTGAAAATTGATTTTATTTGATATTAGAATGGCTACTCCAGCCCAGTAACCTGGGCTGGCATTTGTGTTCTCTTAGGGTCTGTATGACATCTGTCCAGGATCTTCTGGCTTTCATAGAGAAGTTCATAAGCAACAATTCATCTGAATCACAACCATATAAAAATGAAGGATTAGTGTTGTATGAAAGGAGAGAAGGTTAGCACTCCCCTTGACAAAGATGTAAGAGACCCTTGAGCCTAACAACACACATACGGTTAAGGCATTGCCACCTACTTCATGGCATCTAACCACTGTTTTTACTCAGGACACACAGAGGCAAAATTCCTCTAGGACGGGGCACATCCAGTGGTTAGCAGGAGTGCCAAACCTGCAAACCCCTGCCTGCAGCAGCTCTCTGCTCCCAAACCCCATGGGAGAGAGACCTCACCGCCTGGTCAGGTGGGCACTCCTGAGGCTGCAGAGCGGAAGAGACCACCAACACTGCCCACGCCTGCTCACATCCCTGGCCCAAGAGGACAATGTATATAGCCTCTGGGTTCCCGTAGAGGAGGACCCAGGAGCAGCAGGTCCGCTGCGTCTGAGACAACGCCAGAACCTGAAGGGACCAACTGGATAAACAGTTCTCTGCACACAAATCCCATGGGAGGGAGAGATAAACCTTCAGACAGGGAGACACGCCTGGGAAACCAGAAGAGACTGCACTCTGCACACATCTCTGATGCCAGAGGAAAACATCAAATGCCATCTGGAACCCTGGTGCATGGAAGCTCCCGGAAAGGGCAGCGCAGATCTTCCTGGTTGCTGCCATCACCGAGAGCTCATAAGCAACACCCCACCAGCAAACTTGAGCCTCAGAACCACAGGTAAGACCAAATTTTCTGCTGCAAGTGACCTGTCTTGTGAACTCAAGACACAGGCCCATAGGAACAGCTGAAGACCCGTAGATAGGAAAAACTATACGCGCAAAAGCAGAACACTCTGTCCCCATAACTGGCTGAAAGAAAACAGGAAAACAGGTCTACAGCACTCCTAACACACAGGCTTATAGGACAGTCTAGCCACCGTCAGAAATAGCAGAACAAAGTAACACTAGAGATAATCTGATGGCGAGAGGCAAGCACAGGAACCCAAGCAACAGAAACCAAGACTACATGGCATCATCGGAGGCCAATAATTCCACCAAAGCAAACATGGAATATCCAAACACACCAGAAAAGCAAGATCTAGTTTCAAAACCATATTTGATCATGATGCTGGAGGACTTAGAGAAAGACGTGAAGAACTCCCTTAGAGAAACACAGGAAAACATTAATAAACAAGTAGAAGCCTACAGAGAGGAATCGCAAAAATCCCTGAAAGAATTCCAGGAAAACATAAATAAACAAGTAGAAGCCCATAGAGAGGAGTCACAAAAATCCCTGAAAGAATAGCAGGAAAACACAATCAAAAATTTGAAAGAATTAAAAATGGAAATAGAAGCAATCAAGAAAGAACACAAGGAAACAACCCTGGATATAGAAAAAAAAAAAAAGAAGAGACAAGGAGCTGTAGATACGAGCTTCACCAACAGAATACAAGAGATGGAAGAGAGAATCTCAGGAGCAGAAGATTTGATAGAAATCATTGACTCAACTGTCAAAGATAATGTAAAGCAGAAAAAGCTACTGGTCCAAAACATAAAGGAAATCCAGGACTCAATGAGAAGATCAAACCTAAGGATAATAGGTATAGAAGAGAGTGAAGAATCCCAGCTCAAAGGACCAGTAAATATCTTCAACAAAATCATAGAAGAAAACTTCCCTAACCTAAAAAAAGAGATACCCATAGGCATACAAGAAGCCTACAGAACTCCAAATAGATTGGACCAGAAAAGAAACACCTCCAATCACATAATAGTCAAAACACCAAACACACAAAATAAAGAAAGAATATTAAAAGCAGTAAGGGAAAAAGGTCAAGTAACATATAAAGGCAGACCTATCAGAATCACACCAGACTTTTCGCCAGAAACTATGAAGGCCAGAAGATCCTTGACAGATGTCATACAGACCCTAAGAGAACACAAATGCCAGCCCAGGTTACTGTATCCTGCAAAACTCCCAATTAACATAGATGGAGAAACCAAGATATTCCATGACAAAACCAAATTTACACAATATCTTTCTACAAATCCAGCACTACAAAGGATAATAAATAGTAAAGCCCAACATAAGGAGGCAAGCTATACCTAGAAGAAGCAAGAAACTAATCGTCTTGGCAACAAAATAAAGAGAAGAAAAGCCCACAAACATAACCTCATATCCAAATATGAATATAACAGGAAGCAATAATCAGTATTCCTTAATATCTCTCAACATCAATGGCCTCAACTCCCCAATAAAAAGACATAGATTAACAAAATGGATACGCAACCAGGACCCTGCATTCTGCTGCCTACAGGAAACACACCTCAGAGACAAAGACAGACACTACCTCAGAGTGAAAGGCTGGAAAACAACTTTCCAAGCAAATGGTCAGAAGAAGCAAGCTGGAGTAGCCATTCTAATATCAAATAAAATCAATTTTCAACTAAAAGTCATCAAAAAGCATAAGGAAGGACACTTCACATTCATCAAAGGAAGAATCCACCAAGATGAACTCTCAATCCTAAATATCTATGCCCCAAATACAAGGGCACCTACATACGTAAAAGAAACCTTACTAAAGCTCAAAACACACATTGCACCTCACACAATAATAGTAGGAGATTTCAACACCCCACTCTCATCAATGGACAGATCATGGGAACAGAAATTAAACAGAGACGTAGACAGACTAAGAGAAGTCATGAGCCAAATGGACTTAACATATATTTATAGCACATTCTATCCTAAAGCAAAAGGATATACCTTCTTCTCAGCTCCTCATGGTACTTTCTCCAAAATTGACCATATAATTGGTCAAAAAATGGGCCTCAACAGGAACAGAAAGATAGAAATAATCCCATGCGTGCTATCGGACCACCACGGCCTAAAACTGCTCTTCAATAACAATAAGGGAAGAATGCCCACATATACGTGGAAATTGAACAATGCTCTACTCAATGATAACCTGGTCAAGGAGGAAATAAAGAAAGAAATTAAAAACTTTTTAGAATTTAATGAAACATACCCAAACTTATAGGATACAAGAAAGCTGTGCTAAGAGGAAAACTCACAGCGCTGAGTGCCTGCAGAAAGAAACAGGAAAGAGCATATTTCAGCAGCTTGACAGCACACCTAAAAGCTCTAGAACAAAAAGAAGCAAATATACCCAGGAGGAGTAGAAGGCCGGAAATAATCAAACTCAGAGCTGAAATCAACCAAATAGAAACAAAAAGGAACATAGAAAGAATCAACAGAACCAAAAGTTGGTTCTTTGAGAAAATCAACATGATAGATAAACCCTTAGCCAGACTAAGGAGAGGACACAGAGAATGTGTCCAAATTAACAAAATCAGAAATGAAAAGGGAGACATAACTACAGATTCAGAGGAAATTCAAAAAATCATTAGATCTTACTATAAAAGCCTATATTCAATATAACTTGAAAATCTGCAGGAAATGGACAATTTCCTAGACAGATACTGGGTACCGAAGTTAAATCAGGAAGAGATAAACCAGTTAAATAATCCCATAACTCCTAAGGAAATAGAAGCAGTCATTAAAGGTCTCCCAACCCAAAAGGACCCAGGTCCAGAGGGGTTTAGTGCAGAATTCTATCAGACCTTCATAGAAGACCTCATACCAATACTATCCAAATTATTCCACAAAATTGAAACAGATGGAGCACTACCGAATTCCTTCTATGAAGCCACAATTAATCTTATACCTAAACCACACAAAGACCCAACAAAGAAAGAGAACTTCAGACCAATTTCCCTTATGAATATCGACACAAGAATACTCAATAAAATTCTGGCAAACCGAATCCAAGAGCACATGAAAACAATCATCCACCATGATCAAGTAGGCTTCATCCCAGGCATGCAGGGATGGTTTAATATACGGAAAACCGTCAATGTGATCCATTATATAAACAAACTGAAAGAACAAAACCACATGATCATTTCATTAGACGCTGAGAAAGCATTTGATAAAATTCAACACCCCTTCATGATAAAAGTCCTGGAAGGAATAGGAATTCAAGGCCCATACCTGAACATAGTAAGAGCCATATACAGCAAACCAGTTGCTAACATTAAACTAAATGGAGAGAAACTTGAAGCAATCCCACTAAAATCAGGGACTAGACGAGGCTGCCCACTCTCTCCCTACTTATTAAATATAGTTCTTGAAGTTCTAGCCAGAGCAATCAGACAACAAAAGGAGGTCAAGGGGATACAGATCAGAAAAAAAGGAGCCAAAATATCACTATTTGCAGATGATATGATAGTATATTTAAGTGATCCCAAAACTTCCACCAGAGAACTATTAAAGCTGATAAACAACTTCAGCAAAGTGGCTCGGTATAAAATTAACTCAAATAAATCAGTAGCCTTCCTCTACACAAAAGAGA
The DNA here is from genome assembly GCF_021556685.1 of Rattus norvegicus. Taxonomy (NCBI): domain Eukaryota; kingdom Metazoa; phylum Chordata; class Mammalia; order Rodentia; family Muridae; genus Rattus; species Rattus norvegicus. The sequence continues at coordinate 73,106,407 of NC_141536.1, read as the reverse complement.
AACAAGACGAGAAAGAAAGAAAGAAATTAGGGAAACGACACCCTTCATAATAGACCTAAATAATATAAAGTAACTCGGTGTGACTTTAACCAAGCAAGTAAAAGATCTGTACAATAAGAACTTCAAGACTCTGAAGAAAGAAATTGAAGAAGACCTCAGAAGATGGAAACATCTCCCATGCTCATGGATTGGCGGGATTAATATAGTATAAATGGCCATTTTACCAAAAGCGATCTAAGAATTCAGTGCAATCCCCATCAAAATACCAATCCATTTCTTCAAAGAGTTAGACAGAACAATTTGCAAATTCATCTGGAATAACAAAAAACCCAGGATAGCTAAAACTATCCTCAACAATAAGAGGACTTGAGGGGGAATCACTATCCCTGGTTTATGCTCTACAATCAAGAATTGACAAATGGGATCTTATAAAACTGCAAAGCTTCTGTAAGGCAAAGGACACTGTGGTTAGGACAAAACGGCAACCAACAGATTGGGAAAAGATCTTTACCAATCCTACAACAGATAGGGGCCTTATATCCAAAATATACAAAGACTCAAGAAGTTAGACCGCAGGGAGACAAATAACCCTATTAAAAATGGGGTTCAGAGTTAAACTATGAATTCGCAGCTGAGGAATGCCGAATGGCTGAGAAACACCTAAAGAAATGTTCAACATCTTTAGTCATAAGGGAAGGGCAAATCAAAACAACCCTGAGATTTCACCTCACACCAGTGAGAATGGCTAAGATCAAAAACTCAGGTGACAGCAGATGCTGACAGGGATGCAGAGGAAGAGGAACACTCCTCCATTGTTGGTGGGATTGCAGACTGGTACAACCATTCTGGAAATCAGTCTAGAGGTAACTCAGAAAATTGGATATTGAACTGCCTGAGGATCCAGCTATACCTTTCTTGGGCATATACCCAAAAGATGCCCCAACATATAAAAAAGACACGTGCTCCACTATGTTCATCGCAGCCTTATTTATAATAGCCAGCAGCTGGAAAGAACCCAGATGCCCTTCAACAGAGGAATGGATACAGAAAATGTGGTACATCTACACAATGGAATATTACTCAGCTTTCAAAAACAATGACTTTATAAAATTAGTAGGCAAATGGTTGGAACTGGAAAATATCTTCCTGAGTGAGGTAACCCAATCACAGAAAAGCACACATGGTATGCACTCATTGATAAGTGGCTATTAGCCCAAATGCTTGAATTACCCTAGATGCCTAGAACAAATGAAACTCAAGACAGATGATCAAAATGTGAATGCTTCACTCCTTCTTTAAAAGGGGAACAAGAATTCCCTTGGCAGGGAATAGAGAGGCAAAGATTAAAACAGACACAGAAGGAACACCCATTCAGATCCTCCCCCACATGTGGCCCATACATATACAGCCATCCAATTAGACAAGATGGATGAAGCAAAGAAGTGCAGGCCGAGTGGAGCCGGATGTAGATCGCTCCTGAGAGACACAGCCAGAATACAGCAAATACAGAGGCGAATGCCAGCAGCAAACCACTGAACTGAGAACGGGACCCCCGTTGAAGGAATCAGAGAAAGAACTCGAAGAGCTTGAAGGAGCTCGAGACCCCTTATGAACAACAATGCCAAGCAATCAGAGCTTCCAGGGACTAAGCCACTACCTAAAGACTATATATGGACTGACCCTGTACTCTGACCTCATAGGCAGCAATGAATATTCTAGTAAGATCACCAGTGGAAGGGGAAGCCCTTGGTCCTGCTAAGACTGAACCCCCAGTGAACGTGATTGTTGGTGGGAGGGCGGCAATATGGGGAGGATGGGGAGGGGAACACCCATACAGAAGGGGAGGGGGAGGGATTAGGGGGATGTTTGCCTGGAAACCGGGAAAGGGAATAACAGTCGAAATGTAAATAAGAAATACTCAAGTTAATAAAAAAATAAGAAAAAAAAGAAAAAAAACGGAAAAAAAAGTTAAATAATACCATGAAAAAAAATGAAGTATTAATGATAGATAATTCCTAAAAAATCATAGAAGGCAACCAAATATTCTAATCATTGATAACATAACTGTTATTTTATTAAGTTTTAAAATATACTATAATTACTGAACACTTCCAGTTGTATTTTTTTATTTATAATAGTATAAAAGAGCTAAAATCATTAATATTATGTAGACAATTTATTTCCTTTATTATTTAACTCATATTGTTTATACAAATAAAAAATTCACCTTTCAGATAGTTTTCTTCTCAGAGCATACAATAAAAATTTAATTTTCAGTAGATAATTTTCATTTCATATTCTGTTATATCATTAAGATTAGGAGGTATATTATTGGTATATGTCAAAAACATAAAATGATGAGAAATTGATTTATAGTTAAAAAATACAGTTGCAGCTATGTAACAAGACCACTTAAAGTTTTAAAAATATAGTGACAATAACTCATTTTGATAATATATATAAATAATAAAAATATTTTTACGTATTGAATTTTAATAAAAATTTTATGCAAAGGTAAAATCTAGCAAAATCAATTGTGGTACATGTTAAGAAACAGAATTAGCCCTTCCAGTCTCCTTCACACACAGAACTGGACCTAACTCTCAGACACAAAACCTCCTGCAGAGAGCTGCTCTGCCAGGAGTGCTGTCTGTCCTAAGCCCACAGCCCACGGGTGGGACCCAACTTTCTCTCCATTAACTATAGAAGAAAAGACGCACCAAGTGTACACAGGGCTCAGGAGCTTCAGGGTGGCCTAGAAAGGACCCTTTCAGTCTCCATCGGTGACCAGACCTAAACTTGTCCCACAGCATTCCAGACAGAAAACCTTCCCTGAGAGAGCTGGTCTCAAAGGAGCACTCGCACTCCTAATATCACTGGCTCACAGACTCACAGGCTCACAGGCTCACAGACTCACAGGCTCACATGTCCACAGAAAAACAAGGTCCAGTCAGAGACAACAAGACCAACTAACATCAGAGATATCTAGATAGTCAGAGACAAGTACAAGAACCAAAGCAACAGAAAACAAGAATACTTGGCAACATTAGAATCCAGCTCTTCCACCACTTCAAATATGGAATATCCCAACATATCAGAAAAGTAAGATTTAGATTTAAAATCGCATCTCATGACAATGATAGAGAACTTTAAGAAGGACATAAATAACTCCTTAAAGGATTACAGGATAACATAGGTAAGGAAGAAGCCCTGAAAAAGGAAAAAAAATTGCTTAAAGTGTTACAGCAAGACACAACTAAACAGGTAAAGGAATTGAAAAAACCATCCAAGATTTAAAAATGGAAATAGAAATAACAAAGAAATCACAAAGGGAGACAAATCTGGAGATGAAAAATCTAGGAAAGAGGACAGGAGTGATAGACCTAAGCATCACCAACAGAATACAAGTGATTAAAGAGAGAATCTCAGGGGCAAGAAATACTATAGAAAACATTGATATAATGGTCAAAGAAAATGCAAAAGTCAAAGAATTCCTAAACCCAAACATCTAGGAAATCCAGGTCAAAATGAGAACTCACCCAAAGGATATTAGGTATAAAAAAGAATGAAGATTCCCAACTTAAAGGGCCAGGACATATCTTCAACAAAATAATAGAAAACTTCTCTAACTTAAAGAAAGAGATGCCCATGAACATACAGGAAGCCTAAAGAACTCCAAAAAGTTTGGAACAGAAAAGAAATTCATCCTATTACATAGTAGTCAAAACACCAAATATACAAAACAACGAAAGAATATTAAAAGCACTAAGGGAAAAAGCTCAAGTAGAAAGGTAGATCTATCAGAATTACAACAAACTTCTCAACAGACTATGAAAGCTAGATATCCTGGGCAGCTGTTATACAGAACAGAAGAGAAAACAAATGTCAGTCCAAGCTACTATGTCCAGCAAAACTCTCAATCACCATAGATGGAGAAACCAGGATATTCCATAAAAAACAATTTACACAATATCTTTCTACAAATCCACCCATACAAGGATTAATAGATGGAAAACTCCAATATAGGAAGGAAAAGTACATGGTAGACAAAGCAAGAAAGTAATCTTGTTGCAACAAACCGAAAAGAAGAGAGCCACACAAACAGAATTCCTCCTCTAACAACTAAAATAACAGGAAACAACAATCATTATTTCTTAATACCTCATAATATCAATGGTCTCAATTCCCAAATAAAAAGACATAAAATAGCATACTTACACATAAACAGGAAGCAGAATTCTGCTGCATATAGGAAATGCAACTCAGTGAAAAAAGACAGATGCTTCCCAATAGTAAAAAACTGGGAAATTTTTTTCCAAGCAAATGGTCCCAAGAAGCAAGGTGAAATAACCATTTTAATGTAAAATCAAATTGACTTTCAACCAAAAGTTATCAAAAAGATAAGAAAGAACACTTTATATTCATCAAAGGAAAAATCTACCAAGATGATCTCTCAATTCTGAACTTCTGTGCTCCAAGTGCAAGGGCAGCAACATTTATAAAAGAAATTTTACTAAAGCTCAAAGCAGATATTCTAACACATAATAATTATAAGACACTTCAACACAGCACTCTCATCAATCATCCCATAATGGAAACAGAAACTAAACGGAGATCCAGTGAAACTAACAGAAGTTATGAACCAGATGGATTCAACAGACAGTTACAGAACATTTCATCCTAAAACAAAAGAATATAACTTCTTCTCAGTATCTCATGGTTCCTTCTCAAATACTGACCAAATACTTGGTCACAAAACAGACCTCAATACATATAAGGAGACTGAAAGAATCCCATGAATTCTTTCAGATCTCCATGGACTAAGGCTGGGCTTCAATAACAACAAAAGCAACAGAAAGCCCCCATATACATGGAAGTTGAACAACACTCTACTCAATGACAACTTGATCAAGAAAGAAATAAAGACATTAAAGACTCTATAGAATTTAATGAAAATAAAGGCAAAACATACCCAAAACTTTCGGGATACAAGAAAGGATAAGAGGAAAACTTAAAGCTCTGAGGGCCTCCATAAAGAAATTGGAGAGAGCATACACTAACAGTTTTACAGAACACCTGAAAGTTGTAGAACAAAAAGGAACGAATTCACCCAAGAGGAATAGACAGCAGGAAATAATCAAATTGAGAGCTGAAATCAACCAAGTATAAACCAGAAAAGTATACAAATGTCAACAAATCATGGAGGAGGTACTTAGAGAAAATCAACAAGTTAGATAAACCCTTAGACAGACTAACTACAGGGAATATAGATAGTAGCCAAATTAACAAAATCAAAAATGAAAAGGGAGGTATAACAACAGAAATTGAGAAAATTCAAAAAAATTATCATATCTTACTACAAAATTCTATACTCCAAAAGCTGGAAAATGTGGAGGAAATGGACAATTTTCTAAACAGACACCAGGTACCAAAGTTAAATCAGGATCAGATAAACCATCTTAACAGTCCAATAATCCCTAAAGTAATAGAAGTAGTCATCGATAGTCTCCCAACCAAAAATAGCCCTTGACTAGATGGGTTTAATACCAAATTCTAGCAATCCTTCAAGGAAGACCTAAAGCTATTACACTATGAGATATTCCATAAAACAGAAACAAAAGGAACACTACCCAATTTGTTCTTGAAGCCTTAATTACTCTTATAAGCAAACCGCACAAAGACACAAAAAAGAAAGAGAACTTCAGACCAATTTCACTTATGAATATCTATGCAAAAAAACTCAATAAAATTCTCTCATAACAAATCCAAGAAGACATCAAAATGATCGTTCATCATGATAAATTATGTTTCCTCCCAGGGCTATAAGAATGATTTAATATAGAGAAATCCATCTAAGTAATTAACTATGCAAAAAACCTAAAGAAATGAGACATAATAATTTCATTAGATACTGAGAAAACATTTGACAAAATTAAACACCACTTCATGATAAAACTCTTGGAAAGATCAGGAATTTAAGGCCCATATCGGAACATAATAAAAGCAATATACAGCAAGCCAGTAGCCAACACAAACTAAATGGGGAGAAACTAGAAGCAGTACCACTAAAATTAGGGACTAGACAAGGGTGACACTCTTTCACTTCTATTCAATACAGTATTTGAAGTCTTAGAGCAATTAGACAACAAAAAGATGTCAAAGTGATTCAAATTGGAATGAAAAAATTCTAAATATCACTATATGCAGATGATATGATAGAATAATGAAGTGACCTAAAAAATTACACTTGAGAACCCCTAAATCTGATAAACTACTACAGCAAAGTGGCTGGATATAAAATTAACTTAAACAAATCAGTAGCCTTCCTCCACTGAAAGGATAAACAGGCCGAGATAGAAATTAAGAAAATGACACCCTTCCCAGTAGCCATAAATAATATAAAATGCCTTGGTGTGACTCTAACCAAGCATGTAAAAGACCTGTATGACAAGAACTTCATGTCTCTTAAGAAAGAAATTGAATATCTCAGAAAATGGAAAGATTTCCATGCTCATGGAATGTCAGGATAAGTGCAGTATAAATGGCCATTGTGCCTAAAGCAATCTACAGGTTCAATGCAATCTCCATCAAAATTCCAACTCAGTTCTTCATAGAGTAGAAAGAGCAATTTGCAAATCCATTTGGAATAGTAAAAAATCCAGGATAGTGAAAACTGTCCTCAATCATAATAGAACTTCAGGGGGAATCATCATCACTGACTTCAAGCAGTAATACCAAGCAATAGTCATAAAACCTGTATGGTACTGGTAAATAGACAGGCAGGTGGAACAATGGGATAGAACTGAAGACCTAGAAATAAACCCACACATCTATGGTCACTTGATCTTTGACTAAGGAGCTAAAACCATCCAGTGGAAAAAAGCTATCATTTTGTACTATTGCTGCTTGTTCAAATGGAGATAAGCATGTAGAAGAATGCAAATAAATCCATTCTTTTTTTAAGGTCCCTCATGACCTCCTTGTTTATTGGATTTTTTTAAACTTTACATTATATATTATCTCCTTCCCCATTTTCCCAACCTTAAATACCCTATTCTATCCCCTGCCCATCTTCTTCTATGAGAATGTTTGCCCATCCATCTACCCACCCATTCCTTCCCCCCTGCCCTGCTGTCCATTACACTGCGTGAAAGAGCCTTGGTTGGACCAAGGGCTTCTCTTTCCATTAAAGCACAGCAAGGCCATTCTTTGCTACATATGCAGCTGGAGCCATGGGTTTATCCATGTGTACTCTATTATTGCCCTGTACAGAGCTCAATTCCAAATGGATCAAGGACATCCACATAAAACCAGATATATTCAAACTATTAGAAGAGCAAGTGGAAAAGAGCCTTGAACACAGGCACAGTTGAAAACTTCCTGAACAGAACAGCAATGGCTTATGCTCTAACATCAAGAATCGACAAATGGAACCTCATAAAATTGCAAAGCTTCTGCAAAGCGAAGAATACTGTCAGTAGGACAAAATGGCAACCAACACATTGGAAAAAGGTCTTTATCAATCCTATGTCCATTAGGGGGTCAACATTGAAGATGTACAAAGATCTCAAGAAGTTAGACTCCAGAGAAGCCTATTAAAAATGGGGTACATAGCTAAACAAAACTTCTGAACTGAGGAATAGAGAATGGATGAGAATCACCTAAAGAAAGGTCAACATCCTTAGAGTCAGGAAAATGCAAATCAAACCAACTCTGAGTTACCACCTCATGCCAGTCATAATGAGTAAGATCCCACATGACAGTAGATTCTGAAGGGGATGTGAAGAACTAGGAACACTGTTCCATTGTAGGTGGGATTGCAAGCTGGTACAAGCATTCTGGAAATCAGCCTGGTGGTTCCTCAGAAAATTGGTTATAGTATTACCCGAGGACCCAGCACTACCACTTCTGGTCATACATTCAAAAGATGCTCCAACGTATAACAAGGACACCTGCCCCAATATGTTCAGAGCAACCTTATTTATAATAGTCAGAAACTGAAAGGAACACACATGTCCTTCAAAAATGGAATGGATACGGCATGTGTGGTACATTTACATAATGGCACACTTCTCAGCTATTAAAAACAATGACTACACAAAATTCTTAGGCAAATGGATGAAACTAGAAATATCATCCTCAGTGAGGAAGACAGTCATGAAAGACCACGCACGGTATACACTCACTGATAAGTTGATATTTGCCCCAAATTTGAAATACATAAGGGAAAATGCATAGATCATATGAAGCTCAAGAGGAAGGAAGAATGTGAATACTTTATTCCTTCCTAGAAGGGAGAGCATATATATGGATGATATATATGGAAAAACAATGAAGCAGAGTCTGAAGAAAAAGTCATCCAGAAACTGTCTCACTGGGAATCCATCCCATATGCAGCCAACAAACCCAGTTACTAATTCTAACGTTAAAAGTGCTTGTTGACAAGAGCCAGATATTGGTATTTCCTGAGAGTCTCTGCCAGAGGTCTCCTTATACAGATGAGGATGTTTGCAGCTATTGTTCTGAATAACATAAAATTAAAATTATTATAAACTTTATAATTTATGCCTTGTGATATATGTCTGCACTCTGAATATTTGGGAAATAGAGGGCAGAAGGCTAGAGGAACTTCAAGGTCATCTTCAGCTATGCATAGATGATAACTTTAAGACCTTCTTGGAATTATTAGGACTCTGTCTCTAAATAAAACATAAAAAATAAACAGTTTATAGGACAAAGATATAGATTACAATTTAGATAATGAAATTGATAAAAAGAAAAATGAAAAAGGACTATGAATACACAAGGGAACTTTGAATACATAGATGAAGATATATCCTAGATAAGTAGATCGATAGATAGATAGATAGATAGATAGATAGACAGATTAGCAGCCCAGAAAAACAATTAAATAATTTAGAACAAGTACACATATCTAAATACTTGTGACCTTGAAAAGAATGCTTCAAAAATATATTAACAAATATTTCTAGAACATATCTTTGAACCACAGATAAGGAGACATCTCACTATTACTCAAATAAACTTCTTTTTCCCTCATATAGAGATGACATAGAAATCCACAACTGGTCAATCACAGAGAAAAATTTACATTAGTTTTCATTTCCCAGGTTGTCAAAGACCACCTTTCACATCACAGGGTACACAAAACCAGGCAATAGATGTCTGTGCCTCTCTTTGGTGTCTATGAGAACAGCATGCAGATAGGAACATAGCATAACTGAGAGGCACCACCTAGCATCTGACAGAAACAGATGCAGAACCTCATAGCTAATCTTTAGGTGTATTTTGAAGAGTGCATTGGAAGAATTGAGAGATGAATTGGGAAGTTAGAGGGGAAAAGTACTCCACAGGAAGACCAACAATGTCAACTCATCTGGACCCTTAGCAGTACCTAGATGTAGATCCCTCAAGAACTAGAGCACGAAGGCTGTCCCTGAGTCTGCTCTCTGCCCATGGAGACTGTTCTCCTAACTGGGATGCCTTCTCTGGCCTAAATGAAAGAGGATATGCCCCATTCTGCAGTGATTTGATGTGCAGTGGTGGCATGGTACATGAGGGGCTGCCCACCTTTTCAGAGGAAAAGTTGAACAGGGATGAAGAAAAAGATTGTGGGAGGAAAGTACTCTACAGTGGAATGTGATCAGTATATAAAAAAATAAAATGAATTATAGTAAAAAAGATAGATATAAATACACCAATTATGGAGAAAAAAAAAATATATATATATATATATATATTTTTTTTTTGCGGAGCTGAGGACTGAACCCAGGGCCTTGCACTTGTTAGGCAAGCACTCTACCACTAACTAAATCCCCAACCCCCAGAAAATATATTTCTTAAGAATTCCAATTTTTACTCGTAATTGTGAAAACCAAAACTAACATAAAACAAATGTAAAGTGAAATTAAAAAATTAGTTTACATTTCCCTGATGACTAAGGATGCTAAACATTTCCTTAGGTACCTTTAAGTCATTTGAGATTCCACAGTTGAGAATTCCTTGTTTAGCTCTGTACCCCACTTTTAATATGGTTATTTGATTGTCTGGAGCCTAACTTCTTCAGTTTTATGTTTATTTCAGATATTAAACCTCAATCAGACGGTGGGTTGATAAAGATATTTTCCAAATCAGTGGGTTGTCATTTTGTCCACTTGACAGTGTCCTTTGCTTTTCATGAGTTTTTCAATTTTCTAATTTTATAAGAACTCATTTGTCTCTAGTTGATATTAGAGATTAAGCCATTGGAATTCTCTTCAGAAAATTTGGCCCTGTGCTGGTGTGTTTCAGGCTCTTTCCCAGTTTCTCTTCTATTAGATTAGTATATCTGATTGTATGTGGAAGTCCTTGATCCACTAGGATGTAAGCTTTGTACAGGGAGATAAGGATTGATCAATTTGCCTTCTACATGCCCATGAGCCATCACCATTGTTGAAAATGCTGTCTTTTTTCCATTTGATGGTTTAAGCTCCTTTGTCAAAGGTAATCATCAGTATGTGGGTTTAATTCTGGGTCTTCAAATGTATTCCACTGATCTACCTATCTCTGAATTAATACCGTGCTGTTTTTATCATTTTTGCTCTATAGTATAGCTTAGGTCAGGGATGGTGATTTCCACCAAAAATTTCACCTCACCCAAATCAGAACAACTGAGACTAAAAAAAAAAATACTCAGGATGTAAGAGAAAGAGGAACACTCCTCCACTGCTGGTGGAATTGCAAGCTGGTGAAACTACTCTGGAAATCAATCTGGTGATTCCTCAGAAATTTGGACCTGAGGACCCAACTATACCACTCCTAGGCATATACCCAAAAGATGCTCAAAAATATACCAAGGACACATGCTCCAATATGTCCATAGCAGGCTTATTTAGAACAGACAAAAGCTGGAAACAGTCCAGATGTCCCTCAACAGAGGAATGGATACAGAAAATCTAGTACATTTATACAATATTGTACTACTCAGCTATTATAAACAACAACTCCATGAAATTCACAGGCAAATGGATGGAACTAGAAGACATCCTTCTGAATGAGATAACTCAGGCACAAAAGAACACACATGGTATGTACTCACTGAGAAGTGGATATTAGATAAAAAGCTTGGAATACCCACAATGCAACTCACAGACCATATAAAGCTAAAGAAGACCAAAATGTAAATGCTTCTGTCCTATTTATAAGAGGGAACAAAATAATCATGGGAGTTAGAGGGATGGAAGTGTCTGGGATGGAGGAAGAGGAAGGGAAAAGTAGGCAGCATCAGATGTGGGAGTAGATGGGGGAGAAGTACTGAGGTCCATGAAATTGAACAGACTTTTGTAGCAGTTGGACATGGGGAACTGTGGTTAGCTACTAGAACATCCTAGATGCCAGGAAACAAGATTCTCCTAGAACACAAAATGCCTCACATTAGCTGAAATATCCAACAAAGGGGAAAAAGAACCCATAGAGGCCATATCCAGTTAGGCTTGGCCTCTGGTTGAGGGATGGGCCCCCATCTCAAAATATAAACCCAGATTGTTCCTGTGAAAAGGAAAATATAGAGACAGAGTAGAACAAAGACTGAAGGAACATAGACTGCTCCACCTAGGTGTCCATTCTATCTTTAGATGTGAAGCCCAGACACTATTGCTGATGCTAAAAAGTACTTGCTTTCAGAACTCTGGTATGACTGTCCCTGGAGAGGCTCTACTAGAACCTGACCAATATAGATGTGGATCCTTGCAACAATCCCTGCACAGGGAACCAAATGGAGGAGCTAGAGGAAGGACTAAAGGAGCTCAAGGATTTTGAAACATCATAGGAAGATCACCAATATCAACAAATCAGAACCTCCAGTGCTCCCAGGGACTAAACCAACAACCAGAGAGGGACCCATGGCTTTAGTTCCATATGTAGCAGAAAATGGCCTTATATGGCATCAGTGGGAGAAGAGGCCCTGGATCCTGTGATGGCTTGGTGCCCTAGTGTTGGGCGATGAGAGAGATGGGAGATGGAAGTGGGTGAGTGTTTGGAGGAACATCTTCATAGAGGCAAAGAGAGGGGGAAAGCAATGGGGGATATTACTATACACACACACACACACACACACACACACACACACACACACATAAATACACATACACAGTATTAGAAGATGTGTCCCTGTTGGAGTAGGTGTGGCCTTGTTAGAGTAGGCATGGCACTATGGGTGTGAATTTTAACACTGACATCATAGTTGCCTAGTAGTCATTATTCTGCTACCAGCCTTTATATGAAAATCTAGAACATTCAGCTCCTCCTGTACCATGCCTGACTGAATTATGTTGTGTTGCTCTCTTGATGATTATGGACTGAAGTTTGAACCTGTAAGCTATCCCTAATTAAATGTTGTTCTTATAAGAGGTGCTGTGGTCATGCTGTCTGTTCACAGCAGTTAATCTGTAACTAAGACAAATTGGTGCCAGGAGTGGGGTATTGCTGTAATAGGCCTAAAATTGTTTTTGTTTGTAAGAACGGGGATTTGCAGATGTTAGATTTATAAAGCATTGGAATGCTTTAAGTGAGGCTTAATGGCTATTCTAGAAGTAATATTGAAGCCTGTGTTGCTGTGAATGATTTGACCTGTGCTGACTTGGCCCAAGAAGTTTCAGTAGAGAAGAATTTCAGTATGTGGCCTAGATAATTGGTAATGTCAGAACCACTCAGTTGATACTGGTTTTGAAGCCATGAAGGCTTCATGAAGAGCAGTTGAGGCTTGGTACTGTGAGAGTCTGTGGAAGGCCATTAGTGAAGGTACAGCCTCAGTTACAGTTTATGGCCCAGGACCGAAGCGGTCATGTACCATGAAGGGATCCTATGAGAGCCTGTTGGTGAAGCCTAATTGCAGAGGAAGACCCTAGTATGTTGGAGATGCCAGTACCATGGGATGATCACCAAGAAGTGCAGCAATAGTGGTGTGGATAAACCTGAGCTTAGAGTGCTACAGAATGCAGAGTGACTCCAACTCTTTGGAGGAGCCAAAAAAACAAAACAAAACAAAACAAAACAAACAAACAAAAAAACTTGTACATTCCAAACATTGAAATAAAAAGCTTTAACAGTGAACCTACAGTGAAGACCCAAAGATATTTGAGATGACAGAGCTGTGTACTATCTCCTGATCAAAGCTGCTAACAGGGAATAGAACCAGTCCTGGAGAAAGAAATGTGTTCCAGTAAACAAAGATGAAAAGGAGTTGGAGATCTGAACACTGATTTGACATCAGCTATGGAGATGCAGAGTTTGGAGTTTGTGCAGCTGGTTTCCTGTCTTGCTTTGGAGATTAGAGTTATGTGAATGGATGAATTTCAAAAGGGACTTTGAACTTTGGACTTTTAACATTGTTGAAACTGCTATAAACTAAGAGGACATTGGAAGGTTCACTAAATACATTTTGCATTATGCTATGTTTAGGTATGGTCCTCATAGATTCATATGGTTGAATAAGCCTATGTGGGCCAGGGAGAGAAATATGATGGTTTGTATATGCTTGGCTTAGGAAACGACACTATTAGAAGGTGGGGCCCTGTTGTGGCAGGCATGACCTTGATGAAGTCCCCGTGGAACTGTGAGTGTGGGCTTTATCACCCCCATCCTAACTGCCTGGAAGTCAGTATTCTGCTGGCAGCTTTCAGATGAAGATGTAGAACTCTCAGCTCCTCCTGTACCATTTCTACCTGGTTGCTTCCATGTTCCCACCTTAATGATTGAATCTCTGAACCTGTAAACCAGCCACAATTAAATGTTGTCCTTATAAGAGTTGCTGTGGTCATGGTGTCTGTTCACAGCAGTAAAAATTACATAACACACACACACACACACAAACACACACACACACACACACACACACACACACACACACACACAGGAAAATACAATCAGAGAGAGATCTTTCAAGAGTAAACAAATGAATCCCTTAAAGACATATAGGAAAATACAAACAAACAGGTGAAGGAAATAAATAACAGTGCAAGACTGTCATTAAGAATCAAATAAGAAATATTCATGTGGATGAAGAAAAGTGTCTGCAATAAAGGATAGAATGAATTAAAATTAATTTTGATGTTAAATATGCATCAATTATTCATATTATTTAAAAATTAAAATATATAAGATATAATATTAAAGTTTTATATATTTACCTGAAAGGTATTAAGTCTATAGAGAGACTTACATAAAATCAATGTTTATTGCAGCATTCATAAATATAATTTCATTAGATCAAACTAAATGTGTACCAAGAAAATATAATAGTTGCATACATTTAAAGCTATTCAACTGCAAACATATCATCTACTGCAGATAGAAAAAACTGAATAAGATCATATTAAAGCAAATTAATTAATGCAAAGAAATAATATTTTAGGTTCCCTCTCTTTCTGAATTTTATATATTTACGTGATTCATGGATATTGTTTGTGTGTGTCTGTGTGTGTGTGTGTGTGTGTTTGCGTGTGTGCATATGAAGGTTAAAATGAAAGAGTCTAGGCCTACGAAGGAAAATTATAGAAAGGGTCAGAAGAAGTAGGGTGAATGGCAGGTTATATAAGATGTTAATATACGTGTACTAATATGAAAAGAAATTTATTCAGCACAGTAATTTTATGTACAATGATATATGCCAGTTAAATTGTAGAATTAATGCAAATGAAACAACTTTAAAGAGTAGAGAGCTATAATTTATATTACTTTTCTCATTTTGCATTTTGGTTTTATTTATAAAAGTTGCCACAGATCTAGTTCTTCTATTCCCAGAAATAGACTATTTCAGCCAGTGAAGTATCATGTTGATCTGGTAACAGGATACTTCTCACCTTGACAATATCCTTTTATTATTTTTGGTTAGTGAAATGCATTAAATATTAACTGGAATCTTCATAAATATAAAATCAGCCCCAAGGATTGAATCTTTGATAATGAACGTCTGCTTCAAGTGATCATCTTATGCTCTTTCAGACTTGGTACCCAAAGAAGAAGAGATATTTATCATATTTCACCAAGTATGCTGAATGAAACATTCTAATTTTATCTATGGACATAATCATCTGGATATAGACAAGGAACAGGAAATGAGTTTGTACATTCTTCCTTGGCTTTCTTTGTTCTTTGTGGAAGAGGCAGTATGTCACTTGGAAACAAAGAAAAATTATTTATTTATTAGGCCCAGAAAGTCTTAAAGTCCATGCCTGATTTTTTTCCTCTGGGTAAAATAAAAGTTGTAGGTTTACATATTTTATGATAATGGGAAAATCGAGTGACCCCAGTTATATTCCAGGAATCTTTATACTTGGTTATAAATAATAAACTGGAACACTTCACTGGCTCTTAACTTCTCTGAGGATGTTTCATGTGAATGGAATGGAATGATCACACATTGCCTGATAATATGTCTGCGAACCTCTACCTGTTCTCCATTCCTAAACATCTGCCAAAATAATCATCTAATTATGAAATTATGTGGGTTAAATTTTTATGTTTAGTTTTCGTCATTGTATGAGATTGGAGCATATAAATTACTTTTAAAAATCAGGTATGTGTCCTCACCTTGATTTGTTCTGAAGTATCAGAGTCTTCTGGATGGGACAGGCCTACTGAATTCATGAGCTAATAGGAGATTTTTGTTTGTTTTGTTGGTTCTTTTGGTTTATTTTTTTTATATTTTGTTTTTGCTTTTTGTTTTTGCCACCTCAAGACCAACTGAACATTGTAACACAGAGTGTGAAAAGTATGATTGGCTACCCTTAACTGAGGAACTATGGGTAGCTAATGGCTTCCAGAGAAGGTACTATGTGATTTTCAGTAGGTCAAACAAGCACTAGTTGATGGTCTATAACCAGATGGGCAATGCAAATTAGAGTCAATGGGTAATAAAATTAGGTAAAAAAGGACATGAAGTTGGGGATGGGAGGTAAGGAGATGGGGCCATTTCTTACAGAACTTAAGGGAGTACCTGATTATGAAAAAATGTGAAATTATCAAAAATTAATATTTCTTAAAATATGCCAGCTTTTATTGAATTGAATTTTTGAGTAAAAGCACACCAATATATTAGTACTCTAAATGTATGTTAGTCCCTCAGTTTTAATACCTATTTGCATTCTCTGTAGGTAATGTTAGTTTTCTAAGTAAGAAGCACATTCTTTAGTGTATTTGAGCAATTATTTCTATTTTATTCTACTTTGAATTATTTTAAACATTTAAAAGATAAATAAATTACCCTCAAATACATAACTATCAATAAAAACTGTTATCCAGAAGGAGATGCTTACTGGTGAGTTTACTATGTGTCTTTTCTTGGTTTGTTTTGCTGTTAGTCAAATTTCACGTTAGTTATTTCACATTAATTTGTTTTACTTATTCACAGTACCTACCTTTGTAGACCTTGTTCTTCTGTTTTCTTCTTTAACTTACGTATCTGTCTCCAACATTTTTGCTTATGTTCTATTTCTCATATCTTGATATATTTTATTTTTAATTAGCTAGTTTATTTTGAGTCCGAGCCTCACTAAGTAGCAAGTTGTCTATCAACCTTGCAAATCAACTTCTTCCATGCTCACTTGAGTGTTAGCACTTAAGACATGAGAAACCATTCCCCATTTTCTTCATTTTATGTCTAAAACATCATTTTTTTCTTTCCCCTTATAGGCCTTTGATACCTCAGTAAGAAAATGACACATACTTTTTTCCTTGACAATTGATATACTAGTCATTATTCTGTATGAATATTTTAACTTAGAAAGCGTTAATTCCTAAAATCTTTCTATACATTAAACACAATACTTAAATATAGTAGTTTCTGTACACAAGAATGCCTAGTGAAACTGATGGTGTCAGTCACCACCTAGAGTGGGTATTGCTAGTAATTTGCTCAGCTTTATGCTGAGAATCATGCCAACACTAGTTTGAAGATAACTTCTTTTACTGACACCTTGATTATAATTTTAACTTCATCTCATTATTACTTCATATTATAGTGTAGTTAGTTGTTCTTCTTTTATTTCATATCCTCTTGCTTTTAGAGAGCAGAGAGTTAAGCAAATATTTGTATTAAAGGGGTGTTTTAACAGTTTAGTGACTACTATATGTGTAGTTGGAACTATGCAAGATGGAAAGAAAG
The DNA here is from genome assembly GCF_021556685.1 of Rattus norvegicus. NCBI lineage: Eukaryota > Metazoa > Chordata > Mammalia > Rodentia > Muridae > Rattus > Rattus norvegicus. Next base: position 73,089,246 of record NC_141536.1, on the reverse strand, counting down.
AGAGCACCCATACACAAAGTTCTTAAAATTCAAGTCCAAGCTACAAATCTCAGTAGCTATGTTGCACTGAAGATGGCAGTAAAAAGTCTGTCCTTCAGTGTCTGCTCCATTTTTGTCGTTGCATTTCTTTTAGATAGGAGTAATTTGGGGATACATTTTTGTACATGTGTTGTTGTACCCATCCCTCCATTCAGGATCCTTTTGACTACTATAGGTGATCTCTTCAGGTTCCATATTCCCACTGTTGGGTATTTTGACTAAGGTTACCCACACTGATTACTGAGAGCATCCCACATGAAGGATTTTCTAGAAGTTCACGGAAACCACTAATCTAGGCAGTTGGGTATTCATTCTCATGGTTTCTGGGCTTCTCTCCTATCTTCTTCCATACTTGATCTTGCTCCTCTATTCTACTCCTTAACCCCTTTGCCACCCAGAGGCATCCCTCTCTCTACAACCCATAATTATTTTGATCCACCCTTTAAGTGGGATTTAAGCACACTTGACCAGTGACCAGTCCAACTAGGGATCGATTCAGTGGGCAGGCACCAATCCCTGACACTTTACTTATACCTTGTTGTGCTTGTAGACAGAGCTGAGAATGACTGTCCTGAGAGGCTCTACCCAGCAACCAACTGAGACAGATGCAAATATTCACAGCCAAGCATTAGAAGGACATTGTATCCTCCTATGGAAGATTTAGGAGAAGGGTGAAGGAATTGAAGGAAGCAACCCTATAGGAAGACCAACAGAGCTCCCAGAGGGTAAGCCACCAACCATATGCTGGTCCCAGGCTGCTGGCATATATGTTGCAAAGGAGTGCCATGTCTGGCCTCAGTATAAGAAGATGTACCTAATCCTGTAGTGACTTGATGCCCCAGGCTGGGAGTGATGGGGGTGTGTGTGGCAATCCTCTCAGAAGTAAAGTGTGCGGGAGGCGAAGTTTGCCAGGATTGGCAGCAGGATTCAGTCAACATTTGGGATGTAAGCAAATAAAATAATTAATAAATATGCGTGATATACTCTCATAAAAAGAACTAATTCTTGTGAAAATTTCAAAAAATACCATGTCAAAATTAACTTGAAAGAATGGCTTAATTGGTCTGTCAGTTTGAGGATATGGGCCATTATTGGAGGAAAGTAATGATGTCAGCTGTCTGTGGCATCTTGTCACATTGAATCCACAGCCAGGAAGCAGAAACAGAAAACCAAAATCATCCTCTTTTTATTCTGTCCAAAGGAATCAAGTACATAGAGTCGCATTATCCACAGCTAAGGTGTGCCTTACTGCCTAAGCCATATAAGCTAGATCATCCCTCACACGCATGCCCAGGTGCATATCTTCTAGGTGATTCCAGGTCTTTTTTCAATGACATTCAACATCATAGTTGAAATTTCCAAATTTGAGTTTAGTATGTTAATTTTTGATGGAGGTCTTATTTGATATCAAGAGATTTTGAAATTCTGATTCCTAATGCAAGAAAATCCTTAATAAAACGTTGTGAGTTTGCAGCTTAAGATTGGGAAACAGACCTTTTTTACCAAATGAGGTTTGAAGGAAAATTGAAAGATAAGAAAGAAATTTTTATTTTGTTTCTGACCTACAAAATTAAGTTATTAATCACAACTACCCTGATACCCAAACTACACAAAGCTTGAAAAAGAAATAAAGTTCAGGCAAATTTTCCTTGTGAATATTAATGCAAAATATTCAGTAAAATTCTTACAAAGTGAATACAAGGACACAAAGAAAACATCCTTCCCCACAAACAAGCAGGTTTCCTCCCAGGGAAACTTGGATGGGTCAATATATGACAATCCAGTAACATAATCCACTGCATAAACAAAAAGAAAAGGTCACATGATCATTTCATTATCTGCCAAAAATCTGACAATGACAAAATCTAGGACCCCTCATATTATAAGTTTTGGAAAGATCAAAGATTTGAGGCACAGACCTAAAAACAATAATGGCAATATGCAGCAAACAAATAGCCAACATCAAATTAAATGGAGAGAAACTTGAAACAATCCCACCAATACCAGGGCCAAGACAAGACTTCCCATTTTCTCTCTATCTATTCAATATAATACTTGAAGTCCTAGCTAAAGAAATAAGACAACAAAGGAAATAAAGGGGATACAAATTGGAAAGGAAGTTAAGGTATCACTATTTGCAGATGGTGATCATATACATAAGCAATTCACAGATTTCTACCAGAGAGCTCACATAGCTGATAAACAACTTCAACAAATGACTAGATATAATTAAGGTAATGAGTACTCCTCCTTTAAATTATTTATAAATGAGAAGAGAAAGAAATTAGGGAAATAGCATCCTTCACAATAACCACAAATAATATAAAGTACCTTGGTAAAACTCTAGGCAAGTGAAAAATCTGTATGACAGGAACTTCAATTCCTTGAAGAAAGAAACCAAAGAAGAAATAAAAAGACAGAAAGATCTGTTATGCCCATGGATAGTTAGGATTAACATTGTGAAAATGGCCATCTTATCAAAATCAATATATAAATTCAATGCATTCCCTATCAAACTTTCAACACAATTGTTTGCAGTACTTGAAAGAGCCAATCTCAACTTCATATGAAAATAAAATAATCAAAATAATCCAAACAATAAAAATAATTCTGGAGGAGTCACCATCCCAGAACTGAAGCTGTACTACAGGACAATCAATGGTAATAAACCTGCATTGCATTGGAACAAAAACAGATACATTGATCAGTGGAATCAAATTGAAGACCCAGAAATAACACCTCGTCCACAACTATGGGCATTTGATTTTTTGTAAAGAAGGTAAAACCATGTAATGGAAAATAAATAAATATTTTCAACTAATGGTGCTAGTCTAACTGAATGTCTGCATGTAAAAAATGCAAATAGATCCACATTTAATCACCCTGTACAAAAGTCAAGTCATAATGCATCAAGGATGTTAACATAAAATTGTATACACTACATCTTATAGAAGAAAAATGGCAAATATCCCTTAACATAATATTAAGGGGAAACTTCCTGAAAAATAATGGCTTGGACTTTAAGATCAATGATTGACAAATGGGGCCTCATAAAACTGAAATGTTTTAGAAAGGCAAATACCAATGTCAATAGGACAAAATGGCAGCCTAAAGAGTGGAAAAGTTTCACTAACCTTACATTTGATTTAAGGCTAATATCCAAAATATAGAGAGAACTCAGTTAGATGTCAATAAACCAAATAATCCAATAAAAAATGGGTTACTAGAATGGGTGTGTAGGAGTGAGATCATCTTCATAGAAGCAGGGGAAGGAAGGAGGGGGGATGGGAGAGGGGTGAAAGGGATTAACATTGGAAATGCTAATACATAAAATATCCAATAAAAATTCTAGAGTTCAAAATGTGAATGCTTCACTCCTTCTTTAAATGAGGAAAAAGAATACCCTTGGCAGGGAAGGGAGAGGCAAAGATTAAAACAGAGACTGAAGGAACACCCATTCAGAGCCTGCCCCACATGTGGCCCATACATATACAGCCACCCAATTAGACAAGATGGATGAAGCAAAGAAGTGCAGACCGACAGGAGCCAGATCTAGATCGCTCCTGAGAGACACAGCCAGAATACAGCAAAACAGAGGCGAATGCCAGCAGCAAACCACTGAACTGAGAATAGGTCCCCTATTGAAGGAATCAGAGAAAGAACTGGAAGAGCTTGAAGGGGCTCGAGACCCCAAAAGTACAACAATGCCAAGCAACCAGAGCTTCCAGGGACTAAGCCACTACCTAAAGACTATACATGGACTGACCCTGGACTCTGACCCCATAGGTAGCAATGAATATCCTAGTAAGAGCACCAGTGGAAGGGGAAGCCCTGGGTCCTGCTAAGACTGAACCCCCAGTGAACTAGTCTATGGGGGGAGGGCTGCAATGGGGGGAGGGTTGGGAGGGGAACACCCATAAGGAAGGGGAGGGGGGAGGGGGGAGGGGGATGTTTGCCTGGAAACCGGGAAAGGGAATAACACTCGAAATGTATATAAGAAATACTCAAGTTAATAAAAAAAAAATTCTAGAGTTTAAAAAGCTAAAAAAAAGTGGGATACAGAGCTAAACAGAAAATTTTCAACAGAGGAATCTCGAATGGTTGAGAAGTAACTAAATAAATCACCATTCTTAATCACCAGGAAAATGCAAGTGAAATGACCCTGATATTCCACTTTATACCAACCAGTATTGCTAAGATCAAAACCTCCAGAGACTGCCCCAACTAGGAATCCATCCTATCTGGACACCAAACCCAGACACTATTGCAAACATCAAGAAAAGCTTGCTGAGAGAAGCCTTATAGAACTGTTTCCTGAAAGACTCTGAGAGAACCGGACAAATACAAATGAAGATTTTCACAGTCAACCATTGGACTCAGCATAGGGACTCCAATGGGACTTAGGGAAAGGACTGAAGGAACTGAAAAGGTTTACAACCCCATAGGAAGAACCACAATATCAGCCAACCAGATCCTCAGAGATCCCAGGGATTAAACCTCCAACCAAAGAGTACACATGGTGTACACATGATTATGTAGCAGAGGATGGCCTTATCTGGCATCAGTGGGAGGAGAGTCCCTTGGTTCCTGGAAGGTTTGATGCCCTATTTTAGGGGAATGACAAGGCAGGGAGGAGAGAGTAGGTGGGTGGGTGGGTGATTGGGGGAGTACCCTCATAGAAGAAAGGGGAATGGGGATGGGATGGGGTTTCTTGGAAGGAAATCCAGGAAAGATGATGACACTTGAAATGAAAATAAATAAAATAACCAATTAAAAAAATCTCAAGTGATAGCACATACAGGTGAGGATGTGGAGAAAGGGAAATACGTCTGTTCTTGATGGAATAGTGAACTTGGTACAACAACTCTTGAAACCAATCTTTTAATTTCACAGAAAACTTGAAAATAGTTCTACCAAAAGACCCAGCTATAACACTCTTGGGCCCAAAAGATGTTCCAACATATCCCAAGGACTCATGCTTTACGCTGTTCATAACAACTTTATTTGTAATAGCCAGAAACTAGAAACAACCATATATACCTCAGCTGAAGAATAGATACAGAAAACACAGTTTATTTATATAATGGAATATTAAGCAGCTATTTAAAACTCCAAATATCCATGATACACCCCACAGACCCAAGTATATTTAACAAGATGCCCCATCAAGGATCACACTTAAAAGGGGGACCAAAATAGTATAGGAGGAGAAGGGGGAGGGAAGTGGTTGAAAGAGGGGAGCACAAGGACAGTGCAGAGCTGTATGTGGAGAGACAGGAGAGAGGCCCAGAGAATGAATTAAAATCTGTAGCTACCAGGGGTTGGGGAGTAGAGAGATTCTTTAGGAAGACTCAGAGACCTGAAATGTGTGTGTGGCTCCCAGAAGTCAATGTAGATGTCCCTAGCTGATGTGACTAGCAGTTGGGACATAGGATCTAAAGGGGCTAACTTCTGCAACCAGTCAGGACCCATAATGGACAGATAGAACACTTAACAATCCGCAAAACATTCATTCTAAAATCTGTTCTGTCTAAATGAAATACAAGGACAAGATGGAGATGTGACTAATGAATGGTAATAACTGTCCCTACTTGAAACCCATATCTTGGACAAATGCAGTCCTTGCGGTTAGTAGTACTTTGTTTTGAAGTGGGATTGGTCTAATGCTTATGTTCTAATGCTACTTTTGTCCTTCAAGCTGCTTATATTAGTGTCTGTACTTAAGACACTAAAGGATGTGGACCGGATTTGGCTTCAGTTGGTAGATAAAAATGCCAGTAGCTAATGGTTGGACTGAGGAGAGTGGGAGAGTAGGAGAATCATGGTGGGAGGGGTGTAGGATGGATTAGTCATACAATAATTCAGGTAAGTGTCCCTAATCGTTCTGCCCTGTTTATGTGTGGGGTAGCAGAGATGAAACTCATATTTTAAGAATGTTAACTCAGGGATACTAGAGGAGAGGAAGGATTGTAAGTGTCGAGCCTGGCTATGAGTGTGCAGCCTGTCGGATCACAGAGTAAGCCAACTATTGCTATACTGTTATGCTTCCAAAAAGGTGTCTAATATAACTGTCCTCTGAGAAGCTCTATCAAACAGTTAACTGAAACAGATGAGGATACACAAAGGCAAATATAGGATGGATGTCTATGAGTCTTGATTAAGAGATGGGGAAATAATTGGAGGCCTGAAGGGAATGGGAACACCACAGGGTCAACTAACCTAGTTCTTAGAAACTAAGCCACAAAAACAGAACACACGTAGGCTAGAATCAGTACCTTGATACATGGGCAACAAATAAGCATCTCAATCTCCATGTGGGTCCCCCACCAACAGTAGCAGAGTCTCTCCCTAAAACTGTAGTCTGACTATGGTGTGTGGTCCCCAACATGGCTGCATTGTCTGGATTCTGGGAGAGAAGGCACCTAATCTGGCAAAGACTTGATGCACCAGGATTTGGGGATACCCAGGGGTTGCCCAGCCTCTCAGAGCAGAAGAGGAAGGGGTACAGGGTAGGGTCTCTGTGAAGGGGAACCAGGAGAGAGATCAGTGCATGATGAGTAAATTAATTAATTAATTAAAATTACATGTATATAATTTTTCATATGTATTCAAATCAAAACTCAAAGACACACAATAATGAACTGTATACATATACATTTGCCAAGGGTATAGACAAGATTTACATTGGTTAATAAGTGACTAAAAACTGAGATATATGTTTTTTGGATATTAGTTACTATTATTTAAAATACTCATAAAGGTAAAAGTCTAATGGATATAGCTCTGACTTTCAATCCTGAAAATGTGAATTCTAAATTTTTATGTACTATTTAAATCCATCAGAAAAAATATTCTCTTCCCTAATCATTTCTGGTACTTGTAAAGTGCTAAGAAGTTAACCTATTGCAAGTTAACAATATTCATTTCCAGAGAATTGATTTATTCCTCCAAATATTCACATAGCTGAAACAAATAATAAGTATGGTAATGTTCTTTCACTTCTCCCAGAGAGATTCGGAATTTCTATGTGTCTCCTCATATCCTCTCTCTATCCCTCTGTCTGCCACTCTCTCATCCTGCTATATAATTGTCTTTTTTCTTGATCAGCATATTCAAGTTGTCTAAATTTCAATTCTCCTGCCCTTCTATTTCCAATGACAATGAGAAAGGCCTCCAGTTCAGACCAGACTCAAGTAAAAGACTTCCTCTTCTTCCTCTTCCTCTTCCTCTTCCTCTTCTTCTTCTTCTTCTCCTCCTCCTCCTCCTCTTCTTCTTCTTCCTCATCTTCTTCTTTCTTCTTCTTCTTCCTCATCTTCTTCTTTCTTCTTCTTCTTCTTCTTCTTCTTCTTCTTCTTCTTCTTCTTCTTCTTCTTCTTCTTCTTCTTCTTCTTCTTCTTCTTCTTCTTCTTCTTCTTCTTCTTCTGATTCAGTACAGTTTTATTTTCCCAAATGTACAGCGGATTGAATCTGTTCATGCACCTTTACCAGCAGTTGGGGAACTGCCACCATTTGTGTTTCTGGTGTAAATTACTTGGGCTCTGTACATTTGAAACAAGCTTGATAAGTCCTTTTCTAAGCAGCTTCTGAAGAGCTGCACTGGCCAAGGAACCTTGAAACTTCACTCTCTGGAGATCACAGCTGGAGTAATAAGCTGATAGTTAGGAACTTCCTTACAAAGTTTGTCATAAGTAGCTTTGTCAAACAGGTTGAGATTGTTAAAACTTTTCCTGAAATTTGCCTTTGGACCACTTCTTTTTGGCCTTGCCATCAGATTTATTTACTGGGTCTTTGTCCTCTTTAGCCAACTTTTGAACATTCTCCTTCTTCTCAGAGAGTAGTGTGGACCACTGCAGCCCCACTAAGATGTCGAGAAAAAGCAGGACTCCTTCTTCTATCTCCATCCTCAGGAGGTTCATTATCTTTTCAAAATGGGTTGTACTTTCAACTTTTTGCTCTACTTCAATTTTATATTACTATAAATCCCCCAGAGTGGCAAAAAGGTTATAATTTCTAAGATAATTCTTGTCAATCTTAGCTTGGCAATATCAAAATTTTGTCTTGTATGATTTATTAATTGTCATATGAATAATTTATTAAATTGCATTATTTATCATATGAATAATCTTCAAAGTGAACATATTTAAAATAGAAATAAAATCTTTAAAAGTAATATATATATATACTCTTTCACATGAATAAAGTTATTTATCAATGTTATTTACCTCCTTTTATGTATATGTACATACTTTATTATTAAATTTCTACCTACATATGAGGATTGAATCAGATTATTTACCGCATGCATCTATTTATATATTTTTTCTTTATGTGCTTAACATGAAGTTTGAGGAGAAATAACAGAAATTTATTTTCTCCTTTATTTTTAAATTTTACATTTTTTGGATATTTTATATATTTGCACTTCAAATGTTATCCAATTTCCTCCTGATTATTGATTTTCAGAAATACTGTATACTTCCAGCCTATGTATCATACCTCTTAAGTATCTTTAATAAATATCTTTAATATAGCATTATCCTATATTATTTATTTTCTTTAGTCATACTTTACCACACCATAATTTTTTCATGGCATTTTTTACTTCAGCATTTCTTAGAGTATAAATAAGAGGGTTGAGCAAAGGTGTCCCAATTGTATAAAACACAGATACCATCTTATCTATTGGGAAGGTGGTTGGTGGGCGAGTGTATATGAATATACATGGACCAAAAAATAGAACCACCACAATGAAATGAGAAGTGCATGTAGACAAGGCCTTTCGTCTTCCTTTTGCACTGTGGTTTCTCAAAGAGTATAAGATTACAATATAGGAGATAAGCAGTACCATGAAACTTACTGTGCATATGGCACCGCTATTAGACACAACTAGCAAATTTATCACATAGGTATCCATGCAGGCAAGTTTCAGCAAGGGCTGCAAATCACAGAAATAATGGTCAATTATATTCGGACCACAGAATGGTAATCTTAAAGCCAAGATAATCTGTGCTGTAGAGTGAATACAAGACCCTACCCAGGCAAGAATCACTAGTAAACCACAGATATGTTGGCTCATTATAGTTGTGTACCTTAGAGGCTTACAGATTGCTACATAGCGGTCAAAAGCCATGAGGATAAGCACAAAGATCTCCATGCACCCAAAGAAGTGAAGTGCATAGACTTGAGTCATACATTCATTGTAGGTAATAATTTTTTTCTGGGTGAGGGAGTCGAAGATCAATCTAGGTGCTGTAGTCGTAGAGAAGCAAGTGTCAGCAAAAGACAAATAGAAGAGGAAAAAGTACATGGGACTTCCAAGTGTATGACTCATCTTAATGGTTATCACAATGAGAAAATTCCCCAATAATGTCATAATGTAAAGAATCAAGAAGACTCCAAATATTGCCTTCTGTTTGTCTGGATCCTGTGTTAATCCAAACAGGATGAATTCAGTCACTGTGTTGTTATGCATCTTATCATTGACTATAATAGATAAGAGGATGGTCACAATTCTTTAACCTGCAGAAGAAGAAATGATATATTGGGATAAATGTCAAGAAATTGAAATCCCTTCGTCCTACACCATAATATTATCCCTAAAATCCCCAAAGAATCTTTTCATATTTCAACTTGAAGCTAACTGAACTTGGTAATAGCTTTTACATTTGAGGAATAAAAGTATGAATACTGTTCAGATGCTTGATTCCTGTTGATATTCTGAAGTGTTTAATTTGTTCTTTCTTTGAAATAGTGATTTAATGATTAAAAAACTTGTGAAATGTAGAAAAAAATCATATGAGTCTGTAGGGTGTGTTTGGAAGTTATAAGCCAAAATATTTTCATTAACAGTTCTTAGCAGTTTGAAAAGATAAATTTTTCTCCACGTATATATTCACACACGCCTGTAGATCCCATTGCTGATTCTTTCCCTGTGCTCTAGTGTATGAAAACAGTAATGAAATGAACCACTAAGATTAAGGATTCCATTCAAACAAAATTCTCAAACAATTCACTCATCTTTTGGTTTATTGCAACTTTCTCATTTAACATTACACTTCACAAATTCAGTTAATCATATTTTAATAGCAACTCTTATAGTCCATGTATCATTTTACTGTGGATATGAAAAATAAGGGTTTAGAACATACTTTAAAGTGTTAATGATCAAAGAAATATGTATTATAATGTTTTTATTACATTTAGGTTTATTACATTAGATAAATTTCCTACCTGCAAGCATGAGCATATTTAGAGATTTTTGACTTTTTAATCTTGAAAAATATTCTATAAAATAATAATATATACATATATATATATTTATGTGTATGTAAGTATGTCTTCTGACTTATCACTATTCAATATTATGTGAAAAACTCCATTGTTCCAATGCTAGGTTTTAAATTTTACTTTCAATTATGTATTGAAATGTTTGGATTTTATGGGATTGAAAAATGTCCTAAATGTAATTTCACTGCATCCCTTTGACCTAGAATTTCTATCATTATCATTATTATTATTATTATTATTATTATTATTATTATTAACTATTTTATATTTCTGGGCTTTTCTCTCACTCCTGTGTGTGTGTGTGTGTGTGTGTGTGTGTGTGTGCGCGCGCGTGTGTGTCTTTGTGTGCACTCACACATCCCACGTACGTGAATGCCAGAGGAGCTGATTTCCTCCATCAAACAAATGGGCCCAGTGCATAGATATCAGTTTTTTGGCATGGAAGCAGCAATTCTTTACCTGATGATAAATTTGAGTGGTCAAATTTTTATACTTCAAAATCATAAAAATCAATTTAAATTAAAATTTTGTATATATATATATTATTGGCAACACTTATAAAGCTTCTTATTTTTACTTTATAAATAATAGTTTTATAAAACATAATTTCTACAACATAAATAAATTAACCCAATGCTAAAGGAATCATTGTTATTGTTATATATTAGCTGTTTTCAATAATGTATGTAAATTCGTGAACTATTATCTTATTTAATGAAAACAACAAGACAAACAAAGTATTGGAGGAGAATTAAAAGAGAACTGAATTGGACTTCTCACTTCTTCTATGCTTCCAGAGAGTTTTGTTTGCACTTTTATCTTTGGTCCTGTATGTATCTTATATACAAGTGTGGCCTGAGTTATAGGATTGATGACTTTTCAGAAATGGTAAGGTTTAAGAAAAAGATACCTTGTATTTTAATTTTATATGAGTTAGTTTATAGAAACACTAACCTTTCTGAAACATTTTCAGTCTTGAAGTTTTGCTGGTCAGATGTCAGTCTAGCAAAATAATGGTATTTGTAAACTTAGAAAGATGTTTGTTTTTGTCTGTGATTATTTCTTTTGCTGTGAAATCTTTGTATGTCACATAGTAAAATTTGTCAGTTCACTATTTTAATTTACTACTATACAATATTATTTTGATTGTAGAAGTCATTGTTTACTTTTCTATAACTATCTTTAGTTTCAGTGGATGAATCAAAAATTAGAGAAGGTAAAACTATTCAAAATACCCTGTCTGTACAAATCTATTTTTAACAAAAAGGATAAGTGTAAATGAAATAGTTAAATTTTAAGACTGTACTTGGTATCATTAGAACAGAAATCATCTTCAGATAGTGATATAGTGCTCAGAGTTTGAGGCAATTGAAATTATTTAAACAGATAAATTAAAATCTCATGGGACATAGGTCAGTTTCCAGTCCAATTCTCAATGTATATAGTGAGATACAGAGTTAGAGAAGTGTGTCACATTGATTAGTGACTCAAACTCCCCTTATCTGCCCATTCCATCCAGAGTTTGACCCACCTGGGAATCTAGCCCACATACATATTGCCAAAAACCCAGACAATATTGCTTATGCCAAGAAGTGCATGCTGACAGAGCCTGATATAGCTGTCACCTGAGAAGTTCTGCCAGAGAATGTCAAATTCAGAGGTGAACACTTGCAGCCAACCATTGAACTGAGAATAGGGTCCCAATTGGAGGAGTTAGAGAGCATATTGAAGGAGCTGAAGGTATTTTTAAACCCATAAGAACAATACCAACAAACTAGAGCTCCCAGTAACTAAACCACCATCCAGAGAAAACACATGAACAGACTCTTGGCTCCAGCTGCATATGTAGCAGATGATGGCCTTGTTGGGCACCAATGAGAGAAGAAGCCCTTGGACTACCCCCTGCTCAATGTAGGGAAATGTCAGGGTGGGGAGGCAGGAAGGGGTAGGTGATTGGGTGAGGGAACATCCTCACTGAAATGGGAGGGGAATGGGATACATGGTTTATGGATGGGAAACAAGGAATGGGGATAACATTTTAAATGTAAATTTTAAAAAATCCATTTAAAAAAGGAAAGGAAATATGAAACTTGAGTGCCACATTGTTCACATATAGTTATGTATGATTCAACAATCTCATTCTATTGTGTTGATGTAAAAGTTAGTTCACTCAATTTGAACAAAGTAAGCAGACATGTGACTATCCCCACCTGTGCCCACGCTTTGGTGACTTTCATTATTGGCTCTTTGATCACAGCTTTCCCTTTCATAAGAATTCAAGTTGTTTATTTGTTAAATTCTTATCTATTTTAAATCCAAATTTTCTTCCAAAAGTGGGTATAGCGAAACCATCCTTAATGATTTCTTAATTGAGTTCCTATGGTGCCCACAAGATAGAAATTATATTTAAGGTTATTACTAACTCTAAAAACATGAACATCAAAACTAAAGAGCATCTTCACAACAGGATTTTGGTAATGAAGGGAAAACTGAAACAGAACTCCTTTAATAGTGTACTATCCAGTAATATAAAAATTAGAGAAGAGTCATCATTTGAGATCAAGAAATAAAATTGTATTTTAATGTCATTTTGTGAAATTGAAGGGTTTATTAGACTTGGAGCACATATGCTTGGCTTTAGGTTCAGGGTGATCTCTGCCTGCCGTGTGATAAACAAGCAAGTTCTTGTCATGTGTGATGACTGGAAATATATAACTTGCCTTACTGGACCTTGTGGACTGTAACTGGATGAAAAATACACACATGGAAAATTGATAATATAATTCTATTAGTAACACTGAAGCCAAAAGCCACAAGATGCAGACTGTCCTGTAGGGTATCCCATGTCTGACTTTCTCCCTCCAGCCCCCATCATAGAGAAGGACTAGAAGTACTCATCAGAACTACTATTTTTAGAGGAATATCAAAATGGAATGTCTTTCCACTGCTTTATAAAAAATTGCATTGTTTTGACTATGTTTTGAGCCCAACAGTTTACACTTATTGTTACTTAAAATTTCATGAAAGAAATACAATAAATCATATTGGGATGTATGCATACAAAGATACTTGTTTCTATCTCTATTTCTATTTCTCATTCTCTATCTCTATCAGGTATATCATCTTTAGGTATATTTCTCTCTTTATATACATATACAGGACATAATTGCTATAAGATATATATTATCATGTATATGTACACATAACCAATTTTGTTAAATCACACAGAAAATAAATTTGAGGATTCTAGAGATTATTTAGAAAATCACCAATGACATTTAGGAATTTGCCTATCTTATGTGTTTAATCAGAAAGTAAGAAACAACTTTTATGCTTTCCTTTCCTTTCACTTTTCATACACAGGCAACCCCATTGTCTCTTCTTTCCATTGTTCTAAATGGACAAGTGGGCAGGTGAAATGAAGAAATCACATGCTGTAAGATTATTACTGTTACAAAACACAGTGGTTAAGGTAGTCATTATGGCTCTCAACATCACTGTTCCAGCCATGGCTCACTATGTGCACTTCAAGCACTCCATGTAAACACATTTTCTTAGACAGACTCTTTAAAAGTTCCACATGGAGCAACCTGATAACATTTCTTCTTCAAAAGCACGTATCCCACATTTTTATCTGTGGACAGAGAGCCCAATGCAAATACCAATTCCTCAGCACTACCCGAGGAACTACACAGGAGAGTGCCTCTAATACTAATGCACTTCTTTGCAAGATTTGTGTGTAATTGTTGAGTTTGTCACATCTAGCACATCCTCCTCTCATTTTTGTCCGAGCATATTGCATTTATCTAATAACAGACAGAGAAGACCGAGAAACAGAACCCAAGCCTTTGTGCTCAAAGTGTTCTAACCCCCATCTCTCTTACAGCAATTGCATTATAATTGCTATTATACTTTTGAGAAGAGTCATGTCACAAGAAAAATAAAGTCATTGTCACTAATGGTCACAGGATGAAGATTATGAGACAATCCAGGGAAAAATTAAGGAAAAGTTAACAAAGTACTATAGAGTATTTTATAATTTAAGTAGAATTGAATTTTCTGTTTGTTCAGTTAGTTGGTCGTTTTTCCCTTGTACTAGCTTTTACATTGAATCCACAGGGTGAATTTTAAACAGAAATTTTTTCTGGACCCTAACCTAACACTGGTCTCATCAACATCCAATTCTGTCACAGCAGCTTTAGTGAAAAATGACTGCCTATCCACAGGCCAAATATCTATTCTTGTCCTGACTCCTCATTCTGCAAAGAAGTCTGCAAAGTCTAGTTTCTTACAGAACAGTGTAAGATAAACAAACACAAATTTTACTACTTCATTATCAATGGAGAAAACATGATTGGGTTATATCAGTTTTTGGAGAATTGAAAATGAAGATGAGCTAATTGTGAATAGGAGAAAAGATAAATAGCTTAATTAGATTTATAAACTTACCCTTTCTATTGGAGATGAAGACTGTTTCCAATGCATTGCTCATAGTTTACTCTTTCTGTTTTGATTCATTGCAGTCATGAATCATATGCAAGATAATCTGCACCATGTAAATTGGAGACCTGAGTTTTAACAGCCTAAATTGTATTCTGGATTTATCTACTCTGGCCTTCAGATTTCAAAACTATGGACAGAGGAAAAACTCCACAGACAATCCTATAGAAGACCAGAGATAGATGTTAGATTCTACCATGAAGGGCTAAAAGGACTTCTCTCTCTCTCTCTCTCTCTCTCTCTCTCTCTCTCTCTCTCTCTCTCTCTCTCTCTCTTTCTCCTCTCTCCTCTCTCCTCTCTTTGTCTATTAAATAATATCTTCCTAATACCCATTTGACTGTATATATATATTTCAAAATTCATCTTTGAAATTTTTCCTAGGAATATATGAGAAATAAACACCTTTTTTCTCACAAAATATTTATAGGTATATGGTAATGTGCCCAAATACCCAGTCCCCAGAGGGACAAAGGCCATGCCCCTTTCTACTCACCCCTGAAGCATTTGCTAAATGAGCAATTTAACAGAACTAATATACTAGAATAGCAACTACAGATGCAATTATCTCAGGAAATCTTGTCAGAGACATATTGCTTCACCTGCCCCTTCCTTTTTATTATAAGGGATGTTTGTCATATTATTTACTGAATACTCCGTCCAATAATTCAGTGAAAGTCACATTAAAATTTAGACCATGGAAGAAATATAAGAAATAAACTTTTTGAATGACAGGCAAAATCTGAGCACTGTTAAAGATTAGAATATATATATATATATATATATATATATATATATATATATATATATGTAACAGAATTGAGTTTTAGATTGACCATTAGAATCTGGAGCTGTAGATATATTTCATAGTAAGTTTCTAACTATAAAACTGTAAACATTATATTCAGAGATATAACTAAAGTGGAATACTTTAATAGTATGTGCAAGGCCCTTGATCCAGTCCCCAGGACCACATCCATATACACCCATTCACAAATAATAAACATGGATATTAAAGTGTACTAACTTATTATGAATAATTAAACATATATTTTTCCTAAATAGTTAAGTTGATGAGGTGCATTTAACAGATTAATAAGTTAATACTATAAGATTTAAGTGTTTGGAAATTGAATAAAAGAAATAAATGGACAAAAAGAGAAAGTTTAAAGCATATATGTTTATTTTACTCTAGGTATTTTGAGTATAATTTAAATACAATAAAATAAAATATGTTAAAATTCATAAACGTTAAGTTTTATAAAATTAACATACTTCCATTACAATGCTATAAATTTAATTTATATTTGAAGGACTAGGATCTGGTCAGTGTGTTTTATCTTCAGTTTATCAATTTCATAGACTTTTCCTTGATTTTATTCCTTAACTATGGAGTCTTACTATATTATCCTTTCCTAAGTACTACAAAGAAGTTGCTCCAAACTTTCTTAGGTCCTCAGAGTCAAATGTGAAATCTCACATATGCTACACAAGTACATTCAAATTATCCTCTGAGTGTTTAGGCATTTTGATGATACATTCATCTGGCGAATAATAATTATTCTAAATTTTATAAGAATTTAACTTATAGAGACACAGTATAAAATGTGATTGTATCCTTACCCACGCACACAAACACTATGCCTAATAATATCTATAATGCCTGTTAGGCACATATACTTACTGCTATAAGAATTTCTTACACGGTTGAGGAAAATAATAAGAGCTTATTTGTGACATCTAAAATTGTTGTGAATGACCATAGAAATGATGTAATAACAATGTTTCAAAAATATATAAATGGGCATTTCAATATTATTTTTCTTTTCTTAATTACTTTTACTATTTCTCCAATGCCTCAGCTATCATGTAATGCTGCTTGGTTCACAATAGAATTTATATATTGTTAAATACTGTATCCAAGAATGCAATAATACAAGACAAAATGTAATGTCATTGGACAAAATAAAAATACTTAAAGACTACTAATATACAATTCTCATGGAGTCAGTTTAGCCTAGGAACAAAGAAAAAGGTTAATAATAGAGAAACAGCCTCCCTATTTACAACAACATATATCCAAATCAATATTTTACTAAGTCTCCCATTTAATAGATTATTAAATTATGTATATGCAGAAAAGTTTCAGATTTTAGTTGAATTATCTAGTGAATTTGTATATGTATACTGGACATTTGTTATTTGAAAGAGCAATGACAAAAATATATACATGGAAACATCTACAATATATTTGTGAACTATGAGAAAAATCTAGAGGTTTATTTTACTTTGGAACTCCTGTTTCACCTGATCTTGGCATAATCAGTGCAACTATATATTTTCTCTCTTCTCTTAATATAATTTTTATTTATGGAAACATTTTTTTTCTTTTGGGTAACAGAATTTGTAAAGACTTATAACTCTTAAAGTCATGAGTATTGATTTTGTTTTCTTTTCTACTAACTCTATACAGGCTATGTAGCTATGGAATTAAAGCCAACTGGTGGAGCCAAGTTGGTTGAGCAAAAGATAAAGAAGTGTTGAAAGTATTATTATAAATTGTATCCATCTCATGGTAAATGGTGTTGTACAACTTTTATATGTTTGCTGCCTTCATCTTTTTGGTACTGACAATTTCATTAGTATATTTATAGCCTGAGTTGTTGAATCTTCTCTCATTGCGATATTCTAGTGTTCTCTGTGTTATTGTAGACACCAATTCTCACTCCTTAGAGAGTAGCACAGTTACTATCCTAGCAACCATTAATTTTCCATAGTTCTTTATCAATGGTGGGGCCTTAGATATATTCCCTGATCCATATTAACATGTCAGATATTGTTATGCTTGTACAAGTCTTGTTTAATGGAGCAGATTGTAAAGATATCATGAACATAATTTCCCTGTAATAAATAGAATCTCTTATCTAAAAGCTTATGTCCTGGTCTGCTGACACTTAAAATTTTTCCATCTGACATTCTACTGTGTCCCTTGAATCTTGTGTTTATGGTTTGCAATGTACTATTTTGGCTTGAATACTACAGTGTGTTGTTCTCTATATATTGATCATTATTTTTAATTTTTTAAAAAAATATTTTCAGTTTTCTTTCTATTTTGAGAGCATAAGTACATCTCTTCCTCACTTTTCTTTCCTTCAAACCCTAACATATAACTCCCCTTGCTATCTTTCAAATTGATGACCTCTTTTTTATTAATTTATATTGCATGGGTATGCATTCACGTTTTCCCAAATAAAACCTACTTAGACAATATAATGATACTTACGTGTATATTTATAGTGGTGGCTATTGATATTTAGCAACCAATAGGTATGTTTTCCCTGGTAAAAACTATTTTTCATACTCTAAATGTTCATAAATTTCCTATAGTTCTTTATGGAATGTTGAGACTTGGTGGTACACTACCACTCCTTTCTCCCTATCCATTTTACTATGTGTATTTAGTTCCCCATAATTTGCTACTGTTTAGGCAGTCATATTTGTGAGATTTATACTATATTCTGAATTTTCAAAAGTTATCATATCACAGGAAACTCTAATTTACTGGCTCTTGCAACATTTCCAATTCCTTTCCTTAATGTTTCCCAAGCCTTAGGTGTGGAAGAGAATTTTAGGTGTCATTGAGAGATGACTCCATAACTCTGAATATTGACTGGTAGTAATTTTCAGTAATTACCTCCATAACTTGCAGAGTGTTTCCTTGCTGTACAGTTACTTGTGAATGCAAAGGGTAAGTTAGATTGTTGTTTGGGACTATGCTGTTTTAGTTTAATAATTGTTTCTGGAACTTCTCAATTTCTAGGAGTTGACTAGAACTGAGTAGTTAGATAGGTTTCCAGTGTTAAGCATGGCTTTCTTCTTATGAAGTGGGTCTCATCCTCTGTTAGAGAGCTGCTGTTTACTGCCAAGGTATACCTGCCACTACTCTATCCCAATCCTCTATCCTTTATGTTATTGGGTGGTGCTAGTTGTTGATGTGATTCAGAGCTGAGTAGAAATGTTGCTTGCTTCCATCTTTTGAAGCATTTTTGCCTGTTTAATTGTTCGTTTTGTTTTTCATTTTTCTGTCTGAAACCAGGAAAACTAATCATGAAGGAGGAGTCATTTCAGTGTGATCCTGTTCAGGGGTCTTTGGGACTCTTTCAGAAGTAAGTGGTTTCTTCATCCATAAGCAACTACTTTTCACCTCTTTGATCAAAGTAGAACAATAGCAAGATGATGTGTATTTTGAGAGTCTCTTGGACAGTACTGGCCAACAACTCACTATGTATTTTAGACATGAGCCCTTCAAATCAAGAAACATTTTTTCTCATTTACTATATGACTACTGGGCTTCCCCTCACTAAACGAGAATAAAGGTTGTCCATATATGTCTACAGGGTGATCAAATATGATTGATGTGACTATAGAAAGAAAGACAGTTTAAATGGAGGAAAGGAACATTGAGAGGGGAGACAGGACAGAGGAGAACACAACTGATAAAGAAGTAAGACCAAAGGAAGAAAAAGGAACATAGAGGCATCCAGGTATAAAAGCATCCAAATAAAACCTTTTAATATAATAAGTAAGACCAAAGCAACAACCAACTTATTTTTTCAAGAGAAAAGAATTTCTTAGTAATATACATCACAACATGAATGAATTTACTTTTCATGTGTATACTTCAGGACTATTCTGTATGAAATGATTTACTCAAATACATGGTCTTAGAGTGTTGAAACTAATAAATGTTTACTCAAAAGAAATAAAGCCTATTATGTTTCATGCATTTCCCCCCACAGGTTGAGTATGTTTGATTAGACCTTGATAGAATTTAGTTAAGACTGTCACCATGCAAGATTGATTTACATAATCTTATTAGAATATAAAAGATATTGATAAAAAGTGTTTTGAAAACTATTTTATTTATAAATACTGCTGAAATTTTTTGACCATCATATAAGAATCAAAATAAAATAACTTCAATGGTTCTGCAATAACACAAAAATGTAGTATAGTTTGTAGTCACCCTTCCAACACCCCACAAATTTTAATATGAAAGGCATTACTCATTTTCAATTGGACAACACATTTTCATTTAGGACTCTCTCTCTCCATCTACTCTTCTGGTTATGAATGAGTAATTGATATTCAATAGTTAAACCTTGTATTTCTTCTTGTACTATATGCATTTATTTAACATATTATAAAAAAGCTATGTTTCTCTTCTGAAAATATCTTTGATGCCATATGGTTTTTAATGCAATTTACATCTCTATATTTCTTAGATAATATATAAAGAAGATAAACACAAGAACAATGATGGTGTAAACTGTAAGAACAATTTTGTCCTCAGGGAAAGTAGTAGGTGATCTAAGGTAGGAAAAGTTAGAAGGTCCGAAGAATAAAATAACTACAGAGATATAGGACCCACAAGTTGAAAGAGCTTTCTATGTCTCCTCGGCTGAGTAATATCTCACTGTGAATAGTATAACTACATATGAAACAAAACAAAGAGCCAAGATTACAAAGACAACAATTTCTGAATTGGCAACAATGAGAACTCTATTAAAGTAAGTGCCAGTACTGGCAATGTTCAGCAAAGGGCAAGTGTCACAGTAATAGTTATCTATTTCAATAGGGCCACAGAACAATAAACAGACTATCAAACAGCATTGAGAAAAGGAGTGCTCAGCCACACCAACCCAGTAAAACTAAGTCAGGACATGGCACCTGTGTTCTACTTATGATGACCATATCATGAAGAAGCCTACAGATGGTCATACAATGATCAAAAGTCATGACTCCTAGGATTAAGTCCTCAATAATCCTACAGAAGTGATGGGAAACACATGCTATATGCAGTTTGTGAAAGTGAGGTTTGTTTTTTCTCACTAGCAGATTTCAAATCAGTTTGGATGTCACACTAGAGGCTTAGAAAATATCCATAGAAGATGAAATGACTGAGGAAATGGTATGTTGGCTGGTTAAATAGAAAACTGTATCTAAGTAAAAGATCAGCAAATTCCCTGACATGATGGCAAAGTAACAGAATTAGCAGAACATGAACCAACATACTTGAATGATCTACTTAGAAGACAGTACCCTGATAAAGAGTCCTCTGGCATTCCCTTTATTATTCTCTGTGCAAAAACACTGATGTATGAAAAAGAGAATTTCAGAAGCAACAATTGAAACTTAATCACAACTATATAAACATGACTGAAAAATTATAGATATTTCTCTATTGACTCTTAGAAGATATTTAATTCAATAAATTGATTATGTAGTTTCTTAAATTATATTTGATTTTTCAAAGATTTTTTTTTCCGGAGCTGGGGACCGAACCCAGGGCCTTGCGCTTCCTAGGCAAGCGCTCTACCACTGAGCTAAATCCCCAACCCCGATTTTTCAAAGATTTTTATTTGTTTTTCCAAATTTTCTACTTCATTGATAATACTAAGATGTTTTAACTTTTTTTTTATTAACTTGAGTATTTCTTATTTACATTTCGAGTGTTATTCCCTTTCCCGGTTTCCGGGTGAAACATCCCCTAATCCCTCCCCCTCCCCTTCTTTAAGGGTGTTCCCCTCCCCATCCTCCCCCCATTGCCGCCCTCCCCCCGACAATCTAGTTCACTGGGGGTTCAGTCTTAGCAGGACCCAGGGCTTCCCCTTACACCGGTGCTTTTACTAGGATATTCATTACTACCTATGAGGTCAGAGTCCAGGGTCAGTCCATGTATAGTCTTTAGGTAGTGGCTTAGTCCCTGGAAGCTCTGGTTGCTTGGCATTGTTGTACATATGGGGTCTCGAGCCCCTTCAAGCTCTTCCAGTTCTTTCAACGGGGGCCCTATTCTCAGTTCAGTGGTTTGCTGCTGGCACTCGCCTCTGTATTTGCTGTATTCTGGCTGTGTCTCTCATGAGAGATCTACATCTGGCTCCTGTCTGCCTGCACTTCTTTGCTTCATCCATCTTGTCTAATTGGGTGGCTGTATATGTATGGGCCACATGTGGGGCAGGCTCTGAATGGGTGTTCCTTCTGTGTCTGTTTTAATCTTTCCCTCTCTATTCCCTGCCAAGGGTATTCTTGTTCCCCTTTTAAAGAAGGAGTGAAGCATTCACATTTTGATCATCCGTCTTGAGTTTCATTTGTTCTAGGCATCTAGGGTAATTCAAGCATTTGGGCTAATAGCCACTTATCAATGAGGATGAATGACTCAAAGTCAGTGATGGTTTCCAGCTGACAATCTGTGTTCTGTTCTGTTGAAGTAGTTTATCAGACGTAGGAGTTCTCTAGTAGAACTTTGGGGTTTGCTCATGTATACTATCTTAGAGATCTGCATGTCTCTGTCTCCTGAATGCTGGGATTAAAAGATAATTACCACCATGCCTGGATTTATGCTCCTTTTCACCTAGTACTTGCTCTGTTCCAGAATGACCTTGAACTCATAAATCTGCTGGTGTTTTCACCAAGGTTTAAAATACTATACCACCATGCTTGGGCCTAAGCTTTTCATGGCCATAATTGCTCAAGATCCATATCAAAAGCCTAAATATCTGGATCAGAAGTTGCTGAGGATCAACCTTGCTTGGAGATGGGTCCTGAGAGAAGGGGTATCTGGGAATGTTAGAAACAAACAACTTGAAGTGAAGTTGGGAATCCAAACTGGCAGGTTATACTTCATACTCTGTTCAAGACAGCTTTCTAGCTTGCTTTCTCTCAGATCTGCTTTCCTTTACTCTGATCTGCTTTCTCTAGTGATCTCTATATAGCTCTCTCTATGTTCTGCTCTAGAGAGTTCTCCAAGTACTTTTCTCTTGCTGGTCTAAAACATTCTCTGAATAGGTCAGTCCTTACAGATCACAAGCCCAGTCTTTTATTCTATGTAACAATCAGGTCATTAACTTCTGGTTTCCTTTTGATTATCCTATGAATTAGCATCCTCTGACCCCAGCCCTTTTTTCTTAGAAAAAATCAAACACATATTTTCTTTTAACATGAAAAAGAATTTAGAGATCTCCCTGCCTCTGTTTAGCACAGATAATAAACTAGCTGGATAGGGCCCCAACCCAAAATTAGCATTTCTACAATAACTGAATCTAAATTACCTCTGTTCCAGGCTGTACTCAAACTCAGGAATCTGCCTATCTTGGTATCATTCTGACAAGTTGGCTCACAGAGCAGTTGCACTTATTCCTTTAGATTTGTAAAGACCCTCACAATTCATATTTCATCCTAATATTTTGGATAGTTGAGAAATTATATATTTTATAAACAGGTTTTTAAAGATTTATCTGATATCTTCAGTTTCTTTCTCCTTGGACTTGAAATTCTTGTTATGCAGGTGTTTCACTTGCTTGGTTACAGTTAAACCAAGGTATTTTATATTATTTGTGGCTATTATGAAGGGTGCTACTTCCCTAATTTCTTTCTCCACCCTTTTTCACTGGTGCAAAAGAGGACTAGTGATATCTTTGACTTAGTTTTGTATACAGCCACTTTGCTGAAGTAGTTTATCAGATGTAGGAGTTCTCTGGTAGAACTTTGGGGGTTGCTCATATATACTATCTTATCATCTGAACTTAGTGATACCTTGACTTCTGTCTTTCCAGTTTGTATTCCCTTGAGCTACTTTTGTTGTGTTATTTCTCTAGCTACAATTTTAAGTACTATATTGAATAGATGGGGAGAAAGTGAGCATCCTTGTCTTATCCCTGAGCTGAGGAATCCATATCCCTGATCTCAAACCCTGCTACAGATCAATAGTGATAAGACCTTCATTGTATTGGTTCAGAAATAGACAGGTTGATCAATGCAATAAAGTCAAAGCCCCAGATATCAACCCACATGTTTATGGACAGTTGATTCTGGACAACAAAGCAAAAACCATAAAATGGAAAAAAGAAATCATCTTCAACAAATGAATGTCTTTTTTTTATGTCAGACACATTTTATTATAATCTTAATACAGTCTACATAAATTTGAATTGGTATTTATTTGGGTTCAGTTATAACATACCATAAAAAAAAATCAAAGCACTGGTTGTCTGAAATAAATGTAGAAGTCCACCAAATAGACTCATATTTATCACCCTGTACAAAATTCAAACCCAAGTGGATCCAAACCTTGAACATAAAACTGAATAAACTATATAAGAAAAGAAGGTAAATAGCCTTGAACACATTGATATAGGAGACAATATCCTGAAGAGAATACCAATGGTTCAGTCCCTCAGATCAACAATTTATAAACAGGATCTCATGAGACTTCAAAGCTTCCATAAGACAAAGGACACTGTCAATAGAACAAAACAGCAGCCTACAGATTAGAAAAACATCTTCACTAACCCTGCTTCTGGCAGAGGACTTATATCCAAAATATTTGATAAACACAAGAAGTTAGACTCTAAGATAACAAATGAAACCTCAAATCAATTTTATAGAATTTTCATTTTAAGGTAATAATTATTGCAAAATTTATTCCTTATTTTAATTTAATGATTTTATCCATGAGCATTTGACCTGTGTTTGTGTCTTTTGATGCCAATTCTCCCCTTCATCCAATGATCTGTTCTTGAATTCATGACAATTAGGTGAATAATTATGTTGATATGAACACATGTAAAAATTTATATTCCCCTTCCTGAGTCCAATGAATACTGCCTTGATATATATCTGGTTCTTTAACACTGAGTTCTGGAGCCTGAAGAAGGAATAAAATTACTGGATCTCCCTCCATTAGCAGATACTGATACATTATAGGTTTTCTCTTTTTTTTTTTTTTTTCGTTTGGAATAGAGATTTTTCAGGGGAGGGGAGTCAAGAGGTTAGTAGCAACAGAGAAAGGCAAAGATAGAGATGCTGGGGGGAGATAGATAGATAGATAGATAGATAGATAGATAGATAGATAGATAGATAGATAATAGATAGATGAGGAGGAAGAGGAGGAGGAGGAAGAGGAGGAGGAAGAGGAGGAGGAGGAGGAAGAGGAGGAGGAGGAGGAGGAGGAGGAGGAGGAGGAGGAGGGGGACCAGCCATGAGCACATGGAGAGAAGGAGGAAAGAGAACGGAAACAGATGGGGAAGAAAGGAAGAGCAAGAGAGGAGCAAGACAGCAAGACAGCAGGCGAGTCCATTATAGGTCTTCTTCTTGGAGAATGGCCTTCTGAAAAAATTTCTCCATCTGCTTTGTCATTTTGATTGGTACAATCTTTTCAGGTCTTTTATAGTCAGATATACTCTCAAGCATTCATGAAAGCAGCATCCCTCTCCTATCCTTAAAATCTATTGTGCAGAAATTTTCCAAGTCCTCTGAGTCTTCCAATCTTTGTATAATGTCTTTCATTATGATTCCCTGAGTCATAGTTTTATGTATTGTTGTATGCTTATCCCAATTATGTTGCGAGCGATGCCGTTGAAGCCCTCCATTGTTGATGTTATTATTATGGTTAGAATTAAATATGACTGGGTTCATGGAAAATCCACAGCCAGCTGTAGAAGACTAATACAAATCTGGTGGTCAAAATGCATAATACTATGATACATCAAGATACCCAGTGTGATGACCTGTAACCTTTCTGAAAAACCAACATCCTGCTGACTAATAGATATGACAAACCTTGGACCTTTCTGACATCCTGTCAACATCAGTTGATTCCCTGACCACATGAATATTGTGTCCTTGGCCTGCATAAATGTTTTTTACTTCCCCATCGCTCTGTTACCCATGCTATGGTATACATTCAGCCTTGGGAAAAAATTAAATTGTTACCTTGATCAGACTCTTGTCTAGGCATCCTTCTTCGCGTCTCTTGTCCCCCATTCTCTTCCAGGTACCCCAACACCCTTTGCTTACAAATGGCACCCAACATGGGGCTGTTTGGAGGTCTCCTGGAGGAGAACGTTTTCCCCCGTGAATAGGCAGTTTGTCTTCCTTGTTTGTCGGAGCCTTTGCTGCCCCCTTGGAGCCTTTATTCCCCCTCAGAGCCTTTGCTCCCCCACTTCTGGCAACCATGGACTGCCCGACCTTGGTTCAGAGGCTTGGTGTGTGTTTCTCCCTGGACAGTGCAGATCTCAGTGTTGACTGATGGGTCAAGCATTCTACAGCCACCTTTTGTGACAGGACTCAGAGAGTCACTCAGGACACGAAGAATAGGGTTAAAAAATAAATTAAAAAAATTCTTAGATTTTGTAGATAATATTTGTCCATAGTTCCCCCAGGAGGGAACAATTGGTACAAAAGATAGTGCAGAATTAGTGATTGTTTTATGGGCCAACTAATCCTGTTGCTGAAGTCTGCCCTCTGTAATGAATAAAAATTGTGTACTTTTTGAGTTTTAGGTTGCCTTTCCCTGCATGGATGAACAACCCCAAGTACATGGATTAAAAACTTTATACCCTCATGCTATTTCAGTGGTCACTTTGTCAATCTGTGCTCTGTTGGTGGTGCTCCTGAGGTATGGCCACTATGGGGTCTTACAACATTTTGGTGCACCTGCCAGGACCTGCGCTCCCCCCAGACTACAATTGCCGAGGAGATCGGAGGTAAGCTCAAGCAAATCTGTGTTTTGTCTTTTGTGTTACTTTCTGTTCTGTCTCTGTGTCATGTCTCATCTTTGTTTCATGTTGTCTTGTGTTGTCTGCATCTGCTGTCTGAAGGGTTTGAGTGCCCCCTGGAGAGGGGTTCGAGTAACCTTGGTGGTTGCTGTGGGTCCTGTGAGGGACTTACGGCTGTGACAGGCAGACGTGATAGTTGTCACAGGCCACAGGCCCTAAAGGATGCTCTAGGAGGAGAAAGGAATCTAGAGGATACTCTGGAATCCTGTTGAGAGGTGGGATCAAAGAGTCTGCCTCATCCCAGAAGCAGCTAAAGTTAAGCTGCAGTTTGGGCCAGGTACTGAAGGTATCATGTATCTGTGGAAATTGGTTATAGGATATCTTCTCTTGGTCTGGTTGTCTAGTTTGTTTTCTGTGGTGTTGTCATGTCTTTTTGGCTTTTGTTTTGTTTTTGAACTTGGACTGACGCCTGTGTTTGAAATCATGGACTGACGACAGTGTTTGAAATCATGGAACTGTTTGTTTTATTTGTCAAAGAGTTTTACTTGGTCCTCTTGGTGCTTAACTTGGAGATAATTTGCTTGAGAGAAATTGTTTTCTGCCAGGGAGCCTGCCTTATCTGCTGACCTTATTCCAAGAGAGGAGTCAGTCTCCAGCATTAAGTCACTTTCCCCATTAGTTGTCATTGACATGGAAAGTGCCTCTGATCCTATCCCTGCAGCAGTCAGTTCCTGCCCCTATGGTCAAAATGCCCCAGGTTGGGGGGCAGGGGAGCCCCTAAAGTAGTTTCAGAAAGAGTCTGCAGCTGACTGCAAGGAACTTTGTTTTGCCAGACAGAACAGGCTTTACTCTAGGATGATAAGAGGAGAAAGTCTTGGCACCCGCTCTTCAGCTTATTCCAACTGGAAGCTGTGGCCAAGGTGAGGAATAATGTTTTCTTTTCCATGGGCCTTTAACCCAGTGAGACAGTCTGGTGAAGAACTGCTACTGAAGTCCTAGAATTCAGAGGCACAGGACAATTATAGTTCTATTAAAGGTCAGTATTCCAGTGTTAGCAGTCTCTTTATTGGATCTAAAAGGCAGGAAGCCCAACTCAATTATGACCCCTGCCTCAGGAATGGCAACAGAAAGAGTCCTTATATCCAGTTATCTCTAACTATAGTTTACTCACTGATACCCAAGGCTTCAATCGGATAACACCCCCCTGGGCAAGTCCCCCTTCAACACTCAAATGCTATTTTTTCCTGGTCTCTTGGGTCAAAGTCACCAGGCATGTCTGACAGCCTGGAAGAAACTTCCCCCGAAAAGCAGATGAAACATATCTTTTAGCAACCATTTGGCATCTAACACCCAGGTCCTAACCATCTCTCCATCCTTTTGTTATTAGTTCTTACTGGAAGCCTAGTGACATTTAGAGGCTGGGTCTCTTGAGAGGCAGAGCCACCGACTGACACTGAAGGGAGGTACTCCTTAAAGGAGAATCCAAGTCCAGAGAGACAGCAAGTAACAGACTCCAGCTGCTCCTCTTCTCACCTTTTTCTTTCACAGGCACAAAGCTTGTGCTCCTTTTTTGCACTGGTCTTTTTGTCCCAAGAAAGCTTCCTCCTTTAGCTGTGTGACTGAATGCTATTTGTCACCTGATCTGGTTGTTCCACCAGCTCTCCCCAGGCCACTCTCTAGCTTTCTTGCCTGGCCCCTTTCCTCTGTTCTTAAGAATTTTATCATCTAGTACATCGTGATGTTTTGACATATAATACCTCCCGTCCTTCTAATGGACATGTCTTAGATTCCCGTTGTGAAGGTCTAATTCTAAAACAAGGGGATGGTGCATCCCCCTAAATATTAAATTTACCTCTGTGGGTTGAAACCAGGATTGGATACATAGACATACTTGGGGTCTTAGAATGTTTCAATCTGGTGCTGATACAGGGATTATATTTACCATAAAATTGTTAAAAGAGCCTGTACATTCCTACTTCCTGGCTTCTGGGCACTCATCCATAGAAGGAACCCGTGGAGGCACTGAACACAGTGCAGGGTGCATGCGACTTCATCTACAGCCTGCACGCCACTGAGAGGAGCTGCTTGCTCAAAGAACTGCACTGCTTGGAGTCCATTGCCATTGCACAAGAAGAATTTGAAGCTCTATCACCCACTCCAGGACAGCTGAGATATATATTCTTCCACAATGCAATACCTTTTGTAGGATGTGACTTTTTGGATAATGCAATTGTGATTGTTACATGAAACCAAAATGAATTGTCTATTGGAATTATTTTGTAAATGTCAACAATGGCAGTCAACATGTTATCTTTTCCTTCTATGTATCAACATATTATTTAACTTTCAGCTATTGATACTGTACTGTTCTCAGTTTGGGTTTGCTTGTTTCTTACATAACATGCATGGGATATCTATGTATGTCTTTATTTTTTTTCCTGATGGTTATAATTCAATACTGAGGTTTCGCCAAATTATTTAAGATGTTTAGTATCAGTTAAAATTGTAATTCCCTGCCTGGTGGCATCCCTTATGTGATATTTCATGGTAAACATTTACAATCATATAAATTCATTCAATTTTAAATCTCCACATCTATCCAAAATGGAGCAGTGTTTTAAGTAAATCTGACTATTTTAATTTTGACTCACACTGTCTTTAAGAGTCAAAGGTTAATCAAAAATAACAATTGTCTGTCCCCCCTTTTATGTGAGCCATATATGCTAACAAGTATACTTTTTTTTTATTAACTTGAGTATTTCTTATATACATTTCGAGTGTTATTCCCTTTCCCAGTTTCCGGGCAAACATCCCCCTAATCCCTCCCCCTCTCCTTCTGTATGGGTGTTCCCCTCCCCATCCTCCCCACATTGCCGCCCTCCCCCCAACAATCACGTTCACTGGGGGCTCAGTCTTAGCAGGACCCAGGGATTCCCCTTCCACTGGTGCTCTTACTAGGATATTCATTGCTACCTATGAGGTCAGAGTCCAGGGTCAGTCCATGTATAGTCTTTAGGTAGTGGCTTAGTCCCTGGAAGCTCTGGTTGCTTGGCATTGTTGTTCATATGGGGTCTTGAGCCCCTTCAAGCTCTTCCAGTTCTTTCTCTGATTCCTTCAACGGGGGTCCTATTCTCAGTTCAGTGGTTTACTGCTGGCATTCGCCTCTGTATTAGCTGAATTCTGGCTGTGTCTCTCAGGAGCGATCTACATCCGGCTCCTCTCGGCCTGCACTTCTTTGCTTCATCCATCTTGTCTAATTGTATGGCTGTATATGTATGGGCCACATGTAGGGCAGGCTCTGAATGGGTGTTCCTTCTGTGTCTGTTTTAATCTTTGCCTCTCTATTTCCTGCCAAGGGTATTCTTGTTCCCCTTTTAAAGAAGGAGTGAAGCATTCACATTTTGATCATCCGTCTTGAGTTTCATTTGTAAGTTTCATTCATAAGGCTGCGATGAACATAGTGGATCCTCGCCAGCATCTGCTGTCACCTGAGTTTTTCATCTTAGGCATTCTCACTGGTGTGAGGTGAAATCTCAGGGTTGTTGTGATTTGCATTTCCCTTATGACTAAAGATGTTGAACATTTCTTTAGGTGTTTCTCAGCCATTCGGCATTCCTCACCTGTGAATTCTTTGTTTAGCTCTGAACCCCATTTTTTAATAGGGTTATTTGTCTCCCTGCGGTCTAACTTCTTGAGTTCTTTGTACATTTCGGATATAAGGCCTCTATCTGCTCTAGGATTGGTAAAGATCTTTTCCCAATCTGTTGGTTGCCGTTTTGTCCTAACCACAGTGTCCTTTGCCTTACAGAAGCTTTGCAGTTTTATGAGATCCCATTTGTCGATTCTTGACCTTAGAGCATAAGCCACTGGTGTTTTGTTCAGGAAATTTTTTCCAGTGCCCATGTGTTCCAGAGCTAACGAGTATACTTAATTCTGATTGGCTTTTTACCTTTTATTTTCCAACTTTGAGCAATCACAGTGAATTCTGGTTTGTAAGAGAAAGGCAGTGCTTGGATATTTTCTGTGTCTTAGAATATGGTTAAAGAGAACATGAAAAAGGTCAAAAAATGATTAAAAAAGAGAAAATGAGGAAGAGAAAAAGCTGAGAGCTGATATCAAAATTGGTTCTCAAACTCTCCTTAGTTGTTCACCCTGCTTCCCATTCTGTTGGGCCCCCTAGTAGGCCTTCTTTTTCTTATATCTTTTGTCCCTCGGGCATTTAATCGTTTAACCAGCTTTATTAAACAACAGGTAGATAATACAGCAGCAAAACCTATTCAAGTATATTATCATAGGCTAGCTATGGGAGATGCTTTGATGATGGCCAAGCTCACTTACACATCTCCTCCCAGCCTATGCAAGGATATTTTTGTCCTTCAGCCAAATGAGGCCAACATTCTTTTCTACCTGCTCTCTTGATGCCTTTCCTGAAATGTCAATGAATTGTCACCCCTGAGTGTTGAGCTGGACAGTCAATGATGGTCAGAGAGAGAAATATTCATGAATAAAGGGCCTAAGACAGGAGGGCTGCCATTAGCTGCTGCCTTATCCCATGACAGACCCTGGCCATAAGATTCTCTTGGCCGTGTGACAAATATTACTCCAATTACAGATGCAGTTCCCGAGGGGCTCATTCCAGGACAGCACATCCATTTGGCCACCTTTTCATTTGACTATAAGGAAGGGGGAGATGTTGGGAGCAATGCGCTTGAAGCCCTCCATTGTTGATGTTATTATTATGGTTAGTATTAAGCATTACTCAGTTCATGGAAAATCCTCAGACAGCTGGAGAAGACTAATACAAATCTGGTGGTCAAAATGAATAATAATATGATACGTCAAGATACCCAATGTGAAGACCTGTAACCTTTCTGAAAAACCAACATCCTGCTGACAAATAGATATGACAAACCTGAGACGTTTCTGACATCCTGTCAACATCAGCCGATTCCCTGACCACATGACATTGTGTCCTTAGCCTGTGTAAATGTTTCCTACTTCCCCTCTCCCTCTGTCACCCATGCTATGGTATAAATTCAGCCTTGGGGAAAAATAAAATTGTCACCTTGATCAGAAACTTGTCTAGGAGTCCTTCTTCAGGTCTCTTGTCCCACATTCTCCTCCAGGTAGCCCAACACCCTTCGCTTACACAATTATAGCTGGGTACAACAATTACTTATTCTTTGCACTTTTGCATCTTCTGACACTTTTGATATCCTCTGCTGTATACAGAATCTTCTAGACATGATGGAAGAGAGACATCATCTTTGATTAAAACAAAAGTGTTAGAGGATAACATCTTCTCTCCAAATTCCAGAAGTAATATATTTTCCAGCTGCCTTACAAAGTTTCTCTTCTGTTACATTCAGAATGATGAACTTTAATCTTTATACTTATTTTTCCATATAATATATTTTAACTGTTTTCCTCCCTCAACCTCTCCTAGAACTTCCTTATCTCTTTATCCACCAATCTTTAAATTCTCTCTTTATGAAAAATGTCCTAGCATAAAAGCAAAAGCCAACAAGACAAAAATATTCCAAAACAATCTATAACCCATCCCCCAAATAATACTGCCATTAGCTTATGACCATATCTTGAACAATGAGCCCACTACAGACACTTTATATTGAAACTGTAACAACTAACACATAGACAGAGACAGACAGACAGACACACACACACACACACATCAAATTCACACACAGTTCCCTTTATGTCTCCTATCAAGAATCAAGAAACACCCCCCAAAAAAAGTACAATGCTGCTTTAGAGATGGTCAAATTTTCTTCCTGTTCTTCAGAAAAGGAAATTTCTTTCAAGTCCTTAAGGCTCTTTGGATTTCAACAGTAATATTGCCCATGGGAGGCACTGTGCTTAGACAGTGGCTACTGCAAGGAAAAAAGTAAATTGTACCTTCAAAATTCTCAAGAGGCCTAAGAGTGAGGAGTGCAAAGGTGGACAGGTGATTATGCTGCTCATAAACATCATTTATAGAAAGCTTTTAAAGGAAGTTGTTGCCTTGTATTCAAATTTAAAGCTGTGATGATTTCTTTTGTTTGTCCTTGGCTCCAGTCGTATTTTCAGAATTTGATGTGGATCTATGAATTTTTACCTTTGAATATGTCTGTAAATTGTACTTTCAAGATGATCTCATTTATCTCTAAGTATGGAAAATAATTAGCCTTCAAGATGAAAGTTAACTTTCCTATCTACTGAAGAAATATAGAAAGGCAAATTTATAAATTTTAAATCTTATTCTTCTTAAAGTGTAGTGGAATTTTCAACATGGAAAAGAGAAAGGAAATCTTGAAAATGTTTTGAGCAATCAAGTTTGTCAGGCCTGGTTTTCAGTCTTCTGTTTTATTTCATGTGCTCATTTCATGACAAGTCAGCAAGATGAGCACTGACAAGAGTAGTTGTGTGTTGAGAAGTATTACAAACTAATCAGAAGTTTGTCCATAAGTCATGTGCGGGTAGGTGTTCAATGTTTACCTTGTTGTTTTTTTTAAAGTTATTAACACAGGTGTACAGGTGTTATAAAAATATTGAACCAATGGGCATGGATCCTGTTGTTGTTTACAAGTTCTTCTGATTGCTAGATTTTTGTATTTGACTCTCTTTATGAAACAATTTTTCTCTAGAAGTAAAGCCTAAATTTCAAATATATATATCTACTTATTTAAGAAATGAAACATTTACTATGCTTTGTGAAGGTGCTACAACTTGTATACTTTTAAAAGATAAGTTCTAATGTTTCAGTGATTAAATGGGAGACAAAGTATTAGGAAGAATTCTCAAACATGATGCACTTCAGACTTCTATTGTTAGTGTAATAAAAACAAATAAAGTAAAAACTTTGAGTCAATGTAATACCTAATTCTTTCAAGTTCATCTATTTAAAGCCTCAAGTAGCTATACAGGTCACCATTACTGAAATGATAAATTATGGAAAGTACAGGTTAATACCATAAACATGATTTGCAATGAAGGGTCCACTATGGTCAGTAAACTGGGATTTAGGTTAATGTAGAAATCCCTTCTATATATCATTTAAATTTTGTCAGCAGACACAGAGAGTAAGTACATGGTTCCTGCTCTTCTGCTTTAATAGCTTTAGAGTATTGTTTAATAGTATAGTTACAGAATAGAGAATATATGTGAATCCACAAATAAGTTTGAAGCAGAATCAAACTAATATATTTTTACTACAAAGCATAGATGATTATATGCTATCTTCAGATTTGTTAGTTACACATAAACTGTGTAGACTTCAAATTATCTGTGAATTACAGATATTTTTCCTGAAGTTTTTATACACTTTTAATGACTCTAGATTTAACTAAATGCAATATTTTATACTAATGTGTACATGTATTTCTATAGTAGAAGTGCAAACATTTATTAAATATATCAGTACTGAAAGTTACTATAATTTTACCTTCTCAATTATCTTCAGAACGTAAACAACATAGTATATATTATTAACTTCAATAAATGATTCTCATTTCTCTACATCTCTGCCATAATATTTCATGAAATATTTCTTATCAGTCACATAATTCTCATTTTAAAAAATTTTAAAAGTCACAAATATATTGCTTTAGAAAATAATAATAAGGCAGCTACTCTATTTCATGTTGGAGTGAAAACACTACATGGGTAAAAATTCTTTTCAATAAACTATGTAAATTAAAGCATAACTAAGACATAATTTCCCCATTATATTGTATGATTTACCTGTTTCAAAATTTTGCACAGAGAAATATCACATTTTATTTTTTATTGGAAAATTGTAATATTAATTTATATTTTAACAAATAAAAGATTGTTGATACCATTACAGAACATATTATTAGGGATAATTAATTAGGAACTATTTGAAATATGAAGTTAAATTCCACATACCATGGCAATTTATATTGATTTATAAATTATCAATAGGGTTTTGTTTCAATAATCTCCAATACTTGTTTCTAATGCTGGCATATTTGTAATTACATAGGAAATATTTTACATAAATCCTTTTCCCATAGATACTCAATTATTCTTGTGGGGAAGATAATAAATGGAATGCCAGAGGAACATTTCAGAATTTCTCCTCATGGGGCTATCTTCCAAGCACAATATTGAAGTGCTTTGCTTCATTTTCTTCTTATTCTGCTACTTTGCCATCTTGTGTTGGAATCTTCTCATCTTTTTCTCAATTAGATACAGTTCTCTCTTCAATCAACCCATGTACTATTTCCTCAGTCATTTATCTTCCATGGACATTTGCTATACCTCCTGTGTGACACCCAAATTGATTGGGGATCTGCTTGTAAGGAGAAAAAACATCTCCCATAGCAACTGCATACTGCAGGTATTTGTCATGCACTTCTTCGGAATGATTGAAATCTTAATCCTGACAGCCATGGCCTTTGACCGCTGTGTGGCCATCTGTAGGCCTCTTCACTACATGGTCATCATGAGCAGACCCAGGTGCCACGTTCTTATCTGGGCTTCCTGGATTGGTGGTGTTGCCCATTCCCTTCCCCAGGTTATGATGTTAATCTGTTTGCCCTTCTGTGGCCCCAATGAAATTGACAACTACTACTGTGACATTTTCTCTTTGCTGAAAGTTGCTTGCACTGACACCTACATCACTGGTATCCTCATGGTTGCCAATTCAGGAGTTGTTGCTTTTGTAATCTTTGTTCTCTTGTTTGGTTCATATGTAGTTATACTGTTCACATTAAGACATTACTCAGCAGAGGGGAGACGCAAAGCTCTTTCTACCTGTGGGTCCCATATCTCTGTGGTTATTTTATTCTTTGGACCTTCCATCTTTTCCTACCTTAGACCACCTACCACTTACCCTGAGGACAAAATCTTTGCCCTGTTTTACACTATTATTGCTCCTATGTTCAACCCCCTCATATATACTCTAAGAAATACAGAGATGAAGACTGCCATAAAGAAGGTTTGGTGTCAAACAACATTTTTAGGAGAAAAGCATAATTAATTTGCTTTATTAATAGTATCTTTAAATAGTGCACAGCTATTAAAGAAGATTTATCATCAAGAGGAGCAATTAGTATCTTAACTGTTCAAACTTTTGTTCATACATATTTAGCAAAAATGAGA
Organism: Rattus norvegicus; assembly: GCF_021556685.1. Classification (NCBI taxonomy): domain Eukaryota; kingdom Metazoa; phylum Chordata; class Mammalia; order Rodentia; family Muridae; genus Rattus; species Rattus norvegicus. The sequence continues at coordinate 73,053,742 of NC_141536.1, read as the reverse complement.
ATATGAAGAATAATTATTATTACATATTTTACTTTGCAACCTAGTAAGAAAATGAACATTGAAATTATTCCAAGTTTAAGAAATGATTTTTATATTACACAATCATTTTCCATATGTATTTAGTGTTACTAGCTTTTTAACTTTATTTTTTCCATGATGATAAACCTTTTCTTTCAAGTACTAGGAATAGCTTCAAACTGTCTTCAGAAGTGTTATACTAATGAACTTTGTAATGTGACAGGATTTGTAAATAATCCATTATATGATCCTCCTATATAAATAAATCATTCTATGAAAATGTGAAAAAAAGAATTTTAGTGATTCTGACACCAAAGGTTCCTCATGAATTCAGCTGAGAGTTGCTACCCTGACGACTCTCCTTATAAATGTCATAGGCACAGACAGTAGCTTTATGATAGTTCCCAGTTATTTGCACAAACAATGACTTTGTGAATTGTAATAGGTTTAGGGTGAATTTATGAGATTGTCTCTCCAAATGTTCTCAGCTTGTAGAAATACTGAATTAGAAAATATATATTTTCTTTTCAATAAAACTTAATTAATTGAGGAGCTCTATGATTACATGTTTGGGAAAAGGCAGGACATGTTAGATTATCTGGATACATTTACATGAGAAAAGTTTCTATTCAATTGTGATCAAATGATATAGGGTCAGGAAATTCTTTTTCTGCTTTTATAATCCTTAATCTATTTGTTATCATATAAAGTAATGTTTTGCATGGTGATCTTTTGATATACATGGTACTGCACCATCCTCTAGCACTCTTGGGAACCTCCTACCATTTCTCTGATTTGTTTTGTTTATAAATTAATATTTGTAGCATATTCTTTCTTTCTCCCAACTCCTCCAAGTACCTCCCTACCTCTGAACCTATTCAACTTCATGTTCTCCCCCATCTCTCTCTCTCTCTCTCTCTCTCTCTCTCTCTCTCTCTCTCTCTCAAAAAAAAAATTAAAATAGAATCAAAATCAACAAACAGACAAGTCAAAAAGTATATTAAAACTACACCTGGTTATGGGGCCTATCCTAGAGTACAACTAAAATACTTAGTGTCAATCTTTTGGGAAAAATAGATCTTCCCTTTCCCATCAGGCATCAAATGGAAATAGCATCTTTTTATGGGAAAATTTGTGTCTACTTCCACTTTGCCATCATGAGATTTTGTCCAGAGTGACCATCTATAGTTCTTGAATTGTTATCATAGTCTGTCTGATTTCACTAGTATATCAGTCCTGCTATTTTTGAATGGTGCTTTTTCTTAGCATCTTTTACCACCTCTGACTTTTACAATTTTTCTATTTCTTTTTCAACACAAATGCTGAACATTGAGGGGAATGGTTTAATAAAGAAATTTAATTTAATGCCGAGTGTTCAAAAGTCTCTCACTCTCTGCACATTGTCCAGTTGTAGGTCTTTATTTATTGCCATCTCCTACAAGAGGAGCCTTCTCTGATAAGGGCTGTGTAATACCTGGATTTAGTTTTAATCAATATAGCAATTGATGTCACTGAGAGTCATTTTATTTCATGTTTCCTTAGCATAATAATAGTAGTACCTAGTTCCTTTTTTTAACTTTTCCATATGTTATTTTATTTATTTAACTTTTTATTGGGTATTTCATGTATGTACATTTCAAATATTATCCCCTTTTCCAGTTCCCTTGTCTCCCACTTTCCCTCCGCCTGCTTCTATGAGGATATTCTCCCTCCCACCCACCCAATTCCAACTCAACACACTGGCATTCCCCTAAACTGGGAAAAAGAACCTTCAGATTACAAAGGGCTTCTCTTCCTATTGATGACAGACACGCCATTCTCTGTTACATATGTGGCTGGAGGCAGGGTTACCTCCATGTGTACTCTTGGTTGGTAGTTTAGTCCCTGGAAGCTCTGAGAGGTCTCTGAGAGCTCTGAAAAAAGCTGTTTTCTTCAGTGTTGATGGGAATCACTTATTTATGTAACAACAGAAAGCAATATATACATTTCATGTCTGATAGTCATTTCATACCCATTTTCAAAGCATTGCATGATTCCTCTTCCTAGACCTAACTGTCTCCACTTCATCATGTAACCATGCAGATTCTATGAAGAGTAATAAGTTTAAATTAGTGGAGCTAACACAAGGATGAAATGTAGACACTTATTTGGAAACTCTTATACCTCTCAATATTATGCAAGTGACTGTCGCTTGGAGTCTATGGTCCAAGCCCTATATAAATTTACTTCACTATTAATTTTGACTCATATTCTCATAGTTTATTCCATTTATGTTTCTCATGGAAGAGTTTATGAACCTTTTATTTCCACGGACGTGCTCTTGAACATGTTGGAGATATACCTCATGATGCTCAGAGCTGTCTAACAAAACGATCCCCAGGCACTAGACCATGTTCTAGGATGGTAACTTTGTAAACTTTCTCTTCCTATATCTCTTACCTAATCTGCCTTTCTATTTGCTTTAGTCATGGAAATAATATATGTTTCAATATAAAGGATATACTTAATAGTCCATTTCACCTTTATGTATATATGACAATCAAAACTAGAATAGGAATTAAGACTGTGGTTGTCATTATTGTATTATATAACTACATACTATTTAATGAATTTAAGGTATTTTTATATATCAATGGATATACTTGCATACCAACCTAAGTAAATTTGTTAGCTAGATAAATTAAAAGCATAGACAAAAGCTCATACCTTCCTTAGGATCTATTATTTTTCTTAAGTCATAATTATTTGAAATTTAAACAAGTAAACACACCTGCTTACTTAATTATTCATTAATTCATTTATTCGTTAATTCCATGTTCGTTCTACTTTTCCCTTTCTATTGAAAATATATTTCTCATAAAATAATCCTGACTAATAGTTTGATATATAAAATATAAATATAGATATAAAATATTATTTGCCTTCCTCCCAAGCACAGCATAATCTCCTGGAAATATGTTCTCTTAAGATTTTAGATCTTTTATCTTTTTTTCAATATTCCACTGCTGCTTTATTAAAATTTTCTAATGTTAAATTTTATAATTTCTGGAACTTAAAGTAAAACATTAAAAAACCCTCATCTCATATGTATGTTTCCTTGACACTTACTGCATCTTTTTTTATTCCTGTGTCTTCACAATTTATTTCATAGTAAGATAAATTAAGCCATGGTTTCTCAACCAAGTAGTTGAGCAAATTTTTTTTTAAAAATTTGAGTATTTCTTATATACATTTCGAGTGTTATTCCCTCTCCCGGTTTCCGGGCAAAAATCCCCCTCCCCCCTCCCCCCTCCCCTTCCTTATGGGTATTCCCCTCCCAACCCGCCCCCCATTGTCGCCCTCCCCCCAACAGTCTAGTTCACTGGGGGTTCAGTCTTAGCAGGACCCAGGGCTTCCCCTTCCACTGGTGCTCTTACTAAGATGTTCATTGCTACCTATGGGGTCAGAGTCCAGGGTCAGTCCATGTACAGTCTTTAGGTAGTGGCTTAGTCCCTGGAAGCTCTGGTTGCTTGGCATTGTTGTACATATAGGGTCTCGAGCCCCTTCAAGCTCTTCCAGTTCTTTCTCTGATTCCTTCAACGGGGGACCTATTCTCAGTTCAGTGGTTTGCTGCTGGCATTCGCCTCTGTATTTGCTGTATTCTGGCTGTGTCTCTCAGGAGCGATCTACATCCGGCTCCTGTCGGTCTGCACATCTTTGCTTCATCCATCTTGTCTAATTGGGTGGCTGTATATGTATGGGCCACATGTGGGGCAGGCTCTGAATGGGTGTTCCTTCAGTCTCTGTTTTAATCTTTGCCTCTCTCTTCCCAGCCAAGGGTATTCTTGTTCCCCTTTTAAAGAAGGCATGAAACATTCACATTTTGATCATCCATCTTGAGTTTCATTTGTTCTAGGCATCTAGGGTAATTCAAGCATTTGGGCTAATAGCCACTTATCAATGAGTGCATACCATGTATGTCTTTCTGTGATTGGGTTAGCTCACTCAGAATGATATTTTCCAGTTCCAACCATTTGCCTACGAATTTCATAAGGCTCTTGTTTTTGATAGCTGAGTAATATTCCATTGTGTAGATGTACCATATTTTCTGTATCCATTCCTCTGTTGAAGGGCATCTGGGTTCTTTCCAGCTTCTGGCTATTATAAATAAGGCTGCGATGAACATAGTGGAGCACGTGTCTTTTTTATATGTTGGGGCATCTTTTGGGTATATGCCCAAAAGAGGTATAGCTGGATCCTCAGGCAGTTCAATGTCCAATTTTCTGAGGAACCTCCAGACTGATTTCCAGAATGGTTGTACCAGTCTGCAATCCCACCAACAATGGAGGAGTGTTCTTCTTTCTCCCCATCCTTGCCAGCATCTGCTGTCACCTGTGTTTTTGATCTTAGCCATTCTCACTGGTGTGAGGTGAAATCTCAGGGTTGTTTTGATTTGCATTTCCCTTATGACTAAAGATGTTGAACATTTCTTTAGGTGTTTCTCAGCCATTCGGCATTCCTCACCTGTGAATTCTTTGTTTAGCTCTGAACCCCATTTTTTAATAGGGTTATTTGTCTCCCTGCGGTCTAACTTCTTGAGTTCTTTGTATATTTTGGATATAAGGCCTCTATCTGCTCTAGGATTGGTAAAGATCTTTTCCCAATCTGTTGGTTGCCGTTTTGTCCTAACCACAGTGTCCCTTGCCTTACAGAAGCTTTGCAGTTTTATGAGATCCCATTTGATGATTCTTGATCTTAGAGCATAAGCCATTGGTGTTTTGTTCAGGAAATTTTTTCCAGTGCCCATGTGTTCCAGATGCTTCCCTAGTTTTTCTTCTATTAGTTTGAGTGTGTCTGGTTTGATGTGGAGGTCCTTGATCCACTGGGACTTAAGCTTTGTACAGGGTGATAAGCATGGATCGATCTGCATTCTTCTACATATTGACCTCCAGTTGAACCAGCACCATTTGCTGAAAATGCTATCTTTTTTCCATTGGATGGTTTTGGCTCCTTTGTCAAAAATCAAGTGACCATCGGTGTGTGGGTTCATTTCTGGGTCTTCAATTCTATTCCATTGGTCTATCTGTCTGTCTCTGTACCAATACCATGCAGTTTTTATCACTATTGCTCTGTAATACTGCTTGAGTTCAGGGATAGTGATTCCCCCTGAAGTCCTTTTATTGTTGAGGATAGTTTTAGCTATCCTGGGTTTTTTGTTTTCCCAGATGAATTTGCAAATTGTTCTGTCTAACTCTTTGAAGAATTGGACTCGTATTTTGATGGGGATTGCATTGAATCTGTAGATCGCTTTTGGTAAAATGGCCATTTTTACTATATTGATCCTGCCAATCCATGAGCATGGGAGATCTTTCCATCTTCTAAGGTCTTCTTCAATTTCTCTCTTCAGTGTCTTGAAGTTCTTATTGTACAGATTTTTACTTGCTTGGTTAAAGTCACACCGAGGTACTTTATATTATTTGGGTCTATTATGAAGGGTGTCGTTTCGATAATTTCTTTCTCGGCTTGTTTCTCTTTTGTGTAGAGGAAGGCTACTGATTTATTTGAGTTAATTTTATACCCAGTCACTTTGCTAAAGTTGTTTATCAGCTTCAGTAGTTCTCTGGTGGAACTTTTGGGATCACTTAACTATACTATCATATCATCTGCAAATAGTGATATTTTGACTTCTTCTTTTCCGATCTCTATCGCCTTGACCTCCTTTTGTTGTCTTATAGCTCTGGCTAGAACTTCAAGAACTATATTGAATAAGTAGGGAGAGAGTGGTCAGCCTTGTCTAGTCCCTGATTTTAGTGGGATTGCTTCAAGTTACTCTCCATTTAGTTTAATGTTAGCAACTGGTTTGCTGTATATGGCTTTTACTATGTTTAGGTATGGGCCTTGAATTCCTATTCTTTCCAGGACTTTTATCATGAAGGGGTGTTGAATTTTGTCAAATGCTTTCTCAGCATCTAATGAAATGATCTTGTGGTTCTGTTCTTTCAGTTTGTTTATATAATGGATCACATTGATGGTTTTCCGTATATTAAACCATCCCTGCATGCCTGGGATGAAGCCTACTTGATCATGGTGGATGATTGTTTTCATGTGCTCTTGGATTCGGTTTGCCAGAATTTTATTGAGTATTTTTGCATCGATATTCATAAGGAAAATTGGTCTGAAGTTCTCTTTCTTTCTTGGGTCTTTGTGTGGTTTAGGTATAAGAGTAATTGTGGCTTCATAGAAGGAATTCGGTAGTGCTCCATCTGTTTCAATTTTGTGGAATAGTTTGGATAATATTGGTATGAGGTCTTCTATGAAGGTCTGATAGAATTCTGCACTAAACCTGTCTGGACCTGGGCTCTTTTTGGTTGGGAGACCTTTAATGACTGCTTCTATTTCCTTAGGAGTTATGGGGTTGTTTAACTGGTTTATCTGTTCCTGATTTAACTTCGGTACCTAGTATCTGTCTAGGAACTTGTCCATTTCCTGTAGATTTTCAAGTTTTGTTGAATATAGGCTTTTATAGTACGATCTGATGATTTTTTGAATTTCCTCTGAATCTGTAGTTATGTCTCCCTTTTCATTTCTGATTTTATTAATTTGGACACACTCTCTGTGTCCTCTCATTAGTCTGGCTAAGGGTTTATCTATCTTGTTGATTTTCTCAAAGAACCAACTTTTCGTTCTGTTGATTCTTTCTATGGTCCTTTTTGTTTCTACTTGGTTGATTTCAGATCTGAGCTTCATTATTTCATGCCTTCTACTCCTCCTGGGTGTATTTGCTTCTTTTTGTTCTAGAGCTTTTAGGTGTGCTATCAAGCTGCTGACATATGCTCTTTCCTCTTTCTTTCTGCAGGCACTCAGCACTATGAATTTTCCTCTTAGCACAGCTTTCATTGTGTCCCATAAGTTTGGGTATGGTGTACCTTCATTTTCATTAAATTCTAAAAAGTCTTTAATTTCTTCTTTATTTCTTCCTTGACCAGTTTATCATTGAGTAGAGCATTGTTCAATTTCCACGTATATGGGCATTCTTCCCTTATTGTTATTGAAGACCATTTTTAGGCCGTGGTGGTCCGATAGCACGCATGGGATTATTTCTATCTTTCTGTATCTGTTGAGGCCCGTTTTTTGACCAATTATATGGTCAATTTTGGAGAAAGTACCATGAGGAGCTGAGAAGAAGGTATATCCTTTTGCTTTAGGATAGAATGTTCTATAAATATCCGTTAAGTCCATTTGGCTCATGACTTCTCTTTGTCTAAGTCTCTGTTTAATTTCTGTTTCCATGATCTGTCCATTGATGAGAGGGGGGTGTTGAAATCTCCCACTATTATTGTATGAGGTGCAATGTGTGTTTTGAGCTCTAGTAAGGTTTCTTTTACGTATTTAGGTGCCCTTGTATTTGGGGCATAGATATTTAGGATTGAGAGTTCATCTTGGTGGATTTTTCCTTTGATGAATATGAAGTGTCCTTCCTTATCTTTTTTGATGACTTTTAATTGAAAATTGATTTTATCTGATATTAGAATGGCAACTCCAGCTTGCTTCTTCCGACCATTTGCTTGGAAAGTTGTTTTCCAGCCTTTCACTCTGAGGTAGTGTCTGTCTTTGTCTCTGAGGTGTGTTTCCTGTAGGCAGCAGAATGCAGGGTCCTAATTGCGTATCCAGTTTGTTAATCTATGTCTCTTTATTGGGGAGTTGAGGCCATTGATGTTGAGAGATATTAAGGAATAGTGATTATTGCTTCCTGTCATATTCATATTTGGATGTGAGGTTATGTTTGTGTGCTTTCATTCTCTTTGTTTTGTTGCCAAGACAATTAGTTTCTTGCTTCTTCTAGGGTATAGCTTGCCTCCTTATGTTGGGCTTTACCATTTGATATCCTTTGTAGTGCTGGATTTGTAGAAAGATATTGTGTAAATTTGGTTTTGTCATGGAATATCTTGGTTTCTCCATCTATGTTAATTGAGAGTTTTGCAGGATACAGTAACCTGGGCTGGCATTTGTGTTCTCTTAGGGTCTGTATGACATCTGTCCAGGATTTTCTGGCCTTCATAGTTTCTGGCGAAAAGTCTGGTGTGATTCTGATATGTCTGCCTTTATATGTTACTTGACCTTTTTCCCTTACTGCTTTTAATATTCTTTCTTTATTTTGTGCGTTTGGTGTTTGGACAATTGGGTGACGGGAGGTGTTTCTTTTCTGGTCCAATCTATTTGGAGTTCTGTAGGCTTCTTGTATGCCTATGGGTATCTCTTTTTTTAGGTTAGGGAAGTTTTCTTCTATGATTTTGTTGAAGATATTTACTGGTCCTTTGAGCTGGGAGTCTTCACTCTCTTCTATGCCTATTATCGTTAGGTTTGTTCTTCTCATTGAGTCCTGGATTTCCTGTATGTTTTGGACCAGTAGCTTTTTCTGCTTTACATTATCTTTGACAGTTGAGTCAATGATTTCTATGGAATCTTCTGCTCCTGAGATTCTCTCTTCCATCTACTGTATTCTGTTGGTGAAGCTTGTATCTACAGCTCCTTGTCTCTTCTTTTGGTTTTCTATATCCAGGGTTGTTTCCATGTGTTCTTTCTTGATTGCTTCTATTTCCATTTTTAATTCCTTCAACTATTTGATTGTGTTTTCCTGGAATTCTTTCAGGCATTTTTGCGATTCCTCTCTGTAGGCTTCTACTTGTTCTCTAAGGGAGTTCTTTATGTCTTTCTTGAAGTCCTCCAGCATCATGATCAAATATGATTTTGAAACTAGATCTTGCTTTTCTGATGTGTTTGGATATTCCGTGTTTGCTTTGGTGGGAGAATTGGGCTCCGATGATGCTATGTAGTCTTGGTTTCTGTTGCTTGGGTTCCTGCGCTTGCCTCTCGCCATCAGATTATCTCTAGTGTTACTTTATTCTGCTATTTCTGACAGTGGCTAGACTGTCTTATAAGCCTGTGTGTCAGGAGTGCTATAGACCTGTTTTCCTGTTTTCTTTCAGCCAGTTATGGGGACAGAGTGTTCTGCTTTCGGGCGTGTAGTTTTTCCTCTCTACAGGTCTTCAGCTGTTCCTGTGGGCCTGTGTCTTGAATTCACCAGGCAGGTTTCTTGCAGGGGAAAAGTTGGTCCTACCTGTGGTTCCAAGGCTCAAGTTTGCTCCTGGGGTACTGCCTAAGTCCTCTCTGCGGCGGCAGCAACTAGGAAGATCTGCGCCGCTCTTTCCGGGAGCCTCCATGCATCAGGGTTCCAGATGGCGTTTTGTGTTTTCCTCTGGCGTCTGGATGTGCACAGAGTGCAGTCTCTTCTGGTTTCCCAGGCGTGTCTGCCTCTCTGAAGGTTTAGCTCTCCCTCCCACGGGATTTGGGTGCAGAGAACTGTTTATCCGGTCTGTTTCCTTCAGGTTCCGGCGGTGTCTCAGGCGCAGGGATCCTGCCGCTCCTGGGCCCTCCCCTACGGGAACCCAGAGGCCTTATACAGTTGCCTCTTGGGCCAGGGATGTGGGCAGGGGTGGGCAGTGTTGGTGGTCTCCTCCGCTCTGCAGCCTCAGGAGTGCCCACCTGATCAGGCGGTGAGGTCTCTCTCCCACGGGGTTTGGGAGCAGAGAGCTGCTGCGGGCCGGGATCCGCGGGTGTGGGACTTCCGGTAAACACAGGAAGTGCCCGGTCCTAGAGGAATTTTGCCTCAGTGTGTCCTGAGTTCTCCAGGCAGGTTTCTTGCAGGGGAAAAGTTGGTCCTACCTGCGGTTCCAAGGCTCAAGTTTGCTCGTGGGGTACTGCCTAAGTCCTCTCCGCGGAGGCAGCAACCGGGAAGATCTGCGCCGCTCTTTCTGGAAGCCTCCGTGCACCAGGGTTCCAGATGGCGTTTGGTGTTTTCCTCTGGCGTCTGGATGTGCACAGAGTGCAGTCTCTTCTGGTTTCCCAGGCGTGTCTGCCTCTCTGAAGGTTTAGCTCTCCCTCCCACGGGATTTGGGTGCAGAGAACTGTTTATTCGGTCTGTTTCCTTCAGGTTCCGGTGGTGTCTCAGGCGCAGGGGTCCTGCCGCCCCTGGGCCCTCCCCTACGGGAACCCAGAGGCCTTATACAGTTGCCTCTTGGGCCACGGATGTGGGCAGGGGTGGGCAGTGTTGGTGGTCTCCTCTGCTCTGCAGCCTCAGGAGTGCCCACCTGATCAGGCGGTGAGGTCTCTCTGTTTTATGCATTTTTGTTTTGACTATTATGTGATGGGAGGAATTTCTTTTCTGGTCCAACATATTTGGTGTTATGTAGGCTTCGTGTAGGTTTATGGGCATTTCTTTCTTTACATTAGGGAAGTGTTCTATAATTTTGTTGAAAATATTTACTGACCCTTTCAGTTGGGAGTCTTCACTCTCTTCTATACCTATTATCCTTAGGTTTGGTTTTCTTGTGTGGTCTGAATTTTCTGGATGTTGGGCTAGGAGCTTTTTGTGTTTTACATAGAGTTGTTTTAATTAGTAGTATATTATCCAATATTTTTATTAGTAGTTTATTAGTTCATGTAGGTATAAAAATGAAAGGATACACACAAACACATACAGGCACACCCATACTTATTAGTTATACAGGAAAATTAATTTATACATTTGTTGACTACTGACATGTGATGTCTAGTTCTTTTATTCTTAAATATAATATTTTCCATTTAAAGGGGATTATGTTATTTATCTTATTGAATTAAGATAACATTTCTCTTTCAGCCTGGCCTAGGCATTTTAGAACCTGTGTCCCTACAAAGAAAACCAACTAAACAGTGATTTTACAGACACAATGGCAAGAAGGATGATCATTTACAGAACCCCCAAAACCTTGTATGTTAATTTTTAAAGTTTTCTAGAATGGGATAGTTGAGGAATGGAAAAAATCCACAAGGAAATAACAGGCCAGGAAGAAAACAAAACTCACAAAATCATCATTTGGTTTACATCAAAATGAATCTCAGTCCAATGAGAGTCACAATGAAAGAGAAAAGGAGTGGGGGGAAGGACACACAAAAAATCCTGTGAACTGTTTTTAAAATCTAATAATTAGAGAAAAGAAGAAGACAGTTATACACTTTTTTATGTCTTTATGAAATTTGTTTCTTGTATGAAGGTATTTGATGATACCACATTTTTTTAATTGCACACTTCATCTCCAGGTTTCTCAATGTGTAGAACAGAGGGTTGAACATGGGAGCTATGATGGTACAGAAAAGAGCAAACACTTTGTCTTCTGGGAATGTTGTATTTGGTCTGATGTAAATGAAGACAACAGGCACAAAAAACAGAACCACAATGGTTATATGTGAACTGCATGTGGAAAGAGCTTTGGAACGGCTCTCTGCAGGGTAAACACTTATGGTATGTAGTATTAGAAAATAAGATACCATTAAAACTACAAATGTCACCAAAGCAAGTAGTCCAGAATCAACAATAACAAACAGGCCAATTCTATGTGTATCAGTGCAAGCCAATTTCAGTAAAGGATATACATCACAGAAGTAGTGGTCTATCTCATTGTGATGACAAAAGGACACAAAGGCAATGAGAAGGGACTGACTGGCTGAGTGCACAAATCCTCCAGTGCAACAAACTGCAAGGAGTTCATTGTATCTCTGTCTGCTCATAATGATGGTGTAGTGCAGGGGTGTGCAGATCGCCACATAATGGTCATAGGCCATTGCTGTGAGAATAAAGACCTCAATGGCACCAAGCAAATGAAGAAGAAAGAGCTGTGCCATGCAGTTATTATAGGAAATAATCTTCCTTTCTGCCAGTAAATCAATCAGGAGTTTGGGTGTCACTGTGGATGTGTAACAAAGATCACAAAGTGATAGGTAATGAAGAAAGAAATACATGGGTTGGTTCATGAGCTTAGTGCATGTGATAGAAACCATTATGAGAACATTGCCCATCCAAATAGCAATGTAGCAAAATAGAAATAATACAAAACAGAGGACTTCAATATTTTCATTGTCAGAAAGTCCCAAGACAATAAACACAGTAACATTCCCCATAGTTCAGTGAATTAGAAAAACATGACAGGTCCCTGAAAAGACAGATTAATGAAAGACATCAATATGGAGATTTTTACAATTAACACTAATATCAGCCTGTGTTTGAGAGATAACCCTATTGATTTTGTTAATTTTCACATGAATAAAATTTAATTGCCTATCAAATAATAAAATTGGCTTAGAATTTATGGTTAGTAATTGAATATTTTCAATATGCAAATAAGTTCTTATAAAAGATGAGTTTGAGATCCTAACAGACCCCAATTTTTAAGAACAAAAGTATAATTCAAACCACAAGTAAAATGTAATCTTAATCATTAGGTCAAATTATGGCTCATGGCATACACTACAGCTTAAATTAATTTAAACATATAAAAAATAAGTTGAACACAATTTGTGTGTGTGTGTGTGTGTGTGTGTGTGTGTGTGTGTGTGTGTGTGTACTGGAAAATACGCAGTTTAAGTAACAAGTCCACAAAATTTATTTGAGTGATTGTCCAGGGGGCTGTAGGCATCATTCAGTGTTAAGGATGAGTAAGGCTCTTACAGAGGATCTGAGTTTGGTTCTTAGTACCCATATGGGGTGACTTCCAAATTTTATGTCAACATAAAGACACATACACAGACATGCACACAATAAAAATTACTACTTAAATATGATTAATAATTTCCAATTTTTCTATTTTTCTTTTCATTATCTGTGATTTTAGTACCATAATATTAACATTTGTAATTAAAATATATTTATTTCTGTAGGCATTTCATTAAAAGTATATACTTAATTCCCCATTCAACATAGTAGTTATTAAAACTAAGAGTAGTGGGATACAAATTCACTTGTATAATTTTGATTTTTAAATATTTATTGCAAATATAAATATATCATTTCTACCCTTCAATTTTAACCACCTACCATGCCAAGCCCCACCACTTGGTACATCCCTGATACCAAAATATGACTTTTTATGCAAGATCTGTGAAGGTATTGCAGACATGCTAACAGAAATGGAAGATTCACCCATGCCACACATAGAAGTATTATAGGCAACTAAGGAGTGTTGAGAGCAAAATAAATGAGTAAGATCCCTTATTGGTTACCCAAAATCAAGTTTTCAGTCCTTAGATCACATACAGACAATGACACAGGAATTATCAGTATATTTATATACTATGTAACACATACAATAAATAATACATAAATATATTTCTATTATGTATTAAATGAAGGACTCCACTTTTAACTTTTATTTCATTCAATTTATGCTGCTCATAAAAAAGCATGAAGAATCATGATATTTTTTATTTCAAAAAACAAGTTATGTAAATTTGTTTCTATTGGCATACATCTGACCTCCAAGTTTTATATCCAAACTATGTTACTAAATGGATATTTCTATAATACTTAAACTTTTTTATTAATCGAGCTTATCTGCCTCATAAGATGTGGAAATCTACCTAGAAATAATTGTACAATAGGAGTGAATAACAAGTAACCAATAAATGCCAAGTGACTTCATGTTCAGAGACTTGTATGATCTGAATTTGTAATTCAAACTTTGACAATATAGATTAAATGTTCCCAGAATTCAGTGAATTTGACCTCTTTGAAGAAATTGTCACTTTAGTATCAAAAGGTACCTTAACTAAGAAGAGAAGAGATTCCTTAGTTAAATATTTTATCTCTAAACAAAATTATTTTATTAAAGTCACAGAGTATTAATCTCATAATTTTATTTAATCTATCATTCATAAGATGGCAACCCAATAGGAATTGTTTCTCGAAAATCGAGGCAATGGATTAGGGATTGTGAGTAGTTCTAATTTGCTCCCATTCCCAACCCTAGTGGAAGATTAATAGAGTTATTAACCAGTGCTCTTATAATAAATTTGAATACAAATAAGGGCAAATCTATGGTCATTACTGAACTCATTTGTATATTCTAGTAATTTTTAAAATATCATTACTTGGGATTTGGGATTTAACTCAGTGGTAGAGCACTTGCCTAGCAAGTGCTAGGCCCTGGGTTTGGTCCTCAGCTCCAGAAAAAGAAAAAAATAATATCATTACTTACCTACTCCTTTATTAAATTCCCTTCTAAACTGTTTGTTATGAATTACATTATACATGTTAAGTTCCACATTAAAAAGAAAACTAGTGTTGACAAATAATTTATTTCTGCAGTAAAATTTCAAGATTTGTAATTCTGTTATTGTCAAATGATTAATATCTACTATTATCAAAAACTTTTACTAAGACATACGCAAATATTTTCTACTTATGGAGTCAGGTTCACTCAAAGTCATTTTGTTTACAGCATCATTATTTTAGTCAGGTTCATAGAGATAAAATTCATTGTTCTCAAAAACAAAATTAAAATTTTAATTCAAATATAACATAAAACTCTGAGAAATTGAGTTGTTAAACAATTTTGGTAAAAACTAAATGATCATTTGGTTTTATTGATAAAAAGTTTTGAAAATATGTTTGGCTAAATGTGGCCTGAAATTATAATTCCATTTTCAAAATAAATGTGAAACTCTACGTTTTTCAACAAATCTACAGCTGAGAATTTATTCTGCCTCTTGACAGACTTTTATTCAACTTATTTGATAATTTATTGTTTTCTTTCTATAAACTACCATTGAGAGCTTAAAACTGAAAACATTATAGTCTTCTGTACTTAACTCAGCAATTAATTTAAGTTTGATTTCACATAGGTGTGATCTCCGTTCACTTCCTTCAACACTCAAATACAACTCAAATAATTCACACATGTGTCTTAACTTTAAAGACACAGGGGAGAAAAATAAAAAAACCCAAACATTTAAATATGTCGACATGCTCGGTTTACTTTGTTATATAACTGAGAATAATTGTAGACTGAGAAATCTAAAAATTAATTGAGCCTTCATGATGAAGTAAAGAGACCCACGGAATGATCATGCAACATGTCAGAACTTTGAAATTAGAATGTTCTAGGTATGGAGTCATAGATATTACATAAACTGAATACATCCAAAGTCATATGATGAACTTAACATGCACTTTCTCACCTCTTTCAACATTATCTTATTTTTGCCATCAGAATTATAGCTTTTAGTATATCCAGGCAGTCTCATATGACTAGTGAGTGCATGACAAAATGGAGTTTTAAAATGCACCTAACAGAATGAAAAAATATACAGATAATAAACCTATAACCTTGATATGTTCTACTCTTCTTTACATTCTATATATTTATGAGAAAATAAGGCTCATTCTCCTATATAAAAAGCCATGGATTATTCAGCCTTAGGTTTCACAGCCATTAGAGCAGCTATAATTGCAATACTACATGAGCAGAATTGGAAAAAAAATGAGACATTTTCTAATCTAGTTTTTTACTCTCTTAATGATTTGCTTTTAATTTTATGTGTACGATGGTGTCATAATTTTTTAAAAAGTATAGCAATATGTTACTAAGATTGTATACATGTTCTCACATTCGGCGCTGAATTAATATTTAGTCGAACTCTAAACATATGAAAGTGAAATAATTAGGGATTATTATAATTTTAGCATGACAATATATCTGACCTTTGTAAGCTATTCTCATAGAAGTAGGTGTTCTCTTACATTGATATTCGATCCTTCCCATCCTCCTTGTTCCTAAGTTCCCTAAAGGAATTAATACTTTAAAAGAAATAGCACTAAGAAGCCTTAGTAAACCCATGTTACCAAAGAATATATTGTTATTAATATAATAATGACTATCTTAACGCCTTATGTCTAAATATAATGGAGTGGTATTTAAATCAATGAAAAACAGTAATCTCCATCTGTATTTGATTTTCATGAACTTAATCGATTTTTAAAAGGTATGTCTTACATGCTTCCAGCAAACACTGAGATAATTACTTATATTGCATTTTGAGTCCCAACTACCTCCCATTGCTCTGTGTGATTTTTGTCCTCTAATAGATTTCCTCTGATGATAGTAGGACTGGTAAGTACATTTATAAGCTACATTTTTTATCATTAGCTAATTTGAAATGATTAACTCTCAAATATTAGATAAGTTCATGGGATAACTCTGTCCTGTAAAAGGGATCAAATTAATTGTGTCCAGTCTTCTTGTTTTTATTGATATACTTCCAATACTGGTTAAGCATTCATTCTCAAATATTTCTTGAATGATTAAAATAAATCACTAATTATTTAATTTTGATAATTTAATAATCTCCATAATCATCCACACAGTCTGCTTCAAAAAAGGAAACTAAATATACTTTCAGGTACTTCAATTTGTCTTCTTCTTTTTTGGGGCAAGGGGTTGACTTCAATTAATTCTCTTTTAATATGAGTTTGATTTTTGTTGATTTGTATGTTTTTCTTTTCTTCCCTCTGAAGAGTAGGCAGGGACAAAGGAGCTCTTGTGCTTTTGAATTTCTTGGTAGGTTGTAAATAACTTTTCACTTAATCAACACTTCACTGGTCTATTGAACGTTCTTGTGATGTTTCCCTTTATGTGATTTTTTTTTAAGATAAATAGGCATCATTTGCCTGCTGTGCCCACCCTTTCTCTGACATGTCACATTTTAATCTCTAGGGACAACATTTTGCATTTATATCAAAATAAGTTACCTCTTCAAAGCAGTTACCTCTATTTAACATTTACTTACATTATATTCTAAATAGTGGAGGCAAAAAGCAAAGCGTGTACTCAGAGAAGATGATGGGAAGGGAAAATTATTTATACTAGCATTTTTTTTTACCCTTTGTGCATCCATTATTTCACTTCCTTTATACTTTTTCCCCTGGATTTCTACACTGATATTTTAGTTCTCCTCTACACACTTTTCAGCACCTTTAAAAGAATGGAATAACATTTGAAATGTAAACAAGAAAAACCCAATTTAATAAAAATGGAAGAAAAAAATTAAATCATAAAAAGGACATTTTATGTATTTACACTTCAAACGCTTTCTTCATTTCCCCTCTGCAAAGCCCATATCCCAAATCCCTTACCCTGCTTCTATGAGGGTGATCCCCCACCCACCCACTCCTCCTCACAGCTGTAATCCTCCCCCTCTTCTAGTATATGCTTATAGGAAAATGTCTTGCTTCTTTATATACAACTGATACCTGTCACTCCTGAAACGTTAACAGAAGTAAGGGTCATGTTCTTATAGAAACAATGAACGTTAAGATAAGTGCAATGAGTTAAAGATCAAAATTAGTTAAATCATGACATCTATTTCTTTTACAAAAATTACTTCAGGTAAGAAACAGAAAATTACTGGATATTTTATAAATTAATATACAGTCTAAAGTAGCTATTTGTCCTTCATTCTGTATGTTGATTTTTTCCTTTGAGAAGAGACGTGGGTTATACAAAATTATGAACTCACCAGAAGAATTTTCTGTAGGGCCAAGGTAGAAGAAAGCTGAAGTTAGCCCCAGATGTGGGTTATAAATAACCCTCCACCCACACATGACGTTGCTAGAGACGTAGAGATCCCAGGCTCTATTCATCCCGTGGATGTCAATGAGTGGGTTCCCTCACAATATCACAAGTTTTCTTGTGAAAACAAATTTGAATTTAGACATTTTGAAACATATATTGCCTCCATTTTCTACAGTTTTCTAAGAGAAGATGACACCTTTTACTTCTACATTTGTGGAATTATTTTTATTGTTTCCTTTTCTTTTTTTTTTTTTTTTCGGAGCTGGGGACCGAACCCAGGACCTTGCGCTTGCTAGGCAAGCGCTCTACCAATGAGCTAAACCCCCAACCCCTTATTTTTATTGTTAATAGTAGAATTTCTGAAGAAAACTGTAACTAGTTTCCTTTGCAATTGTTTTAAAGGGCGTTAAAAACATAATTACAAATATGTTTTGAAAATATTCTTTCATTTCTCACTCCCTGTATCATCTCTTCATGTATTTCTTCACAAATTTCTAAATATTGTTAATAAATTTTTAAAATATAATTTTAATTGAAATTAAATTTTATAATTTTCCATTTGTGTTTTCATCCCTTCAGCCACTCTAAGACATTGCTCAACACACCCCCTCTTCTCCCTCACTCTCAATTTTGGTAACCACTTTTTCTTTACCATTTTCACACACATAACACAGATACAAACAAAGATACGCATACAGGAACACATGAATAGAATGTCCATGCACAATTTTTTTTATTCCTTACACAGTCTTACTTACCATATAACAATAATCCTTGTGATTTAGGTTAAAATTTGGATGTTCTAAAGATCATAATATAAAGAATACCAATATTCCTGATCATGGCCAAACGTCTAATGCATAGAAAGTTGGAGACAGAAGTAGATGGGTTGGGAGTTAACCTAGGCTACAGCTACATGTTTTAACACAGAGGAAAGAAGAAACGTGTGTAATTAAATATTGCCTTTTACAGCAATTGATATAATAATATGAAGGATACCAATTCTATGAACACACACTAAGACCTGGTGCAGTGAAGGGCAGTAAATGGGAAAAAAGAGTGAGAGTTTTAGAACACAGTTCACTGATGCACACTAAAACCACTTAATTTTGTTTAAAGAAACAAGATAAAATAGTAAAATCCAAGACCTTCCTTCTCGAAATTTTTTAAAATTTTATTAAAAAACAAAAATTTGCGAGTTCTCTGGCACCCAAATCCCGTGGGAGGGAGAGCTAAACCCTCAGAGAGGCAGAAACACCTGGGAAACCAGAAGAGACTGCACTCTGCATACACATATCGGATGCCAGAGGAAAACACCAAATGCCATCTGGAACCCTGGTGCACTGAAGCTCCCAGAAACGGCAGCACAGATCTTCTTGGTTGCTGCTGCCGCGGAGAGCTCTTGGGCAGCACCCCGCGACCAAACTTGAGCCTCGGGACCACAGGTAGGTAAGACCAACTTTTCTGCTGCAAGTGACCTGTCTGGTGAACTCAAGTCACAGGCCCACAGGAACAGCTGAAGACCTGTAGAGAGGGAAAACTGCACGCCCGAAAGCAGAACACTCTATCGCCATAACAGGCTGAAAGAAAACAGGAAAACAGGTCTACAGCACTCCTGAAACACAGGCTTATAGGGCAGTCAAGCCACTGTCAGAAATAGCAGAACAAAGTAACACTAGAGATAATCTGATGGCGAGAGGTAAGCGCAGGAACCCAAGCAACAGAAAACAAGACTACATGGCACCATCGGAGCCCAATTCTCCCATCAAAACAAACATGGAATATCCAAACACACCAGAAAAGCAAGATCTAGTTTCAAAATCATATTTGATCATGATGCTGGAGGACTTCAAGAAAAACGTGAAGAACTCCCTTAGAGAAACACAGGAAAACATTAATAAACAAGTAGAAGCCTACAGAGAGGAATCGCAAAAATGCCTGAAAGAATTCCAGGAAAACATAATTAAACAAGTAGAAGCCCTTAGAAAGGAGTCACAAAAATCCCTGAAAGAATTCCAGGAAAACACAATCAAACAGTTTAAATCAAAAGTGTAGTCAGGCTTTAAGTCTAAGTTCTATTCCATTTGTACTGGGGAATGTTATAAGAACTACTCTTTATTTAGAAAGTTATTTTCCCCTGTTCGGGGGACCAACTTTTTCTTCCCCATTAACTTCTGTTGATAGCATTTTGTCCTGTAAGGTGAAAACTTGGTTTATCATAACCAGATTATTCATCTGCACAATTAAGGTCTGCAACTGATGTATAAAAGACAAATTCTCAAATCATCATTCTCAGCTCTTGAGTTAAAGCTTAGGCTAAATATTAGTAATATCTTGGCTTACTGTCACATTTTCTTAGGAAGGATTTTGATTTCTGTGAAACATTTGTGAGTTAGAGAATATATGCTATTATTTTACAGATAAATGATTTGTATGTTGCTTGTTCCAAATAAAGCTGGTTTTAAACTGAAAAAAATATGTGCCAAATATCCTTCACAACTACTCTTCTTAGTACATTAATGTAAACAAGGAGAAATCAGAAAGTATTTACAGGAGGATATGGTGGTTCAGTACTTTAATCCCATGATTACAGGCTGCGGCAAGAGGGTTATGAGTGGGCAATGTAACCAGAACCTGACATTTCATTTCTTTGACACATATAGTTATAAATACATTAATTTCAGAAGTTATATTAAATAATATTTTATTATTGATAAGTCAGATGTTTAACATGAATAAATTGTTGCATGAGATTTGCTGAACAAATGTCAGTCCAGCAAAATCCATTGCAAGAGGATATTTCCAATTATGGGAGAATATAGTCTTCACAGGAAAACAAGTATTTCCTTGGTCGGATACCATCTCTTCTAATTTATCTTCTGTGAAAATTCAGTTAGTCAAATACAAGAAACAAATTTGTTGTCCAGTAAGAGAAAAGTAAACATTATATATTTTTAACTTACACACAGTGTATTTTGTAATCAATGTTGTAACAGTGAAATAGGGCTAAGAGTAAAATTCTACACTCTGCTTCCTGCATAATCTGAATCCTAAATAATGAATTAATTATTCATTTCTCTGACCCCAATCACTCACAAATTGCATTAAAGGAATACTTTCAACAGGTAAAATACACTTGTTATTGTATGGGGAAATTATATAAACCATTAAGTTTACAGAGATCTTTAGAAAAGAATAAACTTGCAAAGATGAGGGGAATAAAGGTAATTCTAGAGGTGAAAATTACCTTTGAATTACATAGTTCAGTTTGATAATTTGCCTGTGCCACATTATCTATATCTCCACTTTCTCTGTAGTTCTGTATTTTTGTCTACGCATTAATTCACAGACTAAATACTGTTGAAATCTTCTCTCATTTCATTGAGATGATAGATGCCTGTGTCTCTGATGCCAAAGAAGTCTGAATACTTTAAATATTCCGTGTTTTTCTCCTTGTGTACAAGTCAAAACACATTATTAGAGCTGTCTGAGCTTACCAAAATCTTTAATATGTTTCGCATTAAAGTATCATTATAATAATTGTAAATCTTTAAGAACTTCACTATATTTTGATCATGTTCACCTTTAACTATTCTTATCTATTCTTACATATACTCTTACCTTCTTCCTACATACCTCATTTTTGTGTTATTTTCTTTACTTAATTCATTATCTTATAGATTCCAATTTGTGCTGTCTTTATATTTCTGTCTAAGTGACTATCCAATTGAGTCTGTTCAACCTACCAAGAGCTTAACTCTTAAAAAATAGATTTTACCTACACAAGAATTCTTTATCCATCAATAACTCTTCACTAAAAAGATCCTAGAAAAAACAGAAAGCTAGTTCTTGAAGGTATAGCTAATTTTGTGGTAAACCAGATGGTGCTGTGATCAGTTCTTTATTTCTTATCATATGTCTGTTCTCAGATAATTTTCACTAAAGGAATTGAGATTATAAAACAACTACAATATTTCTTTCTTCCTTTTATTCCTACCAAATTTTCCATTTCTTATCATATGTCTGTTCTCAGATAATTTTCACTTAAGGAATTGAGATTATATCTATCCTATGTTTCTTCTGAGAAAGCTAGCCCATGTTCTTTTCTCTATACTCTTCTCCATCATACAGATAGCTCTTAGAAATTTCTGCTTTATTCAGCATTATGTTGGATGTTGTTTGATTTACTATCCATTTCATTTTATTTCAGTTTTTGTGTGTGTGTGTTTCCTTTGAACAGCTCTTGAATCAGAATTAAGTATTGGTTGATCTCAGACATTTCTCTTTTTTATTGGATATTTTAATTTATATTTCAAATATCACATTTCTTAGCTTTACATATATTTTTTATTGTGTTAGTTTAATGGTACATTAAATTATTACTAATTTTGTGGATTCTAAACTATTAAATAAAAAATAAACCTATTGCAGCCCTCATTAAGAAAGTTTAATTTTCTGTAAATGAGTATTACAGAAACACATAGTGGGCCAAATATCAATGAGTAAGTGTGGAATATTAGTCTTTAAATTAAACAGTTATAACACAGTGAGGCCTTACATGGCACAGGAAACACCAAAGAAGAGGGGATTGTGGAAATTTTGTAGAAGCCAGAGGACGCCGAGGACTACTATGAAACAGAATTTTCTGGCTTGGAAAAAACAGCTAGAGTCACCTAGAAAGTATATCTTTTAGATATTCCCTGATGCAGATATAGATAAGAGTTGTCTTTGATTATTTTTGGAAGTCAGATCTGGATTGAATTTACTAAAAATAGTCATACAGCACAAGGTACTATATGTTCCCTCTGTGTTCACTTGAGTATCACATTGCCGTGAATGACTTTCAGTCAAGCATAATTAATTGTAAAACCAAAGGAGCAATTTAGTACAAGCAATGTAGACATTAACAACAGTATAAAATTAGAATACCAACACTACAGTTAAAATGTCTGGTTTAGTGGTTTGCTGCTGGCATTCGCCTATGTATTTGGCATATTCTGGCTGTGTCTCTCAGGAGAGATCTACATCAGGTTCCTGTCAGCCTGCATTTCTTTGCTTCATCTATTTATCTAGTTTGGTGGCTGTATATGGGCCACATGTGGGGCAGGTTCTGAATGGGTGTTCCTTCTGCCTCTGTTCTAAACTTTGCATCCTTATTCCCTCCCAAGGGAATTCTTGTTCCCCTTTTAAAGAAGTAGTGAAGCATTTGCATTTTGGTTCTTGAGTTTCATGTGTTCTGTGCATCTAGGGTAATTCAAGCATTTGGACTAATATCCACTTATCAATTAGTGCATACCATGTATGTTTTTCTGTGATTGGGTTACCTCATTCAGGATGATATTTTCCAGATCCATCCATTTCCCTATGAATTCCATAAAGTCATCGTTTTTGATAGCTAATAGTCCATTGTGTAGATGTACCACATTTTCTGTATCCATTCCTCTGTTGAAGGGCATCTGGGTTCTTTCCAGCTTCTGGCTATTATAAATAAGGCTGCTATGAACATAGTGGAGCATGTGTCTTTGTTATATGTTGGTCCTGCCAAGACTGAACTCCCAGTGAACATGATTGTTGGGGGGGAGGGCGGTAATGGGAGGAGGATGGGGAGGGGAACACCCATATAGAAGGGGAGGGGGAAGGGTTAGGGAAATGTTGGCCAGGAAACTGGGAAAGGGAATAACAATTGAAATGTAAATAAGAAATACTCAAGTTAATAAAAATGGAGAAAAAAATCAATAAAATAAAATAAAATGAATAAAATAAAATGTCTGGTTTAATATAGTGAACAGTAACATATATTCTAATTGAGACCCATATACATATCACTAGGTATAAGGCACATTAACAGGACATTTGCCTTTTTCTTATCTAAATTATAAACACCTTCAAGAAACTGTGTGATGGTGGAAAACAGTGAAGCCATTCATCCTGCTTCCTTCACTTCCTGTTATACGGTAACATAGTCTCTTGATGGCATTCTTCATCTCCTTGTTTCTGAGTGTATAAATGAGGGGGTTGAGCATGGGAGCGATGATAGTATAAAAGAGAGCAAATACTTTGTCTTCTGGTAATGTAGTTGCTGGTCGAATGTAAATAAACAGTAGAGGAGCAAAGAAAAGGACTACCACGGTGACGTGTGAACTGCAAGTGGAAAGAGCTTTGCGACGATTTTCTGTAGAGTAAGACCTAACAGTGTATAAGATCACAGCATATGATATCAACAAGACCAAGAAAGTCACTAAGCCCATCAAGCCGGAGTTAGCAATGACCAAGAAACCAATTTTTCTGGTGTCAGTACAAGCCAGTTTGAGCAGAGGGTACACATCACAGAAATAGTGATCTATTACATTGGGTCCACAGTAGGGTAAGAACACTGCCAGGAGAAACTGACCGAAGGAATGCAGAAATCCCCCAGCGCAGGAAGCAACAATTACAGCATCACACTTCTGCCTGTTCATGATGATGGTGTAGTGCAGGGGCTTGCAGATGGCCACATAGCGGTCATAGGCCATTCCTGTGAGAATAAAGACCTCAATGCCCCCAAAGAAGTGCATAGTGAAGAGCTGTGTCATGCAACCATTGTAGGAAATTGACTTTCTTGTTGCTACTAAGTTTTTAATCAGGTTCGGTGTCACAGTGGAGGTGTAGCACAAGTCAGAAAGTGCAAGGTAACTCAGAAAGAAATACATAGGCTGGTTGAGAAGGTGACTACATGTAACAGAAATAATGATAAGTAGGTTCCCAAATAAAATTGCAATGTAACAAAGTAAAAATAATACAAAGCAGATAATTTGTATTTCTTTTGTCTGAGAAAATCCTAGGAGAAGAAATTCTGTGATATTAGTCCTATAGTCCATGATTCACAGTATCTGTATCTATCTGAAATTAGATAAATTATAAACAAGTGAGAAATATGTTCATCACAGTGCTAAATATTGTCCCCTTTATGAGAGAGGATTAGATTAAAAATGTACAGGGTTTTAAGAAATTTAGTATTACATTTTTATTTAAAAAAGATTTCCAAGAGAATTTTTATAACTCCGTAAAAATACAAATTTCAGCTAAATATTCTTACTTCTTGAGATGAATATTAATGTTCTAGGATAATTATTATACTTGTGTAATCATTCAATAGTCATGCGTTATCCAATAAAAATGTACAAGAAATCACCAAAGAACTACAAAATAGATACTCATAAAGGATCAGAATCCAGTTTACTTTTTGCTGTTTATTTTAGAGATGGAGAAATGAATGAGTGAGAAAATAATTCTATTAAATTGTTTTTATTTATTTTTTTATTTTATTTTTTGTTCTTTTTTTCGGAGCTGGGGACCGAACCCAGGGCCTTGCGCTTCCTAGGCAAGCGCTCTACCACTGAGCTAAATCCCCAACCCCCGAGAAAATAATTCTAAATATGTGAAGTAATAATATTTGAGCACTGCCTCATTTGAAATATGTTGAAACACACATCCTCTGTGCAAATGTATGTGGAAGATAAGCTTTTGTATTTGAAATCAATAGCTAGCTAGATAAAATTTCAATTTTTACTGAAAACTGTTTTTAATCTCACAAATTTCAACTAATATTTATGAAAAGCTTTGTATTAACATGTATATAAAGAATATATTTCCCAACTCACATATTAAATATTAACACGTGAAAAAATCATTTTAGAATTTAAAAAAAATCAACTCTGCGCCTACATCTAACATGTTAAGAAGAACTCTTTAAAACATTTTATACTGTTTGAATATAGTAGCAGTGCTGGTGAGTATAAAATTAACTTCCATTTCAGTATAGTTAAAAATACAGTCTATATCTACAGTGTGTTTAATCAGAACAATAACAGAAAGTAAACAGGAAAAAAAAGCAAAATTCTGAAGAACTCAATTCTTTAAAAGTTAAGATCACAAGATTCTTGTTCTGAACATATTTGTTATGCAGCTAATTTCAAAAGAATAATTGTATACTTGAACTCATTTGAATTTATTAAGACACCATACATTTAATTTTTACTTTACACAAATCTCATATAGTAGATAAATCAAAGTATAACCAATGATCCTGAATTACTTGAATTTATTTTGTATTTCATTTTATTCATCCCTTAAAATAATATGTGCTTGTAAGTATATTGCCAGTTTTTAAACTCAGCGAGTTACAAAGAAGACATGAAAAAAGGAGGAAGACTGTTTGAGAAGAAGAGTTTCCACAGGTTTGGGAGGAAGTAAGAGGGATTAGCAGGGGATAAATATGATCACTATTTTGCACATTTCTGTGTTTGTTAAAAACTATATAACATATACAAACCATTTTATCACCACTTCATACAATACTGAACTTCATGTGTTTATTCTGCCTATATTTTTCATGCTTTATTGAATTTAAATAGAAAACATCCCTTTTATGTAATTCTGCATACAAGTAAGTCAAGGAGTTGCAAACTGATTTTCAGAGATCAACTCAACTTTGCCCCTGTTTCTTTCATTTGCAATCAGGGATCTGAAACTGGAACTACTGATTGCCTTTCTCTAACAGATCAGAGAGTATGTTTACAAAGACAGTCTCTGTCAGTTTTTCTCTTTACCACTGATGCTTAACTTTTCTATTCCTTAAGTTACAGCAAAGCTTTTCCTCCAGAAGTACAGGCTTCTTATTTTATTTCTGCCCTAGCATAGTGACTGCAATCCACAGACACTGTCTTCATGCCACAGAGTTAGAAATCTTCAGATCAGAGATAGTTTGAATGTGAAAGCTTTCAGTGATTTTTCTTGCAACTGTACTGGGGTACTTGGGGGTCTTGTCACTTCCTGTGTAGATCTGTTACATTTTATCAGAATTCTCACAACTTACAGAATAATGTATGACCGACATAACAATATTATATATTTTCAAAATCACTATATATAACTACTTTACCTCATATAGTAGGACAACTCACTACTTTATATTCTTTATGTATTTGTTAATAATTAAAATTTGTAGCTTGGTTCTCTAAGGGAATTTTTTCTTTATAAATATCAAAGCCATCATGTTACCCCAGCAAAATTGAAACAGAATAAAATAAAAAAAAAACTAAATTATTGAATCAATATTATTTTGAATCTTAATTATCTCTCTTTGAAATAAATTATGCAAAGTTTCTGATATTTTGGTCCATCATGAAAAGAAAAGAAAACAAATACCTTATTGATTTGCATAAAATTATTTAGTCATTCATTGTCTAATATGCAGTAGGTACGATGTAAGGTTGTCAATCCCTAAATGATTGAGGATGGACTAAGTTTTCTATTTAGTAAGAGAGATACTTCCCTTATCTGCCAGCAAGATGTTAAACAAAAAATCAGAAACTCTGCAGAATTTCATAAATTAGATATAATGCTAAAATTTAATAAATTACTCATTGGTGACCTCACCAGGTTCCAATGAATTGCTACAATCTAATACTTACAAAGAAGGATCTGGTAAAATTGAGTGAGCCAAAAACAAAATCAAAAGTCATCAATCATGGAAAATGACTGATAGGGAAGAGAGTTAGCTAAGTGTTAGAGAAAAGTAAGAGAAAAGGTGTGAGGAGAAAGTGACCAAAATGCATTATTCATATATATGAACATGCCAAAGAACTCAATGAAAATACTTCCTCTTTTCCACAGTATGTAAATTGCCCCTAAAATTTAAAACAAATAGTAGAAAAATTATAAATAACCATTATATTTATATTTTGAATTTGTATTCTAAAACATGGTTCTTATTTTTGCATGAACAATTTTAATTGAGAGCAAATTAAGTAAATCTAAATATCCAATTTACTAGCCTCTTGATTTAAATTTTAGATAGCATGATCCACAGCCACTATTAATTTGGAATCAGCCAATAAGTAGAAAAAGTATATATTCACAAGTTTTGACTTCATAGTAATTATCAATAACACGAAGGTACAACTTACCAGTTTTGAAGGGAAAGGCTTGTAGTTTGTTTCCAAAACAAACTCGGCTCTTTCTAGCTTCAGTTAATATAATTAAAGTGGTGGAGAAGCTGATGTCATTTTCATGTGTGCTGGCAAATAGTCACATCCTGCTTCCAATAGCACCTTTACCCTTCTCCCTGGAGAAAGTGACAACTGAGATATTTCAAGGTGTTCCCTTACAAAGTAGCTTTCTTGGCAGATACAGTGCGTAGAGAAATACAGCATAGTATCACTGTGGATCTAGATGAGTTCATTGGTATTAATTGATAAAAATGAAGTACATCCTTTATTTCAACTTTCTTTAAAAGTCTAAAAAAGTAAAAAAAAAATATCTAAAAATGATTTACAACAATGAAGCCATCATTTGTACATGCCAGAACGCTACAGTACAAATACCTATCATTGTAGTAAAGGAAATCTGACAGCTGAGAAAGAAATAATAATATTAGACATTCAATAATGACAATTACAGTGGCAACACCACCACCACCATCAACACCAACAACAACATCAACAGGGTTAGAAGCTTTAGGTGGCAAATTCTGGAGAAATAGAAATGCTATTGCTAAAGTTTTTGAAGATTGCCATATATTCTAGAAAGTATATTTTATTATCAAATGGAACCTTTAAAAATTAGTAGAACTTGTTTGTCTTCATCTCCTCTTTTTCTCTCTGAAAGTATGTATTATCATGTGGGTGTATGTACAGAGTTGTAGAGTTCAAATATATACACATGAATATAGATATCAGGTTGACTTTCTGTCTTCTTCAATTGCTCTCTATCTTATATGGAAAAGAATCTCCCAACGTACCTGCAGCTAATTGTTTTAATTAGAATGAATGCTCAGTAAATATCAGAGATTCTTACAGAAGCTTTTCAATTTTATGAGGTTCCATTTATTAATTTTTGGTCTTAGTGCTATGCTTACATGTTCTGTTCATAAAGACTCTGTGTGAATGAGTTCAAGGATTCTCTCACTTTATATTCCATCGGACTTAGTCTATCCAGTTTTGTGTTGAGGTCTTTAATAAGGAGATATCCACATTGATCATCAACATTTATTGTAGATGCTATCTTTTTTACAGTGTATCTTCTTGACGTCTATAAACAATAATGTGTCCATGGTTCATAGATTTATGTTAGGGATTTCAGTTGATTTCATAGATCATAATGTCTGTATTTATACCAATACTGTTTTGATAACTGTAGCTGTGTAGTACAATGTGAAATCTAGAATGGTGAGAGCTCTAGTTGTTCTTTGATCAGAATTGTTTTAGGTATTCTCAGATTTTTGTTTTTCCCATAAAGCTGAGACATGTCCTTTCAAAACCTGTAAAGAAGTGATTGTGTTGGAGTTTTGATTTGGACCGCATTTGATGGGAATAGATTGCTTTTGTTAGGGTGGCCATTTTTAACTATATTAATCATACTGCTCCAGAAGCATGGGAGATATTTCCACCATCTGATATCTCATCAATTTCTTTCTTCCATGCCTGAAGTTTTTAATAATACAAACATTTTAGTTGCTTGATTAGAGGTATCCCAAGATGTTTTATATTATTGAGGCTACAGTATTTCGTATCCCTGCTTTCTTTCTTACTCCATATGTTACTCATATATACAAGAGCAACAAATATGAATTAATTTTGTATCCAGTTACTTTGCTAAAAGTACATCTCAGCTTTCAAAGTTTCATAGTAGAATTTTTGGGTCACTTATGTACACTATCATATTTCTGAAAATAAGTACTTTGCCTTCAGATTTGTATCTCCTTTACCTTTTTGAGGTCTGTTAATGCACCAGCTAAAATTTCAAGTACTATATTAAATAGGTACAAAGGAAGGGCAAGTTCTTGTTTTCAGAAATTAGTTGACTCGCTTTGTGTTTCTCCCTCATTTAATTTGATGTTGAATATAGATTCACAATAAAATGCAAAGGACATCAGCCCTAGGAAAAGGCAACAGTTTACATTTTAAAGAAGTTTTACCAGCTCTGTCTCTGATAGAGGACTCATATTCAACAGATAAAAGGAATTAAGATATTAGATATCAGTTAAATGAGCTACTCAATTAAATATATGATACAGACAGATCTAAGTAGAAAATGTTCTACAAAGGAAACGGTTGTGAAGTGAACAAATGTTTAATATCCTTAGCCATTAGGGAAATGCAAATCATAAGAGATTCCTTCTTATTCCTGTCAGAATGTCTATGATCAGTAATGCAAATGGCACATCAAACTGGTAAACTGGATTAAGGGGACCACACATCCATTACTGTTGAATTACAAAATTATACAGCCATTATAGAAATAAGTATGGCAGTTCCTTGGAAATTTTTTTTACTTCGAGATCAAGCTACACAACTTTTGGGCATATACAAAAAGGATGGTTCATCCTACAGCAAAAATACGTGATTAACCTTGTTCAGTGCTGCAGAAACTGGGAATAATCTAGATTTGCCTCAAGAGAAAAATGAATAGAGAAAATGTGGTACATTTACACAATGGGGCATTACTTAGATATTAAAGATGACGACATGAAAGTTTTAGAACAATGCATAAAACTTGAAAAATCATCTTGAGTTAGGTAACTCAGCCAAACCCAGAAAGAAAAATATGGTATGTATTCGTTTATATGTGGATATTAGCTGTTAAACAAATGGTATTCAAGTTACAATCCAAAGACCCAGAGAGGTTAGGTATAGTAGAAGGGTCAAGGGAGTCACTTGGATTTTTCTGGGATGGGAAAAATACAATCAGTATTGTTTGTAGATTGAGGGGATATGGCATAGAAAGGAAGAGATCAAATATTATAGAAAGGGAAGATGGGGATGAGGGAGGAATATAGGAACGCACAGCTAGAATTGAGGGGAATCTGAGGGATATTTTTAACCTAGTGCAGTGGAAGTGCCCGAAAGCATATGAACACTATCCTTATGACATCTCCAGATAATGAAGAATAAAGAGTTATGACTAACAATCTCTTATTAACAAATGAAGCTTTCAGTACCAAGACTTGGTCCCCTATAGTTGGATCACTGGCCAAAGGAGTCCTGGAAGGAATCATGGAATTGACCTGGTCTAGCTGCTTTTAAAAGCATTTATCATAGCTTTTTCAGATTACATACTATGGCTACCAGGGGACAGTGTGCCTTCCAGTTCCTGAGAGACTGATGCACTGCCATAGGCAGAGAAGTCTTCAGGCTGCATTGTCTTCCTCTTTGTGTTCTCTTAGTAGTCAAGGAGCCATAGAAACTTGACAGGACAATCAGTGTTAGACATCCATTTTATATACCCTATATAGCTTGCAAATGACATCACATCCTAAAAACTACAAATGTATTCTGGCAATAACCACTATATTCTGTTTCTGATAAAGTCTGATTTCTCTGAATAAAATTGTTAGAGCCCTAGTTCTGCTGTGGCTCCTCTGACCTGGTCTGATTTAATTATTCTTGGTCATATCAAGTTGACTTGACTGGTGAGTAAGCATGGAAACATACTTACTATTTCCTATGAACATTCCCAAACGATCTAATCTGTTGCCAAGTAACAGTAGGTTACTTACCACAAGTGTATAGCAAGAACTCATTATTGAAGACAACAACACAACTTACTGAAGACAGAGAAGTCAAAACTGGTACTTATTTAGAACTTCCCCCTTTATGTACTAATGCCTTTGATGTGGAAAGAAACTCTGTAGGCTCCCTAAAAAGAAATGAAAATACCATATTGTCAAAAAACCTACAATCTACAGTGCTGTCCTGCACATAAAATATGCTAGGACAATGGTGGCACAAAGTGTGTGGGAGTAACCAACCAAATTTGATTTGCACAAGAAACAACACATAGCCAAAATTGTGTGGGTGACCAAGATCCAGAGACTGCATATCCCAGAGTTTTAGCATAGAAGCAAATACTATTAGTCTTAAACACAGAAAGTAACAATAAAATAACTCCCAATAGGTCAGTGCCTTATATTTAGTAACCGTTAGAGAAACTTCTTTCTACAGCATCAGTGGTAAAAAAAAATATAGAGACCTACATCCTTTCTGGGGGGGGAGAGAGAGAGAGAGAGAGAGAGAGAGAGAGAGAGAGAGAGAGAGAGAGAGAGAGAGAGAGAGAGAATTTGAAACACATGCATATGAATGGGATATCACCAACAAATCCCTTTCTTCAAAGCTCAGGGAAGGTCACAGAAGAGATGGTTGACAGAATGTCAGAGCCAGACATGATGGAGGTTACCATGAGAACAAGGCTTACTAAGTCAACATTACAAAGCTCATATGAGCTCAAAGGTACTAAAGCCACAAGCATAGAGCCTATGTAGGTCTGCACCAGGTTCTCTGTATATGAATTATTACTTTCGATTTAGTATTTTATGATACTACCGAGTATGTGAACTAGTGG
This sequence comes from Rattus norvegicus, assembly GCF_021556685.1. NCBI lineage: Eukaryota > Metazoa > Chordata > Mammalia > Rodentia > Muridae > Rattus > Rattus norvegicus. The sequence goes on along the minus strand of NC_141536.1, from coordinate 73,021,922 downwards.
TTCCTGTACTTATCTTGGGTTCCTTTTCTTCCGTTGGTTTACTTTGTTTAACTTCAATGTATCTTTTTTTGTTTGACTTGTATTTTATGTTGTTACATTTATGTTGTTATCTCTTAGAAGCCTGTTCTTTTCAATTGAGAAATGAAAACAAATAGATCTGGATGGTAAGGGAAAGTAGAAGAGGGAGCTGAGACTGTATTCTTGATATATTATATATGAAAAGAAAATATTTTTAATAAAAGGGGGAACTTAGGGATCCATATTTCTTTACTTCTCTAGCACTGAGGTTATATGCCAACATGCCTTTTGTTTATATGTGTCCTCTGGATCTGAAACCAGGTCCTCATGCATATAAGGCAGGTATTTTACTCACTGAGCAATCTGACAATTCCTAGACATTGTATTCATAATGCCTTTTGCTGTTCATATTTTGGCCAACATTTTATGTAAGAAATTTATTATAAAAGTCTCTGAGATAAAATGTAATCCCAAGTCCCTTTATTCTATTCATTTATAAGTCAAGAAGTATTTGAATAATATATATGGATAATATAAATGGAATTTATGGTTTATGTGGAAAAATATGCAAAGACTCACTGCCAAACATTAGATGGAGTTCAGGAAATCTTGCAAAAGAATTCATAGGAGAATTGACGGACCCCAAGAGGACATGAAACCCAACAGAGTCAACTAACCTGTACCCTTGGTGGATCCCAGAGACCAACCAAATACTGAGAACAGTGTAGACTAGACACTCTAAACATATGCAGCAGATGAGCAGTTTGGTCTTCATACGCATACTCCAACAACTGGGGTAGGGGCTGTCCCTGAGCATGTTGCCTTCTTACCTGTGGATCCATCACACCTAAATGGACACTAAATGTTCCTAGTTCCACGGTGACTTGATTTGAGGGAGGTAGTAGAGTAAAGGTGCAGAGGAGTGTTAGTAGAGGGTGATGACCCAGAAAGGAGCCTCCCTTCTCTTTGTGAAATGGGGGAATTACATGTGTGAGGAGATACTGAGAGGAGAGGGGTGGCACAGATATAAGGATGTAAAGTAAATAAATAAATACACACATTATGGGAAAACACTTGCAGTTAAGTTGTAATACTTGAGTTTAATCCACAGAATGCATATGCTTAAGGGAAGGAACTGACTCCATGACATTGATCTCTGGCTTCCACAGTTGCAATGGTCTCACATAGGTCCACACACATAAGAATAAATAAATTTATTCTTATAATAAATATTGTACACTTTAATGGGATAACATGCATGTTTAAATTATATAATGATGAATTCAGGTTAATGTAAAAGTCTTACACATTAATTATTTGATATGATGAAAGGACTCAAAATACATTTTTTGCTATCTATAATCGTCCTACGGTGTGTGTGTGTGTGTGTGTGTGTGTGTGTGTGTCAGGACTTCATATTCATGTATATACAATTGTATCTGTTCACCATTCTTCCTACTGCATGTGTCCTCTGACCATTACTATGTTTTTCTCAGTCTCTACCACAGCAGGTTTTATATTGTATGTGCCAGTCAAAGTCCACCACACTTGTTTGCCTGTTACTGGCTTAGATCACTTAACATAAAAGCTTAGTTCAATCCATGAAGTTGAAAATACTTAATTTCAGGCTCTCTGTTTCAAAATGCATTGTATTTTTTGAGTTTTCTGTTTCCTCTTCTTTTAATAATTTATTTCTCTATAAAAGAAATCATTTTATTTTCATGTACACATCATATTTTTCAAGAAACATCTCTTCAAAATTATATAACTGATAGATTCTTTGGCATAAATCATATTCAGAAGTATTATACCACTCACACAAATATATTTTATGACATGTTTTCTTCATCCCACACAAAAAATTTAAGTATTAAAGTTCCTCCATGTTCCCCATTGCTCTGCTTCTGCAAGTGTTTCATCATCTAATTCAAAATTTATAGTTTTTTGTTATCATGTGTGTGTACGTATGTGCTTTGTGACTCTCTCTCTCTCTCTCTCTCTCTCCCTCTCTCTTCCTGTGTGTGTGTGTGTGTGTGTGTGTGTGTGTGTGTGTGTGTGTGTGTGGTATGTACATGCACAGGCACATGTGCATGCACAGCAAAAGAATACCATCTAATTCTGTGAAACAGAGTTAATAGCTGCTCTGTGTCTCTTGATGTGGGTCAGAAGATTGATTTTGTATCCTCCACAAAAATAGTATGTTTGCTAAAATATGGAACCACTTCCCTACCTGCAATTTTATGTAAACTTGAAATTTAACAAAAGTAGAATCACAGTAAAAGTAACCTCCATTTGCTCAATGTAATTGCCATCTCAATGGTTTACTGCTGAATAAGTCCACCCTGTCTTGCTCTTTCTGAACTTTGGCTGGCTGGTTTAACTAAGCTGATATGACTCAAACTCATCTCCAAATTGGCTGTTTCAAACTGCCTCTTTCAGTTTCTCACTAAATTGCTCTGTTTAGCCTCAATTCTGGCAATCTATTCTAATCTTCTCACTCCTCACTCCTCATTTACTAGCTTCTTCTGTCTACACCTGTGTCTGGCTTGTTTTCTCTGTAATGTGTTTGTAAAATTGTTCCAGTAAAATCTGCCTGTGAATTACATGAACTGAACTGCCACGAACTCTACTCTATTACACTGCTTTTCAACTCACTGACTCACCTAAACTGACTGATTTGAACTCAGATTTCTGCGTGACTTTCTTGAGTGCTGTAATTAAAGGTATTTAACAGTACACTTGGACCTAAGATTTTCTTTTTACCTGAAACTTGCTCTATACCAGGCTGAACATAGAGATCTGCTTTCTTCTGTCTCCTGAAAGGCATGCAGTGTTCCAGCCAGATCACACACAGAACTTGAAGGTCCTTGGGATTCTCTGTCAGAGCAGCTATGTTGCTAGGTTAAAATTCTTCTACAAATCACTAATATGTATTATTTACTATGGTTGTTATATTTAACATATCTTAGTCTTTCCTGGAGTTATATTAGTACAAGTTCTCTTTGTTTATATTGCTATGTATATCCTATTTATGTGATTTTCTAATACATTCTTGGCTTATGTACACTTGAAGTTATCTTTGACTATTGCAAATAACACTGTTGTATACATTGAGAAATACATGTTTGTATATTTGATTCAAAATATTTTAATTTAAAATAGTGTTTGATCATGATCAGACATTTTGTTATTTAAGAAACCATCAGTTTATTTTCTATGGTTTATATGCTCCCCCAATATATCAAGTTATGAGTATCTCATTAACATTTGCTATTTTCTATGCATTTGGTGGAGTTTCTGTCTGTGTCAAAATTATACAGCCAAGATTGGTTGTATGTAATAGTGACCATTGGCATTCTGATTAGCATTCAGTCTTCTTTGAGGATATTAAGCATTTCCTGATTTTCTCATAGTCTGTTTCACTGCTCAATATAATTGCTTTTCCTTAACTTTAGATTTTGTGTTGTTACATTACAGAAATTCTGTGTGTGTGTGTGTGTGTGTGTGTGTGTATTTATCTGGGTATGCTTGCATGCTTTGTGTGTGTATCTGTGTGCCCATGCAAGCTCCTGCTTTAATTAATATATTTTCAAATTTATTGCCAAAATATAAAATCATATAGGTTTGTCTTTATTACTTTCTCCAACATTGCTATAGTCAAAATATATTAGTTCCTTCTCTCATATGGTATGGAAGAATATCTTATACTAATCAATTTTATTAATGAATCCAGTGGCCATATTATTTTGAAGAAAGTAAGACATTGTTCATTGATAAGCTTCTCAATCTTTTCTAATATAAACTATGTATATCTGTTGCTATATTCTATCATTTGTCTATCATCTAATTAACTATTCATTGTCATATTTTTCTTCTATATCCTAGATGTTAGTGTTTGGTTTTAGTTTTGTTTTCTACAGTTCACTCGTTTCTATATTTACATCAAAGTAAATCTCAGTATGTCTTTTACATTATTTTTAAATATAGCTTTTCCTATAATATATTATGATTATGATTTCCTCTCCCAAACTCCTCTTAGTTCCTGCCCTCTTCCCTTCCCATCCAGATGGGTATATCTTCTCCATTCTGCCTCTCCTTATAAAACAAATGAGCATCTAAGAAATAATTATAAAATAAAATAATACAAAAACAAAAACTGATAATAGAACAAAACAAAAAGGAGATGAAGAAAGTGCAAAAGAAGCCAAGAAACACATATAGATACAGAAATACAGAAACATACCTGTAAACACACACACACACACACACACACACACATTTCATAAAACATAAAACAGTAAGCCTTAAGTCTGTGTATGTGTGTTTTGCATGCACACATATGTGCAAGCATATGCACATGTACATGCAAAGGTTAAAACAAATGTCTTATACAATTTTATGAGGCAATGTAAAAGAATTTTAATCTAGCAATATGACTGCTCTGGTAATGTCTAAGGAACTGGACATTTTAAATGGCTAAACAAATGGACATTAACAAAATCAAACTGTAGTGGCTATTCTAATATCAAATACTAGATACTTTCAACCAAATTTTCAAAAGAGATGGGCAAGAACACTTCATACTAATCAAAGGAAAAATTGATGAAGAAGATGGCTCAATTCTGAATACCGGGTACTCACATTTGTAAAAGAATCTGTATTAAAGCTCAAATAACCCATTGAATTCTATACAATAATAGCAGCAGACTTCAACCCACTGCATTCACCACCGGATTAGGTCATTGAAACAGAAACTAAGCAGAGAAACAATGGAACTATTAGATAGTATGCACCATATGAATTTAATAGTTATCTACAAAACCTTTCACCAAAGCCAAAACAATATAAGTTTTCTCTCGTCACCTTACAGAACCTACTCCAAAATTGACCAAAAAATGGGCACAATGCAAGCCTCAAAAGATAGAATTTTGAAATCACCCTTTGCATTCTATCAGTTAAGCATGGATTAAGACTGGACTTCAAAAATAACAGAAAAAGCAGAAAGCCCATTTTGTCCTAGAAACTAAACAACTCTCTAGTCAATGATAACTTGGTCAGGGAAGACATAAAGAAAGAAATAAAAGACTTCCTAGAATTCAATGGAAATGAAGGCACACCAAACCCAAGTTTATGGGACACAATAAAAACAGTAGTAAGAGGAAATACAGAACTAAACGCCTTCATATTGAAATTGAATAGAGTTCATACTAGCACCTTAACAGCACAATTTAATGTTCTCGAACAAAAAGAAGAAAACATACCCAAGAGCAGTAGACAGAAGGAAATAGTCAAACTCAGGGTGGTAAACAATCTATTAGAAACAAAGGGAACAATAAAAATAATTAGCAAAATCAAGGTCCATTCATAAACATAATAAAAGCAATACAAGGTAAATCAATGTCCAACATCACATTAAATGGAGACAAACTTGAAGCAATCCTACTAAGAAGAGTGACAAGAAAAGTTTGCGCACTCTTTCCTTATCAATTCACTATAGTACGAAATACTACATAGAGCATTAAGACAACAAAAGAAGATCAAGAGGATACAAATTGGAAAAGAAGAAGTCAAAATATCATATTTGAGAGTGATATAATAGAATACATATAAGACACACAAAATTCTACCAGAGAACCCCTATAACTGATAAACAACTTTAGCAAATTGGTCAGATAAAGAATTAATTCAAAGAAATTAGTAGCGCTCCCATATACAAATAATAAGCCTGCTGAGAATGAAATTAGGGAAATAAACACCTTTATAATAGTTACAGATAACAGCATATATCTTGGTATAACTCAAACCAAGCAATTGAGAGATCTCTAAGACAAGAACTTCAAGTTCCTAAAAAAAAATGTTGAAGATATCAGAAGATTACAACAAGAACTCACACTCTAAGATCAACAACTGATAAAAGGCACCTCATGAAACTAAACAGGCAAAGGACACTGTCCATAGGACAAAAGTGCTACCTACAGATTGTGAAAAGGTCTTCACTAACCCTTCATCTGACAGAGGGCTAATATCTAAAATTATATAAAGAAATCAAAAACTACTTGATACTACAACTAACCAAATATTCCAATGCTGGCCCCACTTGAAACCAATACCATTGGCAATTACCAATTTCTAATACTATCAATGAAACACTCTTAAAAACCACACTCTTGTGGTTGCATGTTGTACTCTGAGAGGGTGCACCTAGCTGCTGATTCAGACAGATACAGACAGCTACAGTCAAACAGTAGATAGAGCTTCGTGACTCTTCTGGAAGTATAGGAGGAAAGATTGACAATCCTTAAGGGGATAGTTATTCCACAGGAAAACCAACACAGTCAAATAACAAGGACTCTTGGGATCTCAGAATCTGAACCACCAACCAAAGAACATATATGGGATAGACCTACAGTTCCCTGCTCATATGTAACAGATGTGCAGCTTGGCCTTCATGTAGATCCTAGACAACTGGAATAGGGGCTATCCCAAAAGCTGTTCTACTAGCTAGGATGCATTATCTGGCCTCGATGGGGATGAAGTGCCTATCCCTGCACAGACTTAAAGGGACAGGGTGGGTTGAATATCATGGCGGTCCCTTACTCACTTAGAGAAAAAGGGAATGGGGTATGGAAGAAGTGTTGTGGGAAAGAGTGACCAGGAGGACTGCATTGCTCAGGATGTAAATTGAATAAGTTAAAAAAATAAATTAATTAAAAAAACAAAATGAATGCCACATGTTGACATGTAGTTCTCAGCATCAAGGTAAACTTAACTTAAAGAACATATGGTTTTTTAAGGGGATGTTGGAAATGAAATGAGTCAGAGGAAAAGTTGTTCAGTTATCTGGAGCAGAAATGTCAATGCAGAATCTAAAGCAGAACTTAAATTCCCTGAGGTTAAGTCAGGCATTTCAAACCCAGGACTAACTCCTTGAGACAATGCTTGAATATGAATGGGATTCCAGCCACAGCAGGAGAGGGAGGAAGGCTGAGAGCAGGAGAGTACTGACACTTAGTGGAAACTCCTGGGAGGGTCCTTTGAACAAGTCTTTAAATCAGATCAACACCTACAGCAAGAGGTGGGCTAAGTCAAGAATCTCTTTCAACCTGATTCCAGTGACTTTATGTCAGTGCCTCTACTAGATTAATGGCATGCAAATTATTGAGGATTCTAGTGGCTCATATCACATAGGTCTGCCTGGTGTGGAGTCTGAGGCAGAACATATTTTTGTACCAATAACTGCTACTCCTTTTTTTTAAATGGTACTCCCAAGTTGATATCATTCTCAGGTTCAGGTATAACCTTCACACAGCTTTCAGAGCTTTTCCTCTGATGATGATTTCTGCTCCATCTCTTGCTTCCTGCTCCTGCCACTCATCTTCCTTTTCACTGATAGAAAATATATCCCTTGGCTTTCACACTGTTTGTAACTTTTCCTAGAGGAAACATTTCTGTATTCATTAGGCTCTTACTTTTTTGCCGGTTCCTACTTTTGTTCTTAGCTCCCTAATGTGTTGCACCTGACATCATCCACAGCACAATCTTCGCTTGTTCATGGACCACATCTTATTTGGTCTTGTCCATGGAGAGGCAAAGAAAGAATCATGACTGTACCTTCATATTCTGAATTCTAGTACATAGTATAATGTTTACAACCAAAGTTTCCAGAGCTTATTGACTGGGCGAATGTTTGATTGAAGGAATTAATTTAACTACCCTGTATCAATCTATAAAGAAACGGTATTTTTCTAAAATGTAGCAGCCTAACAATTATGTAGGCTAAAGATGTAATAAATAATTTTTTCAGTAAAAATTCAGTATCCTGGTAATATTTCACTGTTACCCTAGATTGATTAACTTTTTAAATTGAATGATACATTGTGAATTATTTTCACATTTTAAATAAAATACAATGACAAAAAATGGGGTACAGAGCAAAACAGAGGAATTTTTAACAGAGGAATTTCAAATGGCCAAGAAGCACTTAAAGGAATGTTTGACATCCTTAGAATTCAAGGAAATGCAAAACAAAACTACCTGAGATTCTATGTTACGCGGATCAGAATGTCTAAGATCAAAAACTCAGTGATGGCACATGCTGGAAAAGATGTGGATCAAGAGGAACACTCTTCCATTGCTGGTGGGAATGGAAATCTATAAAGCCACTTTAGAAATGAATTTGATGATTACTTAGAAAACTGGGAATAGTTCTACCTAAAGACCCAGCTATACCACTGCTGGGCATATACCCAAAAGATGCTCTTCCATCCCACGAAGACACATGCTGTACTATGTTCATAGCAGATTCTTTTATAATAGCCAAAAAGTAGAAACAACCTAGTTATCTTTCAACAAAAGAATGGATAGAGAAATGTGGTTCATTTACACAGTAGAATACTATTCAGCTATTAAAACTAAGGACATACTGAGTTTTGCAGGCAAATGGATGGAACTAGAAAATATCATCCTGAGTGAGATAACACAGAACCAAAAGGACATGCATTTCATGTACTCACTGGTAAGTGGATATTAGCCATACAGTACAGAATACTCATGATATACCAGTCAGATCCAACAGAAGGTAAAAATGAAGGAAGACCCAAGCAACTATGCTTGAATCTCACTTAGAAGGAGAAACAAAATAGTCATGGGAGGTAAAGGGAGAGAGGGTATTGGTGAGAGATAGCAGGGGAATTGGGGTGGGGTCAGAAGTAGAGAGAAACAGGAGAGAGGCACAGAGAGTCAGGATAAAAAATAGAAATCTGCAGCTATAGGGTGTTGAGTGACAGGAGGAATGTATAAGAACTCCCAGAGTCATGGAATGGGGCAGGCTCCCAGAAGTCAATGTAGGTGACCTTAGAAGTTGCCTAACAGTGAGGATATATAACCTAAAGAGGCCACCTTCTATAGCCAGGCAGGACTCCTAGTTGTCCTACCCATAGATTTTCTTCCTAAAATTTCTCCTAACTAAAAGAGACACAAGGACAAAATTGGAGCAAATTCTGAGTGAATGGCTAATCAAAAACTGACCCAACTTGAAACCTCTCCCATGGGCAAGCACCTATTCCTGACCCTATTAATGGCACTCTATTATGCATACTGACAAGAGCCTACCTTAACTGTTCTCTGAGAGGTACATCCAATAGCTGACTGAAACAGATGCAGATAACCACAACCAAACAGTGGAATGAAGTTGGGGAAACATATTGAAGAGTTGAGGGGAGAATTAATGGCCCTAAAGGTGATGGTAATCCTACAGGAAGAGCAAAAAAGTAAACTAGTTGTGATCCCTGGTAACTCTCAGAGACTGAGCCACTAACCAAAGACCATACACTAGGTTGGAACAATACCCCCAACCACACCTCCCATGTCCCAAGCAGATATGTAGCCAACTTGAAGTTCAGGCTCCAAGTGGATCCTCAAGAATTAGAATAGAGGTGGGTCCCCAAGAACTGGAGTAAGAGGTTCTACCCTAACAGTGTAGCATGACTGTGGTATCTGCTCCCCAAAAGAGCTGCCTTGTGTTTCCTCACTGGGAGAGTATGTGGCTAATCCTGCAGAGACTTGATGTCTCAGTTTGGGGGAATACCTGGGTGTGGGTGTGCAGAGAATATGCAGACGGAAGTATAGGGAGGGATTCTGAGAGGAGGAACTGGGAGGGGACAGCATTAGGTATGTAAATAAATAAATAAATAAATAAATAAACAAATAAGAGAAAAATAGGATAGAATGAACAAGATGTAGAATAAATACATAAATAAACTGAAAAATCCAAACCAAGCCAAACAAAACAAAACAAAAATAAAATGCTAATGTTAACTAAAAATGGAGGGTTTTTTTTTTTGTCTTAAGATCTCTGTGTTCAAGACCAGATTGGTCTACTGAGTGATTTCCAGAACACCCAAGTCTAAGCAGAGAAACCGTATCTTAAACACAAGACAAAAACAAAACAAATCAAACAAAAACAGACTAACAAAAGAATCAATGATGGCAAATTGGAACTTCATCTTCACCATTATTTGTAGACTTCATTAGATCTCTTTTGTATATTATAGGCAGTTTCTACAGCATTAGATTTCCAAAACTTCCCTAAGACCTTCCAATACCCAAGGACTGTCAATCCTAGCTGTCTATTCCCCACATTTCCTCCCTCAACTGCTCCTATAACCCTTTCCAATGATCCTCACACTTAATTCCCCTTTTCCTTGGCCTATGCATAAAATACCTTTTCTCAAGGAGATCCATGTGTTCTCCCCTAGAACTGTTTTCTCTCTCTTTTTTTTTTATTAACTTGAGTATTTCTTATATACATTTCGAGTGTTATTCCCTTTCCCGGTATCCGGGCAAACATCCCCCTCCCCCCTCCCCTTCCTTATGGGTGATCCCCTCACAACCCTCCCCCCATTGCCGCCCTCCCCCCCATAGTCTAGTTCACTGGGGGTTCAGTCTTAGCAGGACCCAGGGCTTCCCCTTCCACTGGTGCTCTTACTAGGATATTCATTGCTACCTATGGGGTCAGAGTCCAGGGTCAGTCCATGTATAGTCCTTAGGTAGTGGCTTAGTCCCTGGAAGCTCTGGTTGCTTGACATTGTTGTACTTTTGGGGTCTCCAGCACCTTCAAGCTCTTCCAGTTCTTTCTCTGATTCCTTCAACGGGGGACCTATTCTCAGTTCAGTGGTTTGCTGCTGGCATTCGCCTCTGTATTTGCTGTATTCTGGCTGTGTCTCTCAGGAGCGATCTACATCCGGCTCCTGTTGGTCTGCACTTCTTTGCTTCATCCATCTTGTCTAATTGGGTGGCTCTATATGTATGGGCCACATGTGGGGCAGGCTCTGAATGGGTGTTCCTTCAGTCTCTGTTTTAATCTTTGCCTCTCTCTTCCCTGCCAAGGGTATTCTTTTTCCTCATTTAAAGAAGGAGTGAAGCATTCACATTTTGATCATCCGTCTTGAGTTTCGTTTGTTCTAGGGATCTAGGGTAATTCAAGCATTTGGGCTAATAGCCACTTATCAATGAGTGCATACCATGTATGTCTTTCTGTGATTGGGTTAGCTCACTCAGGATGATATTTTCCAGTTCTAACCATTTGCCTACGAATTTCATAAACTCGTTGTTTTTGATAGCTGAGTAATATTCCATTGTGTAGATGTACCACATTTTTTGTTTCCATTCCTCTGTTGAAGGGCATCTGGGTTCTTTCCAGTTTCTGGCTATTATAAATAAGGCTGCGATGAACATAGTGGAGCACGTGTCTCTTTTGTATGTTGAGGAATCTTTTGGGTATATGCCCAAGAGAGGTATAGCTGGATCCTCAGGCAGTTCAATGTCCAATTTTCTGAGGAACCTCCAGACTGATTTCCAGAATGGTTTTACCAGTCTGCAATCCCACCAACAATGGAGGAGTGTTCCTCTTTCTCCACATCCTCGCCAACATCTGCTGTCACCTGAGTTTTTGATCTTAGCCATTCTCACTGGTGTGAGGTGAAATCTCAGGGTTGTTTTGATTTGCATTTCCCTTATGACTAAAGATGTTGAACATTTCTTTAGGTGTTTCTCAGCCATTAGGCATTCCTCAGCTGTGAATTCTTTGTTTAGCTCTGAACCCCATTTTTAATAGGGTTATTTGTTTCCCTGCGGTCTAACTTCTTGAGTTCTTTGTATATTTTGGATATAAGGCCTCTATCTGTTGTAGGATTGGTAAAGATCTTTTCCCAATCTGTTGGTTGCCGTTTTGTCCTAACCACAGTGTCCTTTGCCTTACAGAAGCTTTGCAGTTTTATGAGATCCCATTTGTCGATTCTTGATCTTAGAGCATAAGCCATTGGTGTTTTGTTCAGGAAATTTTTTCCAGTGCCCATGTGTTCCAGATGCTTCCCTAGTTTTTTTTCTATTAGTTTGAGTGTGTCTGGTTTGATGTGGAGGTCCTTGATCCACTTGGAATTAAGCTTTGTACAGGGTGATAAGGATGGATCGATCTGCATTCTTCTACATGTTGCCCTCCAGTTGAACCAGCACCATTTGCTGAAAATGCTATCTTTTTTCCATTGGATGGTTTTGGCTCCTTTGTCAAAAATCAAGTGACCATAGGTGTGTGGGTTCATTTCTGGGTCTTCAATTCTATTCCATTGGTCTATCTGTCTGTCTCTGTACCAATACCATGCAGTTTTTATCACTATTGCTCTGTAATACTGCTTGAGTTCAGGGATAGTGATTCCCCCTGAAGTCCTTTTATTGTTGAGGATAGCTTTAGCTATCCTGGGTTTTTTGTTATTCCAGATGAATTTGCAAATTGTTCTGTCTAACTCTTTGAAGAATTGGATTGGTATTTTGATGGATTGCATTGAATCTGTAGATTGCTTTTGGTAAAATGGCCATTTTTACTATATTAATCCTGCCAATCCATGAGCATGGGAGATCTTTCCATCTTCTGAGGTCTTCTTCAATTTCTTTCCTCAGTGTCTTGAAGTTCTTATTGTACAGATCTTTTACTTGCTTTGTTAAAGTCACACCGAGGTACTTTATATTATTTGGAACCCAGTCATACTTAACTCTAACCATAATATTAATATCGATAATGGAGGGTTTCAATGGTATAGCTCCCAACAGTCTACCTAGCCCTGCATATGTGATATGCCAGAGTGGGGGGATACCTAGGAGTGCCTCCACTCTCTCAGATAAGCTGGCAAAGGATGAGAAGAAGGACTATGGGAGGGGAAATTCGATGTGTGGTGGACAAGAGAGGTTAGGTATAGAAAACAGTTCTAGCTTCCTGGTTGCTGCCGCTGCAGAGAGCCCGTGGGCAGCACCCCACGAGCGAACTTGAGCCCATAAGGAAGGGGAGGAGGGAGGGGGATGTTTGCCCGGATACCGGGAAAGGGAATAACACTAGAAATGTATATAAGAAATACTCAAATTAATAAAAAATAAAAAAAATAAAAAAAAAGTATGACTGGGTTCATGGAAAATCCCCAGCCAGCTGCAGAAGTCTAATACAAATCTAGAGGTCAGGATGAATAATGATATGACAAAATAGTGACCTTGCTTAGAAATACATCTGATGTCAGGATGCCCTATGTGATGACCTGAAACCTTTCTGAAAAAACCAACATCCTGCTAACTAATAGATATGAAAAACCTGTGACCTTTCTAACGTCCTGTTAATGTCAGTCAATTGCCTGACCACAAGAGAGCTGTGTTCTTGGCCTGTGTAAATGTTTCATACTTCCCCCTCTCTCTGTTAGCCCTGATATGGTATAAATTCAGACTTGGGAAAAAATAAAATTGTTGCCTTGATCAGACTCTTGTCTTGGCATCCTTCTTCGGGTCTCTTGTCCCCCATTTTCTTCCAGGTACCCTCTGCACCCTCGTTGACTGTCCTGCAGGATAAGACAACTAGAGCCCAACATGCAGCTGTTTGGAGGTCTCCTGGTGAAGAATGTCATCTCCGCTGAGCAGACAGGCCTGTCTTCCTTCTTCGTTGGTGCCTTTCCTCCCCCACTTGAAGCTTTTGCTCCCCAGCTTCTGGTTACCTTGGACTGCCCGACCTTGGTTCAGCTGCTTGGTGTGTTTCTCCCCGGATGACGCAGATCTCAGTGGTGAGTGATGGGACAAGCATTCTTCAGTCACCTTTTGTGAAAGGACTCAAAGGAGTCATTCAAGACATGAAGAATAAGGTTAAGAAAAAAGATTTAAAGAAATTCTTAGACTTTGTAGAAATATTTGTCTATGATTCCCCCAGGAGGGAACAATTCATGCAAAAAGATAGCGCAGAGTTAGTGATTGTTTTAAGGATGATTGTAAGACTTTTGACCCTGAAAAATTTCCAGTCACTGCCTTCAGTTACTGGTATTTTATTAATGATATCCTTAGGACTATCCCCACAGCAGCCAGTTCCTGCCCCTGTGTTCAAAATGCCCAGGTTAGGGGGCAGATGAGCCCATAAAGTAGTTTCAGAAAGAGTCTACAGCAGACTGAGAGGAACTTTGTTTTGCCAGAGGGAACAACCTTTTGCTATGCTTACCCTAGATGATATCAGGAGAAAGTCTTGGCACAGGCTCTTCAGCTTATTCCAACTGGAGGCTGAGGTCAAGGTTAGGATCAATGTTTTCTTTTCCACGGACCTCTAACCCAGTGAGACTGCTTGGTGAAGGACTGCTACTGGAATCTTGGAATTCAGAGGAATGGGGAGGACTGCAAGTCTATTAAAGGCTAGTACTCCAGTGTTAGTGATCTTATTGGAAATAAGAGGCAGGAAGCCCCACTCAACTGTGGACTTCTGCCTCAGGAATGGCAGCAGAAAGAGTCCTTATAGCCAGTTATCTCTGATTATGGCTTACTTTCTGATACTGGAGGCTTCAACTGGATCACACCCCCCTGGGCGAGTCTTCCTTCAATTTTCAGATGCTATTTTCTCCTGGTCTCTTGAGTCAAGGTCGCCAAACGTGTCTGATGGCCTGGAAAAAACTTCCCCCCTAAAGCGGATGAGCCATACGATTCTTTTGTCAGCCGCTTGGCATCTAGCACCCAGGTCCTAACCATCTCTCCATCCTTTTGTTATTAGTTCTTACTGGAAGCCTAGTGACATTTAGAGGCTGGGTCTCATGAGAGTCAGAGCCACCGAGCTGACAGTGAAGGGAGAATCTAAGTTCAGAGAGACAATCAATAACAGACTCTAACTGCCCCTCTGATCGCCTTTCTGTTTCATAGGCACAAAGTTTACACTTGTTTTTAGACTGGCCTTTTTGTTCCAAGAAAGCTTCCTCATTTAGCTGTGTGACTGAATGTTATTTGTCACTGGATCTGGTTCCACCATTTCTCATCTGGCCACCTGCAGCTTTCTTGCCTGGCCCCTTTTCCCTGTTCTCTTAAGAATTTTATCAGTTAATACACTGTGTTGTTTGACTTATAATACCTCCCATCCTACTAATATGCATGCCTCAGATTCCCCTTGTGAAGGTTCTAATTCTAAAACAAGGAGATGGTGCATCCCCCTAAATGTTAAATTTACTTCTGCGGTTGAAAACCAGGATTGGACAGGAGGATATACTTGGGGTCATAGAATGTTTCAATCAAGTGCTGATACAGGGACTAGGTTTACCATAAAACTGTTAAAAGAGCCTGTACATTCCTACTCCTCAGCTTCTGGGCACTCACCCCAAGAAGGAGCCCATGGAGGCGCTGAACACAGCGCAGGATGCACAAGACTTCATCTACAACCAGCACTTCACAGAGAAGAGCTGCTTGCTCAAAGAACTGCACTGCTTCAAGTCCATTGCCATCACACAAGAAAAATTGGAAGCTCTAACACCCACTCCAGTACAGCTGAGCTATGTATTTCTCCACAATGCGATACCTTTCATAGAATTTGGCTTTTTGGATAACACAATTATGATTGTTGCAGGAACCCAAATTGAATTTTCTATTAGAATTATTTTGGGAATTTCAACAATGGCAGTCAACGTGTTATTTTTCCTTCTATGTATCAACACATTATTTAACTTTCAGTTATTGATACTGTACTGTACTGACTTGGGGTTTGCTTATTTCTTACATAACATGCACGGCATACCTATTTATGTCTTTATTTTTTTTCCTGATGGTTATAATTCAGTGCTGAGGTTTCTCCAAATTATTTAAGATGTTTAATATCAGTTAAAATTGTGGTTCCCTGCCTGGTGGCAGCCTTTATGTCATATTTCACTGTAAACTTTTACAATCATATAAATTCATTCAATTTTTAAACTCCCACATCTATCCAAAATGGAGCAGTGTTTTGAGTATATCTGGCTATTTTAATTTTGACCCATACTGTCTTTAAGAGTCAGAGGATAATCAGAAAGAACAATTGTCTGATCCTCCCCTTTTTTACATAAACCATATATGCTAACAAGTGTACTTCTTTCTGATTGGCTTTTTACCTTTAATTTCCCAACTTAGAGCAATCACAGTGAATTCTGATTTGGGAGAGAAATGTAGTGCTTGGATACTTCCTGTGTCTTAGGAATGGTTAAAGAGAGCATGAAACAGGTCAGAGAAGGCTTAGAAAAGAGAAAACAAGAAAAAGAAAAAGCTGAAAACTGGTAACAAAATTGGTTCTCCACCTCTCTTTGGTTGTCCACCCTGCTTCCCTGTTGGGACCCCTAGTAGGCCTTCTTTTGATTATATCTTTTGGCCCTTGGGCATTTAATTGTTGAACTAGCTTTATTAAACAAGAGGTAGATAATATAGCAGCAAAACCTATTCAGGTATATTATCATAGGCTACCTATGGAGGATGCCTTTGATGAGGGCCAAGCCCACCTACTCATCTCCCAGCCCAGATAAGGACATTTTTGTCCTTCAGCCAAATGGGGCCAACATTCTTTTCTGCCTGCTGTCCTGATGCCTTTGCTGAAACATTAAGGAATCATCACCCCTTTGTGCTGAGCTGGATAGTCATTGACAGGTAAGAGAGTGTTATATTCATGAATAAAGGACCTAAGGCAGGAGGGCCACCATTAGCTGCTACCTTATCCCATGACAGACCCTGGCCATGAGATTCTCTTGGCCATGTGACAAATATCACTCCAATCTAAGACAGATGCAGTTCCAGAGGGGCTCATTCCAGGACAGTATGGCCATTTAGTCACCTTTTCATTTGGTTATAAGGAAAGGGGAGATGTTGGGCATGATGCCCTTGAAACCCTCCATTATTGATGTTAATATTATGGTTAGAGTTAAGTATGACTGGGTTCATGGAAAATCCCCAGCCACCTGCAGTCAGGTTGAATAATGATATGACAAAGTTGTGACCTTGCTGAGAAATATATCTGATGCCAGGATGCCCAATGTGATAACCTGTAACCTTTCTGAAAAACCAACATCCAGCTGACTAATAGATATGACAAACCTGTGACCTTTCTAACATCCTGTTAACGTCAGTCAATTGCCTGACCACAAGAGATCTGTGTCCTTTGTGAAAATGTTTCACACTTCCCCATCTCTCTGTTACCCCTGTTATGGTATAAATTCAGCCTTAAGAAAAAATAAAATTGTCCCCTTGATCAGACTCTTGTCTTGGCTTCCTTCTTCATGTCTCTTTTCCACCATTCTCTTCCAGGTACCCTCTGCACCCTTGCTGACTGTCCTTATCATTCAGTAATATCTTTTCCCACTGAGGCCAGAGAAGACAGCCCAGTAAGGCGAATACATTCCTCACACAAGCAACAGCTGTAGGGATAGTCCCTGTTCTAGTTTTCCAGGACCCAAATGAAGACCAAGCTGCATATTTGCTACATAAGCACAAAGGGACTAGGTCCATCTTGCATATCCTCTATGGTTAGTGACTCAATCTCTGAAAGGCCTCAAGGGTACTCGTGAGTTGACTCTTGGTTTTTCTATGGAGTTCTTAACAGCCTTTGAGCCATCAATCCTCCAACTCTTCCATGAGTCCCCAAGCTCCATCTAATGTTTGGCTATGGGTCTCTGCATTTGTCTGTGTTGGCTGCTGGGTAGAGACTCTTTGAGGACAGCCATGCTTGGTGCCAGTCTCTGAAGGCTGTGTCCCAGACATACGGACTGGGATAGGATTGGTGGAGTAGGGCACCAAGCTATTTACTTTTGGAGGACCCAAACATTACCACTGGGAAACATGGAACTCCTGCAGTCCCACCAGCATTGAGTTTTTTCACAGGAACAGGAAAATAATACAGTTTATATGCTATCAATTACACTATATGACAATCTCAAAGAAAAATATAAACTGTTTTAAAATTAATGTTCTAAGTTTGAAAGGCAAGATGCTGTATCTTCAAATGGCTCTAGGTGATGAGTCATCTCATCAACCTCTAAATTTCTGATTTTTCTTTGCTGAGTAATCTAATGAGAATATAATTAGATACATACATGACACAATGTCAATTTGATACAATGTCGGTTATTTTCATATTTTGGGGTTTTTTTTGTAAATTGTATTCTTCTACTAGGCAATTTACACTTTCATAGGGCCAGAAATCCCATGTACTACTGTAGACAAAATTCTTTCTTTCTTTCTTTCTTTCTTTCTTTCTTTCTCTCTCTCTCTCTCTCTCTCTCTCTCTCTCTTTCTCTCTCTCTCTCTCTCTCTCTCTCTCTCTTTCTTTCTTTCTTTCATTCTGTCTGACTGACTGTCTCTATCATCATTTTGTTCTTTTCTCACCCTTCATTTTTTGGACTGGTTGACTGCTTGCCTTTTATTATTTTATTTAAATAATTGGAATATATATATCTATATATATATATATATATAATCCATTAGTAAGTGCTGTCATTACTTAAAGATTTTATGCAAGGCATTTCTTCACAATGACATATTGACACAAATATCATACATATAATCTGTTTTAGTAATTGTCAGAACTAAGTTTCTTATGATTTATAGGTTTTACGAAAAATGTATTTATTACATTATTCTTTTCATTTTTGATTCATTTATCATTCTCTACCAACCTATTCCATATCTCTCTACCCCTCCAACATTATTCCCCCTACCACAAAACAAATTGGTAAAAAAATAATAGCAAAATATTTCTAGACACAAACCCACAAAAATGAAAATTAAAACAAATCACAATTAAAACAAAAAAATAGCAAATGAAAGAAAAAAATTAAAAATAACATTCAACTCATTTTGCTCCCTGAAGTTTAGTTCTGTACTAAGTGAAACCCTTTCAGACAAAAATGGTATTTTCTTTGCAGTGGGTATCAACAGCAGATAGTTTCATGTTTAGGATTGGGAATACATGTCAGAGTCTATCAGTATTTGCTTGGAGCTTGTCTGGTTTAAGTCTTTGAAGATCCTGGGCATGTTATCATAATAACTGTGTTAATATTTACATCAGTCCTGTTATGCTTTGAAGATAAACTTGGTTTTTTTGGTTTTTGTTTGTTTGTTTTTATGGCTTCTGTTTTGCTTTGTGTTTTTGAGTTACATATCACCTTTTATTCTGCTGTTTTTTTTTTGTCATGAGACAATTATAAATCTTTTTAATTACTTACTTAGTTTATTTATTTATTCTTACACTCTAGATTTTATTCCCCTCTTGGTTCACCCTCCATCCACATCTTATACCTCCTCCCTGACACCCCCATCCCCATCTTTATGAAGATGTTCCCACCCCAACCACCCCACCAGACCTTAAAACTCCCTGGGGCCTCTAGTCTCCTGAGAGTTAGGTGCATCTTCTCTGACTGAACCCAGACATGGGAGACCTCTGCTGTACATATGTTGGGGGCCTCATATCAGGTAGTATAAGTTGCTTGCTTGGTGATCGAGTGTCTGAGAGATCTCCGGGATCCAAGTTAATAGAGACTGCTGGTCTTTCTACGGGGTCACCTTTCTCATCGACTTCCTCCAGCTTTTCCCTAATTCAACCACAGGGGTCAGCAGCTTCTGTTCATTGGTTGGTTGGGTGTAAATATCTATATTTGACTCATTCAGCTGCTTGTTGGTTCATTTGGAGGGCAGTCCTGAAAGAAGTTTTTTTTTCTTGTGAGCACTCTGTAGACTCAATAGTGGTATAATGGTGTCAGGCCTTAGGGACTCCCATTGAGCTAGATCCCCTATGGGCCTGTGGCTAGGTCTTCTTTTCTTCATGTTCTTCCCAGTTTCTGTTCCTGCTGTTCTTTCAGACAGGAACAATTATAGGTTATAATTTTTACTGTGGGATAGCAACTCCATCACTCACCATGAAAGCCATAGTAATAGGAAAATTAATAGCAGTAAGTGCCCTGGTAAAGAAACTGCAGAATTCTTACACTAGCAACTTAACACCATACCTCAGAGCTCTAGAATAAAAAGAAGCAAACTCACCCTAGAGGAGTCGACTACAGGAAATAGTCAAACTCAGGGCAGAAATCAACCAAATAGAAGTGAAGTGAACAATACAAAGAATCAACAAAACCGAAAGCTGGTGCTTTGAAAGAATCAAGATAGATAAATGCCTAGCCAAACAAACTAAAGAGCCTAGAGGGAGTATTCAAATGAACAAAATCAGGAATATAAAGGGAGACATAACAATAAAAATGGAAGAAATTTTAAAAAATCAGATCCTACTACAAAAGCCTATACTAAACAAAATTGCAAAATCTAGATGAAATGGATGTTTTTTCTAGAAGATACCACATACAAAAGTTAAATGAAGAGAAGGTAAGCATTCTAAACAAGTCCACATCCCATAAGGAAATAAAAGAAGTCATTAAAAACCTCCCAAACAAAAAAGCCCAGGGCCAGATGGATTTAGTTCAGAATTCTACCATACCTTCAAATAAGACCTGATACCAATATTCTTCAAATTATTCCACAAAATGGAAACGTGAAAAATACTACCTAATTCATTCCATGAAGACACAGTTACTCTGATACCTAAACCATATTAGGACCCAAGCAAAAAGAAGAACTTCAGACCAATCTTGCTTATGAATATCAATGCAAAAATACTCAATAAAATTCATGCAAACAGAATCCAAGAAAACATCAAAATCATCATTCACTTCGATCAAGAAGATTTTTTCCCAGGAATTCAAGGTTGGTTAAATATAGGAAAATTCATTAACATAATCCAGTATATAAACAAACTCAAATTAAAAAATCACATGAACATCTCCTTAAATGCAGAAAAAGAATTTGACAAAATATAACACCCTTTAA
Source organism: Rattus norvegicus (assembly GCF_021556685.1). Lineage (NCBI taxonomy): Eukaryota > Metazoa > Chordata > Mammalia > Rodentia > Muridae > Rattus > Rattus norvegicus. Next base: position 73,001,243 of record NC_141536.1, on the reverse strand, counting down.
GGCTAACACCTAAACATAATAAAAGTAATTTATTGCAAACCAAAACCCTATATCAAATTAAATGGAGAGATACTCGAATCAATTCCACAAAAATTGGGGACAAGAAAAGGAATCCCACTCTCCCCATATCCATTCAATAAAGCACTGCAAGTACTAGCTAGAACAATAATAAAACAAAAAGAGATCAAGAGGATAAAATTGACAGAGAAAAAAATAAAGGTACCATTATTTGCAGATGATATGACAGTATACAAAAGCAACCTCAAAAATTCTACCAGAGAACTTCTCCAGCTGATAAACAACTAAAAAAAGTGGCTGGATATAAAATTAACTCAAGTAAATCAGTAGCCTTCCTTTATAGAAAGGATAAACAGACTGAGAAAGAAATTAGGAAAACAACTCCCTTCACAATAGCCATGAATAACATAAAAAACCTTGGCATAGCTCTAACAAAAAGTGAAAGAGATGTATGTCAAGAACTTCAAGTTTCTCAAGAAAAAAAATCAAAGACCTCAGAAAATGGAGAGATTTCTCAGGCTTGTGGATTAGCAGAATTAACATAGTAAAACTGGCCATCCTACCAATGGCAATCCCAAATAAATTCCAGCAAAATTTTGCAAAGACATGGAAAAAGCAATTCTTAAACTCATCTGGAAAGACAAAAAAGCCAGAAGAGTGAAAACAATTCTGAACAATGAAAGAACAACTGTGGAAATCACCATCCCTGCCCCTTTGTTCTTATCTTTCTACCTCCTCTTCTGCATAAATCTCTGAGCCTTAAAAGGAAAATGGAAAGATCTCCAATGCTCATGGATTGGAAGGATTAATATAGTAAAAATAGCCATTTTACCAAAGCGATCAACAGATTCTATGCAATCCCCATCAAAATACCAATCCAAATCTTCAAAGAGTTAGACAGAACAATTTGCAAATTCATCTGGAATAACAAAAAACCCAGGATAGCTAAAACTATCCTCAACAATAAAAGGACTTCAGGGGGAATCACTATCCCTGAACTCAAGATGTATTACAGAGCAATAGTGATAAAAACTGCCTGGTATTGGTATAGAGACAGACTGATAGACCAATGGACCAGAATTGAAGACACAGAAATGAAACCACACACCTATGGCCACTTGATTTTTGACAAAGGAGCCAAAACCATCCAGTGGAAAAAAAGATAGCATTTTCAGCAAATGGTACTGGTTCAACTGGAGATCAACATGTAGAAGAAGACAGATTGATCCATGCTTATCACCCTGTACAAAGCTTAAGTCCAAGTGGATCAAGGACCTCCACATCAAACCAGATATAGTCAAACTAATAGAAGAAAAAGTGGGGAAGCATCTCGAACACATGGGCACTGGAGAAAATTTTCTGAACAAAACACCAATGGCTTATGCTCTAAGATCAAGAATTGACAAATGGGATCTCATAAAACTGCAAAGCTTCTGTAAGGCAAAGGACACTGTGGTTAGGACAAAACGGCAACCAACAGATTGGGAAAATATCTTTACCAATCCTACAAGTGATAGATGGCTTATATCCAAAATATACAAAGAACTCAAGAAGTTAGACTGCAGAGAGACAAATAACCCTATTAAAAATGGGGTGCAGAGCTATACAAAGAATTCACAGCTGAAGAATGCCTTATCGCTGAGAAAAAACTAAAGAAATGTTAACATCTTTAGTCATTAGGGAAATGCAAATCAAAACAACCCTAAGATTTCACCTCATACCAGTGAGAATGGCTAAGATCAAAAACTCAGGTGACAGCAAATGCTAGCGAGGATGTGGAGAAAGAGGAACACTCCTCCATTGTTGGTGGGATTGCAGACTGGTACAATCATTCTGGAAATCAGTCTGGAGGTTCCTCAGAAAATTGGACATTGAACTACCTGAGGACCCAGCTATACCTCTCTTGGGCATATACCCAAAAGATGCCTCAACATATAAAAGAGACACGTGCTCCACTATGTTCATCGCAGCCTTATTTATAATAGCCAGAAGCTGGAAAGCACCCAGATGCTCTTCAACAGAGGAATGGATACAGAAAATGTGGTACATCTACACAATGGACTATTACTCAGCTACCAAAAACAATGAATTTATGAAATCCATAGGCAAATGGATGGAACTGGAAAATATCATCCTGAATGAGGCAACCCAATCACAGAAAAACACACATGGTATGCACTCATTAGCCCAAATGCTCAAATTACCCTAGATGCACAGAACACATGAAACTCAAGAAGGATGACCAAAATGTGAATGCTTTACTCCGTCTTTAAAAGGGGAACAAGAATACCCTTGAGGGAATAGGGAGGCAAAATTTAGAACAGAGGCAGAAGGAACACCCATTCAGAGCCTGTCCCACATGTGGCCCATACATATACAGCCACCAAACTAGATAAGATGGATGAAGCAAAGAAGTGCAGGCTGACAGGAACCGGATGTAGATCTCTCCTGAGAGTCACAGCCAGAATATGGCAAATACATAGGCAAATGCCAGCAGCAAACCACTGAACTGAGAATGGGACCCCATTGAAGGAATCAGAGAAAGAACTGAATAAGCTGAAGGAGCTTGAGACCCCATATGAACAACAATGCCAACCAAGCAGAGCTTCTAGGGACTAAGCCACTACCCAAAGACTATACAAGTACTGACCCTGGACTCCAACTGCATATGTAACAATGATTAGTCTAGTAAGAGCACCAGTGGAAGAGGAAGCCCTTAGTCCTGCCAAGACTGAATCCCCAGTGAATGTGATTGTTGTGGGAAGGGTGGTAATGGGGGGAGGTGGGGCGGGGAACAACCATAGAGAAGGGGAGTGGGAGGGGTTAGGGGATGTTGGCCTGGAAACTGGGAAGGGTAATAACAATTGAAATGTAAATAAGAAATACTCAAGTTAATAAAGATGGGAAAATATATTTAAAAAATGTAGCAATAGTCCATCCCAAAACAAAAAGATATAGCTCAATGGCAAATCATTTGCCTAGCATGTGCCAAACCTAGGTTTGCTCTTTAGTACTGCAAAATTAAATGAGAAAGGAGAGGAGGATGGCAGGATTTTTGTCAGGTATTAAGTAAGCATAAGCCAATTCATGTAGTTGGTATTCATATTTAAATAGGAAATATTTGTTAGTTTTTATATGCAATATAGTCCAATGACTGACAAGTTTTTAATTAACTTTCAGCTGTAATCTACATGAGAAGTTTATTTTAGAAAAGCAAACTAAGTCAGCCCTACACAATAAACTGACTGTAGAAGTAAAAAGAACGCTTGCCTAGCAAGCTTAAGGCCCTGGATTCGGTCCTCAGCTCAGAAAAAAGAAAAAAAAAGAAGAAAAAAGAAGTTTTAATATGTTATCATGACAAAAGCAGGTTTCCCATGTAGTCCTGTTTCTAAAGCCAGGTACCCAGATTGTCAAAGGAGATTAAAGAGCATAAGCATTTCTAAGTTTAAGAGATCAAGGCAGACAATTCAGAAGGAAACTAGAAACACACATGCCATTGATGAGTGGATCAACAGAACAGGGTATCACCTGACACCACAAAACTTCAGATACAAAGGGCTAGGAAAAGGCCAGGTGAGGAATAGCAAGCACATTGGCAAGCAAGCATAGTGCTGTTGATCAAATATGAAATATCCCCTATGGTTTCATATGTTGGAACACTTGATCCCCAGCTGGGATCCAATCCATGAGGTGGGAACTTACTAGAGTAAGTGAGTACCTGAGGTTT